>NW_024062730.1:0-2767453 GCF_006381635.1 Hibiscus syriacus
CTACCTACGAGAAATACGAAGGATAACAAGACGGTACGAGGACATTTGCTCAGCCACATGTCAAATAAACTATTTGATATGTTCCTTAGAGAAAGGAGTGCCAAGACAATATGGGACACTCTCGACAAGAAGTATGGTGCGGATGATGCGGGGATAAAGAAGTACGTTGTCGGTGAATGGCTCAAATTCCAGATGACAGACGACAAACCAATAATGGATCAAGTCCATGACTATGAGAACTTAGTCGCTGACATCATCGCTGAAGGGATGCAAATGTGTGAGGTGCTGCAAGCCAATGTACTCATTGAGAAGCTGCCCAAGTCCTGGTCCGATTACCGCAACTCTCTTAAGCATAAGAAGAGAGACATTTCGCTTGAAGAACTTGTGGGCCATATGAAGATTGAAGAAGCCAACCGTTTAAAAGATAAGCTTACTAATTCTATGAGTAATTTATCTTTTAGAGCTAACTTGGTTGAGTCTAAATTTAAGAAGATCATGAAACGTGGGAATCAAGACAAAAAGACGAAACCACAGAAGGCTACCAACTTCAAGAAGTCAGGAAAGGCCAAACCGGAAGGAAAGACGTCAAGTGTATGTCTGCGGTTTACCTGGCCACAAAGCTTACCAATGCCAACACCGCTCAGACCGCCAAAATGACAACAAGCCACAGATGCACGTTGTAGAAGAAGATGAGATATCATTGCTGCGGTGGTCTCAGAAGTTAATCTGGTGGAGAACAGTTCAGAATGGGTAGTTGACACTGGCGCTTCGAAGCATTTCTGCGCAAGGAAGGAGTTTTTCACCGAGTTCGAGGATGGAAACACTGGTGAACGTGTACATGGGGAACTCTAGCAGCTCTGAAGTGCTAGGCAAAGGCAAGGTTTTACTCAAGCTGACTTCTGGTAAAACTCTGGCTTTAAATAATGTTCTGTATGTACCTGCCTTGCGTAGAAATTTGATAAGTGGTGGGCTTCTGAATAAGGCAGGCATTAAGTTAGTTTTTGAGGCAGATAAACTTGTACTTTCCCGAAATGGTGATATGTGGGAAGGGTTTTTAAGCAATGGTTTATTTGTCATAGAAACTCAATTTAATGAAAATAAAGCTACCACTTCTGCTTATATTGTTGACCATTGATATGTGGCATGCTAGATTAGGACACGTGAATATTCATGCTTTAAAGAAATTAATGAATATGAATGTTCTGCCTAAACTAGACACAACTAGCTTTAACAAATGTGAGATTTGTGTAGAAGCTAAACATACTAGACCTCACTTTAAGACTGTTTCTAATAGAAAGACTGAACTGTTAGAACTTATTCATACTGATCTAGCAGATTTTAGAAACACTGAAAGTAAAGGAGGAAAACACTACTACATAACTTTTGTAGATGATTATTCAAGATATACAAAAGTTTATCTCCTAAGAACTAAAGATGAAGCTGAAAACTTCTTTCTTATTTATAAGGCAGAAGTTGAAAATCAGTTAGAAGGAGAATCAAACGGGTTAGATCTGATAGAGGTGGTGAATATGGATCTAATTTCTTAAAAGATATTTGTGAAAAGAATGGCATAATTCATGAAACATCAGCCCCCTATTTTCCTCAACAGAATGGTATAGCCGAAAGGAAAAATAGAACTTTAAAGAGATGATGAATTCTTTACTAATAAGTTCCGGGTTATCTGATAACATATGGGGGGAGGCCATTCTATCAGCAACTCATATCTTGAACCGAGTTCCTCATAAGAAATTAGATTCTACCCCATATGAATTGTGGAAAGGATACGCTCCTAATTTACAATACCTGAAAGTGTGGGGGTGTCTGGCTAAAGTGGCTTGCCAGATTTTAAGAAGTCCACCATCGGACCTAAAACCGTTGATGCAGTGTTTATAGGGTATGCTACGAATAGTGCTGCATACAGATTCATGCTTTTACAAGATTATTCTATTTGTGAATCAAGAGATGCTGTTTTCTTTGAAAATACTTTTCCTTTAAAGGAACCGAGAATAAATATTGAAACACAAATAGAATATATTCCATCAACTTCTTCTAGTAATCCTGCTAGGTCTTTTGAACAAATTGATTTTGAGCCTAGAAGAAGAAAAGGCAAAGAGTTGAAACCTCTTTTGGACCAGACTTATTACTTCCTTTATTTCTGAGATAAAAATTTAGACTTCATTTCAGATCCTATAGCTCAAATTTTTCTATTAGATGAGGATCCTAAAACTTTTGAAGAAGCTATAAGATCTATCGATGCTAGTTTTTGGAAAAGCTGTTAATGATGACTAGAATCGATAATGTCTAATCATACTTGGGAATTAGTTGACTTGCCTAAGGGATTCAAACCAATCTCCAACAAATGGGTCTTCCGGAAGAAACTAAGGCCAGATAGTTCGATTCAGCGGTACAAGGCAAGGTTAGTCGTCAAAGGGTTCACTCAAAGGTTTGGTTAGACTACTTTGATACATACTCTCCCGTTACAAAAATCTCAACGATTCGTGCATTATTTGCACTAGCCTCTATTCATAAGTTGCAGGTACATCAAATGGATGTTAAGACTGCTTTCTTGAATGGGGATCTAGATGAGGAGATTTACATGGAGCAACCACTAGGTTTTGAGGCACCTGGTATGGAAGGCAAAGTTTGTAGACTCAAAAAGTCACTCTATGGACTTAAGCAGGCTCCTAAACATGGTATGAGAAATTTCATAAAACTATTCTTAGTTTTGGTTTTGTTGTGAATGGTTCGGATGCTTGTGTGTATTCGAAGATGTTTGAAACTGAATGTGTTATCATAAGTCTTTATGTTGATGACATGTTGATTTTCAGTTCTACATTGAGTCCATTAACAAAGTTAAAAATTTCTTGTCCACTAAGTTTGAGATGACAAATTTGGGAGAAGTAGATGTAATCTTAGGAGTCAAAGTTACCAAAACTGAGAAGGGATTTCTTTATGTCAAGCACTTATATAGAAGTGCTAAAGAAATTTGACAGTTTTGATGTCGTCCCTGTTCGAACTCCTTATGACCCTAGCATACATCTAGTTAAGAATAAAGGAAGTAGTGTTTCCCAAACTGAATATGCTAAATTAATCGGAAGTTAATGTTCTTAATGAACTATACTCGGCCTGATATTGCTTATGCCGTGAGTAGACTAAGTAGATATACTCATAATCCGAGTGGTGAGCACTGGATTGCGCTTAAACGCTTACTAAAGTATCTTAAGGGTACTGTGAATTGGAAACTTGAGTTTGTTGGCTTTCCTGCGGTATTGGAAGGATATTGTGATGCCAACTGGGTTTCTGATAATGATGAGGTAAGCTCTACAAGCGGGTATGTTTTTACTTTGGGTGGAGCAGCGATCTCGTGGAAATCATCAAAGCAGACTTGTATTGCTCGTTCTACCATGGAGTCAGAGTTTATAGCTCTTGACCTAGCTGGGCAAGAAGCCGAGTGGCTCAGAAGCTTGTTAGCAGATATTCCGTTGTGGGGAAGACCGACTCCTCCAGTTTCATTGTTGTGTGATTCACAAGCTGCAATATGTGGCTAAGAACCAAGCTTACAATGGTAAGAAAAGACACGTTCGCATAAGACATGAATCAGTTAGACACTTGATAAAGAATGGAGTGCTCTCTTTAGAGTATGTGAAGTCGGAAAGGAACCTAGCAGATCCACTTACCAAAGGGTTAAGTCGGAAGCTGGTCCTAGATTCATCGAGGGGGATGGGTCTAAAGCCCATTGGTTGAGGAATTCATGGTGGATACCCAACTTAGTTATCTAAGTTCCATGTGGTCAAACGAAACCATGGAAAGACTCATAGTGCACATTCCTACTGCCTATCCCTATGAATAATGTGCATGCCCAGGATGAGCTTAATTGCTCTTAATAAATTCTAGCCCAGGCTTTGGGTGGTCTTAGTGAGAAAGACTTGATGAATTTACCGATTTTGGCTGAATATCTATCTTAATAAGTTCATAACCCAGACCGAGGGTAGGAAATGATGAACTTACCGACAGAAAGGTTGAGTTTGTTAAACTCTTAATAAATTCAAATCCAAGTATTTGGATGGTTCTAGTGAGAAGGACTTATTGAATTACCGATAAATGAGTTGAATATTTATTCTTAATGACTTCTTAGCCCAGAGTTTGGGTGGTTCATTTATAATGAACTTGAAAAAGTCACCAAACCCTTTGTGAGGTTGAGCTATTATAAGCTCTTAATTATTTCATATTCCTTTTTAAAGGGTGGTTTATGTTGAGATAAACTTGATGAAATAACCTATGAAGTGAGAAGGGTTAGCCGCCTTCTATGAAAAATGTTGGACTTTTTTTCTAGCACACTTACTAGAATCCTGAGGTAAGATGGCCAAATATATACGTTTGTATATATATACACATCGAGGACTCAGGTGGATGAAGGGGTTAGTTGTGTGTTATGAGTTTACCCTGATCTTAGAAAGTTCCAGACTAGTTTCACTTATCTAAGAGAAGGATTGCTCATCATCACTATGTACTAGTTCCAGATATGTTCACTAGTGCTTAAGCAACTAATCTCGCTATTACTCTTCTGGAAAGCTTGTTTTCGAGTTTCAGAAGATTTCTTTCGCATTAGTGGGGGAATGTTGGTAATGCTCAATCCCACAGTGTTGGAAACACTATTGGGAATGGTATTTAAGGCTTGACATTCCACTTCCTTGTTGAGTGATAGAGAACAAGGGGGGCTCTCGCGCACCGCCGCCGCGTCCGTCCGTCTCGTCTCGTCTCGGCTCGGCACGGCTCGGCTCGTGGTCGTGGTCGTGGTCGTGGTCGTGGTCGTGGTCGTGGTCGAGGTCGAGGTCGAGTCGTGGTCGTGGTGTGGTCGTGGTCGTGGTCGTGGTCGTGGTAATACGTGTCTTCGACACGTCCGCGCGGATACTATCTTTTTAGAGAAAATTCTTGAGGAATTTCTCTTTGAAAGAAACAAATGGAAAATGTGAAAGATATCAACTGATATTTATAGGCTGCTGAGGACTGTTTGAATTTCAAATAATAACAGCTGAATTATTATTTTTTATCAGAAATTAAACAGTTTATTCCTAAATTAAATCAGAAACGTTAAGATGTACCTGGACTGATTTACAGCTTTGTACAGAGGAGACAAGCTGTTAATATCAGGAGTTACAGGAGTTATTTGATTTAATTCCAGGGGTTACATGATAATTTCGGGAGTTATAACAGCTGAATAATGATACAATGAACCTGGACTATTTCTGAGTCAGGTTCATCTAGACGTTTCAGCTGTTACAAATAAGAGGTTTAATCCTGAAATTTTATGGACGATTTTAACCCTATTTCTAGCCTATAAATAGAGAGCTATATTCAGCTTCTCAACTCACTCCAAAACATTTTACAATTCACTTACAAAGTGTTTTCTAAAGTTCTCTCCGTGTTCTCTCTGAGTGCTTTCCGATCAGAAGTACAATACCACCAGCAGTCCACTCCGTTTCGGGTGTACGGAATTTGGAGCGACCGTGTTAACCTCGGGGGACGGTCCGCCTACTGCAGCGATTACACACATCGAGGCGAATTCGTTTCTAAGGCAGTGGTTCTTACCATGACACGGTTTACGAATCTGTTCTTCTTAATTACTGTTTATATTTTCAGTCAGTGCTAACGTGTTTTGCAGTTCATATATCCAACAGAAGGTATGGACCTTGGATGGACACCAATCTGGCAATCCCATTGGACCAAGGAAATGTTTGGTAGTGTTTGACTATTTTCTTGAAGCTTCCCTTGAGGTAACTTTATTTATCGTATATGTTACGAAATACTCATCGTAGTTTTAAATATACAGAATACGTGAGGACATATTGTTTACAACGCATAGTTATAAGCAGGTAAATAAATTTCATTTAGTAACCTAAACCTAGATACTTTGAGCATGGTAAATTACTATGCTAACTGCGATTAAAGAAAGGATAATCACATCCTACAAAATGCGGAAATTTCTCATTTAAGCCTTATTTTTGGATTCTTCCAGTGTTGCAAGTCAAATACATTGGACAAAAGGAATTGGACAAAAGAAATTTCTTGAAGAGCAATGCCTTTTCTTCCAAAGGAAAACATACCGCAGGAATGGAAAAGACTTTGTAAACTGAAGACAGATTGGATGAGCTGTAAATGATCTGCCTAGAATAGCCTCTTAGATGTCCAACCATTAATCCTTTCAGTAATTTGTGGATTAAAGCATCACATACATTGCGAACAGTGAGCCTACCATAAATTTGAGGAATTCCCGAATACTTACAGGCAACTACCAGGTTGAAAACCAAAAACCTGTTGTAGCTCCTGAAGAATACAGGATTCACATTGGCAGAAAAATTTCAGACTTGGACTGGATTGATTTTCCTTGTTGAAGACTTGGGATTTGAGACTGCTAAGTTTAGAAAGACAGAAAAACCTTTCCACTTAAAATTCTTCTATCAGAAACAACATTGGGTATTTCTTTTATTATCTATGGGAGCCTGTCTGTTTGAGACAGAATGTCGGTTGCCATGTTCCAATGGAAGGGGAGGATGACATCGTTCCTGATATCTTTGTCATCTGTTCACGAATGAAAGGAAGGATACTGTATTAGTTACGGAGGAAAACAATCATCTAATGCATGCACCATATTATTTAGGATGAGAAAGAAAAGCAATTTGATTAATGGATTCCGAGTATATGTCTGTAACCATTTCTATGTGCCTCTGCATGCATAATATGTACTAGGAGAATGATGACTGCATGTCTGCATGTCTGCATCAACCATTCTGTTCAACTGCCCTCAGTTACACATGCATGGACATAAAGTTGTCTCCTTTCATTATATCTAATATTTGACTGTATTTGTGACAAAAAATTTAAATGTTTGTTTAAACTGTGAAAGATTCTGCATATCTAGCCTTTAATGGAAACTTTGTATTCGTGACGTGGTTCCTATTTAACCGAGCTATTCTTTTGGCCTCAGGGTGACAAAGCTTTCATCGAGAGAAGTCTAAAGGATAGTGAAAAGGTTCAGGTACCAGCAAAACAAATCTCTAGTTACTGTTAAAATCATTCAACCTCCAAAATCCTGCCTTCTGTAACAAGGAAGATATGCAGATGGAAGACATTGTACTGTGTGAAGGTGTTCAAAGGGGTATCGAGTCACCGGCATATAACGGTGGAAGATATGCTCCGAATGTCGAGAAGGCCATGCATCACTTCCATTGTTTGCTTCATGAGAATCTGCTAAACTAAATCCACCTTGTTACGTGAATAACACGAAACGAATTCGAGAATTTTCTCTCATGCCTTGTTGAATGCATGTTATTATATATTAGAAATAGATTTTCAACTCTTAATCCGTTGAAAGTATATTAAAGTTTATACCATCTAATTATATATCTCTTATTTAAGTTAAAACATACTTCAACTTCATGTACTTTTTGTATATTAGAAATTTGAACCATCGATTCTTATTTCTAGAAATTTAGTTCCTCTACTTTCTAAAATTAAGAATAAGTACATTTAATAATACTGTTAAATTATTTTCTTAAATGTCTTAATGTGACATTTTAATATAAAAAAATTAACTTGACAACAATGTAACTAGAAAAGTCCCATTTTCATTTTTGTTAAAATAAATGGAGGGTGAAGAAAACACAAGCAATGGGCATCGTTAATAATGTAATTAGAAAATTATAAGTTTGTGATCAAAATGCAAACATGCTAATAGTTAAATGACCAATGATGTTGTTTTCCATGTAATTAATTACAGCAAAAAGGAGTCAAAGGGGGTATTGAATGGTGCGGATGATGACATGATAATGGGTGTAATTATGAAGGTTAATGCATTGAGTCAATAAAACACATGATGTTGTCTGCGCTTTGTTCCGCGAATAGTTTTAGCATAATTAATAATAGGGTAAAGTCTATAAATAGTCTCTAAACTTTTAGGGCATTTACATTTTGGCCATCTAACTTTTGAAACTTACAATACAATCATCAAACTTTTAGCTCATTTTCATTTTGGTCCCTACCGTTACCTCTAGTTAGTTTTTGCTGACGTGGAACTTAACCTTCTTAGCTTTTCTGACGTGGCTTTTTCTTCTTCTTCATTCTATTCTGCTTTCTTCTTATTCCTCCTCTGCTTTTTTTCTTATTCTTCCTCCTTCTTCTTCAAAGCAATCATCTTCAGCTTCAAAATCCGATTCCAAAAATGACCCAACATGCAAGAGGGATGGGAGATAACAATTACCAAGCTGCAAAGACGTCGTGGTTGGGTTTGAAGCACGGTAGGGGTGAGATCGTTGAAAGAGGTTGAAGGTGGTACCGATGGTGGCAACGCAAGGTTGAAACTGTCGTGGCAAGTAGGAAGGGTGGCAGCATTGGTGGAGAGGTAGGACACATGCTTGGATTGGTTATGGATGTCGTAAGAGCAGCTGTCATGGTCAATGAGGAAAATGACACATGTTGCAGTTGTGGGATCTAGGAGCGATGGAAGGGAGACCGAGGAATGAGAGCTCGGTTCTTGGTAGAGCAGCATGGACGCGACATTCATGGTGGTTCTCTTGGCTCCTCTGCCACCATTGTCAGTGCCACACTTCTGAAAGACCATGTATATCACCCATTCATCCCAGAATAATCAAATAAAACACATGCCAATTTCAACAAACAATGAATACTTGAAACAACAACCAATGGCTCCTCCGCCACCATTGTCGTGCTTCAAACCCAACTACGAAGTCTTTGCAACTTGGTACTTACTATCTCCCATACCTCCTGCGTGTTGGGTCGGTTTTGAAATCGGGTTTTGAAGCTAAAGATGATTGCTTTGAAGAAGAAGAATAAAGAAGGAATAAGAAGAAGAATAGAAAGCATAAAAGGAGGAGGAGGAAGATAAAGCCACGTCAAAAAAGTTAACGGGGCTAAGTGCCACGTCAGCAAAAACTAACGGGAGGTAACAGTAGGAACCAAAATGAAAACAAACTAAAAATTTTGATGACCGTATTGCAAATTTCAAAAGCTGGGTGACCAAAATGCAACCACCCTAAAAGTTCATGGACTATTTATACTTTACCCTCAATAATATGCAAATTTATAATAAAAGCTTTACGTGTTTAATTCTATTACAAAAAGGAGCAAAAAATCAGAAAAGTTGTGGAGATCAATTTTAAATTTACTTTGAGTCTTTTCTATGAGAAGATCGATTTTATGTTATAAGTTTTACAAGTTAATGAAATTTTAATTATTTAATATTATTATATTTTTTTTGGAAAAAAACTGTTTGATTGTAAGAATAACTTGTACTATGCACAAAGAAGTGCATAACAGTAAATAAGACACATAACTATAATAATAGAGAAAAATCAAAAGAAAATGTTTTAAAACGATAATTTTCAACTATGAATAACAATCAATGTGTAAGCTTTGTAACAAATCTGAAAATTACCTCAACTAACAAATGATTATCGAAATATAAAATATTAATTAATAAAAAAACACGATTAAGAAACAATATAAAAGTTGACTCTATCAAATTAAATTGAACTCACCCATAACACTCAAATCAAATGGTTCACAACTCACTTCGTTCTCTACGATAACTTAACAAAACAACAACTTATAATTAATGTATCATTTATATGCTTTACCTTAAATTTATAACATTATTTAAGAAATTATCAGTTATCGGTTAATTCTTCCTTCATAACTCCATATTATATATAGGGTAAACTATACGGGTGACCACTAAACTATTGTCCATTTTAATTTTGATCACTGACGTTTCGATTCGATCAATCAAACCACCTGACTATTTGAATGCTTCGATCAAGCCCTTGGCCGTTAATTTTTAATGGAGGTGGTAACATGGAAGTTAATAAAATTGGCATAATTATATATTTGGTCTTTAATATTTATACATTCTATCAATTTAGTCACTATTTTAATTCAATTGAATAAATTTAACCCTCCAATCCGAAGGTGCCACGTGTCACTACATGATTGGAGGGTTAATTTAATTAATTTTAATATTTTATTTAAATAAAATTTTGCCACCAATCAGGTGGTAACATGTGGCACCTTCTGATTGAAGGGTTAAATTTATTTAATTGAATTAAAATATTGACTAATTGATGGAATGTGTAAATATTAGGGACCAAATCTATATAATTATACCAATTTTATTAACTGTCATGTCACCACCTCCGTTAAAAATTAATGGACAGTGACTTGATTGAAACATTTAAATAGTTGGGTGGTTTGATTGGTCGAATCAAAACATCAGTGATCAAAATGAAAATGGGCAACAATTTAGTGGTCACCTGTGTAGCTAACCCTTATATCTATATATAATGGGTAAATTATTTAAATGACTTCTTAATTATGGGGTTAGTGTTGATATGATCATTATACTTTTAATTTTGATAATATGATCATATAATTATTTAAGTGATTTCAATGTAGCCGCCCATCGTGAAAATTAAGCGGTGTAGTTGATGTGGTTGTTATTGACTAACCACGAGTCAGAGGTCCACATCAGTTACACAATCTATTTGTAACACCAATTGCTTACGTTGAAACCACTTAAATAGTTATATGATCATATTGCCAAAATTAAAAGTATGATGATAACCCTATATTTAAGTGACCATTTAAGTATTCAATAAGTTAAATTATTTTGTAAATAACTTAATTTAATCTATATTCATAAATGAACAATTAGACGAAAAACACCAGTTCACCAAATAATTATCCATTTATACACATGGAAAGGTACAGTGTACAGATAGATAGGGAGAGGGATAGAGCTGGGAAAAGTGAGAAGGGAAAGAAGAAAACAAAGTTGTAGGATGGGAAACGTCTGGGTTTTTTTAATTCTCATGCTCTGTTGGGGAAGATGATTACATCATTTTGTTCTTTGACAAACTTAACCAAATTCTATATCTTCCTCCAATCTTCGTAACCCATTCTTTTTCTTTCCCTTTTTTATCACTGTTTGCTTTCTCCGTTTACTCGTCGTCTGTTTTCCCGGCGCCGGCCACTTTCCCTCCCTTTTCCGCCCGGAGTCCGTTTCGTGTAATTTTATTTCCTTTCCCCCGGGAAATTGGGATTTTACCTTTACTTTGACTACTGTTTGAATATTGTCAACTGAGCTGATCTGAGCTATCCAGCACGCTTTCGAGTAGTGTAATTGCTTTGTCTTTTTCAAGCTAATCAGAAATGAACAGATCAAAAGTTTAGATTTTTTTTTGTCTTGAAGTTCAAGGGGAAAAATGAAAGCAATGAAAGCGCCGGCCGCCGGAGCTGGATCTACATCGAACGCTGCAGCTTCGAATTCGGGTGAAGGTCCGCTCTTTCTCTTTTGATTTACTTAGATTATCCTATAAAAGGTTTGATTTTTCTTCTCTCTTCCAATCAATCTCTACTAAAAAAGCTCTAAGCTCTGCTTTATTTCTACTTTTTCATTTCCGTTGAACTAAAATCTCTAGCTAGATACATTAAGTTTATTCTTCTTTTCTTTTTATTTAAAAGCGTGAATTGACTTATGGTTGCTTGAGCGGCGATGCAGGTGTTTTGCCGGAGAAGAAGACAATCAACCCGGAACTATGGCAGGCGTGCGCCGGACCTCTGGTAAACCTTCCGGCTGCCGGGACCCACGTTGTCTACTTCCCTCAAGGACACAGCGAACAGGTGAACTAAATTGCCAACTCTTGTCGACATTTACTATAGATTCTTTTGCTGCTGCTGAGAATGAATTTTTAAAATAAATTGGTTTGATCTATGTGTTTTTGGGTTTTATTAATTGTTTGTATTTGATGCGGTAGGAGTGCATAATTTATAATCAATGAATTAAATGATTTCCCATGAAAACAAAGGATGTTGAACTTTGTTTTATTCAGACATTTTGCCATGGTATAGTCGCTTTATTCGGATATATTTACATGGTGATAGATTTCATCTTCTATCTTGGTTAAATATGTGTTCTGACCTGAATAAAATTTCCAATCTCAGGTAGCAGCCTCAATGAGGAAAGATGTGGATGCTCAAGTTCCGAACTACCCGAATCTTCCCTCTAAGCTATTTTGTCTCCTTCACAATGTCACGTTGCATGTACTGCTACCTGACTTTAGGAATGCCGACTATCTTTAATTTATTTGTGCTTTCAAATCCATTTTTCTCACCTCTCTCTTGTTTGAATTTGCAGGCAGATCCGGAGACGGATGAAGTCTATGCTCAGATGACCCTCCAACCCGTTTCGTCTGTAAAGAGCTTACCCCATATGCCTAGAAGAATCTAACATCGTGTTTTACAGAGTTTTGAATATGTAAGTGGATATTAGAACTGAACCTATTGACATCTTTTGCAGTTCGATAAGGAGGAATTACTGAGGTCGGATCTTTCTCTCAAGTCAAATAAGCCACTACCAGAATTCTTCTGTAAGACGTTGACAGCAAGTGATACGAGCACTCATGGAGGTTTTTCTGTGCCTCGCCGTGCTGCTGAAAAAATCTTCCCTCCTCTTGTAAGCAGCTTTGTGTAATCTAGAAGGTTGGTTGTTTTAACTTCAGATGTTAATCCCTTTCCTGATTCTTTTGGCAGGATTTCTCGATGCAACCACCGGCACAAGAACTTGTGGCCAGGGATCTGCATGAAAATGTCTGGAGCTTTCGCCATATCTATCGTGGTATGGTCTTTTCGTGTCCTTAAACTTTCACTTGTTGGATTTACAGATTGCCATTACACTATTACTAGAAATTGTTTTGCTTGCGTTGTATGCACTTCATTTGTTTAATTCCAAAATCTGGTCTTTAATTTCAGGGCAACCAAAGCGCCACTTACTTACATCGGGGTGGAGTCTATTTGTTAGTGGAAAGAGACTCTTAGCTGGTGATTCAGTTTTATTCATTAGGTAATAATAATGGTTTTGCTTGGAGTACGTATTTTCGGTTACCGATTTCACAATGTTTCATGTCTCTTCACTTACATAAGCATTGTCATGTCGCATAACTTTTATTTAGGCCTGTAAACGAACCGAACGCACACGAACGGAGATATATTCATGTTCGTTCATTTAATAAATAAACGAATATAAACGAACATGAACGAACAATTTTTTTTTGTTCATGTTCGTTCATTAAGGAATATAGTTTGTTCATGTTCGTTCATTTAAATAATAAACGAACATGAACAAACGAACATAAACGAACAACACAAACACAAAAAAAAACTTATTCGAACACAACAAACGAATGTAAAAAAAAGTTAACAACAAGAATAACAACTTAAAATTCATTAATATAACCTGCAACTTTAGAATTAATTTGTTCGAATACGACAAAAACATACATAAATCATAAATAAGCTATATGAACATAATAAAGTCTTAAAGTTAATTTGTTCAACAAAACAATCTTCTTGAAATCTAAACAACTTCAATAATCTTCGTAACATATTCATTTTGCCCTCTGTTCGAACATAAATGAACGAACATAAACGAACATATAATCGAACGTTCACGAACTTAAATGAACGAACGAGCCCTTTGTTCATGTTCGTTCATTTAATTAAACGAACGCAAAATCTTGTTCATGTTCGTTCATTTAATAAATAAACAAACATAAACGAACTTTCCGCCGCACGGTTTATGAACGGTTCGTTGAACGTTCAGTTCATTTACAGGCCTACTTTTATTGTTTTACCACTCTCTTCTATAGGGAGAAACTAAGGCAATTTTATCACTCTCGTCTTCAAAATTTTTGGGCAGAAATGAAAGGCAGCAGCTTCTCTTGGGCACAAGACGTGCTAACAGGCAACCCACCAATATATCATCTTCAGTATTGTCGAGTGATAGCATGCATATCGGCATCCTCGCTGCAGCTGCTCATGCAGCAGAAAACAACAGCCCCTTTACCGTGTTCTATAATCCAAGGTCCAAAGGATAACTTTCTGACTTTTAAATTAAGTTCAGCCACGTTAAAACCGTAGATTAGTATATGCTATTACGGAGACTTTCTTTCCCTGTAAGCATTCATTCCAAAACATTCTTTGTTTTGCAGGGCCAGCCCTTCCGAATTTGTTATTCCTTTAGCCCAGTATTACAAAGCTGTGTACAACAATCAAATATCACCTGGCATGCGCTTCCGAATGATGTTTGAAACTGAAGAGTCAGGAACAAGAAGGTAGCTTTATGTCAAGTCTCTGTCTGTTTTTGATAATTGATTAATACATCCAAATTAGCCATATATAGATGATTGCTTTCTTGAACCAGAAAATTTTGATTTGGCTATTTGTCCAAAAAACTGGTCGAAATAAAGTACTTTTTCCCCCTTCAGGTATATGGGCACAATTACGGGAATCATGGACATTGATCCTGTAAGATGGAAAAGCTCACAATGGCGCAATTTGCAGGTAAGTTTAACTATTTTTAGTTTATGTTTTCGTTATATTTATTATAGCAAGATGGGGCTTTTCTTGTTTAACTAGCTCATTTTCTTCAATAGGTTGGTTGGGATGAGTCAACTTCCGGGAAAGACGTAGTCGAGTATCCATTTGGGAAATTGAACCAGTTATAGCTCCATTTTTCATCTGCCCACCTCCATTCTTCAGATCAAAGCGTCCTAGACAACCCGGAATGCCAGGTAGCAGATCCTATAGCCTCTAAATTATTGCATAATCAGTATCAATTTGGCACAAGAACGTTTATTAGATGTCACTTAGGGATCTTGTTCCTTGGCAGTACCCTTGCTGATGCTTGAATTCTTCAACACTTTTCAATCCTTCCTGTATTGACATGGTTTGACCGCATACCTTGCCTGAGAATTTTGCAGATGATGAATACTCCGACTTAGATAATATGTTCAAGAGGACAACGGCTTGGCTGGGAAATGATATAAGCATGAAGGATTCGCATTCAGTTCCAGGGCTTAGCCTGATCCAATGGATGAATATGCAACAAAATCATGTGCTTTCAAACCCAATGCAGCCAAATTTCATGCAGTCTCTGGCTGGATCCAGTATGCAAAACTTTGATGCAGCAGATCATTCACACCAAATGGGTCTGTCGACACCACAAATGCCTCAGCCAAACAACTCGCAGTTCAATGCTCATAGGCTACCTCAGCAAGTGCAGCAACTTGATCAGCTGCCGAAGCTACCATCTACAATGAACTCATTGGGATCGATTATGCAGCCGCAACAGCTTAATGACATGACTCAGCAGTTGAGGCAAAATTTGATTGCTCAGACTCTACCCTCTAGTCAAGTTCACGCTCAAATTCTTCCGCCTCAAACCCTTTCCCAAAGTAACAGTATAGTTCAGCAGCAGCAAACTTCTAATCAAACTCCTCAACTCCCTCAAAATCTTCCTCAAAACCTGCATCAGCAGCAGCAGCATATGGTCCCAAGTCAACTACAGAACCTAGTGCATTCCCAGCCGCCCGATCCACTTAACCAACATTTACAAGTACCTGACAACCGGGTTCAGTTTCAGCTGTTGCAGAAGCTTCAGCAGCAGCAACAGTTGCTTTTGGCACAGCAATCAGCACTTCAGCAGCCTGGTCAACTTGCTCAACCCCAAGATCAACAAAGGCAGCTGTTAGATGCGTTTCAGACCTCTAAGTCCATGTCAGCTGGTCAAGTGTTAGAGATGCCTCAAAACTCACCCACCTTGCTACCTCAATCTAATGTTGCCCCACAACAGATACCTAAAAGTAACAGCCAGGTGAACGTTCAGTTCTCTCAGCCACCTCTGCAGTCGAAGCTTCAGCAACAACCACCCGGAGTGTTACCTGAAGTGCCTGGCCATGTAGATCCCTTCCGGACCACCGCAACAAATCAACTGTCCAATGCTGTTAGCAGTGTAATGACATGTGCTGCTGCAGCTGCACATTCTGTGATTACTGATGATAATCCATCACATTCCACTTCTCCATCTACAAATTGTCCAAGTGTTCTTCAACCAAAGATAAACGGCGGAGTCCATAAGAGTACTGGATTAGGGGATGTCATCATACAGTCTGCTGCCACGGTCTTGAATCCTAATACGATGGAGACCATGTCACCTACTGCTAATATAGTTAAAGAACTTCAGCAGAAGTCTGATTTTAAACCCTTATTGAATATCTCCAAGAGTCAAAACCAAGGCCTTTATACCCCACAAAACCTTATCAATGGTTCTACTGCACATGCAGATTACCTGGATACATCCTCTTCTACGACTTCAGTTTGCCTTTCTCAGAATGATGTTAATTTGCAGCAAAACTCGTTGACTTACAACCCTCAGACAATATTGTTGAGAGACACATGTCAAGATAGCGAAGTTCAGGCAGATCCAAGGAACAGTGTTGCATATGGAAACAATATGGATAGCCAAATTGGGATACCCATGAATTCTGACCCGTCGCTTACGGAAGGCATGATGGGGCTGGGGAAGGTTTTTCAAATAACCACTCTTCAGGAGGAATGTTTGCTAGCTATGAAAACCATAAAGACTCTCAGCAAGAACTTTCATCGTCAATAGTTTCTCAGTCATTTGGGGTTCCAGATATGACATTTAACTCCATTGATTCCAACATAAATCATAACAGCTTCACAAGCCGTGGTGCATGGACCCCACCGCCACAACTTCAGAGAATGCGGACGTATACCAAGGTTTGAGTCAATCTATGTACTTGTTGCACGCATCCTTGACCACTTGCACACATCACAAATACTTCTTGTCACTAATTCACATATTTACCTTTCTAGGTTTACAAACGCGGGCTGTCGGAAGATCCATAGATATAACTCGTTATTCAGGTTATGATGAGCTCAAACAAGACTTGGCTCGTAGGTTTGGCATTGAGGGTCAACTGGAAGACCGAGGGAGAATAGGCTGGAAACTAGTCTACCTGGATCACGAGAATGATGTTCTTCTAGTCGGAGATGACCCTTGGGAGTAAGCCCTGTTGCTCTTTTTCTCATAAATACAGCGCTCACCAAATATTCTCTACGTTGTTTGCCCCATGAAAATGACGATGTCCTTTTCCTGATAGTTTTTTTTTTTCTTCATCTGTTTCATTTCAGGGAGTTCGTCAACTGTGTCCGAAGCATCAAATCCTCTCCCCTCATGAAGTCCAGCAGATGAGCGTCGAGGGAGATTTCGGAAACTCCGTCCAGCCTAATCAAGCCTGTAGCAGCTCTGACAATGGGAATGCATAAACTAGTACATTAGAAACACCTAATGACCGATTATTGGTTCGGAGCTTATACAGTTTGTACGATATTCGATTGATCGCTTTCGATATGGTATATATATTCTGCAAATCCTTTGCAGTAAATGACGTTCACTTTCGAATTTTGGCCGAAATCAAGGCCTGAAAAGAAGACACGATCGGTCATAGCAGCAGGAAAGCAGGAAAACGTGTAAGAATCCAGCTTGAACAATAGCACTAGTGATTTTATTACAAACTTTTAATGTGTCGTAACAATATTTCATTATTAAGATAATGTTTTAATGATAAATAATCGATTTGTTATTAAACAATAACACTAGTGATTTTATTATTAACTTTTAATGTATGTTATTGAGTTATGAACTCGTACATGCTGTTAGATATAAATATATTAAAGAAAGGAAACACACAATATCTTTCTCTGACCTCTAAAATATGCCTATTATTGATTTTTTTGGTCAATTTTTTAAACTTTAATTAGTTATTATTTAATATTTATAATTATTAAAAATATATCGTAAAAACCTTTAATCAAGTAGTTTTCAAATACATATTGGGTAAATTATATCGTTCCTCATTAAACTTTATCCTCTCTCTTATTCTACTTATTGTACTTTTAATTTTTCTATTTTGCTCAGTGAATTTTATAGATTGAATCATTTTTCTTTCTCTACCATTAACTTTTTAACGGTGTTGAAAAACTCAAATATACACCAAAACGATATCGTTTTTAATCCTCTTCTTCACCCCATCGCCGACCACAGTCAATTGCAGTAGATAGTGGTCGTTCAATCTCAAAATTTATGGGTCAGCTCGTCTCGACCCTCTTAGTCCAAATCTAATGGTTGTTTCACTGGAAAATATCCCAAAATCTGTGAATCTCGACTGAAACGTTTCGGCTTCCTCACTTTCAATCTCCAATTTATGGACTTCGGAGCAAGTTTCGACAAAATGAAGGTTGGATTCAAACTCAAGGTGTCGAGGCGGAGCTACCCATAAAATTTGAGATTGAACGATCACCATCAACGGAGGTCGACAAATAAAAGAGAGAGTCAGTGTAATTTACTATTTATATTTTCAATTATTTTATATTTTGACTTTTAAAAATTTAATAAGAGACATTTTTTGTGACAAAAAATATCTTTTATGGTCAAAGTTTTCAATGCTGGGTATTCCT
Source organism: Hibiscus syriacus (assembly GCF_006381635.1). Taxonomy (NCBI): domain Eukaryota; kingdom Viridiplantae; phylum Streptophyta; class Magnoliopsida; order Malvales; family Malvaceae; genus Hibiscus; species Hibiscus syriacus. The sequence goes on from NW_024062730.1 coordinate 18,394, forward strand.
CCGCCTAAATATTAACATTATATTGTTTTGAATTTGAATTGTTAAATTTTTTATTTTTAATTTAAAAAGTTTAATTAAATCATTAAATGGATCAATAAATCATCAAATAAACATAAAAAGAATAGACTGCATAAATCCAATTTTTTTGTACATATTTTGCAGTTGTAAGTTCTCGCATCAATTAAATATAATAAAAGTCTGAATAGATATTAATTATGTAAAAAATTCTAAAAACGAATAAAATTAAAGCATGCAAAATTAAAATTATGGAGTCAAATATTAAATTGGAGGTAAATATATATTTTAGTATTTGAATTAGCCTGTAAAATTTAATTTAGTATTTTATTTTTATTTAATTCGGTATCTGATATTATTTTAAGGTTCAATTCAGTATATATTTTTTCAAATAAGTGCACAAACTTATTTTTCTAAAATCGATACCTAAACTCGTATATTTAATTTGAATTAATATTTACAATAAATAATTTATCTGAACTAATTTGAAAAACTAAATTCAGGTACCGAATTATGCATTTATTCTAAAATAAATGAGGTTTTTGAGAAATTAGTTTAGGGTTAATTAAACAGTCGTACCTGTACATGTACCTGTTTTTCAGCGTAACAGAGAAAATGAAAACAAGAAACGTTTTGTCAATTGCACCAGCACCCTATTTATTATCGCAAATTCCATGCATCCCGCATCTAATCTTCCTCTCCTGACACGGCGGAACGCCACCCCACAACAGCCGCAATAGCCGCCGCAGCCATGGCTTTTCGCCGTCAACTTCAAATCCTACTTCTTTTTTCCATGGTTTCCGTTTCATGCGCACTGTCGGATTCTGAGATCCTTCTAGAGTTCAAATCCTCGTTGACGAACAACACTGCTTTGAAGAGCTGGCGAAACGATTCCGGACCTGTATGCAACGGCAGACGTTCCAGTTGGATCGGCGTCTTTTGTGAAAACGGCACCGTTTGGGGTTTGAAACTCGAGAACATGGGACTAACGGGCACCATTGATGCGGCCACCTTGTCCGCCTTGTCCAGATTGAGAACCTTAAGCTTCATGAACAATAATTTTAATGGTCCGATCCCCGAGTTCAGTAATCTTACTAGGTTGAGATTCGTTTATTTATCCTACAATCGTTTTTCTGGACATATTCCCGGCAATGCATTCCAAGGAATGGTCCGGCTCAGCAAGCTGTATCTATCGAGAAACCGGTTCTCCGGTCAGATTCCGGCATCGGTGGCCACCCTGACCAAGCTTTTGGAGCTTAAACTCGACGGAAACTGGTTTTCCGGAAGAATACCAGACTTCAAGCAGAAAACGTTGCATGTAGTTGATCTCTCTAATAATCAACTGGAGGGTCCTATACCAGCAAGCCTTAGTAAGATGAATGCAGACATGTTTGCAGGTGAATAAAATTTGACTCGGCTCAATTTTTTTCCCGATTTTACGACTCGAATTAAGTCTAAATGTGTTATTATGTTTGCAAATGCAGGCAATAAAAATGTTTGTGGAGCACCATTGAAGGCATGTGTATCAACCCGTGCTGGTCCAAAGCATAACGTTGCTCCCAATTTCAAGAAGACGATCTCATTATGGGTTATTGTGACTCACATCATAGTCGGGGTCCTTATACTACTAGCCCTGGTTGTACTCATCATAATCAGTCTCCCCAAAAGGCAGCAACAAGCTTCAAAATGGAGGGTTCACCGTCGCCGCCATCATATCGCAAAAGGAAAACAGGTCTCAAGGCAGGAACCCCTGCTTCTTCCGTCTTGTCGCCACGTTCGAGAAGCGGAAGGAAGGCATTGGAGGCTGCACCGAAGCTTACTTTCTTGAGAGATGATGATGGAGAAAAGTTCGATTTGCCGGACTTGCTGAAAGCCTCGGCTGAGATATTGGGGAGCGGTTGTTTCGGTTCATCTTACAAGACTGCTCTACCAAATGGGACCACCATGGTGGTGAAGAGGTATAAACAGATGAACAGCGCTGAGAAAGAAGATTTCCAAGAGCATATGAGGAGGATTGGGAGACTGAGACATAACAACGTGCTTACTCTTGTCGCTTATTATTACAGGAGGGATGAGAAGCTTCTTGTTTGCGATTTCGCCGAAAATGGCAGCTTAGCTATTCATCTTCATGGTTAGTCTGCGAATTATTCAGTTGCTTGACTAACAAGTCATGTTCAAATATTGTGTTTTTTTTTACTCTGTTCTTTCCTGCAGCTCATCAAACTCTGGGACAACCAGCCCTTGATTGGCCAACTCGGTTGAAGATTGTGAAAGGAGTAGCCAAGGGGCTAGCGTACCTATACAAGGAGTTGCCTAGCTTGGTCGCACCACACGGTCACCTCAAATCCTCCAACGTTCTCCTCAACGAATCCTTCGAACCCCTCCTCACCGATTACGCTCTGATCCCGGTCGTCAATCCGGAGAGTGCTCAAACATTCATGGTGGTCTATAAATCACCCGAATACATCCAACACGGTCGAGTCACAAAGAAGACGGACGTATGGGCTCTCGGTGTACTAATCCTAGAGATTCTGACCGGAAAATTCCCCTCAAACTTCCTGCTAAAGGGAAAGGGAAGCGACGAAGACGACATAGCAATGTGGGTGAGATCTAAAGTCGGCGACGACGTCGAAGAAACGTTGTTGACGAACATGGAGGTGTTCGACAAAGAGATGGGAGCCATAAGTTACGGCGATGGAAAAACGATGATGCAGCTGTTGAAGATTGGGTTGAGTTGCTGCGAAGGCGACGTGCAGAAGAGATTGGATTTGAAAGAAGCCGTGGCGAGAATCGAACGATTGAAGCCCCGGAACGCTAGCCGAGACGACGAATTCTACTCGGCGATGGGTGACAGTGAGGAAGACAGGAAGTGGTGATGTCCCATGAACATTGTCCGTGTATGATGTCTTATTTTGTGTGGAGATTTGTTGAAATCTTAGAGATTTTGATGTTTCAATGCTTTACTTGTGTACCTCAAGATTTCCTCTAGCCTGCATTTGCATTTATAAACTATTTTTCTCCATCTTTTACCTGCATTAGATATTTATATATTATATCTATGTATCAAATAATTATCTATATATTATTTAAATTTTTTAAAATTAATTGGCAATAATTTAAGCAGCTTAAACATAAGCTTACTAATAATATTTGAGAAAAGATAATTTGATTAATTAAATTAATAAAATAAACATTAAAATTTAAATCCTTAATCTTACTTAAAAAATTTAGTGTCTCATCCTACTCGACCAATTAATTATTAATATTTATTTAATTCATTTAATTTATCAAGCAATCAAACTATAATTTCAGCATTTTGGGAAGGCGAAACCCCCATTTGTTTATTTTATAACTACCACATAGTTTTCTGAGTTAAATAGTATTTTTTTTTAATTTTTTGAAATCATATGTTATTATCATTGTAATATTTAATTTTTTTTATTCTAGTTTTTACACTTTTCAGAAGTAATAAAAATACTAAAAAAATGAAAATATTATCAATTTTATATTAAAAATATCGTAGATTTTCAAAACCATTTTGATGTTTTTATCATTTAATATATATTTGATGTCGTGTCCCTTGATATTCATAACGAAAATTTTGAATAAAACCATATGATTCTCATTTGAAAAAAAAATTAAAATATTTTTTTTCTAAAATGAGAAGTAGCTGAATTGCTATCCTTTGTATTAAAAAATATTTTATTTCTAAAATACAATAATATAACGGCATTTTTAGCGACGTTTTGAGAGTAAACATTACTAATTTTAAACATATAGCGGCGTTTCCATTCCAAACGCCACAAAATAGTTCGGGCCGATATTTTCATTGTTTTTGTTAAACAAATTATTTTAGTTTTTCCTTATTTTTACTTTCTTTACTTTTAGAACAAAATTGAAGTTTTAATGAACAATTGTTTTTTTCGGCCAGAGGTGGATCAAAACCCACCAAAATAACAAGAAACGAAGGCTTAAGCTAAGAGCAGCAACCAGGGATTAATGTTAAAATTGTTTCAAACGACAACAACAGTCGATCAAACAAACAAACCATGTAATTAGTTTTAATCGTTTCTCTTAATTAGCCAACACCCTTGATATATAAAAAAACGATAGAATTAGAGACACACAGCAGCCATAGATTGGTCTGAATTCAAACCACAGGGAGATCGAGGCAAAGGGTTGATTAAGAACTCAAAACATGCCCAGAAGAAATGTAGAAAGGAAAGATCCAGGTGCTAGAGTTGCAGTTGCAGTAGACAAGGACAAGGGCAGCCAATATGCTTTGAAATGGGCCGTCGATCATCTCATGTCCAAGGGTCAAACCATCACCCTCGTCCATGTTAAAACCAGGCCTTCTTCCATCCCATCATCATGTATGTTTCATTCAATTACATCATGTGTATGTTTGTGTGTGTAAGGCTGGTTTGGTACGTGAACTTGTTGATCTGATGAATGAATGCATGCATGCAGCTGGGAACTACACGAACATTTCTAATGTCAACGAGGAGTTTTCAAAAGCGTATAAGCAACAACTGGAACATCAGGCCAGGGAGATCTTTCTTCCTTTCCGATGCTTCTGCTCGCGGAAGGATGTACGTTTTTTTTGGTTCTCGGTCTCATTTTCGTTATCGTTTGATGGTGAATTTATTGTGTTGGGTGTATGATGGTTGTAACAGATCACCGGTAATGAGGTCATACTGGAGGACACCGATATAGCTAGAGCCTTGGTCGATTATATTTTGTCCGCTCCGATCGAGATCATGGTACTCGGCACGCCGTCGAAAGGCGGATTTGTTAGGTGAATGATTGTTTCATCTTTCTCCGCCCAAACACCTATATAAGACATTGATTCGGCTCATTGATCTTACTCTGCATTTGCCTTTGTTAATTGTCTGACAGAAGATTCAGGAGCGCGGAGCTTACGACTATGGTCTCGAAAGCGGCTCCCGATTACTGCACCGTGTACGTGATCGGCAAAGGGAAGATTTCGTCGGTGCGGTCTGCTACAGCTTCCCCTCCGTCAAGACTCGACATGCCTCCTCCGGCTCAAGTGCTGCTGCCTCCACCCGGTACCATCCCCGAAGCACCAGAAACCCCTTCGGCTCGTTCACCTTGCCTCAGATATAGAGGTTCTGGTAGGCCTCAACTTCCACTACCCCACCTGTATGAAGACACGGAAATGATAAAGTAAGTTGTTATAAGATTGCCAACATATATGTAACTCTGTAACTCAAAATTTTGAATTCCTGAGAACAGGTCACCATTTTCGAGAACAAGAAACAGATTCGAGCCTTCAATTCCTGAATCCGACATATCATTCGTAAGCAGTGGGAGGCCGAGTACTGATAACGTGTTCTATCTTGGCGACCGCCCAGAATCCGGTAGCCAACGGTTTTCTGTCAGCTCTGAGTTCGAAAACATAAGCCTCGAATCTTCATTATCAGGAAATAGGTCCATGGATTTCAGTTCACAACATGATTTCTCCTCAACATCACTCGAAAGTGGTAGTAGGGCATCATGGTCATCTCTGAATATGTCATCTCAGAACATGGTAAGGCCTTTTTCTGCCATGAAAACGAGCATAATCAACCGTTATACGTTATACTAAACAATAAATTCGATCGTATTCGTATTAATTTCGAGCACAAACAAGGTATAGAATGGAACTTAACTGATTAGATGCACGCAGGATGATGTGGAAGCCGAGATGAAACGACTCAAACGGGAGCTCCAGCAGACAATGGAGATGTATAGTGCAGCCTGCAAGGAAGCACTCTTGGCGAAGAAGAGGGTAATTATTTGAAAAGCCGGTATCATTTCCGAGAATGATCTACAAACTTGAGAATGTATTTAACGTAATTTTTGTTAAAATTCTCATTACAGGCAAAAGAACTTCAATGCTGGAAGTTACAAGAAGAACAGAAGATCGAAGAGGCGCGACTAGCTGAGGAAGCTGCGCTTTCACTCGTGGAGAAGGAGAAAGAAAAGTGTAAGGTTGCCGTTGAGGCAGCCCAAGCAGCTCAAATGATTGCTGAACTTGAAGCACAAAAGAGAATGATTGCAGAAAAGAATGTTAGCAGAGTCGAGGACGAGGGGAAATTGGTTGCTGCTTCACATGATGTCAGATATCGGAAATATACGATTCAAGATATCGAAGCGGCAACCGATCTCTTCTCGCCGTCTCTCAAAATCGGAGAAGGAGGTTACGGGCCGGTGTACCGCTGCTACCTAGACCACACACCTGTCGCGATAAAAGTTCTACGTTCGGATGCAACCCAAGGGGAGCTACAATTTCAGCGAGAGGTGTGCAGGGCCTGCAGGCACATAATAACTTGCTATTCTGAAATACTTGAAAGAAATTTACTGATTATACATTTCGGTGACTCGTATAGGTCGAAGTGTTGAGCTGCATAAGGCATCCGAACATGGTTCTTCTTCTTGGAGCCTGCCCGGAGTATTGCTGCCTAGTCTACGAATACATGGATAACGGAAGCTTGGAAGATCGACTGTTTAGGCGCAATAACACTCCGGTACTTCCATGGCAAGTAAGGTTCCGAATGGCAGCAGAGATCGCAACAGGTCTTCTTTTCCTACACCAAACCAAACCGGAGCCAATTGTGCACCGTGACCTGAAACCTGGCAATATTTTGCTCGATCGCAACTACGTCGGCAAGATCAGTGATGTCGGATTGGCTAGGCTTGTTCCTCCATCGGTTTCCGACTCCATAACTCAGTACCGTATGACGGCAGCAGTTGGAACATTCTGTTACATAGATCCAGAATATCAGCAAACCGGAATGCTAGGGATAAATCTGATGTATACTCACTTGGGATCATGCTACTTCAAATAATAACCGCTAAGTCACCTATGGGCTTGACTCATCAGGTCGAGAACGCTATCGAAAATGGAACATTCACTGATGTACTCGACTCGGCTGTGGCTGACTGGCCAATGGAAGAGACCCTGGCCTTTGCCAGGTTAGCCCTTAAGTGTTCGGAGATGAGACGGAAAGACAGACCCGACCTAGGTCGGGTCGTGTTGCCCGAGCTTGACCGATTGAGAACCCTTGCCGAAGGAAACATGTCTTCCGTCACGAATTGCAGCAGTGCAGGGACTTCACCAAACAACAGCCAAGTTTCCACCACAGCAAGTGATATCAAAGACTGGTCCTACTGAACTAGATAAAGCCACGGAAGAATTCCGATACAAGGAGGCGAAGTCCGCCATCGAAACTCGATTTATTTCGTTTTTTACGGTCCAGAAAACCTGGTTAAGAATGTAACTATACAGATGCTATAGACATAATAGAGTAAGCTACGCTTTAACATCAAGATGTTAAGGCTTTAATATCAAAGATAGAGGTGATAGTCCTTGTAGAACTCTCCGTCTTGGCAAATAACATTGCTCTGATAGTCTGATTCCTTCTTCAATTCACCTATCAGATGTGTAGGGACCTTTTAATAATATTACTACCCAATATTTGTATATTTTAAAACGGTCCATATTCTAATACATTTTGTTCAAGCAATATTTTTTATAGTTAATTAAGTTTTTATATTTTTTCCCAGTTAATGTTTGATTTTTACTTAAAAATACCTTATGTTCTTAAGAGTAATCAAAACTTAACTCGAAAAAAATTAATTTTTCAACTCGACATTAGAAACCTTATTTTGACTTGAAACTCAAAAGAATTATAAATTCGAATCGAGTTATAAAATAAAAACTTGAATAATTCAATTTTTTTAATAATTAATATATTAGTTTTTAAATCTGATTCGAGTCCTTCAACTCTATATAATATATGTATATCAAATATTAAAAAAAATTATATGCATATGAGCTGCTTAAATTAGAATCAAATTATATCATAATACTACAAATAATTATAATTAAATAATTTGATCTAATTAAAAAAAATAAGATTTATGTACTCTACTAATTTGATCTTATAATTTGTGTGTGAAGGATCAGAGTGAAGTTAGCTCGCTATCAACCCGCAGGAAGAGAAGAGAGAGAGAGATGCTGATTGGAAACAAAGAAAATAATTAAAAGCTTTCGTCTCTTCTCTCTTTCTTTTCAGTTTTCTCATTAAGAAACGAACCTCTTTACTTCTAATTCACTCCTTCCCATTTTCCCTCTTGCTTCAATCTTCAATATCTTCCGGCCCAACAAAGTCCCATGAATTGAACCTTCTCCAAACACTCTCGGGTGTGCGCTTGTGCCCAGTTTGTAATTTTCCTAGGAAAAAATGGAAAATTTCGGCGGGAAAAAGACACCCACCAAGCGCAGATCCGTGCTCAGGGCCTCGAAATAAAGCCACCGGTGTAATCAAGGCTCGAAAGGAAAAGAGAGAGAGAGGAAAAGAAAAAGAGTGAAATAAAAAAAGGAAGGAAAATAGTCGTTTTGATCCTCACATGTTTTGTAAATTTTTAATTTTAGCCATTAAATGAAATAGTTAATTCATGTGTGTTCCTTAAATTATGCTATATTTATATTTTTGTATTAAACGTTTTTCAATGCAAAGTTTAGGTAATTATTTTTCGATGTAAAGTTTAGGTAATTATTTTTGTATTAAACCTTTAAAAAAACACAAAATATTTATCTTTTTTATATAAATAATTTGGATACGATCTTCACATTTTACCATTATATCCTTTTTTAAAATTATTTTTTTCATAGAGGTAAGGTACACATAGTTCTGGTAGGATGTTGTTTTGTTGAGTTTTACAAATATTAAAATTTATAAAATAATTCTTCGATTATAATATATTATTTTATTGAGTCCCTCGACTATTAAAAGTTATAAAATGATCACTTGACTATTCATTATGTTTCAAACTTATCATTTTCTGATAAACAATTTTGACAGTCGTCTAAGATGGACGTTCATATGCTAGCGAAGATATGATAGTCGTTTGAGATTCTGAGGTTAGATTTTATCATATCCTAATTAATAAGTTAACATCAGAGTCAGACGGTCGTTAATTTTTTTTATTAAAAAATACGAGTTTGGAACATAATGAATAGTTGGGTGATCATTTTATAATTTTTAATAGTCGAGTGACTCAACAAAACAACATCCTATAGTCTAGAGATTATTTTGTAGTCGGTGATCATTTTTGTACTTTACCCTTTCAATAAATATTAGTTTTTTATAGAAATCGCTAATTTTATTAAAAAAATAGAAAATAATTAAATTACAAATAAGGTTTGAAGCCACAATCATAAACTAAATTAGGGATGAGCACGAGACCCAAACATGACGGGTTCCGACTCGATCGGGTTGTATTTTTTAAAAAAATTCAGGTTCGGGCATGGTAAGGTTTTTTAAAGGTGATATTTGAGTCAGGTCGGATTCGAGTTTATGGTGAAAAATACCCGACCCGACACGAAAAAAATATAATTTTACCTTATATATTTAAGAATAATTACAATAATATCCATCTATATATTATTTTTTAATTTAAATCATTGTTTTTATTGAATAAAAATAATATTTTTTATTATTACGGGTTGAGTCAGATCGAGTTTGGATTTTATCTCAAAAAATTAGGTTGGGTTCGGGTTAGGTGGAGGGTATATATTTTTCGGGTCGGGTCGGTGAATGGTGTAAAATTTTTTGGTCGGGTCGGGTTGGCCGAAACCCGACCCATGCACATCCCTAGACTAAACACATAATAAAGATATTTTTCTAAACATGAAAAAATTAGCCATTTAATATTACAAGGAAAATGTTAAAAAATCTAACCAAATAAACTCGAATAAAAGATAGATACGATCAGATCTAATCGCATCGGGAAACGAACCACGAAAGGGAATGAAACTATTGAAAGGCGATTAAAAAATTGCAAACCAAAATTAAGCAACGTGAAAATACTATCAACGATCACAAAATCGCGTATTCAAATCCAATATAATAGTCCAAAGCAAAGAAGAACAACATGATAACAAATAATGTGTCATCTTGATCAGTATAAACTCATATAAAAGATAGATACAAACAGATCTAATCGCATTGGCAAACGAGCCATAAAAGAGGATGAAACTATTGAAAGACGATTGAAAAATTGCAAACAAAAATTAAGCAACGTAAAAATACTATCAACAATCGCAAAATTATGTATTTAAATCCAATCCAATGGTCCAAAACAAAGAAGATCATCATGATAACAAATAAAATGTCATTTTGATCAGTCATGACAATGTCAATTAAAACCAACCCTGGAAAAATGATACATGAAAATAACAACAAAACGATCGAAAATGTGTCGTAAAGGTAGAAGAAGTGTCATAAAGATAAAATTATTACAAATAAAAAAAACAAGAGAAAAATAAAGATATACTATAATAAAGTAAAGAAAAAACAATAAATATTAGCGGTGGACGATGAGTACCAAGATTAAAGAAAAAAAATAAAAAAATCAATATATTTTATTTAATATGATTTATTTTTAAAACAATAATTTATGTAACTATTTTTCCCAATCTTTTACTATCAATATATTCATGTGAAAAGTCAGATTTGGTCCACAAGTTCTAGTAAATATTAATTTAGTCCAAAAGTCATGTTTGGTGTATAAGTTCATCAACATCACTAAGAAGTTAAAACAAAGAAACGAGCGATGCCTTCAAGCGTAGATATCTACATTTTGACTTTTTTTTAATAAATTTAATAACTTTATTAATTATGATAGTTATTACAAGTCACTGGACTCATTTATTTTAATCTACTGTATTAAAATATATTTTCAAAAAAAATACTGTATTAAAATAATTTTATTTTAATAATTTTTTTATATGCCAGTGACTATGATTGACTGATAGTTGCTAAAGAAAACTTAATCTCATGTTTCAAATATGACGGTAATTCTTTTATCATTACAAAGAACACTAATGTTATCTTTCATTATTAATAATAATGATATTTATTTGTATTTATTATTTATTTGAGTTATTTAATGGAGTTTTTAATTCTCTATTTATATAATTTTCTGACTTGTGGGTGAGTAGTTTGTGCACTTTAATTATTTTAGTATAAGTTTTATTAGATTAAAATATATAATTACGTGCACATATTTAATACATATTATTACCGTAAAATATAACATAAAATTAAGCGATCAATCGTGATTATAAGTTATAAGGTATTAAAAGTATGATAATAATAAAAGTGCAAATATTGTTAAAGTTGTATTTACAGTTTAATGATTGAAAGAGTTAAAAATACAATAATAATTAATTCTTAAATCAGATATATAAAGGGGTTATGATCCCCAATAAATATATAATCTCGTATTTTCTCTTATTCCGTCAGAGAATTTATATTCAAGAGAATAGTATTTTTCTTGTAAGATCACAACCAGAGAAAACTCAAGGATTTCAACTCATCAATTAATTAAGGTACGGTTCCGCATATAATATTTTATTCTTGATGATTTGGAATGATTAGATCATGCTTATTTTTATGTTTAAAATGATTTAGTTCTAATATATCTAACCTATGTGATTAATTTATTCTCATTTTTATAACATTTTCATGTATTTTTACATTCATTGAGTAGTTTTCGTGATAAAAGAATGATATTTTTTTTTTAAAAATCGAGTTCGAAAAAATCGTGTCCATAGTATTTTTGCGTTTTCAATAGACTAAAAAAACATATAAACAAATACTACTTTATAATCACTAAATTTTATTTTAAAAATACAATTTTTATGTAATTTTAGATAATATATATATATATATATATATATATAAATATTATTTAATAAAATTAATTATTAATATTATTTACAAACATATAAAAATCTTATTATTTTCATCGTGATTGTATAAATTAAATGATCAATAATTAAATATTAGTTAGAAAGTAAAAAGGAAAAAAAGTACAAACTTCTACAGTTAAACAAACAAAGAAAGAAAGACAAGCAAATTGCAACCAAATAGATTTAGTATTTAATTTTTGTAGCCAACAAGGAAGGAGGGTTTGTGTTTGTATATTTACAAGGAAGAAAAACAAGTAGGGAAAGCCTCTCATTTTGCCCCCTTCCGATTTCATTCGAGCTCTTTTCGCCTTTCCCCTTCACTGTTTCAATATTCTACTGTGCATTTAGTTTGTTGAAATCACTTAGAATTAGGAAGAATTGAAATTTAATTCTACTATTTTTCATATTTGGTTCAAGTTTTTAAATGGTGAATTGGAATTCAATTCAATCAAATGAGAGAAAATAAATTTCATCTATAACATGATGGAATTGAAATCTTTTAGAGAAGGGAATACGAAATTTGACCATAATATCCTAATTAATCTTTTAGTATTCAGGTCGGATTTTTTTAGAAAAAAAATTGAGTTCGGTTCGGTGTTTTTTAAGTTTGATATTCAGGTCGGGTCGGTTTTTTTTTAAAAAAAATGGGACCGGGTCGATTTTTTTTTAAAAAAAATCGAGTTCGGGTCGGGTCATATTTTTTTGGGTCGGGATTAGGGTTTTTTTTAAGTTACTATTTTTATTGAATAAAAATAATTTTTTTATTATTTAGTGTCAGGTCTCGGGTGGAGGTTCACTTGTTCTCGAGTCGGGTCGGGTGGACCAAAAACTTGACCTAACCCGACTCATGATCATCTCTAATTACGATGATTTTAACTTATGATATTTATTTATATAATTTTTATAATTTATTAAAATAATTAATTAATTAATAAAATAAAAATTTAATATTTTTTAAAATTTTATAATTTATTACTACATAAAAATTATAAAATAAACTAAAATAAAGTAAAAATATAAGATTAACAATTCTATCATATTAAATTACTGAAATCAAATTCATCAAATATATCTAAGAACTAAACATAATATAAAATTAGATTCTAAATCAATTTTTTAATATCCAAATAAATTTTAGATTCAGATTTCAATTAAAGAGATTCTAATCTCTTCACAAATTTCAATTACCTCGTAAACATTATAAAATGACGGAGGAGAGAGAAAGCCCAATCTTCTGGGGCTTGGCGGAAGGTCAAGCCTTTTGTCAATGGCGGTGCCTCTGGTATGCTTGCTACCTGTGTCATCCAACCCATCGATATGGTCAAGGTTTTTCTCTTCACTCATCCTTGAGTAGATATGGTCTTCAAGTAATTATCCCTTCGAGTTTTTATGGTTTTTTAGATCTGGGATTTATTTGGGATTTGTGTTCTTTTTGGGTAATGGTCTTTTGTTGGTTTGGATTTTGGGTAACTGGGTCAGGGATCGGCTGGAACTATCACCAAGAACATGCTTAAGGAGGAGGGTGTTCGTGCCTTTTACAAGGTTCTTTTTCTGTAACTCCGTTCAAGTTTTGATCCCCCCCTTGATCTAACTTTTCTGATTATAGATCTGTTACTGGTTTCTGAGACCTATTTTATAGATGCTGGATCTTTACTTTTAAAATAGTTTCGAGATTTTCTACATTTTTTGTTATGGTATATATTAAATTATTTATTGATTCCAGTTCCCGAAATATTGGAATTTAGTGCTGTTTCATTGGATGAGATGTGCTTGTTGATTTTGGTTACTGCTTAATTGTTAATAGCATGCAAGAAATACGATCTCAGCACAAGGTTTCCATAACTTGAAACTGAAATTTGCTCATTTGTAGGATTGGGAATTCTGATATTTATTCGATTGAGTCCTTTGGTTTCTGGAATAGAGTAAAAAGAAGTGTTTCAAATAATTGCTATTTGATCTGGATCTGTTCCAAAAGAGGCAAAATAATTCTAATTGTTTGCTGACAAGGACTAAATAGGGAAAACTCTGAAATTATTTCAATTTCAGGCCTTGGACATAGAATAGCCCATTCATAGATATAGTGGCTTTATCTTGTTGAATTTGTACTTCAGATTTTCGAAAGACGAAAAAAAAGAACCGGCTTGATGTTCTAATTGGAATTAAGATGTTTCAGTTTTCCTACAAGTCGTTTGTCTCACTTGTAAATTGTTGGACAGGGGCTATCAGCCGGACTTCTCAGGCAAGCTACATACACTACTGCTCGACTGGGATCATTCAGGTGAGTGCCATTGCAATCCTTTGTGTGACTTTGTTATACATTTCGAGATACTTCCTTTTTTTTGTTAGGATGATTAATATTTTGATTCTGAATCTTGGCCTTGTTAACATTTGCTTTTTTCGCTGCTTATGTGTGATTTGGTTTGCTTTTGAATCTAAACTTGGATAATCTATTCAGTTCTGGTTCAGCTTTTGAATTATTTCCATTTTTTTCTATAGGATACTGACAAACAAAGCAATTGAAGCCAATGATGGGAAGTGTAACACCCCAATTTAGGGGCTAAATTTAAGAAAATATAAATTGGTGGATTTAATTTGGTATTTTGAAAGAAACATGGGATTAAATTGTAAAGTTCTAAAGTTGGCAGACCGTTTTCAGAAGTGCAGAAAGTTCAGTGGCTAAACCCATGATTTAACCATTTTTTTAATATGTTGAATTATAAATCTGATTCTCGTGCGCAGGCAGCAGAAATTTTTCATATTTCCCTTCTCCAACAACCCAACTTCCAACTCCGATCTACTCGCCGTGAATCATCGCCGTTCGTCGTGAATTTCAGTCGGAAGTATCGTCGGTAATAACTCGGTTTTAGTTGGTTTTTCATCGATTCACAACGATCGGGTCATCTGTTTACGACACCTCCCGCACCATCGTGTTCCTTGTGCCGTTCCGAGTCCACCGGTGTTCTCATTTTTCTCCGGCGGCGGCGGCGCGTTGGGAGGTGAACCGGTCAAACTTCTCGATTTGTTGAAATCGAGCTCTCCGCCGTTCAAAATTGTGAACAGAGCTTTGTAAGTATCTCGAAATCGCTCAAAATAATTTTTAGAAATTTTTCCGGGATTTTATCACTGTTCACGCGCCCCCACGCGCCGCCACTGCGCGTGGGGAAGGGAAAAGTGACCGGTTTGACCGGTTTTGGTGCTGTTTTGACCGGTTTGACCGGTCACAACCCGACCCGACCCGTTGACACGACCCGACCCGTTTACCCCGACCCGACCCGTTGACCCGACCCGTTGACCGTTGACCCGTTGACCGGAGTTGACCACTGTTGACCAAAACTTTGACTGGCTTTGATCGGGCATTAAACGACTTTTGACTTCGACCGAGTATACCTATTCTGACATTTTTCGACGTTCCAAATCCGATTCCGCTGTCCGTTTTTCGAAATTCGAACCCGAAGGCCTCGAAATTGTCACTCAAACCCGTTGACTTTGATTTTGACCGAAAATTTCAAATTTCTGAAAAGTCATATTTTATGCTTTCAACGTCCTGAATCCAAATCCGAAGTCCGTTTCGCCAAATTCGAACTCGGTAAGCCGTCTTTCACTGATTTATCACCCGATTCGATCCGTTTATCGTAATTAAGCTCCGTTTCTGATATAATTTATGTTGATATGTATCTGAGGAATTATTGGAAGTTGAATTGAAGATCAAAGGCGTTCGAATGGAATTTTTATGGTCGATCAGTATTGCACGGAAATCGAGGTAATACTTTACTACCTCTTTATGCTTTATAGAACATGTTGGTATTGATAAATGCATGAATGGAAATGTTTGGTCTCATATGTGTAATTAATGAAGTTCTACACTCGATCTGAATACGGTAAAAAGGTTCAGTAATTGATTATGGTTCAGATGACTTTTATAAGAAATTAAGGGATTGCTAGAATTAAATTACAAGTTATGTGCTTAGTGGTAAAGAAATCAACCTGGATCTGTAACTTATAATTTATTTCATCAAAGGTTAAATGTTAAAGGCATTTGGATGTGAATTTATGAAAATACTCCGGTAGGGTAAAATTACGAAAATACCCTTGTGTTATAAAAAGACAAGATTGGAATATAGAAGTTAAATAAGAGGATTTTATAGACATATTGATCTGATAAAAATATTGATGTGCATAAGAAATGATAGTTATACGTAGACATTATGGATAACCGGTTTTTAACCCCAAGAGGGTTTATGCAAGATACTAGAAGTGTGTTAAGGGAATTATTTCAAGATCAGAGATTGTTCAAGAAAGCAATTAATCATAGGATCTCTAATTATATTATTTTCGTTAAGAGCTAATATCGAACTTATCTGGTTAAGAAATTACGGAAATGCCCTTAAGAGGTAGAATAGTCTGAGATGACTCTGAATGAGAAAATACTTAGAGGATTCGTACTTAACTCGATTAAGTACGGATTTAATTGTTAAGATCCCGACTTAGTGCAGGAAAATTTATGATATTCCGTTTGTAAAGTCTGAGAAGACACTTGACCTGAAAATATTCGAATAATGAGTAAATACTGGAAGAGAAATTTATCGGGGGTATTCTGCTGTCAGAATTGTTCGAAAGGACTGAAGTAAATGATAAGATTGAATTAAATAATAAGATCGGATGGAAGGAAAAGATTGAAATACTGTGAATCTGTAAAATGACCAAAATACCCCTGTAATAGAAATGACCCAAGAATATCACCAAGCTCAGGAATGATTGAATATCCTCGAGCTCTGAAATGAATGGAATAAAACTGAACATCAAAATTACCAAAATACCCTTATGGCCTAAATTAAGTAAATGTCTTGGATTAATTAAGGAATCCAAGTAAGATAAGTATTGGACTACCTTTAAAGGTAATGGAAAACAATTCAAGTGAATAGATCAACCCTAAAGCTATGTCAATACCTGAATGACATAGATATTACTGGAACATGTGTTCATCTTCTCAAGTTTGGCTCGATGATAAATTTTGGAAGTATTCAACTCAGCTTTAGATTGTATTCAGTACTAAGAATTGGACGTTTGTTCGACAATCAACCATGAAGACCAAATTGAATGGAATGAAAGTACAACATGTATCTGAAATTCAGGAACGTTTGAATTACTCTGGAAAATCCTGAAGTAACTGGAATAGAGATGACTGCTAAATGAAATAGGTAACTTCAATGACTGAGGATTTAGTAAGTGACTTGGATAAGTCTGGAAACTCTGATGAGTTTACGTAGTGTACAATTACAATGAGTTTGAACAAATTAATCAAGTACGTCAGCATTTCATGATATTGTAGAAGTGTGGAAATGAAATAAAGACATTGGAAGATCTATTCAACGATGATTCCGAAAATGGTCTATGGACAAGAATTGTGGTATTAAAGAGTAAATACCCTGGAAGAACAATGAATTGACCAATCGACAGGCATTAGTTCTGGAAACTATTCATCTAAGAGTTGTCCGATAATTCGATCAATCGATAGATAATATAAATGTCCTGAACCTTCATTTCTTCCTTATCAGCTCAAGTCACTTTCTGAATAACTGATGATTCTGTCAGTTATTGAACTCTTTCAATAGTGATTCTAAATTCCGATATTCTATCGGTATACTGAAGATCCATATTTCTCTACTTGCTAAGATTATTCAGTACCTTTGAATAATATTTGTAAACTCTGGTGTGTTCTCTACTTATATGAATATTTTATCTGATTTCTGATTTGAATTCTGTTTTGACATCTGATCTGAAATCTGTTCTGATTCCTAACCTGGATTCTGTTCTGATATCTGATCTGAATTATGTTTTGATTTCTGATATCTCCGTTTACCGACGGATAAATGTTTTATCTGGGGGGTTTATTGTTGGAGGAAGATTATCTGCAGACTCCTCGGCTTTGTGCTCAGGGTCTAAATGGCATGTGCGGTTGGGTGTATGGTTCTGGGGAACCTACACATTTATGATGTGAACGGATGGGGGTATATATATATATATGTTTTAAAAGATCTGTATCTTTTTACTGAATTTTTCGAGAAGACACTAGAAAACCTATTCTGATCTCCTCAACTCAGTCATCCGAAATATTTCTCTGAACTGAAAGCTCATTGTCCGTTACCACCCGAAATATCAGTAGAATCTCTGCTCAGCATAAAAATATGTAAATGCTCAGAAGCAATAAGGAAATAAATATTTATCTGTATTTGCACGTTCATCAGCATCATCTGGTAGTTCTGTATTACTGAGCTTTCCAAAGCTCACTCTATTACTCACCTTTTCAGGTTGAAAGAATTGTACCAGTGCATCTATCGACTTCAGTAAGGGAGTTCGTCCGGCGTTGTTGCAGAGTAGGGTACATGTGATTAGGGGGCATGTAATTGTATTTTGATTTATATACGAGTTTGGAAATATGTTTTATTTTTAAATAGTGAAAACTAATTTTATAAGTTACACGTTTCAATAAAAGTTTTAAATTTTCCGCTATTTTTATAATGGGTCGCTCCGGTGGCCCTAATGTGACTTCCCGGATCAGATCGGGCTACCTGCATCGGTCTGGGGGGTTACATTTAGTGGTATCAGAGCTATGGTTTGAGTCAAAAATTTTCAAGTTAGACCGGCCGGTCGAATGTCAAAATATGTCTGATCAGTACATGCCCCTAGACTGCAATCGTACCTCTCTGAGCCGGAACTCCAGGGCTGAGTCCCTATCTGTATTGAGTAAACCAAAGTTTCTATCTGCTAAGGCTATACTTGTACAAAAAGGAATACCAGTAACATCTGTCTAAACGCTGTAAAGTATCTCATGAGTCATGTGAGAGTTATTCATCTGAGAATTTCTGACTCGACTCCGGAAATGAAATTGAGATATGTTGTTGCTCTACGAGCCTATTCACGTATCCAATGCTGAATTGATTTCACAAGAATAAAGTTGTTCTGATTATTTACTTGGACTGAGGGAGAATTCTGAAGAGATTGATTACTCGAGAAAATTTTAAATTCTTTTATTGAAATAAGGAAAAATTTATGATAAGAATGTATGCTCAGCTGGTTAAGGATAAGTGGAGGAATCGTACTTTTATAAAAGCTATTGATAGATTTGAAAGAACTGATGGAAGTTTCATTTATGCAATTATGTAAAATGAATGAATTTCGAGGACGAAATTTTTTTTAAGGAGGGGAGAATTGTAACACCCCAATTTAGGGGCTAAATTTAAGAAATATAAATTGGTGGATTTAATTTGGTATTTGAAAGAAACATGGGATTAAATTGTAAAGTTCTAAAGTTGGCAGACCGTTTTCAGAAGTGCAGAAAGTTCAGTGGCTAAACCCATGATTTAACCATTTTTTTAATATGTTGAATTATAAATCTGATTCGTGCGCAGGCAGCAGAAATTTTCCATATTTCCTTTCTCCAGCAACCCAACTTCCAACTCCGATCTACTCGCCGTCCGACCTCCAAACGACGAGCCGAAACAACCATCGTGTTCGTTGTCAACCAAGGAACAAAACCCCTCAAACCTTTCGTCGTGAATCATCGCCGTTCGTCGTGAATTTCAGTCGGAAGTATCGTCGGTAATAACTCAGTTTTAGTTGGTTTTTCATCGATTCACAACGATCGGGTCATCTGTTTACGACACCTCCCGCACCATCGTGTTCCTTGTGCCGTTCCGAGTCCACCGGTGTTCTCATTTTTCTCCGGCGGCGGCGGCGCGTTGGGAGGTGAACCGGTCAAACTTCTCGATTTGTTGAAATCGAGCTCTCCGCCGTTCAAAATTGTGAACCGAGCTTTGTAAGTATCTCGAAATCGCTCAAAATAATTTTTAGAAATTTTTCCGGGATTTTATCACTGTTCACGCGCCCCCACGCGCCGCCACTGCGCGTGGGGAAGGGAAAAGTGACCGGTTTGACCGGTTTTGGAGCTGTTTTGACCGGTTTGACCGGTCACAACCCGACCCGACCCGTTGACCCGACCCGTTGACCGTTGACCCGTTGACCGGAGTTGACCACTGTTGACCAAAACTTTGACTGGCTTTGATCGGGCATTAAACGACCTTTGACTTCGACCGAGTATACCTATCCTGACATTTTTCGACGTTCCAAATCTGATTCCGCTGTCCATTTTTCGAAATTCGAACCCGAAGGCCTCGAAATTGTCAGTCAAACCCGTTGACTTTGATTTTGACCGAAAATTCCAAATTTCTGAAAAGTCATATTTTATGCTTTCAACGTCCTGAATCCAAATCCGAAGTCCGTTTCGCCAAATTCGAACTCGGTAAGCCGTCTTTCACTGATTTATCACCCGATTCGATCCGTTTATCGTAATTAAGCTCCGTTTCTGATATAATTTATGTCGATATGTATCTGAGGAATTATTGGAAGTTGAATTGAAGATCAAAGGCGTTCGAATGGAATTTTTATGGTCGATCAGTATTGCACGGAAATCGAGGTAATACTTTACTACCTCTTTATGCTTTATAGAACATGTTGGTATTGGTAAATGCATGAATGGAAATGTTTGGTCTCATATGTGTAATTAATGAAGTTCTACACTCGATCTGAATACGGTAAAAAGGTTCAGTAATTGATTATGGTTCAGATGACTTTTATAAGAAATTAAGGGATTGCTAGAATTAAATTACAAGTTATGTGCTTAGTGGTAAAGAAATCAACCTGGATCTGTAACTTATAATTTATTTCATCAAAGGTTAAATGTTAAAGGCATTTGGATGTGAATTTATGAAAATACTCCGGTAGGGTAAAATTACGAAAATACCCTTGTGTTATAAAAAGACAAGATTGGAATATGGAAGTTAAATAAGAGGATTTTATAGACATATTGATCTGATAAAAATATTGATGTGCATAAGAAATGATAGTTATACGTAGACATTATGGATAACCGGTTTTTAACCCCAAGAGGGTTTATGCAAGATACTAGAAGTGTGTTAAGGGAATTATTTCAAGATCAGAGATTGTTCAAGAAAGCAATTAATCATAGGATCTCTAATTTATATTATTTTCGTTAAGAGCTAATATCGAACTTATCTGGTTAAGAAATTACGGAAATGCCCTTAAGAGGTAGAATAGTCTGAGATGACTCTGAATGAGAAAATACTTAGAGGATTCGTACTTAACTCGATTAAGTACGGATTTAATTGTTAAGATCCCACTTAGTGCAGGAAAATTTATGATATTCCGTTTGTAAAGTCTGAGAAGACACTTGACCTGAAAATATTCGAATAATGAGTAAATACTGGAAGAGAAATTTATCGGGGGTATTCTGCTGTCAGAATTGTTCGAAAGGACTGAAGTAAATGATAAGATTGAATTAAATAATAAGATCGGATGGAAGGAAAAGATTGAAATACTGTGAATCTGTAAAATGACCAAAATACCCCTGTAATAGAAATGACCCAAGAATATTACCAAGCTCAGGAATGATTGAATATCCTCGAGCTCTGAAATGAATGGAATAAAACTGAACATCAAAATTACCAAAATACCCTTATGGCCTAAATTAAGTAAATGTCTTGGATTAATTAAGGAATCCAAGTAAGATAAGTATTGGACTACCTTTAAAGGTAATGGAAAACAATTCAAGTGAATAGATCAACCCTAAAGCTATGTCAATACCTGAATGACATAGATATTACTGGAACATGTGTTCATCTTCTCAAGTTTGGCTCGATGATAAATTTTGGAAGTATTCAACTCAGCTTTAGATTGTATTCAGTACTAAGAATTGGACGTTTGTTCGACAATCAACCATGAAGACCAAATTGAATGGAATGAAAGTACAACATGTATCTGAAATTCAGGAACGTTTGAATTACTCTGGAAAATCCTGAAGTAACTGGAATAGAGATGACTGCTAAATGAAATAGGTAACTTCAATGACTGAGGATTAGTAAGTGACTTGGATAAGTCTGGAAACTCTGATGAGTTTACGTAGTGTACAATTACAATGAGTTTGAACAAATTAATCAAGTACGTCAGCATTTCATGATATTGTAGAAGTGTGGAAATGAAATAAAGACATTGGAAGATCTATTCAACGATGATTCCGAAAATGGTCTATGGACAAGAATTGTGGTATTAAAGAGTAAATACCCTGGAAGAACAATGAATTGACCAATCGACAGGCATTAGTTCTGGAAACTATTCATCTAAGAGTTGTCCGATAATTCGATCAATCGATAGATAATATAAATGTCCTGAACCTTCATTTCTTCCTTATCAGCTCAAGTCACTTTCTGAATAACTGATGATTCTGTCAGTTATTGAACTCTTTCAATAGTGATTCTGAATTCCGATATTCTATCGGTATACTGAAGATCCATATTTCTCTACTTGCTAAGATTATCCAGTACCTTTGAATAATATTTGTAAACTCTGGTGTGTTCCCTACTTATATGAATATTTTATCTGATTTCTGATTTGAATTCTGTTTTGACATCTGATCTGAAATCTGTTCTGATTCCTAACCTAGATTCTGTTCTGATATCTGATCTGAATTATGTTTTGATTTCTGATATCTCCGTTTACCGACGGATAAATGTTTTATCTGGGGGGTTTATTGTTGGAGGAAGATTATCTGCAGACTCCTCGGCTTTGTGCTCAGGGTCTAAATGGCATGTGCGGTTGGGTGTATGGTTCTGGGGAACCTACACATTTATGATGTGAACGGATGGGGGTATATATATATATATATGTTTTAAAAGATCTGTATCTTTTTACTGAATTTTTCGAGAATACACTAGAAAACCTATTCTGATCTCCTCAACTCAGTCATCCGAAATATTTCTCTGAACTGAAAGCTAATTGTCCGTTACCACCCGAAATATCAGTAGAATCTCTGCTCAGTATAAAAATATGTAAATGCTCAGAAGCAATAAGGAAATAAATATTTATCTGTATTTGCACGTTCATCAGCATCATCTGGTAGTTCTGTATTACTGAGCTTTCCAAAGCTCACTCTATTACTCACCTTTTCAGGTTGAAAGAATTGTACCAGTGCATCTATCGACTTCAGTAAGGGAGTTCGTCCGGCGTTGTTGCAGAGTAGGGTACATGTGATTAGGGGGCATGTAATTGTATTTTGATTTATATACGAGTTTGGAAATATGTTTTATTTTTAAATAGTGAAAACTAATTTTATAAGTTACACGTTTCAATAAAAGTTTTAAATTTTCCGCTATTTTTATAATGGGTCGCTCCGGTGGCCCTAATGTGACTTCCCGGATCAGATCGGGCTACTTGCATCGGTCTGGGGGGTTACAGGAAGCCCTTACCTTTATACCAGAAGGCTTTGTGTGGTCTGACTGCTGGTGCTATTGGGGCTGTGTTGGCAGTCCAGCTGATTTGGCACTTATCCGTATGCAGGCTGATGCCACTTTGCCTGCTGCTCAGCGCCGAAATTACTCCAATGCATTCCATACTCTCTATCGTATTGTTGGGGTTTTGGCACTTTGGAAAGGTGCAGGCCCTACGGTAGTCAGAGCCATGGCATTGAACATGGGAATGCTTGCCTCATACGATCAAAGTGTCGAGTTTTTCAAGGATAACCTTGGCTTAGGAGAAGCTGCTACTGTGGTCGGTAAGAGTCTTTCTTAGTAGCAACCACCATGGATGTTTAACTATGAAAATGTCTTTCACAGATCTCACGTATGTTCTAAATTTGTTGCATGAACAATTCGTGGCTTATTCCTCACTGATACTTTGTTGGTATAGTCAAGTAGCAGAATCTTTAGAAGTTATTACGAAAGATGTAAAGTCTAATGAGGCTATTACGAAATACTATATAATCATGTGGTATAGTCAAGTAGCAGAATCATTAGAAGTTATTACGAAAGATGTAAAGTCTAATGAGGCTATTACGAAATACTATATAATCATGTGTTTCCCAATTCTTAAGACCATTGGTTGGCATGCGTTACTAATTCTAAAACCTATTAGCAGGAATTTACATCTTTGAGCAAGCATACTGCTCTTTTTTTAATGTTCCTTTTTCGTTATTGTTGCAGGTGCAAGTACCATTTCGGGTTTCTTTGCCTCAGCTTGCAGTTTGCCTTTTGATTACGTGAAAACACAAATCCAGAAAATGCAACCTGATGCCACGGGCAAGTATCCATACACTGGCTCTTTGGACTGTGCTATGAAAACCCTCAAGGCTGGAGGACCATTCAAATTTTACACAGGATTCCCCGTGTATTGCGTTAGAATTGCTCCCCATGTCATGGTATTTACTTTATTCTTCGCCGTATATAGTTTCTCGAGCTTGAACTTGAATGTTTAATTATATTCCGGTGACCGGATGTTCTCTTATGCAGATGACTTGGATATTCCTCAACCAGATTCAGAAGGTTGAGAAGAAAATAGGGTTGTAGAGTGTTCTCGTGTGTTGGTGACGGAGGAGTAACGATGGAGTAGGTTGATTGCCAATTATACAAATTTGTAGGGTGTGATTGAAAACAGGAGTTTTAGGAGTTATGATTTTAAAGCTCACAAGGAACTTTATACTTCTGATTTAAGAATAAGTGTACCTTAAGATATCAATCTAAGTTCAAAGGCATTATATTCACATTTTCCATTATTCATTCCCTTCAACAGTTTCTTTTGAACACAACTTTCAACACGTTCAGCTATTTGTTCTCTCTGTGTTATTTATTTTGGTAAATTACTCGAATGATCACTTAACTATGGGGTCGGTGTTGATATGGTCATCATATTTTCAATTTTGACAAAACAATCACATAATTATTTAAGTGGTTTCTAGTCACCTGTTATTATAAAACAAGCGTGTAACTGAGAAGTCGGGCATTTTTGCAATCCATTTCTACTATAGCTTGAGCTGCATTCGAATTATCGTAGACGAACCTTTATATATATCACATAATCCAGATTCCGACACAGAGCATACTCGAATAGCTTTCGAATATTCGAACCATCATTTAGCATTAGCATCCCGCAAATAGCCATACTCGTCTCGTACTATGATTCTGAGCTCCATAAATGCCACAGCTTGCATCATCCGACGAATGACGACGAACTCTCTTGCATCGTAATCTTTATGCATCAGTTGAATATGTATGTATATATATAATTCATTTGAAATATTTTCTTACCAAATTTAACTTTAATAATAGAAAAATAAAAGCAATTATTTGAAAGATTTAATATTAAGTTATTTACACTATTAAATAAATAAAGAAATAATAATTAAAGTAATACAAAAGGAAAGGGTGGAGTTATCATTAAAAAAAGGGGTTTTGCAAGGTAAGAGTGCAAAAGTAGCATGCATTGAAGAACATATGGCCGAAGGAAAGGAAGGGCGCCACATAAGGATGTAAGAAACGGAAGAGTAGAGAGTCATTTGCGGCAGTTCACAAATGAACTGATCCATAAACAAAGCAAAGCAAAGAGAAACAACGGGAGGAGTGATGTTGATGTTTTTGATATGTCTCTCAGCCGTATCGACGTCGGTTGGTCCACGGCGAAGATCCGTACCTGTTTTTCTCTTGGAATGTCTCCTACGGCACAATTTCTCCCCTCGGTATACCCCAACGAGGCATTCTTATCAACGGCGAATTTCCGGGACCGAATATCAACTTGACTACTAACAACAACGTCCTGATCAATGTCTTCAACAACCTCGACAAGCCGCTTCTTTTCACATGGTAAACTGTAGACACTGTGTTCGGATTCGATTACTTAATGAAGGACTTAAGTTCATTCTTGGAAGTGGGATTAATTTTATGGCAGGCATGGCATTCAACATGGGAAGAACTCATGGCAGGATGGTGTGATGGGAACAAATTGTCCTATCCTCCCTGGGACTAATTACACATATCGTTTCCAGGTCAAGGACCAAATTGGTTCCTACATGTATTTTCCGGTGACCGGTATGCATAAGGAGGCAGGGGTTTGGTGGCCTCCGTATCAACAGTCGTCGTCTTATTCCTGTTCCATATGATGATCCCACGGATGATTTCACTATCATAGACGGGGATTGGTTCGGAAAAGGACACAAGACCCTCAAGAAAATATTAGATAGCAGTCGCAATCTCGGAAGATGCGAAGGAGTCCACCTAAATGGGAATGGCGGAAAAGACGACGGCAAGGACACTCCTCTCTTCACCATGGAGGCTGGCAAGACTTACAAGTACAGGATTTGCAATGCAGGGCTTAAGACATCTCTTAATATTAGGTTCCAAGGACATAAAATGAAACTAGTTGAGATGGAAGGTGCTCACGCAATCCAAAATGAATATGAGTCCCTTGATGTGCATGTTGGGCAGTGCTTTGGTGTGCTTGTAACAGCGGACCAAGAACCGATGGATTATTATATCGTGGCGTCTACCCGATTCATGAAACGAGAGATTACGGTCACCTGCGTCATCCGCTACAAAAATGGCAAGGAAGTGGCCTCAGCTAAGGTACCTCCACCACCTCACGGGGGTTGGGCTTGGGCATTCAACCAATTTCGTACCTTCCGTTGGAACCTTACCGCTAGCGCTGCTAGGCCTAACCCTCAAGGATCGTACAAATATGGTGCCATTAACATCACCCGTACCATCAGGCTAGCTAACACTGCGAATAAAGTAGACGGCAAGCTTCGATATGCTATCAATGGGGCATCCTTTGTCGAACCAACCACTCAGCTGAAACTCGCGGAGTACTATAAGTTGCGGTCAATGTTTTCAAGTATGACACCATTAAGGACGATCCACGGGAAGAGATCACACAAGTCCGTAAGGAACCGATTGTTCTCAACATGAAGTTCAAAAACTTCATCGAGATCATCTTCGAGAACCGTGAAAAAACCATTCAGTCTTGGCATGTGTCCGGCTATTCATTTTTTGCTGTGGGTATGTGTAGTATCTACCTAAATATGTTCATATTGATTTATTCAGACTTTAATACTATGTTTTAGGCACTCCATTACTCGCAGCGTTGAGACCGGAACATGGAGTCCGGAGAAGAGGATGAATTACAACCTTCTCAACGCGGTGAGCCGACACACGATCCAAATATTCCCCCGTTCTTGGGCTGCTGTCCTTATGACGACCGACAACTGTGGAATGTGGAACATTGGGTCCGAGATATGGGTATTCTTTCCCCTGAAAAAATCCATCAGAGACGAGTACAACATGCCGTATTCTGTGATGGTTTGTGGCGTCGTGGCAAACTTGCCAAGGCCGGAGAAACAGTACAGTTGATAAGGTTGCAACTAATGACATTTCATTCCGAAGTTCAATTATAGTTGTGATTCGGCTTCGTAAACAAATACAGGAATCACAAACAAAAATGAACAAAAAGAAAACTACAATGCAACAGTTTCAAGAATCCTTTTTTTTACCTTCAAAAAGAAATTAAGTAATTAATTAATATTAATACATTCAAGCAGTGTTTGATTCTAAAACTCAAAAAAAAAACATGAAACAAGTTAAACATTATTGAGAGGGTCAATTTACAATTTATCCAAAAGCTTTATATCCATTATTTCCTATGAAACTAAACTTCACAACTTATATCTCCAATATTTCTCTGTTAATCAAACAGATAAAAATGGGATTATTTCCAAGCCTTGAATGAGAGCAGGTGGGATGAAAATAACAGAGCAGAGCACAAGCAACAACAGCACAATTGCATCTCTTATCAAACAACTAACAGAAGGCTTTAAACCAAACTCGACAGAATCACGATTATTTATTTTACCAATTTCCCCGTGTTAAACCGGCAGGCATTCACCTTTGAGGTGGATCCACCGTTCGAACATTTGCACCGATCATTCCTTCGATGCAATCCTTTGTTATCTCCACGAACCACTATTTCGTGGAATTGCTTTAATCCCGACAGTGGGAGAATGATGGAAGACCGGTCAGAACCTGCAACCTGCAATGTTGAACCATCCTATTATCAACCAATATACTCCATACCTGCACTTTCATCTCATTTCTCATATGTGTATACACAGACACCCGCACACATTATTTTAAAATGGAAGGAAAAGAAAGAACGTTGAATGGAGAGACTACTTCAGATATCCTCAAAAATGTCCTCTGTTGTTGCTCCCCAGATCAAAGAAAAACCTCTTCTGATCAACTCTGATAACCTTTGAAACCGCCATGTTACCGATTTCGTCCTGTGTAGGCAATTCAACTGATCTATCTACATTCAAATCAGAATTTGAGGTAGGCTGGTTGTGTCCAGATATGAAGCCAGCTCCAACATCATCTGAAAGCCCAACAAGGTGTTCTGAAGGTTCAGAACTTTGCTGCTTCATAAAATCCATATAAACACAAAAAACTATCAGATTGAAAGATTAAATGAAACTAAATATGCAATTCATGTATAACAGCAGAAAACTGGAAAGGGAGGAGCACAGGAATGTAACACGAAGAGACCTGATCTGGCAATGTGAAAAGCCTTGATGCCTCATTGATATCTGCCAATATGTTCCTGAAGGCTGCCCACCCTTCATCCCTGGTACTTCCTGCTGGCACAATAATGGTGCTGCGGTTTCTGCTGACAAATGCTTCAGACACCTTCAAAGATACTTTCTTTAGAGAAATAGTTCTTTTAAAAGAAGATGGCAAACGCAAAACTTTTACATTTTTCCATCTTTGAAAAACTCGAAAGTTAATGCAAAGAATCAAAAACAAGATACAGTTCTACTTGCAATAAAAGAAATCAAAGGCACTACGAGCTGTTGAGCTCACAAATAGAAATTATGCTTCCTTCTCATTTTTTTTTTGATAGGAATAGGATGCCTCGTTAAAAACCTCCCCCTTAGTATTTCACTGCCGTAAGGCATGAACCCACTAGCGGAAGGAGGAAAAGAGTGCATCAATTTATTATAGAAGAATCAGTTTACAAAAGACATAACCACACTATTACCGATACAAAGGACTAAAGACATAGCACTCCTACAGAAAACATAAGACTTAAAACACTCCTATGCTAGCTCCCCTCTAATACAAACGCACCAACCAAAACAACATCAACAATCACCCAATTCCCTCCTTAGCTAGCTTATCAGCCTCGTTATTACAACACCTAGGAATCCACCTAACAATAACCTGATTTACAAAAACAGTAGACACAATGTCCTTAACAAAATTATACATACAACCAGGAGCTGAAATATGATCTTTGATCCAATCCACTGCTGTCTTCGAATCACTTTCGATTATGAGCCTACCCTTCGAAGCACATTTTGAAGAAACAAAGATATCAATGCCTTTTTTAATAGCCATCAATTCTGCTAGAATGGGAGTTGCAGGACCGACATTCTCTGAAAAAGAAGTAAGGGTAACCCGATTTCAATCCCTGAGAATACCCCCTATACCCGTCAACCTCCCAACACTACTAACCGCCCCATCCACATTCATCTTAAAAAAGTCCACTGGAGGAGGATTCCAGTAATGCTGTTTGGATTCTTAGAAGTAGATAAAAAGTCAGCCAGGGAAGGATCTCCAATTAACGAATCAACCTGAATGGAAATAAGAGGATACTTAGCTAAAAACCATTTTGCTAATCTGAAACGAACAGTGAAAAACAAAGAAATTCTGTCCAACTTTCCTTATTCAAAGATAATCTCATTTCTTTTTTTCCAAATAGTCCAAAAGACTACCCCTGGAATAAACTGCCAAATCGCAGAATTAGGCCTCAAATCCACCCATGAACTGAGAAGATTATGAGGGTGAGCTGGAAGCACTAACCGAACACCCCAAAACCCTATAAGATTCGTCCATAAATCCCAAGAAACCTGACAAGAAATAAAAAGATGCTGAACAGATTCATCCTCTCTGTTACATAAAGGGCAGAGATAGTTGTCCCCTATATGGACCCCCTTTCTCAACAGTTCCACTCTCACAGCAACTTTTTGATGTGATAATTGCCACAGGAAAGTCTCCACTCTAGGAGGAACCAAACCCTGCCATACACATTTGTTCCACTGAAAAGTATCATCATGAGAAGGAGAAAGAGCTTTCCTACAAGCTTTCACCGAAAACAATCCGTTCTCTGAACCATCCTACAACAAACAATCATCCAATGGCTCGAGAAGCTTAATGAATTTCAGTCTATCAAGTAACTCTACCAACTGCTCCACCTCCCAATCACAAAGATTCCTCCTAGTCATAACATTTCATTCCCATCCAGTCGATTCAAAACTCCCAAAATCAGCTACGTGACCCATTTTATTAGTAGAAAGGGCAAAAATTCTCGGGTACAGCAGTTTCAAAGGGAACACCCCAAGCCAAGTATCACTCCAAAAAGAAATAGATTTACCATTACCTATTTGAAGTTTTGCATGAGACCTAAGACAACCTCCAATGGCATCATTCTTCGTATAATTGTTCACAATTCCCCTCCAAATCCATGAGTCTTTTGGGAGATAACCTTATTGATATCCATGGAATTGCAACTCACTTTGTGTTTGCTGCATAAGAACTTCTTCCACACCGAGTTTTATCATTAGCAAATTTCTAGATCCACTTACCCAGCAACGCTCGATTAGTGAGTCTCAAATCAGCAACTCTCAAGCCTCCACCATTCAACGGCCTAAATATTTCCCAACTCACCCAATGCATTCTCTTCTTGTCAACCCCTCTCCCCATAGGAAATCCGACAACAAGGAGTTTAATCTTTGACAAATAGAAGACAGCATCTTAAAAATAGAAAGGAAAAAGATTGGTAAAGAAGAGGCTTCCTTCTCATAAACCATAGCTCTAAATAGTCAAATTGTTTTCAATATGTTTGTGCTCACAAGGATGCATGTACGTCAGTGTTTGTGTGTATGTCTGGATATGTTTAAATACACCGCTATTTACGGCATTAATTGAAAGAAAAAAATATATAATCACCAGGTTAGTTTCAACAAGAAATTATCAGAATGATCTGATTACTCTTTCGTTCAGTTTCTTCTCTCTTTCAGGAGATTTGCTGGATATTTATTTATTTCTCCACTAATTATGAATGTTCAAATTCTGAAACGAGAAACCTCTGTTCTTCATTGCCCTCTAAGAATCTGTGTTTCATACATATCCAACATATATCAACGTGCAGATCAATCCTCTAAAAATAAGGCCTTCAGAACCCAGAAAGAATTGACTCAAAGGCAACAGCCAGAACTTTACCAACTTAAAACCTCAAAGAACAAGAATCGAAAAACCAAGCCAACTAAATGCAAACCTAACCCAACCCATCCAACTGTATCCTCTAATTAAGATAAGATTAGCAGAGTTTTGGAAGGAATAAAGCTTGGAAAATAAAAAACTCAAATTTGATAAAATATAATCAACAATCTACAAGTTGATTTGCAAAGTTCAAGCAAGTAAAGTTTGCTTTCCATTTCGCCCAATCAAGCAGCCAGAATACTGCAAAGGAACTAAAACCAAAGCTAGAGAGATAGATACAAGATATCTGAACTTTCATCACAGCATTGTGATGCTCTGAAATAAAGCTATATATGCTAGCAGAAAAGGGTGAGAGAACCAAGCACCAGAGATCAGGCTTTGGAGATGAGTGTTGAATTGGAGAAGCTAATACCGTTTCTAAGGAAGGAAAATTCTCAATTGAACATGCAATTTACTTGGAAGAACAGAAAAGAAGCTGATCCAAGGTTCAAACAGACGCATTTACAACGAAGTAAATATAGACCAAATTTCTGGTGATTGAAAATAGATTTTGGGAGTCTCAAGGAAGCATTATTGTTGCCAGGAAATAAAAGCATCAATTGATGCTAGATGACTGGCAGAATAAAACATGACATTTCAGACAAAGAATATTGAATTGGAGGAGCAGGTATCATTCTCATAAAGGAACCCTGGGAGCAGCAACACTCCATTAAACTGAAGGTATGAAAAAGAAGCTTCATTAGAAAGAAACAAGGTAGATCTCATGCAAAAAGCATTTAGAATATTCAATGTCTCAAGGAATATTAAAATTAATTCATCAAGGTAAAAGGTTTTCCACCATTGGACAATTAATGAATCCAATGCTATGGCTCCAGTTCAAACACGAAAAATGTTTAAAGAATCTGCTCTCAGAATATTATCGATGTGCATTTGAATGTTGGGTGCCGATATCCTATAAAAACCCGCTTTAAGCAAGTCACTCTAATCAAGTCAAACTTCCTAATTCATGGTCTTTTCATTCTCCTAGTCCAAGACCAGTTATTGTAAAGAGGTCTTGTTCATACACCACCTTTTTCGAGCTAATAAGAACAGGAAAATTGAATTTAAGGGAAGACAAAGTTGCTCTTCGTCAATTACTTCAGGAAGAAAAAAAAAATCAGCGGAAACCTCCGATGACAAAAGACAAGATATACTAGTCACCACTATAAATTACAAGATGGTTAGGGTTCTTGATAGCCGGAATGGTCAATGCTTACAATATCTGATTGAAGACCAATAAGAAAAAAAACCTAACATTCGAAGTGATGTACAGCGAAGACTTGGTTATTTACTGATATCATAATTCATAACCAAAAAAAAATGTCATTCTACAGCATCATCCAATTCACAAAGAGATCCGATCCCCTAAACCAATTCTTCTAAAGCTCGACATACAGGAAACAAAACTGCAAAAGGAAGAAGAGAAATGGAAGTGGTAGAGTGACGATAATACTAATAATAAGGATAGTACCTTCAAGAAACGACCCCTCCGGTTCTCGCCAATGTCGAAGTAAAAGACTTTGCTGTCGAGCTACAATTCCTTGCTGAAGAGGTCTTGCTCGTCGGAGTTGACGTAATAATTGAAGAGATCGAGGAACCAGGAGATGCCGGAGGAAGGTACGATGATGGTTGACCTGGTGGCCGATGTCTTTTCCGAGATTTTCAGATAACGTCCACGTGGGTTCTGCTTGAGATCGAAGTAGAACAGCTTGTGTTCTACCTGGAGTGTTTTGCAAAGCAGCTCCACATCGTTTCCTCCCCTTTCTCCTCCGCCTCCTCTGTCTGCTCCGCCACCGCCGCCTCCAGAGCTCCCTTCCATATCACTTTTTGTGACCGAAAATTTCTTATAATATACGATTTTGATCAATTTTTTTTTGATTTGTCAAAATGACCAATAAAATCGTAATATGATCTCTAAATCGCAACGCGATCTCTAATATCATAAATCAGTTTTCAGATTCGTAACTCGATTTTGACTATCACATTGCGATTTTCCAAATTCGCGTTACGATTTTGTAAAATCGCAATGCGAATATGTAAATCGTAACGCGATTCTGACTGTCGCAACACTGAATTTCAAATTCGCAACAGGTTTTAGTTTCGCAATACAAATGTTTTGGGTATATAACTACGCAGCATAAACAACTCATAACCTAAATCCTTAAATCGCAACTCATTACATCTCCATCTATCACTCTCTCCGGTGACATCCGTTCCTATATCCAACGACATACTTCCCTATCCGGCAACAGGTTTTAGTTTCGCACTCGTTTGTTTAGTAAATTAATTTACAATAATGAAATCATCTAATGTTGATCATGTTTGGATACATTTGTGTTTTGGAGGGTCATGGGAGAATGTTTATAGTGTTTTACAATATATGCCTTTACCCATGAATCTTCAACTAAAACTGTCATTAAAAAAGTTAACTTATGAAACTCTAATGTTACGTGTTGCCAATAAATTGAATTTAGAGCCCTTAAGTGGATTTAGGTTATCTTATCAAAAAAATGTAAAGTTTATTTGTTAACCGACAATGAAGATGTTGAACGATTCATTGCTTACATTAGTGTTTCGCAAGATGATGTTACATTGTATGTTGTTGAACCTAGAAGTAGTGAAGTTGGGTCAATAGCGGGTAGTAATCAACTAAGTTTTTCAACCCCAGTTTATGGTGCTCAAAATTTAATGGTTCCACCACAATTTCATCACCAAGCAAATTTTGTTTCACCACATTTCCAATACTAAACACAATCTCAAAACCCACAACCTTTCCCTTATCCAAATCTCAATCAACTTTCAGCACCAAATTCCGGTTTTCGTATTAATAGTTGGACGATGATGAGCCAACAGAAAAATTGTGAGTACTAGTCGGTATTCGAAATTTGATCTTAGTCAATACCCGGTCTTTGATCTTGGTTAATACTCGAATTTTGATGATGTTTCAGAAGAAGAAACAGACTCTGCGTGTAATGATTTTGATATTGGTCAATACCCAAATTTTGATGATGAAACAGCCGCTGTCGAGGAAGATGTTGTTGATGATAATGAGGAGGAAGTTACGACTGTGAATGAACATATTGAACATCCATTCTGTAATTCATATAACCCTGAAGAAGAAAAAGAATAAGAAGAAATCCCCGAAGAAAAGTCCCCGAAGAAAATGCCACGGGAGTATAACTGGAATATGCCAGAATTACTTCAGATACCGGAAGAAGAGTTGGTAAAAATAGCAGTTGATTGTTACACAAAATTATTTGTATCAAGAAAGATGATTATTTTGATACAAAGGAAGACTTGAAGATAGATTTGTATACGAAATGTGTGGAAGATGGCTGTCAACTAAAAGTTAACAAATCAAACAAAGATCGTTTCGAAACAAGGTGTGTGATTGACAAAAACTGTACGTGGCGTATGATTGCAAAGAGGATAAAAGATTGCGAAATGTTTCAAGTTAGGACTTTTATTGATAAACATACATGCTCAATAACCCAAGTTTTTCCTCACCATAGACAGGCAAACAAAAAGGTGTTGGGTGGTTTTCTGGCTGAGTTAATGTTTTTGAATGACAGGGTATATTGGGGACATGAAATTATGACTGAAATGAATGCTCGGTTCAAGATTAGTATCTCATATTCTCAAGCTTGTAGAGCCAAATGTTATGCCTTGAAATTGTTGAGGGGGTCGCCAGAAGCATCGTTTGCCCAACTGCCGGCTTATTGTCACAATTTAAAGCTGAAAAATCCTGGGTTGGTAACTCATATCAAAACAAATAGAGATGGACGCTTTGAGTTTCTGTTTATTGCCATTTGTGCTGCGGTTAGTAAATCAATATAATTTTGTTGACTCATTTTTGTTAGTTACATGCATTTCACATTTAAATGATTATATTTCTTGTGTATATGATTTTGTAGATTCGTTCGTTTATTACTTGTATGCGCCCATTTATTATAGTTGACGGAGCACATTTAAAAGGTCGATACCTTGGAGTAAACTATTAGCAGTAGCCATGGATGCTAACAATGGGATACTGCCAATAGCTTACGGGGTTGGCAAATTTGAAACCTCTGATTCATGAACATGGTTTATGGGGCATCTTAGGGATTGCATAGGTCCTATTAGCAATCTAGCAATCATATCTGATAGGGCAAACTCAATTGACAACGCTGTTAGAAGGTGTTTCCCAAATGCTTTTCATGGACTTTGTGGTGTTCATTTGTATAGAAATCTAAAATCAATGTCTGCTTGTATAAAAAATCACAAATAGACATACTGGAAGGCTGTAAAAGCTTATCGGGAAGTGGATTTTAATAAGCATATAAATTGTTTAAGACGTGTTTTGCCTCAGTGTGCTCAAACACTAGAAGATGTCGGGTTTGAAAGATGGTCAAAAGTACATCAACTTGGAGCAAGATATGGTTTCATGACGTCTAATAGTACAGAATCAATTAACGCTCTAAGTCGTCATTCCCGAAAATTACCCATTACTATGTTAATGGAGTTTTTTCGAGCCTCTATTCAACAGTGGTACTACAAGAAAAGAAACCATGTAGGTATTATTTTTAAATTCGTAACTTATATATATTTTACTAAGTATTATTTATTTAAATTTACAGGAACATTGGAACATCGTGTTACACCATGGACTGAAAAAAAGATAACGAAACGTGTTGTGAAGTCAACGTCATGGAGAGTTGAACCATGTTCAAACACTTTGTTTGAAGTACTGGATAATAACTTAAATGGGCTTGTTGATCTAAATGCAAAGACGTGTAGTTGTATGAAATGGAAAACATCTGGTTATCCATGTGGCCATGTTATAAAAGTTGCTCTTCATCTCTAAACCAAGATGATTCAAGCGCATACGCTATGGATTGCTACACTACAGAAGTATATCGACAGACTTATGCTGAGATTATTTACCCTATTCCACATCATTCTGAGTGAGACATACCAAATGACTTACAAACAGTTTTACCACCAGCCATGGACAGAAGGCTACCTGGCCGACCAAAAAGTTACGATCGTATACCGTCTAAGGGTGAAGAGAAGAAGAGATCAACATGTAGTCGGTGCAAGGAAAGTGGTCATACAAGGTTGACATATGGATCACCAGTGCCATCACAATCATCTTTTCCTCTACCAAAATATGGATCCTCTACCAAAATATGGACCCTCATCAAAATCCAAAGCCTCATATGGTGTCAAGAAAAAGGCAATCAAAATTGCAATCAAAATCAAAATCCCAATCACGACCGGCTTCGCCTTTTGGGACTATTAACTTAGGTGATTTTTAAATGCAAACTTTGTATTATGTGTATTTTATGTGTAAACTTTTAACATTTTCAGTTAGGCATATATTAGTAACTTGAGTTTGAACATTGCTATGATATGTTCATTTGTTATCACTTATTACACATTCATTTGAATATCGCAACACGAATTTGATTATCGCAACTCAAAAATCGCAACGCGAATTTGACTATCTCAACGCGAATTTGATTATCGCAACGGGTATTTGACTATCGCAACGAGAAAATCGCAAAGCGTATTAGACTATCGCAATGCAAATTGACTTTCGCGTTGCGATTTTGGCTTTCGTATTGCGATTTTGAGTTTAGCGTTGCGAAAGTGTACCTTCAATATGTCTTTTGCCTTCAATATGATACATATTGAAATCAACAAATCAACTTTTACATTTCAATCAATTAAATAAGCACAAATAAGAATTATTTACACATCAATTAAACAAATCAACTTTTACAAATCAATTAAACAAGCACAAATAAGAATTATTTACACATCAATATTAAACAAATCAACTTTTACAAATCAATTAAACAAGCAAAAAATGCTAATAATTCTTATTTTCCTCATCAATTAAACAAATCAGACTTTTAAGAATCAATTAAACAAATCAGACTTTTAAGAATCAATTAAACAATCAAAAAAAGTGTACCCCAGACAGTTGTTTATGCACTCATACATCAATTTCACGCAGCTCACTTCAGGATTAACCTGCAGAAACCAAACATTTGCTCAAACAACACTTTCTACACATCTAAAACCAACAAACAACAAATTATTATTGAATTCTATGTACTTAACAACACTTGCATTTGACTTACAAATTGTTTATGGACATTTTCATAACGCGGATGCAGGTAGGCAGCGTCTCGCATATATCGCTCTAGCCATAAAAACCAAAACCACAAGCCTACTGCACCTCTATCTCTATCGGTGGGAGGTAGAAACTGTGTACTTCCTGTCGTCAAACGCTCCAAGCACATGCATACGAGAGGACCACAATCCCCTCTGACTTCCTGCGTTTGTTGTGGCGATCTCGTCTCTGATAACTGTAACATTGAACTTATTTGACTTCTTGTTTCCAGAATAAGTCCAATAATTAATCGCATCCAAGAATTTAGCCAAATGAGAGCTCCATCCCTTAATAATATCTCTCAAATCAGACAATGATATGTAATTTATCATGTGTCATACTATTGTCTTCAGTGATGGGAGCTGAAGCTCGACGAGAAGCCAATGAGTATGTTCCAAAACAGGGATAAACACCTGCAATCATAAGTAATAATTCAAATTGTGCACTTATTTATGAACACCTTTAAAATATTTTAAAAAATAAATAACCTTATCGACCTCCCACCATGCAGGATAAAGTTTAGCTTGTCCGTTAGCCAACACATATGATTTCTGTCGTTGATTCTTCAAGTGAACTACGTGAAAAGACGTCAGCATAATTGTATATCGCGTATTTTTTTTCTTCAATTTCCTTACTATTAGAAGACGTGACACCCATGCATTAATATGTTGTTTTACAAAAAAGACATATATTAGTGAATTACATAAATTTTAAAAAATTAATCAAAATGAAATATAAGAAGAAATATAAGACTTATCCCCCCATCGAAATAGCCTTTGTCTTCAACCCCTAATAACACACCACACCAAGATCGATCAATCAACAATGCATATCATCGTTGAGTTTGTATATGTCAGCGTAACAAACTTGGCTCCGCTCATGTAGATAAAAATCAACTGCGGTTTTAGCCCAAAGGGTATTATCCAGAATTGTTTCTGGTAGTTGTTTCCTCTCCACTTCATTTACCGGAATGGTACTGGTCGGTAACTCATACGAAAGCCAACAATCATCCATCATGTCCGGCACGTGAGGGGGTTTCTCAATAATTCGACATATTACGCTGTATGAATCGGGCTCTTGAATGGTGGGAAGGGACTCTTGAGGGATGATAGGGGCCTTTTGAACGATAGGAGAGGCCTCTTGAACGATGACAGTGAGTCGGGCTTCTTCTTACGGAGTCTTCGCACTATTGGGGTGAACGAAGACATAATGGCACGTGCATGTCGTATGATGCGTGAACCCCGTCGTACAAGAAAAACCTGACGTAAAGCATCCACCTTATCGGGCCGCTAAAAATAATTATTAATACATAAATCAGTAAATAACAAATATGATATTAAACAGTGAAAACAAATACAAATATGTTTCAAACTTGCACGGTATTCACCCAAGTCATTATTCCATCATAGTTCACAAAATGCATCATTTAACATTCCGAAAGTAAGCACTTATAAACATTTAAAAGGACATCATATAGGTTTAGTGCTTGTTCAAG
Source organism: Hibiscus syriacus (assembly GCF_006381635.1). NCBI lineage: Eukaryota > Viridiplantae > Streptophyta > Magnoliopsida > Malvales > Malvaceae > Hibiscus > Hibiscus syriacus. The sequence goes on from NW_024062730.1 coordinate 57,036, forward strand.
GACAACATAAAGAGTAGTAGTTTATTCTTGAAACTTAAATTTGCAACACTGTGAAGTTAGTATTTGTCTTTGTCTTTTGGTTGAAGTAATCTAATCCATTCAAGTTTCAATTTACAGAAGAATAATAGTTTCTGAAACTTAAAATCGCAACACGAAACTTAAATCGCAACGCGAAAATGACTATCGCAACGGGATAATCGCAATGCGAAATAAAAATTGCAACGAGAAAATCGCAACGTGAAACTAAATTCGCGTTGCGATAGTCATTTTCTCATTGCAATTTTTACGTTGCGATTTTTATTTTGCATTGCGATTATCCCGTTGCGATAGTCAAATTCGCGTTGTGATAGTCATTTCCGCGTTACGATAGTCATTTTCGCGTTGCGATTTAAGTTTCGTGTTGCGACTATTCTTCTTCTGCAAATTGAAACTTGAATGGATTGCATTACTTCAACCAAAAGACAAAACAAAGACAAATACTAACTTCACATGGTTATTTTAGAACTGTTTAGCAGTATTGACAGCAACCGAATGAATTTACTAAGCAATCTAAGTGAAATCGAGAGTAAATCAAGTTAAATATGAAAAATCTTAAACTTACCTCGTTGCGTAGAGTATGAACCTCATTCTGCAACGATACTACCATCTCACGTAGAGCCGCTACCTCACCACGTAAAGTAGATACCTCGTCACGCCATGCACCATTGTCATCGCGTAAAGTACCGACTTCCTCACGCAAGGCATTGACATCATCACGTAACTCCCCTAACTCATCCCTTGGAGGTGGAGGTGGAGAATAGGGAGATAAATGTCGTGGCATCTTTGTCGCTCACCTATCATGAGGTGATGGTGGAGAAGAGGCTCGATGATGTGACGGAATAGGTGATGGCTCTCGTTGTAGAGGTATATAGTGTGGTCGATCAGGTGATGGCTCTGGGTGAGGTGATGGCTCTCGAAGTGGAGGCTGCTCATCATCCGTGCCATCAAAAAAACGCTTACTAGCTTGCCACCAATCAGTGGCAAGCTCAGCCTCCGTGGGTGTCAGCCTCTGTAATGGAGTGTTGACCTCCTAACAATATAAAAGCTCAAACAAAGTTAAACGTGTACTAGTAATAACTTGTTTATATATATGGTAGTATTTGTGTTAACTTACATCATTTATTGTCGTATACCGTAGTAACTCTTCCCAAATCAACAGCCGTCGTTTCCTCTTCCAGGAAATAGCTTTAGGAATATCATTTGAAGTTTTTAATGCATATGTTTGCATGTCGGGAAAAGCCTCAAATATCCAAATCTACAAAAACAATATAATACACAAACATTAGTAATTGTTAAATAATTAATTATAATTTTGGAAACATTATATAGAAATTCTTACCTTAAAGGCCCAAATAAAGCCTGACAAAGTGTATTTTGAACCATCGCCACGCAAACTTTTGCGGTCATCAAAGGCAGACGACAACTTATTCTAGGTAGCTTTCCATAGATACGAACCCCACGAAACAGTTCCATGCATTTAGGTCCTCTACCAATAATATTAGGTCCTTAGGAATAGGTTGTTTGGCCTCTCTGTCTAAAAAGCCGGCATGCAAAAGTATTAAAAGGCATACTCGGACAACATCGACGTCATCCATCCTAGTAAAACCATATTTCTTATTCAATAATCTCGTCAAGTCGTCGACGTGTAAATTCGGCTTCTCCATTGACAGCTCAGGAAAAACCTGGGATAACCATGATGGGCGGGTAATATGACTAGTGTATCGTCCTACATCATCGTGTCCGAAGCGTAGACCAGTGATTAAGCAAAACTCCTCCAGCCTAAAACACGTATACGCCGGTGGAAAATGAAACCATATCTCTTCATTACCACATTTTATACTCTCGGGTAGATCGCTAGTCATGGTCTGAAGCCACAAATGGGTCAACATAACATCTCCACCCGGATGTTGTACTTTCAGCCATGGCCCGAAGCAAGTATCCTCAAACAATGTTCTTTGTACAAGTGAAAGCTTCGACGCAATTGTAGTGACTAGGCTTATTTTATTCCTTAAGGTCAATTGAGCCAAAAAAAAGTTCTATAAAAACAATAAACATACCAAGTTAGATTAAAAATTACACTGTGAAGATATACCAAAAACAATAATAAACATAAAGAGTAGTAGTAGTTTATTCTTCAAACTTAAATTTGCAACCTGTAAATTTCGTATTTGTCTTTGTTTTTTGGTTGAAGTAATGCAATTCATTCAAGTTTCAATTTGCAGAAGAATAATAGTTTCTGAAACTTAAAATCGCAACACGAAAATGACTATCGCAACGCGAAATGAAAATCGCAACACGAAAATGACTATCGTAACGCGAATTTGACTATCGTTACGATTTTCATTTCGCGTTGCGATCCTCGGTTTCAAATAGTCATTGTCTAAAATTATAACTTGAATGAATTGCATTACTTCAACCAAAAGACAAAACAAAGACAAATACTAACTTTACAAGGTTAAAGACTAAACAGTTTAGCAGTATTGACATCAATCGAATGAATTTAATAAGCAATCTAAGTGAAATGGTTAATTTATTATTAAAATTACCAGTAAACTTATCATTAATTTCAATATGAAAAACCTAATAATAATGCAAAAATTTCAAAATAAAAATAATTAAAAAAAACTAACCATCGGTGGTTGATTTGGTTGATTTTCCATTTCTGATCGTGAATGATTGTGAGGGTGGCTCTGAGAGATGGAGATAGACGGATTTCGCCGGAGATAGGGACGGATGTCGCCGTAAAAAGAGTGAGAATGGAGATGGGGCTGAGTTGTGATTTAGGGTTTTAGGTTAAGAGTTACGATTACGGGATGTATTAACATTCGTGTTTGGAATTTGAAAATAAAATACACGTTGTGATACTAATGGCGCTTTGAAAATCGCATTGCGATTTTGTATTATCGCATTGCGATTTTGTATTATCGCGTTGCGATTATGTATTATCGAGTTGCGATTTACATATTCGCATTGCGATAGTCAAAATCGCGTTACGAATCTGGAAACTGATTTGATTTACTGGAGATCGCGTTGTGATTTAGAGATCGCATTGCGATTTTGTTGGTCATTTTGGCAAATCGAAAAAAAGTTGGTCAAAATCGTATATTATAAGGAATTTTCGGTCACTGACATTATTTTCTCAATAATAAAATGCCAAGCCTATGATGAGTGATGAGTAGGCTCCAACATGGGTGAGACTATCTGGGCAGTTGATGCTACCACCTAACAAAAACTAGCAAATGGGAAAACATAAGGCATAAAGCCTGCCAATCTAAGATTCATGATTATGATCCCTTAATCAAATATGATTTAAAACACACCATTAAAATTAATTAATTCTATTGATCAAATACTCAAATCTTAATTTAATTATAATTATTATGGTTAAAATCTATTACAGGTACATGTATTATATTTAAAAAAAATTATTTTAATCTCAGTGGTAAAGTAATCGTTGTTATTCCTTAAGGTCCCGAGCCGAGCAGCGTTCAATGTCATCTTTGAGAGATATTATTTAACGCGAGTTCAAAATTGAGAGGACCTACAATGTATTAATAAAAAATATTAAAATCAATTAACTATAAGTTTAATGTTTTGAACTAAAATGTTAACTTTTTAAACGTACGATGATTAAACTTTAATATTTAAAGTTAGAATATGAATTAATTTCAACAAAATTTTAAGAGAGATTAGTTCACGTGAGTTCAAAATTGGGAGGACCAAAATGTATTTAAATCAAAATATTTAAACCAGTTAACAATAAGTGTAATATTTTGAACTAAAATTTTTACTTTTTAAAGGTACAGGGACTAAACTATTTCTCTACAATAGAAAAACTAAAATAAAACTTTTAGATTTAATATTAACATTAAAATATATTTTTATACCTGCCATTATTAAATAAGTAAAGAAACACTTGGTACATATAATGATAAAAAAATCAAGAAATATTATTTTTAAAAATTAAAGATTTTAGATATTCCCCAAATATTAATTTTTATTAACAAATTTTAAGAATTTTAGAAATTAGTTTGAAATTAAATATTTTATTTTTTAAATATTATCTGTCATTTTTTGTATTAGAAAAAGAATTTTTTTAACTTAGATTAACAAATTGATCTTATGATAATAGAGAACTGGAATGTCAGATACTATTTATAGTTTATTTGTTAAAATAAATATTTAGTACGAATTAAGCGATCTCGACGGTGAAGGAGTTTTTTTTTTCAAGGTCCCAAATTTAATATCATGAGTATAAACATTTAATGTCAAATAGTTAAGAATTATATTTGAATAAATATTATCTTATAATTAGGGGAGTTCAAAACATGGTACCCGCATTTTCAAATATATGAAGTGTCGGATACCCTATTCTTCGAGTAGTATATTTCTCGACCCGTGATCGATTCGTTAAGTTCGGATAACTAGTAGTCGGGTACCTGTAAAATCTGGGTATTCACATTTTTTTATTTATTTAAAAAAATATATAAAAATTTAAAAGTTCGTTATACACAATTCATACACAAAAATTAGTGATTTGAAGTTAGTTTTAAAGATAAATATTTGGATATATATATATATATATATATATATAATAAAGTTTATTTCCAAAAGAAAAAAATAACGTTATTAATATCGATTGTGATTTTTTTAATCTTAGACAAATTAACAAATTTTTTTTTGTAAAATTTAATACTTAAAAGTACATAATACAAATATAAGAAAACAATTAAGGATTTAAATTTAATTCGAAAATAAAAATATTAAGTAACCTAAAATAAAAATATAATTTAAACTATATATATATATATATTACCGGGTCAGGTCAGGTACCTGTTAAAAAAACATATCGACCCAAACCTGATCCAACTATCCTGGAAAAAATCATGGGTCGGGTATCGGCCCTATCAGGTATTTTTTTTAGAGAATTGCCCCCCATTTCTTAGGTTCTGGTAGACAAATCGACAGGTTGAATATTTTTAAGAAATAAAGATATTTATAGTTAAATTATTTATTTTCTAATTAATTGTTTATATATCATAATTGGATAAATGGATTTGATGGAAGAAACTAATTGAACCGGTCGAGAAATCGGTTTGCTGTCACTAGGAGGAAGAGGGAAAAGTTTGAGAATATCAAATAAAAGGAGAGGGGAAGAGAAAGAGGTACTGTTCCTGCCCTTTCTTGTTTCAAAAAGGAAAAGATAATCTTTTTTCCTCTTCAGTACTTTGATTTGATGATTTTGTGAGTAGTTGATAATCTCGTGTTGCAGTTCTTGAATCAAAGTTAACTTTTGTGGCGAATAAACAGAAAAAAGAGAGTGGAAAAACAAAGATAAAAGAAGAAGAGTTGGTTTTGATTTGATTGCTTTGAAGAATCAATCAATCAAAATTGGATGAATCGCAGCAGATGATGATTTGTTTTTGGTCTCAGAATGCGAGAGAAGGGATTAACGCTTGTCTTCACGATTACGATAGGCTCATCAATGTCGCTGTCATCCTCATTTACATCCAAGTAATCTCTCCCTTTCTTTCGCTCTTTGTTTTCTTTCCTTACTGGAATTAGAATCTGGGGTTTCGTTTTGCGTTTGTTGAAAAGAATGAGTTGTTATTTGATTGATCAGATTGGTTGTTCCTTGATCGGATCCCTCGGCGCATTATACAACGGTGCGTCGCTGATGAATTTGGAGATCGCATTATTCACTTTGGTTGCCATCGCGAGCAGCAGTCAAAGCTTGGGCCGAACCTACGCCATTTTGCTATTCTGCGCCATTCTCCTCGACATCTCTTGGTTCATCCTCTTTTCCCGCGATATTTGGAACACGTCCAACCAAAGTAATGAGATGTTGTTGGTCTTCTCGCTCAGATTAACGCTTGCCATGGAGATCTTGGGGTCTTGCGTAAGATTCTTTTCGTCCCTGTTATGGATTCAAATATATAGACTGGGAGCTTCGTATGTAGATAGTTGTTCTAATCTGCGAGAACCCGATGTGAGAAATAGTTTTCTCAATTCCAGACAGCGCTCCAACAGTGATTCCGATGACGCCGTAGGATCTCATTACTCTTCTCTTCTTGACGACCGTCAGCAACCCGAAAGTTCTTAGCTAAAGCCATCGCTTGGTAGGACTCTTTCTGGCTAATCATGTAAGCATCTTGTTTTCCCTTGGACTTTCTGTATATAGAGTTATATTTTGATGGTAATAATACTATCTGGAAGTTGCATTTCATTGTCCCAAGTTGTCATGCAATATTTTTCTGCTAGGAATGTTACCTCCTTTCTTGTCGACCAAGTGTTCTAACTTTGAAGATTGACATGCTTTTGGTTTAAAGCTTCCTGCTTATTTGGTTTGATTGTTGAAAGTTACTGACATTGCCCCACTTGATTGTCAGCTCGAAAACAGAATTATATTCTATTAGCCACAACAATGTGAAAGAAATACTATCTAAGATTCTGACCAATATTCGATAAGAATTCACTGGTCGCTGCCATTCCTCTATCGGTTTCTTTTATCCTCTTTGTCTTGTTTATTCATGCAGTTCCTAAACATTGTACCTTCTCTCTGTTCTGAACGTGCACCGGCTCGTTTGAAGAAATTGCCTTTCTAAACATTATGGGATATCATACTGAAATAATCGAACCAACTTAGTTAACTGTTAAAAAACTAGTTCTTATCAGTTTATAATGCAGTACTTGTCCTGCATTGCTTTTGCTGCTTTTCTTCTATTTTTCTACATGGATTCGGCAATACAATTTGCAGTATCTTCTCTCATGTTTAGTTAAATTTGTTGTCTATTTCTTTGATGATCCATAAAGCTCCTTCTTCATCTACTTGGTTCTGGAAGCTTTTAATTTAGTGGTGATTCGTGGCATAGTTCATCAATTAATGAGGCTGAGCATAATACGTTAATTTGGTTCTTTTTATTTTAAATGTTGAACATTGCACAACAATATATAGCTCTGCTAATTACTGGTTACAGTATTTTCCTTTTTGCCAGTCCATCACTTTGCTTAGCGCCTTTAACCCATACTCAATAATTGCAGGTGGAGAATACTACAAAAGTGACCCAGACTCATTGAATTCAACCACAACTGTAAGAGGTTCAGCTTGGTATTCCTACTTTTGAAGTTTCTTAAATTTGTTCGGCACAGCCTGAGAAATTGGCGGGTGTGGGATTTGTAGAACTTCCTGCTCTGTCATTCTTTTCCCAGGATGTAGGTGGAGCTAGTAGAGTTAGATGTTCAGTTTATCTTGTAAGAAATAAACTCGAAAGGGATTTCACGATTTGTAGGTTTATAGTTAGCAGGGCATTGTTACTTTTTTAGCTCTAAAGTGTAGATCAGAACCACATGGGTGTGGTAACAGCTCCCTCTTGAACATGCTTGGGATTAACATCGAGATATTCAGAATGCTATATGAGGGATGCCCTTGAGATATCTCTAGATTCTATTGTAAGTGTCATCCTTTAGAAAGCAGAAATAATAATTCGCCTTTCGTTTGTGCTTTCCCCATTTTGACAGATTTGTGGGGATTTTTTACTTGTGATTGAATGGAACGATTAGTTGATTAGGATTGCCGAAACCAAAATCCGAAATTCTGAAAGTTTGAAGAAAAATCGGCAAGAACAAACTTTGATGTAAAAAAAAAAACTTGTGAGAATAGAAATCTAGATAAATTCTATACCAAAATCATCGTCGTTTCCCCTCTTTCCGTGACCGGAGGGAGGTTGACACCGGTAATGCCATAATGGCATGGGTCTTTCGATATCGTGTGGTGACCTTGAGCCATCTTTTTGAAACTTCGGGTGGTTTCCTTTTGTTATTTGTCTGCCTGGTGGCTGGTAGGCATCTTTCTGGCTGCTACTGCCGCGTTTCTTTGTCCTGTTCAAGGTAGTGTTGTATCTTGAAGACTGCCATTAAAATGGTCCCCATGGTCGGAGGTATGCGTTCTTACAAGGTTGATGGCCATTTCTATTTTAATTGTTTGGTTTCTTTGCCTCCTTTATGAGCTTTAAGGTTTCTACAAGTTTTGGGAGGTATGTTCCTTTCACTTTGTTCCAAGTGTATTTTATGTGAGTCATATAATCCATTTCCAATCTTTTTATTTTCGGGTAAACAAGATTGGTCACTTACGTTTCAGTTTTGTTATCAATTTATTGTATTTTTATCATTGAACTGCTAATATTGGCACATTAAAAATAATTAATTTTCAATTTGCTTTCTGAACTTTTGAAAACTTATTTTCTCATCCCGTTTAAGAAAACCAATTTCTGGAGAGAGAAAAAATCTCTTATCTCTAACCTAAACTCTAGATTTAGTGTCGACATGTCTGTATTATCTGTTATATTGTCCTCCAATTAACAAGATGATCAAATGTTTTACAAGTTTTTGTGTTCATTTGCTAACCCAAATGGATTCAAAAGGATACAAATATTGATTATAGACAAAATAATAGATGATCATATAATACCATTTCAAGGGTAAAGGACCAAATGGGTAAGGTAATAGATAATCAATAAATATTTTTCTCAATTAATCTTTAAAATATCTTATTTCTCGATTATTATTATTCACCATTTCCCCCATATTAATCCCCAGAGAGACACATACAACTACAGATGGGCATGGGACGGGTAGGGTTTTTGGTCTACTCGACCCGAGAACAATGATTTCCACCGAGATTGACCCGACAAAACAAGATTTTACCCGACTCGATCCGAAATAATAATAAAATATTATTTTTATTCAATAAAAACAGTGATTAATTGAAAAAAGTTATATATAGAGGGTATTATTAATTATTTTTTAATATATAATAAAATTATATATTTTTCAAGTTAAGTCGAATATTTTTCATCATAAACCCGAATGCAAACCAAACCCAAAATTAAAAAAAAAAAACCACAACTCAACGGTTAAATCAAAACTCGTCGAATTCGAGTTTCATGCCTTTTCCTACCAACAACGCGTTTGGATATCCCTTATTACAAAATAATATAATATAATATATAAAAGGAAAAAAGTACAACTATCACCATTTCATTTCTTCTTTGGACGCAATCAAAATCCTCCAACTCATACCATTCTTTTTGCTCCATGCTTCTTCAACTTTTCGTTTCTTTGCTGTAATTAAAGGTAAGAAGAAAATAAATTCAAAATCATCTCTGTTGTATGTTTCTGTATCTGAAGTATTTTGTTTTTTCTTTTGCTTGTGTTAATTATTGGACTGATTTGTGTTTCTTTCATAATTATTGGGGGGGAATTTATGTTTTGGTTTGGGAATTTGAAGTTTGTTGGTTTCAGTATCAAAGATCCTTCATCGCTGCTGTTTGATTTTGCTAAAGAAGGGTTTTTCTTTAACAAATTGTTTAGGTGTTGGAACCTAGTGTTCTTTGGGAAGATTTTGTATTCTGGAAATTTTTATTTAGTTTTTCTTGGAATCATACGCTGGGAATTTAGTTTGGGGATTTATATATGTAGATCTGCTAAATCATTAAAAAGAAGTTATGATCTCTGTGGGCAGATTTGCTTTCCATTTTAGTTAACTGTAACTGGTTTTAATAATGTTTATTTGCTCTTTGCTTGTGATAGAACCCTAAAGAGATTGTAAAAGAGGAAAAATAATCTGTGCCGAGGAAAGGCGTCGAAGATAATGGAGGAAGCAATGGCAGCAAGGTACTGGTGTCACCAGTGCTTTCAAGTGATTACTCCGATCATGGAAGTTGAGATTAAATGCCCGTTTTGTCAAGGTGGATTTGTCGAAGAAATGAGCGGTGGCACCGGAGACGGTGCTCAAGACATGGACTCGAATTTCCAATCCGATCGTGCGCCCTCTCTGTGGGCGCCCATCTTGTTGGGTATGATGGGTAATCCCCGTCGCCGCAGAAGACTTGGACATTTTGAGTTTGATGAAGAGGATGGTGAGAATTCTGATGGTGAAGCTCGCCATGGAGGTGATATGGACTTGGACAGAGAGCTTGAATCCATCATGAGAAGTAGAAGAAGAAGCTCTGCGACGATTTTGCAGTTGCTTCAAGGTATTAGAGATGGAATGGCATCTGAAACCGATAATTCCGAGAATGATAGGGATAGGGATAGCGATCGGAATCGGAATCGGGACAGGGAACGAGAGCGTCTGATTTTGATCAATCCTTTCAATCAAACTATCATTGTCCAGGGTGGTCAAAACCAGAACACCAACCATATAGGGTCTATAGGCGATTATTTCAGCGGTCCTGGCTTAGATTTATTGTTGCAGCACTTGGCAGAAAATGACCCCAACAGATACGGGACGCCACCAGCACAAAAAGAGGCGATTGAGGCCATGCCAACCGTGAAAATCAAGGAGAATTTGCAATGTTCTGTGTGCCTAGATGATTTCGAGGTTGGTGGTGAAGCAAAGGAAATGCCATGTAAGCATAAGTTCCATAGTGGGTGCATTTTGCCATGGCTGGAACTTCATAGTTCATGTCCAGTTTGCAGACACCAAGTCCCCGCTGATGAATCCAAACTCGATTCCGATAGGCCAAGGAGTAGTAGCAACCGGAGAGAAAGAGAGAGAGAAAGTGAAAGCAACGTTCTCGAACACGGTAATGTGGAAGAAAGTGAAGGGGACGGGAGAAGCGGAGAAGGTTCTCGTTTCCATGGCCATTCAACGGCTTGTTCGCATCAGGATCTCAGTCCAGCAGAGGGAATTCTTCGCGCTCGACATCCGGAAATGGTTCCCAAACAGATGAAAACTGAGTTTACATGGTATCAGCATTCCTGTTTGTTGTTCAATACGACTATGATTGATGATGCTTCAACATTCTATTCGGCCTTGTCTACTGTGTACAATAGTTATTTGCAAAAGGTTTGGTTTTTATTATTGGATTTATGCATTCTTGTAGATTCTTGCCCCTTGGAGCACTTGTTTCACAAAATTCTGAGATACTTTTGTAATCTTGTTTGAGTGTTTCTGCTGACATTTGGATAAAATCTGTCGATTTTCCGACATTCGTTCCGATCGGATGTCTGGTTGAATGATTCAATTATGTTGTAAATCTAAGGGTAAAATAAGGTCGTTGGTTCAATTATGTGTTTGATAATAAATCAGTATCGTTTTATATTATGATTTTATATTTAATTTTATATTTATAATATGAATATGTTTTATTAATTAAGTAATCCGAGGCTGACTTTTAGGTGAACGTAAATGAAGTTTGTTGAAACGGGAAAGGAAGAGATTAACCTTCGATTGATATTTCTATGGTCAGCATGATGAGATTTTCAATTGAGGGTCATAGATGTAATTGTAATTGTCCATAGATTAATTAATTAATTAATTAATGGTGAAGTAAACCCATCTCAATAAATATAGGTGAACTGAACTTCCAGAATCCTCCCTTGCTTCTTGCCAGCTAAGGCGGTTTTTCTTTTAGCCCTTTAGGAATCTCGGTTTATATTTTGGGATCTACGGTATTTTTTAGTGTTATTGAAATTCGTCATGTTGAAGTGACGAATTTCAATAAAAAATATTTTTTATTTGAACTCATCACGTCGAGGTAATGAATTTTAATAAAATATAATTATTTTTATTAAAATTTATCACATCGAAATAAAAAGTTCGAATAAAAAATAATTTTTATTAAAATTCGTCATCTCGACGTGACGAGTTCCATGTCAATGTAGAAAATATCATAAATCCCAAAATAAATTTTTACTTGCCCTATTATGCTAAATAAAAAACTCATATATGTTACTAGGGAGGGATGGGCATGGGTCGGGTTTTTTGGTCCACCCGACCCGACCCGAGAACAAGAGAGTCTCCACTCGAGACCCGACCCGACCCGACCAAAATAAGATTTCACCCGACTTGATATATAACTTAAAAACTCAATCCGACCCGATCCCACCCGAAATAAAAAAAAAAACTATTTTTATTCAATAAAAACAGTGATTTAATTGAAAAAAAAATATATATATAAGGGTATTATTGTAATTATTCCTAAATATATAAAGTAAAATTATATATTTTTTCGGGTCGGATATTTTTCACCATAAACCCGAACCCGACCCGAATTTCACACTTAAAAAAACTGACCCGAACCAGAACCCGATTTTTTAAAAAAAAATCCTACTCGATCGGAACCCGTCGAATTCGGATCCCATGCCATCCCTATTAATCTTACTGGTCCAATTTTACCTTCTAGCGACGCTGGATGGTCTTCTATCTAATGGTTATTAGCCCACATTATTGATGAAAATTTGAATCATTCATTATCATATCCGACCGGATCTTATCATAAACGTTTTATATATTAAAATTTATCAAAAACACTTCTCTATAAAATAATTATTTAATAACATGAAATAACGAAATATTTATATAATAATTTTATATTAATTTTTAAATGATGATTTTAAAACATATTTTTAAAGATTATTTAACAATAATACAATCTATTCATCTGTTAATCCGCTACACATTTTACGACTTCCTAAGCACTTCACGTATAAATACGAATTTGGCAAATGGTTTATTTTAAATTAAACTTAAATTTAAAATATTAAATTTCAAAAATTGAACTCGAATAAAATGCGTACGTTGGCGGCAAGGAAGAAGACATTAGCATTAGAAAGACTACACAGGCATTCCGGGCCGACTACAAGACTATGATTACAATACAAGTCATGAGCGAGAGCGAAGCCTAGAGAGACGGAAGCAGTAGCTTCTAGGATGAAGCCGAGCCATTAGTGGAGTGGCGAAGGAGGCCTACTATACGAGCCTGATTATCCCTAAACCCGATGTGAATTTTTTTATTTTGCCTTGCTCCTCCCTATGATCGAATAAGAATGGATAAGAGGGTCGTGGGGGGCGAACTCCGGGCAAATAATGAAGCTCGTGGGTACAAGTTACGCCTTGGAATGAAAGACAATTCCAAACCGGCCTTGTCAACGAACAAGTCCGATACAATGCATGGCCATCCCCAAATACACTATTAGCAATTAATTTCACAGGGAGATATGCAATGCAAGAGACAGCTTCAAGGCACTATCCAAAGGAATGCAGTGTAGAAATCAAACTCATCATCTGTTCATAAGAATCATAGTTCCGTAAAAATAAATTAAGTGGTTTTAGGTCCCAAATATCATATGACGACATTGTACTTGTGATCTTTATAACCCTTTGTTCTGCATCCAAAACTAAAACAAAAACAAAAACAGATGCTAGCAGTGTGTGTAATCCCCTCTGCACCAGGGAAAACCTTCACAAAAAATGACATTCAAAATGTTTAACCTCACTTTGCAGTCAAGATCTTGATCACAGATGCTGTTCCGATCCGATGCAGAGCGACGATGGAATCCCCTTTCCGGCAGAGTCCCTTCGCCTTGGCATGCTGCACAGCAAACTCCAAAGCTTCCTCGGTTGTTTCTTCATCAGAAGCTCTGGCGGATCCTGCATATAAAACCGGGATCAAACCGCGATACACTAGGCTGTGTCTCGCTGGAGATTCGTCGCTGCATGACCAATCGAACGAGTCGGTTATGATCTCAGGGACGACCACGGATAAAATTGGCGTTCCGGGCCGGTACTTAGCCACCAGCTTTGCAGTGCTTCCTCCCCTGGTTAAGACCAATATAAGAGCTGCTTTGGCTGAATTTGCTGTTCTAACAGCTGAAGAAGCCAGGCTTTCTAACGGACTCATTGGCACTGGTGAGTGTTCCATAACCCTTTTGAAGACATCTCCATAGTCGAGAGTGCTTTCCGCTTCTACACATATTTTGGCCATGGTACGAACAGCAAGTTCCGGGTAGGCTCCAGCAGCAGTCTCACCACTTAACATCACACAGTCTGTGCCATCGAGAACTGCATTGGCAACGTCGGTTGCTTCGGCCCTTGTTGGCCGGGGAGATTTTATCATGGATTCTAGCATTTGCGTTGCAGTGACAACTGGTTTTCCTTGAATGTTGCACTTGTAAACCATCACCTTCTGCGCGAGAAATATCTTTTCGATCGGAATCTCCATTCCGAGGTCACCTCTTGCCACCATAAACGCATCCGAGTTTGCAAGGATGTCATCAAAATTTGCTACCCCTTCTTGATTTTCGACCTGCAATATCATTTCAAAGAGTAAAACATTAACCCTGCCCACATAGATACATGCACTAAACAATTTCTTCCTCCCCAAGAAATTATCATCATTGGATCACACTATCATATGATTTTCTTCTTTAAAACACCCTATTAACAACATGTAGAACAAAATACAAATCATATCTGAAATACTTCAAACAGACCTTTGACATGAGAAGAATATTCTTAGCATGCTTTCCGAGCAGCTTGCGAACCTCCACGAGATCTGAGCCTTTCCGAACAAAAGAAAGAGCAATCATGTCAATTTGGTTCGGAACTCCCCATTGAAGGATATCTTCCTTGTCCTTTTCAGTCAAGGTTGGAAGGTCGACCACAACCCCCGGAAGATTAACATTCTTCCTCTCACCGAGCATCGCGGAATTCTCGCAGCGACAGTGAACCAAACCCTTCTCTTTGTCACAAGACAAGACCGTAAACGAGATTGTGCCGTCCGCACAAAGTATGACCATCCCCGGTTTGACATCCTCAGCCAACTTTTTGTAACTCATACTGATCATTTTCTCATCGCCCTTTATGGTATAATCGGTCGTTATCGTGATTTCTTGACCCTGTTTGAGCTGAATTTTTCCATCCTTCAGAAAACCAGTTCGGATCTCAGGACCCTGGAAGTTCACAAATGAAGAAACAGCTACAATTAATCAGATTTTCCAGGTCGTACTTAAGACAAAAATAAACAAAACTCCAATCCTTTATACAAGATTGTGGACATTGCTCGTGTTAATACACAGGTCAAGATCACCGTGACACCGCAACCACATATGCGACCGTAATTTAATACTATGTCTGTATGTCAAACGCAAGTCGCCGAGGAAAATGAAGATTCGGAATAATATAAGAGTATCTACTCGTTCCTAATACACATTCTTCCAATATTATAGGAATCAACATATATATGTCAGAAGTGATGATAGCATCTGCTTGGACCATGGATGACTATTAAAAGAACAGAGAACATAAGCTTGGATTTGAGAACCAATTATACTAATATTAGCGATTATTCAGTAATCATCACTAATGGCAACAAGATCAAACATGATCCTTATAAAGCAAGCAATAAACACAAGAACTAGCAAATAAGAAGTGGTCAGAACAATAGTTGGAGCATATCATCAAGCACTTTGATTGCTGCTAAGCAAACTATATAAGCATGCAGATTGAAGCTTAGATCTACGATCATACTGTTATCAGAAACGAAAAGAAGAAAGAAAACAAGCAGACAGAAGAGATTAAAAGAAAGAAAGAAAGAAGAGGGTTTAGAAGAAATACGAGCCTTGGTGTCGAGCATGACGGCGCAGAGAATACCGGTGTTGAGCATGGCGGTCCTGAGATTATCGAGGGTTTCCTGATGGTATTCGTGAGATCCATGGGAGAAGTTGAAACGGGCGACGTTCATGCCGGTTTTCAACAGCTTCTCGATCATGGGGATTGATCTAGATGCAGGACCCAGCGTGCATACGATCTTCGTCTTGGGTTTCTTCTCCGTTTCAAAGGGAACTCCTTCATGATTGTTATTCATATCCATTTAAAAAAAAAAAAAAATCTTTTTTGGTTGTTCAACAGAGTAAAGGCTGAAACTTTAGATGAGAGCGGTACAGAAGGGTGGGAGGAGACGAGTATTTATTTAGTGCAAAACAAAATAATAATAATAATAATAAATTAAAGGAAAGAAAGACGGGAATCACTGGTCAATGGAAAGGCAGAAGAGAACATGTTCCTCTCAAAAATCAAAATCGTACAACATTCTGGCGATACACTTTTGAATTTGTTGATTTTGATTTGACAAGCTTCGCAGATTTCGGAGGTTACTGTTATCTGACCCTTGAAAAAACCGACAACTAGAATTTCCAGAAGCCAAAAGCCAATATCGCCGTATACGCAATGTTACATATCCAAAATTTTCTTTATTTTTATATATTTAAAAATTTTGAATACTTAAAATAGTGATCAGTATTCGATTTAAAAAGATTAAATATTTAAATTTTTAGATCAGATATTCGAATATCTGAATTTTAATTTAAAATTTAATTTGAAAAAATAAATAAATTTTGTGATTTAATGTAAGTTTTTCGATACTTCTACTATTTTTTTTATAAACTTAGGGGTTTTTTATTTATTTCAGAATGATTAAGCGTTAAATGATTCAAATGTTGAATAATTCAAATTAAGATATTTAATTATTTATTGTGGGTAAGTAACTAAGGGGCTGTTTGTTTGTCTCTTAATAGAACCATTCAACACGTTTGTTTCGCATATCTAAATGATTCAAATGCTGAATGATTAAAATGTTGAATGATTCAGAGGCTCTGAATGGTTTGGCTCTGAATGTGACATGTTATTTGATAATTAGCTCTGAATGATTCAAAATGTACTTCTGTGCTGAATCATTCAGCATTGTTTTGTTGAATCAGTCAGCACTGAATCATTCAGATATACGAAAAAACGCGTGAATGATTCTATTAAGAGACAAACAAACAACCCCTTAGTTACTTACCCACAATAAATAATTAAATATCTTAATTTTTACTGGGTTAGAATTTTAATAGGGTAGTGAGTTACCCATTCATTGGACTAAATGTATCTAAAATCTAAGGGCTCAATTTTTTTTCGAATTTTCGGATAATTAAAAATTAAAATTTGTTTGATCATATCCGATCCGATTATTAAAAAAAAATTATATATCCGATCCAAATTATCCGAAAATAAAAAACAGGTAGAGTATATGAATTTTTGTATCGGATCAATAGCTCAACGGATCAAATCCATTGAATCTAATCTTTTTATACACCGCTATTAGACAAACTGTACGTCCTATTGTTAAAATCACTAATTTTTAAACTAATAGTTTAATAATTTATATGTAAAGAATTAATAAAATTTAATGTTTTAATAAGGTTTAGTTAAAATAAATGTTTAAATTATTTTTATTTTAATACTTAAACTTTCAATTTTTTCAAAATATTATCTAATATTTAGTTTTTGTTTCATTTTAGTATCCCGCTGTTAAAAACTTAACATGTTTATTACCTAAGCTATCAATTTTGATCCATTTAGTACTTAAATTTAAAAAAAAAATCAAAATTTCACGTTAAATTTTGAACATGAGTATTAAAATAACAAAAATTAAACTTTAAGTGTGATTTTTAAAAAATTAAAAAATTAAAACGAATTAAAATTGATAGTTTAAATATTAAACATGTAATAAATGAATATAATAAAAAACTTTTAGATTATGTGTCTGGCGTGTATGCGCGTTCTATCAATAAGTAAGAAAGATTGGACTTAAATAAAAAACTTTCTAAGCTATTTGTATTTTTCCCATTTAGACGTCTAAATTTTTTTAAGTTAATTCAAGTAACTAATGTTACAAATGTTATCATTTTAAGTCTCTGGACCATAACTATCGTTAAAAATTTATATTAAATGACACGTGTTACATTCAGATAATTTTAAAAATAAATTATTAAAGGAATTTTTTATAAAATAAAATATCATATACATACTTTGATGAAAATATTTAAAATTGTTTATATTCATATATTTCAAATTAGTTATTTTTTAAAAAAAAGTTTATAAAAATAAATTATCAAATTTTAATAAGGCTTGATGCCCAAATAAGTGCCCAAACTATGTTTTTTTTTTTGTCAAATAAGTGCCTACATTTTTTGGGTCATCCGGGTGCCTTACGTTACAAACGTTAACACTTTAGGTGCCCGGGCCGTCAACACCGTTAATTTTCCCCATTAAGTGGCACGTGTCATAATATGATAATTTTAAAATTTATTTATTTAAAAAATATTAAAAATATTATTATATTTGTAACAATGAGCCTTTTCTTATATTATGAAACAACCTCAAATCTCAAATTATAACCTTAATTTGACGTCGACGCCCTCTCCGGCCATGACCACTGCCGCTGACGTAGTCATTGCCATCATCCTAGTTAAATGTCGTCGTAGTTATAGCTGATTCACTGTCGAAATTGTGTGGATTGCGATTTTCATCCTTGGGTTCGTGGGATTTAAAACGTTGATTTGTCGTCGATCGATCGTCAACTAATCACGATTTCATAGGGGTTTTGGTCGTCGGGGGGAGAGGAGGTTGGGTGAAGCTTCTTCGACGACAAAAGATGACAGTCGGAGTGAGTATAGGGGTTGAAATGAAGGTTTTCAAAGTTTAGGGGTTATTTCAAAATTTATGTTTTTCTTTTTTTAAAATATATAATTTTATTTTTTAAAATTTACCATAAAATTTTTAAAATTATCAAGTTGTGACATGTGTCACTTAACGAAAAAACTAACGTTGTTAACGGCCCGGAAACTTAAAGGGGTATCGTTTTGTAACGTTAGCCATCTAGATAGGTCAAAAAATAATGTAGGTACCTATTTGATACAAAAGTTATAGTTTAAGCACTTATTTAGGCATTAATCCTTTTAATATATAAAAATATTAATTTTAAAATCCACAACATAAAAGAATTAGATATGGAAAAAAAAATTAAAGCTGCTCCATTCTAAGTTGTTGATATGGATTTGAGCCGCTAAACAGCTAATATTGTCTCTGACATTGTGCCTGTCCGGTCTTTCACAAACACCAACGTCAAATCAGTTGGACAAAGCAAGCACTCACAAATACCATCCATAGGAATAACAAAGCAATACGCCCACTGCCCATAGACACCATGCCTCTGAATCAAAGTGATAACAAAACCACATGCCCACTGCCCATAGACATTCATTTTTCGACCAACATTCCAAAAACAAAGAAAACATGCATGCATGCATGCATATATATTGCGTTAAAAATATTAAATTTATTAAATAATTTTAACGATAAAAAAATCTTATTTCACTTGGAGAATTTGAACATTCACATTTATAAAAATATGTTATCAATAACTTAAGAATTTTTTTTAAAAAAAAATATTACATTTTATCATCCAATGACAGTCAGCCCTTTCAGTTTAATACACCGTTAAACAACCCAATGTTTAATAAGGCTTTTGATACCTTCTAATCAACATATGCTTATTGCTCTTGTATAATTATAATTACCCGTGTCCCCGAAAACCTGTATATGGAAGTAGTCTATTATTAGGTTAAAAGATCACAGGTTCTTTGTTTACTTCATTTTCCATGTTTAGTGCAATATTCTGTTAAAGAACGGGACAGATTTCCTTCTCCTTTGGCTTCTGGGATTAGAAAGTAAAAAATCCAATTTTTTTAATTTATATTTTGATACTTGAATTTAGTTTCAAGGTGTAATTCAGTACTCTTTTTTTTAAATTTAGTTAGATATTAGTTTAAATTATTACCTCGTTCATGATATTAGTTAGGTATTAATTTAATTAACAATAAAATATAAAGGGAAATCGTTGGTGAGGTAGTTGTCAAGTTTATTTGGATGGAGTGGAGTCGGTTGACATATGGTGGTATAATTTTTTTTATATAACTATTTGTTTAAAGATTTTCATTTGACAATTAGTGTTTATATTCTTAGTATATACAGTGTTTGAATTCGGAATCTCAAGAAATAATAATAGCTTTTTAATCTATGAAGTTATTTGATTCGATCATGATAATATAATTTAAAGTCTAATAGTTGTGCTGTAGGGTTCATTCTTTTTATGGGTATAAATAATTGATGGAATCTTACATTTGATTAATTAATCACTTTAACTCTTATAAATTTTAGAGTATTTTGCTCATAATATTTTATTTTAGGGTAAAAAAAAATTCATATTTTGGAACGTTTACATTTTGTTGATTAATAATTTCTATTTATGGAAAAAATTGTTCCAAAATACTTTTAAAAATTAAGAGTCAAACTAACTAGTTAGTCAATTGTTCGGGATATTATTTTGTTATTACGTAATATATATAATAAAACTTAAGTTTAGTTTTCATCATCTCATTTTATAATTTCTACTAGCAAATAATAGAAAAAAAGTCTAATAACAAAATTAGCTCTAATGTTTGTTCAAATAATTATTTTGTTCTCTATTTTATTTTTAAAATATTTTATCTTCCACGATCAATTTTGATTAAAATAACCTCATTTGGATGGAAACCATCATTTAACTAACGATCGACGTATGTTGCTGACGTAAAATTTTTAAATATGCTTAATTAGGGATGTGACATGCGCAATGTCATCACTTTGGTTAACTTATGATATGACATGTCAATACTTTGATGCATGACACATGTTATATCAATATTTTTTAGTCGTGACACATGACACATCATTAATTTGAGTGGCATAACATATAACACGCATCAATTAAACACATATAAAATATTATATAAGTAACACACGTTTACCGTTAGTCAATTAATAATTTTTATATAATAATTTAAAATATTAAATATTAAAATACTAAAATATATATAATATGAGTTAAAATAACTATTTAAATTTAAATACTAATTTTATAATTATAACTAGATAGAAACTTGAAAATAACAATAACATTATTTATACAAATAGAAAAGAAGATTAAAAATTAAAATAGGGTGTAAGAGGAAGAGAGGTGACCGCATGAGTGGTGTTGGTGAAGAAAACACAAGCGGCGTATTAGATACAGTTTTCGAGTTGAGAGTTGAAGCCATTGTTAACTCCTACATTCGTTGGCAGATATTTGAGAGTAAAGTAAATGAAAATGCAAGAAGCGAAAATGGAGAAAGATTTCCTGTTGCAATGGGGAAGCAGAAAGAAGCTAAGATGTCCCAACAAACTCAAAAAACACCACCACCAGAGGCGGCGGCAGTTCCCCGACGCCACAGTCTTTACCTTTGCCCAACAAAAAAATCGGCTCCTCTCCTGTTGTCAGTCATCATAAAATGTAAGAGAAAGAAGAAGAAATCCAATTTCTTTTTCACTTTTTTTTGTTTATCTGTTTTGTTTATTGATTACCCAGAACTAGTAAATAAGTTTTCAAGTGTAATGAATAGATCTGAGATTTGGGTTTTGGGACAGAAATTCGGGTTTGGGAACGAATAAGCCAAGAGCGGCATTGGCATCACCGGAGAAGGAAGATGGGTACTATGAAACAAGGGGATCGGGTTCCTTGATGCTGGATGACAATAACCATAATAACAACAAAAAGGCTTTGATGGATCAACGAGTTAAGGAAGACAAAAGGATTTTGTTACCTAGATTGTTCACCACATTATCCAACAAAGAAAAAGAACCAGATTTCATGGCAATGAAGGGATGTAAGCTTCCTCAAAGGCCTAGGAAAAGGGCTAAGTTGACTCAAAGAAGCATTCTCGTGAGTTCAAATCTACCCTTCTTTTTTAAAAAAATTGCTGGGGTTTTGATCTCTTTTGATTTATGGGGTTTGGTCTTGTGCAGTTGGTGAGCCCAGGGACATGGCTATCATACCTGTGTCAATAGAGGTATCAAGTGAGGGAGAAAAAAACTTCAAAGAAGGTATAAATGATTTGGTTTTGGCATTTTCACAAACATGTTTTGATCAAATTGTTTATGGGTTTTGATCATGGTGTCATCTTGTTTGGGATAATGCAGAATCCAAGAGGATTGAAGGCCATGGGAAGTGATTTTGAGAGAGATTGATTGATTGATACAATTCACAAAAGGAATGAATGAATGAAGAATCCTACTCCGTTCTTCTGGTGGTCTGCCTGAGTATGGAGAAAGATGATTAGTGATATTATAGTTTTTTATTTTTCATTTAAAAAAATGATTTTCTTATATGATGCCATTGTACAAAAGAGGGAGGAATTAGGGTTTGTTCCTGGCGTTTGGCAAAATTTGTGATCAGATTTGGAATTAATTGCTGCATTGCAGTTCTTATACTATCTAATCCAAAAGCATAGATTATGTTTCTCTTCATATCAATGTCATCACCAAAGAGTTAAAAGCAAAATAGTATCCGATATTGTTTTATTGAGTCTATTAACTACTAAAAGTTATAAAATGATCACTCGACTATAGGAGTTGTTTTGTTGGTCATTTAACTATTAAAAATTACAAAATGATTATTTGACTATTCATTATGTTTTAAACTCATTATTCTATGTTAAAATTTAATGATAATCTGAGTTTGACGTTAACATGCTAACTGATATATATCGTTTAAAATAATGAGATACTATTTTATCATATCTCAATCAATAGGTTAAAGTACAACTCATATTGCCGTCAAATTTTTAACAAAAAAAAAATTGAAACATAATGAATAGTCAAGTGACAATTTTGTAACTTTTAATAGTCAAAAGACCCAACAAAATTACTCCCTATAGTTGAAGGACTATTTTATAACTTTTAATAGTCAAAGAACTCAATAAACAATATATTATAATTAGAGAATCATTTATATACTTTATCCTAATATCAAATAATATTATAATATTCATTATTTAAAATTAAATCTAAACAAAAACTTGAAAATTGAGTTTAATTAAAAACTCTGACAACTTAACTCAAATTTCATAAACTCAACTTAAAATTTTCAAAAAAAAAAAGGTTTTGAACTATAAAATAAGACTATAACTCGATCAACTCAAAATTTTTTGACTCGTTGGATCGGATAGTCATCCCTGCTTAGTGCTTACTATTAGAATCATACAAAAGAATGCACATTAAGTTGAAAAAAGAAGATTATAAATAAATTAAAAGGAGTTCAAAACTGCGGCTGAAACTGTCAAACCTCCTCTTCACAACCTCTATGCTTTTCTAATTTCCCTAATTAGTAATTTTTTTTCTATTTTGTTCATTTACATGAATGGGCCAGTCACACATGCTACCTACAAATGTACAGTTAATCAATCTGTCATGACCCATTCTCCAGCAGGAACGGATAAAATGTGCATTCTGGTTTGAGAATTGAGTCAACATTTTGAACCATCCTTGCAGCTGAGCGCCCCTGTGGCACGTTTAACTGCTACATGAGACATTTCAATCAGTTTTCGACCTCAAAAACACCGACAAACCAAGGGATCCGAAAATAAGACGCCCCACAGGCGCACAGTTTCATGGTCAACACGAGCACCTAAAAGTTTAACCAGCATGCCCTCAACCCAAAAGAAAAGCAGACCGGAGAAGCCACTGCCAATGACTACAACGGTTCCAAGATAACTGATGCTTTTGTGAAAACCGAAAGAACAAATGGTGCCTCCTCCCCTGGATGTATGGTTGTAGGCACTATCGTGTAACCTTTTGGTTCAGGCTCTAAAACCATTTCACATGATATTTCTCTAGAATTAACATAATCCGTACCACCAACTGATTCATGTAGGTAAATATTGTACGCAGCACGACGACCACGGGTTTTGAGTATCCTCATTCCAATATAGAACATCTGTGAGTCATGACTAGATTGATAATTCCTAAAACCAGCTGCAGTTCTTGAGAAGCTAACACCCTGAACAGTTGATGCCACTGAAGGTCAGAAATTTCTTGGAAGTAGATAAAAGGTAGTAAACTCGATGAAGATCTATTATATTGTTACCTGAGTTAAGGTGATGAACACATGAATTGGATAAGAAGCATCTGGACCAGTTGCCCTCAATCGGAACTGGGGATTTTGATGCCACGAATTATAATCTTGACAGCCACCGGCACTGTAACCACGCCATTGTCCATGGACAGAATATCGCATCTCAAGAGGGTAAACCCGACATACATATATTGACCTGAAGTGAATTTGGAAGTGTTGCCATGACATCCAGAATATACCATCTTTTGACTGTTCAACGGGAATCATAGAAGTAAAATTGAAACACAATTGGAAAAAAAAAGGTCTAGATAAATGCATTTATCCAATAATTCATGCAAAGCAAAAGGAACCAACCTGAGGAACATGCTTCAGCTTGTGCCTCATCCTATCCGTCCATTCCAAAGATGAATCAGACCAGGACCATTCCATTCAACTTCATTAGCCCAAGGGTTTCGAATTTGAACAAGCTTGTGTCCATCCACCTCTCTTACCTGGATTAAATTATTATGAATCATAACCCCTTTCGACAGTTCTTTAACAGTTACTTTGCCATGCAGAGCAAATTAAGAGGTAGCATTCCAGTGTACCTGCAGTAACGAGTATGCATGTCCTTGTACAATGCCACTGGAAGAAACCTGCACATCAGAGCCTGATGGACTTCCAGCACCAAGAAGAAATCCTTCTTGTTTAAATCGCAACAACTGAGACCATAATCTACCACTGGCAAGATCCAACTGGGCCTGGGGACTTCTCATGTCGATCTCCTCACCAGCACCTCCAGTAAGATCAACAAGTGCATCCTGAACAAGCCCGCCTTCTAGTGCCTCATAAGAACCATGCAATTTTGCATACGCCTTCTCCAATATAGAAACCCATAATTCATTAGCCTTCTTGCTGGTCGCAAATGCTGGTTTGCCAGGTGATTCACATGGAATCCAGTCATCAACAACAACAGGGACCCACTCACCCTGTAGTGTGTTCATAACCAGAGTATGCCCAAGGATCAATATGCTAATTATATGTTAACAAGCAACATAACATCGGCAGCAACTAAATTAAAGAATCAGGAAGTACAAATAAAAATAGTGTACATCTGGTTAAGAGATCTATATTTTTTTCCACGTACAGAATGAAGATAAGCTGATCCGTTCATCAGGGATTTATTTTGTTACACTTGTATTTACAGGGGTCAATACTAATACTTAACAGATCTAGGGAAATCTTTGTTGTTCTACAATTGCATTAAGCTTTGTTATTGTTCTTTTTGCTTATCCTAGTAAGTTTCGCTTTCAGGTCAAGTTTTGCTAGTTCTCTATCAGGGTTGTTAATACCTACTAACAAAACAATAACCTTTAAGCATGAAGATTAGTTTATCTTCTCTTTCTGCTTCCTTCTTCAGATTAAAACCAATTGTACCCAAGTGACACCCCAGTTCCTTTACCATCTAACAGCTTTGTCAATAAAGCTGAAGTTCTTTAATTATTTGAAAGACACAATCCCAATAGTTTTCCTCCAACTTTCAACTACTCAAGCATTGCTTGTGTGCACAAATTCAACAATTGAAATATGACCTGCATAAACATTACCTGAATACAGAAGCGAACAGTGTAGATTCCTTCCTCATTGTACTCCGGAGTAATTATTACTTCTGGTATTTGTGAAACTTCCGTCAAAACAGCAACAGCACTCAAAAACCA
The DNA here is from genome assembly GCF_006381635.1 of Hibiscus syriacus. Classification (NCBI taxonomy): domain Eukaryota; kingdom Viridiplantae; phylum Streptophyta; class Magnoliopsida; order Malvales; family Malvaceae; genus Hibiscus; species Hibiscus syriacus. The sequence continues at coordinate 82,366 of NW_024062730.1, forward strand.
ACAATCACCCAATCGACCCTATTAAATTGGCAGGCAAAGACAGATTACAAAGTGATGGACCATTAAATTAACTCTAACAGAATTCAGAAGAAAATAATGGGAGAAAAAAGGAAAAGGCAGCAATATGGAAGCTTAGGCTCATAAAAGGATAAACCTGGCAAACATCAGAAGGATTTGCAGCTCCAGAAAACAGGCATGGAAGAGACTCTGAATGAACTTTAACAATTTCAGCAGGTCTCATCCATTCCGAAACAACCTAGGTCAGAATTCAGAAAGCAAAGATAAGGCACTAATAATGAAAATAAACATAAGAAACAGCAAAAGATTAGTTAGGGAAATACCTGCAGCTTTTGAGGAGGATTTTTTGGATCCATAAAAAGTGACAGGTCATTTGGAGGGAACTCATTGTCAGTAAAATGCATTTCCCCTCGGGCGGAGAGGGCTTCTTTGACAGCCATCTCCACAGAGAGCATCCGCTGATTAATCTCGTCTTGAGTTTCAATCCTAGGTTTCCTATACCTTCGGGCAAAAGAATCCACGTGAACAACAAAACCTTCCCGTCCTGGCCTCCGTTTCCTACCACTTGAATATTGACCATCCCAATCTATATCATCCCTATCATATAGGTCAACATCTGCAGGGTCACTGTCCCACTCATCAACCTGAAGCAATAAAAATAGATATAAGATTATAAGTATATATTTTGCTCAAATACAGAATTGTAAGACAGACACACACACTGGAACCATAATAGAACTATACCCTTGGGGGCGAATCTGCCCAATGCCAATTGTCCTCAGGGAAATCAATCAAGTTAAACTCAGTAGAACAAATAGAAGCATGAAGAGAAGCAACTTCATCTTCATTTAAGCATCTTCCCCATAAGAAAACATCCATTATATGCATCTTAGACTCTATTCCTTCACTGTCTGATCTTCCAAATGCATCCATATCAATAGGAGGCCTAACACCAACCCAAACTTCAGTTCCTTGTTCCCAAATGCCATTACCGACAGACAATGGTAAGCCAGTTTGATAGTCATCAAAACCACCATCTAAATAGCAAGTTGCCTCCCCTATATCAGCATCAACAGTCATTGTCACAATATGCCAGCTGCAAAACAATCATCACCCAAGTAAACTTGAATGCCAAAGGGGAAATACTTTGGCAGTAGATAAAGTACAGGGAAACAGCAAAATATTTTCCCAGCTCCGCACACCTATTAGTGAATGACTTCATAACAGAAATCTAATAGAGCATAAATAATGAAAAATAAACTTATATAAATAAAGATCGTAATGTATTGTGTAAGAAAATTTGTGCAGGGAAAAACTAATTAAAAAATATCTGTTAAAAGAAAACTGTCAAACCTTCCATCAGCAATACTTGTCGCACTGATGCTCCACTCCTTTGCAACAATTGTCTGTCTGTCACTCTTAGTAATCAATCTAAGTCCAACTTGTCCAGCCTCAATACCTTGTTCCGAACCCGCCACCAGAATTTCCCAGCAGACCTTTTTCTGGAATTCAGTCCCTAATAGACAAACTGGACCAGATTCTGGTTGGATCATCACAGCAATTGAAAAGCTGACCTTTTGACTTTGACACATGCTTGGATCAATTTGGCCGCAATGTCTGCCACTTGTAGTTGGTTCATCATCAAGGATACAAGCAGCACCAGAAATTCCCGTCTGTTAAAAACATTTATATTTCTACAAAATGAGAAATAATTATATCCAAAAGCAAGGATCTTAATGTTACAATTACTAACGATGCACTACAAAAATCAGTATAATCCAAAGTGAGACAAGTACAGTAGGCACCGTCTTGTAATCTTGTAATTATGTCTTTCAAAGAATGAAAATCACAAATTACAGTAGGCACATACACACATGAACTATAGATCTTAAGACGGAAAGATGGAACCTAACTTACATAATAATATCATAAAATATTCAGTAATATTAACCATCAGCACATACTTCAAACGGTGTATGTTTTAGTACCTTTTCAACTATTCTTTTTCAAGAAAAGAAAACAAAAAGAATAGAAGACGAAACAAGCATGAGATATCAGACAATTAGACTTCTTATATATTCACAATTTATAAATGATTATCGATTTTATATTTCATTTTACGAGTACAATATTTCCTCAAAATAGTATACGCATGGCATATAGGAATCATGCAAACAAAAGTGAAAAGTGAAAGGGAAAAAAACAATAGAGGGGAAAAATCAACAAGCTCAAAATTTAATGATTACCTTCATCATGGTCAAATTCATGAGAAGAACATCAGAAAATACTTCGAAGAGAGAAGATTTAATACAACAACTTATTGTTTATTTTTTTAATTTGAAGGTAGCAGAGAATTACCAGAACATAACAAACATAATCATATGCAATCACATGTTCTAAACTCCTACGCTTCAAAATAAACTAACTCATTTAAGAATTAGCATAGTTTTTTTTTTCCTTTTGAACTGGCAATTAGCAGATATTAAGTATAATCATTTGTCAACTAATGTTCACTACTAGGAAATTATTCATTGTAAACTTTCAAGAGCAAATCATGCTTACATGCAAAAGGGAAACAAGTTAAATATATAAACTCAACCTGAACTGCTCTACGAGCTAACTGAGCCGTACGAATCCTACGAGCAATGCTTGAAACTCTTTCGCGTGCAAAAGAATCCTTGAGCACAGAATCACCTCCTACAGCACGCACTGCAGCTGCCATGGCTGCTGCCTCCCGGTTGCCAGCATTAGGAATAGAAGATATCAGGGAAGCTTCAATCTCCTTCCATTTACGTTCTTCCTTCTCCAAAAGGGCTTTCCTTCTCTCTTTACCTCTCCCCTCCTCTTCACGCCTCTGCATTAAGATTTCCTCTTCCATCTCTCTCTCTCTTATATAGCTATAAATTTGTAACAAGAGAATTTAAAAACACAGAAGAAATGTTGAATAATGGTGTAGAGTAAAAATAACATGAAAAATGTCAAACGGTTGCTACCTGTCCTGTATGATTTCAAACTGTCTACGGTCTTCCGGCATCCATTTCTTGATTTTCTTGGCACTTAGATCTGAAAACCCTATACTGTCAAGAAAAAGGTTCAAGCGCACCTCATCCTGCCACATAGTTATGAAACTATCATTAAAGTTTTAAGTTGAATATCATCAAACATGAAAAGCACACAAGGCAATGACAAACCTGGACTCGTTCTGCCTGAGCAGTTAAACCAAGCAAGAGTAATAAATAACCTCCAAACTTATCCCACATGTACACCCATTCAGTATCAATAGCCTCTTCCAAAGCTAAAATTCGGGCATGAGCACACATTTCTCTTCTGTAATCCACATCATTGGTTGATTCATGTCTAAACCCCCTATGATATCTCATTCTATGGAAAAATGATCCAGTTACTAGTTCCTCATTTCTCAGACGATCTCTTAATTTCATGACATCGTCTCTAGGAAGTACAAAATTCCCTCCCTTATCAAGTGTAACAGCAGGGTCTCCTACCAAAAGCGCTGCTGAACTTGCAGACCTTTGTGGAGCGGAATAGGTTCCAGACAAAGCATTTCTTGTCTGATTGCAAACAAAACAATACCTTAATAACAAGAAAAGAAAAATAACAAAAATACAACATCTTCCATGGAAGATTACTCTGACATTAAAAGGAAATAGGCAATAAACAATGAGTGAATGAAACAGAATCAGTACTAAAGACCATTAAAAATAAATAACCCCTTAATGCAAAAATTCAAGAAAGAAATAATAAGGTAGTTCTATGCATCTACAGCCGATAAGAACGCGGAGCAAATAGTGATGAAGAAACAAGAAAATGAAATCAAAACTGAAACATTAACAATCATTTAGAAAATGGCTACGAATCCAAGGAAAATTATATTTAACTTCCTAGAACTGCAAAGCACCAAATTTTACAAGATATCAAAAAGAAAACATCTCTTCGAGACGTGAAGCCTATTTGTAGAAACATGCTCACACACCTTCGTGGCAGATCTAGCAATTGCTTGGACAACGATATCTTTGCTCAGAAAATGAACTGCATCTTCCACCATCTGGCAGTAATAACAAATGAAAAAGTTAAAAGGCTGCATGCAAGTCGATTTAAAGAGAACAATTGGCATTTCTTTTGGGCAACATGCCAAAAAATGTAGCTCCTAGTTGCAGTGGTAAGCACATTGACATATCAGACAGGACACATACCTTAAGAGTTAAGCACGGACGAGAAACAGCAAAACCAAAGGCTACAACAAGGGTTACAGCAGATACAGCAGCACCAGCATATGGTGGATAGATTATCAAGCTAGCTACAACACCCCATCCTTCAGTTGCAAGTGCAATCCCATAAAGGACAAGAAATGCAGCACTATACACAACAGATTGCCAAATTTTCATGTCAATGTATCACTAAACGTTTAGATTCATTATTGAAGTTAGCAAACATATAGTTAATAAACAGATGTGTCTGAAGATAAATTGGAAAACCATCAGACAAAGAGAACAGTCTTATCTTAACAAACCTGACATTCTTTCCACTATCTGCATGAGCATCATAAACATATACAGGAAGCACTCGTGGAGAATAAACAACAATTGGAGGGGAAAGAAGAACCTAAAGAAAAGGAGTATTTTTATAAACAAAATGAAGTAGCAAGAGAACAACACAAAATTTTATCAAGAGGATAGAATATAACACACCGTTAGAGCTCTCCCAGCAAGCAGAAACAGAAATGTAAAATAACCAACTGATGCTCCAATAAAAGGTTTATCTGAAAAGTAAAGGTGAAATGGAATGATGCCAATAGTATAAGTTGTAAGTTAGCATGAGAGCTGCAATTTTACAGATAAAGCATCAAAAAGTAAAATAGGTAGGACAGTGGTTATGTTCACCTTGAAACCACCCAACAAAAAATGCTGCTAAACCCAAAAGAAAAGCAAGGAGGCAAACCAAGAACATTTGGGTCCTGGTTAAATAGAAACTGTTTGATGTCCAGTGGTGGATAACAGCGATGGCAAGAACAATCAAGAGAAGAACTAGCAGAAATGCTGCCCCGATCTGTTTGACAAGAAAGACAACAGATTAGATAGGGAGATAGCTATAAAACAGTAAGCCAAACCAAGGATACCAAAATAAGCCTCACTTACCGTCCATGGTTTGATTAGAACAATAACAGCAGAAATTGCAGCAAGAAATAGGAGAAGACCAATAGTAACAAATACATATACACCTCGAGAAAGCCTCCAACCATCATCTTTCCTGCATAGTAGCATGAATTGCATAGTGAAAAAAAATGGTAAACAATAAGTTAAAAAGGATCACGTAAACCACTTGCTATATTCAGGAAGATCACAAACCATTTAAGTAATCCAGTGCAAAGAGATAACAGTGCTGGAATGCACACCAATGGAAGAAAAGCAGCAAGAAAATCACCAACTGTAGGAACCTGGTCATCCCTAGACTTCACGATTTTCATATAGGAGGCACCATTAAATGTGACGAGTACAGCTAAAAAGATAGAAGCAGCAAAAAGTAAAAGAGTAAATGACGATCTCTAGGGAATGGATGAAATAGTTCTTAAATGGAACACAAAAAAACAGCTTCAATTACAAGCCAAAAGTAAAGAGTACGAGAATAAAGAAACTGTACCTGAGAATATACTGACACATATAGCAGAAAAGAGAGAGAATCGGTAAGTTGCAAACCATGACATGATGGGAAGCACACCAGTAACTGCTAAAGCAACTGCAGATGCCATTGCCCAGCCAATGTAATCAGATGATGCATAAGGAGAAGTAAAATTATTTGGTTCACCAGTCCATCCCTTGTATCTTAAATCCTCTAGAGGGGTAAAAGACACTATTGCACCCAGTGCCAGTACAGAACCAGTAAATACTGTTACGCAAAGAATAAGAACCACCATCTGACAAGGACAGCAATGAACGTTACAGCAGAAAAGAAAATACAATTCTACAAATTACTGCCAGAGAAAAAATGTGTAACTAGAAAACTGAGTAAGCAATCACTTTTCTATTATTAAAAGAAAACTGTAACCTAAACTTCTGCCTGTTGTCTCTCTCCCTTTTGAAGTCATTGATGCAAGAGCATCATAAACTCTACTATGTTTATTACTATATTTTATTTTATGTTTACTTAAATAAAAATAGAAATACATATAATTAAACATATAACTTGAATGTAATATAAAACATAATATGGTGCTCTTGCTCAAACTCAAAATTATACCAAATATATTATTATACATCCTTTTCTGACAGTAATTTAGTTAAACGCTCAACAATTATATTTTTATTTGTCATATAATTAACATGCAGTCACTTGATGACTTTGAATTGCACGCAGGATTAAGCTTCTATAACCCTAGTATTAACAGTCTTTTCAATGCATTAGGCAGCACGACTATAATCATTATTATTTTTTAGCCTGGATACCCAAACAGTATAGTGTTCTTGTTCCAACTTCAATTTTACACCAATTTTAGCCATTATTATGGTGTCTAGCAACAGTTTTTGTTTTCTTTCATTGTTTGTGTTTCTGCACTACTGCTATCCCATTAAACTTTATAGCTTTTCTATAATTTCCCTAACAATAGCACCAAAATAATTACAAGCAGAAAACCTATAGACTTATCATATGCCAAAAGCTACAAAACTTGAAAGAACAAAAGAGCTATATCCATAAAATCAAAAATCATGAAGGCGAGTTGAAAGATGACTGATGAGTCTGAATTAAGGATAAGAACTAAATGTTGTCGGAAAGAACCAAAGAGAAGGGGCAGAACAAACCTCCTTTGTCCCAGAAGGTCGATGATTTCCAGCAAAACTTGTACATTGAACTTGTAGAACCCAAAATTGGTAGCCATTGCGGATCCATATAGGAATTGCAACAGAGAGACAGGCTACCATGAGGGGGACCGTCAAGGACAATCCAAGAAGCACAGATGACTTGCTGCAGAAAGAAAACAGATATTAGTACCTGACAGGCAATTAACAGCACAGTAATAATTGCAGCAATAGTATAAAATAAATTGTTAATAAGTAATAGATAAAAAGGATGATAACAACAATGGGAACTTTCTTAACAAGCATGTTTAAGTACTTAAGAAGTAGAAAGTATCAACCCGAGGAAGCCCAAACAGTACGCATTCTTAACTCCATGTCACAATGAACTAAAAATACAAAATTGGGGGCTGGGCCGGCTGGCTAATGTACCAATGACAGAATGAACCAAGGCTATTCAAATACATTACAAATAAAGGTTCTAAAGGAAATATAGACATCTGACAACTTAGTATTTCATTTTAACATATGAGCAAACACAAAAAAATTGAATAATAGGAAGAAGGAACCCCACATTTGGATGATCCTAAAGAAATAAAAAATTAAACAACCCAGCAGTTTTAAATTACTCATTGACACTATAGCAGCCTTTACATAGACAAATGAATTGGAGATGGAAGAGGATACTGAAGCAGAGGAAACTAAAGTAAATAGTTTTTTATGAGTTAAAAAAGAATCATACATTACATGACAATTCTAGCACAGTACAACTGAAAGCTTGGAACCACAATAAAGTCATTCAACAAAATCAAAAAATCGTGAATAAGACGTCAAATTATTATCACTGGACATGTTTTATGCCACAGAAATTGCCATTAACAGAAAAATGAAAACTGTTGAACCAGGGAAAAATGCAATGGCAAGAATTAATTAATGCATGCTTAAAATTGATCATACCTCAGGAAAGAAAGCAGCAGTCCTACGGAAGTGCTGAGCAGCAAGCAACAAAGCCATACTGAACAAAGTAAGGGGGGGGGGGGTGGCAAGATGGAAGCAAAGCAGACACTAAATTATTATAACTAAAAGAAAGAAAGGAATGATGTAAAATAATGGAAACAACACTAGTAAATACCAGAAATGGTAATCAAACATTGAATGTCATTACAAAATTAATGGCCACAAAACACTTAAGCCAAAGGAATCTATTGTTAGTTCTTGCAAAGGAAGAAATACATTAAAAGATACAGGGAGAAGATTAAATTGAAGACAGCTGCAGCATAAAATTCATTTATTACTAGAACAAAAAAGTTCCACAACTCTCTGTTTCAAGATTTCATTTATGCCCCCTCAAGAAAAGGAATGAAGGATGCACAAATAAAATATAAAAGTGCAGCTCTGTAACATGATATATGGTTATCAACCAGCACTGAAGTTCTGTGAAAAACATCTACTTTTGTTAACCTTAATATGTGTAATTATGAACACATGTAACTCTCATCGAAAAAGATAAATAGGCTATCAATTATAAGTAATAGGAGATTTCAGGGGTTTGGGAGTTCACCTAAATGCTTTGACTCAATTAGAAAGCATGGTAAAATGAAACCATTGGATGTGGAAAGTAGGAGGCCTATTGGACCCTCTTTTCATATAAGCGTTTTCTAGAAATGTACATTACTGATATTGACAACTCTGGACAATAAAAGTACCAGAAAATCCACCTGGGGATTGTGACCTCCTGAAACTACTGAAATGTTCCCCCAAGAAAGCATAGGAGGAAACATACACTAATATATTTTAGGAAAACACTAAGGATATATTTGGAGCACTAGTAGAAGCCAAAAATTTGAACCTATGGAACCATTAAAATAAGCCAATTGTTACGAAAATAACTACAATATTAACCGGCATTTTGGAGCAACTAAATGCAAAAGACCACATTAAAAAGTTAGAAAAATCGCAATAACTTCTCAAAGGAAACCTCCACAGAAAACAATAGAGAAATAAAATCAAGGAAAAACTCGTATTAACTATCAAATTCAACCCGAAACCAAATCACAATTTTATGTAGGAACATCCGGTATAACTTGAGAAAAACAGTATACCCTGCGAGTTTTCGGTGTCAAGGGTGTTTCTTCTCCTTGAAGTGAACGAATAAACGCCATGATTGAACAGACAACAGGAGATAAAAGCAGTACGGCAAAGCCAAATTCAAACTGCAAGAGATACACACAGAAACTCCACATTAGCAAATATAAGGCAATGATAACTCTTAACATAATGTCTATTTACAATTATTGAATTGCTAAAAACGTGTACATCAATAAGGGCACTACCAAGTGTCATCAAATAAAATAAGCAACATCCCAGAAAAAGAAAGGCTCGCTTACTTGCTGATGTGTAGCATTTATAATTTTGATTGTCTTTGGACGAAAAATTGCCACAATGATTGTTTCTATGATAAAGACAAAACTAAATAGCACCCATGCACGCTCCGGAGTACTTGCTATATGATGCAAAACAAGTCTGGAGAACTTCAGCCACTTTTCAAGCCCTTGGAGTCTTAATTCTTCTGACAGGGAGATTTGATTGGGCATAGCATTATCAATACTATTGGAATCGACAATTGTGATATCAGTATTGTCTCGATGATCCCTATTTGCATCCAAGCTACTCCTCTGCAGTAATGCAAGTATATTTGGATCCAAGCTCTTCTCTTTCAACATCATGGCAAAATTAGGATCTAATCCTTTATCTTGCAATAAACTAGTCAATTCTCGATTGCCATGTCTTGCTCTCTTTTTCAACATTAATGTAATCATAGGATCACTCAACCTTTCTTGAAATGCAAGAGCTAAACTCAAATCTAACATTTGTTGATTAGCTGAAGTTGATGTACTAGACTCACAACCTTGGCTATCATGACCACTACGGGAGCAAACCACAAAAGAGCTATTGGGGTCAATATTTTTCTCTAACGGTACCATTTCATGCTCTTGGACCGAGCGATGAGAACTGCTATGCAATGCTAAACTTGGTCTTCCACTGTCTACACTCTTATCACTATTTATCCCCTCTTGAAAGCTAGAAGTTGGATACGTAACAAGACTATTCCAATTATTAGCATCAGCAGGGCAATGTACCATACTCTGGCTATTATCTTCAATAATATTAGTAAAATGGCCAGCTTCGGCACTACTACTGCGTTTCACACTTGAGCCACAACCATCAGATGAACCAGAAGAACTAGTTTGCTCCTTCCTACGGAAACCTTCTCTCAAACGAATCACTGTGCTCTGCAAGGCATCTCTTCGAGCAGCTAATGGGTTTGTAGCTGAAAAATGGCGAGAAACCGCAGCACCTAATAAGACAGAAGCTACAACTGCATAGCTAATACAATGCCCCAAGTACCTGAAGAAATTTTAAAAGGTCCAAAAGAGAGAGAGATCAACTATCACAATGCAACAGTAACAAAACTAGCAATACTAGAATCATGTGGGAATCTAGAACAGACCAATAATGTACTCCAAAGCAAATGAGAAAAACCCGTGAAGTTCCAGCAACAAAAAGTGCAACAACACGACTTTTAAGAAGCTGAAACCCATACAAGCATGCTCCCATGTTCCAATCTACAGGGCAAACAATTAAAAGAAACTGAATTTTCATGACAGATATATGAATGTTGTGCCAGGATATCAAAGTAAACAGCTAAAATAATATTGACACAAACATACCGAGAATTATAACTGCAGCAGAAGTGATAGCCCCAAGCCAATGTGCATCCTTCGCTGTCAGATAATATAGAATAGAGTAGACAAGAAGAACAAGAAGGGAGCCAAGGTAAAGAAGTCCGAGATGTGAAGCCCTAAGAAAAAAGAAAAATCCAAGGAACATAGTACGGTACGAAAGTAAGTTCTTGAAGAATATAAAGCTTTTCCCATAAACAGATTGAGGAGGCACAAAATGATATTACGATTTGGAACTGTATATGCAATAGGCTCGTGAAGCATTCACTTAGTCTACCAAGAAAAAAGTGAGAACTTGAACAATTACACACTAAATTCCGATAAAAGAGAAATGGAGAAAAACTTTAAAAAATTGAAACATATAAGCATACTGGGAGGTATGTATAACCCGCTATAGAAAACATATTTTACTACACAAAGATATCTAAAAGGATTATTTAGAATCATGGATATTCAAGACTATCACAAAGCATGGCATATAACAAGAGATGATAATTACTCTGCACTCATACATAAAAACCTACCATCTGGCAACATTTCATACAATGCCAAATATGAAGATTGAATGTATTCAAGAATAACCTTATTTCCATGCATGTTATGGGTGTAGGCGGGTGCCAGTAAAAATTACCAACAAGCATTGAAGGAAAAGTATGAAGAGAACTATGGTCACCCCGAGTATTAATGCAAACACGTCAAATGAACTGGTTTTACCTACTGAATTTCAGACCAGAGTACCAAAGCAAACACACTAAAATGGTTTTACCTACTGAACTCCCGAGGATATAACTCATTTGGATCTGGCGGTTCTGGTAAACAAGAAATGGTACCCATTTCTACACTATCAGAGTATGCAAATTTATATGCCCGCCGAACATACTCATCCACATCCAAGCCATTTCCTACGCAAGATGATGAAGGGAAAGTCAAAGTACAGTCACTTACATGTCTAAACCAGAAAATATAAAAATAAAACCATCAACTGATCTGATACAGAAGCAAGATTAATGTCCTGGAACTTGCACATGATACCCATATCATATTAGTTCCATATCAACTGATCTAGTATAGAAGTAAGATTAATGTCATGGAACTTGCAGATGATACCATCACTCTCTAGTTCCTTGTGTAACGAAGAAATGAAATGACACATTAGGAGACAAGATAGCATTACAACAAAGATTACCATTGAAGACCATGCGGCAGATAAAAAGCATATTGATTGCTAAGGCAATTGCTGATACACCAAAGAAGAATCCAGAAGGAGAATAGCGCTCAGACGCACTGGAACCAGCCGTAACATACACAGCACAAAGTTCATATGCACAAAGCAGAGCAACAGCCAGCAGAAGTAGAAAAGCAACAGCCCCTATCAGAGCAGAAAGAAGACAAGTATGAGATACAGGAAAATAAAATAATCACTAATAGAAAGAAATCACAGAATATAGTTAAATTAAAATCAAGAGCACCTATTTAAACAAAAACATGGTATCCTTAAACAACAACAAAGAATCCCAACACCTCTTTCCTTAAAATGTTGCTTATGGTAGATACTCCCTCCATTTCCCTCCAAATAAACCACAATAATTTTCTTTTCCCAGAGCTTTTGCAAGCTATTTTTATGTTAACTTCTACCAGAAATAAATACTTATTAGTCACAGCTCAGTTAATGTCCATTTGGTGCAACTGGAACTAAAGTAAACAAAAATGAAGAAATGTTCTCCGGAAACTTCTATTGGAAGAAACCTCTTTCAAAAATGAAGAAAAGTATTTTATCTATTAGAAAATATTACTAAAACAAACATCGGCATCTCATTGCAGTTCTTTCCTAATTTGAAGCTTCAGTTTTAACCTACAAAGGTTCAATTTCAGCTTTACTAAAATTAAAGTTTATGTTGAAAGCCCAAGTTTGACTAAGCTTCATCACCCTAGTGCACATAAGTAGCCAACCCAGAATGTAGGCCAAAAAGTCACAGAAAAAGTTTAAGTAGTTTTCTAGTCCAAAAAGTCACCCTAGTGCACATAAGTAGCAAATGTCATAATCAGTGTCAATGGAAAATGTATATTTCAAGACAAATCTTCACCCGCTCACTGCTAACAAGATCTTGCACCAACATAAATGAATAAAGTCTGCTACAATCTCTGTCATTAGATACACTCAAAAATGCATACAGTAAAGCTATCCCACTCTAATCAAAACTAAGCAAAGGTGAAAACTTCATGGTTTTAATCATAAAGCAGTCTTTCAATACCATTAACACGCTCTTTTTTCCTTCAAGAAATAAGCTTTGGGCTGATATAGTTGAACCGTATACTCATGAGCCTAGAAGAAGCCAACTCAAGCAGCATTATGGAAAGGGGATCAAGCCCATAAAATAAAAAGGTTGAGGCAGGGTCACAAGGGAAATGGGCAACTAAGGCGACCAAAGACCGTAAGGGTCACAATCAAGGGCCATGAGAAAAGGTATAATTGTGAAATACTTCCTCCGAAAATTAGAAATTGCAGTACAATCTACTTAACTCGTCATTACTTGTTTAGTTTAAGAACTACTACTTCCCTTGGAAAGAAAAAATATCTTAAAATATACTTCAGCAGAGCCAATGTCTTTTATCAATACTGATTTTGTTGCTAATGAATTTTATCTCCACTTCTTAGCTCTTGGACTTTATATGTTCTTCAAAATCTAGACAGGTAAGCCCTTTCTTTTCCTTCTGTACAGCTAGGTGAACACATGGACTTGATGTGATTGATTAAAATTCCATCCCCTATCTCCAAATATAGAACCACCACGAGGCTTCAAATAAATTTCAGTCAATCGGAAATAAAATGACTGGGAAGAAATCTCTCTGTCCTTCTAAAAGGAAAAAAGTATATCACATAGTTCAAGAAGTAAGAAAAACAAAAGGAAAGAGGTCATTAAGACACATACTTGAGCTTTGCCATCGAGTCCTCCACCACAGCATGATTGAATAGAATGCCAATAATAGAGCAATACCAGCCATTATTACAGCCAGCCCAACAATCTCTCGGCCTAATATTATGATTAGCCAGCATCCCCACATGATAAGAACCAAAATTGGAGATAAAACAACCACCCATGCAGATAGAGATAAAAGAGCACATAGCACACCCAGCTGGGGTCCCTGTAAGATACTCGGCCATTTTCGTGCAAAATCCACTGAAAAGAGAATGAATATCAATCATTAAAAGTTTAGAAAGAAAAATGACATTAACTCAACCCGCCCACCAGCCCGCCCAACCAACCAAGGGAAAAGAATGGAGCGCACATGTATTTCACACGGTAAGTAAAAAAACCATTCAGGCTATGCAAAGAAGCAATTACATTCAATTTTTCTTATTAGATAGTTTTTAGAGGATTGATCCACCCAGAGAATCAAAGAGAAACAACAAACATACACTGAAACAGTTTCTGGAAGAACCAGTAAAACACCAAACAGAATATGGTTTACAATATAACCGTTCCAGCATCTTGGCACCCCCAAAGCGGTCTTTACCCAAATGGCATGTACCGACCAAATTGTAACGGACAAAAAGTTGCATAAACGACATTTATTCTGTAATTGGCAATAATTAGTTATTCGAATTGCCAGAAACAACTAAAAAAATTGGATCATAAACCACATGTACCGATAAAATGTGTAAACCATATTAGTAATGATGTCAACATAACACAGGTTAGTAATACGCATCATAGACAAACTGTCAATTTGATGAAAATGAAATTATAGCAAAGATCTCAGTTGTGTATAATCAAATTCACAATGCATTATTAACAATTCACTTAACTAACTTAAAAAAACAGCTGCATTAAAGCATAGTTATGATGTTAGCAACTATATCAGTAGCAAAATTAAAGGTTGAAAATATCATGCAATACCTATAAATCCGCCACGGGCGCCAATTGACGGCCCAGAGAATGGAAAATGAACCTAAACCCAGAACAGCAAAAAGAATCCCAGAAATCAAACACGCCAGCGCAACCCCATCACCTTCCATGGCTTCCTTCTCTCACCTTCAAACCACAAGCAAAACCCATTTTAACATTTCAAGCACATAACTAGAAAAAAGCATTAGAATAAACAACTAACGGGAAAAAAAGTCGTAACCCATAACAAAGAACAGTGAAGAAGAAAGGGTTTTTACCTACTTAAGTGAAGCAGACGTAATGGGCAGTGGCATGACGGCAAATTTACGTGAAAGGGGCGAGTTTCGGACATGGAATTGTGGGTGTTCAGCTAAGGCAAACAAGTCATTTTGCAGCGAACTGGGATTGAGACTGAAATGAAGAAGACGAAGCTGGAGAAGAAGAAAAGCGATAAGGTATATTAGGGTTTGGTTTTTTAATCTCTGGGTGAAATTTGAGAAAGATTAAAAAGTTGCAGATGAAGACAAAGAAGCAAAGAAAGAAGAGTAAAGTTCAAAACCCTACAGCACTCTCTCCTCTGCTCTCCTGTATGTCAACTGTGAACTCTCTCAAGTCAAAAATAATAATAATAATAAAACTATACTTTTAATAACAAAACAAAAAAGCAGCAAGCTTTGTGTAAGAGAGAGAATAAATAATGGAGGAAAAACAACCAAAAATCATAGGCGACGCATGCGGTAATAAAATATGAGGAAAAACAAACATTTATTCTACCATTTCTTTTAATTTGGTCTCTAAATTTTGTGTAAATATTTTATTTTCTCTTTGTAGTTGATTTAGAAGATTTACTTTAAAAATTATTGATCAATGATAATTTTAAGATTTTCAATTTTATGAAGGTTTGATTTTTTGTGATTATTAGATTTATTTATATATAATAATATGAAAAGATAATATTATGATCTCGAGCGAACAATGATATTATTTTTCAATGTATAAAATCTATTTTTTAACAACTTAAAGTTACATATTATTTTAAATAATTATATTTTTATATTTTACCAAATCATCCTTGTGGTATATGTTTTTTAATAAAAAGTTAAACTTTAATATTAAATTATAAATATTTGTGTAACAACCCGATTTTCAAAATAATATTTAATTGAAATTGGAGGGTTTAATTGTGAAAATTTGGCGAAAATTTGGGACTGATTTGAAAGATTTTAAAATTTGGAGCTTGTTTTAAAGTTAAAGAAAATTCAGGGACCAAGCCCTGAATTTAACCTTGGAGTGTCGGCAGGCAATTGTTATATGTGTGATTTCTGTTTTGAAAAACAGAAATCAATTTCACAAATCCTTCCTCACGCACACAACTTCCAAACTCGATTCCGACGCCGTCCGAATTCCGATCGTTGTTTTGAAACCACCGTTGTGTTCATCATCGAGCGAGGAACAAACCCTTCAAATTAATGAAGCGAAACACGGCCAAACGTCGGGAATTTCCAGTCAAAGTAGCGACGGTTTTGTTAGCTCTATCGCCGAGAAAATCTTAAATTCACCGCTGATCGTTGCTCCGTTTACGACACCTCCCGCACCATCGTGTTCCTTGTGCCGTTCCGAGTTCACCGGTGTCAACCTTGTCCGCCGTAGACGGCGGCGCGTGAGGAGGTGGTACAGTCAAAGATTCGGCCGATTTGAAATCGAGCTCTCCGCCGTTCAAAAATTTGAACCGATCGTTGTAAGTATCTCGAAACGCTCAAAATAATTTTTAGAAATTTTTCCGGGATTTTTAGGGCCCCGGAGAACGCCTCACGCGCCACACGCGCCGTCGTAGGGCGAGTGGGCTGGAAACCGGTTTAACCGGTTTTCAACCGGTTCTGACCGGTTTGACCGGTTTCAACCGGTTCGAACCGGTTCTGACCGGTCTGAACCGGTTTGACCGGTCTGACCCGACCGACCGACCCGACCCGACCGGACCGTTGACCGTTGACTTTCTTTGACCAAAACTTAAAATGGCTTTGACCGAGCATTAAACGACCGTTAATCTTTTCCGAGTATACCTATCCTGATAGTTTTCGACGTGCCAAATCCGTTTCCGCTGTTCGTTTTGTCAAATTCGAACCGAAGGACTCCAAATCGACGGTCAAAGTAGTTGACTTTGACTTTGACCAAGAATCTGAATTTTTGAAAAGTCATACTTTATGTTTTTCGACGTCCTGATTCCGATTCCGCAATTCGTTTGGCCAAATTCAGACTCGAAATACCCCAAATTGATAGTCAAACCCAAAAAAATACTTATATACTTAAGAAGTCTAGTTTTGAACAATTAAATAGGATTTGGGACTGATAGATTATTATTGTTTGAAGGTACAAGAGACTCTCCGGATCGTTCGAAAACTCGACCCAGCTCTTCTAGATCAGTTAAACCACGTGTGCCATTATTCACGCGTTCGAAAACGGTAGCAGAGCGTGGTGAAACCAGCAATCAGTAGATTTGCTATTTGAACCTATTGTCGAGGTGTATTCCCTACTTATTACTGAACTGTTTTATTGGTTTTAATATATGGTACACCGAATTCATTGGTTATTGTTTTATGGATGCACTAATTTAATGTGAATTTATGGAATATGGCTGCTATCTAATTTTTGTTTTGAAATGGTATATGATTACCATGTTTTTGGATTTATGGAATTTATGTCACGGTGTAATTGAATTTTGGAATTGAATTACGATGGAATAGCTCTGATCAAGCTAAATGGGCCTAATGTGACTCTTGAGGGCCCCAAGATGTTTCATTAGGTCGGCTTTCCTTTGCTGTGTGCTTTGGGTAAGCTATATGGACTTATTGACTTGGGCTTAAGGATACAAGCTTCAGAGCCTATCCTTAAGTCGCTTTCTTTTGCTATGTGCATAAAGTAAGCTATATGGAAAATAATTTTGAGAACTACTGATGGTGTACCAGAAAATGGTTTAAACTATGATTTTTAAAAGTTAAACTCTTTTACGAATTTGTGAGATTACTGGACTATGATTTGTACCTATTGACATTTTATGGAAATGTTGGGACACACTGAGCCTAGCTCACCTTTTGAAAATGTTTCCCCCCTTTCAGATACTGTTGGTTAGATACCTCGGTTCGAGCACTTGGAGGATCAACATATCTCTTGAAGTAAATCAGATTGTAATGTTTTTATCTTGCAATTTGACTTTATTTTGGTGACATGGACCTTATTTTAAATATCGGATTTTATAATGATGACTCTTTTGCTAGTAATGCTCGGTTTATTGTGATTTTGAATTTGAAGACATGTTTTAAATTAAATTATTATTTATTGGTACTATATTTACGAGTTGGATTTTGATAGTATAATTTGTTTATAATTTCATGTTATTTATAATGTGATTTTATATTGATAGAATAACGATTTCGGAAAATGTCTTTAATAATCATAATGTGATCCACTAGACTTAGTCGAAACGCATAGGTCGGGTCTAGGGGGTTACATTTATTGGTATCAGAGCTTTTGGTTTTTAACCCTCGGACTGTGTATGAGTCCACATTGAAAATACGGTTTTGAAATATTTTACAAAACGAGTTACTAAGGTCATGTCACAAAGTTATTAAGATTTTAACTATGTTTGAGACTCCAAGTGCTTATCTAACCCTAAGTTTTATCTTCTGTAGTAAACTTGAGATTCATCAAAATGAGTGCTAGATGTGGTCGTCAAACTAGCCGTGGACGAGGTCGAGTGGCTAGATTCGCAAATCCGATCGATGAGATACGGGTAGATCCCCACCTCCGATAGGTGATCATGCTCCTACGACCCCAACTGATCTGCCTCCTGCCGTTGGTATTGGCATGACTACACCGATAATAGGAGCGACCGATATTGAGTCAGAGTCTAATGGAGTTGCTTTGGATGAGAATTTTGGTAGACAATTTCTGCAGTTAATACAAGGAGCAGTCAGAGCTACTGGTGTTGTATCTGAGGTTCCTATTTCACAGACTTTGATTGCCAATGGAGTTAGAACTTTTGGGGGACAGATAGGTGGAGCTCCTACTGAAGCTGAGGATTGGCTCCAGGATACAGAGAGACGCATGGATCAATTGGGTTTGGACTGAACTAAGAGATATCAGGGTGCTGTGGCGATGTTAGATGGCAATGCCTACACTTGGTGGGAGTCAGTGACCAGTAGTGTTCCTACCGATCGTTTGACCTGGAATTTCTTTAAGGATCGCTTTCGGAGCCGTTTTCTAGGAGAGCGCTACTTAGCTCAGAGACGACAACAGTTTCAAGACCTGGTTCAGGGAGACATGACTGTTTCTGAATATGAGATCGAGTTCCTGAAGTTACTGAAGTATGGATTCATTATGGTACCTACGGAGAGAGATCGATGTCGTAAATTTGCCCTTGGACTCAGATACGAGCTGCGTAGGCAAGTTGTAACCCATCAGGATGATATTTGATGTGCTGGTGGGCAGAGCCAAAGATGCGGAAGAGGTAGATGTTTTAGCTTCTGGTAGAGAGCGTGTTGATCAAGATCGATCTAAGAAATTTTCAGGCCCATGGAGTCATCAGCACAGTCCGGGAAGAGGACTCGTACTTCAGCCCCTCAGAGAAGCAATACACGTTTCAGGCCTGCAACATCCTCACCTTTAGCTGTCAGTCGAGGCGGTTCCTCGTCGTATTATAATGGGCCCCTTTGTGAGTATTGTGGTAAACAGCACTCAGGAGAGTGTCGTAAGAAGATGGGTATTTGCTATCAGTGTGGATCTAGTGGTCATTATCGGAGGGATTGTCCTCAGTTAGTTTCATTTGAGCAGACCACTACCCAAACTCCTGTGCGTTCGCAGACTATAGTACAGACCCCAATTAGAGATCGTAGTCAAGGAAAGACTCAAGAATCAGCGTCCAGGACAGACAGTAGAGCCCGACCTTAGCAAAATAGAGGGCCAACAGCTTCTGAGGCTAGACAGCCAGCTTTAGTTTATGCAACTAGACGTCGTGATGACAGAGATGAGCCTGAGGTTATTGCAGGTACATTTACTATTTATTCTACCCCATACTTTGCATTATTGGACAATGGCTCCACTCACTCCTATGTATCGAGCTCAGTATCTCGAAACCTTCAGATTCCGATCGAGAACACTGAAAATACTGTTACAGTTACAAGTCCAATAGGACAAGCGGTATTAGTGAATAAAGTATTTCGGCGTTGTCCTCTCGAGGTTCAGGGAGAAATTTTTCTCGCTGATCTTATGGAACTTCCTTTAGGGGAGTTCGATCTAATTCTTGGAATGGATTGGTTGAATAAACACAAGGTAAAGCTGGATTACGAATACAAGCGGGCTACTCTGAAGACTTCAGATGGCGGACTGTTGTGTTAATTGGTGAACGGCGTGGTTATCTCTCAATATAGTTTCAGCGATGGAAATTGATCATATGATCCGGAAGGGATATGAGACCTTAATTGCTTGTATTTTGAACACCAAAGGTGCATTGTCCACGATCGAGGAGATTCGTACAGTTAGCGAGTTTCCTGATGTTTTTCCGGAGGAGTTGCCTGGGTTACCTCCTGATAGAGAGGTAGAGTTCGAGATTGAGACTTATCCGGGATCTTCACCTATTTCTATGGCACCTTATCGTATGGCTCCAAAGGAACTTAAGGAGTTGAAAGTCCAATTGCAAGAATTATTCGATCGAGATTTATCCGACATAGTACTTCACCATGGGGAGCTCCAGTTCTATTCATGAAAAAGAAGGATGGGTCGCTAAGATTATGTATGACTATCGGAAATTGAACAAGATGACAGTCAAGAATAAATACCCATTACCAGGATTGATGACTTATTTGATTAATTGCGAGGAGCTACTGTATTCTCTAAGATTGATCTTCGTTCGGGGTATTATCAATTGAAAGTTAAAGGATCTGATGTTGCAAAAACGGCCATTCGCACTAGATATGGTCATTATGAATTTTAGTGATGCCTTTTGGTTTGACAAACGCTCCTGCAACTTTTATGGATTTGATGAATCGGGTGTTCTGACCATATTTGGATCAATTTGTGGTGGTCTTCATTGACGATATTCTTATCTATTCTCGTACTGAGGCAGAGCATGACGAGCATTTGAAGATCGTTCTGCGGACTTTGAGAGCATCGTCTATATGCGAAACTAAGCAAGTGTGAGTTTTGGCTTCAAGAAGTGTCATTTCTGGGGCATATTATTTCTGCGCGAGGTGTTCAGGTTGATCCCAGCAAGATAGAGGCTATTATGAATTGGAAACGACCTAAGAACGTATCTGACATCCGTAGTTTCTTGGGCTTGGTTGGTTATTATCGACGTTTTGTTTAGGGCTTCTCGATCATTGCTTCTCCTTTGACAAAGTTGTTAAGGAAGAATGTGTTTTTGACTGGGGCGAGGCACAACAGGAGAGCTTTGAGAAATTAAAGGCGTTTTTGACTCAAGCACCGGTGTTGATTCAACCAGAGTCGGGAAGGATTTTACAGTGTATAGTGATGCTTCACATTCAGGACTTGGTTGTGTTTTAATGCAGGAAAGTAAGGTGGTGGCTTATGCATCCCGTCAGCTGCGGCCGCATGAGAGTAACTATCCTACTCACGATTTAGAGTTGGCAGCAGTAATTTTTGCCTTGAAGATTTGGAGACACTATCTTTATGGAGAGAAGTGTTACATTTTCACAGATCATAAGAGCTTAAAGTATCTTCTAACCCAGAAGGAACTTAATTTGAGACAGCGTCGCTGGTTAGAGCTTCTAAAGGATTATGATTGCGTGATTGATTACCACCTTGGTAAAGCTAACATTGTAGCATATGCTTTGAGTGAAAGACAGTATCGGAGTTAAGGTCTTTAATGGCCAAGATGAATTTATATGACGATGGCACTTTGTTAGCAGAATTACAAGTTAAGCCGACCTTGGTTGATGAGATCAAAGCTAAGCAGCCCCTTGATAGCTCCTTGCTTTCCATCTTTGAGCAAGTAGAGCAAGGGACAAACTCAGATTACGCAATTGATCAGGATGAAGTTTTATGCTTTAAAGGTAGATATTGTGTCTGATGATGCTGAGTTGAGGCAGACTATCCTTACTGAGGCTCATAGTAGTCCATATGCTATGCACCCCGGAGGAGATAAGATGTACCAGAATTTGAGAGAGAGGTATTATTGGATTGGTATGAAGAAAGACATATCTGACTTTGTGGCTAGGTGTTTGACTTGTCAGCAAGTTAAGGCAGAACATCAACATCCATCAGGTTTGTTACAGCCTATCAAGATTCCTGAATGGAAATGGGAGCGTATTACTATGGATTTTGTTACTGGCTTGTCTATGACTCCTTCGAAAAAAGATTCAGTTTGGGTGATTGTTGACAGACTTACAAAGTCAGCTCACTTCATTCCTGTGCGAGTAAATTATACTTTGGATAAGCTGGCAAGATTGTATATTTCAGAGATTGTCAGACTGCATGGTGTTCCATTGTCTATTATTTCTGATCGAGATCCGAGATTTACTTCGAGATTTTGGAAGGCTTTACATACGGCTTTGGGAACAAGATTGGATTATAGTACATCCTTTCATCCACAAACTGATGGTCAATCTGAGAGAGTAATTCAGATTCTGGAGGATATGTTGCGGGGTTACGTAATCGATTTTCATGGTAGTTGGGAGAACTTTTTACCGTTGATTGAATTTGCTTACAATAATAGTTATCAGACCAGCATTCGTATGGCACCCTATGAAGCGCTCTATGGGCGTAAATGTCACACTCCGATCTGTTGGACTGAGTTGCGTGATAGGAAAACGTTGGGACTTGAGTTAGTGCGAGAGACGGAGGACACAATTAGATTAATCTGTGACCGTCTGAAAGAGGCATTTGATAGGCAGAAATCTTATGCAGATCAAAGAAGGAATGATATACAGTTTGAAGTGGGAGATCGGGTCTTTTTGAAAGTTTCACCCTCGAAGAAAATATTGAGATTCGGGCGTAAGGGTAAATTGAGTCCAAGATTTATTGGACCATTTCGTATCTTGAAGAGGGTAGGACCTGTTGCATATCAGCTTGAGTTGCCTTCTGAGCTAAATCGTATTCATAATGTCTTTCATGTATCAATGTTGAGGAGATACCGTCCAGATCCAGGTCACATTATTCAGGTTGAAGAAGTAGAGCTGAGACCTGATTTGTCATATGAAGAGGAGCCCATTAGATCTTAGAGAGAGATGAACGAGTTTTCGGAATAGGCGAATTCCAATGGTTAAAGTTCAGTGGAGTAATCGAGGCCCCTCAGAAGCTACTTGGGAGACATTGGAGTCAATGGAGGCTCAGTTTCCTCAACTATTCTCATAAGGTAAATTTCGAGGACGAAATTTCTTGTAGAGGGGGAGAATTGTAACAACCCGATTTTCAAAATAATATTTAATTGAAATTGGAGTGTTTAATTGTGAAAATTTGGCAAAAATTTGGGACTGATTTGAAAGATTTTAAAACTTGGAGCTTGTTTTAAAGTTAAAGAAAATTTAGGGACCAAGCCCTGAATTTAACCTTGGAGTGTCGGCAGGCAATTGTTATATGCGTGATTTCTGTTTTGAAAAACAGAAATCAATTTCACAAATCCTTCCTCACGCACACAACTTCCAAACTCGATTCTGACGCCGTCTGAATTCCGATCGTTGTTTTGAAACCACCGTTGTGTTCATCATCGAGCGAGGAACAAAACCCTTCAAATTAATTGAAGCAAAACGCGGCCAAACGTCGGGAATTTCCAGTCAAAGTAGCGACGGTTTTGTTAGCTCTATCGCCGAGAAAATCTTAAATTCACCGCTGATCAATTCTCCGTTTACGACACCTCCCGTACCATCGTGTTCCTTGTGTCGTTCTGAGTTCACCGGTGCAACCTTGTCCGCCGTAGACGGCGGCGCGTGAGGAGGTGGTGCAGTCAAAGATTCGGCCGATTTGAAATCGAGCTCTCCGCCATTCAAAAATTTGAACCGATCATTGTAAGTATCTCGAAATCGCTCAAAATAATTTTTAGAAATTTTTCCGGGATTTTTAGGGCCCCGGAGAATGCCTCACGCGCCGCCGCAGGGAGAGTTGCTGCTGGAAACCGGTTCGAACCGGTTTGACCGGTCTGACCCGACCGACCGACCAACCCGACCCGACCGTTGACCCGACCGACCGACCGACCCGACCCGACCGTTGACCGTTGACTTTCTTTGACCAAAACTTAAAATGGCTTTGACCGAGCATTAAACGACCGTTAATCTTTTCCGAGTATACCTATCCTGATAGTTTTCGACGTGCCAAATCCGTTTCCGCTGTCCGTTTTGTCAAATTCGAACCTGAAGGACTCCAAATCGACGGTCAAAATAGTTGACTTTGACTTTGACCAAGAATCTGAATTTTTGAAAAGTCATACTTTATGTTTTTTGACGTCCTGATTCCGATTCCGCAATTCGTTTGGCCAAATTCAGACTTGAAATACCCCAAATTGTTAGTCAAACACCCGAAAAATGCTTATATACTTAAGAAGTCTAGTTTTGAACAATTAATAGGATTTGGGACTGATAGATTATTATTGTTTGAAGGTACAAGAGACTCTCCGGATCGTTCGACAAATCGACCCAGCTCTTCTAGATCAGTTAAACCACGTGTGCCATTATTCACGCGTTCGAAAACGGTAGCAGAGCGTGGTGAAAACCAGCAATCAGTAGATTTGCTATTGAACCTATTGTCGAGGTGTGTTCCCTACTTATTACTGAACTGTTTTATTGGTTTTAATATATGGTACACCGAATTCATTGGTATTGTTTTATGGATGCACCAATTTAATGTGACAATTTATGGAATATGGCTGCTATCTAATTTTTGTTTTGAAATGGTATATGATTACCATGCTTTTGGATTTATGGAATTTATGTCACGGTGCAATTGAATTTTGGAATTGAATTACGATGGAATAGCTCTGATCAAGCTAAATGGGCCTAATGTGACTCTTGAGGGCCCCAAGATGTTTCATTAGGTCGGCTTTCCTTTGCTGTGCTTTGGGTAAGCTATATGGACTTATTGACTTGGGCTTAAGGATACAAGCTTCAGAGCCTATCCTTAAGTCGGCTTTCTTTTTGCTATGTGCATAAAGTAAGCTATATGGAAAATAATTTTGAGAACTACTGATGGTGTACCAGAAAATGGTTTAAACTATGATTTTAAAAGTTAAACTCTTTACGAATTTGTGAGATTACTGGACTATGATTTGTACCTATTGACATTTTATGGAAATGTTGGGACACACTGAGCCTAGCTCACCTTTTGAAAATGTTTTCCCCCTTTCAGATACTGTTGGTTAGATACTCGGTTCGAGCACTTGGAGGATCAATATATCTCTTGAAGTAAATCAGATTGTAATGTTTTTATCTTGCAAGTTGACTTTATTTTGGTGACATGGACCTTATTTTAAATATCGGATTTTATAATGATGACTCTTTTGCTAGTACTGCTCGGTTTATTGTGATTTTGAATTTGAAGACATGTTTTAAATTAAATTATTATTTATTGGTACTATATTTACGAGTTGGATTTTGATAGTATAATTTGTTTATAATTTCATGTTATTTAATGTGATTTTATATTGATAGAATAACGATTTCGGAAAATGTCTTTAATAATCATAATGTGATCCACTAGACTTAGTCGAAACGCATAGGCCGGGTCTAGGGGGTTACAATTTGAATGATAATTCATAGAAATATTTTAATCGTTATACTATTTAACTTTTGAGAAAATATATTTAATATATAATTAGTGTATTAAACTTATATTTTTAAATATTTCTTATAAGCATCATATTTATTTATATATAATAAATATAATATGAAAAGATAATATTATGACAATGATATTATTTTTCAATGTATAAAATCTATTTTTTAACAACTTAAAGTTTCATATTATTTTAAATAATTATACTTTTACAATCATATTTTTTTACCTCGTAAAATTATAAATAATTAATATACTAAATTAAAAATATAAAATAATTTAAATATTCAAATTTATATTTTACTAAATTAAACTCTTTGTATATTATTATTATATTTATGATTTTGAGTAAAGTACAAAAAAAGAATTGAAAAAGATCATTATAAAAAGAATTCGTTAGTCTAGGGGCATTATTATAAAGTGGTGTGAATTGTCAAATACTTAAGAATTTGAAGGTAATGAGATTTCCACCATTTTAACAAAAAAATGCTACTATTGGGAAAAATTATTCCCTGGTAATAATTTTTTCCGTGAGCCAAACATAGGAATGCAATTCTGGAAAAGATTATTCCCCTTAGTAATGTTATTTTTCGCGAACCAAACTCCACCTTAAGGTTAAAAGAACGACGAACAAAAGAAACCAACATCATTCATAGATGTGTTAAGGAAGATTAATGAATTTATAATATTAGGGTTTTGAATAGAAAGATATTAATTTTGTATCAGAGTCTTGAATAGAAAAATTATTTCCTGTATATGTTAGAGTGGGTGGATGTGTGTAACATCCGCAATATCGGGTTAGTGACCAAATTGTAAAGTTTCAGAATTTGGTGACTAAAGTATAAGAATGAAATAGTTCAATGATTATTGGATATATATGATGATTGTTATTTAGTAATTAGTAAAGGAAATAAAGGGCAAAGGGTCAATTGACCAAGAAATGAATAAAAAATGGGATTGGTAGGATAAAGGCACGTGTAAAGGGAGAGAATTCTCCAGATTTCTCTCTCCTTTCTCTTCTTCTCTCACGTGGAAGACAAGAGCCAAAGGTAAGTTTCTTTGTTATAATTGAATTGTTGATTTTAAGGTTGGGTTTTAATTATTAGATGATAACTAAGCTTAAGGAAATTTAAATCATCTTAAAAGTAAAGGATGGTGGAGTTAAGAGAGATTAAAGATTTAGAGTTTACAAATGAAATCTTGGAATAAAGTTTATTCTTAGATTGGAAGTTAAATTTGACTTGTCAATGGTTAAATTAAGATTTGGAGTGATAGAATTTATGTAGATCATATAGAAAATTTGGTATGATTCTTGAATCTCATAAAGATAGGATTTTGAGGTTAAAGATGATTTACATGGATATAAGTTGGTTCAAGTTATAGTAGTTAAGTTTAATGTCATAAGAGGGCTTAAATAGAAGAATTAAGGAAGAGTTGATGATTTACGTGCTAAAATGTCAGTTCTGGGCAATGTGCATCGATGCACATTCATTGTGCACCGATGCATCGATGATAATACCAGAAATTGTTTAAGGTGCATCGATGCATGAATTTAAATAGAAAACATCGAATATGATTTATGCATCGATGCATAAGGAGTGCATCGATGCATCCCCATTAAATACAAACATCGAATAGGATTTATGCATCGATGCATGGTGTAGTGCATCGATGCATACCTTCATTAAAAGATGAAATTGGCTTTTCTTGAGACTAAGGAGTGATAGTTTCGAATATATCAATCAGTACACTGATAAGTATTAATGTATTATTATGTAGATATAGAATGAAAGCTTGTTCCGGAACAAACTAAGGATTAGGATTGATTCAAACAACGAGGCCCAGGTGAGTGCATACTAGTGATATGTAGTGTTTAATGGAAATAACTGTGATGAGTTATTCCTAGAGTAATATGCATGAAGTCATGGACATGATTATGTGTAGTTATAATTATATGTGATTATCTGTATTACATTATTGTATGTATGCATGACTAAAGATAAGGATATGCTTTGTATATGTTTATGATGTATGTAAGACTTTAATATGTAATATGGAAGAACATGAAATAAGTTATTGAGAGTCATAAGAAATGAAATGATATGAGAGAATAAGATAATCAAGTATAAGTTATATGATGGTATAAGTAATTATACGAGAAATGTTAGGAGACTCTAAGAGAATAGTATGAATTCGAGGGCATAAATAAGGATACATAAGTAATATAGGGAAGATTGATAAATTAAAGGAAACTATGGTTATGTATTATAGTGAAGAACTACAAAGTTTTATTAAAGAGTATTGAGGAAGTCATGAGAAATGGAACTAATAAATAGATGGTTTATATGAGTGGAAAAGGTAAATGATATAAAATAAATGGAAATTATTTATAAGATAGCATGAGACTAATTGAACATGTAATATAAACTTTATAAAGGAGTACTTGGGTAAAATCATTATATGATGCAATTATAGAGTATTACTATTCAAATTATATTAAAATATGATATATGAGAATATGAGTAAGTTTATAGGATATTGATAGGACATATAAGAATATGTAAATGTATGCTGATATGAAAAAGGGGATACAAAAAATGAGCATAAGGTAGATAATATTATATCAGCTATTATATCTATATGATATATGTTATCAGATAATATGAAAGGACTCTGAAAATTGATAAGCTACGTAAAAGTGTTCTAGGTGTTTCTATATGTTATATGAAGTATATGATCTTATGTGAACAAGATATGATAAGTATGTTTACATGAATAAATGTGATTGGGTGAGAAATGATAGAAATTATACAAGAACATGAGATATGTGACATGTGAATTATATGGAAATGATCTACGTGTAAGTGAACTATGTGACTATGTGATAATATGAAAAGAAGCTATGTGATACGTGATATGTGAAAGTGAATTACATGTTTATGTGAATATTTGAAATGAAATAAATGATAATGCCCATGTTATGTGTCATGAGAGCTAGGGGTATAGTTGGCATGCTAAGAGTCGAGGGTTTCATAGGTCCTTCGGGACAACTCATAGGTCCTTCGGGACAAATTCACAGGTCCTTCGGGACAAATTTCATATGCCACTCAGTGGGACTTATACGAGCTGTGGTGACAGCATTAGTGCACAACCTCTATAGACTCACATATCGATAGTTCTCACATATGTACATGGGCTAATCCAGAGATATGAACAAATATGTTAGTGGTATGATAAATGTTATAGAAATGATATGATGTTGTGTGTGTATAGTGTTTGATTGAAAAGGTTAACCATAAAAATATGTGATTACATGATAAACTGTTAAGGATGAATTATGTGTATATATGTATTTACTGTAGTTAATCTGATATGATTTTATATAATACGAAGAATGCATGGAATTGATATACCATGATAGAACATAACATGCATGTATTGATATATGTTATAAAGTGCATTATAAGTTGTTATGCCTCACTAAGTCTTCGACTTAGCGTGTGATTGTTTCACACGTAGGTTTCGGGAAGAGTAAAGAGTAATGCGGAGCAAGACAGGTCAGTTCTCCTTACCAAATGTCAATCAGAAAATATATGTACTGTTTATAGAGTGTAGTTGGCATGTAGTTTAAAGATATAAATTGTATGAACTCTGATATATTTGTAAACGTTTTGAATAAGTTAAATGTTATCAAAGTTTTTAAATTACTCACTATTTTATACGAATAAATGTTTGAAAAGTCATGTGACACTTCGGACTCGTATCCGGGTCGGATATAGGTTGGGGGTGTTACATTTAATGGTATCAGAGCTAAGGTTTAGCCGATTCTCAGCATAAACCGAAGTCCAAAGTGTCATAAATGTGTACATGCCAACCTAGATTGAAAATTTCTGATCTGATTGTGTAAGGAGTATGTTGTCTTGCTAATAGAATAAGAATAGTTTAATACAGTAGAAATCCGATCGTGATAATTTCGAAGTAAGTGAAAGGTGATATTCCTGATTGTGATAGCTATTCACCTGCCCTGGCCAGGCAGGAGGAAGAGCGGACATCTCAGGAAATGCCTAGTAAGATCAAAAGTTGATTTCAGAAAGCTGAAATCATATCTGAATAATGATAGAAAGTTTTCATCGTTTGGAATCGGAAAAACGATATAGAGTAGTTTTGTTATTATGTGGATAAGATAGAATATGGTGAACATGTGTCACCATAAGAATGTTAAAAAGATCTAATGACGTGATGACTACGTATAGAAGAACTCAAGGATAAGTGCATCAGTGACAAGTGTATAAGATGTATAAAGTCAGAGCTTATGAGTTTGAAACAAGTGATATATTGCGCATAAACAAGAGTATGTTTATGATAAGGGTTTGCAGTTAAGATGGAAAGAGTTAGCATTGGCTAACTAGAGTATGTGATAAAAATGTATTGGAATTATAAGATTATAAGATATTGTCAGGATATGATAACCAGATCTGCAATGGATCTGGATATAGTTGCATATTTGGATCATAGTAATGTGGTATAGTAAAGGAAAAGGAAGTAAGAATTTGTATATTTAAGTAAAGCTGAGGATGGATAAGAAGAGTTTGAGAATGTGTATATCGATGATCAGATTATAGGACACAGGAAGTCAGAATGTTGAGTTTGAGCAAAAGAAATTTCAGGATGTATGAGAATTGATGTGAAATTGATAAGTTGAGTAAGCGAATGTTGAGATAATTTAGATTGGAAAGGATGTATAGGATTGGTATAATAGGGCTTGTGCCCTAGATTGAACGAAAGTTATTATCTAGCTGTCAGAGTAAAGGTGCTAGAGTTATAAGATTGGAGGAAAAATAAAGTGGAATTAATTGATTATGATGTGAATTTGAATATAGTTGTATATTCTGAGCAGATAGCTATGATGTAGAAACTGAGATAAGTATTTGCATGGAACCTTCAGGAAGAAAATACAAGTATAAGAAATGATAAAGAATGAAGTTATGTATAAGAAATGGGTTATTAGAGTAATGAGGATGCAATGAAGATTGGTACATAAAGATGAGTATAAGTGATAAGACAAGAGTATGTGAATACGAAAGGAAATATATGATTTATGTATAAGGAAGAAGGAATAAAGAAATGAAAGGGATTGATTTAAAGGATCAGATACGATAAATATGGAAGTACAGAGGACAATTTTGATATAGAAATAAGACAAGTGTGCAAGGTGATGTGAAAATATTGTTTGACTCCTTAAAGTATATGTTTAATCATATTGAAGAAGATTTAAAGTTGTGTTTTGGTCAAATGATGACGAAATACAAGTTTGGTATGGTTATAAGGTAATTAAAGAGTTATGAATAAATAGATAGATTTATGATATAGAGTTATGAGATGGATGTACTGTCAACGTGATGAGTGACATTTATGGAATTTTAGAAAAGTTAAGGAAAAATGCATAAAGGAAGGAGAGAGAAGACATAAATGGATTAAAGTTACTTCGTTGTTTAAATGATAAGTGACCTGATATGATATATATATATATATATATATATATATATATATATATATATATATATATAAAGGAAAAAGGTAATTGAAAAGCTAAAGGATTGAAAAGTAAGTTTCTGATGATGACAAGAAAGATTAATTAAATGAAGCAACATGAGAACCTTAGAAGATATGTTCTATCAAAATGTCCAGTGAAAATTCGAGGACAAATTTTCTTAAAAGGAGGGGAGATTTGTAACATCCGCAATATCGGGTTAGTGACCAAATTGTAAAGTTTCAGAATTTGGTGACTAAAGTATAAGAATGAAATAGTTCAATGATTATTGGATATATATGATGATTGTTATTTAGTAATTAGTAAAGGAAATAAAGGGCAAAAGGGTCAATTGACCAAGAAATGAATAAAAATATGGGATTGGTAGGATAAAGGCACATGGAAAGGGAGAGAATTCTCCAGATTTCTCTTCTCCTTTCTTCTTCTTCTTCTTCACGTGGAAGACAAGAGCCAAAGGTAAGTTTCTTTGTTTATAATTGAATTGTTGATTTTAAGGTTGGGTTTTAATTATTAGATGATAACTAAGCTTAAGGAAAGCTTAAATCATCTTAAAAGCAAAGGATGGTGGAGTTAAGAGAGATTAAAGATTTAGAGTTTACAAATGAAATCTTGGAATAAAGTTCATTTCTTAGATTGGAAGTTAAATTTGACTTGTCAATGGTTAAATTAAGAGATTTGGAGTGATAGAATTGTATGTAGATCATATAGAAAATTTGGTATGATTCTTGAATCTCATAAGGAAGATAGGATTTTGAGGTTAAATATGATTTACATGGATATAAGTTGGTTCAAGTTATAGTAGTTAAGTTTAATGTCATAAGAGGGGCTTAAAATAGAAGAATTAAGGGAAGAGTTGATGATTTACGTGCTAAAATGTCAGTTCTGGGCAATGTGCATCGATGCACATTCATTGTGCACCGATGCATCGATGATAAATACCAAAAATTGTTTAAGGTGCATCGATGCACATGCAGTGCATCGATGCATGAATTTAAATAGAAAACATCGAATATGATTTATGCATCGATGCATAAGGAGTGCATCGATGCATCCCCATTAAATACAAACATCGAATAGGATTTATGCATCGATGCATGGTGTAGTGCATCGATGCATACCTTCATTAAAAGATGAAATTGGCTTTTCTTTGAGACTAAGGAGTGATAGTTTAGAATATATCAATCAGTACACTGATAAGTATTAATGTATTATTATGTAGATATAGAATGAAAGCTTGTTCCGGAACAAACTAAGGATTAGGATTGATTCAAACAACGAGGCCCAGGTGAGTGCATACTAGTGATATGTAGTGTTTAATGGAAATAAGACTTGTGATGAGTCTATTTCCTAGAGTAATATGCATGAAGTCATGGACATGATTATGTGTAGTTATAATTATATGTGATTATCTGTATTACATTGATTGTATGTATGCATGACTAAAGATAAGGATATGCTTGTATATGTTATATGATGTATGTAAGACTTTAATATGTAATAATGGAAGAACATGAAATAAGTTATGATAGAGTCATAAGAAATGAAATGAATATGAGAGAATAAGATAATCAAGTATAAGTTATATGATATGGTATAAGTAATTATACGAGAAATGTTAGGAGACTCTAAGAGAATAGTATGAATTCGAGGGCATAAATAAGGATACATAAGTAATATAGGGAAGATTGATAAATTAAAGGAAACTATGGTTTATGTATTATAGTGAAGAACTACAAAGTTTTATTAAAGAGTATTGAGGAAGTCATGAGAAATGGAACTAAATAAATAGATGGTTTATGTGAGTGGAAAAGGTAAATGATATAAAATAAATGGAAATTATTTATAAGATAGCATGAGACTAATTGAACATGTAATATAAACTTTATAAAGGATTACTTGGGTAAAATCATTATATGATGCAATTATAGAGTATTACTATTCAAATTATATTAAAATATGATATATGAGAATATGAGTAAGTTTATAGGATATTGATAGGACATATAAGAATATGTAAATGTATGCTGATATGAAAAAGGGGATACAAAGAAATGGAGCATAAGGTAGATAATATTATATCAGCTATTATATATCTATATGATATATGTCATCAGATAATATGAAAGGACTCTGAAAATTGATATAAGCTACGTAAAAGTGTTCTAGGTGTTTCTATATGTTATATGAAGTATATGATCTTATGTGAACAAGATATGATAAGTATGTTTACATGAATAAATGTGATTGGGTGAGAAATGATAGAAATTATACAAGAACATGAGATATGTGACATGTGAATTATATGGAAATGATCTACGTGCAAGTGAACTATGTGACTATGTGATAATATGAAAAGAAGCTATATGATACGTGATATGTGAAAGTGAATTACATGTTTATGTGAATATTTGAAATGAAATAAATGATAATGCCCATGTTATGTGTCATGAGAGCTAGGGGTATAGTTGGCATGCCAAGAGTCGAGGGTTTCATAAGTCCTTCGGGACAACTCATAGGTCCTTCGGGACAAATTCACAGGTCCTTCGGGACAAATTTCATATGCCACTCAGTGGGACTTATACGAGCTGTGGTGACAGCATTAGTGCACAACCTCTATAGACTCACATATCGATAGTTCTCACATATGTACATGGGCTAATCCAGAGATATGAACAAATATATGTTAGTGGTATGATAAATGTTATAGAAATGATATGATGTTGTGTGTGTATAGTGTTTGATTGAAAAGGTTAACCATAAAAATATGTGATTACATGATAAACTGTTAAGGATGAATTATGTGTATATATGTATTTACTGTAGTTAATCTGATATGATTTATATAATACGAAGAATGCATGGAATTGGTATACCATGATAGAACATAACATGCATGTATTGATATATGTTAAAGTGCATTATAAGTTGTTATGCCTCACTAAGTCTTCGACTTAGCGTGATTGTTTCACACGTAGGTTTCGGGAAGAGTAAAGAGTAATGCGGAGCAAGACAGGTCAGTTCTCCTTACCAAATGTCATATCAGAAAATATATGTACTGTTTATAGAGTGTAGTTGGCATGTAGTTTAAATATATAAATTGTATGAACTCTGATATATTTTGTAAACGTTTTGAATAAGTTAAATGTTATCAAAGTTTTTAAATTACTCACTATTTTATACGAATAAATGTTTGAAAAGTCAATGTGACACTTCGGACTCGTATCCGGGTCGGATACGGGTTGGGGTGTTACAATGTGGATGAGGGGTGAATAGTTGAAATGAAATAATATAAACTCGATGTTGATTGATGTTACTGAAAATAGAGTTTACTCTATTATCATAAGATAATACATCAACCACATCATGAATAATTTCATTCAATAAGAGAAAGCAAAAAAAAGAAATATCAGTAAAACCAATAGTATTGTACTAAAGAAAAAATATAAAAAATAAGGTTTAATACTAAAATAAGTGCCCAAACTATATTGTTTTTCAAATAGGTGCCTAAACTATTTTTGACTCATCCAAGTCAAACGTTACCCATTTAGGTGCTTGGGCTGTCAATGGTGTTAATTTCCCCGTTAAGTGACACGTGTCACAATCTAGTGATTTTGAATTTTATTTTTAAAAAAATATTAAAAATATTATTGTAACGCCCCGAAACCCGGATCAGTAGTTTGGGTCAACTCGAGATCCATTTTAGAGCCCAAAAGATTTATTAAATTAGCTTGAACAAGTTTATTTGGAAATTGGCCCGAGTTAGGCCCAAAAGATTTATGGAATGTAATGATATTTTATGGGTTTGAAATTGTAGGGACCTAAAGTATACTTTACCCATTTTTTTTGAAGTTTAAAATTTCCCCTTCATTTTATATATTTGTATGTGAACTGAAACCCCCAAATCAATAATTTCAAGCACTCCAATCTTAGTTTGGTTAAGACAAGTGAAAGAAGTTGGTGAAATCTCAAAGGCTAAAGAGAAAGAGAAAGCTCCTAACTAGTGAGTTGGGATTTGCTTTTAGCCAATAACCTTAAGGTATCCATGCTTACAACCCTTTCATACTCATTGTGGGTTATTAGAGAAGAAGTAACTGCTTGAAAGTTAGTTAAGCATGATGAGATGATTTCCATGGTGATTTATGTATTTTAATGTTATAGCATGCAATAAAACATTATTTATGACCCTTATTGATCACATAAGACATTGATAACATTTAAGAACCTCATAATAGTAATATGGGTGAGTTTTAGAGTATATTTCAAGCCTAAATAGGGCATTCTCGAGCAGGGGTATCGGTACTAAATGAGTCAGTACCGATACTGTTATTCAGCAGAGTAGAATTTGATTAAGTATCAAAGGAGTATCGATACTTATCAAAGAAGTATCGATAATCGGGGTCCAGTATCTGTAACACCCCAACCCGTATCCGACCCGGATCTGAGTCCGAGGTGTCACATCACTTTTAAAACTTTTACTTATTTAAAAGAATGAAAATTTCTCGTAAAAAAAACTTCATATTATCATCATAAAAGTTTACAAACTTATCAGAGCATATACTATTCAAATCATTTATATTACATGCCAACTATATCTAAAAGAATCAAATACATATCAAACATTTCTTTTCTGATCTGAAACATTGTAAGGAAGATGATGACCTGTCTTGCTCCTCTTAGATTCTCTTCTCGCTTCTGTAACCTACGTGTGAAACAATCACACGCTAAGTCTATGACTTAGTGAGGCATAATTAAATTTACTATAGCATACCATTTCTAATTGTTATTATGCATACTTCATGTAGACTTCATAAACTATGGAATGCATTATGTATCAAACATAACTACAGACATATGCATATCAATTATTTATTTTTATTATAATTCTTATCATTATCATTGATTTCTTTAATCATATTACCTTTTGCTCACCATGCATACACATCATATAGCACATATATAACTATACCAATTAACAAACGTATCATCATGAGATTTTTTTAACATTACCAAACATACATATCACATATAGTGTATTTGTTATTATCTCTTGATTAGCCCATGCACACTGTGAGAACTATAGATATGTGAGTCTATTGAGGTTGTGCACTAATGATGTCACACAGCTCGTATAAATGCATCAAAGTGCCACGTAGAATTGCACCGTAGTGCCGCGTAGAAATGCACCGAAGTGCCATATAAGATTGTCCCTAAGGACCACGTAGAAAATTCCTTAAGAACCATATACATATACCAATGATCAAGTATGTGTCTCAAAAGACCTCACACATGTTCCAAAGAATACATATATGTCCCGAAGGACCGCGTAGACCCTCGACTTTAACATGCCAACTATACCTCTAGCTCTCATGTCACATAACATGGGCAGTAATAGTTATGTTATCACATAACACGTAGCCTCATAGTTCATTCACATAGCTCACTGTCATATAACTCACATATCACATATATATATATAGACACATGGTTCACTTACATGTAGAACATTTTCATATGATTCACCTATCATATGTACTTTCTCTTTCATATATCTCATATCACATAGCTCATATTACTTTGCATGGATTACAAAACATATATATTATCATGTTTATCATCTAGGTTCATTCACTTAATCTTTTATACGTGTATATCACATATTTATATCATTCATTCAAATCATGTCACATACATACAATAACATATAGCTCAGACACTCATAGCAAATACATGCTCAGGTTCATGAATTCATGCATAACACTATAAGAAATAGACTTATTGCAAGTCTTATTTCCATTAAACATTATATGCTATCTAATATGCACTCACATTGGCCTCATTAAGTTCCAATCCACTTTTATAATTTCCTTTCTTTCGATCGAATCATAACTTGATAATCATTCCGGAACTTGTTCGTGCTCGATATCTACATAAATATACATTTTAAGGTAATTATCATATATACACCTTGTAATTTGATGCTAATAACTTGAATGAATTTAACAGACCAATATTCACTTTTTCTTTTAGGGGTGTACCGTGCATCGGTATACAAAATAGCTTCAAAATTACCATGCATCGATGCATTCTAGTGTGCATCGATGCATATTCAAAATTATTCTTAGTGCATCGGCACACATTCATAGTGCATCGATGCACCTTCCCAGAATCGGCTGTTTTTACCCAAAAATTATCAACACTTCACCCAATTTTCCAGTATTAAACCCTAGTTATGCTACCAAACTTAACTATGATCAGTTTAACCAACTTCTATCATTCCAACACCTTATTTTCTTCCATATATTTCTCAAAACCTTAAAACCAAGAATTTTACCCCATTTTCCATGTTATCTAAACTTAATTCTAATTCTTATAACTTCTTATTCTCATAGATGACAAGTCAAATTTAACTTCCAAATTCATTTAAACCTTCTATTTCAATAATTCACTTAAAAACTCCTTTTTCTTAATCTCTTATAACTTCTTCATTCTTTGATTTTAAGATGACTTAAGCTTTCCTTAAGCTTAAGTATCACCTAAGGTTCAAAACCTTCTCTTAAAATCAACAAATAATCAATTACCCATAAAACTTACCTTTTCTTTGAGCTCTCAGGAAGAAAGAGGGAGAAGAAGGAAACTCTGGAATCAACTTGGCCTTTATTTCCTCTTCCACGTGAGTTAATTCCTTATAAAAGAATTATAAAAATCTTCCTTACAAAATGACCATACTACCCTTATTATTTTCAAACTTCATTATTAAATACAACATCAAAATTATCCAATTAAATCTTTGAACTTTTAACTTATTTCGAAATTGAGCATTAAGTTTTCAAAATTTGCATTTAAGTCACTGACTCATCTTTTGGGATGTTACAGTATCGATAGTCAGATGTAAGTATCGGTACTAGGCATTTTTGAAAATATCGAAGCTAAATTTGGTATTGATACTCATGGTAGAGTGTAACACCTCAAAGTCCGGGTTAATAGTTTCGGGTTTAACCTAAAGGTAAGTGGACCCCGTGAATTTTCCAATTTAAGATGTTGGGTTTAATTGGGTTGGTTTTGGGTATAATTGACCATAAACAAAAGAGGGTTTTGAATTATAAAGTAAAAGTTGAGGGACTAAAAGAGTCGTTAAACCATTAAAAGAAATATAAAGATATTTTTGGCTTTTAAGGAGTGTTTGGACGTGGTTTTCCATTTCATCTTCTCTTTTTTCATTTCTCATTTATTCTTCTTTGCTTTCTCTTCTTCTTTTTCAAAGAGTAAGATTCAAAAGTAAGTTTTAAACCTATTTAAAGATTCAGTTTCATTCTAAATCCTTCCAGTAACCTTATTTTATTGAATTAAAGTCATGGGATTCTTCATAGCTAGAGAAAATGTGTAGGTTTCATCCAAAATCATCAAGGAAAAATCTTGACTAAGTAAAGAGCTTTATTTTGCGATCCTAGCTTTAAGGTAGTGTGTTTCTAATCTGTTGAAAACATTTTGATATTTCGATATAACAAATTAAGTTAAATGAATTTTAAGATTTTACAAATGATTTTTTAAGTATATTCGATTAAATTAATCGAATATCAAAATTATTACTCCAAGTCTTTCAAGATCAATTTAATCCTTACTAAATGTGTAAAATTGTGATTTGTACTTAAACTATTTTTGAAACCATTTTCACAAAATATTTTGAACCAAAATCAAGCCTTAAATCAATTTTTCAAAGGCATGCACCGATGCACCAATCCATGCATCGATGCATCGATTAATTTCTTGAACATCGAATGCATTTTATGCATCGATGCACATACCATGCATCGATGCACTCAGTGCATTTGATGCATCGATGCACAAGACCATGCATCAATACACTCAGGCTTTTTCAAAACATCGAATGCATTTTATGCATCTATGCACTCTTAGTGCACCGATGCACTAAGAGTCCAACGGTCAAAATATTTGAATTTTACACTTGATGCAGCGATGCACCTAGGGTATGCATCGATGCATGAGACGCTCCCAGCTAAATTTATTAATTGTTTTCACACTTAAACGGCTCTATTGACTTCACTAATCATCCCCAACGTTCAGAAGAGATTCAAGGTGTATTTAAACAAGCTTAGAAGCCATTGATCTAAAACAAGATACATCAAGCAACTAGAATCAAGAGATAATCAAAGAGAAAACATCAAACCTCAAGTTTGAGCATTTCAAGCCTATTTTTCATTCAATATTCATTTTGCTTTCAAGAACACTTATTATGCTCAATTGTATTCATTTTTAGTATTATTCTCTTTGTTCTAGAATTGTGCAAACAATCTACCTTGTGAGGATTTCCTTATAAGTTTGCAAATTTGTTTTGTTCTCTTTGGGAGAGAGTGTTCTCAAGAATTTGGGGTATAATTCTTGAGGGTTTGTAAGGTTACTCTTTGTTCTCAAAAGAAAGACAAATTAGTGAATTTGTGGAAAATCCTTAGTGTGGATAGCTAAGGTAGTGGACGTAGAATTTGGTTGATAAAGTCGAACCACTCTAAATCGTTGTGCAATTACTTTCAATTTTCTGCAAAAGCTTCCACCAAAATTTTAATTGCCAATTCACCCCCTTCTTGGCCGATTCCGTCAATCGATTAACTCAATAATTGGTATCAGAGCCTAACTCATTTGAATGTTTAATCACCTCTTGAGTCGATTCGGAAGAGTTACATCGATTATCAAGTTATCAATGGCCTCCGCTTCAAATTTCGACTCCGGTCTCGATTCGATGCCCGTCAATAAGCCTCTTTTCTTCAATGGAGCTAACTATGCCTATTGGAAGAATATGATGATGTACTTCATTCAAGAAAGTGACATAGGAGCATGGAATGTCGTAGTAGAAGGATACATCAAGCCTCTCACTCATCCAAGATTGTGGAGTGAAGGAGAGACAAAATGTTCCAGCTCAACTCCAAAGCCATCCATATCATATTTTGTGCTCTTGGACCAGATGAATACGGAAGAGTTTCATCTTGTACAACCACCAAAGAAATATGGGACAAACTTCAAGTCACTCATGAAGGTACCGATGAGGTAAAGAAATCTAAAATTAGTATTCTAACGCATAACTATGAAAATTTCAGGATGAAACCAAATGAAGATATCAAAGCTATGACAGATAGATTTTCAACGATTGTCAATGGTATCAAATCATATGGAGAGATCATTTCAAATGAAAAGCTTGTGAGGAAGTTAGTCTACTCCCTCCCAAAATCGTGGCAATCAAAGAAGACGACAATCATCGAGTCTAAGGACCTAACGTCCTTAACTCTTGAAGAGCTAATCGGTTCACTCCTCACTCATGAAATGATGCTTGAAGATGAGGCGAACCTTGATAAGATTTAAGTGACACCAAAGGAGAAGGAGAAGAAGAAAAACATTGGAGTTGCTCTCAAATCCACAAAAGATGAGAGTGATTCGGATGAAGATGACGATGATGATGACGAGGAAATGACATTGTTTGCCAAATGGTTCAGAAAAATGATGAGACCTTACCGAGGAAGAAAATTCAAACGAAATGAAGGTCTAAAAAATGAACCAAAAGAGAAGGACCCGATCATTTGCTATGAATGCAAAAAGCCGGGGCATGTCAAATATGATTGCCCACAATTGAAGAGAAATGGTCAATCAAAGAATAAGTGCAAGGCTCATGTGGCTACATGGAGCGATGAAGAAGGTTCCGATGAAGAGGAACAAGAAGTAACAAACTTGTGCTTGATGGCATTCGGGGAAGATTCTAAGGTAACCTCTAACTCATCTGATTTTGATGATTTATCCTATGATGAGCTACTAGAGGAATATAATGGGT
Organism: Hibiscus syriacus; assembly: GCF_006381635.1. Lineage (NCBI taxonomy): Eukaryota > Viridiplantae > Streptophyta > Magnoliopsida > Malvales > Malvaceae > Hibiscus > Hibiscus syriacus. The sequence goes on from NW_024062730.1 coordinate 122,976, forward strand.
TGGCTTCAGATTATGAAAATTGTTTTTAAATATAAAATGATGTTTCAAAATTGAAAAATGAAAATAAACTCATATCCAAAACCAACAACGATCTTGAAAGTAAAATCAAAGATTTGCAAATCAAACTAGAAGAGTTTGAAAAGAAAAATTTAGATTTGCAAAATTTACTTTCAAATGTCAATGATGATCATCAAAAGAAAATTGATGATCTCAAAGCTTCTTTTGATAAAGTTGGAACAAAACGTTTTGAAAATGGAGAAAATTCAAAATCCAACTTTGTTAGAAAATGTTTTAAAAACTACAATCATAGAGGTCCCCAATGAACCTCTAATGTAAAATTCGTTAGAAGTATATGGGTTCTAAAGAGCTCATTACTAATAAAGATAAGGATATCCTACACAAATGGATACCTAAGGGGACTAGGATTTTGGAAACTAATGAATATGGACCCAAAAGAATTTGGGTACCAAAAATTAGAAATTAATCTATGTTTGTAGAAAAAGGAGCATTGCTACAAGGCACGGGAAACAAATTCAAACTCATGGTACCTTGATAGTGGATGCTCAAGACACATGACCGGAGACAAAAACCGGTTCATTGAGCTTAACGCCAAAAATGGAGGAGAAGTGACTTTTGGTGATGATTCAAAAGGTCACATTGAAGGTATTGATACTATTGGTAATACTTCTTCTATACAAATTAAGAATGTTTTATATGTGAATGGATTAAAGCATAATTTATTGAGTATTAGTAAATTTTGTGATAAAGGATTCAATGTCATGTTTGATATTAATGGTTGTAAAGTCATTGACATTGCATCTAATCAGATTATGCTTGTTGGTCATAGAATAGGAAACATATACATGGTGCATTTAGATTCTATTGATATGACTAATTTGTGCCTAGTTGCTAAAGATGAACATGATAGTTGGTTATGGCATAGAGACTAGGACATGCTAGTATGAGTGTTTTGCAACGGCTAATTCAAGGTGATTTAGTTCGAGGGTTGCCTAAGCTTAAATTTGATAATGATAAAATCTGTGATGCTTGTGCTAAAGGAAAACAAAACCGAGTTTCTTTTAAATCCATTAATGACGTATCAACTAGTAGAGTATTACAATTGATCCATATAGATCTTTTTGGCCAACTAGGACTACTAGCTTGGGTGGAAAACAATATGCATTTGTCTTGGTAGATGACTATTCTAGATATACTTGGGTTCTATTTTTAAGTACTAAAGATGAAGCATTAGAACATTTCATCACATTTTCAAAAATAATCCAAAATGAAAGAGGTTACTCTATAACTAGTGTTAGGAGTGATCATGGCACTAAATTTGAAAATTTTGGATTTATTGAGTTTTGTAATTCTAATGGTATTAGCCATAATTTTTCAGCACCTAGAACCCCTCAACAAAATAGAGTTGTTGAGAGGAAAAATCGAACTTTAGAAGAAATGGCTAGAACCATGCTTTGTGAAAATAATTTGCCAAAATATTTTTGGGCGGAAGCCACAAATACCGCTTGTTATGTTGTAAATCGAGTAATGATTAGGCCAATTTTAAAGAAAACTCCATATGAAATTTTCAAAAATAAAAAGCCTAACATTAGCTATTTTCATCCTTTTGGATGTAAATGTTTTGTTTTAAACAACGGTAAAGAAAACCTTGGCAAATTTGATGCTAAAAGTGATGAAGGAATTTTTCTGGGTTATTCCTTAAATTCTAAAGCTTATCGAGTATTTAATAAAAGAACTTTAGTTGTAGAAGAGTCTATACATGTTGTTTTCGATTATAATCCCCTTCCAAGGAAGGATTCTTGTGTGAATGATGATGTAGGTGTTATAAATACAAATGACGTTAGGCATGACGTTGGAGAACCATCATCAAAGGAAGAAACAAAAAATGAGGAAACTCATGATCCTCTTGAAAATCCAACCATTGAAGAAAGGGAAGCATCTTATCCAAGAGAGTACAACTATGTTAAGGATGGTGAAATTATAGGTGATCCATCCAAAGGGGTAACAACTCGATCTTCTCTTAGAAATATTTGTAATTATGTTGCATTTATCTCATGCATAGAGCCTAAGAATATTAAAGAAGCATTAAATGATGAACATTGGATTATGGCTATGCAAGAAGAGTTAAATCAATTTGAGAGAAGTAAAGTATGGACATTAGTTGAAAGGCCTAGTAATAAATCTATTGTATGTACTAGATGGGTATTTAGGAATAAGCTTGATGAGAGTGGTAATATAGTGAGAAACAAGGCTAGACTTGTTGCTCAAGGGTATACTCAAGAAGAAGGCATAGACGATGATGAAACATATGCTCCCGTAGCTAGGATAGAAGCAATTAGAATGTTATTAACATTTGCATGTTTTCATGAATTCAAATTATATCAAATGGATGTTAAAAGTGCATTTTTAAATGGTTTTATAAAGGAAGAAGTGTATGTGGAACAACCTCAAGGTTTTGAAGATTCAAAATTTCTAGATCATGTTCTTAAATTGACAAAAGCTCTTTATGGTTTAAAACAATCTCCTAGAGCTTGGTATGAAAGATTGTCAAATTTTTTAATTGAAAAAGGTTTTTCAAAAGGGAAGGTTGACACTACATTGGTTTTCAAAGAAACAAAATTGTGTTGCATTATCTACTACTGAAGCGGAATACATTTCAGCCGGTAGTTGTTGTGCACAAGTTTTATGGATGAAACAACAACTTTTTGATTATGGAATTGAAGTAGGTATTATTCCTATCAAGTGTGACAATACTAGTGTTATTTGTCTCACTAAAAATCCCATCCAACACTCTAGAACTAAGCACATTGAAATAAGACATCACTTCATTAGAGACCATGTCACTAAGGAAGATGTAGTTCTAGAATTTGTTGATACTTTGCACCAATTAGAGGATATCTTTACAAAACCTTTAGACAAGGAAAGATTTTGGACACTTAGAAGAGAATTAGGTTTGACCAACCTATCTTCACTTAGTGTTTAAAATAATTTTAGCACTTTTAAGACTAAATGAAAAATGCTTAGAATGGTAATTTTTGATTGCATTCATTGCTATTAGTTAAGGGGAGTTCATGATTCTTGATGAAAATTAACTTTATGTTCAAATATAGTTTAAAGATTAATTTGATTGTTTGAACATGATTAATTTTCAATATATGAGTTTCCAATACCACTAGAGAAAATTAATTTAACAATTTGAGTAATTAAAATGGATTTTTGACATTTTTGTGCTTCATGCACCGATGCACTTAACAATGCATCGATGCATTCCTTTGAATGTGCATCGATTCATCATATTGATGCACTGATGCACGCCTTGAATGTGCATCGATGCATCCGTCGGGTTTTGGGTTAAAATGCCTCATTTTCTTCATTTTCTCAAAACCTAAAACTAAAACTCTCCCGCCGTTCATCCCTCTCTCACTCTAAATCCTCCTCTTACTCAAAATCAACGATTTCTCGTTGGAATCTTCAAGCTTTTCAACTTGCAAACCTGCTTCAATCATTAAATCGTGCAAAACAACTCCTCATCCATCTCAATCCGAATTTTCAAGGTATTTTTCTAAAAACCTCTATTTTACAAATTTATGATTTTAGAACTAGTTTTAATTAGTTCTAAAATGTACATTATATCGGGCATTGATTGTTTGTTGGTTCTAAACTATATTTTACTACCAATTTCGTCAAAAACAAACAATTTTTTCAAAATTTTTTCTTTAAATTTCGAAATTAAAAAAAATTGATTTTGAATTTTTTAAATATTTTTTATTTTATTGTTTTGTTTTCATGAAAACTATATTATGATTATCAAATATTATAGTTTCAAAACATGCCATTAGGATATGGTTTAGAGAACCTTGAATTATTGAGGACTCGTTTGAGTTTTGGGATTGATTGTGCATACATGTGTTTCAAATTGCAGGTGATATTCCTTATTCCGATTTCATTTAATCATGTCTAATCCCAAACGTCCTAGAACTTCGTCTAGTCGTTCTCGTTCAAACCAACCACCAAATCCCGTTCCTCCTCCACCAACTAGTCTATTAGGATCTTGTTTTAATATGCATGAGCGTCGTAGAGACGAACTGTACTCTAGGTACAAAAATTCTTTCCAATCCTATAGAATTCGGGAAGAACGTATTCCCTCACTGCAAGCCATGATAGACATTGATTTTGAATACCTTCCAATTCTTCAAACTTGGAAGTTTGATAATTTGTTTCGTCTTCAACCTGTCGTTTTCCATCAATTAGTCCGCATTTTCTATTCTAATGCGGTATGTATTCAAAATGAAACTCAAAGTGGAACTATAGGAATTAGATCCTACCTTCTAGGACAATATATTCTTGTTGATTCCTCAACTATAGCTTCCAAATTTGGGTTAGATGACGATAGTGTTTATGACGAAAAAGAAACTGTGGAATATCCATATCTCCCAAACGCTAGTGTTAGTACCCTCCGATCTCATCACGATCGCTTTCTTCACTTAATGATCTCGTGGTGGTTTCGACCATCCGCGGGTAGGTACTCCACTCTTCGGGCTAGGGATTTATGGTGGATGTATTGTATTAAGAATAAGATCAAAATAAATCTTCCACATATTATCTTTAGTGTGCTAGTCGATACCATAAACATTATCCCGTCCAAACACGTTGAAACACTGGTTTATGGTTGTCTTCTTAGCAATCTTTTTATCAAACTCGGTCTGGATGTCTCTCTTGACAATCCTATTCATCTCCAAAACCCAATCAATCTCACATCCTTGAAGAAAGTTGATTGGAAACAAGACGGGGTAACCGGTCAATGGGTTTTTAGACCCGGTAAGTAAACTCTGGGAGCTAGTTCCTCACGAGATGATCCTGAATTTCAACATCTTATGCAAGACATCGATGATCACGTACCCGATGACGCGCCTGCACCGGAACCAACTCCACAAGAGGATCAAATGCCTCCATATTTTCGATCGTTCTTGGAGACATTTGATTTACGATATGCTTCCATTGAATCACACTTGACTGCTACTCATGAAGCAGTAAATCAACGTTTAGACACTTTGGAAGTTCGACAGATGGAGTTTCAACGGGAGATGCTTGCACGCATGGATAATCTCTCGCTTGAGATGCAAGCCTGTTTTCCTTCGCCTCCTCCTGATCCTTCTATGGACGACTAGATTTTGTTTTGGTTTTTGGATTGTCTTGAACGTTTATTGTTAAAATATTTTGTTTTGGGGATTATTGTTTGACTTGCTTGACTTTATTTGGATATATTATTTGGATGTTTTATGGATTTTTACTTAATATATATTAGTTTGGTTTGAATTTTCATTTTGAGCTTAATATTTATTAATTTTTACATCATCATCATATTAGTTGCATTATGACCAATTATCCATTTATAATTATGAATATTGATTATGAAACTAATGGTTAATCTCTCTTTTGATTGTGATCTTAGCAGCTTAAGATATATATATATATATATATAATATCAATTGACTATGTTTTTCAATAACTTGATTAATACGTTTTGAAGCTTTTTGATTTAACAAAAAGGGGGAGAAATGTTAAGTGTTGAATGTTTTTTTTAAAGGGGAGAAGTGTTATAGTAAGGGGGAGTAATTTTTCAAAATTGTTTTCAAATTTTAGAAAATCTTAAAATAACACAAATGTTTTGTTATATCAAAAAGGGGGAGATTGTTGAAAACATTTTGATATTTCGATATAACAAATTAAGTTAAATGAATTTTAAGATTTTACAAATGATTTTTTAAGTATATTCGATTGAATTAATCGAATATCAAAATTATTACTCCAAGTCTTTCAAGATCAATTTTAATCCTTACTAAATGTGTAAAATTGTGATTTGTACTTAAACTATTTTTGAAACAATTTTCACAAAATATTTTGAACCAAAATCAAGCCTTAAATCAATTTTTCAAAGGCATGCACCGATGCACCAATCCATGCATCGATGCATCGATTAATTTCTTGAACATCGAATGCATTTTATGCATCGATGTACATACCTTGCATCGATGCACTCAGTGCATTTGATGCATCGATGCACAAGACCATGCATCGATACACTCAGGCTTTTTCAAAACATCGAATGCATTTTATGCATCGATGCACTCTTAGTGCACCGATGCACTGAGAGTCCAACGGTCAAAATATTTGAATTTTACACTTGATGCACCGATGCACCTAGGGTATGCAATGATGCATGAGACGCTCCCAGCTGAATTTATTAATTGTTTTCACACTTAAACGGCACTATTGACTTCACTAATCATCCCCAACGTTCAGAAGAGATTCAAGGTGTATTTAAACAAGCTTAGAAGCCATTGATCTAAAACAAGAAACATCAAGCAACTAGAATCAAGAGAGAATCAAATAGAAAGCATCAAACCTCAAGTTTGAGCATTTCAAGCCTATTTTTCATTCAATATTCATTTTGCTTTCAAGAACACTTATTGTACTCAATTGTATTCATTTTTGAGTGTTTTTCTCTTTGTTCTAGAATTGTGCAAACAATCTACCTTGTGAGGATTTCCTTGTAAGTTTGCAAATTTTTATTGTTCTCTTTGGGAGAGAGTGTTCTCAAGAATTTGGGGTATAATTCTTGAGGGTTTGTAAGGTTACTCTTTGTCCTCAAAAGAAAGACAAATTAGTGAATTTATGGAAAAACCTTAGTGTGGATAGCTAAGGTAGTGGACGTAGACTTTGGTTGATAAAGTCGAACCACTCTAAATCGATGTGCAATTACTTTCAATTTTTTTACAAAAGCTTCCACCAAAATTTTAATTGCCAATTTACCCCCTCTTGGCCGATTCCGTCAATCGATTAACTCGACATAATCCTTTGGAGTATTAAGATTATCATAAGTATAAAGTTTTGTTATGATTTAGGTATTTAAGTAGGATTTATATTTGATATTATAATTAAATTATGTTTTAGATGTTTAAAAGATGTTTCTTTGCTACTTTAAGACCATAACAAACTTCCTAAAGCTTCAAAATAAGATTGGAAACCAAACCAAGTCATTTAGGGTAAAATTTAAGTGATTTTTGAGCCTAAACTAACCATTTTCGAGGTTGAGTATCGATATTGGGATGAACAATATCGATACTAGATGAATTGTGGCTTAAAGTAGGGATTTCAAGCTGGGAGTATTGATACTGCTAAGGAGGGTATCGATATTGCCCCTCTAGTATCGTTACTCAAGGTAGCAATATCGATATTGGGCCTCAATTTCATATACAAAATGCATTTTTGGCACTGATACTCATAGGAGTATCGATACTTGAGCCGAGGGTATTGATACTACAAGTAGATTATCGATATTACTCACTTTGAATGGTAGTTATGCATTCGCCTACTATTTCAATATAAGTTAAAGGGAAACGTAACAGGAGCAACTTGAATGTCAATGGACCTAAGAGGTGTAAGTCGTCATTTTAATCCAAGGGTATTGAAAGGAAGTTTAAAATGAGTAATCAGAGTGTCGCTACTCAGAATTGAATCCGAGTCAAGTATCGGGCTAGCGAATAGTACAATCAACGAGCTGCAAGCCGCGAACGCGTAGAGACCTCGCTAAAGACAGAGATTGACTAAAATACCCTTAAGTATCAAATAACTGAAATAGAGCATGCCTATTAATAACAACAATAATAGACTAATAAGCCTTCACATAACATTATAGATAAGGGAACGAGCGAAATATCCACTAGAAAGAGCAGTAAACAAGAATCAGAAATAGCTTAGATAACTAAAGAGATAAGTATCATAAGCTAGCCTTTATATGACACTTGGGGAACAACCATGACACCCGAGCTACTTTAGCAGTAGAGCGATAGTCTTGTATGTCATTATGTCCAGGTATACTAGTCAGTGCTACGACACTTCTTTGCCAGCTGGGCGTAGATGCCTCAAGACTTGACCGAGTAAGTAGACTGGGTGTACGTTTTCGATGTAATTTTCGATGTCACCCCAATTACACACGGTTCTTAGGTAAGCTATAGGGGTGCGTGAGCTCTGAGAGGTAACCCCTCAACTGCACCTTGATGCTTACCCCAACTCGTGAGTCGCATAGTACTGTAAGTAAGCTAGAGGGGTGTGTGAGCTCCAAGATATAGCCCCTCAGCCACACTATGATTCTTACTTCAGTTTATGTGTGTGCACAATAGTAGGTATTCTAGAGGGGTGCGTGAGCTACGAGATGTAGCCCTTCATCCGCACCATGATACCTACCTCAAATATGTCTATATGTCTATGTATATGTTTATGTGATACCCAATAGAGTTATGTTTTCATTTAGATAATGCATAGTAGACACTGTTATTAGAGTTATAGACTTTTTAGAAGTTTACTACTAGATAAGCACTTAATAGAGGATATAAGAAAGTACGAGACTCTTACCTCAGACTTAGGACATCTAAGCCTTAAGTAAGTAACATGTGACCTAGATAATGCATGTACTTACTGCTTAGTACCTCGTCATTAGCACGCTTTTCTTTATGTAACTCTTAATGTTGCTCGAGATTAGCGATTATATTGCTGAGCTATATCATGTATGTACTTACTTCTTAGTACCTCGTCATTAGCACACTTATGTTTATGTAACCCTTAATATTGTTCTAGATTAATGATTATATTGTTGAGCTTTGTAAGCTCAGCCTTCAGATATTTTTTTTGACAGGTTAGTAGTTGAGCAGCTCGTGGAGCATTGTCCCATAATGATTTTCGGCATCTTCATCAAAGTATTATAATGTAGATTTAATGGGCATGTGTATTCAAAGAACCTTACTTGTGTATTTGTGTTATCAAATAGTGAGATGTATATTTTGATTTTAAATTGTAAGTCATGGAGCTCTGATTTTGTAAAATGTTTTAATAATTATTTTATATGTTGTATGATATCATTAAGTATGTTTTAAAAGAAAATAAACAAGTTTAGAAATTCTAAGGGTTGCCTCAGTAGCCCAAAGTGGAACTTCGGGCCCAATCGGGTCTAAGGTATTACATAGAGTATCAATACTCTCCATAGGAGTATCGATACTGATATTATTTTCAAAACATCGAATCAAAAATTGGTATCGATACCTGATTTAGTATCGGTACCCTAGCCATGAAGTATCAATACTATACGGTGAGTATCGGTACCATCCCCTTTCAAAACATGTGATAATAGAGTGAAGTATCGATACTTAAGGCAAAGTATTGATACTAAAGGGTCAGTACATATACTAAAATGTCAGTATCGGTACCATCGTAATTTTTAATATATGGATTTTAAGGGGTTTGTTATAGGGAAATGAGGTTCCCAAGAACTTTATTATTATTCTCAAATAAAACTACAAGTGGAAACGTTAATAAAGCATAATCAAACATAGAAATGAAAATAATTAGGGAAAAATAAGACTAGCCTTGCTTGATGATCAAGAAATGATTCGGACACCCGAGTTCCTTTAGTTCAGGGTGTCAAAGTATAGAATCAGACCCAATATCCTTAGGTAGGGCGCAAAACCCTTAAAACCGACTAGTTAGGGCGCAAGGTCTGACACTCGCAAGGGGTGGGCTAGTTGGGGGTGTGGTATCTGATGCAGAGATTCTGATGGCCACATCCTCGGTAGACTAGAGGGTGCGTGAGATCCGAGATGCAAAAATCCCTCAGTCGCACCATGATGTCTACCATAGTATAGAGAGTGAGTATCACGAGGATACTCACTAATGATTGTATTGGATAGATTTACTGTACATTCTTTTATCAGTTGTAAAGCATGTTAATAATGAATCCCTTTTAGTATATTTTAGTTGTTTGTGTGACACTGGCTAGTTAGTTCAGTGTTTGGAATTTTTTTTTCTTAAACAAATTAGGTGATGATCAGTAGAGGAGTTTTTTACCAGCATTGATCCAGACCTGATCCAAGGCAGAGTACGTCTCAAGTTCTTTAGAGGGCATGTATATTTATAACCCTTATTTTGTATATCGAGTCGTAACATGTTTTAAAATCAAAGTCTGTATATTTTGATTTATATATATGGGAGCTCCCGATTGTAAATTGTTTTGTATAAATATTATCATTTATTTTATTATCAGTAATTATAAATGAATGTTTTATTTTCAGTAATATCAAAGAAAAATTTTGGTTAGACACTCAAGTGGTTCCGTCTGGCACTCTCATGGGTTGACTGTGTGTCGTACTAGTGTAGGGTGTTACAATTATGATATTTATATATAAAAAAACTAACTTTTCTTGTATTATAAAACAACACCAAAATCTCAAATCCCAACTTTAATCCTCTGTCGTCGTCCTTTTTGGCTACGACCACCGCCACCGACATAGTCATTACTATCCTCTTACTCATATGTAGTCGTAGTTTTCGTCGATTGGCCGTCGAAATTGTGTGGGATTGTTATTTTCATCCTAGGGTTCGTGAGTTATAAAACGTTGATTCATCTTCGATCGATCACGATTTCATAGGGGTTTGGTCGTCGGGTGGAGCTTCGTCGATGATAGAAGGCGGCGACTGACGTGGTTTTAGAGGTTGAAATGAAGGTCTTCAAAGTGTTAGATTTATTTCAAATTTTGTGTTTCCTTTATATATATATAATTTTAATTTTTTAATGTTAAATAAAAATTTGAAAATTATCAGGTTGTGACAGGTGTCACTTAACGGGGAAAATTAATACTATTTACGGCCCAGACATCTAAATGGGTAACGTTTATAACGTTTGGCACCTGCATGAGCCAAAAAATAGTTTAGACATCTATTTGGGAAAAGTGATATAGCTTGGGCACTTATTTTAGTATTAAGCCAAAAATATAACTAATTCACTTGAGAAACAAAATAACTTTTTTAATGGCCATTGGCGTAGTTTAAATATTGATTTTGATCAAAGAAAGTAATCAGATTTTTAGATCATAACTTAGAAAATAAAAAATAATCAAAATTTAATATCTAAAATTTAAAAAATTAGGAGGAAATTGAACATAGAAACATGAGGAGTATTAGGGGCAAAGTATTTTAGAGGCTTTTTATCATTAGAAATAGCATCATAGTTTAAACCGAGGAAACTGAACAAAAAGAATTAATACTTTGACTTTTTGTACTAAAGTTTAACTTGAATTAAGTCTAACTCAAATTGATTGAGAAAGTAATTGTGTTGATTGAGATTAAAAACATAATCTAGATTTCTTATTATACAAGTTGTCTTTGTAATTAATCAACTATCCTTTAAATATATAAAATAAATTAGGGTTAGAAATCAAGTTTTTCACATAAATTCCTCTTGTATTTTTCTATTTTTGACATTAATGAAAAATCTATGTTTTTGACGTTTTTTAAGAGGGATTTCCACGTAATTTTTGTGTGTCTATTTTATTGTATGGTTACTATGCATATGTTATCATTTAATAAATTGGAATTAGGGCATCTAGGTTGTTTGTCTTTATCACAATAATAACTTCCTTGAAGTGTGAAATCCCGATAGTAGATCACAACACCATATTCAAGTTAGGACAAATTTGAAAGGAATCTAATTTCGTTAGATACTCTAAATTCAAATGGGTACAAATTCTCCAATGAAAGGTACAAATTCTCCAATGAAGGTGGAGCTATGAAAATTTGTGAATAATCTTTCATTCTAAAAGGACATGGAAAGATTGTTGATTTTATATTATGCAATATTCAACAATTTTAGATGGTGCATCTGTTGTTTCCTCGTTTGTGTTCAATAATAGAGTTACTAGAGAAAATATCTTAATTGAATCAAGCATAATATGATTTCTTATATAACAAAATAGTCATATATATAATAATATTAAGAAACATAATATGATTCAATTTCGTGAATATAACGAATTATAATGATACAGTTGTAAGAAAAAATGACACTTGTGATGATCTTACCATTGTAAAACTCTAAATCTAGGTTTGGGCAAGACTTGAATTCAATTGACAATCATTGATGAATAATACCTTGTTAAGTGATTTTGTGAAAGAGGTCAAGAATATATTCTCGAGATGGAAAATCTATTTGTTGATATGAAGAATTGATTTTTGCTAAATTGGGTGTTTCATCAAATTTGGAATTGTTTCAAACTGAATTTTTAGAATCAAGGTGGAGATTATTAGAATTTGACTCGAAATCTATTTGACTCGAATTAATTGGGGTGAAAGAAAACTAATTTGATTGAAATTTTAAAGTCTACTCTATTTTTTATTGATTGAGAGTAAGAAACATAGTTAGGGTAAATTTCTTGCTATGCAAATTTCATCTGTAATCATGTTATTGCCTATAAAAGAAGATATTGAATATTAGGGTTAGATGTCAAGTTGTTCATGTGGATTCCTATTTTATTCTTCTATTTTTTATATTGGTAAAAACTCTCTTTTTCTACTCATAATTTTTTTAAAATGATTTTCCACGTAAAATTTTAGTTGTCTATTTTATTGTGCAGTCATTATATATGTCGTTATCATTTAACATTTTGACTAAATTGACATTTTATTTATAGTTCAAGGGTCATATTAAAATTTAACCTTAGTTGTAAACATTTCATATCATATATGAAACGAGAGTTAACGACTCCGTAAAAATATGTAACAAATTAATAGTGTAAGGGTCATATTAAAATATTCCTTGCTGTCACGTCCCAAAAACCAGAATTGGAGCGTTACTATTACCAAACAAACCGCTTCATTGGAACGTTGCTATTACCAAACAAACCAAAGAAAACGAGTTGGACCGTTACTATGACCCAACAAATCAAAGGAAAAGGATTGGAGCGTTACGTTTAGGGATGGCATGGGTCGGGTCAGAATATCGGTCCACCCGACCGAAAAATATAGGCTTTCCACCCTAGTTGAATTCAACCGAAATTTTTGAGATAAAATCTGAATTTTCATGTGGTAAAATTATCTCTAAATATATAAGGTAAAATTATAATTTTCATGTTTTTTTAGCTTTAATTAATCTCAATCTCATTCAAAAACACCTATATATGTGTCATGTTCCTCTCACTTCTCTCTTCATTCTCTTTCTCTCAGTAGTTTGTTCCATCTTCACCAGGCACCGTATGGTTAAGCTAACCCCAAGTTTTATTTTTTTATGGATATGAACATGGGGAACCACAAGTACAACAACACCGATTCTTTTTCTACTCAGAATTGGCTGGCTTTCTATCTTTCCAACTTTGAAGAACATCAAGGTGCAGGTGCAGGCACAGGCACGACCGTGTTCGATAAAGGCCCGAGGCTCGAGGATTTTCTTTGCGGTTCTTCCACCGTATCCGGCGCTGGTACTGCACCCGTGGCCGTGACTGTCTCCAACAACGAGATATATGACTCCGAGCTTAAAGCCATAGCTGCTAGCTTCCTTCGAGGGTTTTCATCTCAAAATAAACCACAACAGTGTTGGATCATAAACTTGATCCATTATGGGAGCCTAAACCCAAACCCAAACTAAATTGATGTCATTACTTACATCATTTAATTAAAGATGTCATTGCTTACATCATTTAATTAATGATGTCATTGCTTACATCAATTTAGTTAGGTGAGAGTTAGATATTTGTTGAATTTGTAATGGTTTAAATTAGTTTATTTGTGTGGTGTAGGATTGTTCTTGAGTAGTACAAATACCCCTTCCCATTTTAGTTTTAAGCATCAAGAAAAAAATTAAGAGCTTCTAAGTGAGTGAAGAAGCAAAGTCTTATAAGAGTGAGTTGTAGTTCTTGTTTTTGAGTGAGAGTACTCTTGTAATATTTCTTTGAGTTTCAATAAAAGTTGTTTGTGTGAGTGTTTTATTTCCAACAAAGTGGCATCAGAGCGAGTTGGAAAGATCGAAGGTCTCGACGAGAGGAATACGACGCCGCCAGAATTTTCTCAATCTGAGTTCTGACGCACCGCCACGCACCGCCGGAAGACTGCTGCCAGAAAATCGAGTTGACTCACCGAGTTGAGCCGATTCAGCCGAGTTGGAGCCCTTGACCGAGTTGTCCAAGTCCCTCCAAAGTTTTTTTTTCATCGTTCCGGATTCATCCGTGCAATCGGATTTTACAAAATCTCATTATATTGAGAGATATGGCAAATGGTATGGCACCATTCCAAGTTCCGACACTTCCACTCCATGCCTCTTGCGGTGTCTTTCCCCACTTGAGAACCTTTGGAAGTATAGCCCATGTTCACGTACCAGACGAGAGAAGAACGAAGCTTGATGATAAAAGCGAGAGTTTTATCTTCATCGGCTATGATGCTAATTCGAAGGGCTACAAGTTGTACAATCCAGACAATAAGAAGTTTGTGATTAGTCGAGATGTGGTCTTCAACGAAGAAGGAGAATGGGATTTTAACTCTCATACAGATGACTTCAATTTCTTTCCTCAGTTTGAAGAAGATGAGCAGACAATGAGGGAGCAACTAGATGAATCTCAACAAGAGCTTGCAACTCCACCCACTTCACCAACATCAACCACTCAAGGAGACTCATCACCTTCATCATCGTCAAGTGGGAGTCAAAGTGAAAGAGTTGTGCAACGCACAAGAAGCCTTAGAGATCTCTATGAGGTAACTGAACGACAAGATAATCTTACATTATTTTGTCTGTTTGCCGATTGTGAACCAGTGAGCTTTCAAGAAGCGGTACAAGAAAAGAAATGGAGAGATGCGATGGACGAAGAAATCAAGGCCATCGAGAAGAATGACACATGGGAACTTACCTCACTTCCCAAGGGACATAAGGCGATAGGTGTCAAATGGGTGTACAAAACAAAGCAAAACGCCAAAGGAGAGATTGAAAGGCACAAGGCGAGGCTAGTTGCTAAAGGCTATAGTCAAAAGGCTGGAATTGACTATGATGAGGTATTTGCTCCTGTTGCTCGATTGGAGACTATCAGACTAATCATTTCTTTGGCAGCTCAAAACAAGTGGAAGATACAACAGATGGATGTAAAGTCCGCCTTCCTAAATGGAGTTCTTGAAGAGGAACTTTACATTCAGCAACCATCAGGCTATGAAGTCAAAGGGCATGAAGACAAGGTGTTGAAGTTGAAGAAGGCTCTTTACGGGCTAAAACAAGCACCAAGGGCATGGAATAGCCGAATCGACAAGTACTTCCAAAGAATGGCTTCAACAAATGTCCCTACGAGCATGCTCTATATATCAAGATCAAAGATGAAGATATTTTGATCGTGTGCCTCTACGTGGACGATTTGATCTTAACTGGAAGCAACCCAAGCATGTTTAATGAATTCAAGGATGTGATGATGAAAGAATTCGAGATGACAGACATGGGGCTCATGGCGTACTACCTTGGCATTGAAGTTAAGCAACAAAATGATGGAATTTTCATTTCACAGAAAGCTATGCAAAGGAGATACTGAAGAAGTTCAGATGGAGAACTGTAAGCCAATAAGCACACCGGCAGAATACGGGATCAAGATGACCAAATATGAAGAAGGCGAAAGTGTAGATCCAACATTCTTCAAAAGTTTGGTAGGAAGTCTACGCTATCTAACTTGCACGAGACCCGATATTCTTCACGCAGTTGGATTGGTTAGTCGCTACATGGAATCCCCAACAACCACCCATTTTAAAGCCGCAAAGAGAATTCTTCGCTATCTGAAAGGTACAATTGACTTTGGCTTGTTCTATTCAGTTTCTAATGATTACAAGCTTGTTGGATATAGCGACAGTGATTGGGGTGGAGACATAGATAATCGAAGGAGCACTACTGGATTCGTATTTTTCATGGGAGATATTGCATTCACATGGATGTCAAAGAAACAACCGATTGTCACATTGTCCACTTGTGAAGCGGAATATGTTGCTGCTACCTCATGTGTTTGTCATGCAATTTGGCTTAGAAATCTATTGAAGGAGATTGGTTTGATACAAGAAGAGCCTACCAAGCTTTGTGTCGACAACAAGTCAGCCATTGCCTTAGCGAAGAATCCAGTATTCCATGATCGAAGCAAGCACATTGATATTCGCTACCACTATATAAGAGAGTGTGTTGCAAGAAAAGATGTGGAAGTTGAATATGTGAAGTCACAAGATCAAGTTGCTGATATTTTTACCAAGCCACTGACCAGCGAAGACTTCTTAAGATTAAGGAACCTACTAGGGGTCACGAGATCAAGTTTAAGGGAGGGTGTTGGATCATAAACTTGATCCATTATGGGAGCCTAAACCCAAACCCAAACTAAATTGATGTCATTACTTACATCATTTAATTAAAGATGTCATTGCTTACATCATTTAATTAATGATGTCATTGCTTACATCAATTTAGTTAGGTGAGAGTTAGATATTTGTTGAATTTGTAATGGTTTAAATTAGTTTATTTGTGTGGTGTAGGATTGTTCTTGAGTAGTACAAATACCCCTTCCCATTTTAGTTTTAAGCATCAAGAAAAAAATTAAGAGCTTCTAAGTGAGTGAAGAAGCAAAGTCTTATAAGAGTGAGTTGTAGTTCTTGTTTTTGAGTGAGAGTACTCTTGTAATATTTCTTTGAGTTTCAATAAAAGTTGTTTGTGTGAGTGTTTTATTTCCAACAAACAGACGGTGCCGACGGCTGAGCCGGCACCGAGAAAAACTACTGATAGTTTCGGTCAACGTACATCTATCTACCGAGGAGTCACCAGGTAAATAACCAAATCATACGATACAAAGTGCAACTATAGAATTTATTAATTTTCGTTTCCGTTTTTTGTGGTTTGGGTTGATTTATTAGACATAGATGGACCGGAAGATATGAAGCTCACCTGTGGGACAATAGTTGCAGAAGAGAAGGCCAAAGTAGGAAAGGAAGGCAAGGTAAATGATAACAAGTTCTTGATATCATCAATCTTGAAATACTTTGAGAATATGTTATATTATGAATGGTTGAGGATTCTAATATGTTGGCATCTTACACGACGAGTAACGAATGATTACTGCCATCGATGGATACTCGAATCGTTTCATCATTGTCTCCTTTTAGTTTATCTGGGTGAGTTTCAAGTTCTAACCACACTATAATTAAACATCATCGTTTTCCTTTTTGGTTTTTTCACGTACTGTGACAATAATTACTCGAGAGATTGAACTTCTGTTGGTTTGCATGGATAACATAGATTCTCATCATAAGCACTTTGGTTCCCTTTTTTTATATATAATTAGGGGGGTATGACAAGGAAGAGAAAGCAGCAAGAGCTTATGATCTTGCAGCTCTAAAGGACTAGGGTCCGACCACCACTACAAACTTCCTGGTAAACACTACCGTTTCTCGGATCTCGACTCGAACTTCATCGTTCACTTATTCGATCTTATATCGAAAACTTTATCCTGTTTCTTCAGATTTCTAACTACGAGAAGGAACTAGAAGAGATGAAGAACATGGCCAGGCAAGAGTTTGTTGCTTCACTACGAAGGTAAATGTTAACCGTGTATACAGACGAATTTAAATAATGATTTTGCATTAGCAAAGACTGAACTTTCTTTTTGGTTAAATTTTATTTTCCCAGGAAAAGCAGTGGATTTTCTAGGGGTGCCTCGATCTACACAGGGGTCACAAGGTTCTTCATTTATTATATATACTGAATTATTATTCATTTTAAAGGAGATTTTAATATGTCTTGCTCTTATATTTCAGGCATCATCAACATGGGAGGCGGCAGGCAAGAATTGGAAGAGTTGCAGGCAACAAAGATCTCTACCTGGGCACATTTAGTGAGTGATTTCTTATTTCCTTTTATTTATTTATTAACTGATTTATGTTATTTTCTCAAGAATTTGTTTTGCAGCCACCCAAGAAGAAGCAGCTGAGGCCTATGATATCGCTGCAATCAAGTTCCGGAGGTTAAATGCGGTGACGAACTTCGACATGAGCCGGTACGACGTAAAAAACATTCCCAACAGTAATCTTCCCATCGGTGGCCTTAGCGTCAAATCCAAGGGTTCAGATGCTAAGATCACCACGGTCACGGAAACGACAACCGAGGTCTCTCTTCTGCTGCAGGCTCCGATCTCAGCAGCTTAGCAGTTCCCATCAAGCAAGACCATTCCGATTATTGGTCCAATATCTTCGGATACAACAACGGTACAACAAAGTCCGGCCGGCTTCGGTTTTGATTTCGGATTGAATTCGGCAGTCACCGAGAGCATCAACAACAGAGGTGATTACAATGTTAGTACTTCGACTCCATCGATTCCATTCGCTACACCGCTCGTAATAAACAACGATGGCAGTGGCATCAACCATAGGTGGAACATTGCACAACCATTGCATTCTTATCAGACTGCAAAGCCAAGTCTCTCAGTGTTGCAGACGCCAATATTTGGCATGGAATGAGCTCATAGATAAGAATTACAGGTGGTGGGGGTGGGGTAATTTTTATTTTTTATTTTTTATTTTTTACTTTTTACTTTGAATAGGTGAAGTGGACTGACAAAGAATAATAATTCCCAGGAGGGAGTTGTTTTTGTTTTTAGGGTCTTGCTTCCTTTATGTACCTTTTTTTCTTTGTTTAGCTTTTATGCTTGACTGACCTGAGTTTTATATATGTATATGGAGGTATTTTCTCTATCTGAATTCTTAGGTATTATAAATTCAAATAATTTAATTATTTAAGTTGTCAATAAATTATAAAAATTTTAAATAAATATTATTTTATAATAATGGAGATTATTAAAAAAATTAATTTTAAAATGGATAACGGGTGTCCTTTATAGTGTGCACCTTTCGGATCATACTAGATTTTTCGGCAGACCACCACTGCTGTTTCGCTTATCAACTTGACTACTAATTGTTGATTTAGTCCGTGTTTTAAAAATCGGACCGGCCGGATTAACTGAGAATTATTGCCTGGATCGGTTCATTTTACACCGGTTAAAACGCTACTAATGATCCGGAAGGAACCGCTGAACCGGCTATGAATCGTTCAAACAGGACCGGACCGTGAACCGATTGAAAACTGATAGACAAGTCGAATTCGAGTATTGCTGAGCTCGACTCGAACTCGAAAACTTTAAAAGTAAGCTCAACTCGACTCAAAAACTCACGAGCTAAAAATTATCAAGTTCAACTCGAACTCGAAATATAATATTGAAACTTGAACTCAAAAAGACTCAAACTCAAAAAAAAATTATAAGCTCGATTGAAGCCTGAAATTCGAGCTCGATTGACGCGAAAAAATAGTTCGCTCTATGCTCACCAAAAAGCTCCATGATTTTGAATGTCAAATTACCTCTATTATTTATAGAAGTCAGTTGGGATGCTCTTCTATGTTTCTTAACCATGTGAGATTGTTTTGTTTTCATATTTTTACTCTTTAGACTTTTATGATGCTCTTCTATATTTCTTAACCATGTGAGATTGTTTTGTTTTCATATTTTTACTCTTTAGACTTTTATGACGCTCTTCTATATTTCTTAACCATGTGAGATTTTTTTTCTAAAATTAAACCAAACGACATCGTTTGTTATGATTTTTTTAGCCCCAAATTTATTTTTTGATTATAGTTATATAATTATATTTATTATTTAATATGTTTTACCTTAAATATTATGTTGTAGTTGATTTGAATCATTTTGTTTCATTTGATTTTATGGTTTTTAACTTATATATGTTATAACTTGCTTTGAATATGACCTGTGATATAAAAATTGTTTTTTATTAAATATTTTTGGTATTTTTATTTAATTTTTTAAATAATTAATTAATTATCACGTCGTCCGATTCTTCCGACCGATCTGACCGGTTCGTCGGTTGAACCAGTGAACCGGTAACACGGCCGGTTTGGTTCTGAAAACCATGGATTTAGTGCTGCTGCCTCATTAGGAACTTTATCTTTTTCAGTTCTCTAACTTTCCATGGACTGTTTAGGGTTGAATTTATTAGTATAAAGTATAGATTAAACAATTGAATGATGATGTTGAATCAAAATCCAGTTAAAACAACATCAACAAATAATGGTTTGAATTGTAGCGCACTAAAGAAGGCAATTCCGGCCCAATAACGTAGGCGGTTTAATCATTCACTTCAATAAAGTATCAAATATTTTATTTCGAGAATTACGATATTTATTACACTGACTTAGAACTCTTCATGTGAACATGACTCGCATGACGAGTTTCAATAAAATATATTTTTTATTGGAATTTGTCACTTTGATATGACAATATTTTAATAAAAATATCTTTTTGAGAACTTATCACATCAATATGATGAGTTTGAATAAAAAAAAATTATTTTGAAAAATTCATCGTATGGGCGTCACGAGTTTACACAACATTGTAGAATTTGTCATGGATCTCAAATTAATTTTGGAGATGATTTAATGGATCAATTTTTTACCAGCATGATCTATTGTGTCTATTTTACCCACTAAAGAAGATGGTACAAGCCCATGTCATGGTTAAGTTTAATATGAGAATATATCTCAAGCATTACATTCCAATAAATTCTTAAATCTCGGCCCAAATGTTACTTTGTCTTCACTTACTCATGAATACAGTTGGCTCAAACGTGGGTGAAAATAAAAGTAAAATTAATTAAAAAAAGAAAAGAAAATTATTAAGCACTTAAGTTGAAAAAAAGATTTGTAACGTGTTTATAGGGGTATAGGGGTTAAAATGAAGGTTTTCAAAGTTTAGAGTACCAATAGTTTTGAAAAAAGTCATTTTCTTTTTAAAAAAAATCAAATGTTAGAGAAAATTATTAAGCACTTCATTTAAACTGATACTGGAATTGGGTAATGTTTCTGAATTTGGTACGTGAACATGGATTTTATTTTAAAAAAGGGGGTTAATGCCTAAATAAATGTCTAAACTATATCTTTACTGTCAAATAAGTGCCTACATTTTTTGGCCTATCCAGGTGTCTAACGTTACAAACGTTACCTTTTAGGTGCCCGGGCGTCAACGCCGTTAGTTTTCCCCATTAAGTAACACGTGTCACAACTTGGTAATTTTGAAATTTATTTTTTTTAAAAATATTATTATATTTATAAAAAAGATCCCTAACTTTTCCTATATTATAAAACATCTCCAAAATCCCAAATCCTAACTTTAATCCTTCATTGGTTCCCTCTTCGTCCACGACCACCGCGACCAACGTAGTCCTTGCCATCATCCTACTTATATGTCACCGTAGTTGTCGTCGATTCACTGTCGGAATTGTGTGAGATTGCGATTTTCATCCTAGGTTTTTCGAGAGAAAACATCAATTTATCGTCAACCGATCACGATTTCGTAGGAGTTTTGATCGCCGAGGGGAGGGGTGGTTGGGTGGAGCTTCTTTAATGGCAGCGGTCGGCGTGGGTATATGAGTTGAAATGAAGATTTTCAAAGTTTATGGGTTATTTCAAAATTTATGTGTAACACCCCAATTTAGGGGCTAAAGTTTAGGAATTTTAAAGTATTAAATTTAAAGTGGTATTTTGGAAGAAATTGAGGACTAAAGTGTAAAATCGCAAAGTTAGCATATCATTTTATAATGTGCAGGAAATTCAATGACCCAATCCTGAATTTACCCATTTTTCTTTAGGAGAGAATTATAAACTCTCTCCCTCGTGCAATCAATTTTTTTCAGATTTCATTTTCCCATTTCCCTCCCTCGTTGACCCTTCTTTGAGCTCCGATCTCTTCACCGTCCGACCACCGTTGGACGAACCAAAACCATCATCGTGTTCGTTGTCGACCGATGAACAAAACCCCTTGAACCTTTCATCGTGAATCAACATCGTTTGTCGTAAATCTTAATCGGAAGTATCGTCGGTTTTAACTCAAGCTCCGTTGGTTTTTCGTCGATCGTGTTCCTTGCATCGTTCCGAGTCCACCGGTGTCTCCGTCGTCGCCGGCGCGTGGAGGGGTGAGAAAGTCAAAGTTTTTGACGTTTCGAAATCGAGCTCTCCACCGTTCAAAAATTTGAACGGAGCTTGGTAAGTGTCTCAAAATGCCATAAAATAATTTTTAGAAATTTTTCGGACACAATATCACTGTTCACGCGCCCCCACGCGCCGTCCCTACGAGTGGGGGAGCTTCAGAAACAGTTGGGGCAGTTTGACCTAGTTTTGACCCGACCCGTTTGACCCGAACCGACTACCCGACCAGACCCATTAACCTACCCGTTGACCGTGCGTTGACCGTTAACCAGAACTTTGACCGACCACTGACTTTTCCGGGTATACCTATCCTGACGTTTTTCGACATCATGAGTCTGATTCCGAAGTCCGTTTCGCCAAATTCAAATCTGGTAAGTTGTTTTTCACTGATTTATCACTCGATTCGATTAGTTTTTCGCAATAAAGCTCTGTTTCTAATGAAATTTCTATTATTATGTATTTGAGAAATTATTGGAAGTTGAATTAAATATCGAGGGCGTTCGAATGGAATTTAAATGGTCGATCAGTATGGCACAAAAATCGAGGTAATACTTTACTACCTCTTTGCATACTTTATGGAGCATGTTGATAATGAGTAAATACATGGATGTATATAATTAGTCTATTATGCCTGTTTGATTATGGATGGACTCGAACCGAATATGGCTTAAGTGATAAATTGGTTTAGACTATTGAATTATATAAATGAATTAGAAGTCTGGTAAGAAATAATGTCTAATACAATGAGTAATATGAAGGGAAAATGACCTCAGATTTATTAAATTCTCATTAATTTCGTTAAAAGGTTTAAAACCAAAATCACCTGATTAAGGAATTACGAAAATGCCATTATGAAGTAAAAATAGTCCTAGTTGACTCTGAATGAGAAAGTACCCTAAGAATTCGTACCTGACCCGATAAATTATTGATTTATTTGTTAAGATACTACTTTGGTACAGAAAATTTTTGATAATCCGTTCGTAACATTTGAGAAGGTAATTGACTAAAAAATCTTCGAGTTATGAGTAAATACCTTAAGAATAAATTATCGAGGGTGATCTTTTATCAGAATTGTTCGAAATGACTGAAATAGATGATAAGTTTGAATTAAGTGATAATATCAGACGAAAGGAAAATATTGAAATATCATGGATCTGTAAAATGACCAAAATACCCCTGGAATGCAAATGACGCAAGAATATTACTAAGCCAGGAATGATTGAATACCCTAGAAGGGCAATGAATTGATCAGTTGACAAATATCAGTTCTGAAAGTGGTTCAGCTCGAGTTTTTTGATAATCCGATCGATCGATGATACATGCATCACAAGGCTCACATCAAAGGAAGAAGTAATAACTCTTCCAAATGATCCACTCGTCCAAGCATTGGAAAAGAAGATCAGAACAGAAGCAGACTTACGAAGACTTTTTTAATGGGATCATGATCTTATTTAGTCAAGATGTCTTCTGGAGATATGACCGTATATCTCTTATGTTTCCAACGGTTCTTGAATCGCATCAATCCGATATCGAGAACTCAAGATATGGCTATTTTACTGAAGACGGTGCATGCAGAAAATCCTATACGGGATTAATACGGAATATTGTAAATATTACGAATTTTCAATATTTTTATTGATTATTTGTAATATAACTTAATATAGGATGATGCATTATCTTTTAAGATTAGATTTATTATTTTATTAGGAATTAAGGTTGGGTTAAAAATATTATCTTTAGTTATTATTATTTTATTAGGAATTAGAGTTAAGATATGTTTAGTTTATTATTATTTTATTCATTAGTTATTTAGGACCTTTAGAACTCAACCCCTATATAAAGGAGGCTTCATTAAACTTTGTAATTCAAGATTTCTTTGATTAATAATACAACGAGAGTTCGTTTTTGCAAGTGCTGATTGCATTGTGCCTTCGAAGCTTCTTCTCCTTGAGTTCTTTCAAGTTCTTGTGAGGGAGATTAATCTTCACACTCCAATTTGCCTTTTCATCACGACTAGGAGGGTTGGTTAGAGCCATATTATCGTGTTTGCCTTTTCATTGTGGCTAGGAGGGCTCGATAGGACACTTATCCATCTATTTTCCATAAATCCATCATTACCATCATCATCTTTACCGTTCACCTTCATAAGGGAGATCTTTTGATTTCTTGGTTATCTTATTATATTTTTAATTTCTTTATCTTTTGTTTATCTTGTTCTAATATTGTTTCTTACCTTGTTTTCATCACCTCAAAGAAACCCTAAAAGAACCCTAGCTATTACCGCCACATTCTCTATTCATTCCTCATTGTTCTTCATCGAGTCTAGAGCTTTCCAGGTTTGATTCTTTAACAAGAGCAACGTTCATCAACCCGCCACCGCTTCCCTATCAATTGGTATAAGAGTTGGGCCGATTCTTGGAAAGAAGCAAGCAATCTTGTTTGTTCTTGCACACAACACCGTCAAGGTACCCTAACGGAGCTAGTTCAGAGAAGATTCATCATTTCAGGTTATTCTTTATTTAATTTTAATTTAGATTCAAATCCTTCTTGTTAGTTTGCTATTTTAAAAAAATAAAAAAATAAAAAAAGCCAAAAAAGCCAAAATTTCAAAAAAATTGCAAACGAAGGTATTTATGACTGATTTTCCCCAGATATCATATTCATCTTAATTTTAATCTCCAGTCCAAAATTTACTTCGATCAGAGTTCATTAGATCCTTCAAATACATCATTCAAGTTTTATCGGCAGATTCAGTCTAGAATATTGTCGAATTTCTTGAAAATTATAAAGGAGGAATTTTGTGGTGAAAATTTCCAGATTGAAACTCCATATATTGGAGATCATTCACACAAAAAATCAGAATTTTTGGAGATCAAGAACAACTTCGAACAAAGTGATCAAGAAAAATAGATTGTTTGAGGACTCACCGTTCAACAGAGTATACTGGATACTACTGAAGATATTTGGTTCTGAAATTTTACATGTGATTTCTTGACGCATCTAAAGACATTCAATAATTTTTCCATAATTTTTGGATACCGGTAACCCCCTCAAAAACGTTGCTAAAGTTGATCCAGCGTTTTCTAGGTTTTCTGGTTTGGTCCTTTTTTTCTTTGACTCTTAGTGCTTGAGGTTCTTTTGTTTTTCCCTGTTATTGTTCTTTTGCATTATCTAACACATTATCTTCCTTGTGTTAGTAGGACTAAAGAGTTTGCATACTTCTTCCTTCTTTGCATTCTCGTTCTCTTGGAGTCTAACCTTTGTTTGGCCTCTTAGAGCTTTTAGGTTTTTCTTATCGCCTTTGCTAGTAATCAAACTCCGATACGAACTGTGAAAGACTACTTGGTAAAGTCAGTTTTAAAGAGTACAAGATCGGCTTACTTGCCTCTCGTTGTGTTACTTTCTTGGAGTGACTTGTGAGGTTTCTTGCTTTGTTGAATTTTCTTTCTTTTATTTTTATTTTACTTTAAAATTTTCTTTCGAGTGTTATGATTTCAGGATGTGTGACAATAACAACAAGACACTTACGGCTATCTTAGCCACACTTGCACGACTCACGACTCAAGTTGAAAGATTTGATGAACTTACCAATACCGTGAGAGAATGACAAGAACCATAACTGGATCTACCAAACCATAATCCAAGACTAAACAATGCTGAACTTTTGGTACCCAGGCGAGAACAACCACGTTTCCAAGCACTCAAACTCTTTGCAAAACCAAAGTTCATGATCCTGTCTTTCAAAGGAGACAATGATCCGAACATGTACATCGATTGAGAAGGAAAAGTTGATCTCATATTCGCATACCATGACTACCCCCAAGCTAAACAAGTTCCCCTCATCACCATGCAATTCGAAGGATATGCTCGAACTTGGTGGATGCAAACAAGGAAAAAGATCCAGAAATTCCAAATTCCAACAATCACTTCTTGGACCGACCTCAAACAAACCATAAGGAAGCGATTCCTACCAACACATTATACACGAGAAGTTAAACTACGACTACACCGACTTCAACAAGGTAGAAGTTCAGTTGAAGACTACTACAAAGAGATGCAGTCCTTACTCAATAGGGCTAACATAACCAAAAAAGAAGAGGTCACCGTGTCAAGATTCGTCGTCGGCTTGAACTCAAACATCACTGATCTTCTTGACCTCCATGGGTACGAAACCTTGAAGATACACTAAAGAAAGCAATGACAATCGAAGTACAAATCCAAAGGAGATTCCGAGAACATTACCAAGGTACTTCATCCTCTTACCAAGGTAATCCTTCAAATCCTTCCTCGTCTTCTGCTCCATCTTCTCTTAAAAAGCTAAGAGATGACAAACTTGACAAGGAGAAAGAGCGACCAGTAAAGAATGACACACTTTCAGCCCCTAAAGATCAAATGATAATTTGTGAGGAGGTAGGGAAAGCAAAAAAATAAAAAGCTGAGAAAGAGGCAAAAGAAAAAGAGGTCACTAGTTACAAAAGCCAAAAGAATAATGACCCATGGGAGGTGAGTGAACCTAATTGTGAGAAGAAAAGAGTGACTTAAAATCTATGTGTGAGCACAAAAGAATTGAGAGAGAACCTTCTTTACAAACAACCTTCCATCCTTGTTCGCTTTAGAGAATCAATTGTTTCGATTTCTAACATTAACAAGGATTTGCCTAGTGTGTTTTCATCTTTGTTACAGGATTTTCAAGAAGAATTAGGTGATCCACCTGAAGGATTACCACTGGAAAAAGGAAAACAGAACCAAACCAATCTAATTCAAGGTTCCATCATACCTTGTCAAACATACAATCTCGAAGAAACCAAAGAGTTAAATTTGTTACAAAAAGGCTACATCCATGAAAGCCTTAGTCGTAACGTCATCTTAATGACGAAACATGACTTGAACAACTCCACATGCTTTATAGTTCATGCACAGGGAATCCATGTAAATGATGAGAAAGTAAAAGCAACACGAGATTGGCCCACACCATCTTCTATCGCCAAGAGTTATCGAATAGTGCTAGGTGACCCTCCTGATGGGTTACCACCTGAAAGCCCTAATCACTATGCTATATCAATGAAGAGTCATGATTTACGAGAGTCCAAAGGTAAGGCTCGTGAAGTTGTCATCCATACTAAACACAACTCCTTTAAGTGCGTAACATACCGAGGTAAGCAAAACACAGTAGACGATACACTACCATGAAGGTATACTCTTACCTATCAAACTCATACTACTATTCCGAGAATTGAACATATCAAAGATTTATATCACGATAACTCGGATATTTTTAATATTTCTACCCATACTTTTAAAAGTGCTTTTAATGAGCTTTATCTTGTATATGAGTTTCCTTGCCAACTAAACAGGTTCTACAGTCCACAAAGCTCCTCCCGGGAATCATTAATTCATGAACCCCACTTAGGAGACTTAAGGGATTACTTTAACAAAACCAGTTGACATGGTTTTAAACACTCATTCTCGCCACACACAAATAAAACCATGGAGAAATTATCCGAAATAATCATACATAAAGCCAACAGTGGTCGGCGTCATGTTGAATTTCAACCAAAACATCAGATTACAAGACTTGTATGCAAAAGAGGATTTCAAGACTTCAAGAAATCAGTTCCTACAAAGAAGAAACCTCGACTAAAACGCATAAAGACACATCACATTGATCCTAGTAAATGTTTCACAAGTTTTTCTTTCAACACATCTAAATCTCTTTTTTTTTGGATTTTTAGATTCGAGGACGAATCCTTTTGAGGAGTGGGGGAATGATACATGCACCAGAGTCCATAATACATGCTTCTTTGGACTAATGTTTCTACTCGAACCTATTAGAAGAACAAAGTCTCGAAGATTCAAAGCATATCTATTCGGTAAGTATAATGTGAATGAATCATTAAACGATTCTAATGTTGCTCCCTTTAATGTTTCAGATTCGAGGTCAAATATTTTTGAAGAAAGGGAGGATGATACATACATCACAAGGCTCACATCAAAGGAAGAAGTAATAACTCTTCCAAATGATCCACTCGTCCAAGCATTGGAAAAGAAGATCAGAACAGAAGCAGACTTACGACGACTTTTTTAATGGGATCCTGATCTTATTTAGTCAAGATGTCTTCTGGATATACGACCTTCTATCTCTTATCTTTCTAACGGTTTTTTTAATCGCATCAATCCGATATCGGGAACTCAAGATATGGCTATTTTACTGAAGACGGTGCATGCATAAAATCCTATACGGGATTAATACGAAATATTGTAAATATTACGAATTTTCAATATTTTATTGATTATTGTAATATAACTTAATATAGGATGATGCATTATCTTTTAGGATTAGATTTATTATTTATTAGGAATTAAGGTTGGGTTAAAAATATTATCTTTAGTTATTATTATTTTATTAGGAATTAGAGTTAAGATATGTTTAGTTTATTATATTTATTCATTAGTTATTTAGGACCTTTAGAACTCAGCCCCTATATAAAGGAGGCTTCATTAAACTTTGTAATTCAAGATTTCTTTGATTAATAATACAACAAGAGTTCGTTTTTGCAAGTGCTGATTGGCTTGTGCCTTCGAAGCTTCTTCTCCTTGAGTTCTTTCAAGTTTTTGTGAGGGAGATTAATCTTCACACTCCAATTTGCCTTTTCATCACGACTAGGAGGGTTGGTTAGAGCCATATTATCGTGTTTTCCTTTTCATTGCGACTAGGAGGGCTTGATAGGACACTTATCCATCTATTTTCCACAAATCCGTCCTTACCATCATCATCTTTACCGTTCACCTTCATAAGGGAGATCTTTTGATTTCTTGGTTATCTTATTTTATTTTCAATTTCTTTATCTTTTGTTTATCTTGTTTTAATATTGTTTCTTACCTTGTTTTCAGCACCTCAAAGAAACCCTAAAAGAACCCTAGCTATTGTCGCCACCTTCTCTATTCATTCCTCATTGTTCTTTATCGAGTCTAGAGCTTTCTAGGTTTGATTCTTCAACAAGAGCAACGTTCATCAACCCACCACCGCTTCCCTATCAACATAGATAGTAAATGTTCTGAATCTTCGTTCTCCTTTATCAGCTCAAATCACTCTGGTCATATATGAAAAACAAGTAACTCATATGCAAAGGATTCTGAAAAACTTTCTGAATACTTGTGTCTCCGAAAACTTTCCGAATACTAAATGATCTTGATAAGTCACGTTCTGAATAATCAATGTTCTCATTAGTTAATAAACTCTTTCGGTAATGATTTTAATTTCAGACATTCTATCAGTATACTAAAGATCCATGTTTCTATGTCCGATAAGATTATCCAGTATCTCCAAACCATATCCGTAATCTCTAGTGTGTTCCCTGATCATATGAATATTTTATCTGATTTTTGCTCTGAATTTTGTTCTGATTTCTACTATGAATTTTGTTCTGATTTCTGCTTTGATTTCTGATATCTCCGTTACTGAAGGAAATTATTTTATTCGGGGCACTCTGGGTTCCGGTATGAAGACTCTGGCAGGTTCAGTCGATGTGGTTAATTCCTTTCATAGGTTCTGCACTGACTGGTAATTCCTTATAGACCTAAGGCGACCCTTGGGTAGGCTCTGTGACCCTGAGATTTTTCTTGGGTAGGCCTTTGTGGCCTCGAGAATATTCTTGGGTAGGCTCGCAGGCCCCAAGGTACTCCCTTAGGTTGTGCAGTTCTGGGGATCTGCACATGGCGTTCGGTTAGAGGACAATTCAGAGTTTTAAATTAAAAACTCCTATTATGTTTTAATGATTGTGATCTGTACTGATTTTTAAAGAAAACATAATTGTTTTAAATATTTTACGAGAACACACTAGATAACCATCATGATCTCCTGAACTTAGTCATCCGAAATATTTCCATCTGAACTGAAAGCTTACTGTCTGTTGCTACCTGAAATATTAGTATGATCTCTGATCAACATAAAGATTTTAAGATGTTTGAACCAATAAAAAAAATTATGCCTATATATTATCTGCATGACATGTAGCATCAACTGGTAGTACTGTATTATTGAGCTTTCCAAAGCTCACTCTGTTACTCACCTTGTCAGGTTAAAAGAATCGTACCGGTGCATCTATCGACATCAGTAAGGGAGTTCTTCTGGCGTTGCTTGTTGAATATGGTACATGTGATAGGGGGCATGTAATTGTATTTTGTTATAGAGAAAATAACCTCAGTGACCAAAAATGCCTTATAATATATGATTTTAACCAACTTTTTTTGGATTTGGCAAAATGACCAACTAAATCGCAATGCGATCGATAATTCGCAACGCGATCTCCGGTATCGCAAATCAGTTTCCAGATTCGCAACGCGATTATGACTATCGCATTGCGATTTCCCAAATTCGCGTTGCAATTTTCCTAATTCGCAATGCGAATACGTAAATCGCAATGCGAATACGTAAATCGCAACGCGATTACGTAATCACATTGCGATTTACGTAATCGCGTTGCGATTCAGTAAATCACAACGAGATTCTGACTATCGTAATACTGAATTTCAAATTCGCAACTCGATTTCTGAATTCGCAACATGTTTTAATTTCGCAACACAAATGTTTTGGGTATATAACTACGCAGCAGCAACAACTCATAACCTAAATCCCTAAATCGCAACTCATTCCATCTCCATCTATCACTCTCTCCGGCGATATCCGTTCCTATATCCAACGACATCCTTCCCCATCCGGCAACAGGTTTTAGTTTCGCAGCTCGTTTGTTTAGTAAATTAATTTACAATAATGAAATCATCTAATGTTGATCATGTTTGGATAGATTTGTGTTTTGGAGGGTCATGGGAGAATATTCATGGTGTTTTACAATATATGCCTTTACCCATGAATCTTCAACTAAAACTGTCATTAAAAAAGTTAACTTATGAAACTCTAATGTTACGTGTTGCAAATAAATTGAATTTAGAGCCCCTAAGTGGATTTAGGCTATCTTATCAGAGAAATGGTAAAGTTTATTTGTTAACCGATAATGAAGATGTTGAACGATTCATTTCTTATATTAGTGTTTCAAGTGATGATGTTACATTGTATGTTGTTGAACCTAGAAGTAGTGAAGTTGGGTCAGTAGCGGGTAGTAATCAACTAAGTTTTTCAACCCCAGTTTATGGTGCTCAAAATTTAATTATTCCACCACAATTTCATCACCAAGCAAATATTGTTTCAACACATTTCCAATACCAAACACAATCTCAAAACCCACAACCTTTCCCTAATCCAAATCCCAATCAACTTTCAGCACCAAATTCCGGTTTTCGTATTGACCAGTTAGACGATGATGAGCCAATAAAAAAAATTGTGAGTACTAGTCAGTATTCGAAATTTGATCTTGGTCAATACCCGGACTTTGATCTTGGTCAATACTCAGATTTTGATGATTTTTCAGAAGAAGAAACAGACCCTTCCTGTAATGATTTTGATATTGGTCAATACCTGAATTTTGATGATGAAACAACCGTTGCCGAGGAAGATGTTGTTGATGATAATGAGGAGGAAGTTACGACTGTAAATGAACATGTTGAACATCCATTCTGTAATTCATATAACACTGAAGAAGAAAAATAAGAAGAAGAAATCCCCAAAGAAAAGTCCCCGAAGAAAATGCCACGGGAGTATAACTGGAATATGCCAGAATTACTTCAGATACCGGAAGAAGAGTTGGTAAAGATAGCAGTTGATTGTTACACAAAAATTATTCGTATCAAGAAAGATGATTGTTTTGATACAAAGGAAGACTTGAAGATAGATTTGTATACGAAATGTGTGGAAGATGGCTATCAACTAAAAGTTAACAAATCAAGCAAAGATCATTTTGAAACAAGGTGTATGATTGACAAAAACTGTATGTGGCGTATGATTGCAAAGAGGATAAAAGATTGCGAAATGTTTCAAGTTAGGACTTTTATTGATAAACATACATGTTCAAGAACCCAAGTTTTTCCTCACCATAGACAGGCAAACAAAAAGGTGTTGGGTGGTTTTCTGGCTGAGTTAATGTTTTTGAATGGTAGGGTATATCGGGGACATGAAATTATGACTGACATGAATGCTCGGTTCAAGATTAGTATCTCATATTCTCAAGCTTGGAGAGCCAAATGTTATGCCTTGGAATTGTTGAGGGGGTCGCCAGAAGCATCGTTTGCCCAACTGCCGACTTATTGTCACAATTTAAAGCTGAAAAATCCTGGGTCGGTAACTCATATCAAAACAGATAGAGATGGACGCTTTGAGTTACTGTTTATCGCCATTGGTGCTGCGGTTAGTAAATCAATATAATTTTGTTGACTCATTTTTGTTAGTTACATGCATTTCACATTTAAATGATTATATTTCTTGTGTATATGATTTTGTAGATTCGTTCGTTTATTAATTGCATGCGCCCAGTTATTATAGTTGACGGAGCACATTTAAAAGGTCTATACCTTGGAGTAAACTTATTAGCAGTAGCCATGGATGCTAACAATGGGATACTGCCAATAGCTTACGGGGTTGACAAATCTGAAACCTCTGATTCATGGACATGGTTTATGGGGCATCTTAGGGATTGCATAGGTCCTATTAGCAATCTGACAATCATATCCGATAGGGCAAACTCAATTGACAACACTGTTAGAAGGTGTTTCCCAGATGCTTTTCATGGACTTTGTGGTGTTCATTTGTACAGAAATATAAAATCAAGGTATGCTGGTATAAAAAATCACAAATGAACATACTGGAAGGCTGTAAAAGCTTATCGGGAAGTGGATTTTAATAAGCATATAAACTGTTTAAGACGTGTTTTGCCTCAGTGTGCTCAAACACTAGAAGATTTCGGGTTTGAAAGATGGTCAAGAGTACATCAACTTGGAGTAAGATATGGTTTCACGACGTCTAATAGTGCAGAATCAATCAACGCTCTAAGTCGTCATTCCCGGAAATTACCCATTACTATGTTAATGAAGTTTTTTTGAGCCTCTATTCAACAGTGGTACTACAAGAAAAGAAACCATGCATATATTATTTCTTTAAATTCGTAACTTATCATATATTTTACTAAGTATTATTTATTTAAATTTATAGGAACATTGAAACATCGTGTTACACCATGGACAGAAAAAAAGATAACGAAACGTGTTCTGAAGTCAACGTCATGGAGAGTTGAACCATGTTCAAACACTTTGTTTGAAGTACTGGATAATAACTTAAATGGCCTTGTCGATCTAAATGCAAAGACGTGTAGTTGTATGAAATGACAAATATCTGGTTATCCGTGTGGCCATGTTATAAAAGTTTCTCTTCATCTAAACCAAGATGATTCAAGCGCATACGCTATGGATTGCTACACTACAGAAGTATATCGACATACTTATACTGAGATTGTCTACCCATGTCCACATCATTCTGAGTGGGACATACCAGATGACTTACAAACAGTTTTGCCACCAGCCATGGACAAAAGGCCACCTGGCCGACCAAAAAGTCACGATCGTAAACCGTCTAAGGGTGAAGAGAAGAAGAGATCGACATGTAGTCGGTGCAAGGAAAGTGGTCATACAAGGTTGACATGTGGATCACCAGTGCCATCACAATCATCTTTTCCTCTACCAAAATATGGATCCTCATCAAAATCCAAAGCTCATATGGTGTCAAGCAAAAGGCAATCAAAATCGCAATCATCTTTAAAATCCCAATCACAACCGGCTTCACCTTTTGGGACTGTTAATTTAGGTGATTTTTAAATGCAAACGTTGTATTATGTGTATTTTATGTGTGAACTTTTAACATTTTCAGTTAGGCATGTATTAGTAACTTGAGTTTGAAAATTGCTATGATTTGTTCAGTTGTTATCACTTATTAGGCATTCATTTGACTATCGCAACACGGAAATGACGTTCGCAATTATCTTAATGTCTATCTCAACGCGGAAATAAAAATCGCAATGCGAAATGAAAATCGTAACGCGAAACTAAAATCGCAACGCAGAAATGACTATCGTAATGCGAAATGAAGATCGCAACGAGAGAATCGCAATGCGAAATGAAAATCGCAACGAGGGAATCGCAAAGCGAAATGAAAATCGCAACACGAATTTAGTTTCGCGTTGCGATTTTAGTTTCGCATTGCGATTCTCTCGTTGCGATTTTCATTTCGCATTGCGATTCTCTCGTTGCGATTTTCATTTCACATTGCGATAGTCATTTTTGCCTTCAACATAATGCAGATTGAAATCAACAAAATCAACCATTACATTTCAATCAATTAAACAAGCACAAATAAGAATTATGTTCACATCAATTAAACAAATCAACTTTTACAAACCATCTTTTACAAATCAATTAAACAATCAAAAAATAAGCAATAATTCTTATTTCCTCATCTACTATTGAATCAACTTTTGCAGCCATACATCATTTTCACGCAGCTCACTTCTGAGATTAACCTACAGAAACCAAACATTTGCTCAAACAACACTTTCTACACATCTAAAACCTACAAACAACAAATTATTGAATTCTAGGTACTTAACCAAACATTTTCAAACCAAAAACCTATAAACTTACCAATTGTTTATGGACATTTTTATACCGCGGATGCAGGTAGGCAGCGTCTCGTATATATCGATCTAGCCATATAATGCCGAAACCACAAGCCTACTGCAGCTCTATCTCTATCGGTGGGAGGTAGATACTTTATACTTCCTGTGATCAAACGCTCCAACGCCAAGCATACGAGAGGACCACAATCCCCTCTGACTCCTTCCGTTTGTTGTGGTGCGGTCTCGTCTCTGCTAACTGTAATATTGAGCTTCTTTGGCTTCTTGTTTCCAGAACGAGTCCAATAATTTATCGCATCCAAGAATTTAGCCAAATGAGAGCTCCATCCCTTAATAATATCTCTTAAATCAGCCAATGATATATAATTTATCATGCTGTCATATACTATTGCCTTAAGGGATGGGAGCTGAAGCTCGACAAGAAGCCAATGTTTACGTTACAAAACAAGGATAAACACCTGCAATCATAAGTAATAATTCATTCATTTGCGCACTTATTTATGAATACCTTTAAACTCAATCTAAAATAAATACTAACCTTATCGACCTCCCACCATGCATGATAAAGTTTAGCTTGTCCATTGCCCAACGCAAATGATTCATCTCGTTGATTCTTCAAGTGAACGGCGTTAAAAGATGTCGGCATAATTGTATATCGTGTATTTTTTTTTATTTTCCTTAAGTTTTCTAATTATTAGAAGACGTGACACCCACGCATCGATATGCTGTTTTACAAAAAAAGACATATATTAGTGACTTACATAAATTTAAAAAAAATAATCAAATTGAAACATAAGAAAAATATAAGACTTACCCATCCATCGAAATAGCCATTGTCTTCGACCTCTAATAATACGCCCCACCAAGACCGATCAAGCAACAAATAGATATCATCGTTGAGCTTGCATATGTCAGTGAAACACCCCTGGCTCCGCTCATGTAGATAAAAATCAACTGCGGTCTTAGCCCAAAGGGTGTTATCCAGAATTGTGTCCGGTAGTTGTCTCCTTTCCACTTCAGATACCGGAATGGTACTGGCCGGTAACTCATACGAGAGCCAACTCTTATCCATCATGTCCGGCACGTCAGAGGGTTTCTCAAGAATCTTACATATGACGCCATGTGAATCGGGCTCTTGAATGGTGGGAGGGACCTCTTCAACGATGACAGTGGCCTCTTGAACGGTGAGAGGGGACTCTCGAGGAATGATAGGGGTCTCTTCAACGATAGGAGTAGACTCTAGAGGGATGACAGGCGAGTCGGGCTTCTTCTTGCGGTGTTTTCGCACTATTGGGGTGTACGGAGACTTAATAGCACGTGCACGCCGTCTGATAGAAGCTTATCGGGGTGACAGGCGAGTCGGGCCGCTAAATAATTAAATACAAAAATCAGTAAATAAACAGACATGATATTTATCATCAAGTTAAATATGGAAAATCTTAAACTTACCTCGTTGCGTAGAGTATAAACCTCATTCTGCAATGATACTACCATCTCACGTAGAGCGGCAACCTCACCACGTAAAGTAGACACCTCCTCACGCCATGCACCATCGTTATCGCGTAGAGTACCGATCTCCTCACTCAAGGCATTGACCTCATCACGTAACTCCCTTGACTCATCCCGTGGAGGTGAAGAACAGGGAGATAGAAGTCGTGGCATCTTTGCCGGTCGCCTATCATGAGGTGATGGTGGAGAAGCAGCTCAATGATGTGACGGGATAGGTGATGGCTCTCGTTGTAGAAGTGTATAGTCGAGTCGATCAGGTGATGGCTCTCGTTGTAGAGGTGTATAGTCGGGTCGATCAGGTGATGGCTCTGGGTGAGGTGATGGCTCTCGAAGTGGAGGAAGTGGAGGCTGCTCATCATTCGTGCCATCAAAAAAACGCTGACTAGCTTGCCACCAATCAGTGGCAAGCTCAGCCTCCGTGGGTGTCAGTCTCTGTAATGGAGTGTTGGCCTCCTAAAAATATAAAAACTCAAACAAAGTTAAACGTCTACTATTAATAACTTGTTTATATATGATAGTATTTGTGTTAACTTACATTATTTATTGTCGCATATGGTATTAAGTCTTCCCAATCCAACAGACGTTTCCTCTTCCAGGAAATAGCCCTAGGAATATCATTTGAAGTTTTTAATGTATATGTCTGCATGCTGGGGAAAGCCTCGAATATCCAAATCTACAAACAATATAATAACAAATATTAGTAATTGTTAAATAATTAATTATAATTTTGAAAACATTATATAGAAATTCTTACCTTAAAGGCCCAAACAAAGCCTGACAAAGTGTATTTCGACCCATCGCCACACAAACTTTTGCGGTCATCAAAGGCAGTCGACAACTTAGTCCAGGTAGCTTTCCATATATACGAACCCCACGGAAACAGATTCCATGCATTTAGGTCCTCTACCAATAATATTAGCTCCTGAGGAATAGGTTGTCTGGCCTCTCTGCCTAAAAAGTCGGCATACAAAAGTACTAGAAGGCATACTCGGACAACATCAACGTCATTCATCCGAGTAAAACCATCTTTCTTATTAAACAATTTCTTCAGGTCTTCGATGTGTAAGTTCGACTTCTCTATTGACTCATCAGGAAAAACCCGGGATAACTATGATGGGCGGGTGATATGACGAGTGTACCGGCCTACATCATCGTGTTCGAATCGTAGACCGGTGATTAAGCAGAACTCCTTCCGCCCAAAACAAGTATACGCCGGTGGAAAATGAAACCATATCTCTTCCTCACCACGTTGTATAGTGTCGGGTAGATCGCTAGTCATGGTCTGAAGCCACAAATGGGTCAAATTAGCATCTCCACCCGGATGTTGTACTCTCAGCCATGGCCCGAAGCAGGTTTCCTCAAACAATTTTCTTTGTGCAGGTGAAAGCTTCGAAGCAATTGCAGTGGCTAGGCTAACTTTATTCCTTAATGTCAATGAAGCCTAAATTTTTTTTTTACAAAAACAATAAACATACCAAGTTAGATATACCAAAAACTACACTGTGAAGATATACCAAAAACAATAAACATAAAGAGTAGTAGTTTATTCTTGAAACTAAAATTTGCAACACTGTTTTGTCTTTTGGTTGAAATAAAAATCGCAACGAGAGAATGACTATCGCAACGCGTAAATGACTATCGCAATGAGAGAATCGCAATGAGGAATGAAAATCGCAACGAGATAATCACAACGCGAAATGAAAATCGCAACTTTTCATTTCGCGTTGCGATTCTCTCGTTGCAATTTTAATTTCTCTCGTTGCGATAGTCATTTTCGTGTTGCGATTTTCATTTTCATGTTGCGATTTTAAGTTTAGAAACTATTATTCTTCTGCAAATTGAAACTTTAATGGATTGCATTACTTCAACCAAAAGACAAAACAAAGACAAATACTAACTTCACAGGGTTAAAGACTAAACAGTTTAGCAGTATTGGCAGCAATCAAATGAATTTAATAAGAAATCTAAGTGAAATGGTTAATCTATTATTGAAATTACCAGTAAACTTATCATCAATTTCAATATGAAAAACCTAAAATAATGCAAAAATTTCAAAATAAAAATAATTAAAAAAACTAACCCTCGGAGGTTGATTTTCCATTTCTGAATGATTGTGAGGGATTTCTGTCCGTGAATGGTTGTGAGGGATTTCGCCGGAGATGGAGACGGAAATCTTTGGAGATGGGGACGGATTTCGCCGTAGAGAGTGAGAGATGGAGATGGGACTGAGTTGTGATTTTAGGTTTTAGGTTATGAGTTGCGATTACGGGATATACTGTGGACGGTTCAGTGTTCCGATAATTAATATTCGTGTTTGAAATTTGAAAATAAAATACGCGACGCGATTGTAATGGCGCTTTAAAAATCGCGTTGCGATTTACGGATACGCGTTGCGATTTTACGTATTGTCGTTGCGATTTACGGATACGCATTGCGATTTACGTATTCTCGTTGCGATTTACAGATACGCGTTGCGATTTACGTATTCTCGTTGCGATTTACGGATACGCGTTGCGATTTTACGTATTGTCGTTGCGATTTACGGATACTCGTTGCGATAGTCAGAATCGCGTTACGATTTATATGTTCGCGTTACGATTTTCATATTCGCGTTGCGATTATGGAAAATCGCAACGCGAATTTGTACTATCGCATTGCGATTCTTTATAACCGCGTTGCGATTCTGGTAACTGAATTGCGATTCTGGAGATCGCGTTGCGATTATTTTTTCGCATTGCGATTTTGTTGGTCATTTTGGCAAATCCAAAAAAAGTTGGTTAAAATCGTATATTATAAGACATTTTTGGTCACTGAGGTTATTTTCTCTTTGTTATATATATATGAGTCTGAAAATCTGTTTTATCTCTGTATATTGATAAATTATTTTATGAGTTACATGTCATAATAAAAGTTTTAAATTTTCCGAGATTTTTACAGTGGGTCACTCCGGTGGCCCTAATGTGACACTCCAGATCGGATCGGGTTACCCATATCGGTCTGAGGGGGTTACATTATGTGTTTTGTTTTTTTAAAAATATATAATTTTATTTTTAAAATTTTATATTAAATTTTAAAATTACCAAGTTATGACACGTGTCACTTAACGGGGAGAACTAACGCCGTTAACAACCTAGACACCTAAAAGGGTAAAGTTTGTAACGTTAGGCACCCGGATGGACAAAAAAATATAGATACTTATAGGCCTGTAAACGAACCGAACGCACACGAACAAATGTATGTTCATGTTCGTTCATTTAATAAATAAATGAACATAAACGAACACGAACATAAACAAACAAAATTTTTTTGTTCATGTTCGTTCATTAAGGAATATAGCTTGTTCATGTTCGTTCATTTAAATGATAAACGAACACAAACGAACGAACATAAACGAACACAATAAATGAATATAAAAGAACAACACAAACACAAAAAACAAATTTATTCAAACACAACAAATGAATGTAAAAAAAAGTAAACAACAAGAGTAACAACTTAAAATTCATAAATATAACCTGCAACTTTAAAGTTAATTTGTTCGAATACGAGAAAAACATACATAAATCATAAAAAAACTATATGAACATAATAAAGTCTTAAAGTTAATTTGTTCAGCAAAACAATATTCTTGAAATCCAAACAACTTCAATAATCTTCGTAACATATTCAACTTGCCCTCTATTCGAACATAAATGAACATAAATGAACGAACATAAATGAACGGACATAAATGAACATAAATGAATGAACATAAACGAACATATAATCGAATGTTCACAAACGTAAATGAACGAACTTCCCGCCGTACAGTTCATGAACGGTTCGCTGAACGTTTAGTTCATTTACATGCCTAGACACTTATTTGGCAAATGTATATTTTGAGTGCTTATTTGGACATTAAGCCTTAAAAAAATTGTAATGGCTTATCGTTTCAACAACCAATCAAATTATTAGTGTGATATTGACCGAGATTTGGGACAATGGTATGTGAACAAAATGTAAAAAAAGAGACAAAAAAAATACTCTTTTTGTGCTGTGCGAGAATTTTCAAGTGTCTAATATTATTTTGATTTAAATAGATCTTATAAATTTATTATGATTTAATTTGAATATATTCGATTATTGATACTTCTATATTCCATTATTGTGAATAAATTTACTTTTTGTCATTGCATTAGCTTTCTTTTAATCAAGACTTGGACTTTGGACCGTCCGTCTCAATGTTAGG
The DNA here is from genome assembly GCF_006381635.1 of Hibiscus syriacus. Lineage (NCBI taxonomy): Eukaryota > Viridiplantae > Streptophyta > Magnoliopsida > Malvales > Malvaceae > Hibiscus > Hibiscus syriacus. The sequence goes on from NW_024062730.1 coordinate 163,168, forward strand.
CATTGTGTCTCCAATGACTTCAATCTTGGAACCATAGCAATGACCATGGGTTACCTCTTTCTCGATGAGGCTCAGGCCTGAGAGTGAGTGAGCCTTCCACCTTCAGATCAGGGGCTTTTGAGGCAGAACCAGCAGCCTCATTGACCTGAGGGAACTCTTACTCTTATAGCTTATGGGTAGCGTTTGAAGCGGGCTGGGTTGAAGTTGAGCGGCGACACCATTCCGTTTGTAAGAGAGTAAATGAAACGAGTTTGGAGGAATAAAGTTACATTCATGTTTATTGTCTATTTTTGAAGGTGTTCTACTCGTTTAACGTCTATGAATATAATATGTGTCTAATGTTTTATTCATTATACTTTTAGATATTTGGACTGTAATAGTCGTTAAATTCAGTCGTTAACTGACACGTGTCACATTCATATTTTTAAAATTTTTTATTAAAAAAAAGACAAAAGGCTCAAAGGTCCACGTTCTTTAAAAAAAAAACTAATGTGACCCTTATATTATTTTTCTTTCTCAATGTTATCCTCTAACTCAGAAAATAAGCATAATATGACCATTTGACCAAAAATTTCTGTCATTATCCATTATGATGCTGATGTGGCAGTTCATGATGCTGATGTGACGGTCTACGGTGTTAACGTAACAGTCCACAACGGCTGATAACATGTCAGATAACACGATAGATGAGCTAAATTAGTAACTCAAACATGACAGATGAACTACTACATCAGTACTGTGGACCGCCATATCAACACCGTAACGATCAAACGATGAAAAACAGTCAAAGAGTCACATTAAGAGAAAAATAATACGTGGACCACATTGATTTTTTTTAAAGTACAATGATCTCTCATGCCTTTTTGCCTAAAAAACAAAAACAAAATTATTATTTAAAAAACCAAAATGTTTCAAAAACATCAAAATGACCCCTAAGATTTTGAAACCCAAATCATTTAACTCATTTTTCGGCCATTACCATTGTTGTCGGTCACATACCCACTCATCTGACTCCACTCCTATCAAGTCCCTTGTCGTCACATCTAAACCAGTCGTAAGTAAAAAAAATCGACCGTAAATCGTCGTAATTCATGCATAAATTGGTAACAATTGCGTGCAAATCGATCGAAGACGATAGGTAAACTTTATCAGACTTTGGGTTAGGGATGGTCATAGTGGATTCCGCCACTGGTGAGTGGGGTTTGCCAGAATTTGAGTTAGGAATTTAGGAGTATTGGAGATTTTATTATTTTGGGGAGTTTTGCGAAAAGAATACAAACATATGGGTTCTTTTAAAAATAATAATAATTTTAATTTTTTTAAAATAAAAATTTCAAAAAAATATGAGAGTGACACATGTCTATTAAAAATAAAATTTAACGATCATTATGTCATAAACACCTAAAAATATAATAAAGAAAATATTAAGCCCCTATTTCTTTTGGAAAGATTCTTTAAACATGTATTATTAATTTTAAATATAGTTTAAGTAGTTATTTTTAGGATAAATTATATAAATAGTTCTGAACTTTTAGAGTGCTTGTATTTTAGTTACTCAACTTTTGAAACCTGTAATACAGTCATCGAACTTTTAATTCGTTTTCATTACTGTCCATAATGATACCTAATGTTAGTTTTTGCTGATGTGGCAGCTTATTCTGCTTCTCCTCCTCCTCCACCTAATCTTGTATTTCCAGCTCCTCCTTTCCCCAGTGTCTGCTATTGCAAATCCTCTAGCTTTTGGGTTCTTTCTTCTTCCATGGAAGAAGTTGAAATGATGACAGATTGAGTATACAAAAATGGTTAGTCGCAGGTAATCTCACATGCCCTGTTATAATGCAAAAGCTTCACGATCCATCTCTTGTCCTAAACCATAATCTTCCTCATTTGATTCAACAATGGCGTCAACTGGCTCATGAACTTGAAGACGAAAGCTGTGATATATATAATAATTTCTCATATGATCTCTTTTAAAGCTATTTATCATCTTTAGCTAATACCGCTCCAAATTTAATCCACTCACGTTTTAGCTACCAATTGAACACACTTTCCCTTGGATTCAATTGAAACTCCCTGTGATCATACTAACCTCTATTTTTGTTTGATTCTTTTTCTTATTTCTCATCCACAGTTAGTTCATCGACTCCATGAAAGACCTTTCCTTGTTCCTTTTTAAGAACTCGGTTGGAGCCAAGATGAAGAAAGTGATTCGTAATTTTTGCAACGGTGTTGATTCCACCTCCACACGCGATCAAAACCACGGCGGTGCTGCTGTTATTGCTTTATCGGACTTTATCACTCCGCCGTCGAATACCACCGCGCAAAGCCCACAGACGACGTTGGAGGAGATGATCTTGAGGTTCGAGTTGGAAGAAGAGCTTGCTAGATGTCAACACACATTTTTCGTCCTACTAGGATTCAAACTCCTAAAAATATGATAGAATTTTAGGATTCAAACTCCTAAAAATAGGATAACATTTTGCTAGGATTCAAACTCCTAAAAATAGGATAGAGTTCTACTAAGATTTAAATTTCTAAAGATAGGATCCACAAGCACTATAAATAGCCATTGTAACTCACCATTGTAACGGGGACGATTTACACACAAAACATAGAGGAAAGCACGGGAAGATACAAAGACAAAGCTATTGTAAAGGATTCGAAAAGGAAATAAAATGTAGCATTTTCTTTTTTATTTCTGTTGCATGTGCACGTTATTGTTCTTGAGATTTGGTTCGAATAACCCAAAACGTGGGTTGTGCCGATGACCAAAATGGGTGGGGTTTCGAAGTTTCGAACCTAGATCTACCCCGAGGCTTATTTTTTAAAAATCGGTTTGATTTTCGGTTAAAGGAGGGGAAGGGCTTTTTAAAAATCTATATTAGTCCCTTTATTTATTATATGGATATTTTATTCATTTATTTTTATTATTCATGTTATTATTATTATATGTATATATATATATTAAATTATTTTCATTTATTTTTTTACTATATTTTATTATTATTATATATATATATATTTCTTTAATATTTTACTTATAAGTCTAATATTACTATATATATATTGTAATTATCTTTATTTAGTCATATATATCTTTTATACTTTTAATAGTTTATCTATATACCTATTATTAAATATATATTCTTAATTATTTTTATTTGATTATTTCTTTATTTATAATATATCTTATAACTTTATATTATATTATTTTTTATTATTTTCGTTTTTTTATTCATTATTATTATACATTTATTTTTATTTTTTTAAAAAACCTTATGTCCTTATCATTATTATTATTAAACATTATATTATATATTACTAACCTAGAGGACCCATTTTTTTGTCTTATTTCTTACTAAAGCCCCCCACTTTCGGTGAATTGGGAGGGTATCTTTTTTATTTTTAAGTATTTGGTGTATATATAGCTTATTTATTTTATTAATACTTTGATATATATATATATTTATATTTTTTTCCTTTTTTCAAATATTATTATATATAATTATTACTTTACTATTTTTTTCTTATCTTACTTATTTATTTTATTTTTCCATTGTATCTTATTTGTTTTCTTTACCTTGTTTATCTAACACATTTCTCGATTTTTTTAAATCAATCAAGGGTAAGTAATTAGGATCGAAACTTTACCTTTTAATTTAACTTGTTATTTTTCTTAATTAAGACAACTGGAAATTACGTAGTACCGAAAGGGCGGTTCAAGGGTGCTAATCCTTCCTTGACCGTAACCGACTCCCGAGCCCGACATATTTCTGGTAAGACGCAGATCAGGTAAGAAATAGGGTATCCGATCAACCCATTTATTTTTAAATAAATGATCGGTGGCGACTCCAATCCACATTTTTCAAGTCGAAGCCCAATTCCGGGGCCCAATCGAAAGACGGTTGCGACAGCTTGGCGACTCCGCTGGGGACCGTAAGTGAGTCAGGCTAAGGTAATTTCCAGTTGTCTTTTTAATGAAAAGGGTAAGTTTAAATTTTAAGGTAACATTTCGATCCTTATTGCTTACTTTGATTATATTTTCGAAGTAAATAGTTGTACTGACCGTTTTTTAATGATTTCAGCCCTTAAAGATTTTTCATCTAAAGGCTCTATACCCGAGCTCCAAACCCTATTTAAGTGGGGGTGAAAGCGACGCCTTCGTGTGAATTTATTCTCCGTATGGGCCTAGCAAGTAACCTTCGGGATTCATATACCTTATGCCTTCGTGTGAATTTATTCTCCGTATGGGCATAAGGGAATGTTTCCTCTCGAGTTTAACTTAGTCCACACAAGCCTGTGATGGGTTTAGGACTAAGGGTCTGGCAAGCCCAAGGGGGCACCAGCAAGGAGAACTCGGGTACCATTTTTTAGCACCTAAACCCGGAGACCATGGAGAATTAGAGCCCACCCCAAAATCTCATTCCAAACCCTAGGCTGCTTTGTTTCCTGCTTTAGTTTCTGTTCAAAGCATGCGAACTAGACAAATATGCGGTTAGGATTTGTTTGAAAGTAGCATGCGGGATAGAGATCATGTCCGGGTAGGAATAATAAGCATGTGGGGTAGATATCATGTGGGGTAGGACTTTCATTTTTATGATCGTTTTTTATTTTTTTTTTCACCTCACTAACTCTTTTCATCTTTCTTTTTTTTATTTTCATCACTTGCATCATAAAAGAGGTCATTGATCCACTAAAACGTGTTTGTTAAAACTCGAATAATCTGAATCCATGGACAAAGGTGTTGTAATACAAGAGATTAAAAACCCCGAGGTACGACTATGGTCCGAGAAGACTCAGAAGGAAAAGGGAGACAGTCTTCAAGGAAGCTATGTGTCAGTGCTGGTTAGCTACGCCTCTATCAACCTAAAACAGAATAATGTGCAAGAACTTCGAGACATCTGAGATAGTTGGAAGAATGATCGGAAATAGAAGTTCAGTCAGCGGTATGGTGACATTGCATTTTTGCTTCATGTTAAGACCGATGAGCCCTTAATCAGAGTCTTGGTTCAATTTTTGAACCTGGGATACAGTTGCTTCACTTTTAACCAGGAGGACATGGTACCTACCATCGAGGAGTATACTACACTATTGCACTGTGAAAGCATTAAACTGGAGCGAGCCTACATCAAACACATCAAGAGTCAGCCTTTCAAGAATGGACTGGCTAAGATTGCAGGAGTTGATGAAAAATGGGTGACTGACCGACTCCGAAACAAAGGTAACGGGCAAGGAATTGAGTGGATCCACATAAGGGAACTAATGAAGGACCACCGTGATGAATGGAAGACTATAGACCTTTTTGCACTAGGTCTGGATGTCTTGATCATCTTTCCAAAGGTTTTGGGATGCATTGACGCAGCCGTGGTGGAACTGTTTGAGCAACTTCTGAAACGAGTCAACCCAGCACCGACCATCTCAGCCGAGACCTTTTGGTCTCTCAACCATTACCGAAGAGCTGGTGGAGGTAGATTCATTGGATGTGTTCAGTTCCTTCAAGTCTGGATTCACATCCACTTCTGGATTCACATCCACTTCTGAAAGACTAATGGGGTTGCCTACTGTAGATTTATCACTACGTATTCACCTTTGAGAGAGTTCATCACCATGACATGACATGAAGGCGCTTCAAAAGAGAAATGGATGAAAGTCTTCACTCATCTTCAGGACGGGATATTACCTGGAGAGCCCCCTGGTTGTTCCTCAGTGATGTTCTTTTCAAGTGTGGGAATTCTGACACTATGACCCTATTTGGACTTTGAGGTGCAGTTGGGTATGCTCTGTTGTTGGCACTTAGACAGTATGGGGCACATCAGTTTGTCCCAACAACATATGGATTATCTATATCAGAGTTTATGTATCACGGTGACAGTTATAAGAAGATGATCAAAGAAGTAGTCGAGTCATGGAAGAAAGTATCTCGGATGGATGTCTAGAAGATTTAGTCCGAACATACATTTTATTGTTTTTATATCTCTCACAAGATAAAACATTTTTGTCTGAATAAGGATTATTTATAATAATGGACACTTTTCTGGATCAATGCCTCGAACATTTCGTGCATTCTTGCATTTTGCATTTTTGCCTTTTTGCATTTTCATCTACATTTTAAGCATTTTCACAAACATGAAATTAAGTCGTGAAGGACTCGATGAAGCGAATTTAACCACATGGAAGCAAGATTGTAACATTAAAGAGCCTAATCAGCTGATGATAGGACAAAGCCGGCTAGGATGATCTAAGAAAAGAATCCTCATATCCTAAGGACTACAATGTTGAAGCTATTAACTGTTACCACATAAGAAGCTCCAAACATTCCTCTGAGAACTATAAGGCGCTGAAGCGCAAGATCCAAAACCTGATGGATTCAGGGGCATTGACAGCCGAAGAAGGGGGCATGGCATATACCATTTGCACTTAGAGGATTGTTTTTGAACACGTCACTGATATTTCATGTTTGCTTAATCTTTTAAACGATTGAATTTATACTACTTTCTAAGGTGGAGCAATTGAACAAATTTTAATCTTTAGTTCTTCGAATATTAAATGAATTAAGGATTCTTTTAACTCTTCAAGAATTATAGATTTTTGACATATGACAAGATTAGACCTTTCTTATCATGTCTCAAACCCCAAAATGAAATACCTTGATCATTACCAAAAAGACCAAATTTTGACATAACTTCCCTTTGAAATTCTTGAACATTGTCTTTATCTTTTTGATATACCCATACCTTTCTTTTAGTCAAATAAAGTCACACCATTGTCTTTTTAGACTCAAAATTGACATTTTAATACCCAAGGCATTGAGTTGTTCATTTGAACATGAGCATTCTTCTAAGACACAATTTGGGGCATCTCGCCGGGAGCCTGAACATTGAGATATGTTGGGAGCAAGAAGCAAAAAAACAATTCATTCGAAATAATTCTATCACGTATTAACTACACTATTTTCATATGAATGAAATTAATCCTGAAAATCTATCCCCCTGGGGATACCTCTTCTGTGAGGACTTCCATGTATGAAATGATGAACGGCTTTCTTTCTTTATCCCTTTACAACAGGAGAAAATATATATCCCTTGTGTCCCCTTTTGAGCCTGTAGTATTTTTCTTCTGATTCAACCCTAACCAAGGATCACCCTCCACATTAGGGGGCAAGGTGGAAGAAATCTGCTCACATGAGTGAAGACATCAATCAAAAGGAGACACCAAAAGGTGGACCAAATGGCAAGTGCGAAGATCCAATCAAGAACAAAAAAGAAAAGAAGCAAAAAAGCAAAAAAAAAAGCAAAGAAAAAGAGAAACAAGAACAAAAAAAAAAGAGCAAAAATCAAAAAGAAAAAGGGACAAAAAGCACATGCAAAGATTCTCTAAAGACAAATGGCACATCAAGCTTCAAACTATGAGATTGATCAAGCACAATCATTCTCGAATCTCTGAATCACTTCACTCGAAGATCATGGAACATCTAGAGAAAATCCAGAGAAACACATATGAGCAGATCCAAATTGAGCAAGACAGGATTGAAGGCATCAGAATGAATTGATCCTTGGTTCAACACCCTAAAACACTTGTTTGGGCCTATTTATCCTTTTCTTTCATAACCATGAGCCTTGGCCTACATTACGTGCCTTAAAAGTCCCTTCTAATCATACATGGATTTCTAAACAGAAGATACTATCTTCAGATTTCATCCCGCCCATCAGGATTAATCTTTGTTTGCAAAAAAACAATGTAATTAATGCATGGTAAAAAAATAACAAAGGGGGGTTCAAGACGTAAATCCTGAATAACGTCTTGAAACCAAAGGAGGGTTCGAGTTGAAAACCTGAAAAGGCGGCTCGAATATAAAAATTGTGCAACTGAGGCGATCACGTAAATTCCTTGATAAGGCATCGCACAATCCGAGTGTGACAACAAAGGTTGGGAGTCAGGGAACACTTCCAGCAGAGGATCATGCAAGCTACCCCATCAATCTTTTGAGCATCCAATGTCAAACCTTTGAGCATCAAATGTCAAACCTTTGAGCATCAAATGCCAAACCTTTGACCAAACACAATAACCTGAGACTTTTTATCCTTTCCTTACTTGACTATCTCCCAAAGATAGCTTGGATCTTGGCAGTTGTCAAATAACTATAATTTATTGAAGGATTAACATTGTAATTAATTCTTTGATATCCAATGAACTCTAGTTTTATGATTCGTCTCAATTGTAAAACTGTGAAAAGGGCAATATTTTTAAAACTTGGGATTAAACATTTTTTGAAACTCTTTTAATTGATATTAAAAGAGAAAGAAAAACATTTTTTTCAAACAAGACAGTCTCTCTAGAGTGGATCTTGGTAAATGACATGTGACTCTTAGACACAAAACTCATGCTCAGAATCAATGCTGAAGCAAGAAATGAGGAACATTTGGGGCATCTTTGAAGATTCAACATGAAATATTAGGGCATTTTTTAGGCATCTTTAGGGATTCAACATCCTAATGCGAATTATCATGCCTTTTTCAAGAGATAAAATATAACCAATTCATGTTACATGCATCTTATGCATACATTTTAGAGCGTCATATCTATCATTTTCTTTCCACGTACATAATTTTTACAGCTTTAGAGTCAAGTTCGACTTCAAGACGAAGGATACTCGATTCAAAAGCACCTTTATAGATTGATGTCGGTTGCTTAGCTCAGCAGCAAGAAACTACACTTCAACCAACTCGACAGACAGAAAGATCGATATTCATTTTCAGATTCGACATTTCCAATATAAATTCTGTCTCGCTTGAGACAGTCTCATTTAATGCAGATGATTATCTCACTTGAGATTGCTTTTTTAAAACAGACTTTGTCTCACTTGGGACTGTTTTACTCAAAAGAAGATTTATTTCACTCATGATTGTTTTTCTTAAAACAAGATTTGTCTCGCTTGAGACCGTTTTCACTAGAAGAGTTTTGTCTCTCTTGAGACAGTTTCCCTTGAAACAAATTTTGTCTCTCTTGAGACAGTTTCTCTTGAAACAAATTTCGTCTATCTTGAGACAGTTTCCCTTGAAATAAATTTTGTCTCTCTTGAGACAGTTTCCCTTGAAACAAAATATTTGAATATGTTTTCTTTGAAACAAATTCCGTCTCCCTTGAGACAGTTTCTTTTGGAACTAAGTTTTGTCTCTCTTGAGACAGTTTCTCTTGAAACAATTTTCGTCTATCTTGAGACAGTTTCCCTTGAAACAAAACCTTTGAATTTATTTCCCCTAAAACAAATTTTGTCTCCTTTGAGACAGTTACTCTTGAAACACAAAATCTTCAAATTTATTTCCCTTAAAACATAATTTTGTTTCCCTTGAGACCGTTTCTCATGAAACAACAGATATCTTTGAGATCGTTTCCCTTGAAACGAATTCTATCTCTTTCAAGACAACTTCTTTTGAAGCATCATCTGAACCGTTACACTCAGCTCAGGCACATACTTGAGATGGTCGAGAAGCATTTCTCAAATCAAAAATAGAATGTGCACATCAGATTTGAACATTTGAAGAATTCAAGATCAGGGATTAAAATTTGAAGATTCAAGAATCAAGATTCCAGACAGGCAACTGGAGATCGAGATTTCTCTCTAAAGCCCCAAGATAACATATGTTGCATATGCATTTTAGGCACACCTAAGAGCATTGCATCCATAGCATCACATATATGCATAACTTTTTCAGGTTTTAGCTAGAGTTAATTTCAACTTCGCGGAGAAGGATATTGAACTCAAAGCGACACGATTTGCTCGAGAGTGGATTTCAACTTAACGACGAAGGATATCTAGCTCGAAGCCAAACTTCACAATAAAGGGGTCTCCACGGTTTCAACTTCACGGCGAAGGGAATTGTGTCCACCCGCAACATACAATACTTGGATTTCAACTTCACGACGAAGGATACTCAAGTCAAGGCTCAACTTCACAACGAAGGGGCCATCTGCGATTTTAACTCCACGAAGGAGGATATCGTGGCACTCGAGGCAACACAAGTTCAACTTCACAACGAAGGGACGGCTGGTTGTCAACAAACAATTTCTCAATTTCAGAGCCAATTTCAACTTCACAACGAAGGATATTGGACTCCAGACAACGCAAGTTCAACTTCACGACGAAGGGACCGCTGCCTGTCAACAACAACTTCTCAATTTCAGAGCCAATTTCAACTTCACAATGAAGGATATTGGACTTCAGACAACGCAAGTTCAACTTCACGACGAAGGGACCGCTGCCTGTCAACAACAACTTCTCAATTTCAGAGCCAATTTCAACTTCACAATGAAGGATATTGGACTCCAGACAACGCAAGTTCAACTTCACGACGAAGGGACCGCTGCCTGTCAACAACAACTTCTCAATTTCAGAGCCAATTTCAACTTTACAATGAAGGATATTGGACTTCAGACAACGCAAGTTCAACTTCACGACGAAGGGACCGCTGCTTGTCAACAACAACTTCTCAATTTCAGAGCCAATTTCAACTTCACAACGAAGGATATTGGACTCCAGACAACGCAAGTTCAACTTCACGACGAAGGGACCGCTGCTTGTCAACAACAACTTCTCAATTTCAGAGCCAATTTCAACTTCACAACGAAGGATATTGGACTTCAGACAACGCAAGTTCAACTTCACAACGAAGGGACCGCTGCTTGTCAATAACAACTTCCCAATCTCAGAGCCAATTTCAACTTCACAACGAAGGATATTGGACTCCAGACAACGCAAGTTCAACTTCACGACGAAGGGACCGCTGCTTGTCAACAACAACTTCCCAATCTCAGAGCCAATTTCAACTTCACAACGAAGGATATTGGACTCCAGACAACGCAAGTTCAACTTCACGACGAAGGGACCGCTGCTTGTCAACAAAATTTCATTCAGATTCAATTTCAACTTCATAACGAAGGATATTGGACTCGAGACAACACAAGTTCAACTTCACAACGAAGGGACGGCTGGTTGTCAACAAACAATTTCCCGGTTCCAGAGCCAATTTCAACTTCACGACGGAGGATATTGGACTTGGAACAATGCTACTTACTTGGATTTCAACTTCACGACGAAGGATATCCAACTCAAAGAAGGATTATCTGCCATCAAAATTGTCGAGTTCGACTCCATTAAGCTCGATGACACATCAATCGCACTACTTTCTGGTTGCAGTTGAGGTTTTCAAGTCGAGAAGATGACCCGTGCCTTAGTGACAAACAACCATTTTCAAACAGCATAGCTTAAGTCAAGAAAAAGCTATCTGTTAATGAAGATTTCTGAGTTCGATTCCGATTCAAGGTCTTTAAACCGAGAAGAAGACCGAAGGGTAACGGGAAGCCACGTGCTGATTCAAATTCCGAACGACGGCTTTAATTTCATATCATTTCAAGATGAACTCGACTTCACGATGGAGGAGTCATCCGTAACTCAATTCGAGAGGGAGTTATTGAAACATCAGAGTTAATTTTCAACTCCACTGAACGAAAAGTGTGTCTTTTAATCTTTGCCCTATCCCCGTTACACGACTATGGGCAAAGAGGGGCAGCTGTCAACACACATTTTTCGTCCTACTAGGATTCAAACTCCTAAAAATAGGATAGAATTTTAGGATTCAAACTCCTAAAAATAGGATAACATTTTGCTAGGATTCAAACTCCTAAAAATAGGATAGAGTTCTACTAAGATTTAAATTCCTAAAGATAGGATCCACAAGCTCTATAAATAGCCATTGTAACTCACCATTGTAACGGGGACGATTTACACACAAAACATAGAGGAAAGCACGGGAAGATACAAAGGCAAAGCTATTGTAAAGGATTCGAAAAGGAAATAAAAGGTAGCATTTTCTTTTTTATTTCTGTTGCATGTGCACGTTATTGTTCTTGAGATTTGGTTCGAATAACCCAAAACGTGGGTTGTGCCGATGACCAAAATGGGTGGGGTTTCGAAGTTTCGAACCTAGATCTACCCCGAGGCTTATTTTTTAAAAAATCGGTTTGATTTTCGGTTAAAGGAGGGGAAGAGCTTTTTAAAAATCTATATTAGTCCCTTTATTTATTATATGGATATTTTATTCATTTATTTTTATTATTCATGTTATTATTATATGTATATATATATATTAAATTATTTTCATTTATTTTTTTACTATATTTTATTATTATATATATATATATATTTCTTTAATATTTACTTATAAGTCTAATATTACTATATATATATTGTAATTATCTTTATTTAGTCATATATATCTTTTACTTTTAATAGTTTATCTATATACCTATTATTAAATATATATTCTTAATTATTTTTATTTGATTATTTTTTTATTTATGTAATATATCTTATAACTTTATATATTTATATTATTTTTTATTATTTTCGTTTTTTTATTCATTATTATTATACATTTTTTTTAAACCTTATGTCCTTATCATTATTATTATTAAACATTATATTATATATTACTAACCTAGAGGACCCATTTTTTTGTCTTATTTCTTACTAAAGCCCCCTACTTTCGGTGAATTGGGAGGGTATCTTTTTTATTTTTAAGTATTTGGTGTATATATATAGCTTATTTATTTTATTAATACTTTGATATATATATATATATATATATATATATTTATATTTTTTTCCTTTTTTCAAATATTATTATATATAATTATTACTTTACTATTTTTTTCTTATCTTACTTATTTATTTTATTTTTCCATTGTATCTTATTTGTTTTCTTTACCTTGTTTATCTAACACATTTCTCGATTTTTTTTAAATCAATCAAGGGTAAGTAATTAGGATCGAAACTTTACCTTTTAATTTAACTTGTTATTTTTCTTAATTAAGACAACTGGAAATTACGTAGTACCGAAAGGGCGGTTCAAGGGTGCTAATCCTTCCTTGACCGTAACCGACTCCCGAGCCCGACATATTTCTGGTAAGACGCAGATCAGGTAAGAAATAGGGTATCCGATCAACCCATTTATTTTTAAATAAATGATCGGTGGCGACTCCAATCCACATTTTTCAAGTCGAAGCCCAATTCCGGGGCCCAACCGAAAGACGGTTGCGACACTAGAAAATCCAAACTCAACGAATATTATTATTACAACGATGTCCGAGGTGGTTGGATGTCGTGTGTTAACAACTCCGACATCCTAAGATCTGCACGGAATGTGTTGAATCAGTACCAACGATTCTCCCTAGACGGAAAAGATTCCATGTATCGGTTGTCGTTTAGAAACCTTGAATTCATCCATGGAAGGAGCTCGGTTTGCTGCGATTATGGACTGAGCGAAAGGTATTACAAGGCGTCGTGTAATTGGTGACCCAATTGACGCCATTGCTGAATCAAATGAGGAAGATTATGGTTCCAAGAGATGGATCGTGGAGCTTTTGCATTATAACAGGGCATTTGAGATTACCTGCGGCTAACCATGGAAGAAGAAAGTACCCAAAAGCTAGAGGATATGCAGTAGAAGACATCGGGGAAAAGAAGAGCCGAAATGCAAGCTTAGGTGGAGGAAGAGGAGAAGAAGAAGAAGAAACTGCCATGTCAGCAAAAATTAACGGGACAAAAATGAAAACGAATTAAAAGTTCGATAATTGTATTGCAAGTTTCAAAAGTTTAGTGACCAAAATCAAGCGTCCTAAAAGTTTGGGGACTATTTATATACTTTACCTTTATTTTTACTCGAATTGCTTATCAACTTTTACTCGAGTTAAATTCTCAAGGTTTGATACCCGACAATGATACACTTTCTGCTCTCCTGCTTTGTTATGCAGATAATGGGCTTTTCCCCCAGGCTCAGGCAATATGGGAGGAAACGTTGAATACATCATCTTTTATGCCTGCCATTCCTCTGGTTTCAAAATTCATGGATGCTTCTGGGAAGATGGGGAATTTTCACCAAGTACAGAAAATTTTGGATCAAATAATTCTGCACAGATTTAACTTGTTACCCCAAGTGTATCCAGTGTCTATCTCTTGCTTTGGAAAGCATGGTCAGCTTGATTTGATGGAGAATACATTGAAGGAGATGGTTTTAAAGGGCTTGCCTATAGATTCTGTCACTGGAAATGGACTTATAGGCAGCTAATTGCAGTTCATCTCAAAAAACAATTTCGAAGAAACCAGATCTTTTGGAATTACTAAATAGTCGTATGCTATTTGTGTTCAGATGTGATTTATCTTCTTGGTGGATAGCATTATATTATTTCCTTTCTTCCATCTTAATCTCATGTTAATGTATTATTTCCCTAGAATTGTGCTGAACTCCAAAAGCAGATAATTTGATGAAGCAATCAAAGGATCCATTTGAAGCACATTGGAGGAGCAATAGAAATCACCACCTGATTCCTCGATTGGTTAGTGTCGTAACCGGTTTTCGTCCGGGCACGAAATATTTATTTTGGCGGGAAAATCGATATGAATAAATGGTTTTGAAAATAATTTGGGGAGTCGCCATCGGCCTTTTGGGTTAGGTAGGTCGAATACCTAAAAATTATTTTTTTAAAAGAGTTTTAAGAAAACATCAATTAAAAAATTGAACTGATCTGCGTTTATAACCAAAAATTCATTCTTTTTAATAATAAAAAAGGATTCGTGGTCGGTTACATTTAGGGAAGGATTAGCACCCCTACAACGCCCAAAATTGGTACTTTTTAATTATAAATTGTCTCTTATTATTAAAATTTAAAAATTCAAAAATATATTTAATTTATAATCCTATTATTTCAAAATTATATAAAAAATATTTATTTATTTAAAAATATCAGAAAAGAACTTCTAGGTGCACAGCTCTTTTCTTTGATATTGATAAATATTAATTTAAATAATATTGTTTAATTTTTAATTTTAAAATATCAGAATAGGACATCCAGTTGTTTTAAGACTGTCCTTTTCTTTGATATTGAAAACTAAATATTAAAATAATTTATTTAAAATAAATATTTATTTATTATATACTTTTAACAATATTTAAATATATAAACAAATAAAAATTAAAAAAAACGATTCTAACTATATATTTAAAAGCAATAAAAATACTTAAAATAAATAACTAAAATATAATAAAATTAAAATCGAAAAACCTAATTCATAATTAATCAGAATTATAGGGATTAAACATGCTATTTTCTTATTTAATAATTTAGTGACTAAAATAAAATAATCTAAAATTCGGATATTAGAATAAAATAAATTAAAAATATAAACTAAGGATTAAAATATTATTTATTAAAATTAAAGGATTAAATCTGTTATTTATCCTAAATATATTATTTTAATATAAAGGACTAAAATAAAAGAAATTAAAATTAAAGATCTGAATTAAAAGTATTATAAAATCGATTTAGTGACTAGAATGTAAAAATTACAAATTGGAATGGCTTCGGACGGGGTTTACCCTTTGTGAAATTACAGAAATACCCTCCCCAAAACGACGTCGTTCGGGAGAGGGTATTTATAACCTAAACCGGCTGGCCCTTCGGGCCAGCTTCTCATTTCCTTTTCTCTGTTCTCTCTCTAACAGAGAGAACAAATTTCTCTCTGCCCTCTCTCTAGCTTCCCTCATCGGAGGGAAGCCGATCACCGGACGGCAACCGTGTGCCGCCGTGACTGTCACCGCCGGCCACCGCATCCGGTGGCCGGAAAAATTTATTTTTACGCTAATAGATAGATCGGACCGTCCTAAGGACGGTTCCGGTGTTATTTTCTCCTAAAAAGCTCCCAATCGGAGCGAATCTACAAAAGTACCTTCGGTGTTTCGAAGGTTCCGGTGAGATCCGGTGGTCGGGGCTTCCTCGGTAAGTTTCTCTTCTTCCTTTTTCCTTCTTTTTTGTTTCTTTGCTGCTGAGATCGTTGGTAGTATTTTGTATATATATTTTTTCTCGGTTTTGTCTCTCTGGGATATGTTTTCTGTCTTCTCCCTCCTCTTTTTTTTTTCTTTTCCAGGTTCGGGTGGTGGCTTTTATAGCCACCACCGGTGTGGCCATCGAACCGGTCCGAAGAGGGGGTCTCGGTGAGTCACCGGACTACCAGTGGTGACTCACCCCGTAGCCATGGCGTGGACGGCTGGCGTTGGAGCTTCTGGAGCCTTCGGTTGGGACGTGGCAGCGGCGGAGGCGGCGAGAGTAGCAGCGGCGGCCGCGTGTCCCTAGGGTATCAGACCCTAGGGTTTCCATCTGGAGCAATCTGGACCGTTGGATCGTGCCAGATCCAACGGTCAGTCTGAGGCGGCTGGCTAGATTAGGGTTAGGAAACCCTAACTGAAACCCCCAAATGTTTAGGGTTTCTGGTTGGTCTGGACCGGTTCTGGTTTGTTTGTAACTGGGCCGGTCCAGTTGTAATTGGGCATGTAATTAATTATTTATATATGTATTTAATATATATTTAATAATAATAATAATGATAATAATAATAATGATAATAATAATAATAATAATAATAATAATAATAATAATAATAATAATAATAATAATAATATGGGTAAAAAATTAGTATCTTCAGCTGCCCCTCTTTGCTCATTCTTGTGTTAACAAGAATAGGGCAAAGATGAAAAGATAATAAATTTTTTTATCCATTTGGCTTCACTTGATCATAATGGAGATATTGAATAAATTTTCTCTCTCCAGATGAGTTCTCATTATGAACTTTCTACTGGGGATAATGCTGACCTCTTTATTTCTGTGATAGAGTCATTCAAAAGGTTGAATAAGCTTTTGATAAGTTCTTCTCATTATGAACTTTCTCTAGAAATGCTGATACTAATCTATCTTTTTCTGTGATAGAATTATTGAACAAGTTCTTCTTATATGAACTTCTTCTTCCTTCTCAGATGAGTTCTTCTCATTATGAACTTTCTCTGGAAAAGATAATCCATCAATTTGATGAATTCAGGCAAAAGGTTGAACAAATTCTTCTCATTATGAATTTCTTCTTCCTTCTTCAGATGAGTTCTTCTCATTATGAACTTTATCTGGAAAAGCTGATCCATCAAGTAATGAATTCAGGTAAAATGTTGAACAAATTCTTCTCATTATGAACTTCTTCTTCCTTCTTCAGATGAGTTCTTCTCATTATGAACTTTCTCTGGAAATGATGATCCATCAAATGATGGATTCAAGTAAAAGGTTGAACAAATTCTTCTCATTATGAAATTCTTCTTCCTTCTTCAGATGAGTTCTTCTCATTATGAACTTTCTCTGGAAAAGCTGATCCATCAAATGATGGATTCAAGTAAAAGGTTGAACAAATTCTTCTCATTATGAAATTCTTCTTCCTTCTTCAGATGAGTTCTTCTCATTATGAACTTTCTCTGGAAAAGCTGATCCATCAAAATGGATTCAAGTAAAAGGTTGAACAAATTCTTCTCATTATGAACTTCTTCTTCCTTCTTCAGATGAGTTCTTCTCATTATGAACTTTCTCTGGAAATGACAATCCATCAAATAATAGATTTGAATCTTTGCTAAAGTCTTTGAAATTCTTGTTAAAAACTCAACATAGATGAAAATGAATAAAAATGCACCTATTTTTGTAAACACCTAAAATATGATGCATTAATGTTGATTTATTTGATTTCAGATTGGTAAATTGAGTATTTCTTCAATTGTAAAAACCCAATAGATTTTTTCTCCTTCAAATGAGAGAATCTATCATCTTTGACAAATGTAGATATAATGTCATAAAATCTCTTGAGAATAAAACTCAATAGTATAGGCTCTTGAAAAGCTTGCATTCAAGCAACATGTTGATTCTAATAACAACTCATCTGATTATGAAGTGACCTTTCAAGATGATTTCACAGATATCGATAGTTCTTCTAATACCGAAAAATCTTGAATTCTGATTCTGATGAGGAGAATAAACTGTTATACTTGACAAAAATGGGATTCTCAAAGGCTGAAGCTTCAATAGCCATGTAGAGATGTGTGGTCCAAATTCATCAATTGCAGAATTGGCAAATTTTATATGTGCTGCTCACATGACTAATGTTACTGACACATTTCTTCCGGTACAAGATAGGAAATCATTATGCAATGATCCCAATTACAAGAAAAGAAGAAACTTGGGCTATGATTTTCGGGAAAGGAATAAGCAAAAGAAGCTTGAAAAGAAACTTCTTAATGAAGATGATCATGCAGCTCATCTTTTAATTCCAATGATTGGTTCTGTAGTTCCTACCAAACCAGATCAGATAACTCAAAGAACACTTCCAAAAGATTCTATTGAGTTTCCTTATTTCTACTATGAGCAAATTCATCTTCCAAATTCAATGATTGGTTCTGTCTAACCAGATCAGATAACTCAACGAACACTTCCAGAAGATGCTATGAGCACATTCATCTTCTAAATTCAATGATTGGTTCTGTCTAACCAGATCAGATAACTCAAAGAACACTTCCAGAAGATGCTATGAGCACATTCATCATCTAAATTCAATGATTGGTTCTGTCTAACCAGATCAGATCCAATAACTCAAAGAAAACTTCCAGAAGATGCTATTGGCAAATTCATCTTTCAGTTAATGTTTGGACTAGGATATCACAATATTTATTTGATGTAGAGCCAGAATTTATAGATTCGAAGCATTTTCATGCTACTACACTGAAAAGGGCTATATTCAAAATTCTGTCAGTTAAGAACAGATTTTATCTTATTCTGCCTCCTCCATGTGCTGATGCTTTTCCATTGACAAAGAAATGATGGCTTTCATGGGATCCAAGAACAAAGTTGAACTGTTTATAAACATGTACAGGAAGTGCCAATTTGACAGAAAGGATCTGTAAGACTCTTGAAGCTTATGACAATGAGCCACCTTCGAGTGTCCAGAAGTATGTTCTTGATGAGTGCTAAAAATGGAATCTAGTATGGGTAGGAAGGAATAAAGTTGCTCCACTTGAACCTGATAAGGTGGAAATGCTTCTAGGTTTCCTTAAAAACCATACACAAGGATCTGTATAAAGATATGTTTCCCAGTGATATCAATGTATTGTTTCTTTTTGCGGGAATCAATGCTACAAAGGTCGCCTTCTACTGTCTTAGTATATCTTTGAAAACAGATGTGCAAGAACTGAATGGTGGTTGGTTGGAGCAATTGATGAGTAGATTTGTCAACTTCGACCTTGTTGTCGGTTATATCTAGCATAACAACCTTATTGTTCAAGATGGTGATGATTTGCTTATCTTGTATTCCATGTATTTAAAAGTATTAACATAAAGTGATATTCAGAAATCTTTAAATTATTTCAAAATTATGTTAATTCATAGAAGAATAAATTGAATTTCCAAAAATAAATTGAATCTCAAATAAATTGAACTTGAAATAAATAGAATTGTATCCAAAGTTCTGGCAAGCATAAGAATAATAAAAATTCAAATGTCTCAACAAATTATATAAGCATAAGTATTTCTAAATTAATCAAGTTGACACAATTTAGAATAATGATGTAGGCTTTTGTCTGGAAGATCTCAAACTTTGTCAAAATGCTTGTAGATGTGAAGTTTCTTCCAAACTGTCCAAATCTTAAGAGAGTTCAATTGCCAGATGCCTAATATCAACCTGCATTTGAGCCACCTTTTCAGGTTTTCAACTCAAATCCTCCCTTTGGTTACAAGATGCCCTTTGCGGGTTTTCACCTTGACCCCTCTTTTTCTTTTTTTCTTTTTTTTCTTCTTTTCTTTTTCTCTTTCTTCTTCAAGCATAATATTTCTTGACAGAATCCGAGTTTATTGGATTTCTCAGAATTTTTCCATCCATTTCTGCCAAGATTAATGCTCCTCCGGAAAAGGCCTTTTTTTACAACGTATGGCCCTTCCCAATTAGGCATCCATTTCCCACGGAAATCTTTATGTATAGGCAAGATCTTTTTTAGTACTAGATCACCCTCTTGGAATTCTCTTGGATGTACTTTTTTGTCATGAGACTTCATCATCCGTTTCTGATACATCTGTCCATGGCAAATAGCTTTCAATCTTTTCTCCTCAACAAGGTTCAATTGATCAACTCTAGCTTGGATCCATTCAGATTCATCCAATTTTGTTTCTCTCAATATTCGAAGCGATGGAATCTCAACTTCAATTGGTAAGACTGCTTCCATCCCGTAGACTAAAGAAAACGGTGTTGCCCCAGTAGATGTTCGAACAGTAGTTCGGTATGCATATAAAGCAAAAGGTAACTTCTCGTGCCAATCTTTGTAAGTTTCAGTGGTCTTTGTAATGATTCTCTTGATGTTCTTGTTTGCTGCTTCAACTGCCCCATTCATCTTTGGACGATACGCCACTGAGTTTGCATGTTTGATTTTAAACTGCTCACAAAGTTCGGTCATCATTTTGTTATTCAAGTTCAGAGCATTATCTGTAATGATCCTTTCTGGTAGGCCATACCGGCAAACTATATCTTTCTTTATGAATTTGCAGACTGTGGATCTCTTAATATTAGTATATGAAGCAGCTTCAACCCATTTGGTAAAATAATCAATTGCCACAAGGATGAAGCAGTGTCCATTCGATGCTTTTGGTGTGATTGCTCCAATGACATCTATTCCCCACATAGAAAATGGCCAAGGTGCTGTCATTACATGTAAAGGAGATGGGGGTACATGAATCTTGTCTGCATATATCTGGCATTTATGACATTTCCTTGCATAATCAATGCAATCTGTGTGCATGGTAGCCCAATAGTATCCATATCTCATTATTTTTCTGGCCATGGAAAGACCATTTGCATGTGTTCCACATATTCCACTGTGTACTTCTTCAATGATGCTTTTAGCTTCGCTGGTATTTAAACATCTTAATAGCATTTGATCATTGCTTCTTCTATACATAATCTCTCCATCAAGAAAATATCCAGCAGCCATTCTTCTCAAGGTTCTTTTATCAATTTCCGATGCATTTGGTGGATAACTTTGATTTTTGATATATTGCAGAATATCATGATACCAGGGTTTACCATCTACCTCTTCTTCCACACTATAACAATGTGCAGGAATTTCATAAACTTGCATTTTGATTGGCATCATATCAACTTTATTAGTTGCCTGAAACATAGCAGCTAATGTAGCCAAAGCATCTGCCATTTGATTTTCTTCTCGAGGGAGATAATTGAATGTAACTCTCTCAAATTCTTTCACTAATTCGAGGGTAAAATTTCGGTATTCCAACAATTTGGGATCTTTTGTTTCCCATTCTCCTCTCAATTGATACACCACTAACGATGAATCTCCATATATCTTGAGAAATTTGATTTTTCTTTCTATAGCTGCTTTCAATCCCATGACACAAGCTTCATATTCCGCCATGTTATTGGTGCAAAAGAACTCCAGTCTACTTGTAAAGGGATAATAAACATTTTCTGGAGAAATTAACACTGCCCCGATTCCTCGTCCCAAAGCATTAGATGCTCCGTCAAAATAAAGCTTCCAAGTTACAAATTCATCATTTGTTCTGACTTCTTCATTCATGGATATGCACAACAAATCTTCATCGGGAAAATTGAAGTTCAAAGGCTGATAATCATTTGATACACGACTGGCCAGAAAATCAGCTATTACACTTCCTTTTATCGCTTTTTGATTGACATATATAATATCAAACTCAGATAATAACATCTGCCATCTAGCCATTCTGCCTGTCAAAGCTGGTGATTCCATTAAGAATTTCAAAGGATCAAGTTTTGATATCAACCAAGTAGTATGGTATAACATATATTGTCTGAGTCTTCGAGTAGTCCACACCAAAGCACAACATAATTTTTGTATTGAGGGATATCGAACTTCACAATCAGGAAATTTCTTGCTCAGATAATAAATAGCTTTTTCTTTTCTTCCAGATTCATCATGTTGTCCTAGTACACATCCCATCGAATTTTCGAAAACCGTCAAGTAGAGAATTAATGGTCTATCAGGCATTGGTGATACTAAAATTGGGGCATTGGATAAGTATTTCTTAATAATATCCAAAGCTTCTTGACATTCTTCATTCCAAACTTCAGGATTGTTCTTTCGAAGTAATTTGAACACTGGATCACATTTGTCAGTTAATTGAGAAATGAACCGAGATATATAATTTAATCTCCCCAAAAAGCCTCGAACTTCTTTTTTTGTATTGGGGGTGGAAGATCTTGAATGCTTTTACTTTATCTGGATCAATCTCGATTCCTTTTTTGCTGACTACAAATCCCAAAAGTTTCCCGGAAGTTACCCCAAAAGTGCATTTTGCGGGGTTGAGCTTTAATTGATACTTCCTCAATCTCTGGAAAAGCTTTCTCAGGTTTTGAATATGTTCTTCTTCAGTTCGGGATTTGGCAATCATGTCATCTACATATACTTCAATCTCTTTGTGCATCATGTCATGAAACAAAGTTACCATGGCTCTTTGATATGTTGCCCCTGCATTTTTCAATCCAAATGGCATCACTTTATAACAGAATGTGCCCCACATGGTTATAAATGTTGTTTTTTCCATGTCTTCAGGATTCATTTTTATCTGATTATATCCTGAAAATCCATCCATAAATGAAAACCATGCGTGCCCTGCAGTATTGTCCACCAATGTGTCTATGTGGGGTAAGGGAAAGCTATCTTTCGGACTAGCTTTGTTGAGATCTCTGTAATCCACACACATTCGAACTTTCCCATTTTTCTTTGGTATGGGAACAATGTTGGCTACCCATTCTGGGTATTTAGCTGCCTGTAGGAAACCTGCATTGATCTGTTTCATCACTTCTTCTTTGATTTGCAACAACATTTCTGGCATAATTCGTCTGAGCTTTTGTTGGACCGGTTTATATTCTGGATTGATTGGAAGCTTGTGTATCACTATATCTGTGCTTAAACCAGGCATATCTTGATAAGACCAGGCAAAGATATCCTTGAACTCTTGAAGGAGATTTATCAATTCTTGTTTTATCTGGATTGTCAGAGTAGTACCAATTTTCACCTCTTTTATTTCTTCATTTGTTCCCAAATTCACAGTCTCAACCTCTTCTTTGTGGGGTAGAATTTGTTTGTCTTCTTTTTCTACCAATCTTAATAGTTCAGTAGGAACATCACATTCCAGTTCATCCTCACAACCATTGATTTCTTCCAGACATATAGGTTGCTCTAAATTTATCTCTTGATTAAATTTAGGAATAAACATGCTATTAACATGGTGACACCTGCAAATTTAAGTCGGACATATTTCCGAAAGAATATAGTAAATTTATGAAATAAATGTAAAAATGTAAGAAAATATAAAGAATGATTGCCATATGAAAATTTTAAGGAAAGTTTCTTATATTTAACATAATTTCTTTTACAATATAACAAAAGTTTTCATATTTTTGAGCTAAACATAAAGATTAGTTCTGAATATTACTCTGCGTTAATATTAAAAACTATAGGAAGATCTTCAGTGGTCCAATTGTTGAGTGTTTCTCCAGGAAAGCATGGGCGAATCTTATCCAAGTATTTGCCAGTCTTGTTGTCCTTCATGATCATGTTAATAAATAATCCATTCATAGCTTCTTCAACTATGTCTTGATCTTTCGTCAACTTTTCTTCTTTAAAGGCTTCAACAAGCTGCTGTTCTACATTAACTGTTTCCCCTGATCTGAATGTGGTCTTCAATTGTGGGAAAGACATGTGTTTCCAAAGGATTTCTCCCCCTTTCAATTTTGCCTTTCTGTCTTCACATCTTCTTTTCATCTCTTTTGTTCTTTTGCTGAAGATTGGGCTTAAACCCCAGCCCAAAACAGTCTTTTTTTCATCCTTATACTGATAGGAACCAAAATCCCTTGAAGATTCTTTCCTAGACCTTTCCCAGCTTTAGCTCCGATGCCTAAAGTTTGTCGTACTGTCATCTTGGTGCAATCAGACAATCTGGGATATGGAATTTTGCTTCCTTCTGCAATAAAGGTTGCATTTACAAATTCAAGAGCTCGGAAAGAGCATTCAAGAGCATCATCATTGGTGTCGATATATGGAACATTGCTTGTTACAGACGCAATGATTTCTTCTTCAGCTCCTACGCATATTAGTTGTCCATCAACAACAAATTTTTAATTTCTGATGTAATGAAGAAGGAACGGCTCCTGCTGAATGAATCCATGGCCTCCCTAATAGACAATTATATGTAGGGTGGATGTCCATCACCACAAAGTCAATATTGTACACGACTGGGCCAATTAACAACGGTATTTCCATTTTCCCAAGCACTTCTTTTTGAGTACCATCAAATGCTCGTACTACATTCTGATAACTCTTCATGTGTAATTGATCCAGAGGCATTCTTTGAAGTGTGACTAGAGGCATTAAATTGAGAGCGGACCCATTGTCAATCAATACTCCTGGCAACACATGACCATGACAATGTGTCGTGATGTTCAAAGCTTTTACCGACCCCATTCCGCCTTCTGGTATTTCATCATCTGTGAACGTTATGTAATTGTCAGCGGCTATATGTCCCACAATTCTGTCAAGTTTATTGAGGGATATATCTTCAGGGATGAATGTTTGATTGAGAATTTTCATCAAAGCATTTCTATGTGCTTCTGAATTCATCAATAGATCAAGAATGGAAATTCTCGCTTGTTGTTTGTGTAGTTGTTCAACCATACTATATTCACTATGTTTCAGGAATTTCAAAAATTCTTGAGCTTGTTTTTCTGTCACAGGCTCATTAAATGCTGGAAGGGATTCATCCTCAAATACTTTCTAAGGTATTGCCATGGCTTTTCCTTTTGCTTTCACTTGTTCTGAAGCATTGGATGTTTCGGGAGAGTAACATCTCCCACTTCTTGTAAAGAAACCGACTTCGCTCACTGCTTCAGACGTCGATGTTGTATCCAAACTCTGTATTTTCTCTTCTGTTTTTTCTAGAGAAACAGATCCTCCTACCATTGAAACATTGGTAGTATAATTCCAAGGTACCCTGCGGGTATCTTTGTATGGAAATGGTAGAGGAGTGGTGATAACTACTTTCAGCTTTATTGGTGCAGGAATCACCGTAGATGATTTCACATTAATGATAACAGGATCATTTGTTCTTTGACTAGGTTTAGAATCCTCTGATGAGCAAACATCATCTTCTTTTTCCCTGGTCTTCTTCAAAGAATTCTATTTCTCTATTGTTCATCAATTTTTGCACCAAATCCCTAAACTCAGGACATAGTTGAATTTTATGCCCTTTCTCCATATGATATTCACAATAATTCTTGCCTTCATTCTGCTTTGGCCTGAATTGTTGTGGAATTATGCCGGCTAAAGAGAGTTGTTGGAATACCCAAACAAACGGAGATTTAATTTCAGAAATGTCAGTTTTTGCTTTCTTTCTGTTCTCTTCTTGAATTGCATTCACGTTTTTATCTCCATGATTTGGTAATGGATGATTTGATGTAGATGGTGTATTGAATTCCAACTTCCCAGTGTTGATCAAATTTTGAACCACCCTTTTGAATGCCAAATAGTTTTCAATAGAATGACCTGTGATTCCTTCATGATAAACACAGTGGGCCTTTGTATCATACCAAGGAGGGAATGGTGGTTGCATGGGAACCAAAGGATAAGGCCGTATGACATCTGCTTTTAACAGTGAATCATAAATCTCAGTGTATGGTACTGGTAAAGGTGTAAAAGACAACCTTTCATTTTCCTTTCGAGATCCTCTGGAATCTGCTCGATTAGTGTTTGTTTCCTCTTTCTTAACCCTTGGCTGGGTTATTGTAACACTTTTCGATGAATCCTTGCTGTAAGAATTGGCATTATTGACTTCATTCTCCTTTTTCCGGTACGTAGGTCTTTTGGAACTGGACCCTTCATTTGATTCAATCTTGCCACTTTTCAAAACATTTTCAATGAGTTCTCCATAAATGACCAAATCTGCAAAATTTCTGGTTGCATTCCCCATTAGATGATTTAAATAAGGAGCCTTCAAGGTATGAACAAATATTACTGTGGCCTCTTTTTCTGACAAAGGTGGTTGAACTTGGGCCGCCGTGTCACGCCATCTCTGGGCATATTGTCTGAATGTTTCATTATTCTTTTTCTCCAAATTTTGGAGAGTCCATCTATCAGGAACCAGTCTGTTACGTGGCGATACTGCTCTAAAAATGCTTTAGCCAAATCTTTCCAGGATCTAATGTTGGCTTTGGTCAATTGAGTATACCATTTTAAAGCCGGTCCTGTCAAACTATCCTGGAAGCAGTGAATTAACAATTTCTCATCTTTCACATACCCTGCCATTCTGCGACAAAACATTGTAATGTGGGATGAAGGGCATGTAGTACCATCATATTTATCAAATTCAGGAGCTTTGAACTTGATGGGGAGGATTAAGTCTGGAACCAAACTCAACTCACTAGCATCAAACCCATAGAATGATTCAGTTATTTCCACGGATTTCATTCGTTCTTCTAAGCTCTTGATCTGTCTGGTCAGTTCTTCATTTACTTTTTGTTTCTCATTCAACTCATTCAAATCTGGAATCAAATGATCAGTATTAAGATCCCCTATTTTTACATCTGATATAAGCGGATTTTTGCTTGAAGATGCAGGATTCACTTGTTGATCTTCATGTGGTTTGGCTTCTTGTAATGCAGATGTACGAGCATTGATTTGTATAGGTGTAGTACCAGAGTGATAAATTGATTCTGGTGAAAAATCGAGAGGATATATGGGTTCTTGGTCTAAAGATACAGGATTTTCAGGCATTTTTCCAATGATAGCCTGCCTTTTAAACATGTCCTCTATTTTCTTCATCATAATGTCTTGTGAATTTGCAATACTGGCTTCAATTTTTTCCAGCTTCATTCTCATTTCTTCTTGTTCTTTATGATGTTGTTCCTCAATACGCTGTATTTTATCCTCCATAATTCTCTTAGTAGCTTGTCTAGTACCATAGTGATGTTGTATTTCTCTTTTGGCCAGAATAACTGCGATTGAAAAATCTTTTGATATTATTATTTTTTTCAAATTTTAATTAATGAATTTTATCTTAATAATAAAAAATTATAAAATTATTCATAGAGAAAATTATGAAATGAATGATGAATGTATGCAAAATGTATGTATGCAAAAAGGTATTGATCCCAAAAAGTTAACTGTCATAGAACAACTTTCATCGGCATACAAAAGTTTCTTTATAATAGTTCAGAACTACAGATAAGGTGTAGCTTTCCTATTAAGCTCTATAATTTCTTTCATTAACCATGACACCTTCTTTCCGCACTTAGAAACTGGATCAACGTGATGCTCAATTATTTTGGCTTCAACAGCTAGTTCCCCAACATATCTAGCAACTTCGCTCATTTGTACCATGGCCTCGAACACCATATTACTTCTTTCTTCACTTCTTTCCACATAGAACTCAGTTGACTTTTGCCATTGTTCATTCGTTCCTTCAAGAGTTTGCTCTAACTCAGTGATTCTGGCTTGACAATTGTGCAGAATTTTTTCAAGATCTCTAATGCGTCTTCGCAGTGAAGCATTTTCCTCATTATTTTCTTTGAGGTCATTAGGTCCTAGCCGAACCTTTTCTTGAAACAACGATTCCTCAAGTTGCAAAATGTAAGCATTAAACTCTGAGTTTTTATTTCTAGACTGATCCAGATCTTCTTCAAGTTTTGTTCGTGCTTCTTGCGTTCTTTGATTAAGCTTCTGGATTTGAACATCTTTGTTTCTGCACCTTCGCATCCAATTTCTAGCCACTTCTTGCTCTACCTCAAGTCTGGTGTTGAAATTTTCTCTCCAGCTCCCATTTTTCTTTTTCAACATTGGATTCTTCCATCTTTTGGCCTCTAACTTCAAGTTCAGCAATCAACTGGTTTATTTCAGATTCAAATCCCTTGAACATGATATTTTTTCTCACCTTCAAATTTATTAAAGATGTCATTCTTCATTTCTTCTAAATCTTTGGCTCGATCTCTTTCTCTTTGCATTTCATTCATGATCTCGCGATGCTCAGCCTTGTGTTTTATAATTCGCTCTCATCTGTCGACCTCAAAATCTTCCATTTTTTGCTTTCCTTTCTCAAGGCTTTTGAGTATACGGCTATTATTTCCTTTCAGATCTTCAACTCGTCTTTTCTCGATGTTCAATTCTCTGGTCATCTGTATTGTTGTTTGGCTTGATCCTGATGCTTTTCGGGATTTATATAACTCCTGGTAATCTTTCTGTAATGCTCTGAATTCATCATCAACTTTTTCTTTATCTTTTCTCAACATTGCACATTGTGATGAATGAAAGTCAATGTCAACCCCCAACATAGCTTTATCTTGTCTCATTTGCTCTAATTCTTTCGACCAGCCTTCTCTTTCTGCTTCAAACTCAGCTCTCAAGATTTCAATTTCTGACGGAACCACCTTAATGCGATCTTTCATAGAGATATCCTCAATTTGATCTGGTAGAGGAATATTTTCATTTTTCCTGACAGATCTCCATTCTTCATAATCAGGAGTTAACATTTCTTTTGCTGCTTTAGCTCGGATACAAAAAGTTGTTTTCCAAGCTGTAACAGCTTCCATGATACTTCTTTTATAATTTTTGCTGTGGAATGCGAATTCAGATGACTGTAATCCAGCAGTGACATGTACAAATTGACGACCTTCATACTGTCTTATAACCAGAAGTGGTGCATATCCAATTCCTCCCCATAATCCGAGTAGCATTATCCAGTTGTAATCTCCACATTTGTAAATGAATTCCCTTTGTATTTTGCCACGGGGCTCGCCAAACAATGTCATTGCTTTGCAGATTTCGAAAGGCATTAATCCACATATTTTTCTTAATTTCTTTCGGCCATTCCTGCTCCAGAAATTCTTTTAATGGTGAATAATCCGTATTAAAGCGTCGGTATGAAACCTTTTCTGTCCTCCAGAAATGACTACGGATCCAAACATATAACAACTGGGTACACCCTGAGAATCGTCCACCTCCTAACTTTCTACAAGCATTTAACGATCTGAAGGTCTCTGCTAGGATTGCAGAAGCAGGATTAATCTTTTTCGGTAGCTGTTCAAACAAATCTACCACTGCAGCTTCAACATATCCCAATACTTTTGGGAAGATGACCATACCATACATACCCAGAGCAAATAAATCGAATCGTACTTTAATATCTGGATGACTCTGAATAAGTAATGTTGGTCCAAGCAATGCCTTCGCTTTTGCCTTTTTGTTTTGTACGGGATGCCACCCATTCTTCTCGTACCCCGGCAATCTTTGCTAATTTAACTCGAAAGGGTTGAGTTTTAATTGACTTTGAATAGATTCGATTCTCCAAAGCCCCATCTATATGTAGCAAAGTTGTGTATTCTTCAATAGTAGGGACCAAATCCTCTTTATTGAGAGTGAAGCAATTGTACCCTGGATTCCAGAATTGAATTAGGGCTCTGAGTAATTCATCATCAACTTCTACATAGAGCAAATATGGGATGTCTCCGTAAGTCTGATAAAACTGCAATTTTTTGTTTGAATCCCAACTTTCCCAAATGCTTCGCAAATCTTGCATATCATTTCTTTTTAGTGAAACTGGAGCATAACTGGCCAAGTCAGATACATAATCATCCTGCAGACTGTTTCCTTCTTGTCTTTGTAAATCCTCAGCCCACTGTCTTACTTCTGAGTTTAGAATTACTTGATTTGAACACTTTTTATTCATAGATGAAGGCTTTCCAATGAGACAATTAACACAAGGATCAATGTCTTTTATCATGTATGATGCAATGCAAACAGAAAAATAAAGAACACACAAAAAGAAAATAAATTAGTTTATATAAAAAAATTCAATAATAACATTTACATAATATTTTTATTTAAACATGCTTTTTATAAATTTAAATAATTTAAATATACATGTAATTTAATCATTAACAAAAATAAATAAACAAGAAAGTTTATAATTCATTTCTCCTATGTGTACACCTATTTTAGACAAAATTTCGGCATGACTTCGGATTGGAAGAGTTTCTAAGGTTTTTTATATGCAGGGTTTCAGATATAGGAGTAAAGGTACTCGAATTGTCCATGTTAGTGCCCCCTTAGGCTGCTAACCCTCAATCCTAGTCCATCACAAACTAAAGTGGATCGAGTTCAATTCGAGGGGATACATTTCTCTATGCCTGACACGGAGAATAAATTCTCACGAAGACATAGAGCATATGAACCCCGAAAGTTACTTGCTAGGTTTGACACGGAGAATAAATTCTCACGAAGACGTCGCTTTCACTCCCACTTAAAAGGGACAACTCAATTATAGAGCTTTATTATGTAATGCAATGCAAGTGTTGTGTGTGAGGAGAAATGATCAAACCTTTGACAGAGAAATAAATAATGAAATAAAATACTTGCAAATAAAATAAAACATATAAATATTATGAAAATATAAAAATTTTGAAAAGAAAAAAAATTAAAAATTAAATATATAAATTTTTAATTTTTAATTAATAGAGACAATTTATAATTGATTTTAAAGTTTAAACAATCCCCAGCGGAGTCGCCAAGCTGTCGTAACCAGTTTTCGTCCGGGCACGAAATATTTATTTTGGCGGGAAAATCGATATGAATAAATGGTTTTGAAAATAATTTGGGGAGTCGCCATCGGCCTTTTGGGTTAGGTAGGTCGAATACCTAAAAATTATTTTTTTAAAAGAGTTTTAAGAAAACATCAATTAAAAAATTGAACTGATCTGCGTTTATAACCAAAAATTCATTCTTTTTAATAATAAAAAGGGATTCGTGGTCGGTTACGTTTAGGGAAGGATTAGCACCCCTACAACGCCCAAAATTGGTACTTTTTAATTATAAATTGTCTCTTATTATTAAAATTTAAAAATTCAAAAATATATTTAATTTATAATCCTATTATTTCAAAATTATATAAAAAAATATTTATTTATTTAAAAATATCAGAAAAGAACTTCTAGGTGCCTTAAGACAGCTCTTTTCTTTGATATTGATAAAATATTAATTTAAATAATATTGTTTAATTTTTAATTTTAAAATATCAGAATAGGACATCCAGTTGTTTTAAGACTGTCCTTTTCTTTGATATTGAAAACTAAATATTAAAATAATTTATTTAAAATAAATATTTATTTATTATACTTTAACAATATTTAAATATATAAACAAATAAAAATTAAAAAAAAACCATTCTAACTATATATTTAAAAGCAATAAAATACTTAAAATAAATAACTAAAATATAATAAAATTAAAATCGAAAAACCTAATTCATAATTAATCAGAATTATAGGGATTAAACATGCTATTTTCTTATTTAATAATTTAGTGACTAAAATAAAATAATCTAAAATTCGGATATTAGAATAAAATAAATTAAAATATAAACTAAGGATTAAATTATTATTAAAATTAAAGGATTAAATCTGTTATTTATCCTAAATATATTATTTTAATATAAAGGACTAAAATAAAAGAAATTAAAATTAAAGATCTGAATTAAAGTATTATAAAATCGATTTAGTGACTAGAATGTAAAATTACAAATTGGAATGGCTTCGGACGGGGTTACCCTTTGTGAAATTACAGAAATACCCTCCCCAAAACGACGTCGTTCGGGAGAGGGTATTTATAACCTAAACCGGCTGGCCCTTCGGGCCAGCTTCTCATTTCCTTTTCTCTGTTCTCTCTCTAACAGAGAGAACAAATTTCTCTCTGCCCTCTCTCTAGCTTCCCTTATCGGAGGGAAGCCGGTAACCGGACGGCAACCGTGTGCCGCCGTGACTGTCACCGCCGGCCACCGCATCCGGTGGCCGGAAAAATTTATTTTTACACTAATAGATAGATCGGACCGTCCTAAGGACGGTTCCGGTGTTATTTTCTCCTAAAAAGCTCCCAATCGGAGCGAATCTACAAAAGTACCTTCGGTGTTTCGAAGGTTCCGGTGAGATCCGGTGGTCGGGGCTTCCTCGGTAAGTTCTCTTCTTCCTTTTTCTTCTTTTTTGTTTCTTTGCTGCTGAGATCGTTGGTAGTATTTTGTATATAATTTTTTCGGTTTTGTCTCTGGGATATGTTTTCTGTCTTCTCCTCCTTTTTTTTTTTTTTTCCAGGTTCGGGTGGTGGCTTTATAGCCACCACCGGTGTGGCCATCGAACCGGTCCGAAGAGGGGGTCTCGGTGAGTCACCGGACTACCAGTGGTGACTCACCCCGTAGCCATGGCGTGGACGGCTGGCGTTGGAGCTTCTGGAGCCTTCGGTTGGGACGTGGCAGCGGCGGAGGCGGCGAGAGTAGCAGCGGCGGCCACGTGTCCCTAGGGTATCAGACCCTAGGGTTTCCATCTGGAGCAATCTGGACCGTTGGATCGTGCCAGATCCAACGGTCAGTCTGAGGCGGCTGGCTAGATTAGGGTTAGGAAACCCTAACTGAAACCCCCCAAATGTTTAGGGTTTTTGGTTGGTCTGGACCGGTTCTGGTTTGTTTGTAACTGGGCCGGTCCAGTTGTAATTGGGCCTGTAATTAATTATTTATATATGTATTTAATATATATTTAATAATAATAATAATGATAATAATAATAATAATAATAATAATAATAATAATAAT
The DNA here is from genome assembly GCF_006381635.1 of Hibiscus syriacus. Taxonomy (NCBI): domain Eukaryota; kingdom Viridiplantae; phylum Streptophyta; class Magnoliopsida; order Malvales; family Malvaceae; genus Hibiscus; species Hibiscus syriacus. The sequence continues at coordinate 195,742 of NW_024062730.1, forward strand.
AATAATAATAATATGGGTAAAAAATTAGTATCTTCAGTTAGGATGAGTTGAACAGCCAGACTCCAATCGAAACCCAGAAAACCAAGCTGCTGGCGGACACAGTATTCTCGTAGATGATGATATTAACTCCAACATCAACAACAAACCCTCTTTGTCTCACCCATCGTCCAGTTCCAGTCCTATGCTTCCTACTACCCACTAGAGTTGACGTAATATCAATGCTTGATTCATAGGCTGCTATATGTGTGACACATAGCCAAGCTTACAATTGTTAGAAGAGACATATATATCCGTATAAGCATGAATCAATAAAACACTTGAAAAGGCAATGAATGACACACACAGCCAAGCTTACAATTGTTAGAAGAGACGTATCCGTATAAGCATGAACCAATAAAACACTTAACAAAAAAATGAACTACCTTCTTTAGAGTACGTGAAGTAGAGGGGATGGGCTTAATGTTCATTGGTTGAGAAATTCATGGTGGACACCCAACTTAGTTATGTAAGTTTAATGTGGCAAACGAAACCATGAAAATAATCATAGTGCACACAATTATTTATCCTCATAACGAATAATGTACATGCACAAGGTTAAATTATTTTTTCTCTTAATAAATTCATAACTCAAGATTTGGATGGTCTTAGTGAGAAAATTTGATGAATTTACAAATTTTGGTTAAATATTTACTCTATATAAGTTCAAAACTCATTGATGAGTGTGTGGTCCTATCGCGAAGTACTAAATGGACTTACTACTGTACAAGACTTAGTTTTAATAAACTCTTAATGAATTCAATTCTAAGAGTTTGAGTGATCTCGTTTGAGAGTGACTTATTGAATTTACCGTTTAAAGAGGTTGACTATTTATTTTTAATGATTTCTTATACCAGAATTTGAGTGATTTGTTTAAAATAAACTTGAAAAAATTTATCTTATTTATTTTAAGATTGAGCTGTTGTAAAAGCTCTTAATTATTTTATAGTCTGGATTCGAGTTATTTATGTTGAGATAAATTTAATGAAATAACCTACGTAAGTAGAAGGATTAACCACCTTCTATGAAAAACGTTGGATTGTTTTTCTATTACACTTACTAGAATCTTGAAGATTTGTGATATATATATATATATATATATAATTTATTGCAAACCTTGGTGGATGAATAAGGTTAGTCGTGTGTCATGAGTTTACTCCTATCTTAACAAGTTCAAGACTTATTCACTTAGTTAAGAGAAGAATTACTCATTGTCACTATGTACTAGTTCAAGGCAGTCCACTACTGCTTAAACGACTAGTCTTGTTGTTGCTCTTCACATGTTTAAAATTGTTTTAAAAGGATATTTCTACATTAGTGGGTAATGTTAGTAATGCTATAGAAAAGATATATATGTCACATTGAGAAGGAGTATAGCTTTGAGAAGGTATTTAAAGGGCCACTCTTTCCCTCCTGTATTGAATTTGGAATGATAACTCCCTCGGACATACGCCGCCGCTGTCATCTAATTAGTTTGGATCAGTTCGGATCGTACCAATTACTTGTCTTTGACATATACTCTGATCGTATTCTTTTTTTGTTGTTGAAGAAAATCTGTAAGACTTTCTATGTAAAACGTTTTCTAAAGAAATTGAAATAAATTTTTTTAACTGTATTTATATACACATTTATGTGTGAAACATATACTTTTCTTTGTTTGAATGAAACAAATAATATTCTCTTGGTTGATATGACATAATTTTATGGATTTAATTCCTATTTATATCAATTGTTATAGTTATTTTGCTGCAACTTAATTGTTGTAATATTACAATAGATGAATTGGTTGCTTAATTCACACCTAAATATCTATTCTTGATTGGGAGAATGAGCCTATAAATACATATCATTTTCAGCACTTTCATATCATCCAAAAATAATTTCTCTCTCGTTTTAAAAGAAAATTTTCATTTCTTTCTCCAGAGTTATTTCGATTTCTTTAGAGTGAAGAGCAATGTCACCTTTGTCTACTCCAACATCTTGGGTGTACGAGATTTTAGAGAATTATATTAGTCTCAGGGGGCGTTTGTCTATTGTTGCGATTACGCACATCAAGTCAAAATAGCTAATAAGGCAGTAGATTACTATGACACAATTTTTTTGTTCCGATTTATTTAATTATTTATATTTTCAGTCAGTACTACAAATATGACTTCCTTGGACATCTTTCGTAAAACATGCTGAATGATATCATGAATCTCCCAGAATTTTATCATTGCTACTGAACATGTCCCTGAATTACTGGAAAACCCTAAGAACTATTCTCCTTTGTCATATTTGATTACACCACAACAAGCAATAACTTTATCGTTACATCATCGAATTAGATCAAAATCAATTGAGTTAGGTCAAATATTCATTCCTATTTAAATCTCTTTCGCCCGAGGAGGAGGAGGAGGAGGAGGAGGAGGAGGAGGAGGAGGAGGAGGAGGAGGAGGAGGAGGAGGAGGTTACTTTGGTTTTCACTTATTCATGAATACAGATGGCTCAAACGTGGGAGAAAATAAAAGTAAGATTAATTACAAATTAACATAAAAGTAAATTATTATTAATATATATGAAAAATAAGAAAAATTAACAGGTAAGATATATATATATATATTTCAGTAAAAAGTATTTGAAGAATATTCGAAAATCAATTTAGAACTTGTTTATTAATTAGTTGAAAAAACATTACGTTAAAAATAAAAATTTTGAGTAGTTTAAATTTTTAAACATGTTTGATAATAATATTAAAAAATATTTAATAATATATTTATAAAATAATATTAAAATATAAAAGTTGATTACAAATTATGTATTTAATAGAGAATACATATGGTTTAAATAAAAAATTCAAATGATTATGTAATATTTTTATATTTTTTTCAATGATGTGGTATTGTCTGATGAAACATCAGTATCACTTTCTTCTATTGCTCTATATTTTATTGGTTAAATTATTACAATACGCTGGTAATCCTCTCAATAGGGGGCCCAATGCCCAAAAAATGAAAAATTACTTATTGATCACTCATTAATTAATTATTTTTTAGTTTGGGCATATAACTATTATTTATTTAAATCACATTTAATTTATGTTTTGGTAACTCATCTTTAAAAATTTAGTAGTGATATTGGCGTGTCATCGTAAGATAACGTCATACCATAATTGAAAAATAATTAAAAAATGTCATGTTAACATCGTTAAAATTTTTAACGGTGAGTGATCAAAATAGAACCAAAATGTAAGATTAGCTATGATTTTGAAAAAATAATAGCTGAGTGATCAAAATATAAATTAAGTAATAGACGGGTGACTAATTAGTTAGTTTACCCTAAATAAAAAAATTATGAATTAGGTTGGATAAAAATTTTATTATGTTCATATCGGCCTAGTCTATAAAATTTTTCTAGTTTGGCCACTACTCTCAATTCAATTTATTTCATACGTAAATGGTAAGATTTAAATTCATGATTTTACTTAAAAGTTTAGTGTTTCATCCCACTAAACTCACTTTATTGTTGGTATTACACTACACTTTATTGATAAAATATGTACATAGATTTATCAAATGTTGTGGATGCAAGTTGAATTGATATTAAATATTCATACGAGGGAAACGCCCAACGAATCATGAGTCGCCCATTGTCTTGATTTTCGAGCGGTTCTACATGTTGATGTCTTCCACTTGTTATTAACAAAGACAAAACACCCCAGTGGAGTCCATTGGTTTGCACTTTCCTTACCATTTTCATTGCTTGCCAAACGTACGGCCATGGATAAAACCGAAGCCAAGGAACATTAAAAACATCTTCACCGTCTTTGAACAAATCGTTTGTTCTTTCACTTTTAACGAGCCATACATCAGCTCACGGGCATCCAAGCCAACTGCTTTTGTCCTATCACTTCATCATTTATATTAGGTCACTCGCTCTCACAATCAATCCATTATTTTTTTGTAAGCTTTAGCTGATATGTCTGTAGGGATCTTTGCTTCGCCGGTCGCCGGTTCTGGTTTTGTCGGGTTGAAAACCAGTGTTCCAAAGCTGGTTCCGACTAAGGATTCGGTTTCGTGGAGCAACAGAACTGTCTCCAATGGTTCAAGAACCCACTGCATGAAGGTAATACCGTACTGTCATCGGTTTTTCAGTTCAATTTTTGACGATATTGTGGCTTCCATAACATGTTTTGTTTTGTGAGTTTTTACAGACATGGAATCCGATCAACAACAAGAAGTTCGAGACGCTCTCTTACCTTCCACCTCTCTCCGATGACTCCATCGCAAAGGAAGTCGATTACATGATGAAGAATGGCTGGATCCCTTGTCTTGAATTTGATGAGGTAAACAACAACCATAAACATAAAATTTTGTTTATACTCATTTATTTAACTTAACAAACATAAACAAATCTTATATTGACCGTTAACGAATATTCATTAATTTATATCCCTACTTCTTAGTGCTCCTATCTAACAATTTAAGTGGTGACTTCTCCTGTAGGTGGGGGCTGTCCACAGGGAGAACAGTAGGATTCCAGGATACTACGACGGGAGATATTGGACGCTGTGGAAGCTGCCGATGTTCGGGTGCAGCGACTCATCTCAAGTGCTGAAAGAAATCTATGAATGTAAAAAGGCATACCCCAATGCTTATATCCGCTGCCTGGCGTTTGACAATAAGCACCAAGCTCAGTGCATGTCCTTTCTCATTCAAAAACCCTACTGAAATCCAGACGGGACCTAGAACAATACTGCATACGTCCATGTGTTCCCCTCCCCCCCCCCACCAGAAATCTCTGTTTAGAACTTTTCGTCGACTTCTCTTAATATATGATCTCTCGTTCTTCTGCCTTTTTCCGGTGGTGTCGAATAAGACGGTGGGTGAATGATTAACGGAATGGTGGGTTTTGTTTGTTAATTAACGCACTTATTTGCTTTTATTAAATAATAGTGATGGTTTGGAACAAGTTTAAACTTTATATGTGCTGCACTAAATTCATGGTGCTTTGTACACTTCCTTTAACTTGTTGGATTTTCCATTGATCATCATTGGATTCCAATAAAAAAAATTAAAATTTAAAAGAAAATCTAAAAATTATTACTATTAGATTTCCTAAAATTTTTACTGGATTTCATCTAAAAATATTTGATAATTTTTATTTACTTTTTTTTCAAAACTTTTATTTTAATATATGTTTATATTTTTTAATATTAAAATAAGTGCTCTTAAAATATAAAATTTATATTTAATTTAAATAGTTATAATGGAGTGTTAATATTCATATATTGAATGATCTCAATAGAAAATTAAAGAGAGTATTTGTTGAGTCAATCGAATTAAAAAAAAACAGTTAAGAGAGAGTAAATTGACAAATAAAAATTTTGGTAGAAACTTAAACAAAAAATGAAAAATAATGAACATAAGAATTTAGAGTTATTCGATTTTCTAAACTAAAGTCTTCCTCAACCATCTTAGCTATTCACGCTAAGGGTTTTTACAAATTTACTATTTTTTAGCAACCTTTGAGGATAAGATGTAACCTTACAATATCTAAAAAATTATAGTTCGAATTATTGAGACAGTCTCTCAAAGAGAAAAATACAAATTTACAAATAGAAAAACCTCAATAGGAATGAGTTTGCACAGTTCTAGAATAAATAAGAACACTTGAAAAATAAATACAAATTGAGTACAAAAGTGTTCTTTAAATGCAAAAGGAATATTGAAGGATACTGACTTGAATTTTTGGTTCTATTTGATTCCTTAGGTTTTCTTTGTAATCTTTTTTTTATATGAGTTGAAATCTTATTTGTATAACCTTTAATTTAGTTCTAACCGTTTGGATAGTTATAAGAATTAATAGTTGTTGGGATGAAGTTTCTCGCAATAAATGCTACACAGACACTTTGAGTATCGATACTACCTACATTAATTACAAAAATATAATCGTTGTCAAAAGAGAGTATTGATGCTACTAAAAGGGAGTATTATTACTACTATTATAAGTAGGATCAATACCTGATGAGAATCAGTGCAAAAAATACTTAATGAAATTTGGCATTCTAAAAAACATAAGGGCAATATTGGTACTACAATTTAGAGTATTTGTACTATAGTATTATTGATATCAATTTTGTATTATGAAAATTTTAAAACCAAAGGAATATCGATACTAACTTGAGCAATACCAGTACTACTTTGTATTTTTAAGTTTTTACCATCGGTACTACATCGATGCCACATGAAAAATATCAATATTGTTTTTGTAGTATCGGTACTGTTGTGCTTAAAATTTTTTTTATTCAATTAAAGTTCGAAACACTTAAAAAAATTGTTTCAAATTATTTCCAGTATGTGACTCAATTTTTCAATAAAGTAAAGAGTAAAATGGAACTTTCAAAAGAATTTGTATATGTTGACGAAAACGGGTAAAGGAAACGAAAGAACACGAGAATTTTACGAGGTTCGGCAATGTGCTTACGTCCTCGGTGCCTAGGCGGCGCTAGAATTTTATTCAATGATATTTTAGGTCTAGGTTACATCTCTATTTATAATAGAAAACCCTGGTACATAATTACAAAATTAACCCTGTACCGTACCGCGGGGGCTGCGCCCCCGCACCCCTAACCCACATAATTCGTAACCCCACAACGAGACTTTCTTTGTAAGGACAGTTGATGTTCGCTTCGCTCACTCTGCTCCATCTCCTGTCCTCTTTACTGGTATATTTATGAGCCATACCTAACAAATCTCCACCTTGGCGAATATCCTGCCTCTTGAAAATTCAATGTGGGTTGGGTTACCTTGATTCTTTAACAACTCGAAACATTCAACAAGTCCAAGCAATGCTTGAACTTGTCTGTCGTAACTGGCTTAGTGAACATATCAGCGGCATTTTCATCAGTATGTACCTTCTGAAACAAAACCTCTCCAGATGCAACCAACTCTCTGATCTTGTGGAACCTTACATCAATATGTTTAGTTCTAGCACGATACACCTGATTCTTAGTCAAGTGAATAGCACTTTGATTATCACAAAGCAACTGAACTCCACCTTGTTGAACACCCAACTCCTTCACTAAACCAGTAAGCCATAAAGCTTCTTTTGCAGCTTCAGCCGCTGCCATGTACTCAGCTTTAGTTGTAGATAGAGCCACAATAGACTTCCAACAAATAGGCCCTCCACCAAGAGTAAAGACATACCCTGTCGTAGATCTTCTATTATCCAAGTCACCTGCATAGTCTGAATCCACATATCCTACAACCAAAGGATTATCCCGCTGACTCCCAAAAACAATTCCATGTCCCACAGTACCCTTTAAGTACCGAAAGATCCACTTGACTGCATCCCAATGTTGCTTACCAGGTTTAGACATGTACTTACAAACTTGACTAACAGCATGAGCTAAATCAGGACGAGTACATACCATCGCATACATCAAGCAGCCAACAGCATTAGAATACGGAACCTTTGCCATATTTTCAGCTTCCTTATCTGTCTTAGGGCACTGTTCTGATGAGAGCTTAAAGTGATTCGCCAATGGAGTGCTAACTGGTTTCGCGCTGCTCATCGCAAACCTTTCTAGCATTTTCTCAACATAACCCCGTTGAGATAGCCGCAGTTTCCTTGAGTCTCTGTCCCTGCAAATTTCCATTCCAAGAATTTTCTTTGCAGCACCTAAATCTTTCATATCAAATTCCTGACTCAATAAAGTTTTCAAACCGATAACATCATCCATGTTCTTCGCAGCAATCAACATATCATCAACATACAGTAATAGAAAAATAAAAGAACCATCATCAAGGTTCTTAACATAGACACAACAATCATACTCACATCGGTTGTAGCCAATCTTGATCATATAGGAGTCAAACCGTTTATACCACTGTCTCGGAGACTGTTTTAACCCGTACAAAGATTTCTTCAATCTGCAAACTAAATGCTCGTTTCCAGGTTGAGTGAAACCTTCAGGTTGCCGCATGTAGATCTGCTCCTCTAAATCACCATGCAAAAAAACAGTTTTAACATCCATATGCTCTAAATGCAAATCCCAACTAGCCACCAATGCAAGTACTGCTCGGATTGAAGTGTGCCTGACCACAGGAGAAAAGATTTCATCATAATCAACTCCTTTCTGCTGTGAAAAACCCTTCGCTACCAAACGAGCCTTGAACTTCTCCCCCTCTTTTTCTGTTACTGCTGGTTTCTTCTTATACACCCATTTGCAACCAATCGGCTTCTTACCCTCAGGAAGGGGAACTAACTCCCATGTGCGATTGTGATTCAAAGACTCCATCTCCTCAACCATGGCTGCCATCCACTTGTCGTTTTCCTGACTAGTAACGGCATCATGAAAAGTAACGGGATCATCACTGCTAACAGTAAGTGCAAAAGATACCAAGTCTTCAAAACCCAATCTGTTCGGAGGCTTTATATTCGTCCGTCTCACCCTGTCTCTGGCGAGACTATAATCCTGCAAATCATCCGTAGTGGAACCACCAGAAGTCGGTTGAGAAGTTTCTGGTTTCTCAACTGGAAACTGCTCGAAATCTACCACTGTCGTGTCTTGCTTCTGCTGCAACATAGACTGTTCATCAAAACGACATCTCTACTAATCACAACTTCTTCGCAACTGGATCCCAGAACTTGAATCCTTTGACACCTTTCTTGTAACCCAGAAAAATGCACTCCTTCGATTTTGCATCAAGTTTGGATATCTCATCAGCAGGTACATGCACATAAGCAGGACAACCAAAAATCCGTAAGTTATCAAAACTAACATCATGACCAGTCCATACCTCTTCTGCAACTTTCCCAGCCAGCGATGCCCTTGGCGATCTGTTGATAAGGTAACACGCCATGTTAACAGCCTCAGCCCAGAAGTGTTTGGGAAGCCCCGCATTCAACCGCAAACATCTGGCTCTTTCATTCAACGACCTGTTCATTCGTTCCGCAACACCATTCTGTTGTGGTGTCTTGCGTACTGTAAAATGCCTCTGAATCCCATGCTCCTTACAGAATTGTAGGAACTGTGAATCTGTGTACTCCGTACCATTGTCAGACCGCAAACACTTGATTTTTCGTCCTGTTTGGTTTTCTACCTCAGCTTTCCACAGCTTGAACTTCTCAAAAACTTCAGATTTCTGTTTCAAAAAATACACCCAAACTTTCCGTGAAAAATCATCAATAAAAGTAACATAGTACCTAGATCCACCCAAAGACGATGTCATGGAAGGCCCCATACATCAGAATGCACATAATCAAGAATCCCTTGAGTTGTGTGCTTCGCAGTCTTGAAACGGACTTTAGTCTGTTTACCAAGAACACAATACTTGCAAAAATCGAGCTTACAGCTTTTGACACCATGCAACAAGTTTCTCTTGTGTAATTCTGCCATACCACGTTCACTAAGATGAGCAAGGCGCATATGCCACAATTTTGTCGTATCATCACAGGACTCAACAGAGTGAACTCCACCTGCAACGGTACTCCCTAACAATCTGTAGATATTCCCTGCAGTCATCTTGCCTTTCATCACAGTCAATGCTCCTTTAACAATCCGAATGGTTTCCCTATCCTCGTCAGCCTTAGGGATAAAACCATTCTTGTGCAAAGTGCCCAAGGAAATCAAATTCTTCTTCAAGTCTGGGATATGTCGAACACCACTCAACGTCCGAATGGAGCCATCGTGCATCTTAATTCTGACATCACCAATACCAACAATATTGCAACATCGATCATCACCCAAATAAACCGAACCAGAATTAACCGGCCTGTATGTCGAAAACCATTCCCTATTTGGCGTGATGTGATAAGAACATCTAGAATCAAGAATCCAAGCATCCGTCAATTGTGTCGTTGAAATAGAAAGCATATCACCCTCACTGCAATTAGAAGTATCATCCTCGACTACGTTCACAGACTTGGATGAGCCATCACGCTTCTCATCAGTCTGTTTTTTCAACTTCGGACAGTCTCGCTTCATATGTCCCGCCTCCTTGCACTTGTAACAGTGAATCGTCTTCTTATCCCTGGATTTGGATCTGGAATTCCGCTTCCCGGACCCTGCCTTCTCTGGCTTCCGTCCACGATCTCGATTACCCTTGACATATAAGCTATCGGCTTGAGAGCTTTCCCCTGCATTCTGCTTCCGCTGGTTGTGAGCCAACAAGGCTGCAGTAATCTCCTCAACGTTGATAGTCTCTTTCCCATATGTAAGAGTAGTCACCATGTGTTCGTAAGAGGAAGGCAACGAACACAACAGAATCATCGCTCTGTCTTCATCCTCAATTTTCACATCAAGCCGAGCCAGATCAGAAACGATTTGATTGAAGACATTCACGTGTTGCGCCAAATCGTGATCGTCCTGCATCTTCAGCCCATACAACCGCTGCTTCAGATACAGTTTTGTCGTTAAGGATTTGGACATAAACTGACTTTCCAACTTCCTCCAAATTTCGTCTGGAGACGATAGATGCATGACGTGATACATGACCTCGTCCGCCAAGCATAATCGTATGGTTCCTGCCGCTCGCTGCTGCAATTCTTCCCAATATTCCTCATCCATCGACGCCGGCTTTGTAGGTCGCAAAGCCTTCAAGATCCCTTGCTGCGCCAATAGATCCTTCACCCTCGTTTGCCATAATCCGAAGTTACCCTGACCATCGAATTTCGCGACTTCGAATTTTGCTCCTGACATCTGATACCAATTATTGACGAAAACGGGTAAAGGAAACGAAAGAACACGAGAATTTTACGAGGTTCGGCAATGTGCTTACGTCCTCGGTGCCTAGGCGGCGCTAGAATTTTATTCAATGATATTTTAGGTCTAGGTTACATCTCTATTTATAATAGAAAACCCTGGTACATAATTACAAAATTAACCCTGTACCGTACCGCGGGGCTACGCCCCCGCACCCCCCAACCCACATAATTTGTAACCCCACAACGAGACTTTCTTTGTAAGGACAGTTGATGTTCGCTCCATCTCCTGTCCTCTTTACTGGTATATTTATGAGCCATACCTAACAGTATATTTGAATGGCATAATATAATATAATCTTAAAACTTATTAGAAATATTAATTACTTTTGGTATATCAAAATATCAAAGTATGTTCAACAATATTATTCTTTTTAGAGATTTGGAATTTGAGTAGTTGCGTTTATACGATGTGTATGCATTATTAATGATTAAATTTTTTTTAAACAAATATTGTTTTGTAATCATCTCAAATTATTAAAAAAATATAAAGATAAATTATTAAAATTGTAATTTAATCTTTTTTAATAAAATATTAACTTCTCTTATGAGTCAAATTATTAACAACTCATTTTAATTGATACATACATACATACATTATTATCGGGAATGTAGATATTATTTTTACTAGCAAAATTTTTAGTCAATTTTTAAATTAAAATGATGGGTTAATATGAATCATGGATCATGGATCTTGAATTTGGATTTATGGTTGGACTTTTAAATTTAAGCTTTTGGATCTATGAGCTTTAATATATATATATATATATATATATATATATATATATATATATGCATGTTGTGAACTCAGTTTCTTAATGATATGAACTCAAGTAATTAAGATGTATTCCACTGAAGAACAAGAAATTACAGCAAATAGAGAAGATAAAATGAGAAATAGGAGGAAAGAATAGAGAGAAAACTAGAAAGGGAGAGAGTAACAATTTGTAACAACATTTCATGCCTTTTCTTCTATTCTCCACTGCTTTTTATAGCTAGTTGCCGCAACCAACAAGGCTTAAGAGTTTGCTGAACTGGCATGGCTGGCTCTTGAGTCATAACAATACCATCCCCTCGAAAAAGAACCTTGTCCTCAAGGTTCCAAGTACGAGTTGCTCTTCCAGACTCCTCCATATGCATCCAAGTAGCTGTCACGAGACAAATTAATCCCGACCCATGATCTGTCTGTATCAATCAAGATAAGAACAAGTATGTAATACCCCAAATTTTGGTTAATGATTAAAGTTGGATTTTTGAAAAATTGGAAGGGCAAATATGGAAATTGATAAGTAGTATTTTTATATTTGTTTAAGAATATTAAAATGAAGATAGAATGGTGGTATGAAAGTAAATTTTAGGATTCATTAATGGTAATTTAGATATTTGGGACAAAAATGAATTTTTAATTCATTTTTAGACCCAAAGTAGAGATATTGGGTAGGAATACTAATTTTTTTTATATGTTATTCTCCATTCCACCATAGCCAAGGTAAGTGGATTTTTCTTTTTTCAATTTTGGTCTATTTTAGTGAGTTTTGGTACTAAAGTGTGAAATAGATAATTAATCTACATTAAATTATCTATAATTTGGTATAATTATTTTATAGGTTTCTTGGTTTGATCATCAAATTAGTTGTTATGGTGGGTGAAGAACAAGTTAGAGTTGGGTGATTCAAGAATTTATTTTTATGTTGATGGTGTACTAAAGTTGTTTTCAAGTGTGTAAGATGATTGAAATTAATTGGAAAGGCATATTTAAGGATTTGATTAGGACCTAGGGTTTATGGAAGTACTGATTTTTAATTAAACTTATATGAAATTGTTTTGGAATTTCATGAAATTGAAGTTGGGAGAATTTTACAATATTTTCCTATGAGTTAGAATTGATGTTAGAATGGTTATTACATGATTTGGAAGATTGATTGGACCAATTTAGAACTTAGTGGATTTGTAGGGACCATTTTATATATTTTAGGAATTATGAGGAAACAAGAGTAATTGTTTAATCATTGAAGGTCTATACTAAAAGTTAAGTATTAAATGTTGATTTTAGGTTGGAACCTATAATTTTAAGTTGCAAGCCATGTTTTAGGTTGCAACCCAGAATTTTAGGTTGCAAACCAGATTCTTTTTAAATTACAAGCAAGAATTAGAGAATCGTGATATCATCGAGAAAGTAGATTAACGAAGGACTTGAAGTGTGATTTTTGGAATATTAAAGTTAATAGTTACGATTAGTATCAAATAAGTATTAAATAAATATTTTTGATTTAAGTTACTAAATCTTGCTTATGTTAATAGGTTACTAACATATGCTTTGAAATGTATGTATTGTAAATGTGATTTCCGTTTAGATATATAACATTTTGCACTAATTGTGCGTTCCGGGCTTTACGATGTGTTGACATTGTGAATTGTCATTATGTGATATAACCTTTTAATAAAGTGATGTTGTGTTCTACAATACCTATATTTATGTGTTGCACCAAGGGTGCATTCTTTTGTGACAGTTACGACTGCATATTATGCACACACTCATTATGATTAGTGTACCTAGTATTCTCAGTTGTGTACATTTGGCTATCAATCAAATATTCCAAAATATGAAGGAATGATTGATGCATTGAAAGTGAATCTTTCTTTGAATGTTTTTATCTGTGAATTTGGATATAGATATTCTAAATTAATATTTTTCAGGTTTTTGAAGAAAGAAATAAATTATTCTGTCTATTATTGTGTACTTATATTTTTATATAAAATGTTCTCTGTAAGAAATATTTATTTATTCATCTTATGACAATTTGAATGATTTATTTTAAATAATGTCTCACTAAGTTGTTACTTAGCGTATGAACATTTCATGCATAGGTAAAGGAAAATATTAGTCGGTGGAGTTGGGAGCTTAGCAAGCATCACCTTTTAAGGACTGCATCTATTCCAGTATCAGTATCGTATTTATCGCTTTTGACTTGACTAGTTGGCATGTATATTAAATATGTGTTTTGGTTGCTCTGGTAAACTAGTTTATAAATTAGGTTGTAATATATAAATTAATATGAATATTATGTATGTTAGTGGATATGATATATATTTTGCATGAAAAATAATCTTATCGAAATGGATTTTAAGTAGGCAATTTTAAGCAGTTTTATTTCTAATATGATTCAGTGCCTAACTTTTAAATTGCTGTCTAAAATCAAATTTGATTTTAAAATCAAAATATCAAATTTTAAGTTATACGAGTTACTAATTCTATAAAAATAATAATAAACAAGTTAACTTTTTTTTAGTTTGACTCGATTTTGTTTAGCAAGTGTTTAAGAAGTCGATGTGACATTTTTAATTCGTAATTGAGTACGTTTAAGGGTGTTACAAAGTACAACACCCCAAAATATCGTATTCTTGCACGATTTGTCAACAAGAATATAGTTGCACAAAGCTAGTATTTCTAGTGATATAGTTCTTGCAGCAGCATATAATAATGAATTTCCTTGCTACAGACCTGAGGTTGCAAACTATGTTGCAGCCTATTGTGTTTGACTCATCTTGGATCATCGAACATTGAAGCTATTGGAGGTGTTGTTAGAGTATGCTCAAAGACCAATCATATGATGATTGTAATAATACTTTTATTTACCAATTTTATTGATTAAAGGCATTGCCGCTATTATTTTCATTTATATATATGTGTTTAACATAAACTGGAAGATAATAAAGTCCATATAATGACATAATTGTTATTATTAAAAGATCCCTAGTCAAGTATTATTATGGGCATGGACAATAATAATACACTTAAGACTAACATGTTATTGATTGATGACAATGAGTTGTCATTGACATAGAGATGTCAGAATTGATACATGATTATATTGTTAGAGAACAATGTATTGGATTGACCGACCATGAGCATATGTCTTGGATTATTATGTGACAGTCATAACATTGCTCATGGTGATGACTATATGTATGATCCTCAACTTGAGATCAATACTATCCCAACATATATTGTTGTATGTTTTGATGCAGCTAAACAAGCTCCGTAACTGGTTGCTCTATAAAGACTGTTATTGAATATATCTCAATATATGTAGTGAGTGTGTATGATTAAGATAGGATTTTTCCTTCCTACATAATAGGAAATATATCACAAGCCACTTGATTGAGTAAGACTAGAAACGCATGGCCATGCTCGAATAAGTTGATATGAGATATCATAAACTATTCGTTAATTAAAGTCTACTCTAGATATCAAGAAACAATATATGGGCTATACAAGTGTGGCTATTCCAAGACTTGTGCCTATTCTAGATATAAAGGACATAAGGATGTAATACATAAAAAAGTAATCACCAAGATGATATGTCGAATCATATTTTCTTGTAACTTAGGTGACAATGATATATTGCTAGATGTCACTCATTGTATGTAATATTAGAATTGTTCTAATAATTACTGCTAACGTTATAAGAACCTAAAATGTCACACCCTAGGATTAAAACGAGCAAAGATGTACAATTTGTTGTACGTTACTAAAATATATATATAGAGTTAATTAAATATATGTTTTAATAATCCCGAATATTTAATTTCAATTAATTAATTAAATATAGATTTAATTAATTTGAAATAAAAAAATCCTCAATATGATTAGGGTAACTTGGATATAAGAGGATTATTAAATTTCAGTTAATTAAATATAGATTTAATTAATTTGAAATAATAAAATCTCCAATATGATTAGGGTAACTCGGATATAAGAGGATTATAAAATTCAATTAATTAAATATAGATTTAATTAATTTGAAATAATAAAACCATAATATGATTAGGGTAACTTGGCTATAAAAGGGTGTGTTAGGTCTAGCAGTCGTTTTTGCAACACACTCACAAACCCTTCAGTTGTTTTCTCTCAAAACAGTTTTGGGAAAAACAAATATTGCTCTCAATCGGGTGAACTTAGTAGAGGCCGAGACGTGATTTCGTGGAGGCTTTAGATTCGAATCGATCTACACCACCGTATTCACTACTGTTCTTGCTGTTTTCAAGGAACCCACTGTAAGTATTCGCATCTCTTCCTCCCGATTTCGATTTTTTATACTTGGATCGCTGGTGAGACCGTCGAGTTTTGTTTCCGCTGCGCCATGGGGTACGCCGACGGTCCCAACAGATATATGCCGAATATAAGTGAAAATTGAACCGACAAAAAAAAGATCTTTTCATGCTGTCTGTCATAACCATTTTAAAAAAAATAATTATTTATTATTTTAAAAAAACAATTATGATTTTTATTTGAAAATTTTAGTGATTTTGAATTGATTTGAATTAAATTGAAAGAGAGTCGCCATCGACCTTTGAGTTACGTGGGTCGAATACTTAAAAATGTATTTTTAAAATAATTTTAAGGAAAAATCATTTTTTAATACAAAAGTTGGTTTGCGTTTACCAAAAATTCGATTTAATGGGTCTAGGAATCGATTACGCGTGGGAAAGGATTAACACCCCACAACGCCCAAAATTGATACTCAATCGCTTATATATTGTCGTAAATGGTGAAAATTATGAATTTGCATCGATAATTAAAAATATGATTCATTTACTGAAGTTAATTTAATTTGCTTCGAATTAATTAGTTAGAGAAAATTTCTTAACTTGAA
This sequence comes from Hibiscus syriacus, assembly GCF_006381635.1. Classification (NCBI taxonomy): domain Eukaryota; kingdom Viridiplantae; phylum Streptophyta; class Magnoliopsida; order Malvales; family Malvaceae; genus Hibiscus; species Hibiscus syriacus. The sequence goes on from NW_024062730.1 coordinate 212,181, forward strand.
AAGAAATCTCGAGATAAGCAATCCTCCATCGAAAAAATTATCTCATCTATTTCTTATCTGTAAAGAATATTCCCTCATTGGAGCCAAGACCATTTAAAGAAAAACATGAGCATCGAATATAAACTGAAAATTGACATTTGCGTAAAAGAACGTAAATTTCCATTTAAAGAAAAATACATTGCATTATTTGAATAAAAAAGATTTAATTAGTAAAATAAACGAGATTTATTTCAAGTTCCCATTTCGTTAAATGTTATATCGGATTGCATCACTTCGACCAAATGATACTTTCCACGCTCTTTCTACAAATCGATTCTTGAAATATTCGAATATCTCATCAATAGATAAAAAATACAATGGAAATAAATGTAATTGGAAATATATGAAATAAAATATTTACAATAAATGGATCTAGGAACATTTATTTAATATAATACATATAACTACATAATATGTAAAATATATTCATACATGAAGGACTAAAATAAAAATAAATAAACATTACAAATCAAAATGAAGTCACCAAAAATAAGTCTTTACATGACTAAAATAGAATTAACATAAACTTGAAGGACTGGAAAGTAAATGTAAATAAACCAGATCCACAATAGTCACTTTGAACAAATATAGGTACTAGAAACAAAAATAACCCATAAATAATAGTTAATGACTAAAATAAACTAAACCAGAAACATGAAGGAGTAAATAATAAATAGACCAAAATGCATTCATATGCAAAACAGTGACCAAACTAAAATATTCTCAACTATCTCGACCAAATTCAAACACTAACAAGAATGGTATAATACATAGGATAGTGATTAAAAAATACACATGGTAAGATAAGGGCTCAAATTAAAATATCACAAAGTTCATTAATGGCTAAAATAAAATGTTACAAACAAGGGGGACCTGAAAAACAATTAGTCCACACGCTAAAAAAACACGCTGAAAACCCCCTAGAACGATGTCGTTTTGCTTAGTATATATATAATAACTAAGGCCAAAACAAGGCCATCCTCTACATTTGTGTGGTTCGAAATCAGAGGGAAGAGAGAGAGTTTTCTAACTCTCTCAACTCCCTCAATCGGGGAAGAGAAAGGTCATCGCCGCCGGTGGCGTTCACGGCGACCCACGGTGACCGGAGAAAGGCAACCACCCAAAAAATTTTCTCTCCTCACCTTCAACTTGAAACCCAAACTATTTTAGCCTAAAACTCCCTTTAAACCCCCTAGATATAAGTTTTACCTTCCGAATACTCGAAGTTTCCGACGACCTTTAGGATTCCGGCTTCTTGCACTAAGGTAAAATATCTCTCTCTTTTTTATTCCCTTTCCTTTTCCTTTCGATTGCTCTTTTATTTTCCTCGGTGTGAGTTGTTTCTTTTTGTTTTTCCTTTTGGATTCCCCTTTTGTTCTCTCTGGTTTTTCCCGATTCTTCCTCCCTCTTTTTCTGTATTTTTCTTTCTCTTTTATGGTGATCCCCCTTGACTGCTCTCTGCCCCCTGTCTTTTTTGATTTAGGGTTGATAGTTGGTGATAATAGTGAACTCTCCTGAGTAGGGGCATGGTTCTCTGATCTTGGTAGGTGAAGAATCCTGATTTTTCGGGATTACTTGTCATTTTAAAAATGGGTTCACTGTTGATGACATTTTTGTTGCTTTTGATTTTTGAATTGATTTGCTTTATGTGAGTTACTGTAGATGACGATGGGGCGGTTGAAATGGCGGTCGGATCGTCGGGAACGGGCCGGAACAGTGGTGGTGGTGCGGCTGGATTAGGGTTTAAAAACCCTAATTATTCTAGGTTGCTGAGTTAGGCCCGGGTCGAGTCTGGATCGGGTATGGATCCTGGGTCAGGTCTGAATTCTCTTGTAGTGGGTTGTTGGGCTTCAGGTTGATGTTATGGTTGGGCTTATATGTTGGGCTTCGTTTGTAAACTGGGCTCAGGGTGAGGGCCTGCAAAAATTATTAAAAATAATAATAATAATATTTTTTAAGACCTGGACGGGTGTCTACACTCTCCTCGATGTTGGTCTTGTCACAACTATTCTATAAATCATGTTTTTTGTATTCTCAAGATTGCTTTGCAGAAAAACAAAGTCGTTTGTGACATTTTCATAATGCATGACATCTTCCTCGCTTGGATCTAACCTTGATGAAGCTTTTCCCTCGTTGTTTCGAAAAACAATAACGAGTAAACGATTAAGAACCAACTTATTAGCAATTTCTCGGCTGCTTGCTACACTCTCTCTAGCAGATGTGGGTGCATCTGGTTTGCAATCGACTAGACGGACACAATCATTGAGGGCATCGAGTTCTGCGGCACACTTGTTAATTTCCTGTCTTTCAAAGAATTTACTCTCGTCAACAGCTATCACTTCCTTAGCATCCGAGGATTGATGCTTCCTTACCCTATTAGAATCGATAACATTCAATCCAATATCCCCAAAAGCTTTTTCTGCTGGCAGATCCGAATCCATTGCAAAGACATCAGTAACCAAGCAAGTTTTTAGATAGCAAGTATCATTTATCAGCATCATGGAGTTCAGCAATATCTTTTGACGTTGAAGAATTGACTTCATCTAACAAATAACTTTTTCTCTCTTCTACTACATCGTCGACAACAAAAATGTCTCTTACTTCTATTAATTCAGATTCTCCTGAAATTTTTTCATCATATGTCCCCTTCGAATGCTCATATCTTGATGAATTCTCATCTTCCTCCCTTAAATTCACACCAGAAGCATTCACCATAGTCCAAATTAACATGTAGCTATTATAATGAGAATATAAAACAAGAATCTCAACAACTTTAAGTTCAACAAACCCATCACCCTTAACGCCCTTAATTACTACAGCAGGAAAGAGATCAAAACTTCCACAGTATCTATTTGAAGCCTCCAAAGGAAGAACCACTTAGAAACAAAGTTTTCATCGTCGACTTCGAAACTTCTAATGAATCGAGTCATACCCCTTCCCATTAACAAAAGCTTGAACTTATAAGGATCGTCAAACTTAACCCGTACCTTCTCATGTGCCAACACAAATGAATGGGTTCCTTCAATATTTGCCCCAACATGAACAATCAGAACCAGGAAATACTCAATAGGTAATCCCTTATATATTACCCACGTAGGTTGAACATACAACACACATAACATCCGAACCATGGAAATTTTAGTGACTAAAATGCAATTTTCGAAAATTACATGGCCTAAATAGAAAGTCAAAGCCAAGTGATTCATCTTTGACTAAGAAATATTTTAATGGAAATATTGCAATGGCATATTGTAAATATCAAGTTTTATTAATGATAATTTTGAGATTTCTCATTAATTGAATTTTAAATTCAATTATATTATTAAAAAGCCATGTGTTAAGAATTTTAATACTAGAATAATCATGAAAAATCAACATATTTCCAGCCATCTTCCTCCATTAGGCCGAAACTCCATTGCTTACCAAGGTATAATTTTTGTTTTGATTTTTGAAGCTACATACTTGATTTTTGGATTAAGCTATTAGACAGAGAATTAATCTACATTAAATTCTCTATCATTTGATATAAATTTTACATGGTGATCATGCTATGGGTTTATGGATTTTGAAGAATTGATGAAGGATTTTTATGTTTTTGATGTTGGAGATTATTTCTAAAGCATGTATGATGATTAAAATTATTTGTACATGGTTATATAATATTCGGCCACATCTAAGGTTTGTTGAGATTGGTTGATTTTGGTTTAATTTGATGTTATGATGGTTAGAATAACATGAATTTAATGTAAATAAGTTGAATTCATGCTTGAAATAGAATGGAAATTAAGCCTTAGAGGACTTAGTATATTCGGCCATAAGGAAAATTTGGGGGGAAATTATTGAAAAATTTCTTATGGTCTAGAATTGATATTAGAAGTGTTCTATGTAATTTGGAGATTAATTTGGATCAATTTGGAGCCTTGAGATAGTAAAAGGTCTAATTTACAAGTTTTGAGAATTGTGGGACATTATAGCAAGAATATGGTAATTGGGGTGTTCAATGATGAATTTTAATTATGCAATGATGGAAATTTAAGTTGAAAAGTTTTTTGGAACCAAATTGCAAATTTGGTAAATGACAAGGTGGAATTCAAAAGGTCTTGACATTTTAGGGACCTAGTTGCGAGCTTACCAAATGTGAAAGTATCATTTGGGTAAAATATTACATTGCTGGAAAATTTATTTATATGCTGTTTTTTGAGTTTAAATGTTGAGTTGGGATAAAATTATAAGTTTATAAAGGTGAATGGTTGAATTCAAAAAGTCTAAGAAACTTTGGGATGAAATTTCAAGTTTTTGAATGTTAAAGTATTGAATTGAGAATTTTATTAAGGTGCTAGAAATTTTAGTAATTAAAGTGCAATGAACATAATGGTGAAGGATCATTATGAATTTAATGGAAAAGTTAAGGTGAATTTTAGAAAAAAATCATAATTAGTGGTTTGATTGCGTAATTGGCAAAAGTTGAGGGGTTAATGATAAAAATAAATATTTATGAAATTTAAAGAGTATGTTTGAGAAGTTTGAAATTATGATGGAAATACGATTTAGTTTCATGTCGATTAAGTATCAATTTTATTTTTATAGATTTTTTTATTATTAAGTTTAGATTATGTTAGTTCAACACTATTATATAATTTGAATATTTTATGTTATTATATGATATTGTTAGATTACGATAAACCTAGCGAATCGAGTGATCCGAAAGGAAAGAACAAAACACAAGAGTAAGGAGTATTATAAAAGTTCGGTAGTGAGGCAAATGTGAATGCAGATTATTTATTTAATTATTTTGAACAAGAACGACTTGCGATAAATTAACCTTATATTATTATTTTCAAGTGTGATTTATAACTTTAATTATGGATTATTTCCATAATATTTTCATCAAGTTTAATGAATGATTTAGGGTATGAATTGCCTAAGTATGATTTTTATGATGATAAATATTAAATGTTTATGATTTCTAAGAAGTTGGATATTAAACGATTATTTTATGATTTATAAGCCCACTGTATGTTGTATTGAGAGTCATAGGTACATTTGACACGCCATTAAGTTTATTACTTTCAAGTTAAGTTATGATACACTTGTGTACATTATGTATTGCACCATTAGTGCTCATGTTATGATTTGCGCTTGGAGTGCATTTTATGCTCAGTTACGATTGGCACCGTGATGTGCCTAGTGTGCACATTATGTTCTACTCACATACCTTATGTTCTCTTAAATATACTTTGGGCTAAGAAAAATGAAATATGCCAGTTAGTTGGCAGGAAATATGATATGTTTATGCTAATTGATACTATTTATTATGATTTTTATACAAATATAAAACAAGTTGATTTTCAGGTTACGAAGAAGTACTAGACTTGAATAAGTTGGTTTGATTATTTTATTTAAATTATTCTTAATATTCCAAGTATTTATGATATTTTTATGTTTTATCTCACCTTAGCTTGCTACTGCCTCACTAAGTTATACTTAGCGCGTAATGATTTTCATGCGTAGGTTCTGATAGAGAACAGACGTGCAATGAGGAGCCTCCCGAACATCTTTTAGGAGATCTTCTATAATATCAGTATCAATAAGACAACTTTGATATTACTTTTGACTAGTAGTGGATGTATATTTATGTTATCAGTTTGCTTTATTAGTTTTATTTTAAATGGTCTGTAATAGTAAACGAGGATCATTTTATTTTGACTATACTAGTTATATTCGTATTTATGAATGAACAAATTATTTATGATATTATAATTTAAATGATTTTAAAAATTAAAAAGTGTTTAGGTAGTACTATATATAGTTTATGAAACATTACTAAACTGCCTAATCGCCATCTGAAAGTAAATTTGTTTCCAATGTTTAAATATTAATTTTATGACCAACAACCAGTTGCTCTAGTGGGATGAGGCACTAGGTCCCTTAAGCAAGGCCAGAGTTCGAATCCTGGCGTTTGTGAATGAAGCAAACTGGGGTTGGGAGGTCGCCCTCGCCTTTGCAGTACCCTATCTCGATTAGTCGGTTAATAGATCGGATACCAGTGATTAATTCAAAAAAATATTAATTTTATGACTTTATTGATTTAGAAGATAATTTTAAAGTTGAAAATAAACAAAATTGTGGGCATTTATGTTCAATGAATGTTTGTCAAGTTGATGTAACATCTTTAGTTCGTATTTCCAGACGTATTCGGGTTATAAGTGTTACATATATCGTCTTATCCAAAAATAAACGTGTCTCAACATGTAAGGTTATCCCTTTGAATTTCACGGCTTCGAGATTAAATGTTTTAACTTGTAACTTGCAAGGTTATGGGAAAGTATAAAATGAAACTAGTAAAAAATACGGTTAAAGAAAGGCGGTTGAGTTTGAGATGTTGGATAGGATTTTCGGTAAAAGAATACAATAATGATAGTTAGATGAAAAAAAATTCGATTATCAACCTAAAATATTAAATTATCTACATTAAAAAATTACATATTTGATAAGAATTTTAGTTACAATTCATAATGCTATATGAGTTTCTAATTGAATAAAACTTACCACTAGTGGTAACTTTTTTAATATGAAATATTTTGTTTCAACCTAAAATATTATCTTACGCACCCTAAAAAGTTACATATTCAATAAAAATTCAAGTTATAAAATAATCGTTTGACTATATAGAGTTGCTTTATTAAGTCTTTTGACTATTAAAAGTTACAAAATAGTCACGTAACTATATTGTGTTACTTTCACTAGAGCAAATATGTATTATGACATATACTATGAAAGAATATGAAAAAAAAGTGTGTTGTGAGATGATGAATAGTAAGTTATTTGAGACTATATAATGTTTCTATGTATGATGTAGCATCTCTTGGTAATATATCTGAATCGGATAAGGGGTGTTACAAAGGAGCTTAATAAAACAATATCCTATAATTAGGAGGTTATTTGTGTGCTCTATCCAAATTTTTTTATTAAAGATTTGTCTAATGTGAGATTATTTAATTAATAAAATAATGAAAACATAATGTTATGATAAGATTTTTTAACCAAAATATTTAATTTACAAAATCTATAAATTGAATGAATTTTCTTCGATTAATAAAGGGACATTGAGCTGTAATATAGATGTATAATATTATTATTAGTGCTCTAAAGACCTTGGGGTGTTGAAGAAAATGGGGTCGACAGTGTTTGTGGCCTGTGCCACTCAATGTCAACAAGGCGTGCGTATCCCTCCAGGCTCAATCCAATCAACCACCATCCGTGGCCGTAAAGATTGAGACATAAGCATGCTTCAACCTACCCTCCTCACTTCTTTTCTCCCTTTTCACACTTAACTACCATAGTGTTTTTGGAAAATGGTGAAGCATCCATCTCAAATCTCAATATTTCATTTATAAAGAATATTTTATCTGTTACACTTGGATCATGATTGGATAATATGAGTTCTTAAGGAATCTTTTGGTGTCTGATTGATCTTTGATTAGAGCTGGCATGTTGACTACCATACACTACACAATGGATTAATTTATCAAAAACCACAGTGGCCCCATGTCTTTGATCTTCGTTCCAAATAAAGTTTGAAACTCAAATACAATAAAATACACCAGATTCAATACAAATATTGTATCAGATCAGCTCTCTCTCATCTTTCACAGCCTGTCAAGCTTGAATTATTAACACCATGATTATAATTTGTTTATCTTTCTTGTTTCTCTAAGATAACTCTCAAATACCCTTTTTTTTTCCTATGTCAAAACAATCTGCAGAGTGAGGAACATGTTCAAAGAGAATCAGGAACTGGCAACTTTTTTTCCTGCAGGTATTATTATTACTTTCGTGGAGGATTCTTTGTTTTTTGCTGGTGATTTATCTCAGATGCTTGGAAGTTAAGGTCTTTTGTGTTTAATCATGATTTGCAGTAGAAATACTATAAAGAACCAGACAAGGAGAAAAAGTTAAGGAAAGGAAAGTTAACAATTTTCCTGGGAAAATATGTTGTTTTCTTGTAAAAAGTTCAGTAGTTAGACCATTTCAGACACAACATGGAATCGATTCGAAACACAATGCAGATGCATGAAGATGTCTTCAAACACCAGGTATATGATGAAATTAAAACGTTAAAACCTTCTGTTTTGTCTTTTTTTTTTATGGATTTCAGATGAAGGAAACCGCCGCAGGTACAGGAACTTCATCGGCTCTATAGTGTTCAGAAGATACTAATGGATGAGTTGAAAAAGGAGATAAAAAACAACAGGTTTTGGACCACTACTAGCTCCAACATGAACCAAACTACTGGTGTGTTCGGTTTAAATGTTCAAGGTGATCCGAGACCAAGGAGCTTTGACCAAGCAGGGCCTAGCTCCAGAACTAACCGGATAATGAGTATTGGGGGCTCTGATGAAGATAGTGAAGTTGAACTGACACTCGGTATCGGGATCGGAGGCAGCGGTTCGAGAAAGAAGAAGCTAAAGAACTGCAGTACTAGTTCTCAGTCAGTTCATAATAAGGAGCTGGATTCATCAGCTTCATGTAGTGGCCCCGGCACTCCGGTGAGCAGCTCTAGTGCGACATTTGATCAGGAAAGAAGCTACCGCATTGGCTTTTCCAAGGTTTTAGCACAAACAGAACTTGATCCACTTAACAATGTAGTTTGGATCAAATTTACTTTGTTCATCACTTTTAGATTCTTTTTTAGTTTCTCTTAGCCTAATGAACATGATTTGGGTGTGCATTGTGGTAAATAGGTCAATGCCCAATAGGATTTCATGGAATTTGTTGTCAACATTTATGTATTAAAATGAAAAAAAAGTGAAATAGTTAAATTTTTTTTTTATGAAATTGAGTATTTAGCTTATTTTTTATATGACCTAATGCATAAATTGATTATTCAATTTAATAATATTAAAAACGGTAAACTATAACTATGACCATTTAACTATTGTTTCAGTCAAGCCAATTGTCATTAATAGTTGACGTTAGAGGTGATGTGACGATTAAAAGAATTTGTATATTTACACCATACTACTTACAAATTAAATAAATTTAGTTCTAATTTTAATTTAATTATCCAATCAGAAAGTGACATATGTTACCCACCTAATTATATGTTTTTTTTTTTGTTTTAATCTAAAGTTGTCATTAAACTTTTGAACATTCTAATTTTATTCTCACTGAACTATGCTAATCATGTCCAATGCTAATAAAATTGCTATAAAATTTTATTAATTGACATAAAACATTGGCAGGTATTATGTAATACTATGGTGAGTCATAAACGATAATTTTTTTTATAGAAAGTCACTAGTTTTATTAAAAATAGAAAATACCCAGAATTACAATGAAGATTTACGAGTATAATCGTAAACGTAAACTAAATTACAATTAGAACATTTTCCTATAAACAATTGACACAAAAACTAGCCACCTAGATCACACAAGGACCATAAAAAGAAAATGTTAAAAAAACCTAACCAATGCTTGCACAATATAAAGATACTAACAAATATATTGGGAAATCAGGTTAAGTAACACATGAAATAAACGAACAGTAAAGAAAATAAAGAACATGAGATTTAACGAGGTTCGGCAAGGTGCCTACGTCCTCGGGAGCGATGAGCGGATGTTTTCTTATTATTAGTAATAATGATAACAATTAGGTTACAATTACATAATATAAAAGCAACCCCGGTACAATTACCAAAATAACCTCGTATCGTGCCGCGGGGGTAAAGCCACTACACCCCAACCCACTTAATCCTAGCCCACAAACTATAACGAAACTTCCTCAAAGGACAGATGCTGGAGCGAAGTAAGCGAACTGGTATATGAGCCATACATGACAAAATCTGATTGTATCTGCAAATGAACCACAAAAGGGGATGAAGCTACTGAAGGCCACCGAAAAATCACAAATCAGAGTCATGCGACGTGAGAAAACTATCCACGAAACTAAAATGCGTATCCAAATCAATTTTAGGGTCAAAAGTAAGGAAGATCATCATGATAACAAATAAGCCTCATCTTGATCAGTCGTGACGATGTCAAATCCAACATTGAGAAAAAAAAGAAGAAAAAACGACAAAAAAATTGTAAACTACCAAAAGGTAGAGAAAAATATGCCACAAAGGCATAGATAAACGTGTCATACATACAAAGAACATGTCACAAAGACATAATTATTCTTATTAAAAATTTAAAAAATAAAGAAAAAAGATAACCGACGGGCGACAGCCAGGATCAAAACTGGTGTCGTCGCTGGTTAAACAAAATTAAAGAATAAAAAGTTGGATTGATCAATAAAATTTACACAAGTTGCAAAGAAAAAAGGAAGAGAGAAGAGGAGGAAGAAAGCTGCTGGTTTTTTTTTTTACTTTATTCGGGAAAATATGAGGTATATTGCTTGAAATCATTATTTAGAATAAAATTGAAAGTTAAATCATTATTTATTTGAACCCAACACTAATTAGCTTGAAGAAATTTGAATGCTCAAAAGTTTGGGACCAATTTAGAATGAGAATGATAATTTGGGGAGTAAAATTAGAACATTAAAAAAAATTAAGGAATAATTTAAAATGAGAGATATAATTTATGAACACATAATGTGATTAACTCAAAATAAAATTGTGATACTTTTTATAGAAGTCGCTAATTTTATTAAAAATAGAAAATATTCAAATTATAATGAATGTTTACAATCACAATCGTATACTAAACACATAACAAAGATATTTTTCTAAACTTGAGAAAACTACCACTTAAGATCCCAAGGATTATACAAGGAAAATGTTAAAAAAATCTAACCAAACAAACTCTGATAAAAGATATATACAAACAAATCTGACTGTATCGACAAATGATCCACAAAAGGGTATAAATCTATTGAAAGATCATTGATAAATCGCAAATCAGAATTGAGTTATGTGAAAATATTATTCACGAACGTAAATTGTGTATCCAAATTCAGTAAGAGGGTCCAAAACATGAAAGACCAACATAATAACAAATAAAACGCCATCTTGATCAATCGTGAAGATGTCAAATCCAACCCTAGAAAAAATAAACAAAAATAACGGCTAAGCCATCGAAAATGTGCCATAAAGGTAGAGAAAAAAATACCACAAAAATAAAATTATTAAAAAAATAAAGACACACTATAATAAAGTAAAGAAAAAACAATAAAAATCGAATATCAACGATTAACATCAAAACTGATACTGCCATCGATCACAAAAATGAAGAAGCAAAGAGAATAATAGCTACTAAGAAAAAAAGAAAAGGAAAAAAAAACAGGACGAACCCTTAATTAAGAAAATTAGCATACTCAATCATGCAATTGGAAACGTGGGATATCATATAAAACATTTAGGATTTGCAATTAATGTTGTTCCTAAGACGAATTTATTATAGGTAAACTACACAAGATATCATCAAAGTTTAGGCATTATTTCGTTTATACTACTAAACTTTCAATTTTACCAATTATAGCACTGAATTTTGATTTTTGTTTCATTATATCACTGGACCGTTAAATCATTAACAATCGAATCAAAACGCGTCATTTTGGTGAGGTGTCTACATTGGTAGCCGTTAGACATGTCGACAATGCGGCCAAACCGGAATATACAATTGTTACATGGCCGTGAATGCCAAGTTCGGAGCTGCAGATATGACAAAGGATTGTAAATGTCAAGCTTTGCCAAATAATGAGCAAGACTGCAAATGCTTGATTGTTTGCCAACACTACTTTGGTTTGGAATAATAATTACAATTTAAGAGGTTGGATGTTTTTAATTTTCGGGTTTATATAATTTTTCTCTATGATCATGATCTAATGTTATTGTTTTCGAATTATTTTTATCATTTTTAACACTGGCTTATTAATTAATAATCAGTTGATTTAGTTGGATAATAAAGTCCGGAGTTAGAATCTTAGCGTTTGCGAATAAAACAAATTAAATTGGAATGACAGCCTTCATGACGAGTCTATAAAATTTCATCTAGAATAACCGATTAATAAATCTAATACCGATAGTTAAAAAAAAATTCACATAACACATTCAATCAAAAGTATAGAGCGATAACCTTATCTGCCAATTAATCGCTGAAAGTAAATCTCAATATCACTAGTTACTATATTTGGTGTTCAATATATATGATAATCAACCTTAAAATGAATATATCTTTGAACTTAAAATAAATAATTAATCTTATAATCACCGCGTACTATTAAAAAAGAATAGTTATTATTATAATTATTTTAGATAAATAATTAATTGCAGCATACATTCTTAAATTATGACTCTTAATATAAAGGGTGAAGTACGCAAATGGTCCATCGACTATAAGATGTTGATGTACTGAGTCCTATGATGATTAAAAGTTACATAACGGCCTCTTACCTGTAAGATGTTGCTTTGTTGAGTCCTTTGACTATTAAAAGTTATAAAAGGGTCACCCAACTATTTATTATGCTTCAAACTTGTCATTTTCAGTTAAAAAATTGACAGTCGTCTGAGTCGGATATTAACATGCTGACTGAGTTATGATAGTCGTTTGATATTCTGATATTAGATTTATTATATCTCAGTCACTAGGTTAACGTCATGCACATACTATCATCAATTTTTTAACAGAAAATGACGAGTTTGGAGCATAATGAATAGTCGAGATCATCTTGTAACTTTTAATAATCAACGGACTCAACAAAACATCATCCTATAGTCAAGGGGCCATTTGTGTACTTTACCCTAATATAAATAGATCAACTTTAAAAGTTTTCCCTAAACTATGACTCTCATTTTAAATTAGTCCCTAAACTTCTAAATTCCAATTTCATCCCTGAAGTATGAAGCTCATTCTAAAGCAGTCTCAAGCATCTGAACATTTTAATTTCTTTCCCAAACTATGATATACGCTAATCAAATCTCATGTTAATAAAACTTATAAAAAAATGTAAACTTCCATGTAAGCATTAATGAGTATTATCTAATAATATGATGGAACGGAAATGATACTTAATGTTGTATTATGCTCCGAAATCATTATTTAGAATGAAATTAAAGTTAAATCATTATTTTATTTAAATTCAACATTAATTAGCATTTATGCTATATGATTTGGGTATGAAATTGGAACGTTAAAAAGTTTATGGACCAATGTAGAATGAGGGTCACAGTTTGAAGTCGAAATTAAAATGTACAAAAATTTGAGACTAATTTAGAATGGGAGTAATAGTTTGAGAATAAAATTATAACATTCAAAAGTTTAGGAACTAATTTAGAACGAAAAACAAAACATAATTTAGAGACTTATAGTGCAATTAACTCGAAATAGAATTAGGATAATCAATCATGCAATTGGAAACTTGAGATATCGTATATAACTTTTAGTATTTGCAATTAATGCTGTTTCTTTTGAAGATCAATTTGTTATAATACAGATATTTTCCTTTTAAAGGCTTGTTCTTACCAATCTTGATCATCTGAGCACCCTATAAAATCTCAAGCAACTCATGCTTATATTATCAAAGCAAATAGCAAGAGAAGAAGAAGAAGAAGAAAATCATGAACAAGTCGATTCTTGTCCCCTTGCTTTGCTTTGCTCTCTGGCTGGCCCTAACCTCTCCTTCCCATTCCCAAGGTATTTTCTTTTCCTCAATTCAAATAAAAAACAATGAATGAGACTCGAACCCTGATTCAGATTCTAAATATACAATCTATGTCTCTGAATCGATGAACATTCGAGCTCCGATTCGAATACTTTTTATCTTGATTATGAGGCAGAAAAGTTTGTTCGTTTTTGATGCGTGTAGTGGGTCTTAAGTTTTGCCCGACGGAACTGAAGATACCGGGACAATGCGGCCGAACCGGAATATACAATTGTTACATGGCCGTGAATGCCAAGTTCGGAGCTGCTGCTATGACGAAGGATTGTAAATGTCAAGCTTTGCCAAATAATGAGCAAGACTGCAAGTGCTTGATTGTTTGTCAACACTAATTACCATATTCCCATTTAAAACCAAATGGGGCATCTTGACCTACTTTGGTTTTGAATAATAATTACAATTATGAGGTTAGATATTTTTAATTTTTTCTTTTGGGTCGTTATTATTTTCTTAAATTATTTTTATTACTATTAATATCATTTAAAGAACCGTTGACACTCGTTAAAAAACATTGTATAACACAATCAACAAAAATAAAAGGATTAAAATCGAAAAAAGTATAATTGAATGATCAGATAATTTTTAAACATACTTTAGAGACTGGAAGGAGTCCGGATTAAATTATGAGAGGGGTAAGTTTTTTTAACTTTGAAATGAATTGGATCTCTAAAATTGAACAAACAATAAAAATTGAAGGAGTTATGATTTAATTTCACTAAATTTAAAATTAAAAGATCTTATAGAGTAATTAAACAAAAAAAGTTAGAAGTCAAACTTTCATTTTACAACTAAAAAAGTCCTAAAGTATAATTAAAACAATATATTTGAGAGGGACAATAACTTAATTGTAATTATTTCAAAATTATTAGTGACCTAAAACCAATTAAACCATCAAAGTTGGGGGACAATTGCCCCTCCCACCCTCCATGTAGTTCCGTCCCTGTCAATTTATACATTTCAAATTGATCTATTATTACATTTCAAATTGAAAATATAATTGCTTATCAATTAAAATTTAAGAGAAAATTTTAATAGGAAATAGGAAATAAACATGTATAACAACTACTTATTAGTATACAATTAAAATTTCATTCAACTACAAATATAAAGAATTAATTTTAAATTTAGTGAATATTACATTTCTAAAATTGATTATGTTATAGCGTAAACGAATTAAAATAGACATTAAATTTTATGATAAACCTTATCAATATAAAACGACAAGAAAAAAACATATCATCTACTAATACTTATTAGTTTTATTAGAATTTATCAGAAATCATTATTGAAATGATTTTTGGGTAATCAAAACGGAACATGTTAAAAGTTGAGTGACCATTTAAGTAAATTTTCCTTCTGTTAATCAAAGAAACTAAAACCCCAAGTAACTAATTACCAAATTCGGTTTAAAATATTACTTTGAGAAGTTTTTTACCGAACTTGTTCATTTTAGCAGCTATAAATACCTTAGCAACGCATGCCTATGATCATACGCACGTCCTTTACCACTAAAGCAAAGCAATTGCAAGTAGGAAGAGGAGGAGAAAATCATGAACAAGTCGGTTCTCATCCCTATGTTTTATTTTGCCCGACTGAACTAAACATATCGGGACGATGCGGCAGCACCAGAGGTTTCGATTGTTCCACGCCCGTCATGAAGTTTGGAGCTTCAAAGATGGCGATGAATTGTTCAAGGAACCCCGTGTCTAGCACTCATCTCCGGCACACGGATATGGAATATGACCTCCAAGGATCCTCCAAATACATGGAAAACCTAAGAAAAGTCAGCATACATGTATCATATATATACCCATGTCTGACACTTACACCCCGAGTCCGAGTAACGTAAGTGAGTACTAAGCTCAAAGGTATACTAGTTTTGAATGTCTCGCCCTTCTAAATGTATCCCTCATTAGCCCTTCGAACTCCGAATCCCGAGAGCAAATATGATGGAGCTATGAGATTCACATCAGAATATTGAAGTTTAAAATACAATAAAGAGGACCTCACATACCTTGATGCTTGAAGAATCATTTAAGAAATATTGTTGCTCCATAAGAACAACCTCCTCAAAGTATTTAGACAGACGACCTTCGACCATTTTGTCTATGACCATCTGAGACTTTCCAGTACTTTCGGCCTGACATACAAAATAAATTAGTATTCATAAAAATGAAGTTTTAACACCCGATGATCCATACAAAGTATATATACCTGAGACTGTAGAATCTTTTTTTGATAAGAAATGGAGGTCTCGTTAAAAAACCCTTCACAATTTTTAGAACACCATAATGTATTCCATAGATTAATGGAAGGAGGAAAAGAATGCCTCGAACTTTATTAATTGAAAGAGCAATACAAAGCATACGAGTACAAGGAAACTTTGTCCCCATACAAAGATATAAACCAAAAGACAAGAAAAAACAAAAACCAATCCACACTCCCTATCTTAACCTATTCCTGTATTTGCTAAAACGTCAGCCTCTAAGTTTGCAGACCTAGCTACCTAATGAATAATACCCTCCAAGTTTTTGATCTTATCCGTAATTTCTTTAGAAATTGAAACACACATATTTAGGTGTTTATCCAAGTTCTTAATACACTCCGCACACAATTTACTATCGCTCTCAATAATCAACTGTCCCTTACAACACCTCAGTATCCATAATTTATAGATACCTGAGATTTTAGAATCTCGATTTCATTGTTAAGTGCATCAGAGGTCACGAATTTCTTTGTTAAGAATAACGGTTTTGCTGCCACAATATGCATTGCTAGCTCTGAGCCAACCTTCTGGATGGCATCCAATTGAGAAATCTCATTCTCGGTTTCGAGAGATAAAATTCCAGCGATTCGACCTAAACCTACAACCACACAAAAAATTATTGGGAGTGTTTGGTAAACAGCTTTTTGAAGAGCTTTTAGCTTATTTAAGCATAAATAGTTGATTGGAGGACATCTATGGAGGTAAGCAGAAACAACACCGCGTGAAGATGTTGACATCACAACAGCCTTACACCCCCCCTCAGTTTTATATTCTCTCCCATCATTGCTGCCACTTCAATAACTGCATTTTGAATGGTCGTCTCCCCACTAATTTTTGCATGGTCAAGATTTAATTTTAAGTCCTGGGAGCAATAATCATGGGATTTCAGACAGCAATTTGGGTCAAAGTGCCAAAAGCGCGGAAGATTGGAAATATGCTCAATAAAAGACTAACATGAGTAACTTATCTTAACCTACCGAATCTCTTTACTCACTGGTTTGATGGGGAAATCATGACATGTTTAAACAAGAACGAGCCCATGAACCTGCAAACACTCGGGACCAAACGAAAAAACCCCATGAACCTGTTGGGAAGAGTTTTCAACCAACAAAGCTTGTTTTACCAATGCCAAAGCCTGTATGAAACACGATATCAGTATATTACGAGCAATAATACAGTACAAATAAAAGTAACAACTATGCAACCAAGTTAAATAGAGCACAATATTGAAGTTAACTGAATATAAACAAAAACTTCCAAGGACAGACTCCAAATTCAATTATGCATAAACAAGAAAATCATCAATCCCCCACTAACCAAGTACTCGAAAATTTCATTCTTTGCAACAAAATCAGTCTCGCAATTAAGTTCGATTACAGCAGCCTTGCCCTCATTTTGAGCCAAAGCAAGCAGACCCTCGGTAGCAGTCCTTGATGACTTCTTCATGGCCAAAACTTTTCCTCTTTTCCTCAATTCTTTCTGTGCAGCCTCTGTATACACAATCAAACACCGTAATTCAAAAGGCAAAACAAACAGGAAAAACAAAATATAAGAGCAAAACAAAGTCGGGGTATTTTTATATTCCATACCAATATCCCAATTGCAATCAACAAGAGAAAACTTGACATCCTTTATGGGAGCACTTGTTCTTTCCCTGAGTTGCTTGATAAGGCTCATTTGTTCAGCAGAAGAAGATGATGTCTGAGAGTTTAATCTTCTCGAAACCCAATATAAGTAAGCATTTTTCGAGGCTTTGGTGTATGTAGGTTGAGCAAAGGAGGCTGCTTTGGTTGCCCAAGTCGAGTCGAGTTCACTTCCGTATTTTCAAGTCGAGTCGAGCTTAACAATACTCAAATTCTACTTGACTCGTTTACACCCCTAATTGATGTGATATTTCATAGTGCTGATGTGGCAATCCAGGGTTGTATATTAATGTAGCGGATGACATGATAGTTGAGCTAAATTGGTATATCTAACATAGAAGTCGGACTGTCACGACAGCATAGTGGACCGTCACGTCAGCATAGTAGACCATCACGTCAGCACCTTGAACTGGCATGTCAGTTCTATAACGGTCAACGACGAAAGATATTGGCTAAAGGGTCACATTGAGTTTGTTTTTTAAATTTGAGTACTACATTGAGAGAAAAAATAATACGAGAACCACATTAATTTTTATAAAAAGTACAAGGATCTCTAATGTGTTTTCCGCTTTAAAAAATTATTTTGAGGTCATTGTATGCATGGATTATTACAGATTCCATTGTATATTAATTAGAATTGTTTTGAAATAATCACGGTAAAAAGAGATAATGAGATGGAAACAATTACATTATTTGGAAAAATAATTATCCCCACACTTATGATGTTTTTTTTTCTATCACATTAAAATTAAACGAAGCATCACATTATTTTAATTAATATACAATATGATATGATTTATGAATTATGTCATCTCAGTAGTTAAAAGAATGGTTGTTATTCCTAGTTGTTAAATGTGATTGTTAAATGTGAGTTTATAGAACATATACTACCACTTGTAATCGGCTTCCTCGATCACATGGGGTTGTAGAAAAAATTATTTCCCCATATAAGGCATCTACCATATTATTTCCTGAACTAAGGCTTCTCATTGGTCTGAAGACGCTGTACACTCCTGGAGTCTTCTCAATTCGCCTGAAGACGCTGTACACTCCTGGAGTCTTCTCAATTCGCCTGAAGACGCCATGCAGGGTCTTTTTCATTTTTCTGAAGATGTCATGCAATCATGAAGTCTTCATATTTAGCTTGAAGACGCGTGGAGCACCTGGCGTCTTTAGGTTGATACTGTTCAATTCACCCTAAATGGAGAAATAATCCCCGAGGTGGATTATATTGGGAATTAAAATTTCTCACTTACATTATCTCAGCCATTTTGCCACTTGTAATCACCCTAAATTTATAAAAAAAAATGATATGATTAAAAAGGCTTGTAATGTTTGATCAAATAATTATTTTTAGTCCTTATTTTTAATCTTTAGAATATTCTAATTTTCAACATTTTATTTTAAAATAATAAAAATCTATGTATTTTACTTTTTAGTATTAATTGTTTGTTAACTAATGATTTTCATTCTTAAAATGATGTTTTTACTCTAAAATAAAATATTTGAAGTCAGAATATTATGAAAAAATAAGAATAAAGTCCAAAAATGATATTTTCATAAATATTGGAGGCAACTTTTGATATTATGCCAAAAAGTTTAACCCATAGTAATACTAATACTTCTCTTTCCTCGATCAGAAAAATACACCCAAATGACATGGGCATATGGTGCTGCATTCCAAATTCCCAAAACCCCATCTCCAACCTACTGAAGCGCCGCCTCCGCCGCCGAATTGTGCATCACCGGCACAACCTTCTCCTCCGTCGTGGCCTATTGTCCCTTAATCTTGTTGTATTCTTGTTTCGAAAACCATTAATAGCGAAACGATAAAGACTTCACTCTCAATTCAGTGTTTGGTAATGAAACTGCAGTCTCTCATTTTCCGCCCAATTACTCACTTCTCTTCCAAGACCTCCAAATTGCACTCTCTCGGCACCCCTCCCTCTTCCTCCCTCAAAGATTTCTCTGTTTCCGATGAAATCCACTCCATTCTCAACTCTGTTAACCCCGTGGAACCCGCCCTGGAACCTCTGCTCCCTTTCCTTTCTCCCGATATCGTCACATCCGTTATCCGAAACCAACCCAACCCTCAAATGGGTTTCCGTTTCTTCATCTGGGCGATGCAGAGGAAGCGCCTACACAGCTACGCATCGGAAAAGCTCGTCCTCGACATGCTGCTCCGCAAGGACAATGCCTTCGACATGTTCTGGCAAACTCTCGAGGAAGTTAAGGAATGCGGAGTTGTGATCGTGCCCAACGTCTTTAAGATCTTGATCTCGGGGTATTCGAAGATGGGTTTCGAGGAAAAAGCAGTGGAGTGTTTCGAGAAGATGAAAGATTTTGATTGCAAGCCTGATTTGTTTTCTTTCAATGCTATATTATACGTTTTGGTTCGTAAGAAGGTCCTTTTGTTAGCTTTAGCTGTTTACAATCAGATGCTGAAATCTAATCATGCGCCTAATCAAGCTACTTTAGTATTTTGCTTGGTGGCCTGTGCAAAGAGGGGAAAACTGAGGATGCACTTAAGTTGTTCGATGAAATGTCTCTGAGGGGTATAGAGCCAAATAGGTGTATATATACCATAATCATTTCGGCTTTGTGCGGAGCTGAAAGGGCTGATGATGCTTGTAGATTGTTAGTTAAGATGAAGGAGAGTGGGTGTTCCCCTGATTTTGTTGCTTATAATGCTCTGCTTCATGGATTTTGTGAGTTGGGTCGGGTTGATGAAGCTATAGCACTTTTGCAGTCTTTTCAAAAGGACGGCTTTGCACTCGAATTACGCTGTTATAGTAGTTTTATTAACAGTTTGTTTAAAGCTAGGAGATACGAGGAAGCCAATGAATGGTATAGAAAGATGACTGAGGAGAATATTAAGCTGATGTTGTTTTATATGCAATCATGCTCCAGGGTTTATCAAAGCAGGCAAAGTTGATGATGCAATGAAGTTGTTGAATGAGATGAATGAAAGAGGTTTAGTTCCCGACACCTACTGTTACAATGCTGTGATTAAAGGGTTTTGTGGCATTGGTCTTTTGGATCAAGCACGTTCCCTTAAGCTTGAGATTTCAAAACATGATTGCTTTCCTAATACCTGCACTTACACGATTCTCATTAGTGGTATGTGCAGGAATGGGTTGGTTGGGGAGGCTCAGCAAATTTTTGATGAGATGGAAAAGCTCGGATGTTATCCCTCAGTTCATACATTTAATGCTCTTATTCATGGGCTTTCTATGGCTGGTCAGCTTGATAAAGCACACCTTCTGTTTTACAAAATGGAAATAGGGAGAAATCCTTCATTGTTTCTTCGGCTTTCTCATGGACCCTCTCGAGTTCTTGACAATTCAAGCCTACGAACTATGCTCGAGCAACTTTCTGAGTCTGGAAAGATTCTTAAGGCATACAGGATTCTTATGCAGCTCGCTGATGGTGGGAATGTACCCGACATCTTTACTTACAACATATTGATCCATGGATTTTGCAAAGAAAGCAACATTAATGGTGCTTTCAAGCTGTTCAAGGAGATGCAACTCAAGGGGATTTCTCCTGATAGTGTGACCTATGGAACTCTTATTAATGGTTTCCAGAGGGCTGGAAGAGAAGAGGATGCCTTTAGAATCTTTGATCAAATGGAAAAAAATGGGTGTAAACCCAGTTTGGCAGTTTATAAATCACTTATGACTTGGTCATGTCGAAGAAGGAAGGTTTCATTAGCTTTTAATCTTTGGTTGAAACATCTGAGCAGCCTTCCTGGTCGGGAAGATGCAGTTATCAAAGAAATTGAAAAACATTTTGTTGAGGGAGAAGTAGAAAAGGCAATTCTGCATTTGCTCGATCTGGACTTCAAATTAAATAATTTTATTTTAGCACCCTATACAATCTGGCTTATTGGGTTCTGTCAAGCAAGAAAAGTTCAAGAAGCTTTAAAGATATTCTTTATTCTGGATGAAAGAAAGATTACTGTCCCCCCTCCTAGTTGTGTAAAGTTGATAGTTGGTCTGTGCCAAGAAGGAAATTTGGACCAGGCAGTTGATCTGTTCCTATATACACTAGAAAAGGGTTACAAGTTAATGCCTCGAGTTTGCAACTATTTGCTTAGGTCTCTTCTTCGGTCTAAAGATAAACACATGCTTGCCTTTGATATTTTGAATCAAATGAACTCTCACAGGTATGATTTGGATGCATACCTTTATGGATTTACCAAGTCTCTTTTACATAGACATCGGGATACATGGGAGATGAAAAGTCTGGCACCAGGATGAATTTTCAACTAATGTGACATGAAGGTTGCTGAATATATATCTTTTGGCTATTGTAGAGGCTTTTGAATCAACTTATTCAGGATTAATGTGGTTAATTCCTATTCTAGGATCAATACTGGATTTCATTGAAATTGGCTAAGAGGCTTTTAGTTCAGAGTTATGATCTTTCGAGCCTGAACTTCGCCAATCTTCTGTCTGCATGATTTCATCATGTAATCCTTGTACAACAAGGACCAAGGAGCCTGGCACATTTTTCTTTTCATCTCTCTTTTACTGTTGTATACTTTTCTTTGATTTCAATACTCGAGTTCAATTTTCAGTGGAGTGATTCAAGAATAACAAGAAGTTTTTGGAAAATGGATGCCATCAAACTTTTGTATGCATCCTTGTGACTGTACACTGATTTAGTTTGTAAATTTAATTTGTCAGAAAAGTAGGAAAAGTTCATCTACATGAATAAAAGCTGCTTCACCATTGATTAATTGCCATCGTCTTTCTTTGTGAAATTTCTCTTCAGTTTAGCTTATAATTGTGTTGCAGGTTTTTTAATAGGTATTTCTTAATTTCTTCTCTCACTGGTATTCGGTATGCAGCAATTGAGTAAAATGAGACATCCTTCTCTACATAAATCCTTTCAACAATGTTGAAATTTAAGAACTCAAGGCAGAATGTTGAGTTTTCAGGTTAACACAGCCTATGCAATTGAAAAAAGAACAGAATGATGTAAGTTTCAACCTGTAAGCTCATTTGAGGATGACGAGTACTGAACTCTGTTAACCTCTAACATTATTGATACTTCATTCGCTCATCCTCGGACTGAATCTGTTGGCCTCTAGCATTACTGATGCTTCATTCGCTGCATCGCAAACTAGCATGAATTGAGCTTCAAGATCATTGATGACTTCTTCCGTGCTTGTTGGCCTTTGGCCTACATAAACAGTAAAACCTGGTGTTTCTTCTTTAGCTTCGTTATTAACATCCGCCAATTCTTTCATTTCGACTTGTCCTGCAGTCTTAGCTCGCACTAGCTCTACATTAGATTTTCCTCGTGCTTGTAAATCTTTTACTTCATGCTCATTTTCTCCGTTTCCGCCTCATCCTCGTCGACATCAACGGAGACTTCTTATATATTATAGTTTTTATTTGTTTTGGCATTTTCTTCTGCCAAATTCATCTTAGTCTTGGTTCCTTCTTGTTAAGTTTCATCTTCTTCCAAATCGGGCTTCCTTCTTCCTTCCGGACATGCCTACCTTCTTCCTTCCGGACATGCCTACCTTCTTCCTTCCGGACACGCCTACCTTCTTCGATATCACCATCCGTAACTCCCTGATCAAGACTGCTTTGGTTGGCATGGCCATAGTTGTCTAATAATGAAAAATTATTCCAGAAAAAAAAAGTCCCATTGTGATGTTTGAGGTGAAGGGAGAGGTATATTCGGTCTATCGTAGGAAGAATATCGTTGGGAGAATAGGGAGAATAAGAGAACAATGAATTCATGGAGACGAGTGCATTGCTACCAGTCATCGAAATGGTGTACTTGTAAGTTTCAATTCGGACGGTTTCGAGTGATTGAGGTCTCTAAGCTGAAACTGCTGGATCGCCACCTGATCTCATGCAATTTTCTTTCAATGCAGACTTGGGATTCGATTGAATCGCTGCCAGGGAGAGGGACGAGGGCGAAACTAATACGAAACCGGGGCTCGCTTTCTTCAAGGGAATGAAAGATGGTGTTATAAACGAATCTAATAAGAGCTGTGGAAACTCTTTAAAGATGATGTGATTTTTAAGAAACAAATCATTTACGCTACAACCGTTTATGTGCTGATTATTTAGTATAAGCTGCTTAAGGCTGTGTTGATTATTTTCTTACAAATAAGATTATGTAAGAGGAACAACAATAGGAGCAGGAGGAACCCATTGTTGAGTAGGTGAACACTCCCAGACACCATCTTTGCTGCAACTCAAACCGAAATGCTGGGGAACCCAGGTTTTTCCTTCGGACTCCATTCCTCTCAACACTTCCCTCTGCTTTTCCTCGACTGCATTCTTCGCCTCTTTCGCTTTCTCCCAATTTCGACTCATTATAGCCTCACTTACCTTGCTCCACACGGCTGCCGATTCGGTCGACTCCACCCCCTAACAAAACACAAAAGCAAACTCATTCCTACAAAAAAAAAAAACATATATGTTCCTTTCCATTCATTAAGGAATTTACCTGCAGATCTTTAACCACAGGAGTTCTCAGCCCTGAATACACTTCTTCTGAATTGTAGATAACCCTCAACTCCCCACTATTATTGTCCTTCACTGTCACTGTTCTGCATTGAATGCATATGAGATATTTAAAGGAAGATGATAGGGAAAGGGATAACATTTAAATACCTATCCCAATTGCCATTAAGTTCGAAAAGGATCTTCTTTGTTGATGTTTCATAGATCTTTCCTTTAACTGATCTGTGGGTTCCTCTAAGGCCAAGAAAAGACTTAGATCCGTATAGTAGCTCGGCTTCGAACCCGGTTTCTTTGCACCTGACTCCAACATTTCCAGCCCAATCTGCTCCGGGCAACGGAAGAAATCTTATCAAAAGGTTGGGGGAGTTCATTTCATACGTCTCTCCTCGACTCCGGAGCTTAAGTTGTCGCTTCCCTCGGACCTCGGCGTCCACCGAAGCACCTATAATAACATCATTGTCATCAAACATAGACCAAAACAGTTATATATATATATATATTAAGCCAACGAGGTACGAAAACGAACCGGTGAACTTGGAGATGCATTGTTGACACCAAATGAGTTCGATATTATGTTCCTCGTCAGTAGCATGCAGTGCCGAAACCGGCGGATGGTGAGAAATCTGTATTCAAATTTGGAGTAAAATGAGACAAATAAATCACCCAAGAGAGCAATAAACCCAGAAACCTCACCTGCTCGAGGACGACGTTGAGTGTGGCCCTAGAGACGTGATGAGTCTCGCCGAGAACTGGATTGAAAGGGACGACCCCGAATACGAGAGGACGAGACGTGGATATGCTAAAAGCCACGACCGACAAGAATCTTTCGAGGGGGTTGTCGGGAACGTTACATCGAGTCAGCATGTCGGTGCCGGTACAATACACTTGTTCCCCATAGCATTGAAGATGTGACTTGGGCAGGTTGAACAGAGGTGGCAGCTGAACCAACACAACAACGCCATTAATTCACGTCTACTAACAGAAGAAGTCTATATCAAATAATCAAACGAACGCCATTAATTCTTATGTGAAAAGAATTCAATAATTAACCTTGAAGTGGGAGAGATCAGATCCTGGCCGTACATTCTTGAAAAGAGAGAGTATTCTTTGGATCAAATTGGGAGCCCTGTAATCAGCTTCTGATTCACCATCTATTGAAAATGGCTTTGTAAGAACAACTTTTATGGCTTCCTTGCTTCTTAACTGCCCACATCAAACTCTACCATCAATAATATTTATTAAGAATAAAACCAATAATAAGACATTAAATCCGTCAAGAAAGATCAAAAGTTTGAATCATGACGTTATTGTAAATAAACTAAATTGAATTAAAAGAACCTGTTTTTATAATAAATCTTAATTCAGATTCATGGTTAATAACGTAATATTACTAACCAACCCATTTTCTTTCTAAGAAAATGGTGTATTTTAAGCCCTTGAAAGTTTTAAAACCATTAAAATTAAGTCGATCCTTCTTGAAATTTTTCTGGTTTAATTATTTTTTAAGACATTATTAGTTTTAAAGTTAAATAAAATTAAGTTTTGCCCCTAATTTTTCTGGTTTAGTTACATTTTAGGACATGACGATGTTGAAATTAGTGAAATTAAGCCATAATCTTATATTTTTATGATTTAATTATTTTTTAAAACCTTGCTAATTTAAAAAATAAACAATTTGACCCTTTTCATAATTTCATCCTAGTTCCGTCCTTGATAATACATAGAAGGTAGGGAGCGGACAGGATAACCTAAACGTGATTATATAAAATTAAAAAAAAGATCTGTTTATTTTATGATAATTTTTTATATACAAATTACAACGTCCAAATTATCTATAATTTTAAATGAGACACAATTGTATTTAAGTACACTCAAAGCCATAATCTCCTGAATATTATAACAATAACGATACTAATTATATTAATGGTTCACTGATATAAATTCAGTTTATAAAATTATTTAACTATTTGTTTTGATCATTTTAGTTTCTACTATAGAACTAATTATGTTTTCAAGGTTGTGGCTAATTTACGATTGTGATTTGTAAACTTTCGCCGTAATTTTTTTTAATTTTAATAATATTAACTGCTTTAATCTTATAAAAAAATTGTGTTTAAAGATTAGACAATGCAATATAGATTATGAGTATCATATTGTGGTGATTTTTTTTATTTCTTTACATAATCTTAATTTATCATTAAATATTTTTAATTAAAGAATATCTTTTTATTTCCTAATACATATTATATATTATGTAAAAAAATGAATTTATTACCGGAAAACAGAGTTCCGCATCTAAAAACTTGGTTCCAGATAACCGGAAAACCATCGTTTAATGAAGAATACTCCAAGTTTAACGAAAATATGTGCATGAGACAGTGCGTTTAATGGAGAGAAGATAGAAAAGGTATAACGTACCATTTGAAGGGAGGAGATGAGAACGAGAGAGCAATATATAACCAGAGAGGCGTGATCTGCGAGAGAAGGGGATGAATGGAATGTAGGAAGAAAGAAGAGGGCTTTTATAGAGGGTTTTGATAGTTGGGACACCCAGGGAGTAAATATCTACAATAAATTTTGGTACCAAAATGCTTTTTTTTCTTCAAACTTTCCGTATTCAGCCGGCATTACCTTATTTCCCTCTTTTACTACCTTTTTTTTTCTTACTTTTTAAATATTTTTTTATTCACTACTCTTAGAATAATGAATCTCAATACGTCTCCTAAGATCACTTGTTGAAAAGACGTTGTTCTCCTTAAAAATTATTTCGAACTCGAACAGCTATGTATATAAGATATACGTGCATTACATTGTAAAGATGTAACCATTCCGTACCTACAAAAAATTATAAATTTTTATAATTTTTTCTTAATTGATTTTTGTAGGTCGTAAATTGATCAAATAAAAAAATTAATAAGCCCCTCTGAATTCGAACACAGTCTTGACTGGGTTGAATAAGATGAAATAATTAGGTTGTTGCATCGAAAGCTTGTGTGTGTGAACAACTAAAACCTAAAACTTGGGTTGATGATATTAAATGCCATGAAAAGAACATATTCTTGCCAAAATTGAAAGATCAATTAATTCGAATCGGCTATTACGAAGACGATCTTTTTAATTTAATTTATTCTTGCACCGCATGTTTGTCGCAAATGAAGCAACTGACTAAAAATCTTACAGTTTTAATGAAAATTATAGGGTTAATGACAACAAAGAGACACCCCGTATCACAATAGACATTTTAAAAGTGTCGACGTTCAGTCAAAGTACATGTACCATGTATGATGTTATAGGATTTGTAAATAAAAAAGGAGTAAGAGATCAATATATGTCGCCGAGTCTTTACTTCGGATCCGATGTCTGAACCCCGTGGCGCTTGAAGAATTCTCTAAATCCGTAAGCGCTGAGATCATAATTGAACTGGATTCCATAGATGTAAGGACAGAAACTATTAGGATATCGAATAGTAACGATGAACACAGAGAAGAAACTCGTGGCTAAAGAAAAGAATACTGCTTCGGCGAAACATATGTATGTTTACATTTTACCAGAATTTATATGTATATACGATTGTGAAATTCTAGATCGTTATCTGGAAATAACACTCGTATTGTTATGACACCAAGTGGCCAATAAATGAAACTAACGATGAGCACGTATATACAATTTGATGTACATAATGCTCACAAGCCTAATATATGAAAAGCATTTGCTTGCAATGTCTATGTATGTGTATATATAAGCAGATTAAATGTGTGAAAGTTCATCTGAACCGAATTTTCATACCGAAACATATTGCAAAGCAAAAAATTCAAGAACCGTTGAGGGTACCAGTGATGCTGAGGAATTTTCAGGGGGAAAGGATAAAAAGGAACTCACAGGTAGAACTTTTACGGAGTATCTTGTGATATTTGGATCAGCAACCCTACCTTGGTTTACAGCCTGCAATAGAATTTCTTATTAAATGATAACAATGTAAGTCAGCCACCATATGTGACAAGATTTCGACATCAATATCTTCTGCAAATCATTTTGTGCAAATTGACAATATTCAACATCCATAAACATGCAGGCATGAACTCTGACATTAGTACAAATATTAGACTCCAACATACACTACAACATAGGTTATGGGTTAAAACATATTTTGCACACGAAAGATTCATTTGAATGCAGCTTAAGTGTTTCATTTTTATTTATCAAAACTCCCTCTCACGGACTAACCACTGAAAGGGAACAACTCCGCGGTTCCACAAAAGTCTAATCTTGCCTATATCATGTCAACTCACCTGCTCACTGGAGCTTAACCAAACCCCATAGCATATTCAAACTGTTAAAATATACATTCATATTGGTTTACTGGCCACAAAATGGAAATAAGAGGTTCGTAATTTCAAATTTGTTTTAATTTGGAAGTTAGCAGTAAGCAAACACTAAAGAATAACATGCAGTGGCGGCTTTACTTTTGTCATTAACACTTGATTGCAGTAGATTACCCTTCTTTCTTTTGACTTTTGGTTTTTCCCTACACCAACACACTGTTCCAAGTTTATGCATCATTTGTCTCACAAAATTACAGGCAAAAACAGAATATATGGGAACTGTTTTTCCATTAACTAGGAAAAGAGAAAGAGTTCTGGTTCCTCTATTTCTTTCTTTTCTTTTCCTTTCTTTTCCTTTCCTTTCCTTTCCATTATTTTATTTTATTTTACCGGATAATTTATTCATATGATCATGACCAGCAAGGCTGCAAAGCTGGCAAATTTCATGCAAACCTTCACAAGCAACAAGGCTTTGCAGGAGCAACCTTGGCTATGTGCTCTGATTCTATAAAGGCCTACTGGTTAAGAAGCCATAACTGAATCAGAAGTAGCAAGGTAGTAGAAAGTGCAAAAGACGAATCTTATTCAGGTTATTATAGTTTTCGCAACTGTTAGGCTTATGTTTGTTAGACAAAAATCATGCAGTACTTGAACAACTCCTAACTAGACAACATTAAGTTCTGGGTGCTTTAACCAGTTAATGGCAAATGGTTACAACAGAACAAAACAAGCAAATAGCACAGTAGAGGGAGAAAATAGAAATAAAGGGAAGTAGCGTACTTGCTCTGGACTATGAATATTTCAATGAATGGATATTCCTTCTTCTGCCGTGTTATACAAAACCCAGGATATTTTGGGCACTCAACCTTGAGGAGAATAACACAAGAAACAAAAATGTGAGTGTAAGGAAAGAATAAAGAAACTAACCCATAGTAAGTTGGCACAAATACTATCACGATATCACAGTCATCACTACAAAAATTAGGGGTTGTACTAAAGTGCAATGGTAGTTTGGGTGCATAAAAGCTCTTTAGAAATGGGCTTGATCCGGGGACAGAAGCCTCTCCAATTTCATAAAATCCCATTCCCTGATCCCCAAGGTTCAAATTCAAAGCTTCAAAGTCGAAAGAAGCTGGATATTAGCTTATGTTGGACAAGTGTTATACTAAGAACAGCTGCACGACGATGAAATTGTAGAAGCGAAACGAGTAACGACCGGTAACATTATCAGAAGGAAAAAGGAAAATTACGCGCATAAATTTAACATTCGGATAGAATTCAGCAGCAGCTTCCTCCAGTACTTTGTCAAGATGCTTTGTGTAGTTCCCCCTGCAATATGAAAAAAAAAGATATAAAGAATGAGCCAGGGAAGTATACAAACAAGTGTGAAAAAAATAAGGGATTTGGGGTTTTGGATAACCTAATAGTGAATGCAACAACAACAGGAAGACCTTGATGAAGGAGCTGCACAAATTCACGCTCGGATGTGAATGGATAACCCGTGACGGCCCAAGATCTTTAGGATACCAGTATAATACCTTCAAATCATTAACAAACTAGAAGTGTTATTCAAATGAAAATTGAATCAAAATTTGCATAATAAAGATAAAAACAATCTTACTTGCAAGATGAACGGAGGTGCGTGATCATTCTATCAAAAAACGATTGCTCCTCCATTTTTGGAATGACAGGGTGATGAATCTGAGTCACTAAACCAGAGCCTTCAAATCATTCCAAAGCTGAACGCATTTATTTTTCTATACAGTCTTCTCAAAAGCATATGATATAAAACAAACTGCTTTCAAACAAGAAGAAGATGAAAAGGAATACGATATGCAAAATCTAACAAAAAGCAATATAATAAGTATACTGACCTGGGTTTCGGTAATGAATAATGGACGAAATGCTGTTGACGGCCAGTATTTCAAAACACAAACAAAGGGTTCCACAGTTTCCACCATTATCAAATGAAAGAGACTATCACCGCTGCATTTGGTTTGGTTTGTGAGGCTAATCCATCTGCAAAACACAACTTGGCCTGCTCTTCAACTGGATTTTAAAACTCATTAGGCCCAGTTATTATCTATCTTTTGTGTGTATAATATATATATATATATATATATATATATATATATATATATATATATATGAGTTAAGATCCATTTACACAATGTTTTACATTTTTTTTTAGTTTCTCTTCTAATTAAATATATTTATTTGAATATTTGTTAAAATTTAATTATAATTATTTATAATGTTATAGTACCATTGACTTCAATTTAAATGATTCTCTAATAATATATGTTTTACATAAATATTTCTTCATAATCTTTTTACGTGCAAGTGGACTTTGTAATGTTATTTAATAAATCAAATATTATTTAAAATTGTATAATATATTATGATGCTGTTTTTTTTAATTAATATTGGGTAAATACAAAATAATATTTGTTTAAAGATAACTCTGAATCATTTGATATTGAATGTTCATGCTTCTGGCGATCATGGTGCTCAAACCCGGAACCTAAAAGTTTAGTGTCCTAAACGAAAAAAATTTAAATGCCAATAATTGAATCTTTTTAAAGTTTAATGACAAAATCGATACACTCTTAAAATTTAGCGTCCTAAACGATGTTTTCAATATTAATAACTACATTAAAGCGACATCATTTTGTCCATGTCATTTCAATAATAAAAAGATCCATACACATCATAGTACCGTTAAAATTTAAGAATCCATCGAAATAATTGAAAATAAAACTAAACTTTAATACTATTACAGGAGCAATAATAAATTCAGTTGTATAAACAATATATCACTTAAAGTTCAATGATATCTTATGTAACTTAAAATAATACAATCAGTTTGAACACTTATATGCAACTTAGGATAAACTATACAATTAGTATTTTAACTATCACTTTTATTTTATTTTGGTTATTTTTTTTTTTTCAAAATCACAACTAAAACATTATGTTTTAATTTTATTTCGGTCACCCGTCATTCAAAAATAAAAAAATTATTGATATAACATTTTTAAAAAGACTTTTTAATGATGATACGATAATACTTAATGATAACACGTCAATATCATTATTAATTTTTTTAACAATAATCAAACGTAAAATCTCAAAAAATTATAATAAATATTTTAACTATCGAGATCTCTTAATGTTTGCAATAATTGAGATATCAAATGTGTAAGTTTCCCTACCATTAAATATTGGAATTTCTCAATTTTAAATACTCAACCCTAAGGGTGCGTTTGGTTCAAAGAATGTAAGATTACCGACAAGAATATGATTACCGACGGGAATAAGATTACTGAGAATGTTGTATTTTGTGTGTTGGTTCGTTTAGCATGAATGTAAGATTATATTGTTTGGTTAAATGAATAAAAGATTATTGGAATGTATATTTTACTAAATTGTCCTTATTATATATTTTTTTAACAAGTTGAATTATACTATAATTAATTTATATATTTTCTTTAAAAATTTTAAATTCATAAAATTTATATAATTTTTTTACAAAATTGAAAAGATAAATAGGTTTAATGAAAGGGTAAAATTTTATTTTAACCCCTGAACATATAAAATTCTAATTATGGACTTTTTTAAATCTAAAATAGTTTAAGGATAAATTTGTAATTTAACATTCATATAATTTTTTTATTCAACGACAGAAGAATGATGTTTTTTAAAAAAATTAAAGACATTTTAGTCCAAAACATCAGGAATGTAACAATACCTAAGAAAAGGATAATCATATTCCCTGTAATATACCTCAAAATATAACTGTTGAGAATAACTTATTACCGGAGATTGAGAATGTTTATTAACCAAATGGAGGAATGTCATTCTATTTCGCCTAATAATGTGACGACCCCTAAGGGGGTGATTGGATCATGGAATATAAGATTCCTGGCGGGTATTTTTTTTTCTAGATTCAAAATCCCATGTTTGGATCGGAAATATTCCCACTAGGAAGGAATAATATATTCCAAACAGTAAAAAAAATTCTCCGTTTATTAGGAATGTTATTCCCATGCTTTTCTTAGGTATTCTTTTATTCCCTGTTCTATGGGCTAAAATACCCTCTTTTCCCGTTTACCTCCGCTTCTTCTCCCAAGCGTTCTTTGTTCTTGATTTTGATTTCACAATCTTATCTCCAATCCAATCTCTTTGATTTTCCACCGTTAATTCTTCCATTCTTGTATCTTCCACGATTCCAAGCTCTCTCTCTTATCTTCTCTTAAATCCCATATTTTCCCCAGATTTTTTTCTTTTCTTTTCCTCCCCTCTTTTCTCAGGAAAGAACGAGAAAGGAAACTTGTTTAAGGTATACCCAGATCTTGTTCACTTCTTGCTTCAGTTTTTATCGTTTTCACAAGTTTGTAAACTGTAGGTTTCTCTTGATTTTCTGAATATCCTCTGTTCTATTACTTGGGTGTTTGTTTCTCAGGAAAAAAAGAGAGAACCTTTTTACTTCTTGGGGTCCAGTTTTTCATCATTGTCTCAAGGTTTTGAACAATGGGTTCCTCTTGAATTCTGAAACAAGGGGAAATATTTGGTCTGGAAGAGTGATTTCAATCAAAAGATCCAAGCTTAGTGAAAGAAAAAGAAAATGAAAATCTAGTGTGATGTTTGTGAAAGAGCACAAGCAACAGTGATATGTTGTGCAGATGAGGCTGCCTTTGTGCTAAATGTGACATTGAAGTTCATGCAGCTAACAAGCTTGCAAGCAAGCACCAAGGCTTCTCCTTCAGTGCCTTTCCAACAAGCTTCCTCCTTGTGATATTTGCCAGGTTCAGAATTTCGCTTTTTCTGGTTTATTTCATGAATTTTTGTAATCTTATTTATCACTAGCGTTACGAAATCCGAACATAGTAATAGTATAAGAAATTAATCACGTCGTACTATGGATTTGAATCCTCTTAATACATGCTGAGTTGAATGTTCTAACATAGACTGTGAATCTTGTGCATATGTCATACAGGACAAAGCAGTTTTCATCTTTGTGTTGAAGATAGAGCCCTTTTCTACCGTGATTGCGACGAACAGATCCATCCTGTCGGTAGCCTTGCCGCGAACCACCAAAGGTTCCTCGCCACCGAAATCTGAGTCGCCTTGAGTTCGAGTTGCAATAAAAAGACTGAAAACAATGTGTTGGAGCCACCCAACAAGAGTGCACCTCAGACTTCAATGAAAACGCCGCACATCAGCACTCAAGCTTTGCTTCCCAATGGGCTGTTGATGATCTGTTAGAACTCTCGGACATTCAATCTCTAAACAAGGTGAGAAACTATTATTAATCCAACACTACGATTCGAGTTCGATTGAATTTTATTCGTCTTCCAATAATTTTTTTGTTCCTTGTTTTGTTGCAGAAAGAGCAGTTTGAGCTTGGAGAGCTTGAATGGCTGGCAGACATTGGTCTTTTCGGTGATCAATTGCCTCAGGAGGCTTTAGCACATACCGACCTACCCATGCCTCTTAAGAAGCCTAGAATCGAGATCCCAGACGATGACGACGAGTACTTCATGGTCCCTGATCTAGGATGAGGTTGTATGTGATGTGATCAAACTATATAGTTTCACATGTACGCATAGCATCTCGTCTTGCTTTCTGATTATGTTGCCTTCGTTTTTCTTTATAGGAACAAGTTTTCGATGCGCTTTCGAACATGAACATACATATATGATCTTCAAGTTCATGGGAAATCATACTGCAATTTCATATAGATTTGGCTTGATCAATTCTAGAAGAGTTGTTTTTGAGGTGAATAAGATACTATTTGTTCAAAATCTTTTTAGCCTATTAATAATATATATATACGTTTTACAGAAATTGTTTGGAACCCGAATCTTTTAGGAAGAATAATAGTCTTTTATACTACTGATGTTACTCAACATATTAATGAAAGTTATAGTTGTGTTTCAATCCCATTAAGGAGAATAATATTCTCTTTTACTATTGGATTTACATGTAAATTCCCGTTGAGTGACTCATATACCAAATTAGATGTGCGACGTGAGTCGGTCCGGTTTAGTCGGGAAGAAGACTTGGAACCTGAAGACAACAAAAAAGAATTAAAAAAATTAAATAATAATTTGAACCATGGACAAATCTAGTGACAGCTCCATGCTTGTTTCACCAAATTACAAAATTTTTGTATAATATTTTTGTTGATAGAAAGTAGGTTGAAAGGAGTAAAGATCAAATTTTGTGCCTTAGATAAAGAAACCAGTTCACTATCTTTCTACTTGATGTTCAGCGTCTTTACTTTATTATCATCGTGTAAATTATACCATCTAAATGTAACTGTTTATACCTTATGCCCCCTAACTTACGTTACCATCAAATAAAATCTTCAAAGAAACGGATTCGATCTCATCCTCTTCTTCGAATTCCGTTGTCGTTGCAATGGTTTTAGCTTCAGTGTTCGCACTTGTTCATTTGATAAGGTTGAGGTCGGACACCAGAGCTCTTCAAGCGTTGAGACGTTCTATGACCCCAACATGATTCCACCGTCGTCGTACATCAGTTCGTGGGATTTCTCGGTGGATCACTGTTTCGTTTCCTGAGATGAAGAAAACTTCTATAGCTCTAAGCCATATTTGTTTTGTATGCAAGATTTACACATGATCCATTGAGACAGCAGAAAAGCAATGTTTTATTTTATTTAAGCATTGCAAAAAAAATAATGAATTTTAAAGCACAATGAGAAGACAACAACATTTTATTAAAATATTAACAAATATAATGATGAATGACGGTGAAATATAAAATTATAGATAATATGATTTTTAGTGTTATATTTTCTTACTTATTTGAATTATGTTTTTGTAATATAATTAATGAGATAAATAATAATGATAAAGTATGCATAATTAAGTATAAATATAAAAGATAAATAAATAAATTATTGTATATAGAAGATATAATAAATATTATATATTAGAAAAAAATAATTTACATCTTTTATTATTATGAATATCTATGAAGAATTTCCACAATGTAAACATTTAGTTAAATGTTGATGTAAAATTTTAATATATTTTTACATAAATTATGTAAAAATTAATATTAATTAAAATTAAAATAATACATGATATATTTAAATACTCAAGTAATATATTATCAACAAATAGAATTTTTATATAAATAATTTTTATTTAAATATTTAGAATTTCACTTGTTAAAAAACAAATATAAAACAAGGACAATTTGGTAAAATATACATTCCAGTAATCTTTTATTCCTCAAACCAAACACTGTAATCTTACATTCCTGCCAAACCAACCAAACACAGTAATGTAACATTCCCAGTAATCCTATTCCCTGGTAATCTTTTATTCCCACTGGTAATCTTACATTCCGTGAACCAAACACACCCTAATTATAATAATAAGATAGACAGATCAATATTCGTTGGTTTGCCGGCCCATTTCGTAATTTCCAGACCTGAAAGGCCACATATTTTTGTATAACTGTCACGTTCTTGGCCTTGGGTTCGCTTCACTCCTTATCCTTTGCTTCTTTATAGTTCCATTCCTTTTCCCATCAGATCCGATCAGATTTAGCTCAGATCCCTTTGTATCGGATCGGATCCCCTAAATCCCATATTTTTACCCGTTTTGACTAAACCAAGAAAACAAGTAACGATGAGAGAAATTATTAGCGTCCACATTGGCCAAGCCGGTATCCAGGTCGGGAATTCCTGCTGGGAGCTTTACTGTCTCGAACATGAAATCCACCCCGATGGAACCATGCCCAGGTTTCTTTTTTCTTCTTTTATTTTTCTCTTTTTGGGATCTAAATTCATTAACCCATTTCTCTGTTAACAAAAGAAACTGGATCTTGTAATGGCATTGCAGCGATACCTCAATGGGTGTGGCCCACGATGCTTTCAACACTTTCTTCAGCGAAACGGGCTCGGGAAAGCACGTGCCGAGAGCTGTGTTTGTGGATCTGGAACCCACTGTCATCGATGAAGTTAGAACCGGTCCTTACCGGCAACTTTTCCACCCCGAGCAGCTTATTTCTGGGAAGGAAGATGCTGCTAACAATTTTGCCAGAGGGCACTATACGAGTGAGAAAACGTCGTTTTTTCCTGTGCTTAACTTATTTGTTGTTGTTTGTTGGCTTACATTGATTAGGCTTTGTGTTTTTCTGCAGTTGGCAAGGAAATTGTGGATCTATGCCTTGACCGAGTTAGGAAGTTAGCTGATAACTGCACTGGATTACAAGGGTTTATGGTGTTTAATGCTGTCGGCGGTGGAACCGGATCCGGTCTGGGATCTTGTTGTTGGAGCGTTTGTCGGTAGATTATGGAAAGAATCTAAGCTTGGATTCACCATCTATCCTTCACCGCAGGTACTTGGCTGTTTTGATTACTGCTAACTCATGAACATCTCCATTTTCAGTACGCCATATCTACTTATATGTAGCCTTTGAAACAATTTTGTAGGGGTAATTTACAAGATTACTTATGATAGCTCTGTTGAGTAGTTCTAATGGAATAGTCGGTGCCAATTCGTGTATATGTTACTTGGCATGAAACTCTAGAGTTGATTTTGTTTGGAAAATAAGTCATGTATGCATGTTGAGACAACTTTTGGTTTAAATTATTCAATGGAGTTATCATAAGTGACCTAGTTTGTTAATTATAGAAGTTAAAATAGTAATTTGATGAGACCAAAGGTTTTTTTTTTACATACATGAAAGTTGATGAACTCAGGGTTTTCTCTTGTTACATTGCAGGTCTCACAGCAGTTGTAGAGCCTTACAATAGCGTTCTGTCCACACATTCTCTTCTTGAGCATACAGATGTGGCTGTGCTCTTGGACAATGAGGCAATTTATGACATATGCCGAAGATCCCTCGATATCGAGAGGCCAACTTACACCAATTTGAACCGATTGATATCTCAGATCATTTCATCCTTGACGACTTCTTTGAGGTTTGATGGAGCCATTAATGTGGACATTACAGAGTTCCAAACCAATCTTGTTCCATATCCTCGTATCCATTTCATGCTCTCTTCATACGCCCCTGTCATCTCAGCTGAGAAAGCATACCATGAACAGTTATCAGTTCCTGAGATCACAAATGCTGTGTTTGAGCCCTCGAGCATGATGGCGAAGTGTGACCCTAGGCATGGGAAGTACATGGCATGCTGCCTGATGTATCGTGGTGATGTTGTGCCCAAGGATGTTAATGCAGCTGTTGCTACTATCAAAACAAAGAGGACTGTGCAGTTTGTTGACTGGTAAAGAACATTTCTACTTCTGCTTTGTAGTTCAAGTTGTTAAACAACTAGAAAAAATGATTTTGATTATTACTTTCTAAATCTCTCGTGCTGAAAGTCGAGTTGTCCCCGTCATGAGTTATTGTCCTCTTTGAATGTTTGAAATTCTTTATGAACTATTACGAATATCCTATGCATCTCGTGCTATGAGGTATTAATATTTATTCCTTTAGGAGGTTATTGAATGCTCAAGGATTAATGCGGGCTTATAAATTGCTAATGTACTGCAGCACATTATTTTGAATGTACCATTGTGCCCAATACCTTGATGTCTGAAAATTCTTTGGAGTGTGCAGGTGCCCAACTGGTTTCAAATGTGGTATCAACTATCAGCCCCCAACCGTTGTTCCTGGAGGAGATCTTGCTAAGGTGCAGCGAGCTGTTTGCATGATAAGTAATAACACAGCAGTGGCCGAGGTGTTTGCACGGATTGACCACAAGTTTGATCTCATGTACGCGAAGAGAGCTTTTGTGCATTGGTATGTTGGTGAGGGCATGGAAGAAGGTGAGTTCTCTGAAGCCCGTGAGGATCTGGCTGCTCTTGAGAAGGATTATGAAGAAGTTGGTGCCGAAGGTGGAGATGATGAAGATGAAGATGAAGAATATTGATCTACTTCTGTGGAAGCATTTGTATCGAATATCAGTTTACCATAATAGGGTCCGAACCTCTTTCCTACATCCTTTCAATTGTTTTTTCTTGTGTGATGTAAGATTGTCAGATTGTGCCTGTCATATGCGTAGTGTCTTTTTCATGCTATCAATGAAATAAATTTAGAGCTTTGTTTGAACGTTATTTTGTTCAAATTGTTGTCATTTGCTCGTGAAGCTGCGTAATAAGAACGTGAATAGCTGTATAAGTTGTCGTTCTATTTTCTTGTAAGATGGTCGTCTAAAGCCATTTTATGCATTTTGTTCATGCTATTTTTGTTAGAAATGCCTTTGTTTATGGAAGATGCTTTGTAGGCACATGACTAGCCTAGTAAATTGTAGAGTTTTGTTATTATGGTCGTATCAATATATCATATGAATGAATAATATAAGTTTAAGAATTACTTGAATAAATATATTAAAAAACAATATTCGAACAATTGTTTAAGGTCTAACAATTGTTTAAATTCTATCCAAATTAAGTAAAAGCATGTGTATATGGAAAATGCTTGAATTCTCTTTCCAATCCTTGGATATCTTGTTGCATTTCTGCAAGGTTAGAAAAAGAATAAAGTTATGTATCATTAATTGATAATTAGTGTGTTAATAAGAGTTGACTTTTTGTCATGGTTTATGGTACCTGGGATTGATTGTACAATCATCAACTAATTGAGGATTTGATGTACTCACTTTGATTCTACTTTTGCTTCATCATCATCAATTCTGGTGAGAAGGATGTGTGGCTTAGTGGGGAGGTGGTCAAATTCGACCCGATTAAGGTCTATAAGAGTTTGGGATAGCCCGTAAGGATAAAGTTTAGTTCGAGAGGGACATAAATGGCCAAAGAGGCACAGAGACACTTATAGGAGTGAGTTGCAACCAGAGTAACCATAACAGGCGTAATGTGTCCAAATATCTTTAGTAAGCTTGTAACAATCAAATATGAATGGAGGATCAATACACAGGGTGTACCGACGAGGGGTATGACCAAGTAATCAGATTATGAGACAGTAGTGTTGTATATCGCAAGAATGGTCGAGAGTGTTGGACACATAGTTATTCCTTTAATTCGAGGGCGAATTGAGAGAAAGCGTAGTATTAGAGAATAGAGGATCGCTGTCCAGAAATGAACCCGAGTCAGATATTAGGTCAATCAGAACCCTAGCCAATAAGCAATAAACACAGTAATCACTATGAAGTCTCGAATCACATAGAGACTTCCCCAGAGTCAGAGAATGTAACACCCCTAACTCGTACTTGATTCGGATACGAATCCGATGTGTCACATTGACTTTTCAAAAACACTGGTTCTTTTAAAAACTCATTGAAAATTGAAACCTGTAATGGTATTTAAGTGGTGAAACCCTTATAACAAAATTACTATTGAAAATTCATAATTCACAATGAAAATAAATATTTGATAATTTACATAAATGTAAAATAGTATGTTTACAAAACTTCTCAGAGCATTATAATTTAAAAACCTTATGATACATGCCAAAAAAAATTACAAAATGATAATAAACCTACAGTTCAATTTGTTATGATCTGATCTTCTTCAAGCATATGATGTCCCTTCCTAGCCTTAATCTCCTGATCTCTTTGAACATGCATGTGAAACAATTACATGCTAAATCGTTGACTTAGTGAGCCAATAATGAGAATAATAAAACATTTAAAAACACTTTCTTATTCAATCCATATAAAACATTTAAAAACACTTTCTTATTCAATCCATATAAAACATTTCATATTGAAATCAAGACACATTTCATGAAAATAACATATAATGTTACTAATTATTCAATTTATATCACTTTGTTATATTAGCCCAACGCATATTACTGAGAACTCAAGGTATATGAGTACATTGAGGTTGTTCACTAAATGCAGTCAATACTGCTCATATAATATACACCGAAGTGCCACGTAGAATATGCACCGAAGTGCCACATAGGTTTGTCCCGAAGGATCGCGTAGAACCCTCTACTCTTGGCATGCCAACTATACCCCTAATTATCATAAAATATACTTTGGTCTTATTCCATATAATTATTTCACATTACTTTATTCCAGTGTTTTTTATCCACATATAACACTTTTCCATAGCATTTTCACGTAGAAAACATCCATATAAAGCACTTTCACATGGAACACATTCATATGTTAATAAAATAAACAATACTTTTGAAATACAATTTATATAAAACATCATAAAAATATTGCATAAAATAAAATAAATAAAACTATTTTTGATCGAACACTTTTGAGGTTGGCTTATCGCAAGTCGTCCCCGTATCTAATATAAAACAATAAATTGCACTCACCTTTGCCTCACATAAGTCCTAAACGAAGTCCTTTTCCTTTTGTTCAATCTTGTACTATGTTGATTCTTTCGGTACGCTTACGATCCAAATCTACATATCAATATGTCTAAGATCAATACCGAATTTCTATTAACTAATAACCAATTAACACTTACATAAACGGAATGAAAACTCTTAATTTAACATTTCAGACTGAATAGTATCGATACCCCTCCTATAGTACTGATACTTCTCTTCTATGGCACCGATACCCACTTCAGTACCGATACCATTTTGGCATTATGGAATTCCGATTTCAATTGCAATATCAATACCTTACTCCTGGTATCGATACCTCCACATCAGTATCAATACTACTTCAATAAGTATCGATATTGTTCATCCAATTCATACATTTTCCTGCAAATTACCCTTATAGTATCGGTATTGTTCTTCCATTACCGATACCCTTGCCTAGAATTTACCTCTTTTACTTCGAATTTTACCCACACTTCACCTAAAACTTATACTTTTAGCTCCAATCAAACCCTTAAACTCACTAACATTTATCACAACTAACTTATATCCATTAATTACCTTTTAACTTCCAAATTCTATATGGAACACTTAAAACTAAAAATCATACCAAATATTCAAACATGTTCTCAATCATTTCTAAGACTTCAAACACTTTAATTAAACCCTTGACAAGTCAAATATATCATTAGAAATTCAAATACTAATCAATCTCATCAAATCCCTTACAAACCCATTTCACCAATTTATCATTAATTACCAAACTCTTAGTTTATATTCATCCTTAAGCTTCTATACAACCTAAGGATTCAAAATCAACTCAAAACTGAAAGAAATAACCAACTTTAAAAGCACTCACCTTGGCAATGGTAGTTTACGGTAGGAGAAGAAGAAGACAACCAAGCTTTCAGATATTTCTTTCCCTTTCTCTATCATTGCATGCTTTAATATCTTTTAAAAATGAATTTTAAATTTATTTAATGCTAAAAGACCAAAATGCCATTCCATTCTTCAAACTTTGATAACCAGTCCTAGACAAAATTTCAAAATCAGTCATTGAACTTTTCAATTTATTTAATTTAAACCACTAAATTTTAAATTCTTACACTTTAGTCACTTACCAGATGTTTGGGGTATTATAGATAATGACTAAAATATCTTCTATTAGTGTATAACCAAATCTGTATAGATAATCAGTAATAACAGACTAGTAAGCCTTCACATAACGTTCTATATTAGAGAACGAGCGAATTAACAACTAGGGTTACTATGTGTAAATAGTAAACAAAAATTAATAATAACTCAGTAACAACCAAAATAGTAATAGAAACAGAATCAATAACATTAATAGTAGTAACTAAAAATAGTAACAACTAGGATGTCATAAAACTAGCCTTTGTGTAACACTCGGGAAATAACCAGGACACCCGATTTACTTTAGTAGTAGGGAGATTGCCTTGTTTGTCAATCTGTTCAGGTATATACCAGTCAGTGCCAAGGCACTTCTCTTGCCAGATGGGCACATATTCCCCAAGACTCGACAAAGTAAGTTGGCGGGGTGTACGTTTCCGATGTAGCTCCAGATCCCACCCCATATATCCAAGGGGTCGGGTACATGTTTCTGATACAACTCCGGATATCACCTTAGGTACCCGAGGGTATTTCGACAAGCTAAAAGGGCATGTGAGCTCCGAGATGCAGCCCCTCAGCCACACCATGATGTCTACCATAACTTCATGTTTGTTGCTGTTGTGTATCATATATTAGTATTTGGTAGGATAGAGAGGTGCGTGAGCTCTGAGACGCAACCCCTCAACTGCACCATGATGCCTACCTCAGCTAGTGTATGAGTCACAACAAAGTCAGTATTGCATTTATATAATGCACAGTAGAACCAATATTGCATCTAAATAATGCACAATAGAGTTAGTATGACGTTCAAATAATGCACAATAGAGCCAATATCATATTTAGATAATGCGTAGAAAATATAGACATTAGGGTTAGAGACCCTTTAGCAATAAACTCATGGATAAACCCTTAGCAAAGGATTAGGAAAGCATGAGA
Organism: Hibiscus syriacus; assembly: GCF_006381635.1. Lineage (NCBI taxonomy): Eukaryota > Viridiplantae > Streptophyta > Magnoliopsida > Malvales > Malvaceae > Hibiscus > Hibiscus syriacus. The sequence goes on from NW_024062730.1 coordinate 254,978, forward strand.
CCCCTACCTCAGAGATAGAACAACTAAGACTTAAGTAGGTAACACTTGATATAGACCATGCATGTACCTACTACTTAGTATCATGTTTTCAACATGCTTGAGTTTATGAAATTCTTATGCTTCTCTAGATTAGCGATTATACTGTTGGGCTTTGTAAGCTCAGCCTTCGGATGTTTTCCGTTGGCAGATTAATTGCATGAGCAGTTAGTGGAAGCACCGTCGCAGTAGGATTTCCATCATCTCCTTCAGAGTACTGTACAGTAGCTTAGTGGGCATATGTATTCATAGTTCCTTACTTATATATTCAGTTTATTAAACTCAGAGTTGTATTATTTTGATTTTAAATTATGTGTCACGGAGCTCCGATTTTGTAAGTTGATATTTTTTATAACAGTATGTATGTTTTATTTATGATACCATTCAATATGTTTGAAAAGAAAACGAACAGGTTTTGAAAATCAAGAGTTACCTCGGTATCTCAATGCGACACTTTAGGCCCAATCGGGTGTAAGGTGTTATAAACCGCGTTAAAATATTAACGTTTAACGGGTTGATGACTAAAAAATGAACTAGAAAACTTTAGTTCTATAATTTTAACATTTTATGTTCAAAGTTTAATATTTAAGAATGTATTTTACCTTTTAAAAAACACCAATAACAAAATTAAGCATAATAAAGAGATTAAAATAATAATTCGACCTTTAAGATTTATATCAAATTACGAATAAATTGAGAGAATATGTAAATAACATAGATCAAATGTGTGATTATATCAAAATATTTAATTGCTATTAATGACAGTTAACTCGGAGTGACCACATCTTAATTAAATAAAAACTAGATCTTATGTTTTTTTAAATCAATTACCAAAAATGGATAAAACATAATGATAAGTGATCATCTTTGTAGTTAACCCTTTTTTAATATTAAAATCCCTTTCACCAAGTCACAGAAATCTTTCCCCAAAATCAGAGAAAGCATGCACTTTGCGCCTCTGCAAAAGCACATCCGTAGTACGCATCCATGAGAGCTTCTGGTTATGCGTTACGCCCAACTCTTCAAAAACGATTTCCCCTGCGTCCACCTATGCCTGGCGCCTAAGGCACCTCTTGGCGAGCTTTTTAAAACTAAGGCTGAGATAGAATGGTGGAGGTGAGAGCCCGTGGATGCTTGTAAAGAGATGACAAAACTTTTACTCTTTGAATATTTTTTACTCATTCTACTTTTATTTTGAGAGATTAAACATCATCCTTTATCTTCGGGTCTAAAAAGCTTAAATTTAACTCTTTTTTTTAAAAAAAAATATTGAAAATATAAAAATTATTAATAATAAAATAAAAATAATAAAAATATTTCAAAAAATATTTAAAATACAAAAGAAATTAAAAAAAATCTACAAAAGTTAGAAATACAAAGAATAACAAAATAATAAACGGTTAACTTTTTATTGGACAATGACTAAAATAGAATAAAAATGTGCTATAGTGACTAAAATAACAAATTTATTAATTATTTGACAAAAAATGAACACAGAAATAATTAGGTGACTATATAGTTAGTTTACCCTAATATTTTCACTCACCTTACTAATTCATCGTATATCCCGTGAGGTGAATGACGCGTAGGGATGGGCATTTAAATCCCATCGGGTCATTTTTTTTCTAAAATAATTCGGGTTTAGATTTGGGTTAGATTTTTTTATTTGGTGTTAAGGTCAGGTCGGGTTCGAGTTTAGGGTGAAAAAAATCTGACTTGATCCGAAAAAATATATAATTTTATCTTATATATTTAGGGATAATTACAATAATATACCTCTGTATATAATTTTTTTCAATTAAGTCGCTGTTTTTATTGAATAAAAATATTTTTTTATTATTTCGGATCGGGTCGGGTCGGGTGAAACATTGTTTTGGTCGGGTCGGGTCTCGGGTTGGGTGGACCAAAAACCTGACTCATGCTCATCTCTAATGACACATATAAAAGAATGGGTAAAATACACCAAGTCACTTAGTTATTAGTTCAGTTATAAACTTGTCACATTTTCCTTTAAAATGTTATAATTTAATTATATTATTATAAATAAATCATCCAGTCGGTTAAAATTAAAATAGTCCTATGATGTGGCTATCGTAACAATTTTAATCACTAAAATATATAAATTTTATCAATTTAATCTTAATTCAAAATAATTTAATTAATATCAATTATTTAATTTTAAAAATTTATAATTTAATATTATTATAATATTTTCAAAACAAATGAGTCCATCGTATCAAAGTATCAATTTAATAATTTTATATTTGTATTCTATTATAAAGTAACAATTAATTATTGTTACTTTTAAAAAAAAAATATCATATAAGATAAGACCAAAAATTAAATTGATAAAATTCAGGGTTAACCATAAGAATACTCACCCACACTTCATTTATTTATGAAATTATAAGGATTAAAATAAAAAAAATAGAATCTTCTAATAATAACGTCTCGGTAATTAAAATTTAACAAACAATAACATTAGTGATTAAAAATGTAATTTTTTAAATTTGATGAGAAAAATATAGAAATGTGAAGGTAAGTGACCATTCCTGTAGTTTACTCTTGAATTAATAATTGAGTACTACAGGTGAATTTTCCCATAAAATAAATAGAAATCATTTTCTTTCAGGCTCAGTGCATACATCATCAACTGCACCTAAGCTTTGAACACAAAAAGGAAAAAACCAAGTGCGCTTAACCCTAATTTTTCAATTTTCCCTTTCCTCTATCTCCCTCCCTCACTCCTTTCCCTTCTACTTCGAACCCTAGTTACGCATTCTCTCTCCTAGGGTTCCATTTTTTGTCGTTTCCTTTTTATTTTTCCTCGGATCTCGTTCTTGGCTCTATGGAGTTTGGTGCCCGTGGACGCAAAAGAGGGAGACCGGAGAATGGCAATGGCGGCTTCAAGAAATTCAAGCAAGGTTCGAACTTTCAACTTGTTTATATATATATATGTTCAGCTATTTTCGTGTGTGTGTGTGTGTATATATATATTATGTTTGTACAAGTTCGTTTGTTGTTTATTTGAGATGAAAACGATGGTTGCTCAGGCTCCAACTTCTTTTTGCTTTCTTTGTTTTGTTCGCCGAAGCACTGAAAAGTGGAAAGCTTGGAATTTTGTGTAGTCTAAGAGTGTTCGGTTGCTGGGTAAGCACTAATGGATATCGGAGTATTGGTTATAATTTTAGTACATGGATATGAACATTGTCAGCTGGGAATTTATAAAGATGAATTTAAATTGAATGAAGTATACCCAAGTTTAATATTAATTCAAAATAGAAGCTTGGTTACGAGGGATAGTAAGGAAAAAAGTAAAAGGAACATTTTGAGTAAAATATTTCCTTGAGTTCTACCCCATTAAAACACACACAAAAAACTGTGGAGCTCTAGACCACAGCAAGGTTTATATGGTTACTACATTGAGTTTTAAAGGAATTAAGATGATATATATATATATTGAAATTTAGGGCTGTTATTCTTTCTTCGAACATGGAGTTTATATGCTCTACAAATGGGTTAATTGATCTCATGTTTCCGTTTAACAATATATGTTAGCTTAATGAATTTATGTATACTTTCTTATTTACTGTTAAATGGACAGTGACAACTAGTTAAACCAGCTTGTGGAAATTTTGTATCCATTGCAGATGTATTTGTAGGTATCTTCCGTAAATGTTTGTGTGTGCCCTATTTCACTTTGTTTGGATTTGCTGAGCATTAACAATGGTGGGTTTGAACTTTGCATGTGATCCTTCATTTGTTTTTTTTAACTTTTTTTGTTAATTTTATTTAGTGTCTGGTTTGTAGTTGCATTTCAAGTGCATATCGGTGATGATGATGGATGTTCCTTCCTCATTTATTCCTGTGTGGTTCTATTATGTAGTACAATGTTGAATATGCAATCCGTTACTCCTTTTTCCATTTCAGATAAGCTTTTCTTTCATGATTAACAACGATAGCTTACTTTGGCTGTAACTTAAGTGTTATATTTTTCTCTGATGTATTGTTGCATTTGTTAGAGTTTGATTTTTCATTTATATCATTGTATGTTAAAATTTGGTGAACTTTCTTTCAAGTTGATTGTTGATTGTTGTAGAAGTTTGGGAATGCCTTCTGAAGCATATAGATATTTTACTTAAATCTGATTTGTCATCTAGAAAATCATGGAAAGGGAAAAAGTAAAGAAAACTATTTTGTCTCAATCTTCTTGAACTCAGTTCCTAGGAAATAGGGAGATCAACTTCCCGCTAGAGACACATGATTCTTTTATTTATGCTTGGAAGCCAAAAAAGAGCATGATGTTTAAATATCCTTTTCTTCTATTTTCTCATTTAATGGAGTATTGGTCTAACGTACAGAACAATTTTACAAGCCTTTTACTGGGTGTGTGTAATTACCAAACTGTCAGCCCACTAGTCAATTTGTTTATAACGTTGGTGATTAAATTAAATAAAAATGATGTAAACCAGTTATTCATATCTAATAAAGTGCATATTTTCTTTTGTAGCGAGGATAAGAAATGGTATTGAATACCTTGTTAAGTTCCAAAATCAATAACACTTAAAGTGAAACTGAGATAAATTAATTAATGTTCTGCAACAGAAATGGAGTCCGTTCCAACTGGTATAGGAAGCAAATCGAAGCCATGCATGAAGTTTTTCAGGTTCAAATCTTAACCTATCCAAAATAAATAGCCAACTGCAGTTCCATCTATTTATAATTTGCAAGTAAAATTTTCTTAGACAACAACCTTCCGGAGCAAGATTTATGTGATTATGACTAATTAGTTGATCACTTGAAATGGTGATACAGGTAATATTCTTACCCCTAATCTTGATATGAAAGACTATGGAACATAATGATTGATTTCTTGGAAATATTCTTTGATTTACTACTTCGTGTCTTATATGCAAGCAGAAAGCAAGCTTGCAAGATGCAAAACCTTTCCATATTATAGCATACTATAAACTTTTTCAATAAAAGAAGTGAAATGCCAAATCTAATGATTACTGAAATATGGTTTGGGGTAGTCTATTTTCATAGATAATGGGAACAAAGTGCTGAGGAAGTAAACCTAAATTTTCATTACAATTTATCTTTTGGTGGTGCATTTTAGGGCTCTTCTTTCAGATGAAAAATTACAGGCATGTTAAATTTTTTAAAACGTAATGTATAACACAATCAAGTTTCATGAAATCAATGCTGCTGCTCTTGAATTAAATATTTGGAGGTTGCCCCCTGATTCATTGTTTGAGAAATGTTCTTTTATTTAAGCAGTATATACTTTTGAGAATTTTATTGTCGAATATTGTTATTAAATTTCTGTTGAATATGGTGTAATTTTAGTGTACTCCCAACCATTTATTTGATTAATAAATAATTAGTATGTATAGATTATTTTATAAATTGTCAGTGATCTTTTCCAATCTTGACTTCTGTTTTTTCCCTCTTTAAGTAAGCTTTAGATTCTGAAAATATGCTTTTGGATGTTATTCACTGGTTGAGTTCCGTGTTTATCTAGTGCTTTTATTTCCTTATTGCATTCTTATGTGTGTCTGCAAAATTTCTATTTCAAGTCAAGATCACATGGGAAGGTTCAAGAGATGAGGGATTTTTTCCCCATTGTCGAGTTGTGACTATATATACATCTTTTAACTTTTTCTCTTGTAAAATCAATAGCTCTGTCAATTCTAATATTTAGCAGTATGCACATCATAATCAATACCTAAATTTCCTTTTTGTACATAAATTGATAATCTGTGATGATATTAATCTGGTTTGTGTGCAGTTTTTTGATTCTGGATAGACTTTTATCTTTCTCTTGGGGGGAAAGTAAGAATGCATCTGGATTCTCTCTAGGTCATGTAGTATTCTGTGGTTGAAATTTTCAGATATTCATCATGGAGTTTTTAATTAGTTCAATTAACAAGATGTTGAGGTGAATTGGTGAAAAGGGTACTTCTAAAATTTTGAGGATAACATTTGATAACACTATTATTATTGTTATAGCTATCATTGTTACGATTGTTGGCTGCCTGATCTTGAAAATTTTTCTCCTATCAGACCCGCCAGTTTTACAACGTAGTTGGGGGAGGAAATAGCCACTAGGTTGAAGTCTCAAAATTATGATTTGTTTTTCCGAAGTTGTTATTGTTTAATGGGATTATTGATTTGATTGGTTCTGGGAAATTATAAAGGGCTGTGGCATGTTCTTGGTGCTTGTTACTCAATGAATTAATGATACAGAAGATTGCTATTTTTTGCTATTCCTGAATTCTAAAGTATTTAAACTTTATAAATTAGAACTGTTTCTTAGTAACACCTTATAAATTAGAACTGTTTCTTAGTATTGCATGAGTTTACAAATGCTTGAAGAGCCTTGATCAATCCATAATTTTATGAAATTTCACTGTGTTTATATATATATAATAATAATTGATACTTGATATTATAGCATTAGTAAAATTGTATTTCATTGATGTTAGCCTGATAAATGAGCTTTGTTCACAGCACTTCTGGGTGCCCGTTTGGTGAGAGCTGCCACTTCTTGCACTATGTACCTGGTGGCATCAAAGTGGTGTCTCAGATGCTTGGTAGCAACCCAGCTCTTCCTACCGCTTCAAGAAATACAGCAGTCCCAGCGTCCTTCCCCGATGGCTCATCTCCTCCAGCTGTGAAAAACCCGCTTGTGCAACAAATTCAGCAGCCCTGAAGGTTGCAAGTATGGTGACAAGTGCCATTTTGCCCATGGTGAGTGGGAGCTTGGCAAGCCAACTGGTCCTGCTTATGAAGATCCTCGTGCTATGGGATCTATGCCAGGAAGGATGGCTGGTAGGATGGAGCCACCCTCACAGGGTCTTGGTGCTGCAGCCAGCTTTGGAGCATCTGCCACTGCCAAGATCAGCATTGATGCATCCCTTGCTGGAGCTATCATTGGTAAAAATGGGGTGAACTCGAAGCATATTTGTCGTGTTACAGGAGCTAAGTTTTCAATACGAGACAACGAGTCAGATCCTAGTTCAAAGAACATTGAGCTGGAGGGAACATTTGATCAGATCAATCAAGCTAGTGCAATGGTTCGAGAGCTCATTTTAAATGTTAGTTCATCCTTTGGAAATAGCAAGAAGAATCCTACTATGGGTGGCTCGGGTTCAGCTAACAACTTCAAGACTAAGCTTTGCGAGAACTTTTCCAAAGGATCATGCACTTTTGGTGATAGGTGTCATTTTGCTCATGGAGCAGAAGAACTACGCAAACCTGGAATATGATTTCCTCATGTTTTGTGTTAGGTAAAAAACCCTTTTTCTGTTTATTTTGCTGTACTATGAGTTTTTATTTTTGCCGAATGCAATGGTAGCTTGAAGTCTCAGTTTTCTTGTTTCCTTTTACCCCTTATTTCTTATGTTTGACGATTTTTACCATGCATTCCTAATCTAACTTACCTGCTGGCGACCATCCATCCATTATTGCTCGAAAACGAGAGTCTACAGTTCAGAAGAACAACTAAAGACATTACTTCTTTTGACAATGTCACAGTATTTTTCCTAATATTTTATGAAATTTACATAAATAGTTGTTCTAAGAATCAATTAGAAAACTAAAAAAAACTCTCTACATGTTTACAGCAGTATTTGACATTTAACAAACGAAAATATATTCATAACTTAAAGCTGTGAAGCAACAAATCACCATCTTCTTCCTGGAATTTGGAGGTCTGTAGTAGAATATATTATGCCATGTAGTACCTTTGCTGTCCATGTTACATCAGTAAGGCTTCTTAGAAGACTCGCCATATCTTCTGCAATCGTCATTAGCAGGACCCTGTATTCTGCAACACATAAGAGAGATGGTCATGTTATCGTTTAAACCATAGCCCGAACTTCATTGTTTCAAATCCGAACCACTTATAATTTCCATAAGCCGATTCCTCTGGTTTGAAAAAGATGGTTAAATATATTAAGGACTTGAGGGCCGAAATTAAAGAAACGTAGTAAAGAATAGTTGCTAACCTGGGTTTTAAGTTCAGCAAAGACATAGAAGCAATAAACTTGTGTTGAACTTGTGCACCACTTTCAAGGTTTTGTTTGAGCTGGGAGATAAGAGTGCATAAGGTCTGCTGCAACTCGGTATCATCAGTTGGTGATGGTAATACGCCGGTCAACCACGCTACAGTTGCTAGGCAAGCAGTCACCAAATCCCCTTTTCCCGAGCCTAATCATTTAGAAATAGCCTCTAAAAATGACTTGTTGCCTCTTTGAACTAGTGATGCCGACAAATTCCTCAACCACTACGCAATGGCATGTTCTTCATCTTCCTGGTTATTGCAGAAGAATGGACAATTACACCAGTCCCACATGAATATTATGGAATACAGGAGAAATAATGGTGAATGGAATTAGAGATGAAACTTACTGATAGAGTACTGTCATCAAAATATAAATCCGCTTCTTTTTTGATAGAGTTCGCTTCATGGTCATCTTTGAACCCAGCTACCTTCAGAATACAGTCCTCTGTCAATAACTTCCCTGACAAAGAAAAACGTCCCCCCAGGATAAGTAGTGCTCTGCAACATTTTTCTCGAACCTCCTCATCGATTAAGCTGCTATCCAGTGCTTCTGTAATGGCATCAACAGCCTGATTTCTGTATAAGCCATATTTTTTAGGATCTACCTGCAGTACATGTTCATGTCAGTTAAAATGAAAAGAAAATAAGAGATTCAATAATATGAAGGGGAAAAAAAGAATCAACATATAGAGCGTACTAGTAAATCTAACAAGCTTACCAGCAGATCTATGTTCAACAACAGTGTGGCAACCAAGGGTCTTCGTACAAGAGGAGAATTTTGGAGATAATCATGAATAGAATACATAATATTCGTTATCTCTTCATCTTGCAAGTCACTTACTAGTAGTGGGACATCTTTCCTCCTGATATGATGAACATGAGACCCAGAATCAGTGATAGATCAGATGGCGCTCACCCGAATCAATAACTAGCCCATGCTTTCATAAATTTAAATATCACAAACCTGCTCAAGCATATCAGTTCTGTCAATAACATCACTGCATTTGTCCTCGAACTTACTTGCTCGCTGCAAACCAGCTCGAATAGACACTGTTTGTTAATGTCTCTCGCTATTTGGTATCTGCAGACTGAATCTGCTTCGATGCAACAGGAAAGAAGTGCTGCGACGCGTGCGTTCTATTCCATGTTTCCTGATTTAAACCTATGAATTAGAAATGGCAAAGCTCCAAGAGAAATAAGGTGTTTGGTATTCATTATTCTTTCTTGTTTGCTTAAAGTGGTAAGAAAGTGGTCTAAAATGAATATAGCCGTTCCCCCACTCCTTAGTAACCCATGTTCCTTCGAATTACCAACTATTTGAAAGGCCAATGCCAAGTTTTTCGTACAATTGTCCGATTTCCAACTGTCTATTACATGTTTCAAAATAACGTTGGTATGCGGCAGCGACGAATAATCCAATGATTTCCCTGTTACTGGACAGGTTCTTTTTCCCTGATTAAACCATTCCTTGATGGCCATTCTCTCGAAGGTTTGACCCGTTTCCAGAGTCACCGGATCTTCGAACAACTTTCCTGTCAGAGGACAAATGAAGTCCTTGTGTATGCTTAAGGATTCTTCATCAGAATATCCGTAAGTTTCTTACAACTCTGCATCGAGACAAGATCAATATGAGCAATCAATTTGAAACCATGAATATAAAGCACAGCTGCACAAGCATTCATAAAGTTTTCCTTTCAACTTACCTCCACTAAAGTTAGGAAGACCAGAGAGAGTAAGATCATCTGTAATCTTAGTTTGTCGCAACTGAAATGCCGGTTCCGCTAGCCTTTTGAGCATGAGTTCATTGGCAGTTAAAGGAGCAGGTGCATGCAGCTCATCGTAATCGTGTGCAGTTGTCTTCCACATGTTATAAGCTTCTTTTTGTTGCAGCATGCTCAGTCCTGGCAGTCTCCATGCTTCCTTGGCTGTTGAGGAGATTCCATCTTCCTGGTCCATAGTAAAATAAGCTTCATTTCTAATTGCCTAGTTCTGCATTTCGAGAAATCTTATCGGAGTCTCACCGGTATACGATCCGTATTTTCAACTCGATAACAAATATTTGTTGAAAGCAAGACAAAATGGACCACAAGAGTTTGAAAAGAACAAAAAATGAGGGTTTATATTTGTTAAAAGTTGCTTACAAGAAAGGATGCATCATCCTGCAGACTTCTGTAGGAAGCTTCGCCATTATATTGGTATGAATATTTCACCGTCTCTGAAGAACACATTCATGTTTCTTTAACATAAATAGAAGAGCAATCTGAGCTTTTCCGGCATGTATCGTAGTAATGCAACTCGTTATCTCCGATTTCCTCTAGTCCGGGTTTACTGGATCGTCCGAATACAGCATCATATAGTTTTTTACTCACCATCGACTGAGGTGAGAAAGGACTAGTTGGACTACCTAGATCTGGAGAATGAGCAAGTGAAACCTCTTGCTGAATGTTTCCAACTGATACAGATGGAACATCGATGGAAGGGAAAGAAAGAGCTTCAGTCCCCTCGGTGAGCCAATCCTTGTAATAAGAAGCTAATTGGTAAGTGCTAGAATCCACGGTTTCATTGTACACTTTCTCAAGAAGCTTCAGTTTCGTCTTCCTGCTTGGTGCATCTGATAGAAAACTAGCTTCCTGATAGTACCAAGCCTCGAGATGTGAAAGATGCGGATGAAACAAATCGTCACACAGTTTGGGCAAGGGATTCGTCCGTTCCTGAGAAGGTGAATCTCTAAACACTTGCAGAAGATGCCTTGCCGAGACCCTGTCCTCCTTTTGTAACTTATATATCACACTGAGGTAAAAATGAGCACATGAGGAAAGCACTGCATTAGGAAAACCGCTCGTTAAGCTGTCCTTCAAGTCGTTCGAATTCAAGCCGGTTATCACACTAAGCTTCAATGAAGCTTTTTTCAGTTCTTTTGCGCTGATAGACTCTGTAACGGCTTTTTCTACTGTCTCGATTGCTTGCTCAAGATTGACAATGACTGTCTTCAATGTCATAGTCGTCTAGTCTGATAAAGTCGAGGGAGGAGAAACATTTGAGACGAAGGACATCACGGAATTCCTCATCTCGGAGAAAGCGTTTAATATAGCCGCATAAGATGGATACAATTGCTTGAACAGCAACTTCATCAAGGGCAGGTTGAGGAACCGTAGGTACCGGATCATCATGCTTTTCGCGGTGGCCATCTTTAAAGCTTTTTCGATTCCATGAACCTTTATTAGCATTGTCATAAGCAGCATCCTGCAGGTTCAAGTTGTTTCGATGCTTATCGCTGTAGCTTCTTCGACCGAGTAGGTATTTAGTCGAAGCATTATCGTTCCTTTTATCTCGTCTCCCTAAACTATGTCTCCCGACAATAGCAAATGCATCATTGGCTCTCTCGGTTTCTTCGAATCCTATCTCAACAACCTCGTTTCCCCTAAAAACGCCCTCTCGCCGATCACTAGAACCTCCTCTTTCAAGCCTGTTTTCATTTCCATTTTTCATTTCAGCATATAGTTTCTCTCTTCTAACAAGACAATCTCTTGGCCTCCTACGCTTGGTACTATCACTACTCGAAATTCACCCTTCGAGCCGAGATACATTGGACCTCGTCCTCTCCGTCTTCACTCTGTTACTAAACGGCGAATCAGACTTGCTCGAAGCCTCTAACCTGACGGATGATCTCGACCTCGTAACCGAAGTCCTCCCTCTAAACCCTTCCTCTGCAAGAAGCTCCTCTAAAGATGATGCCATTTCTTTATGCTGTTAATAGTACGCTCTTGTATGCTGAACCCTGTTGCAAAGAAAGATTGCCACCAGAAATAGATAGGAATTCAGTTCATCCGAAATGGGATTTCACCAGAATACATTCATTTCAACTATCAGAGGGAAATTCCATAGAAATTCCACTTGTAAATGCATGCATTTGGCTAAAAAAGGAGCAATGTACTCATTAAACATGCAAAACAACAAAGACAAATACGATAGAACTACCTAAGCTACCATAATAAAGTAGGCATTAAACGCCAATTGACTGTAACTTAAAGTATATAAAATACTTACTTTTCACTATTGAAATCGAGTTTTCAATCTGATCCAAGTTGGAAACACGAAAACCAAAACTCTTATCTTGCTAATAGACAATGTAAACTGAGTTGCACTCGAGGCTTAGTGAGTGAGAAGCAAATATGAAGAGCAACAAAGAATCGTGGAGGATCTGAAAATAATGGAATATATAAACAGGACATCCTGAGGAAGGAAAAGCCATGGGGAAATGGGATACATGCATGCATGCACACATACATACATATAGATGTATGCAGGGCGTGGCTGACGCGGCGCAAACGGTCCCCAAAAAAGTATATATATATATAGTGGCGATTTTTTAATAAACGTCACTATAGATAGATTTATTGCGGCGTTTTTCAAAAAACCGACATTATTATTGCGGCTTTATTGATAAAACGCCATTATAAATGGATCTATCGCGGCGTTTATCAAAACAACGCCACTATTATTGTCCCAAAATCGAATATATCTAAAAAATAGGAGTTCCTTTATAAGAATTTATATAAGACATATAGATATATATATATATATATATCAAGGCAAGAGGCGAAGGCTTCAGACAAATGAAAGAAGACAAAAAGGAAGCTTTTTGTTTGTTTGTTTGTTTGTGATTTCAACAGTATCTAATATATTCCATGTTTCCCATTTTTTTTTTCTTATTTAATGATTTCAACAGTTTACTGCCGCCCTTGATGGCTTCATCTTTGTCTGCGTATACAAGTTATCTTTTTACGTATAAAATCGCTCGTTTTATTAAAAATAAAAAATATTCAGAATTATAATTACGATTTATAAATATATATAATATAAACATAAATAAAATTATAATTAAGATATTTTTTTAAAATTATTGACACAAAAATTAGCTACCTAGATCAAACAAGAACCAAATAAGAAAAATATCAAAAAAACCTAACCAAAAAGCTTGAACAAAATAAAGATACGAACAAATCTAACTGCATCGGCAAACGAACTACAAAAAGGGATAAAGCTATTGAAGACCACCTATAAATCGCAAATTAGAGTCAAATGATCTGAAAAAACTATCCACGAACGCAAAACGTGTATTCAAATCAATCCGATGGTCCAAATCAGGGAAGATCATCATGATAACAAATAAGTGTTATCTTTATCAGTCGTGGCGATGTCAATCCAACCCTAAGAAAAAAGATAAACGAAAACAACGACAAAAAATTGAAAGCTACCAAAAGACAGAAAAAATGTGTCACATAGACAAAGATAAACGTGTCATAAAAGTAGAGAAACATGTCACAAAGAAATAATTATTCTTATTAAAAAACTAAAAAATAAATAAAAAAAGATAACCGACGGGCAACAACCAACATCAAAATCGGTGCTACTGTCTGTTAAAAAAAATTAAAGAATAAAAAATTGGATTGATCAATAAAATTGAAACAAATTGTAAAGAAAAAAAAAGAAGAGAAAAGAGGAGGAAGAATACAATTAGGGTTTTTTTCATATATAAAAGCTGTTTTAACATAAGGTTTTTAATGTATTATATATCATATATTTTTAATTAACATTTAAATAAATAATTTAATACATAGACAAATAAATCAAGATGATATGAAAATTGTTTATAAAAAATATTTAAAAAAAATTTCTTTTTGCAATGTTACATGGTAGTATCATAAAAAAGTTTAAAAAATAATTTTAATTTAATTAAAATAAAATAATTTAAATTTATTATACATTCGGAGGTCACCTATAAAAACTATTGGTTCTCCATCAATTAAAACCGAGAAAATAACCTCAGTGACCAAAAAATCCTAGATAATATACGATTTTGACCAATTTTTTTTAGATTTACGAAAATGACCAACAAAATCGCAATGCGATCTCTAATTCACATTGCGATCTCCACTATCGCAAATTCACGTTGCATTTCACATTGCGATAGTTGAAAATCGCGTTGCGTTTTTCCATTTCGCGTTGCGATAGTTGAAAATCGCATTGCGATTTTCCATTTCGCGTTGCGATAGTTGAAATTCGCGTTGCGATTTTCCATTTCGCGTTGCGATAGTTGAAAATCGCGTCGCGTTGCGATAGTCTGCAGTTGTCGTTGCGATTTTCCATTTCGCGTTGCGATAGTTGAAAATCGCGTTGCGATAGTCTGCAGTTGTCGTTGCGATTTTCCAAATTCGTTGAAAAAAAAGATTTTGTTTCTTAAGAATTTTCTCTAAAAAGATAGTATCCGACCACGACCACGACCACGACCACGACACGAGACGAGACGGCGGCGGCGACGGCGCGCGAAAGTCCCCCTTGTTCTCTATCACTCAACAAGGAAGTGGGAAAGCCAAGCCTTAAATACCATTCCCAATAGTGTTTCCAATATAATGTGGGATTGAGCATTACCAACACTTGTTTCCAATACAATGTGATTATTCAGGAAACAATTAACAATCATGCACCTTAAAACAACTGAATCATCAACCAATTGCATTAGTATTATACGATTAAATATGTCATAATTAAAAGTCAATCTACAATCAATCGCGATTATTGCAATTTTAAGTAAAACATTCAAAAATAATATCACTATTTAAGGCTCAATCCCACATAGTATTGGGAACAAGTGTTGGTAATGCTCAAATCCCACATAGTATTGGAAACACTATTGGGAATGGTATTTAAGGCTTGGCTTTCCCACTTCCTTGTTGAGTGATAGAGAACAAGGGAGACTCTCGCGCGCCGCCGCCGCCGTCCGTCTCGTCTCGTCTCGTCTCGTCTCGTCTCGGGTCGTGGTCGTGGTCGTGGTCGTGGTCGTGGTCGTGGTCGTGGTCGTGGTAATACGTGTCTTCGACATGTCCGCGCGGATATTATCTTTTTAGAGAAAATTCTTAAAAAACAAAATCTTTTTTTTTAACTATCGCAACGAATTTGGAAAATCGCAACGCGATTTTCAACTATCGCAACGCGAAATGGAAAATCGCAACGCGAATTTCAACTATCGCAACGCGATTTTCAACTATCGCAACGCGAAATGCAACGCGAATTTACGATAGTGGAGATCGCAATGTGAATTAGAGATCGCATTGCGATTTTGTTAGTCATTTTCGCAAATCCAAAAAAAGTTGGTCAAAATCGTATATTATCTGGTATTTTTGGTCACTGAAGTTATTTTCTCATTAAAACCCCGGGACGAATGTACTTGTTATACGTGAGGGGTTGTAATCCCCAACCCCACCAAAAAAAAAGATTTTTTACATTTAATTTATATATACAATTTGAATATTTGTGAAATAATTATAAATTATCTACTACTTTCAAAATATTTATATTTTGTTCCTCTTAAGTTGAAATTTTAATTTCGTCCCTATCTTAGATTGATTCCGCCGTTCAATGGAATTGTTAAAGATCCTTGAACTATGGGGATGAGAGCGCTATTAATCTTCAGACTACAACGCATAGATAAGACCTTTAGATAAATTCACATCGTATATTAGGAGAAAATTCAATGTCTAACAATCAAATCTATATAGTTTGTTAGTCTATAAATAGCCATAATGATCGATCTTACAACCGACACATTAAAAATCACTATAAATACCTCAAACTAAGTCCTAAAAAAGAGATAACCTCCTACATTCTACCCGTCTCCATCTTTTAATCACTTTTCTCGCACAAAAACAATATTGATCAATGATCATTCTTTTCTTGAACATGACTCATTAAAATTAGAAAATTAGATAAACGGAGTAAAATAATAAAGAGTACCCAGAACAAAGGGCCTATGAAACTAATTTATGAGCAATCATATTGCATGTTCTAGAAGCAAACTTAACATCAAAGTCCACATTGCTAGCTAATATATCACGAACCTCCCGAAAATGAAAACCAAGAGTGGAGAATTGCTCGCTTGGGCGCTGTAATTTATTAACAACCATCATAGGGTCGGACTCAATGGTCACTTGCGCCAATGCTTATCCCTAGCAAGCCCCAGTCTCGCCGTCAAAGCATGGATCTCTAGCAGGCTAGCTTTCGCACACCCAGGGGATGACATAGCCATGCCCCCTAAACGACGCCCATTGCATCACGAGCAAGGACACCAACAGAATCTTCGATGAGGATCAAAGGCCCATCGACGTTAACTTTGATTGCACTAGGGCTGGGGTGTCCATCGGTTAGGAGCAGAACTAGGCCGCGTTGATCCTAATGGCTGGATCCGCTGACGTCTCCTTACTATGTGGTTCCTAGTCAATAAGTACTCTTGATGCAAAATCTTGGCATTGACGGCTAACAACTAAGGGGACTGGTAACTATCGTCATGAACCTTGGCATTACGCCCATTCCAGATGTTCCAAAGAAGCACCAGGAAACCCGCATGTCCTTCCAAATAAAGTGTAGCAATCATAGATTCAAGCCAGTCCAACGGGGAAACTAAAGAAAGGCTCCAGTCAAGCAAGCATGGGCAAACATTACCTGGGCATAGTCGCAATCCTGTAAGGCATGGACAACTATTTTCTCTATAGAGGAGCACATGGGACAGAGTCTATCCTCTAACACGGCCGAACGAAGACGGTAACCAATGGACAGGTCTCCATGCGCCATTCTCCATGCGAAGATCCTGATCTTAGGGAGAACCTAAAGTTTCGCGATAATCTTCCAGACCTTAGAGGTAGTGGTAGCCGAGTGGGAGGGCCTTTGGAGCCACCAGGAGTCGGATCTAACTAAGTGCCAGAGTCGTGATAGCCCCAACTCAAGGTATCCTGACTAATACGTGCAATGGTTGTAGAAAGGATTCGTTTAGTATCCTCCATAACGAATACCTCATGAACTTTACCCTCATCCCAACAAACATTGTTCGATTGCATAAACTTCGTCGCACTGAAAAAAGACGTGGAATAACTTGAGTAATCTACTGTAAGAGTTACAAGTTGAGTCGCTCCCCATTTATCACTAACCATGTTGAGCTTATTGCCCAAACCTATCCTCCAGTACAAGGCTCCGGATAGGGCTTGGATTGCTTTATAAATACCCTTCAAAGCGTAGGAGCTACTATGACAAAGAGGGGCACTAAGTAAATCACCAGTAGGAAAATATTTTTGCTTTAAGTACTCTGGAGAGCAAGTAGTCAGGTTATTTAACAAGTCACCGAACTTGCTTACCAAGCATAGCTATGTTGAAAGAACGGAGGTCCCAAAGGCCTAAACCATCTTGGCATTTTGGTTGACAGATTGAACCCTTCTTATTTTAATATAATTTCAAATAAAAAGTACATTTTTTTTCATATGATTGAACTCGTATAATATGTCAAATATGTTATAACCACTACAGCAAAATAGGTTTTTTGCGGCGTTTATAAGCGCCGTTAAAAACACATACGGCGTTAAGACAAACGCTACGAAAACCATTGTTGAAAATAGCGCCGCTAAAGTATTAATAATTGCGCCGCTATATGTCTAAAGTTAGTGGCATTTGAGGTATAAACGCCACTAATTACCTTTATTTATATAAAAATAAATGATTTTACATATTTAATTTCTACTCTACATCAGCTAAATTTACTGATATATGTAGTTTTATCTATTTAACAACAATCATACATTTTAATTAACCCACAAGTTATGCAGAATAAAACCTAACAACAAAATAAATTAAAATTGATAAACATTAAATTAAATGTATGGTTGAACCTATTACGGCGTTTGTTGTAAAAAACACAACTATATATGAACCTATAGCGGCATTTCTTGATATAAACACTGCTAAATATATTGATTTATATAATATTAACATTTTTTAAATATTTAATTTATGCTCTACATAACATAAATTTACTATCTTGTAGTTTAACCTAATTACCAACATCCATACATTTCAATTAAGCCATAAGTTATGCATAAATATACTTAACAACAAAATACATTAAAATTTAGAAACATTAAAGTTATGCATAAACATTCTTCATCATATTGTTCACTAGAATATATTTAGTTCTGCTCATTCGTGGGGAAAGGACGTAGGAAAGTTGTTTTCCTTGTTTGACGACGCATCGTTAAGTTTTTCCTCCCTGTAAACTCTATATGGAGAAATTGTTCATCCATTTCACCAAATAAATCCCCTACCTCCGGTTCACCAAGAAGACTTTTTGCGCGCTTCAGTGCTTCACTTGAAACAGATAACGAACTTCCACCTACACTATGAAACTTGATTGGAGGTGGCTTGGGAAATGAATCAAACATTAAAATAAATTTAAGTAGATGATATAAATGTTTACTTTGAGTAACAGTAGAGGCAACATCATCTTCATTGAGGATAGATACTGCTTTTGTAATTGAAGATTCTTTGAACGCCACAGAGTTACCAAATTCGATTCTAAACATCGAGTATTTATCCACTCCTCTATCATAGTTCTCAATAAGCTTCGAAGATCCTACATGCGTACGATCTATGAAATTTTAGTGACCATAGAAAAACAGTATATAGCGGCTTAAAGATTTATAGATTATTACCTTCAAGTAGGAGATCGTCCATGGAAGGGTATGGAGCAATAGAATTTCCTTTCGGGTCATCATCAAGTTTCGACGGCGAGATCGGACCAATAGCCTCCCAACGATAATTTGATCCATCGTCAGAGCAAAGACGCCACGTAGACATTCCTACGATAATTTCTCTTACTCAAGGCAACACATGCTCCTTTTTTTCTCCAATACGTTAGCTTTAAGGGTTTTCCCCATTTTTAGAATACACAGAAAATCAAAAATGAAAAATATCATTAATGATAAGAGGGATCAAACCGTGCAATTGTGTTATAGTTCGTCGATCAGAGGGCCGATTTGGTCGTCGGGACATTCAAAAGACAACGTCGCTTGGAATCGTGCTCAGCCTGTTGTTGTACCATAGAAGAATGTTTGAGAGAAGAGTTGAAATGATTTTAGGGTTCAGGTAGGAAAAAATAGGACCATATATTTAACATTTTGCGGCGTTTAAAAAAACGCCACTAAATCACATACTTTTACGGCGTTTATATAAAAAATGCCACTATTGATTAACACTATTGTGGCGTTTGTCTAAAAATGACACGAAAGTATTAATAATTGCGGCGTTTGAGGTATAATCGCCGCTACATTACCGTTATATTGTGGCATTTTCCGTAAAACGCCGCAAACTTTCTTCTCTATTGCGGCGTTTGTTGTTAAAACGCCACTATATGTCCACTATATTGCAGTGTTTGTACATAAAACGCCACTAAAAATAACCATATTGAGGCGTTTATAAAAAAGTCGCTCCATTAATACTCAATAGCGGCGCAGCTAAATGGCTACTCTTTTGCGGCCTTTTTTTTTATAAAACGCCACTAAAAATAACTATATACCGGCGTTTGTGCCCTAAACGCCGCTAAATTACCACTCTATTACGACATTTTTTTTTGTAAAAACGCCACTATATTATCATTTGACGGCTTTTGGATTATAAACGCCGCTATATTTCAAAATATTGTGGCGTTTACTCTCCAAACGCTACTACAGAACACTTTTGCGTAGTGAACTGATGTGAGACTAATGTCTTATTATTTAAGCCTAGAAGTGAAACAATCAGATAATGATATATTCATCTTGTAAGCAGGTTCTGTAAAACAAGTTGAAGAAATTTAATATGCTTGATTCTAGTCTTGTTGATACTTTAATGGAGTGTGGAGTGAAACTGTCAAAGTTTGATGATGAAACAAAGAAAGATTCAACTTTGATTAAAAATCTTGTGCGAAGTTTGAAATACTTGGCATATACAAGACTTGATATCGTATTTATAGTTGACTTAGTGAGTGTTAAGAAGGAATTTTTGTTATGCCAGCTGGCATGGTGTTAAATGAACTTTGTTATTTGGTTTTGCCCAACTCGTCATAAACAGGTCAAACTTTTCTTTAGTTGATCCGGTAGATAGATGAAACATATGGGCTAGGAACATATCATTCATGCATGATTGTACTTAACTAGAATCCATGAACACAGAGATCCATGAGTGTATTCAATTAAGTCCAATAATCACCTGCAACCTCTATATAAAGACTGAAAAGTGATGAAACATTACTAACAAACAAGCAAATAATACATTACTTATTTCCCACAAATTTCTTATTTCTAATCCAGAACCTCCCAAGACTTTCTGAACGTAAAACATCAGTACAGTGATTCAACAACTTAAATTAAATGTGATTGAGTTGTAGGTTCTTTTAAAACTAATGTTTATTCAAGGCCAAATCACAGTCTATCTGGGCAGTAATACAA
This sequence comes from Hibiscus syriacus, assembly GCF_006381635.1. NCBI lineage: Eukaryota > Viridiplantae > Streptophyta > Magnoliopsida > Malvales > Malvaceae > Hibiscus > Hibiscus syriacus. The sequence goes on from NW_024062730.1 coordinate 275,387, forward strand.
ACATCTTACACGTACAAGCACTTTGCATCAGTGTTTTTGTAGGCAACAACAGCTATCACTTATTAAACTTCAGAGAAACGAGAAAATGCACGGTGAAAACAATTTAGGCTGTGGCGGTTGTTTGAGGAAAGAGGCGAATGGGCAGGCCTTTTTCCGGCATTGGGAATGGATCTACAATGATGTTCTCATGAGGAAGAAGCTTCTCCCATTTGTACCTCTTGATAATATGGTGCATGAAAACTAGTATTTCCAGGCGAGCATACTCCTTCCCCGGGCACATTCTCGGTCCTCCTCCGAACGGAACGTACGTGTAAGGAGCTAGTCCGTTTCCTTCGAACCTCGATGGATCGAACTTCTCAGGCTCCGGGAAGTATTCCGGACTTCTATGGGTTGAATGCGTACTCCAGTACAACTAGACACACACGCGTTAATATAGATAGATACATACATACATACATACATAGATTTAATAACTGACCTTCCAACCCTTCGGAATGGAGAAACCATCATATATGAATTCATTGAGGGCTTCTCTAAAAGCTCCTTGGAGAGGAGGAGCAAGACGCATTACTTCACATGCTACGTTCCATGAGTACTTCATCTTTTGAATGTCTTCCCAATTCAGCAGCTCTCCCGGGGCTTTTGATTCTGCTATCTCCATTTGCTCTGCAAATGTAATTATTTAATTAAACACGATTTTATCCCTTAATATTGATGATTAATTAATATGTACCAAAATTGCTAAGAGATTTACCTTTCAGCACTTTGTGGTAGATCTCGGGTAGCTCAGCAAGGTACTTGACGACGAAAGTGATGGCAGCACTTGCAGTATCGTGTCCACCGATAAGCAAACCAAGAATCTTATCTGCCACATCGATTTCGTTCATGTATTTTCCGTTCTCGTCACACGTTAACAGCATATGTGACAGTATATCTTGCGTGGGGGAGGCTTTTTGCTCGGCCAGATCGATCTTCCTTTGTTTGATAATGGCACCCAATTCTTGCCTTACGATGTTCGAAGCCTTGATGGCTCGGTTGAACGGTGTTCCGGGCAAGTCGATGGGGATCGATATAACCCCGGAGGCCAAAAAGTTAAAGGGACGTGCCAATCGCGCGACGTGTTCCGGTTCCTCGATGCTCAAGAACACCTTGCTCGCGACCCAGAAGGTGTAGCTCTTCGCCAGTGGGAACATGGATACTTGTGATTTCCCTTCCCAATGAGTTTCGAAGTGTCTTTGTGCGATGGAATCCATCATCCCCACGTATATGTGCAAGGCCTCCGGTTTGAGGAAATTAGGGAGCAGCTTCCTCATCTTCTTGGACTCCTCCGTCGCCGAAGTTTGCATGGAGGAAGGGAATATCTTGTTGACGGAGTCCGGCCACCACGCGGTGACAAGCTTGTTCTCATTCGAGAACAAGAACTTGTTCCCGGCCGCCCCACAGAAAACTGCCGTAGGATTTCCCAGGATCGATGTTTTAAACACTCGAGAGTGATACTTGGCCATCCTATCGTATATGAACTTCTGAGGGTGACCCTTTCGACCCGTCGACAGAAACTCGAGGCTCTCGCCGATGAACGGCAAGCCTGTTCGGCCTACTGGAAGCCTTGTGTTGGAACAACAACCACTGGTCTCCCGGGTGGAGGAAAAGATAGCCAAAAGCGAAAAGGTGACAATTAGAACGAAAAGAGCGAAACCACATAGGAAATATAACTCCATATTTTAAGTTGTCAGGCTTTTGAGATATACAATAAAGGAGATTATCATACGCACATATTTATATGTGTTATACGTTGGATAAGTTGAGGGGTGCTCGGATGCGGTTCTATTCTTGCAAAATTTAATTTTTTATTCAATTTAAATATATTTTTAAATAATTTAATTTTATAATTTTTAAATGGTTTAATTTTTTTCTCTCCAAAAATATTAGGGTCTAACTAAATTTTTTGAAATTTTGAGAGGTTTAATAAGATTTTTTTTTAAAAAATTATGGGAGGAGACCATAATCTTTGCAACAAAAAATTGTAAAGAGGTGTTGTCTTTAGGAGTGTTTCTTTCCGCGTAATTGATTGCAAAGACATTTTATAATCTTCAGTTTTTTCTTTAATAAGATTCTCAATAACGTTAGCTACAATTTCTTCTAAATTTTGAACCACTAAACATGTATCATTTTCATTCGAATAATCCAATAGTTGCTTGAGAATATCATTCAATTAGTTAATATAATGTATATATTTTATTCATGAAAAATAATGTAGGTTTATTGAATCGAAGAAAATCTCTTTAAATTAATAAATTCTTAATATATCGATTAATTAATTCTTTTTAAATTAATAAAATTATATAATCATAATATTATTAATTTACAGAGGTTTTACAGTATAGAGGATAATCCAATGGAAAGGGAGGAACCACCCAACCCAAAAATAAAATTTTGTTGCAAATATAAAAGCTAAAATATATTATAAATCAAGTAGTCTCTATGATAAAAGAATTGTTATTATTTTTTGAATACTTGGGTTCGACTATTATAGATGTTAAAAATATAAACGTTTAATGTTAAAAAATTAAAAATTTATCTTTAAATATATACTATTTTATATTTATATCATATTAATAAAAGAAATACCCAAAAACCTTTTTGTAAATTTTTTTTTTTTATAAAAAAAAGTCTATGCAAGCACCATACTAGACAATGAAACACAAGCTAAGTCTATATGAATGACTAGAAGAATCTCATCTAGGGGGCCACTTGTGCCAACTACATTTGAATATCATACCTCCATTTTGTTTTATAAACCCATCAAGTTGTCTAGTCACCGACTCCTCCCACTCAGCAACGGTTTAATTCCATTTAATATGGCTATCCCTTGTTTTCATATGTAATAGGATAAGGGGAGGTTAGATAATAAGTTGTCCCTAATATTAGGTTGAGAGCAGCTTCCGTAGAAGACCTCCGAATTATAAAATGCCATCCGTGGGACTCGATCCTATGACCTCAAGATTAAGAACCTTGTGATTTACCAACTTAACCAACTGATGGTTGATTATATTGCTTTTACTGTTAGTGATAAATTTAAAAATATTTTTAATAGTAAAAATATTTATACTAATTATAAGAAAAACTATATACAATAGATAGATTCAAAATTTTAAAGTAAATACAATTAATAAACTAAAATATTAATAAAATATTTAAATTTTAAAATGGACATGAATAATCATACCAGCTCTATGATTTAGGGGGAATGTCTCAGGAAAGACGGGTTAATATACGGCTAATATACAGCATTACCGGATACATTAAAATGTATTTAATAAATTCAGTTTAGCGGTACCTATTATGTTGACAACTAATAATGTTTTAGGTAGAAAATATGAAAAACTATTAAAAAATTTGGTAACCGGTAAACTTTGGTTATCGGTAAGTATCTATCCTTTTTATAAAAGTGTCCATACTTTTAACATATCAAGTAAATTTTACCGGTTTTGTCATAATGAATCTGGTTTTGTCATATTTTTACATGTTATATTGTAAATTATCTATCCTTTTTATAAAAGTGTCCATACTTATTTCACTGTGAAAATATATTTATTATTATCTTTAGTTAATATTGTTAAATTTAAAATCTAAATAATATTTTATAAAATATCAAAACAATCAAATAATTTTTTGTGTAAATGAAATTATTAAATTAATATTGTAGGTGGAAAACATGAAACACTATTAAAAAAAATTGAAACATAAATACATAACTTTCAAAAAAGTATATATCATTTTTATAAAAGTGTCCATACTTATTTCACTGTTGAAAATATATTTATTATTATATTTGGTTAATATTGTTAAATTTAAATTCTAAATAATATTTTATAAAATATCAAAACAATCAAATAAAATTTTGTGTAAATTAAATTATTAAATTAATATTGTAGGTGGAAAACATGAACACTATTAAATAAATTGAAACATAAATTACATAACTTTAAAAGCAGTTATAAATCCTAAAAAGTGTCGATACTTTTAAAAAATATATCGATCCAAAACGATATACCAGGTAAAAATATGATAAAACCGTAACAAAATGATAAAACCGATAAATTTAAAAGTGTCGATACGTTATATAAGGATCGACACTTTGTGAATTTAAAAGAGAAGCAGTTATAGCGCCTATAATGTGTCGATACTTTAAAAAAATATATCGATCCACAACGATATAACAGGTAAAAATATGATAAAACCGGTATCAAAATGATAAACCGGTAAAATGATACCGGATATATTGAAAGTGTCGATACTTTCGTAAGTACGTGTAATAAATTATCGACACTTTCAAAGAAATAGGTAATTATCCTTTCGAAAGTATCGACACCTGACATAAAAGTATCGACACTTTTGTATTTGTATCGATTAAATATAAATAACATATCCGATGAAAATATAAAGGCCATAGATAAATATCCTCTGAAAAAAGATAGAACGGACGAGTTTTTGAAATCGAAGAGTAATTGTTGCTGCATTTCAGAAGGCGTTTCTAAAGCGAAGTTTGTTTGTTTGTTGCTGCAGTCGAATCGAAAAGTATGTTGTCGAAATCCTAATTTTTAATTATTACAGTAATCGCGATAGGGTTTTTTATGTGTTGTTTGGGGTTTTGGAGTAAGGAAGCATTTGGGACCGATTGCAGGTAGAAATAGATATTCAAGGAAAAATATAAATGTCGATACTTTTATTAAATATTATATGTAGAAAATGATATTATAGGTTGTATAAATGTGCCGACACATTTTGGTGTGGCCATTCAAATTCTTTTGAAGAAAACCGTTTTACCACAAGAGTAGTTATCTATATTTGTATATTGAAAAGTGTATGTAACAAAATAATTTGATTTGCGTAAACTGATATATGAAGGAAAATGGAGTCAATGGGTTGGAAAATTGTTGGTGGAGCAGATGACTTTGAAATTGAGGTCGAGACTCGAAAGCAACCAAAGGGTGGATATGTACTTCTAGTAAGTATCAATGTCTTTTTGTTATTATTGTTGAAATGGTAATTGGATTAAAGTATCGATAAACTTTAAATTGATTACAAATTTTAAATGTTAACAGTATGGCCGAATGCAAAAGGATGAAGGGAGATGGCACACAGAGCGGTTCGGTATGTAAAATGAAATTGACATTGAGTAGTATTAGTATTTAGTGTTAATGTATTGATTAAGAAACGTTTATGTTTAATATTAGGTGAAAAAGATGTGAGGTCCAAATGGAATTCAATGAGTGATGCTGAAAAGGAACCTTACATCACACAGTCAAGGAATGATAGTAAAGAATACAAAGAACGGAGGAAAGCACATGAAAATAAGGTATTCATTAAACTTGTAAATACGTTGATACAAAATATATAAGAACTATAACATTATATATTGTTAAAAAATGTAGGAAGTGTCGACAAGATGCAGCATTAAAAGGGTGAATTTATTAATTAAACACCTTAAGGAGAAGGGTCAGTTGAATGTGCTGGGAGAAATAGGTTTTGGATCGTTGATCGGAGTAAGGGATCGACCTATTCGGAGGGAATTGTGTCGATCCTTGATGGCACAATTTGACGTCAGTCAATGTATGGCTAAGTATGGTGATTATTCATTCCCTCTGGGGGTATCGACTGCTGCAGCCGTATTGGGGGTACAAAACAAAGGCAAAAGTGTTATAGAAGTCTGTAGGAGTAAGAACTGGAAAGCACTTGCCTCCAAATATGGTTTGAATCATAAGGTGACATATGCTGAAGTTGAAGAGGATATCAAAGTGGATCTTACTGGGGGGATGAGCTGAAGGCCCGAGTTCTATTGTACCTTGTCGGGATATTTCTTTGTCCAACGGGTGATACGTCAACGAACAAGGAATATATGAAGCTCATTTGCGATGAAGGCTTGAAGGGTGAATTCAATTGGGCTGAATATATCCATTCGAGATTGATTGAATCAATCATCACCTTTAAAAGGGCAGCCAGAGATACCTCAAAGGGTGCATAGCAATCTTAGAGGTAAATGAGTTGAATCATTTTTTTGTGTGTTTTATATAAAAATATAAATTTTATTATAAATGCAGGTGCACTGTTCGATTTTTGGTCGGGCTGTGAGGCAGTGCCGGCTTATGAAAGAACCGGAGTGGCACGCATCCGTGCATGGGGGAAGGAAGAGGTGGTTAGAGTGATGGTGAAGTTGAAGTTGGATAGAGGGAAGAAGCAAGAAATGGTAATAAATGTAATTAAATAATATTAAGAATATAATCAATGTCTTACTATTGTAATTTAATTTTGAAGGTTATTGGCAAGGATGTAGAGGAGGCAGTGGAGGCAGAGGAGAAGAAAGGAGGGATGGTTGTATTGGGGGATGACGGTGAGTGGGACGACGGTGAAGCAAAACAGAGTAACTTCGACATTTTGATGTCTGAATTGGCTGATATCAAAAAATCCAATTTGAAATCATGCAAAGACAATCAAAAGTCGAAGAGAAACTTGATCAAGTCGTAGAGAAACTCGAGAGAGTCGAAGATACACTCGAGAGCCATAAGGGGGTAGTGGAAGGAACAATAGATGGAGTGGTGAAAGAAGTAGAGGTGTTGAGGGGTGAAGTGGTGAAAGAAGTTGGGGTGTTAAGGGGTGATATTAAGATGGTGACGGGAGAAAAATTTGAGGGAGTGGTGAAGGAGGTTGTGGATTTGAGGAGTGAACTTACGGGGGTGAAGGGGGTGGTTGATAAATACTCGGATGAAGGAGCTCAATTGAAGGGTGAAATAAAAGAGATGAAGAGCTATGTAGAAAAAAAGTACGATGAACTGAAAAAATATGAAGAAGAAAAGAGGGAGGAGGAAGAAGAAGAGATGGAAGAAATGAGGAGGAAGGAAGTCGATGTCATTTATACACCGGAGAGTGTTATAGCAGCAGTTTGGATTCGGAATGTCCTGCACCCCAGAAGAAGAAGCAGAAGGTAAGTTTAATAAAAGAATACTTAATTTGATTTTATTATGTTGTTGTGACAAAAATTTGTATGCAAAATTGTAGGTTGAAAAAGCGGATATTCCAAGCGGAATTGATGACATCGAAGCTGCAATTTGTGATTATTTATGGAATAGCGAGTTAGAATCGGGGTAAGTGAAATATATTGTTTTGTGAGTGATATTTAAATATTTCATGACAACATATTATCCTAATGATTCATACAGATATTCTGTAATATCAATGGGAAATGAATTCGCTACTGTATACGACGTTGCAACGTTGAAGCCTACGGAATGGGTTGGCGGTGTGGTAAGTAGAAAGTAGAAAATGTTAAAACTTATTGAATATGTTCTGATTGTGTAATTAATTTTGTTAGGTTATCTATTTGCTCGCCTGGACCATATGCTACGATTCTCAAAAGTCACTCCGGAGGATTGGCTACCTTCCATACCTCTTAGTGGTGAGTTAAATTAATAAATATTGAAAAGTAGTGTTATAGACGGTAAATTAATAATGTTTGTTGCGTAATTACAGCAACAGGCGTTGGAAGCCAACAACAAAGAAAGTGTTGAGGTATTTCTACCTTCTGGGGTGTCATATTGGATAACTATGTGAAATTCACCGACTGTGAGAAGGTAAGACACCATACCAATTGCAAATGATGTTTTCGGATATAGAATGTTGAATTTTGTCAAATTGGGTGTGAAATTTGTTGCAGATCATGATCACAATAAACTACCATAATTCACATTGGTATCTGTTGGTGTTGGATATGGTAGATCATGTTGTAACAATATATGATAGTATGTTTACAACTGAAGCAGCTAAACAGAGAGTGAAGGATGCTAAGAGATTGGTATGTATGTATGTATGAAAGGACATTATGTAAATTATAATGCATAATTTTTTTGGTGCATAACTTCTTCTATTTTAATGCAGATTAAAATTAGATTCTTATAATAAGAAACGCATTTGGGTTGAGTCCTGTGGATCTCTAGGAAAGTATCCCTTGAAAAATTTCAAATTTGTGGAGCATAAGAAGAATAAGCAATTGAATGGGTATGAGATGTTATCACAAATAGAAAGCTTAATTTATGCAGTATTCATCTTAATTGACATGTGTGGTTTTCAAATTTTGTAACATATATGATTGCGGTATGTATGTGATGATGTGGATGGAATCGATCGGTTCTACAGGGGCAACTGGTGATTTTGTAAGTCGATAGAAAAAATCGTTTGTGGTAAAATTGTTAAAAGTCGTATATTGAATGCTGTAGTTGACAATACTTAACGTTCTGACAATTTGAATATAGGTTGTTGGAGACTGGGATCGATCGCGAGTATTAAACGATCTCGTAAGCCACAATCAAAATGAACGAAGACAGGAGATAACAAAAGCTGCAATATTACATAAGAATAACAAAAGAATGCAATGATGTAAATGTAGGGTTAATTTTGTATAAGATTTATAATTTTGTATACGATTTATATTTTCGTATGTGAATATAATTATGAATGAGATGAGAAAAGTTAGCAGTATTTTGTTGTACATATTTCTTATACACATTAAGGGTCATGTTGATACTTGGAAGTAAAAGGCAAATTTACGTTATGGCCAAAAGGATGTAATTTTTCAATCTAACCGGTACAATTATACCGGTTTTATGTGAGAATATGTCTAAATAATGTGTCGACACTAATATAGTTTGTGTCGATATTTTTTTTCCAGAATGAATGGAAAACAGGGTGCACCATAAAGTGTCGATCCATATATAAAAAGTGTCGATCCCAAAATCATCGAACCCAAAAGTATAATGTAATATGTAATTTTTCAATCTAACCGGTATAATTATACCGGTTTTATGTGAGAATATGTCTAAATAATGTGTCGACACTAATATAGTTTGTGTCGATATTTATTTCCAGAATGAATGGAAAACAGGGTGCACCATAAAGTGTCGATCCATATATAAAAAGTGTCGATCCCAACATCATCGAACCCAAAAGTATAATGTAATATGTAATTTTTCAATCTAACCGGTACAATTATACCGGTTTTATGTGAGAATATGTCTAAATAATGTGTCGACACTAATATAGTTTGTGTCGATATTTTTTTTCCAGAATGAATGGAAAACAGGGTGCACCATAAAGTGTCGATCCATATATAAAAAGTGTCGATCCCAAATCATCGAACCCAAAAGTATAATGTAATATGTAATTTTTCAATCTAACCGGTACAATTATACCGGTTTTATGTGAGAATATGTCTAAATAATGTGTCGACACTAATATAGTTTGTGTCGATATTTATTTCCAGAATGAATGGAAAACAGGGTGCACCATAAAGTGTCGATCCATATAAAAAGTGTCGATCCCAAAATCATCGAACCCAAAAGTATAATGTAATATGTAATTTTTCAATCTAACCGGTACAATTATACCGGTTTTATGTGAGAATATGTCTAAATAATGTGTCGACACTAATATAGTTTGTGTCGATATTTTTTTTCCAGAATGAATGGAAAACAGGGTGCACCATAAAGTGTCGATCCATATATAAAAAGTGTCGATCCCAAAATCATCGAACCCAAAAGTATAATGTAATATGTAATTTTTCAATCTAACCGGTACAATTATACCGGTTTTATGTGAGAATATGTCTAAATAATGTGTCGACACTAATATAGTTTGTGTCGATACTAATTTAAATATCAAGTGTTTTCCACCGTTTACGATATATAGTACTCTTAATCGAGAAACCCTAAACATAAAGGCAAGCAGGCAGATCTTCCTCTTTCTTCTACCGTTATCATAAGTGACGACCAGATATTCAGGTAAATTTATCGATATTTTATGGGTTTGATTGATTTCTATATTGGAGTTTTTATCCTGAATGTGTTTGTGTTCCATTGTAATAGGGGTAGCATCCAACCAAAATGGCTCCAAAACGTCAGCGTCAGAAACGAGGTCTTTCTCAAAGCTCTTCTCAACCCAGTTCTTCTCAACCACCTCCTTCTGTAACAAACGATTAATTTTGTTCCGGACTTCGTTAGAAACAACCCTTTTCCATCGGATTAATTTTGTTTGTCGGTACATTATTTAAACATTCTTGTGTATTTATATTTTGGTGTGATTATATGGTGTGTATATTTTCATTAATTATTCCATATTTGCTTCTATGTGTACATATACATTTGAGTGTCTATACTTTTTTAATATATTGTAAAGTATCTATCCTTTTTATAAAAGTGTCTATACTTTTTCCACTGTGGAAAACATTAATTTAAGGTTATCTTTTGAGTGAGTTTTAAGATATTAATTTAGTAATTATAGGCGTCTAATGATTTATTTTTTACATTACGGTATATATTATTATTAAATTAAAAATTCTTAATATTATTTTATAAAATATCAAAACAATCAACTAATTTTTTGTGCAAATGAAATTATTAAATTAATATTGTAGGTGGAAAACATGAAACATACTTAAAAAATATTGAAACATAAATTACATATCTTTAAAAAAAGTATTGATCCTTTTTATAAAAAGTATGGACACTTTCAACATATTATAATAAAATAGGTAAATTTGCAATATAACCGGTATAAATATACCGATTTTATGCGCGAATAGGTCTACAACCTATATCGACACTTTTTAATATTGTGTCGGTACTTTATGTCCATATTGGAAGAAAAATGTGTCGATACGATTTAAAAAAGTGTCGACATTTACACATCGGAACCCATAATTATAATGTAATAGATAATTTTGTAATATAACAGGTATAAATATACCGGTTGTATGAGCGAATAGGTCTACAACCTATATCGACACTTTTTAATATTGTGTCGGTACTTTATGTCCATATTGGAAGAAAAATGTGTCGATACGATTTAAAAAAGTGTCGACATTTACACATCGGAACCCATAATTATAATGTAATAGATAATTTTTTAATATAACAGGTATAAATACCGGTTGTATGAGCGAATAGTCTACAACCTATATCGACACTTTTTAATATTGTGTCGGTACTTTATGTCCATATTGGAAGAAAAATGTGTCGATACGATTTAAAAAGTGTCGACATTTACACATCGGAACCCATAATTATAATGTAATAGATAATTTTGTAATATAACAGGTATAAATATACCGGTTGTATGAGCGAATAGGTCTACAACCTATATCGACACTTTTTAATATTGTGTCGGTACTTTATGTCCATATTGGAAGAAAAATGTGTCGATACGATTTAAAAAAGTGTCAACATTTACACATCGGAACTCATAATTATAATGTAATAGATAATTTTGTAATATAACAGGTATAAATATACCGGTTGTATGAGCGAATAGGTCTACAACCTATATCGACACTTTTTAATATTGTGTCGGTACTTTATGTCCATATTGGAAGAAAAATGTGTCGATACGATTTAAAAAAGTGTCGACATTTACACATCGGAACCCATAATTATAATGTAATAGATAATTTTGTAATATAACAGGTATAAATATACCGGTTGTATGAGCGAATAGGTCTACAACCTATATCGACACTTTTTAATATTGTGTCGGTACTTTATGTCCATATTGGAAGAAAAATGTGTCGATAAGATTTAAAAAAGTGTCGACATTTACACTTCGGAATCCATAATTATAATGTAATAGATAATTTTGTAATATAACAGGTATAAATATACCGGTTGTATGAGCGAATAGGTCTACAACCTATATCGACACTTTTCAATATTGTGTCGGTACTTTATGTCCATATTGGAAGAAAAATGTGTCGATACGATTTAAAAAAGTGTCGACATTTACACATCGGAACCCATAATTATAATGTAATAGATAATTTTGTAATATAACAGGTATAAATATACCGGTTGTATGAGCGAATAGGTCTACAACCTATATCGACACTTTTTAATATTGTGTCGGTACTTTATGTCCATATTGGAAGAAAAATGTGTCGATACGATTTAAAAAGTGTCGACATTTACACATCGGAACCCATAATTATAATGTAATAGATAATTTTGTAATAACAGGTATAAATATACCGGTTGTATGAGCGAATAGGTCTACAACCTATATCGACACTTTTTAATATTGTGTCGGTACTTTATGTCCATATTGGAAGAAAAATGTGTCGATACGATTTAAAAAAGTGTCGACATTTACACATCGGAACCCATAATTATAATGTAATAGATAATTTTGTAATATAACAGGTATAAATATACCGGTTGTATGAGCGAATAGGTCTACAACCTATATCGACACTTTTTAATATTGTGTCGGTACTTTATGTCCATATTGGAAGAAAAATGTGTCGATACGATTTAAAAAAGTGTCGACATTTACACATCGGAACCCATAATTATAATGTAATAGATAATTTTGTAATATAACCGGTATAAATATACCGGTTTTATGCGCGAATATGTCTACAACCTAAAATGTGTCGATACCATTTAAAAAAGTGTCGGTAAATTTAAGTAACACGGTTTTTCTTCCTTCATTCAAAATATTTATATGTACATACAATAGGAGTCATGTTGATACTTACGATATATTATATGGAGATCGTTGTCATTCCATTCCGTCTTCGAAAAAATCAGTTGATGTAGGCTGTGTGCTTGTACTCAAACTGAGCTTGACTTGAGGACATGTTAGTTTGTTATGCCCCTCACCGTTGCAGTTCCCACATCGCCTAATTTTCTTCTCGACCTTGTTCTTCGGCACTTCTTTTCGCTTGCGTTGTTTTCGTTGAGGGTCACGAACATTGTTTACTACAATGCTCTGGTTGACTGAATGATTCAAACCAAACGAGTTTTCTAATTTTTCTATTAGTTTTTTCATCTCATCTCTTGCGGTTTTGAAAGACTCGTCTGTCTTTGATGCAATGTAGCATAACTACTTGACGTTGAACGTAGAGCAGCGAACCTTGCCATTTGCATCACTTCTGGAGACACATTCAAATCAACATAGCTGGGTGCAGAAGCCTTCGCATCATTAGTCCACCTACTTTGAATCAAAGTCCCGGGCAAATATGTGTAGTCCAATTGCTTCAAAATGTGAAGTTGATGGCGACACGGAAGTCCAACGGTCTCGAATTTTTTGCAGGAGCAAATTAGAGTTTTCGTACGAGAATCAAAACTAATTTCAAATTTCCTATTTTTTTATGCGTACTTTGACAAAATATAATGTTGACATTCATCTGATAAGGACTTAATCTCTGCCTCAATCCGGTACAATGTCTCCCGTATAAGTTCATCTTGGAACAGACGAAAAGATTCGCGGGTAAAAATCGCAGCGGCATGGCTTTCAAGGTCGACCAGTTTTGTGATCTGGAAGGGCTTAGTATGGGAACTTAAGTAATCCGCTTTCAACTCGTTCATACGCATTCTACTAATTCCATCTTCAATTGCACGAACAACATCTAAATATGTCTTCTTGTGTTTCAGTGCAATAGCTAGTGAAGCATTCATAGACTCGCACCTTTGTGTTGAGCGAATATTGGCAAAGAAATGACCGGTTAGATATGCTTGTGCCCATAAGTGTCGTTTATTTCCCTTCTCAATCACCCATAGATGCTTGTGGACGTTGAATTCTGAAACAATCGAACGCCATTGAATATCAAATTCCTTGGTTGTCCACCAGGAAGCCATGCATTTTGAGAATGCTGCTGTAAACTTTGGGTCACCAATGTTAGCTTGTGCATTGCGAGAAAGATGCCAAGAACATAATCTGTGCTTAGCATAAGGGATAACAGATTTGATAGCCCTCTGCATTGCCCTATCCCCATCGGTTACAACAGAAATAGGTGATTTATTCATCATGGCTTCTAAAAAATTCTGTAGCACCCACTCGAAAGATTGAGACGTCTCGTCAGCGATTATGGCAGTGGCAAACACAATTGTGTTATGGTGATGATTGACACCAACAATAGGCATAATTGGTCGACCATACAAATTATCTTTGTACGTTGTGTCGAACGCAATTACATCACCGAAGCATGTGTAATCCGATCTCGATGTAGAATCCGACCAAATAAGATTATACAATGCCCCCGATTCATCTACCGAGTATGTCATAAAAAACCCGGGATCATCATGTTTCTTATAATCAAAGTAGGCAATAAGCGCATTCACATCCCCATCGACGATTTCCTTTGCTTTACCTCTTTGAAGTGCATTATAGAGGTCTTTATGTGTAAATCCAACATTATGATAGCCCCATGCCTGCTGCGTTAAATAGTTCATTACTTGTGACGTGCCAATACCGACATCTTTCAATAATGTTGCCTCATCGATATCAGCCTTACTTACAGCTCTATTAGAGCGCATAAATGGTGTCATAGCAGATGTGCACAATGCATGATTATGTTTCTGATCAGACTTACTTATAACCCACTGATCGTTTGTATTTGTTGCTGTAACTACGACTCTAGCCTTACATCCTGTTCTTGTGACTGGCGTATGAGCACGTTGGCGATCAACAGTATTGACTTTTGATACTCGAAACCCTTCTTTGGAACAACAAATTCTTGTGTCTTCACATCCCCTTCCACGTCAAGCCGTGTTGTTCCCTTACGTGCACTAAACCCATGTTCCCGTGCGAATCCCTTGTAAAAGTGCCAAGCTTGATCACGTGAACAGAAGAGCTGACCAACCAATCTGTCAGATTCATCAACATTATGTACTTCATGGCATTCCTCGGTTGGCTTAACATTGTCTACATCAGTATTATCCATGGCAAAAATTTTGTTGTGCAAGTTCAGTGCTCCAGGAGTTGATGGAGATGTAAGCAAAGGTTCATTTTGAATATGTTTCAGTCGTGCTGCTTTCACTATGATGTGGCATTGGTAGTGGTAGTTAAAGGGTGGGTACAACATTAAATTCGCAGTACATATTTAGGTATGTACAATAACTACAAGTATATAATGTAATAGGTATCGTTATATAATGTAATAGGTAGCGCTTATATATATATTGTAAAGTATCTATCCTTTTTATAAAAGTGTCCATACTTTTTTCACTGTGGAAAACATTAATTTAAGGTTATCTTTGAGTGAGTTTTAAGATATTAATTTAGTAATTATAGGCGTCTAATGATTTATTTTTCTACGTTACGATATATATTATTATTAAATTAAAAATTCTAAATATTATTTTATAAAATATCAAAACAATCAAATAATTTTTTGTGCAAATAAAATTATTACATCAAATTACTTTATTCCAACCATGTGACAAGTGTGACAACTCCATCACTCACAACTCAGCTTTGAACTCAATCAATATTGTCTTTTAGCTTGATGGTTCATAAAGCATGTTACTTGAACATATGAATCAATTATGCAATTTTCATGTTCAATTTAACAACGCATTTCAAATTCATTTCATATGTAATTGGAGTTTGAATTTAAATTTCAATTTGAGTTTGAATTTCAATATATATTTCGGCTCCACTATAAATATTAGCCCAAGCCAATATGCATGTTATCATTGATTATTCCTAATTTCCATTGTTTTTTTCTAACATTTAAACGCGAGGGAAATCCAGACCATTGTATTTTTTAGTCAACTTTAAAGCGTCAGAAACGTTTCGGGCGTATGATCTGGGTGGTAAACAAATAGCAACTAAAATCTAAGTCCGAAATGCTTTGAGTACCACCCAAATCATAAGTCTGAAATACTTCCGATGCTCATCAAAATCCAAAGCTCATATGGTGCCAAGCAAAAGGAAATCAAAATTCAAATCTCATATGATGCCAAGCAAAAGGAAATCAAAATCTACAACTTGATTTTGAACATTGATATGATATGTTCAGTTGTTATCATGTTGGAATTTTCTCGTTTTTGATTGCTTGGATAGTTGTTCTCTTGCTTCTTCAAGTGTCCTTAGCTTGTAATTTATAGCTTGGAATGTGTTTGATGTTGTATATTATTATTAAATTAAAAACAATAAACATATATTACATATTTATTATTATCTTTGGTTAATGTTGTTAAATTAAAAATTCAAATAATATTTTATAAAATATCAAAAAATCAAATAATTTTTTGTGCAAATGAATTATTAAATTAATATTGTAGGTGGAAAACATGAAACACTATTAAAAAAAATTGAAACATAAATTACATAACTTTAAAAGAAGTATCGATCCTTTTTATAAAAGGTATGGACACTTTCAATATAATAGGTAAAAATATGATGTAATAGTAGCGCTTATATAATGTAATAGGTATCGTTTATATAATGTAATAGGTAGTGGTTATATTGTAAAGTGTCTATCCTTTTTATAAAAGTGTCCATACTTTTTTCACTGTGGAAAACATTAATTTAAGGTTATCTTTTGAGTGAGTTTTAAGATTTTTTAGTAATTATAGGCGTCTAATGATTTATTTTTTACGTTACGATATATTTAATGTTGTTAAATTAAAAATTCTAAATAATATTTATAAAATATCAAAAAATCAAATAATTTTTGTGCAAATGAAATTATTAAATTAATATTGTAGGTGGAAAACATGAAACACTATTAAAAAAAATTGAAACATAAATTACATAACTTTAAAAGAAGTATCGATCCTTTTTATAAAAAGTATGGACACTTTCAATATAATAGGTAAAATATGATGTAATAGTAGCGCTTATATAATGTAATAGGTATCGTTTATAATGTAATAGGTAGTGGTTATATTGTAAAGTGTCTATCCTTTTTATAAAAGTGTCCATACTTTTTTCACTGTTGAAACATTAATTTAAGGTTATCTTTTGAGTGAGTTTTAAGATTTTAATTTAGTAATTATAGGCGTCTAATGATTATTTTTTACGTTACGATATATATTATTATTAAATTAAAAATTCTAAATAATATTTTAAAATATCAAATAATCAAATAATTTTTTGTGCAAATGAAATTATTAAATTAATATTGTAGGTGGAAAACATGAAACACTATTCAAAAAATTGAAACATAAATTACATAACTTTAAAAGAAGTATCGATCCTTTTTATAAAATGTATGGACACTTTCAACATATTATAATAAAATAGGTAAATTTGCAATATAACCGGTATAAATATACCGGTTTACTTATAAATTAGGTAAATATAAGCACTACCTATTACATTATATAAGCGCTACCTAGTATGTTATTGTACTTTATAATATTTCCGGTTAAATAATATAACATAACCGGTATAAATTTTAACCGGTCACACCGTATAATTTTTAGGCGCCGCACCGCAGAACTACCCTGATTTAGGCGGTTCAAGGCTGAGGGATCGACCTGGGATGGGACGGGCTGATTTTTTGGCCGCCTCTATTTTGGTTTCAAAATATAAATTGAGAAAATAACCTCATGACAAAAAATGTCTTATAATATACGATTTTAATCAATTTTTTTTAGATTTATTAAAATGACCAACTAAATCGTAATGCGATCGATAATTCGCAACGCGATCTCCATTATCACAAATCAGTTTCCAGATTCGCAACGCGATTCTGATTATCGCATTGAGATTTACATATTCACAATGTGAATATGTAAATCGCAATGCGAATATGTAAATCGCAATGCGAATATGTAAATCGCAATGCGAATATGTAAATCACAATGCGAATATGTAATGCGAATATGTAAATCGCAACGCGAATATGTAAATCGCAATGAGATTCTGACTATCACAATGCGATTCTGACTATCGCAACGAGATTATGACTATAGCAACGAGATTATGACTATCGCACGCGATTCTGACTATCGCAACGCGATGCTGACTATCGCAATACGATTTTCAAAACGCCATTAGTATCGCAACGCGTATTTTTTTTCAAATTCTAAACACGAATATTAATATATCGGAACACTGAACCGTCCACAGTATATCCTGTAATCGCAACTCATAACCTAAAACCCTAAATCACAACTCAGTCTCATCTCCATCTCTCACTCTCTAAGGCGACATTCGTCCATATCTTCGACGAAATCAGTCCCCATCTCCGCAAAATTTGTCTATCTCCATCTCTCAGAGCCACCCTCACAATCATTCACAGTCAGAAATGGAAAATCAACCAAATCAACCACCGAGGGTTAGTTTTTACTAAACACAAATCTATCCAAACATGATCAACATTAGATGATTTCATTATTGTAAATTAATTTACTAAACAAACGAGCTGCAAAACTAAAACCTGTTGTCGGATGGGGAAGGATGTCGTTGGATATAGGAACGGATGTCCCTGGAGAGAGTGATAGATGAAGATGGAATGAGTTGCGATTTAGGGATTTAAGTTATGAGTTGCTTCTGTTGCGTAGTTATATACCTAAAACATTTGTGTTGCGAAACTAAAACCTGTTGCGAATTTGAAATTCAGTGTTGCGACAGTCAGAATCACGTTGCGATAGTCAAAATCTCGTTGCGATAATCAGAATCGCGTTGCGATTATGTATTATCGCGTTGCGATAGTCAGAATCGCGTTGCGATTTACATATTCACATATTATAAAATCGCAACGCGAATTTGGAAAATCGCAATGCGATAGTCAAAATCGTGTTGCGAATCTGGAAACTGATTTGCGATACCGGAGATCGCGTTGCGAATTATCGATCACATTGCGATTTAGTTGGTCATTTTGGCAAATCCAAAAAAAGTTGGTTAAAATCGTATATTATAAGGCATTTTTTGTCACTGAGGTTATTTTCTCATATAAATTTTATATATGATCTTGTCACGTTCCGATGACTTTTAGGTGGTGTTTGAATCAAAGAATGTAGGATTATCATTTCCGGTAATGTTTTATTACCAATAGTAGATTTTTTGGAGTATATTACCAGAAATGTCATTACCTCCATTTCCTTATGTATTGTTGGATTACTGGTGTTTTGGACTAAAATGCCCTTAATTGTTTTTCTTTTCAAAATATCCTTCTTCATTGAATAATAAAAATTCTACGAAGGTTAAATTACAAAGTTATCCTTAAACTATTTTAGATTTACAAAAAAATATATAATTAAAATTTTATATGAAGTTCAGGGGTTAAAATAAAATTTTACCCTTTCGTTAAACCTTTTTATATTTTTAATTTTGTTAAAAAATTATGAATTTAATTTTTTGTAAAGAAAATATATAAATATTTTCAAACTTGTTAAAAAACAAATATGTAATAAGGAAAATTTGGTCAAATATACATTCCAATAATCTTTTATTCCTTTAACCAAACACGGTAATCTTACATTCCTGCTAAACCAACCAAACACAAAATACAACATTCACAGTAATCCTATTCCTTGGTAATCTTACATTCCCACTGGTAATCTTACATTCCATGAACTAAACGCACCCTTAGGTTTTTTTCGTCCTGAAATATGTCCCGATTTTTAAGCTAAAACTCCGATCCGACTAGATCCAAATATATTAATATTTTAAAACATAAAATAATATATTTTATAATATTATTTTATTATTATTTATTAGATTTTAAATAGTTTAAATAATATATTTTAATGATATAAAATAAAATTATCTAATATATATATATATATATATATATATATATATATATATATATTAACCGGATCAAGTTGGTCAATATTTTCATCTTAAACTCGACCTCGTCCCGGCCCGAAATTATATACTATATAATCCGTCTCGTCCCGTCTTGAATCTCAAATTTTTTTTTAAAATAAAACATTACTCCTATAAAATCAGATCATATAAAAAATCGTCGGATATTTTGATCATCCTTTGTTAAATGAAATGATATACACCAGTTCCATCAAGTTTTAGTACAACTCATTAGTGGCGATGGTGGCCGTATGATTATTACCCAACTGTTGTTTTAATGGTCGACTTCTTGCAGATTGCATTTCCATGGTCAATTTTGCGTGTATTAGATTTCTTTTAATTAATTTATTGTGATATCTAAGTAGTAACTATTTGAAATATTTCTAATAATTTGATAATGAACGTTTAAATACTTTCGTAAATCATTTGCTCAAATTTAAAATATCCAAAAATGATAATCATCATTTTAATAATTAAGATAGTTTGAATCGTTCTAATTTCTTAAATGCCTAGCACAAACGGAACTTATCAAGTATAAGTTTGATCTATTCTCAAATAAATTAATATAATAGGGATGAGCGTTCGAGTCGAGTAAAAAAATTTCGAGTTATTCGAGTTGACGAGTCTTATTTTACAACTCGGATTGACTTGAATTTTATTTTAGTCGATTCGATTTTTTTAAATTTCTGTTTAGATTTAATTGTGAATATTTATAATATTATGATATTATTTAGTTCAAATTTAAGTGACGAGTCTCATTAATAATTGATACTTTTTGATAATATGATTTAGGCTATAGATCTAAAAAGTAATTCTATAACATCATCATTAATTTTTTAACACGTAATTAAAATAAATCAAAATGTAATGTTAGATATAATAAAAAAATTAAATGATCAAAATATAATCAAAATAATAATTGAGTGGTTAAATACAAAGTTTATCCTATTAAGGACAATTGTTAATTTTATTATAGTAAATAATTTACCGTTATGCTTTAGTTTTTATTTAAAAGTACTTGACCAACACAAACCAAACTAATTTAATGGTTAAAGTGATGATTGTTATTTCTAGAGGTCTTAGGTTCGAGCATCGACAATTGCCAAAATATTTGAACATCCATTAACAAATAATTAAGAGTCTTTAAAACACATGCAACCACCTGAGTAAATAAAATCAATGAGTAAATCGGTTATACGCAAACATACAATTAAATATAAGGTAGTATGCAAGTGATCTCAGTTGAAGTGTAGCTTATTAATTTAAAAAGAAGAGTTTAGAATATATGAATAATTGAGTGATTATTTTATAAATTTTATTAGTTATAAAATTTAACAAAACAATATATTATAATTAAAAAAAATATTTTATAACTTTTAATAATATGATATTCTGTTGAGTTAATCGATCTACGGAATCGGCCAAGAGGGGGGTGAATTGGCAATTAAAAATTTCGTGGAAGCTTTTGCAGAAAATTTAAAGTAATTGCACAGCGATTTACAGTGGTTCGACTTTCTCAAACAAAGTCTACGTCCACTACCTTAGCTATCCACACTAAGGATTTTCCAACAAATTCACTAATTTGTTCTTTCTTTTGAGGCCAAAGAGATAACCTTACAAAATCCCTCAAGAGTATACCCCAACTCTTGAGAACACTCTTTTTCCCAAAGAGAAGATTACAAATTTGCAAACTTACAAGAAAACCTCACAAGGTAAGATGTTTGCACAATTCTAGAACAAAGAAAAGAACACTCAAGGATAAATACAATTGAGTACAAAAGTGTTCTTGAAAGCAAATGAATATTGGATGAAAAATAGGCTTGAAATACTCAAACTTGAGGTTTGATGCTTTCTCTTTGATTCTCTCTTGATTCTAGTTGATTGATGTTTCTTGTTGTTGATCAATGGCTCCAGAACTTGTTTAAATACCCCTTGAATCAATTCTGAACGTTGGTGATAATTAGTGGGGATAATAGAGCCGTTTAAGTGTGAAAACAATTAATTTTTCTAGGTGGAGCGTCTCATGCATCGATGCATGATCAAGTATGCATCGGTGCATTCGTGTAAAATTCAATATTTTGACCGTTGGAACACTTGATGCATCGGTGCACCAAGTGTGCATCGATGCATGAAATGCATTCGATGTTTGAAAAATAGCCTGATGCATCGATGCATGTCTTGTGCATCAAATGCATTCGATGTTTTGAAAATATTCAGAGGGCATCGATGCATGGAGAGTGCATCGGTGCATGGAATGCATTCGATGTTCAATTAATTCATCGATGCATCGATGCATGTACTGATGCATCGGTGCATGCCTTTGAATAATTGATTTAAGGCTTGTTTTTGGTTCAAAATACTTTGTGAAAATTGTTTCAAAAATAGTTTAAGTACAAATCACAATTTTACACATTTAGTAAGGATTAAATTGATCTTGAAAAACTTGGAGTAATAATTTGATATTCGGTTAATTGAATCGAATTTGTAAAATCATTTGTGAAATCTTAAAATTCATTTAACTTAATTTGTTATATCGAAATATCAAAAATGTTTTCAACAATCTCCCCCTTTTTGATATAACAAAACATTTGAATAATTTTATGATTTGTTTAAGAAATTATTTTTGAAATTGATTTTGAAAAACTTACTCCCCCTTACTATAGCACATCTTAAATTTTCTCCCCCTTTTTGTTAAATCAAAAAGACTCTATATAAACGTTTTAAACAAGAATTCAAAAAAAAATTAGCCAATTGATTTATTAATAATAAGCTGCTAAGATCACAATCAAAAGAGAGATTAGCCATTAGTTTTCATAAACAATATTCATAATAAAATGTGAAATGGCATAATTGGTCATATATCTAATGATGCAAAATGAATAAAATTCAAACCAAATATATTAAAATTAAGTTCAAACATTCAAGCATCCAAACATCCAAACAAACATAAGCATTCAAATCAAAAAGTTTAACAATCCAGTTCTTAAAGTTTAAAACCAAATATCATCAATAACGTTAATCATCCATAGCGGAATCGGGAGGAGGAGGAGGATAATGAGCTCTAACTTCAAGAGTAAGAGCATCCATACGATCACGCATCTCCCTCTGAAACTCAGTAATCGTAGACTCCATGGAAGCAAAACGCAGATCAAACGACTCTAGAAAAGATTGGAAATATGGTGGCGTTTGATCATCTTGCCGAGCTGGTACTTCCTCGTCAATATCTCTCATAAGCCTTTGAAGCTCTGGATCATTATCAGCGTCAGGAGATGGAGGAGGAGGAGGAGCACGAGAAGAACTAGGAGCAGCTCGTGAAGAACTAGCTCCCGGGGTTTGCTTACCGGGTCGAAAAGACCATAGTCCGGTGTTCTCATCCAATTTCCAATCCGATTTCTTTAAGGATGTGATATTGATTGGGTTTTGGAGCGGAATAGGATTGTTAATGGAGACATCTAGGCCGAGTTTGATAAACAAATTGCTTAGTAGACAACCATAAGGTAGGGTTTCTACATGCTTTGAGGGAATGATGTTTATGATATCGACAAGCGCGCTAAAGACATATGTGGAAAATTGATTTTCTTTTTGTTCTTTATACAGTGCATCCACCATAAGTCTGTAGTACGTAGTGTGGAGTACCGACCTGCGGATGGTCTAAACCACCAAGAGATCATTAAGTGAAAAAATCGATCGTGGTGAGGCCTAAAGGTACTGACACTAGCATTAGGAAGATATGGCTATTCCACATCTTCCTTCTCATTAAATAAACCCTCGTCATCTAAACCAAAATGAGATGCGATGGATTCAGAAGTAATAGTGATATATTGTCCTAAAAGATAGGATCTAATCGCTATAGTACCGCACTGAGTTGTGTTCTGAATACAAACCGCATTGGAATAAAAGATGCAGACAAGTTGGTGAAAGACGATGGGTTGAAGAGAAAATAGTTTATCAAACTTCCATCGGCGAAGAATTGAGAGGTATTCAAATTCAAGTTTTATCATAGCTTGTAGAGAAGGAATACACTCTTCCCTAATACGATAGGATTGGAAGGAGTTCATGTACCTAGAGTATAATTCATCCCTACGGTTTTCAGGCATGTTAAAACAAGTACTAATGAGGGATGAAGGAATATTGGATGGATTTTGAGGTCTAGGAGCGGGAGGACGATTTTGGTGAGACCGAATCGAGGATGATCTAGGGCGTTTGGGATTAGACATGGTTAGGGAAATCGGAAAAGAAATATCACCTGCAATTTAAAAACATGTATGCACAAAATTCAATCCCAAAACTCAAATGAGTCCTCAATATTCAAGGTTCTCTAACATAATCCTAATGGGCAAAGTTTTGAAAACTATTTAAAATTAATATCATAATACGCATAATTTTCATGAAAACAACACAATTGAATCAATAATTTTCGAAATAATTTTTTTTTAAATTCGAAATTTCCAATAATTTTGAAAAATTATGCGTTTTTGATGAAATTCGTTGTAGAAACTAGTTTAGAATCATCATATAGCCAATGCCCGATAATTATTTCAAACTAGAACTAATCTAAACTAGTCCTAAGTTCAAAAATTTAATGAAATAGAGTTTTTGTGAAAATACCTTGAAAAATTCGGTTTGAGGGGAATGAGGAGATGTTTTGCGCGATTTAATGAGTGTAGCAGGTTTAGGATGAAAAACTTGAAGAATCCGATGTTTTCCCGAAGATTTTGAGCAAAATAGAGATTTGAGGTGAGAGTGGGACGAACGGCCGTGAGTTTATGTTTTAGGTTTTGAGAAAAATGAAGAAGATGAAGATTTTAAACCTAAAACCCGACGGATGCATCGGTGCATGGTCTTATGCATCGATGCATATTCAAGGATGCATCGATGCATTGTTAAATGCATCGGTGCATGAAGCACAAAAATGTCAAAAATCCGTTTTAAACACTTAAAATGCTAAATAATTTGGCTCTAATGGTAATGGCAACTCATATATCAAAAATTAATTATGCTCAATCAATCAAATTAATCTTCAAACTTTATTTGAACATAAAATTAATTTTTATTAAGAATCATAAACTCCCCCTAACTAATAGCAAGAATACAATCAAAAATTATTATAAGCATTTTTCAGTATTTATTAAAAGTGCTAAATTATTTTAAACACTAAGTGAAGATAGGTCAGTTAAACCTAATTCTCTTCTAAGTGTCCAAAATCTTTCTTTATCTAAGGGTTTTGTAAAAATGTCCGCTAATTGGTGCAAAGTATCAACAAATTCTAGAACTACATCTTCCTTAGTGACATGGTCCCTAATGAAGTGATGTCTTATTTCAATATGCTTAGTTCTAGAGTGTTGGATGGGTTTTTTAGTGAGACAAATAGCACTAGTATTGTCACACTTGATAGGAATGGTACCTACTTCAATTCCATAATCAAAAAGTTGTTGTTTCATCCATAAAACTTGTGCACAACAACTACCGGCTGAAATGTATTCCGCTTCAGTGGTAGATAATGCAACACAATTTTGTTTCTTTGAAAACCAAGAAATCAACATATTTCCAAGGAATTGACAAGTACCGGAGGTGCTTTTCCTATCTAATTTGCATCCTCCATAATCCGCATCAGAAAAGGCATGCAAGCTAAAGCTAGAGTCTCTAGGATACCAAAGTCCTAAACTAGGAGTGTCCTTAAGGTATCTAAAGATTCTCTTAACAGCTAGTAAATGTGATTCCTTAGGACATGATTGAAATCTAGCACATAAGCAAACACTAAACATAATGTCCGGTCTACTTGCAGTTAGATAAAGCAAAGAGCCAATCATTGACCTATATAATTTAACATCTACACATTTACCTCCTTCATCTAAGTCAAGCTTTGTTGAAGAGCTCATTGGAGTGTTATGAGGTTTCTCATTTTCCAGTCCAAACTTCTTGAGCATATCTTTGACGTACTTAGCTTGATTAATGAAGATGCCATCTTTTCTTTGCTTGATTTGGAGTCCCAAGAAAAATGAGAGCTCCCCCATCATGCTCATCTCAAACTCACTTTGCATTAGCTTAGAAAATTCTTGGCAAAGAACATCATTAGTAGAACCAAATATTATATCATCAACATAAATTTGAACTACTAATAAATCTTTACCTTTATGTTTTAAAAACAATGTAGTGTCAACCTTTCCTTTTGAAAAACCTTTTTCAATTAAAAATTTGACAATCTTTCATACCAAGCTCTAGGAGCTTGTTTTAAACCATAAAGAGCTTTTGTCAATTTAAGAACGTGATCTGGAAATTTTGAATCTTCAAAACCTGGAGGTTGTTCCACATACACTTCTTCTTTTATAAAACCATTTAAAAATACACTTTTAACATCCATTTGATATAATTTAAATTCATGAAAACATGCAAATGCTAATAACATTCTAATTGCTTCCATCCTAGCTACGAGAGCGTATGTTTCATCATAGTCTATGCCCTCTTCTTGAGTATAGCCTTGAGCAACAAGTCTAGCCTTGTTCCTCACTATATTACCACTTTCATCAAGTTTATTTCTAAAAACCCATCTAGTACCTACAGTAGATTTATTACTAGGCCTTTCAACTAATGTCCATACTTTACTTCTCTCAAATTGATTTAATTCTTCTTGCATAGCCATAATCCAATGTTCATCTTTTAATGCTTCTTTGATGTTCTTAGGCTCTATGCATGAAATAAATGCAACATAATTACTATATTTCTAAGAGAAGATCGAGTAGTTACCCCTTTTGATGGATCACCTATAATTTCACCATCCTTGACATAGTTGTACTCTCTTGGAAAAGATACTTCCCTTTCTTCAATGGTTGGATTTTCGAGGGGATCATGAGTTTCCTCATCTTTTGTTTCTTCCTTTGATGATGATTCTCCAACGTCATGTCTAACGTCATTTGCTTGTGCAATACCTACATCATCATTAACAGAAGAATCCTTCCTTGGAAGGGGATTATCATCGAAAACAACATGTATAGACTCTTCTACAACTAAAGTTCTTTTATTAAATACACGATAAGCTTTAGAATTTAAGGAATAACCCAGAAAAATTCCTTCATCACTTTTAGCATCAAATTTGCCAAGATTTTCTTTACCGTTGTTTAAAACAAACATTTACATCCAAAAGGATGAAAATAGCTAATGTTAGGCTTTTTATTTTTGAGAATTTCATATGGAGTTTTCTTTAAAATTGGCCTAATCATTACTCGATTTACAACATAACAAGCGGTATTTGTGGCTTCCGCCCAAAAATTTTTGGCAAATTATTTTCACAAAGCATGGTTCTAGCCATTTCTTTTAAAGTTCGATTTTTCCTCTCAACAACTCCATTTTGTTGAGGGGTTCTAGGTGCTGAAAAATTATGGCTAATACCATTAGAATTACAAAACTCAATAAATCCAAGATTTTCAAATTCAGTTCCATGATCACTTCTAACACTAGTGATAGAGTAACCTTTTTCATTTTGGATTATTTTGAAAATGTGATGAAATTTTCTAATGCTTCATCTTTAGTACTTAAGAATAGAACCCAAGTGTATCTAGAATAGTCATCTACCAAGACAAATGCATATTGTTTTCCTCCCAAGCTAGTAGTTCTAGTTGGCCCAAAAAGATCTAAATGGATCAATTGTAATACTCTACTAGTTGATACATCATTAATAGATTTAAAAGAAACTCATTTTTGTTTTCCTTTAGCACAAGCATCACAGATTTTATCATTATCAAATTTAAGCTTAGGCAACCTCTTACTAAGTCTCCTTGATTAACCGTTGCAAAACACTCATACTAGCATGACCTAGTCTCCTATGCCATAACCAACTATCATGCTCATCCTTAGCAACTAGGCATAAATTAGTCATATCAATAGAATCTAAATGCACCATGTAAATGTTTCCTATTCTATGACCAACAAGCATAATCCGATTAAATGCAATGTCAATGACTTTACAACCATTAATTTCAAATAAGACATTGAATCCTTTATCGCATAATTGACTAATACTCAATAGATTATTCTTTAATCCATTCACATATAAAACATTCTTAATTTGTATGGAAGAGGTATTACCTATTGTACCAATACCTTCAATGTGACCTTTTGAATTGTCTCCAAAAGTCACTTCTCCTCCATTTTTGGCGTTAAGCTCAATGAACCGGCTTTTGTCTCCGGTCATATATCTTGAGCATCCACTATCAAGGTACCATGAATTTGAATTTGTTTCCCGTGCCTTGTAGCAATGCTCATTTCCCTACAAACATAGATTAATTTTTGATTTTTGGTACCCAAATTCTTTTGGGTCCATATTCATTAGTTTCCAAAATCCTAGTCCCCTTAGGTATCCATTTGTGTAGGATATCTTTATCTTTAGTAGTAATGAGTTCTTTAGGAACCCACATACTTCTAATGATTTTTCCATAGAGGTTCTTTGGGGACCTCTATGATTGTAGTTTCTAAAACTTTTTCTAACAAAGTTGGATTTTGAATTTCCACCTTTTTCAAAATGTTTGTTCCAACTTTATCAAAGAAGTTTTAAGATCATCAATTTTCTTTTGATGATCATCATTGATCTTTGAAAGTAAATTTTGCAAATCTAAATTTTTCTTTTCAAACTCTTCTAGTTTGATTTGCAAATCTTTGATTTTACTTTCAAGATCGTTGTTGGTTTTGGATATGAGTTTGTTTTCATTTTCAATTTTGAAACATCATTTTTATATTTTAAAAACAATTTCTCATAATCCGAAGCCAACCCATTGTACTCCTCAAATAACTCATCATAAGATAAATCATCAAAATCGGATGAGTTAGAGGTTACCTTAGAATCTTCCCCGAATGCCATCAAGCACAAGTTTGCTACTTCTTGTTCCTCTTCATTGGAACCTTCTTTATCGCTCCATGTAGCCACATGAGCCTTGTGCTTATTCTTTGATTGACCCTTTCTTTTCAATTGTGGGCAATCATATTTGACATGCCCTGGTTTTTTGCATTCATAGCAAATGATCGGGTCATTCTCTTTTGGTTCATTTTTGAGGCCTTCGTTTCGTTTGAATTTTCTTTCTTGGTAAGGTCTCATCATTTTTCTGAACCGTTTGGCAAACAATGCCATTTCCTCGTGATCATCATCATTATTAGAATCACTCTCATCTTTTGTGGATTTGAGAGCAACTCCAATATTTTTCTTCTTCTCATTTTCCTTTGGTGTCTCTTCAACTTTATCAAGGTCCACCTCATCTTCGAGCATCATCTCATGAGTGAGGAGTGAACCGATAAGTTCTTCAAGAGTTAAGGACGATAGGTCCTTAGACTCGATGATTGCCGTCTTCTTTGATTGCCATGATTTTGAGAGGGAGTAGACTAACTTCCTCACAAGCTTTTCATTTGAGATGATCTCTCCATATGATTTGAGACCATTGACAATCGTTGAAAATCTATCCGTCATAGCTTTGATGTCTTCATTTGGTTTCATCCTGAAATTTTCATAGCTATGCGTTAGAATACTAATTTTTGATTTCTTTACCTCATATGTACCTTCATGTGTGACTTGAAACTTGTCCCATATTTCTTTGGCGGTTGTACACGATGAAACTCTTCCATATTCATCTGGTCCAAGAGCACAAAAAATAATATGGATGCCTTTGGAGTTGAGCTGGAACATTCTTGTCTCTCCTTCACTCCACAACCTTGGATGAGTGATAGGCTTGATGTATCCTTCTTCTACGGCATTCCATGCTCCCATGTCACTTGCTTGAATGAAGTACATCATTATATTCTTCCAATAGGCATAATTAGCTCCATTGAAGAAATGAGGCTTGTTGACGGGCATCGAATCAAGACCAGAGTCGTAATTTGAAGTGGAGGCCATTGATGACTTGGTAATCTATGTAACTCTTCCCGAATCGACTCAAGAGGCGATTAAACCTTCAAATGAGTGAGGCTCTGATACCAATTGTTGAGTTAATCGATCTACGGAATCGGCCAAGAGGGGGGTGAATTGGCAATTAAAAATTTCGTGGAAGCTTTTGCAGAAAATTTAAAGTAATTGCACAGCGATTTACAGTGGTTCGACTTTCTCAAACAAAGTCTACGTCCACTACCTTAGCTATCCACACTAAGGATTTTCCAACAAATTCACTAATTTGTTCTTTCTTTTGAGGCCAAAGAGATAACCTTACAAAATCCCTCAAGAGTATACCCCAACTCTTGAGAACACTCTTTTTCCCAAAGAGAAGATTACAAATTTGCAAACTTACAAGAAAACCTCACAAGGTAAGATGTTTGCACAATTCTAGAACAAGAAAAGAACACTCAAGGATAAATACAATTGAGTACAAAAGTGTTCTTGAAAGCAAATGAATATTGGATGAAAAATAGGCTTGAAATACTCAAACTTGAGGTTTGATGCTTTCTCTTTGATTCTCTCTTGATTCTAGTTGATTGATGTTTCTTGTTGTTGATCAATGGCTCCAGAACTTGTTTAAATACCCCTTGAATCAATTCTGAACGTTGGTGATAATTAGTGGGGATAATAGAGCCGTTTAAGTGTGAAAACAATTAATTTTTCTAGGTGGAGTGTCTCATGCATCGATGCATGATCAAGTATGCATCGGTGCATTCGTGTAAAATTCAAATATTTTGACCGTTGGAACACTTGATGCATCGGTGCACCAAGTGTGCATCGATGCATGAAATGCATTCGATGTTTGAAAAATAGCCTGATGCATCGATGCATGTCTTGTGCATCAAATGCATTCGATGTTTTGAAAATATTCAGAGGGCATCGATGCATGGAGAGTGCATCGGTGCATGGAATGCATTCCATGTTCAATTAATTCATCGATGCATCGATGCATGTACTGATGCATCGGTGCATGCCTTTGAATAATTGATTTAAGGCTTGTTTTTGGTTCAAAATACTTTGTGAAAATTGTTTCAAAAATAGTTTAAGTACAAATCACAATTTTACACATTTAGTAAGAATTAAAATTGATCTTGAAAAACTTGGAGTAATAATTTGATATTCGGTTAATTGAATCGAATTTGTAAAATCATTTGTGAAATCTTAAAATTCATTTAACTTAATTTATTATATCGAAATATCAAAAATGTTTTCAACATATTCAATAACGCAGTGTCATGTGGTAAGAGTGCCCTACTTTGCCGTAAATATAAAAGGTATCAGTAATTAGAGGAAATTGAATGGACGGGAAATCAAGGACGAAGGGTGATTGGAGCACAAAGGGTCTGTTGTAATTTATAAGTTTATAGTTACACTAGTATAAGAATGGTTAAAAATTGGATAAACTACAAATTTAGTACTTATGTTATTATTTTTGTTCTATTTTGTTACCTAAGATTTTTTTTCTTTTCAAAATCATACATAATGTTTAGTTTAAGTTTCAATTTGGTATCCGTCACTAAAAAAGGTAACACAACTGTTGACATGTCATTTTTATTCTTTTTCAATGATAATGTAATATTATTTTATGTTGACACGTCAATATCACCATTAAGTTTTAACGAATGGTACCAGGATGAAACATAAACTAAATGTTATATATGATTTTGAAAAAAAAAATAAAGTTTGGATACATAAATAGAAAAAAGTAATAATTTATGTACTAAACGTATAGTTTATCCTAAAATATTATAGAGATTTCATCGTTCTCAAAATAGAATATAATAAATTGTAAAATCTTCATTCTTCTAACATAAACTATTACAATAGAACAATCAACCCCACAACAAAAGTAAGTCCCTTCTACTACGATTATCAAAGATTTACTGAAGTGGTCCAAATTTAATTGTGTGTAAATTTTTAAAGGTAAACAATTAAGCAATATTATATTTATTAATTGGAGTTGTTTGATCTTATATTTAATTTTAGTATATTTAGCACACTCGTGGATGTATTTCAAGATTTAAAGGGGCGACATGTTTTATTATGATTATATGTTAGTTATGTCTTTGACACCTTTTAAAATCATATATTTTTTATTATTTACTTTAATTTAATTTCTAATTTTTTACTTGTTATTTCATAGAAATGATAGAACTAATGTGTATTTTTGATGTTTTCCTTTATATTTTTTAAAATAAATAAATAATAAAATAAAATTACGTATAATATTTGAAGTCGTTAAAAAAAATCCGACCTCTGTTAACATTAAATTCTGACTCCTCCCCTACGGGAAACGGTGGGAAGTCTATATTCCACTTGTTTATCATTGATCAAATCAAAACCCTAAAACTAATAACAACATATATATTGAGGCATGCAACCTTCTTACATTGTATTGAGAAAGACAGCAACCTTTTTACAATTAATTGAGACATGCAATGGCAGTAGCTTGTAATTGACAGTAGCAATGTCAAACGGTTGCGGCTTGTGGCTACTGGCTAGCGTTCAGAAAACTATGTGTGACTATGGCTGAGCGAAAAAGGGTTCCTTTCTAGGCTTAATTGGGTAAGAATTGGATACTAAATTGAAAAATTGTTGCATCCTCATTAATCTTTTCCTCCCAACTTTCTCCCTTATTGATTCACCATGTCTAGAGCCTAAACTTGAGCAAGGTATGAACTTTCTACAGATTTTTTAAGTATCCAAAACTTAAAGTGGTAGACTTTTTCATCTCCATCTTGAGAGCTTCAAGTTGAGCTCAATATCTCCTACAATGATGCTCTTAGAGTATAGTGGGGGGTTTTAGTAGGGTTTTGAAAGGACAAGCTTTCCATGCGGGTTTTTTCTTCATTTCTTAAGTATATTTCTTACATATTAGTATTAAAAATAGCATTGTAAATCAGAAAGAAGAAAATGTTGGAGGTGTAGGACAAAGACTCATCTTATTGAAGAAAACAAAGTCAATACACATCTAACTTGATTTTTATTTCACGGATGTACGTATTGAATGATTTGGTTGCTTAAACATGTTGCGTGTCTTGTTCATGGTGCTAAGCATGCTTGATGATTCTTGTTAATTGAAAAAGTTACAAACTTATATGTGAAACTCGTTTGAAGTCACTAATATGTCGAGTTCGATAAACACTATAAAAATATCGTAGATCTCAAAATAAAAATTCAAATACCCTAATGGGTTAAATAAAAAAACCAGATGACTTAATTGGAAAAAGAAAACCCAGTTTTTAGGCCTAGTTTGAAATCTTAAGCGCTGACGTGTCTAAGATATCTTAAGTTCAATTTTAGTAGGTTATCAAACCTAAAATTTACAAAATGACCAAATAGCCCTAAGAGGTGAAAAGATCAAAATACCCCCTCAATAAATGAGTGTTAAGTCCTACAATTTTGAAAGAAAAACTAAAGAACTCCTAAAACTAATTAGTAACACTAAAAAATTTAGGGCTCGTTTGGTTCTAAAAAATATTTTTTGTTTTTGTTTTTCATTTTTAATTTTGGAAAATACTTTTCATTTTATTTTTTTAATTAGAAAACATGTTTGGTTATTATAAATGAAATCATGAATTGTTAAGATATAACAATAAAGTTGATAAGAAATTTTATAACACAAAAATTAAATATAATGTTAATGTATATTGGACATCAATTAAATTAAAAAATATAAAAAAATATTGTTGTAAACAAGAGCACAGAAAGTGTCGTTAAAATAAAAAAAATATGTTTAGTGGCATTTAAGGCACTCTAACTTTTGAAAGAAAAAAAAAACTAGTGTAGCCCTTGAACTTTTTTCACACTCAATAAAATCCTTAAATTGAGAAAAAAATCAATCTAACCCTTTGACTAACGAAATCAAGCGTTACCCGTAACGATGCTTACACAAAAATTCACAAAGCTTACATATCAATATACAATCTTGATGTGACAGTTCACGATGTTGTTGTGGTAGTACATGCTGGATGATGATATGGTAGTGAACTTAATTGATCTTCTTGCTAAGTTTGATGGCTTAATTGATTCTTTTAAAAAAGTTTAAAGACTTCATTATTTTTAGAAAAATTAAAAAAATTAATTTAAAATATAAAATATAGATAATTATTAAGAGATTTAATACATTAAGTATAAAAACGTTAACAAATTAAATTATTAAATATTTAGCTTAAATACCAAATTGAGTGCAAAAAAGTTCAGAGATCATATTAATTTTTTGGCAAAAGTTTGAGAGTTTTAGATATCCATAAGTCAAAAATTACATTTAAAGAGATTTGAATCCATGCAAGTTAAGTTAAAAAAATCTAGATCTTATATTTTCCTATTTTTCAAATTTCTAAAAAAAAATTAATTAAAATAATGAAAACATATTTTTTCATATTTTCATATATTCACTTATTTTTATTTTCATTTTTCAAAAATTATTTTTTAATTTTACAACCAAACATACATTCTAAAAAATAAAAATGAAAAGAACATATATTTTCTAAAATTAAAAGGACCTTAGTTTTTGAAAAATAGATGCATATATGTCAAGCGTATCAGGGATCTTTGTCATGCGAGCTCATGTTTGTCTTTTCTATGGAGTGTTGTGTGGTATTGGTTAGGTAAACCAAAAGTCTGAACTGTTTTAATGGGAGGAGTGCTTGTATTTGGACAGAATGGTTCCAGGTCTGATGCTTTCTGATGTATATTGCGGTGGTTTTGGTGTTGACGTGTTTGGTCTTTCCTGTAGATGTTCTGTGCAGATGGATTCAGACTTGTTTAGGGAGGTTCATAATTTGGTTTTGATAGTGTACCACTGCTTCTGCAGAGTTTATCCCATGGTTTAATGGCGTGTCCGTGCAAATGGCTAAAGGGCATTGATGCTGGGGCTTCCGTAGGGGGACATGGTTTCGTTTTTGATCGAGTCTTGATAGGTGTTCGATGTTGCATACATTTGTTATTATTTACACCTTGATTTTGATTGGATATTGTTGATTTTTCTCCATTTTGGTTTATTTTCGTACAAGAACTTCATTTTGAATAATTGGCCAGAACCAACAGTAAAATAACATAACTTGTATTTTTTTAGGAGTCATGACTCCAGTCATGGGCACCATTCAACACCTTTTAGAAGACGGTCGTATTTCTAAAAGATGGACTAAATTATCTTAGAGAATTAATTTCAAACTTATTTTGAATATAAAGTTTGAAGATAATTGAAGGTTGTCTACAAGATAAAGGCAAGTTCTAAATATTTTTACTTTATCTTTGAGATAAACCTTTTAAATTTAAATTGTGAGTGCTTTATATTTATCTTTATTTTTATTAAGGATTTTGAATTATTTATTTTATTCGGATTTTTCAAGTATAAATACCCCTTGAGTTCAAGCTTAGAACTCAGACCTTGCGTTCTATAAAACGCGTTTAATGAACTTTGAAACTCGTTTTTTGCAGGACGTGAGATATGACTTCACTTTTCACAGAACGCGAGGTCATCTTACGTGAACAGTTTGGAGGAGTGTTTTTCCAATTAATTCTATTTAAGATTACTTTTCCAATAAATGAATTTTTAGGGATTTTTTAAATAATAACGCGGATAACTCGTTTGGTTAGATTGGTTAAGGACTAAGTGAGTATGTGACCCTTAACTTGGTAAGAGCTACATTAAAGTAAAAGTCAATTGTATGTTTCAAAGTATGCCAAATCATGTCAAATGCCTTAACAATTCATGTCATCCTTGAGTTCGACATGTCTGCATTATTGAATTCTATAAAATTCAATGTTCAAAATTATTTTCTCCTCACATGTAGTTAGGTTTTGGTTACACCCGGGTTAAGGTATCGACATCCGTAATAGAGTTCAAGCGATCCTCCTATTTAAGTACATTATTTATTCACTTTAGTTAGACACGTACTATTTATAAGACCTTTAGTGAGTATTGTATGTAAAATCATTCAATATTTCTTAGTATTCAACTTATTTCATAAATAAGTACGTTTTATGATTTATTCGATTTGATTATTTTATAACCATTCAATTTTAAGTAAAATTTTTTAGAAATTATATGGGTCGTTTCGTGACTTAAATATGACATTCTCAGATCCATTAGATATCCAAAACGAGTTTAAGTTATTGAATCATCCAATTAAAACTACGGACGGATGGTGAATTCGTTTTTTTACAATATTACCCTAGATATATAAGATTAACCTATGTACAATAATTGTTTTTTTTTTTTTGCAACTATAAAAATCGTGTCCCCTTATGGCTTGGTTGGTACATCTTACTTGATTTACATATAACGCATTGCATGTGAGCACCGATCTCAAATTACTCATATTTTTTTTATAAATGATCATTAAGGTTGATGATGATTATATGTTCAAAACACGTACATATATATATTTTTAAATATCGTGGGGCCTCTAAAAATAGTTTTGACATTCATATCACACATATAATAAAGAATTTGATATGATGAATTAAATTCAATTAAGTTAATATTATTGTCATTATAAATTTTGAAGGAAAATATGAATTAGAGTGTGTATAAATATATATTTTCTTTCTATTCAGAATTTTGTGAGAATTTGATATTGCAGACATCCTATTCCACATGTAATGTTGTGATCTGTCACTGGTCTTGCTTATCTCTTTGATTCCAATTATCTTTTTATTTTTATATTTAGTATTTACAGCCCTATAAAAAGTCCTGTAACACTCTTTGCTCCTACCCCTTAACTTTTTCTCCTTTGCTTTCCCTTCCCTTTCCATAAGCTCCTAAAGGACACATCCTGTATGCCATGGAGTCCAAGCATCAAATCTGGACACTCTCATTCTTCTTATTTCCGATGCTGCTCGGTTTCGCGAGCTCCCATGTCAACCAAGATAAAGCTGAATGCGCTGATAAGCTGGCGGGGCTTGCTCCATGTATCCAGTACGTCGGCGGAGAGGCGAAAACGCCCACCGTAGACTGTTGCGGTGGGATCGAACAGGTGTTGGATAAGAACATGAAATGCCTTTGTGAATTGCTTAAAGATAAAGATGATCCAAGCCTTGGGCTTAAGATCAACACCACTATAGAAGCTACCCTTCCTAGTACGTGTCATGCCCCGGTTAACATAACTAACTGTATCTGTAAGTAAACCATACATACATACATATACGTATGGCACCAAATTCCAAGGACGCCAAGTTATTCGAAGAATATCTAAAGCTGACAGAGGCGCATGCCACTACCCCAGCTGCCACTGGTAACATATATATTCATTGTAAGGTTTCTGATCTTTAAAATAATCAAGATTCAATATGATTATAGGATATCCGACGTCGGATATTGTAGGGACTAGGAAGTTCGAGTAGCGGAGCATCAAGTGCTGCAGAGAAGAGTGAGGGAGGAAGAGGGAAGAGATGGATGGGATTTAAGATGGCTTTGGGAGTTTCACTATGGATCTTCGTATCTTGTGTGTAAAAAGTAGTCGAATTCTTACAAATTGACATTCTCTCATAATCTGGACAGGACAAAACAGCTAACATCACCTAAGAACGACACGATAGAGAGAGAACAAGAAGAAGAATAAAAATGGATTTGGTGTGACTATCAGAGCAAATAATTAGTTTAGGAGAGGATTTTTAGCCTATCACCCGTGAAAACATCGACAGCAAGCATGGCATGCACGATCAATGAGGGTAGACACACTGACACAGTCATTTAACGTGTGGTCTGCATGGTTTTGCTTGCCGACTTGAAACTTTGAATTTAGGGTTTATTCTATATATTACTAGGCTTATTCACTGACCATTTCTCACTTCTTCAAATCAAAACATAATTCCTGTGATTAAGCTTACTTTGAACTTCAATTTCTATTATTAAAAATTTAAAACAGTCATATAACGTGTGGTCTGCATGGTTATGCTTGCCGACTTGAAACTTTGAATTTAGGGTTTACTCTATATATTACTAGGCTTATTCACTGACCATTTCTCACTTCTTCAAATCAAAACATAATTCCTGTGATTAAGCTTACTTTGAACTTCAATTTCTATTATTAAAAATTTAAAACAGTCATATAACGTGTGGTCTGCATGGTTATGCTTGCCGACTTGAAACTTTGAATTTAGGGTTTACTCTATATATTACTAGGCTTATTCACTGACCATTTCTCACTTCTTCAAATCAAAACATAATTCCCTTGATTAAGCTTACTTTGAACTTTAATTTCTATTATTAAAAATTTAAAACACAGTCATTTAACGTGTGGTCTGCATGGTTTTGCTTGCCGACTTGAAACTTTGAATTTAGGGTTTACTCTATATATTACTAGGCTTATTCACTGACCATTTCTCACTTCTTCAAATCAAAACATAATTCCTGTGATTAAGCTTACTTTGAACTTCAATTTCTATTATTAAAAATTTAAAACAGTCATATAACGTGTGGTCTGCATGGTTATGCTTGCCGACTTGAAACTTTGAATTTAGGGTTTACTCTATCTATTACTAGGCTTATTCACTGACCATTTCTCACTTCTTCAAATAAAAACACAATTCCCTTGATTAAGCTTACTTTGAACTTCAATTTCTATTATTAAAAATTTAAAACACAGTCATTTAACGTGTGGTCTGCATGGTTTTGCTTGCCGACTTGAAACTTTGAATTTAGGGTTTACTCTATATATTACTAGGCTTATTCACTGACCATTTCTCACTTCTTCAAATCAAAACACAATTCCCTTGATTAAGCTTACTTTGAACTTCAATTTCTATTATTAAAAATTTAAAACACAGTCATTTAACGTGTGGTCTGCATGGTTTTGCTTGCCGACTTGAAACTTTGAATTTAGGGTTTATTCTATATATTACTAGGCTTATTCACTGACCATTTCTCACTTCTTCAAATCAAAACATAATTCCTGTGATTAAGCTTACTTTGAACTTCAATTTCTATTATTAAAAATTTAAAACAGTCATATAACGTGTGGTCTGCATGGTTATGCTTGCCGACTTGAAACTTTGAATTTAGGGTTTACTCTATCTATTACTAGGCTTATTCACTGACCATTTCTCACTTCTTCAAATCAAAACACAATTCCCTTGATTAAGCTTACTTTGAACTTCAATTTCTATTATTAAAAATTTAAAACACAAGTCATTTAACGTGTGGTCTGCATGGTTTTGCTTGCCGACTTGAAACTTTGAATTTAGGGTTTACTCTATATATTACTAGGCTTATTCACTGACCATTTCTCACTTCTTCAAATCAAAACACATTCCCTTGATTAAGCTTACTTTGAACTTCAATTTCTATTATTAAAAATTTAAAACACAGTCATTTAACGTGTGGTCTGCATGGTTTTGCTTGCCGACTTGAAACTTTGAATTTAGGGTTTATTCTATATATTACTAGGCTTATTCACTGACCATTTCTCACTTCTTCAAATCAAAACATAATTCCTGTGATTAAGCTTACTTTGAACTTCAATTTCTATTATTAAAAATTTAAAACAGTCATAACGTGTGGTCTGCATGGTTATGCTTGCCGACTTGAAACTTTGAATTTAGGGTTTACTCTATCTATTACTAGGCTTATTCACTGACCATTTCTCACTTCTTCAAATCAAAACACAATTCCCTTGATTAAGCTTACTTTGAACTTCAATTTCTATTATTAAAAATTTAAAACACAAGTCATTTAACGTGTGGTCTGCATGGTTTTGCTTGCCGACTTGAAACTTTGAATTTAGGGTTTACTCTATATATTACTAGGCTTATTCACTGACCATTTCTCACTTCTTCAAATCAAAACACAATTCCCTTGATTAAGCTTACTTTGAACTTCAATTTCTATTATTAAAAATTTAAAACACAGTCATTTAACGTGTGGTCTGCATGGTTTTGCTTGCCGACTTGAAACTTTGAATTTAGGGTTTACTCTATATATTACTAGGCTTATTAACTGACCATTTCTCACTTCTTCAAATCAAAACATAATTCCCGTGATTAAGCTTACTTTGAACTTCAACTTCTATTAAT
This sequence comes from Hibiscus syriacus, assembly GCF_006381635.1. Lineage (NCBI taxonomy): Eukaryota > Viridiplantae > Streptophyta > Magnoliopsida > Malvales > Malvaceae > Hibiscus > Hibiscus syriacus. Next base: position 314,904 of record NW_024062730.1, read on the forward strand.
TGATTTGAATGTATGCATATGCACAAACTACGATTCTGTCTAAAACTTTTTTATAGTGGCATTATAAGGTTCCTTCCTTGGCAGCTACTGAAGTATATGCTATGTTGGCTGGTTTATCTTACCTTATTAGTTGTTCAAGATGGCAGACATTTTTGCAAGGGTGAATTTATTTTACTATAAAATAACTGATATTTCTTATTAATATAGTTAAAGTTTTCAGGGTTTATCTTCTGCTTTTTTGTTTATTGATGTAATCAATGCACATCTCAGCTGATTACTCTTAGAATTTCATTGACAGATTGCTATTGCATTACCTTATTGGCGTAAAGGAAAACTTGTAAATTGCAAGTATCGGGATATAACCAAGAGGTTTTGGCAGGTTCTTGTGAAATGCACGCAGAGATGTATCTTTCTCATGCACGCATAGAGAATAGACTGATTCAAAAATAGACAATGAAAAGAGTTGAATTATCTAACTTTAAAATTAATAATAATTTAATAAATATTTAATTCAAAATTTAAAAGATACAAGATTTAATTTAATAAGTTTCAAATAAATATATAAGACTAAACTTGACATTAGACAAAAATTTTGGACTAAATTGCTTCAACCCACAATAAGATAATTAGGTTGAACCTTAGGGTTCCTACATGGAATTAGATTTTAAAACTTTCATATAATCTAGGTTCTTTTTTATATTTTATAAATAATTTAATTTTGTATCCCTAAAATTTTATAATTTTATACTCTTAAATTTTTAGTATGTCTTTCGAAAAATTCACACTCTAACCTATTGTAATTACATGATTATATAAATTAATATTGACATATTAATAGCTCGTATTATATAATTCATGTATTGTTATAGGTTGTTATCATGTTTTATTTGATTTTCTTGTGTCATGTTCAAAGTTATCTAAGCTATTGTTTATGCATATATAATAGGTGTATGATGCATTTATAGGACAAAATCAACTTCAAGTTATGATGCAGATGATACGACAAAATCAACCCCAGAGTCCACCATCTTAGGTGTTATTATTGTTTATTCTAGTTAACAATGTTGAACTACATTATATTTTACGTTAATGTAAACTTTGATTTATTATTATGGATTTTTTCAAGTTACTTATTATGGATTTCAAGTTTGTTTTCTGGATGTTAAGTTTATTGCATAATGCTACAGGTTAAATTTTGGTAACAAAAGAGTAGAAAATAGCATTTGAAAAATTAGTTTTAATTCGCAGCGTTTGTATTAAAAACGTCACTAAATGCATAGTCAATACCAGTATTTTTGAAAAATGTCACTAAAGTTCTAGATATTTTGCTGTGTTTATAAAGAAAATGCCACTATATACTTAGTCAATAGCAGCGTTTTAAATTCATAAACACCATTATATGACATAACATTTAGTGGCATTTTTGGGAACAAACACCACTATATGTCAGAACATTTAGCGGCATTTTTGGGGAAAATGCCACAAAAGAAAAGATAAATAGCAGCGTTTGGAAAAACGCCGCCAAATATCATATCCTTTAGTAGCGATTGTAGAAAACGCCACTAAATATTATTATCTTTAGCGGCGTTGGTAAAAAATGCGGCTAAAAACATAACCTTTAGTGGCATTTGTGAACGACAAACATCGCTACCTTTTGTGGCATTTGTTTCAGCAGCGCTTGTTGCGACGTTTGTTTCTGTACCACAAAGGTTTTTAACTGCGATTAAAAACATCGTTATATGACTGAAAAACGCCGCAAAAAACCTGTTTTGTTGTAGTGAATGAAAGTTGTTAGAGAAAGGGGAAGTCAATTAGTTTGTAGTTACCCTAATTTTCTTGGAAATCAACAATTAGCTATTTTTTTATTTAGTTTAATATAAGGATGCACGATAATGATCAACTCTTTTCCTGTGAAGGTAAAAAAAACTCTAATGACAATTTAGAAAGGATAAAACCAAATTGGGTAAAATTTCAGTACTCTGATTGCAATTTACTCATAAACTATTTTAAGTTTTGGCAATATTAGAATTTGGGACGTTGGTTCTTGTTTTCGTCGAATAATATCAATTCATATCAGGATGGAGCTAGGATCAAACATTAATAGGATAAAGATATTTTAATATTTAAATTTAATGATTGAGAAAGATAAAATTTTATTTAATTAATATTTAAACTAACAAAAACATAATATGTTGTTGTTCCAAAAATAAATTGGGGCCAAAGCCCCTCCCACGTAACAAATGGTCCTGTCCCTAAATCTGTGTAATAAATTTACAACACAAAAATAGTAACTGATTTAATGAAATTATTAATTATTAATATCTATTAATAGTTTATGTTATGATTAAAAATACATTGACAACCTAAAACCTTATCTATTATACTAATAAAGTCTTGGTACAGTTTTTAAAGGTTGAGGTTACGAGTCTTTTAAGTACCTAATATGAGTGTAAATAAGATATCTATGCTCGTAAATTATTTAAATTCGACTTCAAATTAAATTGAACTTGATTTGACACTAATTGAACCGAGCTAGAATAATTCAAATTGGCAATTGAGTCAAATTTAAACATAAAAATAAGGCTCAATATAAAAATAAGTGTCCGGATTATGTCTCGAAAATTATTTAGTGGTTAAAGATTTTTTTCGCTAAAAATAGGTGTCCAACGTTTTTTCAGTTTTACTTTTATATATCTAACTTTTTTGTTTTTTTAATAATAAAAATATTATTTTTATTTAAAAAAATTCAACCCCAACCCCCGTTCCTCTCCCTCCCTCCTTCCCCAGCTATCACCTGCCATTTCCGACTATTGACAACTGTTACCGGTCATTTTCGGCCACCATTGTCATCACCAAACGGCCATTCACTCATCCACTAAATTTTTATATCTAAAATTCTCAATATTTAAATCTCCAATTCTCAATTTTAATTTCCTAACCCAAATGGTTGCCGGTCATCTCCAACAATCATTGTCATCGTCGAACAATTGGGTTTTGATCAGAATTGTACGATGTTTCGAATGGAGGCAGCGATGTGGCTTATGGACGTCGAAATCGACGAAGAGAACGACGATGATTTAAAATCCGACGAACCTTTGAATATTTCTCCACGACAAACGGTGACATATTATGACGAAAGGTCAACAAAGTTTTGATATGGGATCGACATCGGTGCTGATGACAATTACGGTGACGGTCACTACTAATTGACCGACAACTATGAAAGAAAGGGAGAGGGGAGAGCAACAGGGGGTGTTGGTTATTTTTCAAATATTTTTTTTTATTTTTTAAATAAATTCTTAAAATTATGAGAACATGACATGTGTCACTTAACGGAAAATTAATGGCGGTTAACGTCCGAGTACCTAAAAGTGTAACGTTGAAAATATTAGACACCTATTTTTAACTAAAAATTCTTTAAGCACTAAAGTGTTTTTCGATGCATAGTTTATATATTTTTTTATTAAACCTAAAATTAATAAACAAATTTAATCGAATTCAAGCCGAATACCTAGTTTTGTGTCCCAACCTGCATAAATTATATGTGGTTTTGTGCATGTAACAATTGGTTTTGTTTGTAACATTAGTTATTATTACAATTCAATATTTGTTATGATGATGTATTCTAAAATTTAAAATATAACTTCTTGAATTTATTTTAAATACTATTGTATTATGGTTGGATAAGGAAATAACTCGACATATTTTATCACTTATATTTAAATTTACTGGTTTTTTGCATTTTTTAAAATAATATCGGATTTAAATCTATTGTTTTTCTTTGAGAATGCAATACACTTAATTATTTAACTTCTTATGATTAATTTATTAAATTTATTTTTTTATCCTCAAAAGTTTAGGTCATGAGTGGCTCCTCAGTCCGAAGCCAAGGTATACCTAAGATCCAACTATGATTTACATAAAAATTTATAGATTGTCTATCACGAGTGACGGTAGTAAGATTCAAACTTAACCTTACAAGCTAAAACGAAATATTATTGCTTAAATTTTATATAAATATATAACGAACATAGAATAGTCACTGCCTCTAAAATGAATCACAATAACAAATTATACAAACAATGAAAGTAATTTAGACATCACATGAAAACAATATAAAAAATTTGAAACACAATAAAATTGTACGAACATAAAAAATATTAATTTTTTGTAAAAGCAATAAAATAATACAAGCATAAATATGTAATTTTATTTTTCTTATAGATACATAACTTAACCTAAATCACCTTCGAAAATAAAATTTAAGAAAAACCGGAAAATGTCTAAAATCGTTTTGATGACATTTTACTTGTCATGGTAAGTAGACTTTTCAGACTCTAATTATGCTTTACTTCTATAGTAGGTATATATATATATATATATATATGATATTATAACATTAATTTGTTAAATAAATAAAATATTTAAAATAATAAAGATTTATAATTAAACATAAAATTAAGGTATTTTTTATAATGATTGACATAAGAAACTAACAACTTGTGATCATATATGGGCGATATAAGGAGAAGGTTTAAAACTTATCTAAAAAACTTGAACAAAATATAGATAAAAATATAACTAAATCATCGGAAACAAATCATAATAAGGTATTAAACTATTGAAAGATCACCGACAATTTCAATAGCAAATCATAATCAAGCGCCATGAGAAAACTATCTCTGCACGCAAACCGTGTATCCAAATCCAACCTAAAGGTCCAAAGCAGTAAAGATCAATATGGCAACAAATTAGCGTCATCTTGATTAGTCGAAGTAACATCAAAAACAACCATGAGAAAATTAAAAGATAATGCCCAAAATGATCAATAAAATGACTAAAATTGTGCCAAAAGAGAGAGAAACGCGTACCATAAAGCTAGAGAAAAACGTCTCATAAATGCAGAGTTATTAAAATTTAAAAAACAAAAGTAAAGATACAATACAAAAAATAAAAGAAAAATAATGGATATCGATGGTCAACGACTAACACTAAGACTAATATAGCCACCGACCAACAAAGATGAGAGAAAAAAAGAGACTAACTACCATGACTATAATATTTTCTCTTTTGAAAAGGTAGATTGCTATTATTATCAGGAGAAACTATAACTCGACAGAGTTACGTGCCTCGTTAAAAAACCTCTCTAATGTTTATGTAGAGGAAAAATAGTACAACGTATTGATGCCAAGAAGGCATACACAAAATAAAAGAAGCCTCCTATAATAAAACAATGACACAACACAAAGCATGAGATATTAAACCAACTCAAACATTTTAGATCACGAGCAAAAAACTTAAAAAAAAAGCAAAAATTGCCCCTACAATGACCTGCTACACGAACCATTCAGTCCATCTTGGAGCTCAACCTTAACCCATTCATTAACGACCACACCAACGTATAGCTCTCTTTATCTCATGTCTGGCTAAGATATTAGCATCGACTTTCCTCTCTCCATGCACAAAATCAACAATCCAGAAGTAACACACACATGGAACTACACTTACTAGCCATTTCAGCAAAGAGAGTTGGAGAATTTCTTGGATTATTGATCCAGCATATAAATAAAAGGCTATCCTACTCAATCAACATCTTGTAAAGACAGTCCTTCTAAGAAGATGAGACAATCTGACAAGCTTCCATGATTACAACATGTACCATACTCCACAAGTAATGTCGAAGGAACTCTCATTACTGATGTCGATACTACACGTGATCATTCTTTTAACCTAAAATGGTGAGTAACAGAGTGAACTTTGGGAAAGATTAGTAATATTGACTACCAGATGATGCTAAAGAACAAGCAAATAAATGGCAAAGCATAAAACTTTCTTATTGATCCATGCATATACAGGTTCTAGTGGTAAGTTGAGGTTTATTATTTAAATCTTCGGATAATAGTCATGAAACCTATAGTTCAGAGGAAACGTTTTGGAGATTGAAAACAGGTGTTTAGTATGTTTCCACGAAACCAAAAATCAATGTTAACATAGTTTAAAAACAGTAGTAGTTTATTTCAGTAAAATAGATTTTTAAAATCAATATAACACCCTCCATCCGAACTCTCCATATGCAATTCTCCAAAACTGCATCCATAAGGACTTACCCTAGGCTCATTGGACGTAGGAGTCAACCTAAGGGAACATCTTGGGTCCATAAGGACTTATCCTAGCCAAAGCGTAGGAACCACCTAAGGGGAGTACCTCTAGGTTCGTAAGGACTTACCCTAAGCACAAAGCAAATGAACCACCCTAAGAAAGTGCCTTAGGGTCCGTAAGGTCATACCACTAGGCTCATTGGGCCTAGGAGCCCACTCATGGGTCGCCTTAGGTCCATAAGGAATTACCATATTAATCGGAGTTGAAACTACAGAACTCCATAACAGATCCCGGATAATACCCAATATAAAATAGGTTAACATAAACCAATAATATAGAAATTCATATCCATATATATTTTGTATATAAGAAAACAGAGATTAGAGATCGGATTTTTATTTTAGATATCAGAGTCATACTTTTTATAATAATATAAAACATATTTGTGTATAAGGAACATACTATAGGATCTAGATAATTTTTAGAGGCACTAAGTAATTATCAGGAAGATAACTATGAACTTTTGTAAGTTGGTCGAATTTCATAAATGAGATCCCTACAAAAAGGATTCAATTGCTAAGTGATTTAATCAGACTTTTAAAAATTGTTGCTTTAGGAATGTTTAAGATCAAATACACCAGTAGGTATTTAGGAATTTTCACATCGGAATTTACTAAGATTTAGATATAACCAGAGTGATTCCATTATTTAAGCCAACAGGGCATCTTAGTCATTTTGCTATCGGGAGAAAACTTGATAATTTGGTCTAATAAGGATAAAACAATAATTTACAACATTCCATATGTATAATGATTTATCAGGCCTTTAAATCCCATCAAACAAATCAGACTTCAATAACGCGATATTTATCAAATATTTGGACAAAAACACTTCACGATCATTTCTTGCTACTGATTGCATTTTATGCTTGAATAGATCACCTTCACAAACCATCATTGAACCTGACTCGAGGAGGCATACATGTATTCAGGATTTATTGTTGAAAACATTTTGATGTTTCGATATAACAAATTAAGTGTTAATGAATTTTAAGATTTTATATTTTAAATTATATATTCGATTAAATTATTCGGATATCAAAATAGTACTCCAAGTTTTTCAAATGTCAATTTCAATCCTCAAGTGTAAAATTGTGTTTCAAATCTTCAAATGTTTTTGAAATAATTTTTACAAAGTATTTCGAACCTTAATCGAGCCAAAAATAAATTTTAAATAAGGAGGTACCGATACCCCCCATAGGGTGTACCGATACCCCTACGCTAATTTTGGCTCCGAGAAAAACAGAATGTCAAATGGGTACCGATACCCCTATGCCAATTTTGGCTCCGAGAAAAATAGAATGCCTAATAGGTACCGATACCCCTAGTCATTTAATGGTCGAAATATTTGAATTTTACACTGCATGTATCGATACCCATTGAAGGGGTACTGATACCCCACGCTCCCAGCAGCCTTTTTCAAGAGTGTTTTCACACTACAACGACTCTAACATCACCCAAATGATTCCCAACGACTAATATCAATCCAAGGTGTATTTAAACAAGTTCTGAAGCCATTGATCAACAAGAATTCATTGAGAAACAAGAGAGAAAGCTTCAAACATCAAGTTTGTGCAATTTAAGCCAATTTTCCTTCAATATTCATTTTGCTTTCAAAAACACATATTGTGCTCATTTGTAATCATCTTTGAGTGTTATTTTCTTGTTCTAGAATTGTGCAAACAAATTGTCTTGTGAGGTTTTTCTGTAAATTTGTGAAATTTGTATTCTTCTCTTTGGGAGAGAGTGTTCTAAAAAATTTGGGGTATAATTCTTGAGGGAATTGTAAGGTTACTCTTTGTCCTCAAAAGAAAGAACAAATTAGTGAATTTGTTGGAAAATCCTTAGTGTGGATAGCTAAGGTAGTGGATGTAGACTTTGGTTGAGAAAGTTGAACAACTCTGAATCACTGTGCAAATATTTTCTATTTTCTGCAAAAGCTTCCACCAAAATTTTAATTGCCAATTCACCCCATCTTGGCTATTTCGTCATCCGATTAACTCAGCAGACTTCAATAACGCGATATTTATCAAATATTTGGACAAAAACACTTCACGATCATTTCTTGCTACTGATTGCATTTTATGCTTGAATAGATCACCTTCACAAACCATCATTGAACCTGACTCAAGGAGGCATACATGTATTCAGGATTTATGTCGAATTATCAGGTTATCGAGTTAAATCGAACTACACATATCCTCACACTATGATACTTGTCGATCAGTCGGACCGAGATAATTCATGAATATTTTCTTCTTAATACAAATTGCCCTAATTGAGATGATTAACTTGGAGTCATTATTGAACAGATCTTGAGGGGACGAGCATATATTCTGGTTATACTTATTTTATTTTTGTATTGCCACAATATCAAGAGTGGTTGATGTACTTGAGTCGTGTTCTATAACCTTTACAGGCGATACAACATTTAGGTTTAGCGATGTTTCAAGCATTTTTGGAATTCACTTATTTCTAGCTCATAAAGGTATTTAGACCATTTCAGTACTTGAGGTTATTTTTGTCACTTTGGGGCTCGAGGGTATTTTGACCATTTAGGGATCCAAGGGCATTTTGGTCATTTCAAAACTCAAAAATAATCCATTCATTTAAAATACTTCAGTGACGTGTCGTACATTCAGTAATTTAATCTTCAAATAACCATTCAAAGATTAGAGATCAACATATTTTCAAATCCCAAAGGTAGAAATTGGATTTTGGGGTTTCTCGAGCAGATCAAGAATTTAATTAGTGATTCAAAGGTTCTAATGGATCAAAATATGAGTTTCTATGTCCTTTCCACTATCATAGTCTTTTTTTTTTAATCCAAACGAATGCATATTTTTCATTAATTTGGTCTTTAAGGGTTTTCTCAAGAAATCAAAAATTCTAAGTATGTTTTTCCTTCTCATAGGTAAAAAATAATTATCAGGAATCTAATAAACAGATCGAGTATTTAACATGTGAAATGATAGTTTTATCGGATCAAATATGACTTTTCAGAATGATTTTCGCTTTAAGGGATAATTTATGTCATTCTTACTTCATAGGGGTATTTTTTTAATTTTCTATCCAAGTATTTCCAGCATTAAGACTTTCAACGAGAATAATCAGAATTTAAGAATTCTGAGATTTATCGTATTATCAATTAATCACAAAACTTGGAATTATTCCTCATTGGTCTTCTAATCTCTTATGCGAGTTATTCGAGTTTTATACAGTTTACTAATTTCTTACCATATTCAAATCAAGCTCAAAAATAATTAACTACACATAATTGATCAATAACAGTTGTCCATGTAATAACTAATATCGACGTATTCCATAAAGCATGCAAAAAGTAGTAATATATTACTCGATTTCTGAACCACATTGGTCGACCAGTAAAAGTCCATTCAATTGTTCTTGAACTTGAATTCAATGTTCCATAATATCTCGGATACATGGCAACAAGAATTACTTTAGAAACAAAGCTTAAATGCGAAAATCAGATCGAATCAATGGATAAAATGTAGAAAATAGCTTACCAGGTTCAAATTTGGCAAGACAGACATCATATTCGACTCAGAACGTTAAAAAACATAAAATAGACACTTTTAATTTTTTTGGCTTCTTGGTCAAAGTCAACAGTCTAGGTCAAATTCAACGGTCTAAGTTAACTCAGTGGGTCGATTCGAGTTCAAACTGATTCGGTTTAATCAAACCGATTTAGCTCGGTTAGATCTAACTAGACCGGTTCAAAGACCATCCTAATTGAGGAGGAACCCCACACGCAGGGGAAACGTGTGGGGGCACATGCAACGGCGACGAGGGCTATTGAGGTCGGTTGATCATTCCAAAAGCTTCTATTCACTATTTCAACGTAATTACGAGCCAAAACTCAACTTAAAATGCCAAGAAATAACTAGAAAAGGGAAAATGAACTTACCCACAGCGACGATGGAGGAAACGATGGTGGCGAGGTAACCTATTGGTCGGGTTTCGGTTGCGACTAAGTGGGGGAACACCATGGCAAGGGCGATGTGACACAACGATGAAGAGATCGACGTAAAATATAGAAAATAGATTCGACGAAGATTTTTGGGGAAATTCATGGCGTTTGACGGTGAGGCTCGACGAATGGTCAGAGGGGTTTTGGTCGCAACTGGATGGCGAATATGGTGGTGGCAATGTCAATAAAGGTGTCCAGGCGACGGCGCTGATAGGTGATAGAGGCGATGACTACTTGAAATTTTGATTTTTTTTTCATTGCCTTTTGGTTAGAAAATGGGGGAGATGGATTTTGGGGATTTAAAATCCCAACCAATCTATTTAAAAAAATGTTTTCACCAAACACGAGCACAAATAGTACCCTAGCTTGGCTCCCCATCCCTTAGGGGGTGTTTGGTTCAAGGATTGTGGGATTTTCATGGGATGAGAATCCCACATTCCCATGTTTGGTTGGTCGGAAATCTCATTCCCGGTAATGTTTTATTACCAATAGTAGATTTTTTTTGGGTATATTACCGGGAATGTCATTACCTCCATTCTCTCAGGTATTGTAACATTACCGTCGTTTTGGACTAAAATACCCTTAAATTTTTATTTTTTTTCAAAAATATCCTTCTTCTGTCATTGAATAATAAAAATTCTACGAAAGTTAAATTACAAATTTATCCTTAAATTATTTTAGATTTACAAAAAAAAATCTATAATTAAAATTTTATATGAAGTTCAGGGTTAAAAAATTTTTACCCTTTCATTAAACCTTTTTATATTTTTAATTTTGTAAAAAAATTATATAAATATTATGAATTTAATTTTTTAAAGAAAATATATAAATATTTTACAATTTGTAATATTATACAAATATATAATAAGGACAATTTGGTCAAATATACATTCTAATAATCTTTTATTCCTTTAACCAAACACGGTAATCTTACATTCCTGATAAACCAATCAAACACAAAATACAACATTCCTTGATAATCTTTTATTCTCACTGATAATCTTACATTCTGTAAACCAAACACACCCTTAATATTTTTGCTTCAAAACCCACCTGCCACATAATATTCTTTTTCTCTTTGCTGACAAAAAATGGTCTAATTCGGGAGCAAGTCTCTAAATTTCATAGAATTTCAAAAGTTGTTCCAAAGTTCACAAGTTCTTGCAAAATAGTCCCCAAATTAAAATAAAAACAAATTAAAAGTCAATTAAATTTGGGGTGGTACAAGTTCCGCTGTATTAGAATCTGATATACCAATGGATTTTGAGAATCGAATGAGACTTGTGCCATTGTGATCTTGAAGATCTCTATCAATAATGGCCATATGGAAGCTACATGAGAAACTCGTTTACGGACAGGATTGAATCAGGCCACTTGCTTTTTGCCCATAAGCCTATCCTTAACAAGGCTAGATCGAAATGTGAAGATGATCCCACTATTTTTTGTTAAATATAGCATCATTTCTGGCCAACCAAATAGTCTATACAATGTCAAAAATGTTATCTGCCCAAGTGATACTTCTCTCACTAGGAAGGAGCGTACGTTGGTTTCAGCTCATTTCAGAGCCCCACAAACGCTCCTCATCAGCTCTCCAAATCAGATCCATGCAAGCAAGATAGCAAAAAAAAAAAAAACAAAGCAGCGTCGAGTTGTAATCATTTTTTTATTATTTTCGAATGTAACCTTGTACTGGGTATATAAACCCACAATATCTTGTAAAAAACAGGAGAAACCCATATTTCGAAGGAACAATAATCGAAATCAGAGATATTTTTTAGCATTTCGAAAGGTATCCTTTTTTTTCGTTTTGGTTTCGTGTGTGTGTCGTTTCAAAACCAAAATAAAGAGGGGGTTCGGGTTTACCTTGTTGAGTCTTCATCACCGGAAAGATGGGGGGTCGCCGGAGATAGTGAAGCCGAAGCATCAAGAAGGTTTTTGAGGCTTTTAGAGTCTCGACCTTGCGATTTTGACCCCAGATCGGCGTTCAGGAGAGTGGAGCGACGGTTTATATAATCTGCACTAATTATGCATAAAGTTAGCTGTTAACATCACACAATATTCCAAAACTATGATATGGTGCTGGAAGAAATATTATTTATTTATTTTTCATTAATCTAAAATAAATATAAGATAATATCTATTAAAAGATTTTACACTTGTTCAAGAAATATTATTTATGAACAAAATTTTCATAAATAAAATAATTTGATTTTTTAAATAAAACTTTAAGTTTAAATTTATAAATAAAAAATAAATGAGAAGAATTTTTTATGAACTTAAATTTTTAATTCTACTCTAGATATAGGATTATCATATAGTAGATGTATGGAAAATATATATATAAAAAAAAAAGATGATAGGTATAATATAATATAAAAAAATAAGAACGTACGGCACTGGATCCCAATTCTACTACAAGCTAGCCAATAATTTTTACTAAAACAAAAACAAGGGGAACTTTCAGTCACCTTCTGAGCAGGCAAGTTGGGAGTTTGGGAGTCGAGTTCTTTCACCTAATATAAAACCAACTAATGTTATAATGATGTTAAGATTAAACAAATGAAGTGAGGTTTGATGTTCATTTTTAGGGTTTAAACCAAGTCTTACACGGGCATGTTGAACTATTTTCATGCTGGACGCTTTATATACGAAAATAAATTATCAATAGAAATTATAAAGAAAATAATCTGAAATTTTCATACCGTTCCTTATTGCATTATGTACGGTTTTGCAGCTTACGAAAGAAAATCCGTGTGGGCCGATTCCGTGTCCGGTGAAGGTGGACGAAGAACAAGCGGTGACGGAGGAGGCCGTAATGGTTACGCTGAGAAGGGCTATCAGTTTCTATTCTTCTCTTCAAGCTCTTGATGGTCACCGGCCTGCTGAAAATGCTGGCCCTCTGTTCTTCCTTCCTCCTTTGGTAAACTTCCACCCTACATGTCATTTGCAAAAGTATATAACTTCCATTTACATGATATATATTATTATAATGTAGGTAATGGCGCTCTATGTTACTGGGGGGACTTAATGCTATATTATCTCCTGAACATCAAAAGGAAATCATTCGATATATCTATAATCACCAGGTACAAGATCGAAATCAAATAAAAAAGACCGCACACGCCAGTTGTTTCCATGATACCAAGCACGAAACCCTTTCTTCTTTGCAGAATGAAGATGGAGGTTGGGGACAACATATCGAGGGTCACAGTACGATGTTCGGAACAGCATTGAGCTACATTACCTTGAGGTTGCTGGGGGAAGGGCCCGAAGACGGCGAGGAAATGGCCGTTGCTCGAGGTCGGAAGTGGATTCTTGACCATGGTGGTCTGGTCGGGATTCCATCATGGGGAAAGTTGTGGGTCACGGTATGTATATATGTATTATGTGTCACAAGTTAATAGATTCTAAATGCATAGTTAAACATTGTAGTCGAAAGTAGTTTTATATATGTGTTGAACACAGGTATTTGGACTGTACGAGTGGGATGGTTGCAACCCTATGCCACCGGAATTCTGGCTTCTACCTAACATCTTGTCGGTTCATCCCGGGAAAATGTTATGCTACTGTCGATTATTTTACATGCCGATGTCGTACTTATATGGGAAGAGATTTGTGGGTGCCATCACTGATTTGATTAAACAACTAAGACAAGAGCTGTGTAATCAACCTTACCATGAAATCAACTGGAATGCAGCTCGAAACAGCGTCGCCAAGGTGCTTGCGTTATTGTTACCGAGATCGATCCACGTGTATGTAGCTAAAAACTAACGTCTAATCATGGTTCTGTTTCAGGAGGATCTTTACTACCCGCATCCTCTTATTCAGGATCTAACATGGGGTGTTCTCTACCATGTTGCCGAGCCGATACTATCACGGTGGCCGTTCACTAAGCTAAGGGAGAGGGCGCTGAAAGTTGCGATTCGGCATGTTCATTATGAAGATGAGAACAGTAGGTACCTCTGCATTGGATGTGTAGAGAAGGTATTGTGTCTAATAGCCTGTTGGGTTGAAGATCCTAACTCCGAAGCGTATAAGCGTCACTTAGCAAGATTTCCGGATTACTTTTGGATGGAAGAAGATGGCTTGAAAATGCAGGCTATAGATCAACCCCATGTTTTAATATCAATGGCAAGAAACTGGGATAATTTGTTGATAATATTTACATTATGAAATGCAGACTTTTGGTTCACAAATGTGGGATGCAGCGTTGGCTATTCAGGCGATCTTGTCGAGTAATCTAAGTGAATACTATGGACCAACTCTTCGTAAGGCTCACGATTTCATAAAAGCTTCACAGGTTAACTCTCTAGTTGCTAATATTGTTCTGCATCAGTACCAGTGGTCATCTGAACCTTGAAATGTAGCTTACTAAATGATATTTATCCTGAAAAGGTACGAGAGAATCCATCCGGTGACTTCTCCGCTATGTACCGACACATATCAAAAGGTTCGTGGACATTCTATACACAAGAGCATGGCTGGCAAGTCTCTGATTGTACTTCAGAAGGGCTAAAGGTAATCCCCAAACTCCTTTATACAAGCAATTCCATGTTTTGACTTCCCCCCCAAAAAATATTATAAGTACTGCAATTTGTTTATGTGATACAGTGTGCGCTCTTGTTTTCACAAATGCCAACTGATCTCGTCGGAGAAAAAATGGAAACCGAGTGACTCTACGACGCTGTCAACGTTATACTTTCCTTGCAAGTAAGAACCCTATGTTCCTGACGTCTTACTTAAGACACAAGTCATGAGAAGAATTCCATTTCTTTAACTTCTAATGCAGAGCAACAATGGCGGTTTCCCGGCCTGGGAGCCTCAACGGGCTTATAGTTGGCTGGAGGTAATTCATTTGACATAGTTTACACCTTTAATTCCTCCACTTATCCGAAACGATCCCGTGTTTCTGACTTCCCTTGTTTCTTACGTAGAAATTCAATCCTACTGAGTTCTTTGAAGACACACTCATAGAAAGAGAGTAAGCATTCTCCAATGCAATTTATTTTAGCCCATAGTACTTGTACTTTACTTCAACATCCACTCTTTTTTAACTTTAGGTATGTAGAATGTACTTCTTCTGCAATCGAAGCCCTTGCACTCTTTCGGAAACTGCATCCCAACCACAGGAGAGTTGAGATCGATCATTGCATAGCGAGGGGGGTCAGTTCATTGAAGATACTCAAAATCCAGATGGTTCATGGTAGAGTATAACTTACATTCTCAATACGATTCGAGAAAGAACAATCATACATATACTATATGATAGCCTTATGAAACAGGTACGGTTGCTGAGGAATTTGCTACACTTATGGTACATGGTTTGCCGTTGAAGGGCTGGTAGCTTGTGGCAGAAACTACCACAATAGTCCTTCGATGTGCAAAGCTTGTGAGTTTTTATTGTCAAAGCAGCTTCCCAATGGTGGCTGGGGGGAGAGAGTTACCTCTCTAGCCAAAATAAGGTATGTTGCTTCGAATCTTTACATTTTTCTAAAGTAATCGTGTCGGACACTCTGTCTAACATACGAATATAACGATACTGTTATCCATTCGTACCGAATCGAAGTAACACGACATGAACAAACGCTATGAACAGCAAATACTTCAGTAATGAACTCCATTTTTACAGGTATATACCAACTTGAAGGGCAACCGTGCAAATTTGTTTCAAACAGCATGGGCGCTGTTATCCCTCATTGATGCTGGACAGGTTAGTCTAAAGTTCCCTGTAACTCTTTATTTTTTAGTACTCGTGTTCGACATGTAATTATCGGATATATACTTGTATTTAACACGAGTCGATTCGAATAATTTAAATCTTTACGAGCCAGTTCTTGAATATGTTACATTGTGTTTGTAGGTTAATGTGGATCCTACACCGATTCACCGTGGGATAAAGGTCTTGATTAATTCACAGATGGAAGATGGTGACTTTCCCCAGCAGGTAAAACTTTGAAAATACCTGATAGATATACACATAATTGTATTCGAAATTCGATTCCGAATTCGAGTAACATAGATATATTATTTACGACAGGAAATTACAGGAGTGTTTATGAGGAACTGCACGCTGCACTACTCGTCATTCCGAAACACTTTCCCCATACTGCACGCTTGGAGAATATCGTCGCCGGATTCTATTTGCATGAATCTGGTTCGTTCATCCTCACCAATACGACCAAAATACATGCGGTATTTCCAAAAAAGGAAAGGACAAATGCATGTTGCTTATTTATCATTTAAGTTTATGCCGATTATTTATAGCTTTGTCTTTGAAATTGTAAAATGTGAAAGTGTATATCCAAAATAGGCCCCAAAAATGAAAATTACACTGAAACGCTGATACAAAAGATCTTTTTCATGTAGAACCCGAAATAAATAAATATGGTGTTTGCTTTCAAGGTTCCCGTTTCCGGCTTCTGTTTCTCCTATTCTTTTCCGGTCTGTGCGAGTTTTGATTGGTTATCGATTTTTTGGAAGGAGTTAACGTTTTGGAGTAAATTAGATAACGAATTAAACTCCAAAGGATAAAATGCCCCAAAAAATACTTTAAGAGGACAACTCGATACGAAATGTATAATTTAGAAAGCAATGATGCATTTAAACCCAACTTTAATCATGAAATAATAAAACATAATTTTTAACATTATATTTGATGTGATGATTAATATATTTTGAGCATATTTAATTGCAATGCTGATTCATGTTCAACGAATGCTCAAACCAGGTTTCGGTAAAGCTAGAGTGTACGCTAAAGGCAACGAGAGCAGTTTCTTACTCCTTCCAACATAGGCTCGTTTCGACAAGTTATTGTAATCGTTTTCCTCAATTGCATCCAAAATCTTCCTATACAATATCTACGAAGACCAAACCTGCAAACACATTTTCACAATGTTAGAACAATTCCTCTCAACTTTGTCCAATACTCAAGAAAACGATCGAGGTCGGGTTCGAGGCCATCGGCTGTCCTCGTGGAGCTGCGAAGCTCCCTCTTCAGTTAGATTGAAAAAGAACCTTGCCCTCACGATTTACTCCTTCATGAAATCTCTCCATGCATCGGTCACCTTCCTGGAGAACACATCTTTGTCGGATAATCCGAACTGTTCGGGGCTCCGACAAGATCAAAGACATGATCGAGACGAACACTTACTCTTCCCCAACATCTCGGAGAATGTTGGTCAACTGATTCCCAATGCCTATGTAGATGCTGCATTATATATCGTACAAGCCGAAACAGAGGATTCTGGTGCGATTCCCATAACCGGAACACTCATTAATCCCACAGTTCCGGCTACGTAGTAGCAGTAAAGGTAAAGCTCTTGGAAACTTTTGTAGCGTGATTTTCTTGTATCCATTCTCATTCCCTCAAATATGTCCCTGAAAGGCTGCACCAGATACAGATAAAACGGCATTCATTCCACGACGATCGATCGAATAAACAGATAACTCGATAAGTGTCCAATTATACCTTAATGTCTAAGGAAAAACTGAAAACGGTATTGGATAGAGCAGCATCTAGCGTATCGTATGGGCGGCCTTGGAAGATATCTTCCAGTCTCTCTTCCCACCTCTCGAGTACTGTCGAACTCATGTAGTCCGCATTCGGCCCGTCGACCAGTTCATCGGTCCTCCTGCACCAAACTGCAGCCACATATTTTACTCGCGAAAATAATGTCAAATTTCAACACACTAAATGATCTACAAAGCCAGCATGATCTTCATAATTACCGTAAATTGTCCATATCGCCTTCTGCCTCTCCTTTGTCATCAAAAAGGTGCCTGCATCATGATGGAAACTAATGCATTAATATTCAAAGCTTTTCCCATTAAAGAAGCAAAACCGATGATCAGTTGAAATGAGTTTGGTTCCTAGATAGAAAGTCTTGGCATATTCCGCGCAAATGGTCCTACACTTGTCGTGAGCCTCATCGATGAATGTAGGATCGAACCGTGGTCTCCGGGATTTATTTTGTTAGAATGTTATTCTTACTTTAGACCATTAGATTTGATACTGATAAGCGTTCGTAACTAAGAAAGATAGGTTGTGTTATGGTAATATCATTTTGTTAACGAATCATCTTTGTTATATGTATTTTATGTAAGTGTTGATGGTGTGATTATTCATAGCCGGGACAATGTCATTATTCATAGCCGTTTCTATTAATTAAAAAAGTTAACTGATAATACTAAAGTCTAGCTTTCACATTGTTATTTATAGCTTTAAAATATCTAAAGCCATTCACATTTAATAATTTATTTTTTATAAATAAAACTATTTATATAATGTTGTTTGTTTGTTTTAATGTATACTTTTTAATTAATAATAACCACTAATTTTATTAAATAAAAAATACTTCAAATTACAGTAAAATCTACACAAATAAGAGTAAATTAAATACATAAATTGGATATTTCTCCTAAAATAATAGAAGTTCACAAACGGTCCACTTAAGAATAAAATGGACCGTAAAAAAAGTGTTAAAAAATGCTATGAAGCAGAAAAAATCATGTACCATTTTTATATGAAAATTAGAACTAATTAAACATAAAATAACATAATTTAGATTATTATAAAAGTTAGAAATCAATTGATAAGTGGCCGGTCCAAGGTTGATGCTGTCACCAACGGTGAAATATATATTTTTATAAATAAAGTTATAAAATTATAATAATAACTTAATTTTAATTTAGATAATTAGGTAAAAAGATGAAATACTTGTAGGATATAGCATTTGGAAGACTGATTTTGAAATATTGTTAATGTTCACTATTTAGTCTCATTATTGTTTATTTTTTTGGTCACTGATACTCTTATTTTCATTGAAATTTTTTAGGGTAAATTACATGTTTAGTACCTAAATTATCGCTTTTGGTTCATTTTAGTATTTAAACTTTTAACTTTTTTAAAATCATACCTAAAGTTTAATTTTTGTTTCATTTTAATATCTCGTTCAAAATGAGCATGCATGAGTAACGGACACTCGTTGGCTTCTACACGAAAAGAACCAAACTGCCGACAAATTAACCAAGACAGCTCCACCGCATCACTTCTAGTTGATCCACCACACTCCAATAAAAACAATCACTGCAATAAAAACAAGAGCACAAATTTGGACCGTATTACGAAGGTTCAACAATCACTAGATCACAAATTTGGAAGATTGCGGCCTCCTGTCTCGTATACATTCTTTTTTGTTTTAATAATCTGAGCCTCCAGATTTGTGAAATTGCTTGGAAGCTCTAAATGACTTCTACAATGGTGACAATGGCAGGATTGAGCTTTTTGGGGCCTCTTGAACATGCAGATTTGGAAGGTTCCGACCTATTTGTTGGGTACTTCTATTTTCTTTTTCTTAAAGTAATGATGAGTAAATGAAAATTATCACAAAAACGCATAGATTTATAAGGAAAAGTTTTTAGAAAATCATTGATAACAAGAAAAAAAATTATTATAATCGTAAACTATAAGTGAATAATGTGAGAATGTATAGTAAATTTTAGTATCTTAGTCGATAATTTTATTATAATCGATCGATAATAAACTATAAGACAGCTCCACCGCATCACTTCTAGTTGATGATCCACCACACTCCACCTGCAGTATCTTAACCAGAAACGTATCTATTAACCAACATCATAACTGTTAGATTTATAACCTAATTTTTTAGGTTCATTTTAATTCAAATATATATATTGTGACACCCCAATTTTAAATGAGAATTTAAAACATTTTTTTATTTCTATTAAAGGACTAAATTGATAATTTTTGGAAATTTATGGGTTAAAGTGTGAATTATAAGAAGTTTAGGGACCATAACCCGAATTTATCCATTTTTATACTCAGTGAAAATTTAAACCCCACTGAGCAATCAGGTTTTCCCCCAAAAATTTACCTGAATCCCTAAACCCCCAAATTACCTTCTCTCGTCAGTCCTTTATCGCCCAAAATTTGCTGTCGTCCGGCCACCCCAGATCAAGCCATCGCCACCAATAGATTCACCGTCGAACGGTGATCATAATCCGATCCCTAGCCCATCGTGAATCGTCGTCGTTCACCGTGGAGGAGCCAAGAAAAGCTTGTCGAAAAACCCCCGTCGCCGAGTGAATCTTTGACGATTCCGGCTGCCTCCGACGTTGTCTTGCCTCACTGCCTGCACCATTGGATTCAACGTCATCGCTCGCTCAAAACCCGACCAGTTTTGTTCACCGTTGACGCGTCGTCGCCGATCGCCAGCGTGGGTAAGTTACCAATTGGTTTTTGGTAATTTGGATATGGTTTGATGGTGATATTGGATTAGTTTTGGGTGTAATTGAAGCCTTGGTTTTATTGGGAGTAATCGGCCGGAGAAAAGAGACCCTGTCACCGTCGCACGCACCGCCATGTGTCGACAAAGCGAGTGGCGGTCTCCGGCTGGTCCAGGAAATTTTTGGAACCAATCCAAGCAGGCCCAACCTGTCTGCCCGACTCGAACCGCTTTGACCCGACCCGTTGACTTTCTCTAGAGTTTACCGATCAGACCGTTGATTTTGACTAGTTTGACCGTTAACTTTGACCGAAAAAGTCAAAATTTTCGAAAAGCCATATTTTATATTTTTTGACTTCCTGAGCCCGAGTTTGAAGTCCGTTTTGCCAAATTCGAACCCGAAAGCCTCCGAATTGACCCGTAAACCCAAAATTTGCATATTTATTTAAGTGATTTAATTCAATTAATTTAACTGAATGGTCAAGGACTAATTATTGTTATCGTTATTTAAGGTACTCAAGGTTCTCCTGATCGTTTGACTGCTCGACCCGTTTCCTCCCGATCTATTCGTCCGCGAGAGCCAGTGAATACTCGTAAAGTTCTATAACTTTGTTAATTATTCAGTTTAGAAATTTATTCTGAATATGACCCTATTCTGATATGACTTAGGTTCTCGTACAATAGTGGAGGTAGTGAAGCCAGTGATCAGTAGTGTAATACCCCAAAAAGTTAGACAATGACCAAAATGTAAATTTTGAAAATTTGATGGTCAAAGTAGAAAATGGGGGGAAATTAGGGAATTAAGTGGTGATTTTCCCAAAAAGAATTTTCTTTCATAAATGGATTTATTTAGTGACCGAATTATAAATTTGGTAAAGTTTGGTGACCAAAGTATAAACTTTGAAACGTTCAGGGACTAAAATGTAATGTTGGAAAAATTAAAAATAGGTCACGAAAATAAGGAAATAAAAATATTATTTTCACATTTTTGAAATGTTGGAAAATAATATTTAAATGGTTTAATTCCATGTTTAACTTGAATTGTTTGATTAAAGTGACTAAATTGTAATTTTTGGAAATTGCAAGAGCAAAACGGTAAAGTGGAAAACTAATTTGTTCATCTTTTACTATTGAAAGATGAAAAGGCTGATATTTATCTTATTTGAAGATGATAAGGATATGTATCTTGGTTTTATGGTAATTATGAAGTTATATTAAGGGTATAATGGCATTTTCTCAAGTTAATGATTTAAATAATATTTTTAAAAGATGATAAGCATGATATGAATCTAAAATATCATGCTAAATGTTCATCTTCTTCAACATTTTCACGTCAGAAAGCTTGAAGGTAAGAAAATATTTTATTTTCAATTTTTAAGCTAATTCCTTTGGGATTCGGGTTATGTCGTGAAATAGGAAAGTGATCTACACGAAAAACGCTATCATTTGGTACCAATATTGCTTTCTAATTTTGCTGGATTTCAAAGATCCCAAATCTAAGGGTTTGTGTTCATATAAGGAATTATGAAATTGATGATTAATCTTGATGTTTTTGAGGTTGTAGATTCATATTCAAGCATGTATGATGATTAGAACATGTTTAATCTTTCTAAAACTCGTTCTTTAAGTTTTGGCAATGGATTTTTTGAGTAAGGAAAAATTATATATGGGTTGGAAATGATGATGGAAGTATTTTACAAGCTTTAGAAAATTTGGGAACTATTTTATAATTTTTGAAAATTTGGGGATCAATTCGACAACTTTAGAAATTGATGGGTTGTTGTGTAAGTGTTATGTAATTGATGTACTATGCTGGAATTTTTGGTACTAAGAATCTAAGTGATAAAATGGTGAAGGACCATTTTGTATAAATTAGAAAAGTTGTTTCCAATGTTAAAAATGAATTATTAAATGTTAAATACTTGGTAGAAAATGAGTTCCAAGTATATTATGGAGTTATTATGAGATGTGTTTATGTTAGTACAATACTAACATATGTATCATTATGAATTTGTGATTTATACAAATTGTGATTGATTTGTGATTGAAGCAAGTTAAGTATAAAGGGTTTATTGTGGACAATAGTGAGGCACATATTTTGAAAGTTATAAAGTGTCAAGGTGAGTGCAATACATGCATGAAATTATACATGGATGTTTTATACATCATCAGGAAGACTTGCGATAAGTCGACCTTATTTATATCAGCATGATATATGTTATTTTTATAACTTCGACATGACATTGAAATGTCATGGTATGAAATTAAAATGCATTGATGATGAAAAATGTGATATTTTACCATGAATGTTTTTCGGGTATGAAATGCCAAATGTTAAATTTGATAATATACTTTGCCATGGTTTGATTGAATAAAATAGACTATATGCCCAAGTAAGTCATTGAGGGACAGGGTATAGTTGGCATGCCATAGAGTATAGCAGCTGCAGGTTTATATTTCACTATAGTGTGTAAGGACACTAAAGTGTATATGGTGGGCACGACCTTATGTGTAATACATTTTGATGTATATGGTGGGCACGACCTTATGTGTAATATACTTTGGTGTATATGGTGGGCACGACCTTATGTGTAGCACTACGGTGCAAATATTACTCGAATACCCAGGGTCCTCAGGGTTATATATTGAGCTATTGTCTATGGTTTATAGATTTTTGGATAATAAATGGTAAGCATGAAAATAAGCTTATGAGCTTATAAAATAAATGGCAAGTGTATTGATATGAAATTTTATATTCAGTTATATTATTTTGATCATGGTAAAATATTGGATAAGCTATTAACATGATTTAATGGCATTTGTTTTGAAAATGAAATTCATGCATGAGTTGTATTGCATTGTTCTTGTTTTAATTGTCTCACTAAGTATATACTTAGCGTGTGATGATTTTCACGCGTAGGTAAAAAGCCAATAGTGGAATAAAGAGTTCAAGCTGATATCAAGCATCGAGGATAGTATATTAATATCAATAAGACATCCTAAGATGTAATGTAGACTTAATTAGTGGCATGTAATTATTAATGTTTTATTTGCTTTATTAAACAAAATTGGAAAACAAATGGAATTTTTATGAATTTATATGTATTTCCCACTGTTCACTATTCATAAAAAAATCTTTTGAATTAAATTTGTTATAATGAAACACAATTAATATGAAATAATATTGTATAATATCATTTACCAATTTAAGAAAATAAATTTTAAATTACTTTTGAATAGGAAATGGTTTTAAAACACTAGTGACATCTATAATCTGTATATGTATAATTATACGGGTTATGGGTGTTACAAGTAGAGTTCCCGGACTGATTCTTTTTGCGAGGTGTGTTCCTTATGTGCAATACAACTGATTTAAATATCTGTTTGAAATACCATGTACACATGATTGTTTTCTCTTATTTGAAATAATATGTTTGATCTGATTTAACTACTGTATAATTTACCTAATTTGAAGTCTGATTCTTGATTTACTGAAATTTAAAGCATGATTGTCTGACTTATGATTTCTGGTTACTATTTTACTGAATTGAATATATGTCTAAACTCTGATTTACTGTTACCATTAGTTACTATCTGAAAAATATTTTTTTTATTCGGGGTACTCTGGGACCTGGTATGAAGACTCTGCAGGTTCAGTCACTGTTGATAATTCCTTGGATAGGTTCAACACCAACTGGTAATTCCTTATGGACCTAAGACGACCCTTGGGTAGGCTTTGAGGCCCCGAGAAATTTCTTGGGTAGACTTTCAGGCCCCAAGGTACTTCCTTAGGTTATGCAGTTCTTGTGAACTGCATATGGTGTTCGGTTAGAGGGTGATTCTGAAATTTTAAATTAAAAACTCTACTGATATTTTAATACTGTGACATGAACTGATTTTAAAACCATAATTGTATGTTTTATTTCTGCTCTGTTGGAACACACTGAGCCCCTAGCTCATTTTTCAAATTATTTTACCCCTTTCAGATATTCTTGGATAGACACTCCGTACCAGGCACTTGGAGGATCGACACATTTAGTACAGATCATTTTGTTGTAATGTTTCCATATTTTGAACTGCTTTCAATTACGATGACAAGTGTCTTTATTTTAAAGTACTTATCTTTTTATGATGTTTACTATTTTTGGCTACCGATACTCGATTTATTGTGCTTCAGATTTATTACATGTTTTGTTTTACTTAGTCGCTTTTAGTTTTATATTTACAAGTTGGGTTTTTATCGTTATTTATTATACTTTTATAAATGTTATTTGTAATATGATTTTAAATTATCGAATAACGTTTTGGAAAAATGTTTTAAGAATTTTTAATGTAATCCGTTAGACTTAGTTGAAACGCATAGGCTGTGTCTAGGGGGTTACATTTTATTGGTATCAAAGCTTTTGGTTTTTAAACCTTGGACTTTGAATAGGTTCAAACCGAAAATATGGTTTTGAAATGTTTTACAAAATAAGTCACGAAGGCTATATCACCAAGTTTTTACGAGTTTAACTGTGTTCGGGACTCCAAGTGCCAATCTAACCCTAGGTTTTATATTTTGTAGTAAACTCGAGATCCACCAAGATGAATATTAGACGTGGTCATCGACCTGACCATTTATGAGGTCGAGAGACTAGATTTGCAGACTTGGTATATGAGATACGTGTAGATCCCCCTCCTCCGAAAGATGATCATGCTCCTATGATCCTGACATATCTGCCTCCTATCGCTGGTGTAGAAACTAATTTTCCAGCACCACATGTCTCCTCCCCGAAGACTCCTCCTGCAGCCAATTTTCACAACAACCAAAGAGCGTTAGAAGTCTATTTTGTATAGGATTCTAAAAATAGTATGCTTTTTCCATTATAAATACATGTAATCCATATCATTTGTAACACACGAATGGAGATACAAAATACAAGCAGAAATTACGAGCAATCTTAGAGCGAAATCAGAGTTTTGTTTCCTGCAAGTTTTCGAAGAGAAATACAAGGTAAATATAGTACATTTTTCGAGTTTACGTTTGCATGCTTATGTCTCGTTACATTTTTTATTCGAAAAACACCAAAGAAAACGATTTTTTGCCGATGAACAAGGGCATTTTTCGGGATCTATTTTTATAGATCTAGCCCCTGAGGCTTCTTTTCTTGAGAAAATACTTTGATTTTTGGAATGGGTGTGAAAAAGTGGTAATCTCACTCTTGGTCCCCTCGTTTATAAATGATTTAATTTCCACCCTGAAATCCGAATTCATCCTCAAAGTGCTCCAAAAATTGTCATTCGATTTTCTATTTTTACATTCTAGTCTGTTTTCTAGATTTGAATTTCAATTTTCTTCTTATTTTATTTAATATTACATTATAGTATATATTTGATATTACTCCTGTATATTATTATTATTTATTTCCTTTTGTTGTTATGTATATATATGTATCATTATTATTTTATTATTTACTTATTTTATTTATATGTTATATTATATATATATATATTACGTTATTTCTTAATATTTTTCTTTATATATTTTTTAGTTTACAAGCTAATATGTATGTATTTCCTTTTTTACCTTTTTTCCCTTCGTTTTTTTATTTATTTTATTTTTATTTTCTTTATCCATTGATTCATTTTTCCTATTTTATTTATTTATCTTATTCCATTGTCTTTATTTTTTTTTATATATTTCTTTTATTTTCATAATCTTCTTATCAACTGTGTTGTTTACTTTTCGTTCATATTTGTTAGTATTTATTTTTTTTGTTTATCTCTTCTTTATTTCATTTTCTTTATTTTCAATTTATCTTCATCGTTTTTGTTTTTCTAACACTTTTCTTGATTATTTAAGGGTTCGTTTTCCAAATCTTAGAGGTGAGTAATTTGGATCATCATTTTATCTTTTAATTTAACTTACAGTTTTCTTAATCAAAGACAACTGGAAATTACGTAGTACCGAAAGGGCAGTTCAAGGGTGCTAACCCTTCCTTGACTGTAACCGACTCCCGAATCCGACACATCTTTGGTAAGACGCAGATCAGGTAAGAAATAGGGTGTCCGATCAACCCATTTGCTTTAAAATAAATGATCGGTGGTGACTCCTAATCCATTTTCCTAAGTCGAAGCCCAATTCCGGGGCCCAACCGAAAGACGGTTGCGACAGCTTGGTGACTCCACTGGGGACACAGGTAAGTGAGTCAGGCTAAGGTAATTTCCAGTTGTCTTTTTAACGAAAAGGGTAAGTTTAAATTTTAAGGTAACATTTCGATCCTTATTACTTACCTTTGATTATATTTTTTCGAGTAAATAGTTGAACTGACTGTTTTCTAGTGATTTCAGCTTTCCAAACTTTTTCATTCAAGGCTCTAAACCCGAGCTCTGAACCCGTTTTAAGTGGGGGTGAAAGCGACACATTCGTGTGAATTTATTCACCGTATATGCCAAGCAAGTAGCCTTCGGGATTCATATACCTTATGTCTTCGTGTGAATTTATTCTCCGTATAGACATAAGGGAATGTGTCCTCTCGAGTTTAACTTAGTCCACACAAGCCTGTGATGGGTTTAGGACTAAGGGTCTGGTAAGCCCAAGGGGGCACCAGCAAGGAGAACTAGGGTACCATTTTTTAGAACCTAAACTAGGAGAATTTGAAGAAATAAAGCCTACTCCAAAACCACATTCCAAAACCTAAGACATTTCTTTCCTAACCATGTTTTTTTTCTCCTCTTATGTTTTTTTCTTGCCATTTATTTTTTTTATTTTGATTTATTTTTTATTTATTTCTGTTTATTTTTATTTTACTAAATATTTGCCTTTGTGTTTGTTTTTAAAGCATTTACATCATAACAAGAGGCCATTGATCCGTAAAAAGGTGTTTGTTACACAAAATAATCTGAATTAATGGATAAAGGTGTTGTAATACAAGAGATTAAAAACCCCGAGGTACGACTATGGTCCGAGAAGACTCAGAAGGAAAATGGAGATAGTCTTCAAGGAAGCTATGTGTCAGAGCTGGTTAGCTACGCCTCTATCAGCCTAAAGCAGAACGACGTGCAAGAGCTTCAGGACATCTGGGGCAGTTGAAAGAATGATCAGAAACAGAAGTTCAGCCAACGGTACGGTGACATTGCATTGTTGCTTCAAATCAAGACTGATGAGCCCTTGATCAGAGTATTGGTTCAGTTCTGGAACCCGGGATATAGTTGCTTCACTTTTAATCAGGAGGACATGGTGCCCACCATTGAAGAGTACACTACACTGTTGCACTGTGAAAATATCAGACTGGAGTGAGCTTATATTAAACACATCAAAAGTCAGACTTTCAAGAGTGCACTAGCCAAGGTTGCTGGGGTTGACGAAAGATGGGTAACAGACCGAGCTCGATGTAAAGGCAGTGGGGAAGGAATTGCCTGGCTTCATATCAAGCAACTGATGAAGGACCATCCCGATGAGTGGAAGGCAATAGACCTGTTTGCACTGGGACTGTATGGTCTGATTATATTCCCGAAGACTTTGGGGTACATTGACGCAGCCGTGGTGGAACTGTTTGAGCAACTTTCAAAACTAGTCAACCCAGCACCGACCATCTTAGCCGAGACCTTTCGGTCTCTCAACCATTGCCGAAGAGCTGGCGAAGGTAGATTCATTGGGTGTTCAGCTCCTTCAAGTATGGATTCACAACCACTTCTGGAAGACTAATGGGGTTGCCTACCGCCGATTTAGCACTACGTATTCACATTTGAGAGAGTTCATCACCATGAAATGGCATGAAGGCGCTTCAAAAGAGAATTGGATGAAAGTCTTCACTCATCTCCAAGATCAGGATATTACCTGGAGAGCCCCCTGGTTGTTCCTCAGTGACGTTCTTTTTCGATGTGGGGACTCCGACACTATGACCTTACTTGGACTTTGGGGTGAAGTTGGGTATGCTATGTTGTTAGCACTTAGACAGTATGTGGCACTTCAGTTTGTCCCATCAACATGCGGACTAGCCAGATCAGAGTTTGAGTATCACGGTGACAACTATAAGAAGATGATCAAGGAAGCAGTCGATTCATGGAAGAAAGTATTCCGGATGGATGTTGTAGCTGCCAGAAACATGCTTACTCCGGACTATGTGGAGTGGCGAAGATTGAGAAAAAATGACAATATCCCGGTGCCAGACTGTGAGGACACCCGAACCTTGGAAGAACATCTCGGGCCCATCTTTTCTGAACTTGAGATAGCCAAGACAGAGTTTGAAGCTGTGAATAACGAGCTGAAGCAGAGGGTAAAGGAGCTTGAAGCTGAGCGCTATCAGTGGAAGCTAGATGTCGACTCTCAGAAAGATCGAGCAGACAAACTTGAAAAAGAACAGAAAAAAGTCTGTTTTGAGCTCGAAGACTTGAGAAATGGGTATCAAGATAAAGTCAAGGATAACTCCAAGTTGAAAGTGGCTTCTGAATACTGGAAAGACGAAGCTCATAGCCTAAAAAGAAAGTTCGAAGGGCCTGATGAGAGAGCTTGGAAGGAACAGATGAAGACTGCCCAGAGGTGCTTAGCAGACATTCAGTATCAAAACCAATGCTTGAGAATCTAGATGGCTGATCTGGAGAAACAACATGAGAGAGATGGCAAAACAATAGCTGAGTTAGAAGCTATTGTAGATGGGTTCAAGAAGAAAGTGACCGAGCTTCAGATAGTGCTCTTCGACGGAGGTTTACAGTGGCGTTTCCGTTGGGAGCAAGCACAATAAAGGGTGAAGGCCAGAGACGCAGTCATCCGAGACTTCCTGGATCAAGTACAGAAGGCAGCTCGTCATCTACATGGCCTGGCAAGGGAAGCTGGAATGGTCCGACAAGGCAAAAAACCAGTGACAGATTAAGACAGAAGACTTGTCAACCTACTAGAAGCTGTTCGGGGTCTAGATGATTTAGTCCGAATGTACCTTTGATCGTTTTTATGTCTCTTACAAGATAAAACATTTTTGTCTAAGTAAATATTATTTATAATAATGGACACTTTTCTGGATCAATGCCTCGAACATTTCATGCATTCTTGCATTTTGCATTTTTGCCTTTTTGCATCTTCATATACATTTTTAAGCATTTTCACAAACATGAAATTAAGTCATGAAGGACTCGATGAAGTGGATTTACCCACATGGAAGCAAGATTGTAACATTAAAGAGCCTGATCAGCTGATGGTAGGACAAAGCCGGCCAGGATGATCTAAGAAAAGAATCCCCATATCCTAAGGACTACGATGTTAAAGTTGTTAGCTGTTACCATATAAGAAGCCCCAAACATTCCTCTAAAAACTATAAGGTGCTGAAGCACAAGATCCAAAACCTGATGGATTCATGGGCATAAACGGTCGAAGAAGGGGGCATGGCATATACTATTTGCACTTAGAGGATTGTTTTGTTTAAACACGTCTCTAATCTTTCATCATTTGCTTAATCTTTTAAAGGATTGAATTTACGCTACTTTCTAAGGTGGAGATTTTGAACAAATTCTAATCTTTAGTTCTTCGAATATTAAATGAATTAAGGATTCTTTTAATTCTTCAAGAATTATAGATTTTTGACATATGGCAAGGTTAGACCTTTCTTATCCTGTCTCAAACCCCAAGATAAAATACCTTGATTCTTTACCCAAAATAACTCATGGTCATTACCAAAAAGACCAAATTTTGACATTACATCCCTTTAAAATTCTTGAACATTACCTGTATCTTTTTGATATACCCACACCTTTCTTTGAGTCAATAAGATCACACCATTGTCTTTTTAGACTCAAAATTGACATTTTTACACCATTAAAGCCCACAGCATCGAGTTGTTCATTTCAACATGAGCATTCTTATAAGACATAACTTGGGTCATCTCGCAGGGAGCTTGAACATCAAGACATCTGGGGGGGAAAAGAAGAAGAATTCATCCAAAATAATTCTATCATGCATTAATTACAATATTTTCATGTAAATAGAATTAATCCTGAAAATCTATCCCCCTGGGGATACCTCTTTTGTGAGGACTTCCATGTATGAAATGATGAACGACTTTCTTTCTTTATCCCTTCACAACAGGAGAAAAAATATATCCCTTGTGTCCCCTTTTGAGCCTATAGTCTTTTTCTTCTGATTAAACCCTAACCAAGGATCACCCTCCACACTGGGGTCAAGGTGGAAGAAATCTACTCACATGAGTGAAGACATCAATCCAAAGGAAATACCAAAAGGTGGGCCAAATACCAAGTGCGAAGATTCAATCAAGAACAAAAAGAAAAGAAGTAAAAAAGAAAAAAACAAGAAAAAAAAGAAAGAAGCAAAAATCAAAAGGAAAAGGGACAAAAGCACATGCAAAGATTCCCTAAAGACAAATGGCACATCAAGCTTCAAATTATGAGATTGATCAAGCACAATCATTCTTGAATCACTGAATCACTTCACTCGAAGATCATAGAGCATCAGGAGAAAGAGACATTTTGAGCAAGACAAGATCGAGGGCATCAAAATGAATTGATCCTTGGTTCAATACCCTGAAACACTTATTTGGGCCTATTTATCCTTTTCTTTTATAACCATGAGCTCTGGCCTACATTACGTGCCTTAAAAGTCCCTTCTAATCATACATGGATTTCTAAACAGAAGATACTATCTTCAGATTTCATCATGCCCATCAGGATTAATTTGCAAAAGAACAATGTAATTAATGCATGGTAGAGAAAAATGACAAAGGGGGGTTCAAGATGTAAATCTTGAATAACGTCTTGAAACCAAAGGAGGGTTCGAGTTGAAAACCTGAAAAGGAGGCTCGAATATAAAAATTGTGCAACTGAGGCGATCACACAAATTCCTTGATAAGGCATCGCACAATCCGAGTGTGACAACGAAGGTTGGGAGTCAGAGAACACTTTCAGCAGAGAAACATGCAAGCTACCCCATCAATCCTTTGAGTATAAAATGCCAAACCTTTGACCAAACACGATAATCTGAGACTTTTTTATCCGTTCCTTACTTAACCATTTCCCAAAGATACCTTTGATCTTGACACTTGTCAAATAGCTATAATTTATTGAAGGATTAACATTGTAATTAATTCTTTGATATCCGATGAACTCAAGTTTTATGATTCGTCTCAATTGTAAAACCGTGAAAGTGACAATATTTTCAAAACTTTTGGTTAAACATTTTTCGAAACTCTTTTAATTGATATTTTCATAACTTTGAAAATAAAAGAGAAAGAAAAACATTTTTTTTTCAAACAAGACAGTCTCTCTATAGTGGATCTTGGTAAATGACATGTGAATCTTAGACACAAAGTTCGTGCTCAGAATCAATGCTGAAGCAAGAAATGAGGAATATTTGGGGTATCTTTGAAAATTCAACATCAAATATTAGGGCATTTTTGGATATTGGGGCATCTTTGGGGATTTCAACATCCTAATGCGAATTATCAGACATTCTGAAGGCATTTCCTCCACATGCAGGAACAAGCAGGCAAAAATGAGGCTCTATCCAAGATATAAATGACATTAATTCATGTTGCATGCATCTTAGACATACTTGAGAGCATCACATTTATCATTTTTAGCATACATAATTTTTACAGCTTTAGAGTCAAGTTTCAACTTCAATGCGAAAGATACCTGATTCAAAAGAGTTTGTAAAAATTGATAGTGGTTGCTTAACTCAGTAGCAAGGAGCTACACCTCAACTAATTTGATATATTAAAAGATCGACAGATCTTAGAATCAACTTCAGACGAGTTCAAGAGCTAATTCAGAGCCGATCCAGTTCGCATTTTCAAGTTGGATTTCAACTTCACGACGAAGGATATCCAATTCCTGGCTCAACCTCACGGCGAAGGGGCCACCCACGGTTTCAACTTCACGACGAAGGGAATTGTGCTCACCATTGTCTCTCTTGAGACAGTTTCCCTTGAAACAAACTTTGTCTCTCTTGAGACAGTTTCCCTTAAAAAAAACCTTTGAAATTGTTTCTCTTGAAACACAAAAACCTTTGAAACATAAACATTGAAAACATTTCCCTTGAAATGAATTTTGTCTCTCTTGAGAAAGTTTCCCTTGAAACAAAATCTTTGAATATGTTTTCCTTGGAACTAATTTCATCTCCCCGTGAGACAATTTCTTTTGGAACTAAGTTTTGTCTCTCTTGAGACAGTTTTTCTTAA
Organism: Hibiscus syriacus; assembly: GCF_006381635.1. Lineage (NCBI taxonomy): Eukaryota > Viridiplantae > Streptophyta > Magnoliopsida > Malvales > Malvaceae > Hibiscus > Hibiscus syriacus. The sequence goes on from NW_024062730.1 coordinate 347,461, forward strand.
AACAAAATTTTGTCTCCTTTGAGACCGTTTCCCATGAAACAACAGATATATTTGAGATCGTTTCCCTTGAAACGAATTATGTCTCTTTCGATACAATTTCTCTTGAAGCATCATCTGAACCGTTACACTCAGCTCAGGCACATACTTGGGATGATCGAAAGCATTTCTCAAATCAAAAAAATAGAATGTGCACATCAGATTTGAACATTTGAAGAATTCGAGATCAGGGATCATAACTTGAAGATTCCAGAACTAAGATTCCAGAAAAGTAGCCGGAGATCGAGATTTCTCTCCTGAGCCCAAAAATAACGTATGTTGCATATGCATTTTAGGCATACCTAAGAGCATTGCATCCATCTCATCACATATATGCATAACTTTTTTAGGTTTTAGCTATAGTCAATTTCAACTTCGCAGCGAAGGATATTGAGCTCAAAGCTACACAAATAACTCGATAGTATATTTCAACTTCGCGACGGAGGATATCTAACTTGGAGCCAAACTTCACAATACTTGGATTTCAACTTCACGACGAAGGATATTCAAGTCAAGGCTCAACTTCACGACGAAGGGGTCATCCACGATTTCAACTCCACGACGGAGGATATCGTTCCCACACATCCACGATTTCAACTCCACAACAGAGGATATCGCGCAACCCGAGACAACACAAGTTCAACTTCACAACGAAGGGAAGGCTGGTTGTCAACAAAGAACTTCCCAATTTCAGAGCCAATTTTAACTTCACAACGAAAGATATTGGACCCAAGACAACACAAGTTCAACTTCACAACGAAGGGACGCTGGTTGTCAACAAATAATTTTCCAATTTCAGAGTCAATTTCAACTTCACAGCGAAGGGCATTGGACTCGAGACAACACAAGTTCAACTTCACAACGAAGGGACAGCTGGTTGTCAACAAACAATTTCCCAATTTCAGAGCCAATTTCAACTTCATAGCGAAGGGCATTGGACTCGAGACAGCACAAGTTCAACTTCACAACGAAGGGACGACTGGTTGTCAACAAACAATTTCCCAATTTCAAAACCAATTTCAACTTCACAGCGAAGGATATTGGACTCGAGACAACACAAGTTCAACTTCACAACGAAGGTACGGTTGGATGTCAACAAACAATTTCCCAGTTCCAGAACTAATTTCAACTTCACGGCGGAGGATATTGGACTCGGAACAATACAACCTACTTGGATTTCAACTGCACGATGAAGAGTATCCAATTCCATACTCAACTTTACGACGAAGGAGTCACCAATAGTTTCAACTTCACAACAAAGGGAATCGTGCACACAAGCAACATCCATCTCTAGATTAGATTTCAACTTCACGACGAAGGATATCCAACTCAAAGAAGGAGCGTCTGTCAATACACTTTTCAGTTTCAGAGTCAATTTCAACTTTACAGCGAAGGATATTAGCCTCGAAACAACGCAACTTACATTGGATTTTAGCTTCACGACGAATGATATCCAAATCCAAGGCTCAACTTCACGACGAAGGGGCCATATTCGATTCCAACTTCACAAACAGATTGACCCAACTTCACGACGAATGAGTCATCTGTAACGCAGTAACACCGAAGTCTTCAGGACAAGTTTCACCTTCACGACAAAGTATCTTGATCCAAAAGACGATTCAAAGGCCACTCGCCAAAAGCTTTGAGTTCGATTTCAACTTCACGACGAAGGATATCGTGCTCAGAAGCTCCCAGTTCAACTCGACCTCACAATGAGGGAGTCATTCCATATTTCAGTTCAATTTGGCAAACCAATCAAATATTGGATTTTAACTCTGCGATAGAGGATATTCGATATGAATGAAAATTTGTGTATTTTATCTTTGCCCTATTTTTCGTTTCACGAAAAAAGGACAAAGAGGGGCAGCTGTAGACACTAATTTTCTAGCGCCACATGTCTCCTCCCCGAAGACTCCTCCTGCAGCCAATTTTCACAGCAACCAAAGAGCGTTAGAAGTCTATTTTGTATAGGATTCTAAAAATAGTCTGATTTTTCCATTATAAATACATGTAATCCATATCATTTGTAACACACGAATGGAGATACGAAATACAAGCAGAAATTACGAGCAATCTTAGAGCGAAATCAGAGTTTTTTTTTCTGCAAGTTTTTGAAGAGAAATACAAGGTAAATATAGTACCTTTTTCGAGTTTACGCTTGCATGCTTGTGTCTCGTTACATTTTGTATTCATAAAACACCAAAGAAAATGATTTTTTGCCGATGAACAGGGGCATTTTTCGGGATCTATTTTTATAGATCTAGCCCCCGAGGCTTCTTTTCTTGAGAAAATACTTTGATTTTCGGAATGGGTGTGAAAAAGGGGTAATCTCACTCTTGGTCCCCTCGTTTATAAAGGATTTAATTTCCACCCTGAAATCCCAATTCATCCTCAAAGTGCTCCAAATTTTGTCATTCGATTTTCTATTTTTACATTCTAGTCCGTTTTCTAGATTTGAATTTCAATTTTCTTCTTATTTTATTTATTATTACATAATAGTATATATTTGATATTACTCCTATATATTATTATTATTTATTTCCTTTTGTTGTTATGTATATACATGTATCATTATTATTTCATTATTTACTTATTTTATTTATATGTTATATTATATATATATATATATTTTACATTATTTCTTAATATTTTTCTTTATATATTTTTTAGTTTACAAGCTAATATGTATGTATTTCCTTTTTTACCTTTTTTCCCTTCGTTTTGTTTATTTATTTTATTTTTATTTTCTTTATTCATTTATTCTATTTTATTTATTTATTTATCTTATTCCATTGTCTTTATTTTTTTATATATTCCTTTTATTTTCATAATCTCCATATCAACTATGTTTTTTACTTTTCGTTCATATTTGTTAGTATTTATTTTTTTTTGTTTATCTCTTCTTTATTTCATTTTCTTTATTTTCAATTTATCTTCATCGTTTTTTGTTTTTCTAACACTTTTCTTGATTATTTAAGGGTTCATTTTCCAAACCTTAGAGGTGAGTAATTTGGATCATCATTTTATCTTTTAATTTAACTTACAATTTTCTTAATCAAAGACAACTGGAAATTACGTAGTACCGAAAGGGCAGTTCAAGGGTGCTAACCCTTCCTTGACTGTAACCGACTCCCGAATCTGACACATCTTTGGTAAGACGCAGATCAGGTAAGAAATAGGGTGTCCGATCAACCCATTTGCTTTAAAATAAATGATCGGTGGTGACTCCTAATCCATTTTCCTAAGTCGAAGCCCAATTCCGGGGCCCAACCGAAAGACGGTTGCGACAACTGGTATTGGCATGATAACTCCAATTAGAAGAGCGACTGTTACTGAGCCCGAGTTTACTAGAGTTATATTATATGAGAATCCCATACGTCAGTTTCTCCAGTTGATTTAGGGAGTAGTTAGAGTTGCACCCGAGGTCCCCATCTCTAAAACTCTTATTATAAATAGAGTTAGGACGTTTAGTGGCCCTACTAGTAGAGCCCCGACTGAGGCCGAGGATTGGCTCTGTGATACTAAGCGACGTATGGATCAGCTAGGTTTAGATCTGCATCAACGTTATTTAGGAGCAATTTCTATGTTGGACGGGAATGTCTACACCTGGTGGAAGTCTATGTTTAGCAGTATTCCAGTCGATCGTTTGACCAAGGATTTCTTTAAGGAGTGCTTAAGGAGCCATTTTCTAGGAGAGCGTTATCTAGTTCAGGGACGACAGCATTTTTAGGACATGGTTCAGGAAGATATGATCATTCTGAGTACGAGATCGAGTTATTGAAGTTGTTGAAGTATGGATTCAATCTGGTACCCACAAAGAGAGATAGGTGCTAGAAGTTTACTCAAGGACTCTGATACGAGCTGCATCGTCAGGTAGTTACTCATCAGGATGTGGTATTCGATATTGTAGTTTGGAGAGCGAAAGACGCAGAGGAAGTTGAGGATTCTACAGCTGATAGGGATAGGGTAGATCAAGATCGATCTAGGAGGCATTTTGGTCAATCTGATCCTGTTGTACGCCCTGATAAGAGGAATCGTACTGCTGCTCATCAGAGTAGTCATTCTAGTTCGAGTCTTACGTCTCCTCCACCTCCAGTAGCTAGTTGAGGTGATTCTTCATATTCCACTTCGAAATCAATATGCGTGTTATGTGGAAATCGATATGGGCGAGAGTGCCAAAAGAAGAGGGGTACATGTTTTCGTTGTGGATTCAGTAAACACTTTTTGAGGAATTATCCGCATCCAGCTCCTGTCGATCAGACACATGCACAGACTCATATGTTTTCTCAGGCCTCTGTTCAGACTCCATATATGAGTTATAATCAGGGTAAGACTTCTGGATATGTTTCTAGGGTTAACAGTAGAGCTCGATCACAGAGCAGATGATCAACTATTTCTGAGGCTCGACAGCCTACCCTTGTTTATGCTACCCAACGTTCCAGTGATCGATTTGAGCGCGAGACTTCTGCAGGTATATTTATTGTTAATTATGTTTCCAGTCATGCATGTCTTATAATGTCCTTCCTATGTTTGAGTTTCATATCTTGAGACCCCTCAGACTTTTGATTAAGGCATTGAGACCCTTGTTTTCGTTCTGAGTCTAACAAGATTCTTTGTTATTGTCAATAGAGTAATTAACCTTTGTCCTATGAAGAACCCTTAGAAACCTATTTTTATTTTCTGTTCGACACTGAAGAATTTCAAGGACGAAATTCTTTTAAGGGAAGGAGAGTTATCACACCTCGATTTTAAAAGAGAACTTAAAATCATTTTTTCTATTAAAGGACTAAATTGATAATTTTTGGAAATTTATGGGTTAAAGTGCAAATTATAGGAAGTTCATAGACTAGATCCCAAATTTACCCATTTTTATACTCAGTGAAAATTAAAACACCATCGAGCAATCTGGTTTTCCCCAAAAAAATTTACCCGAATCCCTAAACTCCCAAATTACCTTCTCTCATCGGTCATTTATCATCCAAAATTCACCGTTGTCTGGTCACCCTAGATCGAGCCACCACTACTAATAGACTCACTGTCGAACGGTGATCATAACCCGATCTTTGGCCCGTCGTGAATCGCCACCGTTCGTCGTGGAGTAGCCAAGAAACTATCGTCGAAAAACCCTCATTGTTGAGTGAATCTTCGACGATTCTGGCCGCCTCCGATGTTGTCTTGCCTCACTGCCTGCACCATTGGATTCACCATCGCTGCACGCTCAAAACACAACTGATTTTGTTCACCGTTAACATGCTGTCACCGATCGCCGGTGTGGGTAAGTTACCAATCAGTTTTTGGTAATTTGGGTATAGTTTGATGGTGATATTAGATTAATTTTGGGTGTAATTAAAGCCTTGATTGTATTGGGAGTAATTGACTCGAGAAAAAAGCCCTTGTCACCATCACACGTGCCGCCACGTGTCGGCAGTACGCGTGGGGGTCTCCAGTTGGTCCAGGAAATTTCTTGAACCAGTCTAGACAGGCCCAACCCGCCTGCCCGACCCGAAATGCTTTGACCCCGACCCACTGACTTGACCCGACCCGTTGACTTTGGCCAGAGTTGACTAGTCAGATCGTTGACTTTGATTGGTCTGACCATTGACTTTGACCAAAAAGTCAAATTTTTTCGGAAAAACCCCTATTTTATATTTTTCGACATCCTGAGCCCGATTTTGGAGTTCGTTTTGCTAAATTCGAACCCAAAAGCATCTGAATTGACCCGTAAACCCAAAATTTGCATATTTATTTAAGTGATTTTATTCAATTAATTTAACCGAATGGTCAAAGACTAATTATTGTTATTGTTATTTAAGGTACTCGAGGTTCTCCTGATCATTCGACTGCTCGACCCGGTTCCTCCCGATCCGTTCATCCACGAGAGCTAGTGAATACTCGTAAAGTTCTGTAACTCTGTTAATTATTCAGTTTAGAAATTTATTCTGAATATGACCGTGTTCTTATATGAATTAGGTTCTCGTACAGTAGTGGAGCGTAGTGAAGCTGGTGATCAGTAGAGTTCACAGACTGATTCTTTTTGTGAGGTGTGTTCCTTATGTGCAATACAACTGTTTTAAATATCTGTTTGAAATACCATGTGCACATTATTGTTTTCTCTTATTTGAAATAATATGTTTGATATGATTTGACTACTGTATAATTTACCTGATTTGAAGTTTGATTCCTGATTTACTGAAATTTAAAGCATGATTGTCTGATCTAAGATCTTTGGTTACTGTTTTACTGAATTGAATATATGTCTGAACTCTGATTTACTGTTACCACTAGTTACTATCTGAAAAATATTTTTTTATTCGGGGTACTCTGGGATCTGGTATGAAGACTCTGCATGTTCAGTTGCTGTTGGTAATTCCTTGGATAGGTTCAGCACCGACTGGTAATTCCTTATGGACCTAAGGCGACCCTTGAGTAGGCTCTGAGGCCCCCGAGAAATTTCTTGGGTAGGCTCTCAGGCCCCAAGGTACTCCCTTAGATTATACAGTTCTGGGGAACTGCATATGGTGTTCGGTTGGAGGACGATTCTGAATGTTAAATTAAAAACTCTAATGATATTTTAATTATTGTTACCTGAACTGATTTTAAAAACATAATTGTATGTTTTATTTATGCACTGTTGAAACACACTGAGCCCCTAGCTCACTTTTCAAACTGTTTTACCCCTTTCAGATACTCTTGGATAGACACTCCGTACCAGACACTTGGAGGATCAACACATTTAGTACATATCATTTTGTTGTAATGTTTTCATCTTCCGAACTGCTTTCAATTACGGTGGCATATGTCTTTATTTTGAAGTACTTATCTTTTTATGATGTTTACTGCTTTTGGCTACACAATACTCGATTTACTATGCTTCAGATTTATTACATGTTTTGTTTTACTTAGTTGCTTTTAGTTTTATATTTACGAGTTGGGTTTTTATCGTTATTTATTATACTTTTATAAATATTATTTGTAATATGATTTTAAATTATCAAATAACGTTTTGAAAAATGTTTTAAGAATTTTTAATGTAATCCGTTAGACTTAGTCGATACGCATAGGCGGGATCTAGGGGGTCACATATATTTTAGAGGGTAAGAAAATTAGACACGATTAAGTGCGAAATGTTCTTTTGGACGGTATTACGAAGGTTCAACAATCACTAGAGCACAAATTTGGAAGATTTCGGCCTCCTGTCTCGTATACTTTCTTTTTTGTTTTAATAATCTGAGCCTCCAGATTTGTGAAATTGCTTGGAAGCTCTAAATGGCTTCTACAATGGTGACAATGGCAGGATTGAGCTTTTTGGGGCCTCTTGAACATGCAGATTTGGAAGTTTCCGACCTATTTGTCTGGTACTTCTATTTTCTTTTCTTAAAGTAATGATGAGTAAATGAAAATTATCACAAAAACACATAGATTTATAAGAAAAAGTTTTTAGAAAATCATTGATAGAAAGAAAAAATTATTATTATAATCGTAAACTATAAGTGAATAATGTGAGAGTGTATAGTAAATTTTAGTATCTTAGTCGATAATTTTATTATAATCGATCGATAATAAACTATAAGAGAATTGAATGAGAATGTATATTAAATTATAAGAGAAAAAAATTTATTATAGATGATAATAGTTTTTTTTTCTTTTATTCATGATAAGTTACTAGAGAAAAATCTGTAAGAATGAATTATATACTTTAGAATTATTTTTTTTGGATAAATTTAAATTTAATTCTAATCCTACTTAAAAGAGGGGAAGAAGGGCTCTATGGGGAGTGCTCTTGTTGAATCTAAACTCTAGAATTCATGACCAAATGGTAGGGGTGTAAATGAACCGAGCTTGAACGAAAAAAGTTGTGTCTGTGTTCGTTTGTTTATTTTTGAAAGTGTTCATTTTCGATTCGTATTCGTTTAATTTTTTAGTATCGTGTTCGTTTATTTATTTTTGAAGTTGTTCGTGTTCGTTTATTTAACGTTCACGTACGTGTTAGTTTAATGTTCGTGAACATGTTCATTTATATGTTCATTTAGCGTTTGTGAACTTGTTTAGTATTCGTTTATTGTTCACGAACATGTTCGTTTCGCGTTCGTTTATCATTCGCTAACATATTCATTTCACGTTCGTTTATCATTCGCTAACATGTTCGCTTAGCATTAGTTTATCATTCGCGAACATGTTCGTTTAGCATTAGTTTATCATTCGCGAACATGTTCGTTTAGAATAAAAAGGAAAAGAGAGTGAGGGGCAAAAGGATATTTTTTTGTGTTATAATAGAAAAAAATGGTAAAACTACACAACTAGTGCTTAAACTTCTTAGTATTCATAGTTTAAACTCCAAATTGCATCATATATTCAATTTAGTATGTACGTTCATTAATATTCAAAATATAAAAAAATAAATGAGCTTTTAAAAGAGCTTAAAAGAGAGCTTATTCATGAACATAAACAACCGAACACACCTTTGTTCGTGTTCGTTCGTCGATTAAATGAAGATAGAAATTTTATCCATATTCATTTATTCAGCTTAATAAACGAATATAATCGAACTTTATACGAACGATTCACGAACAGTTCACCGAACCTATGTTCATTTATATCTCTGCCTAAGGGAATATGAAGTAACAAAAATGAATAGTTTGACCAATCGATCGAAAATATATTACTCATATTCTTTAGATTTGTTAAATATATGTGTAACTATGTATATTATTATCACTATGTATATTATTATCAATCAATCAATACAATAAATATTATTCATCGATAGATAATCAAGCAACTTTAACTTAGGAGCCAATAAATGTTATTCCACTTTTTGTTTATAAAATAATTACTAACGAGCCTTTGAAGAAAACAAGAATAAATATCCAGTTGACTGATGGTTCTGTTATCTACTCGGAGGGAGTGCTTGAAAATATCTTAGTGAATGTCGATGATCTCATTTTTCCTGCCGATTTCTATGTCATCAACATGGAAAACGATAGGACGAATACTTGTTCTGAGGTACCTTTAGGCCAACCCTTCGTAAGCACTATGCATACAAAGATCAATGTGAGAAGCAGTATATTAGGAATGGAGTTTCATGGTGAGACCGTAGAGTTTGAAGTTTGCAAAACGATGAAATATCCAAATCGAATTGAAAAAATTAATTTTGTCGATATTATTGATCCCTTAATTGATGAATTTTGAATTTGTTGAATCTAATTTTTCTTATAATTTTTATAGAGACCTTGAACTTTGTCGTAGAGAGGAAGAAAAGAAGTTTGAAAATATTTTGCTATCAATTTTAACTTATTTTTACCTTCATCTAAAACTAAAATGATACCTTCTATTTTGCAGGCACCTGAGATAGAGTTAAAACAGTTGTCGGAGCATTTGAAATATGCTTTTTTGGGGGGAAATGAGACCTTACCAGTGATCATCTCAAACAAGTTATTCGAAGAAGAAGAGAAAACATTGGTGAAGGTGTTTTGAAAGCACAAGAAAGGCATAGAATGGTCTATTCCCGACATTAGGGGACTTCGTCCCTCGACTTGCATACACAAAATCAAGATTAAAGAAGGAGCAAAGTTATCACGAGAAGGACAACATCGATTAAATCCATCAATAATGGAAGTGGTAAAAAAGAGATTCAAAAACTTCTTAATTTCGACGTGATCTATCTGATATCATATAGTTCAAAACGGATGGTGATCGAAAGTCAACAAAATGAGTTAGTGCCGAAAATAGTTCAAAACGGATGGTGAGTCTGCATTGATTACAGGAAGTTGAACTCTCTCACTAGAAAATACCAATGAGTATTTATGTAATTTAATCTATTTTTATAAAAGTGTGACTATGTTTACAAATTTCAGATGAGTATAGGAGCTGTTGAGTTTGCTAATCACTCACTCAATTTGCACTTCGATTCATTTTCAGCCATATATATGTACATACATGTTGATAACGTGTGTGGGGCATACTCCAATAATCATGGGAGAAAGCCAACTTGTTTACTTGGCTTTTCAGATGAAATTATTACACAGTTAGCTGATGATGCTTTTAAGACTACCTGCATCTGATGTTTAAATAATGGAGTGGATTTGAATTCGAATTTCAGAACGAAATATCAAAGCAAGATATATATAATTCCTGATGGGAGTTTCCTGTGATGAATCCCATCAGCTTTTAGACCACCAAGAAACTCTTCCGACCACCACCGCCACCACTAAAACTTCCAAAAAGCTGTCTATCTTACCCTTCATCTTCCTCATCTACTTCGAGGTATCAGGTGGTGCATACGGTGCGGAGGAAGCCGTGGGTGCCGCCGGACCGTTTTGTGCCATATTGGGGTTCCTTGTTTTCCCTTTCCTATGGAGCATACCCGAGGCACTGATCACGGCTGAGCTTGCCACGGCCTTCCCCGGTAACGGTGGCTACGTCATATGGGCTCACCAGGCTTTCGGGCCATTCTGGGGTTCACTAATGGGATCCTGGAAATTCGTCAGTGGTGTCATCAACCTCGCTTCATGTTCCGTTCTTTGCATCGACTACCTCAAGTTAGTTTTCCCAGTTTTTTCATCGGGTGCGCCTAGATACATTGCGATTCCATTTTTATCCTCGATGTTATCTCTGTTAAACTACACGGGCTTGGTTGTGCTTGGCTATGCTGCTATAGTTTTAGGTGTTATTACACTTGTTCCCTTCATATTGTTGGCCTTGATTTCAATTCCCAGGATTGATCCAAGTAGATGGCTCAGTTTGAGTCAAAACCCGAGTAGTTGGCTCAGTCAGGACCGAGTACAAACCAATTGGTCATTGTTTTTCAACACCCTCTTTTGGAACCTGAACTTCTGGGACAACGTCAGTGCTTTAGCTGGTGAAATCGACCAACCCCAAAAGACATTCCCAAAAGCTCTTTTCTCAGCCGGGATGCTCACTGTTTTATCCAATTTAGTGCCTCTTTTAACCGCTACCGGGGCTATACCACTTGAGCAAGAGAAATGGGTCAATGGGTACTTCGCTGATGCTGCCAAGATCATAGCAGGCGAATGGCTAATGATCTTTGTTGAGATCGGTGCCGTTTTATCGACCATCGGATTCTACGAAGCGCAACTGACTAGCAGCGCCTATCAGCTTCTCGGCATGGCAGAGATCGGATTCCTGCCTCAGTGTTTCTCGGTGAGATCCAAGTGGTTCGACACACCGTGGGTGGGGATTGTGGTCTCAACATCGATTACCATCGCGGTCTCTTATATGAACTTTGCAAACTTAATTTCTTCAGTTAATTTCTTGTACAGTTTAGGGATGTTACTCGAATTCGCATCGTTTCTTTGGTTGAGGAGAAAAATGCCAACGATGAAGAGGCCGTTTAAAGTGCCAATGGAGTTGCCTGGTTTGATTATCATGTGCTTGATTCCTTGTGGGTTTTTGGTCTACATTATGTCAGTGGCCAATGTGACTGTGCTTTTGGTGAGCACTACAGTGACTCTGCTTACCGTTTTGTGGTACTTTGTCAAGAAAAATATCGGCAAATCCAAGATGTGGACCGAGTTCAATAAGGGAGCCAAATTGGTGGATGTAGATTTGCAGTAGGCGGATGTATTAAGATTGTTATTAGTAATTAGTACAAGAATTAGTTTCATGGGATTGCATTATTAATGAAATTGATTGTTTTTTACTGGGTTTAATCATTTTTATTACATTGTTGTCTGTGCCCAATTTTATAGGTGTAAACATTGGAACCAAAAAGCAACTTGACTCTGTGTGGACCAAATGCTGCATATTCAAGAATCTCTTTAAGGCATTGGGTCCCAAAATAAGTCAGTTTCGGTGAGCCTGAAAAGAAGCAGAGAACGTGAAGCACTTTGCTCTAATTAATTAGGAGGATAGCAACTCACCAAAAGCTACTTGAATCAAAGTGTGGACCATATCCATAACTTGATGCGTGAGTACTAAGTTAGGTGCCCTGTTGTGTCATGCGCATCATTGGCGTGTCATCTATTGAAGAGCTCGAGTCTTGTATTTTAGGTATTTCCCAAGTTTGTGTCGATGTCAGGCAAGCTTACTGGTGTTTTCCGATTGCTTTACGGACTCGTGTCGTCGTGCAACAACTTATTCGCCATTGATCTTAGTTTTGTACGATGAGTTGGGCATGGATCGTTATCGGACATCCTATAGTGCCCAGTCAAGTTAGATGAGTTATGCATATGGTTGTAAATGAGACGAATCTAGTATTACTAAGTTCGATTTGACTTGGAAAATTCAAACCTAAGCTCGACTCCATTGAAAAACCCAAAAATTTAAAATCGTTAAACTCAATTCTAATTCGAAATTAGAAATTAAAACTCGACTTACGCTCAAAAAAATTAAACTCGAAATATTCTCATAATTAGCTCGGTTGAAGCTCATGTTTAAACCTAAATCTTACGTACGTAAAAAATTTGTACTACATTTAAAAAATATATAAATGTTAATATTATTAATAATTTAATTTAATTTAATTTAAAATTAAATTTTAATATATTATTTTTTCAAGTTGCTCGTGAATTTTGAATTAAAAACCAAGTACTTCGCTTCAACTCATTAAGAACTCGAATCGAGTTATTAAAATCGAACTTTGATCGAGTTGAACTCGAATAAGTTGCATGTCTCGTCTTATTTACAAGATGGTGCGCCACATTGCAAGACATTCTTTCTCTTGGCACCTACAAAATAGTATGTTTACACTATAATTTTCTAAAAGCATGGAACCATCCTAATTATTCTCCTCCATGAAACACTAAAAAGAACAAAGAAGCCTGATATATAAGCCCCCTTGAACCACATTTCACTCAATGATCCACTATTGCCTCATTTTTCCTGCAAATATGGGGTCTACGAGCAGTTCACTATTATAGTTAACTTGCAGAGCAGCTGATAAGTTTTATATTAGATGCCAAGGAGTTCAGAATCCGTGACGCTTAAATTTACGACGAATTCAGCATGTGGTTCAGTTCAAACTTGTTACTTCTTATATTGCTCCCTAAAGCATTACTGATGGATTATTTAGCAAACCGCAGCATCCACTCCGCAGCTATTTCATCATGTTTAGCTTTGTCAGCTAAGTACAAGCGAGCAACACTGCAGGTGAGAGGGGTATCTGTCATATAAAAAGAACAGCCACATCTTCAGCATGATCATGGCATACGAAAAGACATTTTACTCGTTTAACTGCACCAAACTCTTTATTTCTTACAGTTACTTGTAGGATACTTGTTTAACTCGACAATAGCCTACCCATTAAGAAAGGATAGACAAAATTCAAGAGGTATCGAGGAACTTACAAGGATCAGGCTTTATGAAAATTGCTCTGATTGCAATACGAACCTTTGTAATCGTTAGTGCAGGGTTCCAGCTTTCCTTCAAGATGTCCAAACTAAGATTGCCAGCAGCATCGACATTTCAGTGATATATTAGAGTTTTGAATACCACCTGAGAAATGATACATGTAATCAAAAGGAATAAGGAAAAAAAGTAAAGAAGTGCAATAAAAATTCCCCAAACAAAGCATCAAGCCATGTGTAGAATAGAAGAAATTTGTTTAGTGTTATACATGTTAAGACCACAAAAGGTTCTCATACATAAAGAGAACCTTATATGTTTTCCTGAACTTTGAATTTGAAGTAAAACTCTCGATATTCGCAATATAAGGTGGCCAAAAATCAAGTATAGCTAGTGTATTAACATGATCATGTACTTTTCAGCTAGCCTGCCTAGCCAAACATCAAGCACCTCCCACTTTCATAAAACACCCCATCACCCTCCCCTCTCGAGCAGCGATGATCCAAACAGAAAATTAGATGATAAAAATATTGTAAATGATCTTCAACGATATGATTAATGAGCATACCTTGGGAGGTTGAAAGGGATAATTACTCGGAAATGTCATATCAAGGAAAAATATGCCGCCTTGGTATGGTGTTCCTCGAAACATGAACATGAGGAAGCTAGTCAATTTAGCTGAGTTAACCTTTTCATCGAACAAAAACAAAAACAAAAAAACACGATTTTTGGGAAGCCCAAATTAAACCCAAAGGAATTGTTAGTTTCTTCTAAAGAAATCAGTAATTTGAGTTAAACTCAACTAATTTTTGCCAGCAGTTTTTCACCCTTTCTCCTTTAGAGCTAACCAAGTAAAGTAAGCCTTAAGCTGACACTCAAACAGAAAGGAAATTACAACAGAACAGCAAGTGAGCTTAAAACCCAGAGATTTAACAAACACCCGTTTCCCAGAAACGGAAGAATCCTAGGGAAAAAGTAAAAGGAGAGATGTTTAAGAAAAGGCAGAGAAGAAGAATAGTTGTAAACCAGGAGGACCAATGACGGTGGCGACCCAATGGAAGAGATTGTGGCCCTTGGGGGCAGCGGTGCAATGGGGAGGAGGGTTGGCGTTGAGCTCAGACATATCCTTTTGTATCCTCTTCCCTGAATCCGACACCGAGGTTGCCGAAACCCATGTTCCTCCGGGTGCCGTCGCTATTGTTGAAGACGATGCTGATCTTCCCCGTCCTCCTATCATTATTATTGTGATCTTTTTTCTCAGTTTTCTTCTAATTTTTCTCTTTCAATCTCTCAAAAATCCCAGCCTGAATCCGATCTCTCATATTGCTTTCTGGTCGGGATTTGAAATCTGGTGTTGGTTCGCTGTTGATAATACAGAAAAAAGTAAAGGTATAAAGTAGCATTAGTCACTAAACTTGACAACTTTTCTCAATTTAGTCCCCAAATCTTGTGTACATTAATCTTGAAACTTCATAATTTTTCATAATTTGGTTCCACAATGGAATTTAATTTTCAGGTGATTATGTGACTAACTAAGACTATACCACATAATCAGTTGAAAATTAGAATGTTATTATAAATTTTACAGTTTTAAAAAAATCAATATGCATATATGTAAATTATTAAGATTTATAGTTTTCCTTAAAAAGTTGATGTTGACGTATCACAATATAAAGTGCCAAAAAATTAAGGATCAATTTGAAAATTTGTCAAAGAAGTTACTTTGGCAACTAACACTGAATAAATATAAAAATGAAGAAAACAAAATCCAAGTCTACTTATAATGTCCCTAAAAATTTCATGGCTACAAATACCTGCTGCTACCATTGAACAACGCAATGAACTCCAGAGAAGAACTGAAAAAGTAAGCAATAATGGTCAAGGATGAACAAGTGAATACCACCGTGATTCATAAAAGATCAAAAATAACAATCCGTTATCATGGTTCATGGGTCGCAGATTTCGTTGCGTAATGATCTTCGACCCCGACAAGGTTTCCGATGTTAGAGCAATATTACTAAAAGACAAGCCGTTGAGATTGCAAACTGAATCTTTGATACCGAAGGCTTCGGACCCTCTCCCAGTGGACTTACAGGACCAAAATCTCCGGCAGGGAAAAGCCCTCTCCCACCACTAGAATTAGAACTGTTTCAATAAAAGAAAAAGGTCATGATCCTATACAAGGAGTTGATAATATGGAACATATTTAACTGCAAAAGATATTGAACCTTACCTTCCCGTAAATATGCAGGGCCTGTAACCTGCACGAGTTATCCACCAATGGAGTTATTAACCAAAAACAAGAAAGAAAAAGCCGAATATCATGACAGACGGTAGGAAGAACATGAGTATGCAATACGGTTGATGTCGCAAACAAAAAGGTTTATGAAAAGTCGATAACTCGATTTCAGACACAGCATGACGCTCTGCACACCGAATGTATGATATACATATGTTTATATTCAGACATAGAACATTCTCTAGTGGCAGGAAGAGAAAAACTTCCAGTCGAGGATGTAAACTATTTTTAAAAGATCGATATTACAGATAAAATTATTAAGATCGATGATGAGAAAACTTGTCATACTTACTTGGATCATTAGTGGTAACTGTGGCTGTCCCATCGAAATCGCATGTCCCGCCAACGCTACGCATTTTTTGATAATAATCATTGTAAGCATAAGATGCGTGGTTCTTGATGCTATTTGGGAGATAACATAGCTGCCCGGATTGTATAACACTGCAGTTGGTCTGTCCTTGCCCGCATGCCCAGTTAAGTCCATCTTGCAACTTATCTTCACTGGCGTCGTCTTTCGCCACGCAGAAAACTGCAGTAGCATTTCCCATAGTCTGACTAGAACCACTCAAACTCAAAGGAAAAACTGCGGTGCCGTTCGTAGAAAGCATCCCCCAGTTCTTCTCGGAGACAGGCCCAGGTCTTTTGTCTTCGTTAAACAATTCATAAATGTATGTGTTGATGGGAATATTCGGCCGACTGGGCGGACCTGAATTATTTGAAACCCGCCGGATCAAGTTATTAATGAATGTCCCAGCATTTTCCACAGTGGCATCAGGTTCATTGGCTCCACCTTGCGAAGGCCATCCCGTTTCTGTGACAACAATAGGGATCACGGAAAAGTTGAGGGCATCCATAGAATAATAGGTTGCATCAACCATCGCATCGAACATGCTGTTATAGTGGAAGAGAGTGTTCGGGTCAACAATTTGTTTGACGGAAGTGAGAGGTTTGAAAAGTGCATAGTCAATTGGAAATATGCCATTTCCATTAGTGTAACCATAATAGGGATATGCATTTAACATGTAATAGGAGTTAGTGTTCTTCAAAAACTGAAGAAGCTGGTATATTGTAGAGTTCGGTGAGGAATTAAAGACGGCGGTAGATGGAGGGAAAGGCTTGGGGATGATGTCCAAGGACTGGGGGCTCGAGACTTTAACATGAAAATTCATATCAGAAGCAACAAGAGCTTTATGGAGGTTGTTCATAGCAGAAACTAAAACTGGTGCAACACGAGGGACCGAGGAAAGAACCTCACTGCCAACAGCAATGGCTGTAATGTTGGTTGCAGGCACATATGATGCAACATTTTTGTTGACCCACGCTGCTGCTGTTGATGCGGATTGTCCGACTCCTAGGACTTTTTGTCACACCGACTATTACGGCTATTTGACATAACTGACACTAATTTTCTCTAATATCCCCTTTCTGACACCGTTTGATCAATATTTTTCAAAATAGCACCCTTTCTGCTGAGCTGGCAAAAGACGCGTCCCCGGGGACGCGCTTTACCCGTGTTTTCGCTGAGTTGAATGCCACGTGTGGAAGGCGCATCCCCGGGGACGCGCCTTCCATTAAATGCCATAAATGCCCCCATCCGTTTTCCCTAACTACCCTCTCCTCCCCTATATAAACCCCCTCAACCCTCCCTCATTCTTCACACCAAAATCATATTCTCCTCTCTTATATAACTCAAATTCTCCAACTATTTGAGTTTTAAATTTGTTATTAGTGGTAAGAAATTTATTTTTATGTTAGTATTTTTTTAAATAGTTATTATATTTTATATTAATATATTTTTGTAAATATTTTTTTTTATTAAAATAATATTTATATAATTATTATTTATTTAGAATTATTAATTTTTTTGCTAATTATATTATTTTGTCTACAGTTATAATGGAAAACGAAATGTTGTTGCGATTGGATACTGATCATATCTCCAGATATTTTAGCGATATGGTAATATTTTTATAATTAATGTTAATATTTAAATTTATTTTTATTTTAAAATTATTATGAATTTATATTAATTTTTATTTTTTATAATGTATATTATTTAGGATACTGATCGTATTTTAGAGATTTTTATTAAAAATCCACGTATACCTACACCAGAACGTATTTTGCCATATTTGGCTTCTGCAGGGTTCGGGTATATTGCAACAATTATAGGCGGTTGCAAACTCGAACCTGTCCTAATTTCTGCACTGATTGAGAGGTGGAGGCCCGAGACACACACTTTTCACCTTCCATGTGGAGAGGCCACAATTACATTGGAGGATGTCTCTATGCATCTGGGGCTTCTCGTCGACGGAAATATGATGTGTGGTATGGCGGATGGTGATTGGCAATCAATGTGCATTGATTATCTTGGAGCTGCTCCGCTAGAGTTTAATGGAGGTAAAATAGTTTTATCTTGGTTGAAAACTAATTTTGAGGTTTTAAATGAAAATGCTTCAGAGGATCAAGCAAAGGCATGTGCTCGGGCATATATTCTACGAATAATTGAAGGAATATTGATGCCCGACAAATCTCGCAACCAGGTGCATTGTATGTGGTTGCGGTATCTGATCGATTTTGATGAAACTGGAAGATATAGTTGGGGCGCTGCAGTTTGGCATTTCTCTTTAGAGAAATGTGTCGGGCGACGAATTATAAGAAAACTGCTATCGGTGGATGTCTTCTGCTTCTACAATCATGGGCGTGGTTCCGTATGCCTTTCTTATGCCCGATCGTGAATGAACCATACGTATTCTCCTTATTGTTGAGGTAATTTTTGAACTAAATTTTGATTTAAATATTTTCAATTAAATAGGGTTATATTTAGTTTATATTATAATTCATAGGTGGTCGATGAAAAGAAATGACCATAAAAGTATACCTACTGGGTTAGAGGAAATTCGTTTACTTATTGATACGAAAGCTGGGTCTGAGGTATGTTTTTAAATTTGTTTAATTATTAATATTTTAATTTAAATGCTAGATATAATTAGAATATTTTATTTATTTGAATTGTATATTTATATTTCAGTTTCAGTGGATACCTTATGCGAGCGATGAAGTGAAAGCTTGCATCTCACCCCACCTTAGTGGGTCATTAGAGGTATGGATATCGGTTATGCCTCTTATATGTTATGCTATTATTGAGTGGCATCCAGTTGATCGCGTGCTCTGTCAGTATGGTTGTACGCAATATATTCCTGGAGCACCTAGGAATTTAGACGACGTACATAACATAGATAGACGAGGAAAGAAAGATGTTAACTGGGTGGTGAGACACAGAGATTGGATTGCGCTTTGGGAGAACCGATATACACTGTTAGCCCCTCGACAATATTACGCTGAAACTGGTTATATGGTTACGGATAACTATATGGACTGGTTTAATGAAAATGGGAAGCCGTTTCTACTTTCGGCGGAAGCACGAGGGGTTAACATTCCTAGGCGCCGAGAAAGACGTCAACCGTCTCAATATCATCGTCCCCCGACGCGTGGACGGAGAGAAGGCGCTACCGGTTCTGCATCAGTCCTACCACAACATCCTTATACGTCGATGCCGCAGGGGTACATGCCCAGCCCTCCACTTCATATGCCAAGCCCACCAGTTTATATGCCATCTCCGCAGGGTTACATTCCGAGCCCACAGGGTTACATTCCGAGCCCGCAGGGTTACATTCCGAGCCCGCATGGTTACATTCCTAGCCCGCCAGGTTACATTCCTAGCCCGCAGGGTTTTATACCATATGGAGGTGCATATACGACTATGTTTAATGATCCAGCATATGGTTCATATGCATCTTATTTGGATGGTGGTGCTTCTCCGCAGACACCTCAATCTCCATCTGGATCACAAACATCGATGTCAATGTTTCCACAGTTTTCACAGTTCCCGGAGAGCGGTGGGATTGTTACTAGCACTCCTCCAGGGTCGTTATTTTATACAGGCCCTTTAGCCCCTTCAGCGTCATCTACACCAAATGAAGAAAATGTTGCTGATGATGATAGTGAAGATGAGAAGACTGAAGAACAAGTTCCACGAAGAAATCCTCCACGAAATAGACAACCACCGTCATGTGGAACTCATTCGAGAAGACGACATCGGTGATCCAGTTGTATTTAATGTTATTTAAATAATTATATTTCATAATTTTATGTAATTTGGTTATGTTATTTAAATGTTTCATGGTTGTTACATACATATTTTTAATGTTATTTTTTATTCACATTTAACATTAAATGTTTGATAAATGTTTTTAAAATACAAATTATATTATTCAAAATTTAAAATAAAAATAAAATAATATTATTTGAAATTTAAATTTAAAATATAAATTATAGTATTCAAAATTTAACATTAAATTTCAACTTAATATTCCAATTGTATTCGAAATTAAAAGTTATATTCCAATTATAGTTCACAATACTTAAATTGAAATTAAATTTATCCATACATATGATTTTATCATTAACATATATATTAAAACGTATACATTAAAATCAACTTATGTTGAGTTAATCGATCGACGGAATCGGCCAAGAGGGGGTGAATTGGCAATTAAAATTTCGGTGGAAGCTTTTGCAGAAAATTGAAAAGATTTGCACAGCGATTTAGAGTGGTTCGACTTTCTCAATCAAAGTCTACGTCCACTACCTTAGCTATCCACACTAAGGATTTTCCACAAATTCACTAATTTGTCTTTTTTTTTAGGACAAAGAGTAACCTTACAAACCCTCAAGAATTATACCCCAAATTCTTGAGAAAAACTCTCTCCCAAAGAGAACAATACAAATTTGCAAACTTACAAGGAAATCCTCACAAGGTAGATTGTTTGCACAATTCTAGAACAAAGAAAAGAACACTCAAAGATGAATACAATTGAGCACAATATGTGTTCTTGAAAGCAAAATGAATATTGAATGAAAATAGGCTTGAAATGCTCAAACTTGAGGTTTGATGCTTTCTCTTTGATTATCTCTTGATTCTAGTTGCTTGATGTTTCTTGTTTTTGATCAATGGCTTCTAAGCTTGCTTAAATACACCTTAAATCACTTCTGAACGTTAGGGATGATTAATGAAGATAATATAGTCGTTTAAGTGTGAAAACATTTAATAAAAATGCTTGGAGCGTGGGGGGAATCGGTACCCTCTCATAGGGAATCAGTTCCCTAAGTGTAAAATTCAAATATTTCGACCATTGAATAGGGGGAATCGGTACCCCCTATAGGGGAATCGGCTCCCTCCGAGCATTTTGGAAATCTCAGAGCCAAACCATTCAGGGGGGAATCGGTACCCCCTTGGGGGGAATCGGTTCCCTCTGAGCAATCTGGAATTTTTGGCTTTGAAATGGTTCGAAATACTTTGAAATATTATTTTGAAATTGTTTTAAGATTAAAACTTAATTTTACACTTAAGTAAGGATTAAAAATGATTTTTGAAATATTTGGAGTAATGTTTTGATATTCGAATAATTATATCGAATATACTTAGAAAATCATTTGGAAAATCTTAAAATTCATTTATCTTAATTTGTTATATCGAAATATCAAAATGTTTTCAACAACTTATGACTTCACATTTATTCGTAAAAACATCTCGATGCTAATTCCATACAATTTCAATGTCACAATCAACTTATCACTTCACATTTATTCAATTTATCCATAACATTTTATCTAATTTATTCAAACTTCACATAATGTTTTAATTTAAGTTATTCTTAACTTGCTGAACTTTCAAAAGAAGTTAAATTTTGGTTATAATTTACCTGATTTACTGATATATCTAGTGTCCCCGAGGGACATGAGTGACATAATAGGGCAATGATAACATATTCTCTGACAAAATAATGGAAGGCGCGCCCCCGGGAACACACCTTTATGTGAATAGTGAAATAATAGGTACTGATATATCTAGCGTCCCCGAGGGACATGAGTGACATAATAGGGCAATGATAACATATTCTCTAACAAAATAATAGAAGGCGCGCCCCCGGGAACGCGCCTTAATGTGAATAGTGAAATAATAGGTACTGATATATCTAGTGTCCCCGAGGGACATGAGTGACATAATAGGGCAATGATAATATATTCTTGACAAAATAATGGAAGGCGCGCCCCCGGGAACGCGCCTTCATGTGAATAGTACTCTGATTATAGACACTATTATATGCAACATATTATAAACTTTCAAAACAATCTTCAGTTCACAAGCTTTTAAATTC
Source organism: Hibiscus syriacus (assembly GCF_006381635.1). NCBI lineage: Eukaryota > Viridiplantae > Streptophyta > Magnoliopsida > Malvales > Malvaceae > Hibiscus > Hibiscus syriacus. Next base: position 369,319 of record NW_024062730.1, read on the forward strand.
TCAAACTCTAAATTCTCAAATTCTCTGAAAATGAGTTGTCTTTCTGTTGTTGTTTTGTATGATGGAGAAATTAAGGAAGCTGAAGAGGGGGTTGTTTTTGAGTCAGATCATTATATCCCCTTAACCTTGAAGCGAAACATCACAATTGAGGAGTTAATCACAAAAATTTCGTTAAAGATTCGTGTAGCAGGCCAGAGAAGACTATCTTCACTTCAGTACAAATTTCCTACTGAATTGTTTCCGCTCACGTATACATCATTTCAGCTTTCAAACGATGATGATGTTTCTATGATGGTTGATGCTCATACGGGGAGTTCACAATCTCTTATTGAAATGTATGCCACTTTTATTGAGGTTCGTGCAACTCGTGGTCTCTCATATTCCTCTCACTTTGGCATTGCATATCAAACTGATCAAGTTGATAGCCCGACACAACTGATCTGTAATGATTTCACATCATTAATGGCGGATCCAACGCCAGATACCATGCCATCAAGTTCAATAGGAAGGCATTCATCTGCAACTGCTTATGATCTCAACCCACGTGGCTTCACCAATAATCCATATGGAAACATCTCTTCTACTTCAAGGGGCAGACATTCATCTGCCAATGTTTTCGACTTACATATGAAAATGCCAACGAGACGACAGTCTATTCACATCCCACATGATACAATGGCCTCAAGTTCAAGGGGAGGACACGCAAGCGGGAACTTATTTGACCTCAATATTGGATTATCAGAGGAACCCTCATCTCCACTAGAAGAACCTCTTCGGGAGCCAGGTGCAGATGGTGCTGAAACGGGATTATTCGTTGAACCTGACTCACCACAGTTTAACGTACATTCTGATGATGACGAGGATGACGTTCCGATAAATACAACACCAGCCGAACTTCCTGCACATATGTATGAGGCTGATTATGATGCAATGTATGAGCCTGAATTTCCAGATCTTCCTGATGTTGGCAACTATGGACTTCAATCATTAGTCAATGACGGTAATTTACATATTGGAATGGAGTTCGCATCGAAGGAGGAAGCAATGATGGCAATAAAGAGTTACAATATTCGTAACTCAGTTAAGTACCGAGTTGATCGATCTAACACGGAGAAATATGTCTGCTACTGCATCCAACGTGACAACGGATGTCAATGGATGGTCCGTGTATCAAAGAGAAAGAGGAAGAACAACTTATGGGAACTAACCAGATACAACGGTCCTCATACATGTTGTGCAACAGGTATAAACCAGGATCATCCCAACTTGGACTCCAACATTATTTGTCAAACAATCATGCCCATTGTGAAGCAAAGCTCTCATATAGCTGTTGCAGTGTTGATTTCTGCTATACAGTCACAATATGGGTACATTGTCTCATATAAAAAAGCGTGGTTGGCAAAACAGAATGCTATTTGCAAACTTCATGGCGAATGGGATTCCTCTTACAACGAGCTGCCCAGTTGGTTTCATGTTGTGCAAAGACTTAATCCCGGGACAATTGTTGAGTTCGAAACTCAACATCATTACGTGAATGATCGAATGGTTCGCGATCGCTGCCAATTTTACCGTGTCTTTTGGACTTACCCTCAGTGTATTAATGCAGTCAAGTACTGTAAACCAGTTGTCCAAATTGATGGTACTTTCTTGTATGGGAAATACAAGCAAGTTTTATTATTGGCTGTAGTCTAAGATGGAAACCGCAATATTCTTCCTGTTGCGTTTGCCCTCGTTTAAGGAGAAGACACTGAGTCTTGGGCTTTTTTCCTTAAAAATTTACGTTTACATGTTGTCACCAGGGAACGAGTATGCATTATTTCAGACCGAGGAGCCGGGATAAAAGAAGCAATGGACTCTTTGGGTACAATGTATAGACCTCCACATGTTCAACGTCGTTATTGTGTCCGTCATATTGTTGTAAACTATTACGGAAAATACAAAAAGAACGATGAACGTCAGTTAGTCGTGCGGATGAGTATGTTACTTTTTCTCAATTTTTCTATCAATTTCTTATTACTTATTTATACTTCATATTAACTATTACATATTCCTAATGGCTTAGGTTACGAACTCTTACCTCAAAGGTTTGAGTCGATGCTACAAGAGCTGTTTGGCAAAAATAAGAAGGGGTGCGAGTACATTATGGACATCAACAAATAAATGTGGACAAATGCATATGACGGGGGTATCGCTATGGTCATATGACAACAAACTTGGCTGAAGCAATAAATTCAACCTTAAAGGGGGCGCGTCATTTACCAATCACGGCGTTGGTTAAAATGACTTATTTTCGTTTGGGTCAACTCTTTGCAAAGCTCGGTGGACAAGCTCTTACTTGGATGCAAAACGGACATATTTACCACCCAAGACTAGTAGTTGATTTACAGAAAAAAGTGGCTGCATCAAATGGGATGTTAGTTACAAATTTTTCTCGCACCCGTGAATTGTTTCGTGTAACCGAAATGCCACGTCCGCTGCAAGAGATTGGAGCTAACTCTTTCAGAGTTAATCTGCAAGAGAGGTAGTGCGATTGTGGTTTCTTTCAAGCACTCAAATATCTATGCTCTCATGTCATTGCTGCTTGCTCACATTCGCATTTGGACTACAAAAATTATGTTGATCCCGTATACCAACTTTCACAAGTATTCAAGGTATATGAATTTGAGTTTCCGCCCATAGGAAAAGAAAGAGTCCAAATGAGATTCAAACTTGGCTTACAATTGTACCAGATCCATTGCTATTGAGGGACTCAGGTCGTCCAAAATCTACTAGAATACATTGTGATATGGATATTCGGGAGAAGTCAATAGAACAAAAACGATGTGGGCATTGTAGAAACACCGGGCACAATAGAAAAAAATATCCAGCTCTGTTATTATAATATAACCGTTAACTCTTATGTAATTAATATTATATTTAAATGAATGTTTTTGTTTCTAATAATTTAGTGTTATTGCATTTATATAATTTGTCAATGTATGTACACCTAAATAATTTTTTTTAATTTTTAAATACATAAATATTTTTAATATATTTATTTAAAATAATAATTAATATTATTAGTTATAATTTTTTTTAAAAAAATATAATAATAATTCTACCTTCTAAGTTGAGACAAATATTAAATTAAACAAATTAAAAGTTATTAAAAAATTTATGTATACGATGACACATTTCATGTTCTGATTGGAGGATTAAATTTATTAAATTAAATTTTCAATAAGACTAATTTCATAAAATATGTAAGTCTTGAAGTTTAAATATGTAATTATACTAATTTATTAACTTATGCATCAATATTTTTATTAAATATTAATATGAGATGACTAGATTGATAACATTTAAATAATTAACTGATAAAATTAATAAATCGATAATCAAAATCAAAAATAATAATATAACCATATGTGTAATATTATAATTTCATACATTTTTCCTATAACTACAATAAAGTCAAAACTGGTTTTCATATATTGTTATAACATATTAATGTAAATAATTCACTCCACCTTTAATACACATTAACAAAATACATTTGATAATTCTTAAATTATAATCAAAACACTTTACATAATATATTATTAATTTATAATAATAATAAAATTAAAATATTTATTATTAAACAAAATACGTGACAGTCGAGCTGGCGAAAGGCGCGTCCCCGGAGATATGCCTTCCACACGTGACATCCAACTCAACGAAAACACGAATAAAACGCGTCCCTAAAGACTCATATTTTATCAACTCAGTAAAAAAGGTGCTACTTCAAAAAATATTAACAATTACTTCAATACCACTGCCTGCAAGGGCTTTCAGCATATGAGAGTCGGCATCATAGAGTCGTACGTGAGTGATTTGATGGGCTCTGATAATGGAAACGACATCTGAAGCTGACGGCATGCTGGAAGCCTATGTTTACCCCGACGTATGCACCTATAAAGTCAATAATCTGTCAGTAAGAACCAGCCAAAAACCCAATTGCATGATATTTTTATGTAGATTACCTAAAATATTTAGAGGACCCTTGTAACTCAAATGAAAAACAAATCGTCCCACTGGATTAGTAGAGGTAAATTCATATAACAAAATGACAAATCTAGTGTGCTTCATATTTTTTAGCTTATATTTGCTTCAAGGGTGATCTCCAGTGGAGTACATACTCGATGAACTACCTGTTAAAAAGAAAAAGTAAAAAACCGAAACCGAAACCGAAACAAACAGAACACAAGCATTTCGATTTTCAATGGTCTCTAGATCTTCAAAGGCATGTCCGGTAGGCACCTTCTAAATACTACGACAAGAAAACACAAGCTGAACCTATTTTTTTTTTATAGGAATAATAAGCCTCGTTAAAAACCTCCTTCATGATTAATAGATCATAAAATGCTTCTTAATCAGTGGAAGGAGAAAAAAATGCCTTATAATTCATTAAAACACATAAATTACATAATACTTAAGGAACAATCATATAGACTCCCTATACACACCAACCCATAGTAAAAAAATAACAGACCCGAACATAACCAAAAGGCTAAACAGCTAGCCAATACCGGCCTTTGCTAAGGCATCAGCCTCAACATTAGCTGACTTAGCAATCCATCAAATGATGCCTCCCAAACCTCTTAACTTAGTAATAATTTCGTACACAAGGTCTACATATACATTGGGACATCTATCAAAGTTCTTGATCCAGTCCACCGCAACTTTACTATCGGATTCAACAATCAAGCGATCCTCAAAACGCCGTTGGATTGAAGCAAAGAAAATCAAGCCCTTCTTAATTGCCATAAGCTCTAACAAAATGGGAGGACCCGGACCAGAAGCCTCTTGAAAAGAACCCACCACCGAGCCATTCTCCATTCTTAGAATTCCCCCAACTCCATTTTTCCTCCAATCTGCAATAACAACTGCATCCACATTCAATTTAATATAGCCCTTTGGAGGCCGAGTCCAGACCTTAATTTTAATGATTGAAGATCTAGAAATAGCGCAACAATCCCCAAGCGAAGGATCACAAATAAGACAGTCCTTTAGAATAGACGTCTCCTTATAGACAGCTAAGAACCATGCAGCCAGCCTATTACCCATAAGCATGACTAAAATGGTTTCATTGGCGGTATTTGATCCATAAAATGTACCGAAAGTGGTTACTATCAGAAAACAAAAACAAAAAAGTAAAACTAATTAAAAAAATCACATTAACAATAAAGATCCTCTAAAATTAGTATGATTTTACAGCTGATGCTTAGATACTAGAAGGAAGGACTAACCCCAAAAGTAATAGCAGACTTGAATAATACTAAGCTTTCAAATAAAACTTGGCCTAAAAGATAAACAATCAATGAAAACTTCTAAATTACCTATTACATTGGAAAACATGCCAATTAGAACCAGAAGCAAGCTTCCAAAACATCTGTCGGGAATCATCTGATCATAAAAAAATTCCCACCTAAATGAACTGTCTTGTGCTGTTTACTCTCAGCCGGGACTTAAATACTAAGATGTTCTGCAAACAAAAGAATCATATCTAGCAGACCATGGTTGGCAAATACTAAGAATTTATGGGAAAAAAGAAAACAAAATAAACTCATAAAAGCCACAAGAAATCTAAGTATATGGCAAAACTATGAAAATTATTCACCTTGGTGTCTGAAAAATATACATATCTTCCAAAAGGCAAATGCTAGCTCAAAAGATTAATTAAAGTAAATTTCCATATCCATTACAGAGTAGATACAACTGTAAGTCCATTTCCTCAACAATGGTTGTCCTATATGAACATGGTGTTGACATTATGTAAGGGAAATCTTAGTATTAGGAGGAGATATTAGTCCAGACCAGACTCCGCATCTAATTTTGCTCATCAAAGCCAGTATTTTAGACGTATTGCACAAAGAAAAAGAGAAACATTTATGAAAAGAAGTTGAGAAACTAAGTATCTAAAACACCCTTTAACATTCTGAGAATAAAAAAGCAAAATGATGGCAAGCAATGCAACTGTGAAAGTAAAGTCTAGTTCCAAAATGGTCAGATGCACAGGGTCCCCAAAGTTGCATTTTTTGAACTACCCGGCAGCCAACTCCCCTAAATTAAAGTACCCAGATAAAGAAATCAAGATAAGGAAGTTCTAGAGTAGGTCCAAGTTCCCCAAGCTGCAAATAAAAGAATTCTAGGGAGAAAAAACAGACAGAGAGCTGTAAAGCTTCGGCTGATAAAAGAAATCTTTATTTACATTATTAAATACATTTTTCATAATACTAAAAGAAAGAAAACATTTACTTACATTTGCAAGTAGAAAAAAAAACAGTACTTTATTAATAAAAAAAATAGTGTGTTTCAGATGCAGAGTGAAGAAACCTCTGTGATGGCGGCTTGTTCGTTTGATCTTTGAGGTTCTTAGTAGCCAGTTACTGTTCCTGAAACAAATGGCTTGGTGGTGCTCTGCAACTCTTTGTTGTTTTCTGGGCTATCTTTTTTGCAATTATGTATATGAAATGGAAAATATTGCCAGAGGAAGAATATAGAAGCAGTAGAATAATTGTTTGGGGACTGTATAGTAAATAAATGAGTTATTAAATTAAATTAGTTCAGTTTCTTTTGGAACCAATACAAGGCTTGTCGATATGGGTGTAATTTTTATTAGTGAAAACTACTTGAATAGTATAGTCAGTTAATTATAGGAATATTCTAATTTTATAATTCATTTATTAATTTTATTAATTAAGTTATCTAATTTTTTTTTTGAAAATAATTACCTAGTTATTTAAATAATAACGACGGGATTATTATTTTCAATAATTAACGAAAATACTGACACAATAATTAATTAATGAAAAAATCGATACTATAATTAAATAAATTTATATGATTACATATATCAGTACTATTTAAAAATTTTATCAATTTAATCATGATGTTAATTTAATTCAATAATATTACTTTTTAAATTATTATGAGAATTATAATATTAAAATTATAAATAATTACTAATATTTATTGCATGTCATTAAACTAAGAATATAATAATATATTGTTAAATTAATTGTTTATCAATCTAAATACCAATTTAAATGATATAAAACATATATGTAAACTAAATTCTAAAGATGTATAAGAGATGAGAACCCTTATTTATAAGATAAATAAATGGTATCACCTTTATTTATAAGAGATGAGAATTGGGAACCTATGTATTCACGTTAACAAGGGGAACCGATATGTAAATTAATTCATCAGATCTAAACATTTAAGACTTCACTAAGGGAGGCGATTAAAGTGATAGTAATATTGCAAAGAATAAAATCTCAGCTGCACTAATTTCATCCACAATAAGCTAATGATACCATACCAGCATAATTTCAAAAGTTGCACCAAAAGAAAAGGGAAGTAACTCAATTTCAGTACTAGTTAACATAGGCCCTTAATAAAGAATATCTCAGCAGCACCCATTCCATGTTTGGCATTACCAGTTAGGGCTCTTAAATCAACCAACTATCCTAACAAGCTTCAGTTCAAACACCAAACGATAAAAAAAAATTGCAGCACATATATCATTGACTGGGAGACCTTTCTCCATTACGTTCCCTCTTGTACTCCTCATGGTATGGACTCCGGCTTCTGCCTCTCACTGGGCTTCCAACTTCTCTTGGGCTCAGGCTTCTGCCTCTCACTGGGCTTCCAACTTCTCTTGGGCTCACTGGGCTGCGGCTTCTGCCCTGGCTGGGGCCCTGCCCCCTGTCTAGACTCCGGCTCCGACTCCTAGAGCCATTATATGGTGGAGGAGAACGTGAATACCTCTCTCGGCTGTAGCGTCCTTGTGGTGAAGGAGATCTGCATGAAGCAAACATCATGGAGTTAACCATAAGCCTATGAAGAAGAGGGTATTTAAGATGCTTTAGAGTTGAGGAAGAAACACATCCACTACCTTGAGTAATGCCTATCTTTAGGAGGAGGAGAATAATCACGACTACGTGACCTGTATCTTCCATGACGTGGTGGAGAGCGAGGATATCGAGGAGGGGACCTTCTCCTATCATGGTATCGACCTCCTCTGGGGCAAAAAACATTGAAAGTTGAGAAACAAGGAAAGATCATAACAATTTCTTTGCTCCATGCCATTTATGAATATGTTTACTTGTTTAGCATCACAAATTTTTACAAAAAAATACAACACTAAGAATATTGAGCCTACTAAATACACAACATCCAACCTCTATTAACATGGATATTAGCATATTAACATTGCCCTTAAGAACACGCAGATAAGCTGCATACAACTAACAAAAATGTTACTTCAAAATATAACAAGCATCTCAATAGGACCATTTTACTATATATCATCTCCCCCAAAGGAAGTTTAAAATTTTAAGTAAATTAATCCTACATTCTCTTAAATTATTATAGAAGATAGAAAAATTTAAACTAGACCAGTTATGAGGTCATCGTTGGAAAGGCTCAAATGGATGCAAGTTCAAAAACTAGTAACACGCCATTTTATTTGAAAGCTAGACAACTAAAATAAATGTCAAAAAAATATGTTACAGCTAAGTAAACATACTGAAAAGTGTACCTTGCTCGCTCTCTGTGCCTCATTTCAGTAGGTTTCTTCCTGTTTTCTTCAGCAAAGACAACAGTCAACTCTCGACCAAGAAGAACCTGCCCATCCATCTGGTATTTGGCTTCAGTAGCATCAGCAGGATCAACATACTGGACAAAACCAAACCCTCGAGGTTCCCTGAAGAATTACATGATAGCATGACTTCGAGGCAACAAAAGAAAATAAAATCTAACAAGGACTTGCCTGCTAACATTTGCAAGTATCAGTTTAAAGATCACTTGAAAATCTTCAAGACTTGGAACATCATCACAATGTATTCAAACCAACCAACTTTCTTCCAATCGTCACTACCACTAACATCATCTTCAAAAGAACTCTATTTACTTGGTTGATGTCTTCAAAACTTTATTTTCACTGTTAAACCTCAAGAACTTCAAATTAACACACCCAATTTGTGATTACAAAAGAGTATACTTAAGGAAACGCCCCAACATCAGAATGGCTATTCTGATGATGGAGCAAGAGCAGGGCGTGCATGGTAAAAGCATAGAGAAAAAAGATGGGTTTTTAAAACTTCGCTTCAACCCCTATATCAGAGAAGAGAGTCTTGAAGAACCACAAATTTCCCAAGGACAACCTAAATGGAATATCAAAGTTAGGAATTTTCTTTAAGAGGGCCAAATCTTTTGAATGGCCTATCTCACACAAAACCTGTGGTAAGGTTAAAAAGAGTATACTAAACAACTGAAACATTCATATGGCGACAAATAACCTTACCCAGTAAAATAATCTTTGGGCAGATAAATATCTTTAAGAGGGCCAAATCTTTCGAATGGCCTACGAAGGTCTTCAGGCCTGCAAAAGCAAGAAACCAATATAAGAATGCCGCAGGTAGAAACGCAAATAGTCAATAATTTTAACCATTACACTATCACAGACAAAAAATAACGGGTTAAAAGTTCACATAAATAAATAATCTCCACACGGAAATAATAGGTACAATTCAATGATTCATTCAACAATGGGAGACGAAAAGTAAAATTTCCTGTGAATTAATAATAATACAAATTTCAAAATGCACAAGAAATAAGATCTAGGAGCAAAAGAAACCTGCAGTCATGGCGGAGGTTGCGAACCAAAAGGCTCGTAGGAAGATCGCGAGCATGACCACCGTAGCGGCCTCTGGGACTAGGGCTCCGCCCTCTACGGCCGTAGCCTCTGGGCGGAGATGGAGTATAGCTCCTGCCTCTCATTTATGGGGGGATAATAAATACAAACGGTATACCTATCTGCAAAACCCTGGTATTAAAAGATCGAATAAACCAAGATGAAGGCGGAGGTTGAAGAAAGCGGCAAAGGCCGAGGGGTGAAGCTAGGGTTAGGAAAACGGGATGATAAAATAGATCTCTGGAATTACCCTTTTTTGTCATATAGCGTCTCTACTCTAGGGTTGACCTTCTCTTTGCTCGCGCCACGCGTTTTCATGCTAATTCATAGATTGTGAATGTTTTGAATAATGTGGGCCTTTGTTGTTTGGCGAGCCAGCCCAATTCTATAACCCATACTACTTGACAAAGTCATTGTTCAGCTTTCAGGATTAAGGGGTTGTTTGTTTGTCTTTTAATAGAATTATTCAGCGTTAAATGCTGATAATAGAATTATTCAGCGTTAAATGTTGAACCGTTCAGCATTCAGCGCGAAATGTTGAACCGTTCAGCATTCAACGCGTTTGTTTCGTACCTCTGAATGATTCAGTAAAACAGTGTTGAATGATTCAGCACATAAGTACATTCTGAATGATTTAGAGTCATTATCAAACAGCATGTCACATTCAGAGCTAATTCATACAGAGTCTCTGAATCATTCAGCATTTGAATCATTTAACGCTTAATCATTAAGTAAACAAACAACCCCTAAGTGTTTTCAAAATTCAAACAATTCGACCGAATTAAATTCCTCAAAATCATAAAATATTAGATGGATCCGGCTGATCATATCATCTGTGATTCTAATCAATAAAGTTCATAAACGTCATTTTTTTTCAAGGTGGATCTTCAACTTTTCCTTTGAAAGCTACTTAGAGATTGATGTACCTTATTAATTGGGACCACGGATGATGTGTTGAGCATGGTCTATCAAACAATTTCTCCTCAAAATCGAATTATTTATTTTTTAATTGTTAATCAAATTAATTTTTTTAGTATTTAAATTTTTATTTTTAAATTATATTATATATTTAGTTTTAGTTTAATTTTAATACAAGTCATCCAAAAACTTAATGGATGGACCGACGTGTCATAACTTTAATAGACGGACAATCAATTTGAACGGTGTACCATGAGAGAATGATGAGTCGACTAACATAGTACAGTTTTCAGGCCTATCGGACGGTGGATCATAGAGATTGGAAGGTGAAAAAATCGAATAGTGCATCACTGATTTAAAGAGATTGGGGCATTTCTCAGTGAAATAAAGGTTGAAATCGTGTTCATGGGATCGAAAAAGTGTGGGCTAGAAAGTATGAGCTTCATCGACTGACAGATTTGATGACCGAAAACTGTAGACGCGACGGTCTACGTGTCATTCAGTTGAATTTTTAACGATGAGATACTAAAATGGAGCAAAAACTAAACGTTATGATGATTTTGAAAATAAATTAAATTTTAGGTATTAAAACGGAATAAAACTGATAGTTTAGATATTAAATGCACAATTTACCCTAATATTTATTACTATTACTTTGGGATGACAAAAAATCCGAACCCGATGGGGAAAACCGAAAATTAAATTAGGGAAAAATCGTTTATGCTAAACGGGGACGAGGACGGGTTTGGTAATCTCTACCTCGATTACCCGATTACCCAGCCCGATAAATATTAAAAATAATTATAATATATATATATATATATATATAATTAATAAATTTAATTTAAATTAAATATATATATATATATATATATATAATATTTATATATTTAATTTAAATATATATACCCGGCCCGATACCCGTTTAAATAACTGTTTATGCTAAACGGAGATACCCATTTCCCCGATTATCCAATGAGGATATTCGTTTAAATCCCGTGGTATTTTAAGTAGGGATGGGTACGTGTTTTTTAAACGGGGATGGGGACGGGAGATCAATACCCGGCCCGAACCCGGCCCGTTGCCATCCCTACTATTACTTACGGAACCTGTGTGCCTGAGACGGAGCCACCCACCACGCCGACTCTATCTCCTTTTCTCTCTTCTTGTCGCTGTTCTGTGCCGTTGCTGCTTTTTATTACTCAATCCTTTGATAGTTGCACCGTTCGACGTTTTGCCCCAATGCCAATTGAAAATCAAATTACAGTGTAGAATATTTACATCATCTATATATTGAAAAGTATAAATTCATTTTTATTACTTGAAGTGGTGGTCAAAGGTGGAAGACATTCCCGAAGAATCGATTCTTAAAAGGATTAACTAAAAAAAAAAAAAGGAATTAACTCATACCAATTAGGGAAGATGTTTGTCATGCAAGTGGACTACGGGAGCAGGGCCCCGGATCGGTTGCGTGAGGGACTACCCCTCCAAACTCCTATTCCGGGCGTCGGAGCAAGTAAGCTTGTCCCCAAGAAGTGCTGGCAACCCAAAATTATACTCTTCTCCCAGGCCAGCTAGTAGCCTGAGTCCCAAAGTTCCCACACCAGCAGGTGCTCGTTCGATTTGATCTAATAATTGATTTTACTACTTAAATAATAAAATATAAACAATAATTTTATATTAATATTTATGTTCTTGAATAAATTTAAATGAAAATTATATTTATTATTTCATATGAAATTTTCTCTTTTAAATTAAAGACGGGTAAAATCAAATATTGTAAGGGATTATTCTACTTTTTAATAAAATAACATAAATATATTAAATATTAAATTTTAAAAATTGATTGAGACAAAAACCTTATTTAATTAATATTTTGAAGATATTATCTAACTGATATTTAAATTTTAAAAAAATTGAAATACTATTATATAAAAGAATTTAAACGGACAAGAATGAATTAATTAGGTTATGGGTTTCTTTTTACTTGAAAGATTTGTGAGCATGTAAGGGGTCCAAGTGAGAAAGTGAGAGTGGAGCGTATAATCAACTCATCTTTCACGAAAATCACTTTTATATTCCCCAACATACCCAGATCTCCTTCCATTGTCTCCCCTTTGCTGCCATTGTTGACTTTACTTTCACAGTGGATCTGCTTGCTTTCACTGAAAGCTACACCCCATTAATCATTTCTTGCACCATCTATACATGATGAAGACAAATGATTCATTACTTGTGGAGTTTATTGTGTGGTTTAGGGGAGGCAATGTATTTGAATAGGACATTTGTGATGGATTTGAGCATATGCTTACCGGCATCTTATAATCCAAGCAATAAGGACGAGGAGGGAAAAGATTTCCGGTATTGTTTCGATTTTAAGCATCTTAATTTAGTAGCATCCGTCGTTGAGGAGAGTGGGTTCTTGAGAGCTTGGAAGAAATGGGATAGGGGCCATAAAAGAAAAATGCCAGTCAAGAAGGTAACAAGCTATAAAGTCACACCGATGCAACTTAAGGCCAAGAACAAGAGCACGATCATTTGGAGGCAGTTCGATTTGCCCGAACCTGAAAACTATTGGTACAGGGTTTGTAAGGGGCAAGAAGCCAAATACATTCAGAGGCCATAGCATGCTTTATGGAAATCCAAGAGATTGACGAACATAGTGGCCGATAGCAGTGGACAAATGGATTGGGATTTCGATGCTGTCCATGTGGTTCGAGGGGAGAAAGCACAAAACAAAGAACTCTGGCCACACTTGGATTCCGATACATCCCCCGATGCTCTTCTCACAAAGCTTAAAGAAATGGTTCCGCCTTGGAGGAACCTTTACGTAGCAACGAACGAACCATTCTACAATTACTTCGATAAATTGAGGTCTCGATACAAGGTCCATTTGCTTGATGATTACAAGGAATTATGGAGCAGCACGAGTGAGTGGTACAACGAGACAACACAGCTGAATGATGGAAAACCCGTCGAGTTTGATGGATACACGAGAGTCGCTGTCGACAGGGAAGTACTTTACCGCGCAAAGACACGAGTAGAAACCTTTTACAACTTAACCAAAGATTGCAAGGATGGGATCAATACATGTTGATCAGGCTGTGAGATACCCTTATCTGTATTTTCTTTATGATTGCGTATCCAATTTCTGATAATCATCAAGTATAGACTCTGATATTGTGAAAACATAGATACAATTTTTATATCACGTGAGCAGTTAATTGTAAATGAAATATAAATATCACGTAAGTTATTTTTATGACAATAAAACTACAATCCTTTATTTCAATAACATCAGAAGAACATTAAAGTTGAAGCACATTAATGTAAAGTTCCCGGTTGTATAAGAAAGTTCAGTGTATAGGGCATATCGGGGTAAAGTCTGTGATTACAAATTTATTTATTAAGAGATTGTCGTTCAAGGTCTTTCATGGGCACATTGATCATACGAGTGTAATGTCATTCAACGATATTCAATTTAATAAAGGTTTATATTTTTAAAATGTTTATATGTTATAGATTACTGAGTAACGTATACATATGGTCTTTCGACTATAGGATATCATTTTGTTGAGTCATCAACTATTCAAACTTATAAAATGACCATTCGATTATACGATGTTGCTTTGTTGAGTCCCTAAATTATTAAAAGTTACAAAATGATCACCTGACTATTCATATATTCCAAAATTGTCTCTTTTTTTCGTTAAAATTTTGATTGCAATTTCAGTTGGACATTAACATGTTGACTAATATATGATAGTCGTTTATGATAATAGGATCAAATTTTATCATCTCACGGTTAGCATGTTAACATATGACTTCATTTCCATTTTGTCTTAAATGTTTATATGTGATCCATGCCTGAGAAAGCTTACTGCATAATCATTGTTGTACACTTCTGTTTTTTTTTTTTTTTTTTGTATCAACCCCACCTTCCTGCTAATGAGCATTTTGTGTCTTTTGTAACTTGTATCATGTACTTTTCTTTTTGTTTTTCTCATTGTTCTTTGTTTTATTTTCATTACATAGTTTCAGTTATATTGAACTCGAACTGTTGAATATCTTTTATGTTCTTCCATCAGTAATAGGAGTACCTTTTATCTTACTTTTTTCCCTTCCACTCTTCTTACAAGGTTATGGAAGTGCTAATGTCATTGCAAGGATCCCAAATGGAAACTGACGATCCAACAACAAGTTACATGCTGCAAGTATATCCATAGTTCCAAAATACAGAGACATATCATATCTTTTGCATGTTTGGTCATCCTTGCTTATGATGATATTGTCCACGTGACAGGCTTGGGCCAGACTCTGCAAGTGTTTGGGACAAGACTTCCTCCCTTACATGAGCGTTGTGATGCCTCCCCTTCTTCAGTCTGCTCAACTTAAGCCTGATGTAACTATTACATCTGCAGATCCAGATAATGACATTGAGGACTCTGATGATGAAAGGTTATACTTTGTTACTTCTTTAACTATAATATTCTGTTAATAAGTAGCAGAAACATTGATTCATGTATTTATATTTTGTTTACCCTCCTCACTCATTTGTATAGATTTGGAAAAGTCTATTGCCTTCCTCTTCTTCTCTCTGTTATGCAGAAACAGTGAGAAACACACACATGCGCACAAGTTGGCATGTTCTCACGCACCACTAGCTGCGCTGAGTCTTGTCCTTCGCTGTGTTTGTGTATGGCTTATTACTACGGCATGTCGTTTGCACTGTTATTTGATGTTGTATTAATATTGTGTTGGTATTGAACAGTATGGAAACCATTACACTTGGGGACAAAAGGATTGGGATCAAGACTAGTGTCCTAGAGGAAAAGGCTACAGCATGTAACATGCTATGTTGCTATGCTGATGAGTTGAAGGAAGGATTTTTTCCATGGATTGATCAGGTTTGTTTCAATTCATTATATTGGTATCAGGTTATTTTCTAGCAGTTTTAATACTAACAAAAAAATGAACATATTATGCAGGTCGCTCCAACCCTAGTTCCCCTTCTTAAATTTTATTTCCATGAGGAAGTTAGAAAAGCTGCTGTTTCAGGTATAAGTATAGACTTTTCTTTAATGTTTGAATCATTCTTTGCCAAGTCAGGGCTTTTATTAATTCTATCTTTGCCCTTTTTTCTAATTTATTTCTAGCCATGCCGGAGTTATTGCGTTCAGCGAAATTAGCTGTAGAGAAGGGAATGGCTCAAGGGCGTAACGAGACCTATGCAAAGCAATTATCTGACTACATCGTTCCGGCTTTGGTGGAGGCATTACATAAGGTTATTGTTGTTTTGGCTTTAATATTTTTCTTTTATCGAAGATCCAATTGCTTTGCTGATGTGTTGCTTGTTTTACATGAAGTACTTAAGTTGTCATATTCTTTCTTGTAGGAGCCTGATACAGAAATTTGTGCAAGCATGTTGGATGCGTTGAATGAATGCATACAGGTTTGTTCTACTAAGAAATAAACTTAATTATACAGCGTCTTTTCTGTTTGCTGCCATCTGTTTGAAATCATACTGCTTATTAGTTAACATTATGGGGCAACAGATGATTAGAAGTGAAAATATATTTAAATAAATAAAAAATGGGAACTACTTGAACTTAATATGGTATTTCAGTATCGGCTAAAACTTGAACTAATTCCAAAATCAAATCTTTCATAATGACTTACATTGAAAACTGTACGCAAGGTATTTTTAATCTCTTTTTTAGTTGACATGTGTAGTTAAGCTATCGAGAGAGTATTATTTCAGAGTTCCATTCACGACCTTTATGGTTCATTTACTTTAATGGACATGTATGAGTACCATTGACCAGGGATGTTCTCTGGTCTAATCAGCATATGTCTCTTTGTTATTGTATATCATATAAAGTGCATAACTCTTGTAAAAATTCTGAGCATTTTTCTTTCAGATCTCTGGTACTCTTCTGGATGAAAGCTAGGTTAGATCTATTGTGGACGAGATAAAACAAGTAATCACTGCTAGTGCAAGCAGGAAAAGGGAGAGAGCTGAAAGAGCTAAAGCCGAAGACTTTGACGTTGAGGAAGGAGAGCTGATAAAAGAGGAAAATGAACAAGAGGAAGAAGTTTTGACCAAGTAAGTCTTCATAAAAAATCTATGGTATAGTGCTCATAAGTTTTTTTTGCCTTGTAACCTCTTTTTGTCTTAATAAGTGCATAAGATTTTCAGCAACAATGCTTCACTCTTCTTTACTTCTTGAATATTCTGCTTCCAGGTGAGTGAAATCTTGGGAACTTTGGTCAAAACATTTAAAGCCTCTTTCTTGCCTTTCTTTGATGAGCTATCTTCATATCTTACACCCATGTGGGTAAGTTCCCAGAACATTCTCTGTTTGGAATGTCAGATCACAGTTCTCAAGGAACAGCCAAAAGAGAATTTTCTTTGCTAATGTGTGCTCATCTCTCTCTCTCTTGTATGTGTCTTAAATACAGGGAAGGGATAAGACAGCTGAAGAAAGAAGAATTGCAATTTGTATTTTTGATGATGTTGCAGAGCAGTGTCGTGAAGCAGCTATAAAGTACGCTGCATGAATTTCTTAGGATAATTATCATCATAGAGAACTTCCATTTGATGCAATTGGTGTAACATTGTTGAAACAGGTATTATGACACATATCTTCCTTTCATATTGGAGGCTTGCAATGATGAGAGCCCAGATGTGCGACAGGTATGTACTTTCTTACTTCTGAATAACTAGTGCATCTTTTAATGTTGAGCTTGTAATTCAACTGCATGATTAATATTCAGGCAGCAGTGTACGGACTTGGCGTTTGTACAGAATTTTGTGGTCCTATATTTAAGCCACTTGTTGGAGGTATGTTTTGCATAATTGTTAATAAAGTGTTTTATTTCATTTTTCAGAATTAACATATGCATTTTTTACTTTTTCCAGAGGCTCTGTCAAGGTTAAATGCTGTAATACGGCATCTCAATGCTTTGCAATCTGAAAATGTGATGGCATACGATAATGCTGTGTCCGCTTTGGGAAAAATATGTCTGTTCCATCGGGGCAGTATTGATGCAGCTCAGGTATGGCAGACAATAAAATTGTTTTCCATGTTGATTAGTTGTTTTGATATAAATGGAGAGGGTCTGTGCTTTCAATTAAACACATGCATGCCCTGAGCTATCGTGCAAGACTCCAAATACCTACTCTGGCTAAATCCATTCTACAATTTCTGATGGATTGAAATTATTCTGTGACAATAATTTTTTGAATCAATTTTGCAAGCTTTTTTGATTGAAGTAATGCTAGTTGTATGTCATTATACTTATTTTGGTGCTTCACTTCTGTTCTCTATCTTGGCTTGCTCTGAATGCTCCCATGTGTGTTTGTTAGGTTGTTCCTGCATGGTTAAACTGCTTGCCGATAAAAGGTGATCTGATAGAAGCCAAAGTTGTTCACGAACAGCTTTGTTCAATGGTAGAGAGGTAACTCAGCTTTCTTGTTTTAACTGCACTGATCTGATTTCCACAATTTCATTTTGTCTTAATGTGCTGTTACTTCTCATTACAATGTATCTAATATGTTTTCAGGTCGGACAACGATGTATTGGGTCCTAACCATCAGTATCTTCCTAAGATAGTTGCAATATTTGCCGAGGTAAAATTTCAAGTTACTGCATTAAACTCTTCTTGAAACACATGCTATCTTTAGAATCCAATGAATATGATTCTGAAAAATAATTAAAAAATGATAATCCTGACAATTTTTTAGTATCATGCATCATTTCTTTTGGCACTTAGAACTTAATAATTCCATAATTTATAATACTGTGGATGAAATACTAATTAAATAAAAAGAATGAACATTATCTTGGAAGAAATATGACATTTAGGACTTAGCGGCAGTTGCCAAGAAAGCTGGATTCTTTTGAGGATGTGAAATATGCGAGTGAGTATTTTATCTTAGAGGCAGTTGCTGTTTTTGTAGGTTCTATGCGGTAAGGATCTAGCAACAGAGCAAACTGCAAGTCGGATGGTGAATCTACTGAGGCAGCTTCAGCAAACTTTGGCAGCTTCAACATTGGCCTCAGCTTGGTCATCTTTGCAGCCACAGCAACAGCTTGCTCTGCAATCCATCCTGTCCTCATAGTATATTGGTCTGATGCCAAAAAGCAACTTTCTGTTTTCGAAGCCAGCATCCAAGTCCGTCCTGTCTGTGTGTTGAAGCATTATTCATTACCAATTCTTTCCCCGGGAAGGTTCCCATTGTTTGTCTTTGCATGATGTCTTACTCGCAGGCCGGCGAAACTTTGATTAAGCATGAAAAAGTGGTCGGACTGACGATTGAAGTGAATCCTTTTTTTATCTTGTTTTCTCGGTAGAATGTGTGTATTCCAAGTTGTGGGTTTATAAATACGGGGTGTTGAGTCTGGAAGAGAAGAATAAAGTGATTTTATGCTTGTGAGCATTTTTGCATTTTCATGGGGTCAAGTAAGTGCATGAGGCTTGAGGGTTGTCAATAAGGGCAATTCTTGTAGTAGTTTTGGTGTCCCAAATGTGTTTTAGTTTCAGTTTGCACAAAATATTTTGCCTCAATTTTCATTATAAACTGAAATTTTGAATGGTTATTCTTTCCTATCATGTTTGCAAATTTCCTTTTATCCTTAGATGTCATCAATGGATGCCTGGGAGTTTCTCTTTCAAAAGGTTATAAAATATACAATTTGGTATTCGAATTTGTCCTTTTTACGAATGTGATATCCATTTTTTTTTCTTTTAATGAATTTAGCATCAGAATTTCGCTTCTATAGCATCTGAATTGGACAAACAAGTTACGTAGCCACTAATCGGTACACAGCCAACGGAACATCACCATGAACCGAGGTTTGAGATATGGCTCAAAACTGGAATAAACAAAGGGAACAAGCAAACGATGTTCTCTTTATTTTTCTGATCATTATCTTCCATTAGTAGCAGCTTATGAATCCTGAAAATAATGTGCTTTCCGTTTGGAAAGTATCCAAACAAAGCAGCATCAGCGGATTGTCTCTTTCTCAACTTGTACGCTTCTTATGAACCTCCATCATCTTTCTGATTCCTATCTTGCAGTATTAGGAAACTTATGAATCTTCAATCCCTTCCTTTCTCCTTCATTGATTTTTAACAAAACACAAATGTTTAGCATTCATTCATTACAGCCATTGATTGATCGACTCTAAACCAAAATGAGTTCAAGCTCTGTTGGTTTTGTACTAGGCAGACTCATCACCCTCCTCCAAAATGAAGCATCTTCCCTATTACGAGTTCCTGACGAAATCCGAGAAATGAAGCTTCTACTGGAAAGCATGAGTTCCTTTCTCGTTGATGCTGATAGGGTAGGGGCGGGAAGTCAAATCCAGAAGGTTTCGGTGAAAAACGTCCGGGAGCTAGCCTATGAAGTCGAAGATGTTATCGACGAATTCACTTATCATGAGAACAAGCGTCAACAGTGGCGGCGAGGTAACACTTGCAAAAGGTTCATCCAACGAGTCTTCATTTCCCAAAGGATTTGTATGTAAGGCATGAAGTAGCATCCAAGTTGCAGGACATCAACAAAAGGATGACAAGCATCACAGAGAGAGCCCATCAATTTGGAGTTCAAAAACTAGAAGAAAGGGCTACCGCTTCTCACTACGATCCTAATTGGAAGAAAAGACATAGCGAGTCATCTCTATTCTTTAAAGATGACGATCTCGTGGGAATAAAAAAGGCACAGCACGAGTTATTGGGGTGGCTACTAGCTGAAGAACCCCGACGCACTGTCATTTCTGTGGTCGGCATGGGCGGTTCAGGAAAAACAACCCTTGTTGCCAACACCTTCAACAAACAAAGTGTTAAACGACATTTCGAGTTCTGCACTTGGATTACCGTCTCCCAACAATATTCAATTGAAGATCTGTTTAGGTCCATTGTAAAAGACATCTACAACCAGACAACTGGAGAAGTTTCGATGCAGGTTGAAACCATGACCTACAGATGGTTGGTAGAGACACTCGTGCAATTCTTGCAGTCAAGAAGGTACCTCGTTGTTTTAGACGATGTGTGGAGCACTCATTTCTGGCAGGAGTTCAATATTGCATTGCCAGAAGGTATGCGAGGAAGCAGGGTCGTGGTTACTACTCGAAGAGAAGATGTAGTGCCTTGTCAATCCGGGTTTGTAAGCCATATCCACCGAATTCAACCCCTGAGAATGAATGATGCTTGGGAGCTTTTCTGTAAGAAAGCTTTTCCAAACGGTTTAGGAGGGTGTCCATCACATCTAGATGAATCACTGGCAAGAAATCTAGTTGAAAAGTGTGAAGGCCTGCCATTAGCTATTTCAGCTCTAGGAGGCTTGATGTCTTCAAAGAAGTCGATAACTGAGTGGAAAAGAGTTCATGATAATATGGCTTGGGAGCTAAGCAACAATCCTTCACTTGAAATAATGAAAACCATTTCTATGCTTAGCTATCATGATTTGCCTTTCCAACTCAAGCAGTGCTTCTTGTACTGCACTCTTTTTCCAGAAGATTATGAGATTGCGTGAAAAAGAATTATGAGACTTTGGATGGCAGAAGGCTTTCTAGAAATTGTTAACGACGTACAACCAGAAGCAGTTGCTGAAAGCTACCTAATGGAACTCATCAGCCGAAGTTTGATTCAAGTCACGAGGAGAAATGAGTTCGGAAGACCAAGGGAATTTAAAATGCATGACATTATACGAGACTTTGCACTTTCGATAGCAAAAGAAGAAAGTTTTCTTGCTGCATGTAATGGAGACAAAGGAGTAGAAGAGGGAGGAATTCATCGCTACTCGGTTCGAGTGAAGGATAAAGAAACAATGACAAGGAACGGTACATCTCAACTCCGTTCTTTGATCATTTTTGTTGATGAAAATTCTAAATTCAATAAATTTCCATATGGTTTAAAGTTGTTAAGAGTATGGGATTTAGAAAATGCACCAATGGATGAAGTACCAACCGAGTTTGGAGAATTATTTAATTTGAGATATCTGAACTTGTTAAGAACTCAAGTGAAGAAGCTCCCGAAGTCCATCGATAAACTTTTTAACTTGCAGTCATTACTCCTCAAGTTTGGTAAAATTAAGGAGCTTCCGACTGAAATTGGGAAGCTGCAAAATTTGAGGCATTTAAGTGCTTTCTATTTGGTAGAGAGCGAAGTGAGGGATGTCATGGAGGATGTTCAGTGCATAGAGGTATCCTCAAATATTTGTATGATAAAGGGTTTGCAAGTTCTAAACTATGCCAGAGCAACGAGTGGATTGTTAATTAAACTTAAAGAAATGGAACAATTAAGAAGGATTGGGCTTTCTGGATTGACAGAAACCGATGAAGAGCATTTGTGCAACTCTATTCAAAGAATGCAACACCTTCACTGCTTATGGTTGACTGCACTACCTCAGGCTGTATTAAAGTTGGATGCTCTTCCATCAGCCCCTCCTTACCTCGAGAGGCTTTTTCTAGTTGGGAAATTGAGGAAAGTGCCACATTGGTTTAACACCCTACTCAGCCTCAAATTCTTGTCCCTAGAGGGCTCTAGAGTGGGAAAAGCTGCAATTACTCACATCCAGACATTGCCTAATTTGTTGCGACTCAATCTTATGGGAAATGCATTTGTGGGAAAGCTTACGCTTCATTGAAGGATTCAAAAAGCTTCACTGGTTAGAGTTAGACGAATTATGTGAGCTGAAGGAGATTGTGATAGAGAATGGTGCGATGCCTGGTCTTGAATCATTGACCGTCTTGAGATGCAAGGAGTTGAGGCGATTGCCATACGGTTGGGAACGTCAAACCCATTTAAAGAGGGTGAGATTGTATGATGTTTCGAGTGAGCTGGTGGAGAGCATATGCGGAAAAGGTACAGACCACCTCCCTACTACACCACACATCCTCCTCACCAGAACTGACGATGAAGATGAAGATGAAGCCCAAGTAGAATCCAAGTGGATACATCATATCCTCAATTAGTTGATTTTTGTACAATCCCAGGTGCCATAAATCATGACAAACAGCCACCAAACCAACTCTTAATAACAATTACTGATGCATAACATTCTTTCCTTTTTCTGACCTTGCAGAAGTGCAACAAGATGTTCATGGATTGGCTGCTGGCTGGTTAAGGTCTGGTTCTAAGACAATTCAAGTATTCTCCATTTATACATATGCTTTTTACTTAATTTGGATAGGGCTTAAATAATTGCTAAACCTGAGTCAATCATCTCTCTTATGATAACCAGGAAGGCACTCAGTGAGTGTTGTATGCTCGACTATCATGTTATTAATATATTTATTCAAATAATTCTGGAACTTATATTCATTTGATGATATGATCCACAATGGCAACCAAACTCTATTTAATTTTATATTAAATCTTGACTTTTGATTGTGTTTCAAATATATGAAATACTGGTTTTAATTCAATTATACATATTCATAGAGATAAATATATCTATCTATTTCTATATTAAATTAAACAGGGACTTTGATCAATAATTTTTACTTTTGGTCCTCCAAAAAATTAATAATTAAATTTAAGTCATTCTATCCTCTTTTACTAAATGTCAAATTGTATCTTTAGTCTCTCATAACATTAACAATTCAATTTAAGCCTTTTTAGCACAAAAATTTTAATCTTAGTCCCAAAATTTTATAATTACATCTCGTTTCAGTAGGAAGCTCTTAATTTTATCCAATATATAATATAAACTCAAGTAATTAAATTTATACTCAATTTGAACAAAATCTGAAATAATAAAAGTTGTAAGAAAAGTAACATTAAACCTGAATCCTAAATTTCACAAACCTTATCCAATCATAAACCAACCCCACTCACCAAAAAGAAGAGTAGACTTTCTTATATGATCATACAATATACTATTTTTTTTATTAAGTTAAGGTGATTACAAAACATTGGGGATGTTTGGCAAACAACCGATAGCTGATAGCTGGTAGATGATTCCAGTAGTTAATTTGACAAACTGATTTGATTAGCTGATTTGAGAAACTGATTTGATTAACTGTTTATAGAAGTGTTCGGTAAGATTTAGCTGATAGATGAAATGGGTAAAATGACAAATAAGGGTATGATACACTTAGTTGTGAAGTACATATATGTTTTATAATATTTTAGTTTTTATTGGGGTGAAATTATTCGGATAAAATGCTTTTGACAAGAAATTAAAAATTCCTTAGGAAAATTAGAGAATATTTTTTAAATTTAATATTTACAAATATTAACATGTGACCAAAAAAATTACACCATAACAGGTCAACCGTTCCACAATTCCTTAATTCCTTTATCTCATTTCCGATCATATTCACAGAAGAAAACTTTATGCTTATCGTCTACAATTCAAATGGAATTGCTTTCATTTGACGAGATTTTGTATGCAGAGATGGATGTGTTTAAGGTGGGATGGCTGGTGCTTTCCTGGACTAGCAGGTCGTGTTGGTGTCCTCTCATTTTCTGGGTTTGAATTATTCATGAAAGCTGCTCATGTCATCTCCTTTTCACAGTCTAAATCGTAGAAAAAGGGGATTGCATCATTTTCGGAAAAGGCATTTGATGGGGAGCATTTATGTTTCACCGAAGGGTTCGAAAAGCTTCAACACTTACATTTAAACGGATTATCCTTAAAGAACTTACCGTTGTGGCATGCCAGGAGTAGAGACAACTGCCACACGGTTGGAAACATCATACGGAAGAGCAACTGACCACCTCCCCACTAAGCCACACATCATCCTCACCAGAACTGGTGAAGATGAAGCAGAAGCAGAAGCAGAATCCAAGTGGGTACATAAACCATGACAAATAGGTGCTAACTCTTAACACACTAATTAACAATTAATGATACATAACTTCTTTTCGTTTTCTTTTTTCTGAGCTTGCAGAAGTGCAACGAGATATTCATGGATTGTCTGGCTGGATCAAAGAAAATTCAAGTATTCTCCATATATGCATTCTTTTGCTTAATTTGCATAGGTCATGTATTGTAGGATGGAATATTGTCTCGTTAATATATTTGTTCATATAGTTCTTAAACTTAAATTGTCCATTCATTTGACGACCACAATCTTAATATTGTATGTGTAATACCCGAATTCCGGGTCAATAGTTTCGGTCAACTCGAAACCCATTAGTTGAGCCCATTAGATCGTCAAAGCTATTTTAGATCAATTCTTGAGAGTATTAAATCTAAGGTAGGCCCAAGAGTTTAGTTAGTGGTGGTTTTAAGTTGGGTAATAAGGAGAGGGACCAAGTTAGTAATTAAATTTATACTCAAATTGAACAAAATCTAAAATAATAAAAGTTGTAAGAAAAGTAACATTAAATCTGAATCCTAAATTTCACAAACCTTATCCAATCATAAACCAATCCCACTCACCAAAAAGAAGAGTAGACTTTCTTATATGATTATATAATATACAATTTTTTATTAAATTAAGGTGATTATAAAATAATATTTGTTTTAAATATTTTTAATCATTTAACAATTAATGCTCAGTAATCTTTACTGCAGCTGTTAGTGTTCAGATCTAAAATTTCTAAAAATAATAATTATTCTTTTAATTACTAAAATAATTTGATTAATACGATTATACAATATACTTCCTGCTTGGTTGTGTGAGGAAGAATATCAGCCACAACTCCTTTGGGGTCATGGGAATAATACTTAATAATAAATTCCCCACCCTTGCCAAAGTCTGAATCTCTTGTTATTGCCTTTGCCTTTAAATCATTTGATATCCGACAGTGACCAAGAAATTACACCATTGCAGGTCAACCTTTTCACTATTCCTTAATTCTTCCCCCCACAATTTCCCATCATATTCATAGCAGAAAAGTTCATGTTCATCGTCTACAAATCAAATGGAATTGCTGTCATCTGACGAGATTTTGCATGAAGAGATGGATGTGTTTTAAGGTGGGATGGCTGGTGCTTTCCTGGACTTGCAGGTCGTGTTGGTGTCCTCCCATTTTCTGGGTTTGAATTATTCATGAAAGCTGCTCATGTCATCTCCTTTTCGCAGTCTAAATCATAGGAAAAGGGGATTACGATGTGAAGCCACTGCTTTAATTGTCTCTCTTCAAATTAACCTTAAACCCCGGCTACCCCAGGGATTTAAGAGGCTTGTTTTGAGAAATAATTAATAAAAATTAATACTACATTCTTTAAGGAAATAGGAACGTTGGAAATTTATTTAAGAAATTAGGTTAAAAGAAATAGGAAATTATAAGGTTATCCAAACTATTAAAAATAAGGTAAACTACAAAAATTGTCCCGTAATTATATGATGTTGTTTTATTGAGTTTCCTGATTATTAAAAGTTATATAATTAATGGCCGTATGAGTTGAATGTTAACATGCTAATTGAGATATAGTAGTCGTTTGATATTTTGATGTCAGATTTTATCATATCTCATTCAACAGGTTAACGTTCAGTTCAGATTGTAATCAATTTCTTAACGGAAAATGATGAGTTTGGAACATAATGAATAATCAAATGACCGTTTTGTAACTTTTAATAATCGAATGACTCAACAAAGCAACATTCTATAATTGAAGGACCATTTCATAACTTTTAATAGTCAGAGAATGTACGACCCAAGCGACCTCAGTGTTAAATAAATTGTTGTTACTCCTTGAGGTCCGGGTTCGAACACTAGGAATGTCAGGGGTGTGAGCGTTTAATGTTAAAGGGTTGAGAGTTATCTTTAAACATATACTTCCTTATACTTATCCCGGATTAATTTTAAAAAACTAATAGTCAGATAACTTAATAAAACATCATCCTATAATCAGCGATAAACTTTCTAATTTAGAA
This sequence comes from Hibiscus syriacus, assembly GCF_006381635.1. Taxonomy (NCBI): domain Eukaryota; kingdom Viridiplantae; phylum Streptophyta; class Magnoliopsida; order Malvales; family Malvaceae; genus Hibiscus; species Hibiscus syriacus. The sequence goes on from NW_024062730.1 coordinate 395,800, forward strand.
TTCTTTAAATACATCGAAAATTCAAAAAGATATTTTTTTGAGTATAATCACATGTATCTCGTCCATTAATTAATTAATTAATTCGAACAAGATATTATATACTTCATCTACAACATTAACTATTAGTGGCATGTAGAAAATATTTATATTTAATATTCGGATTTGAATTACAGTAAATGGAAGCAAGTAACCGGCCAAAAAGAATTGAAAGCAATATTCATCACTCAAGAATATTTATTTTAAATATTATCAAGTCCCAATCATTTAATAATAAACGCTACATAATCTAACTGCTACGATTAGTACTCGAACCCGTAACCTCTAGCATAGATAATAATTCCTTTAACTACTAAAGTAAGTTAATTCATGCTTCAATTATGTTCTTTTCGTTCTGTACAACCCACACTTTAACAGATTAACTATCACCTATTTCGATTCCCTTTCTGTAAATTTTCTTTTAAGCGTTTGCCCCCCTTTGGCCTTCTCCTTGAAAGAACACAGATTATGGCCTCATTCGTTCCATGAATATGGAAGCCTTTTTTCCCCATATGGATATTGTAAAAAGACAATTAAGGTTGCTTAATCATTTAGGTCTCATCCATGGTTCACTCGAATGCAAACAAGGTTGTATATTCATGCATGTGGCCCCTTGTATATCATTTTCTTGATGGCGTTTAGACAATGTTTCGTCTCAAATAATGACCAAGTGTTTCAAGTCCCTACTTTAAAGGAGTTTGTAAAGTCATTAATTCCACTTGTAAAATCCAAAAACACATTCATTTTCGATCAGTATCCATCAATAACTTACATTTCCGATTCTGCTGCTTGATCGCTCCAAACTCCATTCACTTGGCTAAAATTTCGAGATTGATCCGATGAGTTCCCAAGGTTTCTAAAGTGTATTGGCTACAATTCATTGCTTTTCGTCGTGATCATGACATAGATTACGATTTATTGTAAAAGTTCATATCGTAACATCGATCGTTGTAATCATAATTAAAGTGAAAAGATAATATAAATCACAGCGGAATTAAAACAGGGTAAGCTTCAAGAAACAAACATAATTAGCCAAACTAATGGAGGCAATCATGTGGCTAAAGGTCATGCCTCCTATGTGAAAACGTTAATCAAACAAGCTAGGGTACTTTATTTTAGTGTTCAAGAGAGTTTAAACCTTTGCAAGCATGTCCTTCTGTTGTTCTTCGAGTTGAATTTCCTTCTCGTTGGTGTAAAGGTTGATGCATGTGTACCATTTGGCACAGAGCACGTAGATTATAAAATCGAGAGCGGCTAGACCGGCGATAAGGAAGTAGAACCGATCCATATGGCCTTGGTTCAAGTCGGCCGGGATCCAACCTGGACTGTTACCTCTTGCTGTGATCCCCATGACAATGCTAACTAATAAACTGCTGACGTAGTTTCCGAGTGAAATGGACGCCATGCAGAGGGAGCTTCCGAAGCTTTTAATGCCGTCGGGAGCTTGTCCGTTGAAGAACTCCAATTGACCGACGTACATGAAAACTTCCGATGCACCGACTAGAACATATTGTGGAACTTGCCAAAATATACTCAGAGAACTTTTTCTCTCGCCCAGGGTCACATATTTGAGTCTATGTATCTCGGTGACACCGGCTGCGACCATTGCGAACATTCCGATCACGAGGCCGATTCCCATTCTTTGAAGCTCGGTCAATCCCTTGGGGTTACCGTTAAATCTTCGGGCCAAAGGCCCGAGGATTTGTCGATAGACTCCGGTGGTAATAAGAACGCTGCAGATGTCGAAAGCAGACATGCTGGCAGGCGGAAGGCGGAAGTCTCCGAGTTTCGAGGCCATTACATCTCCTTGCTCCACAAAAGGGATGCCATTTGAGTGAAGATAACAGAATAAATTATGGTGCATAGCCAAATAGGTAACATTTTTAGTACACATTTGGCTTCTTCAACTTGAGTTACGGTGCAAAGCCTCCATGGATCTTTTCCACACATATCATCTTGTGTTATTGTAGCCGCCCTGTCCAGGAACCTGCAAGTAAATACAGAGCAAGGTAGTAAATGTTAAGATTTGAACTCGAGACTCGTTAAAACGATATCTTCTATCCACTTACTTAAAATCATCACTGTGGAGAATTTTTCTGCTGCCTTTGATTGCAGATTCTGTTCCTTCCACCTCATACAATTCATCTGCAGTAGCCGGCACGACATCGAACTTCCGATAAGCAGCGACGAATACTTGGCCGACTCGAGGAAGCGGGTTGCCACATGGCTTTACATACCTATATCTTGATGTTCCCAACAAGTACAACAGTAAGGCTATAATTGCAGAACCTAACGAAACCAAGAAGCCAAGCGTCCATTCTCCTGAGTCCTCGTAGTAAACCAGTATGGTGTTTGAAAACAAAGATCCGACGTTAAGTGCAAAGTAGAAGTAACAAAAGAATGTAGCTTTCGAATACGCCGCCCTCGGGTTCGAATCATCAAACTGGTCTGCCCCGAAAGTGGCTATCGTCGGTTGATGTCCACCGTATCCGAATGCTATCAGATATATCGATAAGTAAAAGATACCGACACCGACTGGCGATGAGTGTGCGCAGATCTTCGTCCCATCGCCGCAACCAGCAGGGTTTATCAAGAAAAGCCATGAAGCAAAGGACAATAGCCCCAAACCCTGAAAACACCATTCTCAATATCAATCCGAGACTGATTATTGATTAAACGCAGAAAACATTTCGATATTCAGATATATTACCAGCACGAGTATGAGCTGAAAGACGGCACAAGTCAAGTAACAACCCCAGTAGGAATCGCTGAGGAACGCTCCGATCAACGAACAGAGGTAAACGGTTCCGGTCCATTTGCTGACATTATTAGCAGCATCGGCATTATCTTGGTCTAGAACCCTTGTCAAGAACAAAACCAAGTTCACACTTACTCCAAAGAAAGCTAACGTTGCCAGGCCCTGATTCACTGCAACAAAACACAAGTTCATCAGTCATTTCTCATGTTCACTTCATATGAACAGTATAACTTCAGGTACAAAAGATCATTTAAATGCTTATTTGAGAAGTACCCAGTAAAAGACTTGCATAATTCCATCCTCCCGAGTTCTTCCTCTCATTTTCGTTCACTGTAATTTCAGTCTCGTGAACAGCCATTGATGGTTTCTTCTGCAAGAAAACAGCGGGAACAATTAAGATAAACTTACCTAGACTTTAACGGAAGGCAAGCTATCAAGAGATAGAAAAGGAAGGTTTCTTGTTAGGAGAGAAGAGATGATAGGATGGTACGAGAAACAATACGAGGGAAGAATCCATTATATATATACATATAAAATTTATATTTGAAGTGACACCATTACTTAAATAAATAATATTTTATAATCTAATAATTATTATATAATTTTATTAAGAAATATACAGAATCATTCATCATCAAGAAAAAGATAGAAATTAATACGAAGAGTGTATGCCACATATATTAGGTCATTTTTTTCTTCCATGAAATATTGGTTAGTGGGATTTTTATTTTCAATTTGAAAGTGATATTCCATCATTATCTCTGTGCTAAGTTTTTCAAAATATATTTGATATTCACTCCTAAATTTCACTCTTCTATGATCTGCTGTTTTCTCTACACTGCAATCACTTATTTAATTCCGGGTTTTTCAATTATCTAAATGACTTAAATACAAAGAACAAAAATCCAACCAGTAGAGGCTTTATTAATTTCATCATTTACCATATGGAACAGTTTCAAACTGTGCATAAACCTGAAAATCCAAGTAACAATCAAACAGTTAAAAGAAATTGGATAAACTATGTAGAGGATCATCGAATCTTTTAATTTTGTCAATCAAGTCAACTACTGTTAACATGTGACGAATTAATTCTCAAAGAATTAACAAAATCGGTATAATTGCACATTTGGTCCGGTGATTAAGCACGTCCCGTACTCCCCAAATACCCAAGTTCAATTACTCTCAACCTCATCCTTAAATAAATTATCTAATCATATAGTAGCACATATAGTCATCTTATTAAAAGATAAAACCATTGGATGAAATTAAACTTAGAACTAAATTAAAGGAATGTGAAAGTAATTAGAATCAAATGTGTAATGATATTTTTTTTAACTCTCACGTTAACTCCTCCATCAAAAATTAACTACAAGTGGCTTGATTTACATTAACTAAATAATTAAGTGATACGATTGATAAAATAAAAAAAAATCAATTGCTAGATTATAATCCCCTCGTAATGAATTGGCCATAACTCTTAGGGTGTGTTTGGTTGGGGGAATGCGAGATTCCCATGGGAATGAAATCCACATTCCCCCGTTTGGTTGGATGTGAATGTCATTCCCTGTAATCTTATATTACCAATAGTGGATTTTTTGGCATATTATCGGGAATGTCATTACCTCCATTTCCTTAGATATTGTTGGATTACCAGCGTTTTGGACAAAAATGCCCTTAAAAAAATTCTTTCAAAAAAATTCTTTCAAAAATATCCTTATTCTGTCGTTGAATAATAAAAATTCTACGAAGGTTAAATTACAAATTTATCCTTAAACTATTTTAGATTTACAAAAAATGTATAATTAAAATTTTATATGAAGTTAAGGGGTTAAAATAAAATTTTACCATTTCATTAAACCTTTTTATATTTTCAATTTTGTAAAAAAAATTATATAATTTTTATGAATTTAAATTTTTTAAAGAAAATATATAAATAATTTCCAACTTGTTAAAAAAACAAATATATAATAAGGACAATTTGGTCAAATATACATTCTAATAATCTTTTATTCCTTTAACCAAACACGATAATCTTACATTCCTGCTAAACCAACCAAATACAAAATATAACATTCTCAGTAATCCTATCCCCTGGTAATCTTTTATTCCCACTGGTAATCTTACATTTCGTGAACCAAACGCACCTTTAGGTGTAATGACATTACACTTTCAACCAGAGATCCATTTATAAATCTTGAAGATGATGTTGTTTAGAAAGATAGATGGGCCAAAAATAACAAATAAATATCAATAAGGTTTATAATAAGAGAAAATAACCTCAGTGACCGAAAATGCTTTGTAATATACGATTTTGACCAATTTTTTTGGATTTGCCAAAATGGCCAAGTAAATCGCAATGCGATCGATAATTCGCAACGCGATCTCCGGTATCGCAAATCAGTTTCCAGATTTGCAACGCGATAGTCGAAGTTCTCCGGGAGTAAATATCATATAAAACTTTAACTCTAATTGATATTAAAATTCTAATTATAAAATATATAAAAATCATATCTTTTAGATAGAGATAGGCATCCACATAAATAAATAAATATTAATTCATAACAAAAATCTAATTATATTAGTATTATTCGCAAATACTTCTAAAAATTGTTCTATTTTGGCCTTTAGTATGCTTTAGACGACATATTATATTTGGTGGCACGGGATGTTATGTTATTTTGGTTTGTCCTTTGAAATCGTAGCTTTGTTAGATTTCCCCCCGATATTTTGGTCTTGTCATAATTTAACAACCACAAATAATGAGATTAAAGGATATAAATAGTAGTAATATTTGATTCATTGTGTCACGGGCTAGGAACTTGGGTCCGAGACACTGGTGCAAGTGTCCGACAGAGAGGTTCAAGACAGAGGATCGGACTTGCTAAGACATTGGTGCAAGAGTCCGAAAGGGAATCTCAAGATAGTTATCGGGCTTGCCAAAGCCACCAGACTTGGCCCATCGCTTGGAGAATGCTATAGAGCCCGTTCACATTGGCCGTGCAGAAAAGGAAAGTGGCATCATATCTGAAGATGATCACAGAAGCTCGGTAAATATGGCAAGAGGCAACAAAATCAGGAAGATATTGTGGGAAAATCTTACCATATCCAGTGTGAACACCTATCCAAGGAAAGAATCCTACTAATGGATGTAATTAGGAAGGATTTGGTTGTAATTCCTTGATTTAGGGGATTTGTCATTAATTGGGCAAATCATAGCCGTTGATGTAAAACGATCTAGGCCATTGATTGAGAGGGAGCTCAACTATAAATAGAGAGCTCTCCTCCTCATTTGTAATGACCCAATTCCATTCTTCTCTTTGAGAGAGTAATAAAGCTCTGAGGCATTTGCTCTATGTTTCTGAGTTCTTTAGTTTCTTTGTTCTTGTTGCCTATCTCGGTGGTCAGGAGTAGCCACCTTCGTGTTAGCACTTCCACACGATAGTCCGACCTTGTCGGCATTCTAAAGCTTCCGCAATCCGAAGCCTTGAGGGCTTGGTTCCAACCTTTGTGAGTTTGCACACTCACTTAGCTTGGGTAAGGCTTACTTAGTCGCCGAGAAGACCGAGGAGCGTCTAAAGCGTCTAAGGCCGCACGACCCGTCAGACCTTGACTCTGATATTCCGACGGTGTGAGGCGTCGAAGTTCTGGGGGCGTGACAAGTGGTATCAGAGCGAGTCGTTGTGGGCAAGCAACGATCGTTTCAACCGTGTTTTGGTGGAAGGTGCGAGTCGGGTAAGTTTGTTTTACTTACTTTCAATCAATTTACTTTGATAATTGAATGGGGCACAAGAAAAGAGGAGTTTCCGCACGCAAAGGCAAGGAGTGCCATGGTGGGAAACGGGAAGAGAGTCCGTTGGGCTCGAGAGCATCGTCGGTGTCCAAGCATGAGGATGCCGTGATGAGTTCGCAAGGAATGCTCGAGGCAACGATAGCACACCAAGAGGAGCCGGTTCTCGAGGTAGAGAGGCTCAAGGGTGACGCCGAAGGCATGTCCGAGCGAGACACGTTCTCTCATGAAGACGAGGAAAGTCTTCACGAGGAACAAGAAGAACTGACGATCGACGAGAAGTGGGTTTATTGGATGGAAGTTATTGCTGACCATACCGAGAAGCTCATTAATCTAGAGCATATCTCAACTTCGTGGGAACAAAGGGTCGGTAGACTTGAACAAGCCGAGGATGAGGCCAAGTAGACCCAAGGTGTTGTGGAATCATGCCTTGATCGATTAGAGTCCATGGAGGGCAGATTCAAGGTCGAGACGCAACGAGTTCTTGACGAGTTAGAGATGGTTCGAGGGAGAAATGCCCAAGAAGCCGAGGTAGCGGCTTTGAGAAGCGAGGTGGATGAGCTCAAGAGGGAGCTACTCATATGCAAGGGAGCAATGAGTGAATGGGGTGCGCTCAAGACCTTCTTGGAAGGACTTAGACCAGGGGCGATGCTCGGGGGAGAGCAAGGTGATGCCCAGAGATTTTCGGAAGCCATAGCTGTAGCCGGAACGCCGACTGAGCTTGCAGATGTCAAGCCAAAGAGCGATGTGTCGTCCAGGCCCATGCCCAGGGATAGTGGCAACAATGGGGGAGACCGGGAAAAGGTGCAGCGGGGAGATGGTATAGAAAGCTCTTCGAGTGGCCAAGTTGAGCCAACGACTGTTCGCGGCCAAGGAAAGCCATCGGGTAAGAATGGCAAGGCCAAGTCCGGGGAAAAGAAGAAGGCGAGCAAGGAAAAGCTCAAGTGCTACTTCTGTGATGGTCCTCACTTGATTAGAGGATGTCCCGAGAAACGTCGCCTTACAACCATCATGGAGAGGATGGGAGAAGGAGGAGTAGCAAGCATTGGCGGAGGCAGAAGAGTTCAAGCTGCCAAGTCAAGGGAAAGACTTGGTCCGATTGATGGGATCAATGCGGCCAAGCAAGGAGACAGACAAGGCAAGGCTATTGATGTTGAGACAGCCAAGCCTAGACGAAAGCCCGATGCGATTGCGAATGATCGAGCAATCAAGTCAGGGGCAAGACTTGACGAGGCTACATGTTCCAAAGTAGTCGAATCAAGGGGAAAGCATGGTGCGACTACAAGTTCTCAAGTAGTCAAGCCAGGATCGAGACGTGATGAGACTGCGGGTGTCAAAGCAGTCGAGCACAGGAAAGGACCCGGTGCGATAGCAAGGGATAAAGCCGTCAAGCCGAGGGTTCAAAGTGAGCAGGTTCGCTCACAATATGCCAGGATGGAGGCGTGGTCCAAGTTGAGGCGCCTCAGGCATAAGGGGACACTGAAGGAGTATGTGAGCCGATTCAGAGGACTCATGCTCAAAGTCCCAAGTTTGACTGACGAAGAAGGGTTCTTCACCTTCATGTTCGGATTAAAGCCGTGGGCACAGAAAGTGTTGGAGCGAAGGGAAGTCAAGGGGCTGTCTAAAGCCTTGACAACCGCCGAGTCCATCAAAGAATTTGGAGTCAAGAAGAAGACTTCCAAAGCAAAGCCCAAAGCCGAGGGTAGCGGCAGGAGATTCCGAAATGAAGGCAAGTCGGATGATGAGGAAGGTTGTTCCTCGAGTGGTAGGGAAAGTCCACTCAATGATGAACCAGACGGTGGATCTGGTAATGATGTGTGCACTAGTTCAAGTGACACAGATGATAAGCCGAGGGTAAGAGTCGAGCAAGCGAAGGGGCGCAAACTTGAGGTGCCAACAGTGTTGCAAGATTACCCAAGGGGAGCCGAGTCATCCAAGGTGATGGATGAGCCCAGGATCGAGTTGTCCAAAGAAGAGGACGAACCAAGGATCGAGGGGGCGTTGCAACTTGGCTCAATACGGTTCATTTCTGCCAAAGCAAGTAGAGGCCAAGGGCAGACTGAGTTGACCATGTCCAAGGAGTCGAGACAAGGGCTTACCAAGGATGTTCAAGAGAGGAACAATCCTTCAAAGACTCGTAGACAAGAGTCGAAGGAGGCCAAGACGTTGAGGGACAAGGCAACCATGGAGACACCACCCATTTCAAAGGTGGGAAGCGAGCTCCAACCTTCGTGTTAGAAGGGATGAAGCAAGGAGGGGCATCGGACTTTGCCGCTAGAAAGTGCCGATGCAGGATGGCGCAAAGAACTCCAATGACAAGGGTTCAATGCGGGGAGTGTCAGACTTCATGGAGTAAGAAGGGCTGACGCAAAAATTTGAGCAAATGCCAACTAAATCAGAGGGGAAGGTACATCTCAACACTATTCTTGTGTTCTTGTGAGCTTGATTTGCAACTTTAAGTGAGTTTAGGTCGGGCAAGACCTAACTCTTAACGCGGATGGAACAAAGTTTTGGATGGGATCCAAGACTTTGCCACAAAGGACAAGGAGGTCCAAGTCGAGGCAAATCAAGACTTGTAGGAAGGAGTTCCTACGGAAGAGATGCACTTGTGGGCGTGTTAGCCTATTTCATCACTTGGCGGCAAGAGCCGAAGCAAGCACAACCATTATGGGAGGCTGAGTCCTTATGGGGGGACATGAGCAAGCGAAGGCGTCGAAAGGCAACCAAGTTGATGTGAAGTATGGCGCGAGGGATCGTGAAGTTACATGCGGCAGAAGCCAAGGCAAGCAGTTCGTATGAGAGGACCGCAACAAGCCAAGGCAAGGAAAAGTATCCAGAGTGGTGTTGCCCATGATCGTTGAGTGCAGCGACGAGGGCGTCTCTAAGTTCAGTGGGGGAGAGTGTCACGGGCTAGGAACTTGGGTCCGAGACACTGGTGCAAGTGTCCGACAGAGAGGTTCAAGACAGAGGATCGGACTTGCTAAGACATTGGTGCAAGAGTCCGAAAGGGAATCTCAAGATAGTTATCGGGCTTGCCAAAGCCACCAGACTTGGCCCATCGCTTGGAGAATGCTATAGAGCCCGTTCACATTGGCCGTGCAGAAAAGGAAAGTGGCATCATATCTGAAGATGATCACAGAAGCTCGGTAAATATGGCAAGAGGCAACAAAATCAGGAAGATATTGTGGGAAAATCTTACCATATCCAGTGTGAACACCTATCCAAGGAAAGAATCCTACTAATGGATGTAATTAGGAAGGATTTGGTTGTAATTCCTTGATTTAGGGGATTTGTCATTAATTGGGCAAATCATAGCCGTTGATGTAAAACGATCTAGGCCATTGATTGAGAGGGAGCTCAACTATAAATAGAGAGCTCTCCTCCTCATTTGTAATGACCCAATTCCATTCTTCTCTTTGAGAGAGTAATAAAGCTCTGAGGCATTTGCTCTATGTTTCTGAGTTCTTTAGTTTCTTTGTTCTTGTTGCCTATCTCGGTGGTCAGGAGTAGCCACCTTCGTGTTAGCACTTCCACACGATAGTCCGACCTTGTCGGCATTCTAAAGCTTCCGCAATCCGAAGCCTTGAGGGCTTGGTTCCAACCTTTGTGAGTTTGCACACTCACTTAGCTTGGGTAAGGCTTACTTAGTCGCCGAGAAGACCGAGGAGCGTCTAAAGCGTCTAAGGCCGCACGACCCGTCAGACCTTGACTCTGATATTCCGACGGTGTGAGGCGTCGAAGTTCTGGGGGCGTGACAATTGTATTAAATTATTTAATTATTAGAGTTTAAATTATAATATTTTGAATGAAATAAATTAGGTTGAGAGAATTTTACTTATAATAGACTTTTATAATATATGATTTGAATTAATTGATTATAAATTATATAATGAAAGTTATAAAAAAAGTATATAAGATCGATCTATTCACAAGTTATCCTTCAGTTAAAGTGGTTTAGCTCTATCCAAATCTAAAATAAAAAATAATAAATATTTAAATTTATTTATAAAAATATATAAATATTATCTCATTAAATTATATGCATTTTTCGGAAGAAGTTATAAATTTGTAATACCCCGAATTTCGGATCAATAGTTCGGGTCAACTCGAAACCCGTAATTTGAGCCCATGAGATCTCCTAGACCAATTCTTAAAGGTATTGGGCTTCAGTCGGCCCAAAAGTAAAGGGGCAAGTTGTAACACCCCCAACTCGTATCCGACCCGGATACGAGTCCGAAGTGTCACATTGACTTTTCAAACATTTATTCGTATAAAATAGTGAGTAATTTAAAAACTTTTATAACATTTAACTTATTCAAAACGTTTATAAAATATATCAGAGTTCATACAATTTATATCTTTAGACTACATGCCAACTACACTCTATATACAGTACATATATTTTCTGATCTGGCATTTGGTAAGGAGAACTGACCTGTCTTGCTCCGCATTACTCTTTACTCTTCTCGAAACCTACGTGTGAAACAATCACACGCTAAGTCGTTGACTTAGTGAGGCATATAAAACATATAATATTTCATATAACATAAAGCATACATAAACATATACCATCATTATCATAATCTCTATCATTATCATTAAGAAACACACAAAACATCATATGGTTCATGTAACACATTTCAAACCATTTATAAACCCATCGTATACATATCACATTCAGTATGTTTGTTTAATCTCTTTATTAGCCCATGTACACTAGTGAGAACTTAAGGTATGTGAGTACATTGAGGTTGTGCACACATATTCTGTTACCACAGCTCGATCAATGTCCCGAATGACCTATCCAGAGGTCACAAGGAACCTCGGTAACTATCCAGAGGTCATAAAGATCCTCGACAACTGTCCATAGGTCCCGAAGAACCTAGGTATACTGTCCATATGTTCCTTAGAACATAGGTATACTATCCATATGTCCCGAAAGACATAGGTAATTATGTCCATATGTTCCGTAGAACATAGGTAAACCCTCGACTCTTGGCATGCCAACTATACCACTAGCTCTCATATTACATAACATGGGCATTATCATTATGAATACATTTCTCATCACTTGTTCTTTCTCTTCTGTCACATACCACATGTATGTGTAACCATGTATTTCATATCATATATCTTATAATAGATTCTTATATCATCATTTGTTTCCTTCCTACCTATTCACAATCACACTAACATGTAATGCAAGCAAGATGTATTAATACATACATGAAATCACATAACTTATATCATATCATTTCTCTTATAAACACATATCTTTTCTTTTCTGTCACGTATCACATATACGTGTAATCATTAATCTTATAATCCCATGTTCTTTCTCTCTTCTGTCACATACCCTATGTATGTGTAAACATATATCTCATAAACATATATTTATGAATCTCATATCGTATCACCTATTCACATAAACATGTAATCCACTTTCACATATCACTTAACATATTTTTCTAATATGATCACATAACTCATATTATCTATCTCATGTCATATTCTCATGTATTTACTTAATTCAGTTTCACATAGCTTGTCACATAGGCATGTATTCTCATATATATTATAATTTCATATAGTTCAATATCACATATCACATATACATGTAATCATGTACTCATACACATATAAGCATCATATCATTCACAAATCAAATAACATTTTAGGAGTCACTTCTTACCATAGTAACTCCATCACTGGCTCATCACAAGCCAATGTTTATTCGATAACATAAGTACAATTAAATTGCACTCACCTTGGTCTCACTAGTCAATTCCAATCTCTTATCTTTCCCTTGATCGATCTTACTTGTCAAATGTTCCGGAATTTCTTTACGCGCAGAATCTACATAAATGTACATTTTGAGGCAATCATTAGATACCTACACCTTGTAATTGGATACTAGCAACTTAAACAAACTTATTAAACCAATATTTATAATTTTCCTTTAGGGGGAATCGGTTCCCTCCTGTGGGGGTATCGGTTCCCCTCTGGCATTCTGGAATTCCATGTTCGTTTGAAGGGGTATCGGTTCCCCTTGAATGGGTACCGATTCCCCTTGCCCAGAAATCACATTTTTGATCTCGAAATTCACTTCATTTCAGCTTAAACCTTCATATTTTACTTCCTTTAATATTCCTAACTTCCCTACACATATTTAAACTCATTTCTATTCCATAATCACTTCTTTAAACCCAAAATTCCATCATTTACATGGCATTCAAGAATCACACTAAATTTTCAATGTGTTCTAATTCCAATTCTAACACTTCATACTTCTTAATTAGATTGATGACAAGTCAAATTCATCCATAAACTCAACAACCATACCATATCAAAATTTCATCTTAAAACTCATATTACAAATTCCTTCTTAATTCATTTATCTTATTGTTTAAATCCCATATAAGCTTTCCTTAAGCTTATTTAATACCCAAAGAATCAAACTAAGCTTAAAACTCAAGAATTAACCAACTGAAATTAAACTTACCTATTGTAGCTAAGCCCCACGTGAAGAAGAGAAAGCAAAAAGAAGAAAGCTTCCAGATAGCTCTCTTCCCACGTTTTTCACTCTTTATAAAAGGGTAAAAATATCTTTTAAAGGAAAAAGACCATAATACCCTTAATTTCCTTTAATAATTACTAAATAACCTTCATCATATATTCCAATAATCATTGAATTATTTCATTCTTCTACTTTAGTCATCAAATTCTGAAACTTTTCAATTTAGTCACTAACCCGGTATTGTGGATGTTACAACTCTCCCCTCCTTATAAGAAAATTCGTCCTCGAATTTTCACTGCACATCTTAATAAGAACATATCTTCTAATGTTCTTATGTTGCTTCCCTGACTTATTCTTTCTTGTCATCATCAGAAACTTACTTTTCAATCCTTTAGTTTTCCAACTATCTTTTTCGTTTATACATTCATCTTCTGTTGCTTATCATATAAACAATAACCAGTAATACCAATCCATTGTTGTCTTTTCTCTCATTCGATTATGCATTTTTCCTTTGACCTTTCTAAAATTCCATATAATGTCACTCATCACGTTGACAGTAACATCCATCTCATCACTCTATATCATAAATCCATCTATTTCTTCATAACTCTCTAATTACCTTATAACCATACCAAACTTGTATTTCGTCATCATTTGACCAAAACACAACTTTAAATCTTCTTCAATTGTGATTAAACATATACTTTAAGGAGTCAAACAATATTTTCACATCACCTTGCACACTTTTCGTGTTTCTATATCGAACTTATCATTTACACTTCCATACGAATCCTCACTTCATTCACTATATCACATTTACGTAATCAAAAAATATACAACTATATCCAATACAATTTCATCACAAAGTCTTGTTAGTCAACGCTAACTCTTTCATTCTAAAGTACAAATCCTTATCATCTACACACTCTTTCTTATACACAATACTATCCCTTTGTTTCAAATTCATAACTCTGATTTCATTCATATAATGTTACTTATCCTATAGACAGTAACATCAATTCTTATCACTCAAAATCAAAAATCAATCAATTGATTTCTTTCCTCATTTTCTAATTAATTCACCGCAATCCAAACTTTTACTCATTCTTTCATCCTTGTCTGTATTACGATACACATAATCTCTTTTTATATAACCTTACATACTTTTCTTACTTCTAATCAAACTTATAATCTGCACTTCCTTAGAATCCTTTATCATTTTTAATCCTTTCATTATCAAAATCTTCTTATAACATAACTAAACTATATCTTTTCATAACTTTGATAATCAACTTTACTTGTATAGAACCTCATTCTTATCATCTATTGTACTTGTATTTCCTTCAAACATACAAATCTTTATCTTCTTCACCACAACACCTTACTATGATCAAACTATACAACTGTATCCAAATCCTCTTCATATTTTGGTTATCATAACCTGTCAATATATTATAATTTCATTACATTTTCATCACATACTCTTGTTAGCCAATGCTAACTCTTTCCATCTAGAATACAAACTCTTTTACAAACAATAACAGCGTCACTTGATTTTTTTTTAATATCCTTATGGTGACACTCGTTCACCATATTCCATCTTATCCACATAATAACAAACTTCTCAATTTAATTTCTCCACTATGGAGAAATGAACATCTTCTAGCATTATCTTCATATAATTTATCCAAAGGTCTGTAACAACAGAACCTTTCTCAAATTCACCCTTGAACTCGGGTACACTTAACTCTATTCGATACATTCATTCTATGAGTTAACAAAGTATACAATTTAAAACACATCGGAATATCATTCAACATCATGAATCATTCTCTAATCTTATACATGCATTCCCTGAGGTTTTTGCTCTTCTCCCTGCTTGGCCAGGGCAGGTGAATGCTATTACCTTCAGGTCGATCGCCTTGTGCTTTACTTTGGAAGTTCTCATACATTCATGTGCTCATATCATTACTTCTATCACATATCACGTGTGCATATGATCCTCCAATTCATATCATATAACATATGTCATTTGTATATGTTCACATATCATCTATCATATTATATAAACATATATATATCTCATAACTCATTCTCAGTATTCACTTATCTTATATAACATAACAATTTAACTCTATTAACAAGACATCACACTCCTTACCCTATCAGATCAGAAAAATTTTCACGTTGTGTTGGCATGTACACTTTTTAAAACACTTTCGACTTCGTTTTTAGCCTAGAATAGGCTAAACCGTAGCTCTGATACCATTAAATGTAACACCCCAACCCGTATCCGACCCGGATACGAGTCCGAAGTGTCACATTGACTTTTCAAACATTTATTCGTATAAAATAGTGAGTAATTTAAAAACTTTTATAACATTTAACTTATTCAAAACGTTTATAAAATATATCAGAGTTCATACAATTTATATCTTTAGACTACATGCCAACTACACTCTATATACATTACATATATTTTCTGATCTGACATTTGGTAAGGAGAACTGACCTGTCTTGCTCCGCATTACTCTTTACTTTTCTCGAAACCTACGTGCGAAACAATCACACGCTAAGTCGTTGACTTAGTGAGGCATATAAAACATATAATATTTCATATAACATAAAGCATACATAAACATATACCATCATTATCATAATCTCTATCATTATCATTAAGAAACACACAAAACATCATATGGTTCATGTAACACATTTCAAACCATTTATAAACCCATCGTATACATATCACATTCAGTATGTTTGTTTAATCTCTTTATTAGCCCATGTACACTAGTGAGAACTTAAGGTATGTGAGTACATTGAGGTTGTGCACACATATGCTGTTACCACAGCTCGATCAATGTCCCGAATGACCTATCCAGAGGTCACAAGGAACCTCGGTAACTATCCAGAGGTCATAAAGATCCTCGGCAACTGTCCATAGGTCCCGAAGAACCTAGGTATACTGTCCATATGTTCCTTAGAACATAGGTATACTATCCATATGTCCTGAAAGACATAGGTAATTATGTCCATATGTTCCGTAGAACATAGGTAAACCCTCGACTCTTGGCATGCCAACTATACCACTAGCTCTCATATTACATAACATGGGCATTATCATTATGAATACATTTCTCATCACTTGTTTTTTCTCTTCTGTCACATACCCACATGTATGTGTAACCATGTATTTCATATCATATATCTTATAATAGATTCTTATATCATCATTTATTTCCTTCCTACCTATTCACAATCACACTAACATGTAATGCAAGCAAGATGTATTAATACATACATGAAATCACATAACTTATATCATATCATTTCTCTTATAAACACATATCTTTTCTTTTCTGTCACGTATCACATATACGTGTAATCATTAATCTTATAATCCCATGTTCTTTCTCTTCTGTCACATACCCTATGTATGTGTAAACATATATCTCATAAACATATATTTATGAATCTCATATCGTATCACCTATTCACATAAACATGTAATCCACTTTCACATATCACTTAACATATTTTCTAATATGATCACATAACTCATATTATCTATCTCATGTCATATTCTCATGTATTTACTTAATTCAGTTTCACATAGCTTGTCACATAGGCATGTATTCTCATATATATATTATAATTTCATATAGTTCAATATCACATATCACATATACATGTAGTCATGTACTCATACACACATAAGCATCATATCATTCACAAATCAAATAACATTTTAGGAGTCACTTCTTACCATAGTAACTCCATCACTGGCTCATCACAAGCCAATGTTTATTCGATAACATAAGTACAATTAAATTGCACTCACCTTGGTCTCACTAGTCAATTTCAATCTCTTATTTTTCCCTTGATTGATCTTACTTGTCAAATGTTCCGGAATTGCTTTACGCGCAGAATCTACATAAATGTACATTTTGAGGCAATCATTAGATACCTACACCTTGTAATTGGATACTAGCAACTTAAACAAACTTATTAAACCAATATTTATAATTTTCCTTTAGGGGGAATCGGTTCCCTCCTGTGGGGGTATCGGTTCCCCTCTGGCATTCTGGAATTCCATGTTTGTTTGAAGGGGTATCGGTTCCCCTTGAATGGGTACCGATTCCCCTTGCCCAGAAATCACATTTTTGAGCTCGAAATTCACTTCATTTCAGCTTAAACCTTCATATTTTACTTCCTTTAATATTCCTAACTTCCCTACACATATTTAAACTCATTTCTATTACATAATCACTTCTTTAAACCCAAAATTCCATCATTTACATGGCATTCAAGAATCACACTAAATTTTCAATGTGTTCTAATTCCAATTCTAACACTTCATACTTCTTAATTAGATTGATGACAAGTCAAATTCATCCATAAAACTTCAACAACCATACCATATCAAAATTTCATCTTAAAACTCATATTACAAATTCCTTCTTAATTCCTTTATCTTATTGTTTAAATCCCATATAAGCTTTCCTTAAGCTTATTTAATACCCAAAGAATCAAACTAAGCTTAAAACTCAAGAATTAACCAACTGAAATTAAACTTACCTATTGTAGCTAAGCCCCACATGAAGAAGAGAAAGCTAGAAGAAGAAAGCTTCCAGATAGCTCTCTTCCCACGTTTTTCACTCTTATAAAAGGGGAAAAATATCTTTTAAAGGAAAAAGACCATAATACCCTTAATTTTCTTTAATAATTACTAAATAACCTTCATCATATATTCCAATAATCATTGAATTATTTCATTCTTCTACTTTAGTCATCAAATTCTGAAACTTTTCAATTTAGTCACTAACCCGGTATTGTGGATGTTACACAAGTGATGACTTTAGTATGGGTTTAAAAGGAGAGGGACCAAAAGTGTAGTTTTCCCATTGTGGGTTTTAAAGGATAAAAAACTTTTATAATTAGATGATTTCAAGTGAAAACTAAAACCCCAAATTATCTTTCTTTTCTCTCTTCCTTCCTTCCCAAGAGAAAGCTTAAAGGTGGAAGCTTTTCAAATTCCAAGCCTAGTTAGAAGTAATCAATGTAAGAGTCTTAATCTCCATCCCTCAAGTTTCATTTCAAGCCCCAAATCTTAGGTTTTGATTAAGTTTTCAAAATGGGTTGTCAAGGAAGGTTAAGGGAATCAAAGGATTCAAGTTTATTCTTGTAACATCCTAAACTATGGGTTAGTGACTAAATTGTAAAATTTCATAATTTGGTGATTAAAGTGGAAAAGTTGAAAGGTTCAATGATTTATTTGAAAGTATTTCCTGAAAGTTTTTAGTAATTATCAAATGAAATAAAGGGTAAAATGATCATTGAATAAATAAAAGAATAAAATAGTATTTGGGGGTTATCTTATAACCCACGTGGAAGAGAAATATGGGAAACAAATGTTTCCAGACATTTCTCTCATCTTCTTCCCCTTATTCGCCGTGAAGCATACAAGCAAAGGTAAGTTTTTGGTTTAGCTAATTATTTGTTAATTTTAAGATTGGGTTATGATCATTAGATGATAATTAAGCTTAAATAAAGCTTAATTTGTTATAAAACAACAAGATGAAAGGTATAAGAGAGATTAAAGATTTTGAGTTCTCGAATGAAATCTTGAAATAGAGTTGATAGGTTGAATTTGAAGTTAAATTTGACTTGTCATCAGATTAATTAAGAAGTATTAAGTGTTATAATTGGATTTGAAATATGTTGAAAATTGGGTATGCTTTTTAAGTTCATAAAGAGGAGAAGATTTTGAGGTTTAAGATGTGATAAATGAGTAGAAATTAGTTTAAGTATGTATATTTGAGTTAAGAATATGAAAGAGAATGAAATATGAAGAATTGAAGTTGGAAATAGTGAATTTTCATAGTTGAACAGTGATTTTCAGGTTTAAATAGTAAAATTCTGGGTTTTACAGATTACGCAGAGGGTAGAGATACCCCATGGGGGTATCGATTCCCCCTAAAGGAAAAATGGAATTTTGGTTCATTAAACTAACTTAAGTTATTAACATCAAGTTTAAGGTTT
Organism: Hibiscus syriacus; assembly: GCF_006381635.1. Taxonomy (NCBI): domain Eukaryota; kingdom Viridiplantae; phylum Streptophyta; class Magnoliopsida; order Malvales; family Malvaceae; genus Hibiscus; species Hibiscus syriacus. The sequence continues at coordinate 414,943 of NW_024062730.1, forward strand.
AGGCTTCTGATAATTGTTTTGAAAATTATATTTATGTAGATACAGAGCCTAAACGAGTTCCGGAACAATCAAAGAATTAGATCGAATCAAAGCAAGGCTAAGGTGAGTGCAATTTATTTTGTACTTAGGTTCTTGAAAAAAACATTGGCTTGCAATGAGCCAATGATCGAGTTACTATGGTAAGAAGTAACTTTTAAAATGTTATGTGATTATTATGTGTGTATTAGTATATAGAAATGGATATATATTCTTATATGTTACATGATTTACATGTTTACGTGAAAATGCACTAGTGATATATGTGATGTATTGGAAACATATGAGAACAAGAGATGACATGATTTGTATGATGTATGAATTCATGAGTAAAGGCATGTGTGAATATAATTTGTATGCATTATATGTCATGTGAACATAAGAGAATATAGCATGTTATATGATATGAGATTAAGTGATGAAACATAGATGATATATATATATATATGATATAAGAATAAGACATGAATCAAATGATATATATGTTTATGTGAATCCATGCAAAGTGATACGAGCTATGTGACATATGAATATGAATTGATATGAAAAGTGACATGAATTATACGAGAATAAACTACGTGATTATATGCACATGTGATATGTGATCATAAGAGCAATGATATGAGTACATGAATATATAAAGAAAAAGAAAAATGCCCATGTTATATGATATGAGAGCTATAGGTATAGTTGGCATACCAAGAGTCGAGGGTTTACGCGGTCCTTCGGGATAATACAGTGGTCCTTCGGGATAATACAGTGGTCCTTCGGGACAATATAGTGGTCCTTCGGGAAAAATTTCATATGCCACTCAGTGGGACTTATACGAGCTGTGGTGACAGCATTAGTACACAACCTCAATGTACTCACATACCTTCAGTTCTCAATAGTGTACATGGGCTAACAAAGAAATTTAATAAGTATACTGAATATGATATGTATATGTGATTTGTTATATGGAATAGATCACAGGATTTATGTAATGGTGTATTGCTTGGTTAATGCATGATATGTTATGTATAAGGGTGTTAAATTATAAGAATTAATGATAATGAATGTGAAATGTTAAACGTGTTGAAAATGATATATGTGTTCCATGATCTGTATAAAAATGTTTAGTATATGTTATATGATAAAAAGAATTAGTGACATGTGTACATGGATTAATAAGAGATAATAACAAATACACTATATGTGATGTGTATATTTGGTAATATGAAATATGTTATAGAAATTACATGATGATATGTTTATTCCTTGGTATAGTGATATATGTGTTTATATGATGAATATATGGTAAGTAAAAGTGATTAATGATAGTATTTGCAGATGTATGCCTTTTGTTTTATATAAAATGGTATATGGTTATATTATATGTTTTATATGCCTCACTAAGTCATCGACTTAGCGTGTGATTGTTTCACACGTAGGTTTGGAAAGCGAAAAGAGAAATAAAGAGGAACAAGACATGTCAGTTCTCCTTACCAAAGATCATATCAGAAATGTAGATCGAATTACATGTATTTTGTTAGAAAGAATTTAGTTGGCATGTAATGAATAACATATTTGTATTGGATACACTCTGATCGAGTTTTGGAATGTTTTAAACGTATATATATGTAAATGGTAAATGTATAGAGATGAACATTTTAAATTTTAAGAGTTTATATATGTTTTACGGAAATACTGTAGCAGTACTGTAGCAGGGTATCGGTTCGTTGTAGCGGGGGAATCGGTTCCCCTATGACAATCTGGAAAATTTTAACATTTGAGTACTGTTAACGGTACTGTTCATACCGTATTTTACTGTTCATAAATAAGTTTTTGCCTCAAAATTTTATAACAAATACAATTCAATAATATATGATCGTATTTTCTTAAAATGAGTTCAAATGTTTTGATATTTTGTAAGAATATCGTTTTTAAAAGCTAATGTGACATCTCAGACTCGTATCTGGGTCGGGTACGGGTTAGGGTGTTACAATTCTAGTAAATTAGAGTTGTTTGGAGTATCTTTAACCTTGTTTTAAGTCTTAGATAAGCTAGTAAACCATTTTCTTGCATTTGTTTAGCTAAGGAAGTGTGAGAAAGTTTAAAGGCTAGAGGGAAAGAAAAGAAGACCCCTAGTTGATTTGGAGAGGTTTTTAGCAGCCAAGGCAATCAGGTAACACACTCACAACTCTCTCATACCCGTTGCGGATTATTAGAAATGAGTTCTAGCTTGAGAGTTAGTTATAAAGTTTAGAGATGTAATTTTCATGTTAGATTTAATGTTAATAGTATGCTCAAGAGCCTTATTTATGACCTCTAAAATCAAATAAGACTTAATAACACATTGGGAAACCTTAAAGTAGGAAAATTAGAGAGTTTGGGTGGTAAATTCGTGCCTAAATAGGGCATGTTTAAGGGTGAGTACGACTACTGTAAGACGCAGTATCGATAATATTCATGTTTCAAGCTTAAAATCAAGAGTTTTTGAAGAGCATTATCGATACTCCTTTAAGGGTATCGATACTGAGGGTTCGGTATCGATATCGTGGTGCTTGGTATCGAGACCAGAAAATTCAAAAATGCCATTTTGGTATCGGTACTCTAGGGAGTATCGATACCCAAAGTCCTAGTATCAATACTCCCATATGAGTATCGATATTTCCTCTTTCTTTCAAGGCATTTCAGCTGGGCTATTAATACCTTTGGTAGGGTATCAATATTGTAAGGCCAGTATCGATACCAAAGCTAAAAATTGGGCTTTAATTCAAGGGGAATTATAGAATCAAATGAGGTTTCCCAAAAGTTTATAATTACTCCCAAATAAGATTACAAGTGAGAACAATAATAATGTTTAAGAAAACGTAGAAACGAGATAAAGTATGGTGAAATAAGACTAGCCTTGTTTGAGTGCTCGGGAAACGACCATGACACCCGAGTTCTTTTAGAAAAGCTAACAGTGTCGAAAGTATAGATTCAGTTCGGATATCCTTAGGGAGTGCGCAAGGCACTTTAAACTGACTAACTAAGGTCAAGGCCTAACACTTGCAAGGGGTGGGTTAGTCAAGGGTGTGGTGTCCGACGCAAAGATTATGGGGTCTCATCCTCGATAGACTAGATGAGTGTGAGCTCCGAGATGCAGAACCCTCAGCCGCACTATGATATCTACCATAGAATAGAGAGTGAGTATACAAGTATATTCACAAAAGCAAAGCAGTAGACTTGATAGCTTGAGCCTTTCAGTGATACACTTTTAGTATGATCTAGTTGTTAGTGTGGCACTGAGCTAGTTAGCTCAACGTTTGGAATTTGTTTCCTTACGCTGATTAGGTGGAGCAACCAAGGAGCTTTAGAGTGACCAAGGTCCAGACCAGAGCAGATCAAAGTACGTCTCAGGGTTTTGAAGGGCATGTATATTTATAAACCTTGTTGTAAAATTAAGTCGTATATTCAATTTAAAGTTTGGTCTTTAATTATTTTGGAATGTATATATATTTATTTTGGGAGTTCCCAGTGTAAAGTTTTAAGTTATATTTTTTATGGATGTTTACTTATTAAAATTGTTGTTTTAAAGTAAGAGAAATAAGAAAAATGTTGGTCAGCCAATTCGATGGTTCCGTGTAGCATCCTAATTGATCGACTACGTGTTGTACTGGATTAGGGTATTACAAAATTCACATCTTAAAAGTATTTAGGATTATTTACACCAAACATCTTTAAATTTATGTGTGTTAAATTTTAAACTGATTCGGAATTTTAAAATATTTTAATTGAGTCCCCAAATATCAATATATTTCTAAATTAGATTATTTCATTAAATTCTTGGTTAGATATCAGTTGTTTATATGTGTCAAATTTTTGATTTAGTTTAATTTAATTCTTAGATTTAGGCTACCACAAGCTAAGTCAAAGCCAATCTCGTATTTTTGTCGTTAGCCCTAGAAATTTTCACCAAGGAAGACTAACAAATAGTTTGTCACGTGAACACTATACATTTGAAATGACAAATAGCTTTTTTACTAGTGAGAAATACCAAATCCATCATTTAATATTTTCAATCTTAATGTAATATTTTTTTATATAAAATGGATTGAAGTATTTAATTTTTTTTTACATTCTCGAATTAAAGAATCATTTTATGATGTTTAAGGATTGGCCACATGCTTCTTCATAATAAAAATTTGATTGAAAAATATAGCTTGGTCAACCCTATTTTATAGGGACATTCCTAAAAAGTAAAAATAGTGACTTAATTTTAAATGTAAAAAATTACAGGGACTAGAAAAATATTTTAACTCGATAGACCAAAACCAAACCGACTTCTCTTTTCAAACCACTATGTTTTTTAGGGAGACAAAAACCTAATCGCCTCTCTTTTCAACCGTGGGTCATCGTCATATGTAGCAACATTCATTTTGCTTTTCATGGAATCGCCCCCGTATCGTCAGGTTCGTTTGACAGTCAGTCCTCTAACAGTTCCATACATGTCCTCTAACAGTTCCAAACATGCCTCCTTGCAAAACGTGGCCTCAATTAATTAGCAGTTTTTGCAGCCTAGTGCCCTTTCAAGTGGCAGGATGGCCTTTTCAAAGGGATGGACTATGCTTCTACTTTGAAGTTTAGTCCCTAATTTTATTTTAATTTCTTCTATTCATCAATCAAATTTAAATAATATATTCTTCAATCATTATAAAATATATGTATCATTTCAATTTTACTCTTTAACTTTTTATTATGTTTATTCCCCGCGTTGTGATACTCATTATAAAATCATGCAGTTAATGGATCACTCATATATCACTTGTCATGAGGTTAATTTTTCTTTTTAGACATATTTGAAAGTAATAGTGGCAGAGTCGCATATAGTTGAGGGTAGGAACATGTTTACCCTGTAATAAGAATTTTCTTCGTTTAATTCTTTATTTTATTGATGGTGTCTACCCTGAAATTTTATTTTTGTCAACCTTATTTAAAAGTTGTGTCATTAACTTATGTGTATATACCCTCAAAAATATTTATGGAACTGCAATCGGATAGGAATATAAATTTTGTTCTTTCACTTTTTATAATGTTAGGTACCACAAAATAAATTTATATGTTTGTTTTATGAATAATGTAACACCTCCAACCCGTACCCGACCCGGATACGAGTCCGAGATGTCACATTGACTTTTCAAAACAATATCCTTACCAAATAACATAACATTTAGACTTATATTAAGAAAATAACAGTACTGCTACAGGAACTTCAGCTCAACTTATATAAAACTCATAAAAATTTAAGCTTTCATATGTATAAAATTACCATTTACATATATACGTTTACAACATTACAAAACACAATCATATGATTTTACAAAACCGATTAGAGCATATCAGATTCAAATCTTTATTTACATGTCAACCTCAATCAATATTACAAAATACAATCTATTCAATTCTTTTCTGATATGATCTTTGGAAATGAGAAACTGACATGTCTTGCATACCTTTTATCAATCTTCCTCTTCTCGAAACCTACGTGTGAAACAATCACATGCTAAGTCGCTGACTTAGTGATACATATAAAACATAATAACTATAATGCATCTCATATACATATGAACATATAATCTAATTATTCTATCATGTCACAAATAATTCATTGTAAATGATAATAGCATGATAACATGTAACAATGCAAACACTTTTGATGCCTTTTGTAAGTCCATTAATATGCTTCTTCGTACTTATATTACTATAACTAATTTATTTTTTATCATATAAGCATATACTGAACATTTCTATACATATCATGGAACACATATATCTTTTCACAACAGAGCACACATAGTATCATATCAATTGACTTATTTACTCTCTTTAAAGCCCATGTACACTTATGAGAACTTAAGGTATGTGAGTACATTGAGGTTGTGCACTATTATGTTGTCATCACAGCTCGTATAAATGTCCCGAATGACCTATCCATATGTTCCTAAGAACATAGGTAACTGTCCATATGTCCCAAAAGACATAGGTAATGTAACACCCCAACCCGTACCTGACCCGGATACGAGTTCGAGATGTCACATTAACTTTTAAAACGATATTCTTACAAAATATCAAAACATTTGAACTCTTTTTAAGAAAATACCACAATATTCTATTAAATTATGTTTCAGTATAAGAATTCAAGATTGCTTATGGGGTATCGATTCCCCTGCTACAATACTGCTATAGTAACTTCGGCAAAATACATATAAATTCATATAAAATTTCCATTTACATATACACATTTAAAACATTACAAAACTCTATCATATGATTTTAAAAACCGATTAGAACATATCGGATTTAAACCTTTATTTACATGCCAACCACTATCCTTATTACAAAATACATACTATACATTTCTTTTCTGATCTGATCTTTGGAAAGGAGGAACTGACATTTCTTGCATAACTTTTATCAATCTTCCTCTTCTCGAAACCTACGCATGAAACAATCACACGCTAAGTCGTTGACTTAGTGAGGCATATAAAACATATAATAGAAATCATAGAACATTTTACATAACAAAATGCATACCTGTACATATACCATCATTATCATAATCTCTATTTATCATATGATTTTATACTTATCATTTTTGTATATCATATAATACACCTAACATCATGTAATTCCTATAATACATTTCATATCACCACAAGCATATACATCTCATATATGGTATTTGTTATTGTCTCTTTATTAATCAATTTTCACATGTCCCTAATTATTTTTATCATATAAGCATATACTAAACATTTCTATACACATCATGATCACGTATATCCTTTCACAACAGAACACACATAGTGTCATACCAATTAATTTATTTACTCTCTTTAAAGCCCTCGTATTAGCCCATGTATACTTTTGAGAACTTAAGGTATATGAGTACATTAAGGTTGTGCACCACTATGCTGTCACCACAGCTCGTATAAATGTCCTGACGGACCTATCCAGAGGTCATAAAGAACCTCGGCAACTGTCCATAGGTCCCGAATAACCTAGGTAAATTGTCCATATGTTCCTTAGAACATATGTATATTGTCCATGTGTCCCAAAAGACATAGGTAATTCTGTCCATATGTTCCTTAGAACATAGGTATATTGTCCATATGTCCCGAAAGACATAGGTAATTCTGTCCATATGTTCCGTAGAACATAGGTAAACCCTCGAATCTTGGCATGCCAACTATACCACTAGCTCTCATATTACATAACATGGGTATTATCATTTATAACATCTCATATCACTTGTTCTTTCTCTTCTGTCACATACCACATGTATGTGTAAGCATATATTATTTCTCATATATATATATATATATATATGGTTCACTTTCACATATCACATTTAATCATATGGTTCACTTGTACGTACACATTTTCATATTATTCACTTTCACATATCACATATTCATTTTCTCCTATTTTTCATATCATGCCTCATATAACCACATATGTTTGTCTTATCTCATATCATATAATTTTTTTAGCTTATATCACTTCTCTTGTGTTCATATGGTATGTAAATCATTGTCATCTCTTATTCTCATATGATTCTCATACATCAAGTATATCACATTCATATCACATATTTATATATACACTTTCATGTCATTCATTTCATTCTCTATATCCTTATCACACAGCTTCTTATTATATCATTTACCTCATATAATCAAGCATACATACATTTCATATCATTCACCTACTTATAATCAAGACTTCATGCACTATAACTATCGAAAATAGACTTATCACAAGTCCAATTTCCATATAATTCTATAAAATAAGATGCACTCACCTTAGCCTTGCTTTGATTCAATCCTAATTCTTTGATTGTTCCGGAATTTGTTTAGGCTCAATATCTTTGTGTTGAAACATTTTAATATTTCGATATAACAAATTAAGTTAAATGGATTTTAAGATTTTCCAAATGATTTTCTAAGTATATTCGATATAACTATTCGAATATCAAAGCATTACTCCAAATATTTCAAAAATCATTTTTGATCCTTACTTAAGTGTAAAATTAAGTTTTAATCATAAAACAATTTCAAAATAATTTTACAAAGTATTTCGAACCAATTCAAAGCCAAAAATTCCAGATTGCTCAGAGGGAACCGATTCCCCCCATAGGAGGAACCGATTCCCCCCTGAATGGTTTGGCTCCGAGATTTCCAGAATGCTCGGAGGGAACCGATTCCCCCCAAGGGGGTACCGATTCCCCCTGTTCAACGGTCGAAATATTTGAATTTTACACTTAGGGAACCGATTCCCTATGAGAGGGAACCGATTCCCCCCACGCTCCAAGCTGTTTTATTAAATGTTTTCACACTAAAACGGCTATAATATCTTCTCTAATCATCCCCAACGTTCAGAAGTGATCCAAGGTGTATTTAAGCAAGCTTAGAAGCCATTGATCAGTAACAAGAAATATCAAGCAACTAGAATCAAGAGAGAATCAAAGAGAAAGCATCAAACCTCAAGTTTGAGCATTTCAAGCCTATTTTCATTCAATATTCATTTTGCTTTCAAGAACACTTTTTGTGCTCAATTGTATTCATCTTTGAGTGTTCTTTTCTTTGTTCTAGAATTGTGCAAACATCTTACCTTGTGAGGTTTTCTTGTAAGTTTGCAAATTTGTAATCTTCTCTTTGAGAAAAGAGTGTTCTCAAGAGTTGGGGTATACTCTTGAGGGAATTGTAAGGTTATCTCTTTGGCCTCAAAAGAAAGAACAAATTAGTGAATTTGTTGGAAAATCCTTAGTGTGGATAGCTAAGGTAGTGGACGTAGACTTTGTTTGAGAAAGTCGAACCACTGTAAATCGCTGTGCAATTACTTTCAATTTTCTGCAAAAGCTTCCACAAAATTTTTATTGCCAATTCACCCCCCTCTTGGCCTATTTCGTCATTCGATTAACTCAACAATTGGCATCAGAGCCTAACTCATTTGAAGGTTTTATCGCCTCTTAAGTCGATTCGGGAAGAGTTATATCGATTATTAAAGTCATCAATGGCCTCCGCTTCAAACTTCGACTCCGGTCTCGATTCGATGCTCGTCAACAAACCTCCTTTCTTCAATGGAGCTAACTACGCCTATTGGAAGAATAGAATGATGTACTTCATTCAAGCAAGTGACATGGGAGCATGGAATGCCGTAGAAGAAGGATACATTAAGCCTATCACTCATCCAAGGTTGTGGAGTGAAGGAGATACAAAAATGTTCCAGCTCAACTCCAAAGCCATCCATATTATCTTTTGTGCTCTTGGACCAGATGAATACGGAAGAGTTTCATCGTGTACAACCGCCAAAGAAATATGGGACAAGCTTCAAGTCACACATGAAGGTACCGATGAGGTAAAGAAATCAAAAATTAGTATTCTAACGCATAGCTATGAAAATTTCAGGATGAAACCAAATGAAGACATCAAAGCTATGACGGATAGATTTTCAACGATTGTCAATGGTCTCAAATCATATGGAGAGATCATCTCAAATGAAAAGCTTATGAGGAAGTTAGTCTACTCCCTCCCAAAATCATGGCAATCAAAGAAGACGGCAATCATCGAGTCTAAGGACCTATCGTCCTTAACTCTTGAAGAACTTATCGGTTCACTCCTCACTCATGAGATGATGCTTGAAGATGAGGTGGACCTTGATAAAGTTGAAGAGACACCAAAGGAGAAGGAGAAGAAGAAAAACATTAGAGTTACTCTCAAATCCACAAAAGATGAGAGTGATTCTAATGATGATGATGATGACGAGGAAATGGCATTGTTTGCCAAACGGTTCAGAAAAATGATGAGACCTTACCAAGGAAGAAAATTCAAACGAAACGAAGGCCTCAAAAATGAACCAAAAGAGAAGGACCCAATCATTTGCTATGAATGCAAAAAGCCGGGGCATGTCAAATATGATTGCCCACAATTGAAGAAAAAGGGTCAATCAAAGAATAAGCACAAGGCTCATGTGGCTACATGGAGCGATGAAGAAGGTTCCGATGAAGAGGAACAAGAAGTAGCAAACTTGTGCTTGATGGCATTCGGGGAAGATTCTAAGGTAACCTCTAACTCATCCGATTTTGATGATTTATCTTATGATGAGTTATTTGAGGAGTACAATGGGTTGGCTTCGGATTATGAGAAATTATTTTTAAAATATAAAAATGATGTTTCAAAATTGAAAAATGAAAACAAACTCATATCCAAAACCAACAACGATCTTGAAAGTAAATCAAAAATTTGCAAATCAAACTAGAAGAGTTTGAAAAGAAAAATTTAGATTTGCAAAATTTACTTTCAAAGATCAATGATGATCATCAAAAGAAAATTGATGATCTTAAAACTTCTTTTGATAAAGTTGGAACAAAACATTTTGAAAAAGGTGGAAATTCAAAATCCAACTTTGTTAGAAAAAGTTTTAGAAACTACAATCATAGAGGTCCCCAAAGAACCTCTAATGGAAAAATCATTAGAAGTGTGTGGGTTCCTAAAGAACTCATTACTACTAAAGATAAAAATATCCTACACAAATGGAAACCTAAGGGGACTAGGATTTTGGAAACTAATGAATATGGACCCAAAAGAATTTGGGTACCAAAAATCAAAAATTAATCTATGTTTGTAGGGAAAGGAGCATTGCTACAAGGCACGGGAAACAAATTCAAACTCATGGTACCTTGATAGTGGATGCTCAAGACATATGACCGGAGACAAAAGCCGGTTCATTGAGCTTAACGCCAAAAATGGAGGAGAAGTGACTTTTGGTGATAATTCAAAAGGTCACATTGAAGGTATTGGTACAATAGGTAATACCTCTTCCATACAAATTAAAAATGTTTTATATGTGAATGGATTAAAGCATAATCTATTAAGTATTAGTCAATTATGCGATAAAGGATTCAATGTCTTATTTGAAATTAATGGTTGTAAAGTCATTGACATTACATCTAATCGGATTATGCTTGTTGGTCATAGAATAGGAAACATTTACATGGTGCATTTAGATTCTATTGATATGACTAATTTGTGCCTAGTTGCTAAGGATGAACATGATAGTTGGTTATGGCATAGGAGACTAGGTCATGCTAGTATGAGCGTTTTGCAACGGTTAATTCAAGGAGACTTAGTAAGAGGGTTGCCCAAGCTTAAATTTGATAATGATAAAATCTGTGATGCTTGTGCTAAAGGAAAACAAAAACGAGTTTCTTTTAAATCTATTAATGATGTATCAACTAGTAGAGTATTACAATTGATCCATTTAGATCTTTTTGGGCCAACTAGAACTACTAGCTTGGGAGGAAAACAATATGCATTTGTCTTGGTAGATGACTATTCTAGATACACTTGGGTTCTATTCTTAATTACTAAAGATGAAGCATTAGAAAATTTCATCACATTTTAAAAAATAATCCAAAATGAAAAAGGTTACTCTATCACTAGTGTTAGAAGTGATCAAGGAACTGAATTTGAAAATCTTGGATTTATTGAGTTTTGTAATTCTAATGGTATTAGCCACAATTTTTCAGCACCTAGAACCCCTCAACAAAATGGAGTTGTTGAGAGGAAAAATCGAACTTTAGAAGAAATGGCTAGAACCATGCTTTGTGAAAATAATTTGCCAAAATATTTTTGGGCGGAAGCCACAAATACCGCTTGTTATGTTGTAAATCGAGTAATGATTAGGCCAATTTTAAAGAAAACTCCATATGAAATTCTCAAAAATAAAAAGCCTAACATTAGCTATTTTCATCCTTTTGGATGTAAATGTTTTGTTTTAAACAACGGTAAAGAAAATCTTGGTAAATTTGATGCTAAAAGTGATGAAGGAATTTTTCTGGGTTATTCCTTAAATTCTAAAGCTTATCGTGTATTTAATAAAAGAACTTTAGTTGTAGAAGAGTCTATACATGTTGTTTTCGATGATAATCCCCTTCCGAGGAAGGATTCTTCTGTTAATGATGATGTAGGTATTGTACAAGCAAATGACGTTAGACATGACGTTGGAGAATCATCATCAAAGGAAGAAACAAAAGATGAGGAAACTCATGATCCCCTCGAGAATCCAACCATTGAAGAAAGGGAAGTATCTTTTCCAAGAGAGTACAACTATGTCAAGGATGGTGAAATTATAGGTGATCCATCAAAAGGGGTAACTACTCGATATTCTCTTAGAAATATCTGTAATTATGTTGCATTTATTTCATGCATAGAGCCTAAGAACATCAAAGAAGCATTAAAAGATGAACATTGGATTATGGCTATGCAAGAAGAATTAAATCAATTTGAGAGAAGTAAAGTATGGACATTAGTTGAAAGGCCTAGTAATAAATCTACTGTAGGTACTAGATGGGTTTTTAGAAATAAACTTGATGAAAGTGGTAATATAGTGAGGAACAAGGCTAGACTTGTTGCTCAAGGCTATACTCAAGAAGAAGGCATAGACTATGATGAAACATACGCTCCCGTAGCTAGGATGGAAGCAATTAGAATGTTATTAGCATTTGCATGTTTCAATGAATTTAAATTATATCAAATGGATGTTAAAAGTGCATTTTTAAATGGTTTTATAAAAGAATAAGTGTACGTGGAACAACCTCCATGTTTTTGAAGATTCAAATTTTCCGGATCATGTTTTAAAATTGACAAAAGCTCTTTATGGTTTAAAACAAGCTCCTAGAGCTTGGTATGAAAGATTGTCAAATTTTTTAATTGAAAAAGGTTTTTTAAAAGGAAAGGTTGACACTACATTGTTTTTAAAAAGAAAAGGTAAAGATTTATTAGTATTTCAAATTTATGTTGATGATATAATATTTGGTTCTACTAATGATGTTCTTTGTCAAGAATTTTCTAAGCTAATGCAAAGTGAGTTTGAGATGAGCATGATGGGGGAGCTCTCATTTTTCTTGGGACTCCAAATCAAGCAAAGAAAAGATGACATCTTCATTAATCAAGCTAAGTACGTCAAAGATATGCTCAAGAAATTTGGACTGGAAAATGGGAAACCTCATAACACTCCAATGAGCTCTTCAACAAAGCTTGACTTAGATGAAGGAGGTAAATGTGTAGATGTTAAATTATATAGGTCAATGATTGGCTCTTTGCTTTATCTTACTGCAAATAGACCAGACATTATGTTTAGTGTTTGCTTATGTGCTAGATTTTCAATCATGTCCTAAGGAATCACATTTACTAGCTGTTAAGAGAATCTTTAGATACCTTAAGGACACTCCTAGTTTAGGACTTTGGTATCCTAGAGACTCTAGCTTTAGCTTGCATGCCTTTTCTGATGCGGATTATGGAGGATGCAAATTAGATAGGAAAAGCACCTCCGGTACTTGTCAATTCCTTGGAAATATGTTGATTTCTTGGTTTTCAAAGAAACAAAATTGTGTTGCATTATCCACCACTGAAGCGGAATACATTTCAGCCGGTAGTTGCTGTGCACAAGTTTTATGGATGAAACAACAACTTTTTGATTATGGAATTGAAGTAGGTACCATTCCTATCAAGTGTGACAATACTAGTGCTATTTGTCTCACTAAAAATCCCATCCAACACTCTAGAACTAAGCACATTGAAATAAGACATCACTTCATTAGAGACCATGTCATTAAGGAAGATGTAGTTCTAGAATTTGTTGATACTTTGCACCAATTAGCGGATATCTTTACAAAACCCTTAGACAAGGAAAGATTTTGGACACTTAGGAGAGAATTAGGTTTGACCAACCTATCTTCACTTAGTGTTTAAAATAATTTTAGCACTTTTAATAAATCTTGAAAAATGCTTATAATAATAATTTTTGATTGCATTCTTGCTATTAGTTAGGGGGAGTTTGTGATTCTTAGTGAAAATTAATTTTATGTTCAAAAATCGATTAAAGATTAATTTAATTGTTTGAACATAATTAATTTTTGATATATGAGTTGCCAATACCACTAGAAAAGATTAATTTAGCATTTTGTGCTTAAAAAATCGGATTTTAGCATTTTGGTGCAGAGGGAATCGATCCCCCCCCTGAGGGAACCGATTCCCCCTTTGAAGGGGAACCGATTCCCCCCACAGGGGAATCGATACCCCCCTGGGGTTCTGTTAAAATCGACAGAACACCCCCAAAATCCCAAACCCTCATTTTCTTCTCTCTTCCGCCGTTTTTCACCTCCTACACCCTCAAATCTCCATTTTTGTCTCAAATTGACGATATTAATCGGAATTTACTTCATATATCATCTTCTAAACCTGTTGAAATCATTAAAGTCGTGCAAACAACATCTAAATTCCCTCAATCTTCATCTTTCAAGGTAATTTTTCTAAACTCTTTATTTCATTATTTTTTGAACATAGGATTAGTTTTAATTAGTTCTAGGTTGAAATAGTGATCGGACATTGATTATTTAGTGATTAGAAACTAGATGTTACAACTAATTTCATCAAAAACACAAGAATTTTTCAAATTTTTTTTAATTTTCGAAATAAAAAAAATGTTATTTTTTCAAATTATTGTGTTTTGATTAAATTATGTTGTTATTATGAAAACTATACATATATTGTTTCTCAAAACCATATTTTTCAAAAGTTTCTCAAAAACTTTGCCCATTAGGATTGATTTAGAGAACCTTGAAATATTGAGGACTCAATTGAGTTTTGGGATTAATTGAGTTGCATACATTTGTTTTAAAATTGCAGGTTATTCTATCTATTCCGATTTCCTTCACCATGTCAAATCCTAAACGTCCTAGGTCTTCATCTAGTCGTTCTAGTCGTCAACCAAATCCACCTCCAAATCCTCTTTCTATTCCAATTTCTAATCCCAATCCCACTGATCCTAACTTGACTATTCAAAATTCGTGTTTTAATCATCCTGGGTCTAGAAATCACCGATTTTGGTATTATCAATATTTCGATTCTTACAAAATCCGGGAAGAACGTATTCCTTCTCGTCAAGCTATGTTAGCTATCGATTTTAAATATCTTCCCATTTTACAAGAATGGAAATTTGATAAACTATTTGATCTTGAACCCATCGTTTACCATCAACTTGTTCGTATATTCTACTCTAATGCCGTATGTGTTAAAAACCAAGCTGAAACCGAAACCATAGGAATTCGTTCCTACCTCCTAGGACAATTCTTATATATTGACCCGGCATATATAGCCAATACATTTGGATTAGATAATGATGGTATTTCGAATGAAAAACAAATTTTAGGTTCTCGTTATAAAAGAAGAGATAGTGCGAGTGTCTTAGACCTACATGAGCGTTTTCTTCATCTAATGATTTCTTGGTGGTTTCGACCATCCGGAGGTCGTTATTCTACTCTTAGAGCTTTGGATCTTTGGTGGTTACATTGTTTCGAAAACCGTATTAAAATTAACCTACCTCAGATTATTTTTGCTGAAATTGTTGAAACCGTAAATCTTGTTCCTAACAAGAAACACTGTTCATCTCTAGTTTACGGTTGCTTTTTGAGTAATCTGTTTTCCAAAGCTGGGCTTAGAGTCGGTCTAGATGCCGTTTTTCCTCTTAAGAAACAAATAAATCTTCTTTCCTTAACGAGAGCGGGATGGGTAAAGGATAAAGAAATCGGTGAATGGGTTCGATCTTCTACTCCGGGAGCTAGTTCTTCACAAGCTCCACCCGAAGCTGACGAAGATCCCGAGCTTGAGCAATTAATGCAAGATATCGATGAAGCCGAAGATGAGCCTGATCAGCCCGAGGAGCAAGCACAACAAACGCATCAAATGCCTCCATATTTTCAATCCTTTATGGAGACATTCGATTTCCGATACGCTACCATGGACTCGCGCTTTTCCTCTATAGAGTCTCATTTATCCACAATGGGAGCTCAACAATTAGAGATTCTTCGGGAGATAAGTGCAAACAATGAATCAACCAACGCTCGTATCAATGAACTCACACATGAGATGGCCGCTATGCGAGCCCGTTTTCCTCCTACCGATCCGGATGCTTGATTTTATGTTTTAGCTTTAAAACTTTGAACAAAATGAATATTGTTTCAACATTTTGAATTGTTTGATTTTGTGGATTGTTGGATTTTGGATTTATGAATGGTGTGAACTTATATGTTTGGTGTGTTTTATTCATTTTTGCATCATTTACATTATCATTAGCAATATGACCAATTTTGCCATATCACATTATTTATGAATATTGATTTATGAAACTAATGGCTAACCTATCTTTTGATTGTGATCTTAGTAGCTTAAGCTTATAATTAATAAATCAATTGGCTAAATGATTTTCAAAACCTTGTTTTACAATGTCTTTTTGATTTAACAAAAAGGGGGAGAAGAATAAGTGTTAAATGTTTTTACATAATAAATTGAAGTAGTGTTAAAGTAAATAAATTGAAGTAGTGTTAAAGAAAGGGGGAGTAATTTCAAAACTTGATTTCAAAAATCTTAAAATTACTAAAATGTTTTGTTATATCAAAAAGGGGGAGATTGTTGAAACATTTTAATATTTCGATATAACAAATTAAGTTAAATGGATTTTAAGATTTTCCAAATGATTTTCTAAGTATATTCGATATAACTATTCGAATATCAAAACATTACTCCAAATATTTCAAAAATCATTTTTGATCCTTACTTAAGTGTAAAATTAAGTTTTAATCATAAAACAATTTCAAAATAATTTTACAAAGTATTTCGAACCAATTCAAAGCCAAAAATTCCAGATTGCTCAGAGGGAACCGATTCCCCCCATAGGAGGAACCGATTCCCCCCTGAATGGTTTGGCTCCGAGATTTCCAGAATGCTCGGAGGGAACCGATTCCCCCCAAGGGGGTACCGATTCCCCCTGTTCAACGGTCGAAATATTTGAATTTTACACTTAGGGAACCGATTCCCTATGACAGGGAACCGATTCCCCCCACGCTCCAAGCTGTTTTATTAAATGTTTTCACACTAAAACGGCTATAATATCTTCTCTAATCATCCCCAACGTTCAGAAGTGATCCAAGGTTTATTTAAGCAAGCTTAGAAGCCATTGATCAGTAACAAGAAATATCAAGCAACTAGAATCAAGAGAGAATCAAAGAGAAAGCATCAAACCTCAAGTTTGAGCATTTCAAGCCTATTTTCATTCAATATTCATTTTGCTTTCAAGAACACTTTTTGTGCTCAATTGTATTCATCTTTGAGTGTTCTTTTCTTTGTTCTAGAATTGTGCAAACATCTTACCTTGTGAGGTTTTCTTGTAAGTTTGCAAATTTGTAATCTTCTCTTTGAGAAAAGAGTGTTCTCAAGAGTTGGGGTATACTCTTGAGGGAATTGTAAGGTTATCTCTTTGGCCTCAAAAGAAAGAACAAATTAGTGAATTTGTTGGAAAATCCTTAGTGTGGATAGCTAAGGTAGTGGACGTAGACTTTGTTTGAGAAAGTCGAACCACTATAAATCGCTGTGCAATTACTTTCAATTTTCTGCAAAAGCCAAGAGGGGGGTGAATTGGCAATTAAAATTTTGGTGGAAGATTTTGAAGAAAATTGAAAGTAATTGCACAGCGATTTAGAGTGGTTCGACTTTCTCAATCAAAGTCTACGTCCACTACCTTAGCTATCCACACTAAGGATTTTCCAACAAATTCACTAATTTGTTTTTTCTTTTGAGGCCAAAGAGTAACCTTACAAACTCCCTAGTTTTTTCAGGATAAAATAGAACCTTCCCTAGCTTTTACACTGGATTAGCTAGAACATTTCCCTTTTACAAAATGATAAAATAAGTAAACAAGAAAACCTCTCTAAGGTAGGTGTTTATAAGATTGAGCTCACAATAACAAAATATTTACAAGAGAAAGATGAAATAAGAATGAAAAACTCTTCTCTTGTGTTTGATTGCTTTGATAGTTGTTCTCATCCTTCTTCAAGTGTCCTTAGCTTGTATTTATAGCTTGGAATGTGTTTGATATTGTATATAGACGTTGGGGATGTTTTGGAACCGTTTGGGGATGATTTTTCTACTCAAAAAGGCTGCCCATAATATCGTGCATCGGTGCACTATCATGGTGCAACGATACCCCTTCATTAAATTCAAATAAACTAGCCGTTACTAGTCGTTGCAACCTTCGTGCATGGATGCATAGTAGGATGCATCGATGCACAGCAGGATGCATCGATGCACAGCATGATGCATCGATGCACAACCTTTATGCATCGATGTATAGAAGGAAGCATCGATGCACTAATTGCATTCGGTGTTTGAGTGCATGGATGCACTGCATAGTGCATCGATGCACTAGTGCAGGTGCATGGATGCACTGCAGGGATGCATGGATGCACTGCAGGGGTACATGGATGCACTTTGACACCCTTTAGCATTTTGGCTCAAATTCGAATTTAATGGACTTTGAATTATTTTTTAAACCTTTTAAAACAATGAATAAATTCAATTAAGTCCAAAAACATTTTGTAAATTCAATTCAAGTCCAAAAATCATTTTGCCTTAAATTGTTATATCAAAACATAATTCAACACTTTGCTTGTATGCTTCACGGTGAAGAAGGGGAAGAAGATAAGAGAAATGTATGGAAACATTTGTTTCTCACATTTCTCTTCCACGTGGGTTATAAGATAACCCCCCAAATATTATTTTATTCTTTTATTTGTTCAATGACCATTTTGTCCTTTATTTCCTTTGATAATTACTAAAAACTTTCAGGAAATACTTTTAAATAAATCATTGAACCTTTCAACTTTTCCACTTTAATCACTAAATTATGAAATTTTACAATTTAGTCACTAACACATAGTTTGGGATGTTACAGGTAATCCTGTCCATATGTCCCGAAAGACAGAGGTAATCATGTCCATATGTCCCGAAAGACATAGGTAATCCTGTTCATATGTCCCGAAATACATATGTAATCATAACCATATGTCCCGAAAGACATAGATAATCCTGTCCATATATCCCGAAAGGCATAGGTAATCATGTCCATATGTCCCGAAAGACATAGATAATCATGTCCATATGTCCCGAAAGACATAGGTAATCCTCGACTCTTGGCATGCCAACTATACCTATATCTCTCATATCACCTATCATGGGCAATATCATTATGTTGCATAAATTCATGTATTCATATCGTTTCTCTTATAATCACATGTTCATTATCTTCTATCACATACCACATGTATGTGTAAACATCTATCTCATATCATATAACATGTATCATATATTCATGAAATTGTGTAGATCGTGTCTCATAGTTTTTATTATTTTACATATGTTCATGTAACCACTTATGTTATATATTGTTCACATATGTTCACATATACATCACATAGCACATAGAATAACATATAAACTTTATATATGTACTCATATACATACTTTCATATAGTCTGTATATCAATACCATATAACTTATCTCACAATTTTACATAATCACTTATATCACATTAATTATATATTATTTCCATGTATTTACTATTATTGGATTCACATATCTTATATTACATATTCGTATAATCACTTATGTCAATAACACATAGCTTATATTATAATTCATATATTCCTGTAGTTCAGTATCACATATCACATATACATGTAATCATGTAGATCATGTCACATATAATAACATATACTCATTTCCATGTACTCATGCACACATAAGAATCACAAATCAAATAACATTTTAGGAGTCACTTCTTACCATAGTAACTCCGTCACTGTCCCATCACAAGCAAATGTTTATTCAATAACATAAGTACAAATTAAATTGCACTCACCTTAGCATTGCTTACTTTGAGTCGATCCTAATTCTTTGATCGTTCCAGAACGGAATTACGTTCTATATCTACATAATCACACATATAGTATACATATCAGTATTCCACTTGGCATACTCTGATCTTTCATTTCTTAAACTAAAATAAAGATCTATTTTCATTTTCCCTTTGTAGTGTATCGGTACACACTATAGTGTATCGATGCACTCATGGCATTCGATGTTTTCATTTTAAAGGAGTGCATCGATACACACTGAATAATTTCTAGAAATTTATCCTTGATGCATCGGTACATGTTGAATGTGTACCGATGTACCTTGCCCGAAAATTGTATTTTAAGCCCGAAAATTCATTCTTTTCAGTTTAAATTCTTCATGTTTCATTCTCTTTTCTATTCTTAACTCAAGTACATATACTTCAACTAATTTCTACTCATTCAATACATTCTTAACCTCAAAATTCCATTTTTCATATGGAAATCAAAAATCATACCAAATTTTCAAGATGCTCTAAATCTAATTCTATCCCTTCATATATCTTAATTAAGTTGATGACAAGTCAAATTTAGTTGCAAATTCAACCTATCAACTCTTTTCCAGAAATTCACTTAAAACCCCATTCTCTTTAATCTTTCATAACTTCTTCATCTTTTGATTTTAGGACAACTTAAGCTTTCCTTAAGCTTAAGTAGCACCAAATGATCAAAACTCACTCTTAAAATCAACAAATAATTAGCTAACAAAGAAACTCACCTTTGCCTTCGGTAGCTCACGTCTGAGGAAGAAGAAAACAAGAAGAAGAAGAGAGTTTTCAGATAACTCTCTTCCCCCCCCCCCCCCCGTGATTCATTCTTATCAAGGGGGAAAATATCTTTATTCTCAAATGACCATTTTGCCCTTTAATTCCTTTGATAATTACTAACAACTTTCAGGAAATATTTCCAAATAAATCATTGAACTATTAAACTATTCTACTTTAATCATCAAATTCTGAAATTTTACAATTTAGTCACTAACCCGGTACTGAGGATGTTACAAATAATTTTTAAAATGTATTTTTATTGGTTTAAACTTCTAATATTAAAATAACTTTAAATTGTAAATGTAACACTTGAGCATCCTTGAATTCATATATACACAATCGAATGCATACTTGTACAGCATTTTTTCAAAGAAGTATTCAAAAGATTCCATGCAGTTATATGGTCCTCGCGTGGCTAAAATTACCACACAAGTCCCCCATACCAGGGACCGCTCTAATTTATGGTGCCAACAAAGACATCTTAAATCGTCAAATTTAATTAAAGAAGCATAGAATAATCGCTCACGAAAGAGCAAGCCTGCATGTGGATTATTGGTTAAAATTAAATCAATTGGCTAAATCAGTGTATTTATTTCAACTGTCCAAATAAGAGAGCGATAGGATTTAAACCTAAGGATTTTAGTGTCAACTATTAATACAATAAAATTCGAACTCTCCCTTTAAAAAATTTAATTAATTATCCAATTATTCTTATAAGAAAGGTTAAAGAGTCTAAAGAAATAGATAAATATTAAATTATACTCAGATTTTGACTCAATGAGTATTATTTCTTATATAATGTTTAAATTATAAAATTAATTAGTATTATGATTGGATACTTGTGTATGTGGAAAAAAATATTATGGCACGGTTGGAATGATCCCATCGTGTCACATAGCTCTCCTCAAAATATCATAATAGTACGCTTGAACCCAAAATTACCGTCATCGAAATCCAATGGCCCAAACATTAGTGAACGCACACAGCCCACTCCCATAATAAAATTTTGGATAATGCATATTAAAATTAATTAAATTATATTTAAATAATTACTTTGATTATTAAATTTTTAAAAATTATATTTTAATACTATAATAATTTTAATAATTTAATAAATTTAGTAATTATTTTATATTTTTTCAAAAATTTAATAATTTAAATGTAGTTAAATCACCTTTATATTTTACTCTAAAAAACTACTAATCATTGTATAATAATATACTAAATATATATATATATATATATATATATATATATTTGAATAGCGGCACCCTTGAACCCTCATTATTCTCATGGAATAGTTGTTCACAACTAATAAGACTAATACTTAGATTTAAATTTATATTATTAAAATGTCAAAATTTGTATAAAGGTGATATGTAATTTCCTTATAAAGATCATACAAGCAAAGCAATTTAACAGGTGTGGACGAGGAGAATATAAAAGGAACCAATCAAAACGGCGAAGCAGAAGAATCAAAACAAAAAATTGAAAATAGAACCCTAGTTTTTTTTGTTTAACACAAAATTACATTGATGATGGTGCTACTTTGAGCGTACCATGGCTAGGGAACACGAGCCAACCGCGCGACCTTGGGGTACGTTAGAGGAACTCCTCCTCGTCTGTGCCGTCAACCGCCACGGCACTAAGAGCTGGGACTCTATCGCCCTCGGACTCCAGAGCCGGAGAATCTCCTCGTCTTCCTTCACTCCTCAACTCTGTAAGGACAAGTTTTCCGATCTTAAACGTCGCTTCATATCTCCAGCCGGTGCCGATTCTTCCTCCAGTTTGGTTGACCAGCTCCGAAAGATTCGCGTCGAGGAGCTTCGTCGCGAGGTTCAACAACGTGACGTTTCGATCGTGTAAATATACGAAATCAAATGACGATTCCTTTTCCCGAATGATTTACGTAGTTTACTCGCCCTTGTGCTGAGATCTGAGAAGTTGTTTCCTTTTTTTCCGGTGATTTACAGGTCGTTGGAAATGAAGGTCAAGATATTGATGGAGGAAAGGGACAGGTGTTTTAAAGAGGAGACAGATCTGGATGACCGACAGAATGTTCTACCGTCGGGTCTCATCGCCGGTACGCTCGCCGGCGGAGATGATTCCGGCAATCTCGATGACAGATCATATAACGAGTCCAACTCCACCAGTCAAAAAACTGAGTTGACCACGTCGGCCACTATTATTATTAAAGACGAACAAAACGATGCCGGAGAACTGGTAGGAGAAAGAAAAGAAGTTACAACAGAATCGGTCGAACCGAGAGGTGAGGACGAGGCCGATCCGGTTCGAACCGAGAACGGACCGGTTAACGAGCGGTTAAACGTTGAAGAACATGGTAATAAGAGGCAGGTGAGTGACGTACAAAGCTCTGCGAGTTTGTCGAAGAAATGGTGCAGTGGTAGTAGCAAGGGCGGGTGCAGCAGCAGAGAGGAACGTGAGGGAGACGAGGTTTCTCCCGCCAAGAAAAGAGGCTCGGCGGTGAAGCCTGAGTCCATGGTTAAGCTTCTCGGGATCATCCGCTCTCATCGGCTCGGCTCGGCTCTGGACCGCCGCCAACGGAGCCAGGTAATTTTTAAAAAATATTTAATATTACAAACACCGAATAAGGAATATTATTATCTATTATCCTAAATATTTATTCTTATAGTGAAAATAATAAAAAATAAAAATAATATTAAGGAAAAACTTAAGGCATTTAATCTGCCACGTACCTTCTTTGAGAACTTGCCGATTTTTGTCACAAAACATTGGAGGTTTCCGTAATTTTGGCCAGACTTTTGATTGACGTGGCGCTTTGGGGGAGGTAATAAAACATCAACACAGCATTATTTGAATATGGACCTAAAGCCGAACTATTCTTTACTTAAGGCTTGATGAACTAGTTGCATAATTAAACTAATTTTAAGATCTAAATTGATATTGTTTAATGTGAACATAAAACAAAATTCAGTGTCTAGAACTAAATTAACTTTAACTAAAAAGTAATTAAAATAAACTTAAAACTTAAAAATCAAAAGCAGAACCTTTTAAAAACATAAAAATCATTTTTAAAAACCAAAATGAGAGAAGATCATATTCTTCTCTTTTTAAATTGATTATAAAAAAAATTATATGTATATGTCTAAAAATTACCCACTTTTTGCTAACTAATTATCTTATTATAAATTGGCTCTTGAATTAATTATAATAAATCATTTATGTGTGTCTGAGTCTTACCCACTTTTCATTAACAAACTATCGTTTTTATTATAAATTCGCTTCTTTTAATTTTCTAAACTTTTTTCTTCCCTCTTTTATTTGGAAGATCCGGATTTTTTTTAAACAATAAAATTTTTTTGTGTTTCGATATGTAATTTGAATTTTTAAATTTTATATGTTTTATATGATTATATTTTAATATGAATAATCACATAAAAATATAAAATTTAAAAGTCATCCTATATAATTCAAACATAAAATTTAAAAGTTTAAGATAAAACTTACATTTTTTTTAAAATTATAATTATAAAAGTAATTTAAAATATTAGGGTGAACTAGTTTAGAAAATTAGAGATCTAAAATAATAAGGTGAAATAATTTAGGAATTGAAAATAAAAAATTAATTTTAAAAAAAATAAGAAATCAGATTAACTGGTACTGCCAAGTTGGACATTGCAGTCTGTGAATAGACCGTAAACTCATAATAATTAATGGATTAAATATCTACTCCGATAAAATTTAGAAAAAAAAAAGTATCTAATTCTGATCAAACAATTTTGAGCAGCCCAAATATTTAATGCGCATTAGATATATATTTTGTCAACTTATTTTATAAAAAAATACATTTCTTTTTAATACGATGATCTCTCACGGGAGGTTTTTGAGTAATTGTTTGTATTATTTATAGGCTTAATACATTTTTGGGTGCATGTAGTATATCTTGAATTGATTTTTAGTGTTTAAAGTGTTTTATTAAAAATAAATGTTTAATATTTTTCCCGTTATACTTTTAGATGTATACCGTTAAAAGATCATTAAATAACACAAGTTGAGTTTATATTTCTCTTATTTTTTAAAAATAAAATATTATTAAAATATATATATATATAAATTAAAAATCTAGACATGATACATGTTATTTAACAATTTTTTAATGGTAGGTAATTAAAATATAACGAAAAAAATATTAGACACTTATTTTTTTAAATTTAAACACCAATAATTAATTTTAAGTATAATTTAGACACCAATATTAGACACTTATTCCTACCCTTTTGCATCTTATGGAAAAGATACTGTACAGGCTATAGTTCCGTTTGTTTTTCTTTGTTAAAAAAAATATTTGAATTTTTTTCAACAATATATTTGAATTTAAAAAAAATATTTGGTGATGGGGCCCGGCTTATAAGATAGTTGGCTGGTTCCACGGACGAATTATTTTGTTTGAAGGTATTACTAATTTCCATAGAACCCTAAACCCCTATGCTAATTTTAAGATATAAGTAAAAAGCAGTAAAATACAATGAGGTACGCTTATTACTACATGCACTTACTACTATAAAACAGTATAATTATATGTTCTAGAAAGAATATAGTTATACTCTATATTTAATTTTTGAGCAACATATATATAAATAAAAACACCAACCGAGGTATTGAACCCGCATAAGCACATCCCTTATATATATATATATATATATATATATATATATAAAATAAGTAATTAATGATAAGTATTTTACGATTGTAATTCGCAGGAGTCTGGAAGATACAAAAACCTGATAAGGCAACACATGGATCTCCAAAGAATTCAATCCAGGCTTGATAAAGGTGTCTACTCTGAGGGCAGTACAAAGTTCTTCAGGGATCTCCTCCTCTTATTCAACAACATCATCGTTTTTCACCGGAAAAGTTCACCCGAACGTACCGCTGCTGAACAACTCCGGGCTTTGGTCTTAAAGAAAATGAACCATAAGCTTCCGGAACAAGACGATCCCTCAAAACCCAACAAATCTTCTTCAATGGTCCAGTGCGGTAAACGTGCTTCTTCCAAGGCAGTAATCAAGAATGCTACTTCTAAGAGAGGAGATAGAGGAGTGGTTGAAGAGAAACCAAAGGCGAAGGAGAAGAAGGCCGATGCTATTTCTTTTGCCGCGACTAAGAACGACGCTGTCGTCGGCATAAGGATGAAAAGAAGTAAAGAAAGAGCGGTTTCAGGGCGTTGGAACTCATTGAGGACAAACGGCAAGAGTGGGGATTCAGATCACGAGTATGGTGGTAACGAGCTCAGCTCAAATGACGCCGTGGAGCTGAAGGTGGATACCAAGAAAGAAAACAGCAAGGCGAGAAAGAAACAAGGAGCAGCAAGTTTCTTGAAAAGAATGAAACAGAATTCGCCGACTGAATGGTCGGAGAAAGGAGATGACGAAGATGATGTTGATAATGATGATTCAGAGGATGGGAGTAAAGAGAAGGGGAGGGTTACGAGGAGTTCGGGAGGAAGAGGGGGGAGGGGGAAGCGAGGGGTGGGGAGGCTTAAGAAGAGGGCAGCGGCGGAGTCGAGGGGAAAGAGAGGGAGAGAAAACGTCGATAACGGAAGGGCTAGGAAACGAGGTAGAAGGTGATAATGTTGTATAATGTCTATATTAGTAATTTTCCTATGGTTTTGGTTTAAGTGTTTTTACTCGCTAATAATATCTATTATCTGACGCTATTTTTGTTCTTTGCTTTTACTTTTATTCGTAGGGTCTTCTGTGGATGTTCTTCTGGTCTGATCTAAGAAGCAGTATACGAAAATTTTCAGAAAAATAGGATATATGAAGAGTTGAGTAAGAAACTCAAAAATCGATTCAATTATACTGTCCTATTCTGTTTCGTTTCAAATTTATTATTATTCAAATATATTCCATTTGTAATTTATAGCTTAACAAATTAAAATAAATATATATTATTTTATTTATAATTATTTTTTAAATTTTATACTATAAAAATTAATATTGTTATAAAATTATCTTTTCATCTTAATATTTTTAATTTATAATCCGGATAAAAAATTATAAAATTTATTATAAAATATTTTTTGTCTAAAATATTTCATTTACACTATCAAAATTAAACCATTTAACTTGTCACAAACGTTTTTCCGGCGAATATATTATTCAATTGGCCCTCAAAGGTTATAGCGTGTTGGAACATAAACCCCACTGGAAGAAGAAAGTACACAAATAAGTGTGTGATCTTCTACGTCCGTCAATTACGAAAATAACCTCACCAATTCAATATTATTACACATCGCCAATCAAAACACCCGGATTACAGCAATTAGCAAACACATAAAACTGGAGAGCCAAAGCCAAACAACCCAATCAACAAATATCACTATTCCAGCCTCTCTTCTTTCTCTCTGTCTTTCACTCTTAACCATGTTATTGAGAAACAACATAACCTTATTTTCTTCAAATCTATCTGTTTTCTCATCTGGGTTTTAACGCTTTCCTTCTCCAGATCATAGCTTTTAAAAGCTTGGAACTTTCTTTCCTTTCACAAGTATTTAACTTTCTCAACATAAAAGTGGAAAAAGATAAGTTCTGGGTGTGATTGCTTTGTTTTGAACAGATTCAAATTGATGGATTTCTTGATTACGATTCATATTAACTTTGGTTCGTTTCAGGTTGGTTCCACTACTCTCTCTCTCTCTATCTTTCTGTTTCTAATCTATCTTTATTTTCTGTGTTTGAACTTTGAATTCTCTTTTGTTTCTTATCTATCCTTTTTTGTTGATGTTCATCTCGCTTGAAATTTATATGCCCTTTCGTTTGATCTTCATTTTATTTAATTATTTTTACTTTCTGATTCTTGGTGACTTTATTACTAGTTTCTTATTATGTTTCTTCTGTTTGTCGTTTGGTATATTTACTAAGTTTGAATTCATGTAAATCTGAGTACTTTGTAGCTGTAAATCCATTGTATTCCCCCTTGGATGTGGTGGAAATGTTTGGAAAATAGGTCTAATTCAATTCTTAGTTCTGGGTATTTTTAAAACTTGAAACTTTAAAAGAAAAAAGAAAGTTATTTTTCTCATCTCTAATAGAATCATAAGACAGGATTATGCATCTTCAGATGTCCTGTATATAGCTTTGAAATTGTTTTGATGTTCTGGAAATCGATTAAGCTCTCTCATTACTGTAACTAGGAATCGGTATCACTTCAATTATAATATATTTTTGCTAGATTTATAAGTATTTGAGAATCTGTAATGTTCATTTGTGGAAGCTTCTTTTAACCAGGCTCTTTTATTTGTGGATTTATGGTTTGGCAGACTGCAACTTGATTTTTATGGTAGCTATTCATTAGTTGGGTTTAATAGTATGGGTAGAGGTAGAGGAAAGGGGAAAAAGTTGACCGTTAGCAACCATGAAGACGCCGGGAGTGGTGAAGAAGAGAAAATTCCTTTGCAAAAGAGAAGGGGAAGGCCGCAAAAGCCGCTAAAAGATGAAATCAAAGACGAAGAAGTCGAAAAACTTGATGGGGATGGCGAGAATGGAAAAGCTGATATAACAACCGATGAGAGAAATAGTCCCCCTGCTGCGGAGAACAGGAAAAAGAGAAAGCGTGCATCGCAGGTGAAAGAGAAGGCCGATTCGGTCAAAGAAGAGAATGGCTTAGGCACCAGATCGAGCACCGATGAATCGTCAAAGTCTAATGGTTTCCGGCAAAATGGGAGTAGGCGTAAAAGCAAGCCACATCGAGCTGCTGAAGCAGTCGTTGAATGCAAGTGAGGTTGTGGCGGTTATCGCTATAGGTGTCTTCTTTTTTCACTTTGCCAAACACATGATGAGATGAGAAGCGAGGCCTCGTAAATCTTTTTATCTAATATTCCATCTAGGTAATTGTTTCCTACCACTTTTGGTGATTCCTTATCTTTGATTGCGTTTCTATTTTATTTGGTTTTTGAACTGATTGCGCTGTTGTAATTTTTGATAATGCTATTATATTCGACATTGTCACGGGATTCATGTAATATATCATCCGGATTACATTGCCAAGCTCTTCCTTTCGCCATTCTCATAAATTTTGATGGCTGCTATAACACCACATAGGTGCATACTATCCAGTTCAACTAATGGATGGCTTTTAAGCCTTTTTTCCCGGTACGAAGTCCCTCTGCTTCCATTTGCATTGTGTTCAAGTTCTTTGTGTTTCTATGTGGCTTCCCTTGTGTTCTCGTAAATGCATCATTTTGCTGTCAAACTCTTATCTTTGGTGGGAAGTGCTTTTAGGCTATCATGGACCGAAACTAGAAATGACCTCATATACTATAGTCGGTGCCGGCAAACTGCACTGCGAGTTATGAAAGCCTTTTAAGAGTTCAGACACTGTTTTTCTTACGATGGCATCGGATTATATATAGGCAATTTGCATCTGAAAGCCACGTTCTTGGATAGTACCTTTGGAGATATATGTATTTATTGTTGGTCTATTCTTGCACCTTTGCTTGTTGTAAGACGAGTCCTTTGCTGCCTGATATATATATATATATATATATATATATATATATATATATATATATATATGCTCCCACGTTTTATACTATGTTACCGGGATTCGAGTATCGGATACGAGTATGTTTAATTTTTTTTAATGTTCCTGAAGTCATATACTTATCCTTATGAGTACTTAATATTGGCAGCTGTGTTGTCAACTTGGTTCTAGGCAACGTTTTAATATGGAAACTGTGGCTATCTGCTGAAATGTTCGAAGTAATAAATATGATGTTAAAATGACATTTTATTTTGTAATGCACGAGGTAAGGCAAGGCATGTCATGCTTTAGGTGTTGTGCTGTCTGCCATGAGCATATGCTAAAGGTGTTTTTGCTGATCCCAACATGTCGGGCCCAACCACATTGATTAACATGTTCTTTCTTTATTTGTTCGTGAGGCAGATGGCCGTGTAACGCTGTACAGAAATAAAATTACTAATGGGTATTTTTTTTTTATAATTTATTACTTTAGCATACAAAATTTAACTCGAATATTGTAAATATGCATGATATTATGTGCATTGAAACATAACACAAAAACGATACAAATATAAATTATTATCTAAATTGTAGACGACAAAACACATAAAATAGTATAAACATAACTTATAGCCTAATCTTTCGGTTTTCAAATTTTTTAATCATCATTTGGAAGCTTGCTTTTTTACATTACCCTCATTTTGATCCGATCTTTTAGTCAGTAGTGTAACTCCTGAAATATTTGTATCCCTTCCTAAAATAAGTTGTTACGAGTGATACGTGTCACGGATATAACGTCTCGATTCTAATATTACATTGTACAATGTTTGAATAGGATAAATTTCAGACCGATTATCCTTTCTTTCAATGATTTTTCTCTGATTAACCCTTAATAAAGATTTGTCATACTTGACAAGAGTCATTCCAAGTGAATCTTATATCAAAATGTCCAAACAAATCTCGTATTAATCCACAAGCTACAATGTAATCTCAAAATCACAAGTACTCTTAGAATGAAGATCCTGCGGTGCATAACGAATATTAGGTTGCAACCCCACTCCTCAACCAAGAGCGCGATATGAGACCGCATACCTCAAATTGTCCCTGATATAATTCTAGAGGACATTGTACCATCCACTTGGTCCTAATGCCCGCACACTTAGGCTCCACATGAACCTAGGAGAATGTCGTTTACACCAAGGTAACTCTGCATGTTAGCTCAGGGTAAGTGGATGGTGGATATCCAACACCAACCCACTTTCCCATTAAGAGCTAAATAAATTGGCCAAAACACCAGCAGACGTTGCAACGTCTGAAACTAGATCAATACATTGATAGGCCTTCCATCGCCATTCTTCAAATTTTCTCTTAATTCACGAACGCTTTTATTTGATCTCGTGTCGGAGTATTGTCAGAGCAATCTCATATATATGAGTTATACTTGAAACTTTACAGGGGTAATAAATCCAAGGGAGAGCTCATGCTGGCTGTTTGGATGGGAACTCAAGCTGATGAGGCATTTCCCGATGCCTGGCATTCCGATGTTGCATCGGTTCGTCCCAACGGTGTGCGAACATTCGATCGAAAGTTTATCTTTCCCCCAAGCTCTGGTATGTGAGGGTCAATATCATTGAAGCTCAAGACTTGGTACTCAGTGATAAAGACAGGTTCCCTGAAGTATTTGTCAAAGCTGTTCCTGGAAATCAGGCTTTGAGAACTAGAATATCTCCGAGTAAGACCATCAATCCGATGTGGAACGAGGACTTTATGTTTGTTGTTGCTGAACCTTTCGAGGAGCCTTTGGTTCTAACCGTCGAAGATAGGGCGAACAAGGATGAAACTTTGGGGAAGTGTATGATTCCTCTACAGATTGTTCAAAGACGGTCATACCATAAACCAGTGAAAAGCCAGTGGTGCAATCTAAAGAAACATGTGATGGTGGATGGATAGAAAAAAGAAACGAAATTTGCAAGTCGGATTCACTTGAGAATGTGTTTAGAAGGAGGGTATCACGTTTTGGATGAATCTACGCACTATAGCAGTGATCTTAGGCCGACTGCGAAACAGCTATGGAAACCGAATATCGATATTCTGGAACTGGGTATTCTAAGTGCCCACGGACTGATGTCGATGAAAACGAAAGAGGGGCGAGGAACAACAGATGCTTATTGTGTGGCTAAGTATGGGCAAAAATGGGTCCGGACTAGGACAATTGTTGACAGCTTCATGCCAAGAAGAAATGAGCAATACACTTGGGAGGTCTTTGATCCTTGTACTGTCATTACTATAGGGGTTTTCGATAATAGGGGATCTGGAAGGACGAAGGATGTAAGAATCATGTAGGTAAGAATTTGGCTATCAACACTCTAAGCCAGTAGGGTTTATACTAACTCGTATCCACTATTGGTGCTACATTCTTCCAGTGTTAAAAAGACTGGTGAAGTTCAATTGGCTGTGAGATTCACCTACTCATCGTTGATTAACATGATGCATACGTATTCGCAACCATTGTTGCCTAAGATGCACTAATCCATCCATTGTCTGTGGTTCAGCTCGAGAGCTTGAGGCACCAGGCTATGCAGATTGTCTCAGAAAGGCTGAGTCGGGCCGAGCCACCACTGAGGAAGGAAGTTGTGGTGTACATGCTTGATGTCGATTCGCATATGTGGAACATGAGGAGAAACAAAGAAAACTTCTTCCGGATTATGGCAGTTCTAAGTGGGATGATCGCGGTTGGAAATTGGTTTGATCAAATCTGCAATTGGAAAAACCCTATAACAACCATTTTGATTCATATCATTCTCATTATATCAGTTATTTACCCTGAACTAATACTTCCCACAGTTTTTCTCTACCTTTTCCTAATCGGTATCTGGAACTACCGTTGGCGGCCAATGCACCCTCCTCACATGGACACACGGCTCTCTCATGCTGATGCTGCCCATCCTGACGAACGAGATGAAGAGTTCGATACCTTCCCCACTTCCCGTCCTACGGATATCGTCAGGATGAGATACGACCGTCTCAGAAGTATAGCAGGGAGTGTACAGACCGTGAACGGGTGATCTGGCGACTCAAGGGGAAAGATTCCAGTCTCTGCTAAGCTGGAGGGATCCGAGAACGACCACTCTATTCGTGATATTCTGTTTGATCATCGCTATCATTCTTTATGTTACTCTGTTCCAAGTCGTGGCTCTTCTCACAGGCCTTTATGTTCTAAGGCATCCAAGGTTCCGCCACAAACTTCCATCGGTACCTCTTAACTTCTTTAAGAGGTTGCCGGTAAGATCGGACAGTATGTTATGAGCACGCCCATAAATTTCATCCCGTGTCTAATGATGCAAAATATCAAAGCATGTCTCTTTATATTTTTAATGTGTAATTTTCATCTGCCTTTGTTTAGTACATTTCAAAATTTAACTATAAACCCTGTTTTATGTTATTTCTTGCATATTTATTGCACTATGCCCTCAAATTCTAGAATTCAACCTTACCATAATTACATCTTCTATTTCCCAGTTCATCCCATTGATATTGCTTGTCTAAGTATTACTGCATTATCAAAGACTTGAATGGAACTATAGTCGATTTCTACCCGAACTCTTGATCGGTAAACCATAAAACGGACAAGAAGAGATCTCTTAAAGGGTAACCCAAACATATTATGAAAAGGCAAATCAATAATTCATACGTGGCAAAAGGCAGGCCCAAAAACATGTCAATTTAAAGCATAAACCTAAAATGCGAGTACTGAATAGAAAAAAAAGACAGAGGGAGAGGTTAGAGCCAAAATTTCATAAGTGATAACATATTCACTTGACTAACAAACCTTGGATTATCTGAAAATCAAAGATGACATCGAATTATGTGTTTTAAAAGTCGTAAAGAGGGTTGCTCAGCAATTGCTGCAACCATATTTTCCAAAACTCAACCATCTGCAAAAAATCGCTCTATAGTAGTGCAAATATAGTCCAAGCCAACATCATCTAACAGAATCTTCTGAACTATAAAAGTAGTAACCTGCCATAGAGTAATTACTAATCGTTCATCATGCTTCAAGGAAGCAATGGCTAGATATAATCCCATGAAACCCTCGCCATCCTTATTTCTTGATGTGACGATGGCAAATTTGGTATAGCAAAATTTATGTTCCTAGCCAACTCATAAGAGGAATTGGTGAAAACGAAAAGGAAAATTAAGAAAAAACCAACCCGACCCAAGTGACCTCCCAAATGTCAGCCCAGCCTATATAAAAGAACTAAACACCCTAAACATATACTCAAATCTGATTACCACTTATGGTAAACAGTGGCAAGAAACGAATCTATCCTATGCAATCCAAACTCCAGCAACTTGAAATGATTCCACCCAAACCACAACTTCAACCACCCATCAACTATCACTGATATCAACTGATTGTGGTCCAACCAAAATATAAGGGACAATCATAGGCCTTCAGGCTATTGCGGATTACGGCTATCGGATAGAGAAAAATCACAACTGATAATTTGAGAAAATAAAAATGAAGATAAATAAGACATAAATTTTATGTGGAAAACCCCTAAGTAATATATGGTAAAAACTACGGGCAACGGTAGAAGAATTTCACTATGAGAAAATAGGAATTACAACTTCTCTCAATCTAACAAGGAGAAAATAATAACAATTATCTCTTGATAAAAAGTAGAAAACAACTCTCAAGAAAACTCTCTAAATTCTCTAGTATTAGAAGAAAGCTAGAATGATTTGGGATGGTTTTAAAGCTAAATGGGTTAGGGTATTTATAGTTGAAGATTAAGGACTAATCTTGTAAATACTCTAAAGTATAATGACTAAATTGTGATTTTACCATTTTTCCAAAAATAACATTTTCGGTGCATGCACCGAAAGCAAACCCATTTGCACCGAAAGTGGCTTGGCCACTTTTGCTGACTTTTCAACAATCTCTCACTTGAATATTTGATTGGAACAATCATATCTTCACACCATTCTTTCTACCTTGTATCTTCATGTTGCTTACGTTTCTGACAAGCCACAAGAGGATCGACACCAGGTAAATTTATCAGTATTGATTGCCTTCGTCATGAAATCTGCTATGTTGTCTTTGGTATGGATCTTTTACATATCTACCGTCTATTCTTCCACCTTTTCACGAATGAAATGGTATTGAACTCGTATGTGCTTTGTCCTTTAATGAAATATTGGATTCCTTGCTAGATGTAAGGCACTTTGACTGTCACAAAAATAGAGAGACATACTCTTGATTGTGCCCAAGCTCCTCCAATAGCATCTTCAGCCAAATTGCTTCTTTATTGGCTTGTGTAGCTGCTACATATTTTGCCTCTGTTGTGGATATAGCCACAACTGACTGCAATTTTGAAACCCATCTTACAGCTCCACCACCAACTTTAAACACATATCCTGTAGTAGATTTGTTTTTATCCATATCCCCTGCATAGTCAGAATCAACATACCCATTGATAAGTAAATTTGATCCTCCGTAATATAATGCAATATTTGAGGTCCCTTTGATGTATCTCAGGATCCTCTTTATTGTATTCCAATGCTCTTTGCCTGGATTCGCCATGTACCGACTAACCACTCCCACTGCTTGTGCAATGTCTGGTCTTGTGCATATCATAGCGAACATTAAACTTCTCACTGCCGATGCATACAGTACTAGAGACATCTCCACCCTCTCTTCTTCACTGTTAGGACTCATATTGGAGGATAATTTGAAGTTAATAGGAAGAAGGGTAGAAATTGGCTTACAATCTTGCATGTTGAATCGTGACAAGATCTTCTTCAAGTAATTCTTTTGTTAAAGCCAAATCTTCCTATTACTTCTGTCTCGGTGAATTTGCACCCCCTAGAATCTTGTTTGCTGATCCCAAGTCCTTCATTTCAAATTCCCTAGCCAGTTGTGCCTTCAATTCTTCAATATGATCTTTGTTGGGTCCTGCAACCAACATGTCATCCACATACAACAGTAATATAACAAAATCGTTATCACCAAACCTCTTGAAATAAGCACAAGGGTATGCGTTAATTCTGTTGTATCCAAGGCACATAATGAAGGAATCAAATCTCTTATACCAACACCTCGGCGCCTGCTTTAGACCTTACAGAGATTTGTTCAACCTACAAACCAAGTTCTTCTTTTCTTTTTCTTCAAAACCTTCAGGCTGAAGCATGTAAATCTCTTCTTCAAGATTTCCATGAAGAAAAGTTGTTTTAACATATAGCTACTCTATATGTAAGTTTAATGTATCATGCATTGCCAAAACTACTCGAACTGTTGTTAGTCGAACCACAGGAGAAAATTTTTCATTGAAATAATATATTCTTTTTTAGCATATCATTTGACCAACAGTCTTTCACGATACCTCTCAACTTGATCATCACCATTTCCCTTGATTTTGAAGACCCATTTGTTACCAATTGGATTACTTCCTTGTGGTAGTGGAACAATGTGCCATGTACTATATTTATGAAGGGCTTCAATTTCTTCTTGCATCTTCATCATCCATAGTGAAGCATCTGAGCTGTTTATTGCCTCCTGGTATGTTGATGGCTCACCGTCCTCTGTTAAAAGGCAGTAAGAAATATTTCCTTCTATAATATAATCTGAGTGCCAATTGGGACGTCTTCTCACATGATCTGATTGACGAGTTGTTTGAGCTTCAAAACTCTCTGGTTCTTGTTCATCATGTACTGGTTCTGCTTCAGAAGAATATCCTTATTCAACCTCCTTGTCCACATGTATCTGTGTAGTCTCTAACTTTTCAACGTTATCATCGTCTTCTTTTCTTTGTAGTTTATCTTCTACAAAGATAACATCCTTGCTAATGATCACTTTGTGGGCAGTGGGATCCCACAAGCGATACCCCTTTACTCCATCAGCATATCCCAAGAATTTGCATTTCCTAAATTTTGAATCCAGCTTTGAGATTTCTTGGGAGTTGTACATCACATACACAATACTTCCAAATATATAGAGGTTTGAATAATCAGCTGGTTTACCAGTCCACATCTCTATTGGTGTCTTCAGCTCTATTGCAATTGATGGATCTCAATTCACCAAATAATAGGCGATATTGACTGTTTCTGCCCAAAATGATTTTTCTAGGCATGCAGCCCTCAACATTGCTCTTTTTCTTTCTAACAAGGTTCTATTCATCCGCGTTACCACTCTATTTTGTTGAGGAGTGTTTTTCACTATGAACTGTCTTTTGATGTCTTCTTCCCTGCAAAAGTCATCAAATTCTTCACTTGTGTATTCTCCTCCATTATCTGTTCTGAAACACTTGATCTTATTTCCATAATCAAGTTCCACCAGCGCTTTGAAGTTTTTGAAAGTTGAAAACACATCTGACTTCTTCTTGATAGGGTACACCCAACATCTCCTAGAGTATTCATCAATAAATGAGACAAAGTATTTTGCTCCGCCTAGGGATGTAACTGATTCTAGAACATGTTGAACAACTTTAATTGTTTCATCATACATATTCAATTTGATGGTTCCCAAGCCAACGATCTCTAAGGCATGATCATTACAACTATACATAGATCCTCCTGAGACATGTTCATAATGATGGAACCATTCTCTTCTTGAGGTCATGTGATATGTTACTCTTGAATCAATGAGCCATATATCTTCAAATCTTTTTCTACTTTCCACGGTGGTTGACGCTTCACAATATAGAGCATTTCCATCATCTGAAGTGTTTGCGGTATTGCCTTGTGGATTGGAGTTTTTATTTAGAATCCAACAATCCTTCTTCAAGTGACCCTTCTTTCCACAGTTGTAGCACTTTAAATTCTTCTTGTTTCTCGACTTGGATCTACCATGTTTGTGACTGTTGTTTTGGCCACGTTCCATTGATCTCCCTCTCATCGTTGTCAATGCTTCTGCTTGTTGTAGATTTACTTGTTTGTCTTCCTTTTTTTTGCACCGATTTTCTTCTTGTAGAACAGCAACTGCAACGTCATCGAAGACTAGACTGGTGACATTATTGTTTGTCAAGTTGATGATGAGTTGATCTTACGAATCAGGTAGACTTTGAAGTAGAAGTTCAGCACATTCTTGTTGTCCTATTGTACATCTTAGGGATGTAAGCTGAGGAAATAAAGTGTTCAGCGTGTTTAAGTGCTTCATCACTGAAGTAGATTTCGGTATCCGGAGAGTGTACAATTTCTTCTTAAGGAAAATTTTATTGTGCAAAGATGTGGCCTCGTACAATTTGGTGAGATGATCTCATATCTCCTTAGATGTCTTATACTCCTCGATGTTTGACAATACTTCATCTGCTAATGATAGATGAAAATTTGCCATAGTATTCCCGTCTATGTCGTTCCATTTGCTGTCATCTGTGAAATTTATGGGCCTTTCACTGATAGCCGCTAGACAACCGTCTTTCCTCAGGATGACCTTCATTTACAATTTCTACAATGAGAAATTTCTCCCATTGAACTTTTCAATATCAAATTTTGTTGTCATAGTTTCTATTACGGATAGCTCCTACTATTTCACTATCGTGAATAGTTCTCTAGAACCTTCAAAGAATGGGTAATATCTTATTACTTTCTTATGTTGGAGGATCCACTTTTTGGTGGTAACCATAAAGATAATAAGTATATATTACACACTCAAATCTAGCTCTGATACCAATTGTTGCGGAATACGGCTATTGGATAAAGCAAAATCGTAACTGATAATTTGAGAAAATAAAAAATAAAAATAAAGAATACACAAATTTTAAATGGAAAACCCCTAAATAATATAGGATAAAAACCACGGGCAATAGTAGAAGAATTTCACTATGAGAAAATAGGAATTATAACATCTCTCTGTAACACCCCAACTCGTATCCGACCCGGATCCGAGTCTGAAGTGTCACATTGACTTTTCAAAACCTTTACTTGTATAAAATAGTGAGTAATTTAAAATTTATTATTACATATAACTTATTCAAAACCTTTACCAAACTATTCAGAGCTTATACAATATATAATTTTGAATACATGCCAACTAGAACTTTATATATTATAATACATATTATTCACCTTTCTTCTGATCTGACCTTTGGTAAGGAGAACTGACATGTCTTGCTCCACATTGCTCTTAACTCATCTCACTTCGGTAACCTACGTGTGAAACAATCACACGCTAAGTCTATGACTTAGTGAGAAAATAAACATAAAATATAAACTATAGCTTGTAATCATGCATGAACAATTACTACTATCACTCATACCCATATTCATGTAACAAATCCCTATAACACATATGCAATATATCATTACATATAAGAACATATACACACATATATTCATCATCCATCATCCATCATTTCCATCATTAGCCTTATTTCATTAGCAATATTATTATCGTTTATATCACTTAATACATATCCTCTTATACCTAGCATTTTAACCAACACTTGACTCATTTAATCATACAATCCACATATCATCATATGAATCATATAATACCATTCATATCACAAAAGCATACAAGTCACATGTAATATATTTATTGTTATTTCTTTATTAGCCCATGTACACATTTGAGAACTATAGATATGTGAGTCTATAGAAGTTGTGCACTAATGATGTCACCACAGCTTGTATAAATGCACCGAAGTGCCGCGTATAAATGCATCGAAATGCAATATAAAGTTGTCCCTAAGGACCACGTAGAAAATTCCTTAAGAATCATATACATATGCCAAGGATCAAGTATGTGTCTCAAAAGACCTTACACATGTTCCAAAGAATACATATATGTCCCGAAGGATCGCGTAGACCCTCGACTATTGGCATGTTAACTATACCCTAGCTCTCATGACACATAACATGGGCATCATCATTTATGTCATTTCACATTTTCACATAAACACGTAGTTCACTTTCACATAACACGTAGATTATGTCACATAAGTTGAATCATAAATACGTATAAATACGTAAATCACTTCCACATATCACGTAGCTCATATCCACTTTTCATACTATTTCACATTTCCTTGTCACATTGCTTATATCTTATTTTTGTGTCTTATCATATATATATATATATATATATATATATTCACATGTTCATATAATCCATCATTTCATCATCTAAATGTGTATTCATATAATTCATCTTCCTATATATATCATTTTTCCTATACTTGCATTTACATCAATAATGAAATACCTATACAATAACATGTCAACACATATCATAACATATAACTCAGACACTCATAACAAACACATGTTCATGTTCATGTTTCATGCACAATACTATAGAAAATAGACTTGTCGCAAGTCTTATTTCCCATTAAACATCATATATAAAATAATGTACACTCACATTGGCCTCACTAAGTTCCAATCCATTTTTATAATTTCCTCTCTTGCGATCGAATCATAACTTGATAATCGTTCCGGGACTTGTTCGTGCTCGATATCTATATAATCATACATTGATACATATTAGTATCCAATTGATATACACTAATCCATAATTTCTTAGACCAAAAGAAAAGTATAATTCTATTTCCCTTGAAGTGCATCGATGCACTACCCATGCATCGATACACAA
Organism: Hibiscus syriacus; assembly: GCF_006381635.1. Taxonomy (NCBI): domain Eukaryota; kingdom Viridiplantae; phylum Streptophyta; class Magnoliopsida; order Malvales; family Malvaceae; genus Hibiscus; species Hibiscus syriacus. The sequence goes on from NW_024062730.1 coordinate 454,659, forward strand.
ATCACCTTCGATGTTTTCATTTTAAGGGGGTGCATCGATGCACTCCTTATGCATCGATGCACTAATTGTATTCGATGTTTCCATTTCTAATGGGTGCATCGATGCACTTCCTGTGCATCGATACACACTGAACAATTCTGGAAATTTACCCTTGATGCATCGGTGCACATTGAATGTGCAACGATGCACATAGCCCAGAATTCATTTTTAAGCCCGAAAATCTACTCAAATCAACTCAAATGCTTCATCTTTCATCCCCTTTCATGTTCTCAACTCATATACACATGCTTAAACTAATTTATATCCATATAAACCATCTTTAACTTCAAAATTCTATTCCTCATATGTAACTCAAGAATTAAACCAACTTTGCAATATGTTTTAATTCTAATTCTATGGCTTCTAACTTCTTAATTAGACCCTTGACAAGTCAAATTTAACTTCCAACTCTAGTTATGAACTCTATTTCAAGATTTCACCCAAGAACTCAAATCTTTAATCCCTGCTAACTCCACCATACTTTGGTTTTAAGATAACTTAAGCTTCCCATAAGCTTAGTTATCATCTAATAATCAAAACCCAACCTTAAAATCAACAATTAATCCATAAACAAAGAAACTCACCTTTGAGCTTGGAGATACGGAAGGAGGAAGAAGAAGAAAGAAAACTCTGGATAATTCTCTCCTTTCCCACGTGGTTCATTTTCTTATAAAAGGAATATAAAAAATATTACTTGTCAATTTATCATTTTAACCTTTAATTCATTCAATAATTACTAAATAACTTTCATCATATTTCCAATAAATCATTGAACTATTCAATTATCCTACTTTAATCACCAATTTCTGAAACTTTATAATTTGGTCACTGACCCGATATTGAGGATGTTACAAATCTCCCCTCCTTTAAAGAAAATTCGTCCTCGAATTTTCACTGAACAAATCAATAAGAACATATCTTCTATTTGTAACACCCCTAACTCATATTCGACCCAAATAGAAGTCCGAGATGTCACATTAACTTTTCAAACTTTGATTCTTAAAGAAAAATCCCGGGAATTTAAAACTTTCATTAAAACAAAATACTTTAATTTAAATAAAAGAGGCAACTTAATACAAAATCGATCAGAGCATTCGTAATTAACCAATTATTACATACCAACACTTTATACATAACAAAATACCTACTTTGTCAATTACTTCTAATATGATTTCTTAGTAATGTTGTTGTTCGTGCCACTGCTATTCTGAATCTTCTTATTTCTTGGTACCTACGTGTAAATCACTTACACGTTAAGTCATAGACTTAGTGAGGTAATAAATGAATATGCAACAATATCTTCATGAATATGCATTCTTACCATTTCCTTCATGACATTTCAATATGCATGTATCTATTACACAATAACATATATAATCATATCATGCATGTACAAAACTTACCTTCTTGTACTACTTTCACTTTACTTTGTATTTCAATTTCCCATGTATATTATTGAGAATAGAGGTATGTGAGTGCATTGAGGTTGTGCACTAATGCTGTCACCACAGCTTGTATCAATTCCCTCATGGGGCACCGAACCTTAGTTCAGTATTCGTCCTGAAGGACTGTCATATATGTCCCGTAGGACCACTACATCCCCTCGACTCTTGGCATACCAATTACACCTATAGCTCTCATATTGTATACTATGGGCATTATTCTTATATTTTATATGTTCATGTACTCATGTCATTTCTCTTGTGATCATGTAGCTCATGTCATTTCTCTTGTGATCATGTAGCTCATGTCATTTCTCTTGTGATCATGTAGCTCATGTCATGTTCTCATATCACATATCATATCACATGTGTATTTGAATCTATTCATATATATACATCATTTATCCAATCACATGAACATATATATGCCTTATGCATGTAGTACAATAATTATCATGTATGCATGTTCACAACTATTGTACTAGGAAAATCAATATAGAAATTAGACTTATCACAAGTCTTATTCCATTATACTATACATATAGTATGCACTCACCTTAGGTTTACTTTGATTCGATTCTAATCCTTTGATCGTTCCAAAATAAGCTTACTTTTAGTATCTACATAATCACACATGGATCTATATCAGTATTATAGCTAATATACTCTAATGGTTCACTCTTTAGATTAAGATAAATGTCAATTTCCTCTTTTAATGAAGGTATGCATCGATGCACTACTTGTGCATCGGTGCATAAAATGCATTCGATGTTTTATTATTAATGGGATGCATCGATGCATGCCTTATGCATAGATGCACTAATTGCATTCGATGTTTTTATTTTAAAAGAGTGCATCGATGCACTACCTGTGCATCGATACACCTTCAAACACTTTCTGGGTTTTAACCTTGATGCATCGATGCACTATGAATATGCATCGATGCACTCTGCCCAGAATCCTCTTTTTGAACTCGAAAATTCATTCATTTTGGATTAAATCCTTCATGTTTAATCCTCTTTTTCATTCTTAACTTTAGTACACATCCTTAAACCAATTTATACTCATTTATTTCATCTTAAACTTCCAAATTCTATCATTCATATGTAATTTAAGAATTACATCAATAATTCAACATGTTTGAATTCCACTTTTAATACTTCGTATATCTTAACTAGATTGATGACAAGTCAAATTTAACTTTCAATTCTAGTTATGAACTCTATTCCAAGATTTCATTTAAGAATTTCAAATCTTAAATCTCTCCTAACTCCATTATCCTTTGATGTTAAGATAACTTAAGCTTTCCTTAAGCTTAGTTATCATCTAATAATCAAAACCCAATATTAAATTTAACAATAAATTCAATAATCAGAAATCTTACCTTTGCTTTGGTTCACACGCATAAGGAAGAAAGAAAGAAGAAGAGAACTCTGGAAGTCTTGGGTGTTTTCTCCCCTTCCACCCACGTGTATCCTTATATATACATACTTATCCCTTCTTTAATTATTTTTCCTTGCAATTACTCTATTGTCCTTTCATTCCTTCTTCCTTTCAATTCCATCCTACACAATAATTTACATGTAAATCTTTATACTATTCATTCATTTTATTTTAACCACCAAATTTTGAGACTTTATAATTTAGTCACTAACCCGATATTGAAGATGTTACAACTCCCCCCCCTTAAGAAAATTCATCCTCGAATTTTCATTATGCAAAGAGATAGGGGTACTTAATCCTCATGTCCTCTTCATTTTCCCATGTTGCTTCCTATACTTTGTGATTCCTCCACAAGACTTTAACCAATGGAATAGTCTTGTTCCTTAGTTGCTTGACTTCGTGAGCTAATATTTGAACAGATTCTTCCTCATAAGTTAAATTTGGTCGAACTTCAATTTCTTCAGTAGTCACAATGTGGGATGGATCAGATCGATATTTTCTAAGCATTGAGACATGAAAGACATTGTGTATCTTTTCCATTTCAGGTGGCAAAATTAGCTGATATGGTACTGGTCATATTCTCTTAGTAATCTCATAAGATCCAATGAATCGAGGACTCAACTTTCCTTTCCGTCCAAACCTCAATACTTTCTTCCACGGAGACACTTTCAAGAACACTTTATCTCCGACTTGAAATTCAATATCTTTCCTTTTTAAATCAGCATACGATTTTTGTCTATCAGCTGCAGTTTTCAGATTATTCTGAATTACTTGAACTTTTTCTTCCGTATTCTGAATCAACTCAGGACCAATAACTTCTCGATCCTTGAGTTCATACCAGTTCAAGGGCGTACGACATCTTCTTCCGTATAAAGCTTCATAGGTAGCCATTTTGATGCTTGGCTGATAACTATTATTGTACGCAAATTCAGCAAGTGGTAAATACCTTTCCCACGATCCTTTGAATTCAATGACACAAGCTCTTAGCATATCCTCCAGAATTTGAATAGTTCGCTCGGATTGACCATCGGTTTGAGAATGAAATGCTGTACTGAAGTTCAACCGAGTTCCTAGTGCTCCATGTAATGACTTCCAAAACCGTGATGTGAATCTAGGATCTCGATCAGAAACTATGGAAATAGGTACACCATGTAAACGTATAATCTCTCTAATATACAGTTCTGCATACTTATTCATGGAGAAATCAGTTCGTACCAGAATAAAATTGGCTGACTTAGTCAATCTATCTACGATCACCCAGATTGAATCCTTTTTGTTCTGAGTTAAAGGCAACCCCGTGACAAAATCCATCGTTATGTTTTCCCATTTCCATTGAGGAATTGAAATTGATTGTAACAATCCTGACGGAACCTGATGCTCAACTTTGACTTGTTGACAAGTCAAACACTTTGATACAAATTTCGTAATGTCTTTCTTCATTCCCGACCACCAATATCAACTCTTGAGATCCATATACATTTTATTCCCTCCCGGATGCATTGTCAATGGACTACAATGAGCTTCCGTTAACAAATCATTCTTTAATTCATCATCATCCGGAATTACCAATCTTTCTCGATAATACAAATTCTCATCAGACTTAATCTCATAATCCGTACCCTCTCCATTTCTTATCTGTTGTATCTTCTTTTAACACTTTCCATCTTTAGCTTGCAATTCTTTAATTCGATCTAGCCATGCTGGCTTGACAGTCAATTCTGCATAAATTGCACCTTCTTCTCTTAACGATAATCTAGCATCAAGAGTTCGCAAAGTTGCAAACGTCTTTCTACTCAAGGCATCAGCTACCACATTTGCCTTTCCGGGATGGAAATCAATCACAACATCATAATCCTTAAGAAATTCCACCCATCTTCTTTGTCTTAAATTCAACTCTTTCTGAGTCATCAAGTATTTTAAGCTCTTGTGATCCGTATACAAGTAGCACTTTTCACCATACAAGTAGTGACGCCAGATCTTTAAAGCAAACACTACTGCCGCCATCTCTAGGTCATGTGTTGGATAATTATTCTCGTGCGATTTTAGTTGTCTCGAAGCATAGGCCACCACCTTGCCTTCTTGCATTAATACACATCCCAAACCACTATGAGATGCATCACTATACACTATAAAGTTTTTACCAGACTCAGGTTGAACTAACACTGGAGCTTCTGTAAGAATCTTCTTTAACTTTTCAAAACTCTCTTGACATTCTTGAGTCCAAAAAAGTTTTACTTCCTTTTTAAACAGTTTAGTTAAGGGTAATGCTATGATCGAAAAGTTTTTAATGAACCTTCGATAATAACCAGCTAACTCCAGAAAACTTCTAACTTCTGATACATTCTTTGGAAGTTCCCACTCTAGAATAGCTTTAATCTTTTGGGGATCCACTCGAACTCCTTCTGCAGAAATTACATGTCCAAGGAATGTCACTTCAGTCAACCAAAATTCACACTTAGAAAATTTAGCATAAAGCTTCTTGTCTCGTAAAATCTGTAAAACAATCTGTAAGTGTGAACTATGCTCTTCTTTTGACTTTGAATATATTAAAATATCATCAATAAACACCACAGCAAACTGATCCAAATAAGGTTGGAATATCCTATTCATTAGATCCATAAAGGCAGCTGGTGCATTCGTAACTCCAAATGGCATCACGATAAACTCATAGTGACCATATCTTGTTTTAAACGCCGTTTTTGAAATATCTTTCTCTTGAATCTTTAATTGATGATAACCCGAACGTAGATCAACTTTTGAGAACACTGAAACTTCCTTTAATTGATCAAATAAATCGTCAATTCGAGGAAGTGGATACTTGTTCTTGATGGTCACTTTATTGAGCTGTCTGTAATCGATACAAAGACGCATTGTTCCATCTTTCTTTTTAACAAATAGAACATGAGCTCCCCAAGGTGATACACTTGGTCTAATAAATCCTTTGTCTAGTAACTCCTGTAATTAAATCTTTAATTCTTGCAACTCTTTTGGAGCCATCCTGTATGGTGCCATCGCAATGGGCGCTATTCCCGGTATTATCTCAATCTGGAATTCTACCTCTCTGTCCGGAGGTAAACCTGGCAACTCTGCAGGAAATACATCGAGAAATTCTCTGACTATAGGAATTCCTTCAATCCCTTTCTCCTTGGTTCTAACATCCAACACATTAGCAATGAACCCTTGACATCCTTGTAGCAATAACTTCTTCGCCGACATTACTGAAATTACATTTGCCAATGGATTCCATTCTTCACTAAATATCACCACATCTACCCCTTCTGGACTTCTCAGCGTTACTCTTTTCAATCTACAATCGGCATTAGCGTAATAACGATATAACCAATCCATTCCCAGTATCACTTCAAATTTGTCGAAAGGTAATTTCATCAAATTAGCATGAAATTCAATTCCCTGAATTTGTATGGGACACCCTAGGCTCACCAAATTTATCCGAGCACTGTGCCCTAATGGGTTCGTCACTATCACCTCATTGCTAGTAGTTTCTAACGTAATGTTCAATTCTTTCACTAACTTACTAGTAATGTATGAATATGTAGACCCCGTATCAATCAATACAATTACACCTTTGTCAAACAATAGAAAGGTACCTATTATAATATATGGGTCATCACAATCCTCATTGGTCTTAAGGTTGTACACTCGAGCAGTAGAGTGTATCTCCTGTTGAGCAGAGGATTCCGATTGGCTTCTTCCTCTGCCTCTACCTCTTCCTCTCTGGCCTATAGAAATAGATATCTCTGGCTGTGTAGCTTCACTGGTTAACATTGGACAATCCCGAACAAAATTCCCAGCGTCCCCACATCTAAAGCAAACTCCAGAAATCATCCGGCATATCCCTGAATGATTCTTTCCACAATGTGAGCATTGTCTGGCTTGACTCTAATTAGATCTCCCAGCTCCAGATCCCACTGACTGAGTTTATCTACCTCTCATCTGATTTGATCCTCTAGCGGAGGATGCCATTGACTCTGATCTAACTTGGGGTCGAAAACCAGCATCTCTGCCCCTTTTTGATGGTACGAAACTCAAAGAATAACCCGTTCTTTTGACTGTCTGAGCTCTCGAATTTTCAAACCTCTCATTCTGAGCTCTTTCCAGAGCCTTGGCACGGTTGACTACCTCTTGAAATGAGGATAAATTCAAGATAATTAACATTTCCTTCAACCGAGGACTTAACCCCACTACAAACCACTCACAAGTATACTTCTCTTTAGGAATTAACTCGGCAGCAAAGCGGCTCAACTTATTGAATTCACACTCGTACTCATATACAGTGTGATTCCATTGCTTCAATTCATGAACTCTTGCTTCATTTGACGAACAAATTGATCTCCAATGTACTTATGTTTGAATTCTTCTAAAAACAATGACCAAGTTACTTGGGCGTTAGACATCCTCAATGTAACATTGGTCCACCAGATCCTTGCTTTTCCTCTCAACAAGGAAATTACTCCATCCAGTTTCTCAGCATCGGAACAATGAAGTCCCGTAAGAATGACCTTCACGTCATTAAGCCAAAGGTCCGCAGTAACAAGACCTTCATCGGCTTCTCCTCTAAACTCTGGAGCTCCTAATCCCTTCAACTCTTTCGTAACATTCATTTTTAGAGTTGAAGTAACAGGAGGTTAGAAACGTGTCAATATCGCGTCTAACGTTCTAAAGAATATATCTTGATCATTTACAGGCATTCTAGAGGATGTCTATTCTTCACTCTGCCTGGCCAGGGCAGGTGAATTACTACTTTCAGCGGGTCTATCATCTCCCGCTTCATTCCTAGAACTACCTCGTCCGGACATCTATAAAAATACAACCATATAGTTCTATTAGCAAAACAACATACTTACTATTCCATCAGATCAGAAGTTTCCACTATTTTGTTGGTATGTATACATTATCAGACACTCTAGACTCCGGTTTATGTCGAGAATCGACTAAACTGTATCTCTGATACCTTTAAATGTAACACCCCTAACTCATATTCGACCCGAATACAAGTTCGAGATGTCACATTAACTTTTCAAACTTTGATTCTTAAAGAAAAAATCTCGGGAATTTAAAACTTTCATTAAAACAAAATACTTTAATTTATATAAAAGAGACCACTTAATACAAAATCGATCAGAGCATTCGTAATTAACCAATTATTACATACCAACACTTTATACACAACAAAATACCTACTTTGTAAATTACTTCTGATCTGATTTCTTAGTAATGTTGTTGTCTGTGCCACTACTATTCTGAATCTTCTTATTTCTTGGTACCTACGTGTAAATCACTTACACGCCAAGTCATAGACTTAGTGAGGCAATAAATGAATATGCAACAATATCTTCATGAATATGCATTCTGACCATTTCCTTCATGACATTTCAATATGCATGTATCTATTACACAATAACATATATAATCATATCATGCATGTACTAAACTTACCTTCTTGTACCACTTTCACTTTACTTTGTATTTCAATTGCCCATGTATATTATTGAGAATAGAGGTATGTGAGTGCATTGAGGTTGTGCACTAATGTTGTTACCACAGCTCGTATCAATTCTCTCATGGGGCACCGAACCTTAGTTCAGTATTCGTCCCGAATGACTGTCATATATGTCTCGTAGGACCACTACATCCCGAATGACTATTATACCCTCGACTCTTGGCATGCCAATTACACCTATAGCTCTCATATCGTATACTATGGGCATTATTCTTATATTTTATATGTTCATGTACTCATGTCATTTCTCTTGTGATCATGTAGTTCATGTCATTTCTCTTGTGATCATGCAGCTCATGTCATTTCTCTTGTGATCATGTAGCTCATGTCATTTCTCTTGTGATCATGTAGCTTATGTCATGTTCTCATATCACATTTTATATCACATGTGTATTTGAATTTATTCATATATATACATCATTTATCAAATCACATAAACATATATATGCCTTATGCATGTATTACAATAATTATCATGTATACATGTTCACAACTATTGTACTATGAAAATCAATATAGAAATTAGACTTATCACAAGTCTTATTCCATTATACTATACATATAGTATACACTCACCTTAGGTTTGCTTTGATTCGATTCTAATCCTTTGATCGTTCCGAAATAAGCTTACTTTTAGTATCTACATAATCACACATGGATCTATATCAATATTATAGCTAATATACTCTAATGGTTCACTCTTTAGATTAAGATAAATGCCAATTTCCTCTTTTAATGAAGGTATGCATCGATGCACTACTTGTGCATCGGTGCATAAAATGCATTCGATGTTTTATTATTAATGGGATGCATCGATGCATGCCTTATGCATCGATGCACTAATTGCATTCGATGTTTTTATTTTAAAAGAGTGCATCGATGCACTACCTATGCATCAATACACCTTTAAACACTTTCTAGGTTTTAACCTTGATGCATCGATGCACTATGAATATGCATCGATGCACTCTGCCCAGAATCCTCTTTTTGAACCCGAAAATTCATTCATTTTGGATTAAATCCTTCATGTTTAATCCTCTTTTTCATTCTTAACTATAGTACACATCCTTAAACCAATTTATACTCATTTATTTCATCTTAAACTTCCAAATTCTATCATTCATGTGTAATTTAAGAATTACATCAATAATTCAACATGTTTGAATTCCACTTTTAACACTTCGTATATCTTAACTAGATTGATAAAAAGTCAAATTTAACTTTCAATTCTAGTTATGAACTCTATTCCAAGATTTCATTTAAGAATTTCAAATCTTAAATCTCTCCTAACTCCATTATCCTTTGATGTTAAGATAACTTAAGCTTTCCTTAAGCTTAGTTATCATCTAATAATCAAAACCCAATATTAAATTTAACAAGAAATTCAATAATCAAAAATCTTACTTTTTTTTTGGTTCACACGCACAAGGAAGAAAGAAGAAGAAGAGAACTCTGGAAGTCTTGGGTGTTTTCTCCCCTTCCACCCACATGTATCCTTATATATACATACTTATCCCTTCTTTAATTATTTTTCCTTGCAATTACTCTATTGTCCTTTCATTCCTTCTTCCTTTCAATTCCATCATACACAATAATTTACATGTAAATCTTTATACTATTCATTCATTTTATTTTAACCACCAAATTCTGAGACTTTACAATTTAGTCACTAACCCGGTATTGAGGATGTTACACTATTATTCTCATGTTACCTCATTTCTTAATCTTTCCTTCTTTTATTTCTTCAACTACTTTTTTTCCTTTATATATTTATCTACTGTCACTAATCATATAAACAGTAACTAGTAATTTTAATCCCTTTCTGTCTTCTCTCCTTCCATTATGCATTTTCCTTTGACCATTTCTACGACTTCATATAATATCACTAATCATGTAGACAGTAACATCCATTTTCATCACTTAACCTCATAAATCCCTATTTAATTGTCTTATGACAATAACCAACTCGTTTTCCAACATCATTTGACCGAGAACACAACATTAGATCTTCTTTAAATATAATTAACATACACTTTTAAAGAATTTTTTCACATCACCTTGCACACTTTTCTTACTTCTATATGAACATTGTCATCTACACTTCCATATAACCTTTATCGTATCTGATCATTTAACTCATCCATTTCATTTCTTTATCCCATTATTCCTTTATTTATTTCTTATACCCAAATTATATCTTTCCTTTAATGTTCACATACTCTTGTCTTATCACCTATACTCATCTCTATGTACCAATCTTCATGGCATCCTCATAACTTTGATAACCCATTTACTTATACAAAACTTCATTCTTTATCCTTTCTTATACTGGTATTTTCCTTCCTTAAGTTTCCATGCAAATACTTATCTTCTTTTCTACATCATAGCTATCTGATCAGAATACACAACTATATTCAGTTTCACATCATAATTGATTAACTCAACTCTATCTTTTCCTCCAATTTTATAACTCTATCACCTTTACTCTGACAGCTAGTCAATAACATCTGTCCAATTTAGGGCACAAGCCCTAGTCAACCAATCATATACATTTTTTCCAATCGAAATTATCTCAAAATTAGTTTATTTAACTTATCAATTTCACATCTATTCTCATACATCCTGTAATTTTCGTTCCTCAAACTCATCCTTCTGACTTCTTTTGTCTTATAATATGATCATCGATATACTCATTCTTAAACTCTTCTTATCAATCCTCAACTTTACTCAAATATGCAAATCCTTACTTCCTTTTCCTTTACTATACCATATTACTATGATCCAAATATACAACTGTATTCAGATCCATTTCATATTTGGTTATCATATCCTGACAATATCTTATAATCTTATAATTCTAGTACATTTTATCACTTACTCTGGTTAGCCAACGCTAACTCTTTCCGTCTTAACTACAAACCCTTATCATATAAACACTCTTGCTTATATACAATACTATCCATTCGTTTCAAACATATAAGCTCTGACTTTATACATTTTATACGCTTGTCACTGATACACTTATTCTTGAACTCTCCTACCAATTTTCACTGCATCATTTGATCTTTTAACGCTCTTATGGTGACACTTGTTCACCTTATTTTATCTTATCCACAAAATAATAAAACTACTCCCTATCACTTTTCCGATTCAAAACAATGAAAACCTGCTATCACTATTCTAATATGATTTCAACTTTCTGAAATCAATCTTTGATCTTACGAAGCATTTCCTGATGTGTCCGCTCTTCATCTTGTCTAGCCAGGGCATGTGAATTGCTATTACAATCAGATTTACCTCACTTTATTTCGAAACTATTGCAATCAGATTTCTACAGTATCATACTATTCTTATTCTATTAGCAAGACAGTATACTCCTTACACTTATCAGATCAGAAATTATTGACTTTGTGTTGGCATGTACACATTTTAAATCTCATTTAACTTCGGTTTAAGCTTAGAATCGACTAAACCTTATCTCTGATACCATTAAATGTAACACCCCCAACCCGTATCCGACCCGGAACCGAGTCCGAAGTATCACATTGACTTTTCAAAACCTTTACTTGTATAAAATAGTGAGTAATTTAAAATTTATTATTACATATAACTTATTCAAATTTTTTACCGAACTATTCAGAGCTTATACAATATATTATTTTGAATACATGCCAACTAGAACTTTATATATTAAAATACATATTATTCACCTTTCTTCTGATCTTACCTTTGGTAAGGAGAACTGACCTGTCTTGCTCCACATTGCTCTTAACTCATCTCACTTCGGTAACCTACGTGTGAAACAATCACACACTAAGTCTATGACTTAGTGAGGAAATAAACATAAAATATAAACTATAGCTTGTAATCATGCATGAACAATTACTACTATCACTCATACCCTTATTCATTTAATAAATCCCTATAACACATATACAATATATCATTACATATAAGAACATATACACACATATATTTATCACTTATCAATTCCATCATTAGCCTTATTTCATTATCAATATTATTATCGCTTATATCACTTAATACATATCCTCTTATACCTAGTATTTTAACCAACATTTGACTCATTTAATCATACAATCCACATATCATCATATGAATCATATAATACCATTCATAGCACAAAAGCATACAAGTCACATGTAATATATTTATTGTTATTTCTTTATTAGCCCATGTATACATGTGAGAACTATAGATATGTGAGTCTATAGAAGTTATGCACTAATGTTGTCACTACAGCTCGTATAAATGCACCGAAGTGCCACATAAAATTTGCACCGTAGTGCCGTGTAGAAATGCACCGAAATGCCATATAAAGTTGTCCCTAAGGACCACGTAGAAAATTCTTTAATAATCATATACATGTGCCAAGGATCAAGTATGTGTCTCAAAATACCTTACACATGTTCCAAAGAATACATATATGTCCCGAAGGACCGCGTAGACCCTCGACTCTTGGCATGCCAACTATACCCTAGCTCTCATGACACATAACATGGGCATCATCATTTATGTCATTTCACATTTTCACATAAACACGTAGTTCACTTTCACATAGCACGTAGATTATGTCACATAAGTTGAATCACATATACGTATAAATACGTAAATCACTTCCACATATCACGTAGCTCATATCCACTTTTCATACTATTTCACATTTCCTTGTCACATTGCTTATATCTTATTTTTGTGTCTTATCATATATATATATATTCACATGTTCATATAATCCATCATTTCATCATCTAAATGTGTATTCATATAATTCATCTTCCTATATATATCATTTTTCATATACTTGTATTCACATCAACCATGAAATACCTATACAATAACATGTCAACACATACCATAACATATAACTCAGACACTCATAACAAACACATGTTCATGTTCATGCTTCATGCACAATACTATAGAAAATAGACTTGTCGCAAGTCTTATTTTACATTAAACATCATATATAAAATAATGCGCACTCACCTTGGTCTCACTAAGTTCCAATCCATTTTTATAATTTCCTCTCTTGCGATCGAAACATAACTTGATAATCGTTCCGGGACTTGTTCGTGCTCGATATATATATAATCATACATTGATACATATTAGTATCCAATTGATATACACTAATCCATCATTTCTTAGACCAAAAGAAAAGTATAATTCTATTTCCCTTTAAGTGCATCGATGCACTACCCATGCATCGATACACAAATCACCTTCGATGTTTTCATTTTAAGGGGGTGCATCGATGCACTCCTTATGCATCGATGCACTAATTGCATTCGATGTTTCCATTTTTAATTGGTGCATCGATGCACTTCCTGTGCATCGATACACACTGAACAATTCTGGAAATTTACCCTTGATGCATCGGTGCACATTGAATGTGCATCAATGCACATAGCCCATAATTCATTTTTAAGCCCGAAAATCTACTCAAATCAACTCAAATGCTTCATATTTCATCCCCTTTCATGTTCTCAACTCATATACACATGCTTAAACCAATTTATATCCATATAAACCATCTTTAACTTCAAAATTCTATTCCTCATATGTAACTCAAGAATTAAACCAACTTTGCAATATGTTTTAATTCCAATTCTATGGCTTCTAACTTCTTAATTAGACCCTTGACAAGTCAAATTTAACTTTCAACTCTAGTTATGAACTCTATTTCAAGATTTCACCCAAGAACTCAAATCTTTAATCCCTCCTAACTCCATCATACTTTGGTTTTAAGATAACTTAAGCTTCCCTTAAGCTTAGTTATCATCTAATAATCAAAACTCAACCTTAAAATCAACAATTAATCCATAAACAAAGAAACTCATCTTTGAGTTTGGAGATACGGAAGGAGGAAGAAGAAGAAAGAAAACTCTGGATAATTCTCTCCTTTCCCACGTGGTTCCTTTTCTTATAAAAGGAATATAAAAAATATTACTTGTCAATTTACCATTTTACCCTTTAATTCATTCAATAATTACTAAATAACTTTCATCATATTTCCAATAAATCATTGAACTATTCAATTATCCTACTTTAATCACCAATTTATGAAACTTTATAATTTGGTCACTGACCCGATATTGAAGATGTTACACTCTCAATCTAACAAGGAGAAAACAATAACAATTCTCTCTTGATAAAAAGAAGAAAACAACTCTCAAGAAAACTCTCTAAATTCTCTAGTATTGGGAGAGCTAGAATGATTTGAGATGGTTTTGAAGCTAAATGGGTTAGGGAATGTATAGTTGAAGCTTAAGGATTAATCTTGTAAATACCCTAAAATACAATGACTAAATTGTGATTTTATCATTTTCCAAAAATCAACATTTTCGGTGCATGCACTAAAAGCAAACCCATTTGCACCGAAAGTGGCTTGGCCACTTTTGCTGACTTTTTAACAAGGACATGCCTTCTTAAACCCAAATTGACTGGAAATATACAGTAAATGACAACACATTTCAAATACCAAGCCATAATAATAGCAAAGTTGAAACACTGCAACTACATACTCTGGATTGTATACGCAGGCCTTTGCCTAGACCAAATTAAAAAAAAAAAACTGAAATAGGACTTAGGTGAAGTGCTAGTGGAGCTGGAGCCTAAATTCTCACAAACAAACCCATCCATTTTAGCATAAAACTTAGGTCAAGTCCAAAAGATGGACAGCACAAGCATGCCTGGGTAGGTTGCTTGTCCATGGGCACCTCCAGGCATGCAATATCAGTTATCAAACAGGTCCAAAAAATTTCAAAACATAAACAGGAAACATGTTAAGATGGAATGTAAGGGAAACAGAAAAGGTTAATTACAGCACAATTGGAAAAGAGAAATTAAATTTAATGAAAACTGTTTTTTATAGTTCACTACCCATCTCCATTGTTCGGAGGCATAGCGGAATTATCTCTGTCAAAAGAAGGAAGCTAAAAACTTCTGTATCATCAACCTGTGAGAGAAAGTAGGCTAATATTATCAGCATCTTTAGAAGCATGACGCAGACAACATTTACAAATAATAACAAAGATAATTGCTGGTTTGGATCGATATAACTCTCTTTCCCACACATTAAGTGACGCAATAAAGAAAATATTTGTGCATGTAATAATTAAGCAAAACCAAAAATACAGAGCACTTATTTCATGCTCTCAAATTTGTGGGACTTTAAAAGGAAACGTAACAGAAAAAGTTATTTCTTTTTTTTCTGGTACATTATTCTATGTTTACAAGTGGGACGCCATTACTATCTATCTAGAAAATAAAGGGAGCACATTCCTCTGAACTCGAGAGATGTACAGGAGTGCATGATAATGGTGCAAATCCCTAGTTCTTGAGCTATTGTAACTCCCTCAATAAGCTCCTAATAAACAAGAAATAGAGAATCCTTAATGATGGCTGAGAGTTCAAGTGACACATATTTGGTAGCCAAACTACAGAAAGGTACAATTAGGGCAAGTCTCATTGACAATAAGTCCGCAAATGCCACCATCAAGTTTATAATCATCTGATGTAGATTATACAAAGTGCCTCAATTCTATTTATTGCAGTGGGTAAACATGTTTGTTATTCTGTATGTTATGATAATAGATAACATTCATAGCCACTTCAATTCTACTCATGATTTTCCTTTGACTTTAGAATTCTTTCACACTCTTACTCGATCATGCATTTCCTTAAGCCTAGCATGTTCTATTAACGTGTATAACAGCACTACAAAGATCAAAATGCACGCAACTCAATCAATTCAAATCAAAGAATGAATAATTACCTTCACCAAGGCACCAATGACACCTAAGCCAGTAAGCCTCATGTACTCAAAAGGCCTTGATTTACTTGTTGTATTGAGGAAAGGATACAGATATAAGGGTATATGAGCTGCAGATGAAAATAATCAGTGAGAGCATCGAATGCATCAATTAAACACATACAATTTTATATTGCTTCTGAAAAGACGATCTTTCATTAATGTAAATACAAGAAGCAGGAGCAGCTAACAACAAAAATGTATAAGCATTTAAAATTTGGCAGAGTGATCATATAATGGAAAGCAGACAGAAAATGAGAGGGGGTGAAAATAACATTAAGAAAAGCAATGTACACTGAAACCAAAACTGCCCCCCTTTGATGATGAGCATTGAATTTAGTTTTATCATTTGTGTTCTACACTATTTTAGTTGAGTTTATGTTTTGTATCTTTTATTAAATATTTAATGGGAAATGTGATTAGCATGCGACTTTTAGTAAAAGTTATAGCATAAATACTCTACTACAGAGTTTATAGGATTATTCGTTATCAAAAAGTTAATAGAGTTTTACATAAAACAAGGTTTCTGGAAAAATCAGAACCTTAGTCATCTATCCCTCTTCAATTATGTCTTCTATTTTAAATGTCATATTATGAGAGAATGAGAGAGAGTGGGAGAGAGAGAGCGTGAGAGAGAGAGCGTGAGAGAGAGAGCGAGAGAGAACTTGAAAAGTCATTCTTCATCCGGTGAGGAATGGAAAGCGTACGTGGACAATCTGAGAAAGAGAGTCTCAAGGAGAGCGTTAAGGGAACTCTTCCATTACCAGGGTCCTGTTGTTAGGGTTTTTATTCCAAGTCTGAAGAACAAGCCAAAGTACAAAGCCTATAGGTTCGCCTTTGTTCAGTTTGCAAATGAGGTTGGACTAAGGAAAGCTATCGAAAATGTCAATGGAACGTGGATCGATGGGAGAAGAGCCTCAATAGGGGCTGCAAAATGTCAGAATCATCGAAGAAGGGTAGTTGAGGCAGATAGAGCCCTGACGGAAGCGAAGAAGCCATCTAAAGGTGAAGAAAGGAGGATAACAGAGGGAGTTGAATCTTGAGAAGTATAAAGGGTGATAGAACCTACAAAGAAGCACTGGTCTCGGATGGAAGGCTGAGGGTTGAACGTGAAAACCGGGAGTTTAGAGGGTGTAATATGAAGGCTGCAACAGGGATGAGGAATGTTTGGGAGATGCATATCCATCCAGATGAATCGAATTGGATGAAATGTTCTTTAACAGGGATAGTTAAATCATCCGTTGACTTGGATCTGGTGCAGAGGGCTTTGTCCAGTGATGGAATCCAAGTAAAGGTCGCTAGCTGGGGTTATGCATGGAATTCATGTATTATCACCTTCCGATCGATTAAAGAGTAACTCGGAAACGTGGAACAAAAAAAGAGACTTATTTTTCTGGTTTGAGTGGTTGGCTCCTCTTCTGAATGATGATGAAGTTCCAATGGCATACTATCTGATTGAAATGTATGGAGTCCTCTTATGCTGGCAAGAATCATTCTTGGAGAGGCTTGCAGGGAGGTGGGGAACACTGGTGTGCATTCCGGAGGCGCTGGTCCCTCCAAAAGGCGCGTTCATCGAATGAGTTTGAGACAGATTCATCATTTGCTTCATTAAAAAGAAATGGAGTACAGATTCATCATTTGCTTCATTAAAAAGAAATGGAGGGGCACAGAAGTATTTGCTACACCTCCACTTGCAGTTTTCTTTTCTATAGAATTCTATTACTGTGGTTCGGGATGGAGAGGCGTGTGAGCGACTGTGATCGTAACATCCACCAGAGTTTATCTGGTAGGGTAACAGCAGGGGGGGGGGGGGAGATTTCTAAAATGAGCTTTCCATGCGGTTAAACTTAAAAGGAAAATAGATCCAAACATATATAGGGTAAATTTCTATTTTAGACACTCAGCTACTTTGTTTTTTATTTTAGTGTATAAAATTTAGTAGGGTGTTCAAATTTTCGAACTAATTCGGTTAACCGATCGAATCGAATTAGTTCTGTCGGTTAACGATTAAGAAAATTTTTAGAATTCGATTAACGGTTAATTCGGTTCGAAATCGATTAATTAATCGAATTAACCGAAATTAAATTTTAAATATTAAATATATTATATATAACATATGGGCTTAGCCCAAACCATTTAAAACCCAATTAATAATTTAAGATTCAATAATTTTTAAACCTAAATCAATATTAATTAATTAAAAAATTATATAAAATTTTTATTTTATAATTATATATTATTTAAATTAATTGTAAACTATTTTTTTGAATTAAAAAAATATTAAATATATTATATATAACATATGGGCTAAGCCCAAACTATTTAAAACCCAATTAATAATTTAAGATCCAATAACTTTTAAACTTAAATCAATATTAATTAATTAAAAAATTTATATAAAATTTTTATTTTATAATTATATATTATTTAAATTAATTATAAACTATTTTTTTGAATTAAAAAATATTTAATTTGTATATAAATTCAAAATTCTAAAAAAAATCGGTTAATTCGAAAATTAACCGAATTTTATTCGGTTCGGTTAATATTTTCGAAAAAAAATTCGGTTCGATTAACGGTTAAAGAAAAAAAAGTTCGATTAATTCAGTTAATGGTAATTCAGTCGGTTCGACCACTGAATTAACCGAATGAACAACCCTAAAATTCAGTAGTCAAATCAATAAAATAATTTAAATTTTCAATCTCCAAATTTATATTATTATCAATTTAGTACTGATTTCATTTAAATTGTTCCAAGTGGCACCCTTTTAAGCTGTGTTGCGATAAATTTAAGGAACGAGAATAATTTTAACCCTCAATATTTACAATTTTTGTTATTTTAACTCTTACTTTTTAGAGTTAAATTTAATTTTTAATATATAGCCTTTTAGCAAGTTACTGTTTTTCTAACCATGTAAAAGTTTCTAAAATAAATTAATGAAATTTTACTTTGATTCACTGTTTTTCTTTTCAATCACAACTAAAAAAATGAATAAGAATTGTTGATGAAAAATAAATAAGTTAAATGGTAAATTAGGTGTTGCTTTATTGGGTCCTTTGATTGTTAAAATTTACAAAATAGTCTCGACTATAAGATGTTATTTTTTAAGTCCCCTAACCAATAAATGTTACAGAATTGTATCCGATTATTTATTGTGTTCCAAACTCGTCTTTTTATGTTAAAATTTGATGGCAGTTTGAGTTTGATGTTAACATACTAACTAAGCTATGATATAATATAAACCCAGAATCTCAAACGACTATCATATCTCAATCAGCATGTTAATGTCCAACTTAGACTACCATCAATTTTTTAATGAAAACGGACGAGTTTGGAACACAATGAATAGTCAGGTAATCATTTTGTAACTTTTAATAGTCGAAAAATTCAATAAAATAATATTATATAATTGAGGGACCATTTGTGTATTTTATCCTAAATTAAATTGATTAATCGACTAATAATCGATGTACTCAATAAAACAATATTGTATAATTTTCCTACATCTAAAAATAATCTTTCAAGATCTTATGGGAAGAGATCTATCGGTAATAATAATTAATCATATAAACATTATCTTTATTTATAATGTATTATTTAATACGAATATAACTTTGATTATAAATATATAATATTTTAATTTTTTTTATAACGTATGACCTCCTAAGGTTACAGACAACTTTCGGAGAGGCTCAAAGAACCCACCACTCTGTCCCCTCGCTTTTTTCTATGATTCTCAGCCAGCGCGGTTCGAACCTAGGATATGAGACCAGCACATAATCCTAAGAGCTCTTGCTTTACCAACTGGGTCACGCCTGCGGTGGTTAATATTTTAATCTTATATTCTTACTAGACATTATATACTTTAATCTCAATATTATTAGTATGATCGAATCAAAATGCATGCCACCATTTACTATATTTTCATCTTCTTATGTTACTCAATCAGTCAATCTCACTATTATACTAATTAATTTCATTATCATTGTTGTTTTTAATCAGTCTTATTGTTTTCAAATTGGAATATAATATTTTACCATCGTAAATATTTAATTTATATAAGTAACAATAAAAAGTCAAAATAAATAAAAAAAATATTTTAAAAAAGGCAATAAAAGACAAAGGGGAAAGAAAATGCATGTATGTGGACGCAAAGCAGGAGATCAGCCCTCCATAAATGGGCATTCCAAATTGTTCTCTTCCACTTCAGGCTCCCTTTGCCTTCGCCTGCCCATCTCTCCCAAAACTTTTTCTGCATTGAAATTCGCAATCTTTTATCGAGCAATCAAAACCCATCTTTTACTCTGATTTCCTGCGTTTTTTCTCCTATATTTCAATCCCCGAATACTTTCCTTGACCTGAGAATCAATTAAATCTCCTAACCCTTTTGTCTCGCGATCCGAAGTTAAAAGATTTCGAGCTTTTACCCCCTTTTTCCATGGCAGAATTGGAAGATATTGGAGCTGATATTAGGTAAGCTCCATTCTTTTTTTTTTTTTACTTTTCTAGTAAAAAGTTAAACCCAGGAATTTAATATATTCTTTTT
This sequence comes from Hibiscus syriacus, assembly GCF_006381635.1. Taxonomy (NCBI): domain Eukaryota; kingdom Viridiplantae; phylum Streptophyta; class Magnoliopsida; order Malvales; family Malvaceae; genus Hibiscus; species Hibiscus syriacus. Next base: position 475,488 of record NW_024062730.1, read on the forward strand.
TCAATATTGGATGATTTTTGGAGTATTTGATTTTGGATTTTGTACGATTTGATTATGGATGTAAGAATTAAGGAAATATGACGGGGTGCATTTTTTTGACATTTATATATCTATTTGTTTGTGTCTTTGATGAATAAGGAATGGGATTCTGTAATTGATATTTTACTGAGCAGACAAATAAAATGCTCTCAAATTTTAATCTTTTTTGGCTTGTTAACTTCAGTAATGTGGATTGTGTAGAAATAAAAGGGTAGAATTGAGGTTCAAATTTTGGATTAGGGTTTATGTCCTTTTCGTCCAGCGAAGGATTTCAGTGTTGTTTGAACTGACGGGGCACGTTATGATGTTTGTTGATTTGTTGGTTGACAGTTCCGACATTGAAGTTGACGACTTAAGGTGTGAAAATATAGCGGAGAAAGATGTCAGTGACGAAGAGATTGAAGCTGATGAATTGGAGAGACGGATGTGGAAAGATCGTATCAAACTCAAAAGGATTAAGGAAAGACAGAAGATAATGGCCCAACAGGCTGCGGAAAAGCAAAAGTCGAAGAAGACCTCTGATCAAGCTCAGAGGAAGAAAATGTCCCGAGCTCAAGACGGGATTCTTAAGTACATGTTGAAGCTAATGGAAGTTTGCAAAGCCCGGGGATTTGTATATGGCATCATTCCAGAGAAGGGTAAGCCTGTAAGTGGTTCGTCCGATAATCTAAGAGCTTGGTGGAAAGAAAAGGTAAAGTTCGATAAGAATGGGCCTGCAGCCATAGCCAAGTATGAGGCGGACTGTTTAGCTATGAGCGAGTCCGGTGATGGTAGAAATGGAAATCAACATACCAGTCTCAAAGACCTGCAAGATGCTACTCTTGGATCCCTCTTGTCTTCTTTGATGCAGCACTGTGATCCCCCTCAGAGGAAGTATCCGTTAGAAAAGAGAATTCCTCCGCCTTGGTGGCCTACTGGAAACGAAGATTGGTGGGTACCACTAGGGCTTCAACAGGGTCAAAGTCCTCCTTATAAGAAGCCACATGATCTTAAGAAGATGTGGAAAGTTGGAGTGTTAACAGCCGTGATAAAGCACATGTCGCCTGATACTGCCAAGATCCGGAGGCATGTACGTAAGTCAAAATGTTTACAGGATAAGATGACAGCAAAGGAGAGTGCAATTTGGTTGGGGGTCTTGAGCCGAGAGGAACCTCTGATTCGGCAACCTATCAGTGATAATGGAACATCTGGCTTAACTGAAATGCCCCGAGGTGGACATGGTGATAAGAATCAACCTGCTCTCAGTAGTGACAGTGATTATGATGTTGATGGTGTTGATGATGGAGTAGGTTCGGTCTCTTCCAAAGATGAGCAGAGAAATCAACCGATCGTTGTCGAGCCTGTGGCTTATATTAGCAACGATGATTCACATCCATTACAGCACAATGAGCAAGTGGAAAAACAACCTAGGAGGAAGAGACCTCGTTTAAGATCAAGTGATGGTCATAAAGAACGCATGCCAAACCATGGTAATCAACAACCTATGCCAACCCATGGAGATCAACTACCTATGCCACCAAACCATGATGGACGTGTAAATACCGAGTCAATAAGCACTTTGCCTGACATCAACCAAACCGATGCATCATTCATGGAATATCATATGCCTGACACTCAGCGGGAAAATGATGCAAGTACAGCAGCATTAAGACATGTGGAGGAAAGTTTAGATGTTCAGCCACATCTACCCGCAAATGGATACTGCCGTTATCCTGCCATTCCTTGTTCTACTGAGATTTCCACACAGAGCATGTATGTAGATGGAAGGCCCATGCTCTATCCATTGGTGCAACATGCTGAGCTGCACCATGGTGCTACATGTGAGTTTTATCTTCCTTCGACCGAATTTAGGCCCGGTAATGATGGTCATCAAACTCATATGGAGATGATTGTACCAACGGATGTTAGGCCAGAGAATGGTTTTGATGTGTCAGCACAGGTTAGAAATGAACATGAAATTGCTGGGGGAGAATTGCATCACCTATTGCATAATGAGAATGAGCAAGACAGAGCTGTTCATAATCTCTTTGCTTCTCCAACAAACGATCCTTCATTTTTTGGTGGATTCCACAGCCCCTTTGAGCTCCCATTTGATGGTACAAGTTCACTAGATGAACTACTGGACGATGACTTGATACAGTACTTTGGTGCTTAGGTTGGGAAATTTGAGATTCCAGAGAATAGATTTCAAGTAAAACCTTCGCTCTTTGACGTCTGTTTCATTTATGAATGGTTCATAATCTGGTCTCATACACATTGTTTGGTGTCAGTTCTGCAGGAACTGCAAAACGTATGCATTCGTTACTGACTTGGACGGAGGAATTTCTCTTATTAATTTGTTATTCCTCTACAGGTGTTAAATAATTTGAACATTCAATGACTGCTAGTCATGTTCATCTTGTTTCAAAGTAGGAAAACAAAAACATTACTTTTTTTATCATATTCCCAGCTACCCCTGAATGGTAATTGCCATGAAAGGGTTTATGTCAATGTCCGAGTTCTAGGAAGTGTACATACCACAAACTAGTGATATTTCTGTGTTTTCGTTGGACAAAATAATTCGTTTAGTCACTTTATATATAGTTAATTATGTTTACCCGCAGACTTCTCAATTTTTTCGCCTCCTGAACCTCATCATTACTCTACTTCCCCTACTACTTCAGCTGTAGCTTTTGATTATTATTCCCCCCTCCCCCCAATATTTTTGCATTTGTTTAGGGCTGGTTTAGTGCAGGATTGGTGCTTTTTAAGCTTTGGATTATTGTGTAGTACATAGATGACTTGATGAATGGTGATGGTATTCTACAACATCCCAATGAGCTTCATGCGACCAACTTTATTAGGTCTATGAGGAAATGTTTGCAAAATTCATGTAGGGTAAAGAGGATGATTATAGATTAACAATTTGAGAGAAAAAACAAAATTCATAAGACTAACCCTTGCCTGCGTGCAATTGATATATATTACTTCACCATGCCCTTTATTATTCCATTTATAAACTTATGTTTCATTTAGGGTTTGATTTTGGATCAAGGTGTCTGCGTTGTACTTACTGAGTTTTTGTATTTACTTTGGACCTTTTACGTTCTAGGGTTTAGCCAGTGTTAACTAGAAAATGTTTGAGCACTGTGGGGGAAAGAAGTGCTTATCGGAAGGAAATGTTGATTTTAGATATGATATAGTAAAATAAAAGTATCTATTTAAATGATATTTAAATGTGTTAACATTATGATAAATGAAATATTATAAAAATATATAAATAACTTATTGTAACTCAATATTGATATTTTATTAACTTAAAATATAATAAAAATTATAAATTACAAAATAGTTTAGTGTAAACTATGGAATTTAAAATAAAAAAAAGGTAATGTTCTTGTCATTTATAAAATTATTCCATTTTACAAGTTTAAGTTTTTGTCATCAAATTTAAAATAAAAAAAAGGTAATGTTCTTGTCATTTATAAAATTATTTTATAGTGTTTTGATCATTATCGTGTTAAATGTTATTATTTTGATGTCATGGTATGTTAATAAAAAAAAGATTGATTGTTAATTTCATCTTTGAATTTTAGATAAAATACTAATTTAGTAGGTAAATTTTAAGTAAAATATTAATGTTGACTTTTAAATAAAATATTAGTTTAATTTATGGATTTAATCAAAATTTATCATGGACGGCCGTTGTTGACTAGTGTAACCGGTAATTGCTGACCAAAGTTTTTGTCTAGTGTGAACGACCTGTTATGGAGATTCTCCACCTCCAGCACCGCCGCCACTTTTGGTAAAAGCTCAAGTGCCTACAAAATGCAGAATCCGACATTAAAATTCTTGTTTGACAGTGTCCAAATTCACAATTCGACCACTTCCTCTGCCTCCAAAGCTCTTTAACGGCAATGGGCAGGCAGGACCCCAATACCTATATAGAATCCTTGAGACTTCGAAAAGAGAACAAAAACAAGATGGCTTTTAAGGCTCAACAGAAGCCATCAAGATAAAGTCACTATTCGATGACCTTCTTACTGTCCCAAAAGGCAAGATATTAGAGTGTTGACCCGAACTATATATAAAAAACATTGGGTAAAGTACAAAAATAATTATTAAATTATATTGATACGGTTATCCTTGCTCCACCTATCCATCAGGTCCAAAACCAATTCAAATCTATAATTAAATCCAAGTTAATATATAAAATTAATGATAAATATTAATAAGTGTGGAATTTAATAATAAAATATAATTTATTTTTAAAAGAAATAATTCAAATTATTTCCCTCTTTCTAAATAAAAATTCGCTCGTCATTGTTTTTAAAGTTTACTTCTTTTGCTCGTAGTCGAATATGCAGATCTTTGTGAAGACCCTCACCGGAAAAACAATCACCCTCGAGGTGGAAAGCTCAGACACCATCGATAATGTTAAGGCCAAGATTCAAGATAAAGAAGGCATCCCTCCGGACCAGCAGCGATTGATCTTCGCCGGAAAACAGCTTGAGGATGGTCGCACATTGGCGGATTACAACATCCAGAAGGAATCGACTCTCCATCTGGTCCTCCGTCTACGCGGTGGCATGCAGATCTTTGTTAAAATCCTAACGGGCAAGACAATTACTATTGAAGTCGAGAGCTCCGACACAATTGACAATGTCAAGGCCAAGATTCAGGATAAGGAGGGGATTCCTCCGGACCAGCAGAGGTTGATTTTCGCCGGGAAGCAGCTGGAAGATGGAAGGACTCTCGCCGACTATAATATCCAGAAGGAGTCGACTCTCCATCTGGTCCTCCGTCTCCGCGGCGGTATGCAGATCTTTGTTAAAACCCTAACCTGCAAGACTATCACTCTCGATGTCGAAAGCTCCGACACCATAGATAATGTCAAAGCTAAGATTCAAGATAAAGAAGGCATCCCTCAGGATCAGCAGCGATTGATCTTCGCCGGAAAACAACTCGAGGATGGCCGCACCTTGGCGGATTACAATATCCAAAAGGAATCGACTCTCCATCTGGTCCTCAGGCTTCGTGGCGGCATGCAGATTTTCGTCAAAACCTTGACAGGAAAAACAATTACCCTGGAGGTAGAGAGCTCGGATACGATTGACAACGTGAAGGCTAAAATTCAGGACAAAGAAGGGATCCCACCGGGCCAACAGAGGTTGATCTTCGCCGGCAAGCAGCTGGAGGACGGCAGGACCCTTGCGGATTACAATATCCAGAAAGAGTCTACTCTCCACCTTGTGCTGAGGCTTCGTGGTGGGGATATGATACTGTAGTGGCCTTTTTTTTATTTTCTTAATATGATCAATGGATTCTAGGGTTTTTAATGGTAATTGCACTCATGTTATTAGGAATAACACCATGATGAACTAGCCTTTTCTTTTTCATTCGTCCTGTCTTATGGAATTTTGGGTCTTCTCTGTTTTTGCTAGTAGTTTATGGCTTCACTTTAGCCCTGATAAGCTCCGAACCCTGTATGCAGAAATTTACCCATTTATGCATCATTATTTTGGATTGGATATTAGAATATTTGATATACCAACTTATTTTTCCTAGGATTAATCCATTTATAATATTGGATTATATATAAAATGTATTTTTTAAATTTGATATATTATTTCATAATAATATCTTAATAATTCATATACTTACCATTATCATTACGTTAATATATCTAATTATACTGGATTGTATATAAATTATATAAAAATATATTTAATTATATAAATCTACCTACAACATAGTTTAAATTCGATTGGTAGACAATACAATTCTTTTTAAAAGAATTCGTATTAAATATAATACTTTAATATTCATGTTAATTTTAATACCAATACTATATATCAATATAACTTCTAATAAAAAATAATGATATAGATAATTATGAATGAAGATTGAAATATATTCAACAACTGTCACATGATATTATTATTTTTTTTTTGCTTGGTTCATAGAATAGACAAATTAAGCAGCAGAGAAAATTCTCAAAAATCCTATGAGAAGAGAATATACTACCAGTGAAAAGTAACTGTCTAATTTTTTTTGGTTGAACATTCGATTTTAAGATATTATCTTGATTAATATGTCTCATACTTAATTTTGATAGATAATTTTTTAATAAGAACTTTTTACGTACGTAATTATTTGAACTCGAGACTTTATGTAGGTGATATTAAGTTTCTTATCACTAAAACCAACATCTATTGATAAAAGTAACTACGTATTTATTAAACAATAGTTGAGCTATATCAATAGATATATTTTTGGTATGTTCGTTTCACTGAAACATTTTTTGAAAATTATTTTTTATAAAATAAATTATATTTTTTGGAAAACATTTTTCAATATTTCCTGAAAAATGTTTTACGGTGTTTGAAGGTTGTGTAAATCAATTTTCACTAGTTTATAATTTTTTTAGAAATTATTCATTACAAATATTAAATACAATAAATAATACTATTTATCATGAAAACTTAATACTATTATTTTTGAAATACTATAATAATTTATTTATTATTAATTTCATTAATAAACATATTAAGATTAGTACATTCTATTGAAGCAAAAATATTATAAATTATATTCATTATTCATTAAAGTAATAGTATTATATTATATTTTAAAAAATATTAATTAATGTATTCTAAATATCTTTACTAAAATAATACAATATTATTATATCAATATTAAATACATAAATAATATTATTCATTAATAATTTAATACTATTATTTTTATGAAATTAATAAATAATATAAATGAATCGTTGTTATTTTTAGAGTTTATGGTTTTGAGCATCAGTAATTACCGTAAGATAATTGAAGTTAATTATTAAATGATTGAGAGTATTTTAAATAGATACTAGTAATAATAATAATTAGGTTAAAGTATGTAATAGTCATTGAACTTTTCTGAAGCTTTCATTTAGATCTCCCAACTTTTAAAACTTGCAATACAATCCCCTAACATTTAGTTCATTTGCAATATAGTCCCCAACATTTAGTCTGTTTGCAATATGGTCCCCAATGTAACCGACCGTTTGACGCAGTTATACTGTTGTTTGTACATTTGCAATATGGTCACTGAACTTTTCAGACGCTTGCATTTAGGTCCCCAACTTTTAAAACTTGCAACACAGCCCTCAATTTCATTCTAAACCCTAAATTCATTTTTGATCTCTAATTTCCTTTTTCGCTTCTCTCTTCTCATTTCCAGCGTAACTTTTCAGTCGGGGATGCATGGGAAATTCTAATCTAACTTTGAATTATGTGGAGGTGTTGACTTGAATAAGGGTCCATTGAGAGAAGACCCGACCAAGGACTATTGGGACCATCACGATTCAAGTTGTAATGTTAGATACAAGTCATCTCAGGTGAAGCATGGATGTTCGATGAAATGATTGTGAGAAAAAATGGGGTTAGAAATGCAGAGTTGACAAATACTACTAAGATGAACTAAGTATCATTGTTGAAAGTCACCAACAAAGCTGGAATTATTTTGTATAAATGGCATATAATAATTTCTTCGTTTAATCCTTGTGGTTAAAGATTTTCCAACAGATGATCAAATATAATGAAATCAAAAACAGCGCATTCACCTCTCAGTCTCTTTCGCTCACATGCACTCTTGTTTGGTTTTTGTTCTTCAATTTTCCGCCATGTAAAATTGTAACCCCAAGCAGTGCTTGTATTTCAGCTTTTTATTTACAAAGATAAAATGGGGGAAGAATTTCTGGAACGCAATACCGATTGCGTTTATTTCTTAGTCTCTCCCCTCACTTGCAAGAAGGTATTTATTTTTTCTTTTGGGCTATCCGGAAGTAAGCTTTTCCTTTTTCGCACTTTCCCATTTTTAGCTCGCATTATGCTTTTTTGTTGAAATTTTTATGTTTCTGGAACTGTATGTCAATTATCTAGATATTCAGTGTTAGTTTTGAACCAAATCCATATAATTTTCTTTCTTCTTAATCAAAACTTTTAGTACTCCTTCTGAAAGATATTCAGTCCATCAGAATAGAAGTGAAATAGGGTCCTAGGCTAATTTTTTATATATTCTTATTTGGTTTTTCTTTAAATCAGGGAATTGGTTGTGAGTATCGACATAGTGAAATCGCAAGGCCCAATCTGAGAGATTGTTGGTACTAGTTTACTGGGAATTTTATTGATCCGACCTGTGGTTTTCGGCGTCTTGTGAGCTCGTATTCTTTTTAATAAGTTCATGTTGATTATGGGAATGATATATCGTGAACGAATTGGATTATTTTACATGTTTTGAAAATTTACAGTTGAATTGTATTGAATTTTAGCTTTAGAAGACAATTACGCATGCACGCAACTCGAAAGGCGTCATGACAGGGTAGTATATTTGGAGCAGCTACTTGACCCTGTCATGATGTCTTTCGAGTTGCGAAAGAGACTGAAAGGTGAATGCGTTGTTTGGGATTTCATTATATTTGATCATTTGTTGGAAAATCTTTAACCATAATGATTAAACGAAGAAATAATTATGTCATTTATACAAAATAATTTCAGTTTTGTTGGTGACTTTCAACAATGATACTTAGTTCATCTTAGTAGTATTTGTCAACTCTGTATTTCTAACCCCATTTTTTTCTCACAAGCATTTCATCGAACATCTATGCTTCACCTGAGATGACATGTATCTAACATTACACCTTGAATCATTGATGGTCCCAATAGTCCCTTGGTCGGGTCTTCTCTCAATGGACCCTTATTCAAGTCAACACCTCCACATAATTCAAAGTTAGATTAGAATTTCCCATGCATCTCCGACTGAAAAGTTACGCTGAAAATGAGAAAAGAGAAGCAAAAAAGGAAATTCGAGATTGAAAAGGAATTTAGGGTTTAGAATGAAATTAAGGACTATATTGCAAGTTTTAAAAGTTGGGGGGCCTAAATGCAAGCTCTTGAAAAGTTTAGTGACCATTTTACAAACGTACTAACGACAGTGTAACAGCGTCAAACGGTCAGTTACGTCGAGGACCATATTGCAAACGGACTAAATGTTGAGAGATTGAATTACAATTTTTAAAAGTTGGGGAACCTAAATGAAAGATTTCAAAAAGTTTAGTGACCCTTACTATACTTTACCCTAATAATTAATAGTATTTCATATACACACCATAACTCAGGAATCGAGTAATATTTGATCGCTTAAAAAAAACCCTGAAATTCAATCATCATTTGTGCTGCGTAGCACTCCACCACACATAACCAACAAGTGACAATCTTACTTTCTCCGTTTGTATTCAACTTGTACCAACCAGCAGAAGTCTCTTTATTTTTATTTGTTTAATTTTAATTTTAATACATTTCATTATTTTTGAAATTTTAATTTTACTGAAATAATAGAATATAGGGTAAACTTCAGTTTAGTACTTAAACTATATGTTTTGTTTCTTTTTAGCACCTAAAACTTTTATTTGTTTTAAAATCATATATAATGTTTACTTTTTGTTTCAATTTTGGTATCTTGTCATTAAAAGTTTAGTGGAACTATTACAACATATTACTTTTTATGGCTAAATTACATCATTCGTTATTCAACTATCTTCTCACTCCTATTTTGGTCATTGAAGTATAATTTTTTAATTTGATTACTTAACTTTCAAATTACTCTTAATTTAATCGCTCTAACTTTTAGATTTAATTCTTTCTTATTTTAATTATATATTAATAAAATAATAAAAAAAGGCAATGTCACATAAATTATTAATAAAATAAGTTAATGTGATTAAAATATGAGCAATTTGAAAGATGTGTAATTAAATTGAAAATATTTAAATTTCAGTGACCAAAATAGGAGAGAAAATCGTTAAGTAATGAATTATGTAATTTACCTATAAAAATGTCACGTGCAATATTTTCGTTAAGTTTTTAATGGCGGGGTACTAAAATAAAATAAAAAAATAAACGTTTGGTATGATTTTGAAATAAATGAAAGCTTAGGTACTAAAACGAAATAAAACTGATAGTTCAGATACTAAACATGTAATTTACCCTAGAATTGAAATAAATCATATGAAACTTATTAAAGAATAATACTTAAATCTACATTTAACAATTTAGGGTTATAAACTAATAATAAATTTTGATTTAATAAATTTGTTGATATTATCTGTATTGAAATTAAAGTATTAAAACATAAAAAAAAATGAATCAAGATAATAAAATAAAATAAAATTATAAAGAAATGTACCATTTAAGATTACTATGTGGTGGTGTTGGATTGAGTGACGTGTAACTTCCCTCTTCCATCCGATCGGCTTATGGTCAGTAGTTGTGTCGACGTGGCCTCCTACTAACTTCACACTTTATTTCCTTTTCTAGTATGATTATATAGATTAAAATTTTATCACATACGTGAAAGAAGATATTTATATAAAATTTATCTAACAAAAAACTATATTTTATTTCAATAATTTAATACTAACTTCCTTTAATAATATTTATTGTTTAATAATTTATTTTAATTACTCAAAAATAAATAAAATTTATGATTTATATATTAAAATATTAATAATGAGTTATTGTAATTATGTATTTTTATTATAATTATATATTTTATTTTTATTTTTTATATTTTTATTATAGTTTAAATTCATATGTTTCATATATAATATTTTTAAAACTTATTAATAATATATATCTTTTTTATTTTTGAATAGTTAAAAAGAATAAATTTATTGTTTAAATTATTTTATTTTAAATGAGTGATTTTTGTTAAATAAAAATAGTTAAAATACTTTTTTAAAATTCAAATATTAAAAAGTATTGATAATATATTTTTAAAAAAATATTTCATATATAAAAATATTATTAATGAATTATTTTAAAATATCTTTTTATTATAATTTAAGTTCATATATTTTATATCATAGTATTAATAATTGTAAATATATTTAAATACTATATTTTTAATTTAAAAAATAATATCTAAAATAAATATTTTATCTTTTTAAAATCATTTTTTAACAGCAATCTCAAAAATTAAATTTTAAATTACACTTTTGAAAAATCAATTTAAAAAATTTAATTTTACAACACTTTTCTTTTAAAAATCCGTTTTAAATTACTTTTAAAATGTGACTTTAAAAAGTAATATAAAAATGAACTATTAAAAGTGTTTTTCAAAAGTGCAGTTTAAATTTTAGTTAGTAGAGATAGTCGTTAAAAATTGAGTCTGAAAAGATAAAATATTCATTATAGACATTATGATGTAAATTATAAATATAACATTTAAATTATATTTACTCTTATATATGAATTATTTAATTTAAACTATAACAAATTCAAAAACAAATATCATATATGAATATATCAATTTAAACTATAATAAAAATATAAAAAAGTAAAAATAAAAATAAAAATAAAAAATATAATAAAAATATATTTTATAATCTCACTATTAATATTTTAGTGTATAAATAATAAATTTTATTTACTTTTAAGTAATTAAAATAAATTATTAAAAGTAATAAATTAATTTTTAGAGAAAATAACCTCAGTGACCGAAAATGCCTTATAATATAAGATTTTGACCAACTTTTTTTCGATTTGCCAAAATGACCAACAAAATCGCAATGCGAACTCTAATTTTTCAACTCAGTTTCCAAATTCGCAACGCGAATATCCAGATTCGCAAAGCGATTTTGAAAAATGTGTTGCGATAGTTAAAATGTGTTGCGAGAGTTTGAAAAACGTGTTGTTGCGATAGTGAAAAAGTGTTACGATAGTGAAAAATCTAAAATAAGTTTATATTTTAATTATTCCAAATTCACGTGGAGTTTGAAACAATAAAGAATGTGTTGCGATAGTATAAAACATTCCCAAGCCATTTGTAAGATCTTAGTTTGAAACAATAAAGAATGTGTTGCGATAGTGTAAAAGATTCCCAAGTATTTGCAATGCTCAATCCCACATAGTATTGGAAACACTATTGGGAATGGGTATTTAAGGCTTGGATTTCCCACTTCCTTGTTGAGTGGAAGAGAACAAAGGAGACTCTCGCGCACCGCCGCCGCCGCCGCCCCGTCTCGTGGTCGTGGTCGTGGTCGTGGTAATACGTGTCTTCGACACGTCCGCGCGGATACTATCTTTTTAGAGAAATTTCTTAAGAAACAAATGCAATACCACCAGTCGTTGCGATTTTCCAAAATCGCAACGCGAACTTGGACTATCGCAACGAATTTGGAAAATCGCATTGCGATTTTGTATTATCGCATTGCGATAGTCAGAATCGCGTTGCGATTTTGTATTATCGCGTTACGATAGTCAGAATCGCGTTGCGATTTACATAGGTCGTGGTAATACGTGTCTTCGACACGTCCGCGCGGATACTATCTTTGTAGAGAAATTTCTTAAGAAACAAATGCAATACCACCAGTCGTTGCGATTTTCCAAAATCGCAACGCGAACTTGGACTATCGCAACGTGAACTTGGACTATCGCAACGAATTTGGAAAATCGCATTGCGATTTTGTATTATCGCATTGCGATAGTCAGAATCGCGTTGCATTGCGATTTTGTATTATCGCGTTACGATAGACAAAATCGCGTTGCGATTTACATATTCGCATTGCGATAGTCAAAATCGCGTTGCGAATCTGGAAACTGATTTGCGATAATGGAGATCGTGTTGCGATTTAGAGATCACATTGCGATTTTGTTGGTCATTTTGGTAAATCGAAAAAAAGTTGGTCAAAATCGTATATTATAAGGCATTTTCGGCCACTGAGGTTATTTTCTCTAATTTTTAAGGATGTTACTATTAAATTATTAAAATAAAATGTAAATACATAATTGAGTGCAGCCTATGCAGTAGTAACGATAAAAATATAAATTTGCTTCTAAACGTAAAGGTCGAATGAAAAAGCTAGAAATTATATTTTTTACGGTTGGTTTGGAACCACCTTTTCTACCATTTTTCTTTTAATTTTTACCCGTTTGACAATGATTTTGCGGTAAAAACGAGCTTTTTAGCTAAAAGTACTTAGATAACATTACCAAATGATGCCTAAAAATAATTTTTAAAAATAATGCCAAACCTGCCCAATATGTAATTTAACGAAAATAACTTTTTTTAATTCGTTATTTTTCGTTAGAAATGTTTGAAATCGATACTTTGTTTTGTACATAAAAGTTTAGTTACGGGTGGCTCTACCAATCAAGGGTTAGGGCATACTTAAGATTCAATTGTGATTTACATAGGATTTTAGAGATTGCTTACTAAAAATGAAAGTGTTAGGATTCGAACTTAACCTTACAAACTCAAATTCTTCAATCTCAATCACTTGTGCTAACACTCATTGAGATTTTAAATCCATAAATAATTCTACTTAATTGTACAAAGCTTTCACATTGTATAGTTAATTTACATCAACGTACTTTTGAAAAAAAAATAAATTACCCAAATTATTTAAGATTAAAATAACCGGGGTAGAGCAAAGAGGCTTCTGCAGTAATATAGTGAACATCTAAGATAATGGTTGCCTTTTGGTTATAATCTTTAAAAAGAAAAAGTAAAGCAACCAATCATGAAATGAAAAATGAGGGTAAAATATCTAACTAAAAATCCTAAATATCATTTGAGATATTTACACATAAACTTCACTGTGTGCCCACTGATTAAACACACCAATCATGAATATTGGTACTAGCCACTCCATGTTTCGAAACGACTGCTTCATGATGTCGTGGTTCTCAATTTAACGTGCCATGCCAAAGCTGATTCACCCATGGATAGCGAAGCATCAACCAATGCCGGTCATAAGCCCTTTTCATAGGGGATTTTAATAGTTTGACTGCTCATTGTGGAGGTCAAGCTACAGAGAGAAATGATAGAAAATGACCAACTCCCCCTACCTGATTCTGATGGTGTGAATGATTGATAGATATGATTTTTTGAGTGATGATATTAAATATCATATATATATATATATATATATTATTGACGTAATAAAGAGTATAATAATTGTAAATGATTTATCTCTTTTGATTTAGTTGAATAGTAGCAACAAGTAGAAGAATGATAGTTGATTGGTGTTAAGATCTTTTCTCCACGAGGAGGTAGAAGAGAGATAATAGGAGAGAGGTCTCATCATTTCTCTCGTCTTGAATAAGAGGTTTTATAATAAGAGAAAATCGCCTCAGTGACCAAAAAAAAGTTATAATATACGATTTTAACCAACTTTTTTTGGATTTGCCAAAATGACCAACAAAATCGCAACGCGAAATAAAAATCGCAACGCGATCCCCAGAATCGCAAATCAGTTTCCAGAATCGCAACGCGATTCTTGAAAATCGCGATGCGATAGTACAAATTCGCATTGCGATTTTCCATAATCGCAACGCGAATATGAAAATCGCAACGCGAACACATAAATCGCAACGCGTATCCGTAAATCGCAACGTGTATCCGTAAATCGCAACGCGTATGGGTAAATCGCAATGCGTATCCGTATATCGCAACGCGTATCCGTAAATCGCAACGCGTATCCGTAAACCGCAACGTGTATCCGTAAATCGCAACGCGTATCCGTAAATCGCAATGCGTATCCGTAAATCGCAACGCGTATCCGTAAATCGCAACGATAATCCGTAAATCGCAACGCGTATCCGTAAATCGCAACGATAATCCGTAAATCGCAACGAGAATCTGTAAATCGCAACGATAATCCGTAAATCGCAACGAGAATCTGTAAATCACAACACTGAAATTTTGGGTATATAACACTGAAATCATAAACTAATCCCTAAATCGCAATTCCTCTCCATCTATCACTCTCTCCGGCGACATCCGTTCCTATATCCAACGACATCCTTCCCCATCCGGCAACAGGTCTTAGTTTCGCATCTCGTTGTTTAGTTACAACCATGAAATCATCTAATGTTGATCATGTTGGATAGATTTGTGTTTTGGAGGGTCAGGGATAATGTTAATGGTGTTTTACAATATATGCCTTTACCCATAAATCTTCAACTAAAATTGTCTTTACAAAAGTTAACTTATGAAACTCTAATGCTACGTGTTTCAAATAAATTGAATTTAGAGCCCCTAAGTGGATTTAGGCTATCTTATCAGAGAAATGGTAAAGTTTATTTGTTAACCGACAATGAAGATGTTGAACGATTCATTGCTTACATTAGTGTTTCACAAGATGATGTTACATTGTATGTTGTTGAACCTAGAAGTAGTATTGTTGGGTCAGTAGCGGGTAGTAATCAACTAAGTTTTTCTCAAAACCCACAACCTTCTCTAATCCAAATCCCAATCAACTTTCAGCACCAAATTCCGGTTTTCGTATTGACCAGTTAGACGATGATGAGCCAACAGAAAAAATTGTGAGTACTAGTCAGTATTCGAAATTTGGTCTTGGTCAATATCCGGACTTTGATATTGGTCAATACACGGATTTTGATGATGTTTCAGAAGAAGAAACAGACCATGCGTGTAATGATATGATATTGGTCAATACCCGAATTTTGATGATGAAACAGCCGTTGCCGAAGAATGTAATGTTGATGATAATGAGGAGGAAGTTACGACTGTGAATGAACATGTTGAACATCCATTCTGTAATTCATATAATCCTGAAGAAGAAAAAGAAGAAGAAAAGTCCCCGAAGAAAAGAAATGCCACGGGCGTATAACTGGAATATGCCAGAATTACTTCAGATACCGGAAGAAGAGTGATAAAGAAAGCAGTGATTGTTACACAAAAGTTATTCGTATCAAGAAAGATGATTGTTTTGATACAAAGGAAGACTTGAAGATAGCTTTTATACGAAATGTGTGGAAGATGGCTATCAACTAAAGTTAACAAATCAAGCAAAGATCGTTTCGAAACAAGGTGTATGATTGACAAAAACTGTACGTGGCGTATGATTGCAAAGAGAATAAAAGATTGCAAAATGTTTCAAGTTAGGACTTTTATTGATAAACATACATGTTCAAGAACCCAAGTTTTTCCTCACCATAGACAGGCAAACAAAAAGGTGGGTGGTTTTCTGGCTGAGTTAATGTTTTTGAATGGCAGGGTATATCGGGGACATGAAATTATGACTGACATGAATGCTCGGTTCAAGATTAGTATTCATATTCAAGCTTGGAGAGCCAAATGTATGCCTTGGAATTGTTGAGGGGGTCGCCAGAAGATCGTTTGCCAACTGCCGGCTTATTGTCACAATTTAAAGCTGAAAAAATCCTGGGTCGGTAACTCATATCAAAACAGATAGAGATGGACGCTTTGAGTTGCTGTTTATCGCCATTGGTGCTACGGTTAGTAAATCAATATAATTTTGTTGACTCATTTTTGTTAGTTACATGCATTCACATTTAAATGATTATATTCTTGTGTATATTATTTTGTAGATTCGTTCGTTTATTACTTGCATGCGCCCAGTTATTATAGTTGACGGAGCACATTTGAAAGGTCGATACCTTGGAGTAAACTTATTAGCAGTAGCCATGGATGCTAACAATGGGATATTGCCAATAGCTTACGGGTTGGCAAATCTGAAACCTCTGATTCATGGACATGGTTTATGGGCATCTTAGGGATTGCATAGGTCCTATTAGCAATCTGACAATATCCGATAGGGCAAACTCAATTGACAACGCTGTTAGAAGGTTTCCCAGATGCTTTTCATGGACTTGTGGTGTTCATTTGTATAGAAATCTAAAATCAAGGTCTGCTGGTATAAAAAGCACAAATGGACATGGAAGGCTGTAAAAGCTTATCGGGAAGTGGATTTCAATAAGCATATAAATTGTTTAAGACGTGTTTTGCCTCAGTGTGCTAAACACTAGAAGATGTCGGGTTTGAAAGATGGTCAAGAGTACATCAACTTGGAGCAAGATATGGTTCATGACGTCTAATAGTGCAGAATCAATCAACGCTCTAAGTCGTCATTCCCGGAAATTACCCATTACTATGTTAATGGAGTTTTTTCGAGCCTCTATTCAACAGTGGTACTACAAGAAAAGAAACCATGCAGGTATTATTTCTTGAATTCGTAACTTATCATATTATATATTTTACTAAGTATTGTTTATTTAAATTTACAGGAACATTGGAACATCGTGTTACACCATGGACTGAAAAAAAGATAACGAAACGTGTTGTGAAGTCAACGTCATGAGAGTTGAACCATGTTCAAACACTTTGTTTCAAGTACTGGATAATAACTTAAATGGGCTAGTCGATCTAAATGCAAAGACGTGTAGTTGTATGAAATTGCAACATCTGGTTATCCGTGTGGCCATGTTATAAAGTTGCTCTTCATTTAAACCAAGATGATTCAAGCGCATACGCTATGGATTGCTACACTACAGAAGTTTATCGACAGACTTATGCCGAGATTGTCTACCCTATTCCACATCCTTCTGAGTGGGACATACCAGATGACTTACAAACGTTTTGCCACCAGCCATGGACAGAAGGCTACCTGGCCGACCAAAAGTCACGATCGTATACCGTCTAAGGGTGAAGAGAAGAAAGATCGACATGTAGTCGTGCAAGGAAAGTGGTCATACAAGGTTGACATGTGGATCACCAGTGCCATCAAAATCATCTTTTCCTCTACCAAAATATGGATCCTCATCAAAATCCAAAGCTCATATGGTGTGAACTTTGTATTATGTAAACGTTGTTATTCAGTTGTATTATGTAAACGTTTTAACATTTAACATTTTATGTGTATTATGTAAACGTTGCCATCAAAAGCTCATATGCAAACGTTGTATTATGTGGTTTTATGTGTGAACTTTTAACATTTCAGTTGAATTAATGACTCAGGCCAACCATTTTGACTTAACCAACTCTTGTTATTCAGTTGTTATCACTATTAGGCAAGCATTTGACTATCGCAACACGGAAAATACAATCGCAACGCGAAATGAAAATCCCAACATGAAAATCGCAATGCTGAAATGAAAATCGCAACGAGAGAATCGCAATGCGAAATGAAAATCGCAATGCGAAATGAAAATCGCAACGAGAGAATCGCAATGCGAAATGAAAATCGCAATGCGATATGAAAATCGAACCGACATAATCGCAATGCGAAATTAAAATCGCAATACGAAATGAAAATCGCAATGCGAAATGAAAATCGCAATGCGAAATGAAATCGCAACGAAAGAATCGCAATGCGAAATGAAATCGCAATGCGAAATGAAAATCGCAACGAGATAATCGCAATGCGAAATTATAAACGCATTGCGATTTTCATTTCCGCATTGCGATTTTCATTTCGCATTGCGATTCTCTCGTTGCGATTTTCATTTCGCATTGCGATTTTCATTTCGCATTGCGATAGTCATTTTTGCCTTCAACATAATGCAGATTGAAATCAACAAAATAACCATTACATTTCAATCAATTAAACAAGCACAAATAAGAATTATGTTCGCATCAATTACACAAATCAACTTTTACAAATCATCTTTTACAAATCAATTAAACAATCAAAAATTGAATCAACTTTTACAAATCATTAAACAATCAAAAACAATCAATTAAACTATTGAATCAACTTTTGCAGCTCGACATCATTTTCACGCAGTTCACTTCTGAGATTAACCTGCAGAAACCAAACATTTGTTCAAACACACTTTCTACGCAAATTATTGAATTCTAATACTTAACCAAGCCTACTGCAGCTTTATCTCTATCGGTGGGAGGTAGATACTTGATGCTCCCGTCGTCAAACGCTCCAACGCCAAGCATACGAGAGGACCACAATCTCCTCTGGCTCCGCTCGTTTGTTGTGGCGCGGTCTCGTCTAATAACTGTAATATGAGCTTCTTTGGCTCTTGTTTCCAGAACGAGTCCAATAATTGATCGCATCCAAGAATTTAGCCAAATGAGAGCTCCATCCCTTAATAAACATCTCTTAAATCAGCCAATGATATGTAATTTATCATGTGTCATACACTATTGTCTTAAGGGATGGGAGCTGAAGCTCGACGAGAATCCAATGTTTACGTTCCAAAACAGGATAAACACCTGCAATCATAAGTAATAATTCATTCATTTGCGCACTTATTTCATAAACCTTTAAACTCAATCTAAAATAATACTAACCTTATCGACCTCCCACCATGCAGGATAAAGTTTAGCTTGTCCATTGCCCAAATCAAATGATTCATCTCGTGCATTCTTCAAGTGAACGGCGTGAAAAGACGTCGGCATTATTGTATATCGTATTTTTATTTTTCTTAAGTTTTCTTATTATTAGAAGACGTGTCACCCACGCATCGATATGCTGTTTTACAAAAAAAGACATATATTAGTGACTTACATAAATTTAAAAAAAAAATTAATCAAATTGAAATATAAGAAAAATATAAGACTTACCCCCCCATCGAAATAGCCATTGTCTTCGACCCCTAATAATACGCCCCACCAAGGCCGTTCAAGCAACAAAAAGATATCATCGGTGAGCTTGCATATGTCAGTGAAACACCCCTTGCTCCGCTCATGTAGATAAAAATCAACTGCGGTCTTAGCCCAAAGGGTGTTATCCAAAATTGTGTCCGGTAGTTGTTCCCTCTCCTCTTCAGATACCGGTATGGTACTGGCCGGTAACTCATACGAGAGCCAACTCTCATCCATCATGTCCGGAACCGGTGGGGGTTTCTCAATACTTCGATATATTACCCCATGTGAATCGGGCTCTGGAATGGTGGGAGGGACCTCTTCAACGATGACAGTTGCCTCTTGAACGGTGGGAGGGGACTCTCGAGGAATGATATGAGGGGCCTCTTCAACGATAGGAGTGGACTCTTGAGGGATGACAGGCGAGTCGGGCTTCTTCTTGCGGTGTCTTCGCACTATTGGGGTGTACGGAGACTTAATAGCACGTGCACGCTGTCTGATGCGTGAACTCCGTCGTGCAAGCATAACCCGACGTAAAGCATCCACTCTATCGGGCCGCTAAATAATTAAATACAAAAATCAGTAAATAAAGACATGATATTTAAACAGTGAAAACAAAGACAAATATGTTTCAAACTTGCATTGTATTCACCCAAGTCATTATTCTATCATAGTTCACAAATGCATCAGATAACAAAGAAAAATATGTTTCAAACTAATACCCTGAAGTTAGTATTTGTCTTTGATTTGTCTATTGGTTGAAGTAATGCAATCCATTCAAGTTTCAATTTGCAGAAGAAGAAATAGTTTACTTTCGCAACACGAAACTTAAAATCGCAACGCGAAACCAAAATCGCAACGCGAAATGAAAATCGCAACGACAGAATCGCAATGCGAAATGAAAATCGCAACGAAAGAATCGCAACGCGAAATGAAAATCGCAATGCGATTTTGGTTTCGCGTTGCGATCTTGTCGTTGCGATTTTGGTTTCGCGTTGCGATTCTGTCGTTGCGATTTTCATTTCGCGTTGCGATTTTGGTTTCGCGTTGCGATTTTAAGTTTCGTGTTGCGAAAGTAAACTATTTCTTCTTCTGCAAATTGAAACTTGAATGGATAAATTTACTTTCAACCAAAAGACAAAACAAAGACAAATACTATTTCACAGTGTTAAAGAATACACAGTTTAGCAGAATTGGCAGCAACCGAACAAATTTACTTTCAACCAAAAGACAAAACAAAGACAAATATATTTCACAGTGTTAAAGAATACACAGTTTAGCAGAATTGGCAGCAACCGAACAAATTTACTTTCAACCAAAAGACAAAACAAAGACAATACTATTTCACAGTGTTAAAGAATACACAGTTTAGCAGAATTGGCAGCAACCGAACAAATTTACTAAGCAATCTAAGTGAAATGGCTAATCTAAGTGAAATTACGAGTAAATTTATCATTAAGTTAAATATGGAAAATCTTAAACTTACCTCGTTGCGTAGAGTATGAACCTCATTCTGCAACGATACTATCATCTCACGTAGAGCGGCAACCTCACCACGTAAAGTTGACACCTCCACACGCCATGCACCATCGTTATCGCGTAGAGTACCGATCTCCTCACGCAAGGCATTGACCTCATCACGTAACTCCCTTGACTCATCCGTTGAGGTGGAGGTGGAGAACAGGGAGATAGGAGTCGTGGCATCTTTGCCGGTCGCCTATCATGAGGTGATGGTGGAGAAGAGGCTCGATGATGTGACGGGATAGGTGATGGCTCTCGTTCTAGAGATGTATAGTCGGGTCGATCGGGTGATGGCTCTAGGTGAGGTGATGGCTCTCGAATTGGAGGAAGTGGATGCTGCTCATCATCCGTGCCATCAAAAAAATTCTGACTAGCTTGCCACCAATCAGTGGCAAGCTCTTCCTCCGTGGGTGTCAGTCTTTGTAATGGAATGTTGGCCTCCTAAAATATAAAAACTCAAACAAAGTTAAACGTCTACTATTAATAACTTGTTATATTATATGAAAGTATTTGTGTTAACTTACATTATTTATTGTGGCATATGGTATTAAGTCTTCCCAATCCAACAGAGTTTTCCTCTTCCAGGAAATAGCCCTGGGAATATCATTTGACGTTTTTATTGCATATGTACGCATGCTGGGGAAAGCCTCGAATATCCAAATCTACAAACAATATAATAACAAAATTAGTAATTGTTAAATAATTAATTATAATTTTAGAAACATTATATAGAAATTCTTACCTTAAAGGCCCAAACAAAGCCTGACAAAGTGTATTTGGACCCATCGCCCCGCAAACTTTTGCGGTCATCAAAGGCAGACGACAACTTAGTCCAGGTAGCTTTCCATATATACGAACCCCACGGAAACAGATTCCATGCATTCAGGTCCTCTACCAATATTATTAGCTCCCGATGAATAGGTTGTCTGGCCTCTCTGCCTAAAAAGCCGGCATACACAAGTAGTAGAAGGCATACTCGGACAACATCGACGTCTTCCATCCGAGTGAAACCAGCTTTCTTATTAAATAATTTCTTCAGGTCGTCGACATGTAGGTTCGGCTTCTCCATTGACTCATCCGGAAAAACCCGGGATAACCATGATGGGCGGGCGATATGACGAGTGTACCGGCCTACATCATCGTGTCCGAATCGTAGACCAGTGATTAAGCAGAACTCCTTCCGCCCAAAGCAAGTATACGCTGGTGGAAAATGAACCATATCTCTTCCTCACCACGTTGTATACTGTCGGGTAGATTTGATGTCATGGTCTGAAGCCACAAATGGGTCAAATTAGCATCTCCACCCGGATGCTGTACTCTCAGCCATGGCCCGAAGCAGGTTTCCTCAAACAATTGTCTTTGAGCAGGTGAAAGCTTCTTTGCAATTGTAGTGGCCAGGCTGACTTTATTCTCAAGGTCAATTGAGCCGAAAAAAATTTCTACAAAAACAATAAACATACCAAGTTAGATATACCAAAAACTACACTGTGAAGATATACCAAAAACAATAAACATAAAAGTAGTAGTTTATTCTTTAAACTAAATTTGCAACACTGTTTTGTCTTTTGGTTGAAATGAAAATCGCAACGAGAGAATCGCAACGCGAGATGACAATCGCAACGAGAGAATCGCAACGCGAAATGAAAATCGCAACGAGAGAATCGCAACGCGAAATGAAAATCGCAATGCGATTTTGGTTTCGCGTTGCGATTCTCTCGTTGCGATTTCCATTTCGCGTTGCGATTCTCTCGTTGCGACAGTCATTCTCTCGTTGCGATTTTCATTTATCTCGTTGCGACTCTTCTGCAAATTGAAACTTGAATGGATTGCATTACTTCAACCAAAAGACAGAACAAAGACAAAGACAAATACTAACTTGAAAATCGCAACGAGAGAATAGCAACGCGAAATGAAAATCGCAACGAGAGAATCGTAACGCGAAATGAAATCTAAGTGAAATGGTTAATCTATTATTGAAATGACCAGTAAACTTATCATCAGTTTCAATATGAAAAACCTACAATAATGCAAACATTTCAAAATAAAAATAATTAAAAAAACTAACCCTCGGAGGTTGATTTCCATTTCTGAATATTGTGAGGGATTTCTGACCGTGAATGGTTGTGAGGGATTTCGCCGGAGATGGGGACGGAAATCTTCGGAGATGGGGACGGATTTCTTCGCCGTAGAGAGTGAGAGATGGAGATGGGATTGAGTTGTGATTTTAGGTTTTAGGTTATGAGTTGCGATTACGGGATTTTGTCTTAATATTCTTTTTGTAATTTGAAAATAAAATACGCGTAGCGATTATAATGGCGCTTTAAATATCGCGTTGCGATTTACGGATACGCGTTGCGATTTTATGTATTATCGTTGCGATTTACGGATACGCGTTGCGATATACGGATACGCATTGCGATTTACCCATACGCGTTGCGATTTACGGATACACGTTGCGATTTACGGATACGCGTTGCGATTTATGTGTTCGCGTTGCGATTTTCATATTCGCGTTGCGATTTTGGAAAATCGCAATGCGAATTTGTACTATCGCATCGCGATTTTCAAGAATCGCGTTGCGATTTTGGAAACTGATTTGCGATTCTGGAAACTGATTTGCGATTCTGGGGATCGCGTTGCGATTTTTATTTCGCGTTGCGATTTTGTTGGTCATTTTGGCAAATCCAAAAAAAGTTGGTTAAAATCGTATATTATAACTTTTTTTTGGTCACTGAGGCGATTTTCTCTTATAATAATCTTTGAAGTTGGGTTATAGACGTAAGATCATTATGATTACTCGTAGATTGATATATCAAGTGATATGCTCCACCAACAATATATTTAGCTCTATTAAGTCATGGGATTTATGAGAGCACATGTCAAGTTGTAGTGATTTCTCGAGTGATGCTAGGTATTCAAGGTCCTAAAGACTCTCATTTTCGTTGAGATTTATTTTATTTTTATTTTATTATTATTTTGTTTTTCAGGTTGCAGGCCTGAATGTGCAACCCAGACCAAGCCCAATATTACAAGTGACCCAATCGAAGCAAGCCTAACAGTAGACCCAAAATACAAAACCCTAATGGCCCATCATGTTAACACATTGGCTAACCCTAAGTTAGGGTTAGCCCCTACTACCGTCGCCGCCGTCAGAGCATGAAGTTAAAAAAATGAGAGAGAGAGAGAGAGAGAGGGAGAGGGAGAGGGAGAGGGAGAGAGGGGGTAAACGATTGAGTGAAAAATGTGGGATTAGGTTTTCCCAAAACCTGTAATAGGGTATTTATTTGGGCACCAAAACGACGTTGTTTTAGTGGGTCAGGGTTTTTCAGTGCATGGTATTGTTACATTAGAAGTCCCTGGATCCTTGTAATCTTTTATTTCGATCATCAATTGAAAGTTTATATTTTCTTGTTTCAGGCCTTTAATTTTTCAAAGCTTTCATTTCAGTCCAGAATGTTATTTATGATTTATTTCCATTCCTAGTGCTTGTATTCTCTTTTATTTACATTTCCACCCTTTTATTTTATGATTATTTTAATTTTTGTTCTTTAATTTCCTACACTTGCATTTCATTCATTTAATTTTCTGTTTATGCACCTTAATTTCTGATTTCTTTCGTTTTGATTCGTTGTATACATTTGTGTTTGTCTTTATTTTATGCTTACGTTATTTATTTCTTACTCCTCTCTATGCTATTATTTTTATTCGTTTTTCTCCGATAAATTACGCTTTAGTTCTTAAATTTAGGTCCTTATTCATTCATGTCATTGTTTTTTATTTAATATGGAGTTGTTATGGTTTATTTATATCTTTAGTCATTATATTTATCATTCAATTATTTTAGTCCTTATAATTTTTATAAATGTGCTTGTTATATATTTTTAAATATAATTTTAACTTTATAAATATTATATGTTAAATATATTATTCAGTGTCGTATACATATACTAGTTTATAAAGCTTTTCGTATATATGTGTAAAATATATTTATATTATTTTATTAGTGTTCAATTGTTTTAATTATCACACTTTTTTAGTATGTAATACATATTATCTATCATATTTCAAACCCTGTTGTATATTATGATTTTAACTTCCTAAGATGATATATATATATACATAGCAAGTTTGTTTTATAATCTATATAAGTTGTTTTACGTTGGTATTAAAATATAAATATACTTTATAATTAACTACTATATATTAAGTAGTATATTATATTAGGTTATTTATGAATATTATAGTGTTATTTTATCTATTTAAATATCATGTATATATGTTTGTACGTATATACTTAGGTTTATTTTGATTAATTTGTATGATATCCTCGTAAGCTTTATTTGGATTCAAATCAAATAATGGGATTAAAGGTAATACCTTTTTATTTTAAGTTCATCGTAATTGATCGTCTTAACGATTAAGAGGTCACTTCCAATTGCTTAAAATAAAAAGATATCCTATTAAGCGAAACAAATAAAATTGATTTCACTTAAAATTTGGGAACGAGAGAAAAATATTATGTTCTTTCAATTAAATTCACAGAAAAAAGATTGTTAGACTGGATCTAAGGTTCGGTCTTGATGTTTTTAAATAATTGAACATCCTTATTCTCATTGAAGGTTGGTAAAATAATCAATTAATCGTATTTGTTTGATGTATGTTTTTAATTTTCATCTTATTTTGTATGAGTTTAAAAGGGATCTAATAATAAATTATATTCAAATGTATAAGTTTTATTGCAAGGACAACTAATTAATTAATTAGGTACCGATTTTTGACGCTGTAGTATGCTAATCTACCCCACGCGTAATCGACTCCCGAACTCAAATTTTTGATAACGCGTACCATAAAATTGTAGTTTTAATTAAAATTAAAATTAAAATTTTATTAAAATGGTAAATATGTTTTTGGGTGCCCAATCACACCCTAATCAAAGATTGGTGACGACTTCACGAACCAATTTTACTGTTTTTTAAATTCGAGTCCCAAATTACTCGAAGCGAACGTTTTTACAAAATTCTAATTTTAACTGAACCAAATTGTAAAAGGAACGTCTCGACGGTCATTCTTCCAAAGATGCTCTTTCGAAATCCTAATTACAGTGGAATTTCCTGAAAACTCTGAGGTGCGAAGATAATATGCGGAGTACCTTCGGCGGAGCTCTAATAATTTCAAATAGAATATTATTAATAAAAATAAAATTAAGAAGTAAAATTAGTATGTTGTTTTCAACAAAGATCTATCCTATACATGGAAAGAAGAAAGAACTGTTGGTAGGCTACCCCATTGATTATGAAGGGGCCTTTAATAATGATGAAGATTTTCATGCACACCATGTGTTCGGGAAAAAGACTTGCATGAAGTTGGAGAGACATTGTGACAAAAAACGATGATATTTATTCTTGTTTTTGTGGTTTAGAGCTGGTCAAGATATTTTGGTTTGTGGGTTCATTGGGAGTTTGGTCGGACACGTTTGGGTTGGGTTCTAAATGATTGATTCGGACAATTAGGGTCTGGAAGTTGGAAGATTTCCTTTCAACATTACGACATCAAATCATTTTTCTTTGTAAAATGATAGAATTGGATACGTAAAACGATTTAATTTAATCCAAGACCTAAGAGATAATGTAAAAATATACAAGAAAATATAATCTAATAGAGAGAGAGATTTAAATTAAATAATCAGTGTTGTAATATTATAAAGGATTAATACAAAAAATAAGTGCCTAAATTTTACATCAAAAAGTGTTTTAGTGTCTAAAGAATTTTTCGCTGAAATTAGGTGTAACGTTTTTATCGGAGCACTTTTAAGTGCCTGGACCGTAACAGTTGTTAAATTTAGTTGTTAAGTGACTGTGTCGAACTCTTTTAATTTAAAAATTTTAAAAATAAAAACATTTTTATTAAAAAAAATCTTCGCGCAGAAGCACCTTCATTTCTTTTTATCCTCCCTTCCCCTTTTCCCCCTTCCATGGTCTCCGTCCAGCCAGTCGTGACCGTCACCTCCACCGGTGTTAGCACTGGCGTTGACTCCCGATCAAACCTGTGTTGGCCTTTCGCCGTAAGTTGCCACCGTTTGCCGTGGAGAAGCTTTCGAAGGTTCGTTGGATTTTAAGCCAATATCGTTGTTTTTCATTGATTCCGACCGATCTCGACGTCCATAAGCCACGTCGTCACCACCATTCGAACCACCGTGTAGTTCCTTCTGCTCAAAACCCATCCTCGCCGTCGCTCCGTCGGTGCTCCTCCGGCGTTTCACGGTTGGTAACGGGTTGAAATGAAAAAAAAAATTTAGTGTCTTTTTATAATTTCATTAAATTTTGGAGTTCTTTTGTAAATAAAATAAGTTTTTTTAATTTTTTCTTTTTTTTATTAAAAATAATATTTTTATTATTAAAAAACTAAAAAATATAACGGGAGTCTAAAAGTGTAACTGATAAAACTTTAGACACCAAATCATTTTTTGAGGTAAAGTTTAAGCATTTATTTTTATATTAAGTCTATTATAAAAAATAATATAGAAATTAAAATATTTTTAAATGAACATATTTGTATTAATTAATTCAAAATTTATAATCTTAATTATTTTTTATTAGATATATTCAATTTAATTTGATTCAATATTCATTTATAATTAAAAATAAATATTAGAATATTGAAAATTATTTTTTAAAAATTAAATAAAAATAAGAGATAAAATTATTATTATTATTATTATTATATAAATCGACGTCTAGCACCATATCATATCACATTAACCATCGTCTCTGAATTTGTAACGATGGCTATTACGTCCACTCCACTGCGGTGTGCACTTGCTTTTGCAGATATTTTCTTCTGCTCCACTTTTGGACTGTTTGTGTTTAGGTGGGCCGTTTCGTGTATGTTGTTCGACTTTTGCAGATATTTTGATGATGGGATACATTTTACTAATGTAGTTTTTAATATTAATATTATTTACAATTAAATTTAAATAATTAGAAATAAGATATTTTTTTATCTTAAAATATTTAAATATTTGAAAACGTTTTCCCCTTACATGTATAAATCTAGTCTTCAATTACTTGATAAATATGTATTTAAAAGAATATATTTAAAGAAAAAGTATATATATAAATAATATGATATTTGATAGAAATTTGTTGATTTTAAACTGTTAAAAGCATATCTTAAATGTGATCAAACACATATCAATACTATGATTAAATATAATTAATATGAAACACATATCATGAACCAACTTACCTCAGTGGTTAAAGAAAACGTTGTTGTTCATAAAGGTTACGAGTTCGAGTACTAACGACTACAGCAGAGTAATTAAATATTTATTGTCAAATATATATATAATCTTGTAAAAACATTTTTCTAATATATATGTCACGTGACACGTCTTTATAAAAAGATTATATTTCTAAATAAGTTTTTTAAGATAACATTTGTTTAAATGATAAAGAGGATATTATTATCATAAATGATATTTTCTTTAAATTTGATTTATTAAAAACTCATAGAGCACAAGGTTCTTAACCTTGAGGTCGTGGGATCGAGTCCCACGGAGGGCATTTCATAATTCGGAGGTCTCTTACGGAAGCTGCTATCAACCTGGTGTTGGGGGTAGCCTACTATCTTACCTCCCCCTTACCCCATACATATGGGAAAAAGGGACAACCATTTCACTAATATTATGAAAGAAAAAGATAGAATGCTATTTGTGTAAGAAAATACACATTCTTTGAGTGCCATGAATGTCAAGTATGAGCGTTTAATGATAAATGGTTGAGATTTATATTTTTGTATATATTATCTTGTACTTATCTTTATGGGTGTTCAAAATATTCCATAACCATTAGCCGTGTAACTGTTAGATTGTACAAGTTAATTAATTGAGCCGTTAAGATTAAATGGTTTAAGTTAATAGAACCGTTAAAAATATTCAGTTAAAATTTTTAATAAATGATTAACTATTAATAAATTAAAATTAATTATATTTTTTAAATAAAATGAAATTAGAAATATAACCAAATGGTTCATTCTTACTTTTTAGTTATCACATTTATTTTATATCATAGCACATTAAATCGAACATAGATAAAAAAAATATATGGTTTAAACTTTAAACTTGATCTTAGTAAATATGTTAATTTATAAATATGCACGTAAGATTTTAAATTGAACAAAAAATGAATATATCTCGTAATATATATGTTTTATAAAAATAAAATACTTAATTATAAAATAAATGCTCAAACTATACCATTTGTCCCAAATAGGTGCCCAAACTTTTTTCTTAATCATCAGGTGCCTAATGTTACAAACGTTATCATTTTAGGTGCTCGGGGCGTAGCGATTGTTAAAAAATTTCGTTAAGTGACGCATGTCATGCTCTGACAATTTTATTTTTAATAAAAAATATCATATTTATAAAAAATCCTATTTTTCCTAAAATTACAAAAAAGTCCCAAATCCATAAGAATCCCTAAAAATAAACCCTAAAATCTCTAACCTTAAACTTACATTCACCCTTGCCGACCATAGTCGCAACCGCCACTCTTGCCAGCCGTATTTATCTGTGCCATCGTGGTTGCCATCAGAGTCGTCGTGTCGCCTCAATTGGGGGTTCGTTGAGTTTGATTCATCAATAGGGTTTGCCAATTGGTTGGGTTATAGATTGACAGGGTCATAAGTGGAGGTTTAGTTGGTCGAAGGTTTGACCGGTGGCAATGGCAGCAAAGGGCGACATTCATCATAGGTATAAGAATTGAAATTAGGGTTTTCAAAGCTTTGAGATTTTTTAATATTTTTGAAATTTTAAAAACAGTTTAAGGTTTTTTTTAATTTCAAAATTATCTAAACTCAACACATGTCACTTAACGGAAAAATTCAACGGTTGTTATGGCTAGGGCACCTAAAGTGGTAACATTTGTAACGTTAGAACTTAGATGATTCAAAAAAATAGTTTTGGCGCCTATTTGAGGACAATTGATATAGTTAGGGCACTTGTTTTATAATTAAGCCAAAATAAAATGCATCTATAAATAAGTAAACTTTTTCATAAATATATATGTTTTATATCTTTGTAAAGTTTATGAAACTTTGAAACTTTCATGTTGTTTTGTCTTAAAAAAATTGTAATAGGTTAAACTAAATTTAACCTATAATCAAAACTCAGGGACGAATGCATGATTTTAAGTTAGGGGTGAACTTGAACTTATAAAATTTTAGAGGGGGCGAAAATAGATTTTTTAATAGAAAACATATAGAAAATCTAAAATATACTGTAATTTTATATTTTTAGGAAGTGACCGCCCCTCCAAGGTCTATCCTTGATCGAACAGTTAATATCGGTTAATCATTAGTGGTTAATCGTTTCTTAATAGTTAAATTAAGATTAACAAAATTTAGTAACCGTTATAACGATTAATCGACCGTTTAGATCAAACGATATGGCTAACCAACCATAACACCTCTACTTACCCTAAATTAATCATAAAAAAATGCATGTTCTTAAATTATGTTTAATTTAAAACTTCAAATGATAAAATATTTGAAGTAACTAATATCGTTTTAATTTATCTTTTTTCGATTTAACAATCAATTTAAATACTAATTGTCAATTTAAATTTAACGTGTTTTATAAAAAAAAATTAACGTGTCATACAAAAATTATAAATTAAAATTAATTAATAAATTTTATTATATTTAAATTAATATTTAACTGTTAACTAAATAATAAAAAGATATAATAAACTCTTCTTGTCAAAACATATATAATAAACTCAAAGAAAAAGAAATCACGACATCTTGTCGCATTTATTCAATAAGAAATCGTAGATTCTAGAAAGAAGAAGAAAAAGTGATTGCAAGAGCGTTGAATTGAACTATAAATATCTCTTCAAATATCTTCCTCCCAAGTCTCAACTAATCATTAAAAAGAGCATTCTCGCCGAACTATCTCCCCAATAATACCCCTATCTGCAACTCTCAACTGCCGTCCTGCACCCATGTACTCTCCCGCCGCCGCCATCTCAACACCCACGCTGGACTCCGAGTCCCCCGCCCTCCTCCAATCCATAACCTCTCACGGAGGCTACGCTTTTACCCGCATGGCCACATTAGCCGCCGCCGGTGACCAACGAGCTGCCGAGGCGGCGTGTGAGATGGCCTGGGAGCAGCTTCACTCTGGCCCTTGGCACTCTGTTCTCCCCGTCTGGCGTGACGCTTACTCCATGGCGTGCCTCCACGTGGCCAAGTTCCATTTCTCGAATGGCGAGTTCAGAGACGCTCTTAGGTCTTTGGACTTGGGGATCATAATGGGCGGTCCTTTGCTTAGGAAGGATTTGGACTCCGCAATCGAAGCCGTTTCGGCCGCCAAGTCCAGGCAGTATCATAACGGAATAGCTCATGATAATAATGGTCGCGAAAATGCAAGGTCTGGATTACTGGTTCCTCCACGGGAATTCGATAAGTCCGAGGTAAGGTTCGTTTTCTACTGTAAAAGGGTGAAAAAACTCTTGCTTGTTCTTATGAAGTCGGAACTTTTTAAAGTCTGGTGATATTTCTAGGTAGAAAATTGCATGCAATATATTCACATTCGTTCAATTGAAAATCCAATTGTTATAATATTATTTTGACTAATCATGAATTAATACTAATATTTATGATAATATTAAACATAGTAAAAATGTTAATTGGTTATGTTTGGGGTTTATTGTAGTTTCCTTGTGGCTATGGCTTTTGATATTGAAACCAAAAGTGTGTTTTATGCATGCTAGGATATATATTTTTGGTATAACCACCGATATCTGAATAATCTGGTATATTTTCCTTTTGCATGATAGAATTATACTCAAATGTATGTTACATTTTCTTTTTAATTGAAAAAGATTATGAACTTTACTATTTGCTTTTGCTTTTCATCAAATAAAATTTCGGTAGAAAACTCAAAAACCAAATGAAGATCTAATGCCTTTTCCCTCTTCTGGGAATTGATTATAGTGTGTGTGTGTTCAATCCCCTTGTGGATGTTGTAGAACATATTGCTTCATTAAATTATTGGAAGAAAAAGAAAATGCTCAAATGTGGAATCACTTTTGAGTTTCTTATTCTTGTTTATGTGAGTTTAGAGGTCATCCGGTTCGTTGTACTTGTACTACATAAGCGTCTTGGATCTTTGAGCTTTTTGGTTTGGTTTACTTTTTATTTCCTTTTGTTTTTCTCTCTGTATGATCATCATTTTTGTGTATATCTGTTGAAATCGGGCAACTCTCTTAGCTTTGGTTCCTTTTTGTGTGTAAACCATAATTCAGTATTTTTGTTATTTTAAAGAAGTATAAGAACAAAAATATGACTATTTTTTAGTGGGTAGATATTCCTCCAAAGTTACAGGACCTATAGACCTCTGAATTCATGTTATTATTATAACTTACATTTTGCTCTTTTTTCTTTTCTGTACTTTGCTTAATTGATGATATTATATGTAGTATAGATGAATACTATTTATAACATCCTTTTTTTCCTTGAGTTCATATTGATGATTTGATTACTGCTTCATTTATGCTTATGCCTTCAATGAGCTAAAACGTTGAGGATATTATCAATAGGAATTTCCCTTCTTATCTTTGTGGTTAATTTGGATTTGATGCTGACAGTTACAAGTATCTAGATTTTCTTCTGTAACTCATCATTAAACTAATTCTATTTGTTAAACTACTTGACAAGTCCCTGTACTATCGGCTGAAACAGTTAATTTTGAAGCAGAGGTAAAATTTTAAATGGCAGTAATCTTGAATGTTAAAGAAATGCTAACTTGTGTTTAAATTTTAAAATGTCATGGGAAAAAAGTAAAATCTAAAATTCAGCATTTTAAAACACTAGAATGACTAACATTTTCTGTCTTTTTTCTATTTCACTTTAAAACATAATAAGTCTGCATTTTGTAACATTTGACCTTGTATATGCTTCAAAATAAATGTAGAATGACTAAATTGCTCACTTTTATATAGAGAGACTGGTTGATTCTAAACCTATAGTATAGGAATTCACCAGTAGCTTTACTGATTCTATAATATACTGCAGTCTATTTCTTGTTTTTATTTTGTAAAAAACTTAAGCATAACTATGATGTACAGACACATGCTCACAAGACAAAGGGCGGAGAAAATCTTTTTAAGACACACTCACACCTGAGAATTCCACAAGGGTATTCAACTTTTGGAAGTTGTAGTTGTCTATTCTTTTAATATCTAGTATTTATTCTTCAAAGTGAAAATAGGGAAACTTTACCATTTGCCATTTCTTTAGTTCTTATATATATTCATTACATGCATTATGTCATTTTGTCATGTTGCTAGCTCCTGTTCTTGTTGATTTATTATTTTATGAACAGGATGGTTGGTATATTTCTGGTAAAGAGAAGCTGGTGTAGTTGTATGATATCTGAATTTAATCACTGATGATTTTTCCTTTTGATCCTATAGGTACTACAAATTTTGCCAATAAGGTCACTTTCTTCCAAGATTGTGGCGAAGAGGTCCGCCCTATCTCTAGAGGCATTTCTATGTGAGTATTTCCTCTCGGGTTCTCCAGTTATAATTACTGATTGCATGGCTCACTGGCCAGCCACGACAAGGTGGAATGATATGGATTACTTAAGAGGGGTTGCTGGTGATCGTACTGTTCCGGTTGAGGTGATTAATCTTCCTTTCCTTTCTTTTTTTGATCAGATTTGTAACTTATGCTCTGTTATATTCTGTTTTCTTGAAATATGCATATGCTTTTCCCCTAGCTACATATATAGTTTTCTAAAATAGTCCTTTTTTTATTTTCTTCTACATAATTTGAAGTTTAGGTGTTTCTCTGATCTGGGATTGGTCCACAGCATGGTACATGTACTTAACAAAACAATATTGAGTCACTTAACTGAGAATGTCTTTGTTACCGAGTTGCTCCCAGCATTTAAGCTAATCTTGGTAATCTAATGTGGTTTGCAACTCGTCTTTTGTATTATACATTGTGATAGTTTTAGTTTGATTTTCAAGACAATTTTTGTTGTCATAAGCTAAATGAGCTACTGATAGGTTAAAGGTCCTTATGCTTTTGTTTCTTTTTTGGCCTTGTAATTAGTTTACTTCATCTTTAGGCACCTGCCAAGAGTCACATGGCTGAGAGTTATTACTGATTGTAAGGTTACTGAATGATTGATCTCTTAGTGTATCCCAACTGATTATTAATCCTTGGTGGATGTAGCCATTATTGCTTTTATTCCTAACTTTTTCCTAACCTAACCTTTCCTTACTGTGAGTTACCATATGGCTTTTCTTAGGTTGTTTTTCTTATTATGTGATCATGTGTAGTTCTCAAGCAATTTTGTGAGAAAAGAATATGAGAATGAAATCCTTTTCCAGGCCATAAGATTATTCTTAATTATCGTAATGG
Source organism: Hibiscus syriacus (assembly GCF_006381635.1). Taxonomy (NCBI): domain Eukaryota; kingdom Viridiplantae; phylum Streptophyta; class Magnoliopsida; order Malvales; family Malvaceae; genus Hibiscus; species Hibiscus syriacus. The sequence continues at coordinate 509,874 of NW_024062730.1, forward strand.
ACAAAAAGCTTCAGATCTTTCTTTTGGTGTACAAATCTTTCAGAGAAGGACTACTGTAGTTGGGTCTATAAGTTCTTATCATTTAAAAGCATTTGGAAGTTTCAAAATAAAAGGGAATTGATGTATTAGAAACTTTTGCTGTAGAAAATTATTGGTAACTACCTTAAAAAAGGAAATGGTTAATTGAAGGAACCTGGGGATTTGGGAGCCAAAAAAATGAAGTCTTTAGAATTTTGTAAAACTGTTTTTTAACTTCACTGCCTAGTTATTGTCACTAAAAATTCGAGTTTTTATTATTGAAAACTATAGTTCCATTTCTCTTTTCATTTATTTTTGGCAATAATAATTGCAGTGAATGCATTACTTCGTATTTTAACAGGAAACTGGTAAAGTTTGGAATGCTTTTCAGGTTGGAAAAAATTACTTATGTTCAGATTGGAAGCAAGATCTTATTACATTTTCCGAGTTTCTTGAGAGGGTTCAATCGAATGGCTGTACTAGTAAGGTCCCCACATATCTTGCACAGCACCAATTGTTTGATCAGGTACTAATATCCTCTTTCTTATATGTATTCTTCGGAAGATCTAATATCACTGTTTTGTACAGAAGGCCTGTTATGTTATTTGTTACAATGGCAGATAAATGATTTACGGAAGGACATTTCTATTCCTGAGTATTGTTATGCTGGTGGTGGGGAGCTGAGATCTCTGAATGCATGGTTTGGTCCAGCTGGGACAGTGACACCTTTGCACCATGATCCACACCATAATATACTTGCTCAGGTATTGGCATGAACTGATTATTCCTAACAAATGATAAGGTGAATCATGGTTCCATGAAACTGCTTTAATACGTCTTGAGATTGGGGGAACTATGAATCTACAAACTGCTTTAATACGTCCTGAGTTTGTTTTCTGTTTTGGAGCTTAGATCATAATAGATGCAGTAGCTTGTCTCATCTTTCCTATGCACCCGTGTCTATAGTAGGCATTAAATTGGGATTGCCTAGAACCAATTTAGATTTGTAAATGACTAATTACAATCCTACGGGATGAGTCAAAAAAATGAATTTCCTTTTCTTTTACTTAATTATGATTAACAGCAACTCAAGGGCTCCTTAAAATGAGCTGTATTAAAGAGATGATTCCATCATGGAAATCATCTTAATCAGGGAAGTAATCGTAATCAACATTGTTACATATTGCTATTATGCTATAGTTGTGTGCAAAATTGGATGTCCAGACTGCTAATTAAAAGATGTGGTTTGATTTTTGGCTCCTAAGGACCCTTCAATCTATCATCTTCATTAGGAAAGGGGTAAAAGTGTGTTAAGTTGGCATGTAGCATTTGAGTTGTGATGTTCAAGAGCACCCATAATTCATTGGTGATTATTGACTTATGCTTCTCTTCACGAGTATTGACTCGAATAACTATACTAATTCACCTTTCTCTACATGCTCGACTCTCACAGACTTCCTTTTTCATAACAAGTAATTGAAACTGTTTTCTGGCATTTTTCATTACCCTTGTGCTGCTGCATTTCCTATGCGCATTGTTGGTGGATGATCTACTTTAGTCCTATCTGTTATGGATTTAATCTCGATCGATATTCTGTTCCTTATGTTTAGGTTGTTGGTAAAAAGTATGTGAGACTCTATTCTGCTTCATGTTCTGAGGAGCTTTACCCATACAGCGAAACTATGCTCTGCAATTCTAGCCAGGTACCTGCTTAACCATTATGAAAATGTTAAAGCTGTAACGTCTAATGCCGCTTCTTGGGACGAAAGAAGGCAGTGAACTACTTCTGGATTTCATCTAGAGCTCTCTGTAGGCCTTCTGTTTATGGAACTTCTTTACTGGCTTCTGTCTCTCTTTCTCCTGATTCTGTGAAAAGCTTTAGTGACGAGCACTGACAAAAAAAGTATGGAAATGTAGGTTGATCTTGACAACATAGATGAGGTGGAGTTCCCGAAGGTGCGTGACTTAGAATTCATAGACTGCATCCTAGAGGAAGGAGAAATGCTTTATATCCCACCTAAATGGTGGCATTATGTGCGATCAATGACGACGAGTTTTTCAGTCAGCTTCTGGTGGAGTAGTGATTCAGGGAGCTCAATGGTAGGTTAGTATGTAGTAGTAGTGTATCCCTTCTTCGCTGATGTTGTAAAATGTTGTTGGAATAGAGGAGGAAGTTAATAATGTGTAATATTAAACCCTACCTGGCAAAATGCATGTAGAGCCAGCGTGAATGAACATTATGATGTGTATTGGTGCGTGTATGGGGAATTTTGAGTGCATTTTTAACTCGGTCTAGTTGACTGATGTAGCACGGATTTAAATAGAGCAACGAAAGCTATGAGACGAATGATTTTGCTTTTTTAATATGTTTCGACGAGTCGAATATGATTATGAAGATGTTGAAGTTTCACATGACTAATTTAATATCGATGTATATAGAAAAAAGATAAAAAAATTTAACCGAGAATAGGTCAAAAAAATGGGGCAACTGATTTTGCTAAAAATAGATTTTGTTTAACTTTGAAAATTCATTATAAATAGTACAAATTAAAATAGAAGGAATGCGTTATATAGTTAGATTCGTATTCGAATTTATTTTCTAGTGATATAAACATAATAATTTTTCAGTATGTAGATTAATACAGAATAATATTTCTTTAAAAATAATGCAAACTGTTAGGATATGGAATTATGATAAATTTTGGGATTTAACCAAATTAGAAGAAAACGATCAAGTTAAAGCTTAGTGAGACGTATATTTTGACTTGTATATAATGTCAAAGTGAGTGCAATGCATGCATAACAGTATACATGGATGTTTTATACATCATCGGTAGAACTTGTGATAAGTTTACCTTATTTATGTTGGCATGATATTTATGTCATCATCATATATTTGACATATTCTAAATATGTCAAATGTTAAATATAAAATGCATTGATCATTGATCGTTACATATGATGTTTATTATGAACATATATGATATTTATCATGAATGGAATTTCAGGTATGAACTGTCCAATGTTAAATTATGATAGTATACTTTGCCATGGATGGATCAAATAAAATAGACTATATGCCCAAGTAAGTCATTGAAGGGCAAGGTGTAATTGGCATATCATAGAGTCTATCAACTGTATAACCAGATTAGCATTATAATGTGTAAGGACACTTAGTGCAACACTATGGTGTGTAAGGACACTTAGTGCATATGGTACTATAGTATGTAAGGACACTTAGTACAACATTGTAGTGTGTAAGGATGCCCAGTGCAACACTGTGGTGTGTAAGGACACTCAATGCATATAGTAAGCACTTCGGTGCATTTTTGACTCAGAATACCCATGGTCTTCATAGGGGTAAGTTTGAACTATGGTTTATTGGTTAATAAATGATAAACAAGTGAATAAACTTATGAGCTTATGGAATACATGACAAGTATATTGGTAAGAAATTTATATGTGATTCATATCATGTTCATATTAGTAGCATGATTGGAAATATAGGTAAAGTGGTCATAATGCATTGAATGTTATTATTGTTTACATCTATGTGTTGCATTGCCTTGAATATATTTATATTGATTACCTCACTAAGTGTATACTTAGCGTGATGATTTTCACGCATAGGTAAATCAAAGCGGAAAGAGTAAGGAGCTGAGTTTGGCATGATCACTAAGGAATATTTAAAGGTAATAGTAATGACATCAGACTGTGTTTCAAAATTTTCTAGCCGACATGTATACGAGTAAAAAGTGTTTGCAAACTAGAAGCATGGTTAATATTAAATATAATTTAATATAAACATATATTATGATACTAAATCATGCTTTAAAAGGTATTTTAAATGGGATTTTAAATTAGACAGTTTTATTTAATATATGAATAAAGCATAACGGCTTGTTACTACCTGAGATTGGATTTGAATTAGGAGTTTAAATATTACATTTTGAATTCATCTGATTATTTATTTAATAATAAATGTACAAATGTGAAATTTGTGAAAGAAACCAGATTTTACCTATTTTGAGTTATAAAATGTTTTGAATATTTGATGTGATATCTTTAACTCGTAAGAGTACAATATATGAGTTAAAGGTGTTACATCATATTTATATACAACTGCCTAATATTTCTTGATTTAAAACCATTTTATAACCGTTTATAATATTCATTCATATATAATATTCATTCATATATACGATTATAGCTAATATTTACCAAAATTAAAACAGTCCTAAAATTACTATTACATACCCTTTTTAAAATAAATCTGATGAAGCAACCCAACAAATATAACATACATGTCACTAATAAATCAAAAGTAGGATATCTTACTGATACTGTCGATAGGATTGATTTCCATAAGATGCTATCAAACACCTTCCTTCACACCCTTTTCTTTATTCAAACCTACGCTTGAAAATCATCACACGCTAAGTAAAACTTTGTGAGACCAAACATAGTTGAAGTGATATAAAACATGAATTTTATAAAATAATATTTCATAAAACTATAATTTAAATAAAACATTAAAATTTTCAAACCGTGCTATTCAAATTGATTTTCTTCTGAAAACTTGAAAGTCAACATCTCATGATTTTATCAAAATCATGTAAATCAATATCAAATATCATAGACAACTCATAATCCTTTCATAATGATTATGAATAATAATATCTGATAAAATATTCATATCATGATTTCTGTTAACTGAAATGTCAATCATAACATTCATATTCATTTTCATAGGTGAATGCATATTTATGAGAACACAAGGTACGTGAGTAAGGTGTGCACTAGACACATCATGGTGCCACTCATAACTGAACTGAGATATGATGCACTTAAGTGCAACCATAAACTATTTACCAACGGTACTGATCATAGGGTACACAAATGTACCATAGCTGAACTAATAACTGATAAGTACCCACTTAATGACATGTCAAATGTACATACGACTCTCAAGTCAATATACAATGGGCTTTTCGATTATATCTTGTTCGTTTCATAATCAATATTTCAACTGATAATCAATTTTCAAACATTCTCATAAAAATTATAAATTGGGTAGTTCGTACCCTAAACATTCTTAAAACATGTATAAACATGTTGAAAATCATTCGTACTTAAGATATAAAATCATACTTTAAATAATACAATGTTGACTTATCACAAGTCGTCCTCAATCAAAATAACTAAATAAAAAAATTGCATTCACTTTGACACTTAATAAATTAAAACATAAGCCTCACTATGCTTTAGAATTAATCCTTTGTTCTCAAATGCTTCAACTATCCAATTTTATCAAAATTTCATGCTTTGGCAGTTTACACTATCTTCAAAGAAAAATTATTTTGTATTAATATATATACTTAAAAATTATTCCATTAATACCACTAAAAACTAGACTCGAATACGAATCTAACCATATATGTCTCTTCTTCTAGTTCAACTTGTACAATTTATAACGAATTTGCAAAGTTGTATGACAGAAGCTGTTTTGACCTTGTTTTCTGATCTATTATCGATTAAAAATTTATATCTTTTCGTATACAGCTCAAAATCAGTAGCCGTCTATTGTAAATGAAACTATACTGACATACGAATCCAATGGTATAAGATCGTCCTCTAATCAATTCTTCATAATTTATAGTAAATTTTATAAACTCACTATTCAAATAAAAAAATTTAGACAACTTTCTTTAATTAGCATCCTTAACTGATTCCATAATTCTATAAGCTTACCAAATGAACATATAGGATTGAACCACAATTCATATAACATTAGGAGTTACTTATTACCGTAGTAACTCCGTCAGTGGCTCATCACAAGCCAATGTTTGTACGATAACATAAATACAAATTAAATGCACTTACCTTTGCCTTACTATCGAACCTTCTTCACAATAATCTTCTCAATCCCGTACTTTTTTCCTTCCCTTTCGAGTTACTTGGTTCACTAGATTTATCTTGGTCTGGCAACATCATACAATAACATAAAATATTCAAACTATATGTTAGTATCGAACTAACATAATCTAAGCTTAAATATAAAATTCGATAGAAACAAAATCGATACTTAAATCGATATAAAACTAAACCGTACTTCCCTCAAAATTTCAAACTTCTCAAAGTATTCGTTAAATTCCATAAATATTTATTTCCATTATCAATCCTTCAACTTTTGCCAATTACACAATGAAGTCACTAATTATAAATTCTTTCTAAAACTATCTTAATTTTTCCATTAAATTCATAATGATCCTTCACCATTATGATCATTGCATTTTAATTTATAAAATTTCCAGTGCCTTAATAAAATTCTCAACTAATACTTTAACATTCAAAACCTTGCAATTTCATCCCAAACTTTCTTAACTTTTCAAATTCAACCACTCAATTTGATAAACTTGAAATTTGATCACAACTCAATATTTAAACTTAAAAATCAGGATATAACTAAAATTTCCAGCATTGCTATTTCTTATTTCAAAATAATACCAACATGTTTTCAAAGTAACAAACAAGTCCTTGAAGTTTTGGGACTTTTTGAATTCTGACCTTAAACTTTGTCAAACTTGTAATTTGGTTCCAACCAACTTTATAACTTAATTTTTCAGCCTTTCAAATATTAAATCAGCATTGAACCCTCCAAATATCACATTCTTGCAATAATATCCCACAATTCTCAAAACTTGTATATTAACCCTTTTTCTATTTCAATCTTCCAACTTGATCCAAATTGATCTCCAAGTCTCATAAAATACTTCTAATATAATTTGTAGACCATAGGGAATTTTTCCATAATTTTCCCTAATTTCTTCATATGGCCGAATATTTCAAGTAGCTTTAGGCATGATTTTCATTCAATTTCAAGCATGAATTCAACTTCCTAACATCATATTCATGCCATTCTAATCATAATAACATCAAATTAAATCAAAATCCAATCACTCTCTAAAATCGTAGCATGGCCGAATATCATATAGCATGAACAATTAATTTTAATCATCATACATGCCTTAGGATTAATCACTAACATCAAAACATAAAAAATCCTTCATCAATCTTTTAAAATCCCTAAACCCTACAACAACAACAACAAAACCCAATTCCCATATGCAATGGGGTAAGGGGGAGGTAGGGTAGTAGGCTGCCCCCAACGCCAGGTTGAGAGTAGCTTCCGTGGAAGACCTCCGGCAGTCAGAAAATTAAAAATATAGATAAAGTGCAATGCATGTATAAATAAATACATAAATACAGAGTTGAACAGTATTCATATGCAGACATTAATATCATATGCGCGTTTGTACTTGGGCAGTAATCCCTGCAAATAAATCCATACGAAAAAAATCTCTGCATATAGACAGAAACGTAAGACCCGACTAAATTTAAAAGTGAAGAGAATGTTACACAGAAGTCAACGAAAGCAAGCCCAGTTCTAAGCCTTCATAAATACCAATAACAGAAACGTATAAAAAGTAGAAGTTACCCACACTACTCGACTACCCTAGTTTTGAGTCTCCATACTTTCCTATCAGAGGTCATGTCCTCGGTAAGGGCTAAATCCATCAAATCAGATCTCAAGCAGTCTTCCCACTTCCGCCTTGGTCGTCCTCGCCTTTTGGCACCGTCGACTGTAATTGACTCTACCATCCTGACCGCATCCGACGGTAGTCGCCTAAGAACATGCCCAAACCACCGTAGTCTTCCCTCCCTCAATTTTTCGAAAACATACACCACCCCCAAGGACATCCTAATAGCAGAGTTTGTTGTCATAACCCACAGAGTCCTACCGCATGTCCATCGAAGCATTCTCATTTCTGCGGCCTCTATCCTCCTTACATGATCCTTCTTGGTTGCCCAACATTCTGATCCATACAGCAGTGCTGGTCTTATTGCCATTCTATAAAATTTTCCCTTAAGTTTTAGAGGCACCTTCTTGTCACACAAAACTCCAGTAGCATCCCTCCACTTTAGCCATCCCGCCTTTATACGGTGTGTAACGTCATCTTCTACACCCCCATCTTTATGTATCATAGACCCTAGGTACTTGAAACAATCCTTTGAGGGGATAACGTGTCCTTCTATGCATACTTCTACATCTTCATTGTTTTGGTCCCCACTGAAGTTTGAACATAAATACTCTGTCTTTTCAATATTGATCCTTAGACCTTTTTCTTCCAAAGCAGTCTTCCAGGTAGCCAGTCTACTATTCAACTCAGATTTTGTTTCAGCAACTAGGACAATGTCGTCAGCGAAAAGCATACACCATGGTACACCGTCAGGTGTCGCACAATAGATGTCGTCCATAATCAAGGCGAAGATGTAAGGGCTAAGTGTTGACCCCTGGTGGAGTCCGATTTCCACTGGGAATGCCTCGGTGTTGCCAACTGTAGTCCTGACGTGTGTAGTAGATCTACAATACATATCACGAATCACCCGGATATAAGCAGTTGAGATCCGTCTCGTTTCCAAAGTCTTCCAGATCGTATCTCGGGGAACGCTATCATAAGCCTTCTCAAGGTCAATGAATGCCATGTGAAGATCTTTAGACTTTTCCCTATATTTCTCTATATGTCGTCGAAGTAGATGAATCGCCTTCGTGGTAGACCTGCCTGGCATAAAGCCAAATTGATTTTCCGAAACCCTAGTAACTTGTCTCAACCTAACCTCTATCACCCTTTCCCATAGCTTCATGGTATGACTGAGTAGTTTAATACCTCTGTAGTTACCACAACGTTGGGGATCTCCTTTATTCTTATAGATTGGTATCACCGTGGACTCTCTCCACTCCTCTGGCATCTTGGCAGTCTCTAAAATAATATTAAAGATGTTGGTCAACCACTTAACTCCCTCTTCTCCTAGGGCCAACCACACAGTGATAGGAATTTGATCAGGACCGACAGCTTTGTCCCTTCCCATCTTTCTAAGAGCCATTTTGACTTCCTCAAACCCAATCCTACTTGTAGGGCAGTCATTGGCCGTAGTATGATGGTCGGCTGACCCATCAACGGTACTATCTCTACAGGGAGAGGCACCGTCATTAAATAAGCCAAAGAAGTAACTGCCCCAAACCATCTTAATATCATGATCTTTCGCTAAAAGAACACCATTGTTGTCCTTAATAAACCTAATGCTACCTAGATCCTTTTTCTTATTCTCCCTAGATTTTGTAAGCCTAAATATGCCGTTTTGTCCATCCTTGGTGTCTCAACCCTAAACCCTACATAAACCCTAAATTTTAGTCTCAACACATAATCATATTCACCATGAAATATTGGTACCAAATGATAGAAAATTTCATGTATATTAATTCTCTATTTCACAAGTTAGTCCAAAAATCAATCATGTAGCCTTAAAAATCAAAAATAAAATTCTTACCTCAACTCCATGGTAGTTTCGGCCCTAGCTTGGATATGTGCTGAAAATATGTTGATTTCTCTTCATTATTCTAGTATTTAATAGCTAATACACTTGACATTTAACTAATTTAATTGAATTTAAAATTCAATTCTTAGGAAATTCCATTTTTACCATTGATGAACCTTGATAATTACCAAGTGCCATTGTCATATTCTGCATTAAAAGATTCCTTAGTCAAAGATGAACAAAATTAACTTTGACTTTCTACTTTGGCCATGATTTTTTTGAAAATTGCATTTTAGTCACTAAAATTCCACTGTTCGAACAAATATGAAAAAATTACGCTGATCTGAGCTAAATTTATCTGATATAAAACATGGAAATAATATTTCTAACCACTTTCTAACATCCTTCAAATTTTCATGAAATTCCGACTCGATCCAATTATCCAATTCCTATGCCGATCTTTATCGCTTTATAGCTTTTAACACAAATCTCGTACCAAAAATATAATTCCCACGAAAATTCTCGTTTTAGGCCAAACTGTTCATTTACATGATAAAATACATAACTTTTTAGAATTACATTTTTTGTCTCTAAACTTTTACAAGTTTATACTTTTACCCCTAAACTTTAAAAAATTATATTTTAGTCACTAGTCAAAAATTGGAATACTACAACTTTTTTATTTTGAACAAATTTCATACCTTTTTTCATTTTTTGGCACACTATTTTCTCTTATTTTCATTTTGGCTCTTACTTTGAGAAACTTTTGAAAACTATTATCACGTAAGCAAAGATGGGTCATTTCGGGTTTCGGTTTTATTCGAGTTTATAGTAAGCCGGGTCGGGTCATTTTGAGTTTCAATTTTATTCGGGTCTATAGTAAGTCGGGTTGATTCTTGTATTAGGTCGGGTCAATATTAGATCAATTATTTTGGGTCGAATCAAATTAGATCAGTTGATTTTTGGGTCACGTCGATATTCGATCAATTATTTTTCGGTTTGGGTCAACTTTGGATCTTTATGTCAATTCACGTTATGTTGGGTATATGTCAAATCAAATATATATAGAATTATTTATATATTTTTGTAAAAAATATCAAGTTTGGATAAATTAAATTCAGGTTAATTTCGGTTTAGGTTATTTTTGGTTAAGTTGCTTTTGGTTCGGGTTACTTTCGGTTTGCTTAAATTCATGTTGATTGTGATTCGGTTCGGGTTACATTCAGTTTGGGTTACTTTCGATTTGGCTAAAATTCGGGTCGGTTTCAGTTCGATTTGATTTTTATGGTTTCGGGTCAAATTTTGGTCATCATGTTCTCGTCTATTTCGGGTCTCAGTTCAAGTAATTGGGTTCGGGTTAAATTTTTCAGGTGTCTAAGCACAAATATTTTTCTAAATTTTTTTATGTTATTTTGTTAAATGATTAGAAAGTAATATTATTTTTGTAAACTAGTATATAAACTAGGGATTGACATAGAGCCTGAACCTGATTGGTTTCGACTCGACCTGATTGATCGAGTCAGGTTTTTTTTTTAAAAAAAAGGGGTTTCGGTTGGGTCGAGTTTTTTAGATGTTATGTTTGGGTAGAATCATGTTTTTTAGAGGTTATATTCTAGTTAAATTCGGGTTTAGAGTGAAAAATACCTGACTCAATCTTTAAAAGGTTATAATTTCACCTTATATATTTAAAGATAATTACAATAATACTCCTATATATATTTATTTAATGTGAGTCTTCCTATTCAATAATAAACGATTAATTAAGTTGTCTCATACAACAATGATAATTTATTAACATATTTTACTTTAGTAATATTTTTAAAATTAACCGTTAATTACGAGTTTAAAATCAAGTAAATAAAAAAGTAACTCGAGAACTAAATCAAAGAGAGAAGAGTGCCACAAATAGAATGCATAAAGAAATTTATCATAATTTTTCATCCTCCTACATTAACGACACATGATTTAAGAACTTGCTGAATATTTTTGGAAATATAGGCCATAAATTTTAAATGGTATATAGATCAACAAGGAACATTTTTTGAAATTGTTTATTAAAATAATTAAAAATTATTAAAATACAATTTTAATTGGAGTTGAAAAAATAACAAAAATATTACTCATTAATTTATGTGTCATATAATCTCCTTGATAGTAATTAACAACAACAAATGATGTAATGTTCATTTTATAGTAAAATAAAAAAAATATTTCTCTTAAAACTTTTAAGAGTTTAAATATCACAAAATTATTTCAATAAAATTTATTGATTATATTTAGATTTTACCCAATATTTTTTAAGAAAGAGAAATATATATTTAAGGAAAATGACTAGTGGGTCCTTTCTCATTCATCACTATCTCTCTTTCTTTCTTTTTTTCCAATAATTTTTTTAGTTGTACTTAATAGATGTGTATTACTTTCACACATTTGTGATTTAATTTAATGAGAAATTAATAGATTAATGGATACTGCCACATCAGAAATGGTCATTTTCTATAAAACTATGATAAATAAATGTTTTCACCCATCAATAATACAAGTAGGATTGAATGGAAATTTGATCGAATTGAAAATCAAAGTGAAAAATATTTGGAAAATTTATAAAACATATTCTGCTTAAAGAACAAAAAATATATGTTGAATTTAACTATAAATTATTAATAAAAAATATAAAAAGTCATAATGATTTAAAAATTTATATTGAACTTGTTTTTTTTTGTATATTTTATCTTAGCTAATATATATAGTTCTTAATGTTTGGCTGGGGTATTTTAATATGTATTAGAAAAGTAATTAATAGGTAATCGATATGTAAGAGGATAATTCAATATAAAAATATTCGAATCTCATCTGAATACTTATTGCTAAGTCCAAAAAAGAAAGACAAATAAAAATTAGATTTACGTAGAAAATTCGAAAGGTAAAAGACTACGGGTATGTGAGAAGAATTTTACTAGAAGAAATAAAAACTTATTATCTAATTCTTGTTATTGGTATTTATAGGGATATATATTATGTTTCCGCTATATACACGGTGAAGCATGAAACGAAGAATCATACCCAGTTGTTAGGAAGTGAAAAATCATGAAATCTGAAGGACACCTCCCCGGCAGTGTCTCGCTGTAACCTGTGGTTCGGCTGGTCGCTTGAGGGTATGCTTCCATGTGGTTCATCAGGTGGCAAAGGCAGTATTTGATTGTCGTTAGGTTGGTGAGCTAGTCTAACCTCAGGGGGCAATGGTAACGCTGATGGAGAGGGAAACCACTGCCTGACACTGCTTAAACCTCGGGAAACCAACGGTTGATCCCACAGGAAGATGTGCATTAGGATCGGCACATTGGCATGACGGTGTAGCGACAGCTTTTGACTTACCGAGACGGTATCGAAGCATCGGACGGCTCCGGTTGACGAAACCATCCATGGAAGAACCTTCTGGTTTGATAATCTTGAGACTACCAGCAGCCTGGATGAGTTCAGTGCTTCTCTGTAGAGAGTGGCGAGTCCTGATCTCGTTGAGGGCACATTTTCATCACCATCGATGACGGATGATATGTAGATGAATCCCTGTTGTTAAAGAGAGAACAACGTGTAAGCAAATGGTGTCAACTTGACAATAATGGAGAATCATATGGCATGGCATACCTCTTCTGTGCGGCTTATGGCGAACCCCAGCTTTGTGTCGTCTTCTTTTAATTTGATCTCGATCGCGATTTCTTCGGCAAGAGGGGCGTACCACAGGCGAGCCACTCGAACGACTCCGATGTCAACCCCATGGTAGTCCTCAAAACCATAAAGACTTGCATTGGCTAGGTTTGATAAATCAGATAATGACCCAGCGCTCACAGTAGCTGAGGCAGTTTCCCCAGAGATCTGCTCAAAAAAATTAGAGAGAAATAGTTCCAAGGGTCTAAAATCGCCGCTAGCTAACATCAGTGGTGAACAATTTCCAAATACTTCAAATGAAGATTAAGGCTTTGGCATGGTACCTTAGTGAGCAAGGATTCAGTCTGGATATTCATGAAAACAATGGGGACCCCTGAGGCCTGAGATGCAGTAAGCCAAGCATTTGCTCGAGCAAGGGTATCCTCCAAGTCGTTGTATCGAGAGGCCAATCGATCCGAAGCCTTGGGAAGGAGGAGAATGGAAAGAAAGCTGCTTGAGTTGGGAACTGATAGCACCTCCTGCATCCTCCTTTCCCACGGATATGATATGTATCCATCCTGAAGCCTTGACCTTTCTAGCTCACTGACCATCCTGGAGCTCCTTGAAGCTGTGAACTCATTGTTTAACATCAGATCAGAAACTAGGGGAAAACTAAAGGAAACGAATCCAACTTCTCTTCTCTACAAGTTATGGATCAGTGCAGAACATTCACTTATGAACAACTTCTATGAAGAGATTAAAGAATACCAATTACCAAGGAGCAGACAGTTGAGTCAATTATTCTATTAAAAAGTATAAACCCAACAACAGATATTACTGGATAAGTAGAGAACAGTGACCTTTAAGGAGCATTAAGCAAGGACAAAGACAAAGAATGTATGCTTATACAACTATACTTCGTAGGTTAAATTCATGTTAGTACACTAGGATTTCGAATGTCCTTTTCACCATTGATGCCGGTAAAGGAATGATATCCAACACTCACCTCTGAATCCGGTTAGTTTGAGTATATAGCATCAGCTTGAAGACATAATCTATCTTAAAGTTAACATAAACTAAAAAAAGTCTCGAATGTTGTCCTGTTCGATAAAGAATGCAGAATCTTGCCAAGTTATAGCAGAAATTTAAGAACGTAAAATTATAAAATTTAAAACATATGAAAGAAAATACTTCAACTACACGTGAATTTAAAAATTCTAAGGAATACGACCTTATCCCACTACCCCTCCATCCCCACCTATTCACATTCAAGAGGATTGTCTTGCGAAGTTAGTCTCTCAACCAACTCCAAACAAATTATGCTCATCATGCCTTCATTTCAAGTTATGAAATTCTAAGCCAATAAGCGACTGGTTTTTATTTTGATAAATTCCACTTCACAACATGTACGTTTAAGTCCCTAAGGATGCGTTTGGTTCACGGAATGTAAGATTACCAGTGGGAATAAAAGATTACCAGGGAATAGGATTACTGGGAATGTTGTATTTTGTGTTTAGTTGGTTTAGCAGATATGTAAGATTACCGTGTTTGGTTAAAGGAATAAAAGATTATTGGAATGTATATTTGACCAAATTGTCCTAATTATATATTTGTATAATATTACAAATTGTAAAATATTTATATATTTTCTTTAAAAATTAAATTCATAATATTTATATAATTTTTTTATAAAATTAAAAATATAAAAAATGTTTAATGAAAGGGTAAACTTTTTTAACCCTTAAACTTCATATAAAATTTTAATTATAGATTTTTTTTATAAATCTAAAATAATTTAAGGATAAATTTATAATTTAACCTTCGTAAAATTTTTATTATTCAATTACAGAAGAAGGATATTTTCGAAAAAAAATAAAAAAATTAAGGGTATTTTAGTCCAAAACGCCGATAATGTTACAATACCTAATGAAAGGAAGATAATGACATTCTCGGTAATATAACCTAAAAAATCTACTATTGATAATAAAATATTACCGGGACCAATCAAATATGGAAATGTGCCCCTAAAAGCCATTGATCAGTGGATTACAAAACCCAAGACACAGAGAAGACCAAAGGTGATGGGGGAGCATGCTTTTTTCAAGCTGATATGCTTTCAGTCTGAACACTAGAGCCCACCATGATAAATTAAAAACTAGAGTTGGAAAGTAGACGAGAAGTAATGGTTGCAATGAAGCAAAAGACAAGAATTAGGTCAATTTACATAAAAATACATCATTCCTTGAGAAAATTATGTCTTAGTTTACATGATTTTTTTAATTTTAAGATATTTGAATTATATATATTTTTTAAAAATTGTATAATTAAGAGGCAGCATTAATTGGTATAGCATTTTTTTGTAAATATGAATAGTAAATATATTAAAAGAATTTATTATTACACGTGTCTAACGCAACATTGGTACGGAGCAGACACGGAAGAATCCAAGCAAGAAGGTCGAAAAGTCTATAGTGCAAACAAAAAGAAAATAAATCATCACTCGACTCGGCGGCGAAAAAAATATACAAACTCACCTTGCAACTCGAAGCACTCGGACTCAGTCCGATCTAAGAACCCGACAGCGTAATTTGGATCCGCTATAGACCTCAACATATACTGCTTTCTCCCGCCTGACTCATTAGGCACTATGCACGCTTGCAGCTGAGCGAACTTGTCGTTGCCTCGCCTGACTCGGACGAGAATCGAGGTCTCCTTGTTCTTATAGGAGCTGTGAAGGATCCTCAGGACACCGCTCTTGCCGCCTTTAAAAGGCGCCTTGTGAGTCAATCCTGAGCCGGATCCAATACGAATCTCCTCAACGATATCGCCCGTCTGGAGCATGTCTCCTGCCCATTCGTCGGCCTTCGAGCTCCCCTTTAGACACTCAATCGAGAGTACGTGCAGTGATCTAATGCTCTCTGATTGTAGAGATTGGTCCATGGGCATTTTCCGGGTCGGCTAAAACACTATAAAATTCTTGCAAATATCTTTTTGATGATCAACGCATAATATTCAAGAGAAGAGAAAATCAAAGAAATGAATAGAGAAAGTGGATGAGGAGAATTTTTAGGGAAAAAATGGGAATATTATTGAATCAATTATAGAAGGCAAAGATGATAGTTTAAAAGTCAATGAATATTCTAAGAAATCTATATATTAACAATATTTTAGAATAATATAAAAATATAGATGCGTAGAAGTATTATAAAATAATTTAGATATTCTATATTATATCTAGAAGGCTTAATTATAAAATAAGTATCTAAATTATATTATTTTTTATAAATTGGTGTTTAAATTATTTTTTTGAGCGAAGTGTCTAATATTATAAACGTTTTAACCACATAATGTGTCACCTATAATGTTAGACACTTCGCTCAAAAAAATAATTTAAATAAAAAACTTAAAATTTTTAAATTTTACCGTTAAAGGACATGTGTCACTTTTATAAAAGTTTAAAGCTCCAAATTTAAACACCGCATAAGTTTTTACGAACACCTATAATGTTCGGGATGTAATGACTGTTAAATTCCAATGTTAACTTTATAAAATTTTAAATTTTTTTATTTAAATAAAAAACTTAAAAATATTATTATATTTATAAAAAAAACTCTAATTTTTTCCTAAAATTATAAAAAAGCTCCAAATTATTAAAATATCTTATTTTATTCTCTTTTACTCCAATCGTCGGTCATCTCTGGTCACCCATCTATCGACGATTTGCCACACCTACGTCGTCGACCACTCACTGACCGATCATAACCCATGCTATTATCTCAAAACTCAAAATTCACAAATTCATACACTTCAATACATTATCTCTAAAATCTCAAATATCTAATCCTTTAAATTTCTTTGGCCGGTCATGATAATTAGCCGTTTAGCCGATTACGGTAGCTAACCATTGACCATTTGATTGGTCGTTTGATCGATCATTTAGCCTTTCTCCGTTTGGCCATGGAAAAGCAAGGCAGGGGAGGGGACATAGGTTGGGGAAGAATTTTTTTTAATTTTAATTTTTTTCAATAATATTTTTTATTTTTTAAAAATTAAAAATTCTATATTCTAAAAATATACAAGTGTCACTTAACATGATTTTTTTAACAGTCGTTACATCCCGAACATCTAAAATAATAATTTAGGCACCAATTCGTGAAAAGCAATATAGTTTAAAAACTTATTTTATAATTAAGTCTATTTAGAATTATCTATTAGAATAATCTAGATATTTGTAATGTTAAATTGTTAAAATATTGATATGTGCCAAAAATACAATGATCATTAAAATCCGTAAATAAGGGCGAGTTTGACCATAGCTTTAAGAGTGAAAAAAGAGAAAAAATATTGCCACAAATGTGAGTGAGAGAGAGACCTTAGAGGTAAAGAAAGAAGATAAAATTAGTGGGGTAAGTGTACAAAATTGTAATTATCTTTTATATTAATAAAAGTGTTCTATTCTCTTAAGTTTTTCGATCAAGCCTTGATCGTCTGTCTGGAGCATATCTTCGGCCCATTTATCGGCCTTTGAGCTCCCCTTTAAACACTTGATTGAGAGTACATGCAACGATCTCATGCTCTCCGATTGTAGAGTTCGGTCCTTGACATTTTTCGGGTCAGGCAAAACACTATACAATCTTTGCAAAATATAACACGTAATATTCAAGAGAAGAGAAAATCAAATAAATGAATTTAAGAAGTTGTTGAGTGATAATTTTTTTTGAAGGGAAAAATATAATATTATAGAATTAATTACTTTTTGAAGGAAAATTGGTCTCAATAAAAATCTCTCTTAATCAGCACTAGGTGTTAAACATACGAGGAAAAAAGAGTGTCAAATAGAAAGGCAAAGATGGTGCATCAATGCAAGTTGAAAATTGAAAGAGAGATGAACTAATAGGCTAAAGGAAGGCAAAGTCAAGGAGAATGATGGAGAATTCAAAATTTATAGGAAGAATAAAATATATTAATTTTTTTTGAAAATAATATTCAGATACAAAATCATAATAAACTTGAGATACGAAATAGTAATTTCAAAGAATTTGTGTGGTGATTTCTTAAAACGTACTTCCTTTATAATATAATTTTCTTTTAGATTCCTTTCTACTAGCAAAATTGAATTAATAAATTTAATATAAGCCAATATATATATATATATATATATATATATATATATATATATATATATATATATATATAAATTTAATATAAGCCAATATTCATTTCTACGAGTTAAGTCGAACAAGTTTAACTTGACTCGGTAGGTTCGTGAACATCTCATTAATTTTTTTAATATAATTTTTTAGTACTTGCCTTAAAAATTATTTCATACATTCAAAAATCAAATATTATTTATTCTTTTAATGTATTTGTGGAATGTTACTTTGGAGTTTATACTTTAAAATTACTTCATACATTCTTTTGATATTTTTTGGGTTAAATTCATTAATTTATGTTTATATTAAGTTCTATATAGTATTAGTAGATTTTACATATAGTTAAAAAAATAAGGTAAAAGTTTCGGCAAGCTTAACGAACAACGAGACGAGCAATAAACATCAAGCTTAATGATCAACAAGCTTAACGATTAACAACTTTTCTGAATGAGCACGAGTCGAGCAAAAATTTAACGAGCTTAACGAGAAAAGAGTCGAGTTGAACAATAATTTTTTTAATAAGCACGAGTCGAACACTACTCAACTCACAATCGACTCACTTGATAAGCACCCCTAAACATCATTCCTTTAATAACATTAGGCGGGTTTTCCAAAAAAATAAAATAAAAATAAAAGTGATGATGATAAAAAAATATTAAAAATAAGAATTAACAAAAAAAAGTAATTGGTATGGAAATTAAATGTAAAGATTCAAATCATTTCATTTTATTCTTTACAAGTATGGTGTGCATTTCCAATCTTTTTTGGTAGGATTTTTTGATTAATTTTTCTTTTATTTATTTTATTAAGCTAAGGTGATCATATAATAATATATATTTTAAATATTTTTAATCATTTGATAATTAACGTCCAATCAGTCTATTACAATTGCTGATATTCAATCATTTTACCTCTAAAAAAAAATCTGTTATCCTCTAAAATAAGTTGTAGAATTTCTGAAGTGTAACGATTGGGCGCATCAGTATGATGCATTCTCGATTATGCCCTGGTGTGAGTGACGTTCCCGTTTTCACACCTTCCAAACTAACAAAACTATAAAAATTGCGAACTTTCCGTCATCTCCTTTCGATGTAAGATATTAATATATATAGAGTAAACTATATCAGATACCATCTAACTATAGTTTCTTTCACTTTTGACCATTATTTTTTAATTCTTATCAATCAAGCCATCTAACTATTTAAATACATTCAATCAAGCCACTTGCCGTTAACATTTAACGGGAGTGATGATGTGGCAGTTAATAAAATTGGTATGATTACACATTTGATCACTGTTCTTATATATTATCTCAATTTGGTCATCAAGCCACCCAACTATTTAAATACATTCAATCAAGCAACTTGTCGTTAACATTTAACGAAAGTGCTGATGTGGTAATTAATAAAATTGATATAATTACATATTTGATCATTGTTACTTATATTTTATCTCAATTTGGTCCTAAATTAAGTAAATTAAAATAAATTTAATCTTTGAATCAAATCATACCACTTGTTATTAATACCAAATATCATGACACGTGTCACCACTAGGTTAGAGGATTTAATTTAGTTTAATTTAATATTTTTAGTTTCCACCAATCAAAGGGTGACACGTGTCACCCTCTATTGGAAAGAAAACTAAGAGTGGTAAAGGGGGCACAAGGGATTCGAATCAACAACCATTGGGGAGTAGGGAGAAGCCCAGCCACTAGGTCAAGTTCATTTTTTGGTTTAAAGTAGACTAAATATTGTATATATCTTGTTTCCTAGTATAATCTTAAATACTTAACTATAAAATATATTTTTATCTTAACTTAAAGATTTAAATTTTATTCTTATAATATTTTAAAATATATATTTAATAAATTAAGAAAAAAATAAAAAATGAATTTTAAACCAAATATATATATATATTTTAAATATATATTCTTAACTTAAATAATAAATTTGGCCAACTTTAAACCAAAAAATATATATTTGATAAATTAAGAAAAAATATATATTTTTATAGTTAAGAATTTAAATATTTTAAAATATATATATATATATATATATATATATATATTCTTACCTCAAAAAATAAACTTGGCCTACTTTAAACCAAAAAATATATATTCGATAAATTAAGAAAAAATAATAAAATATATATTTTTATAGTTAAGAATTTAAATATTTTAAAATATTTTAAATATATATTCTTACCTCAAAAAATAAACTTGGCATAATTTAAACCAAAAAATATATATTCTATAAATTAAGAAAAAATAATAAAATATATATTTTTATAGTTAAGAATTTAAGATTATACTAGGAAACAAGATATATACAATATGTAATCTTCTTTAAAAAAAAATTGAACTTGGCGTAGTCGTTGAGCTTTTCCCTTTTTCCCATGGTTATTGTTTCAAATCCCTTAGGCCACTTTATCACTCTTAATTTTTTTTCAACGAGAGGGTGACACATTTCATCCTCTAATTGGTGGAAACTAAATATATTAAATTAAAATAAATTAAATCCTCTAATCGGGTGGTGACACATGGGATATGATTTGAAGATTACATTTATTTTAATTTATTAATTTTAGGACCAAATTGAGATAATATATAAGTAATGGTGACCAAATTTGTAATTATACAAATTTTATTAACTGCCACGTTAGCACTTTCTTAAAATGTTAACGACGAGTGGCCTAATTGAATGCATTTAAATTATTGGGTGGTCTGATTGATAAGAATTCAAAAATGGTGATCAAAATAAAAAGGGGCTATAGTTGGGTGGTCTACTCTAATATTATATTTAGATATTATGAAATTAATGACCTTCAAATTTTATTATTATTTTTTATATTTGACTGGATTTTTTTAAAATTACAATCGTAATAAATATTTCTCATAATACATTTAAAATTCAAAAGTTAAATAATAAACTATTTATTATAATTTGTTGAGAGGCGGTGTCTTTGTTTTATTCTTTTGAAATATTGTCTTAGCTGATGTATAGTTTCGTTATTTTTTTTATTTTTGGATATTATTTTCATTTCATTTTTTATTTTTATGACATAATTTTATTTAAATTTAGAGTTTTGTATTACATTTAAAATGATATTCCTTCTGATCAGAAAAATGCCGATAGCCTCGTATGGTTAAATCTCCTTTTACGATATTTTATCAATACATTTATAATCATTCATGAATTAATATGTCTGAGTAGTTCTCTTAATCTTCACGCATATATTAATATTAACTCTAATCTTAAATATAGATAATGAGATTATTGATAACTACTACAATTTTTGGAGGATGAAATTTGTACCTAAGATAAAATTTTAATTTTAATTTTGTTCACATTATTTGAATTTTCATGTCGGAATTGTGTTATTTTTATCGTGCATCGTCTTTTCATTCAATGATAATATAATTTATTATTTCAAACAAATATTTATCATTATTTAATCTATATTAATAAACAAATCACTAGCATTACACTCAACAATAATCAATGATCTCCAAATTAAATAGTTCGTTATCTCTAAACTCAAACCTTAATTTAAATAGGGAAATAACACAACATTGTTCGTTCATGTGTGAACAATACACTTATTGGTTAACTAAATTATTATTACTTTAAAAAGAACCAAACAAAAAGCTATCCCAATTCCGAACCATCCCAAATCTGAACATAAATAAGAAGATTAAAGATTGGACTTGGTTCGGTCCAAACAACGCAGCTGACTCGGTGACATTCAGACATCATTCGGTTGATGCTTTATATGGACCAGTTGTGTTCTATATACTCCGTTAAATTCTATATTTTTCCTATTCTCTGTAATAAGAAAAGGTCATGTTTATATGATTTTCTTTTTATAATTTTAGTTTCGGTTCTAAATTTGAAATTTCAGATTATTGTTACCCAGTGATAAAGATATAGAAATTAAAGAATACGGTTCAAAATTTTAATTTTATATTTTTATGAAAAATAAGTATGCAAACTTTTTTTTATGAATAAATTAAATTTAAACAATTTTCTAAAATATTAGGTATGTAATTAATCCCATAAAAGTCACCGGTCCAATAAACAAGTCTTTGATCTAAAGCCTAAAGGAACCCAAAGTCACAGAAGGCTACGTCCGACGAAAATTGGGCATACACCTAATGATTAAATAATAAATAATTGGGTAAACTATAGTAATAGTCACTGAACTTTTCTAAAGCTTTCATTTAGGTCTTCCAACTTTTAAAACTTGCAATACAGTCCCTAACATTTAGTCCGTTTGCAATATGGTCCCCCAACATTTAGTCTATTTGCAATATGGTCTCCGATCGTTTGACATGCATTACACTGTTGTTACTACGCTTGCAATATGATCACTGAACTTTTCAGGCGCTTGCATTTAGGTCCTCCAACTTTTAAAACTTGCAACACATTCTTAAATTTTATTCTAAACCCCAAATTTCTTTTCAATCTCGAATTTCTTTTTTCGCTTCTCTTTTCTCATTTCCAGTGTAACTTTTCAGTCGGGGATGCATGTGACATTTTAATCTAACTTTGAATTATGTGGAGGTGTTGACCTGAATAAGGGTTCATTGAGAGAAGACCCGACCAAGAGACTATCGAGACCATCAACGATTCAAGGTGTAATGTTAGATACATGTCATCTCAGGTGAATCATAGATGTTCGATTAAATTCTTGTGAGAAAAAAATGGGGTTAGAAATGCAGAGTTGTCATATACTACTAAGATGAACTAAGTATTATTGTTGAAAGTCACCAACAAAGCTGTAATTATTTTGTATAAATGGCATATAATAATTTCTTTGTTTAATACTTGTGCTTAAAGATTTTCCAATAGATGATCAAATATAATGAAATCCCAAACAGCACATTCACCTCTCAGTCTCTTTCGCAACTCGAAAGGGCATCATGACAGGGTCAAGTAGCTGCTTCAAATATACCACCCTGTCATGATGCCTTTCGAGTTGTGTGCATGTAGAATTGTCTTCTAAAGCTATAATTCAATACAATTCAACTGTAAAATTTCCAAAACATGTAAAAAAAATTAATTTGTTCACGTTATATCAATCCCATAATCAACATGAACTTATTAAAAAGAATACGACCTCACAGGACGCCGAAAACCACAGGTATGATCAATACAATTCCCAGTAAACTAGTATCAACAGTCTCTCGGATTGAGCCTGGCGATTTCACTATGTCGATACTCACAACCAATTCCATGATTTAAAGAAAAACCAAACAAGAATATAAAAAAAATCAGCATAAGACCCTATTTCACTTCTATTCTGATGGACTGAATATCTTTCATAAGGAATACTAAAAGTTTTGATTAAGAAGAAATAAAGAAAATTAGATGGTTTTGGTTCAAAACTAACACTGAATATCCAGATCATTGACATGCAATTCCATAAACATAAAAAATTCAACAAAAAACACAATGCGAGCTGAAAATGGGAAAGTACGAAAGAGGAAAAGCTTACTTCCGGATAGCCCAAAAGAGAAAATAAATACATTTTTGCAAGTGAGGGGAAACGCTAAGAAATAAACGCAATCGGTGTTGCGTTCCAACAATTCTTCATCCATTTTTTCTTTGTAAATAAAAAGCTGAAAGACAGAGCACTGCTTAGGTTTACAATTTTAAATGGCGAAAAATTGAATAACAAAAACCAAACGAGAGGTAAATGCGCTGTTTGGGATTTTATTATATTTTATCATCTATTGGAAAATCTTTAAGCACAAGGATTAAACGAAGAAATTATTATATATCATTTATACAAAATAATTCCAGCTTTGTTGGTGACTTTCAACAATGAGACTTAGTTCATATTAGTAGTATTTGTCAACTCTGCATTTCTAACCCCATTTTTTTCTCACAAGCATTTCATCAAACATCTATGCTTCACCTGAGATGATCTGTATCTAACATTACACCTTGAATCGTTGATGATCCCGATAGTCCCTTGGTAGGGTCTTCTCTCAATGAACCCTTATTCAAGTCAACACCTCCACATAATTCAAAGTTAGATTAGAATGTCCCATGCATCCCCGGCTGAAAAGTTACGCTGAAAATGAGAAGAGAAAATCGAAAAAGGAAATTCGAGATCGAAAAAGGAAATTCGAGATCGAAAAGGAATTTGGGGTTTATAATAAAATTTAAGATTGTGTTGAAAATTTTAAAAGTTGGGGGACCTAAATGCAAGCACCCGAGAAGTTCAGTGACCATATTGCAAACGTACTAACGACAGTGTAACGACGTCAAACGGTTGGGGACTAGATTGCAAACAGACTAAATGTTGAGGGACCATATTACAAACGGACTAAATATTGAGGGATTGTATTGTAAGTTTTAAAAGTTGGGGGACCTAAATGAAATCTTTAGAAAAGTTCAGTAACAACTACTATACTTTACCCTAAATAATTAAATACTCACCAACCCTTAACAATAATATCTCGTAAAAGCCAGATAACAAGATCTAGGGAAGTTATATAGTGCGACAATCTCAATATACATTTAAGGAAATGTGTTACCGATTTTGTTATTATTTTTTAACAAAACCTGTAAAAAAATATCTAAAACATTATTATTTCTACCTAAAACATTAATTGTTTTTAACATTTTCGGTAAAGTGTCCAATAATAATAAAATCGGTAGAAAAAAAATTGGTAGCGATTTACCGGACATGTTAACAAAACCGGTAAAGCGCCCAATAATAACAAAATTGGTAGAAATAATAATATTTTTGGTAATTTTTTACCTTTTTTGTTAAAAAATAATAACAAAACCGATAACGCCTTTCTTTAACCGTATATTAAGGCTGTCACACGTGAGTCTTTCCCAAGATTAATAACACCGTCACTCTACAAACCTTTTTATTAACTATTTTATAATCCATATATACCGATTTTTAACTTAATTACAAAAACAACACCCTAAAAAATTATTTATAAAAAATAATATCTTTTAAAGAGATGAGAGACATATTTTCCTCTAATTAGTGTGTGTATAAACAAATAATTAAAACTTTGTTATTTGGAGGTCTCAAACCTCAATCACACATTTAGAATGAAAAGTTCTAACCACTAAACCAAACTACTTTGTTTTGTTTAAAGGTGTGAATAGTCCCCTTTATTTTCGATTTGATTGATTTTGGTTATCAATTTAAAAGCTAAAGGTAAACGGTCCCTAACATTATTGGTCTATCCAATTTAAGTCCATAATGTTATCGATTCATCCGATTTAAGTTCATCTGTCGTTGACTTTCCTTAACCCCTTAACGAAAGTCTGAGGTGACAATTAAAAAAAATCCAAAACCCGCTTGTCATTTTCTTCTTCTTCGTTGTCACCCATTTTAAAACACAAAATGTTAATGCTCTTCATTTCATTTTTTAGTTTCTTGTTAATTCATTTCCTCCCATAACTATAATGCATCTTACGCCCACCTCGCCTTTCCATACATCTTGGCAACGGAAGTTAAAGTTGTAACACCCAAATTCCAGGTTAATAGTTTTTAGTTTGCTTGAGAGGTATGTGGACCTCGTGGAGTTCGTAAATAAAGTTGTTAGGCTGAGTGAGAGTTTAAGTGGGTTGAAATCGGGCTCAAAAGGTTATAAAAAGAGGATTTTTGAATGTAAGACAAAATGTGAAGGACCAATAGTGTGATTCTTCCATTTGTGAAAAAAGTGAGTTTTATATCCTCTTTCATTTTTTTTTCTTTCCATTTCGTGCTATAGTTAAGAGTAAGTTTATTTAGCCTTTTTATACTTCTTTTAAACTTCAAATTCATCCTTAAATCCTCTAGCAACATCCTTGTTGTTTAGAAACTCATTCATTTATTGTTTGGAAAGAGATTGTAGGGGTTGAATGCTCAAATTCAAGTGGAAGACGAGGAAACAAGTGTGGTTTAAGAAAGGAGCTTTATTTTAGATTTTCTAGTTAATGTAGTATATTTCTAATCCTTTGTTGTGTTACGAGTTTCCTAAATGTGATTATTTGTTGGGGATTTGGGGATTTGAGCATATTTGGGGGTTTTGATTTATTCATGCCCTAGATGATGTTATTGTTGTAAAGATTATGTTATTATGGTGTTAGATAACCATATAAGACTTTTTTAAGCTTTATTTGTTGATTTAGGACAAAGCTAGAGTGTTTGGGAGGGATTTTGGGCTATTATCAAGCCTTATTTAGGGTTCTCTAGGTCATAGTATTGACATTGTTCTTGTTAATATCCATATTAATATTAGAGTATCGATACTCGTATCAATAGATAAATCAATATTAATGGAGTACCTGTACTATTTGGTAGAGTATTAATATTGTCAATGCCAAAATATTCAAAACATCACTCGTTGCATCCGAATGGTTATAGATTATTGTAAAATGTACAACTAAGCTTAGAAAAGAGTCCTAAATTATGAAATGACCCAAACGCCCCCTATGTGGCATAAATGACAAAACTACCCTTGAGTAAGAAACCTTTAAAGTACCTTTAAAGAAGTGCATATCGAATATTTGTGAACGACAGATCATTGTGAATGATATCCTTATAAGAGAGGTGGTGTAATATACGAATAATGTAATAGAGAAATTAGGTATCATACGAATAAATTAGTCTACACTAGTAAGAGTTTGAGTTGCATATTGGTTAAATAATGATATGAGACGTTTACCTCTATAATGAAACCTTGTTTATGAAGACTTAGTAAGAATATTATAAATGACTAATATCAGGGTTTTATTGGGTAATATCGATATTCTATTCATAAAGTATCGATACTATTCGTCAGGTATCGATACCAAAGGATGAGGTATTGATACCAACGCTGAGTTATAAATTCTAGTAGCCATATTTGGTATCGATACCTAAGGTAAGATCGATATTGAAAGGCGAGTATCAATACTAAAGGACTTAGTATTGCTACCATCGTACTAAATTGGTAAATAAACCCAACTTTGATTTAAGGGTTTAGGAAGGGGTCTAGAACCACTAATATTTCTCTAATAAGCTCTTGTATAACGTTCTAAGTGAGAGAACGAGCAAGATAGTAGCAGGTGAGGGAACAATCTCACCTACTTGTGTTTTAATTGATAATAATTATGATATAAAGGGTAAAAAATAATGTTATATATGTGATAACCATAAAAATATTATGAAGTAAAATTCCATAAGTCTTATGCATTTGTTTGAAACTTGGGAAACGATAAGGACACCCGAGCTACTTGTATGTATAACGATCGTCTAAAGTATATGTATGTGAAATATCCATATATATTCCCAACGGTGCTAAGGCACTTTAGTATCAGTGCTACTGCACTTCCGTATCAATGTTGAGGCACTTTAGTACCAGTGCTATGACGTATTCGTTAATCGATGACAATGCCACTATATGTATATATTTGTATATTCAATATTTTGCTATGTATCATGCTTATTGCATTATGTCATTATTTGGTATTGTGGTTAAAGACACAATATACATATATACACTCATGGCGAGGCTCTTAGTAGAAGACAAAGAGAAGCATGAGACTCAAACTATAGTGATAGAAATATTTAAACCTTAAGCATGTACCACTTGATTAAGATTATGCATGTACCTACAACTTATTACCATGTCATTTAGCATGATTACGCTGATGAGATTCATATATTGCTTTAGATTAACGATTATACTGCTGAGCTTTATAAGCTCATGGTTTGGATGTTTTCGTTCGTAGGTTATTTAGCTTGAGTTGTTTGATGAGCACCGTCGCAACAGGGTTTCCAACATTTCTTCTAGAGTACTATATGGTTATTTAGTGGGCATGTGTATTCATAGGACCCTTAATTGTGTATTTGGAGTTAAAAACTTTACGTTGTATTATTTGATTTAAAAATATGAGTCATGGAGCTTAGATTTATGAAAAGATTTTAATACTATTTTGGATGTCTATTTTGGTAATCATATCGTATTTTGAAATAAAAAGAAAATTTAGGTTTTAAATTTAACGGTTAACCGCCTTGGTGGTTATGTGTAACACTTAGATTTCTGAATTCGGGTCAGATTCAGATTTGGGTGTTACATTTAGTGGTACCAGAGAATCAGGCTGAGTCAGCCCTAGGACCTAGTGGTCATTTATAGTAAGGTGTCAGTGAATACACGTCCTTAGGTATTGAAAATTCTCTTATAAGACTGAAATCCTTATGGTGCTTTCTCTTTGTAAACGTGTTTACGAAATGGTGATGGATATGGTTTCTGAGAGTAATCTCAGTGGTAGGATAGGGAGTAGGGGTGTAAACGAGCCGAGTCGAGCTCGAGTATTGCTGAGCTCGACTCGACTCGAAAACTCTGAAATTGAGCTCGACTCGACTTGAAAACTCGCGAGCTTAAAATTTTTAAGCTCGACTCGAACTCGAAATCCTGAACTGAAGCTCATGAGCAGCTCGAAAAGGCTCGAAATGAAAAAAAATCTTAAACTTAACAAGATTGAATCCTCAAACTTGAACCTAAACCTTAAATACATGAAACCCTTATTATATTTTAAAAAAAATCAACACATAAATGTTAATATTATTAATAATTTATTTTTTTTTAAACAAAATCTTAATATATTATATTTTTGAGCTGCTCACGAGCTTTTCGAGTCGAGTATCAAGTAGCTCGTTTCGGCTCATTAAGAATTCGAGTCGAGCTCGAGTTCGAGTAGAGTCCATTCGATCCGAGTATTTATCGAGCCTTGACCGAGTCAATCTCGAGTAGCTCGCAATCTGTCTCGTTTCATTTATAACACTAATAAGAAGTCGTATCTCTCATCCCAATAATTTTAGCGATGAGTTCGTACTTAGGGTAAGGGATCACAAGGTTCTGATGTTAGTGAGAGTCATTAAGACATCATTCTTTAGAGGATTTACTTCAACACTCAAGGATGTAGTGGACTTTTTTGTAAAGCATAGGCTGCTTAACTGGTTGCTCTGATTGTGACAACACCAATAGAGTCTTTGGTAGATGAGCTAATGAGATTTAAGACATTGAAGTTATACAGTTTAGTTGATGATGACTCGATTTTGGTCAACTAGTGGTTGAGAGAAACCATGAGGACTTTGAAACAACCTCACTTTACCTCTGAGAGTAGGTTTGGATGTGTCATTGTTGTGCTCATGGGTGACGCTATCAACTGGTAGAAGACTGTAGAGATATCTCTACAACCTAAGATGCCTACACAGTATCAGTCTCTAAGTGGGTGTAGGGATAACATATCGACAAGCGTTTGAGGGCATCTTGAGGTTACAGTCCTTCTAGCCGGTTAAGGAGATTGTACGATGCTCGAGTACAAGAGAGATTTCCTTTGGTTAAACTTGATATACTTCAGATTTGTTTTCAATCGATTCCTTAAGGTGCAGAATGTAACTTAAGGGCCTTGTATAGATATTCATACATAGTGGTAACGATCCTATCTAAAGTCTTCTCCGAGTTGACATGATAGGTTAAGGTCGTGGATAGGGTATAAAACATAAAGATGAGTTTGGTAGACGATAACGATAGGCTAAAATGGGTGGACTTCGATACCGATAGACTTAACTCAATCAAGTGGCCAAGAGATCCAAAGATCCTCATGAGAAAATGAGGGTAACATCAGTTTAGTTGCATCAATTGAGTTGGAGGCTTGAAGTAGGGTCTTATTGGAGATCGCTACCTTTACCACCTATGGCGAGCGCGAGAGGTTATAATATAGAATTATCGTATCTAGAGTATGTGCATTGTGGAATGAGGCATCGAGGTTGTGATAGAATAAGTGACTTAATCAAACATCAAACCAATTTTATACATTTTCTCAAACCATTCTACATCCTTATCAAAGGGATTGCATCTCTTGGCATAAGTAATAATGGTTGAATAAGTAATGTTATCAAGTAGGATCTTATTGATTATCGTTTCATTAGCAAGCTCCTCAATGAGCTCAAATTGCCTCCAAAACCTCAAAGACTTCATGGTGACATTGTAAAATATGGTTTCAATGGGAAACAAATTCTTGGTCTTTATCCAGTTAAAGAAAATGTGAGTCTTTTGCCACGGTTTCAAGCTGTTAAGGATCAGAAGTGCAGTTTCTCGAGTATGTTCAAGTGGAATTTCATCAAGAACTCTTAGGAAATCATCTTCACTGCAATCACTCAGCTTCTTTGCAAAAAAGCTTTAGCTCCATGACTTTGGGATTGTGTGCACAAGGAGAATGTTCTTGCCTTTGAAGTGAAAGAACAAATCTTTTAGGCTTGATGTGGTTCACCCATGTAGACTTTGGCTTCAATAAGAGACGAGCTTGGTCCTTGTTGGAAAGCGTGGTGGTCGAAAGTGGCCGGAGTTGCTCCGATAAAGATGGGGGTTTTTGTAAAAGGTGGGTTTTAGGGAGGTTTTGAGGAGTTACAATAAATGGTGAGTTTTCGTCTAGTGAATAAGACATGCAACATGTGAGTTTTTTTAATAAAAAATTAGTTGCCACATAACATATTCGTTAAGGGATTAACATGAGTTAACAACTGAGAGACTAAAATCGAATGAATCGATAATGTTAAGCACCATTTACATTTAATTTTTAAATTGGTGACAAAGTCTGTCAGACCAAAAACAAAGTGGATTATTTATATAGTTTATCCTTGTTTAAATTATGAAATAAATATTTTGATTTATAATTATTTTTGAATTTAATAAAAAATATAAATATGTGTCACTTTCTAATTGATTGTAAATAATTTAATACAAACATTATTTAAAATATTTTTTCTAAAAAAAAATTGATATGATAGACTATCATGTCATCCTATTTTGATGTGGATATGTCATATCAGCATCTCGCTATACATTTATTGAGTCAGATCCAAATATTGACCGTTAGTTAACTAGTAATTTTCATCCAATGAGAGGTTTTCTGATCATATATGAAACATTAAGAGGTAATGTGCTAAAAAAAGATAGAGGTCAAAATGACACCGCTGTAAAATGTTGGGGGTGTATTTTAGAATTATACCTTTATAATTTTATCACAGATTGTTGCAATTAATATTTAGTAATAACCTAATCGTACACGGTTGTTCCGTAGTGCGCAGCCAAATAATTGGCTTCCCCCGACTGCTCCAAGATCCCAGCAAAACTCTGAATTTCACCAATCAAACTATTACTTAATGAATTATTTATGAAACACGAACATGTACATTTTTATTAGTTAATTGCATTTTTATTATTTAAGTTAATAAGTTATTTGAATCAATCAAAGGAGTTTTTTTTTTATAGAAAAAAGGAGTATTACTTTTTTGAAAAAAAAATTAAAGTTTGACTAACACCTAATAATGAAACCCTCGTGATTTTCTCATTAGGAATATGTTTTTTTTTTTGACAGATTCTTGTTTCCCCTTCTGTACAAAGTCGGTATCATTGATGGCAGAGATCAGACAAAAAGGTCCGATATTTTCTTCGGATATTTTTCTTCCTTCTTCCACGTGAATTATGTCGGTCGAAAGATGAAAACACATACAAGGAAAAAAAAGGCTAAAGAAAAGCAAGCAAAGAGCAATTAAACGTTAAAAGTCCTATCATAATTACAACATAAAAAACACGTGGCTACAGTGGAATCTGTTTCTATCATAATTTCAAGAGTTTGGATTTTAGATAAATATTATTGCTGCTGCTTGTAACCACATGAACACCTTGCTCGATTCTCCGAGAGTGTCTGAAAACATCAAAAGAAGATGAATGAATCAAAAATGGAAATATCAAAAAAGGGTTTGGTGTGTTCTCATTTAGATGCCACTTTAAACATATTTAAAAACGGATGTTGAGAATAAATTATAAAATTTTAGAATGAAATCAGATCATGAATAAAAATATAAAAACATTAAATTATGTGAAAATTTAAAAATTTCTAAGGATGATTGCTCTTCAACCCTTCGATCTATCCCTGAACATACCTCCACTTGTTTTTGAAGGTCTTTGATATAATCAACAGCCAAATCTAACATGTCGGCAGTGTTTGTTTGCTTCAAACATAGAAGAGAAAAACGTCAGTTTCCCCAAAGAAAATCCCATGTATGTATGCATGCATGAACCAAGAAGTTTGTACCTTATCCATGTTTGGGACAAGGTCTTGGAGCTTCCTCATGCGTTCGCTTATTTTGGTTCTTCTAACCTGAATGGAAACAAACTTGAAATAAAGATCAAAAGTTGTCTATTTTTCAGGTTTCAATTGCATTATTGTTTCCGGTTGAAGTTCTATGCAAAAATGCAATTGGAATGGGGAAAGGATATAATGTTACGAAGGTCTTGAGAAACGGTACCCTCTCAGCAATGCTTCTAGGGTGAGTGGCAAACCCTCTCTTGGCCCGGATCCTGCACGGAACCGAATCCTGATACTGCAGCAGATTCTCGATGGCCGACATATCCGGCAAACTCTTCGGTAAACTCAAATGATGAGACAAAAGCGGCGGCGGATGGTTTCCGACCCCCATAGTGTTCTATTACAGTTCAACCAAAAAATGCGCACATAGAGCCGTTGTTAGCTTGGAATACTTCTGATGTATGCGACAAAGGCCTCGTTATATTAAATGTGTACTACCTGAGTTTCTGTTCTGTCGAAATCGAAGCCGGAAATCGATTGATCGTCTTTGTTGAGTCCTTTTTCGCCGGACATGTTATTGGAAACCATCATCGAGTCGTCCCAAGAAGAAACCTGAAACCCCGAGGAATAACTGTTGTGAAGATTTTGACTCAGTAGTCCAGCGTTGTCGGAGCTCGGTTTCGGACTCATTACCCTAGAGGGAGGCGGCCTGCTTGCCGGAGGAAGTGCTGATTCTATGTTACTGCTATTAATGCTTCCATAATAGCCTGCAACTTCATAAGATTTTGAAGATCTCAATTCATACAATTAACCTAGTAATCATATTAATCAAACTCTAAAATGAAGATCTGTATGTACTTCCATGAAACATTCAAAAAAGACTTACTATTTTCAATGTTGATATTTGAGAATAGCCCTGCAGGGGAGCTGCTATGCCGAATAAGACTCGAATTATTGCAATTTTCCATTTTCGTCGAGCTCGGAACCCGGTAATCCATGGTTGAATTTGGTTGGCTTTGATAAAAATTCAGTGGAACAGAGGAATAGCTCCCCTGCTGCTGTTGCGGATGAATGACCCCGGTTTGATTATTCATTTGCGTCATAATCTGCGGCTCGATTTTCACTATCGAGCCGAGATTCTGGTCGGAAACGTTCTCCGGATTATCCCCGGTTCCGCCACCGGCATCGTCACCGCTCGATAGAAACCGGGCGATAATTCGTTCTGTTTCGGGACTCGACGGCCGGTTTAGAATCTCCTGACAGAAATCTTTGTCCAAAATACTCGAAAAATATGAACTGGGTGCAGATTGGTACCTCGTCAAGCCAGAGTTCATCTGTTTTTGATGTTGTTGAGGTTGATGATAATGATTCCGGCGTTGAAGATCTGATTCCATTCCCTTCTCAATCAGTAAAAAAGGAAAGTTTTCAATCAGATCAGTAGTTAGTATTAAAGTGCCTAGAAGGATCCACTACGAAACAAACTCTGTTAGTTTCCCAAGAAAGTAACTCTTGGAAAAAAATATTTTCTAGGAAAACTTCATCAAATTTAACAAAGTGATCACCCAGAAAACATGAGCTGCTTTCACGTGGATCTGAACTTCAAAGCTGGAATTCCGATAACTTGGTTGGCCCGAAACTCGAGTACTACCAGTAACAGCTCCAGAAACAGAGGAGCCTGGGAAAAAGATTCCCCAAAGCTCTTCGCCACAAAACAAATCTTATAATCAAATCTGAGGGAAACCCAATTTTCTATTCTTGAAAAGCAGAGCACTAACCTGAAGAAGATGACATTAATTAGTGAATGATAAAAATAATAAAAAAATAAGTGAGCTGCCCAATGAAAAGAATTCCTGGATTTCAACAGCACACAAACATATAGAAGAACAAAATAAATCTCCCAACCTCTATGTCTCTCCACTTTCTCTTAATCTTTTTATTTTCTCCAGATTTCACTTTACATGTATTTCTGGGTTGAAGGATGTGTAGTGCTGTTGATTCATGTGAGTACGGAGAAAGATTAAAAGGAACTGATTCGGATTTAGTTTAATTGATTTTGGTAATTTTTAAAATATAATATTTAATTAAAATAAAATTATAAATAGTATTTATTTATTTTTCTTATTTCTTGATACTGGGACACAATTAGTTTTTTTAATTTGGGTAAATTATACACTTATTGCCTAAACTACCAGTTTTGATCCGTTTTAATACTTAAACTTTTAATCTTTTCAAAATCATACCTAAAGTTTAGTTTTTATTTCATTTTGATACCCGTTCAAAATTTAACATTAAGTTTTGAAAACAATAAAAAACTTAGGTACTAAAACGGACCAAAACTGTTAGTTTAGATACTAAATGTGTTAAGTTTTTAACGACGATGTACTAAAATGAAACAAAAACTAAACGTTAGGTATGGTTTTGAAAAAAATTCAAAGATTAGGTACTAAAACGGATCAAAACTAATAATTTAGGTACTAAATGTATAGTTTACCCTTTTAATTTAAATGTTAAGCATTTATAAACAAAAATATTAAATATAAATGAAATAATTATGTGAATATTTGAGTTTTTCCCTTAAAAGAATTTGGTTACTCAGATTTGCTATGATTAATTTATATAATGTTGTTACTGAGCATCATTACAAAAGGAGGTATAATTAGAGATGGAATAAGTGGCAGGAAAATCATCTTTTTGAACATTTTAAATTATTATATACACGAATCAAGTGGTTTCGGTAGTAAATGAATTATTGTTATTTCTTGAGGTCACGTGTTCGAGCATCAGGAATACCAGGGGTATAAGCGTTTAATGTCAAAAGGTTGAGAGTTATCTTTAAACATATATTACCATGTACTCACCTAAAACTAATAAAATAAATAAATAAATTATTATATGCTTTCAATATTTTTTATTTTATAAATTCATTCTCCTTTATAACTTTAAAAGTTTACTTATTGACATAAAATTCTATATCCCTTATGGGCATAACTAGAAGATGATAAATTTTCTGGGTTGTCATTTCTTCACAAGTTTAAACCCAATTAATGGGGATAACCCCAGCAGAGAGGAACATAGATGTGCCCTATTTTAGAAGGTAACCATGATTTTTTTTAATAAAATAAAATATCCCACCAATAAAAAATGGCTTTATCATCCTTGTTGGACCACAATTGCAATTTTTATTTATTCATTTATACAAAACTTAAATTATCATTAATTTTTAAACTTTATTTTTCAAAAAACCAAACATAAAATTGGGAGCAGTTGAATGTTTATGTGAAATAATAACAAAAGAGACTTGATTGAACTAATTTTATATGGTAAATTTAAAGAGTCAACAACTTTTAAGTATGATTTGTATGACAAACCTCTAAATCCCTTAAAACATGTTTGGACGTGGGATTGATGGTCATTTGGGAGAAGGTTAATCAATTATATCCAAACAACCGTTGAAATACCCGAATATATTATATAAAACATGGCTTAATACCAAAATAAGTTCCTAACCTATACCTTGATTCCCAATAGGTGTCTAAACTATTTTTTTGACTCATCCAAGTGCCTAATGTTACAAACGTTACCTATTTAGTTGCCTTGGTCGTAACGGCCGTTAAATAGCCCGGTTAAGTGACATGTGTTTCAATCTTAAATTTTTAAAATTTTTATTTTCTTAAAAAATAAAAATATTATTAAAAAAACAAAAAACAAACCCGCGTGAATCTCCCCCCTCCCTTCTCCCTCCCCTTCTCTGCTTTCCCTCCCCTCCCCTTTCGTTGTTTCTATTTCCATGGCCAAACGGCCAAAATTCAAACGGCCGACCAAATGATCAAGGGGTCAGCTGCCACAGTCGGATAAACAACTAATTACCATATCGATCAAAGGGATTGGGTATTTTGGATTTAAGGGATTAGGGATTGAAGTTTATAGATTTGGAATTTTTGGGTTTTGAGATGATAGCAAGGGTTATGACCAATAATTGGGTGGTCGACGACGTATGGGTGGCCAGAAATGACTGGCGGTTGAAGTAAAGGGACTAAAATAAGAGATTTAGGGAGTTTGAGTTTTTTTTTTATATTTTTAAAAAAGTTAGCCTTTTTCAAAAATAAAACATTTTTTAGTTTTTTTAAAAATAAATTTTTAAAATTATCAGATTATGACACGTGCCACTTAACCAGTTTTTTTAACGGTAGTTTGAACTGAGGCACCTACATGAGTAATGTTTGTAAGTCAGACTCATTTTCATATCCTGGATCCAAATCCGCCCCAGATCCACGTGTTTAACAAAATTGGGACCCAGATCTAAATCCAACGAATTTAATAGATTTGAGTCCAAAATGGGTCTGTTAAAAAAAGATCATTCGACCTATTTTTTAACGTAATAAAACTGTCATTGACTAATTTCACATCACATTTCCAATGGAAGAAAGATTAATTTCAATACAACTAGTAACATAATAAAAAACGATAAACTAAAGTCTAAAAAAAACTCCAACACAATTACACAATTCCAACTATCCGATGGGTATATAACAATCTCTCAAAGTAAATGCAATTCAGAAAGAAAGTGGGTATAAAAATCAACCCTATAATAACTCATGCGTCTCCCTCTATGAAATATTTGTATATATTTTAAAACCTATTATGTGATTTATATATATTTTAAAATCAAAGATAGACTTTTTTATAAACGGGTAAACGAGTACAGATCTGATATTTTAGTGTTAGATCTAGATTCGGATCCATGCTTTAATTAGAGGATCCAGATCCGGTTCGAATTTGTCGGATCCAAAATTTTAGGATTCAGACCCTATAAAATGGATCTGAATCTATGGATTCGGGTCGGGTCCAAGGTCCATTGCCATATCTACACCTGGATGAGTCAAAGAATAGTATAGGTACCTATTTAAAAATTAAGGTATAATTTAGGCACTTATTTTAATATTAAGCCTATAAAATATATTCAAGAATTAACAAAAATTGAATAACAAAAAATTACAAGCAAACTCCCGGTGCCGGTGAGCTGTCCCCTTAATAACATTTTGGGTAAACCACACTAGAAGAATTTAATTTTTAGAGTGCTTTCACTTTACTCACCAAACTTTTTAAAATTTACGTTACAATCACTATACTTCACTTTCATTAAGATCATTGCCAGTAAAAAATGAAGTGATATGTTAAAGTCTTCTTCACAGAAAAAAAAACTTTAAGGTTTCAAATTTACAGTCTCTGTCAAAGTTAATTTTTTTATGAACGATAATCGTCGATAAATCTCAATAATGAGGATTCATTTAGGCAGAAGATCAATATAACTTAGTTTCAAGTTGATCTAACGATGTATATTAACTTATAAAAAAAATTTAACTTTTAGTTTCTATTGAAATTTGATTAGAATTTGAAGAGATTTGATAGATTTTTTAATGAGTTTGAATTGAAAGAAAGAAAAAAAAAGAGAAGAAAAAGATAGGTCATTTGATGATTTCTTTCGACTGAAAATTTTATTGAAATAAAAAAAAAAACAATTAAATGAAATGAAAATAATTGTTTAAACACATTGTAATCACGTAAGTATATCTAAAAAAAATTACGCATAGCTTTTTAAAACTTCTTTCAATTAAATAAAAGGTAAAATATGTAAATGATTCATCGACTATAGATTGTTGTTTTGTTTAGTCCTATGGTTATTAAAAGTTAAAAATGGTCCTTCAACAATAGGATGCTATTTAATTGAGTCTCTCGACTATTAAAAGTTACAAAATAACCATCTAATTATTTATATGTTCGAAACTCATCAATTTTCGTTAAAAAAATTAACATTTGTCTAAGTTGGATGTTAACTTATTGATTATGATATGATAAAATCTGATTTCAGAACCATTTGAATTGTATTGTCGTTTGAGATTTTGAGATTATATTTTATCATATCCGAGTCAATAGATTAACATCTAACTTAAACGTCCATCAATTTTTTAATAAAAAATGACAAGTTTTAAATACGTGAATAATCGTGTGATCATTTCATACATTTTTAATAGCAAAGTAACTTAACAAAACAATTAATTATAGTAATAGAATAATTTTATAACTCTTTAATAACATAATATATTAATAAAAATATTGTCTAAAAACAATTGGCTTTTATCTTTAATGGGGACCACTGACAGCCACGCGTCCATTTATATGTCGTACGTAGAGGGACTAGGTATTAGTTTATTTAAAGGTGTTATAAATTTTTAATGGGCCAAATACAGTATTACCCTTTGAATGAATGTTGAACAGAAGGATAATTTTGTCATTTAAGTGCTTTTGCTTAAGTACAAATACTAAATAGTAATTTTTAACGAATAATGCTGATTGCTGAAGCTTTAGCAGAGTTATTGGATGCCAAAGCCTATAAACAGCATTTTCCCCAAATATTAAAATAAAAGAGAACATATAAGCAGGACAGACACATATAGCGAACTTAAGGTTATAAAATTCTAGAAGGATAAATTTAAATTTATAAAATTTTAAGAGGTGAAAATAATTATTTTATAAAAAATACATAAAAAAATTTAAAATATGAATTAATTTTAAAATTTTAGGGACGACCGCTCTCGTCCGCCTCTCAATCCATCCCTACATATAAGTATGATTGCAAAATAAATAAATATAAAAACTAATCTACGCCTTACATCACAATTCATATTTTAATAGATTTGATTACAACCAACAACAAATTATTTTAGTGAGATGAGACATTAGATTTTTTAAGCAAGATTATGGGTTAAAATCTTGACGTTTGCGAATATAACAAAATAATTTAGGAGGGTCGCTCTCACCTCTGCGATACCCGATCTAGATTAATCGAATGTCACATTTACATTATGAAAAACATTTTTTTTGGATAAATATTATGAAAAACATTTGATTAAATAAGTACGAAGAAAAAAGAGTCTTTGAGATTTAGAAGAAATTAAATAAAACAATCAGCGATCCCATTATTTTAAACTTATTAATCAAAATATCCTTGCTTAGCTGGTTAATCCTCTCTCGTAGTGCCTTCAAAGTTTAGTTTTGCTCAATACTCAACGTCCAAAATAAAGTAAAGGTGGTGAAGTTATACTAGTCGCGAAATTTAATATTATTCATTAAAGTATTTTTAAATATTTAAATTTATAAGAACCAGTAGTAAATTATTTATATTAAAGGTAAATACTAATTTTACTACTATTTTAATTTTAAATTTTTTAAAAAAGTAATACTTTTAAAGATCAACCTGTCTTTTCCTTCAATGTTATGTCTCTAATTGTACTCTTCATTAAGATTATTATAATCTTGTAAGTTAATTATTAGAACTTTACCGATGATCAATTGATTTAGTAAATAAAAATATTATGTTATTTAAGTAAAGTTTAGAGTTTGATTTTTTTAATAATATGATGTAAATACGAGGTAGTTTCAGTTCAAAGACTTTTATATTCCTGATATATATGGTGCTCGAATTCGGAATCTCAAATTTTAATATTATGAATGGAATAATTAAATTAGAAGGATCATCCTCATAATAAATTTTTACAATATTCAATATAGATCAATTAATCAATAAATTAAATACTGAATTTTATTTAAAAAAAACCTCTTAGGATTTCAAAATGTTAATTGAAAATTAAATTTTGTTTTGTTTTAGATCTTGTTTTATATGTAATTAAAGCCACTAAATGACAAACATCATTGAGTGGAGAGGAATTTAAGCACCATTGAATACATTTTCATTTTGCAGATAATGTTGCATATTCAAAGGAAACGGTCCAAATGACGTAAAGGCAGAGGCACTATTTATCTCTCTTAAAAATATTGTTTTATATGCCACTAAGCCATTCCATGCCACGTGATAAAACCCAGGGTCTTCAATAGTAAAAGTTATATATCTATAATGAAATTTATGATCACCTGATATTATAGGTTAATTGAGTATTAACTTAAATAAAAACCACGAATAAGCTTATCTCAATGGTTAAAGGAATCATTGTTATTCCTAGAGATTATGGGTTCGAGCACCAACGATTGTAGTATAGTGATTGAATATTTGTTGTCAAATGGTTGAAAGTATTTATAACAACATACTACTTTGTATAATTGTAGCTGTAATTATTAACAATATATTTATATAATAGAATTGAAATTAATAATTATAATATTAAAAACAGATCATAATATCTAAATCCAAATTTGTTTGTAGAAAGTGCTATAACCTTTTCTTCCTTCATGATCTTTATTGATCTTTACGCCATGCTCAACTGGTGTGCTCACAGCATTGCAATTGTTCATTTTAAAACTGTCTAGTATTTCTTCGACATACTTCTTTTGTGATATTATCATTTTCGGTAAAGATCAAATCATCCACATACCAGCATACAATAAGTAACTTTCCTTTGTCTCCTATTTTTGTAAAAAGTTATACTCATATGGACATTTTTAAAGTTCTTCTCTAGAAAAATATGCATCAATTCGACTATAACAAGTTCTTGGACATTGCTTTAATCCATAAAAAAACCTTCTTTAATTTGTAAACCTTATGCTCATTTTCATGTTTCACATGCTCAGGAGGTTGATCGACGAATATATGTTCTTCCAAGTTGACATGTAAAAATGTCGATTTCACATCCAATTGAAAAATAGGCCATGAGTTTTGCACTATCAATGCAAACACCAATTTGATTGTGTCATACCTTGCAACTGAAGCAAAAGCTTCTTTGTAGTTGATGTTAAATTCTTGCATGTAGCCTTTAGCAACTAAACGTGCCTTGTACTTATCAACGTCTCCGATTTCTTTTAGCTTGGTCTTGCTTACCTATTTCACAGCAATGGTCTTTTGTCACGTTGAAAGCTC
Source organism: Hibiscus syriacus (assembly GCF_006381635.1). Taxonomy (NCBI): domain Eukaryota; kingdom Viridiplantae; phylum Streptophyta; class Magnoliopsida; order Malvales; family Malvaceae; genus Hibiscus; species Hibiscus syriacus. Next base: position 551,036 of record NW_024062730.1, read on the forward strand.
TACCAACTCTCCAGTGTCATTTTGTTCAATAGTCGCTATCTTAGCATCCATTGTTTTCCGTCATTTTGATTATTTGATAACATCATTAGAAGTTAACAGATCACAATTTGACAAAAGGATAAAGTTTGAGTAAATCTTCATTATTGATGATTCTTTGAATCTTATAATCTTTCATCCAAGCTGATTATTTTCTAGCATATTGAGAGCGTGAACTACTTGTTACACCAGATTGTTCTCTAGGTGAAATATCAACAGTTGCGATCGATAGATTTTGTGGATTTGTGGACGATAAATCTGTTGATTATTGCTCCACTTGCCGGTCACTTTTATCATCTTTATCTACATCAAAGCTAGTTGGAATTTGATGTCCAACTCAAATTTCTTCCCATGTCCAAAATTTGTCTTTATCAAAAACAATGACACGATTATTAATAATTTTATTAGTGATAGGATTATACAATGTGTAGGCCTTTGATTGTTTGATTGATCACTAACACCAAGAAAAATGAACTTTTCATCTTTGTCATCTAGCTTTTTCCTCTTTTGATCTGCAATATGGGCATATGTTATATACCCAAAAATTTGAATAATGATATACGACTGATCTAAGTCCGTGCCAAGCCTTTTCAGGTGTCATATTTTGAACAACAAGCGTAAGATTTCTATTCAAAATATGAATGCTCCAATTTACTACTTCAGGCCAAAAAGCTTTACGAATTCCACTCCTCATCAAAAGGTTGAGAATCATGTTCATAATTGTGCGATTGTTTCTTTCACATACACTATTTTATTGAGGCGTATAAGCTACCGTCAGTTGTTTCTTGATTCCATGTGTCTCACAAAAATTTACAAATTCATACGAGTTAAATTATCCTTCACGATCAATTCGAAGAACTTTAATCGGAGCATCAACTTCTTAAAATTTTTGAAGGCTTTAAAAGCTTCATATTTTTCCTGCAAAAAGTATACCTATATTAATCATCAATTAATGTTATTAAATATCTTTTACCTTCATCTAAGATTAGATTTATCGATCCACAAATGTCAGAATGAACCAACTCCAAAGGCTTCTATGCTCTAGTTAATTTTATGTGTGAAAAATTAGCTCCAATGGTTTTTGCCAACAACACATACTTCACAATAATGGGAAGAAACTTCAATGCAAGGAAGACCATACATTATATTCTTTTGTTTAAGAGTCATTGAGCCTCCAAAACTAAGATGTATGTTGAACTCGAACCGATCAATTGAAAGCCACCAAGAAATTGTTGAATTCACAAACAAGATAATGTGGTGGAAGCAACCGAAAGATAAAAAATTAATGTAATGATTTATAGTAGTTCGACTTCCTAAATAAAGTCTACATCGGCTACCTTAACTATCCACACTAAGGATTTTTCACAGATTCACAAATTTATCTTTCCTTTGAGGACAAAGAGTACCCTTACACAATTCACCAAGATTTATACCCAAAATCTTGTGAATTATTTCCCTCAAAGTTTATACCCCAAAACTTTGAGTTACACTCTCCCTTGGAGAAATATAAATTTAGCAAACAAGGAAAAAATCTCACAAGGCAAATATGTTTGCACAATTAAGCTCTTAAAAGATGAACACTAAAGATTAACAATGAAGCTCTCTAAAAAATACAAGAGAAAATAAAAGAATAAAGATTTGAAGCCCTTTCCTCTTGATCTTTAGGTTTAGATGTTCATCTCTTACTTCTTGAAGTGTCATTGAAGTGCATTTATAAGAATAAATGAGTTTGAAACTGTGTATAACTGTTGGAGGATGTTTGGAGGTGAATTTTCAAGCAATTTTAGGCCCATGCACTCAGTGGTATTGATACTCAAGTATGTGTATTGATACTTCTTCAAAATATAGTCGTTACAAGCTCAAATTTGACTTTTTGGCAGCCTGATATCGATACTATAAGTAGTAGTATCGATACTCACTATTCATAAACAGTATGTAACATCCCAAATTACGGGTTAATGACTAAATTATAAAATTTCAAAATTTGGTGATTAAAGTAGAATAGTTGAATAATTCAATGATTTATTTGAGAATATTTCTGGAAAGTTGTTAGTAATTATCCAAGGAATTAAAGGGCAAAATGGTCATTTGAGAGGAAATATATTTTCTTTCCTTAATAAATATGATTCACGTGGGGTGGGGGAAGAGTTATTTTAAAACTCTTTTTTTCTTTTTTCTTCTTCTTGTTCTTCTTCTTCTTCCTCTCGTATCTCCAAGCTCAAAGGTAAGTTTTTGATTTCTTGTTTATTTGTTGGTTTAAAGGTTGGGTTATGATCATTAGATGATAATTAAGCTTAAGGAAAGCTTAATTTGTTCTAAAACAACAAGATGAAAGGTATAGGAGATATTAAAGATTTTGAGTTCTTGAATGAAATATTGGAATAGAGTTCATTATTAGAAGTGGAAGTCAAATTTGACTTGTCATAAGTGAAATTAAGAAATATGAAGTTTTAGAATTGAATTTAGAACATGTGGAAAATTTGGTATGATTTTTAATTTTAAGAATCATAATGAGATATGGAAGATAAAGATGGTTTATATGGATATAAGTTGGTTTAAGTAATGGTAGTTGAGTTTAATGGTATGATAGGGGCTTAAATAGAAGAATTGAGTGAATAGTTGATGATTTTTGGGTTTAAACAGTAAAATTATGGGTTTTACAGATTATGCAGAGGGTACAGATACCCTATGGGGGTATCGATACCCCCTAAAGGAAAAATAAAATTTTGGTTCATTAAACTAGCTTAAGTTATTAACATCAAGTTATAAGGTTTAGGTTTTTGATAATCATCTCGAAAATTATGTTTATGTAGATATTGAGCCTAAACAAGTTCCGGAACAATCAAAGAATTAGGATCAAGTCAAAGCAAGAAAGGCTAAGGTGAGTGCAATTTAATTTGTACTTAGGTTAATGAACAAACATTGGCTTGCGATGAGCCATTGACGGAGTTATTGTGGTAAGAAGTGACTCCTAAAATATTATTCGATTTGTGATTGATATGACACTTATGTGGCATGAGTGTATTTGATATATATATATTATTGCATATGTTACATGAATGGTGTGAATACATGTTAGTGTGATAAGCTATGTGAACTGGTATAAATAGTGTATGTGAATACATGTTATATGATATGAGATTAAGTGATGAAACATAAATGATATATATACGATGATATAAGAATAAGACATGAATTAAATGATATACATGTTTATGTGAATCCATGCAAAGTGATACGAGCTATGTGACATATGAGTATAAATTCATATGAAAAGTGACATGAATTACATGAAAGTAAACTACGTGATTATATGCACATGTGATATGTGATCATAAGAGCAATGATATGAGTACATGAATATATGAAGCAAAAGAAAAATGCCCATGTAATATGATACGAGAGCTATAAGTATAGTTGGCATGCCAAGAGTCGAGGGTCTAAGCGGTCATTCGGGACATATATAGTGGTCATTCGGGACAAATACATAGGTCATTCTGGACAAATTTCATATGTCACTCAGTGGGACTTATACGAGCTGTGGTGACAACAATAGTGCACAACCTCTATGTACTCACATATCTTTAGTTCTCACCAGTGTACCATGGGCTAATAAAGAGATAATATCAAATACAATATATATATATATATATATTATGTATATGTTTTTGATGATATGAAATGCATTATATGATGTTATGTGTGTTTGTTATGAAATGATATATGTGTTCCATGATGTATATGGAAATGTTCAACATATGCTTATATGATAAAAAGGAATTAGTGATAATAATATGATTACTGATAAATATGTTCATGATAAATGTATATGTGTGCATTGATTATACAATGGGAGATATGCTTTTATATGATATGATAGTATTAATTGTTTATACATTGATATGAATAGAGTAATATAATATGTTTTATATGCCTCACTAAGTCAACGACTTAACGTGTGATTGTTTCACGCGTAGGTTTTGAGAAGAGGAAGATTGATAAAAGTTATGCAAGACAGGTCAGTTCCTCCTTTCCAAAGATAAGATCAGAAAAGAATTAAATAGTATGTATTTTGTAATAATGATAGTGGTTGGCATGTAATAAAGATTTGAATTCGATATGTTTTTATTGGTTCGAAAAATCATATGATTGAATTTTGTAAAGATTTAAATGTGTATTTGTACATGGAAAATTTATACGAATGAAAGCTTAGCATTTTATGAGTTTTATACATGTTTTGTCGAGGTATTGTAGCAGTACTGTAGCAGGGTGTCGGTTCCCTGTAGCAGGGGAATCGATACCCCTTAAGTAATCTAGAAAATTTTTAGAATTTGGTACTGTTCACGGTACTGTTCATACAATATTTTACTGTTCAAAAATAATATTTTGATTCAAATTTTTATACCGAAACATAATTTAATAGAATATTGTGGTATTTTCTTAAAAAGAGTTCAAAAGTTTTGTTATTTTGTAAGAATATCATTTTTAAAAGTTAATGTGACATCTCAGACTCGTATCCGGGTCGGGTACGGGTTGGGGTGTTACACAATACCCGCTCATGAACAATGTCATAAATAGTGCCAAATAGTGACATAATAGTGTATGTTTTAAAAGCTTTAAAACCATTTTTAAATACTTTAAAAACATTTTAATCAACTCAAAAATATTTGATAAAAATAAAATAAGTAATAACACATATTTTTAAGGTTTTAAAAATATTTGATAAACATATTTTTAAAAATAAAAAATAAAATAAGTTTGCACGGTATCCCGACAACATCAATGCCTCTCTTGTTAGAGAGTTTTATGCCAACATCTCTGACCCAGAGCAAAGATAAGTTTATGTGCGAGGTAAAAACGTCACTTTTCATCTACCACCATTAAATGTTACTTTAAACTGCATGCATTATTAATCGTCATACCAAATTTATGGATGAGGTCAATTATGAGACCTATATGGGAGTTATGGAAGACATGTGCTTTGCTAACTCTAAATGGAATGGAACACAAGCTAATTATCGCTCAATGAATCGGAAAGACTTCAACCAAGGGCGAAATTATAGAACCGTTTTATGAAGCATAAGTTGATACCAACTACCCATAACACCATGGTCTCATTGCCGATGATGTTGCTACTACACGCGATACTCATAGGCCGCTCTAAGGACTTCGATAAGATCATCATTAAGCAAGCACATTCATACTTGAAGCGACCGATGAGTAGCTTACTTTTTCCAAATCTCATTACGACACTTTGCTGTAAGAAGAAAGTCATAGAGAATGAACTTGATGAAGTCCTACCGAGATTGAAGGGAATCACTACCGAGAAGTTGTCAGTACCATTAGGGTTCGATGAGAACAAGCTTGAGGCAGTGCCAAAGACTGGTACAAGGTCAAATGTCGCGGCAAGACTGGATGTTGTTGTAGAGTCTTCCCAAATTCCATCTTACCTGAATACAAAGATGTATCGACATTTCCAGATGTCTTAATGCTAGAACCACAAGATAATAACCACACCACGATGAGGCCTAAGGATGAGAACCAAGAGCAAGACCACCAGCCGCAAGCTCCATCCGAACCGTACCAGCCCATACAACCGCTCATTACTGCTGAAATAACTCTCCAAAGAGGTGCCTACACAACCCATGGAGACCCACGCTACTGCTGATGAGCCACAAGGGTAAGTACCCATACAAACCGAAATACAACAATAATTGCCCGTGCGCAGAACCAAGTGAAAACTAAAGAAGTCTGCGGGATGAGTGGGAACCCAATTGCTAAGGCACCTGAGAATGTTCAAGTCCCACCCATTGAGCCTGCATCAGACTCAGAGCTGAGCCTACCCCAATTGAAGAAGCATACCAGGGGCAACACAACCACCACGACACCATCATCATCTTAGATAAGTCAAGGTACCTTGCATTGCATTGTATACATGTAGATTAGTTTTAACTTAGTTTATTTTATGTATTGAGGATAATGCATCCCTCAATTTTGGGGGAGGTAGTGTTCTTATTAGGTCATTTGCATGATAGTGTTAGTAGAATTAATTTGCCATAGCATTAGTAAGAATTAAGATAGATTGTTTGAATAACTTGATGATGCCCGATGATTATGAATTCTTATGGTTATTATGAACTGAATGTACATGAATTTGGAGTTGAATAGGATTTGCTTTAGGACTTGGTTGTTTGTGTGTTTAAATTGTTACACGATTGTATGATCTCTATTCTTAGGAATTTTTAAAAAAATTAGGAAAGAAAGCTTGAATACCTTAGTGTGTATTAATGAGAATGAACTTAATTGCTTAAATTAAACTCCCTTATATATTTTTAATTTTGGTTAATCATGAATAAATGCTTCGACATAACTGTAGAGGAACACTCTTCTTTGCCATGACATTACCTGAATACCGCATTTTAATAAATGGAAGCCATGGGCATATGAGTGAATGAAATTAGTTACGGGATGACTCTACCTAACTAGCTCGGGGATGGAAGGTATGCTCCCATTCATCTAGAGTGTGGGATAGTAGTTGTGATATGCTGACTCCCTTTGTAGCAATGCTAAAAAAATCATTAAGTGTTAAGGAAATGGGAGTAATGAACTTTTGCTTAAATTTGAAAACATGTTATGGCAGAATAATAAACTTTCTTTAGAATTTTTCTAACTTGACAAAGCATAGATTGGATACAGTCACACATACACACTCACAAAAGACCTTGTCCTAGGATAATATTCTTGAAACCTCCACTTGTCTAACTTGTTGAAGCCAATACATTTCTGAGGGCTGAAAATCTTTCCCACATGTGTGTCTTGAAACTGAACTTTTCCATGACATTTTTCTTTTGCTAAATACTATCCATTGCTTGAGGACAAACAATAGCTTAAGTTTGGGGGTGTGATAACTCAGTAAAAAGGTTATCTTTAGGGTCTTTTCACTTAATTTATTATTTATCTTAAAGAATATATAAGTTCATATAGATGCATTTAGAAGCATATAATTGCATTTGGTAGTTTATATTTGTCGTGGCATATTATTTTGTAAATGATGCTATTTTATGGGGATTGTTGTGTTTTGTTGATGATGTGTAGGTTAGTGAAGAAAAGAGTGAGCATGGAGAATTGTTGTATTTCCAAATGGTGAACAAAGGTGAATTACCAAGGTAATTCAGGATTACTCATGTGCGTAGAAAAAGACAAAATTGAAGAATATATTTTTATGGGACCTGTCAGTTGTCTTGCACTCACGTGTTGCTTGTTGTTAACCACCTTGAAGGGGACCACAACCACATTTGCACTCATTTTTACGTGAGGGGAATGTACCTTAGGGTACTATGAGAACTTTTGCACTAAAACCTAGGGTATTCCCTAGTATATATAGAAAAGGTGGCCACATAAATTAGGAGAGAATTCTTTTAGGGAAATAGTGAGCTAAGCAATAGACGATCGACAGTTCTCAACTTTCTTTCTCCTTTCATCTTTTCATCTTTCACCTAGTGGAGAGCTAGACGTCTGAGAGGAGCTAGCACGCTAAGGTGTCGTTCGTGGTGGTCCGATAAGCAACCAATACCGTGCGTTGAGAGTGTTCTCCACCCTTATGCTTCATTTTTTTTGATTTATTAGGTTGTATTGTTTGTAATATTGTCATGGATATTTTGAACCCTCCATGAACTAAACCTTGTATGGTGTGATGTTTTATAAATGATTAAGTATTTTCTTTAATGAATGACTTGAGTTTTTATGTTTATCTATTTGTTTTGCTCATTGTGCTTAATAACTTAGGATTGTAAGAGCTATGAGAGTAGTGTTTTCTTAGGTAGAACACTTAGTGTTCGAGAGAAACTAGGTGAAAGATCCTTAGTGTTTGAGAAAAACTAAGGGATGATCGACGTGAGTAATGGGATTTAGCTACAAACTAAGACCTAATCCACCTTAGAGATAATGATAAGATTTTAATAACTAAAAGGAGTAGTGCTTATTTGATAGGTTTGATGTTATTGTTCACACTGAGATGTATTGTCGTAGCATTTTTATCTGTCAGGTCTCATGACTAGAGATAGCGTAAGGGAACTCTTAGTAAACTCTTTCGAACAAATAGATCATAGAAGCTTGAATCATTCTGAGAGGAAAACTTAGGATTCCTTAGTAACCCCACCTTCATTCCCATAGTAGCTTGTTGATTGAGGATTATCAAGTTTGCTTATTTATTTCTGAATTCTAAACTCGTTTGCATAACATATCCAGTTGTTTGCATTTCAAATACATATTCAATTGTCACGACATTTCCATTTGCTACACTGCCACATTGCCATCATATTTCCATAATACCATTAAACCCCCATCCGCACAACTTAACTTGAAATTTCCTCCAATCCTCATGGGAACGATACTCACTCACTCTTTTTACTTGTGCAATTGTGTATACTTGCACATAATTTACGTCCAATTTATAGTCCTCACAACACACAACATATATTTTAATATTTATTGATATACAATAAAAGAGATAACAATTTATGGTGATTGTCGTCGAATGACCATTTTTTGACGAAGAATCGATGATGATGATATAATTAATCCTTTGTATGAATGTTATGGTGTGGAAGGAAAAGAAAAGAGAAATAGTTCTCAGACCTCTCTATGAGAAAATAGAAGAGTGTCCTCTTTTATTAAGGGAGAAAAAAATTTCCTCTCATTCACTTCTCAATACATATAATGATAGTTATATAGTGACTTTTGATAGTGACTAATGAGAACTCAAATAGGTCTCATATATATTAATTATTTATTAAAAATGTATCACTTATCCTGTGAGAAAGTGTATACAATGACACAATAAATTTAAAATTAAGTGAATATGTTTGAGTTAACAAAATCTTAAGGTGGTTACGATAATGAATGGTCCATCCCTTTTGATTTAGAAGGAGAACCATATTACTTAACTCTGACATTAAGCGTCTCTTATTCATATGATCAAAATTAGGAACCTTAACCATTCATAATAAATTAATTTGTTAATTTTACATTATTTAAAGAATATCTCAGTACAATTAAAAATCAACAAAACATCTTAAATATAAACAACTATAGTATGGTTGGGAACATTTAACAGTCTTTACAACTTGATCTTTGTTTAAAATAATCAAATTAGAAAATATGACTTAAATCTATAACTTATGCATAATACAGGGGTTGATAACATAATTTGACTTAACATATTTAACTGTCTTTATTTGGGTTAGTAATGATACTTAGGGATGGCAACGGGCCGGGTTCGGGCCGGGTATTGGTCCCCCCGTCCCCGTTCCCGTTTAAAAAACCGGTACCCGTCTCCATTTAAAAAACCGCAGGGATTTAAACGGGGATACCCGTCAGGTAATCGGGGAAAATCGCGGGGAAACAGGTATCCCCGTTTAGCATAAACGGTTATTTAAACGGGTATTAGGCCGGGTATTGGGTCGGTATTGGGCCGGGAATCGGGCCGGGTATATATATATATTTAAATTAAATATATATTTTTATTTAAATTAAATTTATTAATATTATATATATATATATATATATATATATATATATAATTATTTTTAATATTTATCGGGTCGGGTATCGGGGCGGGTAATCGGGCGGGGATTACCAAACCCGTCCCCATCCCCGTCCCCATTTAAAATAAATAGGTTTTCTCCGTCCCCGTCCCCGTTTATCATCCCCAAACCCGACCCGTTTAATTCGATTTTCGGTTTTCCCCGTCGGATTCGGGTTTTTTTGCCATCCCTACTGATACTTAACTTTTGAAAAATACATAACTATAATTAATCAAATTAAATACCGAGCCTAAATCAATAACTTGTGCCTAATACAATCACTAACGTCAAGATTTAACCTTTAAAAAAACACTTTCCCATTTTATTTCTCCTTCTTTGCTTCAAATTTGATGACCTAAATTGGTGAATTTAACGTGTAGACCAAAGCACTCATTGTCGTCACTAACAAATGGTTGGGAGGACAATAATGATTGACTTTCTTACAAGATTAACAAACTATTTATTGCTAATTAAGGAGTACAATAATGATTTACTTATTAATTTTCGTCAAGTAAAAAGATGAAATTTATAACTAAATTTAAAAAGTATATTTTGAGACATGATTATGGTAAATATATTTTGGGATTAAAATATAAATAAGTTTTATTAGAAAATAATAAATCATATCAAAATCCGAAATTTATTTTATTTATGAATAAAATCAAAAAAATAACTTGGATAAATCTTAATGTAAAGTTGTGAGATAGAGAAGTAGGGAAAGTAGATTCCCACAATGTTGGATGGACTAATACAACAGGAACAGATTCTCACCCTAAATGTAAATGCCACCAAATGCCCAGTATTTCCACTTTTGGTATCAAATCTTGAACCCCCATTCTTTCTTTGCCACTAATTCATGATTCAGGGATGTTACAGATTCAGACGTTAAAATTATTATTTGAAATATATATAAAAAAATACTTTCGAATGTTTTGAATTAAAATTTTATTATGTACATGACTACATAGTGTGAATTTTGATATTCGAATTAAACTCGTTTTCTTATTAAATTAAAATGATTATAAAATAATATTTGTTTTAAATACTCTTGATTAAGATTGTGCATAATTCAATTGCTTATTAAAAGAAGTGAGATTGAGAATTGAGAATGCATGTATATTGGGCCATTATTCCAAGTTGGATCAATGTCCTTTCTAGTCAGCATCGTGTCACTTTCACTTCAATAGTACATTTAAAGCTCATAATGACTAATGTGAACCCCTTTTGTAGGGCTTTGCCCTTTCTCTAAGGCCATCTTCCCTTTTATCAACCAAATATCAAAGATTTCATCATTTGTTCAACCTTTGAGACCACATACTTGGATTAAAGAATATCTTCGTTCTGTGCTGTTTGATTCATTTGTAACACAATCAACTGAATGTAAATGAATGAAAAACACAATTGCACAGCATCAGAGTTACAATGGACTCCGCCGAGACCGAGGCAACGGAAGTATTGACGTGTTGTTCCGGCTCGATACGTATCAGACTATGTTACGGTTGAATGTTGAAGTAAATGGTGTAAGATTCATCTCTGAAACTGTGCAATGGTGCCATAAGGAAATTCCTCTGTTGCCCTTTTGTAACGAAGCTGATCGGATGGTATTCGCTTATTCCGCTGTTCATTACAAAGCTGGTTGCCTGCTCGAATCCGGACTCGGAGGGTGCTGAATTGCAGCTGAGCTTCATGCCAAGACTGGAACTATAGTTTACACCGCTATATATGTAGCACCCCTCTTGGCTTACAGATTCCAAGGACACGCTATTACCATTTCCATCCAATCCGGCAACTAAACGAAAACTAGAAGTTGCATCGCTGTTAGGAGAACCGGTAACTGCAAGGTTGTTTTCCGTTCCTTGATGCACTAAAACCATTCCTGGCAAGTCAAATGGCTCAAGCTTAACAGTTTTACCAATGGCTTCTCCGATGGTTGAAATTTTTTCCGGTGCATCATCAAAGATGAACCTGAATGTGGCATGCAAAGCAGCATCGGTACCAGCTTCAGGGACCTTCTCCATTTGGATTGATTGGTCTGAGTTTGTTATGACAAAAGTCGAGTCACCCGACTTCTGGGAAAAAGTAACAAGATGATTGTTATATGCAGCAGGAACCGGAGTTATCCAGTCCGTAAATGAAACTGTTGAACCAGTTTTAATGTCCCAGTCACCACTGCTATAACCGCTAAGCAAGTAAGGACCATAGAGTATTGCCTGAACAGAACCGTATTCAGGTCTATCATCTGAAACATTATCTAAAGAAGTTAAAATTTTGCAGATTATAGAACCACTTACAGATTATAAGGAATTCGGGAATTTATCATACAACTACAATACCTTTAATCTGTTCGGTTCTCAGACTAATTGGCAACTGAAGGGTTAATTTATCTCCAACACTCCATTTTACTGGTAGGAAGGTACCTGAAACAATGCAATTCGTAGTACTTCCCGTTGTTCGTATAAAATAGAAAGAGAACACACAAAAACCATCGGCATATTAACGGAACCGACTATGTTCATAGTAAAGAAGAGCACCATGTTTCATACCTGGTGCTGGTATGGCTATATTCTGACCATTTAATGTTGCCTTGGCCCCTTTCAATCGAGTCCAGATTGGTACCCTTAAATTCAAGGTAGATGATTTCGCTGCTCCCTACATAAATAAGATTCCAAACGATAGATATACGTTTACTTTCCATATTATAAGTAATCAAGTATGTGCACACTTGCATGGAGTTGAGCATATGTATATATCTGTGTATGGATGGATGGATGTAAATACGCATATGTTTATATATCGGTGTGTATATATGCAATGAAGTGCTGCTTGAACTATAAAATAAATTAGTTGCTTTATACCTCTTTCGAAGAGGAAGTCAACATGACGCGGACGTAAGGATCCCAAGAAACAACTGCATCAACTTTCTGGTTGAGCACAAAATTTCCGGATTTCCAATCAAGAGTACTTGACACATACTGGATGATGGAAAGACTAGGAAAACCCCCTTCCTCTTCGAAATATATAGAATCGCCTATCTTGGAAAATGATTCAATTCCTGCAAAGATAAAAAGAAAGAAAAAAAAAACTATTAATGATGTGAAGAACTGGAGATATCACTGATATATTAATGATGTTAGGAGAAAATTTTATCACACTTCCTTCATCATGAAAGTAGTAGTTAAATTATGGGAAATGATCCCCAACCTGTGCCATAGCAGCACCAAAACGAATCAAATGGTGTTCCCCACTTGTGGTAGCTTACAGCCTTAGACACCCCGCGACCTTGGGGTAGCATGTAAATCATCACTCCGGGCTCTGTTCCCCTTTGGATGCCAAGTACACCATTTGTGAGGGCACGCTCGTAGTAATCTGCGTATGCCACTTCTTTGGTCCATCTAAACAGGTGGCGAGAGACCTAAAACGCCACAAAAACATGTTATTCATTTCAAATAGGAAGAAAGGAACATTGATGCCATACAATTGATATAGATATAAGCCACATCTCATTAGTTAAATAGAAGTCAGGTCATAAGAGGATATCGGCGAAGGACCTTCAAGGATTGAAGAGTGGTGAACATACCTTCAACATGTTATAAGTAGTACAAGACTCTTCATTCTCTGTCTGTAACGTGTCTGCCAATCGTTTTGGGTTAGACCTTCTCGTAGGTATATGCAGCAAACCACAAGAAGGTAGAGTTAACACAAACAAACGAAGGTGATTAAATTAAACTACAGACAATTGCTTTAAACCATTCATCGGGAAAGCACATTGAACTAAGTACGTGAAAAAGATTATTTGATATGAAACAGCAACTTAAATCGGTAAAATGAGAAAGTTAGTACCAGAACTCGCTGACAGATGTTCCTCCTGTTGCATAGCTATGAGAAGAATTAACAATGTCCAAAAAGAAAGTTGCTATAGTCTGGCATAAAAAAAGATGAAAAAAATGCAATTAAATGTTTACTGAAGCATCGATAACCACCGTCATTTAATGAAGAACCACTAAACTATGGAAAAAGAAATCCCAACAGCACCTCAAATGCTATGGTTGTATAATAAACGGTACAGTACATCATATGGAATAAAAGCATATCAAGATATTTACCTTGTAAAGTGGATCACCCATCACTTCATATCGCATTTGAGCTCCAATAACAATCGGAATATGTGTATTAGCGTGGAAGCCTGATATATCATCAGCCTAGAAGTAAAAAAGAAAGAAATTTTCAAAAGATCAGGAATTAATGTACATAGTATCATGTACATACTGAAGCTCCATGACATTGCCGAGTTCTCAATGGTTTAGATATGAATTACAGAACATCATAAAGTTGGTTTGGGCTAAATCATCTGGTTGCATACATACAAATCCAGCAGACTGACATAAAAATCAAGAGGTTTTAGACGAGAAGTCATGAAAGTTACCTGAACTGCAAGCAATCCTAGAAAACAAGGTTTGTCAAAAAGGTGAGCCAACAACAAATGCTGCGGATCTCCCTGCCCAAAGTAACATGAAAAACTCATCACATAGAAATCATAATTATCGAAGAACTCTACGTTGGGAATGAGAGTGCTAAGAATGCCGACAAGTCTGAATGCTAGATGACAAAATTTACACCCTAGAAAAATTCTGGATTAAACAATTTTTCTCCTTTTGAATAAATTTTGAGGGTTAACGCATAGCATAATAGCAAATTCTATTTGTATTAGACCCTCATGAAAATTTCTATCAAGTTCACAAGCCTTAAAATCTGGTAAGATGGCACTGAACATCGGTCATATTAGGAAAATTTTATGCAACGATGGTACTACTTTTTCCAAAGTTGTGTATTTTCTTCATAATTGATTATCAAGCTCATAAGCATGGATTAGTTCGATTGACATGCCATTAACATTCAAAGCTTGCTTCTCATCAGCCATTTGCAAGTGAACATTTGAAGCATATTACGATATGCACAAATAAATTTATGTTTCCTGAATATTGTACTCAATGGAAGTTCCAAATGCGTTAAAATCTGGCTATGCTGGAAAGCAGTCAAATCAACCAAGGAGATTGACAATTTAAAACCACGCCGATGAAGTAAAGAACTAAGGTAGCTAAAGGAATTATAAGAAACAGTTTCCTCACCGTTATGGTAAACAACCTATAGAGGACATCATTCATGCCACCAGTTTCTTCATTTAGTGACAGCCAATGTCTCTCCACACTGTGCTTTGTAATCACATTCTGAACACGGCTATAAAAGTATTTGACCATCCATTTCATCATATCTAAAGATTCGGCATTATCAGCAAATGTATATTGATCCAGCAGACCTGCCAAGATCTGCAGAATCGACCCAAGTTCGGAGTTATTATTATGCATCTCCTTAAAACAGAACCCCACAAGTATATTTCCAAACCATTGAACTATAGAATTCACCTTGTGAATGGTGTAGTATGGGGCCCAGACGGGTTTTATTGCTTCGAAACGATCGAAAAGTTCAGACGGAAATGCCGAAAGATATCCCGTCCCCATCTTCTTCTGACAGGCAGATAAGGCGGAAATGACATTCGTCATCTTCTCTTTGAGAGTGTCATTGTGAGTGCTAGCCCACATCTGTGCTGTTGCACTCAAGTAATGCCCTTCAACATTCAAAAGACAGTTTCAGCATTAGAAATTCACAATCAACATGAAATAAACTTCGAAAAGTAGCAATAAACTCGAGAATCGAACTCACTTCAAGCACATTATAACAACAACAATACTTAATAGAATCAACTTCATCCATTCATTAAGCTTCTAAAGGTTCTAAAGTAACTCCATCTAAAAGAGCAACAAGTAACTAAAATTCATACTAAAATATGACAATAGTTCACAATAACAGGCAATATAATTAAGGAAACTGGATAGCAATGAAATCGAACTAAAGCGATGATTACCAACAAAATGACCCCGGAGTTCGACATCCGGGGCCTCCCACCCTCCATATGGCTTCCCAGGAGTTGGCAAACCAGCAGTTTTCCTAAAACTCCATACTAAATTATCCACATCAAGCATCAACAAGTACTCTAAGTTGGTTTGCTGTGCTCGCCAGTGAATCGAATTCGAATCCAATCGAACATCATGAAGTGAGACCTCTTTCAAGGAATCTGCAGCCAAGTTGAAACGACCAGGGTGCTTAATTTTCTGATACATCATTTGCCACCTCAATTCATCTTCTT
The DNA here is from genome assembly GCF_006381635.1 of Hibiscus syriacus. NCBI lineage: Eukaryota > Viridiplantae > Streptophyta > Magnoliopsida > Malvales > Malvaceae > Hibiscus > Hibiscus syriacus. Next base: position 566,858 of record NW_024062730.1, read on the forward strand.
CTCTCAAAATCTTCCTCGGTAGCAAATCAGACCAAGCAGAGTCATCGGTTGGGACTAAGTGGTAATGAGAAAACATCTCCTGTCTCCATGTTTCGTTATTGGATTTCAACAGCTCGTAACGAAAGCTATGCGATGATAACTGAGTCGGGATGTTTGTACACTCTTTACTCACAACACTACCTCCAAGTAGTAAAAAAATACCAATGGCTAGAAACAGAACAAATCCCTTCATTTTTCTTAGAATCAGGAGCGAAAATTCTCAAACTTTAAGGAGAAGCAATGATGATTATCCAAAACCCAGAAAGCAAAACCTTGTAGAATTGGATATTCCCCCACAAAGAAAAATCCAACTTTATCAACAAAAAAACCCAGAAAGCTATAAAAGAATTCAGTGAAGGACAAGAGTAGAAAAAGGCAGCAAAGACAGAAACTTGAATAATACTATTTCATGTAATAGTTTAAAGGATAGAGCAACATGTGACTCTCAATTCCCTGTATTTATACAAAAAAACCAAACAATCAAACGACAAATAAAAGAACCATCCCGTGAAAGATGAGAAATGCTTTTTGTCTTTGCATGGTAAATAACAAAGAAAAAACAGGATTTATACACTTGGAAAACAAGGAAAATTTACTAGGGGAAGAAGAGACAGAAAAGAATCACGGATACTGAATCATTTTTCAACGGGTTTGGTTTGGTATTGGGTATGTTGTTGACTGATACACAGAGAGAGAGGGAGTGGGTACATATATATGCAGTGAAAGAGGGAATTCATGAAGCAAGATGAAGAGAAATCTGTTATTTAAAGTGAAAGCCTACCTTTTATTTCAACTTCCACGGCTGTTATTTATGATATTTTAGTTAGGCTATGCCCATATATGCTAATTTACCTTAATAACACGCTGTAGAAAAATAAGGGTAAACTACATTTATAATTTTATATTTTTGAAATGAGTTTATGTTAATCAAGTGGATTTTGAGATTATTATAATTATTATTTAAAATAATAAGAAAAAAATCTAAATTTTTAGAAATTATAGGTGGAAAGTTCCAAAGTTATATGGCCAAAATAATTTTTTTTAAATCAAGTGACCAAATGTGTAATTCTTTTTAGAAAATTAATCTAAAAAAACTAGTCCTTTATAAATCATAAATAAATATCTTTTAAATTAAAGTAAAGCAATATATCATTTTTACCGCAATCTCAAATCTTAAACTAAACCTTAAAATCTTAAATCCTAAAACCCCTACACTAAACTTAAAATTGTAAATCCAAATCACTGAACACTAAATACTAAACCCCAAAATCGTAAATCATAAACCCTAAATCCTAAAGTTTAAAGCTTAAATCTTAAATCCTAAACTCATACTCTAAAAAAATATTGATTATTGAGTTAAAGAAATATTTATTTATGAGTTATAAATTTTAATTAAATCTAAGCCATTTATTTATTTAAATCTAATGGCTATAAATTGGTGTAAAACTTATTAGTTTTACATAGTGTAAGTGAATTTAACCCATATAATATATATGTGTGTGTGTAAATTACGTATTTAGTCCTTCAACTATTATTTTGGTTCAGTTTCAATCACTTAACTATTTTTTCCAAAAATATAACTAAAATTATATTTTGATTCTGTTCTAGTCATTATGTAGTTAAAAATTAATGGTGATGCTGACATGTCATCAAGAGATAATGTCACATCATCATTAAAAAAATAAAACTATCACATCAGTAATTTATTTATTTTTTTAATAGTTAGTGACCAAAATGAAACAAAAATGTAACGTTAATTATGTCTTTGAAAAAAATAATAGTTAGGCGATTAAAATGAAATCAAAATAATAGTTGGATGACTATAAAAATAGTTTACCCTATATATTACTATATAATCAAAACATGAATGATTAACAAATAAATGATCAAAGCTGTCAATATCTTTAGCTTCAATGCTTGCATTGATTGATTTTGATGATGGTGACTATATCAAAATTATGTATAGTCGAATTATCATGAGTATGATATACATTTTCGTCATCCATCATATATCATCAACTTACCATTGTTATAATGTCAATACTATACCAAGATTTAAAAATATTTTAAAATCAAATATCGTAATCTTAAATGAACAATCAAGTTATTACACATATAATCTCATGAAAAATATCTCAAGTAATAGTGGCCATATAAAATTGTTAAGGGAAAAAGTTGTTGGGTTTCCATGGTTTTCTTCAACGTTTATATTAGATGAGAAATGATGGACCACCGGGGGGCTTTCAATTGGCGAAGCAAAAACCCAGGGGCAAAACTGTAACCATATTTGATGCTAGGAGCCGATAGTGTGTTCGGATTTATATACGCCGTTGCTTTACTTGTTAATGGTTTTGTTTATAGTTTGTCTCTACGCGATCATTATTATATGTTATTTCAATAATCACGATTGTATTTATTTAATCTGTACTTATCAAAACGTTTGTTGATACGATTTTAATCAATAAATAAAATACCTTGTTTATGTTAAAAAAATACAATATATAATGTAAATAATTAGATATTTCAAAAATATAAATATATAATATCTTAAACGCAATCAAAACACAATCCTTACAAGTGTGATCCATGAAAATGCACATTGGTAGCACGAAATTAAGATATGCTTCGATAATTAATTTTGAGTGTTGCAGCAAACAAATAACTTAAACTAGGTGGTTCAACCGACGTGTTTCTAGTGAAGCAAATTAAGATATGTTTTTGACAATCTATTAGGATTTTTTTTTAAATTAATCACTGGTATCCGATCTATTACCCGACTAATCTAAATCGGATACTGAGAGCCGAGGGCGACCGCTCCAACCTAATTTGCTCCATTCGCAAACGTCTGAATTCGAACCTCTAACCTTATTTAAAGAATCTAATGTCTCATCCCACTACACCAACTTGTTGTTGGTAATCTATTAGGCTTTTAACTCAAGTAAACTCCTAAAAGCAAATTGGAGGGTGCATAATTGATGATTTAACTTCAAAACCTTATCGCTCCACTTTCGTAAATGGTCAGTCGTTCATTTGATGGAACAGCGGGTTGTCGCCTTAGTTGACTTCAAAGATAAATATTTAAAAGTTTCTTTGATTATATGGAAGAGTGAGTTTATCAAAATATAATTATATGATTAGTAAATTCAAAAGAATATATTATAAAGTGTAGGTCGAAGATATATATCGATAAAATAAAATATATATGTCATAGGGACGGAGTCATGATCATATATCGGAAGGGATAAGGTATATAAGTTTAAAATAATAAAGATTTATTATGTATTTAATCTAAAAAATTGGGAGGAAGGGGAAAAATTTTATTTTTTCTTAAATTTAAATTAATAAAGACCTAAAACGATATTATAAATTTTGGGAGGGACAAGGACTCTTCCCACGTATTTTGTCCCTGTATGTCAGTAGCTATTCCGATTTATCATGATCATCATTTTTTAAAGCAATTAGATAAAAAACTGGTGATCAAAACGGATCAAATATTTAAATTTAATGATGATTTTGAAAAAAAAAGATAATTGGATGATTAAAACAGAATTACATGAATAGTTGAGTGACTAAATATGTATAAATTGTATAAATAAATTATTTATTGTTCATATTTCTACTTAGAAATTCTTTAATTTCATGTTCTTTTTTACCAACTAAAAACAAAGGGGTAAATTGTTGAAACACATTCATTTAATTGAATTATCAACAATATTGTAGGTAAGAAATGAACATCAATGGAAAAGGATGTGAACATAGAATGGGCTATAAGTATATATTTCCCATTTTATTTTATTTTTTTCCATGGTAGAAGCAACCGATTACTTGTGCTCTCAAGTCAAAATAGTAAAATATACAATAAATTACATAATTATCACTTTCGCTTAAACTTGGTTTTATATAAAAATAAGTGTTCGAACTATATTTAAAGTTGACTTTTGGTGTCGAAAGAATTTTTCGTTAAAAATATGTGTCTAACGTTGTTTTCGTTACACTTTTAGGTACATACCGTTAAAATCCCGTTAAATAAAACGTTTCATGTTTAATTTTTTTTTAAATATAATATTTTATTTTTAAAAAAATAAAAATGAGACGTGTCACTTAGTAATTTTTTACGGTGGGCACTAAAAAGTGTAACAAAAAAAACGTTAGACATATATTTTTAACGAAAAACTCTTTAAGCACCAAAAGTCAATTTTGAATATAGTCTGGGCATTTATTTTTGCATTAAGCCCTTAAATTTTTTAATTTTTTTTACCGAATTAAAAATATATAATATTTGATTATTTTCATTTTTCTTTAATTAAAATGTGGTAACTGAGAGTTAATTATCGTTAACATTTAACAAATTGTTATTCTGACACAATAAATATAAAAAATTAAAAAGGTAAACTACACAACAGTCACTAATGTTTGAATAAACTTTCGTTTTCTATTAAAATTTTAAAAGTAATAAATTTTTCATTGACAGTAATAAAAAGCTTAATATTTAATTTTATTCTTAAACTAACGATAAAACAACAAATAGGTATTTGAACAATGATTTCTACTATTTTCCTTCCTCGCAAATCAATTGCATCGATGCTTCTGAAATCAACTGCATCGATGCTTCTGAAATCAACTGCATCGATGCTTCTAAAATCAACTGCAGATTCTATCATCCGCCATGGTAGTCTTCGATCAAGGTAACAATTTCATCGGCGATCAATAAGCCGTCTTGGGTTGGTGCTATTTAAAGGGTAGTTCCATGAATATAATGGAGGTGGTGAGGTGTTTGGGGGAAAATTAAAATCATTTTAAAATAAATTAGATATAAAATTATCGTTCAATGAAAATAAATCCATTAATTACTAAAAATTTCGAGTTATTCGCGATTTGAACTTAACTTTTTTTCTAGTCGAGTCTAGTTTATAAAATTTCAACTCGAAGTCAATTCGAGTTTTTTCGAATCGAGTCGAAAAATTTAATTTTTTGAGTCTACGTTTTGCTCACCCCTACTTAGTATGATGTGCTACCGAGCTCAATCATTGGATCTGATGATGATTTAATGGTTGAGATGAAAATCCTAGATGTCAAAGAAGATGAGAGCAGCCGTCGGCAAGCCCTAACCGTTTGATCCAAATAAGATCCAACGATCGTGATGCATGTTTTTTTTTTCCCATCGGCCGAGGACATGTCACCAGTGATCCCAAATCCAATTTTCAACTAACAAATTAGCACACATGAGGCTAGATTTGTTCGCGCCAGTCGCCAAAGAGACGATGGTTCCCGAATGATTCACGCATTGTTAGTCACCATGCACAAGCAAACAAAACAAAAACGAGTTGTAAAATTGATGCAAATAAATTCTTCAAAATATTTTTTTTTCATGCGAGACTTGCTCTAAATATAAATTAATTATTCAGTCATCACCGGCAAAGATATAATATGAATCTATTAAATTTTTAGAACGATCACAGGGTGATATTTGTAGGCACATATATCCTTCTTGTTGGACCATTTATATGTGTTACGGTTTTAATAATTACGCTGACTAGTTGATCCCATCACATGTATCCCTATTATCAACTTGTAATTTGTCGTTTGCAAGGTTATTTGCTCAGTTCATCAAATTATGAGTACATTTTTTAGATTTTTTCATAAATACAACTCATCTTGATAATGTTGGTGAATCCAAATCTTAAACTTTCAATTATTATTACATGTCTATTGGAATAAATATTGAATATCTTGTAGTCAGGGTTGTGAATGAGACGAGACAGATCGTAAGTTTCTCAAGATATACTCGGTCAAAGCTCGATAAATACTTAAATCGAATGGACTCGAGCTCAAGCTCGACTCGAGTTCTTAAAGAGTCTAAACGAGCTACTTGATACTCGACTTGGAAAGCTTGTGAGCAGCTCTAAAATATAAAATATTAAGATTTTATTTTTTTTAAAAGTAAATTATTAATAATATTAACATTTATGTGTTGATTTTTTTTAAGTATAGTATGAGATTTTCATGTGCTTAAGGTTCATGTTCGAGTTTGAGTTTGAAACTTTAATTGAGTTAAGTTTAATATTTTTTCTTTTCGAACTTTTATGAGCTTCATTTCATGATTTCGAGTTTGAGTCGAGCTTCAAAACTTTAGGCTCGCGAGAGCTAGAGCTCAGTAATACTCGAGCTTGACTTGACTCGTTTAGAGTGCTACTTGTAGCTTATGTCTATATAGAAAAGTTATTCATTAAACGACTTCAATTAATTGTAAGACCATTGCTTATGAAATCCCAACTTTCGGTTTCTTCTCGGTGATATATCAATATTACATGCAACATCCCTAATTCATTTAAGTCATGTAAGGCTAACAGATTATCATAAGTTATCCCCATTACAAATAATTTTTCAGTTAAGAAGCAAATATTTTCATCTAAATTTTTTGAATTTGCGGTATATGTTCTTATTTTTCCTCCACGACCCACAAAGATGGATCTTTAAAGGAGATTGAGAATATAAGTGGCGATCTTGTGTATTTAAGCACAGATAAACTTATAAAACAAAACATGAGAGTCTAAATCATTAATATAAATGAAAGTTTATGGAGAACATAGCGAAACCTCAACCCTCGGTAATCACTAGGGTTTACTGAAAACCAACTGGTGATTGCTTGTGGTAATAAAGGCATGCCTTTCTCTTATTACACCAACAACAAACATATGCCTCCATCTTGGATAAAACCAAATAAAAGTGGAACTGCAAGGCGAGTAAAGAAGCAACTACTGTAGTAATATTTTGTCATACGGAATATAGATGGTGGGAGCGGAGACCTGAAAATTTGAGGAGGTAGAGGTAGAAACTTGGAGATGAAACAAGATGGAAAGATGTGGGGACCTGTAAACGGAGGGAGAGACTAGAGATTACTTGTAATATGGGGGAGGTGGCTGTGACTTGTACGTGTATGGAGGTGATGGAGGTGACTCATAAACATATGGAGGAGGTGGAGGTGACTTATAAACGTACGGAGGTGGAGGAGGTGATTTGTACTTATACGGAGGTGGAGGAGGTGATTTGTATATGTACGGAGGAGGAGGTGGTGACTTGTACTCATATGGAGGAGGAGGAGGTGATTTGTACTTATAAGGAGGTGGAGGGGGTGACTTGTATACATATGGAGGAGGTGGTGGTGACTTGTACTCATATGGAGGGGGAGGAGGCGATTTGTACATGTACGGAGAAGGTGTTGGCGATTTGTACTCATATGGCATAAGTGTTTGTGATTTGTAAACATATGAAGGAGAAGGAGAAGGTGAATAGTACTCGGGAGATGGTGGAGACTCATATTCGTATGGTGCAGGTGCAGGTGATGCATAGTAGTACGGTGGTGGTGAGTAGTACTCAGGAGATGGTGGAGACTCATATTCATATGGTGCAGGTGCAAGTGATGCATAGAAGTACGGAGGTGGTGGTAGTGATAGAAGAGGAGGAGGATCACCATAAGGCTTGTCATCGGCCGATACAATGTTGATTATCAAGCACCATACCAAAGCAAATGCTAAGTGTGGCCAAATCTTGGCCATTTTGGGCAGAACAAGACACTTAAAACTTCCACCACTTTGCACTTCTACTCTACACAAATTAAGGATGATTTCCATTACTATTGTGTGCAATACACGGGTGGGCTTGATAGCTTTTATAGTGAAATCCCCAATAACCAAATGAATTTTAAAATGACGTGCGAAACTTCATGACCCTAATGTATTATTGATAATAGTAATTTTAAAATGAATCTTTGTACTTGAACAAGTTCTCTCCTAGACCTTAATGTATTATTGACTTGTATTTGGTGTTAGGTAACTTATGAACCAGTTCTCTCCTAGACACAGTCAAAATGTAAAATAAAAGTTGTCAGTTTTCTAGGTTTAAAATAATATGTAAGAGTGACATAAAACTGAAGCAGTAGGAGAGTGCAGGCTCTTGATTAACCAAAAAAACGTTTAAGAGAGTACTTTATTATTTAAATCAAATTTTACCATGCAAGAAAAATTAGACCAGACTTGTTCTCGGTTTGGTAAGCCACTAGTGGAATAAAAATTATTTGCAAAAATTCAACGAAGTTATATTCTAGCTTTAATTGAATTATCATGCTCATCCTTGTATACAAGTAGAGAGTTTATAAAACTGAATTAATATGTAGGATTATTTTGGTCATTTGTAGGTCAAACGACCAAATAGTTATGATCGTTAAATCTTAAATTTCATTTTGATAGATTATATGAGTTTGTCAGATGTTTTGTTTATATAATATGTTCGATGTGAGGTTCCGTGCTCGAAGAATATGAGTTTTTTGTTGACTATGATAAATAGAGAGATTATATTTGTCGAAAACTTAAAAATTTATGGAAGTCATATTCGGAGATATAAGTGTCTCATTTTACATGTCTCGTAAAATTACAAAGCTGGGTGTGAGATGATATATTGAAAAGCTAAGCACTTCTTTGTTTTATTTCATTTCTTTTGCTTTGGAGATACAATTCATTGACTCTTAGCTGTTGATCGGTTCAACTCACTAATTTACATTGTATTTAGAGTATTACTGGTTTTCATAGGTCACGTCCTATAATTATTCCGTAAAATAACAATTTTTTTAATATACTATTTAATTAAGAGTTTAACATTTCAAAAACGTCGAATAAAAGTTTAAAACAACTTCAGTCATTTACCCAACAGGAAGTCTTTAACAATTTCAACAATATTACTAGAGAAATTTTTATTATAGTTAATCAAACAAGAATCTCCCTCTTTCTTCTTCTTTTTTAATTAATCACTGATATCCAATCTATTGACCGATTAATCCAGATCGAATTTTGCGGTGGTGACTTATACCTGTATAGAGGTGGAGGAGGTGGTGATGGATACACGTATGGAAGTGGAGGAGGTGATGCATAGTAGTACGGTGGTGGTGGATCACGTCCACAAGAATCGTGATCGGCCGCTACATTGCTGATTATCAAGCACATTACCAAAGCAAATGCCAAGTATGGCCAAATCTTCTCCATCTAGGGCAGAACAAGACACTTAAATGTAATTTTCACTACTTTGCACTTCTATTGTGCGCAAAACAATGGCGAGGTTGATGGTTTTTAGTATAAACTACACATTTAGTACATAAATTATTAATTTTGATCCCTTTTAATATCCCAAACTTTTAATTTTTTTAAAACGATACTTAACGTTTAATATTTGTTTCATTTTAGCATCCTACTGTTGAAAACTTAATCCATTTAGTACCTAAACTATTAGTTTTGATCCGTTTTAGTACATAAACTTCCATTTTTTCAAAATTAACATTAAATTTTGAACAGTGTACTAAAACGAAACAAAAATTAAATTTTAAATATAACTTTTAAAAAATAAAAACTTAAGTATTAAAACGAATAAAAAACGGATAATTTAAGCATTAAACATATAATTTATCCTATCTTTATAGTGCAATATCCGATAACCAAATGAATTTTAATATGAGATACGAAATTTGAGGAATGGATGTCACATCCCACTTGCTTCAGTAAGATTTTTGTAATTGAACCTTGAAGCAGTCTGAAAATTTCTGAACCAGTTCTCTCCTTGACCTTAATTTATTTAATAACTAATTGTATTTGGTGTTACGTTTATGAACCAGTTCGCTCCTAGACACAGTCAATGTAAAATAAAAGTCGTCAGTTTTCTGGGTTTAAAATAATATTTAAGAGTGACATAAAACTGAAGCAGTAGGAATGTGCAGGCTCTAAAAATTGTTTGAAAGTGTATTTTATTATTTAAATCAAACTTCGCCATACTTAATTATAGAAGACTTGCGTTTTGGTAAGCCACTAGTGGCATAAAAAATTATTTGTAAAAAATCAACTACTTGAGCTATATTTTAGCTTTAATTCTAGGGTAGACTACACTGGTTACCATTAAACTATTATCGGTGATTAAAACTCGACTCGACTCAAAAATCGATTTTTTCAATTCGATTTCAAAATACTCAACTCGAATTTTTTTTGTTTTTTGCTCAGTAATATAAAATTTTATTTATTAAAACTTAAATTAATTAATAAATAAACATATAATTATGATACTTAATGTTAATATAAAAATTTAATTTAAAATTAATCACTTCAATTTTAGATATGAGAAAAATTTAATTTAAATTTAAATTAATTTAATTTTAAAATAACTTTAATAAATAATTTAATTAATTCAAATTTAAGTAACTAATTTTAAACATAACTATTACGATATTATTAATGATATATATTTATAATCCAATTTTAAGAATTATATTAGAACACTTCATATATGTAATTTTATCTTTCAGATAATTTAAAATTTGTTGCGGCGTAATTTATAGCGTGTTGCGGTGTTAGGTAACGGTTTTTGACCGCAACAATCATGATACGATTTCCTTATCGCGTTGCGCTGATATTGCGTCGCGGTAACCTTAAAAAACGTTACAATACGGGCATTATGCTGCGTTGTGGCCGCAATTTAGTACTACGATGCTAATCTCTCATAAGCAGGACGTTGAGTTACAACCTCTCTAAATGAATTCAAGAGTTCAGTCAGTCGTACTGCGGAACCTATCTCTATTCCATCATCCTTAACATTTAAAATATTGAGTTCAGGAACATGTGCAACAGAGATCAAAACTTTATATGGAATTCTCTTCAGCCTCATCTCGATACCAACTTGAGTGTTACCTACTAGCAATTTTACATTCGGGTATTTCTCCTTCAACTCAAGCACATCTCTAATTGTTAAGGGACGATACCATTTAAGGCCTCCCAGTCCACTCAAATTTAAAGGAGTTAATTTCCTTCGTAACAGCTCAGGAGGAAAAATAAGTTCTTTATCTGTATATGTGCTTCCATCTACCTCACTGTTAAATAAAGGTTTATACCTAGTACCATCGACAGATTGATCGTTGGTGTCTACATCATGTACAGTTTTCGACCCACAGGAACATGGCTTGCCTGTTGAAGGACAAATAAACGAACCTTCCTGAAGGCTAAGTAAAGATGTATCTGCATATAATGCATCACTAGTTTTAGAAAAAAATTCGAAATGAATCAACAATTGATCTGTAACCAGTGTAACGACACAAGTTTCCAGCAAGAGATTCTTCAATTAGCTCTTCGGTAGGAGGTGTTTTACTTGACCGCAACAATGCATACAATGACATGATAAATCCAGGACTGCAAAACCCACATTGGGAGCCATGAGAACGTGCCAATGATTCCTGCAGAAATCTATGAAAGTCGCAATGGAATAGTGGAACATTCTTTCCTTTAAGGATTCTTGTTGGTTTTTATAGCATATTTCATATATATGTTCAAATCATTTGAATCAGACATATCGTAGTTCCTCTTATCTTTCCTGTAATCTTAACAATACTTTTATCAAACTAAGTTTTTAAAAAAAAGGGTAGTAGCACAATTTTGAAGAAAATTAAAATCCAGATGTTTGGAATTGCCGTTAATGTCTATGGTATGCTCTTTTTGCAGGTTGTTGGTGGATTAGGTCTTTCATGGCAAATGTCATTTGGCATTCTGGTTTTTCTCTATTTCTACACACATTACTTCTTTGCCTGTGTAGACGCTCATATCGGTGCGATGTTTAAGGCCTTCCTGTCTGTGGCTAGTGCTTTGGGTACTCCTTCGTATTTGGGAGCCCTTGTTCTATCATTCCTCTCCAACCTTAAGGGCGGCATTACTCATTACGGCATCGGATCCGCACCAGTTTTCTATGGGGCTGGGTATGTACCATTAGCCAAATGGTGGGGTCATGGATTCCTGATATCCATCGAGAATCTGATCATCTGGCTCGGAGTTGGAGGCATCTGGTGGAAAGCTCGTAGTAAGGCAAGTAGTCATTAAAAGTTGCAAACAATGAGCTACAACAATTTCTCACCCAACTTTGGAGATTACAGCTTCTTCTTCACATCGAAAGCAGGTTTGTCTATGATTCTTTACCTTCCAGAAATAATCTTACTGCTGGGCTTTAGAGAGTATTGGAAAAAGAACATGCATTTGACGTGCAAGTGGACAAATTAGAGCAATACCACAAATTTTGCATTTATATGAAAGATTGTTGGCTCGAATGTGAGTATTTTGGTTTATGGTGATGCAGTTACAGTAAAAATTGTGAGTATTAGGACATGGCGAGTTATATGACATGGCGAGTTATATGATATAAAACTTGACCCGACCCGTTCCGAAATTTTATATCATATAACTCGCCATGTCCTAAGCCTCGAAATTAAAAAAAAAGCTCCTATAAGATCGGGTCAAGACCCGGGTTCGAATATTTTGATCATCTCTAATTATACAAGTGGAGTAGAAATTGAATCGGTTCAAGTATTATATAAGATCGGGTCAAGACCTGGATTCGAATATTTTGATCATCTCTAATTATACAAGTGGAGTAGAAATTGAATCGGTTCAAGTATTAATATAAAAAGAGTTCATTGGTAACAACAGTGAATGCCATTAGCATGCCTCTCTTTAATAAGTTTCTACTTGTTTTTTTAATATTTAAACATTTTCTGTATATATTTTCATTCACTTTCTAATATAGTATTAGATTTAATATTTTAGAATTACTGCAAGTGGAAGTGGTAGTGCGAGTTCAGGTTTTTTAAATAAACAAACCCAATCTTTGTAGTTTAATATTTTACAGGGGAGTATGGACCAGTAGGAGATGGCGTGGGTAGAATCGTTTACAATTTGACATTTGAACGTTTACAACTCTAACGTTGTTGATGTTCGAATTCAAGACCTCAAAAAATAATAATAATTATTTTATCATCGAGATTTCTTGATTTGTGCTTCTCACCATTTTTTACGTTACGAATCACAATCATTTACCGCCTTTTAGATTTTACGTATCCACAATAATTGTTCTTTTCCCCATGGTTAAGCCAAACACACTTTGTCAAAATTATTTTATTTTTCATTCATTTATTAATTTTAATTATTTAGATAAAATAATAAACGAACATATTTTTTTGTCTTTAATCTCTTTTATTTTATTTTCTATTGATAAGTTAAAATAATATAATGTATAAAACAAGATTTAATTTATTTGTGAAATTACACTAATAAACTTGATCACTGATTATATTTAGTGTAATTAGAAAAAAAAATTGTTAAGCCTATGATATAATCTCAGCTTCTTAAAAAGAAATTATCAATGCAGCATACGCGGTTTCCACTTCATTCACGCTATGAAAATTCATATATTATCGAGAAAACATTTAGTGCTCGGAGTAAAGTGTACAGTTGAAGCTCACGTTAATGGTTTTTCAAGGCATGATAATAGAAGTATCCTTAATGTTTGTATAAATAGTTATTTTGTCCTCATCTTTTTCTTAAAGCATTTTATTGAACGTTTCATTTTAATATAAAATAACCCTTGATTGGAAGAAAATCGTTAGTTTACTAGCGATTAATGCTTCCAAAAAAAAAGATCGGGGGTAAAGTAACTATTTGTGCAAATATTGGGGTAATTTTGTTATTATGTCTTTTCTAATATATTTTTATCTTTTAGGGTAAAGTACACAAATGACTCCATGACTATAGAGTATTGCTTTATTGAGTCATCTGCCTATTAAAAGTTACAAAATGATCATCTGACTATAGGACGTTGCTTTTTAAGTTCACTGACTATTAAAAGTTATAAACGATCACATGACTATTTATTGTGTTCCAGACTCGTATTTTTTCATTAGAAAATTGATTGTTGTTTGAACTAGACGTTACATGCTGAGTGGAATATGGTAGTCGTTTGAGGTTATGGGTTCATATTATATCACATTTCAGTCATTAGGTTAACGTCCAACTCAAATTGACATCAATTTTTTAACAGAAAATGATGAGTTTGGAACACAATGAATAGTCGAGTGGTCATTCTGTAACTTTTAATAGTCAAGGGACATAAAAAAGCAGCGTCATATAGTCAGAAGACAACTTTGTAACTTTTAATAGTTAGAATACTCAATAAAACAATACTCTATATCAAGGGACCATTTGTGTACTTTATTCTATTTTTTAATAATTGAATAATGTTTATCAATAAAGAGTAATATATGTGGTTGTAAAAAAGGGTGTTGGGGTCAATTTTGGTCCAAAATCTTAGTTTGGAAAATTAAATTGGAACAAAGATATGTCATCTTTCATTGAATTTAATCACGCAAAAGAATTAAAATTAAATTGATATAGTAATAAATTTATATCAATTAAAATTTATGTTAAATTAGTAAAAACTTTCGGAAATTATTTTTAAAATTTTTTTTAATTCGAGATTTTTAGAGAGATGGGAGTGTAGATGATGACGTTACACATCGTATAAAGGCGGGATGACTAAAGTGGAGGGCCGCTACTGGAGTTTTGTGTGACAAGAAGGTGCCTCTAAAACTTAAGGGGAAATTTTATAGAATGGCAATAAGACCAGCGCTGTTGTATGGATCAGAATGTTGGGCAACCAAGAAGGATCATGTAAGGAGGATAGAGGTCGCATAAATGAGAATTCTTCGATGGACATACTGTAGGACTCTGTGGGATATGACAACAAACTCTGCTATTAGGATGTCCTTGGGGGTGGTGCTTGTTTCCGAAAAATTGAATGAGGGAAGACTACGGTGGTTTGGGCATGTCCTTAGGCGACTACCGTCGGATGCGGTCAGGAGGGTAGAGTCGATTACAGTCGACGGTGCCAGAAGGAGAGGACGACCAAAGCGGAAGTGAGAAGACTGCTTGAGATCTGATTTGATGGATTTAGCCCTTACTGAGGACATAACCTCTGATAGGAAAGTATAGAGACTTAAGACTAGGGTAGTCGAGTAGTGTGAGTCACATCTTTAGGATGTATCATCTCTGTCTTCTTTTAATACCTTTGTAGTAATTTCCATGACTTCTACTTTTTATACGTTTCTGTTATTGGTATTTATGAAGGCTTAGAACTGGGCTTGCTATCGTTGACTTCTGTGTAACATTCTCTTCACTTTTAAATTTAGTCGGGTCTTACGTTTCTGTCTATATGCAGAGATTTTTTCGCAGGGATTTATTTACAGAGATTATTGCCCATTACAAACGCGCATATGATATTAATGATATTAATGACTGCATATGAATATTGTTCAACTATGTATTTACGTATTTATTTATACATGCATTGCATTTTATCTATATTTTTAATTTTCTGATTGCCGGAGGTCTTCCACGGAAGCTACTCTCAACTGGCGTTGGGGGCAGCCTACTACCCTACCTTCCCCCTTATCCCATTACATATGGGAATTGGGTTTTGTTGTTGTTGTCTTTCTTGACACTCGATCGAAATATTTAAGAAATTTATGTCATTCGAGCACATTAATATCATAGTCCCTAGAGCATCTATAATGCATAAGGTAAGACATATGACATATGACATACACATGTGATTTATCAATGCAAAATTGAAGATATAAAGATTAAATCTATCTAAATTACTGACGTATAAATAATCATAATAACCTTATGAATAGGGATGAGCATGGAACCCGAACTTGACGAGTTTCGACCCGATCTGATCGAGCCGGATTTTAAAAAAAATCGGGGTCGGGTCGGGCTAGGTTTCGGGTTTACCCAACCCGATCCGAAAAAATATATAATTTTACCTTATATATTTAGGAATAGTTACAATAATGCCCCTTCATATATTATTTTTTTTCAATTAAGTCACTATTTTTATTGAATAAAAATAATTTTTTATTTCGGGTCGGGTCAGATTTTTAAGTTATATATCGGGTCGAGTGAAAACTTGTTTTGGTCCGGTTCTGGTCAGGTGAAAACTTGTTTTGGTTGGATCAGGTCTTAGATGGATGGCTCCTTATTCTTGGGTAGGGTGGAAAAAAAACCCGACTCATACCTATTTCTACTTATGAATGACATTATTAATTAAAATTATTATTACAAATATTCCACGTCACGAAGAAAGAGACTCTGATCTATATTATCTTAATTTTTAATACAAATTAAAAGAAGTAATTTTCAAGTATAGATATAGTAGCGTCATTCGACAATAATATTACAAATGTAACCCCCTAGACCCGGCCTATGCGTTTCGACTAAGTCTAGTTGATCACATTATAATTATTAAAGACATTTTTCGCAACCGTTATTCCATCAATATAAAATCACATTATAAATAACATGAAATTATAAGCAATTTATACTATCAAAATCCAACTCGTAAATATAGTACAAATAAATAATAATTTAATTTAAAACATGTCTTCAAATTCAAAATCACAATAAACCGAGCAGTAGTAGCAAAAGTGTTATCATTATAAAATCCGATATTTTAAAATAAGGTCCATGTCACCAAAATAAAGTCAACTTGCCAGATAAAAACATTACAATCTGATTTACTTCAAGAGATATGTTGATCCTCCAAGTGCTCGAACCAAGGTATCTACCCAACAGTATCTGAAAGGGGGAAAACATTTTCAAAAGGTGAGCTAGGCTCAGTGTATCCCAACATTTCCATAAAATCACAATAGGTACAAATCATAGTCCAGTAATCTCACAAATTCGTAAAAGAGTTTAACTTTTTGAAAATCATAGTTTAAACCCTTTTCTGGTACACCATCAGTAGTTCCCAAAATTATTTTCCATATAGCTTACTTTATGCACATAGCAAAAAAAAAGCCGACTTAAGGATATGCTCTGAAGCTTGTATCCTTAAGCCCAAGTCAATAAGTCCATATAGCTTACCCTAAGCACACAGCAAAGGAAAGCCGACCTAATGAAACATCTTGGGGCCCTCAAGAGTCACATTAGGCCCAGTTAGCTTGATCAGAGCTATTTCATCGTAATTCAATTCCAAAAATTCAATTGCACCGTGACATAAATTCCATAAATCCAAAAACATGGTAATCATATACCATTTCAAAACAAAAATTAGATAGCAGCCATATTCCATAAATTGTCACATTAAATTGGTGCATCCATAAAACAATAACCAATGAATTCGGTGTACCACATATTAAAACCAATAAAACAGTTCAATAATAAGTAGGGAACACACCTCGACAATAGATTCAAATAACAAATCTACTGATTGCTGGTTTCACCACGCTCTGCTACAGTTTTCGAACGGGTGAATACTGGCACACGTGGTTTAACTGATCTAGAAAAGCTGGGTCGAGCTGTCGAACGATCCGGAGAGTCTCTTGTACCTTCAAACAATAATATTTATCAGTCTCAAATCCTATTTAATTGTTCAAAGCTAAACTTCTTAAGTATATACGCATTTTTCGGGTTTGACTATCAATTTGAGGTATTTCGAGTCTGAATTTGGCCAAACAGATTGCGGAATCGGAATCAGGGCGTCAAAAAACATAAAGTATGACTTTTCGAAAATTCAAATTCTTGGTCAAAGTCAAAGTCAACCACTTTGACCGTAGATTTGGAGACCTTCGGATTCGAATTTGAAAAAACGGACCACGAAAACGGATTTGGCACGTCGAAAACTATCAGGATAGGTATACTCGGAAAAGATTAACGGTCGTTTAATGCTCGGTCAAAGCCATTTTAAGTTTTTGTCAAAGAAAGTCAACGGTCAACGGTCGGGTCGGGTCGGGTCAACGGCCGGGTCGGGTCAAACAGGTCAAACCGGTTCAGACCGGTCAAACCGGTTCGAACCGGTTGAAAACCGGTTAAACCGGTTTCCAGCAGCCACTCGCCCTGCGGCGGCGCGTGTGGCGCGTGAGGCGTCCTCCGGGGCCCTAAAAATCCCGGAAAATTTTCTAAAAATTATTTTGAGCGATTTCAAGATACTTACAACGATCGGTTCAAATTTTTGAACGGCGGAGAGCTCGATTTCAAATCGGCCGAATCTTTGACTGCACCACCTCCTCACGCGCCGCCGTCTACGGCGGACAAGGTTGACACCGGTGAACTCGGAACGGCACAAGGAACACGATGGTGCGGGAGGTGTCGTAAACGGAGCAACGATCAGCGGTGAATTTAAGATTTCCTCGGCGATAGAGCTAACAAAACCGTCGCTACTTTGACTGGAAATTCCCGACGTTTGGCCGCGTTTCGCTTCAATTAATTTGAAGGGTTTGTTCCTCGCTCGATGATGAACACAACGGTGGGTTTAAAACGATGATCGGAATTTGGACGGCGTCGGAATCGGAGTTGGAAACTGCGTATGGGAAAGGAAAATTGGGAGCATTTTGGTTCTGAAAATCAGAACCAAATGTACGCTTATAATCAAAGCTGCCGACAGTTTTAGGGTAAATTCAAGGCTTGGTCCTTGGATTTCCTTCACTTCTAAAATGGCCTATAAACTCTCATAAATTTTGATTTAGTCACCAACAATTTACCAATTTTCACAATTAACCTCCAAT
This sequence comes from Hibiscus syriacus, assembly GCF_006381635.1. Classification (NCBI taxonomy): domain Eukaryota; kingdom Viridiplantae; phylum Streptophyta; class Magnoliopsida; order Malvales; family Malvaceae; genus Hibiscus; species Hibiscus syriacus. Next base: position 585,309 of record NW_024062730.1, read on the forward strand.
TTCAATTAAATATTATTTTGTAAATATTCGGGTTGTTACAATTCTCCCCCTCTACAAGAAATTTCGTCCTCGAAATTTACCTTATGAGAATAGTTGAGGAAACGGAGCCTCCATTGACTCCAATGTCTCCCAAGTAGCTTCTGAGGGGCCTCGATTACTCCACTGAACTTTGACCATTGGAATTCGTCTATTCCGAAGAACTCGTTCATCTCTCTCCAAGATCTGAATGGGCTCCTCTTCATATAACAAATCAGGTCTCAACTCTACTTCTTCAACCTGAATAATGTGACCCGGATCTGGACGGTATCTCCTCAACATTGATACATGAAAGACATCATGAATACGACTTAGCTCAGAAGGCAACTCAAGCTGATATGCAACAGGTCCTACCCTCTTCAAGATACGAAATGGTCCAATAAATCTTGGACTCAATTTACCCTTACGCCCGAATCTCAATACTTTCTTCCAGGGTGAAACTTTCAAAAAGACCCGATCTCCCACTTCAAACTGTATATCCTTCCTTCTTTGATCTGCATAGGATTTCTGCCTATCAAATGCCTCTTTCAGACGGTCACGGATTAATCTGACTGTGTCCTCCGTCTCTCGCACTAACTCAGGTCCCAACGTTTTCCTATCACGCAACTCAGTCCAACAGATTGGAGTGCGACATTTACGCCCATAGAGCGCTTCATAGGGTGCCATACAAATGCTGGTCTGATAACTGTTATTGTAAGCAAATTCAGCCAACGGCAAAAAGTTCTCCCAACTACCATGAAAATCGATTACGCAACCCCGCAACATATCCTCCAGAATCTGAATTACTCTCTCAGATTGACCATCAGTTTGTGGATGAAAGGATGTACTATAATCCAATCTTGTTCCCAAAGCCGTATGTAACGCCTTCCAAAATCTCGAAGTAAATCTCAGATCTCGATCAGAAATAATAGACAATGGAACACCATGCAATCTGACAATCCCTGAAATATACAATCTTGCCAGCTTATCCAAAGTATAATTTACTCGCACCGGAATGAAGTGAGATGACTTTGTAAGTCTGTCAACAATCACCCAAACTGAATCTTTTTTCGAAGGAGTCATCGGCAAGCCAGTAACAAAATCCATAGTAATACGCTCCCACTTCCATTCAGGAATCTTGATAGGCTGTAACAAACCTGATGGATGTTGATGTTCTGCCTTAACTTTCTGACAAGTCAAACACCTAGCCACAAAGTCAGATATGTCTTTCTTCATACCAATCCAATAATACTTCTCTCTCAAATTCCGGTACATCTTATCTCCTCCGGGGTGCATAGCATATGGACTACTATGAGCCTCAGAAAGGATAGTCTGCCTCAACTCAGCATCATCAGGCACACAATATCTACCTTTAAAGCATAAAACTTCATCCTGATCAATTGCGTAATCTGTGTTTGTCCCCTGCTCTACTTGCTCAAAGATGGAAAGCAATGAGCTATCAAGGGGCTGCTTAGCTTTGATCTCATCAACCAAGGTCGGCTTAACTTGCAATTCTGCTAACAAAGTGCCATCGTCATATAAATTCATCTTGGCCATTAAAGACCTCAACTCTGATACCGTCTTTCGACTCAAAGCATCTGCTACAATGTTAGCTTTACCAGGGTGGTAATCAATCACGCAATCATAATCCTTTAGGTGCTCTAACCAGTGACGCTGTCTCAAATTAAGTTCCTTCTGGGTCAGAAGATACTTTAAGCTCTTATGATCTGTGAAAATGTAACACTTCTCTCCATAAAGATAGTGTCTCCAAATCTTCAAGGCAAAAATTACTGCTGCCAACTCTAAATCATGAGTAGGATAGTTACTCTCATGCGGCCGCAGCTGACGGGATGCATAAGCCACCACCTTATTTTCCTGCATTAAAACACAACCAAGTCCTGAATGTGAAGCATCACTATACACTGTAAAATCCTTCCCTGACTCTGGTTGAATCAACACCGGTGCTTGAGTCAAAACCGCCTTTAATTTCTCAAAGCTCTCCTGTTGTGCCTCGCCCCAGTCAAACACCACATTCTTCCTTAACAACTTTGTCAAAGGAGAAGCAATGATCGAGAAGCCCTCAACAAAACATCGATAATAACCAGCCAAGCCCAAGAAACTGCGGATTTCAGATACGTTCTTAGGTCGTTTCTAATTCATAATAGCCTCTATCTTGCTGGGATCAACCTGAACACCTCGCGCAATAATAATATGCCCCAGAAAGGACACTTCTTGAAGCCAAAACTCACACTTGCTTAGTTTGGCATATAGACGATGCTCTCTCAAAGTCCGCAGAACGATCTTCAAATGCTCGTCATGCTCTTCCTCAGTACGAGAATAGATCAGAATATCGTCAATGAAGACCACCACAAATTGATCCAAATATGGTCGGAACACCCGATTCATCAAATCCATAAAAGCTGCATGAGCGTTCGTCAAACCAAAAGGCATCACTAAAAATTCATAATGACCATATCTAGTGCGAATGGTCGTTTTTGCAACATCAGATCCTTTAACTTTCAATTGATAATACCCCGAACGAAGATCAATCTTAGAGAATACAGTAGCTCCTCGCAATTGATCAAATAAGTCATCAATCCTGGGTAATGGGTATTTATTCTTGACCGTCATCTTGTTCAATTTTCGATAGTCAATACATAATCTTAGCGACCCATCTTTCTTTTTCACGAATAGAACTGGAGCTCCCCACGGTGAAGTACTATGTCGGATAAACCCTCGATCGTGTAATTCTTGCAATTGGACTTTCAACTCCTTAAGTTCCTTTGGAGCCATACGATAAGGTGCCATAGAAATAGGTGAAGATCCTGGATAAGTCTCAATCTCGAACTCTACCTCTCTATCAGGAGGTAACCCAGGCAACTCCTCCGGAAAAACATCAGGAAACTCGCTAACTGTACGAATCTCCTCGATCGTGGACAATGCACCTTTGGTGTTCAAAATACAAGTAATGAAGGTCTCATATCCCTTCCGGATCATATGATCAATTTCCATCGCTGAAACTATATTGGAGAGATAACCACGCCGTTCACCAATTAACACAACAGTCCGACCATCTGAAGTCTTCAGAGTAGCCCGCTTGTATTCGCAATCTAGCTTTACCTTGTGTTTATTCAACCAATCCATTCCAAGAATTAGATCGAACTCCCCTAAAGGAAGTTCCATAAGATCAGCGAGAAAAATTTCTCCCTGAACCTCGAGAGGACAACGCCGAAATACTTTATTCACTAATACCTCTTGTCCTACTGGACTTGTAACTGTAACAGTATTTTCAGTGTTCTCGATCGGAATCTGAAGGTTTCGAGATACTGAGCTCGATACATAGGAGTGAGTGGAGCCATTGTCCAATAATGCAAAGTATGGGGTAGAATAAATAGTAAATGTACCTGCAATAACCTCAGGCTCATCTCTGTCATCACGACATCTAGTTGCATAAACTAAAGCTGGCTGTCTAGCCTCAGAAGCTGTTGGCCCTCTATTTTGCTGAGGTCGGGCTCTACTGTCTGTCCTGGACGCTGATCATCGAGTCTTTCCTTGACTACGATCTCTAATTGGGGTCTGTACTGTAGTCTGCGAACGCACAGGAGTTTGGGTAGTGGTCTGCTCAAATGAAACTAATTGAGGACAATCCCTCCGATAATGACCACTAGATCCACACTGATAGCAAAGACCCATCTTCTTACGACACTCTCCTGAGTGCTGTTTACCACAATACTCACAAAGGGGCCCATTATAATACGACGAGGAACCGCCTCGACTGACAGCTAAAGGTGAGGATGCTGCAGGCCTGAAACGTGTATTGCTTCTCTGAGGGGCTGAAGTACGAGTCCTCTTTCCGGACTGTGTTGATGACTCCATCGGGCCTGAAAATTTCTTAGATCGATCTTGATCAACACGCTCTCTACCAGAAGCTAAAACCTCCACCTCTTCCGCATCTTTGGCTCTGCCCACCAGCACATCAAATATCTCATCCTGATGGGTTACAACTTGCCTACGCAGCTCGTATCTGAGTCCAAGGGCAAATTTACGACATCGATATCTCTCCGTAGGTACCATATTGAATCCATACTTCAGCAACTTCAGGAACTCGATCTCATATTCAGAAACAGTCATGTCTCCCTGAACCAGGTCTTGAAACTGTTGTCGTCTCTGAGCTAAGTAGCGCTCTCCCAGAAAACGGCTCCGAAAGCGATCCTTAAAGAAATTCCAGGTCAAACGATCGGTAGGAACACTACTGGTCACTGACTCCCACCAAGTGTAGGCATTGCCATCTAACATCGCCACAGCACCCTGATATCTCTTAGTTGAGTCCAAACCCAACTGATCCATGCGTCTCTCTGTATCCTGGAGCCAATCCTCAGCTTCAGTAGGAGCTCCACCTATCTGTCCCCCAAAAGTTCTAACTCCATTGGCAATCAAAGTCTGCGAAATAGGAACCTCAGATACAACACCAGTAGCTCTGACTGCTCCCTGTATTAACTGCAGAAATTGTCTACCAAAATTCTCATCCAAAGCAACTCCGGTAGACTCTGACTCAATATCGGTCGCTCCTATTATCGGTGTAGTCATACCAATACTAGCGGCAGGAGGCAGATCCGTTGGGGTCGTAGGAGCATGATCACCTATCGGAGGTGGGGGGTCTACCCGTATCTCATCGATCGGATCTGCGAATCTAGCCACTCGACCTCGTCCACGGCTAGTTCGACGACTACGTCTAGCACTCATTTTGATGGATCTCAAGTTTACTACAGAAGATAAAACTTAGGGTTAGATAAGCACTTGGAGTCTCATACATAGTTAAAATCTTAATAACTTTGTGACATGGCCTTAGTAACTCGTTTTGTAAAATATTTCAAAACCGTATTTTCAATGTGGACTCATATACAGTCCGAGGGTTAAAAACCAAAAGCTCTGATACTAATAAATGTAACCCCCTAGACCCGGCCTATGCGTTTCGACTAAGTCTAGTGGATCACATTATAATTATTAAAGACATTTTTCGCAACCGTTATTCCATCAATATAAAATCACATTATAAATAACATGAAATTATAAACAATTTATACTATCAAAATCCAACTCGTAAATATAGTACAAATAAATAATAATTTAATTTAAAACATGTCTTCAAATTCAAAATCACAATAAACCGAGCAGTAGTAGCAAAAGTGTTATCATTATAAAATCCGATATTTTAAAATAAGGTCCATGTCACCAAAATAAAGTCAACTTGCCAGATAAAAACATTACAATCTGATTTACTTCAAGAGATATGTTGATCCTCCAAGTGCTCGAACCAAGGTATCTACCCAACAGTATCTGAAAGGGGGAAAACATTTTCAAAAGGTAAGCTAGGCTCAGTGTGTCCCAACATTTCCATAAAATCACAATAGGTACAAATCATAGTCCAGTAATCTCACAAATTCGTAAAAGAGTTTAACTTTTTGAAAATCATAGTTTAAACCCTTTTCTGGTACACCATCAGTAGTTCCCAAAATTATTTTCCATATAGCTTACTTTATGCACATAGCAAAAAAAAAAAAGCCGACTTAAGGATATGCTCTGAAGCTTGTATCCTTAAGCCCAAGTCAATAAGTCCATATAGCTTACCCTAAGCACACAGCAAAGAAAAGCCGACCTAATGAAACATCTTGGGGCCCTCAAGAGTCACATTAGGCCCAGTTAGCTTGATCAGAGCTATTCCATCGTAATTCAATTCCAAAAATTCAATTGCACCGTGACATAAATTCCATAAATCCAAAAACATGGTAATCATATACCATTTCAAAACAAAAATTAGATAGCAGCCATATTCCATAAATTGTCACATTAAATTGGTGCATCCATAAAACAATAACCAATGAATTCGGTGTACCACATATTAAAACCAATAAAACAGTTCAATAATAAGTAGGGAACACACCTCGACAATAGATTCAAATAACAAATCTACTGATTGCTGGTTTCACCACGCTCTGCTACAGTTTTCGAACGGGTGAATACTGGCACACGTGGTTTAACTGATCTAGAAAAGCTGGGTCGAGCTGTCGAACGATCCGGAGAGTCTCTTGTACCTTCAAACAATAATATTTATCAGTCTCAAATCCTATTTAATTGTTCAAAGCTAAACTTCTTAAGTATATACGCATTTTTCGGGTTTGACTATCAATTTGAGGTATTTCGAGTCTGAATTTGGCCAAACGGATTGCGGAATCGGAATCAGGGCGTCGAAAAACATAAAGTATGACTTTTCGAAAATTCAAATTCTTGGTCAAAGTCAAAGTCAACCACTTTGACCGTAGATTTGGAGACCTTCGGATTCGAATTTGACAAAACGGACCACGAAAACGGATTCGGCACGTCGAAAACTATCAGGATAGGTATACTCAGAAAAGATTAACGGTCGTTTAATGCTCGGTCAAAGCCATTTTAAGTTTTGGTCAAAGAAAGTCAACGGTCAACGGTCGGGTCGGGTCGGGTCAACGGTCGGGTCGGGTCGGGTCGGGTCAACGATCGGGTCGGGTCGGGTCAACGGTCAGGTCGGGTCAGACCGGTCAAACCGGTTCGAACCGGTTGAAACCGGTCAAACCGGTCAGAACCGGTTGAAAACCGGTTAAACCGGTTTCCAGCAGCCACTCGCCCTGCGGCGGCGCGTGTGGCGCGTGAGGCGTCCTCCGGGGCCCTAAAAATCCCGGAAAATTTTCTAAAAATTATTTTGAGCAATTTCAAGATACTTACAACGATCGGTTCAAATTTTTGAACGGCGGAGAGCTCGATTTCAAATCGGCCGAATCTTTGACTGCACCACCTCCTCACGCGCCGCCGTCTACGGCGGACAAGGTTGACACCGGTGAACTCGGAACGGCACAAGGAACACGATGGTGCGGGAGGTGTCGTAAACGGAGCAACGATCAGCGGTGAATTTAAGATTTCCTCGGCGATAGAGCTAACAAAACCGTCGCTACTTTGACTGGAAATTCCTGACGTTTGGCCGCGTTTCGCTTCAATTAATTTGAAGGGTTTGTTCCTCGCTCGATGATGAACACAACGGTGGGTTTAAAACGATGATCGGAATTTGGACGGCGTCGGAATCGGAGTTGGAAACTGCGTATGGGAAAGGAAAATTGGGAGCATTTTGGTTCTGAAAATCAGAACCAAATGTACGCTTATAATCAAAGCTGCCGACAGTTTTAGGGTAAATTCAAGGCTTGGTCCTTGGATTTCCTTCACATCTAAAATGGCCTATAAACTCTCAAAAATTTTGATTTAGTCACCAACAATTTACCAATTTTCACAATTAACCTCCAATTTCAATTAAATATTATTTTGTAAATATTCGGGTTGTTACAACAAAAAATTAAACAGAATCCACACGTAATACTTAAATAAGAAATTGGTTCAAAAAATACTTAAATAAGAATAAAAAATGATTACAGAAGATTCTTAGGTACCCCTGATACTGGTAAAAATTGTTATATGACCAATATCATTGAAGGAATATCTTTTTAATTTATTAAAGGGTTAATTATATGGATGATCACTTATGTTTGTGTTTTGTCTACTTTTAGTCATTGATTTAAAAAAACACACAAGACATGGTCGTTTTTGTTTTTATTTAATTAAGATATGACCACTTTAGTTTTTATTCAATTAAAATGTAGTCACTCCCGAGTCAACTGTAGTTAAATATTTTGATATAATCACACATTTGATCCATGTTATTTACATATTCTCGCAGTTTAGTCATACTTTTAATAAATTAAAATAAATTTAATCATCCAATCGAATGATGACACATGTCGTGCCACTTAGGGGTGTTAAAAAATATCCGACCCGATTGACCCAACCCGTTGATCCGCCAACCATTTAAAAAATACCAGGTATTTATAATAAAAATTCCCAATTTTTCGGGTCGAGTACCTGACCCGTTATTTTTTTCTGGTTTCTAGGTCGGGCTTGGGTCAAAAAACGTTACTTAACCTGGTACCCATTAACCAGATACCCGATTTATTATATATTTTTTATTTTTATTTTTATTTTTATTTTCATTTTATATTGATTTTTTATTCATAATTCTCACATTATTTCACTCTAACATTTTAAAATCTTATTTTCTTAAATTTTGACATCATCTCGTTCTAAATTCTTAATTTATTTCACATTAAAGTTCTAAATTATTTTGAAAATGTTTATTTTAAATAAAAATATTTTATTTTTTCATTTAAAAGTATATAATTTATTAAAAGTATGTCTAAATTGAGAGAATGTGTGAATAAAAGGGACAAAATGTGTGATTATATTAAAATATTTAATTATTGTTAACGATAGTTAACTCGGGTGACCACATATTAATTAAATAAAAAAGAAAGTGGTCATATCTTATGTTTTTTGAAATCAGTGACAAAAAATAGACAAAAGATAAAGATAAGTGACTATCTGTATAGTTAAGCCTTTATTAAAATGGGTGTTGCTTTATTCTCAAATATGGTACTGCCACTTGGAATCCAACTTTGTTGGTACCTTCAAATGTCTGGGAATCTGAGCCTAGAAAAAGAGAAGGAAAGAAATTATTCTAGTGTTTTTTTTATAAATTTAATTTTATTGTCCAATATGCAGAATTCTTCTGCAGAAAAAAATCACAATAATGGGATAAATGATACAAAATATTATCCTAACATTGGGATAAAGGACTGCCTACTTACAATATTATTGGATGGTTAACACCCCAACAATTACAAAGGTAAATATTAATATTATCTAATCTATTTATGTTCCTTCCTCTTAATTGGATACGTACAATCTCCTTAATAGAGTTCAACATTTCTTTCACACTTCTTTTGTTTCCTTGAAACAATCTTCTGTTTCTTTTATCCCATAGTGAGTAGATTAAAGCGCGCCAAGCAAGTTTCAAGATAGTAGTGAGGAGGGATTTACCTTTCCAAGTACTACAGGCCCAGTCTAACATGCTCACCCATCGTAAAGGAGGTGTGCATAAGCCGGAGAGGTTCAGGATATCATTCCACAAGGAAACTGCATGAGGTCATTCGCTGAATAGGTGGTCCCTAATCTCCGTAGCCTCATTGCATAGTATACATGAGTTGTCAGTAATGATTCTCATTCTAAGAAGCCTATATTTAGTTGGGAGTCTGCCAAGAAGCACCATCTATGTAATCATGTTATGTTTTGGAATAGTTCCATAAGAATTTAGCTCCTTTTACCCGAAGTTCTTTCCAGAATCATTTATCTTTTTAGAACCTGTAGATAAAATAAAGATGTCATTTGCCCTGAGTTTCAATAAGCGCCTGATACACCAGCTAGAATTTGCAATATCTTCCATGGACATAAAGTCTTTATCCTTGATAACATAACTTTTAATCCAAGCTACCCACAAAGATCCTTCTCCAGCAAGGATGTTCCTGATAAGTTGAATCATACATGCTTTATTCCATGTTTTGATATCTTTTAATCCAAGTCCTCCTTCAGATTTGGCTTGGCAAATTTTTTGCCAGCTGACTCTTGCTCCAGTGGTTACCTTATCAATGTATTTCCAGAAAAATCTAGAGCAAAGTTGTTCAATCCTGTAAATAATAGTCTGCGGCAAAATTAATTGTTTGCACCAGTAGTTTGCTATACTGAAAAGAACAACTCTGATTAGTTCTAATCTGCCTGCATAACTCAAGTGTTTTCCCGACCAGTGATGAAGCTTTAATTTGATCTTTTCGATAAGAACAACACAGTCTTTTTCAGTGAGTTTCCTTGTGACTAAAGGAACCCCTAGGTATCTGACTGCAAGCAACCATGTTTGAATCTTGTTGATTGTAGAATATGGTCCAGATTTCTGATTGAGATTCCAGTAGTATATAGTTCACATTTGGCAACATTAAGTTTTAGACTAGATATTTCATAGAATTGGTCTAGGACGCTAATGACTCCCGCAACAAATTCGATGTTTCCTTTACAGAAGATTAGTAGGTCATATGCAAAAGAATGTGAGTGAGGCTAATCTTTTTATATTTAGGATGGTATCCAAACAAACCTTTAGCAGTAACCATGTTGAGGATTCTAGAAAGCACATTCATTGCAAGAACAAAAAAGATCAGAGAAAAGGGGTCACCCTGTCTTATTCTACTTGCACCTTTGAAGAAGCCAATCAAACTTCCATTGAAAGAAATAGAGTATCTTGCTTCAGTATAGCAGGTTTCAATCCAACCAATGAAAGAATTAGGGAGCTGTAAAGCCTTAAGGATGGAAGAGATGAAACCCCAGTTAAGAGAGTCAAAAGCCTTTTGTAGATCTATTTTCAAGGCACATCTTGTAGAGATAGTTTTCCTTCCATATCCTCTCACCAGTTCTTGAGCAAAGAGGGTGTTGTCAACAATATTTCTTCCCTTGACGAAAGCTGATTGGTTGAGAGATATTATTCCTAGTAGTAATGTAGTCAACCTTTTGACTAAGATCTTTGTGATTGTCTTGTAAATTACAAAGCAACGAGAAATAGGCCGAAAGTCTCTAACCTTGTTGGGATTAGGGACTTTTGGAACCAACGCAATGGTAGTAGCATTGAACGTCGGAAGGATGAATGTCTCTTGAAAGAAGTATTTAATAGCTTTTACAAAGTCTTCTCCGACCACATACCAGGATGTTTTGAAAAAGTATGGAGTGAATCCATCAGGACCTGGAGCTTTGTCATTTCCCTGGTTGAAAATTGCTTCTTTGATCTCATCACTGGTAACTTCCTTTACAAGATTAGAAGAATAATCTAATGGCAAATTAAATTGCATAAGATCTTTCAGAAGATTAGGATCACAATTTTTTACCCTAGGATCCGCAATACTTAAAAGACCATAGTAAAAATTAGTAACCTCGGAAGCCATTTCATCGAAGGTTTCAAAACTTCTACCTTGGTCATCAACCAGAATCCGGATGATGTCTTTTTTGTTTTTGCTTGAGATAATTGAATAGAAGAATTTTGTACATTTGACACCCTCCTTTAACCATTGAACTTTGACCTTTTGTTTTAAGAACATTCTTTATGCTTCTTCAAGGGATAAGAGCTCATTCTGTAAAATCAGCTCTCTTCCTTTAATGCCTTCTCCACTTAGAGTTGATAGTTGAAGTTGTTCAAGCTTTTTTTCCTTCTGACGCACCCGAGAATAAATATCACTATAACATTCGTTGTTTATGATTCTGAGGCATGGTTTTAGACGTTTAAGCTTTAGGAAGAGGACCTTCATCGGGTTTTCTTGAATGGATGGTTTCTATGACTATCGAACTTCATTTAATAAATTAGGATGAAGAGTCCAGAAGTTGAAAAATTTGAAAGGTTTTGGTCAGTTAGCTTGAGTCTCTCTACTGATCCAAACTAGTGCCATGCAATGATCTGATGCACCAGGTGAAAAGAATTCAACAAATGAGTTATGGAATGTGTTTACCCATGTTGGATTGATAAGCACCCTATCAAGCTTCTTTGCAAGAAAAGTGTGTTGTTGTTTGTTACTCCAGGTGAATAATGGACCAAAGAAAGGATGGTCTTGTAGGTGGAGATCTTGAGAGATCTTGAGTGACTTATTGAAAATCCTTCATGTCTAGTGTTAGTGATGGACCCATAAGCTCGAAGTATGAGCTTTCCTTCGATTGCAAGATGAAATTGAAGTCTTCCCCTAAGATCCAAGGTAAGGATCCAAAATATGTTTCCAATTCACGTAGATGTTGCCAGAGTTGCCTTTTAATTATACCATCATTGCTTACGTAAATAGTTGTAATGATTAAGGGAACACCCTTAAAAGAGCCTCTGATGGTAATGGACTGAGCTGAAGCTTAGCAAAGAGACATGTCTAAGCCTTTTTTCCAAAGAATCCAAATCCTCCCATTTGAAGCAAATTCGTAGTTTAAACATGTATTCCATTCCATAAAATTGGAATTAAAAATTTCCACGAATTTCTCCAATTTAACACGGGTCTCCAATAAGCACAGTATGTCTACATTATTTTGATAAGCCATTTGTAGGACTTTTCCTAGTTTTAGAGGATTATTTAATCCTCTAATATTCCAGAAAACTACTAATCAGAGAGAATGAGGGTCCGTTGTAACCCCTGAGCACGACATGTTGGACTTTTTGCGTTGTCTAGGTGAGCTTTCTTTTTTATTTTGAGATCATTAATCAAATCTGCTACACCTTGAGAGGTTGTTCGAATTTTCCTCCCTTGGTCTTCAATGATTGGTGGATTTTTGTCCACTTGTTTGAGCAATTCAAATTTGTTTTGCGATCCAGTGAATGAGCCTTTTTCTTTAACTTTTGTTGGCAGTCCTCTTCTCCTTTTTGGAATTAAAATGTTGGAATTTTCTTCGGTTGTCCCAATAGAGTCGGTTCTTTACAGTTCATGTTCTACTATTGATTCATTGAGTGCACATAGCTTGTCTGCATGATTATCTCGCTCCAATGTGAAAGGTAGGTCCGAATTCAATTGATCTCCTCCTGTAGCTTGGACTTTCGATGATGTATTTATTGCCGTGGGGACCAATTCATTTTCAATTTGTTTATTCGTTGCATGCACTTGGATATTCAATTGGTTATCTATCTGATCTCCAATGTGAAAGGTGGAGCCGAATTCATTGGTATCCTCCTGTAGCTTGGACATTTGTTGTCGTGGGGACCAATTCTTTTCCAATTTGCTTATGCGTTGAATGCACATAATTTTTCAATTGATTGTCTCGCTCCAATGTGAAAGGTAGGGCCGAATTCGATTGATCTCCTCCTGCAGCTTGGACTTGCGGTGCAACATTAGGATCTTGAAGAACCGGTTCCTGTAGGGCATCAATACCGCCAATATATTCGACTTCCAGGGAAGAAATATTTCCTCTCTTTTTTCTTCGAATTTTCAAAGTTTCTGGGACATTAGGAGATTTTTCTAAGCATCTTTTTTCGTTATATCCGAAGATTTTGCATTTTCTACAACAAGGGTAACCAGGGAACTTCAACAATAATTGATGTTGCTTTTTCATTGTTGAGAATGACATCCACAAATTTAAGGATTTCTTCATTCACCCCAATTTCAATGTAAATTTTTATAAATTGAAGTCTTGATTTGCCAGTAATTAAATCCATAGATAATGGAACTCCTATAGCACTGGCAATGTAACTTAATCCTATTCTCGAGAAAAATTCTAGAGGTACGTTATATAAATGAACCCAGATTGAGATAGTCGATAAGTCAAAGTCGAATCTTTTTTAGTTTGGTTCCCATTTTGAGGATCAAAGGTTTGTTTATAATGTGTCAGAGACCATTTTCTAAAACTCAATCTCTAACCGATTTGAAATTGAAAGAAAAAAATATAGAGGTTATTTCCCGCTAAACTAACCTTAACATGAATTCTTTGTAGTGGCTTCTTCCAAATATTATTGACAATCCTTTGCATAGAAATAAAATTAGAGGCAGTTCCAAAAAATTGTCCAACCAATGAGAGTTTTCATTCAGCAATACCAGCATCAAATACCTCTGGAGGAGGTTGAACTGATGGGATCCCTTCACGCGATTTCGGTGAAAAATACTCTAAGATGAACACCCGAACAATTTCCTCCACTCCAAAACGCTATGAAGAAAGGAAAAGGACAGGATGAGGAATCGGAAGGAAAGTCTGATGAAACCACCGGAGAGACGACGGGAATCTCAGATTCCGATAGACCTGCTAACATGCACAAGAGAGCCCGTTCTTTTTTTCTTCTAGTGTTCTTTACAAGACTTCTGTCTTCATTTCTAACAAGACGAAATGCATCCTTCTAGACTCTACCACACACTGTTCTTCCCTCTCTTTCTTCTTTCTGATAGTGATACCACCCCAAATTTGCTGGCAAAGTTTCTCTGTGCCCTTTTATTTTGTTTTGACGAGTGATTTTGACTAGCTCGGTTTAATATGATGCTTCTTCTGGAATTTGAGTTAGGTACGAAAATTTATGGTTCTTGATTTTTTTTCTTCCGGTTGTTGTGGAAAATTTGCTGATAGAGGTTGTTCAATATATTATAAATTATTATGTTTTCCCCCCAGGTGTTCAACAGCAATGATGACTGAAGAAAATGAGCTATACCCCTCTGTTGTTAAGATGAGATTTCCCATTTTTATTTTCTTCAGGGATATCAGGCATGTTTTCCCAGAATTTGATTTGCTTGCATTTATAATAAAACTTGTTTATTTATAAATTGATCGACAATGGTTTTAATGAACTGAGAATTTGGTGTTTGGTATTCTGCAATTATGTGAGAAGACATGTTTTTAAACTGGACGAGCTCGGATCGGAGATTGCACAGATTGCTTTGCCTGCAGCTCTTGCTTTGACTGCCGATCCTATTGCTTCTCTTGTCGACACTGCATTCATCGGCCAAATAGGTATGTTCTTTCATGTTATGTACCGGTTGATGTTGTTTTATGCATGGCAAGACTTGGACTAGGCTTTATCGGATTCATGTAGGTGCTGTTGAACTTGCTGCTGTGGGAGTCTCTATTGCCTTGTTCAATCAAGTCTCGAGAATTGCGATTTTCCCTCTCGTTAGCGTCACGACTTCTTTCGTGGCCGAGGAAGATACGATCGGAAGAGCGAGCTCCGAAGCAAAAGAAAGTGATTGCTTGGAAATAGGTTCATGTTTAGATACCGAAAGCAATGAGTTACTGGCGCAAACGGGTATGATTGTTCTGATTGGTTTCGTTTAAAAAGTTTGAACATGAGAATCTTAGGTAATTCTCTGCTGTTATGATCTTTTAGAGGCTAATGACGGTCTTGGCCGACCGAAAACACATGGAAGCTGCTTTGATGTTGATAAATTTGAACCTGAAAGAAGGCACATTCCATCAGCTTCATCAGCACTGGTTATTGGTGGCATCCTTGGTCTCCTCCAAGCCATATTCCTGATTTCCGGAGCAAAACCTCTGTTGAACTTCATGGGAATCGGTTCAGTAAGTACTCAGATTGAGACGACAACGACAACGGTCTCTCGAACCTCTATTTTTGTTGTCTTAATATTAGTGACATCGGATTTGTCGATTTGTGTAGGATTCGCCTATGCTAAACCCTGCACAGCAGTACTTGACATTAAGGTCACTAGGTGCTCCAGCAGTTCTTCTCTCGTTAGCTATGCAGGGTGTCTTTCGAGGATTTAAAGACACTAAAACTCCTTTATATGCCACTGGTATATCCTATTAATAGAGTTTCAGATACCGTTTCAATCTACCGACTGTTTTTAAACGATTCTCGTCCTAATCTTAGTTGCAGGAGATGTAACAAACATCATTTTGGACCTGATATTTATGTTTGTTTTGCGTCTGGGTGTCAGCGGTGCAGCCATTGCTCATGTGATATCTCAGTAAGTTACATCCAAATCATCGACCAGCGATAGGTTTATCATGCTATATATACACATTCATTTGCCTGTTAATGTGTATGGTAATTGCAGGTACCTTATTTCGGTAATACTCTTGTGGAAGCTAATGAGTCAAGTTTACCTCTTACCCCCTAGTTTAAAACATCTACAATTTGGTAGATTTCTGAAGAATGGTAACTTTAATTTCACTTCAATCCAGTCTCAAATATCGACATTGTTTTCACTTGAGTTTTTGTACTTTCGAGTAGATCGAATTACACATCCCTTACCATTTATATGTTCGACTTCAGGCTTCCTATTGTTAATAAGGGTTATGGCTGTTACATTCTGTATCACCCTGTCAGCGTCGATGGCTGCCAGACTGGGATCGACATCCATGGCTGCATTTCAAGTATGCTTGCAGGTTTGGCTGGCGACTTCTCTTCTTGCCGACGGGTTGGCCGTAGCTGGACAGGTAACAATGACTGCATTTTTGCTGCTGTTCTGCCGTTTTGGAAGTGATAAACGCTTTCATTATTGTAATTTAACTGCTTTCTGGTACTTCCAGGCAATACTTGCAAGTTCGTTTGCGAAAAAGGACTATGAGAAGGCAACGGCCACCGCGTCTCGAGTATTGCAGGTGACATATATCCTAATTCATATTCATAGTACCGTAAACAGCGAGTGAGACTTCCTGATATTCCTAAAAGTCTATGTACATTGGGTGTAGTTAGGATTGGTTCTAGGGTTGATACTTGCAGTCATTCTTGGCGGAGGACTGAGTTTCGGAGCGAAAATATTTACAAAAGATGTTGATGTCCTCCTACTCATCGGTACAGGCATTCCAGTAAGTACCATATCAAATTTCAACCTTCCTACTTTCAAACCCGAAACATCATCCGAAATCGGGACCTAATGTTCGTTAATCTCCGGTTTCTGATCAGTTTGTTGCAGCAACTCAGCCCATCAATTCATTAGCATTTGTTTTCGATGGTGTCAACTTTGGAGCATCCGACTTTGCATATTCTGCCTTATCCTTGGCAAGTCTACGTATTATCTCCATTCGACATCCATGAAAAAGCTCGATTTAACGACTCTAATCGAAGCACTTGTCGATTTCGAACAGGTTCTTGTAGCGATTGTCAGCATTATATGCCTATGCATCTTCTCCAAAAGTCACGGATTCATCGGACTCTGGATAGCTCTGACGATATATATGAGTCTTCGAGCGTTTGCTGGGTTTTGGAGGTAAATTTTCCATGTCCAGTACGACGACGAGATTCGTATTTAACACACACACATTCAAGTCCGAGTAACGTAGAGAGAATTAAAACTGAAAAAATGTATGGTGCATTTGCAGGATAGGAACAGGAACAGGGCCTTGGAAGTTTCTGAGGGGCATCATGTAACTTGGGATGTTAAGGTACGGCATAACTAATATACGGCTAAGGAAGTGCGCTATCAGAAATGTTAATATTTTTTTAACATTTCCGGTAAAACGCTACTTAAAACATAATTTTTTCTACCGAAAATATTAATATTAGATGTTATCTAAATGTTATTTTTTTACCCGTTTTTTTACCGGAAATTAGATAACAAAATTAATATTTTTTATAGAAAAAAAATAATGTTTTAGGTAACGCTTTACCAGAAATGTTAGAAAAAACATTAACATTTCTGATAGTGTCTTTCCTTAGCCATATATTATGTTGTCGTACTATAAAATTATCCTCTATGTTTTTGATAACTTTAATAGCCTTCATCCGTATCTGACTAGAATTCTTTTGAAGCGCATAAACATTTGTATATTGGGTCGGATTAGGGATTTTTTTTTTTAACTTTTAAAATTTTAGAGCGTAAATTTGAACTTATAAAATTTCAAGAGATGAAAATATATTTTTAATAAAAAATACATAAAAAATTAAAATATATAATAATTTTAAAATTTCGTCAGTCCCTGCTTTTATATTACAAAAAAATGTACTATGATGTTAGGCTAAAAAGGAAGAGAAAATATTTGTCTACAGTATTGATTTGTTTTATGTTTTCAAGTATAAGAAAAAACAATTTAAACTTTCAAGCAAAAGAATATTATTTATTCTAATATATTAATTAAGTATTTTGAAATTTAAATATGATTAATTTTATTTTAAAATATATAACATATATTAAAATAATTTTGCATTAAAATATTTTTTATTAATCTATTCTATATTGGGGTGCTTATTGAGCGAGTTGATCGTGAGTTAGGCAATATACTTGACTCGTGCTCGTTAAAAAAATTTATTGTTTGAATCAACTCGTTGCTCGTTAAGCTCGTTAAAATTTTGTTCGATTTGTGCTCGTTAAAAAAATTTGTTGCTCGACTCGTGTT
Organism: Hibiscus syriacus; assembly: GCF_006381635.1. Lineage (NCBI taxonomy): Eukaryota > Viridiplantae > Streptophyta > Magnoliopsida > Malvales > Malvaceae > Hibiscus > Hibiscus syriacus. Next base: position 603,066 of record NW_024062730.1, read on the forward strand.
CATTAAACTCATTGCTCGTTAAACTCACTAAAATTTTATCTTATTTTTTTAACTATAAGTTAAATATACTAATACTATAAATTAATAAATTATTTATTTATCATGTTTTTATTATCTATTAGTTCTTAGTAATTTTTGAATGAAATATTTTTTTAAAAATAACGACTAAAAATTAAAAAAAAATAAAAAGCTTCTCGCGAACTTATCGAGTCGAATTGAATTTTGTTCGACTTTTTTCCGTTAAGGTCTCGAGTTGAGTCAACTGGAGTCGAGCTCGAACTGTTCACGAGCTACTTAACTCATTAAGCACCCCTATTTCTATCTTTATATTATATATAATCGTGTTAAATTTATTTAATAATGCAATAATAACAAAAATAAAAGAAATCATTTATTTAGGTGAAGGGTAATGATGTTGGTGTATGCTTATTCTTTATCTATTACATAAAATGATTTCATTAATATGATTGGTTCCACCAAATGTCGTAAAAGAATTTGCATTTAACATTATTGTCCTCATTGGTCTGAATGAAAAGTTTGAGGACCCAAATGATTCAAGTTTTGATGTGTTTTCAATATCAAATGAAATATTATATGAAAGTCGCATCAGTCTCTCATATTATTTGTTGGAAAATTGAGTTATTAATTAGGAAAATAACAAGCAGCTTGAAATTATGTCATTCAATAAATTATGACATTCAAGCTCCACCAAGTTTATTTCTTTTCTTGATAGACGATCCCCATCGCTTGAAAATTCAGTTTTTATCTCTAAAATTTAGGTTTTATTATTATTATTATTATTATTATTATTATTATTATTATTATATATTATATATATATATATATATATATATATATATATATTAGGGTTAAAGAAGATGACTTAAACTATGATTTTTTTAAGTATTTAAATTGTTATATATAATCACTTTAGGTAATTCGATTTTTTTTTGTCAAAACAAGTTCTTAAACTATACTTTTGTTTGCTTTAAGTTCCTAATTTTTTTACTCAAAACAAATACCTAATTTTATATGATGTGTCAACATTTTATTGGTCGAAAAATAATTTTTTGAGTACCTAAAAAACATAGTTTAAATACTTATTTTTACTATAAGCCTTTCTTTTAATAGTTGAGGCTATTATGAGATAATATTTGATTAATTTTTTTTTAATATATTAATAATGTATATCATCATACGAACACAACTGCTTAAAACTTAAATCTTTAATAAAAAGTAACATTTTATTTTACTGTTAAATTCATTTAAATTCATATTGTATCTGTTCTTTAATTTGGTGTAATAAATTTCGTGCATTTCCTGCTCATGTGATGTCACGCTTCTAGAAGCAAAAATGAGTCTGTCTCCTCCCAATTTGAAAATTAATTTTATCACAAACCCTTTATTATTTATTTAATAAAAGATTTTGTCACCAATCGGAGCCACTCTTGGCTCCACACGATATTCTTGATGTTGCGCATAGCAACCCTACTCTTGGCTCGTGCTTATCTCATGCATGACACTCACCCGCTGCCACTTACTCTATATATATTTTTAAAATCTTTTCCGAATTTTTTTTTATTAATCTGAAATAAATATAAATTAAATATTTATTTTTCTGAGTATTTTTTTAATTTGATTGCCATATTTTAAGAATTAATGGCTTATTCTTTTTGGTACACCAACAAATGATTTTGATCAATTGGGATATGTACAAAATTTTATATTAGAAAGTATTAATTTAAAAAAGTAAGAATTATAAAATTTGAAGCATACAAAATTAGATAATCGATAAAAAATATAAAAGAATATATTTAAATCATGTAAGAATTCAAATTTTTTAAGTGTATAACTATATCTAGTATCCTTCAATTTTTTTATTAAACTAAAGTGATTATAAAATAATATATGTTCTAAATACTTTCAAACATCTGACAATATTAATAAACCCTTAACAAGAGCTACGATAGCAGCCAAACACCCCTGGTCAATTGACTATATTCACAAGAGTTTGGACGGTTTCCGCATGCGGTACGTGGATAAAGATGTAGACATACACGCATACATACCTCCTCAAACACATGCACTCTCGTGTCACACAAACATAATTACAAAGAGAAAAAAACTATTACGAATTGATAATTTTTCATTATTATAATGTTTTATGTATACAATTACAGAAGTTCCTAAAACCAAATTTGATAGAATACACCAACTCCATATATTAAACAAATTATATAAGCCTCTGAGTTATATATACATCAGTCAATGATCATTCCACTGTCATAAAGAAACAACAGTTGCAAGAAAATTAAAGCAGTCCGATATGTGTGCATTGGCCCCTTTTCCTACCCCAAACTGGCCTTTATTCAATCCCATCGGCCATGAACTTAACTATATCTATCAAGACCCTGATACCATAGGCTCATTCCCTCGGTTCTCTCCTCAATCCCCATGCTTCACTCCAGCCAGCTTCGACCCCTTCACGGCCAAGAAGCTTAACCACAACGCTTGCGAGCGCGAACGAAGGAAGAAGGTCAACGGTTTGTATTCGTCCCTCCGGTCGTTGCTGCCGGTGGCCAAACGAATGGTATGTGATTACAGTACAAGAGCCTTAAATGTAAATGGATATGTAGTTCATGGATTTGTTCGTTTTGCTTGCAGAAGAAGTTGAGCTTTCCGGCCACGGTTTCGTATGCGGTGAAATACATACAGGAACTGCAGGAGGAGTTGGAGAGATTGGTTCAGAAGAAGGAGGAGCTTTTGTTGAGGATTACTCAGCTGGGTGGGACTAAATGTTTTAGCGATGAAGGAGAGGAAAGAAGCAGCAGAAATGGGAGATTTTTAAGTGGCGTTGCGGTTTCCGTGAATCGGCTTAGCGATAGTGAAGCTGCGGTTCAGATGTCAATAAACAGAGATGAAGTTGAGAAAACTCAACTGTCTGAGATTTTGCATCTCTTGGAGCAACGAGGGTTCCTCCTATTGGGTGCTTCTTCTTTCTCGTCATTCGGAGGGATGATCTTCTATATCATTCACCTTCAGGTACATACATACATACAATTTACCCTCTTCTGGATCCTTTCTATTTATCAAGATGTACAAAGTTTCATATCTTCCGAACAATTGCAGTCTTTTAATTAAACTGTTGTCAAATCCATCACCGCAAACTCTGTGTATAATAACCTGATCAATTTACTTTATCAACCTATGAATAACAATGAGGGTTGACACAATGGACAAGAGGATCCCGATCTCTTGAACCATCTCTCTCTCCTGCACTTTTCATCGTTTTTGTTCTACTTAAGAACAATCGATCGTGACTTTCCATCTAAACCAGAAAAAATAAATCGTCTACGACCTACAATCTCCATATTTGAAGATATTTCATGTTATATTCATGTACATTATGCATGTTAAATTTTGAGTGATTAAAACTGTTTTGTCATCTAACTTCAATGCTTGGATTGTGCAGGTGGAACCGGGAACGACTTACCAATTAACGGAATCAGATATTGAGGCAGTGAGGAAGAAGGTCTTGACATTAATTGTGTGACAGATAATAGAGAAGGGTTGCTACTCCATAATTAATCTCTAGTTATATCCCTAACTAAATGTAAATGACTACTTTTATGCAATTAATTGAAGGGAATTTTGTTCTCTTTATATGATCTTAATTGGGGGTAAGGCTAAGGGGTCGTGAAGCTCATGGGAATTAAAGGGAGGTGATGTTATTCTGCTTTGTTGCAATACTGAAAATAAAATTTAGGGTCATTTTGACATTAGCTTTAAAAGTAAGGGTAATACGTATTTTTTTTAAAAAAAAGACTATTAAAAATATTTTTAGATTATTTAATTTAGAATTTGAGTATTGGAGATTGTACCATAAATAGGTATATTCTTAAAGGCTCATATTTAAATAGGTATATTCTTGTGGTGGATATCAATTCAGTATTTTAAGAACAAGTTGATGACATTATAAAAGAAAAATATAATTTAATAAACTTTGGTCGGTTTCTGTATGACCATTGGATAAGATCTCACAAATTCCCCCAACCCCCATAAAAAAAAGCATAATTAGAGTTATAGACCAAGTTATCACATCGTGATAGAGATGTGTGTTGCTTATTTTTTTTTTTAAAAAAAAAGAAGAAAATCATAGATTCTAGAAATTTCTATATCTAATATATATTTGTTTTAATATATATAACCATTCACATCAAACGATATATGAGCTTTTAGAGGGAGGGTTTCGCATGCAGTGAAACATATACCAGAATTGCAGGAGCAGGTGGAGAGGTTGATTTGGAAGAATCATTGAGGATTTCTAATCAGCAGGGAGGAATTAATTAAATGTTTTACTGATGAAGAAGAGCTAAGAATAAGCAGAGAAATGGAAGATGTCAGAGCTGCAGTGAAATATATTATATTTCTACTTCTTGTTATTCATGAAAATTCTTCTATTCCTTTCTCAAACCACAGAAACAATTCCCACATTTTCCCCTTCTACTTCTAAAAATCTTTTTTATTATAGTTTCCATTTCTATTGGACCACAAACAAGAAATACAGTACTTATACTTTTGAAATCAAACAAAACATCAGGCTCTCGTAGCTCAGTTGGTTAGAGCACTTGTTTAATAAGCGCGAGGTTTTATGTAACACCCCCAACTTATACTCGACCCGGATACGAATCCGATCTGTCGCATTGACTTTTCAAAACTCTGACTCTTTGAAAACTTATTGAAAATTTAAACTTTTATTTATATGTTAGTGGTGAAACCCTTAAACCAAAGTTACTATCGAAAATTTATAATTCACATTGAGAAGAAATATTCAATATATTTACATAACTTAAAATAGTATGGCTACAAAATTGATCAGAGTTATTCGATTTAAAACCTTATAATACATGCCAACAAAATTTCAAAGTAACCATAATAAACACCTACAATTCAAATAATTATGATCTAAACTGTCTTCAGTTGTATGTTGCTCTTTCCTAACTTTACTCCTCATATCTTTTTGTAATTACGTGTGAAATAATCACACGCTAAGTCGATGACTTAGTGAGGCAATAATGAAAGTAATAAAACATTTAAAAACACTTGTTTATTCAATCCATATAAACCATTTCATACTGAAATCAAGATACATTTCATGACATTAACGTATAATGTTACTCATTATTCAATTTATATCACTTTATTATTTTAGCCCAACGCATATTACTGAGAATTCAAGGTATCTGAGTACATTGAGGTTGTGCACTAAATGCAGTCATCACTGCTCATATAATTTGCAGCTAAGTGCCACGTAGAATATGCACCGAAGTGCCACATAGATTTGTCCCAAAGGACCGTGTAGAATTTGTCGCAAATGACCACATAGAAATTTGTCCTGAATAACCGCGTAGAACCCTTGACTCTTGGCATGCCAACTATACCTCTAATTCTCATACATATACTTTGGGCTTTAGTTTTATAATTATTTTTCATTTCATTATTCAAAGTGTGTTTTATCCACGTAGAGCACATACACATAGGGTATTTTCACGTAGAACATTTTCACTTAGCATATTTTTACATAGAACATTTTCATATAAACATATTCACATACAAATAATATCAAAATAGTACTTTGAAAATACACTATATAAAACATAATAAAATATTACGTAAAATAAATAAACAATTTTCGATCGAAAACCATCGAGGTTGACTTATCGCAAGTCATCCTCATATCTAATATAAAAATATAAATTACACTCACCTTTGCCTCACGTAAGTCCTAAACGAAATCCTTTTAACTTTCGTTCAGTCTTGTTGCTATATCACTTCGATCGGTACGCTTTCGATCCAAATATACACATTAATGAAATGAAACACTCAATTTAACATTTCAAGCTGAATAGTTTCGGTACTCTTCCTATAGTACCGATATTTCTCTTCTATGGTACCGATACATTTTTCAGTATCAATATCATTTTAGCATTATGGAATTTCATTTCAATTACAGTATCGATACCTTCATCTTGGTATCAATACCTCCACATCAATATCGATATTTATTCAATCAATATCGATATTGTTCATCTGATTCATATATTTTCCTTCAATTTACCGTTATAGTATCGGTACTGTTCTTCCAGTACTGACACCCTTACCTAAATTTCACTTATTTTTTTCAAATTTTCCCACAATTCACCTAAATCGTATACTTTAAGCTCTAATCAAACATTTAAACTTACTAACATTGATCACCACCAACTTATATCCATTAATTACCTTTTAATAACTAAATTTCTCTATGGAACACTTAAGATTAAGAATCATACCAAATCTTCAAACATGTTCTCAAATCTCAATCATTTCTAATACTTCAAATGCCTTAATTTGACCTTTGACAAGTCAAATATGCTTGTAGAATCTAATTACTAACCAAAATTCATCAATTCACTTAAAACCCCATTTTACTAATTCACTAATAATTCAATAATATCTTAGTTTTATTCATCCTTAAGCTTTTCGTAATCACTCAAGGCTTCAATACCAACCAAAAAATGAAAGGAATAATCAACTTTACAATCCCTTACTTTAGCATGGGAGTCACAGTAGAAGGAGGAAGAAGAGAAGATAAAGTGATTCTAGATTTTTCTTTTCCCTTAACTCAAATTCCACATGCTTAAATTAACTTTGATAATAAGTCCTAGACACCAAATTCCAAAATCAATCATTGAACTTTTCAATTTATTCAAATTAAACCACCAAATTTTAAATTTTTACATTTTAGTCACTGACCAGATGTTTGGGGTATTACATTTTTAGTTCAACTCTCAACAACAAGAGAAGTAAATTATTTTGGTTTCTAATTCTTTTTTTTATTGAGTGGTAAAACATAATAAGTTCTGCATATACCTACTGCTATTTTAGCCCAACTATCTTAATTTGACTTTTAGTGCCTAAATTTTTTCGCTAAAAATAAGTGTCTAACGTTTTCAACGTTGTACTTTTAGATGCTTGGACATTTACCGTGGTTAAAAAACTCCGTTAAGTAACACGTGTTGAGTTCTGGTAATTTTGAATTTTTTATTTAAAATAAAAAATAAAATATTGTTTGTAATTAAAAAAACCTAAATTTTTTCTGAAATCACAAAAAGACTTGAAAAAGTAAAATCTCTCATTCCAACCTCCAATATCAATCATCTTCGGTCACTTTTGACCACCATCGTCATCGTCGAATGGTCACCCATTTGTCGTCGCCTATCCAATGACCAATCGTAACCCTTACTATCACCCCCAATCCCCTATATCTCTAAAACTCCATATCAAAATCCCTAGTCCTTTAAAAAGCCTAATTCTCAATTTATAAAATCCTTAATTTCTACTGCGTAGATTTATAATTTTTCAGCTTTAGTTGACGTACACCATGGAAGCACCTATATTGAATTTGGATTTAATTTTAACCAAATTATTTTGATTGTCGGAGGAGAGGTGTTCAATGGGATGGGAGGAAAAGAGGGTTTTTTATTTTTATTTTTTTAAAACATATTTTTATGTTAAAAAAATAATGATGGACACTTAAAAGTGTAATTAAAAAAACACTAGACACCTATTTTAATGAAAAATTCTTTAGGCACCAAAAATCAATTAGAAGTATAGTTTAGATACTTAAAAGTATTGTAACATCCTCGATACCGGGTTAGTGACCAAAGTGTGAAATTTTAAAATTCAATGACCAGATTAAATAAATTGAAAGGTAAAGGAAATAATTGAAAGATGTTGGTGTAGGATTAATTAGCAAATGAATGAAGAGTAAAAGGGTAAAAGGGTCATTAAACAAGTGAATGAATAAAATATTGTTTGGGTTATCTTATAACCCACGTGGAGCACAATTGTGGGAAACAAAAGTTTCCAGACAATTCATTCATCTTCATCTTCTTCTCTTCTCCCAAACGTGAAGCCTCAAAATTCAAGGTGATTTTGATTTCTTTTAGTTAATCCTCCAAATTAAAGTATGGTTTTGATTCATGAAGCTTTAGGAAAGATGATGGAGATGAAAAAGGTCATAAAAACTCAAAGATTTGGAAGTTATGAAGGATTAAAGATAGGAAGTGGATAAGTGAAATTTTGAATAAAGATGTATAAATGGATTTAGAAGTTGAATTTGACTTGTCATAGGTGTGAATAATAAGTTATAAGTGTTAGAAATAAGTTTGGACTACATGGAAATTTTGGTATGATTCTTAGTTTTAAGAATTTAAATGAGATATGGGAAATTCTAAACTGTTGGAATGATAAAAGTTAGTTAAAATGGTTGTAGTTGAGTTTAGTGGTATGAAAGGAGTTTTATATGAGGAAATTTAATGAAAAGTTGTGGAATTTTCGGGTGAAACCAGTTTATTATTGACATGTGCATCGATACACTATGAATGGGCACCGATGCACTAAGACCAAATTTGAAAGTGCATCGATGCATTAAGGGTTCATCGATGCATGAAAATTTTGAACCTAATTTGGGTACCAATGCACCCATAGTGCATCGGTACACTCCTAAAAGAAATTAGGAATATGAGTTTATTAAATTCATTTAAGTTAATAGCATCGAAGTATAAGGTTTAGGCTCCTGATAATCATCTTAAAAATTATATTTATATAGATATTGAGCCTAAACGAGTTCCGGAACAAGTGACAAGTAAGATCGATCGAGGAAAAGACAAAGAGATATAGATGAGTGCATATGCATAACATGAATATAGTAGTATATTCAGTTCTAGACTTGTGATAAGTCTAGATTCAATATTTTGATACATGATCACATTCCATATTATGATACATGACATGAATTAATATTATATGCATTATGTGACATGAATATGCAAAAAAAGTTATATGAGCTATGTGATAAAGGTATGGAAAATGATATGTCTATGTGATAAATGTATGGAAAATGATATGTCTATGTGATAAAGGTATGGAAAATGATATGTCTATGTGATAAAGGTATGAAAATAATATGTCTACGAGATACACTATGTGAATTGTGAAAGCCCATGTTATGTAGATGAGAACTATATGTATAGTTGGCATGCCAAGAGTAGAGGGTCTACGCGGTCATTCGGGACAAAATTCTACGTGGTCCTTCGGGATATATATGTATTCTTTGGAACATGTATGAGGTCTTTTGAGACACCTACTTGATCCTTGGTATATGTATATGATTCTTAAGGAATTTCTATGTGGTCCTTATGGACAATCTTATATGGCACTTCAGTGCAAATTTATACGCGGTCCTTCGGGACAAATTCTACATGGCACTTCGTTGCAAATTTATACAAGCTGTGGTGACAACATTTGTGCACAACCTCACAGTACTCACATACCTCGGTTTCTTAGTATTGTATCATGGGCTATTGAATCTATTGAACCTATTGAACTTATTGATATGAATTCATGATGGATAATTTAATAAGATCATGGGTAAGATTCATGGTTATATGACTAACATGGTTTGAATATATGATTTCATGATATTGCATTTCATTATGACATTTTCATTATATTTTATTGTCATTATTATTATGCCTCACTAAGTCTATGACTTAGCGTGTAAGTGTTTTACACGTAGGTACCGAAACGCAGGGAGATCCATAATAAGCTCAGCAATACAACATAACTCCACTTGAAGGTCAGATCAGAAGTAGATTAAATAGCATGTCTTATTATGTGAAAATAGGTTGGCATGTAAACAAAGTCGGTAAATTAAGTATTAATGCTCTGATCGAGTTTTGTAATGTTTTAAACGTATTTATGTAAATGTAAATGCATAGTAATGAACGATTACATTTTTACGAGTTTTATGTATGTTTTACGAAAGTTACTGTAGCAGTGCATCGATGCACGCATCGATACACAATTTATATTCGAAGTTTTGAGCATCAGTGCACTGTAGCAATGCATCGATACACTGTAGCCATGTATATGGTGCTGTTCATTAGTGTTCATGGTACTGTTCATACAGTATAAATACGTTTTTGACTTAAATATTTATAAGGAATCACAATTTAATGGTATATTATTATATTTTCTTAATATGAGTTCAAATGTTTTGATATTTTGTAAGAATATTGTTTTAAAAAGTCAATATGACATCTCGGACTCGTATCCGGGTCGGGTAGGGGTTGGGGTGTTACAAGTATATTAAGCCTTTTATTTTTTATAATTTAATTTAATATCATATATAGTTGGTGATAATTTTCTAAATAAAAAAATTGAATTTAAATTCATACAAAATCATCATTAGTTATAGGTAATTTTATTAGATACAATAAAAAATTATATGATTATTTTTTTGATTTGAGATAAACCATTATATTTTGAGAAAATCGCCTCAGTGACCAAAAATGCCTTATAATATACGATTTTAACCAACTTTTTTTGGATTTGCCAAAATGACCAACAAAATCGCAACGCGAAATAAAAATCGCAACGCGATCCCCAGAATCGCAAATCAGTTTCCAAAATCGCAACGCGATTCTGGAAAATCGCAATGCGAATTTATACTATCGCATTGCGATTTTCCAGAATCGCAACGCGAATATGAAAATCGCAACGCGAACACATAAATCGCAACGCGTATCCGTAAATCGCAACGTGTATCCGTAAATCGCAACGCGTATCCGTAAATCACAATGCGTATCCGTATATCGCAACGCGTATCCGTAAATCGCAACGATAATCCGTAAATCGCAACGAGAATCTGTAAATCGCAACGATAATCCGTAAATCGCAACGAGAATCTGTAAATCACAACACTGAAATTTTGGGTATATAACTACGAAACAACAGCAAATCATAAACTAAATCCCTAAATCGCAACTCATTCCATCTCTATCTATCACTCTCTCCGGCGACATCCGTTCCTATATCCAACGACATCCTTCCCAATCCGGCAACAGGTTTTAGTTTCGCAGCTCGTCTGTTTAGTAAATTAATTTACAACCATGAAATCATCTAATGTTGATCATGTTTGGATAGATTTGTGTTTTGGAGGGTCATGGGATAATGTTCATGGTGTTTTACAATATATGCCTTTACCCATGAATCTTCAACTAAAATTGTCTTTACAAAAGTTAACTTATGAAACTCTAATGCTACGTGTTTCAAATAAATTGAATTTAGAGCCCCTAAGTGGATTTAGGCTATCTTATCAGAGAAATGGTAAAGTTTATTTGTTAACCGACAATGAAGATGTTGAACGATTCATTGCTTACATTAGTGTTTCACAAGATGATGTTACATTGTATGTTGTTGAACCTAGAAGTAGTATTGTTGGGTCAGTAGCGGGTAGTAATCAACTAAGTTTTTCTCAAAACCCACAACCTTTCTCTAATCCAAATCCCAATCAACTTTCAGCACCAAATTCCGGTTTTCGTATTGACCAGTTAGACGATGATGAGCCAACAGAAAAAATTGTGAGTACTAGTCAGTATTCGAAATTTGGTCTTGGTCAATATCCGGACTTTGATATTGGTCAATACACGGATTTTGATGATGTTTCAGAAGAAGAAACAGACCCTGCGTGTAATGATTTTGATATTGGTCAATACCCGAATTTTGATGATGAAACAGCCGTTGCCGAAGAATGTATTGTTGATGATAATGAGGAGGAAGTTACGACTGTGAATGAACATGTTGAACATCCATTCTGTAATTCATATAATCCTGAAGAAGAAAAAGAAGAAGAAAAAGTCCCCGAAGAAAAGAAAATGCCACGGGCGTATAACTGGAATATGCCAGAATTACTTCAGATACCGGAAGAAGAGTTGGTAAAGAAAGCAGTTGATTGTTACACAAAAGTTATTCGTATCAAGAAAGATGATTGTTTTGATACAAAGGAAGACTTGAAGATAGCTTTGTATACGAAATGTGTGGAAGATGGCTATCAACTAAAAGTTAACAAATCAAGCAAAGATCGTTTCGAAACAAGGTGTATGATTGACAAAAACTGTACGTGGCGTATGATTGCAAAGAGAATGAAATATTGCGAAATGTTTCAAGTTAGGACTTTTATTGATAAACATACATGTTCAAGAACCCAAGTTTTTCCTCACCATAGACAGGCAAACAAAAAGGTGTTGGGTGGTTTTCTGGCTGAGTTAATGTTTTTGAATGGCAGGGTATATCGGGGACATGAAATTATGACTGACATGAATGCTCGGTTCAAGATTAGTATATCATATTCTCAAGCTTGGAGAGCCAAATGTTATGCCTTGGAATTGTTGAGGGGGTCGCCAGAAGCATCGTTTGCCCAACTGCCGGCTTATTGTCACAATTTAAAGCTGAAAAATCCTGGGTCGGTAACTCATATCAAAACAGATAGAGATGGACGCTTTGAGTTGCTGTTTATCGCCATTGGTGCTACGGTTAGTAAATCAATATAATTTTGTTGACTCATTTTTGTTAGTTACATGCATTTCACATTTAAATGATTATATTCTTGTGTATATTATTTTGTAGATTCGTTCGTTTATTACTTGCATGCGCCCAGTTATTATAGTTGACGGAGCACATTTGAAAGGTCGATACCTTGGAGTAAACTTATTAGCAGTAGCCATGGATGCTAACAATGGGATATTGCCAATAGCTTACGGGGTTGGCAAATCTGAAACATCTGATTCATGGACATGGTTTATGGGGCATCTTAGGGATTGCATAGGTCCTATTAGCAATCTGACAATCATATCTGATAGGGCAAACTCAATTGACAACGTTGTTAGAAGGTGTTTCCCAGATGCTTTTCATGGACTTTGTGGTGTTCATTTGTATAGAAATCTAAAATCAAGGTCTGCTGGTATAAAAAAGCACAAATGGACATACTGGAAGGCTGTAAAAGCTTATCGGGAAGTGGATTTCAATAAGCATATAAATTGTTTAAGACGTGTTTTGCCTCAGTGTGCTCAAACACTAGAAGATGTCGGGTTTGAAAGATGGTCAAGAGTACATCAACTTGGAGCAAGATATGGTTTCATGACGTCTAATAGTGCAGAATCAATCAACGCTCTAAGTCGTCATTCCCGGAAATTACCCATTACTATGTTAATGGAGTTTTTTCGAGCCTCTATTCAACAGTGGTACTACAAGAAAAGAAACCATGCAGGTATTATTTCTTTGAATTCGTAACTTATCATATTTATATATTTTACTAAGTATTGTTTATTTAAATTTACAGGAACATTGGAACATCGTGTTACACCATGGACTGAAAAAAAGATAACGAAACGTGTTGTGAAGTCAACGTCATGGAGAGTTGAACCATGTTCAAACACTTTGTTTCAAGTACTGGATAATAACTTAAATGGGCTAGTCGATCTAAATGCAAAGACGTGTAGTTGTATGAAATGGCAAACATCTGGTTATCCGTGTGGCCATGTTATAAAAGTTGCTCTTCATTTAAACCAAGATGATTCAAGCGCATACGCTATGGATTGCTACACTACAGAAGTTTATCGACAGACTTATGCCGAGATTGTCTACCCTATTCCACATCCTTCTGAGTGGGACATACCAGATGACTTACAAACAGTTTTGCCACCAGCCATGGACAGAAGGCTACCTGGCCGACCAAAAAGTCACGATCGTATACCGTCTAAGGGTGAAGAGAAGAAGAGATTGACATGTAGTCGGTGCAAGGAAAGTGGTCATACAAGGTTGACATGTGGATCACCAGTGCCATCAAAATCATCTTTTCCTCTACCAAAATATGGATCCTCATCAAAATCCAAAGCTCATATGGTGTCAAGCAAAAGGCAATCATCTTTAAAATCCCAATCACAATTGGCTTCACCTTTTGGGACTGTTAACTTAGGTGATTTTTAAATGCAAACGTTGTATTATGTGGATTTTATGTGTGAACTTTTAACATTTTCAATTGAATTAATGACTCAGGCCAACCATTTTGACTTAACCAACTCTTGTTATTCAGTTGTTATCACTTATTAGGCATGCATTTGACTATCGCAACACGGAAATTACAATCGCAACGAGAGAATCGCAATGCGAAATGAAAATCCCAACATGAAAATCGCAATGCGGAAATGAAAATCGCAATGCGAAATGAAAATCGCAACGAGAGAATCGCAATGCGGAAATGAAAATCGCAATGCGAAATGAAAATCGCAACGAGAGAATCGCAATGCGAAATGAAAATTGCAATGCGAAATGAAAATCGCAACGAGAGAATCGCAATGCGGAAATGAAAATCGCAATGCGAAATGAAAATCGCATTGCGATTCTCTCGTTGCGATTTTCATTTCCGCATTGCGATTTTCATTTCGCATTGCGATTCTCTCGTTGCGATTTTCATTTTGCATTGCGATTCTCTCGTTGCGATTTTCATTTCGCATTGCGATTTTCATTTCAACATAATGCAGATTGAAATCAACAAAATCAACCATTACATTTCAATCAATTAAACAAGCACAAATAAGAATTATGTTCGCATCAATTACACAAATCAACTTTTACAAATCATCTTTTACAAATCAATTAAACAATCAAAAAATAAGCAATAATTCTTATTTCCGATCATCTACTATTGAATCAACTTTTACAAATCAATTAAACAATCAAAAAACAATCAATTAAATTATTGAATCAACTTTTGCAGCCATACATCATTTTCACGCAGTTCACTTCTGAGATTAACCTGCAGAAACCAAACATTTGCTCAAACAACACTTTCTACACATCTAAAACCTACAAACAGCAAATTATTGAATTCTAGGTACTTAACCAAACATTTTCAAACCAAAAGTCTATAAACTTACCAATTGTTTATGGACATTTTTATAACGCGGATGCAGGTAGGCAGCGTCTCGTATATATCGATTTAGCCATATAATGCCGAAACCACAAGCCTACTGCAGCTTTATCTCTATCGGTGGGAGGTAGATACTTGGTGCTTCCCGTTGTCAAACGCTCCAACGCCAAGCATACGAGAGGACCACAATCTCCTCTGGCTCCGCTCGTTTGTTGTGGCGCGGTCTCGTCTCTAATAACTGTAATATTGAGCTTCTTTGGCTTCTTGTTTCCAGAACGAGTCCAATAATTGATCGCATCCAAGAATTTAGCCAAATGAGAGCTCCATCCCTTAATAACATCTCTTAAATCAGCCAATGATATGTAATTTATCATGCTGTCATACACTATTGTCTTAAGGGATGGGAGCTGAAGCTCGACGAGAATCCAATGTTTACGTTCCAAAACAGGGATAAACACCTGCAATCATAAGTAATAATTCATTCATTTGCGCACTTATTTCATAAAACCTTTAAACTCAATCTAAAATAAATACTAACCTTATCGACCTCCCACCATGCAGGATAAAGTTTAGCTTGTCCATTGCCCAAATCAAATGATTCATCTCGTGCATTCTTCAAGTGAACGGCGTTAAAAGACGTCGGCATAATTGTATATCGTATATTTTTATTTTTCTTAAGTTTTCTTATTATTAGAAGACGTGTCACCCACGCATCGATATGCTGTTTTACAAAAAAAGACATATATTAGTGACTTACATAAATTTTAAAAAAAATTAATCAAATTGAAATATAAGAAAAATATAAGACTTACCCCCCATCGAAATAGCCATTGTCTTCGACCCCTAATAATACGCCCCACCAAGACCGATCAAGCAACAAATAGATATCATCGGTGAGCTTGCATATGTCAGTGAAACACCCCTGGCTCCGCTCATGTAGATAAAAATCAACTGCGGTCTTAGCCCAAAGGGTGTTATCCAGAATTGTGTCCGGTAGTTGTTCCCTCTCCTCTTCAGATACCGGTATGGTACTGGCCGGTAACTCATACGAGAGCCAACTTGAATCCATCATGTCCGGCACGTCAGAGGGTTTCTCAAGAAGCCTACATATGACGCCATGTGAATCGGGCTCTTGAATGGTGGGAGGGACCTCTTCAATGATAACAGTGGCCTCTTGAACGGTGGGAGGGGACTCTCGAGGAATGATAGGGGGGCCTCTTCAACGATAGGAGTGGACTCTTGAGGGATGACAGGCGAGTCGGGCTTCTTCTTGCGGTGTCTTCGCACTATTGGGGTGTACAGAGACTTAATAGCACGTGCACGCTGTCTGATGCGTGAACTCCGTCGTGCAAGCATAACCCGACGTAAAGCATCCACTCTATCGGGCCGCTAAATAATTAAATACAAAAATCAGTAAATAAACAGACATGATATTTAAACAGTGAAAACAAAGACAAATATGTTTCAAACTTGCATTGTATTCACCCAAGTCATTATTCTATCATAGTTCACAAAATGCATCAGATAACAAAGAAAAATATGTTTCAAACTAATACCCTGAAGTTAGTATTTGTCTTTGTTTTGTCTATTGGTTGAAGTAATGCAATCCATTCAAGTTTCAATTTGCAGAAGAAGAAATAGTTTACTTTCGCAACACGAAACTTAAAATCGCAACGCGAAATGATAATCGCAACGAGAAACAAAAATCGCAACGCGAAACCAAAATCGCAACGCGAAATGAAAATCGCAACGACAGAATCGCAATGCGAAATGAAAATCGCAACGAAAGAATCGCAACGCGAAATGAAAATCGCAATGCGATTTTGGTTTCGCGTTGCGATTTTGTCGTTGCGATTTTGGTTTCGCGTTGCGATTCTTTTGTTGCGATTTTCATTTCGCGTTGCGATTTTAAGTTTCGTGTTGCGAAAGTAAACTATTTCTTCTGCAAATTGAAACTTGAATGGATTGCATTACTTCAACCAAAAGACAAAACAAAGACAAATACTATTTCACAGTGTTAAAGAATACACAGTTTAGCAGAATTGGCAGCAACCGAACAAATTTACTTTCAACCAAAAGACAAAACAAAGACAAATACTATTTCACAGTGTTAAAGAATACACAGTTTAGCAGAATTGGCAGCAACCGAACAAATTTACTTTCAACCAAAAGACAAAACAAAGACAAATACTATTTCACAGTGTTAAAGAATACACAGTTTAGCAGAATTGGCAGCAACCGAACAAATTTACTTTCAACCAAAAGACAAAACAAAGACAAATACTATTTCACAGTGTTAAAGAATACACAGTTTAGCAGAATTGGCAGCAACCGAACAAATTTACTTTCAACCAAAAGACAAAACAAAGACAAATACTATTTCACAGTGTTAAAGAATACACAGTTTAGCAGAATTGGCAGCAACCGAACAAATTTACTTTCAACCAAAAGACAAACAAAGACAAATACTATTTCACAGTGTTAAAGAATACACAGTTTAGCAGAATTGGCAGCAACCGAACAAATTTACTTTCAACCAAAAGACAAAACAAAGACAAATACTATTTCACAGTGTTAAAGAATACACAGTTTAGCAGAATTGGCAGCAACCAAGCAAATTTACTTTCAACCAAAAGACAAAACAAAGACAAATACTATTTCACAGTGTTAAAGAATACACAGTTTAGCAGAATTGGCAGCAACCGAATAAATTTACTAAGCAATCTAAGTGAAATGGCTAATCTAAGTGAAATTACGAGTAAATTTATCATTAAGTTAAATATGGAAAATCTTAAACTTACCTCGTTGCGTAGAGTATGAACCTCATTCTGCAACGATACTATCATCTCACGTAGAGCGGCAACCTCACCACGTAAAGTTGACACCTCCACACGCCATGCACCATCGTTATCGCGTAGAGTACCGATCTCCTCACGCAAGGCATTGACCTCATCACGTAACTCCCTTGACTCATCCCGTGGAGGTGGAGGTGGAGAACAGGGAGATAGGAGTCGTGGCATCTTTGCCGGTCGCCTATCATGAGGTGATGGTGGAGAAGAGGCTCGATGATGTGACGGGATAGGTGATGGCTCTCGTTCTAGAGGTGTATAGTCGGGTCGATCGGGTGATGGCTCTAGGTGAGGTGATGGCTCTCGAATTGGAGGAAGTGGATGCTGCTCATCATCCGTGCCATCAAAAAAACTCTGACTAGCTTGCCACCAATCAGTGGCAAGCTCTTCCTCCGTGGGTGTCAGTCTTTGTAATGGAATGTTGGCCTCCTAAAATATAAAAACTCAAACAAAGTTAAACGTCTACTATTAATAACTTGTTTATATATTATATGAAAGTATTTGTGTTAACTTACATTATTTATTGTCGCATATGGTATTAAGTCTTCCCAATCCAACAGAGTTTTCCTCTTCCAGGAAATAGCCCTGGGAATATCATTTGACGTTTTTATTGCATATGTACGCATGCTGGGGAAAGCCTCGAATATCCAAATCTACAAACAATATAATAACAAAATTAGTAATTGTTAAATAATTAATTATAATTTTAGAAACATTATATAGAAATTCTTACCTTAAAGACCCAAACAAAGCCTGACAAAGTGTATTTCGACTCATCGCCACGTAAACTTTTGCGGTCATCAAAGGCAGTAGACAACTTAGTCCAGGTAGCTTTCCATATATACGAACCCCACGGAAACAGATTCCATGCATTCAGGTCCTCTACCAATATTATTAGCTCCCGAGGAATAGGTTGTCTGGCCTCTCTGCCTAAAAAGCCGGCATACACAAGTAGTAGAAGGCATACTCGGACAACATCGACGTCATCCATCCGAGTGAAACCAGCTTTCTTATTAAACAATTTCTTCAGGTCGTCGACGTGTAGGTTCGGCTTCTCCATTAACTCATCCGGAAAAACCCGGGATAACCATGATGGGCGGGCGATATGACGAGTGTACCGGCCTACATCATCGTGTCCGAATCGTAGACCAGTGATTAAGCAGAACTCCTTCCGCCCAAAACAAGTATACGCTGGTGGAAATGAAACCATATCTCTTCCTCACCACGTTGTATACTGTCGGGTAGATTTGATGTCATGGTCTGAAGCCACAAATGGGTCAAATTAGCATCTCCACCCGGATGCTGTACTCTCAGCCATGGCCCGAAGCAGGTTTCCTCAAACAATTGTCTTTGAGCAGGTGAAAGCTTCGAAGCAATTGTAGTGGCTAGCTAACTTTATTCCTTAATGTCAATGAAGCCGAAAAAAATTTCTACAAAAACAATAAACATACCAAGTTAGATATACCAAAAACTACACTGTGAAGATATACCAAAACAATAAACATAAAAAGTAGTAGTTTATTCTTGAAACTAAATTTGCAACACTGTTTTGTCTTTTGGTTGAAATGAAAATCGCAACGAGAGAATGACTATCGCAACGAGAGAAATGAAAATCGCAACGAGAGAATCGCAACGCGAAATGAAAATCGCAACGAGAGAATCGCAACGCGAAATGAAAATCGCAATGCGATTTTGGTTTCGCGTTGCGATTCTCTCGTTGCGATTTTCATTTCGCGTTGCGATTCTCTCGTTGCGATTTTCATTTCTCTCGTTGCGACTCTTCTGCAAATTGAAACTTGAATGGATTGCATTACTTCAACCAAAAGACAGAACAAAGACAAAGACAAATACTAACTTGAAAATCGCAACGAGAGAATAGCAACGCGAAATGAAAATCGCAACGAGAGAATCGTAACGCGAAATGAAATCTAAGTGAAATGGTTAATCTATTATTGAAATGACCAGTAAACTTATCATCAGTTTAAATATGAAAAACCTACAATAATGCAAAAATTTCAAAATAAAAATAATTAAAAAACTAACCCTCGGAGGTTGATTTTCCATTTCTGAATATTGTGAGGGATTTCTGACCGTGAATGGTTGTGAGGGATTTCGCCGGAGATGGGGACGGAAATCTTCGGAGATGGGGACGGATTTCGCCGTAGAGAGTGAGAGAGATGGAGATGGGACTGAGTTGTGATTTTAGGTTTTAGGTTATGAGTTGCGATTACGGGATTTTGTCTTAATATTCGTTTTTGTAATTTGAAAATAAAATACGCGTAGCGATTATAATGGCGCTTTAAATATCGCGTTGCGATTTACGGATTCTCGTTGCGATTTTATGTATTATCGTTGCGATTTACGGATACGCGTTGCCATATACGGATACGCATTGCGATTTACGGATACGCGTTGCGATTTACGGATACACGTTGCGATTTACGGATACGCGTTGCGATTTATGTGTTCGCGTTGCGATTTATGTGTTCGCGTTGCGATTTTCATATTCGCGTTGCGATTCTGGAAAATCGCAATGCGAATTTGTACTATCGCATTGCGATTTTCAAGAATCGCGTTGCGATTTTGGAAACTGATTTGCGATTCTGGGGATCGCGTTGCGATTTTTATTTCGCGTTGCGATTTTGTTGGTCATTTTGGCAAATCCAAAAAAAATTGGTTAAAATCGTATATTATAAGGCATTTTTGGTCACTGAGGCGATTTTCTCTTATATTTTCCCCTTTTATAATATTTCTATAATTTTACAATTTTCCCTTATAAAAACTCAAAAGATTATAAATTGCTCGAAAAACTATAATTTCTGTAAAAAAATTAATGGTGAAATTTAAAGAGGTTGCGAAAATTGTCTTGCTATTCGCGGGGGAAAAAGGAAGCTCAAATTGTTGCTGAAAATAAAAAGAGAATGGAATTCTCGGTTAAAATCGTGTTTAATTTAAAACCTTCCCAAAAAAAAAAGCACGACTCAAAATCCTCCAATCTTTTCCTTTCTCCTACAATAAGTGACACAATTCCGCGGGGCTCGCCACCGCCATGCCAAGCGCCACCATCAACAAGAACAGGCCGAGCGAGCTCCTCTCGCGGTTGGCCTCCGCCGAGCCTGAGGTCAAGGTCAGGCTCTTCGCGAGGTTAAAAACCAAATAATCGGGAATCCTACCAAGAAGCTTTCCTTCCTCAAGCTTGGTGCCGTCCCCGCCGTCGCCGGCATTCTAGTTGATTCAATCGATGAAATCACCGATTATAACAACTACGACAGTAATACTAATAACATTCTGGTCCAGTCAGCCGCGGCTCTCGGTAGCTTTGCCTGCGGCTTCGACGCCGGAGTTCAAGCAGTCCTTGACGCCGGCGCCTTCCCTAATCTGTTGCGGCTTCTCGCTAATCCTAACGAGAAGGTTGTTATTTTTCTATCCTTTTAATTTTAAATAGTAGTATTGCATGGAGATTTCGAGATTTCAAAAATTAGAAATCGTAACTAGTTTTATTTGTTGATCTTTAATTGATCTCCCCTTACATGCATACATACATATACATTAGTTCGTTTAAACTTAATTTTTTAAACTTATGTCTGGTCAATAGAAAAGAAGATTTGCTGCTTGTGAAACTTGCATCTTTTCCATATTGAGAAATTTTGAAGACAACAAAAAGAGGGAGGAGAAATTGGAATTTATATTGATGTCTTTGTTTTGAACTATATATGCATATTTGGATTATATTTCTCATAGTACTAAATTGCGGTTGTGATGTCATGGTTGTGGATGCTGCTGCTGCAGACGTTGCGGTGATTTCCCCCCAAAAATAACTATGTTGCTAAATTATGGATGCTGTCGCAGTGTCGCGATGATTTTAAAAACCGTTAAGATGCAGCCGTTACACTGCGTTGCAGCCGCAATTTAGTACTATGATATTCTTAAATGAGTTGATTATTCCGTTAATCCAGTTAAGATATTAGTCTCTGCCAAATTATCTTTATGCTATTTCAGTATGCAGTGTCTTTGAAGATATCTTAAATGATGGGAAATAGTAATTCTGTAATGCGGATCAACGCTTTTTTCTAGGGGGAAAAGATTGGTATGTTAAAGTATGACATACATTAATCAAATATTTTGAGATATTAAAGCTTATATTTGTTTTGGAAATAAATTTGTAGCATTCTTTGTCAATTTGGTTTTAAAAAAATTAAGGGTGGTTTGTTTGGGCGGACAAGATTAAGATAAATTGCATAAAGAAAAGAAAGAAATCACTATATAAATTGTCAGAAAGGAGGCTGCTCTGTTTGTGTACTATTAACTCATCAATTGTCTACTCAACTCAGCCAACCATCTCAATTCTGAATGTCCTGAGGTCTCATATAATAATATTTTTGTTGGAATTCTGAGAATTAAGGGACAAAATCTTTCTCCTTATTTCTAGGAATTTACCTACTGTAAATAGCTTCTAATTTTAACTCCAAAATTTTAGGGATAATTTTCTATTTTGTGCTAACCCTTTCCTATAAGTTGTAATCTATTAATAGAGGAATGGTAAGAAATAACATTTCTTCCTAAGTTTGTTCATGGCATTGGAGCAATAGGACCCTTTCGATCCTACTCTTCCTCTTTAGAAACCTCTCTTGTTTTGTCTTTCTGCCATGACAGAAACCATGGAAACTCTTTCCAAATCCAATACCTCATCTTCTTCTGTTGCTGCTGAAACTGTTTTGGACGTTCGTCTAACCATATCTCAACTTGAAACTTTCCATAAGATACTTGGTACATCAACTGCTCATGGATCCTTGGCTATTCAAGGTACTGCACTTAATATTACTTATGAATCTAATAATCAAACCACCTGGATTCTCGATTCGGGTTCTTTCGACCACATGACAGGTAACTCATCCTTGTTTTACACCTACACCCCCTGTCATAATCAATCCCCTATTCGAATAGCAGATGGCTCTTACTCACCCGTTGTTGGAATTGGATCAGTTCAACATACCAGAATTTTCTCACTTGAGAAACTCCTACATGTTCCAAATTTATCGTGCAATTTACTATCAATCAGTAAACTCACTAAAGACAAATACTGCACTTGTTGGATTTCTGCTCTTGGTTGTGTTATACAGGAATAAAAATCGAGGATGATTAACACTGCTAAGGTTGATGATGGACTTTACATATGGAATAATGACAATAAAAACAGTTTACAATGAGGATTGGCTCTATCAGCTTCAAATGAGGACACTGTCCGCTGTTTGTGAGTACTAAAATATGATGCGGATATGTGTGCAAGTATACACAATCGAACAAGTAATAAAGTGATAAGTAGAGTATCGTCTCCACAGGGAATTGGGGAAATCAAATAGGTTTGTCAAGGCACTTTACTTTGTCACCTAAGTAAAGTTAGTTATGGTATATACAGATGAGAATGCAGTGGCAAAATGGAATGGACGTAGTGGAAATGGAATGGTGATAGTGTGGTAGCAGATGGATATATCGTGGCAAATTAAATTGTGATACGTCAAAACAAATGGAAATGTCAAGGCAAAATAAAAATGCAAATACTAGATTTAATATATGTAGGACTTTAGCTTTCTCACAAGACAAACAGTAATGGAAATGAGTGATGGGAGACACAAGAAAAACTTAAGTCTATTTCTCTGAATGGTGTTTCTTTTATGCTTACCCTGCCCGACAGAGTCTACTGATGCGCCCTATGCTATCTCTAGTAAGAGACTCGACAGAATAAAGATGTCCTGGCAAAACCGATTGGCGTAAGCCCTAGCAGTGACCCTATTGGTTCAGCTAATAGGATATGTCTCGGGCAATACCTTTTTGCGGCAACATTAACATCTAACCTATCGTTTATACCCAACTCCTTTTAGTCGAATGAAATCCTAGCCTTATCTCTAAGGTGGATTAGGCCTAGTTACTACCTAGAACCCGTTTTTTATGTAGTTCCTCCCTAGCTTCTCTCGAAGTCTAAAGATAAATTGCCAAGGCATTCTCTCGAACCTCATGAACCCTCCTAAGGAAAGGCTACTCTCGTATCCTACAACATCAAGGCTTTAAGCATCATAAACAAAACAGAATAGCATGAAACAACACCATTCATTAAAATAACAACTTAAATAACCATGCGAACTCCCACCAAATAGGATTAGTTCATGGTGGGGTTCGAAATCAACAGCACAAAGCAAGATTCATTCGTTCCTTACAACCCAACAACAAAATATAAAAGCAAGTACTAAGGGGAGGAGAAAAAGTCTTCAACGTGCACTGCCAAATGCCTTCATCGGCCACCAAGGACTGCTCCCAGCGAACTAGCTCCTCTCGGATGCTTAGAACGCCACTCCCTTCTGCTAGTCAAGGAGAAATGCCACGGCAAGTGGGATTGACAGAAAGATGAGACTTTCTCTCTCTAACTTTTTAAGATCAAATGTGGCTGGAACTAAAGTCCTCTTCAATATGGCTTCCTCCTCTATTTTAGGGAAAAGAAATCCTAAGGTTTGGTGTTAACCATCCTAGGAAACCCCAAAACCATGATTGAGTTACTTGGGAGTCGAGCAGACTAGGTATGATACAACCTAGGCTGGCTAGAGACCGCATAATCCCGCTATAGGCGCCCTAGGACTGACAGGATCTGCAGGGTCAGACTAGCAACGTCATCAACAGAACCGGTGGTTGAAGCGCCAAGGAATTTATATTGATGTCTTTGTTTGAACTATATATGCATATTGGATTATATTCTCATAGTACTAAATTGCGGTTGTGATGTCATGGTTGTGATGCTGCTGCTGCAGACGTTGCGGTGATTTCCCCCCAAAATAACTATGTTGCTAAATATGGATGCTGTCGCAGTGTCGCGATGATTTTAAAAACCGTTAAGATGCAGCCGTTACACTGCGTTGCAGCCGCAATTTAGTACTATATATTCTTAATGAGTTGATTATTCCGTTAATCCAGTTAAGATATTAGTCTCTGCCAAATTATCTTTATGCTATTTCAGTATGCAGTGTCTTTGAAGATATCTTAAATGATGGGAATAGTAATTCTGTAATGCGATCAACGCTTTTTTCTAGGGGGGAAAAGATTGGTATGTTAAAGTATGACATACATATCAAATATTTTGAGATATTAAAGCTTATATTTGTTTTGGAAATAAATTTGTAGCATTCTTGTCAATTTGGTTTTAAAAAAATTAAGGGTGGTTTGTTTGGGCGGACAAGATTAAGATAAATTGCATAAAGAGAAAGAAATCACTATAAATTGTCAGAAAGGAGGCTGCTCTGTTTGTGTACTATTAACTCATCATTGTCTACTCAACTCAGCCAACCATCAATTCTGAATGTCCTGAGGTCTCATATAATAATATTTTTGTTGGAATTCTGAGAATTAAGGGACAAAATCTTTCTCCTTATTTAGGAATTTACCTACTGTAAATAGCTTCTAATTTAACTCCAAAATTTTAGGATAATTTTCTATTTTGTGCTAACCCTTTCCTATAAGTTTAATCTATTAATAGAGGAATGGTAAGAAATAACATTTCTTCCTAAGTTTGTTCATGGCATTGGAGCAATAGGACCCTTTCGATCCTACTCTTCCTCTTTAGAAACCTCTCTTGTTTTGTCTTTCTGCCATGACAGAAACCATGGAAACTCTTTCCAAATCCAATACCTCATCTTCTTCTGTTGCTGCTGAAACTGTTTTGGACGTTCGTCTAACCATATCTCAACTTGAAACTTTCCATAAGATACTTGTACATCAACTGCTCATGGATCCTTGGCTATTCAAGGTACTGCACTTAATATTACTTAATCTAATAATCAAACCTGGATTCTCGATTCGGGTTCTTTCGACCACATGACAGGTAACTCATCCGTTGTTGGAATTGGATCAGTTCAACATACCAGATTTTCTCACTGAGAAACTCCTACATGTTCCAAATTTATCGTGCAATTTACTATCAATCAGTAAACTCACTAAAGACAATACTGCACTTGTTGGATTTCTGCTCTTGGTTGTGTTATACAGGAATAAAAATCGAGGATGATTAACACTGCTAAGGTTGATGATGGACTTTACATATGGAATATGAATAAAAACAGTTTACAATGAGATTGGCTCTATCAGCTTCAAATGAGACACTGTCCGCTGTTTGTGAGTACTAAATATGATGCGGATATGTGTGCAAGTACACAATCGAACAAGTATAAGTGATAAGTAGAGTATCGTCTCCACAGGGAATTGGGGAATCAAATAGGTTGTCAAGGCACTTTACTTTGTCACTAAGTAAGTTAGTTATGGTATATACAGATGAGAATGCAGTGGCAAAATGGAATGGACGTAGTGGAAATGGAATGGTGATAGGTGGTAGCAGATGGATATATCGTGGCAAATTAAATTGTGATACGTCAAAACAATGGAAATGTCAAGGCAAATAAAAATGCAAATACTAGATTTAATATATGTAGGACTTTAGCTTTCTCACAAGACAACAGTAATGGAATGAGTGATGGAGACACAAGAAAAACTTAGTCTATTCTCTGAATGGTGTTTTCTTTTATGCTACCTGCCCGACGAGTCTACTGATGCGCCCTATGCTATCTCTAGTAAGAGACTCGACAGAATAAAGATGTCCTGGCAAAACCGATTGGCGTAAGCCCTAGCAGTGACCTATTGGTTCAGCTAATAGGATATGTCTCGGCAATACCTTTTTGCGGCAACATTAACATCTAACCTATCGTTTATACCCAACTCCTTTTAGTCGAATGAAATCCTAGCCTTATCTCTAAGGTGGATTAGGCCTAGTTCTACCTAGAACCCGTTGTTTATAGTTCCTCCCTACTTCTCTCGAAGTCTAAAGATAATTGCCAAGGCATTCTCTCGAACCTCATGACCCTCCTAAGGAAAGGCTACTCTCGTAGCTCCTACAACATCAAGGCTTTAAGCATCATAAAAACAGATAGAGCATGAAACAACAACCATCATTAAAATAACACTTAATAACATGCGAACTCCCACCAAATAGGATTAGTCATGGTGGGGTTCGAAATCAACAAGCACAAAGCAAGATTCATTCGTTCCTTACAACCCAACAAAATATAAAAGCAAGTACTAAGGGGAGGAGAAAAAGTCTTCAACGTGCACTGCCAAATGCCTTCATCGGCCACCAAGGACTGCTCCCAGCGAACTAGCTCCTCTCGGATGCTTAGAACGCCACTCCCTTCTGCTAGTCAAGGAGAAATGCCACGGCAAGTGGGATTGACAGAGAAAGATGAGACTTTCTCTCTCTAACTTTTAAGATCAAATGTGCTGGAACTAAAGTCCTCTTCAATGGCTTCCTCCTCTATTTATAGGGGAAAAGAAATCCTAAGGTTTGGTGTTAACCATCCTAGGAAACCCCAAAACCATGATTGAGTTACTTGGGAGTCGAGCAGACTAGGTAATGATACAACCTAGGTAGCTGGCTAGAGACCGGCATAATCCCGCTATAGGCGCCCTAGGACTGACAGGATCTGCAGGGTCAGACTAGGCAACGTCATCAACAGAACCGGTGGTTGAAGCGCCAAAATGCTGCGTGGGTATCTCGGGCAGAGCATGCGTAAAATCCGGGACAGCTGGCTAAAATATCTTCTCTTCCTTGTACGCTCCTGAAATGCCATTTGAACTTATCATTTTTATTTAGCTCAGCAATATCCTTATGTCACGACATTTTAAATCCTCTTTTCCTTGCTTTCAACACCTGTATATCATCAGACAAGTACCTTTCCCATAAAGCAGCACCGCTGTAAAAATAAAATGCCACGGTAAACTGAAATCCACCGCATGCAACTATATGCTCCTAAATGCATCTAAATGGTCCTAAATGAGCTCTTAGATATTCAATAACTTAAGTGAAAAAGTCCCAAAATATGACCTTTTCAAGGAGTTATCACACCTCCAAACTTAAGCTATTGCTTGTCCTCAAGCAGTGGATAGTGATAAGCAAAACAAAAATACCATGACAAGTTCAGAAGCAGAATAGTTATATGGGATAAAATTTCAGCCCTCAGCATTTGGCTTCAACATGCTAGACTAGTTTGAGAAATCAAGTACCGTCCCCTAGGGCAAGATTCTTTATGTGGGTGTGTGCGTGTTTGTATCCCGTCCATGCTTAACAAACCTAAAAATTTTCTACTCAAGCTCTCTCAATTTACCATGACATTTTCAAATTACTACTCCCCTTTGTTTTCTTTGATTACTTCTGCTACGAGAAGAGTCAGCCCATCACTCTACCATCCCACACTCTAGATGAAAGGGAGCATACCTTTCACCTCTGAGCTAGTCAGGTAGAGTAATCCTGTGACTACTTTCATTCACTCATATGCCAAGACATAGCGGAGTGTTCCTCTACAGATATGCCAATGCATTTATTTATAATTTATATTTCTTTTTTTTATGGGGTTTTCATCATTCACAGTTTTATGCCACGACATTAAGAATTCTCTTATAAAAAATTTCTAAGTTTCTCAAGCATGGAAAACATACACTACTCGTGTTCAAGGGTTTCAAAGAAGCAAGTCCTAGAGTTGGTTCTATCATCCTCAACCAGTCATATACATTCTATCCTAGCCATCAAGAATTCTTCATCATCGGGCATCCTCAATTAATTCCAGAAAACTAATTCTATATTTACTACTGTCATGGCATATTCATTTTACTAATACTATCATACAATGATGCGAGAACCCTACTTCCCCCAAACTTGAGAGAAGCATTGTCCCCAATGCTTACTAAATCTAAGAAAAATGAAAACTACATGCTATGAATGCAATGCAATGCAAAGTACCTTGGCTTCATGGTGGTGGTGCAGCAGTCGCACGACGAGTGCGCTTGCGGAGCTTAGCGGGGCTGGAATGTTTGGAGTCAGACGCGGGTGCGACTGGAGGAGTGCTAGGACCTTTTGGGGCGGCTGGGAGTGGGGTCTCCGTACACTGAGATGCCTTCCTAAGGCGACGTCGGCTCCTTCGCAAAGGAACTTATCGTGGCATCTCATATTATTTCTCCTCCATTGACTCGGTGGGCTGCATGGGATGGACCTTGCAAAGAAAAATAAGCACTTAAAAGAAAATAAACTAAAACGATAGCATAATAAAATATTATTTATGTACAAGAGTAAATCTGAAATGTCACGGCATCTTCAAGATGCTTGGCCGGTATCGTCATCATCCAATAAAAGTGCATATTTGTCACGCTCGATCGGAGCACCAGTGTAGACCAAAATGCCCCACACATATAACAGTTCTGCCTTAAAAATAAATTGCCTTGGCATTTCGGGTCTTTCACATCTAAATTTTAGGACCTTTACAGTAGTCCTCTCTCCTTCAAAGTGCTCTATGCATGAAGTTGAATGGTAGTGGAATGGGATCTCTTTTCGCTCCTTTTTGCTGTGGCAACTTGAAATCACTTGGGCAACAAATTCGTTGGAGAGGTCGAGGTCATCCCTATGCCAGTAGCCACCATCGTGTATGACCTTGTTCTTTCCTAGGCCAGTCAAGTAAGGAAGCAAAACAACACTAACGAGAAATTTGACAATGTCAGCATACCACGAAATTACCGCGTCAAATAATAATTTCTCATTAGTGAAATTTTTTTTAATCTCCATTTCATTCCTTAGTTCTTTCACAATTTCTAGCCTAGAAAAAAGAGCAGCTAGTTGAGGTTTAGGATGAGTAAATTCAATAGGATTCAAAGGTTCAAATTTCATACCCGGTCTAGCTATGGGTGAGCTAGACTTACTCATCTCCTTTGGAATATCCTTGAGCTCCTCTTCGTCTTCTTCATCAAGATTGAAGTGATTATCACTACATAAAAATTTGTTGCGGCAAAATTCTGCAGCTTTCTTTTGGTCATCAACTCCTATTGATGGGGTTTTTTCTTTTGCCGTGGCAAAATCTTTCTTCTCTTCATTGGTTGTATTCTTCGAACCCTCACCTTATTTTCCAGCGAATGTGAATCTTCTTGCACCTTCGGATCTTCGTGCATAATCTCATGATCGGGCTCTCCGAGTGTCTTCCCCCCAAACTTAGCATCTTTATAGATTTTGATGCCACTCCTTGAGCTGAATGTACCACAATGCTCCATGTCTTGATCCTTAGTGACTTCAGTATCACTAGGTAGACTGCTATGTGGGTAAAAATGTAATGCCGTGGCAATTTGGCCAACCTGACCCTCCAAAGCCCTCAACGACGAACTGTGGCTCTGAAGCAGAGCTTCTTGACTTTTTATAGAGGTCGCATGGTCTTGCAACATGGTCTTCATTGTTGCGATAAAATCTTGCATCGTGGCCTTCAAAGAGCTTGTGTTAGATGAATATGGTACTCCCTCGTTAGAATTATGCCATGACATATTCGTTTGAAAACCCTGGGAGTCACTGAAGTTCTGCTGCCTAGCGGGCTGACTAGAGTTGCTGGTTCCTTGATTTCCCCACAAAATGTTTGGATGTTGACACCATCCAAGATCGTTAGAATAGGGATTGTTGTTACCTCGATTGTAGTTCTCTACAAAGTTGATGGACTCTAGATTGGTTGGGCAGTCACTCTCATTATGATTGCCGTGGCATAATAGACATGCTGAGTTGGATGCCCAAACATGTTGCCTTGCATCCTCATGAGGAGCACCACCAAACTGTCCAATAAAGTTCAACATGTCGAACATAACCGGTTTGAGCTCAAAGTGGGCTGTCTGAATCATGGGTGCCAAAATTCCAGGATTTAGTTCGTCCATGATAATATTTAAATGATCTCGAATACTACGAGGCCTAGCTGCATTCCCAGCATTTGGAATTGCCTCGGCATGTTGATATTCCTCTTGACCTATTCCTTGATTTCCAATTTGATACATCTTTGCTGAAGCACTTTGAGTACGTAAAATAAAAACCTGAAAAAGACAAGGAAAATAACAAGTAAAACTATACAAAAAAATTGAACAAGTAAAATAAAAATGCTATGACAAAACTAATTAACTTCAAGTTGCCAATTCCCCGGCAACGGCGCCAAAAACTTGTCCGTTGTTTGTGAGTACTAAAATATGATGCGGATATGTGTGCAAGTATACACAATCGAACAAGTAATAAAGTGATAAGTAGAGTATCGTCTCCACAGGGAATTGGGGAAATCAAATAGGTTTGTCAAGGCATTTTACTTTGTCACCTAAGTAAAGTTAGTTATGGTATATACAGATGAGAATGCAGTGGCAAAATGGAATGGACGTAGTGGAAATGGAATGGTGATAGTGTGGTAGCATATGAATATGTCGTGGCAAATTAAATTGTGATACGTGAAAACAAATGGAAATGTCAAGGCAAAATAAAAATGCAAATACTAGATTTAATATATGTAGGACTTTAGCTTTCTCACAAGACAAGCAGCAATGGAAATGAGTGATGGGAGACACAAGGAAAACTTAAGTCTATTTCTCTGAATGGTGTTTCTTTTATGCTTACCCTGCCCGACAGAGTCTACTGATGCGCCCTATGCTATCTCTAGTAAGGGACTCGACAGAATAAAGATGCCCTGGCAAAATCGATTGGCGTAAGCCCTAGCAGTGACTCTATTGGTTCAGCTAATAGGATATGTCTCGGCAATACCTTTTTGCGGCAGCATTAACATCTAACCTATCGTTTATACCCAACTCCTTTTAGTCGAATGAAATCCTAGCCTTATCTCTAAGGTGGATTAGGCCTAGTTACTACCTAGAACCCGTTGTTTATGTAGTTCCTCCCTAGCTTCTCTCGAAGTCTAAAGATAAATTGCCAAGGCATTCTCTCGAACCTCATGAACCCTCCTAAGGAAAGGCTACTCTCGTAGCTCCTACAACCTCAAGGCTTTAAGCATCATAAACAAAACAGAATAGAGCATGAAACAACAACCATTCATTAAAATAACAACTTAAATAACCATGCGAACTCCCACCAAATAGGATTAGTTCATGGTGGGGTTCGAAATCAACAAGCACAAAACAAGATTCATTCGTTCCTTACAAACCCAACAACAAAATATAAAAGCAAGTACTAAGGGGAGGAGAAAAAGCCTTCAACGTGCACTTCCAAATGCCTTCATCGGCCACCAAGGACTGCTCCCAGTGAACTAGCTCCTCTCGGATGCTTAGAACGCCACTCCCTTCTGCTAGTCAAGGAGAAATGCCACGGCAAGTGGGATTGACGGAGAAAGATGAGACTTTCTCTCTCTAACTTTTTTAAGATCAAATGTGGCTGGAACTAAAGTCCTCTTCAATATGGCTTCCTCCTCTATTTATAGGAGAAAAGAAATCCTAAGGTTTGGTGTTAACCATTCTAGGAAACCCCAAAACCATGGTTGAGTTGCTTGGGAGTCGAGCAGACTAGGCAATGATACAGCCTAGGTAGCTGGCTAGAGACAGGCATAATCCCGCTACAGGCGCCCTAGGACCGACAAGATCTGCAGGGTCAGACTAGGCAACGTCATCAACAGAACCGGTGGTTGAAGCGCCAAAATGCTGCGGTGGGTATCTCGAGCAGAGCATGCGTAAAATCCGAGACAGCTGGTTAGAAAATATCTTCTCTCTCCTTGTACGCTCCTGAAATGCCATTTGAACTTGGCATTTTTATTTAGCTCAGCAATATCCTTATGTCACGGCATTTTAAATCCTCTTTTCCTTGCTTTCAACACCTGCATATCTTCAGACAAGTACCTTTCCCATAAAGCAGCACCGCTGTAAAAATAAAATACCACGGCAAACTGAAATCCACCACATGCAACTATATGCTCCTAAATGCATCTAAATGGTCCTAAATGGGCTCTTAGACATTCAATAACTTGAGTGAAAAGGTCCCAAAATATGACATTTTCAAGGAGTTATCAGACACCATCATGTTGTGGCACCGTACGTTAGGACATCCAAACTTCTTGTATTTAAAACTCATGCTTCCATTGTTATTTCGAAATAAAAATCCAAATTCCTTGAAGTATAAAATTTGCCAATTATCAAAGCATACCCGTGTACTATATTCTTTAAAACCTTATATCCAATCACAACCTTTCTCCTTGATACACAGTGACCTATGGGGGGCTAGTCGAGTGAAAAACATTACGGGAGATAGATGGTTTATAACCTTTATTGATGACCGTACTAGAGTTTGTTGAACTTATCTCCTCAAAGAAAAATCCGAAACACCCAACATATTCCAAAATTTTCATTCAATGATTCGAACCCAATTCAACTCTACCATACACACGCTCCACAACGATAATGGGAGAGAATACTTTAACTCTGTCTTAGGTCCATATCTTTCTGACCAAGGCATTATACATCAAAGTTCTTGTCCTGACACACAACAACAAAACAGAGTTTTCGAAAGGAAAAATATACATCTTCTAGTCGTTGCTCAAGCCCTAAAGTTTATCATGAATATCCCAAAATACTTGTGGGGAGAGGAAGTCCTTACTGCTTGTTACTTAATAAACCGAATGCCATCCAAAATTCTCAACTTCCAAACACCTCTAGATACCCTTCAAAAGGCCTTCCCACTTTTTCGTGTTCCTACTCTACCAACTAAAATATTTGGTTGCAAAGCCTTTGTCCATAGCCATCAACCCAACCAGTCCAAACTTGATCCTCGAGCTCATACATGTGTTTTCATCGGCTATTTTCCTACACAAAAAGGGTGCAAATGTTATTCACCAACCTTGCGTCGCATGTTTGCCTCTCGGGATGTCACTTTCTTTGAAACCGAACCTTATTTTTCAACAACTCATCTTCAGGGGGAGACTCTCAATAAAGATGAGACCCTTAATACACTTCTTATTATTCCTCCTGATCCTACTCCAACCATTGCTATCACATAAAATCCTAATAACCATCAGGTCCTTATAATTCCCGATTTGAAAGCTCCTCCCACACAGCAGCAGGAAAATAACTCTATCCTTCCCAATAATGACCTTTCCATAAAAACACAATAGCCTTTTGCCTTTGAGAAACAACAACATGCTCCTGAACTCCTTGTATATTCTCGACGTCGTTATTCTCCTAAAATTGACACTGCAGTGCCAATCTCATCCACACCCGAGGACTATTCTATACCAGAGGTATCTCCTGCTTCTCCATCCTTGGATTTTCTGATTGCTGTTCGTAAAGGCACAAGAGCCTGCACTCAGCATCCTATCTCTCGATTTGTATCCTATGGAAATTTATCTTAGTCCTACAAGAATTTTATGACTAATATTGACCATGTAGAGACTCTAAGGAGTGTGGAAGAAGCCCTTAAATCAACTGAATAGAGACGTACTGTAATGGAAGAAATGAGTGCTCTAAAAAACAATGGAACTTGGGAAATCTTGGATCTGCCTAAAGGAAAGAAAACAATAGACTGCAAATGGATTTTCACCACAAAATTTAAACCTGGTGGCAGCATTGATCGACACAAGGCTCGACTTGTGGAAAAGGTTTCACCCAAACCTATGGCCTCGACTACGATGAGATGTTTGCTCCCATTGCCAAACTCAATACTATACAGGTTCTCCTTTCTCTTGTTGTCAACCTTGATTGGCCCTTGGCTCAATTAGATGTATAAAATGAATTCCTTAATGGTGAATTAAACGAGGAAATATATATGGATTTTCCACTAGGATTTGAAGAAGAAAAGGGTCGAGTGTGCAGGTTAAAGAAGTCCTTATACGGGCTAAAACAGTCCCCAAGTGCATGGTTTAGCCGTTTTTCCAAGGCTATGACCAGCAGAAATTATATTCAAGGGCAGACAGACCACACTATGTTTTACAAACACTCAGGAGAGGGTAAATGCTCTATTCTTATCGTTTATGTTGACAATATTATCCTAACAGGGGATGACTTGAGTGAAGTCAGAAGGCTAAAAGAGTTACTTAGCACTGAATTTGAACTTAAAGACTTGAGAAATCTCAAATACTTCCTTGGAATGGATGTAGCAAGGTCTCGAACAGGTATTTCTATTTCTCAACGAAAATATGTTCTCGAATTACTGACGGAAACTAGAATGTTGGGTTGCAAACCTGCTGAGACACCAGTGGAGTTCAATTTAAAGCTAGGCACTGATGAGGATGGAGAAGAAGTAGACAAGAGAAGATATCAACGACTAGTAGAAAAACTCATCTACCTATCTCACACTCATCCCGATATTGTTGTCGATGTGAGTGTCATCAGCCAATATATGTACACTCGATGGGAGAAACACTTAAAAGATGTGTACAGAGTGTTGAGGTATTTGAAGGGAACTCCGGGTAAAGGTCTACACTTCAAGAAAGTAGCTAGCCGTTATGTGGAAATCTACACTGATGCAGATTGTGCAGGTTCAGTAAATGACAGGCATTCTACAAGTGGCTATTGTAGTTATGTATGGGGTAATCTTGAGACATAGAGAAGCAAAAAACAATATGTTGTAGCCCGTAGAAGTGCTGAAGCAGAGTATCAAGCCTTGTCTCATGGTATATGCGAGGGAATTTGGATAAAACGACTAATGGGGGAACTAAAGATACCACATATCAGACCTATGAAGATGCACTGTGACAATCAAGCAATAGTCAGTATAGCACACAATCCAGTTCATCACGATCGTACCAAACACATGGAGATAGATCGCCATTTTATCAAAGAAAAGGTCGACTAAGGAAAAGTGTGTATAAGTTACTTACCCACTAAACAACAAGTTGCGGACTTGTTGACTAAAAGCCTAAGCAAAAGCATGTTTGAAGATCTTAATGGAAAGTTGGGTTTGATAAGCATCTACACTCCAGCTTGAGGGGGAGTGTTGGAATTTCTAGAATTAAGGGACATAATCTTTATTCTTATTTCTAAGAATTTACCTATTGTAAATTGCCTCTAATTTTAGCTCCAGATTTTTAGGAATAATTTCCTATTTTGTGCTAACCCTTTCCTATAAGTTGTAATATGTCGATAGAGGAATGGTAAGAAATAACATTTCTTCCTAAGTTTGTTCAATTTTTTTTGTCGGTTCCAGACTTCAGTTCACATAGAACTGAATCTGTTGTTATTGTCTCCATAAAATAACATTTTTGTCGACTAGTGTGATTTGGTGCAGTCTACATCAATTTTATCCATCTTAAACCATATAGGAAACAAGTTTAATTTTCTTAACCATGATTTTGTTTGGTCACACATTGGTGTACTCGTTAGTCTGTTATGTTTATTTGTTTATTATATCTCAATGAAAAGATCAACTCTTGGTTCATTCGGAAAATATCCCATCACTCTAAGGTGCTCCCCATAAAGTATTTATTTCTGAAAGCATCACTGCTCCTAAGTTGGTGGGTGATCAGTTCTCTATCTCTTTTATATGCCAGTTTTGAGACTTTCAAAAGGATTTTTTGCCCCTTTTGACCATTTCCAATAACATATTTATGCATGAACATAGAAATTAGGACTGGTTTTAAGCTTACCTTGAATTTTCTATTCATGTCTTATTTATAGTAACTTACATCGTTTTCCTTGCTTCAGGTGGTAGATGCTGGTGCTCGTGCCCTTAGAATGATCTATCAATCAAAATTGACCCCAAAGTATGATTTCCATCAACAGAAAAATATGGAGTTCCTTATCTCGCTACTAAATAGCGAGAAGGAAAATGTTAGTGGACTTGGTGCAAGCATAATAACTCGCTCTTGTGAGACAAGCTTAGAGCAGAAAGCATTGTTTGATGCTGGTATTCTAAGGAAGCTGAATAGTCTTCTTGAAGGTGGCTCTTTAAGTTTGAGAGATGCTAGTTTAGAGTCTTTAGCCACAATATTTAGGAATAATCCTGAGGTTATTTCAAAATTTTCTGGACCTGAAATTGGAAGACCATTGAGTTCTATAATTGATTTAGTAAAGGACAGGTACCCCATAACAAGGTTGCTAGCTTGCATGTGTTTGATTGTTGTAAGGAAGGCCTCTCCCCACTTCTTTCTAGATATAGGGATCAAAATTAAAGTAATACATATTTTACTTGAGCTTCTTGATGACCCTGGTCAAGTTGGAGATGAGGCCCCTTTTGCTTTCTCTTGTTTAATTACACAAAAGGAGGATCTTCAAAATTTGGCTCTTGAGGCTAATGCTTTTGATAAACTACATCACCACTTATAAAAAGACTCATTGAATGCCAGACGATATGAGGGAATTTTGCTTGCACTAGCTGAAATGTGCTCAAAGTTGGAGAGTTGCAGTTCTAAGTTCCTCTCATTGCAGGTTTGTTTTTTCTTCTTCTGAAATATATTAACTTGGTGTTGTTTGCTTTCTATTTCTTATTTGCCTTTTGATTGTAATGTGTCTAGAGTATAACTATGCACATTGAAATTGTTTTGTTTGGTTTCAAAACAGTAGAATATATTTTTTTTGATAAGAATATTAGGCCTCATTAAAAAACCCCTTCATGATAAGGAACTTGAAAAATAGTTCCTTAATCAACGGAAGGAGGAAAAGAGTGCCCTAGGATTTCATTAACAACAAAATCAACATAGGAATACAACACCTAACTCCCTTAAGGAGATAAAAAAACCAAAAGGAACATCCTTTGAAAATAACATGAGGATTAACCAATGCCAGCCTTAGCTAGGACATCTGCCTCTAGGCTGGCAGTCCTATTAACCCATCTAATAACGCCTTCACAATCTCTGAGTTTTTGAATAATATCTTTAACAATATGAACATAAACAACAGGACATAGAACAACGTCCTTAACCCAGTCAACAATCACCTTACTATCACTGTCGATAATCAAACGTTCCTTATATCTCTGTCGAATAGATTCAAAGAAAACTAGACCCTTTAGGATAGCTTTCAATTCCATCAATGTAGGAGGCCCTGGACCAGCAGGCTCTTTGAAAGATGCTAGGATCAAACCAGATACGTCTTTAAGAACACCACCTAAACACTCCTCTTCCAATCACTAGTAGTAACAGCATCCACATTAAGTTTAATAAAGCCATTGGAAGGAGGGGACCACGGACACTTTGATAAAATCCGAATAGAATATGGTAAGCAAGAATCCCCTAAGGAAGGATCAGTAATAAGACAATCCTTAGAGATAGAAACCTGAGAATTTTTTGCTAAAAACCATGAAGCAAGCATGAATCTTGCTAAAAAGAAAATTTCAGCTTGATCTAGCTTCCCTCCTTCAAACACAATAGAATTCCTAGTTTTCCATATTGTCCATAGAACCACTCCAGGAATAAATGACCATATGAGAGAGTTAGACCTCAATTCTGCCCAGGCTAGAAGAAAACTTTTAGCATCCACTTGAAAAACAAACTGAACATTCCAGTAGCACATGAACTTGTTCCAAATTGACCAAACAACCGAACAAGAAAAGAATAAATGGGAGGGGGTCTCTTCCCTTAACTTATATAAAGGACATAACAGATCAACTATGCCCTTTACTCCTCATTTAACCAAAGCTGTCTTCACTGGCAGTTTCTGCAAAATCAATTGTCATAGAAAAGTCTCCACTCTTGGAGGCAGCAGGCTCCTCCAAACAACAGTCTTCCAAAAATGAGCTTCTTCCGAATCTGAACTCCCCGAATAACATAAATTAGCACAAGATTTAACTGAGAAAATCCTATCTCTAGAGCCCTTCCAAACTAGCCTATCAGCAGAATCATCATAAATAGAGAAGACTGAAATGACAGCCATTAAATTTGTCCATTGCTCATATTCCCAGTCATTCAAATTCCTTCTCAGTTGCACATTCCAAAACCAGCCCCACGAGCTAAATTCCCCAAACTGGAATAATTTACCAGCTTTATTAACTACAATAACGAACAGTCTAGGGAAAATGCCATTAAAGGATTATACATAGCCCAAACGTCTTGCCAAAATCGAATAATTCTCCCATTTCCAATTTTATATTTGTATTTGCTCCTGATTTTACAGCCAACAAAATCTGCTTTATAATGATTCCTCACCATAGCTATCCAAATCCAAGAGAACTTAGGGGAAACATTACTGTCAAACTGCATTAAAGATGAGTCCATTTTGTATTTAGAACAAATCATTTCCCTCCAAATCGTCTTCCTCTCAGTAGCAAACCTCCAAGCCCATTTCTATAATAAGGCTCTATTTACCACACTTAAATTAGGAATCCCCAAACCTCCTTTAATCTTTGGTTTACAAACCTCTGACCAGCTCACCCAATGAATCTTATTTTTCCCATTTCCTCCTCCCCATAAGAAATTGGACATAATTGAATTAAAGTACTTGTAGACCGACACTGGGACCTTGAACAATGACAAATAATATGTAGGAAGAGAACATAAGACTGATTTAATTAAAACCAGCCTCCCTGCCAGTGAAAGAGTGGATGATTTCCAGCCTGCTAACCTTTTATTAAAACTTTGTACCACTAGATCCCATAGTTTGTTAGAATTTTTGTGTGCTCCAAGGGGAAGTCCCAAATACTCTGAAGGAAAATTGCCCACCGAACATCCAATCGCAGCTGCCCAATCCTTAATTTCCTCTTCATTCGAGTTAATCCCAAATAATTTACACCTTCAAATTTAACTGAAGACCAGACATAATTTCAAACACTCGGAGCACCCTTTTCACATTCAAAATCTACTTTTTCGATGCACCACAAAATATAATGAGATCGTCAGCAAATTGAAGATGAGTTAAATTAAAATTTCCCTCCTCCCTGCTAATGACCAGACCTTGGCGAAGACCCTTAGCCATTGGAAATTCCTCAGTATGAACCCCATTCACCAATACTGAAACAGTAGCTGTTGTGATGTCGAAATCCAACCTCCCCATGTATTACCAAAGCCCATTTTCCTCATTACTTTGAACAAAATAGGCCAATCGATTGTATCATAAGCCTTCTTGAAGTCAACTTTGAAAACACGGCCCTTTAATCCATTCTTCCTCCAAAAATCGATCCCTTCATTAGCTATTAAGGAGCAATCCAAAATTTATCGACCGGTGATAAAAACGAATTGAGAAAGGCTGATTAAATCTGATATACAGCTCCTAAGTCTCCTCGATAGACATTTAGACAAGATCTTGTATAGCCCACCAACTAAGCTAATAGGTCTAAAATCATCTAGGCCACCAGTGTTAGAGTTCTTTGGAATGAGAGTGATAAAAGTATGGTTTATTCCATGTTCCCATTCCTTCCCCAAGTAGAAATTATGAAAGAATCTCATAATATCTTTCTTAAGGACCTGCCAAAACCTTTTGAAAAATCCCAGATTTAAACCATCAGGCCCCGGAGCCTTGTTGATGTCACATGACTTCAAAGTTCCCCAAACTTCCTCCTCAGAAAATTCCTTTTCTAATAACCGACTCTGCTCCACAGTAATCCTGGAAAAATCCAACCTTATATCATCAGTTTCTAATGTAGAACGCTCATTGTAAATCTTAAAGAAATAATCTTTTACTAAGGCCTTAATAGCTGTCGGGTCCTCAACTGAATCACCCCTAAATTTAAGAGAAACCAGAGCATTCCTCTTCTTCCTGACTGTAGCACACGTCTGAAAATATTTAGTATTGCGATTCCCCTCCTCTATCCACTTCGATCTAGAGTAGTGAAACAAAATCTGCTCTTGAATTTTATAAAGATTCCATAATTTTGCTCTGTGAGATTTCAATTCTGCTAAAACTCCACTGTCAATAACACCTTACTGTTGCTGAATATCAACTTCTAACTGCTGAATTTTCTTCTCTAATTCAGAAATCATGGCTGCTGGATACTGACTTCTCCTCCCAGCCCACTTTTTAATTGCATATTTTGTACTTCTTAGTAAACTGAACACCCCAG
Source organism: Hibiscus syriacus (assembly GCF_006381635.1). NCBI lineage: Eukaryota > Viridiplantae > Streptophyta > Magnoliopsida > Malvales > Malvaceae > Hibiscus > Hibiscus syriacus. The sequence goes on from NW_024062730.1 coordinate 643,519, forward strand.
CCTTTTTATGAGTTTCATTGCAGTTTTGAATTGATGATCTAACCAGATCCTCAAAACCCTCCTCCTCCATCAAATAGTTGAATAGTCTGAACGGTTTTTGACCCCACTCAACACCTTTATTCACAAGAACTATTGTATTATGATCCGATAGAGACCTAGGGAGTAATCACTGAACAATATCCGGAAACGAAACCAAGAACTGACTGTCGACCAAAAATCGATCCAATCTTACAAAAGTGGGATTATCTTGGTTATTGCACCAAGTGAACCTACCCCCATTCATAGGAAGATCAATTAGACCAGTTTGAAGGATAAACTGACTAAATATCTCCATAGAACTTCTATGACCTCTGCCCACCTTCTCTTCTTCTTGTAAATAAACGTTAAAATCCCCTCCCACACACAGAGGATAATTCTGCCCCCTAAGGAACATGCTCAATTCTTCAAAGAAACTAGGTTTATCCTCCTCCACTGACGGTCCATGAACATTGATGAAACCGCAGCTGAAATTATTATCCCGATATTTACCAAAAATTGCAATAAATCTCCTGCAAACATACTGTTTTTCCAGCTCAAAAATATTGTCGTCCCAACAGCACAATAAACCCCCTGATAATCCGATCGAAGGAGATTCTAAAACACCCTTTAGATTATTGATCCCACTTCTTCTGAAAAAAGACCTATGGATTTTCTTTGAATTGGTTTCTTGCAACCAAAGAAAAGTGGGATATATACTAGAAACTAAATTCTGAACAGCCCTCTTTTTTTCTTTTTTCCCTAAACCCCTAACATTCCATGAACAAATTACTAACTTTGACTTCATCATAAAAGAGAAAAATGCAAACTGAAAACCTCTACCAGTATCACCTTAATTAACTCCATTCAAACTTTTCTCTAAAGCCATGATTTTCTCCATAAATGCGTCTTTCCCTTCCTTAAAAGACACCCCCAGAAGCTCACTCACCTGCCAAGTAGCTAGAGCTTTTTCCATTAAAACCGAGAAGTCTGAAGAGGAGGTTGTATCAATGCTAACTTGTTCAAGGGCATCCTGTAACAAATTCCTTTTTGTCCTTCTAATTAACAAGCCAGATTTGAATCTTAAACAGTCTCTTTCTGAAAAATAGCCATCAATCTCCCTCTCCTCACTCCCATCCACTGTGCTACTGTCAAAATTAGAAACTTTGCTCCCATTTGCAATCAAAACTGGTGGTAAACAAAGATGTTTATTAGCACTAAAAACCGAATAAATTTTTCCCTGACTAACTCTGACCCCATCAGCTACAGACGTTAACTTCAGTAAATCCCCATGCCAATATCTCCTTTCCTTCGACCGTCTGTAGACCCTTTTACACCTGCCCATGCTTCTAGTTTCTAACACATCACTCTTTGATTTAATCTGACTGCTGGATCGGTGTAGCTGTCTCCCCCTTGAATTATTCCCTGAATCAGAGTAAACTAATTCAACCGGCAATAATTTTTCTTTTTCTACTTCTATCTCAGAATTAACCAACTGCACTTCCATTGGGCTCTTTTCCAAAACATCATTCTTTTTTCTGCCTTTCTCTTTTAAATCTGGATTATGAACCATTTCCCCAAACTTATTTATTTTAAATGCTGGCCCAGAAGGAAAAACTGTAATTCCTTTGGACCCAGACTGGCCAGAATCCTCAGATTGGGCTTGAGATCCACTAGTTGAAAAATTTGAATTTCTAATCCCCAAACCTGCAAACTCTCCTACTTTTATACTCCCCACATGTTGACTTTCTGGCAGCCCACAATTAATGTCTTTCTTCTCTAAAGAAAGTCTAGATAGCTGTATATCATCACCAACTCCTCCAGAACCAGGAAAAACTCCCTGATCAATCCAATTGTCCACTGTCAGACGATATTTCCCTGTTGCACCTGCTTCACCTACCCCACTATCTGACCACATTCTGTCATCCTCTTCCTCAGACATCGTTTCAAAAAAAACCCCACCAGAACCTTTCACCGAAAAATTGCTGAAGAAAGAACTTGAGTATTCGTTTGCCGATCCGAGTTCCGACCTTGATACTAACTTTGAAAGATCTTCCATAAGATCCAAGAGTGATCACATCTGGAACATCAAAGGGGCTAGCCACCCTCAATAAAATTCTTGCCAATGTGAGGTCTTCTCTTTTCCTTGTAGCATCATGTATATCAACCACTGTACCCCATCTACCAGATGTCTTCTCGAAGAAAGATTCATTCCAGCATAACAGAGGAACCCCTAATAATTCCACCAGACAGAAAGCCATTGGAACTCCCTCATCATTCATTAATGGTTCCACTCGATCAAACCATTGTAGAAAAGCCTCTTCCCTGTTCTCCCAAATGTCCAGCATCTCCTCGTGAGTTTTAAAAATTATAGCGCAAGAGTTCCAAACATAACCCCATCTAACAATTTGGACATTATAGCCATCCTTAACTAATGCATTCTGAATATACTCAACCTGAAAAGAGTGTCTGATAATCCCCGTTAAGGACCTCTTCGCCCAACTTGAACTTTCTGATGGAATGTGCATTTCCAAAATATTTTTCTTGACACTCCTCCTACGGTGATCATCGGAAGGCATGTCTTTTTTTTCCCATTGTATCTCTATGTGACATCAAAGCATCTCTATAAGTTATATCGTCCCTTATGCTTCTGTTGGACTTTCCTGCTTTTTTTTACGTTGAGGACTCTGTATTATTCTGACTATAAACCTTGTTTGAATAAATATGCTTCTCCCCTAACCTTGGACGCCCATCCTTGTATCTAGTCGGACTAACAGTGATCTTCCTTCCGTCTATCACAACACCATTCAAATCATCCACAGCCCTCTTCAGACCAACCTCACTCTTAAAATGAACAAAAGCAAAGGTGGAAAATTTGTATTTTGTATTTTTAGTTTCTTTGGGAATAAAGACTCTCATAATAGGACCATGAACCAAGAATAAATCCCTTAAAGTACGTCGAGAAACCCTCCTACTGATATTATCGACAAAAGCCGACCAACTCTCATCGGAAACTGGATTTCCTTTCAAATTCTCTCTCTCTACGTTTTTCTCTCTCTCACTCATTTTTAGTGGGATAGATGATGCTTATAGAAATGGGATAGATGATGGATTCAATTAAATGCTCAAATAATTAGTAAGCTTAGACAAACAAAACCTTACACATGATATTGCACAGTGGAACGTAAACAAAAGATAAACCAAATCCTCCAATGGCCATACTTACAATAATTGGCATGATTGAAACAAAAGATAATAATACCATGTAATAAAGCATCATGCATAATTGAGATTTCTTAATCTTGTGATAGACCAAACCTAGTCAAGACTTGGGGCCATCCAAGTTTTTGGCCTCCAATCGTATTCACACAGTGACAAAAGCCCAAGCCTTCTTCTAAGAGGGATCAAGAACAACTACTAGCAAGTTTTGTTTTACAAACGAAAGCTAAGATTCTCTCAAAAACACTTTGGCATTCAAAATGTTTAGCATTTCCTTGAAATCTGTTTTTGGCACTTAAATGAATCCAAATCAACCAAATTATAGCGACCTTAAAGACACGTTTTATGCTAAAAACTTGGCTTTATGAATTTTTCAACAAGGAGAAACATGTTCAAACCGAAATTGATAACAAACATTCTGAAAATTCTGCACTTGCGTTTGCAGAAACATACACCAGAATCCACCCAGAACAAACCAAAAACATGTTTCAAGAACTCCTTTTATTGTACAATCATGACTAAATTAATTTTAAATCATATTCTGGACCAATTTTTATGGACTTGTTCTCATCACAAGTGCTTCGTGTTATTCCCAAGTATCTAAATAATTCAATTTACGAGATTGATAGTGTACTTTACATGTACTGGTCTTTGAGCATTGTCAATGCTTTCTTCCGACAATGCAATGATCAGGGATAACTTTGGAACATGATTTTTATGCATACGGATCTCTAATTATAACTCTTAAATTTCTATGCAAGGTATGTTCCAAGTGTTTCATCCAATTAGTACTTAACATTTAACAACTCTTTATTTTTTGTTTATCATGATGAAGGAGACCCTTTAATAACATATTTTCTGAGTGATTCAAATGCATTATAGTTAGTATATCTTTTTCAATTCAATTGGCTCTAGGAAATACTCAAAATAACAAAGTCGCTAGCATCGTCGCTAAAATATTGTTCAGTGGAAAGTTTCATGCAATAAAAGGTCATACCTTGGCTATTTTTTTGCCATTGGCACTTTATCACCGGTAGGTGATGGAGCTGGTGGTAACCTGCTCTTAGTATTGAAATAGATTTTCTCCACTTGCATCATCCCTAAACCAAAAACGCGTAACAGATTTCTACTCTTGCTTCTTGAAAAACTAAAGGTTCTTTAGTCTTATGTTGCTTGAGTGAACTTTCTAATCTTGGTGAGTGGATTACTTGTCACTACTTTTCTGGGAAAACAGAAAACATCTGAGTTCCAAAACAATAGTTACTACTATTTGACAAAATATTCTCCCTAGGAATCTTGGATTTCTGCCTGAGGTGTCTATGGTGACCAAGAAATAGGTTCATCTCACAATCAGAAAAATTTTATGTTTTCTTTGTCTATTTTATGGTTATTCTATACTGGTCAGTGTAAAGTTATAAACTAGATTACAAATCTTTTAACAAACAATCAAATCTTATTGCATACTCTTATTTTTGTGAATCTTCAACTAAATTGAAGTTTCTGATGTTTTCTCATAATATAGGTGTTGAATTTGGTAGCAGATGCGCTAACTGATCATAATGCTGGTGTTCGTGCTGCAGCTTGTGTATGTTTGAAAAGTGTCACTCGATCAATCAAGGTTTGTGATGCAATAACAATTGTGCGGCACTTTGTTTAACTATTAGATGCAAATATAGCTGATGCAATACCAATACAGAATTTGAGTGCAGGCTATTTTATGAATGAAATTATTGTGATTCCATTGGTTCAGCTTTTTCTTGACCGTTCGACATATGTCCAGGTAGTAAGCTTTTAAAGTGGCATTATAATTGGTAGATAATATCTGTATTGAATGTTCTAAAACCAAAATGGAAAGAAGCTGCAGAAATTATAGATGTCAACATTTCAGTTGTCATCAGATTTCAAACAAATTTTGCTTCCCTAATTTCTTTCTTAATATCTATGGCTTTGATACTCCGAGTTGATTACAATTCGTATTGTTTGTGACAGTAATCCTTCAGCCATCCACGATAGGACCATGTTCTCGATCTCGAAATCATAATCCTTGGGGAATATGGCACAATATGCAAAGCATCTCTTTAGATGTGAAGGCAGATAATGGTAGCTTAAGAGTAAAGCAGGAACGATGTTGTCATCGCCATTCGATAAATCCCACAGGTTGCTCTCTAGCACATTACGCCATTCGCTGACATTCCTTTTGGATCGAAGGAGACCTCCGTCTGTTTTGGCTACTAAAGGTAGGCTATGGCATTTCTTCACAATCTCTTTACCAATGACTTCTAGGTCTTGTACTTCTCTACTGGAATCCATTCTGCCAAATGCATGATTTGCAAAACCAGCATTGTTCGTTTGCCAATTGCTGCAGACGATAAGGAACCATGCGCATAATCGACACAACGCTTCTGTTCCGTGTTGTGACAATGATCTTACTTCCTCGAGCTTCATGGGTCAAGGGTCTCTTCAAGGCCTCCCAATGGACATAATTCTCATTCCACACAATCGTCTAGGACTAGAAGAAATTTCTTATCCATCAAACATTCAGCCAGCTTAACTTGAAGCAAACTGAGTTCCCCAATATCACAACTCAAACAAATAATTCCCTCGAGAATTGCTTGTCACTAGAAAAACATCAAAATTCTTTAAAACACAAACCCAGACTTTCAGATCAAGCTTAAACAAATCCTCCATTTTGCTTTCATTGTAAACAATCTGATGAAGAGTTGTTTTCCCAATCCCACCCATGCCAACTATAGCAACAACCCCAATCCCATTATTATTCGAATCATCTATGTTCAACAACTTCATTATAGCTTCTTTATCACCATCTCTCCTGTAACCCCCACAGACCGATAAGGGTAACTAAATCCGATCCGGGGTATCACATTTGGGCCACCAGAGCGACCCACTGTAAAAATAGCGGAAAATTTAAAACTTTTCTTAAAACTTGTAAACTCATAAAATCATTTATGAGTACAAAATAAAAGTTATCTCTATTTAAAAATAAAACATATATCCAGACTCGTATATAAATCAAAATACAATTACATGCCCCCTAATCACATGTACCGTACTCTGCAAACAACACCGGAAGAACTCTCTTACTGAAGCTGATAGTTGCACTGGTACAATTCTTTTAGCCTGAAAAGATGAGTAATAGAGTAAGCTTTGGAAAGCTCAGTAATACAGAACTACCATATGATACTGATGAACGTGCAGATACAGATAAATATATATTTCCTTATTGTTTCCGAACATTTATAGATTTTTATGTTGAGCAAAGATCCTAGTGATATTTCAGGTGATAACGGACAATGAGCTTTCAGTTCAGAGAAATATTTCGGATGACTGAGTTCAGGAGATCAGAATAGGTTTTCTAGTGTGTTCCCAAAAAGAGAAAATAACCTCAGTGACCAAAAATCTCAGATAATATACGATTTTGACCAATTTTTTTTGGATTTGCGAAAATGACCAACAAAATTGCAATGCGATCTTTAATTCGCATTGCGATCTCCACTATCGCAAATTCGCGTTGCATTTCGCGTTGCGATTTTCCATTTCGCGTTGCGATAGTCTACAATGTCGTTGCGATTTTTCAAATTCGTTGCGATAGTCTACAGTTGTTGCGAAAGTCTACAGTTGTCGTTGCGATTTTCCAAATTCGTTGCGATGGTTAAAAAAAAGATTTTGTTTCTTAAGAATTTTCTCTAAAAAGATAGTATCTGCGCGGACGTGTCGAAGACACGTATTACCACGACCCGAGACGAGACGGACGGACGGCGGCGACGGCGCGCGAGAGTCCCCCTTGTTCTCTATCACTCAACAAGGAAGTGGGAAAGCCAAGCCTTAAATACCATTCCCAATAGTGTTTCCAATACTATGTGGGATTTGAGCATTACCAACACTTGTTCCCAATACTATGTGGGATTGAACCTTAAATAGTGATATTATTTTTGAATGTTTTGCTTAAAATTGCAATAATCGCGATTGATTGTAGATTGACTTTTAATTATGACATATTTAATCGTATAATACTAATGCAATTGGTTGTTGATTCAGTTGTTTTAAGGTGCATGATTGTTAATTATTTTCTGAATAATCACATTGTATTGGAAATAAGTGTTGGTAATGCTCAATCCCACATAGTATTGGAAACACTATTGAGAATGGTATTTAAGGCTTAGCTTTCCCACTTCCTTGTTGAGTGATAGAGAACAAGGGGGACTCTCGCGCGCCGTTGCTGCCGTTCGTCTCGTCTCGGGTCGGGTCGGGTCGTGGTAATACGTGTCTTCGACACGTCCGCGCGGATACTATCCTTTTAGAGAAAATTCTTAAGAAACAAAATCTTTTTTTAAACTATCACAACGAATTTGGAAAATCGCAACGACAACTGTAGACTATCGCAACGAATTTGGAAAATCGCAACAACAACTGTAGACTATCGCAACGCGAACTGGAAAATTGCAACGCGAACTGGAAAATCGCGTAGCAACGCGAACTGAAAAATCGCAACGCGATTTTCAACTATCGCAACGCGAATTTGCGATAGTGGAGATCGCAATGCGAATTAGAGATCGCATTGCGATTTTGTTGGTCATTTTCGCAAATCCAAAAAAAGTTAGTCAAAATCGTATATTATCTGAGATTTTTGGTCACTGAGGTTATTTTCTCTCCCAAAAATCATGTAACTTTTCAGATCTTTTTAAAACATATATATATATATACCCCCATCCGTCAAGTCTAAAATGTGTAGGTTCCTGAGAACCATACACCCACCGTCAAGTCCAGTAGGCCCTGAGCACACAGCCGAGGAACCGGTAAGTAAGGCTCTGAGCACACAGCCGAGGAACCTCCAGGTATTCTTCCTCCAACATTAACCCCCCAAATAAAACATGTTTCGTCCGTAAACGGATATATCAAAAATCAAGTCATAATTCACGTCAAGTATCATATCAAAATCCAGGTCAAGTATCAGATCATAATACAAGTCAAGTATCAGATCAAAATTCATGTCAGATATCATATCAGAATCCATGTCATATATCATATCAGAATCAAATCGAAAATCAGGTAAAATATTCATGTGAGTAGGGAACACACCAGAATGTACAGATAGTATTCAAAGATATTGGATAATCTTAACAAGTAGAGGAACACAGATCTTCAGTATACCGATAGAATATAGGAATTCATAATCACTATTGGAAGAGTTCAATAACTGATAGAATCATCAGTTATTCAGAATGTGACTTAAACTGATAAGGAAAAAAATGAAGGTTCAGGACATTTATATTCTATGTCGATTGATCGGATTATCGGACAACTCTTAGATGAATAGTTCTCAGAACTAATGCTTGTCGATTGGTCAATTCATCGTTCTTCCAGGATATTTACTCTTTAATACCATAATTTCTAGTCCATATATCATCTTCGGAATCATTGCTAAATAAATCTTCCAATGTTTTTATTTCATGTTCACGCTTTCACTATATCATGAAATGCTGACGTGCTTGATTTGTAGTTCATGATCCATAAGAACATTACATCATGTATGTTCATTAACGTTTCCAGACTCATCCAAATCACTCACTTAATCCTTAGTCCTTGAGGTTACTTGATTCATTTAGCAGTCAAGTCTATTCTAGTTATTTTAGGGTTTTCCAGGGTAATCTAGACGTTTATGAATTTCGGATACATATTGTACTTCCGTTCAATTCAATTTGGTCTTCGTGGTTGATTTGTCTAACAAATATCAAATTCTTACTACTGAATACGAGCTAGAGTTGAGTTGAGCTGAATGCATCCAAAATTATCATTGAGCTAAACTTGAGTAGACGAACACGCATTCAAGTAATATCTATGACGTTTAGGTACTGACATATCATTAAGGTTGATCGGCTCAGTTAAGCTGTGTTCCATAACTTTTAAAGGTAGTCCAATACCTATGCTTATTTGGATTCCTTAATTAATCCAAGACATTTACTTAGTATAGGCCATAAGGGTATTTTGGTAATTTTAGTGTTCAGTTTTTTTCCATTCATTTCAGAGCTCTTGGATATCCAATCATTCTTGAGCTTGGTGATATTATTGGGTCATTTCCATTACAGGGGTATTTTGGTCATTTTACAGCAGTGTATTTCAATCATTTCTTTTCATCCGATCTTACTATTAAATTCAATCTCTTATATTAGTCATTTGATCCATATTCAGTTACCGAATTTCTACCACATTCATATCGAGTGTATAAATTAACCAACTCCACAAAAGTGACCAACATTATCTTATTCATGTATTTACCAATATTAATATGTTCCATAAAGTATAAAGAGGTAGTAAAGTATTATCTCGATTTCCGTGCAATACTGATAGACCATAAAAATTCCATTCGAACGCCTATGATCTTCAATTCAACTTCCAATAATTCCTCAGATACATATCAACATAAATTATATAAAAAAATGGAGCTTAATTACGATAAACAGATCAAATCGGGTGATAAATCAAATAAAAACAGCTTACTGGGTTTGAATTTGGCGAAACGGACTTCGGATTCAGGATGTCGAAAGCACAAAATATGAATTTTCAAAAATTTGGAATTTTCGGTCAAAATCAAGGTCAACGGGTTTGACTACCAATTTTGAGGCCTTCATGTCTGAATTTCAAAAAACGGATTGCGGAATCAGATTTGGAACGTCGAAAAATGTCAGGATAGGTATACTCGGTCAAAGTCAAAGGTCGTTTAATGCCCGGTCAAAGTCGGTCAAAATTTTGGTCAACATCGGTCAACGGTCAATGAGTCAGGTCAACGGGTCGGGTTATGACCGGTCAAAACAAGAGCAAAACCAATTATTTTTTCTTCCTCGTGGGGGTGCGTGAACAATGCTAAATTCCCGGAAAAATTCCTAAAAGTTATTTTAAGCGATTTCGAGATACTTACAAAGCTCGATTCAAATTTTTGAACGGCAGAGAGCTCGATTTCAACGAATCGGAAACTTTGACCACTTCACCTCCTCACGCGCCGCCATTGACGGAGACCAAGGATGACATCGGCAGACTCGGAACGATGCAAGGAACACGATGGTGCGAGAGGTGTCGTAAACGGATGCTCGGATCGTCGTGAATCGATGAAAAATCAACTGAAATCGGGTTATTACCGACAATACTTCCGACTGAAATTAACGACGAACGGCGATGATTCATGATGAAAGGTTTGAGGGGTTTTGTTCCTCGCTCGACAACGAACACGATGGTGGTTTCGGCTTGTTGATCGGAGGTCGGACGGCAAGTAGATCGGAGTTGAAAGTTGGTTGATCGGAGAGGGAAAACTGGGAAAAATGGTTAAATCATGGGTTTAGCCACTAAATTTATTGTACTTTATAAAACGGTCTGAAAACTTTAAAATTTTACAATTTAATCCTTAATTTCTTCCAAAAATACCAATTAAATTCACCACTTTATAATTTCTTAAATTTAGCCCCTAACCATTCTCTCAAAAAAAAGAACATCTTTCTGTCTTTCAAGATACTCAACTCTCTCCAGTATCCCTACCAGCTTAGATTCAGTTCTCTTATGAAATGGGTTTAGTGAAGTGAACAACCTACGTACCTTGGTCGTGCTGGTTTGGTGTTCAACTTCGAGCTTCCAGCGCAAAGCTTCGGTCGAAACTTCATCAAGGAGATCCTCTGCATCATATACGGCGTCTTTAAGCTCGTTGAGCCACTTCTTTACGTTGTGGTTCATTATTTGTTTGCCTTCTGCATCGTCTAGAACGGCGTTGATCGACAGCAATGTAGCTTCCAGCTTTTGGAACAATGGGCGGTTCAATTTTTCTCCCCTGATGAAGTCTATGACTTCAGGAGAAGCCATTCTATCGAACAGGACTTGGAGAAAAGAAGAAAGGAAAGCTCCACCCACCAGCTCACCGGCCATTATATTGAATTGTAGGAAACAAGTGGTTTGAGTTGCAGGGATGAAATCTGGAAACTTGCTCACCTAATAAAAACAAGGCTTTTAAAAAGGTCGATGCTTTTAAGCAAGTCAACAATGGCGGCCATGTCCATGGCATTAAAATATATATAACTGACAGTTGAATTTAGGAACTTTACTGTAATCAAAACTAGGGGTTTACTTTAGGGGGCGTTTGGATGGGGGAATGTGGGATTCCCCCGGGAATGGAATCCACATTCCCCCGTTTGGTTTGGCCGGTAATGTCATTCCCGGTAATGTTTTATTACCAATAGTGGATTTTTTGGGGTATATTACCGGGAATGTCATTACCTCCCTTCCCTTAGGTATTGTAACATTACCGGCGTTTTGGACTAAAATGCCCTTAAATTTTTATTTTTTTTCAAAATATCATTATTCTGTCATTAAATAATAAAAATTCTACGAAAGTTAAATTACAAATTTATCCTTAAATTATTTTAGATTTACAAAAAAAAGTCTATAATTAAATTTTTTATGAAGTTCAGGGGTTAAAATAAAATTTTACCCTTTCATTAAACCTTTTTTTTTATATTTTTAATTTTGTAAAAAAATTATATAAATATTACGAATTTAATTTTTTGAAGAAAATATATAAATATTTTACAACTTGTAATATTATACAAATATATAATAAGGACAATTTGGTCAAATATACATTCAAATAATCTTTTATTCCTTTAACCAAACACAGTAATCTTACATTCCTGCTAAACCAACCAAACACAAAATACAACATTCTCAGTAATCCTATTCCCTGGTAATCTTTTATTCCCACTGGTAATCTTACATTCCGTGAACCAAACGCACCCTTAGTGTAAGCCTTTTGACTTTGTAGTCGTTTGACAATTAACATTTATATATTCCTCTGCAGATATCATGTTCAAACTCAAACTTTTAATCCTTGAATGAGTTGAAATCCTTCCTTTAATAAAACAATGCTAAATCATGGATAATATCTATAATCTGTATACACAATTCATAGTATACAGAGTTGGAAACTATATTTAAGTAAACACATTGTTTGAGACCAAACACAGTGATTCTACAGAAAGGTTAGGTGAGGCTAAATCAAAAGAGACGAAATGTAAAAGAAATGCCAAATGCATGGCAATGGCATGGCATCATCATCCCCTTCAGCCGATCTTGTCAGGGTTTGTGTCATCGGAGGGCCAAACCACAGTTTCCGTTAATCGCTTGCGCATCAGTTCCAAATTCTCTTCTGAAATCTCATTATATATCTGACCATGATCACATTTTATGTATAAGCATACAACATAAGTTTCTTCATACTGCCCTCCCAAATTATCAACAACCACAAGTCCACGGTCCTTGCGCTGCTTCCTCCGAGCCTTGTTCAAAATCATCTTGGAAGAGAGCCTCCAATTGGGCCATGAATCAACGAAGGAGCTGCCTAATTCGACCGAACCGGGCCTTGCCTCCGCATGCTTTCTTTTCAGGCTGACGGTGTCGGATGGCAATGCTTCCAGGCACAAACAAGGACCGGTCTGAGACTCTATCACTGATGAACTCACCACGGATAAAGTCCACGCCATCATTGTTGGTGAACTCAGCTCAAACCCGATGAGCTGATCGGCGTAGCTCAAGATTGAGGGGCAAAGAAGATACACAATTGAAGAAAATAGAAAGTGTTGTTTGTGCACAGGGGGAGGTGAAGGTTAACCAGACAGTTTTTGAGGTCCAAATCTGAATCTGGTTCGACTGTTCAGGACACGGAGCCAAAAGGTGGGAATCTTCTTCGATGGATCTTTGGCCCAAAGGAAGAGAGAGTATCTTTTAAAAAAATTATAACCTCGAAAAGTAAATTAATTAGATTAGTTTATCATTTTAAAAATTAATTTTTTTTGAAAGGGTCATTTTTTAAATTATCAAAAAGTAAAATTTAGACATTGAATAATAAAAACTATAAGAGAATAATTAGAAATTTTAATCAAGGAACTTGAAAAATAAAAGATACAAATAAATTATAACTGTTATAAATGAAGGTTAAATACCATCAACACCAACAATAATAATACGTAGACAGTAAATTTTATCATAATTCAACTAAGATATAGGTAATTATAGGAATATGTTAATGTAAAAGAATCGATTTGATAATTTAAAACCTAAAAACAGTCATAGTCAGGGTTTTAATTAGCGTTCGCGGTCACGTTTTTAATTGAGTCGTATTTATCACGGTTGCAGATACAACGAATGTTATTACGGTCATTCGTGAATTTTTTCGAAGGAGCTAGTTTTATTTAATAAAAAACTTGTTTTAAAAAAATTAAAATAACGGAATAATAGTAGAATAGCGGTCCGCGATTGGTCGTGATCTGCTAAATTGCGGCCGCGATCCGCCACTATTGGTGTGATCCCGTTTCACACCGTTATTTTCCGCAATAATGGTTTCGAACACCGCCACTACCGCGATATAACGACCGCGACATCATTATTTGGCCACTATTTAAAACCCCGATCGTAATATATTCATAACTTTCCTTAATCATTGATAACACATATTCACAAACAAAGTTACTTAAAATCATGAAATTTAGAAAATATAGTACTACTTTTATCCATGGAGACTATTGATAGGATCAAAGTTCATACCTATAACATAATTAAATAACTATTATTTAATTTACGACCACAAATTCAAGGTAATTTTGGTTTAATATCGTTGGCGGACTAATTGTTTAGCTCAATAAAACACCAATTTTTTATTTTAAGAAATACAGTATTTACTACAGTGACTTGAAATTTATCATGTCGAAGTGACGAGTTCTAATAAGATATATGTTTTATTGAAATTTGTTATTTCGACGCGATAAAATTTAATAAAAAAATATATTTTATTGAAACTCATCACTTCGACGTGATGAGTTTAAATAAAAAAATATTATTTGAGTAAACTCGTCATGTGGGCGTGACGAGTTTTTCCTGCACTACAATATTTACCGTAGATCTCAAATTAATTTTTAAGATGACCTAATCGGCTAATTTTTTTAACCGTTTGACCCATTGAGCCAATTTTGCCCAAATTCAAACCTGTTAACAAAGCCCATATGAGTAGGCTAATAAATCCAGAAGGACTGCCTGTTTTGATCGTCTCCTATTTCCTTCCCTACAAACGCAGACAAATATCGCATAAAAGGAGGAACTTCAAGTCCAGGAAGTCCGGGACTTCCACTTTTTAGAATCGTCTCACCTTTACTGATTTTCCTTCCCGCCATCTTCTTATTTCTTATTGTTGGATAAATCAGATCTCCAGGCTCTTCTTCCTTACCCTTTTCTGTTTTCCTTAATAAAAAAAAGGGAAATTTCAGCATGTTCTACAGAGGGTAAAATTCACTTCCTCCTTTTTCTGTTTCTTGGTTTTTTTTGTTCTTATCTGTGATTTTTTTATGGGTTTTGTTCTTTAAGTCTGTTCTCGATGAATTTATTTATTCTGTATTGATGGATTTTACAGTTTTGCGTTTTATCTATTGATTTTCATTTGGGATTGTTATTTAGGGCTTATAGCTCAATTTTGGTTACAATGAAAGAATGAAATAAGAGAAAAAAGGAGAGAGAGAAAGATGGGCTTCAAGCTTAAATGGTTTAAGATTATAGTTATCGAATTGATTCCTTTATTTTTCCGTATTTGAATCTTAAATTATTAATCAAATCGATTAATCATCTTGTACATGGTTAGCTATGAATTTACATAAAGTTAATGTCATATGATTTGATTTTTCATCATTCTTTGAAGCACTGAAAACACAAGTGTGCCTTCATTATTGCATTGTTTTTTCATCGAATTCTAGCTACCTTTGCTATCAATATCTATTTAAGTATTGACTGGTCTTCTCTGTTGCCTTCATGATCTTTGGAAACTGAAGTAAATATATTGATGGTGCTGATGGGCGTGAGATGGGTGCAAAACGTCAGCGTATCATTGATCAAGGCCCTTCATTCTATGGTAAACCGCCGGGTTCAAACTTTATGTACACTGTCCCTCCTCCTCCATACCCGTATGTTAGCCAACCTCCACCATTCCCTGTTGTTCGACTTCGTGGTCTTCCCTTCGATTGCACAGAGGTTGATATGGTTGAGTTCTTCCATGGTCTGGACATAGTCGATGTCCTGTTTGTCCATAGAAACGGCAAGTTCACTGGCGAGGCTTTTTGCGTTTTGGGTTATCCTCTTCAGGTTGATTTCGCACTTCAGAAGAATAGGCAAAACATGGGCAGGAGGTATGTAGAGGTTTTCAGAAGCAAGAGACAGGAATATTATAAGGCAATAGCGAATGAAGTGGCTGATGCTCGCGGCGTTTCGCCTCGCAGAAATGCCCCGAGGGCCAAATCATGTGATGAAGCAAAGGAACCCGCTGAACATACAGGGATATTGAGATTGAGGGGCTTGCCATTTTCTGCTGGAAAGGATGATATAATAGAGTTCTTTAAACATTTCATGTTATCTGCGGATGCGATTCATATAGTGTTGAATTCAGAGGGGAGGCCAAGTGGGGAAGCATTCGTGGAGTTTGCGAATGCAGAAGATTCTAAAGCCGCAATGGCCAAGGATAGGATGACGCTTGGGAGCCGTTATATTGAGTTGTTCCCGTCGTTCCCCGAAGAGATGGATGATGCAATTTCCAGAGGACGATGATACTTCTGATGATGTTCTTATTTGCTATTCTGAACCTGTTATGACTTCTTACCGTGTTTTAGGCTTTTATCTGATATGGCTAGTCTTCGATCGTGGATTGTCGAAACTTGTCGGTTACGAGTTGAATTTCGTCTGGACAGGACAGTTTAGGTCAATTAGATTATAGTTTTGCTCTATGGTAGTTGTAGCATTATTTACATTTTGTTAGTCAAAACTTGTGAGGTGTTGTACTCTTGATGGGATTCTTTCTGATACTTATTGGGCAAAAATAATGTATGAACATGTTCGTCCGTATCTCATTGTGGGAAGATTTTGCTTTTTGCTTGTGTGCCTCATATTTATCTTCCTTTCAAGAAGACATGTCCCAAGACTGATGAGCATGGCTTTATTGGTTTATAGATAAGTTTTGTCTTTAACTTTTGTCTAAATAGTTATTTTCGTTTTTATTCAATATTTTTTCAGTGATAAAATATGTCTACATAAGTTGGAATTATGACGTGATATGTTCATGTGTAAGCGACTTATCTTAATGTTCATGTAAAATTATCTAAAGAAATCATCTCTCCGCCTATACCTAATGTTTAGGGCAGCGGTCACTCTGCCCAAAATTTTCCCACGCCCAACACACGTAAGTTTGTGAAAGAATGTCTCCCCTTTCTTGAGTTTCATGCTCCATAACTCGACCTTCTTCCTTGTAATTCGATTCCCCTTTGTGTTTCACAACAAAACCCAAGTTTATCCCCTAATTCCCTTCAAGTTTTATTATTTGGAGTGCAATTGTCGCAACCATCTTTCGAGTGGTCTCGGGTTCGCTTTTTAACTTGGAATCATGATGGAGTCGCCACCGATCATTTTCGAATTAGGTAGACATGACACCTACTTACCATTTATTGGATCTGCGCCTTACCGAAGATCTGTCGGGTTTGGGAGTCGTTTACGATCGAGGAAGGATGAACACCCTCGAATCACCTTTTTAGTACCAATCGATTACCCATTTATCTTAATTGTGAAAATTAATAATTTTAAATAAAAATTTAAATGTAATCCAAATATATTTACCTTTGATGATCATTTGGAATTTAAACGGGTTCTATAGAAATATATATATATATATATATATAAAAGGGAAAATAGGATAAAATGAAATTAAAAAAATAATTAGAGTGCTGGAAAAAAAAAGTTAAGGTACCAATTTCAAGTAAACAAAGAAATAATAAAGTGGATTAAATTGAAATAAAGTTGGAATTCATAGATTAAATTGAAATTAGTGATCAAAATGATTGACATATCATAACAACAGGGATGACGGGCAGAATTTAAAACTTTGCTAATTGCAAATTGGCCCTCAATATATATATATATATATATCCAAACCCCTTGTCATCTCATTTCTCATTTCCCTAAAAAAAGCTCTCCCCTCCTCTCTCAAAATTCTCTCGTCCCCCCTTTCTGTTTGGAAAATCGATCACCGAACCACGCTGTCTGTCATCGCTCTGACCACCACCCATGGTGGTCAGAGAACCCTATCCTAGCCCGTTTGAAAGCCCTTTCCACCCCAAGCCAATCTTACCGACCAAATTACGCTCCCCCTCGGCGTAGATTTAACCCGAAACTATTCGACTACCTCCCCTTTACTGGTGATGCTTCGAGTTCTGGTGGTCATTCGTCTCTTGGTCTCATTTCCCTCACAAAAGCTAAGCAACCCCTCGTTTTCTCGATTTTTTGTGGATTTTTTCTCTTTGAAAACTTATGCTCGTTCCTCCTTTTCTTGTTTGTTTTGCAGGAATTTATATATCCTTTTGAATGAGGTTTTTCCCTTTAGGTCGGTGACGGACTAGCCCGAAAGTTATGGGGTTGTTTCCCACATCACCTGATTTGCTCGGATTTGGGGATCTAATTCCCTCTTATTGATTTTGTTGCTATTTGTGTTCTCCAAAAATCATGGGAGATATTTGTTCCTCTTTTTTGCTTCGATTTGGTTACCAAAAAATAGCCCGAAATGTCTCGGTTTGGCGCGTGTGGTGACCTTGTCGGTGCGTAACGACCACGCGCCTTTGAACGGTGACCGTTGGATTCCTTTAGTGTGTTTTCGGTCATTGGATCAAAGAGTCAGATCCAACGACTCTAATTGATGCGACAGCCAAACTAAACACAAAACCCTAATAGATCTTCTTCTCAATTGGGCTTGCTTGTTGGGCCAATCCTGCTTTCTTGGTTGGGTATTCAATTGGACCTTAACATTGTCTTGGACCCTAGCTGAATTTTGATCGGATTTAAAACTAAAAAATATCAAACCAAAATAATATTAATAATGTATTATAAATAATAATAATATAAACTATTATACGTATAATATATATTACCATATATAAGTATGATAAAATACCAAATATATTATAAAAACACTATATATAATATAATATAATATAATATAATATATAAATATATGTTATATACTATGTAATATAAATATATACTATAATATATATATATATATATTATATAATATATATACTATACTATGTAAAATATATTATATATAATAAAAATAAAAATTCCGAAAGAAAATAGGTATCTACATAAACAATTGTCCTTCCATATGTGTTTTATCACTGCTTACTTTGATTTTGCTGCTGATCTGATACTTGGTTTTTCTCTCTGTATCATCGTCATCTTCATCTTCAACTTCAACTAATTCATTTTTGGTGTCTTCCAAAAGTTAGAGCTTCTAAAGGAATTATATTTGAAGATACTAATTTTTTTTATCCATATTATTATTATTAATATTATTATTATTATTATTATTATTATTATTATTATTATTATTATTATTATCATTATTACTATTATTATTAAATATATTAAATACATATATAAATTACATACCAATTACAACTGGACCGACCCAGTTACAAACCAACCAGAACCGGTCCAAATCCAACCAGAAACCCTAAATATTTGGGTTTCCAGTTAGGGTTTCCTAACCCTAATTTAACCAGCAGCCTCAGCTCACAGCCGTTGGATCTGGCAAGATCCAACGGTCCAGATGGTTCCAGAGGGAAACCCTAGGGTTTGATACCCTAGGGCCACGCGGCGCCGCCCCAGCTTCCACGCGGCTGCCGACAGTTTTCTCGCCGCCTCCGCCGTTGCCACGTCCCAACCGAAGACTCCAGAAGATAGAATACCAGCCGTCCACGCCATGGCTACCCGGTGAGTCACCACTGGTAGTCCGGTGACTCACCGAGAGCCCTTCTTCGGACCGGTCCGACGGCTACAACGGTGGTGGCTATAAAAGCCACCACCCCATCTGCAAGAAAAAAAAAGGGAGAGACAGAAACAGAAACAGAGAGAAAGAAAAAAAAACAGAGAAAGAAAAAAAAAACAACAACAACTAAACCAACGATCTCAGTCAACATCAACACAGCAAAGAAAAAAAAAGAGAGAAGAGAGGAAAAAGCTTACCCTGTCATCGGAGAGCCCCAACCGTCACCGGATCTCACCGGAACCTTCGAAACACCGAAGGTACTTTTGTAGATTTGCTCCGATTGGGAGCTTTTTAGGAGGAAACAATACCGGAACCGTCCTTAGGACGGTCCGATCTATCTATTAATATAAAAAAAAAATTTCCGGCCACCGGATGCGGTGGCCGGCGATGATAATCACGGCGGCACACGGTGGCCGACCGGTGACCGGCTTCCCTCCGGTGAGGGAAGCTAGAGAGAGGCGAGAGAGTTTTTAAACTCTCTCAGTTTAGAGAGAGAGAGGGAAATGAGAAATGAAAGCTGGCCCTTCGGGCCAGCCGATTTGGGACCATATATAGTCCTTCCCGAACGACGTCGTTTCGGGAAGGACTATGCGCGTAATTATAAAATAGTTAAACCCCGTCCGCAGTCCTCTAAACTTGTAAACTTTACATTTTAGTCACTAAATTGAATTTATAATATTTTTAATTCGGTTTTCGAATTTTAATTTCTTTTATTTTAGTCCTTTATATTAAAATAATATATTTAGGATAAATTACAGATTTAATCCCTTAATTTTAATAAATAATATTTTAATCCCTAGTTCATATTTTTAATTTATTTTATTCTAATATATGAATTTTAGATAATTTTATTTTAGTCACTAAATAAATAAAATAAAAAATAACATATTTAATCCCTATAGTTTTGATTAATTATGAATTAGATTTTTTATTTTATTTTTACTGTAATTTAGTCATTTATTTTATATGTTTTAATTTATTGTTTTTAAATATATAGTTTTAATAGAATTTTTCTTTTATTATATTGTTAAATATTTTTATATATATTCATAAATATATATAATAAATAGTAACTTTTAAATATTTATTTTTAATATCGAAGAAAAGGACAGTCTTAATACAACTGGATGTCCTATTCTGATATTTTAAAATTAAAAATTAAACAATATTATTTAAATTAATATTTATCAATATCAAAGAAAAGAGCTGTCTTAAGGCACCTAGAAGTTCTTTTCTGATATTTTTAAATAAATAAATATATTTTTGAAATAATAAGATTAAAAATTAAATATATTTTTGAATTTTTAAATTTTAATAATAGAGACAATTTATAATTAAAAAGTACCAATTTTGGGCGTTGTAGGGGTGCTAATCCTTCCCTAAACGTAACCGACCACGAATCCCTTTTTAAAAAAAAAGAACGAATTTTTGGTTATAAAACGCAGATCAGTTTATCTTTTAATTGATGTTTTCTTAAAAACTCTTTTAAAAGATATTTTTTAGGTATTCGACCTACCTGACTCAAAAGGCCGATGGCGACTCCCAAATTATTTTCAAAACCATTTATTCACATCAATTTCCCCGCCAAATTTAATATTTCGTGCCCGGATGAAAACCGGTTACGACAGCTTGGCGACTCCGCTGGGGACTGGTCAAACTTTTAAAAGTCAATTATAAATTGTCTCTATTAATTAAAAATTAAAAGTTCATATATTTAATTTTTAATTCTTTCTTTTTAAAATTTTTATATATATATTTATTATTTTCATAATATTTATATGTTTTATTTATTTGCAAGTATTTTATTTCATTATTTATTTTTCTGTCGAAGGTTTGAACATTTCTCCTCACACACAACACTTGCATTGCATTACATAAAGCTCTATAATTGAGTTGTCCCTTCTAAGTGGGAGTGAAAGCGACGTCTTCGTGAGAATTTATTCTCCGTGTCAGACCTAGCAAGTAACTTTCGGGGTTCATATGCTCTATGTCTTCGTGAGAATTTATTCTCCGTGTCAGGCATAGAGAAATGTATCCCCTCGAATTGAACTCGATCCACTTTAGTCTGTAATGGACTAGGATTGAGGGTTAGCAGCCTAAGGGGGCACTAACATGGACAATTCGAGTACCTTTACTCCTAGATCTGAAACCCTGCATATAAAAAAACCTTAGAAACTCTTCCAATCCGAAGTCATGCCGAAATTTTATCCAGAATAGGTGTACACACAGGAGAAATGAATTCTGTCTTTTCTGTTAATTTATTTATTGTTTAAATTACATGTTTATTTAAATTATTTAAATTCAGAAAAACATGTTTAAATAAAGAATATTTATGTAAATGTTATTATTAAATTTCTTTATTATGTAAACTAATTTATTTTCTTTTTGTGTGTTCTTTATTTTTCTGTTTGCATTGCATCATACAGGATAAAAGACATTGATCCTTGTGTTAATTGTCTCATTGGAAAGCCTTCATTTATGGATAAAAAGTGTTCAAGTCAAGTAATTCTAAACTCAGAAGTAAGACAGTGGGCTGAAGATTTACAAAGACAAGAAGGAGACAGTCTGCAGGATGATTATGTATCTGACTTGGCCAGTTATGCTTCAGTTTCACTAAAAAGAAATGATATGCAAGATTTGCGAAGCATTTGGGAAAGTTGGGATTCAAACAAAAAATTGTTGTTTTATCAGACTTACGGAGACATCCCATATCTGCTCTATGTAGAAGTTGATGATGAATTACTCAGAGCCCTAATTCAATTCTGGAATCCAGGGTACAATTGCTTCACTCTCAATAAAGAGGATTTGGTCCCTACTATTGAAGAATACACAACTTTGCTACATATAGATGGGGTTTTGGAGAATCGAATCTATTCAAAGTCAATTAAAACTCAACCCTTTCGAGTTAAATTAGCAAAGATTGCCGGGGTACGAGAAGAATGGGTGGCATCCCGTACAAAACAAAAAGGCGAAAGCGAAGGCATTGCTTGGACCAACATTAAAGAACTTATTCAGAGTCATCCAGATATTAAAGTACGATTCGATTTATTTGCTCTGGGTATATATGGTATGGTCATCTTCCCAAAAGTATTGGGATATGTTGAAGCTGCAGTGGTAGATTTGTTTGAACAGCTACCGAAGAAGATTAATCCTGTTTCTGCAATCCTAGCAGAGACCTTCAGATCGTTAAATGCTTGCAGAAGGCTAGGAGGTGGACGATTCTCAGGGTGTACCCAGTTGTTATATGTTTGGATCCGTAGTCATTTCTGGAGGACAGAAAAGGTTTCATACCGACGCTTTAATACGGATTATTCACCATTAAAAGAATTTCTGGAGCAGGAATGGCCGAAAGAAATTAAGAAAGATATGTGGATTAATGCCTTTAGAAATCTGCAAAGCAATGACGTTGTTTGGCGAGCCCCGTGGCAAATACAAAGGGAATTCATTTACAAATGTGGTGATTACAACTGGATAATGCTGCTCGGATTATGGGGAGGAATTGGATATGCACCACTTCTGGTTATAAGACAGTATGAAGGTCGTCAATTTGTACCTGTCGCTGCTGGATTACAGTCATCTGAGTTTGCATTCCACAGCAAAAATTATAAAAGAAATATCATGGAAGCCGTTACAGCTTGGAAAACAACTTTTTGTATCCGAGCTAAAGCAGCAAAAGAAATGGTAACTCCTGATTATGAAGAATGGAGATCTGTCAGAAAAAATGAAAATATTCCTCTACCAGATCAAAATGAGGATATTTCTATGGTAGATCGCATTAAGGTGGTTCCATCAGAGATTGAAATATTGAGAGCTGAGTTTGAAGCAGAAAGAAATGGATGGTCGAAAGAGTTAGAGCAAATGAGACAAGATAAAGCTATGTTGGGGGTTGACATTGACTTTCATTCATCACAATGTGCAATGTTGAGAAAAGATAAAGAAAAAGGTGAGGATGAGGATGAGTACAGAGCATTACAGAAAAATTACCAGGAGTTATATAAATCCCGAAAAGCATCAGGACCCAGCCAATCGACGGTACAGATGACCAGAGAATTAAATATCGAGAAAAGACGAGTTGAAGATCTGAAAGGAAAGAATAGCCGTCTACTCAAAAGCCTTGAGAAAGGAAAGCAAAAAATGGAAGATTTTGAGGTCGACAGAAGAGAGCGAATTATAAAACACAAGGCTGAGCATCGCGAGATCATGAATGAAATGCAAAGAGAAAGAGATCGAGCCAAAGAGTTAGAAGAGATGAAGAATGACATCTTTAATAAGGTTGAAGGTGAGAAAAATAGCATGTTCAAGGGATTTGAATCTGAAATGAACCAGTTGATTGCTGAACTTGAAGTCAGAGGCCAAAAGATGGAAGAATCCAATATTGAAAAGGAAAAATGGGAATTAGAAAGAAAAAGTTTCAACACCAGACTTGAGGTAGAACAAGAATTGGCTAGCAATTGGATGCAAAGATGCAGAAACAAAGATCTTCAAATCCAGAAGCTTAATCAAAGAACGCAAGAAGCACGAACAAAACTGGAAGAAGATCTGGATCAGTCTAGAAACAAAAACTCAGAGTTTAATGCTTACATTTTGCAACTTGAAGAATCATTGTTTCAAGAAAAGGTTCGTCTAGGACCTAATGACCTCAAAGAAAGTAATGAAGAAAATGCTTCACTGCGAAGACGCATTAGAGATCTTGAAAAAATTCTGCACAATTGTCAAGTCAGGATCACTGAGTTAGAGCAGACTCTTGAAGGAACAAATGAACAATGGCAAAAGTCAACTGAGTTTTATGTTGAAAGAAGTGAAGAAAGAAGTAATATGGTGTTAGAGGCCATGGTACAAATGAGCGAAGTTGCTAGATATGTTGGGGAACTAGCTGTTGAAGCCAAAATAATTGAGCATCACGTTGATCCAGTTTCTAAGTGCGGAAAGAAGGTGTCATGGTTAATGAAAGAAATTATAGAGCTTAATAGGAAAGCTACGCCTTATCTGTAATTCTGAACTATTATAAAGAAACTTTTGTATGCCGATGAAAGTTGTTCTATGACAGTTAACTTTTTGGGATCAATGTTTTTTACATACATGCATTTTGCATACATTCATCATTCATTTCATAATTTTCGCTATGAATTATTAGTTATTAAGTTAAAATTCATTAATTAAAATTTGAAAAAATAATATTAAAAGATTTTTCAATCGCAGTTACTCTGGCCAAAAGAGAAATACTACATCACTACGGTACTAGACAAGCTACTAAGAGAATTATGGAGGATAAAATACAACGTATTGAGGAACAGCATCATAAAGAACAAGAGGAAATGAGAATGAAGCTGGAAAAAATTGAAGCTAGTATTGCAAATTCACAAGACAGTATGATAAAGAAAATAGAGGATATGTTTAAAAGGCAGGCTATTACTGGAAAAATGTCTGAAAATCCTGTATCTTTTGATCAAGATCCTATGTATCCTCTAGGTTTTCCACCAGAACCAATTTATCATTCTGGTACTACACCTATACAAATCAGTGCTCGTACATCTGCGTTACAAGAAGTCAAACCACATGAAGATCAACAAGTGGATCCTGCATCTTCAAGCAAAAATCCGCTTATATCCGATGTGAAAATAGGGGATCTTAATACTGAGCATTTGATCCCAGATTTGAATGAGCTGAATGAGAAACAAAAAGTAAATGAAGAGCTGACCAGACAGATCAAGAGCTTAGAAGAACGAATGAAATCCGTGGAAATAACTGAATCGTTCTATGGGTTTGATGCTAGTGAGTTGAGTTTGGTTCCAGACTTAATCCTTCCCATCAAGTTCAAGGCTCCCGAATTTGATAAATATGATGGTACTACATGCCCTTCATCCCACATTACTATGTTTTGTCGAAGAATGGCAGGGTATGTGAAAGACGAGAAATTGTTAATTCACTGCTTTCAGGATAGTTTGACAGGACCGGCTTTAAAATGGTATACTCAATTGACCAAAGCCAACATTAGATCTTGGAAAGATTTGGCTAAAGCATTTTTAGAGCAGTACCGCCATGTGACAGACATGGTCCCTGATAGATGGACTCTCCAAAATTTGGAGAAAAAGAATAATGAAACATTCAGACAGTATGCCCAGAGATGGCGTGATACTGCGGCCCAAGTTCAACCACCTTTGTCAGAAAAAGAGGCTACAGTAATGTTTGTCCATACATTGAAGGCTCCTTATTTAAACCATCTAATGGGGAATGCAACCAGAAATTTTGCAGATTTGGTCATTTCTGGAGAACTCATTGAAAATGTCTTGAAAAGTGGCAAGATTGAATCGAATGATGGGTCTAGTTCCAAAAGACCTACATACCGGAAAAAGGAGAATGAAGTCAACAATGCAAATTCTTACAGCAGGGATTCATCGAAAAGTGTTACAATAACCCAGCCAAGGGTTAAGAAAAAGGAAACAAACACTAATCGAGCAGAGTCCAGAGGATCTCGAAAGGAAAATGAAAGGTTGTCTTTTACACCTTTACCAGTACCATATGCAGAGATCTATGATTCGCTGTTAAAAGCAGATGTTATACGGCCTTATCCCTTGGTTCCCATGCAACCACCATTCCCTCCTTGGTATGATACAAAGGCACACTGTGTTTACCATGAAGGAATTACATGTCATTCCATTGAAAACTGCTTAGCATTCAAAAGGGTGGTTCAAAATTTGATCAACACTGGGAAGTTGGAATTCAATACACCATCTGCATCAAATCATCCATTGCCAAATCATGGAGATAAAAACGTAAATGCAATTCAGGAAAGAGAACAGAAAGAAAGCAAAGACTAACATTTCTGAAATTAAATCTCCGTTTGTTTGGGTATTCCAACAACTCTCTTTAGCCGGTATAATTCCACAACAATTCAAGCCAAAGCAGAATGAAGGCAAGAATTATTGTGAATATCATCAAGAGCAAGGGCATAAAATTCAACTATGTCCTGAGTTTAGGGATTTGGTGCAAAAATTGATGAACAACAGAGAAATAGAATTCTTTGAAGAAGAACCAGAAAAAAAGAAGATGAAGTTTGCTCATCAGAGGATTCTAAGCCGAGTCAAAGAATAAACGATCCTGTGATCATTAATGTGAAATCATCTACGGTGATTCCTGCATCAATAAAGCCAAAAGTAGTTATTACCACTCCTCTACCATTTCCATACAAAGATACCCGTAGGGTACCTTGGAATTATACTACTAATGTTTCAATGGTAGGAGAATCTGTTTCTCTAGAAAAAGCAGAAGAGAAAATACAGAGTTTGGGTACAACATCGACGTCTGAAGCAGTGAGCGAAGTCGGTTTCTTTACAAGAAGTGGGAGATGTTACTCTCCCGAAACATCCAATGCTTCAGAACAAGTGAAAGCAAAAGGAAAAACCATGGCAATACCTCAGAAGGTATTTGAAGATGAATCCCTTCCCGCATATAATGAGCCTGTGACAGAAAAACAAGCTCAAGAATTTTTGAAATTTTTGAAACATAGTGAGTATAGTGTGGTTGAACAACTACACAAACAACAAGCGAGAATTTCTATTCTTGATCTCTTGATGAATTCAGAAGCACATAGAAATGCTTTGATGAAAATCCTCAAACAAACATTTATCCCCGAAGATATATCCCTCAATAAACTTGATAGAATTGTGGGACATATAGCCGCTGACAATTACATAACGTTCACAGATGATGAAATACCAGAAGGCGGAATGGGGTCAGTAAAAGCTTTGAACATCACGACACATTGTCATGGTCATGTGTTGCCAGGAGTATTGATTGACAATGGATCTGCTCTCAATTTGATGCCTCTAGTTACACTTCAAAGAATGCCTCTGGATCAATCACACATGAAGAGTTATCAGAATGTGGTACGAGCATTTGATGGTACTCAAAAAGAAGTGCTTGGGAAAATGGAAATACCGTTGCTAATCGGCCCAGTCGTGTACAATATTGACTTTGTGGTGATGGACATCCACCCCACATATAATTGTCTATTAGGGAGGCCATGGATTCATTCAGCAGGAGCCGTTCCTTCTTCATTACATCAGAAATTGAAATTTGTTGTTGATGGACAACTAATATGCGTCAGTGCTGAAGAAGAAATCATTGCGTCTGTAACAAGCGATGTTCCATATATCGACACCAATGATGAGGCTCTTGAATGCTCTTTTCGAGCTCTTGAATTTGTAAATGCAACCTTTATTGCAGAAGGAAGCAAAATTCCATATCCCAGATTGTCTGATTGCACCAAGATGACGGTACAACAAACTTTAGGCATCGGAGCTAAAGCTGGGAGAGGTCTAGGAAAGAATCTTCAAGGGATTTCAGTTCCTATCAGTATAAAGATGAAAAAAGACCGTTTTGGGCTGGGGTTTAAGCCCAATCTTCAGCAAAAGAACAAAGAGATGAAAAGAAGATGTGAAGACATAAAGGCAAAATTGAAAGGGGGAGAAATCCTTTGGAAACACATGTCTTTCCCACAGTTGAAGACCACATTCAGATCAGGGGGAACAATTAATGTGGAACAGCAGCTTGTTGAAGCCTTTAAAGAAGAAAAGTTGACGAAAGATCAAGACATAGTTGAAGAAGCTATGAATGGATTATTTGTCAACATGATCATAAATGACAACAAGACTGGCAAATACTTGGATAGGATTCGACCATGTCTTCCTGGAGAAACACTCACCAATTGGACCACTGAAGATCTTCCTATAGTTTTTAATATTAATACAGAGTAATATTCAGAACTAATCTTTATGTTTAGCTCAAAAATATGAAAAACTTTTTGTTATCTTGTAAAAGAAATTATGTTAAATATAAGAAATTTTCTTTAAAATTTTCAGATGGCAATCATTCTTTACATTTTATTACATTTTTACATTTCATAAATTTACTATATTCTTTCGGAAATATGTCCGACTTAAATTTGCAGGTGTCACCGTGTTAATAGCATGTTTATTCCTAAATTTAATCCAGTGATAAATTTAGAGCATCCTATATGTCTGGAAGAAATCAATGGGTGTGAGGATGAACTGGAATGTGATGTTCCTACTGAACTATTAAGATTGGTAGAAAAAGAAGACAAACAAATTCTACCCCACAAAGAAGAGGTTGAGACTGTGAATTTGGGAACAGATGAAGAAATAAAAGAGATGAAAATTGGTACTACTCTGACAATCCAGATAAAACAAGAATTGATAAATCTCCTTCAAGAGTTCAAAGATATCTTTGCCTGGTCTTATCAAGATATGCCTGGTTTGAGCACAGATATAGTGATACACAAGCTTCCAATCAATCCAGAATATAAACCGGTCCAACAAAAGCTCAGACGAATGAGGCCAGAAATGTTGTTGCAAATCAAAGAAGAAGTGATGAAACAAATCAATGCAGGTTTCCTACAGGTATCTAAATACCCAGAATGGGTAGCTAACATTGTTCCCGTACCAAAGAAGAATGGGAAAGTTCGAATGTGTGTGGATTACAGAGATCTCAACAAAGCTAGTCCAAAAGATAGCTTTCCATTACCCCACATAGACACATTGGTGGACAATACTGCAGGGCATGCATGGTTTTCATTTATGGATGGCTTTTCAGGATATAATCAGATAAAAATGAATCCTGAAGACATGGAAAAGACGACATTTATAACAATGTGGGGTACATTCTGTTATAAAGTGATGCCATTTGGATTGAAAAATGCAGGGGCAACGT
The DNA here is from genome assembly GCF_006381635.1 of Hibiscus syriacus. Taxonomy (NCBI): domain Eukaryota; kingdom Viridiplantae; phylum Streptophyta; class Magnoliopsida; order Malvales; family Malvaceae; genus Hibiscus; species Hibiscus syriacus. The sequence continues at coordinate 672,383 of NW_024062730.1, forward strand.
ATCAAAGAGCCATGGTAACTTTGTTTCATGACATGATGCACAAAGAGATTGAAGTATATGTAGATGACATGATTGCCAAATCCCGAACTGAAGAAGAACATATTCAAAATCTGAGAAAGCTTTTCCAGAGATTGAGGAGATATCAATTAAAGCTCAACCCCGCAAAATGCACTTTTGGGGTAACTTCCGGGAAGCTTTTGGGATTTGTAGTCAGCAAAAAAGGAATCGAGATTGATCCAGATAAAGTCAAAGCAATTCAAGATCTTCCACCACCCAATACAAAAAAAGAAGTTCGAGGATTTTTGGGAAGATTAAATTATATATCTCGGTTCATTTCTCAATTAACTGACAAATGTGATCCAGTATTCAAATTACTTCGAAAGAACAATCCTGAAGTCTGGAATGAAGAATGTCAAGAAGCTTTGGATATTATTAAGAAATATTTATCTAATGCCCCAATTTTAGTATCACCAATGCCTGATAGACCATTAATTCTCTACTTGACGGTCTTCGAAAATTCGATGGGATGTGTACTAGGACAGCATGATGAATCTGGAAGAAAAGAAAAAGTTATTTATTATCTGAGCAAGAAATTTACTGATTGTGAAATTCGATATCCACCAATACAAAAATTATGTTGTGCTTTGGTATGGACTACTCGAAGACTCAGACAATATATGTTATACCATACTACTTGGTTGATATCAAAACTTGATCCGTTGAAATTCTTAATGGAATCACCAGCTTTGACAGGCAGAATGGCTAGATGGCAAATGTTATTATCTGAGTTTGATATTGTATATGTCAACCAAAAAGCGATAAAAGGAAGTGTCATAGCTGATTTTCTGGCCAGTCGTGTATCAAATGATTATCAGCCTTTGAACTTCAATTTTCCCGATGAAGATTTGTTGTGCATATCCATGAATGAAGAAGTCAGAACAAATGATGAATTTGCAACTTGGAAGCTTTATTTCGACGGAGCATCTAATGCTTTGGGACGAGGAATTGGGGCAGTGTTGATTTCTCCAGAAAATGTTTATTATCCCTTTACAAGTAGACTGGAGTTCTTTTGCACCAATAACATGGCAGAATATGAAGCTTGTGTCATGGGATTGAAAGCAGCTATAGAAAGAAAAATCAAATTTCTCAAGATATATGGAGATTCATCTTTAGTGGTGTATCAATTGCGAGGAGAATGGGAAACAAAAGACCCCAAATTGTTGGAATACCGAAATTTTACACTCGAATTAGTGAAAGAATTTGAGAAAATTACCTTCAATTATCTCCCTCGGGAAGAAAATCAAATGGCAGATGCTTTGGCTACATTAGCTGCTATGTTTCAGGCAACTAAGAAAGTTGATATGATGCCAATCAAAATGCAAGTATATGAAATTCCTGCACATTGTTATAGTGTGGAAGAAGAGGTAGATGGTAAACCATGGTATCATGATATCTTGCAATATATCAAAAATCAAAGTTATCCACCAAATGCATCGGAAATTGATAAAAGAACCTTGAGAAGAATGGTTGCTGGATATTTTCTTGATGGCAAGATTATGTATAGAAGAAGCAATGATCAAATGCTATTGAGATGTTTAAATACCAGCGAAGCTCGAAATGTCATTGAAGAAGTACACAGTGGAATATGTGGAACACATGCAAATGGTCTTTCCATGGCCAGAAAGATAATGAGATATGGATACTATTGGGCTACCATGTACACAGATTGCATTGATCATGCAAGGAAATGTCATAAATGCCAGATATATGCAGACAAGATTCATGTACCCCCATCTCCTTTACATGTAATGACAGCACCCTGGCCATTTTCTATGTGGGGAATAGATGTCATTGGGGCAATCACACCAAAAGCATCGAATGGACATTGCTTCATCCTTGTGGCAATTGATTATTTTACCAAATGGGTTGAAGCTGCTTCATACACTAATATTAAGAAGTCCACAGTCTGCAAATTCATAAAGAAATAGATAATTTGCCGGTATGGTCTACCAGAAAGGATCATTACAGATAATGCTCTGAACCTGAACAACAAAATGATGACTGAACTTTGTGCACAGTTTAAGATCAAACATTCAAATTCAGTGGCATATCGTCCAAAGATGAATGGGGCAGTTGAAGCAGCAAATAAGAACATCAAGAGAATCATTACAAAGACTACTGAAACTTACAAAGATTGGCACGAGAAGTTACATTTTGCTCTATATGCATACCGAACTACTGTTCGAACATCTACTGGGGCAACACCGTTTTCTTTAGTCTACGGGATGGAAGCAGTCTTACCAATTGAAGTTGAGATTCCATCGCTTCGAATATTGAGAGAAACAAAATTGGATGAATCTGAATGGATCCAAGATAGAGTTGATCAATTGAACCTTATTGAGGAGAAAAGATTGAAAGCTATTTGCCATGGACAGATGTATCAAAAACGGATGATGAAGTCTCATGACAAAAAAGTACATCCAAGAGAATTCCAAGAGGGTGATCTAGTACTAAAAAAGATCTTGCCTATACATAAAGATTTCCGTGGGAAATGGATGCCTAATTGGGAAGGGCCATACGTTGTGAAAAAGGCCTTTTCCGGAGGAGCGTTGATCTTGGCAGAAATGGATGGAAAAATTCTGAAAAATCCAATAAACTCAGATTCTGTCAAGAAATATTATGCTTGAAGAAAAAAAAAGAAAAAGAAAAAGAAAAAAAGAGAAAAGAAAAAGAAAAAAAAAAAAAAAAAAAAAAAGAGAAAAGAAAAAGAAAAAGGAGGATCAAGGTGAAAACCCGCAAAGGGCATCTTGTAACCAAAGGGAGGATTTGAGTTGAAAACCTGAAAAGGCGGCTCAAATGCAGGTTGATATTAGGCATCCGGCAATTGAATTCTCTTAAGATTTTGACAGTTTGGAAGAAACTTCACATCTACAAGCATTTTGACAACGTTTGAGATCTTCCAGACAAAAGCTTACATCATTACTCTAAATTGTGTCAATGTGATTAATTTAGAAATACTTATGCTTATAATTTGTTGAGACATTTGAATTTTTATCATTCTTATGCTTGCCACAACTTTGAATACAATTCTATCTATTTCAAGTTCAATTTATTTGAGATTCAATTTATTTTTGGAAATTCAATTTATTCTTTTATTGAATTAACATAATTTTGAAATAATTTAAAGATTTCTGAATATCACTTTATGATTAATACTTTTAAATACATGGAATACAAAGTAAGCCAATCATCACCATCTTAAAGCCATGAACATTAAGATTGTTACACGGGATGCTACCGACAACAAGGCTGAATTTGACAAATCTACTCATCAATTGCTCCAACCGATCACCATTCAGTTCTTGCACATCTGTTTTCAAAAATATACCAAGACAATAGAAGGTGATCTTTGCAGCACTAATTCCAACAAAAGGAAACAAGACATTGATATCACTGGGAAATATGTTTCTATACATATCCTTGTGTATGGTCTTTAAGGAAACCTAGAAGCATTTCCACCTCATCAGGTTCAAGTGGAGTAACTTTATTCCTTCCAACCCATACTAGATTCCATTTTCAGCACTCATCAAGAACATACTTCTGGACACTCGAAGGTGTCTCATTGTCATAAGCTTCAAAAGCCTTACAGATCCTTTCTGTCAATTTGGCACTTCCTGTACATGTTTATAAACAATTCAACCTTTTATATGTGCTCAATAGCATCTTCTGGAAGTGTTCTTTGAGTTATCTGATCTGGTTGGACAGAACCAAGCATTGAATTCAGAAGATGAATGTGCTCAATAGCATCTTCTGGAAGTGTTCTTTGAGTTATCTGATCTGGTTAGACAGAACCAATCATTGAATTTAGAAGATGAATGTGCTCAATAGCATCTTCTGGAAGTGTTCTTTAAGTTATCTGATCTGATTAGACAGAATCAAGCATTGAATTTAGAAGATGAATGTGCTCAATAGCATCTTCTGGAAGTGTTCTTTGAGTTATCTGATCTGGTTTGACAAAACCAAGCATTGAATTTAGAAGATGAATGTGCTCAATAGCATCTTCTGGAAGTGTTCTTTGAGTTATCTGATCTGATTAGACAGAATCAAGCATTGAATTTAGAAGATGAATGTGCTCAATAGCATCTTCTGGAAGTGTTCTTTGAGTTATCTGATCTGGTTTGACAAAACCAATCATTGAATTTGGAAGATGAATGTGCTCCATAGCATCTTCTGGAAGTGTTCTTTGAGTTATCTGATCTGATTTGACAGAACAATCATTGAATTTGGAAGATGAATGTGCCAATAGCATCTTCTGGAAGTGTTCTTTGAGTTATCTGATCTGATTCAGTAAGAACCCCAGAACCAATCATTGGAATTAAAAGATGAACTGCATGATTATCTTCATTAAGAAGCTTCTTTTCAAGCTTCCTCTGCTTCTTCCTTTTCAAAAAACATAGCCCAAGTTTCGCCTTTGCTTGTAATTGGGATCATTGCATAATGACTTCCTATTTTTTACCAGAAGAAGTGCATCAGCAGCCTTAGTCATTTGAGAAGCACATATAAAATTTGCCAATTCTGCAATTGATGAATCTGGACCACATTTCTTCAGGGCTATTGAAGTTTCAGCCCATGAGAATCCCATTTTTGTCAAGTATAACAGTTTATTCTCCTCAGAATTCAAGATTTCTCTGTATTAAAAGAACTATCGATATCTGTGAAATCATCTTGAAAGGTCACTTCATAATCAGATGAGTTGTTATCAGAATCAACATGTTGCCAGAATGCAAGCTTTTCAAGAGTTTATACTATTGAGTTTTATTCTCAAGAGGTTTTGTGACATTATATCTACATCTACATTTGTCAAAGGTGATAGATTCTTTGATTTGAAGAAGACAGATATATTGGGTTTTTTTACAATTGAAGAAATACTCAATTCACCAGTCTGAAATCAAACAACTTAATATTCATGCATCATATTTAGGCATTTGCAAAAATAGATGCATTTTCATTCATTTTTATTCTTGTTGAATTTCTAACAGGAATTTCAAAGATTTTAGCAAAGATTCAAATTTATCATTTGAAAGATCATCTTTTCCAGAGAAGGTTCATAATGAGAAGAACCCATCTGAAGAAGGAAGAAGAAGTTCATATTGAGAAGAATTTGTTCAACCTTTTTTCTGAATTCATCAAATTGATGGATTATCTTTTCCAGAGAAGGTTCATAATGAGAAGAACCCATCTGAAGAAGGAAGAAGAAGTTCATGATGAGAAGAATTTGTTCAACCTTTTTTCTGAATTCATCAAATTGATGGATTATCTTTTCCAGAGAAGGTTCATAATGAGAAGAACCCATCTGAAGAAGGAAGAAGAAGTTCATAACGAGAAGAATTTGTTCAACCTTTTACCTGAATTCATCATTTGGTGGATCATATTTTCCAGTTCGAGTTCATAATGAGAAGAACTCATCTGAAGAAGGAAGAAGAAGTTCATAATGAGAAGAATTTGTTCAACCTTTTACCTGAATCCATCATTTGGTGGATCATCTTTTCCAGTTCGAGTTCATAATGAGAAGAACTCATCTGAAGAAGGAAGAAGAAGTTCATAATGAGAAGAATTTGTTCAACCTTTTATATGAATCCATTATTTAATGGATCAGCTTTTCCAGAGAAAGTTCATAATGAGAAGAACTCATCTGAAGAAGGAAGAAGAAGTTCATAATGAGAAGAATTTGTTCAACCTTTTACCTGAATCCATCAATTGATGGATTATCTTTTCCGGAGAAGTTCATAATGAGAAGAACTCATCTGAAGAAGAAAGAAGAAGTTCATAATAAGAAGAACTTGTTCAACTTTTGGCATAATTCTATCACAGAGGGAGATAGATTAACATCAGCCTTCCTAGAGAAAGTTCATAATGAGAAGAACTCATCAAGAGCTTATTCAACCTTTTGAATGACTCTATCACAGAAAGGAGGTCATCATTATCCCCAGCAGAAAGTTCATAATAAGAAGAACTTATTTGGAGAGAGAGAAGAATTTATTCAATATCTCCATTATGATCAAAGTAAAGTCAAATGGATAAAAAAAATTTATTATCTTTTCATCTTTGCCCTATTCTTGTTAACACAAGAATGAGCAAAGAGGGGCAGCTGAAGATACTAATTTTTTTTATCCATATTATTATTATTAATATTATTATTATTATTATTATTATTATTATTATTATTATTATCATTATTACTATTATTATTAAATATATTAAATACATATATAAATTACATACCAATTACAACTGGACCGGCCCAGTTACAAACCAACCAGAACCGGTCCAAATCCAACCAAAAACCCTAAATATTTGGGTTTCCAGTTAGGGTTTCCTAACCCTAATTTAACCAGCAGCCTCAGCTCACAGCCGTTGGATCTGGCAAGATCCAACGGTCCATATGGTTCCAGAGGGAAACCCTAGGGTTTGATACCCTAGGGCCACGCGGCGCCGCCCCAGCTTCCACGCGGCTGCCGACAGTTTTCTCGCCGCCTCCGCCGTTGCCACGTCCCAACCGAAGACTCCAGAAGATAGAATACCAGCCGTCCACGCCATGGCTACCCGGTGAGTCACCACTGGTAGTCCGGTGACTCACCGAGAGCCCTTCTTCGGACCGGTCCGACGGCTACAACGGTGGTGGCTATAAAAGCCACCACCCCATCTGCAAGAAAAAAAAAGGGAGAGACAGAGACAGAAACAGAAACGGAGAGAAAGAAAAAAAAAACAGAGAAAGAAAAAAAAAAAACAACAACTAAACCAACGATCTCAGTCAACATCAACACAGCAAAGAAAAAAAAAAGAGAAGAGAGGAAAAAGCTTACCCTGTCATCGGAGAGCCCCAACCGTCACCGGATCTCACCGGAACCTTCGAAACACCGAAGGTACTTTTGTAGATTTGCTCCGATTGGGAGCTTTTTAGGAGGAAACAATACCGGAACCGTCCTTAGGACGGTCCGATCTATCTATTAATATAAAAAAAAATTTCCGGCCACCGGATGCGGTGGCCGGCGGTGATAATCACGGCGGCACACGGTGGCCGACCGGTGACCGGCTTCCCTCCGGTGAGGGAAGCTAGAGAGAGGCGAGAGAGTTTTTAAACTCTCTCAGTTTAGAGAGAGAGAGAGAGGGAAATGAGAAATGAAAGCTGGCCCTTCGGGCCAGCCGGTTTGGGACCATATATAGTCCTTCCCGAACGACGTCGTTTCGGGAAGGACTATGCGCGTAATTATAAAATAGTTAAACCCCGTCCGCAGTCCTCTGAACTTGTAAACTTTACATTTTAGTCACTAAATTGAATTTATAATATTTTTAATTCGGTTTTCGAATTTTAATTTCTTTTATTTTAGTCCTTTATATTAAAATAATATATTTAGGATAAATTACAGATTTAATCCCTTAATTTTAATAAATAATATTTTAATCCCTAGTTCATATTTTTAATTTATTTTATTCTAATATATGAATTTTAGATAATTTTATTTTAGTCACTAAATAAATAAAATAAAAAAATAACATATTTAATCCCTATAGTTTTGATTAATTATGAATTAGATTTTTTATTTTATTTTTACTGTAATTTAGTCATTTATTTTATATGTTTTAATTTATTGTTTTTAAATATATAGTTTTAATAGAATTTTTCTTTTATTATATTGTTAAATATTTTTATATATATTCATAAATATATATAATAAATAGTAACTTTTAAATATTTATTTTTAATATCGAAGAAAATGACAGTCTTAATACAACTGGATGTCCTATTCTGATATTTTAAAATTAAAAATTAAACAATATTATTTAAATTAATATTTATCAATATCAAAGAAAAGAGCTGTCTTAAGGCACCTAGAAGTTCTTTTCTGATATTTTTAAATAAATAAATATATTTTTGAAATAATAAGATTAAAAATTAAATATATTTTTGAATTTTTAAATTTTAATAATAGAGACAATTTATAATTAAAAAGTACCAATTTTGGGCGTTGTAGGGGTGCTAATCCTTCCCTAAACGTAACCGACCACGAATCCCTTTTTAAAAAAAAGAACGAATTTTTGGTTATAAAACGCAGATCAGTTTATCTTTTAATTGATGTTTTCTTAAAAACTCTTTTAAAAGATATTTTTTAGGTATTCGACCTACCTGACTCAAAAGGCCGATGGCGACTCCCAAATTATTTTCAAAACCATTTATTCACATCAATTTCCCCGCCAAATTTAATATTTCGTGCCCGGACGAAAACCGGTTACGACAATATTTACTTAGCTTTTCTCCTTACCACTTTTCAGTCAAATTTAGTTAAAGTATTCACTAGGTTTAACTGTTTAAGAAGTACTTGTTAAAGTTTTTCAACATATTCTCTCTTTCTGCCAGTTTTAGTACTTCAAGTTTCTTAATTCTCTTCCAATGGCACCCACCAGCAGAAGAGGCAAAGCGACCAAGCCACTAAGAACTCGTTACAAAAGGAAGCTTGCAGAGCCAAGCACTATTCAAAAGGCATCTTCTTCCACCATAAGTTCAGATAATCTTCCAAGATCGAGGGATTCGATATCGAACGAGTCGGTGGTATCTCTACTAGAACTACTAGTCCGTGCTCGACCCCGAAAGCTAGACGGTTCTGGATACCGGAGATCGATACATGCCCTCCGGCACCGAAGAAACAAAGGGTTCTCTCCAATTGCGCATTGAAAAGAACACCTATTGCTTTCTTTGCTCCACCGGATTTAGAGCTGTTCTTCTTCTTTGCACATAGGGATATCTCAGTATGATCAATAGTTTTATGGTTAGGTGTTTCTTCTATTTGATTTACTTTGAAGTTTGATTTCATGGAGTATAGTTTTAAGAATTTTTATGAGTGATTTAGGAAGAGGGAGAAGAATAAAAAAGTTGGTGGCTATTTTGATTGCTTCGGGGGACAAATTTTGTTGGGTTTTCAAATTCGTAGGGTATGCTAATCACGACATTTGTAGGGTATTGCTGACTTTTGAAAGAGTGCAATATTGTAATATGTGGGTGTAATTTGAAGGTTTTTAAGTGTGATTTTTGTTTGTTCAAGTTTAGAAAGTGATAGAAAACATTCTTCTTCCTCCATTGTGTAAATCCTTGGTATCTCTTGTTCTGCTAAACCAGTTGTCTTATTATATGGTTGATTTCATTTGTGTGACATATTATAGGGCATTTCAAGGTAATAATAAGTTTGTAGTTAATATTACTTTGATTTGAGATGAAAATATTCTTTGTTTTTCTATGTTTCTTTCATAATTATTTGTATTTGCTTTATTAATCTATTAATTTAGATCGAATATTATAAAGATCTTATATAAGGATCGTGATCCTCCCAGTTCAGTTTACTTCACTCGTAATGGCTAAAGTTTAAACTTCTGATCTTGTTTAAGGAATCTAATACTGTCTTATCTCATTGGACTAACCGATTGTTGATTGTTTTCCTATGCTTTTTGTTGGACACCTCAAACACACAATTACATGGGAACTCTTGTGGGGAAAACTAAATAGATTAGAGACTTGATTAATGGCTAAATTGGTGAAATTTGAGGGTCACCCACCGCCCCAAATCCCTTTGATTGTGATCTAAATAAATAGAGAAAAGAGTTGCACAAAGGGTGTTTCCCCACGTATTCTACTTTAGGAGTGATGACCCTTGAAATCTTTTGAATTTTTGAGTTTTACCCATTTCTTATTTGCTAGAAACTGGCCAGACTTCCCTTGGAATTTTATGGCTACAAGTGTGAAAAAAAGAAAAAGAAAAAGAAAACATTCAAGTATAAGGTTTGAAGGTCAAGGGGGGAGTTAAGTAATTAACCCATTATTCTGAACTAGTTGGGGGAGTGAGAAAAAGAAAGCAAAATATGTAATATTAGATGAAGATGATGGTGTCAGATTGTGTGTCTGCCTGTCTGAGCTCAATCCATATGTTTTTATCATTTATTGGGTTACAAATTTGTACATTTAGGTATAATTATCAGTGTTGAGGCCTGAGGGTGCAACTTGCAAGAGCCAAGATTAAGCTTTTATGAACAAAGTGAGGTGATGAAGAAGGTGGATGGATGTGGGATAGTTTGCATCTAATATTCATGCATGTCTTTCTCCTTAACTTCAATCATGAAGCGCCCTTTCCCTCGGAGAATTCTACTTTTTCACATTGCATGCTAAGGTTGTATATATGGATAAAATACCCAAATAGTCCATCGACTATAACACATTGCTATATTGAGTCCTCCAACTATTAAAATTTACAAAATAGTCCATTGACTATGGGACGATGCTTTGATGAGTCCCTTGACTATCAAAACTTATAAAATGATCATATGACTATTCATATATTCCAAACTTGTCCTTTTTCGTTAAAAAATTTATGACAGTCTGAGTTGGACGTTAACCTATTGATTGAGAGATAAAATTTGATCTCAGAATCGTTTGAGTTGTAATTTATGAATTGACTTCTTGTTTACATTATGTCATCGAGTCACTGCTTGAAACATTATACCGCTAAGTCAGTGCTTGCAAGCAATGACGGTGCCAGTAGATATCATTAAACTATTATTTTATCATATCCTAGTAAACAAATTAACGTCCAACTAAGACGACATCAAATTTTTTAACAAAAAATGATGAGTTTGGAATATTTGAATAGTCGAATGACCATTTTGTAACTTTTAATAGTCGGGAGACTCAATAAAACAATGCCCTATTGTTGGTGGATCATTTTATAACTTTTAATGATTGAGATACTCAACAAAGTAACATCCTATAATCGAATAATCATTTATATACTTTACCATTCATACATGATACCCTTTTAATCTCCATGCTGTAGAGAATAGTTAATGGAAGTGGAGAAAGAGAATTAATGAACCTTGGAAAGAGGATTTTGTTTTAGTAATTTTCAAGATAATTAATGAATAGTAGTAAACTTCAGTGCATGTGGATTGCTGTCTTCTTGTGTGAAGTTAAATTTTCAATTCCAATGATGTGTTTATTACCCAAAGTTAAAAGGTCCATTTGTTTAATCTCATCAGCTTTGCTCCACCTTTTTTCTATAGAATCCGAGGTTGCCCATCCTTTTCACCAGTAAATTACGTATATGCCAGATAATTTGATTAGCATACCGCTCATTTATCACTTTGTAGAGCGTCTTGTTCGATAGAGATAATTTTTTTTATGAAGATTACTGAGTTTTTATGATGTTAGTGTCATTATCAATGAAATGTTTCATTTTTATTCGTATTTTTAATTTGATATTTTTGCTTTTGTATGAGCTTTTTGGTGACTGTTGTCTCCGATTTTCTCTCTACTAATTTTGATTCATTCACTTGTTTTTATCAATGAAATCCAATTGTCATTGTTAAAAATGTAATAATTAATCTGAGGTAGGGATGGGCACATAACCCGAAATCGATAGGTTTCGACCTGATCTGATTGAGTTGGGTTTTTTTTTAATATGGTTCAGGTCATTTTTTTAGTGTAGAAGTTTGGATCGGATTGGGTTTGGGTTTAGGGTAAAAAATATTCCACCGACCCGACCCTAAAAATAATATAATTTTATCTTATATATTTAGAGATAATTGTAAGAATCCCCTCTTTATATATTTTTTTTTCAATTAGATCCTTATTTTATTGAATTAAATTGTTCTTTTTTATAAATATATTTATTTCGGGTCAGGTTCGAATTTTGTTTAAAAAAACTCGAATCAATTTCAGAGCGGGTGAAGTCACTCTAAACACGGGTCGAATTTGATTCAAGTGGAGGAGATTTATTTTTTTGAGCCGGATCGAGTTGATCGAAAACCCTATCCAATTCGACCCGGCCTGACCCATGCCCATCCCAAATCTGATTCAAGTGGAGGAGATTTATTTTTTATGAACGTGACCTTTTACATGAGAAATTTATGTTGCTGCTCTTTGTCCACAAGATGTAAAGTGTTTATATGTACAGTGAAGATTTTGCTGAAGCCCAAATCCAATCAATCATATGGCTTCAATCCCACCTCTATTCAATCTCGGGTTGGGCCTTAATCTTTTAGTGATTCAAAGGTATTTGAGGCAATGCCATCTTTTGTACTAATGACCAAGTCTTTTTCATACTACGATGACTATATCCCAAAAGTACGAGGATCAGATGCATATTTACACCAAATTTTACTAATTTAACACAAATCTATTTATTAAAAGAAATATGATTTAATTAAAGAAAATCCCTGCAGCGAACGTGTTTAAAACTAGTTGATTATGTAAAATTAATACGTAATAAGTATACACAGACATTTGAGTACATATCAAGGAAAGCTAACAACTTAGTGTTGTGGTCCTCGTCACGGATGGACCGAGGTGCATTAGGATTCGATCGTACCTCTTAGAATTTTTTAAATTCTCTTATATTTTAATTTTATTTTTGTATTTTTTATTGATTATCTAATTTTATAACTCCAAAATTTTATAACTACATACTCTTAAATTTTTTAATATAACTTATTAAGTTCGTAAATCTTGGTCCTTTCCTTATCGTCGTTCTTTTTCTTGGATTGTTTATAATTATGTAGTGATTAAACATTCCCGATCAAATTGATCTGAGAAAGACTAAAATAGCTCTTTAATAATAAATTTAAATTCTTAAGTCCAGTTGAATAGATAAAAACTTCATTAAAATTATGTTAACACAACTCATCTCTTGTACAAGAAAAACTCATCTCTATTTATGTGAACTTATTTAAAGACATAATTTTAAATTATTAAAAATTATTAAAAATTCTAAAATCAATATAAATAAAATTATTTGATTAAAATATTAAAAATTGATTAGAATAATATTTTTAAAAAATATTTAAATAAAAGACTTTGTCATGAGAAAGCGGCTTCGTCGTATGCGGTTGTGATGGATGGCATTCTGGAAATTAAAAAATATTTAGGGTATGTTTGGTTCACGGAATGTAAGATTACTTTTGAAAATAAGATTACTAGAATATAACATTACTCTGGGAATATTGTATTACATTATTTTGTTTGCTTAACAGGAATGTAAGATTACAATGTTTTGTTAGAGGAATATAAGATTACTTTGATGCATATTTTACTAAATTATCATTTTTCATATATTTTTTAACAAATAAAACTTTAATATTAAATTATAAATATTTGAAAGAAAACTCATAAAAATATTTTAATTATTACACTATCCAAGTTTTTAAAAAAATAATATATAATTAATATAAATATAATATCAAACTTATAATTTTAAATAATTTTCATAAGTATCATATTTATTTATATAAAATATAATATAATATGAAAAATAATATTATGATCTCGAGTTGACAAATATATTATTTTTTAATGTATAAGATTTTGTAATTTTTCAAAATAAAATATTATTTTAAATAATTAAATTTTTACAATAATAATATTTTCACCTCATAAAACTATGAAATACTTGATATAAATATTGAAAATATAAAATAATTTTAACTAATCAAATTTATTAATATTTTATTAAATTAAACTATTTGTATATTATTATTATTAAATTTATAATTTTAAGTAAAACACAAGAATTAAGAAAAATCCATATGGAAAAAAATCATTATTTATAGGGTATTTATGTTCTAAGTGGTAGGAATTGTTCATTAACTAATAATTTGGAAATAATGACATTCTCATCATTTTAATCCAAAAATGCTACTATTGGTAATAAGTTATTACCTGATAATAACTTTTTTTGTGAACCAAACACGAGAATACAATTCCGGAAAAGATCATTACCAAGGGAATGATCTTTTCTGCAAACCAAACACCCTCTTAAGATATCTTTATTAAAAAAAAGTTCGAGTATAATTTGGGTAAAATCCCCCAAATGTCCTATATTATTATTGAGATTTTATTTCATTTATAATAAAACATTTGATTCATTGTGAGTACTAGGGTTATTAAATTCCACATGTGAAATTATTAAAATATCATATACCTTTTCAAATTATTAAAACAAATAAAGATATCAATTGAGGGTGTTTTTCCCGAAAAATCACTGGTGACCGGTATATTTATCGATCTAACACCGGTCAGACTATATTTCCCGATCTAACACCCTTAACAGTGGGGTAAGGAGTGTCCCATGCACCAAGCTATATGTTGACATGGGATACACGTGGGTATAACGCGGGATAGGGGCCGCGCCATACCTTTATATAATTATATAAGGTGTGGTGCAGGTACCGCGCCTTGTATAGCGACTTCGGCTATAAATACCTTTATCCCCGTTAAGTTCCTCACATCTCTCCTCTCAACTTATAAATTAATACAACAATTCCGTTAACGAGTCAATAATTCTAGCAAACTTAATACGAGATTGGACGTTTGCGTTATATGTGATTATAATAAAAGAGATAATAAGTGACAAACTTAAGAAAATTATCTAACACAATCATTAAATTTTATCAAAATGATAACAATTTGGTATTTCAAAATAATTTTAAATACAACAAACTTACAATAAGTATTAAATGGTAAATGATAACCAAATTACAATAACTGATATTAAATGATAATAAACAAAATTAACTGAAATACATTAAAAAAAGATCAACAAATTTAACAAAATAAAGTAAGTATTAATTGAAAAATAATAAAAAATTACAATTAAAAAGTCCAATAAACTAAATACAAATATAATAAAAAAACAAAATCTATCGATGCATGCGACGCGAATGTATTCCGCAGGGTGGTGGCTGTCGGTCTCGAGGAGAATTTTTTCGTATCACTGGTTGTGACTCATCGCTGTCATCATCATCACCATCATCATTGTCGTTGTCGTCATCGTCGTCCTAAGTAGGTACATTAGGTTGATAATGAGCTGATGACGATGAAGCACCTCCATAGAATAAGGACCCTGGAGGTGAATGACTGACTATCCCACCGACCTGCGAAAACTGGGAAAACTCATAAAACCCAGACATCACTGAGTGTGAAAATTGTACAGGAGGTGTCTGTGTTGCGGCCATGGGTGATGAGGTTGAACCCACCAAATATCCAGTATATGAACCCCAAGTCGGATCTGCAAACATATACCCATAATAGCCTCCAGGAGGGGTCATCTGTGACGGCGACAGGGTCATAAAACCAGGTGAAGACGGCGGCGGTGACATCTGGTAATGGAAAGGCGGTGGTGGCATCATATATGGTTGCGGTATGTAAGTCGCTGGATACGGTGGTTGTTGTGAAGGTCCTGCTGGTGCAGCTGAGGATGAACCAGAAGCACCTGCTCTCCATCCACGAGTCGGGGGACGATGATGCTATGTCGGTGAACGTCTCTGTCGACGTCGCGGAAAGGACTGCCCTCGTGCATCATAGGGAAGCAGAAACAGTTTTCCGTTACTGTTGAACCACTCATAATAACCGTCAGCAACCATCAAGAGGTCATAAAAAATGGGCTCTCTACGGGGAAGGCACCGATGTCGATCATCCCACAACACGACCCACTCATGATGTCTCACCAGCCAATATATATCTGTCTTGCCGCGTCTATCTGTGTTATGTAACTCGTCCATATTGCGAGGTGCTTCTGGAATTGGTTGAAAACAACCAAATTGCCGGAGCACGCGATCAGTGGAGTGTCACTCGACGGTCGCATAACAGATCAAGGGGACCATCGCCATCCAAACATCTGATGGTCTCCTCAACTCAGGTGGGATCATCGCCATCACATCATCAGTAGAATATGGCACCCATTCAAACTAAAACAAATATATATAATTTTTATCATAATAATAATCTAATTATATAACTATAATCTAAAATCGATTTTTAAACATTAAAATTCATACCTGTATGTCAGCCTTCTGATCGATGAGCACCCTATTTTTTTCTAAATCATCAGGTAGCTCATGATGATTTTTCCTATAAGTAGACCACCTATTCGAGGAAAAAAATTATTATACGTTGTATAAAATGATTAATAGACGAAATTAGTTTTACAATTACCTCAATAGTAGTGGAAATACGAATGGGTTCTTGACAACGGGACATAAAAAGGGCAATCAATATCACGCCCAAGACTGCAGCAACAAGAGACATCCGCCAATAGCATTACGCCTGTAGTCAGTGGCTCGACACATCTCTCTGTACAGGAAAGCCAAAATTGTCGAGCCCCAACTGAGTGATCCGGCCAGATGAAAGTCACCAAGGTGTCGCAACCACATGCAGTGAACTTGGTTGCGCGATTTGTCCTGCATCAACAACCCTCCTATCAGCTACAGTATGCATGCCTGTACATACATTTTAACTTCATCCTCAGACGTGTTCTCGCTTAAATCACGAAAATTGGCATCTAACCAATTTAACGATATCCAACCATAGTTAAAATTTTCCGGGACACGTCCTAGATTATCTCGACACAAAGCAGTCCAGGAACCCTGCGCGATCCCCGATATCACATCCCCATCCACCAGAAGCCTCAGGTGCATAGAAACATCCTCAAGTGTAATCGTGCACTCTCCGTACGGAAGATGGAATGTGTGGGTCTTCGACTTCCACCGCTCTACTAAGGCAGAAATCAGGTCTGGCTTTATCTTACAGTGACCCTGATATCTACCTATGTAATCGAATCCAGCATCTACTAAATACGGTAAGACACAGCTAGGTATCACTAACTTAAGATTCCTAATAAAAGGATTTAATACACGGTCTTTATCCTAAAATTAAATAATTACAAAAATTAATTCTTAATCTAATAATCATGCATTAAATAAATCAACAAATTATTACTAATAATTTAAATTAAAATATTAAAATGTTACCGTATCAGCAAAGTGTCGATATATATGATTTGCATCCAAGCGAAGTAGATCGTCTGTCATTTTATATCTGTAAAAAAATTAAATAAGTAAAATATTAAATAAATTAAATACAAAATATTAAAAATATAATAAAATATACCTTATAAGAGATTATAAGAGTATTTGAGAGAAGTTTAGAGAATTTGGTGTGATGAAAGTAATTGAGGATGGGAATATTTATAAGGAGGATTGGAGTGTGAAGCGTCGGGGGTATGGGGGTAATTATGGGTATAGCGCGGGGCAGGGGGTCCGCCTTCCTGACGCGTGTCAGATTCACAGGTAAGGCGCGGCCCCTGCCCCGCGCCTTATGTGTAATTACACACGTGTATCCATGTCAGCATAAGACGCGCTTCAAGGAGAGCGCCTTACCCCACGTGGCGCCAAATCAACATATAGTGTGGTGCAGGGGGCACGCTTTACTGCTAAGGGTGTTGGATCAGGAAATATAGTCTTACCGGTGTCAGATCGATAAATATACCGGTCACCGGTGATTTTTTTGGAAAAACGCCTCAATTGTGTTAGTTTAAGTGGTAAACAACTTAATATCGCTTAAATAAGATCTTAGATTCGAGTCATTGTATATGTAGAAAATCGTTGTTGGAATACTCACTCACCAAAGTCAAGTATGCATCACGAATTGATCCAAATTAATCAGGACGAAACCTTGGAATTGGAGTGCAACAAAACAAAACAAGATTTATATAAAGATTTATATCATTCTAGAAAGATTTATTTCAATCTAGAAATTAAAAAATCCAACTGATGTTTTCAAATATGAATATTTCACAATGAAAAAACAATGGTACCCTGACTTAAACACAAGCACACAAAAGTCCAACTCAAGATTCCCACCTTTGACCTAGACAATGTTCTTAGGTTTGGATTAATTTAAATTTTGCATTATAAAAGTCTTAATTATGATCTAATCATTCATAGGTTATAATTGGCCTTAAGCTTTCAAAGCTCCAACCAGCCTGCAAATTTCAACCAGAATTTGGCAAGTCTTTCTTTCTAGACCATCCTTAATTTTTTTTCTTTAATTTAGGCAAAAAAGAAATACTTGTTTTCAATTAGGTGCTTGTTGTTAAGAAATTTACATTTGGGAATAACAATAAATAAGGAGAAAACCAAAATTGGAAACAAATTTGATTTATTTACTCTTATTTTCTTTCTGTTGGAGTATGGTTGCTTTTGAAACAAAATTAATATTAATAAAAAAGAAAGAAAGACAGGAAGGACTTCTTCTAGTTATTCTCTCTCATCAAAGATAGAAGAAAAAGATTTTGATTTAGTGGAAAAAGAAAAGAGAGAAAGTCTTTGAAAGATGAGAGCTTTGAGCCTTTGACTGTGAATCTCTCTCTTTCATATTATCTTTTTTAGCAAACATTGAACCTACTTCCTCACATTTCACCAAAAATATAGAAACCCCTTTCCATTTCTCTTAACACTTGGAGGAGTTTAATTTTTCAAAAACCCTTTGGGGTTATCTTCAGATTTCTCAGTGCCCGAAATTGTCAGTGAAGGTGGGTTTTTTTTTTCTTTTACACTTAAACAAATTGATTGCCTTTGCTTAAGGTAGTCCATTTTAGACAGATTTTCTGGGATTTTTTTCTGGGTTTGTTTCTATACGTAAAATACGTTTCAAAGCTCAAATCTTCCAACTTTTGAGTTTATTTAGATTTTATTTTTGCTTATTGAAAAACCCTTTTTTCTCCCTTTAAGATTAACTGAAGTTGTGGATCTAAGAGATTTACTTTGGCTTTGTATATGGTTACCTCATAAATTTCTGATCTTGATTCCTTCATTTCATCTGTTTGGCTTACTGGATTTTTCAGGAAATTTGTAAAAACCTTACAGCTGCTGCTTGTTTTGGATTTCCTTTCTTTTTAATCCATGGGAAATTGCTGTGCTAACCCCAGCTCTAATGTTGAGAATAAGAAGAAGGGGCACAAAAAGAACAAAGCTAACCCGTTTTTTGGAGATGAATATGCAGTCAACAATGGATCTGCTACTAACTTCAAGCTGAGGGTTTTAAAGGAACCAACTGGTCAAGATATTTCGGCTCGATACGATCTAGGCCGTGAGCTGGGGCGCGGAGAATTCGGGGTAACATATCTGTGTACAGATGTGAACTCCGGTGAGAAATATGCTTGTAAATCGATATCGAAGAAGAAACTGAGGACCGCAGTGGATATTGAGGATGTGAGGAGGGAGGTAGAGATAATGAAGCATTTGCCTAAGCATCCTAATATCGTGACATTGAAGGATACTTATGAGGATGATGATGCTGTTCACATTGTTATGGAACTGTGTGAGGGAGGAGAGTTGTTTGATAGGATCGTCGCGAGGGGCCACTACACGGAACGAGCCGCTGCCGGGGTTATGAGGACGATCGTCGAAGTTGTTCAGGTTGAACTCTGAATGATCTTTTTGTTGTTGAATTGGCGTAGTCTTGCATTTCATGTTTATGGTCTTGCATGAGGTTCATACTCCCATATAGTTTAAGCCTTATATTATCACGGGAGCCTTGGATCTAGTTTTTTGGTTTAGTTTCTAATTATGATTTCAGTGATAAATGAGCTTTTCTTATTGATTTGAACCTCCTTGAAACGAAGCAATGAATAACCGCTGTATTCAATTTATGTTGCAGATGTGCCATAAACATGGAGTCATGCATCGCGATCTCAAACCTGAGAATTTTCTATTTGGAAATAAGAAGGAAACTGCCCCATTGAAGGCAATTGATTTTGGGCTGTCGGTCTTCTTTAAACCCGGTAGTGCATATTAACTATTACTTATCGACTAGATGAACTTTTTAAGTCTTTTCTCCTTCCATCAATCCATCTTTGATGGGAACCGATTTTTTAGTGCTTTAGTTGTCTCCTTTCTTTTATATTATGCTCAAGCAGTTCGAGTTTTCCTCAAGAATGCTCTATCTTGACAGGTGAGCAATTCAATGAGATCGTGGGAAGTCCATATTACATGGCTCCCGAGGTTCTTAAACGAAATTATGGCCCAGAGATCGATGTTTGGAGTGCTGGAGTTATCCTCTATATTTTACTTTGTGGTGTGCCACCATTCTGGGCAGGTTGGTCTTTCAATCTTCGACGAGTTCTTTTCTTCATTTGACTTCATGAAGGTTACATCTCAAGATAATTTTACCGGCAGTGTGTACTTCGAGAGTTTGGGCAAAGATAAGAGAGATATCAAGAAAAAAGTTATTTAATATTATGTATCAAGAGTTTGATGCATCTTTTTGCATACAGTTTCTCTATCTACTCCCATGCTTTCAGAAAAATAAATATAAAAACATTTCTGGCATCTGCATGCAGAGACCGAGCAGGGGGTAGCACAGGCGATTATCCGCTCTGTTATCGACTTTAAGAGGGACCCATGGCCTAAAGTTTCGGACAATGCGAAGGACCTTGTAAAGAAAATGCTTAATCCCGATCCAAAGCTACGTCTTACAGCACAGGAAGTGCTTGGTAACCTTCTGTACATCTTACACGCTTTATGTATGTTGGCATATATTTTTTATGTATGAAAAATCATCCAAACTACCGTATGCAGAGCATCCGTGGATACTAAATGCCAAGAAAGCACCCAATGTTTCACTGGGTGAGACTGTGAAAGCTCGGCTCAAACAATTTTCTGTAATGAACAAGCTGAAGAAAAGAGCTCTAAGGGTAATAATTCGAAGAACTCTTGTACTTCATCTACTTTTAAGTTACAGGATGCAAACTTTTGGGGGAATACCTATTAACCTACTTGATATTGACTACCTACACCCACGGTTTTTACTTTTAATGATCGTGATTTAAATATTTCAATTTGCCAGGTGATTGCTGAGCATTTGTCGGTGGAGGAAGTAGCCGGCATAAAAGAGGCTTTTGATGTAATGGACACTGGAAAACGAGGCAAAATAAACCTTGAGGAGCTTCGGACAGGGTTGCAAAAGCTCGGCCAACAGATTCCTGATGCAGATTTGCAGATCCTAGTGGAAGCTGTAAGATTATCTGACCCCAATATATGACGAAGAACTTAAAAAAATGACTAATGCAACCGATATATGTGTGGTTGGGGGGTCTACTGTTCTGCTTGTTTCTTCTCCTTTTAGGAGACGCATCTCTGCTCCGTTTTCTTGCATAAACTTAATTTACTGAGTTTGCCCATGTTATGTCCTATAACTACCGTTTCATATTTCGAACTTCCAACTTCATCGATGGAATAACTGTAACTTGCTTTTGACAGGCTGATGTTGATGGTGATGGAACTCTGAATTATGGAGAATTTGTAGCAGTTTCAGTTCACCTCAGGAAAATGGCCAATGACGAGCACTTGCATAAAGCCTTTGCATTCTTTGATCTAAATAAAAGTGGCTTCTTAGAGAGAGAAGATCTGCGAGATTCCTTAAACGATGAAGTTGATACCAGTGAGGAAGTTATTGATGCCATAATGCATGATGTTGACACCGACAAGGTGACATTTTCTTGCTTGGTTATAGTGGATTCAAATTGAACTTGTCATCTTATCAATGCTTATCATGTTCGTTCCTGTATTGCACTTTATCTATTGCTTCAAACCTCTACTTATGTTCACACACACATACACAAATCCCGTGTCTTCTGTTTCGTGGTTGGTTTCAAGTGACGTGGTTCATCTCAAAGCATCTGAGTCTGAATCATCTCCAAATTGTATGATCAGAAGTTAAAGCTTTCTTTTTTTACGTTGCAGGATGGGCGCATAAGTTACGATGAGTTTGTTGCGATGATGAAAGCCGGTACTGATTGGAGGAAAGCATCCAGGCAATATTCACGTGAAAGATTCAACAGTCTAAGCTTGAAGTTGATGAGAGATGGTTCATTGCAATCGGCTAATTGAGTACAAGTCTAATAGATACCAGTCGATAAAAACAAAACAAAACAAAACAAAAAAGTTAAGTACCATTGCTTTGAAGGGTAAAAAAAGAAGAAAAATTCCTTGATTGTTTGGTTGATACTGTCGATTTCTTTTATTTTTCCAATTTGTTTTCGAGTGGAACCTTCGAGGTAGATAATGCTAGATCGATGCATGTGTTATTATCAGTACGTCTAGACTGCTAGCTGCCGAGTTTGAAATCTTTGTGGATACCTGAAGTGATGGTTAAATGTTATCCACAATCTTGTTTGTGGTTGTAAATATCTGTCCAACATGCCTTTCTCTTTAGGAAAAGCAAAGTTTGTGGATGTGTAGCATTGAATTGCTTTGATTGTGTTGTCTGGTGAAAGATGAGCTTTTTAGGTGATTCCCAGTTTTGCTTTTATTAAAGTCATTATTGATTGTTCAGTGTTCCTTGTATCTGAAGAAACTGATGACTTTCGCCTTACCCATGGCAATACTGACTCGAAAAAGACACTGGTATAGGTAAGTACTGAGTCGAGCTCAAACAACTCGAGTTATCTAGCTGGTCAAATTCAAACTTCTTAGAACTTGTGTGCTGCAGAAAGCAATGGCAACTTGGTATTCATTCGGTCATGAAAATGGTCATTTGGTTACGGTTGAGGCTGCTTCAGCAAAAGCAATACTCTAATCTCTCCACAATCGCCACGAATTTGGACCAAAAAATAATAGTATTTCTCCGGCTTGAGTCACGGACTCGGTTGAACTCGAACCCATCTTTGTAAAAAAAAGAAACCCTTAAAAATTAAAATATCATATTTAAAATTTGAAATTTTTATCTACGGAAAATGAAGGGAACTCTTGGCATAAGGTATTGCCTTTGCTTCCAAGGGAGAAAAACAAGTGTTGCCACTGTCATGTTTAACTACCTATATTTGATCTATTATCCGATTTATTTATCGATT
Organism: Hibiscus syriacus; assembly: GCF_006381635.1. Classification (NCBI taxonomy): domain Eukaryota; kingdom Viridiplantae; phylum Streptophyta; class Magnoliopsida; order Malvales; family Malvaceae; genus Hibiscus; species Hibiscus syriacus. Next base: position 695,110 of record NW_024062730.1, read on the forward strand.
ATTCCGGATCAGATTTTGTAGAGGTCAATCCTCTCAATCAAGTTAACTTCATTCGCAAACGTTAAGATTTGAACAAAATCACTAATCTCATTATACCAAATGATTATTGATGCCATTGTCATAATATTTAATTGTCTTGATTTAGTTGTAGCCACTTCCCCTATATTTATACACAAAAAATGGTAGAATGTTAGGAGTGACAGGTCATACTCTCAACAGTCATAGCTGGATTCGATATTCTCTTCTAGGAATGAAGTAATCTATCATTTTGAACTTATAATACGTGAATGGTTAGTCATTAAATTTCGAGTTCATATGAAATGAAAGTTGAAAAAGAAAAATAGAGAAATATATATAAAACAAAGATGCAAGTTTTCAAACAACAAAGTAGATGAATGTGGCATACAAATGGACACTAAATATAGATGAACATAAGGTTTCTCACTTGCGACAGATGCTAGCAGTAGGCATTGTCACACAAACAGAAGCATACTTCTTCTTAGCTTCTGGAGTCCCACGTTTAGGCTCTTCACCCATTGCTGCATTTGCAAATGACCAAATAGCAGCTGCTGCTGCTGCAAAACCCAAGTCCCTCCTACCATTGCGGCTCTCTTGCTTCATTTCCAAGTTTCCCTTCTCTCCTTGATCGCTGCCGGTCACCTTGGCCACGATCACACCTCTACAAGCTGGTCCCGAAGGAAGTCTAGTCAAAACGGAGCTCGAGCTCGGAAGGAGAGGCTGTCATGCTCATTGAAGCCGTGTCTGTGCAGGATAGCTCTTTCTAGTTTCTTCTTTTCAAGTTTGTTTTGTGATTGAGATGCTTGAGATAAATGTTATTTGGGGAAATAGCATGAGAAGACCAAAAGGGATTGTTGGTAAACCGTCATCCATTTCCTTATCCAGAGAAATGATGGGGCAAATGGATAATTGCCACGTATTATATTATCTGCTAAATCCTTCTGTTTCTTGTGGCTGTCAGCCGCATTTATCAGGTGCCAAATTTTCCCTAGAAATTTCATAGCAATGTTTGAGAAGACATTAAAAGACTTACTTGGAAAAATCATAAGACTGCTTGGATCACTGCATACAGGAAGCAGCTGCATTTGTAAAACAGCAATTCTATCTGTTGATTTAATTGATCTCATAACATGAACCAAAGGAACAAACTCGTATATTAATCATAATCTTTGAATAAAATCCAAACTGATTAAAACAAAACTTTAAGCTGCTGAACAAGTGCTAAATTTCTTATGACAACCAAATAAGCAAAGAAACATAGCCATAGGCATTGTCTTAATAGGCAAAAAGAACTCGTATTTCTACGCTAGGCACGAACATAAAAGCCATCTTAACGATGGAACTCCACATCATCACGCATCAACCCTCTCTGCTTCTTCGAGAACAAAAGTCTTCATTGGCTTTCCCAATAGATCGGAATACTCCTGGAAAGGAGACCTTGTGAAACGAGTCTCTTTCCAGAAATCAGGGGTCAAGAAACCGTATGTTTTCAAAAGACACTCAAATGTAGCCTGCAATTTTAGGTTTCCAAAACAAAAGAACAATCAGATATAAAAAAATAACCCAACAAAGCACATTCGAATAAGATCATACCACGAATAAACAGCCACCTATAACAAAAACATACTAATTTCCTGATAGTCAAATACAAATACCTCGAAGAAGAGGATAGGTTGCAATCTGTGATATCTATAAACACATTTGCATACTTCCACCAACAAATATTTGTTTCCGAGACAGTACAAAAGAAACCAACATCAAATATAACGGTGCAGCATCAAAAACCATGTATAACCACCACCAAAACATGTAGGAATTCAACTAATCAAACAATATAATATATCAGTTTCCCTTTTCAAAATAAAATAATATATCAGTTTCAAATTAATAGATGTAGCACCGTATTAAGAGAGCATTTGCAAACAAGCCGACCTCCATTGGATTCCAAACCATTAGCTAAGCAGAAAACAATAAAATACCCTCAACACAATTCCACTCAAACCACGGATAGGAATACTCAATGAGATCTGTAAGTCTCACAAATAGAGATATGTATAAATACATCGATTACCAATTTATTACCATATATTAATAGCCGGTTTATCATGTCTCACTGTAACACCAACAAATCCAGATAACGAGACTTCAAGCATGATATGATGGATGGCCTATGCTTCCACTACATCAGTATAAAGATATTTGAAAGAAATAGAATCCCATAAAATACCTCACCATATCCCAAATCAAGAGAATCAAAGAATTAATCCAGCACCATTCATCTTCAAAACATTTCAAGTCTAACATAGTTAATCAAAAAACAATCAAAGAATGCCAGTACTTCAACGAGAAGGCATCATATCACAGTTCACCGTAGAAGAATTAGAAAAGTACAAAAAAATAGCTCACGCAATTACACGTCAAAACCCATTTCTAAATAGATGTAAACAAATCCGAAATCAATATCAAATAACAAGAAGATCAAACATTTTCGTAAAAACATACTACTCCGTACCACTAAATGTGTCTCTTTTAGTTTGTAGAAAAGTACACTTACATTTTTTATCCTTAAATCTCACTATTTTATACCTATCAAAACAAATCTATCAATCACCTTTTAAGAATAATTTTATCATTTCTCTTGATCATATATACCTCTCCTAAAGCTATGTGCATAGACAATATCAGACGCAAATAATGGGATGGAGGGAGTAATATATAAAAAAATACAAAGTTACCAAGAGTCTTGGTAGAACCCCGAGAAGAAGTAAAAACGTCCTCAATCCCAGCAAACTGAAGCACCTTCTTGGGCACCCTAGCAGCTACAATCCCAGCACCTCTCGGCGCCGGCATCATCCTAACAGTAACGGACCCACATTTCCCAATAACTTTGCACGGCACCGTGTGAGGCTTTCCAATCTTATTCCCCCAATACCCTCTCCTCACCGGAATCACAGACAATTTAGCCAATATTATCGCCCCTCTTATAGCCGTCGCAACTTCTTTGCTACACTTGACTCCCAACCCAACGTGTCCATTTCCATCGCCGACAACGACGAAGGCCTTGAAACGGGTACGCTGTCCAGCACGGGTTTGTTTCTGGACAGGAGAGGTCTTCATGACCTCGTCTTTCAATGAAGGGCCGACGAGCTGGTCGATGATTTGGTACTCTTTGATGGGGGAGTGATAAGTGAATGGAGGTAGATTTGCTCAAGGGACGTGATTTTCCCAGTTTTAACCAAACGTCCGAGCTTTGTAACGGGCACCCATTTCTCCTCTTCATCTCTGCGGCCGCGGCGCCTTCCTCTTTTACAACGGTCAGATCTGCCGCCGAAGCCACGCCTGAAAGCGCCAAGCTCTCCTCCTCCTCTTTCTGCCATGTTCTCTTTTTGGACTGGATATGTTTACGAGCGCAAGGGTTTTGTTATAGAGAAATGCGATTGGAGCGCCAAAAAAGAGCGGCGATACTGAAGACTTTATATCTAACAAGATTCTAAATCTAGGGTTTTTAGGTCTACAAAGATATAAAAGAAAAGGGTAAACTACGTACCTAAACTATAAGTTTTTATCTTATTTAACACATAAACTTCTAATTTTTTTTAAATCTTCACTTTGTATTTTATTTTAGTGTCTTGAAATTAAAAAATTTATGTGTTTATTATCTAAACTATCAGTTTTGGTCTATTTTAGTGTCTTAAACTTTCAATTTTCCCCCCAAAATTTAACATTGAGTTTTTAACAGGGTACTAAAATAAAACAAAAATTAAAATTTAGGTATAATTTTGAAAACTTTAAAAGTTTAGGTACTAAGAGTCAAAACTGATAATTTAAGTACTAAAAACGTAATTTACCCAAAAGAGAATGGAAACATTAAGCCGCTTCTTATGATCCAACCTAAAATAACTCTCTACGGCCCAATTACACTTGGATTTATTAAGCCATATGAATATTTCGTTCTTCAAGCAAAGACTTGTAAACTTCATGCAATTTAACCTAACAGAAAAAAGCTCAGTTAATTAGGTTGAGTTATATTGGATTTAAGTTATTTTAACTAGTCTCTAAGTAAAAATATATTGTGAAACGTTTTCAAATGTTTTGATCAACTGTTCCGGATCAGATTTTATAGAGACTTGTTATGGGACGATCCTCCAAATCAGTTTGCTCCATCCGTAGACGTCAAGATCCAAACTCCTAATCATACTTAAGAGATCTAGTGTATCATCCCACTAAATCAACTGGTTGCTGGTGAATTGGATAATGAATATTGAATGATCATATATGAAGTATAAATATGGCATTGGAAGATTTGTTTAAGGGTCATTCATGCTATTATCCCTATATTTTTATATGAAAGGGTTTAAATAATGTAGAAAACTAATATTTAATGCCTCGTTATGAGTAGGGTAGTAAATGAGACTAAACATATCGTGAGCTACTCGAGATCGACTCGATTAAAACACGATAAATACTAGAATCGAATGGACTCGACTCGAGTTCTTAACAAGTCAAAACGAGCTACTTGATACCGGACTCAAAAATATCGCGAGCAACTTGAAAATATAATATTTTGGGATTTTATTTATTTTTAAATAAATTATTAATAATATTATTATTTACCTGTTGTTTTTTTTTTCAAAAAAAAATGTAATATAAAGTTTTCATATATTTAAGGTTCAAGTTCAAGTTCGAGTATGAGATTGAGTTTCAATTGAATTAAGTTTAATTTTTTCTTCATTTCGAGCTTTTATGAGCTTCAGTTCATGATTTCGAGTTTGAGTCGAACTTAAAAGCTCTAGGCTCACAAATTATTTAATCGAGTCAAACTCATCAATACTCTAACTCGACTCGTTTATAGCCCTGATTATGATGATTTGAATTAATGAGTCACATGTAAAAATGATGAGATACAGAAGAAGAAAATACCTTTAGGCCCCGTTTGGTTCAAGGAATGTTGTATTACCGGGGGAATGAAATCCTCATTCCCGCGTTTGGTTGGCCGGTAATCCCATTTTCAGTAATCTTTCATTACCAACAGTGGATTTTTTAGAGTATATTACCGGGAATGTGATTACCCCATCCCCTTATGTATTGTTAGATTACCGAAGTTTTGGAATAAAATACCCTTAATTTTTTTTCTTCAAAAATATCATTCTTCTGTCGTTGAATAATAAAAATTTTACAAAAGTTAAATTATAAATTTATCTTTAAACTATTTTGGATTTAAAAAAAATCTATAATTAAAATTTTATATAAAGTTAAGAGATTAAAATAAAATTTTACACTTACATTAAACCAATTTATCTTTACAATTTTGTAAAAAAAATTATATACATTTTATTAATTTAAATTTTTTAAAGAAAATATATAAATTAATTATAGTAATATTATAGTAGAATTCAATTTGTTAAAAAATTAAATATATAATAAGGACAATTTAGTTAAATATATATTATAATAATCTTTTATTCCTTTAACCAAACACGTTAATCTTACATTCCTGCTAAACTAACAAAACACAAAATATAACATTCACAATAATCTTATTCCCTGATAATCTTTTATTCTTATTAGTAATTTTATATTCCGTGAATTAAACGCTCTTAACACACCGAATTTATTTAATCGATAAATCATATATACATATTATTTTTGTGGGGTGACTGCGGTAAAGGACTTTGTCACTGTAAAAAAGTGAAAATGGACAGACAGCGAGTCAGTTCACCAGACGAATGAAATTCACAAATTGTCTTGTTTTGTGTGATCTGACCCGCACTATTGTACTACCCCAACCACGATTTTCCAATATTTTCAAATGGTCGATTTTGACAAGATAAAAAAATTATTGTTATTTTTAAAGATTTTAAATTTAAATATAAAAAATATTAAAGTTATAAGTGTTTAATGTTAAATAAATAAAAATTATATTTAAATAGATATTATATTATGTATACCTCAAATTTAAAAAAGTGTAAATAAACTAAGAGAATAATTATTGTAATTTTTAAATAAAGACTTATTTAATTTATGTTTTTAAAATATAAATTTATTTAATCATAGTTTTTCATATAAAATTCATCGATTCATTTGTTTTTTTCTTTCATAAATTTTAAATATAATTATAATCTTATATAAAGAAGAAAGAAAAAAAATACTTATAGTGGATATAGATAGGGATATACGTAAAATTTTATGTTATGGTTCGGACTTATATTTAAGGGGACAAACTAAAATTCCAGGGGAGAGAAAACAAATTATTAATAGAAAATACATAGAAAAAATTTAAAAATATATGATAATTTTAAATTTTCAAGGGGAGCGATTGCCCTACCAGTCTCCCTCGGTCCATCCTTGAATATAGAACCTATGACCTAACAAAATATGATGAAAAAAAATATGTGCACCTTGTCAACCGACCAAATGTGCTAACTCCGATTCATTTGTTTTTTTTGAGTAAATTGCACATTTTGTACCTAAACTATCAGTTTTGGTCCATTTAGTACCTAAACTATATTGTTTTCAAAATCACGCCTAACGTTTAGTTTTCATTTCATTTTAGTAACCCATCGTTAAAAACTTAACGTATTTAATACATAAACTATCAGTTTTGACCCGTTTTAATACAAAACTTCCAGTTTTTTCAAAACTTAATGTAAAATTTTGAAGGGTTACTAAAAGAGTAAAATAAAACAAAAACTAATTTTTTTAATGACGTGTATTAAAATAAAACAAAAACTAAACATTAAATATGATTTCGAAAAGCTAAAAGTTAAAGTATTAAAATGGATCAAAATTGATATTTAAATACTAAAACGTAATTCACCCTTGTTTTTTTAGGTATTGTACAACATTGAAAAGAAAAACATATCATTTTTCCCACATGGATTAAAATAATAAGTACTAACTAATATGCAGTAAGTTAGGGGGAGTTTAAATATTTATTATAATTCGGAAATTAAAACAAAGCACTTGAAATTCCAAATGAAGTAAGTGGAGTGGTCCCATTTGTGTAGGCTTTTCGATTCGAACATGGTGCATCTCTTGTTGCTCCTGTGATTTTACTCTCAAGTTTTTAATCTTAATATTTATTTATTCATAAAACTATAAATTATTTTTATTAAAGTTAAAGCAGATTTAGAAAATTTAACGTACGACAGTTTTAATATACAGTTAAAAAAAATATGTTATCGAAAATATTATTATTTTTTATTAAATCACCAACGATCACCAACCTAGAGAACTGTAAAAACAGCGCGTAGGATTGAGGTTGTCAGTGTTTGATTATGCTGGGTTCTTTTTTATTAACATTAATTTGAAAGATTAATGTTTAAAAATTAGTATTTTAAAACACTTGGAGGTTAGCAAGGACTTTATGGAGTCATTAATCATGTGAATATATATACTTATCGAGCGAGTCGATTGCGAGTTATGTATTATTCGATTTGTGCTCGTTAAAACTTTTAGTATTGGACGCGTATTTATTAAGCTCATTGCTCGTTAAATTCACCGAAAATTTTATCTTATTTTTTTAACAATTGACAAAATCTACTGATAGTATATAAAGTTTAATATAAACCTAAATTGATAGATTTAACTAAAAACTTATAAAAAAGACATATGAAACAAATTTAAAGTTTAAACAAGCTGCTCACGAATTTATCGAGTCAAATTAAATTTTATTATACTTAGCTCGTTAAAGCTTATAGCCAAACTCAAGTTCGAATTGAATTAATCTAATTCAAATTTTTACCGAATTTTAACTAAATTAAATTCGAGATATTCAAGAACTACTCATCTCATTAAACATCATGCTCAAAGATTGAGATTTGAAAATACGATATGAGTCGGCTGCCATCCTTGTTTTGTGTGAGCTGACTTCCGTTTAACATTATTGTACCATGAACAATTTCCTAACAATTTGAAAATATTTAAACCACTGTCGTCTTTCCTTTTACATTATTGGAGCGGTTGATTCATAGAATTTTCCACTTTAAATTTAAGTGCTAATTGGGAGACGATGATTAGCTGGCCTAAATAAATACTATCTAATTAGAAAAGGACTAATTTTGAAAATTGAAAGCACTAGCATGGACTGATTATACGCAAAAAAATAAAACAAATATATACTCAATTAGGGGTGAACAAAACTCGATTCGACTCGAAGAATTAATTTTTTTATTTTAAATTATTAACGTCGACTCGAATTTGATTCGATTTTTGAGTTTGAGCCGAGTTGAAATTTGAAAATTTCAACATGCTCATATACCATTATAGAATACCTATGTAACTTCGATTATTTATTTTTACTAAAAATGTACTCTCTTTTTTAATTTAGTCACTTAACTTTGCATTTTACTCGATTTGGTCTTTTAACTGTAAATGTTTGCAAATTCTTTCTTCTTATCGATTCCTTAACTCCTTTAAACTCTCATCAATATTTCATCATCAAAATATTTTTTTATTGCGAATATATTTTATAAATTTAGATTGTATTTAATATATTGAATAACATTATAACACGAAAATTATATAAAATATATATCTTATATGGTTAGAGAAAATCGAAAAATTAGAATCAATCCTTACCATAATACATTAAATAATTATATTAAAATTAATATAGAAACTTGAATAATTGGACTCAAATTTCTTAAACGCGAAAAAGTTTCAAGTTAAACTTGAATTGTAAAAAAAACGACTCATCAATTTAAATAACTTAAAAAAAATTTATTCAACTCGATCGAATGCTCACACCTAACTATTAACGCCGAAAACCATTAATAATTAAGTATACGAGAAATAGGAAGAAACCAAGAAATTAAATACAAGGCAAAATCAATGGTTGGGGGAGACAGGCTCAGGTCCCCATAAAAGAAAAGAGGAGAAGGAAATAAATTTAGGCAAAACACCGACACCGGAACAAATGAAGAAGCAATATGCAGCTTTCATTCTAATATTTCTTCTCATTCCTCTTAACGAGGTTGCACGCCTGCCCTCTCTTCCTTTCTTTTTTAAACTTTTTATTCAATATCATATTTGTATTTTTATGGCTCTATTCATTTTATATCAAGTACTTGTATGAAGTGGCGTATGTGTGTACAGTGGTGGATGTATATCGAGCCAATATGTCCACATTGAAATTTAAATTTCTTTATATTAGTTGTTCATTTTACTGAAGATATTCATCCTATACGAATTTATTTACATTAATTGTTAATTTTATTGAAGGTGTACATCCTAAAATATTATTTTCGACTTATACTCTCACTGTTTTGGTCATATCTCATGAGTTTTGTTGGAACATGACTTAAATACTAAGAATAAATATCGTTTAATTTACAAATCCAATATATATATATATATATATATATATATTTAATGTTGAGTGTATTTCTACATGTATAATGTAATATGCTATTTTTTGAATAGTTTGAGGTGATTATAAAGCAGTATATGTTTATAATTTTTTTTAATCATTGACAACGAACATAATCCTTATGGACGTAACTATTTAAACTTGATATAAGGGAGTACAACACTCCCTTTATATTCACATAGAATGGCCACGACTCTAATCCTACGTATTACGTTTTCTTTTTGGTATTACTATCAAAATTATGTTTATTATAAGAATAATCCTTTCAATTTAATTATTTTATATACAGTGCCAAAATATATTTATTTTTTTATTTATCTGGTGTAAGTACAAAGTAATGATTATTTAATAATAACTCTTAATCATTTGACGTTAACTAACATTCCGAAATAACAACAATTGGTCGGCTTTATTTAAATGATCCAATGTCTAATTTGGGTAGATAAATAGATATCTAATACATTGATTACTCATTTTATTTTTTTGCTTGGGTTGAGGTTTTTCATATTTGTCTCTTTCCTAAATTCCATGCCATTAATACCGTGACCTAAAACAGCCTTAAAACACACAACAGTCCCAGTACCTCTCCTCTAACCTCTAAACTTACCGTTGCAGTTTCAATTTTGAAAATGGCAACACTTTTTAATTTGATTGTTTTGCCAAATCTACCCCCACGTAATGCATAATCAATTCTTCATCGTGCCCCCACCTATATTTTCCTCCCACCCCTTCCATCAAATTCCTTTTAAAAACAAAATTTCTGTTAAACAAGTCCAAAAATTTCACAGTAATGCTTAGCTTCCATATCCACACACCATACTGTCATTTCATCAGATGTAAAACCAGACACCATAAACAGGACAAAACAACCTCTGTATTTATTTATTCATTTTTGTTTCAGACAACTTTAAGAAGAACAGTGCATCTGTGTTTGCAAAATATTGACAGAACTCCCAGTCTCCCACCGTCTGTAACTAAAACAGTACCCAATTATAGAGAAGTTCTTAAATTTTCTAAATCCAAGTCTTTTCGAAACGAAAGCAAAGAGTTATTTTTTTTTTTGGCATGGAGAGGATGTCAATGGGAACAACTATAACGAGGAGAGCTAAATGGCAATACCCACCGGCGCAGCCGACTCCGAGAATCATCCATTTGCCACGGCGGCCTCGAAGGAAAGCGCCCAAGGCGAGTCCTTCGAAACTTCCCGGTAAAGAGAGGAAAGGGATGGTTCTGCAGAGCTTGTTTGATCGAGGAGGGACTTTTAGAAGGGAGAGTGTTCCGGTGTTGGTGGTGAGTCGGAGGGAGAGTGACGACGAGATGAGAAGAGGGAGGGTGGCGGCGGAGGAGGAGGAGGAGAGGAGAGTTGACCGCGGCGGCTGCGTAGCCTTTGTTGAAGAAGAGAAATGGAGGTTCCAAGCTGAGATGTTGAGAACCGAGTGTAATTTGCTGAGGATGGAAAGGAAGATCGCCGTTAAGAAAATGGAGAGAAGAAGGGTGCACATGGAGAGGACATTGGAATCCGCTGCTCTAATTTTACTTTCCGTCGGTTTCTTCTTCTCCCTTCTTTTTCTGTTTTGATCTCGAGAAAATATTGCTTTCTGACTTTGATTTTAGCATTTGGTTTACAGGGAAGAAAGAACATCTGCGAAGGAAAGAATGTAAACATGGCATTACTGGACGAACAGATCAATGAATTGGTCGAGAACATAGAGAATCTGCAAAAGAGATCAGTTGTTAAAAACATGGAGGTAAAAAAATTCAGTAACTTCGATAAAAAACCATATTCTCTCCGGAAACAGCTAGAAAAATCTGGGTTTAAAGGAATATCCAATGAAGAACAATGCGTGAAAGAGATTCGACAGATGGCCGAAGCGAGCTTGTCGATCAAAACCATCAGCGAAGAAGATGTTCATAACCGCAATGTACGAAACGATTCGGATTTGCAGGTGGAGAATTTGAGAAGAAAGATGGATGGATTGTCGAAGGGGTTTTTGTTAGAGGAATATTCAGATTTATCGTCTTCTTCTTTACAACAATCATGCAAAGTAAGTTCCTTTAATCATCATCAATCATTAACAACAATCATATGAGTTCCATTTTTGCATTAGAACACTTGGTTTTTCGCAGGAGAAAATGTCCCATGGGGCACGAGTGTGTTCAGGGCATTGCAAGGCAATAGTGCAGAGGGTTGTGGATCAAATTCGTGCCGAGACCGAACAATGGTCACAGATGCAAGACATGCTGGCTCTGGTAAGGGATGAGATGGAAGAATTGCACGCGTCTCGTGATTTCTGGGAAGATCGAGCACTCGATTCGGATTATCGGATTCAATCCCTGCAATCTACCGTAAGATTTTCACAAGCTATTTAAGAAGTACAAAGACAATCACACATCGTTTCTAGTTGCTTAACATGTTGGTTTGCTTTCATTAGGTGAAAGAATGGAGACAGAAAGCTCTCTCATCCGAAGCCGAGGCTAACGAGTTAGAGGCACAAGCATATGTTCTTCGTCAAGAGGTCGAGAGATTGAGGCAGGAAAGAGAGCCAAAAACGGCAAGGACACGAGTTGCTTCTTCGATCAATCGAGAAGCACAAAGCGAAACAGAGAAGAGGGTACTCGTGTGTCGGTTAAAGGTTGACGATCAATACACCGCCGGACTTCTCCCGATCAGACGGTCACCCCTTGGAGACATCAGTAACATGTCAACCTTGAAGAAACAACAGCAGAAGCAGCATGGCGAAGGAATCATGCCTTCATAAAGAGGAACTGAAACGTTCATCGTAGATGATCCTACTATCCTATATGTCGAACACTCGGTTCATCGTACATGAATCTCGCGGCCGATTTCGAAGCTTTTCACTGGTTCACTGCTTCAATCTTGCCTTCAAATGGAGTCTTTAGAGGGAAACCAGGGCACGCAAAAATGTGTAAATTTGAGCAAGAACAGAATCTTGTGCTGGCTGGTGAATTGATGTTTGCTGATGATAAAGGTCTTGTGAGAAATTAGTACATCTGATCTGATCAGTCTTATTAATGACAGCAGTTAAATATTAAAATTTTATATAAAGGATCATTTATTTTTAAATATTTGTAAATTATATATTTATTACTAAAATAATAGTATAACATATCTTTCAATAAAATATTAAGAATATTATTTATAATCAAAATAATATTATAATATTAAATCATACTTGTAGAAAAAGATTATTATTAAAATAAGAAAATTTTGAATTGTTATATTATACTTTTATTTTAGTATTTAAAATTTTTGTTTAAAATTAAAATGGTTATTTATATCAATTCTTTTTGTGGGAACTCTCACCTATCCAAATGAAACAATTTTTTTTATTAATCCGGATAACTACAAGGTAGTATTAAAATGAAACGAAAACTAAATGTTAAGTATGATTTTGAACAAATTAAAAGTCAGGTACTAAAATAGACCAAAACTAATAGTTTATATACTAAATGCGTAGTATACCCTTTTTTTTATAATCTAATAGACTAAAGGGCTTTGTATAAATATAATACCCCCACACATTCAAAATTGGTTATCTGATTCTTGATCAATTCCAAATCTTTGGTTTTAATTCAAGAAACAAATGCAACACCTCTGTATAAATACCCCCACACATTCTTCTTAGAGTTTCAAGACACATTTATCTTCAACAATGGTGAAGAACAGCTCGATCCGAGGTGGCCGGAAGATCGAAATGAAGAAGATAGTGAAGAAGAGTAATCTGCAGGTGACCTTTTCTAAACGTCGTGCGGGGCTTTTTGAAAAAGCCAATGAGCTTTTCACGCTTACGTCGAGTCCATCGTCGATCGGTTTCTCGCTCCAGACCCTTCGGTTCATAACATTAACGCGCATCGTAACGTTATCGAAGCTTGTCCTGATGTTAACATCCGTGAGCTTAATGCACATCTAGCACAGCTTGTCGAGATGTTGGAAGTTGAAAAATGGAATGGGGAAGCACTCGATGAAGTAAGGGAAGCTGGTCGAAGGCAATGGTGGTGGCAAGCCCCGGTCGACGAACTCAGGTTGAGTGAGCTCCGACAGTTAAAAAATGCGCTCCGGGAGCTGAAGAGAAACGTCGGGAGACGAGCTGATTTGCTGCAGGCTGTGGTCGAGTCGAGCAATTACCGGCCATTTTTGGTCCCCGGAATTAGTGATTTTGGCTGTGAAGGAAATGAAATGAATGCTGCTCCTTGTATTACTCAAATGTATAAATTTGATCAGGACCTGTATGCAGGTTTTTGAGTTTTCAGCAGGATCAAAGTCAAGAATTTTATGTTGGGATGTCAAAACGAAAAGGATTAAATCATAAAAAGTTGAGTATTTGGGGGGTAAAAATGCAAAGTAAAACTTGTTTATGTGGCAGCAAATAAACAAAAAAAAAAATTGTTGTAGAAGACAATGCAGTAAATTTTTTTATAAATTAACGATATCAGGACCACGTAATTTTATTGATAGATAAATTGTATTGACTAATTGAAAGATGTTCGTGTATAACGTAACGATGATTTAATGGTCTTGGATACTACAATAAAATAAAATGTCAATCACCTATTGAATTACCGTAAAAATGAGTTTAGAGGTTCAAAATTTAAAAGAAATCGAGTAAGATATATGATATCAAAAAATAAAAATATTATTAAAAAGTTAAAATCATTTTGGTATACGACGTCAAATAAAAGAAGGAAATCCAAATAAAAAATCGTCTTCGTATTAACTTCAAAGTGGATCGTAAATCGAACACAAAACAAAAAGTCTCCAATAAAAATATAAAATCGAACTCCGAACGAATCAAATAACCTTATACCTTAATCCCTAAACTTGACTAACACTAATTCCAATCCACATTCTTAGAATCAGCATCTTCATCTGATATATGATTATTTTGAGCTGACAAATCCAAATTCACCAATGGCTGAACATACATATTCAATGGTACAGGTGGTTCCAAATTCCCAACGCTGCTCCAAAGATCTTGCTGCTCCATCCCATCGTCATTCAGATACCACGTCGGAAACTGCGACGAAAACTGCCTGTCGAAAACATTCTGTAAATCGCTAAAGGATTCGTCGGCCAAAGATTGGTTCACGAAGCTTCCCGTGTTGAAATAATCGTTGTAATCGATAACGTCGTCCGAATCGATCATCTCTTCGTTCGGAACTTCAGGATTCTGAATCGACAGGTTCGTCTCATCGTCTTTCGCTTGTGTTTTTCTTGGTTTCTCCTGTTTTTTGTAGATCCGGCATAGAACCCAATCATCCAGCTGCAAAACTAGAAAAATGTCGATCAATAAGAAAAATTTAGAAAATATAAGTTTTGGGAAATTTAGATTAATACCCTCATCGCACTGTAACCTGCCCTTTCTTTACTGGGCGAAGGAGGATCGTTAACTCTATACTCATGCATTATCCAAGAGGTCTTTGTACCTTTGGGAGGTCTTCCTTCGTAAAAGACCAATGCCTTCCGGTAGCCGATTATTTTATCGTCGGATCGAACTCCCTTATCTGCACCGGTGGCCTTCCAGTATCCGTTATCGGCCGCACGATTAGGTCGTGTTCCGTTCCGATATTTTTTATCTCTAGGAGTGAAAAAATACCATTCTTTTTCTCCATATTGCTTGTGTTTTTCTAATTGACAATGTATAAAACAATCAGATTAATTATTTTCGATGGAGTGATTTAATATCATGATAATACCTGCAAGTTTTTCAGGATTATAACTATATAAATTAACTTCCGTGATCCTGTTCGGAGGCAGAGGTAAATCCATGACTTTGTTCTTCAAGTAATGAAGAACGAGCTCTTCGTCGAGAGGACAAAATCGAAATCCCGGAGGAAACGAATCGAGATAGCGATCGTCGGCATTGTTGCCGTTAACGTTCATGTTCGGTTCATCTTCCTCCAACGCCTCGACAATGACTAGGCCGCGGTCGGGGGGTGCATGGTGGAGAGACGGAGGTGGGATGTCCATAGGTGATTGTTTGATGTTACAAGACTTGGGTTTCTGCTTAATTTCAATACTCTGTTTACCAAGAAAGAAAACATGTGAAAAACAAGCAAAAATATATAAATGAGACTGAGAATTCTATGTGAAATCAAAATGTACATAACTCTGTTTACTAACAAATATATATAGTTTTTTAAAAAAATAAATATATAATTTGATTTGTTTGTTTTAATTTATCCTATAATAAATATTTAATCTGATTTGTTCGTTTTAATTTATCTCAAAAAATATCTTTATTTTTTTAAATATTATCATTATCTTATCAAAAAGATTTAAAAGTTTTTTTCCCCAAAATCTAATATCACACGGTTATATAAATAGTTAAACTGTTTTATTTGTTATTAGATTATGAGATGATTTTATTTTGAATATCAGATAATTTTCTAATAATAATACATCTAATCATCTATATTTACTCATTTCAATTAATTTTATTTTAATTTAAAATAATTTAATAAATTAAATCCTCAAAATTTTATTTTGAAATTTTAAAAATTTCAGGAACGAACTTGAACTTATAAAATTCTAAAAAAAAACAAGGTAAAAAACCCCATTTTATTATATTTAAACAAGGTAAAAAAAAAAAACCATTGCTCGTAGCTCATATACCTTAGCCCATTTACTGCTTAAAGAGGCCTGGTTTCAGGAAATTAGTTCAAGAATATAACTTGGTTGATTTAAAAGTTAGGCCCTTATTTTGTTAACCCTTTTCCAGTATCTTGTGTTCCCAAGTATCACATTTTAAACGATAAAATGGTGATTCAACCGTGAACGATCGTTACCGAATAATGACAGTCTGATGTATCACGTTAGGATAGTTGATTTGGCACCCTTAACCCACGTTAGCACACTTTGACATCAAATATACATCAAAAGTAAAATGGAGTTTTTTTAGTACTGGTGAGTAGAACAGCAAAATGGGTGAAGAAGAGAAAACAAAGCAAATTACGGAGGATAAATCTTCTTTGATTTCTCTGTCTCATTCTATCAAAGTTTTCAATGTTAAATGACAAGTTATTCGAAAGCAGCTGAGGAGTTGAGTTCTGGGTTGATGGTCATTGACACCTCTGGTTCAAGCTGTGATTTTTCTTCCATCTTGGTCACTGTAAACGAATGGTATGATCTCGCAAGAAGATGTGTCGAACTTTCTTATAACGGGAAGCTCTTGATTCATCAAAGATGGAGATCCTTTGTGGTTTTAGGGTCTCCCTAATTCGACTTAAGTTTTCTCCTAAAGAATCACAATACCCCCCCCTCTTCCATCACGGTTTCCCTCTGGAAAAGCCTTTGTATCAACTACGAGATTCACTCCAATGGCTATAGTAACCACTGTTCCAACTCTTGGTCTTTCTGATACCTTCTCTAAATTGAAAAAACATGACAAAGTAAGCATTCCCCCCGTTTTTTGACTTCTCTGATATTCATTTACTGTTGTAAGTTGAGTGTAAGAAATTGATTATATTGGTTTATTATGAAATAAATATTCTAACTTTATATCATGTTAATATATTTTTGTGTGTTATATTTTTGAGTTTTTAGTTTAATTTAAACTTGTGTTTGTGGAATCATGGGTTTGTTTGGGTAATATTCCTTGCTGGGTTGATTCTTTAATGGGTTGTATCAGTAAAGTAGCTAGAGTTTAGTTGATCATTTTTCACGACTTCGACTTTCATTGCCTTATTAGATTGGTTTTGAGATTCTAGATAGGTGACTTGGCTTTATTTGGAGGATGGAGGATGGAGGATGGAGGATGGAGGATGGAGGAAGGAGGAAGGAGGAGAAGGAAGGAGGAGGAGGAAGGAGATGAAAAGGATAGGGTTAGCGGGAGGTTCATTGTCAAGTCAGCAAGGGATCTTACGACAAACAATGCGTTTGGTTCGATAGAATGTTTATGAGGAAATTAGAATATGTGAAGTAATTAGAATCTGAATCTGAAACCTGTTTGGTTGGCAGGAAATTGAATTGGAGTCTAATTTCATATTCTGTTTGGTTCGCAGACATGTCAGATGAAATTGATTTCATTAATGTAAAATGACAGAATTGCCATTCTTATTTTTTTTTGCTTAATTTTAATTTGTTTTATAACTTACATGTAACGATATATTATAAAAATTTTAAAAATATTAATTTTTCAATTTATTGATTGATTATTCATTTCAAAAAATTATAAAAATCATACTAATAAATATTATAAGTTAAAATCATCCCAATTATGGATGACATCGGGTTTGGTCAGGTTTTTGGTCCACCCGACCCGACTCGAGAACAAGGGAACCTCCACCCGACCCGACTCGAGAACAAGGGAACCTCCACCCGAGACCCGACCAAAATAAAGTTTCACCCGACCCGACCCGAATATATAAATTAGAAACCCGACCCGACCTGAAATAATAAAAAAATTATTTTTATTCAATAAAAATAATGACTTAATTGAAAAAATTATATATAGAAAGATATTATTGTAATTATTTCTAAATATATAAGGTAAAATTATATATTTTTTTGGGTCAAGTCGGGTATTTTTACCCTAAACCCGAACATGACCCGAATATCACACTTAAAAAAATCCGACCCGACCCGAATATCAAACTTAAAAAAACTAGACCCGACCCCAAATTTTTTTTAAAAAATCCTACCCGATCCTGAATTCTTTTTTTAAAAAACTGACCCGAACCGAATATCAAACTTAACAAAACCCAACTCGACCCGAACCCGATTTTTTTTAAAAAAATCTGACTCGAATACCAAAAGATTGATGAGTGTAGTATAGTCAAATTTCACATTCCCTCCTCCAAAGGATTTCAATTCCATCATGTTATGGATGAAATTTACTTTTCCTCCCTTGATGGAATTGCATTCCAATTCCCCATTTGAAAACTTGAACCAAACATGGGAAAGTGGTGGAATTAGATTTCAATTCCCCATAATTCCAAGAGATTACAGCGAACCAAACGCTACCTAAAAGTTAGATGATTGTATTGTAAGTTTCAAAAGTTGGGTTACCAAAATAAAAGCATGCTAAAAGTTGGATGACCGCACCCCTAGCACTCCCCTCGGCCCATCCCTGTCAGCCAGAACATTCTGTCTAAACTCGAAACAAATCGTTGGAAGCTTTGTTAGGGGTTTAGTAAGACCAACTACAACTTGGTGGTGTGAGGCTGGAACATAGTTTACTTGAGTTTTGTTGGCCACCTCTTTTTGAATAAAGCACATATCGAGCTCAACGTGTTTTTATCGAGCGTGGAAGAATACTCCGATACTCGGCCTCGGTCGTTGATCTTACCACCGTTTTCTGAACTGCAACTTCACATTTATAAGAGCTTTGGAGCCTGAGCTGCAACTTGACTAGCTAGTGTCTAGTGGAGTATTACATAGCACAGAGAGAATAGAGCTGCAATAAAATGATCAAGCTTGTCGATACTAAAACAAAATAATCGATGACAACTCTATTTTTTTCGAAAATATATTCTTTTAAATCGAAACCGATTTAGCCAAACCATGTGTTGATCCTGAATTTGGGGGGCAAAAACGTTATGGAAGAGAAGCAATCCTTTTGAAACGCTATTAATAAAGCACGTGGGAATGATTCGGACAATCAAATTTCAACGTGCAAAAATCTGCCTCGGTTTTTCACCACACCAAATGCGCAAAACACTGCACACGCACATGACCGACCGACGTCAAATGAACTTCAAAAATCCAAACCAAATTCCCAAACACAAAAACCCAACAGCAAAAACACACCCTTTCTTCTCCATTCGGTTCATGTTGGCTCTCTGTTAGTGGAACTTTAACAAAAGAACAAAGTCGAAACATTTTCATTCAATGCGTTCATATTAAACAGCACAGATGAAACACAGATTTCGTAGCCGTTCTTTCCTGGACTTGGCCAAATTATCTGCTCTTTCGGGTCTGGTTCTCTTGATCTTGTACAAGTTCTTGTATAACCCTCGAAGCAAAGACTCGATCGATGTTTCGAAGCGGATGGATATGAAGCAGCCGAACACAAATGTCGAGCCTTTGCATCATCCGACCGACCTCAGTCACGTTAAGTTTGTTCTCGTCGGCTGCACTGAAACATGGCCGACGAGAAGACCCTACACCGAATCCTGGTGGAGGCCGAACAAAACAAGGGGGGACATCTTCATGGACTCACGTCCGCCTAAACAGTTCCTCCCTTGGCCCAAAACTTCTCCACCTTATAAGATCAATTCGGATGCCACGAAGCTGCCGGTGTACCGGAAGCTCGCAAATCCGATCGAGGCCCGGATTTTTCGATCCGTTCTCGACTCATTTAACCTTGGGGATAACCAGGGGGTGAGGTGGTTCGTGATGGCCGACGATGACACTGTCTTTTTTCTAGAGAATTTAATTGAGACGTTGGCGAAATATGATCATACCAAGCATTATTATATAGGGATGTATTCAGAGTCGGTCATATCGAACTTCCTTTTCGCATACGACATGGCGTACGGTGGTGCCGGATATGCTCTGAGCTATTCACTGGTGCAACAACTTGCCCCATTGATGAATGATTGCCTGGAAAGATACCCGTTCAGCCATACCAGTGACCATTTGACATCCTCTTGTTTATTTGACTTGGGGATTTCTCTTACTATTGAACGTGGTGTTCATCAGGTAATTACACTTCTGTTAGTCGGTCCAAATTTTAGAGTATCTTATAAAGTAACATTATATCCTAACCTTTCATAAAATAATCACTTTAATCTTTATTTTTTAAATATTTTGACCCGAATATTTTATTTTAAGATTAAATTTTCTCTAATAAGCACTTGACCAAAAATCAATATTTATTACTAACGTGAGAAATTTTATATGTCCAAACTAATGATATGATATATTCTATATCATTATTTTGAACACATGACAATATAACATAATCACTTTAAACATATGACAATATCACGTCATCACTTTGGACACATGATAATATTATATCATTGTAATTCTCATCATTTATCTAAATGGTCATCTTAGTTTATATTCTTTCTTTTAAGTATTTTAACCCTTAATATTTTTAATTTTTGATTAAAATATTTGAATAGAAACCGTTAGTTAATTATCGATCAATACATATTATTGACGTGACATTTTCATATGTGCTTAATTGTTAACGTATCACGTCTTATATCATTTAAGGTGATGACGTGATATGTACCATGTCAATAATATGCATTGAATCTCATTATCTCTAATTTCTTAATATGATATGAGAAAGTGCAGATTGATCTTCTGGGTGACATATCGGGCATGTTGTCAGCTCATCCGCCGACACCAATCATCACGCTTCACCATTTCGGCAACATAGACCCAATCTTCCCCAACAAGAACCGAACCAACGCGGTCAAACACCTGATGCAAGCAGCCAGAGTCGATCAATCACGGCTAGCACAGCAAACAATATGCTACGACAGGCGCAACAACTGGTCCATCTCCATCTCCTGGGGTTACTCGGCTCACATATACGAGAGCATCATTCCTCGGAGCATTCTGAAGAAACCCCTCGAGACATTCAAGCCCTGGAAAAAGGGTCCGCCCCCGTTGTTCATGTTCAACACCAGGCCCGTCACAAAAGATCCATGCCAAGCTCCACATGTGTTCTTCATGGAACATGTCAGGAGATTGAAAGGGGATTCGCTGGTCCTCTCTACGTATAAACGACGAGCTCCGCGTCAGTTAGGAACTTGTTTGTTCTCCGGAAACCATACCGCCGGCGGCATCAAAAGAATTCGAGTCTTTTCGAATGCAACTGTTCGCAAGCAGGTTCGTATCGGACACGAATGACATAAATTTATCTATAGAATTCATTCTTATATTGTTCTTTTCATTTTTTTCAGCCTGGAAAAATCGAATGCTGCAATGTTTTGAATATGACTGGCTCGAATATTATGAACATCAAGTTGAGGGAATGTAGGAAGGGTGAAGTAATTGCATAGTTGGGTGATGTTAGTTCTCTTGTTCATCTTACATGCTATACGGTTACAGAAATTAATCTATGCTGATAGTTTAATTTATAATTATATATTTTTATAAGAGAGGACAAATAAATTTAAATTATGAATTAATTTTGTATTTAAAATTTACATGTAAAATTTAAAAAAAAAGTTATAGAAACAATTAATTTATTCTAGAAACTTGTTTTAAAGTAAAATAAATGTCTTATTATACACATTAACCATGTAAAATATGGGTTGAACTCTAGAGTAATCGAAGGTGTCCTTATAGATGAAATCATGCGACGCACACTGGCACAATAGATATACCAAAGCCGAATGGTCGGTAAAATGGAAAATTTGCTTTATAGTCCTTAAGAAATCATTAAGTTTCAATTTGGCACAATAGAATCCCATGGCTTTTTATGTAAAAGAAATTTGTACATTGTTAGCACGGGTAGTCTTAGTCTGGTAAAAGAACCTCTTAGGTCCCTCTTGAGTTCGAAATTTGATAAATTGGTCTCTCTAAAAAAAATTAATCATGGTCAGATATCGAAAGAGAGCAACGCGATAATAATGCATTATATTAATTTTAACTGAAATTAAAATCAATTTTACTAATAATATTTACGTATTATGTTAATTTGATCTTCTTCTTTTTTTAAAATAAAAATTTTAAGTTTTAACATTTACAGGTCAAAATTATGTATTAAATTTTTAAAACCACATCAAATTAACATATTGTGTAAACACTGAGACTAAATTTGATGGACATATTATCGAAATTAACATCCAACATTTACTAAAATTATTATTTTAGTCTTTATTATGCTTTTGGAGTATTTTGTCTCAACATTTCATTCGAGGCAAAAAAATCCCTATATGGATAAAATTCATTAGCTAATAAACATTTAATGCTCCAAAATATGAATATTTTTACCTTAAAATAAGGCATTGAAAGTCGAAATGTTATAGGAAAGAAAAAACAAATAAGAGCCAAAGTGCAGGCCCGACCCTGAGGGTAAGCGAGGGGGGGGCGACCGCTTAGGGCCCAGGTTTGGAGGGGGCCATTCTTATGATATAACATGCCTCCTGACATGTGTTTCACACACTTATGATTTACCATTTCAACGAGCTTATGATTTACCATGCTTGTTTCTGACATTTCAACGGGATTCAACGGAGGGGGCCCAAGTTATTTTCCAATTTTCATTGATTTTTCAATCTGTTTCTGAATACGGCATGCTTCTGGCCGCTCCACTATACACTAGGGGCCCTTATATTTTATACCATGCTTGCACCCATTTTTTTAGGGCCCCTTATATTTTATTTTGCCTAGGGCCCTTAAAATGTCAGGACCGGCCCTGCCAAAGTGACTATTCGGCCAAGTGTTAGTGACCTTTTTCTCCTAAAACAAAACGTTAGAAGCTAAAATGCTCCAAAAGAATAATAGGGGTCAAAACGACCATTTTAGTAAATGTTGGGAGTTAGTTTTAGCATTAAGCCAAAATGATCATTTAAACATTTCCAGGAAACTACATTCTGACAAATTTTGAAAGCGAAATTGCTCTTTTGATCACATTTAAAACATACAAAGATACTCTCTAGTGTTGGACTAAAATTTTGGTTGTATCATCGGCAGCACCACAAACACAATGCTTCCTTCCTACAGGGGAAACACATCTTTTCCCCTTCCTACAATGACTGGCAACATATGTCATGTCTATGTTAGATTCCGTCTACACATGCTTAAAAGATTGGGAAATTACCTTATGTGTCCCGAGGCCCGTCGAACGACTGCGCCTTTCTGAGGTTCCAATGCAGGCCGTCGTGGATGCTGCGTAGAAAGTCATTAGTAGAATCGACTTGACATGCTGTAGGCACAGGCCAAGGTGCCATGCTGCACAAATGAGCATCCCCAGCAGCCAACAGTTTCCGGTAATGCGCAAATGATGATCCGCCTTTCTGCAAGGGTGTTAGATCGGTAAAATTTCCTAAAACGGTGTCTGACAGATAATTAATTCCTGCCAGGGTGATTTTTGGATAAAAACTCCGGCATTCTCTCAAATTTTTAATTAAAAGTACATAAAAATATTATTAATATTAATTAAGATATTTATTTATTTAAATTTTATAGTTTATTTTTTAGTTCTAGTTATAATTTATCATTTGAAAATTAGATTTCTCATTTTTTTCCAGGTATGGTATAACTTTTTTAATAGTTTAATCTGACTACAAAATAATATACGTTTATAATCTTTTTTTATTTACAATACATATTCTAGAGACATAATTACTCGAATTTAAATCTTTTATAAAAAAATATTATTATCTTTTACTACTGAGATCACTAATTTATTTATAAATACAATATATATATATATATATATATATATATGATTAATCTGGAGTAAGTACAAAATAACATATCTTCAAATGCTCATACACATGATATTCATGATGCTCGAACCCATAACTTCAAGAAACAACAACAATTTCTTTATTATCAATATCACTTTATTCGCGTTCGCGCGACACAATACATATATTAGATATGCATAACTATCAATAAATTGATGTTATTATCTTATTCTATCATAAGCCTTTTTAAAACTTATATTTTTATTTTAATATGATAATATATCTTTTAATTTATTAATAAAAAACACGATTAATTTATAATATAGATTATCTGTATTGCTTTATTCATACGTTTCACGTAGGGTAGCAGGCAGCAGCAGCCCACCAGAAGCTTGGTAGCCTTTTTAAAAATTATATTTGTATTTTAATATGATAATATATCTTTACTATCTTTTAATTTGAAGTTATCATATGCATGCTAAAATATTTCTTAATATATTAAATATTTAAATGAAGCTTCCCTTTTAACTAACTAAAAATATGGGCATACATTACCATTGCATATAAAAGCTAGATTTTACAAATAAAGGTAAAAAAAAAAAGAGTCTAAGAAAATGAAGGTGGATTAATTACACTAGACCACATATTGCCTAAAATTTTAAAAAATATATTAGATTAATCACCCAATGTTAGTTTTTACGAACAATCGAAAAACGCTAAAAGGGAGGTGAATTGACCTTTTAAAAATAACGGTAGAAGTGACACAAAAATAAAGCTTCTACATGAAGAATTTAGAGTAGTTTGACTTCTAAATCAAGTCTACATTCATTATCTTAACATCCATACTAAGGATTTCTCAGATCAACGCTAAGGTTTATACCCAAAACCTTGCTTACACTTTCTTCACAAGAGAAATTACTAATTTAGCAATTAAAAGAAAATCTCACAAATGTAAGTGTGTTTGCGAACAATAATCTCTCACCCAAATCACACTTGAGCAAATTAAACAATAAAACTTACAAGTGTGTTACAATGAAAATATTGAAAAACTAAGCACAAAAGACTTCTTTGATGTAGGTATAATTGTTCAATATGGTTCTTGTTTACCTTGGGGGTGTTTTGACCTTTATTTTATACATTCTCCATCAATTCTAATCATTTAGAGCTGTTGGGGATCATTATAGTCATTACCTACAATAAAAAATAACATTTTATGCATAAGGGATCGATTATGTTCCAAATAATTCGACTGTTGCAAGAAATGGATTGATCCATTAGGGGAAGAGATAGCTCCTTTTCATCAAGGGATCAATCCTTTTGGTGAAGGGATCAATCATTTTTCTTGAAGGATCGATCCAAAACTTACTGGAATCCAGGGTATTTGTCCATGGAGTATCGATCCTTTGGTCAAAAAGATCGATATTTTTCTAAAGTATCGATCTTTGAGCTAAAAATCATTGGAAACTCGACTTTAAAACGTGAAAAAGATCGAGTAAATTTTTTAAAAGGTTTGATTAAATTGAAAAACATTTAGAACATAATTTTTAAGTTAATTTAGACTTCATATTATTTTTGATAAATTATTGACAAATTCAATTAAATCTAAAAATTAATTTTACAATTTATTATTATATCAAAATCTCAATTCAACACTTAATAATAAAAAGGAAAGGGTTAAATACAATAGAACAACTTGAACAAGTGATGGATATAAACAAATATTAATAATCGTTGACAATTTGATCTTATTACAATTCAACCGTGACTTATCTTTGATAATTACAAACATACCACCCCGAGAGTTCAAAACAAGAATAGATTAGTACGATAACCAATTATCATATTCGGAGCTAATGATTCATAACTACTAAAAACATATTAGTTAAGCACCAAGTCAAACTTAGCCTACGATGTTAATATGTTGACTGAAATTTTCTACTTTGAATAAAAAAATGGCTCTTTGCTACGGAGAATGGAAAATTTATTAATCTAATAGTTAAGAACCAAACAGAACCCAATTGTTCGAGTGAAATTTCCATGGAGACTTCTTTAAATAAAAAAAAATTTGCTCCTTGCTTTTGCTTCTCCATCCGCCAAAACCCTTTCTTCGAGGACCGTCGGCATCATCAAAAATGGACCGTCGATACACTGCCGAGGCCCCGGCTACAAAAATTAATGGTCCACGCCAAAAGCAATATATTTGTCTTCTAAAGCAAGTAATGGCAAAAAAATCTTAACCCCAAATTAATAACAGTGGTTTACAATTCTAAAAACTTCAAAAAAATTCTTCACCTATGACCTGAAATATATCTACTAAAAGTTCCATAGATATATCGAATCACTTGTAGTGTTCCGGCTTCAAGACACCAATATAAGGCAGGTTCCTATATAGTTCTGCAAAGTCCATCCCATAACCTACGACGAAATAATCCGGACACTGAAACAGAATTATAAAAATGTCTGTGTCACTAGGCATCAAATGGTTAATGAGAAAGAAAAATGCAGCCACCTGCAAATTATTTAAGGAACCATGCATGGTGCCACTACTAAAGATAAAAACCTTTTGCATACTGCGACATGAATTTCAAACCCAGTGCAAAAGGGTTTGCAATGTGATCAATCAAATGCTTCATTTCCAAGAAAAATGACTAGTTTTGTAACAAATATTGAAAATCTAGCAAGTTGTAGTTTGATCATAAGGACGTCAGACAGCAAGAGAGTAAACATGCAACATATCAGGTAGGAGCTCCGAAATATTGATTGATAATGAAGTTTCGCCGATAGCACTCGAGTCTTGAAATAGAAAAATGGAGCAAAAAGTTTCTCTGATATATACAGAAAAAAGGAGCATAATATTCAGAAAGCAGTAAATAAGGGCGATTTTCCCGATAAATCATCCTTACCCTCTTATTTTCCTTGTCAGATACCGTTCAGACTATATTTCCCGATCTAACACCCTTTGCTTTAACTCTGATACAATTATGTAAGGCGCGGCGCATGTACCACACCTTATATAATTACAGTAACTCTTCTCGGCTATAAATACCCCTCTCTCCCGTAAACTCTCTCACAGCTTCCTCTCAACCGAAAAATTAGTACAACAATTCTCTCAACCAGTAAATAACACCTGTCAATCATCTTATATTTGATTCAAAAGTTTGTTCGATTTTTCGTTATAAGGTAATTTTG
Source organism: Hibiscus syriacus (assembly GCF_006381635.1). NCBI lineage: Eukaryota > Viridiplantae > Streptophyta > Magnoliopsida > Malvales > Malvaceae > Hibiscus > Hibiscus syriacus. Next base: position 722,027 of record NW_024062730.1, read on the forward strand.
TTATAATTTTTTTATTATACTTATTGTTTATTATGATTATTTGAAAAAAAATATTATATTAATTGTTTTCAATTAATTTCTGTGGTTGTAAAATTGGAAAGCGGGAGATTACGTCGAAATATTTTTGCGGTGCAAGTAATAATATAAATTTATATTATTTACGTTTATGTGTAAAAAATTTATTGTGTTATATTTTCGTTCATATATTATTTATTTAATTAGGTTTGTTTCAGTTTTTTTTGCAGATATAATATTGTCGCACTTTTAAACTCTAGGAATGGCGCGACTTTCAGCTATTGTTTATTATGATAGAGAAATTCGAGAAGATGAAACCAGCGTTATTTTCGTATCAAATGAGCGTGTTAAAATATCATTCAAGAGAAACAATTCTTGAGGAGCTGATAACGAAGATTTCGAGGAAGGTTCATGTTGGAAGTAGTAGAAGAATGTCGTCGTTGCAGTACAGATTTCCAACATCATTGTTGCCATTAACTTATACAACGTTCGAAATATCGAATAATGATAATGTTGAAATGATGGTTGATTCTCAAAGTAATTATTCAGACACCGATATTGAGATGTATGCAAAGTTTGTTCAAGTGCGTGTTGTTCGGGGTCAGTCATTAAGCTCTTACTATGGTTTGGCTGAACAAGTTGACAGCCCACTATAGTAATGTGTAATAATTTTAATGTCAAAATGGAAAATCCGCATCATGGTGCCGTCACATCAACTTCAATGGGGAGACATTCATCATCAACTCCTTACGATATGTACCGAGATGGGTCCACGAACAATCCGTATGGCAACATCGCGTCTAGTTCAAGGGAAGACATTAATCTGCAAAATTTTTTGACCTTAATATTGAGATGGCTTCAAGCTCCAATAGGAGGCATTCAACTGCGAGTTTTTTCGATTTCAATGTCGATATGTCTTCTAATTCAAGGGGAAGATGTGCAAATAGTAGGTTTTTCAACCTAAATGTGGAAAGCATGAAAGAACCATCATCTCCACCAGAAGAACCGCTTCGTGAGCCTGGTGCGGATGGTGTTGAGACTGAACTATTCATTCACCCAGAATTACCGTAATTCAACTCCAATGATGATATAGATGAAATTCCCTCAAATGTGACACAAACTGACCCTCCAGCACATATGTATAAAGCTGATTATGGTGGAATGTACGGGCCAGAATTTACGGATATGCCTCATCTCGGTGACTATGGATATTACTCATCAATAAATAATGGTGACTTATCTTTAGGCATGGAGTTTTCAAGCAAAGAAGAAGCGATGATGGCTATAAAAAATTACAATATCCGTAATTCTGTTCAATCTAGAGTCGACCGCTCAACGACAGAAAAATATGTATGCCACTATGCCCGAAGCGAAAACGAATGCAATTAGATGGTTTGCGTATCGAAGAGGAAGAACAATATATGGGAACTAACAATATACAATTGTCCTCGCACATCTGGTGCTGTGACGGTGAACGTCTCTGTCGACTTCACTGAAAGGTCCGCCCTCGCGTATCATCGAAAAGCATAAACGGTTTCCCGTTGCTGTTGAACCACTCATAATAATCATCACCAACCGTTAAAAGATCATCATAAATGGACACTCTATGGGGAAGGCGTCGATGTCGATCCTCCCACAACACGACCCACTCATGATGCTTCACCAGCCAATCTGTATCCGACTTGCCGCGTCGATCTGTTCTATGCAACTCGTCCATATTGCGAGGTGCTTCCGGAATTGGTTGAAAACAACCAAATTACTGTAGCACGCGATCAGTGGAGTGCCACTCGACGATCGTATAACAGATCAAAGGGACCATCGCTATCCAAACATATGATGAATCCCTCAACTCAGGGATGCACATCCTCATTAGAATATGACACCCATTCAAACTAAAAAAATATATAATTTTTATCAAAATAATAATATAATTATATAACTATAATCTAAAATCAATTTTTAAACATTAAAATGTATACCTGTGTGCCAACCTTCTGATCAATTAACTCCCTCATTTTTTCTATATCATCAGGTAGCTCCTGATGATTTTTCCTGTCAGTAGATCACTTATTTAAGGAAAAAAATTATTATACACTGTATAAAATGATTAATATACGAAATCAGTTTTATAATTACCTCAATAGTAGCGGAAATACGAACAAGTTCTTCACAACGGGACATAAAAAGGGCAATCGATACCATGCCCAAGACTGCAGCAGAAGGAGACATCTGCAGATAGCATTTTTCCTGTAGTCAGTCGCTCGACACATCTCCCTATACAAGAAAGCCAAAACTGCCGAGCCCCAACTGAGTGATCCGACAAAATGAAAGTCGTCAGGATGTCGCAACCACATATAATGAACTTGGATGCGCGATTTGTCTGGCATCAGCAACCCTCCTATCAGCTGCAGTATGCATGCCCGTGCATACATTTTAACTTCATCATCAGAGGCGTCCTCGCCTAACTCCTGAAAATTGGTATCTAAACAATTTAACGGTATCCGACCACCGTTAAAATTTTTCGGGACATGTCTTAGATAATCCCGACACAAAGTAGTCCAGGAACCGTGCGCCATCCCTAATATCACATTTTCATCCACCGAAAGCCCCAAGTGCATAAAAACATTCTCAAGCGTAATCGTGCACTCTTCGCACGGAAGGTGGAATGTGTGGGTCTCCGACCTCCACCGCTCTACTAAGGCAGAAATAAGGTTTGATTCTATCTTACAGTGGCCTTCATATTTACCTATTTGACCGAATCCAACCTTGGCTAAATACGGCCAGACACGGGTAAATATCGCTAACTTAAGGTTCCTAATAAAAAGATCTAATATACGGTCCTTCTCTTAATATATAAATAATTACAAAAATTAATTTTTAAACTAATAATCATGTATTAAATAAATAAATAAATTATTACTAATAGTTTAAAATGTTATCGTATCAGCAAAATGTCGAGATATATGATTTTCATCCAAGCGAAGTAGACTGCCTTCCATTTTATATATGCAAAAAAATTAATTAAATAAAATATTAACAAATTTAAATAGTTAAATGAATTACTAATAAAATAATAATTATAATAAAATATACCTTAAAGAACTATAAGAGAATAGAAGAGCATTTGAGAGAAGTTAAGAGGATTTGGTGTGATGAAAGTGATTGAGAATGAAGGTATTTATAGGGAGAGAATGAGGTGTGAACAGGTGTGGGTAGGTGGGTAATAAAGCAAATGCGCGCTACTGCGGGCGCGCCTTTCTGACGCGTGTCATAATTAAAACAAAGGCGCGACCCCTGTACCGTACCGTAAAAATCGTCGTAAGGGTGCCTTTGCTTTAATTCTGACCCGCGTCAGAAAGGCGCGCCTTTGCTTTATTACCCACCTACCCGTGCCCGTTCATACCCTATTCTCTCCCTATAAATACCTCAATTCTCAATCACTTTCATCACACCAAATCCTCTCAACTTCTCTCAAATACTCTTATATTCTCTTATAACTCTTTAAGGTATATTTTATTATATTTATTATTTTATTAGTAATTTATTTAGCTATTTAAAATTTTTAATATTTTTTTAATTAATTTTTTTGCATATATAAAATGGAAGGCGATCTACTTCGCTTAGATGAAAATCATATATCTCGACATTTTGCTGATACGATAATATTTTAACATTTTAATTTAATTTAAATTATTAGTAATAATTTATTTATTTATTTAATGCATGATTATTAGTTTAAAAATTAATTTTTGTAATTATTTATATTTAAGGAGATGAACTATATATTAGATCTTTTTATTAGGAACATTAAGTTAGCGATACCTACCCGTGTCTGGTCGTATTTAGTAGAGGTTGGATTCGGTTACATAGGTAGATATGAAGGTCACTGTAAGATAGAACCAGATCTTATTTATGCCTTAGTAGAGCGGTGGAGGCCGGAGACCCACACATTCCATCTTTAGTGCGGAGAGTGCACGATTACGCTTGAGGATGTTTCTATGCACTTGGGGCTTCCGGTGGATGGAAATATGATAAGGGATGGTGCACAGTTCCTGGACTACTTTGTGTCGGGATTACCTATGATGTATCTCGAAAAATTTTAACGGTGATCAGATACCGTTAAATTGGTTAGATGTCAATTTTCGGGAGTTGAGCGAGGACGCCTCTGATGATGAAGTTAAAATGTATGCACAGGCAGGCATACTGCAACTGATAGGAGGGTTGCTGATGCCGGACAAATCGCGCAACCAAGTTCACTGTATGTGGTTGCGACATCTTGGCGACTTTTATCTGGCCAGATCACTCAGTTGGGGCTCGGTAGTTTTGGCTTTCATGTATAGGGATATGTGTCGAGCAACTGACTGCATTAAAAATGTTATCGGCGGATGTCTCCTTCTGCTGCAGTCTTGGGCATGGTATCGATTGTCCTTTTTATGTCCCGTTGTGAAGAACCCGTTCGTATTTTCTCTACTATTGAGATAGTTATAAAACTGATTTCGTATTTTAATCATTTTATACAATGTATAATAATTTTTTTCCTTTAATAGGTGATCTACTGACAGGAAAAATCACCAAGAGTTACCTGATGATTTAGAAAAAATGAGGGTACTAATCGATCAAAAGGCTGACACACATGTATGCATTTTAATGTTTAAAAATCGATTTTAGATTATAGTTATATAATTAAATTATTATTTTGATAAAAATTATATATATTTGTTTTAGTTTGAATGAGTATCATATTCTAATAATGATGTGAGGACGTATATCCCACCTGAGTTGATGGGCTTATTAGATGTTTGGATAGCGATGGTCCCTTTGATCTGTTATACGATCGTCGAGTGGCACTCCACTGATCGCGTGCTCCGGTAATTTGGTTGTTTTCAACCAATTCCGGAAGCACCTCCAACATGGACGAGTTGCATAGAACAGATCGACGCGGCAAGTCGGATACATATTGGCCGGTGATGCATCATGAGTGGGTCGTGTTGAGAGGATCGACATCGGCGCCTTCCCCATTGAGAGCCCATTTATGATGACCTTTTAACGGTTGGTGATGATTATTATGAGTGGTTCAATAGCAACGGGAAATCGTTTATGCTTTCCGATGATACACGAGGACGAATCTTTTAGTGACGTTGACAGAGACGTTCACCGTCACAGCACCAGATGTGCGAGGACAGTTGTATACTATTAGTTCCCATATATTGTTTTTCCTCTTCCTCTTCGATACACAAACCATCCAATTGCATTCGTTTTCGCTTCGGGCACAGTGGCATACATATTTTTCTATCGTGGAGCGGTCGACTCTAGATTGAACAAAATTACGAATATTGTAATTTTTTATAGTCATCATCGCTTCTTCTTTGCTTGAAAACTCCATGCCTAAAGATAACTCACCATTATTTATTGATGAGTAATATCCATAATCACCGAGATGAGGCATATCCGCAAATTCTGGCCCGTACATTCCACCATAATCAGCTTTATACATATGTGCTGGAGGGTCAGTTTGTGTCACATTTGAGGGAATTTCATCTATATCATCATTGTCGAAACGATTTTTTTGTAAAAGGTGAGATTTTGAAAACCAAATCAATTTTTGAATTATCTCTTTCAATTGACTTTTAATTTAAAAACAAATGCGATTTAAAAACCTTTCGTTTCGAAAAAATTTGGATTTCCTTTACGATAAAAAAAATACGGTTCAAAGAGTCGCCACCAATCTTTGATTAGGGTGTGATTGGGCACCCAAAAATGTTTGTTATTTTAAATAAAAATTAATTTTAATTAAAACAACAAATTAAGGTATGCGTTATCCAAATCCGAGTTCGGGAGTCGGTTACGTGCGGGGAAGGATTAGCACCCCCACAGCGACCTAAATCGGTACCTAACTGATTAATTAACGTCTTTGCAATGAACTTTACAAATTCAAATTTAATTTGACTTTTAATCCCATAAAACAACAAATATGAATTTTACAATATTCAAAAGCACTCAAATAAATTAAATTAAAATTACTTAGTCGTTTTAGAAAGATAAAGAATGTTCGATTATTTACAAATATCGATACCAGATCTTAAAAGCTATAACAACCTTTTCTCGATAAATTTAAATAAAAGAACATTTCCTTTTCTTTCGTTCCCAAATTTTAAATGACGAATCAATTTTTTTGGTTTCACTTCTGGGATACGCTTTTAATTTAAAATGGTCAAAACGACTCTCTAATCAGTTAAGACAAGCCGCTCAAGACAATTTTAAATTAAAAGGGTATTACCATTAGTCCGATTATATAATAGGTCGAGTTATGCACGTGAGGCTATCATGCAAATTATGCAAAAAGTATGTCATGCCAAAAATTAATTAAACAAAATTAAAAAATATCATACAATGTGACATACAAGAAATTACATATATTTTAATTAAAGATCATAAACCATGCATACTAACATACAATGTACAAATATGACTCAAATATAAAAACAAAAACATAACATGCTAAACTAAAAATTTAAAAAGTATATATACATAAATGTAATGACTAAATTTAAATGTACATAAAATTAAATTTATAAATCAGAAATGAATCAGTGACCTAAACATGAAATACTAAATTAGTGACCTAAATATAAAATACACATAAATAACAGGGTCTGATATAAGATTTATCCTATTCAGCTCAAGCTAAAATAATATAAAAAATTACATAAATAATGCCTACACATCCGAAAAAAAATCAGAAAATTAAAACAAATAAATAACTTCTTTAAAAGAATGCACCTAAATAATACGGTGACTAAAAAGTTAATTAACCCAAACTATTACAATGACTAAATCCTAATTTAACCAAAAAACTTTACTATTTAACTTTAAAAATAATAATAATAAGTAATTTGTTAAAACAGAAGTGAGCCTAAATCTGGGGGACTAGAACCTAATTTATCCTAAAGTTATAACATATAACCTAAGTTAATTTGCTAGAACCAAATACCCAGCCGTTCACTCTTTCTTCTTCATCTTTCCCTGCCTCTCTTCTCTAAACTTATATTGTCGTGAACCCTAAAACCTTTATTTGTTTTTACTCCACTCTCCCACACTCGAAACTTCAACCACCATAGCCACCTACCGACCCCTTAACGGCGACCACACTAAACCCCGACTACTACTGGACTTCAACCGAAGCCAAACAACCACCTCTATCGCTCGAGTCTCTCCACCCCGATAGCTTCAACTCCGGCGACCAACTCTTCCACTAGGTAAATCGACTCCTCTCTTCTTATTTTATTTTGGTATTGTTAAACTAAACCTTACACTTCTTTCTTGACTATGGAATCCACACAGAGAACAAATGGGGTCAACAAGACCCCTCTTTTTTATATTTAAACAAACTGGGTAAGTCCCCAATCCTTTTCTAAATTTTAGTTTTACAAAGCAATTGCACACACACACAAAGACAACAAAAACGAAATGGAAAACGAAAGGAATTGAGGAAGAATTCCTCAGAAAAATTGTACCTTTGCTGCTTTATCTGTTTTTGAATTATAAGATTACACAATTGTTTTCTTTCGTATTCCGTTTACAGTGTGGAATTACTGATAGTTAGCCTGGTTCTTTGCTTCTCCTCCTCTCGTGATAACTGATTTTTCTCGGTCTCTCAGTGTGAAAACTTTTCTGGTTCTTCCTCCTTCAGAAAATGGTCTCCGTTTTGCTTTTTGTTCTGTGATGCTTGATAATCTTTCGAATGATTCCTCCATTCCGTTCTTACTGTGTGTTTTTTGTGAATGTCCAGTAGCTTTTTTTATCAATCCCCTGTAAAACTTTTTTTTTTGTCATCTCTCCCCCCTTTTTATTCTAGTGGTTAATTACAACCTAAAAACCGACCCTTACAGTTTTCTCATTGCTCACGTATCCCTCCCACGATCTAACTAATATATTTCTCTCCCCTCTTTTCTGCTTATTAACTTCCTATAGTTATTTTGGTTTCCATGAAATCTTCATGTGATAGAAGATGCTCTGCTGGATTTGGGCTTCTAAATGGTTTGGGTTTTTCTTTAAGCCCATCGTTGCTTCGGATTTGCTCTAGTTAGGCCCCGGACAAAAACGAGCATCTACAGCTGCCCCTCTTTGCTCATTGTCGTATAACGAGAATAGAGCAAAGATCAAAAGATGATCGAGTTTGTCCAGTCCTAAGAACTTTAAAAGATTAAAGCACTCCACTGTTACTTCGGGATAAATGAAACTTGAAAAATCTTCAAATGATAAGTCTGCTCCCTTTTTCTTCAGAGAGTATAGGACTTGATCTTCAACAAACGTGTCCGCTCCCTATTCCTTCAGAGAGTATAGGACTCGATCTTCAATAAAATGTGTATGCTCCCTATTCCATCAGAGAGTATAAGACTCGATCTTCAATAAACGTGTCCGCTCCCTATTGCTTCAGAGAGTATGGAACTCAAACGTCTTCTTCTTACAGGTTCACTCCCTCTTTATATAGGGAGTATGGAACTCGAACATTTTCTTCTTACGGATTTGCTCCCTCTTTCTCTAGGGAGTATAGAAATCGAGCATCTTCTTCTTACGGGTTCGCTCCCTCTTTCTCTAGGGAGTATGGAACTCGAACATTTTCTTCTTACGGGTTCGCTCCCTCTTTCTCTAGGGAGTATGGAACTCAAACATCTTCTTCTTACGGGTTCGCTCCTTCTTTCTCTAGGGAGTATGAAACTCGAACATCTTCTTTACCACTTTCTTATGAAGACTTCTAGATGATTTGCTTCACTACTCTCTCGTGAAGACTTAAGTTTGATTTGTTTCGAAGGTCGAACCTGAAAATCAAACATTATCAATCATTAATGTGTGCTTGAAAATTTGAAAATCATTATACTAAAAAATTTAGAATTTAAGAGAATCTTTTCGAATTCATTTCTCTTGTGAGAGCTTGTCTCGCAGCAACTAAATGCGAGAGTCTTCATTGACTTGACTGTTATTTTAACCCCTCAGTTCCTGGGACATTGAATCGGTTAATAACTCCTCGCGCGCGTTTCTTTTTCTTTGTACTCGAGAAATTTTGTTTTTTCTCCTACATCTGATAGTCTGATGGTTTACTCCAACACTCTTCCGAGAAGGCTTAAAAAGGATATGCTTCACTACTCTTCGGTAAAGGCTTAAGATGGTTTGCTTCACTACTCTTTGGTGAAGGCTCAAAATGGATTTGCTTCATTACTCTTTGGTGAAGACTTGGCTTTGCCCCAATCTTTTGTGTACAAGTCACTTTAATCGAGTGATTCCTCTCTTCATACACGAACATCTCTGTTTTTCTTCTATATCTGATGGTTATCACTTTAGAGTAATACTTATTCTGTGGATTAGACCTCTCAATTCTTCAGGGTATGCCTCTCTGAACGCGATTCCTTGCGTTCGAGGTTTAAAATCTTCCTTTCGACTTGTTGGCCTTTTGACATCATGCATCTTCTCTTTTCACTGGAAGGTCTGTCAAAACCATGTGTTTATGCATGAAACACGAACACGAATGCAATTAAATGTATTAGTGTAATGCATTTTATTTTATGCAAATGATGTTCTCATGAATGCATAAATGTTGAATCAATCTTCACTTGGCTCCAGAATTGTAAGCTCGATCTTCTTCTACTTGATCATTCTTTCAATGGTTTGCTTTAGACGCTCTTCCAACTTGCATTTTTGACGAGCCCTCTGATCTTCTTTTATCTCCTTGTCGTCTTTGTTATCTATAGTTATTTCGGAGAAAGTGTTTTTTTCTCTCAACTTCTTGCTATAGTCAGAAGCATGATTGTGTTGCCCCGTTTTTGGAGACTATGTACATGACTGCCAAACTCCGCCAAGATTAAAGGGAGAGCTGTATCTGTTTTGATTTGACTCTTGAAACATGACGCCAAGAGGACCCCTCCAAATTTCCTTTTCATCACATCATTTCTCATTTTAACCTTGGAGTTGCGTAAGACAACCTTCATCTTGGATAATGGAAACAACACATGATCGCAACATTGATTCAACATCATATTTACTGGCTCGTAAAATATTTAACACATTCATCTTTTCATGTGGGTTCTGCCCATATCTTTCAATTGGAGAAGCTTTTTACAAAGCGCTCAGAGTTTTTTTGCATGGTATTACAAGGATACCAAAACTCAATGGAGATTAAGATGAGATATTTTGGCTCGCCAACATTAATGCATGTGAAATCACTGGAATAATGCAACTGATGATGGACAAAATGATCATATATGGTAAACTCCACTGTCATTGTTTCACCATTTTCAACACTCATACATTTCTATCTCATTGGAATTATTTGTTTAATTCAATAATCGTTCAACATGTCTTCATTGGCTTCCAAAGATGCCCCACATTAATACCTCTGGCTGAAACATGCCTTCACTAATGCCGCAACATTATCTTATTCTGATACGGGCCTTCAAAATGCCCCAACACCTCAAATTGTAAGGCTCATTCTCAAAGCCTTCTTGGTTTGAATCTTGTCATTTCATCATGATGTGGGTTCAGTCATGCCCCAATATAATCTTTTACTGGTACGAGTCTTCAAAATGCCCCAACACCTCAAATTGTAAGGCTAATTCTCAATGCCTTCTTCGTCCGAATCATGTCATCTCAAAATGATGGGGGTTCAGTCATGCCCCAGTGTGGGTATTAACGGCTCCCTTCGTACCAAAATCTCTTGACTTTGAATGCTCAAATTCTAGTGCCGCTACATAACAGTATAGCCGAATATCTTGAGGGCTTCTCTTCATGTTGCCCGAAACACTTAATAAGTGATCAATTCTTTTAACAAAATGTCTTGTGCTTTTATACAAGCCGTAAGATATGCCTCTTCTGAATGATGAGATCATCTTCTTCTTGACGGGTTACTGGCAACATCCCAAGGAAATGTCACAAGTTTTATTCTTTAGTCCTTCTAATCTCTCATACCACTTGCTTTCAATACTGTGAAATACTTCATTATTCTGGCATCATTTATTTTTTCTACAACAGAGGCAAAATGAGCCTCACCAGCTTCAAGGACCTTTGACATTTGGAAATGTCCTATTTGAAAATGCTTTCCCCTTTCTCTTATTTTAGGGATCAAAGAATGAAAGAATTTTATAAAATATTACCCCTTAATTCAGGCTCACAATCAAATCAAATCATAAACATGAGTTCAAAAAATATCAAAAGAATCAATAAATATTTAATTTTTCAGAGTTATAGCTCTTTGACAGGTGTCAAAAAGTTTAGGAGTTGGCTTCAGGTTGGTGTAACATCCTCCATGCCGGGTTAGTGATTAATTTGCAAAGTTTCAACATTTGGTGATTAAAGTAGAATAATTATATAGTTTAAAAATAATGGTTAGTAAATATGAAATGAATGTAAGGACAAAATGGTCATTTGTAAGGAAAAATTATAATTAAAAAAATGTTATGGGTTATATTAGAACCCACGTGGGGCATTAGTATTCCAGAATCCTCTCATTTCTTCTTCCTTCTTTCTTATCTTCTTCTCTTCCTTCTCCAAACGTGAAGCTTGCAAGTAAAGGTAAGAATCTGAACCTTGGTAGTTTCTTTGATTTTTAGCTTGGAAATTGAAGTTTTGATGTTATATAAGCTAAAGGAAAGCTTATATGACATTAAAAAAACAAGATAAGTGTTTTAGAGATAGATTTGGAAAATGAGTTTTTAGATGAAATTTTGATATGGATGAGTTTTTGAAGTTTGAATAAGATTTTTGACTTGTCAATAAGTTAATTAAGAAGTATGAGGTAATAGAATTGAAATTAGAACAAGTTGAAATTTGGGTTAGATTCTTAAATTCTTTATGGAGAATTAGATTTCTAAGTTTTAGAAATATTTAATGGATAATAATTAGCTTAAGTAAGAGTATGCAAGTTAGGAAATAAGAAAGAGGATGATATATGAAGTATTAAGCTGAAAAGAGTGGATTTTCGGGCATAAAAGAGGATTCTGGGCAGAGTGCATCGATGCATATTCATAGTGCATCGATGCATAAAGTTTAAAACCCAAAAATTATTTGAAGGTGTATCGATGTATTGGTAATGCATCGATGCACTCTTTTAAAATAGAAACATCGAATGCAATTAGTGCATCGATGCATAAGTCATGCATCGATGCATCCCAGTAATAATACAACATCGAATGCATTTTATGCACCGATGCATCAGTAGTGCATCGATGCATACCTTCATTAAAGGATGAAATTGGCTTTTCTATGAGTCTAAGGAATGATAGTTTAGAATATATTAATTAGTATACTGATAAGTATCATTGAATTATTATGTAGATATTGAGCCTACACGAGTTCAGGAACAATCTACAAGTAGGATCGATCGAGGAAAAGGCAAAGAAATATAGGTGAGTGCATATGCATAGCATAATTATAGAAATATACTCCATTCTAGACTTGTGATAAGTCTAGATTTTATATCTTTGTACATGAGCATATTCTGTATTATGAGACATGACATGAGTTCATATAAAATGCATTATATGACATGACTATGTGGGAAAAGTTATGAGCTATGTGAAAAGGTAAGAATTTACATGTCTACGCGATATAGACTACGTGAAATGTAAAAGCCCAAGTTATGTGGATGAGAACTATAGGTATAGTTGGCATGCCAAGGGTAGAGGGTCTACGCGGTCCTTCGGGACATATGTATATTCTTTGGAACATGTGTGAAGTCTTGAAAGACACATACTTGATCCCTAATAAATGTATATGATTCTTAAGGAATTCTATGTGGTCCTTATGGACATCATTATATGGCACTACGGTGCAATTCTAAGCGGCACTTCGGTGCATTTATACGAGCTGTGGTGATAGCATAGTGCACAACCTCACATTACTCAGATACCTTAGGTTCTCAGTATGATATCATGGGCCAATAAACTTATTCATACAAATTCATGAATGCTAAAGTAATATGCTTACAGGTATGGATATTGATGATGTAGACTACATTGATTAAGTACATGTTTGCATCTCATTTCATATCATTATGACATGGTCATTACATTGCTTTGTTATTATTATTACATTGCCTCACTAAGTCGATGACTTAGCGTGTGAGTGTTTCACACGTAGGATCCGAGAAAGTAGACGAGACAGGTTAAGCAGCTTGACAACATTACTCCTGCAACCACCAGATCAGAAGCAACTTAATCAGTAGGTCATTTTGTTATGTAAATGGCAGTTGGCATGTAATTAAAGGGTTAAGTTGTGTATGCTCTGAATATTTTGGTAAACTTATATTACAATATGTATATTATCGTATTTTCTTAATATAAGTTCAAATATTTTGCTATCATTTGTTAAAAGTTGTGTTTTAAAGTCAATGTAGTATCTCTGACTCATATCCGGGTCGGGTACGGGTTAGGGGTGTTACATTTAATGGTATCAGAGCTATGGTTTAGCCGATTCTAGGCATGAACCAGAGTCTATAGAGTCTTTAAATGGAATACATGCCAACAAATAGTGAGAACTTCTGATCTGGTATAGTATGAGTATGCTGTTTTGCTAATAGAACAATGTGTTTATTCTTATTAGATGTCCGGACATAATAGCTCCCGAAGTGAAGCGGGAGAAGATAGGCATGCTGAAAGCAGTAATTCACCTGCCCTGGCCAGGCAAGGTGAAGAACAGGCATCTCAAGGAGTGCCTGTGCAAGATCAAGATACGTTCTTCAGAACGTTAGACGCTATTCTGACGCGTCTTCAACCTTCTGCTCCACTAACTCAAAGAATTAATGTAGCAAAAGAGTTGAGAGGTTTAGGAGCTCCCGAATTTAAGGGAGAAGCTGAGGAAGGTCCAGTGTCAGCGGATCTTTGGTTGAATGATTTGAAAATCATGTTAGATGGTCTCCACTGTTCCGAAGTGGAGAAATTAGATGGAGCTGTATCTTTATTGAGGGGTCAGGCGAGGATATGGTGGACGAACGTCACCATGAGGATGTCAACTGACCAGTTGACATGGTCTTTGTTTTTAGAAGAATTTAAAAACAAGTATATTGGAGATCAGTTTATCCAACAAATGAAGCAGGAATTTATGAATTTGAAGCAGATGAGCCGCTCCGTATATGAGTACGAATGTGAGTTTAATAAGCTGAGCAGGTTTGCAGCTGAGCTTGTGCCTACTGAAAAAGATGCTTGCGAATGGTTCGTGGAGGGCTTGCGCCCTAGATTTAAAGAAATGTTGATAGTATTAAACTTGTCCTCGTTCCAGGAGGTGATCAATCATGCAAAAGCTCTTGAAAGGGCTCAGAATGAAAGATTTGGGGACTCAAGAGTTTAGACATCAAAGAGGACGGCTACTTCTTCTAGCTCAGTACCAATAAAAAGGGGAAGAGACTCGGGATTTCGATCACAAACTAGATCAGAATCAGTTGCATCGTCTGCTAGGGGAGCAAGTCAGGCAAGACCTAGACAGACGCAGTCAGTGGAATCTGGTGCTGGGAGATCTACTCCGAGTCAAGGGAGACAGTGTCAGCACTGTGGGAAAAACCATTATGGGGCTTGTCGTATGGCTGCTGGGACTTGTTTTCGATGCGGAGATGCCGAACATTTTATCCGGGATTGTCCTTTGATTGTTGGTGAGCCTGCACCATCTGGAAGAGTTGGTTCTTCCTCACAAAGAGGACGAGGAAGAGGCAGAGGAAGGAACCCGTCTGAATTCTCTGCTCAACCTGAAGTTCGATCCACTGCTCGGGTATACAATCTAAAGACAAGTGAAGACCGTGATGACCCTGATATTATAGCATGTACTTTTCAGTTGTATGATAAATTAGTATTGGTGCTGATTGATCCGGGTTCTAATTATTCTTATATTACAAGTAAGTTAGTAAAGGAGTTGAGGATTCCTATAGAAGCTACGAGTATTGTGATGATAATAACTAATCCGTTAGGGCATAGTACTCAGGTGGACAAAGTCTGTAAGGGGTGCCCCATAAAGGTTCAGGGAATTGAATTCCCTGCTAATCTGATGGAATTACCCTTTGACGAGTTTGAAGTGATTCTGGGAATGGATTGGTTGTTTCATTATTATGGGAATGTCGACTGTAGATTGAAAAAGGTAACCCTGAAGAGTCCAGAAGGAATAGAAGTTAATGTGATCAGTGAAATGTGTAATCCTTTAGCAAATGTAATATCAGGGATGTCTGCCAAGAAATTATTGCTACAAGGATGTCAGGGTTTTCTTGCAAATGTGATTGATTCAAGAGCTCAAGAGAAAAGGTTAGAGGAGATTCCAATAGTTTGAGAGTTCCCTGATGTTTTTCCTGCTGAACTGCCAGGATTACCTCCGGATAGAGAGGTAGAATTTCAAATTGATGTAATGTCAGGAACCGCTCCAATTGCAATGGCACCTTATCGGATGGCTCCGAAGGAATTGCAAGAGTTAAAGAATCAATTGCGAGAATTGTTAGAAAAAGGATTTATTCGACCAAGTGTGTCACCTTGGGGAGCTCCGGTGTTATTTGTTAAAAAGAAGGATGGATCAATGCGTCTCTGTATTGATTATCGACAGCTTAATAAGGTGACCATCAAGAACAAGTATCCCCTTCCGCGCATTGATGACTTGTTTGATCAACTAAAAGGAGCTTCGGTATTTTCGAAGATCGATCTACGTTCGGGTTATCATCAATTGAAGATCCAGGAGAAAGATATTCCGAAGACAGCTTTCAGAACGAGATATGGTCATTATAAATTCATCGTAATGCCATTCGGAGTAACGAATGCACCTGCCGCTTTCATGGATCTTATGAACATGATTTTTCAGCCCTATCTGGACCAGTTTGTTGTTGTCTTTATTGATGACATACTGGTTTACTCGAAGTCTATTGAAGAGCACATCACACATCTGAGGCTAGTGTTGCAAATTCTCAGGGATAAAAATCTCTATGCGAAATTGTCCAAATGTGAATTTTGGTTAAAGGAAGTAATTTTCTTGGGGCATGTGATCTCGGCAGTTGGGATTAGAGTAGACCCTCAGAAGGTTAAAGCTATAATGGATTGGGAAGTTCCTAAGAATGTGTCTGAAGTTCGAAGTTTTCTTGGACTTGCCGGTTACTATCGAAGATTCGTTAAGAATTTTTCGATGATTGTGCTGCCTCTAACAAAGCTAATGAGAAAGAACGTACCATTTGTTTGGACTTCTGAATGTCAAGAAAGCTTCGAAGCTTTAAAGAGAATTCTGACGAAAACTCCGATATTGGTTCAACCGGAATCTGGCAAGAATTTTGTAGTATACAGTGACGCATCCCATAACGGGTTGGGGTGTGTATTAATGCAAGAAGGGAAGGTGGTAGCGTATGCATCGAGACAGTTGAAACCACATGAAAGGAATTACCCCACTCATGATTTAGAAATGGCTGATGTAGTATTCGCTCTCAGGATTTGGCGTCATTATCTTTATGGGGAGCGTTGTTACTTATATACGGATCATAAGAGCATGAAGTATCTGATGACTCAAAAAGAATTGAATTTGAGGCAACGTAGATGGGTAGAGTTCTTAAAGGATTATGATGTGATAATTGACGATCATCCCGGAAAGGCTAATGTGGTAGCAAATGCTCTGAGTAGAAAGACGTTTGCAGCTTTACGAGCTATGGATGCAAGATTATCTTTAACGGGAGACGGTGGTCTTTGTGCAGAATTAACCCTTAAACTAGCATGGTTAGAACGAATAGGAGAATTGCAAAGTAAAGATGAAATGTGTTTGAAAAGAATTGAACAAGTAAAGAACAAAGAGATTAAAGACTTTGAGATTAAGTCAGATGGAAATCTATATTGTAAAGGAAGAATTGTAATACCCGACAATGACGACTTGAAGAAAGAAATTTTATCAGAGGCTCATTGCAGTCCGTTAACGATGCACCCGGGTGGAACCAAGATGTATATGGATTTGAAGGATCGATTTTGGTGGTCAGGGATGAAACGAAGCATCACCGAATTTGTGTCTAAGTGTTTGATATGTCAACAAGTCAAAGCCGAGCATCAAGTTCCATCAGGATTATTGCAACCGCTTTTCATTCCTCAATGGAAATGGGAAAATGTTACGATGGATTTTGTTTCGGGGTTACCCTTGACCCCGAACAAAAGAGAATCAATCTGGGTAATTGTTGATCGATTAACTAAGTCAGCGCATTTTCTTCCGGTTAGAACGGATTTCTCTATGGAAAAGTATGCAGAGCTGTATATTAGAGAAGTTATTAGATTGCATGGAGTACCTGTTTCCATAGTCTCTGATCGAGACCCTCGATTCACTTCTAGATTCTGGAAATCTTTGCATGGAGCGTTGGGGACTCGTTTAAACTTTAGTACGGCTTTTCATCCTCAGACTGATGGGCAATCAAAGAGAACTATTCAGATATTGGAAGATATGTTGAGAGCATGCGTAATGGAATTTAAAGGATCATGGGAAAAGTATTTACCGCTGGCAGAGTTCGCTTACAACAATAGTTATCAGTCTAGTATAAAGATGGCCCCATATGAAGTATTAAATGGAAGAAAATGTCGTACTCCATTAAATTGGTATGAACTCAAAGACCGAAGTGTTCTTGGTCCGGATTTAATTCAAGATGTAGAACAGAAAGTTCGAGAAATTCAGCATAACCTCAAAGTGGCCTCTGATCGGCAAAAGTCCAATTCTGATCTTAAACGGAAAGAAATTGAATTTCAAGTTGGAGATAAAGTGTTTTTAAAAGTGTCCCCATGGAATAAGGTGTTGAGATTTGGTTGAAAAGGAAAATTAAGTCCTCGGTTTATTGGACCATATGAGATTGTGAAGAGAGTAGGACCTGTAGCATATCAGCTAACTTTACCACCTGAGATGGAAAAGATACATGATGTCTTTCACGTTTCAATGCTTCGAAGATATAGATCTGATCCCTCTCATATCGTGACACCAGAAGAGATTGAGATTCGACCTGACTTGACTTATGAGGAAGAACCGATTCAAATTTTAGCTCATGAGGTTAAGCAATTGAGGAATAAGACTATTCCATTGGTTAAAGTTTTATGGAGGAATCACAAAGTAGAGGAAGCAACATGGGAGCGTGAGGAGGATATGAGGAATCTGTATCCCCATCTCTTTTCTTATTGAAAATTCGAGGACGAATTTTCTTAAGGGAGGGAGATTTGTAACATCCTCCATGCCGGGTTAGTGATTAATTTGCAAAGTTTCAACATTTGGTGATTAAAGTAGAATAATTATATAGTTTAAAAATAATGGTTAGTAAATATGAAATGAATGTAAGGACAAAATGGTCATTTGTAAGGAAAAATTATAATTAAAAAAATGTTATGGGGTTATATTAGAACCCACGTGGGGCATTAGTATTCCAGAATCCTCTCATTTCTTCTTCCTTCTTTCTTATCTTCTTCTCTTCCTTCTCCAAACGTGAAGCTTGCAAGTAAAGGTAAGAATCTGAACCTTGGTAGTTTCTTTGATTTTTAGCTTGGAAATTGAAGTTTGGATGTTATATAAGCTAAAGTAAAGCTTATATGACATTAAAACAACAAGATAAGTGTTTTAGAGATAGATTTGGAAAATGAGTTTTTAGATGAAATTTTGATATGAATGAGTTTTTGAAGTTTGAATAAGATTTTTGACTTGTCAATAAGTTAATTAAGAAGTATGAGGTAATAGAATTGAAATTAGAACAAGTTGAAATTTGGGTTAGATTCTTAAATTCTTTATGGAGAATTAGATTTCTAAGTTTTAGAAATATTTAATGGATAATAATTAGCTTAAGTAAGAGTATGCAAGTTAAGAAATAAGAAAGAGGATGATATATGAAGTATTAAGCTGAAAAGAGTGGATTTTTGGGCATAAAAGAGGATTCTGGGCAGAGTGCATCGATGCATATTCATAGTGCATCGATGCATAAAGTTTAAAACCCAGAAATTATTTGAAGGTGTATCGATGCATTGGTAATGCATCGATGCACTCTTTTAAAATAGAAACATCGAATGCAATTAGTGCATCGATGCATACCTTCATTAAAGGATGAAATTGGCTTTTCTATGAGTCTAAGGAATGATAGTTTAGAATATATTAATTAGTATACTGATAAGTATCATTGAATTATTATGTAGATACTGAGCCTACACGAGTTCGGGAACAATCTACAAGTAGGATCGATCGAGGAAAAGGCAAAGAAATATAGGTGAGTGCATATGCATAGCATAATTATAGAAATATACTCCATTCTAGACTTGTGATAAGTCTAGATTTTATATCTTGGTACATGAGCATATTTTGTATTATGAGACATGACATGAGTTCATATAAAATGCATTATATTACATGACTATGTGGGAAAAGTTATGAGCTATGTGAAAAGGTAAGAATTTACATGTCTACGCGATATAGACTACGTGAAATGTAAAAGCCCATGTTATGTAGATGAGAACTATAGGTATAGTTGGCATGCCAAGGGTAGAGGGTCTACGCGGTCCTTCGGGACATATGTATATTCTTTGGAACATGTGTGAAGTCTTGAAAGACACATACTTGATCCCTAGTATATGTATATGATTCTTAAGGAATTCTATGTGGTCCTTATGGACATCATTATATGGCACTACGGTGCAATTCTACGCGGTCCTTCGGGATATATATATATTCTGTGGAACATGTGTGAAGTCTTGGAAAGACACATACTTGATCCCTAGTATATGTATATGATTCTTAAGGAATTATATGTGGTCCTTATGGACATCATTATATGGCACTACGGTGCAATTCTAAGCGGCACTTCGGTGCATTTATACGAGCTGTGGTGATAGCATAGTGCACAACCTCACATTACTCAGATACCTTAGGTTCTCAGTATGATATCATGGGCCAATAAACTTATTCATACAAATTCATGAATGCTAAAGTAATATGCTTACAGGTATGGATATTGATGATGTAGACTACATTGATTAAGTACATGTTTGCATCTCATTTCATATCATTATGACATGGTCATTACATTGCTTTGTTATTATTATTACATTGCCTCACTAAGTCGATGACTTAGCGTGTGAGTGTTTCACACGTAGGATCCGAGAAAGTAGACGAGACAGGTTAAGCAGCTTGACAACATTACTCCTGCAACCACCAGATCAGAAGCAACTTAATCAGTAGGTCATTTTGTTATGTAAATGGCAGTTGGCATGTAATTAAAGGGTTAAGTTGTGTATGCTCTGAATATTTTGGTAAACTTATATTACAATATGTATATTATCGTATTTTCTTAATATAAGTTCAAATATTTTGCTATTATTTGTTAAAAGTTGTGTTTTAAAGTCAATGTAGTATCTCTGACTCATATCCGGGTCGGGTACGGGTTGGGGGTGTTACAGTTGGCTTCCTATTTTCTAATGATTGTGCCACCAAAATTGCATTTCTTTCTCGGTCCTTGTGAATATCACAACATGCCCTTCTTTCTTGGCTTGGTATTTTAATCGGATGCGGACAAAATGACGCAACTAGCATAATCAATTACTAGACTTTCTTGAACAATTCTATTTCAGTTCTCTGAAATCTTTCATTTGTTCAAGCTTCGTAGACTCCTCTAACCAAGGCAATATATAAATATCGATCTAAAAATGAAATTTCTGAGTGCACGTGTGAAATTGACTATAACAAGTGTTCCTTAACTCCCTTAGTCAATTTTTTCCGCAACTCTTTATTTATAAAATTGATTTAATTTGCCATTGTCTGGCTAGCTGAAATCAGCTTTATTGTAATTTGCCTTTATCGGGCTAGCTGAAGGATTCATCTTATCACAAAGTCTTTGACTTGACAATCACAGTGGAGCATACACCGAATTGCCAAGTACCCAATCAAGGTCATGATTTGAATATAATCTATTCATAAAGCCAGGGCTTTCGAGTTTCCTCTATAACCAATTGCTTTAGCGGAATAGCTCAGCTTTATTGTATACATATAATATAATCATCTTTATCAGGGTAGCTGAATTCTATCCATAAAGCCGGGGCTTTTAACCAATTGCTCTAGAGGGACAGCTCAAGCTTTATTATATACATATACTATTATAATCTGGGTATACGGATCCAATTTCTTAAGCTTGTCAAGAAGAACCTGTCATAGTCTAGGTGTTGTTGAAAGTCAGAAAATCTCATCGTTAGAGTTCAATTCCCAAGCAACTGACCTAAACTAGACTCATCAACTCGATTATTCCATCCGTAAAGATCATAATCATCATCGAACGTCGTCAACAAAAGTATGGTCTAGATAGTTTTGTAATGTCATACGCAAAAGATGCCCTATGTTGTCCGCTCATATGCATACCTGAATACCAAGCCTATGGTTCATTCTAGTATGATAGAATAAGGCTATATCGGTCCCTGCAATAAAAAGGTATGGTGTTCAATTGTATCTTCTGGGATAAGGTCAAGGTCCTTGTTTTATCAGGTTTCAACCTTGCCATTTTGTCAAAAATTTATAACTCTAACCATTAAAGAGCTTTTAATTCAATTGATATTCAAAGAATTTCAAATCATGAATTTGATTCAATGATCACCATTATTAAAGTAACATGAGTTCATTTAAATATCATTATAAAAAAACTGAGAAAGGATGAAAAACAAGTTCAAACATGATGTTGCAAATGGGAAATGCGATTGTGGTGGAGCACAACCTTCACTTGTTCAACCAAAAGGCCCTACTTTCCCTAGAATGGAGGGTGCCCCGTTGGATTAGGATTTTCATCCGCATTCTCTCCCCATATCTCGATCATTTCTCGTGTCAGGATTCCTTTATCAACGAGATTTTCTATCTCTTCCATCAACGGTATGCACTTGTCAGTGGGATGACCTAATGCCCCCATATGAAAATCATAAGCACTATTCGGGTCGTAGCCATAAGCGGATGGGCTAGTCTTCATTCTTAATGGCCTTGGAGTGAGGTACTGATTCTTGATTAAAGGGGATAACAAGTCAGAAATGGGCACTTGAAAAACCTTGAGGGTCGTATTTTCCCAAGACATCTTCTGCGGCCAGTCTCGGACTACCTCTCCTTTAACTTTCTTCTTGTCACTTCCCACTTCTATCTTCTTTTTTAGCGTCAGAGAGGTCTCAAGAGTTGAGTCCTTTATCTCTGCTTCACATATCTTGCTTTCCTTGATTTTATTTTTCTCCTTTTCAACACTCTATTTGGCATGTACTTCACTTGTTTCAACCCCATCAACTTCATTCTGGCAATTAATTTTCAACTGCTGAGCATCCACCTCTATAACTCCATGAGCCAAAAGATCTTGAACCTGTCGCTTGAAGTTGCTACAATTCTCGATGGAGTGTCCTCGGGCTCCAGCATGATATTCACAAGTAACATCCTCATTATACCAACTCGGATAAGGGGGCAGCAAAGGCTTGGCCAGACGTGGGACAATCAGTTGGGCTTGGAGCAACTTTGGATATATCTGGCTATATGAAAGCTCTTTTGATCTCACTTTCTCCTTGTCGTTATTATGATCATATTGAAGACCTTGTGACTGACCACTGGAATGTTCGCTTTGAAAGCTTAACGTTTGACCAACATCTTGGGAAAGACATTGATTTGCAGATCTCCCTTCATCGACAAGTTTTGAGCTTCCAGGGAGCTTAGGTTTTCCATTTTCAAAGCATAACAACCCTTCCGTGATGAAGTTTTGAACTTTAAATCTCAGGATCGTACAATCTTCTGTAGAGTGGCTAAACTCTTGAGAATGATAACCGCATGATCTTTTGACACCTTGCCAGTCTAGACGCAAATAAGTGTTGTACCTCGGAGGAAAAGGCTTTAAGAGCCCACTTTCAAAGAGAAATTGTAACAAGTCTGAATATGAGATCGAAATCGAAATCAGAGGTGTCCTCTTCTTCTTCTTTTTATTCTTTTTGGCCTTCTTTACTGGCACTTGAACCTCCTCTATGCCTCTTTTCTTTGAGTCCGGTTCCACTTTCGTATTAGAAGTTTCACCCTTAACTTCTACTTTTCCCAGTATGATCTCCGTAGCATCTTCTGGAATCTTACTTAATTTTTGGAGTTGACTTGAATTACCACATCCCCTAACAGGTTTTTGATCAGTTGCTATCATCACATTGGCTGCACCACTAACATTCAGATTCTCACTCGAAGTCTTCATCTGTTCTTGATCATTTGCTATCATCACATTGGTTGCACCACTAACATTCAGATTCTCACCCGAAGTCTTCATATTTTCTTGTGTAATAGGGTCATCTGATGATTTCTCCCCATATATCACTGTAATCATCATGCTCATCAACTTGGACATTTGTCCCCTGGATTCAACTTGGAACTTCCTTGCTTCATCAATCATTTCTTGTTGGGTCCTTACGAGCTGTTCTTGAATTCTCTCGATCTTACTAACTCGTGCTAAGATCTCATTCATTGTTGTCTATCTTTCCAGAAACACGTCTCAGGGTAACTTCAATTTAATTTCAGAGCTTCTGCCACATCATCCTTCACGAGTTACTCACATATTTTCATGATTTATGCATGTAAAAATGCTTAAATTAAAGCGATATGAATGCAAATGTGGATGCAAAAATGCAAATGCAAAAGGTGTTAATCCCAAAAGTGACCACTATAGAACAACCTTCATTTAGACAACAAGATTTCATTACACCATTTGTGATTCTTCATTTCCTTGAACCATACTCTTCATGGAATATGGCATTGCATCTCCAAAATGGTCGGCGCATTTTATCACATTTGATGAAATCGATTGTCCTTGAATTGAATCTTGGGATCTCCATCTCCACTTTCAATGGAAAGTGCTCTTCACGTCTTTGTGAAGGGTCGTCTCGTCCTTGGCATTATTGCATCTATCTCCTAAGGGAACATCTTTAGGATGTCTTTCTTTGTGGATCGGTCTTCAATCAGTTTCAAATTTCTTCATTCATTGGATGTCCTTCTTCATGAATCGTTCTTCAGTCAGGTTCAAATTTCTTCATTCGTCGAATGTTCTTCTTCATGAATCATCTGAACGCCTCTGGATCTCCATATTTTGATTACATGGTTAAGAATTTCTTGTCTCATTATGACCAGCCTTCTTATTAGTCAATCACTTGTGAATTAACACCTTGTGATGACATGAAGATGTGAATGCAATAAAATCAAAATAAAATAGACATAGAACAAAAATGGGTTAGTGCACATAATATAAACAACAAAATAAGTACCATAAACATCAAATAAAACCTACCCTCACATGTTGGCTACCCAATCATGCTTTAGTAGATCCTACCCAACATGATATCTACCCCCATGCTTTGTTTGAACATTAAAACCCTAACCGCATGATATCTAATTCACATGCTTGCTTGACAAATAAATCTAACCGCATGATATCTAGTTCACATGCATTTATTCGAAAAAACGAAAATGAAAGCCTCAAAAAGCTTTTCCTTGTGTACCCTCCTCACGGGACTCTTAAGGGTCGGGTTTGGCTCGACCTAAGTTTGGGCTCTATGTTCACTATATGCTTGGTTCAGTTCTAAAGTAATAGGTTCTTGAATTGTCTTTGTCGGTGCCCACTTGGGCTGTCGAACCCTCAATCCTGGCCCATCACAGGCTTTAGGGGATCGAGTTCAATTTCGAGGAAACACACCCCCTTATGTCCATGCGGAGGTGAATACCATCACGAGGACCATAAGGGGTGAGCTCCAGGAACGATCCACTATCCCATGCGGAGGTGAAAACCACACGAGAGCATAGTCTCTCACTCCTACTTAATTAGGATGGAGCGGGGTTTTAGCTCATGTCATGAAAATGCAACTGTGCAGTGTGTGAGGAAAAGCGAAAAAACACATAATAAAAGCACTCAAAAATCAATTCTCAATTCACAAATAATCTGAAACCATTAGCAAACAGATCAGTACAACTATTTAATTGTTAATCGAATTAAATCAAAATATAAACAAAACTTATTAAAAACCAAACAAGGGATAAAAAAACCAAATTAAAACAAATTTACTTTCAATTGCAAAGACACTTAATTAATCGACTATCGGCCTGACTCTCTAAGAAAAATCCCCAACAGAGTCGCCAAGCTATCGAAACGATTTTTTTTCTAAAAGGTGAAAAAATGTGAGATTTTGAAAACCACATCAATTTTTGAATTATCTCTTTCAATTGACTTTTAATTTAAAAACAAATGCGATTTAAAAACCTTTCGTTTCGAAAAAATTTGGATTTCCTTTACGATCGAAAAAATACGATTCAAAGAGTCGCCATCAATATTTGATTAGGGTGTGATTGGGAACCCAAAAATGTTTGTTATTTTAAATAAAAATTAATTTTAATTAAAACAACAAATTAAGGTCTGCGTTATCAAAATCCGAGTTCGGGAGTCGGTTACGTGCGGGGAATGATTAGCACCCCCACAGCGCCCTAAATCGGTACCTAACTGATTAATTAACGTCTTTGCAATGAACTTTACAAATTCAAATTTAATTTGACTTTTAATCCCATAAAACAACAAATATGAATTTTACAATATTCAAAAGCACTCAAATAAATTAAATTAAAATTACCAAGTCGTTTTAAAAAGATAAAGAATGTTCGATTATTTACAAATATCGATACCATATCTTAAAAGCTATAACAACCTTTTCTCGATAAATTTAAATAAACGAACATTTCCTTTTCTTTCGTTCCCAAATTTTAAGTGACGAATCAATTTTTTTGTTTCACTTCCGGGATACGCTTTTAATTTAAAATAGTCAAAACGGCTCTCTAATCAGTTAAGACAAGCCGCTCAAGACAATTTTAAATTAAAAGGGTATTACCCTTAGTCCGATTATGTAATAGGTCGAGTTATGCACGTGAGGCTATCATGCAAATTATGCAAAAAGTATGTCATGCCAAAAATTAATTAAACAAAATTAAAAAATATCATACAATGTGACATACAAGAAATTACATATATTTTAATTAAAGATCATAAACCATGCATACTAACATGCAATGTACAAATATGACTCAAATATAAAAACAAAAACATAACATGCTAAACTAAAAATTTAAAAAGTATATATACATAAATGTAATGACTAAATTTAAATGTACATAAAATTAAATTTATAAATCAGAAATGAATCAGTGACCTAAACATGAAATACTAAATTAGTGACCTAAATATAAAATACACATAAATAACAGGGTCTGATATAAGATTTATCCTATTCAGCTCAAGCTAAAATAATATGAAAAATTACATAAATAATGCCTACACATTCGGAAAAAAAATCAGAAAATTAAAACAAATAAAGAACTTCTTTAAAAGAATGCACCTAAATAATACGGTGACTAAAAAGTTAATTAACCCAAACTATTACAATGACTAAATCCTAATTTAACAAAAAAAACTTTACTATTTAACTTTAAAAATAATAATAATAAGTAATTTGTTAAAACAGAAGTGCGCCTAAATCTGGGGGACTAGAACCTAATTTATCCTAAAGTTATAACATATAACCTAAGTTAAAAAACCTAAGTTAATTTGCTAGAACCAAATACCCAGCCGTTCACTCTTTCTTCTTCATCTCTCCCTGCCTCTCTTCTCTAAACTCATATTGTCGTGAACCCTAAAACCTTTATTTGTTTTTACTCCACTCTCCCACGCTCGAAACTTCAACCACCATAGCCACCTGCCGACCCCCTAACGGCGACCACACTAAACCTGACTGCTACTGGACTTCAACCGAAGCCAAACGACCACCTCTATCGCTCGAGTCTCTCCACCCCGATGGCTTTAACTCTGGCGACCAACTCTTCCACTAGGTAAATCGACTCCTCTCTTCTTATTTTATTTTGGTATTGTTAAACTAAGCCTTACACTTCTTTCTTAACTATGGAATCCACACAGAGAAAAAATAGGGTCAACAAGACCCCCTCCTTTTTGTATTTAAACAAACTGGGTAAGTCCCCAATCCTTTTCTAAATTTTAGTTTTATAAAGCAATTGCACACACACACAAAGACAACAAAAACGAACTGGAAAACGAAAGGAATTGAGGAAGAATTCCTCGAAAAATTTGTACCTTTGTTGCTTTATCTGTTTTTGAATTATAAGATTACACAATTGTTTTCTTTCGTATTCTGTTTACAGTGTGGAATTGCTGATAGTTAGCTTGGTTCTTTGCTTCTCCTCCTCTCGTGATAACTGATCTTTCTCGGTCTCTCCGTGTGAAAACTTTTCTGGTTCTTCCTCCTTCAGAAAATTGTCTCCGTTTTGCTTTTTGTTCTGTGATGCTTGATAATCTTTCGAATGATTCCCCCCTTCCGTTCTTACTGTGTGTTTTTTGTGAATGTCTAGTAGCTTTTTTTATCAATCCCCTGTAAAACTTTTTTTTTGTCATCTCTACCCCCTTTTTTATTCTAGTGGTTAATTACAACCTAAAAACCGACCCTTACAGTTTTCTCATTGCTCACTTATCCCTCCCACGATCTAACTAATATATTTCTCTCCCCTCTTTTTTGCTTATTAACTTCCTATAGTTATTTTGGTTTCCATGAAATCTTCATGTGATAGAAGCTGCTCTACTGGATTTGGGCTTTTAAATGGTTTGGGTTTTTCTTTAAGCCCATCGTTGCTTCGGATTTGCTCTAGTTAGGCCCCGGACAAAAACGAGCATCTACAGCTGCCTCTCTTTGCTCATTGTCGTATAACGAGAATAGAGCAAAGATCAAAAGATGATCGGGTTTGTCCAGTCCTAAGAACTTTAAAAGATTAAAGCACTCCACTGTTACTTCTGGATAAATGAAACTTGAAAAATCTTCAAATGATAAGTCTGCTCCCTATTTCTTCAGAGAGTATAGGACTTGATCTTCAACAAACGTGTCCGCTCCCTATTCATTCAGAGAGTATAGGACTCGATCTTCAATAAAATGTGTATGCTCCCTATTCCTTCAGAGAGTATAAGACTCGATCTTCAATAAACGTGTCCGCTCCCTATTGCTTCAGAGAGTATGGAACTCAAACGTCTTCTTATTACGGGTTCGCTCCCTCTTTATCTAGGGAGTATGGAACTCGAACATTTTCTTCTTACGGATTTGCTCCCTCTTTCTCTAGGGAGTATAGAACTCGAGCATCTTCTTCTTACGGGTTCGCTCCCTCTTTCTCTAGGGAGTATGGAACTCGAACATCTTCTTCTTACGGGTTCGCTCCCTCTTTCTCTAGGGAGTATGGAACTCGAACATCTTCTTCTTACGGGTTCGCTCCCTCTTTCTCTAGGGAGTATGGAACTCGAACATCTTCTTCTTTACCACTTTCTTATGAAGACTTCTAGATGATTTGCTTCACTACTCTCTCGTGAAGACTTAAGTTTGATTTGTTTCGAAGGTCGAACCTGAAAATCAAACATTATCAATCATTAATGTGTGCTTGAAAATTTGAAAATCATTATACTCAAAAATTTAGAATTTAAGAGAATCTTTTCGAATTCATTACTCCTGTGAGATCTTATCTCGCCGCAACTAAATGCAAGAGTCTTCATTGACTTGACTGTCATTTTAACCCCTCCCTTCCTTGGACATTGAATCGATTAATAACTCCTCGCGCGCGTTTCCTTTTCTTTGTACTCGAGAAATTTTGCTTTTTCTCCTACATCTGATAGTCTGATGGTTTACTCCAACACTTTTCCGAGAAGGCTTAAAAGGGATATGCTTCACTACTCTTCGGTGAAGGCTTGAGATGGTTTGCTTCACTACTCTTTGGTGAAGGCTCAAAATGGATTTGCTTCATTACTCTTTGGTGAAGACTTGGCTTTGCCCCAATCTTCTGTGTACAAGTCACTTTAATCGAGTGATTCCTCTCTTCATACACGAACATCTCTGTTTTTCTTCTATATATGATGGTTATCACTTTAGAGTAATGCTTATTCTGTGGATTAGACCTCTCAATTCTTCAGGGTATGCCTCTCTGAACACGATTCCTTGCGTTCGAGGTTTGAAATCTTCCTTTCGACTTTTTGGCCTTTTGACATCATGCATCTTCTCTTTTCACTGGAAGGTCTGTCAAAACCATGTGTTTATGCATGAAATACGAACAAGAATGCAATTAAATGTATTAGTGTAATGCATTTTCTTTTATGCAAATGATGTTCTCATGAATGCATAAATGTTGAATCAATCTTCACTTGGCTCCAGAATGGTAAGCTCGATCTTCTTCTACTTGATCATTCTTTCAAGGGTTTGCTTTAGACGCTCTTCCAACTTGCATTTTTGACGAGCCCTCTGATCTTCTTTTATCTCCTTGTCGTCTTTGTTATCTATAGTTATTTCGGAGAAAGTGTTTTTTTCTCTCAACTTCTTGCTATAGTCAGAAGCATGATTGTGTTGCCCCGTTTTTGGAGACTATGTACATGACTGCCAAACTCCGCCAAGATTAAAAGGAGAGATGCATCTGTTTTGATTTGACTCTTGAAACATGACGCCAAGAGGACCCATCCAAATTTCCTTTTCATCGCATCATTTCTCATTTTAACCTTGGAGTTGCGTAAGACAACCTTCATCTTGGATAATGGAAACAACACATGATCGCAACATTGATTCAACATCATATTTACTGGCTCGTAAAATATTTAACACGTTCATCTTTTCCTGTGGCTTCTGCCCATATCTTTCAATTGGAGAAGCTTTTTACAAAGCGCTCAGAGTTTTTTTGCATGGTATTACAAGGATACCAAAACTCAATGAAGATTAAGATGAGATATTTTGGCTCACCAACATTAATGCATGTGAAATCACTGGAATAATGCAACTGATGATGGACAAAATGATCATATATGGCAAACTCCACTGTCACTGTTTCACCATTTTCAACACTCATACATTTCTATCTCATTGGAATTATTTGTTTAATTCAATGATCGTTCAACAGGTCTTCATTGGCTTCCAAAGATGCCCCACATTAATACCTCTGGCTGAAACATGCCTTCACTAATGCCGCAACATTATCTTATTCTGATATGGGCCTTCAAAATGCCCCAACACCTCAAATTGTAAGGCTCACCATTATTTATTGGCTTCTTCTTTGCTTGAAAACTCCATGCCTAAAGATAACTCACCATTATTTATTGATGAGTAATATCCATAGTCACCGAGATGAGACATATCCACACATTTTGGCCCGTACATTCCACCATAATCAGCTTTATACATATGTGCTGGAGGGTCAGTTTGTGTCACATTTGAGGGAATTTCATCTATATCATCATTGTCGAAACGATTTTTTTGTAAAAGGTGAAAAAAGGTGAGACTTTGAAAACCACATCAAATTTTGAATTATCTCTTTCAATTGACTTTTAATTTAAAAACAAACCCGATTTAAAAACCTTTCGTTTCTAAAATATTTGGATTTCCTTTACGATCGAAAAAATATGATTCAAAGAGTCGCCACCAATATTTGATTAGGGTGTGATTGGGCACCCAAAAATGTTTGTTATTTTAAATAAAAATTAATTTTAATTAAAACAACAAATTAAGGTCTGCGTTATCAAAATCTAAGTTCGGGAGTCGGTTACGTACAGGGAAGGATTAACACCCCCACAGTGCCCTAAATCGTTACCTAACTGATTAATTAACGTCTTTGCAATGAACTTTACAAATTCAAATTTAATTTGA
Organism: Hibiscus syriacus; assembly: GCF_006381635.1. Lineage (NCBI taxonomy): Eukaryota > Viridiplantae > Streptophyta > Magnoliopsida > Malvales > Malvaceae > Hibiscus > Hibiscus syriacus. The sequence continues at coordinate 752,722 of NW_024062730.1, forward strand.
CTTTTAATCACATAAAACAACAAATATGAATTTTACAATATTCAAAAGCACTCAAATAAATTAAATTAAAATTACCAAGTCGTTTTAGAAATATAAAGAATGTTAGATTATTTACAAATATCGATACCAGATCTTAAAAGCTATAACAACCTTTTCTCGATAAATTTAAATAAATGAACATTTCCTTTTCTTTCGTTCCCAAATTTTAAGTGACGAATCAATTTTTTTGGTTTCACTTCCGGGATACGCTTTTAATTTAAAATAGTCAAAACGGCTCTCTAATCAGTTAAGACAAGCCGCTCAAGACAATTTTAAATTAAAAGGGTATTACCCTTAGTCCGATTATGTAATAGGTCGAGTTATGCACGTGAGGCTATCATGCAAATTATGCAAAAAGTATGTCATGCCAAAAATTAATTAAACATAATTAAAAAATATCATACAATGTGACATACAAGAAATTACATATATTTTAATTAAAGATCATAAACCATGCATACTAACATACAATGTACAAATATGACTTAAATATAAAAACAAAAACATAACATGCTAAACTAAAAATTTTAAAAGTATATATACGTAAATGTAATGACTAAATTTAAATGTACATAAAATTAAATTTATAAATCAGAAATGAATCAATGACCTAAACATGAAATACTAAATTAGTGACCTAAATATAAAATACACAAATAACAGGGTCTGATATAAGATTTATCCTATTCAGCTCAAGCTAAAATAATATGAAAAATTACATAAATAATGCCTACACATTCGAAAAAAAAATCAGAAAATTAAAACAAATAAAGAACTTCTTTAAAAGAATGCACCTAAATAATACGGTGACTAAAAAGTTAATTAACCCAAACTATTACAATGACTAAATCCTAATTTAACCAAAAAAATTTACTATTTAACTTTAAAAATAATAATAAGTAATTTGTTAAAACAGAAGTGCGCCTAAATCTGGGGGACTATAACCTAATTTATCCTAAAGTTATAACATATAACCTAAGTTAAAAAACCTAAGTTAATTTGCTAGAACCAAATACCCAGCCGTTCACTCTTTCTTCTTCATCTCTCCCTGCCTCTCTTCTCTAAACTCATATTGTCGTGAACCCTAAAACCTTTATTTATTTTTACTCCACTCTCCCACTCTCGAAACTTCAACCACCATAACCACCTGCCGGCCCCCTAACGGCGACCACACTAAACCCCGACTGCTACTGGACTTCAACCGAAGCCAAACGACCACCTCTATCGCTTGAGTCTCTCCACCCTGATGGCTTCAACTCTGGCGACCAACTCTTCCACTAGGTAAATCGACTCCTCTCTTCTTATTTTATTTTGGTATTGTTAAACTAAACCTTACATTTCTTTCTTGACTATGGAATCCACACAGAGAACAAATGGGGTCAACAAGACCCCCTCTTTTTTGTATTTAAACAAACTGGGTAAGTCCCCAATCCTTTTCTAAATTTTAGTTTTACAAAGCAATTGCACACACACACAAAGACAACAAAAATGAACTGGAAAACGAAAGGAATTGAGGAAGAATTCCTCGGAAAAATTGTACATTTGCTGCTTTATCTGTTTTTGAATTATAAGATTACACAATTGTTTTCTTTCGTATTCCGTTTACAGTGTGGAATTACTGATAGATAGCCTGGTTCTTTGCTTCTCCTCCTCTCGTGATAACTGATCTTTCTCAGTCTCTCCGTGTGAAAACTTTTCTGGTTCTTCCTCCTTCAGAAAATGGTCTCCGTTTTGCTTTTTATTCTGTGATGCTTGATAATCTTTCGAATGATTCCCCCTTTCCGTTCTTACTGTGTGTTTTTTGTGAATGTCCAGTAGCTTTTTTTATCAATCCCGTGTAAAACTTTTTTTTTGTCATCTCCCCTCTTTTTTATTATAGTGGTTAATTACAACCTAAAAACCGACCCTTACAGTTTTCTCATTGCTCACTTATTCCTCCCACGATCTAACTAATATATTTCTCTCCCCTCTTTTCTGCTTATTAACTTCCTATAGTTATTTTGGTTTCCATGAAATCTTCATGTGATAGAAGCTGCTCTGCTGGATTTGGGCTTCTAAATGGTTTGGGTTTTTCTTTAAGCCCATCGTTGCTTCGGATTTGCTCTAGTTAGGCCCCGGACAAAAACGAGCATCTACAATCATCATCATGGGAGTTGAATTGCGGTGATTCTAGGTGAATGAATAGTCTAGTCTCAGCACTATCCGCACCAGGCTCACGAAGTGGTTCTTTTGGTGGAGATGATTGTTCCTCAATGTTCTCCACATTTAGGTTGAATAAACTAATACTTGCACGCCTTCTCTTTGAACTAGAACGCATATTGACATTGATATCAAAAAAGCTCGCAGTCGAATACCTTCCCTTGAAGCTTGAAGTAATCGTGTCAAATGAAAACTGCACAGATTATTGTGTCGATGGCATCTCCATATTAAAGTCAAAGAAATTTGCAGATGAATGTCTTCCCCTTAAACTAGACACGATGTTGTTATACGGATTGTTCGTGGACCCACCTCGGTACATATCATAAAGAGTTGCTGATGAATATCTCCCTATTAAAGTTGATGTTATAACACCATGATGCGGATTTCCAATTATGACATTAAAATCATTACACATTACTGTAGTCGGGCAGTCAACTTGATCAACTTGTTCAACCAATACATAGTGGGAGCTTAATGACTAACCTCAAACAACACACACTTGAACAAACTTTGCATACATCTCAATATCGACGTCTGAATAATTGCTTTGAGAATCAACCATCATTTCAACATTATCATTGTTCGATAGTTCAAACGCTGTATAAGTTAATGTCAACAATGATGTTGGAAATCTGTATTGCAATTACGACATTCTTCTACTACTTCCAACATGAACCTTCCTCAAAATCTTCGTTATCAGCTCCTCAAGAGTTATGTTTCTCTTGAATGACATTTTAAAACGCTCATTTGATACGAAAACAACACTGATTTCATCTTCTCGAATTTCTCTAACATAATAAACAATAGCTAAAAGTCGATACATTCTTAGAGTTTAAAAGTGCAACAATATTATATTTGCAAAAAAAACTGAAATAAACCTAATTAAATAAATAATACATGAATGAAAATATAACACAATAAAATTTTAACACGTAAACGTAAATAATTTAAATAATATAATTTTATATTATTATATGCACCGCAAAAATATTTCGACGTATGCTTCCGCTTTCCAATTTTACAACCACAGAAATTAATTGAAAACAATTTGTATAATATTTTTTTAAATAATCATAGTAAATAATAAGTATAATAAAAATTTATAACAAAATTACCTTATAACGTAAAATCGAACGAACTTCTGAATCAAATATAAGAGGATTGACGGGTGTTATTTACTGGTTGAGAGAAATGTTGTATTAATTTTTCGGTTGAGAGTGTTGAGTTAATCGATCGACGGAATAGGCCAAGAGGGGGTGAATTGGCAAAAATATTTCGGTGGAATCTTTTGCAGAAAATTGAAAATATTTATACAACGATTTAGAGTAGTTCGACTTTCTCAACCAAAGTCTACGTCCACTTCCTTAACTATCCACACTAAGGATTTTCCATAAATTCACTAATTTGTATATATTTTGAGGACAAAGAGTAACCTTACAAATTCCTCAAAAATTATACCCCAAATTCTTGAGAACATTCTCTCTCAAAGAGAACAATACAAATTTTGTAAACTTACAAGAAAATCCTCACAAGGAAAGATGTTTGCACAATTCTAGAACAAAGAAATAACACTCAAGAATAATACAATTAAGCACAATAAGTGTTATTGAAAGCAAAAATGAATATTGAATGAAATAGACTTGAAATTGCTCAAACTTGAGGTTTGATGCTTTCTCTTTGATTCTCTCTTGATTCTTGACAATTGCTGTTTCTTCTTATTGATCAACGACTTCTAAGCTTGTTTAAATACTCCTTGGATCATTTCTTAACGTTGGAGATCATTAGTGGAGTTAATAGAGCCGTTAGTGTATGAAAACAATTAATAAAATCAGTTGGGAGCGCATGTGCATCGATGCATAGTCAAGGTGCATCGGTGCATCAAGTGTAAAATTCAAATATTTTGACCGTTGAAAGACTTAGTGCATTGATACACTAGGGGTGCATCGATGCATGGTCTGTGCTTCGATGCATAAAATGCATTCGATGTTTTAATAAAATCCTGAGTGCATCGATGCATGGCTGTGTATCGGTGCATAAAATGCATTCGAAATAGGGTGTGCATCGATGCATCAATGAGTGCATCGTTGCATCCCTTCATAAAATTGATTTTTTTGCTCGTTTTTGTTCGAAATACTTTGTGAAAATTGTTTCAAAAATAGTTTAAGTATAAAACACAATTTTACACTTTTAGTAAGGATTAAAATTAAACTTTGAAAGACTTAGAGTAATATTTTGATATTCAAATAATTATATCGAATATACTTAGAAAATTTTTGCAAAATTATAAATTCATTTAACTTAATTTGTTATATCGAAACATCAAAATGTTTTCAACAATCTCTCCCTTTTTGATATAACAAAACATTTGAGAAAATTTAAGATTTTCTATGAAAATTATTTTTGAAATCAATTTTGAAATTACTCCCCTCAATTTTGAAATAACACCCCCTTACTGTAAAACCTCTTATCCCCCTTTTTGTTAAATCAAAAAGACATTAGAAAACGTTTTTAAACAAGGTTTTTGTAAATATAGCTTAAGCTGATAAGATCACAATCAAGAGAAAAGTTAGTCATTAGTTTCATAATTCAATATTCATAATGTAAAATAACAAAATTGGTCATAATGCAACTAATATGTAAATGATGCAAAAATTAATAAACATTAAGATCAAATTGAAAATTCAAACCATGCCAAATATATAATTTCAAACATCCAACATCCATAATATCCAAATATTAAAACATTCAATCAAAAACATCAAAAGTTTTAACAATCCAAAGTATTTATCCAAAGTTCAAATCAAGCAAACTAAAGTGAGATTGATCTAGTCATCCATAGGAGGATCGGGAAGAGGAGGATAATGTGCTCGTACTTCAAGTGTGAGAGCATCCATACGTTCACGCATCTCCCGTTGAAACTCAGTCAACTGAGATTCCATGGAGGCAAACCTCAGATCAAATGACTTTAAGAAAGATCGAAAAGTCGTGGCGTTTGATCTTCTTGACGTGCCAGTTCCTCGTGTTATGCTGGCACATCATCAGATACCACATCGTCAATATCTTGCATTAGTTTTTGAAACCCGGGATCATCGTTTGCAATCGGTGTCGGAGGAGGTAAAGCACAAAAAGAGCTAGGTACTGGAGGAGCTCGTGACGAACTAGCTATCGGTGTTTGCTCAATGGGTCTATATTCCCATTGACATGTTACCTTATCTTGTTTCCATCCGGCTTTCTTTAAGAAAGTTAGGTTGATTTGGTTTTGGAGATGCATGGGAATGTCAACCGAGACCTTAAGCCCAAACTTGATAAAAAGATTAGAAAAAAAACAACCGTAAACTAAAGTTTCTACATTTTTTTAAGGAATGACGTTTACGGTATCGACAAGGTCACCAAAGATAATTTGTGGCAAACCAAATTTCTTATTATGTTAAATAAAATGTATCCACCATAAATCTATGACTCTAAGTTTGGAGTACCTACCTCCGGATGGTCTAAACCACCAAGATATCATCAAATGAAAAAAAATGATCGTGATGAGTTCGTAAGGTACTAACAATATTATTAGACTTATAGGGAGTAGCCATAAGATCTCTTTCATTATCTATCCCATAATTGTTTAAACCAAAAACATCATCAATTGTTTTTGAATTAATAAAAATAACTTGTCCTAAGAGATAGGATCGTATGCCTATGGTTTCGGATTGATGAGCATTTTGAACACAAAACCGCATTGGAGTAGAAAATACAGACTAATTGTTGATAGACAATTGGATGAATTTGACACATTTTATCAAATTTCCAGGAACGAAGGACATGAATGTATTTGAAGTTAATATTTTCCATTGCTTGGATGGATGGAATTCATTCCTCTCGAATTTTGTAAGATTGGAAATGACTAACGAACCTATCGTATAATTCATCTCGACGACAACCGGGTTGGTTGAAGCAAGAGTTGAGAATGGTTAACTCGGGTTTGTTTGTTTGGATTTGGATTTTTTGGTGGAAGATGAATAGGAGGGCAGTTTGATCGACTCGAAGAAGTTCTAGATCGTTTAGGATTAGACATGGTTTAAGAATCGGAATGGAAAAGGTAACCTGCATATTTAAAAAAATGTATGCAATATAATCAATCTCAAAACTCAGTTGAGTTTGCAATAGTTCAAGATTCTCTAAACCGAATCCTAATGGGCAAAGTTTCGAAAAACTATTTGAAAACTAATGTTTAAAGATCATAATACATATAGTTTTCATGAAAACAACATAATTAAATAAAAAACATTAATTAAATCACTAAATTTCGAAATCAAATAATATTTTTTTATTTCGAAAAATAATTTTGAATAATTGAATGTTTTTGATGAACTTTGTTGTAAAATTTAATTTCTAAATACTAAACAATCAATGTCCGATATATTGTTCATCCTAGACCTAATCAAAACTAGTCCTAAGTTAAAAAATTAATAAAACAGAGGTTTTAGAAAAATTTACCTTGAAATTTCAAATTAAGAAGAATGTGATGTTGTTTTGCACGATTTAATGATAGTAGCACAATTTAATGATAGTAGCACAATTTGAAGATGAAATACGAACGAAATCCGATTAATTTTCGTTGATTTGAAGTAAAATAGAGATTTGAGGTAGATAGAATGCGTACGATGACATAGGGTTTAATTTTAGGGTTTGAAACAAATAAGAAAATAAGGCATTTAAACCCAAAAATTCGACAGGTGTATCGATGCACATTCATAGAGTGCATCGGTGCATCTTCATGATGTATCGATTCATATTCAAAGGATATATCGATGCACTAGCTAGTGTATCGATGCATTATGCACAAAAGTGTCAAAAATCTGTTTAAAAAACTCAAAATGCTAAATTAATTAGCTCCAGTGGTATTGACAACTCATATATTGAAAATTAATTATGTTCAATCAATCAAATTTATCTATAAACATAATTTGAACATATAATTAATTTTCACTAAGAATCATAAACTCCCCCTAACTAATAGCAAAGAATGCAATCAAAAGTGTTATTTTTATAAGCACTTCTCAATTCTAATTAAAAATACAAAACACTAAGTCAATGTAAGTTGGTTAAACCTAATTCTCTCCTAAGTGCCCAAAATCTTTCTTTATCTAAAGATTTTGTAAAAATATCCACTAATTGGTGCAAAGTATCAACATATTTTAAAACTATATCTTCTTTAGCGACATGATCTCTAATGAAATGATATCTAATTTCAATGTGCTTAGTTCTAGAGTGTTGGATGGGGTTTTTAGTGAGACAAATAGCACTTGTATTGTCACACTTGATAGGAATGATACCTACTTCAATTCCATAATCAAAAAGTTATTGCTTCTTAGGCTCAATGCATGAGATAAATGCAACATAATTACAAATATTTCTAAAAGAATATCGAGTTGTTATCCCTTTGGATGGATCCCCTATTATCTCACCATCCTTGACATAGTTTATTTCCTTGGGTAAGAGACTTCCATTTTTTCAATGGTTGGATTCTCGAGAGGATCTTGAGTTTCCTCATATTTCGTTTCTTCCTCCTATGATGGTTTTCCAACGTCATGTCTAACGTCATTTGTGTTTATAATACATACATCATCATTCCCACAAGAATCCTTCATCGGAAGGAGATTATCATCGAAAAAATGTATCAACTCTTCTACAACTAAAGTTCTTTAATTAAATACTCGATAAGCTTTAGAATTTAAAGAATAACAAAAAAAATTCTTCATCACTTTTAACATCAAATTTGTCAAGATTTACTTTATCGTTGTTTAAAACAAAACATTTACATCCAAAAGGATGAAAATAGCTAATGTTAGGCTTTTTATTTTTGAAAAGTTCATATGGAGTTTTCTTCAAAATAGACCTAATCATTACTCGATTAATAACATAACAAGCGGTATTTGTGACTTCCGCCCAAAAATATTTTGACAAATTATTTTTACAAAGCATGGTTCTAGCCATCTTTTCTAAAGTTCGATTTTCCTCTCAATAACTCCATTTTGTTGAGGGGTTCTAGGTGCTGAAAAATTATGACTAATACCATTAGAATTACAAAATTCAGAAAATCCAAGATTTTCAAATTCAGTTTCATGATCACTCCTAATATTATTTATAGAGTAACCTTTTTCATTTAAAATTCCTTTCGAAAACGTGATCAATTTTTCTAATGTTTTATCTTTAGTACTTAAGGATAGAACCCAAGTATATCTAGAATAATCATCTACTAAAACAAATGCATATTATTTTCCACCAAAGCTAGTGGTCCTAGATGGTCTAAAAAGATCTAAATGGATCAATTATAATATTCTACTAGTGGATACATCATTAATGGATTTAAAAGAAATTCGTTTTTGTTTTCCTTTAGCACAAGTATCACAGATTTTATTATCATCAAATTTTAGCTTTGGCAACCCTCTTACTAAGTCTCTTTGAATTAACCGTTGTAAAACACTCATACTAACACGTCCTAGTCTTCTATGTCATAACCAACTATCATGCTCATCCTTAGCAACTAGGCATAAATTAGTCATATTTATAGAATCTAAATGCACCATGTAAATGTTTCCTATTCTATGACCAACAAGCATAATTTGATTAGATGCAATGTCAATGATTTTACAACCATTAGTTTCAAACATGACATTGAATCCCTTATCGCACAATTGACTAATACTCAATAGATTATGCTTTAATCCATTCACATATAAAACATTCTTAATTTGTATGGAAGAGGTATTACCTATAGTGTATATACCTTCAATGTGACCTTTTGAGTTATCACCAAAAGTCACCTCTCCTCCATTTTTGGTGTTGAGCTCTATGAACCGGCTTTTATCTCCGACATGTGTCTTGAGCATCCACTATCAAGGTACCATGAATTTGAATTCGTTTCTCGTGCCTTTTAGTAATGCTCTTTTACCTACAAACATAGATTAATTTTTTATTTTTGGTACCCAAATTCTTTTGGGTCCATATTCATTAGTCTCCAAAATTCTAGTTCCCTTAGGTATCCATTTGTGTATGATATCCTTATCTTTAGTAGTAATGAGTTCTTTAGGAACACATATACTTCTAACGATTTTTCCATTAGAGGTTCTTCGGAAACCTCTATGATTGTAGTTTTTAAAACTTTTTCTAACAAAGTTGGATTTTGAATTTTCTCCATTTTCAAAATGTTTTGTTCCAACTTTATCAAAAGAAGCTTTAAGATCATCAATTTTCTTTTAATGGTCTTCATTAACATTTGAAAGTAAATTATGCAAATCAGAATTTTTCTTTTCAAACTCTTCTAGTTTGATTTGCAATTTTTTTATTTTACTTTCAAGATCATTGTTGGTCTTGGATATGAGATTATTTTAATTTATAATTTCGAAATATCATTTTTATATTTTAAAAATAATTTCTCATAATCCGAAGTCAACTCATTATATTCTTCTAATAGCTCATCAAACGAATAATCTTCAAAATTAAATGAGTTAGTGGTTACCTGAGAATTTTCCCCTAATGTCATCAAGCACAAGTTTGAATTTTCTTTGATTGACACTTTCACTTCAATTGTAGGCAATCATATTTGACATGCCCCGGCTTTTTACATTCATAGCAAATGATCGGGTCATTCTCTTTTGGTTTATTTTTGAAGCTTTCATTTCATTTGAATTTTCTTCCTCAGTTGGGACTAATTAATTTTCTGAACCGTTTGGCAAACAATATCATTTCCTCGTCATCGTTATCTTCATCCAAATCACTCTCATCTTTTGTTGATTTGAGAGCAACTCCAACGTTTTTCTTCTTCTCCGTCTCTTTCTTTGGTTCGTCTCTTTTCTCGAGGTCTCTCTCTTCTTTAAGCATCATTTCATGTGTAAGGAGATAGGCAATAAGCTCATCGAGATTCAAGGATTTTAAGTTCTTAGCCTCGATGATCGTCGTCTTCTTTGATTGCCAAACTTTTGGAAGAGAGTAAACTAACTTCCTTACAAGCTTGTCATTTGGAATAATTTCTCCATATGATTTGAGACTATTGATAATCGTGGATAATCTATTAGTCATAGCTTTGACATCTTTATCCGGTTTCATCCTGAAATTTTCATAGTTATGAGTTAGAAGACTAATTTTAGATTTTTTTACCTCGTTTGTGCCTTCATGAGTGACTTATAGTTTGTCTCATATTTCTTTGGCGGTTGTACAATATGAAACTCTCTCGTATTCATCCGATCCAAGAGCACAAAAGATAATATGGATGGCTTTGGAGTTGAGCTGGAACATTCTTGTCTCTCCTTCACTCCATAATCTTGGATGGGTGGAAGGCTTGATGTATTTGTCTTCTATAATATTCTATGCTCCCATGTCACTTGCTTGAATAAAATACATCATCTTATTCTTCTAATAAGCATAATTATCTCCATTGAAGAAAGGAGGCTTGTTGACGGGCAATGAATCAAGAACGAAGTCAGAGTTTGAAGTGGAGATCATTAATGACTTGATTATCGATGTAACTCTTCCCGGATCAACTCAAGAGACAATTAAACTTTCAAATGAGTCAATCTCTGATACCAATTATTGAGTTAATCTATCGACGGAATAGGCCAAGAGGGGGTGAATTGGCAATAAAACTTTCGGTGGAAGCTTAGAAAATTGAAAAATATTTGCACAGCGATTTAGAGTGGTTCGACTTTCTCAACCAAAGTCTACGTCTACTACCTTAGCTATCCACACTAAAGATTTTTCTCAAATTCATTAATTTGTCTTTCTTTTGAGGACAAAGAGTAACTTTACAAATCTCTCAAGAATTATACCCCAAATTCTTGAGAACACTCTCTCCCAAAGAGAATAATACAAACTTTGCAAACTTACAAGAAAATCTTCACAAGTAAGGATGTTTGCACAATTCTATAACAAAGAAAAACACTCAAGAATAATACAATTGATCACAATAAGTGTTATTGAAAGCAAAAATGAATATTGAATGAAATAGGCTTAAAATTGTTCAAACTTGAGTTTTGATGATTTCTCTTTGATTCTCTCTTGATTCTTGATGATTGTTGTTTCTTGTTATTGATCAATGGCTTCTAAGCTTGTTTAAATACTTCTTGGATCATTTTTTAACGTTGGGGGATCAATTTTTAACATTGGGGGATCATTAATGGAGTTAATAGAGTCGTTAGTGTGTGAAAACAATTAATAAAATCAGTTGGGAGTGTATGTGCATCGATGCATAGTCAAGGTGCATCAGTGCATTAAGTGTAAAATTCAAATATTTCGACCGTTGGAAGACTTAATGCATCGATACACTAGGGGTGCATCGATGCATAAAATGCATTCGATGTTTCAAACAAGCCTGGAGTGCATCGATGCATGGTCTGTGCATCGATGCATAAAATGCATTCGATGTTTCAATAAAATCCTGAGTGCATCAATGCATGGCTATGTATCGGTGCATAAAATGCATTCGAAATAGAGTGTGCATCGATGCATAAATGAGTGCATCAGTGCATCCCTTCATAAAATTGATTTTTAGCTCGTTTTTTGTTCGAAATACTTTGTGAAAATTGTTTCAAAAATAGTTTAAGTATAAAACACAATTTTACACTTTTAGTAAGGATTAAAATTGAACTTAGAAAAACTTGGAGTAATATTTTGATATTCGAATAATTATATCGAATATACTTAGAAAAATTTTGCAAAATCTTAAAATTCATTTAACTTAATTTGTTATATTAAAATATCAAAATGTTTTCAACAAAGAGAACGTTGTTAGAGAGTTTACAAGGAGAGGGGTATTTATAGCCGAGAAGAGTTACTGTAATTATAAAAGGCGCGATACTTGCACTATACCCTTACGTGGCGTAAGGTGCGCCCCAGGAGCCGCTCTTTAACCACGTGTATCCATGTCAGCGTAAAGCGTGCTGCAGGGGGCACGTCTTACTGCATAGGATATTAAATCGGGAAATATAGTCTGAACGGTGACTGACAAAGAAAATAAGAGGGTAAAGGTGATTTATCGGGAAAAACGCCGTAAATAAAACAGCAATAACCATAATCATCTACATATGATCTGTAGAGAAAGCAACTAAATATTCTTACCTCGAATCCCTTATAGAACTTTCCAACCCCAACTAGCTTGATCGGAACCTTCCGTCTTGTTGGTTTATCAAGGAAAGCACAAATCGATACGGATGACACGCCTTTTGCTTCTAAGTGTGCAATTAGACAGGAAAAGTGCATCCTGTATCTACAATATCCTCAACCTAAGACAATATTAAATGGACTAATCTATCAGCAAATTCGGTTCTAAATCTTAATACTCTTATTAGAACGATCTTTAAGGCTTTTCTTCAGTCAGACTTCCTCTGAATCCATATAATCATCAAAATTTCAAGACCATTTATCTAGTGAAATCAAATAAACAATAAGCACTTGAACATCTACTTTCACCCAATTGGAATGGATGTGAACTGGTTAAAAGCCATTATCAATTTCTTCCAGCCAGAGTTTGAAGACTCGAAAAACTCAAATAAATCAACTTCACTTTAAAAAATATTTAAATAAAATTTGAGCTATAAATTAGAACTGTGACTAACTCCATTTTTTTTACTACAATCGATTAAATGCTCACCCCTATCTAAAAGCGCAATTCAAAATTGTGATTTGCCTATGCAGATTGCTTACCAATAGCTTGGCCCGGTATATATATATATATAAGAGGAACGGGGAATTACCAGAACGACGTGTTTGCCCTTAACGTCAGCTTCAAGTCAAGTGAAATGGAAGGAGCTCCATTACAGAGAGTATCTGAGCTATAAGACTGAGCTCGAACCAGATCAACAGAAAGAGGGAGTTGTATTCTCCTGATAAGATCTGAGAAGAAGAAGAGGGCACCGGTGGCGACTCCGACGAAGAGGGGAGGGTCGTGAACGGAGTTGAAATCACGGGTAATTTGGGAGGCGACCTGGGTTACCCGGTCCAGAATCTGGTATTGGGTCCAAAGAACCTCCTCTATGTGAGAGTATAGAGACATCTGGATGGTTTCACTTTCAACTTTTGAAGGCTATTTCCTCACGATAGAGCAATATAGAAAGTCGGCGCTTTTCTGTTTTCTTTATTCCCCATAGCTTAGGGTTAACTTCTTGTTCGCGGGAGATTCCAAGGATCAGGTCAGGTGAACTACGACCCTTGGATGGGGCTTGGTGTTAAAAGGGCGTGATATGAACCGTCGGATAAAAAAAAGAAAAGAGAAAACGTTATTCTTATGTGGTATTTATTTTTGCAGAGGTAAAAGATCTGCAATATTCGGACCACATTTACAGCAAAAGAGGTAGACCAAAATTTTGCAGTCTGCAAGAAGAAGACTGTTTATTTTTTAACGTCTACAGACTGCTAAAATAAACTGAAATATAAATAAACTAATTTTTTAAATTTAAAAGAGTTTTGCAATACTGAGATTTAAATAATTTTAGTTTTACAATACTGAAATTTAAATAATCCATACAACTACAATAATAAATATTTTTAGAAAAATAAACACCACCTTATTAATTCTAGAGAAAATAACCTCAGTGACAAAAAATGTCTTATAATATACGATTTTAACCAACTTTTTTTGGATTTGCCAAAATGACCAACTAAATCGCAATGCGATTGATAATTCGCAACGCGATCTCCAGTATCGCAAATCAGTTTCCAGATTCGCAACGCAATTCTGACTATCGCATTGCGATTTCCCAAATTCGCGTTGCGATTTTCCTAATTCGCAATGCGAATACGTAAATCGCAACGCGAATTAGGAAAATCGCAATGCGATTACGTAAATCGCAATGCGAATACGTAAATCGTAATGCGAATACGTAAATCGCAATGCGAATCTGACTATCGCAATGCGATTTACATAGTGTCATTCGTATCCAACGCGTATTTTTTTCCAAATTCCAAACACGAATATATTAATATATCGGAACACTGAACTGTCCATAGTATATCCCGTAATCGCAACTCATAACCTAAAACCCTAAATCACAACTCAGTCTCATCTCCATCTCTCACTCTCTAAGGCGACATCCGTCCCTATCTCCGACGAAATCAGTCCCCATCGCCGACGATAGCAGTCTCCATCTCCGGCGAAATCATTCTCGGTCAGAAATGGAAAATCAACCAAATCAACCACCGAGGGTTAGTTTTTTTAATTATTTTTATTTTGAAAATTTTGCATTATTATTAGGTTTTTCATATTGAAATTGATGATAAGTTTACTGGTGTTTTCAATAATAGATTAACCATTTCACTTAGATTGCTTATTATATTCATTCAATTGCTGCCAATACTGCTAAACTGTTTAGTCTTTAACCCTGTGAAGTTAGTATTTGTCTTTGTTTTGTCTTTTGGTTGAAGTAATGCAATCCATTCAAGTTTCTTTCAATTTTAGTATTTGAAACCGAGAATGACTATCGCAATGCGATTCTGTCGTTGCGATTTTCATTTCGCGTTGCGATAGTCAAATTCGCGTTGCGATAGTCATTTTCGTGTTGCGATTTTCATTTTCGTGTTGCGATTTAAAGTTTTAGAAACTATTCTTCTTCTGTAAATTGAAACTTGAATGAATAGCATTACTTCAACCAAAAAACAAATACTAAATTCACAGTGTTGCAAATTTAAGTTTGAAGAATAAACTACTACTCTTTATGTTTATTGTTCATATCTTCACAGTGTAGTTTTTGGTATATCTAAATTGGTATGTTTATTGTTTTTGCAGAACTTTTATTCGGCTCAATTGACCTTAAGAAATAAAGTAAGCCTGGCCAAAATAATTGCGTCGAAGCTTTCACCTGCACAAAGAAAAATATTTGAGGATACTTGCTTCGGACCATGGCTGAAAGTACAACATCCGGGTGGAGATGCTATGTTGACCCATCTGTTTCTTCAAATCATGACTAGCGATCTACCAGAGACTATACAACGTCGTGATGAAGAGATATAGTTTGATTTTCCACTGGCGTATACGTGTTTTGGGCGGGAGGAGTTTTGCTTAATCACCGGTCTACGCTTCGGACACGATGATGTAGATCGGTACACTAGACATATTACCCGCCTATCATGGTTTTCCTGGGTTTTTCCTGAGCTGTCAACGGAGAAGTCGAATTTACACGTGGAAGACTTGACGAGATTATTGAATAAGAAAGATGGTTTTACTCGGATGGATGACGTCGATGTTGTCCAAGTATGCCTTCTAATACTTTTGCAAGCCGGCTTTTTAGGCAGAGAGGCCCGACAACCTATTCATAATGATCTAATTAAATTGGTAGAGGACCTAAATGCATGGAACCTGTTTCCGTGGGGTTCATATCTATGGAGAGCTACATGGAATAAGTTGTCGTCTGCCTTTAATGATCGGAAAAGTTTGTGTGGCGATGGTTCCAAATACACTTTCTCAGGCTTTATTTGGGCCTTTAAGGTAATAATTTTTATATAATGTTTCCAAAATTATAATTAATTCTTTAACAATTACTAATGTTTCTTATTATATTGTTTGTAGATTTGGATATTTGAGGCATTTCCCGCCATGCAGACATATGCATTAAAAACTTCTAATGATATTCCTAGGGCTATTTCCTGGAAGAGGAAACGGTCCTTGCAACAATGGGAAGATTTACTATCGTATACTACAATAAATAATGTAAGTTAACACAAATACTACCATATGTTTATAAACAAGTTATTATTACTACACGTTTAACTTTGTTTGAGCTTTTATATTGTTAGGAGGCCAACACTCCATTACAGAGGCTAACACCCACGGAAGCTGAGCTTGCCACTGATTGGTGGCAAGCTAGTAAGCTTTTTTTTGATGGAACGGATGATGAGCAGCCACCACTTCGAGAGCCATCACCTCACCCAGAGCCATCACCTGATCGACCCGAATATACACCTCCACAATGAGAGTCATCACCTATTTTGTCACATCATCGAGCCTCTTCTCCACCATCACCTCATGATAGGCGACCGGCAAAGATGCCACGACGTTTATCTCCCTGTTCTCCACCTCCACGGGATGAGTTAGGGGAGTTACGTAATGAGGTCAATGCCTTGCGTGAGGAGGTCGGTACTTTACGCGATGACAATGGTGCATGGCGTGTTGAGGTGTCTACTTTACGTGGTGAGGTATCAGCTCCACGTGAGATTGTAGCATCGTTGTAAAACGAGGTTCATACTCTACGCAACTAGGTAAGTTTAATATTTTTCATATTTAACTTGATGATAAATTTACTCGTAATTGCACTTAGATTGCTTAGTAAATTCATTCGGTTGCTGCCAATACTGTTTAATTGTTTATTCTTTAACCCTGTGAAGTTAGTATTTATTTTTGGTTATCTTTTGGTTGAAGTAATGGAATCCATTCAAGTTTCAATTTGCAGAAGAAGAATAGTTTACTATCACAATGCGAAAATGACTATCGCAACGAGAGAATCGCAATGCGAAATGAAAATCGCAACAACAAAATTGCAATGCGAAAATGACTATCGCAATGCGAAAATGACTATCATAATGCGAAAATGACTATCGCAATGCGAAAATCACTATCACAATGCGAAAATGACTATCGCAATGCGAATTTGGCTATCGCAACAAAAGAATCGCAATGCGAAATGAAAATCGCATTGCGATTCTCTCGTTACGATAGGCAAATTCGCATTACGATAGTCATTTTCGCGTTGCGATTTTGTTGATGCGATTTTCATTTCGCATTGCGATTCTCTCGTTGCGATAGTCATTTTCGCGTTGCGATTTTAAGTTTCAGATTCTATTATTCTTCTGCAAATTGAAACTTGAATGAATTGCATTACTTTAACCAAAAGACAAATACTAACTTCACAGTGTTGAAAATTTAAGTTTCAAGAATAAACTACTACTCTTTATGTTGTCATTGAACATGCACTAAACATATATGTTGTCATTTTAAATGTTTATATAAGTGTTTACTTCTGGAATGTTATCTGATGCATTTTGTGAACAATGATATAATAATGACTTGGGTGAATACCGTGCAAGTTTGAAATATATTTGTCTTTGTTTTCACTGTTTAATATCATGTCTGTTTATTTACTGACTTATGTATTAATTTATTTTTAGTGGCCCGCTAAGGTGGATGCTCTACGTCGGGTTTTTCTTGCAAGACGGAGTTCACGCATCAGACGGCGTGCACGTGCCATTATGTCTCCGTTCACCCCAATAGTGTGAAGAATCCGTAAGAAAAAGTCCGACTCACCTGTCATCGTTCAAGAGGCCTCCCCTATCGTTCAAGAGGCCCCTATCATCCCTCAAGAGTCTCCTCCCACCGTTCAAGAGGCCACTGTCATCGTTGAAGAGGTCTCTCCCAACATTCTAGAGCCCGATTCACATGGCGTAATATATCGAATTATTGAGAAGCCCCCTCACGTGCCGGACATGATGGATGACTGTTGGCTTTCGTATAAGTTACCGGCCAGTACCATTCCGGCAGATGAAGTGGAGAGGAAACAACTACCGGAAACAATTCTGGATAATACCCTTTGGGCTAAGACCGCAGTTGATTTTTATCTACATGAGCGGAGCCAAGGGTGTTACGTTGACATATACAAACTCAACGATGATATGCATTTGTTGATTAAACGATCTTGGTGGGGTGTATTATTAGGGGTTGAAGACAACGGCTATTTCGATGGGGGGTAAGTCTTATATTTCTTCTTATATTTCAGTTTGATTAATTTTTTTTTTAAAATTTATGTAATTCACTAAAATATGTCTTTTTTTGTAAAACAGCATATTGATTCATGGGTGACACGTCTTCTAATTGTAAGGAAATTGAAGAAAAATATAAAAAAAACGCGATATACAATTATACCGACGTCTTTTCACGTAGTTCACTTGAAGAATCAACGACATGAATCATATGTGTTGGCTAATGGACAAGCTAAACTTTATCCTGCATGGTGGGAGGTCGATAAGGTTAGTATATTTGTTTAAATATTTTAAAGGTGTTCATAAATAAGTGCGCAATTTGAATTATTACATTTCGATGCAGGTGTTTATCCCTGATTTGGACCGTACTCATTGGCTTCTCGTCGAGCTTCAGCTCTCATCCCTAAAGACAATAGTATATGACATCATGATAAATTACATATCATTGTCTGATTTGAGAGATATTATTAAGGGATGGAGCTCTCATTTGGCTAAATTCTTGGATGCAATTAATTATTGGACTAAGTCTGAAAACAAGAAGCCAAAGAAGTTCAATGTTACAGTTATCAGAGACGAGACTGCGCCACAACAAACGAAGGAAGCCAGAGGGGATTGTAGTCCTCTCGTATGCATGTGCTTGGAGCGTTTGACGACAGGAAGTACATATTTTCTACCTCCCACCGATAGATATAGAGGTACAGTAGGCTTGTGGTTACGGCATTTTATGGCTAGAGCAATATATGCGAGACGATGTCTACCTGCATCCGCGTTATGAAAGTGTCCATAAACAATTTGTAAGTCAAATGCAAGTGTTGTTAAACATATATACTCTTTTTGGTTTTAAAATGTTTGGTTAAGTAGCTAGAATTCAATAATTTGTTGTTTGTAGGTTTTAGATGTGTAGAAAGTGTTGTTGATTCAATGTTTGGTTTCTGCAGGTTAATCCTGAAGTGAGCTGCGTGAAATGGATGTATGGGGTGCAAATGTTGATTCAATAATTGATGAGGAAATAATTCATTATTATTTTTTGATTGTTTAATTGATTTGTAAAAGATGATTTGTAAATGTTGATTTGTTTAATTGATGTGTACATAATTATTAGTTGTGCTTGTTTAATTGATTGAAATGTAATAGTTGATTTGTTGATTTCAATCTGCATTTTGTTGAATGCAAAACAGACTATCGCAACGCGGAAATGACTATCGCAACGAGAGAATCGCAATGCGAAATGAAAATCACAATGAGTGAATCGCAATGCGAAAATGAAAATCGCAACGCGAAATTAGTTTCGCGTTGCGATTTTCATTTTCGCATTGCGATTCACTCGTTGCGATTTTCATTTCGCATTGCGATTCTCTCGTTGCGATAGTCATTTCCGCGTTACGATAGTCATTTCCGTGTTGCGATAGTCATATTCGCGTTGCGATTTCCACGTTGCGATAGTCAAATGAATGTCTAATAAGTGATAACAACTGAACATATAATAGCAATGTTCAAACTCAAGTTACTAATACATGCCTAACTGAAAATGTTAAAAGTTCACACATAATATACACATAATATAACGTTTGCATTTAAAAATCACCTAAGTTAACAATCCCAAAAGGTAAAGCCGGTTGTGATTGGGATTTTGATAAGGATCCATATTTTGGTAGAGGAAAAGATGATTGTGATGGCACTGGTGATCCACATGTCAACCTTGTATGACCACTTTCCTTGCACCGACTACATGTCGATCTCTTATTCTCTTCACCCTTAGACGGTATACGATCATGACTTTTTGGTCGGCCAGGTAGCCTTCTGTCCATGGCTGGTGGCAAAACTGTTTGTAAGTCATCTGGTATGTCCCACTCAGAAGGATGTGGAATAGGGTAGACAATCTCGCCATAAGTCTGTCGATATACTTCTGTAGTGTAGCAATCCATAGCGTATGTGCTTGAATCATCTTGGTTTAGATGAAGAGAAACTTTTATAACATGGCCACACGGATAACCAAATGTTTGCCATTTCATACAACTACACGTCTTTGCATTTAGACCGACAAGCCCATTTAAGTTATTATCCAGTACTTCAAACAAAGTGTTTGAACATGGTTCAACTCTCCATGACATTGACTTCACAACACGTTTCGTTATCTTTTTTTTCAGTCCATGGTGTAACACGACGTTCCAATGTCCTATAAATTTAAATAAATAACACTTAGTAAAATATATAATAAGTTACGAATTTAAAGAAATAATACCTGCATGGTTTCTTTTCTTGTAGTACCACTGTTGAATAGAGGCTCGAAAATACTCCATTAAATAGTAATGGGTAATTTCCGGGAATGACGAATTAGAGCGTTGATTGATTCTGCACTATTAGACGTCATGAAACCATATCTTGCTCCAAGTTGATGTACTCTTGACCATCTTTCAAACCCGACATCTTCTAGTGTTTGAGCACACTGAGGCAAAACACGTCTTAAATAGTTTATATGCTTATTAAAATCCAATTCCCGATAAGCTTTTACAGCCTTCCAGTATGTCTATTTGTGATTTTTTATACCAGCAGACCTTGATTTTAGATTTATATACAAATGAACACCACAAAGTCCATGAAAAGCATCTGGGAAACACCTTCTAACAGCTTTGTCAATTGAGTTTGCCCTATCGGATATGATTGTCAGATTGCTAATAGGACCTATGCAATCCCTAAGATGCCCCATAAACCATATCCATGAATCAGAGGTTTCATATTTGCCAACCCCGTAAGCTATTGGTAGTATCCCATTGTTAGCATCCATGGCTACTGCTAATAAGTTTACTCCAAGGTATCGACCTTTTAAATGTGCTCCGTCAACTATAATAATTGGGCTCATGCAATTAATAAACGAACGAATCTACAAAATCATATACACAAGAAATATAATCATTTAAATGTGAAATACACGTAACTAACAAAAATGAGTCAACAAAATTATATTGATTTACTAACCGTAGCACCAATGGCGATAAACAGAAACTCAAAGCGTCTATCTCTATCTGTTTTGATATGAGTTACCGACCCAGGATTTTTCAGCTTTAAATTGTGACAATAAGCCGGCAGTTGGGCAAATGATGCTTCTGGTGACCCCCTCAACAATTCCAAGGCATAACATTTGGCTCTCCAAGCTTGAGAATATGAGATACTAATCTTGAACCGAGCATTCATGTCAGTCATAATTTCATGTCACCGATATACCCTGCCATTCAAAAACATTAACTCAGCCAGAAAACCACCCAACACCTTTTTGTTTGCCTGTCTATGGTGAGGAAAAACTTGGGTTCTTGAACACGTATGTTTATCAATAAAAGTCCTAACTTGAAACATTTCGCAATCTTTTATCCTCTTTGCAATCATACGTCACGTACAGTTTTTGTCAATCATATTCCTTGTTTCGAAACGATCTTTGCTTGATTTGTTAACTTTTAGTTGATAGCCATCTTCCACACATTTCGTATACAAATCTATCTTCAAGTCTTCCTTTGTATCAAAACAATCATCTTTCTTGATACGAATAATTTTTGTGTAACAATCAACTGCTATCTTTACTAACTCTTCTTCCGGTATATGAAGTAATTACGGCATATTCCAGTTATACTCCCGTGGCATTTTCTTCGGGGACTTTTCTTTGGGGATTTCTTCTTCTTCTTCTTCTTCAGTGTTATATGAATTACAGAATGGATGTTCAACATGTTCATTTACAGTCGTAACTTCCTCCTCATTATCATCAACAACATCTTCCTCGTCAACGGCTGTTTCATCATCAAAATTCGGGTATTGACCAATATCAAAATCATTACACGCAGGGTCTGTTTCTTCTTCTGAAAAATCATCAAAATCCGAGTATTGACCAAGATCAAAGTCCGGGTATTGACCAAGATCAAATTTCGAATACTGACTAGTACTCACAATTTTTTCTGTTGGCTCATCATCGTCTAACTGGTCAATACGAAAACCGGAATTTGGTGCTGAAAGTTGATTGGGATTTGGATTAGGGAAAGGTTGTGGGTTTTGAGATTGTGTTTGGTATTGGAAATGTGGTGAAACAATATTTGCTTGGTGATGAAATTGTGGTGGAACCATTAAATTTTGAGCACCATAAACTGGGGTTGAAAAACTTAGTTGATTACTACCCGCTACTGACCCAACTTCACTACTTCTAGGTTCAACAACATACAATGTAACATCATCACTTGAAACACTAATGTAAGCAATGAATAGTTCAACATCTTCATTGTCGGTTAACAAATAAACTTTACCATTTCTCTGATAAGATAGCCTAAATCCACTTAGGGGCTCTAAATTCAATTTATTTGTAACACGTAACATTAGAGTTTCATAAGTTAACTTTTTTAATGACAGTTTTAGTTGAAGATTCATGGGTAAAGACATATTTTGTAAAACACCATGAACATTCTCTCATGACCCTCCAAAACACAAATCTATCCAAACATGATCAACATTAGATGATTTCATTATTGTGAATTAATTTACTAAACAAACGAGCTGCGAAACTAAAACCTGTTGCCGGATGGAAAAGGATGTCGTTGGATATAGGAACGGATGTCGCCGGAGAGAGTGATAGATGGAGATGGAATGAGTTGTGATTTAGGGATTTAGGTTATGAGTTGCTGCTGCTGCGTAGTTATATACCCAAAACATTTGTGTTGCGAAACTAAAACCTGTTGCGAATTCAGAAATCGAGTTGCGAATTTGGAAAATCGCAATGCGATAGTCAGAATCGCGTTGCGAATCTGGAAACTGATTTGCGATACCGGAGATCGCGTTGCGAATTATCGATCGCATTACGATTTAGTTGGTCATTTTGGCAAATCCAAAAAAAGTTGGTTAAAATCGTATATTATAAGGCATCTTTGGCCACTAAGGTTATTTTCTCTTAATTCTATTATAAGTCTCACATAATTATATGTATTATTAGTTTTCTAAGTTTTATAGAATAAAATTTATAAATGATCATTAAATTATATGATTTTTTTAAACATTAAATTATCTAAAGTTATATAATAATATTAAATTTTGAATTTTATTATCATATGTAGGGTTGTAAATGAGACGTGACATATCGCGAGCTACTCGAGATTGACTCGATCAAGGCTCGATGAATACTTGGATCGAATGGACTCGACTCGAGCTCGACTCGAGCTCGACTCGAGTTCTTAACGAGCCGAAACAAGCTACTCGATATTCTATTCGAAAAGCTCGTGAGCAGCTCGAAAATATAATATATTAAGATTTTATTTTTTTAGAAATAAATTATTAATAATATTAATATTTATGTATTAATTTTTTTATAAAAAAAAATACAGTAAAATTTCTTGTATTTAAGGTTCATGTTCGAGTTTGAGGTTTCAATCGAGTTAAGTTTAATAATTTTTTTTCATTTCAAGCCTTTTCGAGCTGGTCACGAGCTTCAGTTTAAGATTTCGAGTTCGAGTCGAGCTTGAAAATTTTAAGCTCGCGAGTTTTCGAGTCGAGTCGAGCTCAGCAATACTCGAGCTCGACTCGGCTCGTTTACACCCCTAATCATATGGCACAACAACATTAATTATCATTAAACTATTATTAATTAATGAATCATACACCTCTCTTTTTTTAAACATTAATTATCATTAAACTATTATTAAATATGCAATTATGTAATACTTTTAATTTTTTAAATATATATTTTCATAATTTATTTTTATAATTATATGATATTTTTAGAAAATATTTAAACTTAAATCTAATAAAATATTATATTTAAACTTAAATAAAAATAAATATAAAATTTTAATAATATATAAAATAATTTATATGATATAAAATTAAATATCTATAACATAATATTAAAAATTAATATTTAATTTATTTAAAAAATTAATATTAAAATTAATATCTATAATATAATATTAAAAAATTAATATTTAATTTATTTAAAAAATTAATATTAAAATTAATATCTATAATATAAAATTAAATATAAAACTTCTTTGAAGAGGTTAGAAGATATCTGTAGACATAAGGTCACGTTTGCACCGCGCAGACCACGCGCAGACGTTAGAAGAGCTTTTGTCTTCTAAAAAACAAACGGTCTGCGAAGCTCAATGTCTGCGCGTGGTATGCGCGGCGCAGACATAAGAGCTTTGAAGACCTTACACAGTGAAAACAAACACCACCTTAAACACGGTCCTCGAAAAAGCGCTTTGTTCATATTTGTCGGGTAAATTACAATTTCGTCACTTAACTATACTTTCACTCTTATTTTACTCACTAAAGGTTTAACAAATTTTAATTTAATTATTAAACTTTTGAATTGTCCTTATTTTGATCACTTGATAATTAAACAATTAACGACTTTATGATGTGTAATGTGACATCAAAATGACATTGGTTTTAAAAATTAATTTTATATCAATACAATATCCTTTTAAAGTCGTATAAAATTATGTTTTTACTCTTTATTTTCTATTCCTCTTATTTTTTCTCATTTTCTCAAAATTCGACCATCACTCATCATGACTAGTCACTGTCGATAGTTATTAATGGTGATGAGACTCGAAATTTTCATCAAACTCATTTTTTCATCTTCAATGTGAATCAATATTTATTCAATAAAAAATATCTCAAACTCTATAAATCTATCGTTAAACGCTTCAATTTCTTATTTTATTTATCTTTATCATTCAATGTTGAATTACATCGAATATAAAATATGGACTCTTCATTGTCTCCTTTATCCCCACACACATTGTTAAAAAATTGCTCTACCTAAGTATGGGCATGGAACTCGAATCCGACGGACTCTGACTCTACCATATGGGGATTTTTTTTAAAAAAATTCGGGTTTGAGTATGGTCGGGTTTTTTTTAATATGATGTTCGGGTCGAGTCGGGTTCGAGTTTAGGGTGAAAAATACTCGACCGATCCAACCCGAAAAAATATATAATTTTACCTTATATATTTAGTAATAATTACAATAATACCCTTCTCTATATATTTTTTTATTATTTCGGGTTGAGTCAAATCGAATTTTTAAGTTATATATCAGGTCGAGTCGGGTGAAAAATTGTTTTGGTCGAGTAGAGTCGGGTCTCGGATGGAGGACTCCTTATTCTCGGGTCGAATCGAGTGGACAAAAAACTTGACTCAACCCGACCCATGCTCATCCCTAGCTCTATCTCTCAATTCACACCCACTTTTTTAAAATAATATATTATATTCAAAACTAATCAATGCAAAGTTCATTAAACAATTTAGATTTAATTATTCATAAAAATTATGATGAATTATGCACTTGGTACCTAAATTATCAGTTTTGATCCATTTTAGTATCTAAACTTTTAATTTTTTCAAAACAATACTTAATGTTTAATTTTTATTTCATTTTAGTACCCACTATTAAAAACTTAATGCATTAAGTACTTAAACTGATAGTTTAGGTACTAAGCATGTAATTTACCCTAAAACTAAACATGATAAATGGCTATTAAATGCAAAATAACGATGAACTATTAATATATATTAATAATTTCTGACACAATTTTTTTTTATTAATCTAGGATTCTTATAAGTGCTGATATATGTTTTAAACACTCTCAATTATTTGAAAATGAATGTTCAAATATCCTGGAATCTCTAGTGTTCGAACATGATATCTCTAAATAAAATAATCATTCTTTTTTTGGTACAATAACAATCATTTCTTAAATCACTAAATTAACTTAATGCTAGTTAAACATAATTAAATATTAATAATTTTAATATGTTAATTATTTAAATATAAAATATGCCCAAGCTTGAAATTCCATGTGATCCCCTTGTATATAGGGATGGAAACAGGTCTGGTTAGGATCGAGTTTTCGGTCAAACCGACCTGATCCGAAAATATGTATCATCCATCCGAATGCAATCTAATCTGAAAATTTTTTAACCTCCTCCTGACTCGAAAAATATATACTCTTCACCTGAATTTGACCTGACCCGATAAAAAAATTAAGATTTAATTAAAAATAATAATAAGTTTTAAAGAAAATTTCATTATTATCCTCATGTTGGGTCGGGTCGAAATATTTTCACTCTCCATACAAACTTGACTTAGCCCCTTAAAAAATTCGATCCGACCTAACCCGAGCCAATTTTCTCTTAAGAAAAGTTAATGGGTTCGGTAGGTCAGAATCATCAGATTCGGATTAAATTTTCATCCCTACTTGTACATTTCTTTTAAAACTTTAATTAGAAAAAAATGCGTGTTCTTTACAAAGCCCAAAGCCCAGTTTCTTTCTTTCTCGGTTTCAGGCCCAATGTCATTCCTTTTAAAAGTTTCTTCCTTTCCACCAACAAATCCGAATAATCCAGATCAGAAACCAAAGTTTCCCCACGAAATCTCTCTACTTTCCCCCCTCGATGGACTCTCTCCAAGCCACTTATAAAGACGATTACAACGAAGAAACAGCCCCCCAACCATCTCCGGTCACCGGCGAACCTCTAAAAGACACTCTTCTCCAAGCCGACGCCGAGCCCATTAAGGAAACCGAAACCCCAAACGGCATCAGCGCTACCAAGCCCGAAACCACCCAGCCTGCGGTGGCTTCATCGGATTCTCTCTCTGAAGAAGATCCTACCACCACCACCACGACTGCTTCCGACGACACCCAAAATCCACTTAAAGTTCCTCGAAACTACGACGAATTCGAGAATGACGAAGAAGAACCCCAACCCAAAAAGCAAAAGCAGCTATCGTCTTTAACAGCTGCTCCTCAGTACTCACATTCAGTCCCCGCAATCAGCGATGATAACCCCACCAACGTTGTCGTCGAAAACAGTAATAACAACGGCAATGCCCCGTCAAATCCTTCCCCTTCTACAAAAGCGAAGGCAACAAAGAAGTCTAAGAAGAAAAACAATAATGTTTGGGTGACTAAAACGTCGAGGAAAGGGAAAAAGAAGAGCAAAGTGAATAGCCAGAATGCTGGGAATGGGGAGGAACCGGTTTTGATCGCTCCTGTTCCGAGATTCCCTGATAAAGGGGACGATACCCCTGATATGAAAATATGTCTTTCCAAGGTTTATAAAGCCGAAAAAGTGGAGTTAACTGAGGATAGGATGAGTGCAGGTAGCACGAAGGGGTATAGAATGGTTAGAGCTACGAGAGGGGTGGTGGAGGGAGCTTGGTACTTTGAAATCAAGTTGGTGAAGTTGGGGGAGACCGGGCATACGCGGCTCGGGTGGTCTACCGATAAAGGGGACTTGCAGGCGCCGGTCGGGTACGATGGCAATAGCTTTGGATATAGAGATATTGATGGGAGTAAGGTGCATAAAGCTTTGCGAGAGAAGTATGGAGAAGAAGGGTATAAAGAAGGGGATGTTATAGGGTTTTATATAAATTTACCTGAAGGAGGGTCTTACGCTCCCAAGCCCCCTCATTTGGTTTGGTATAAAGGGCAGAGGTATGTGCAGGCCCCCGATGCAAAAGAGGAGCCACCTAAAGTGATTCCTGGTGAGTTTCTACTGCTATTCTGATTAAAGCTTATTCTTTGTGCACTGGATTTGAATGAACTAAATTGGATATGATTGCTGGTTTTATGCTTATTTCTTTATGTTTTCGGTTAATAACGTCTTTATGCTTATTTCTACTGCTATGTATTCTCTAGTTTGGTAATATCTCAGAGAAGAAAGCGCCATGTACTTATGTGGGTGATGTTTAATAAAAATAAATCAAACACGCTGCATCTTCTAGGATGGTACTTTCAAATTTGATGTTTTAAAGAGGTCAGAAAATAACGTGTTCCCAGCCACACTATGCTTTTGTGCATTCATTAAATTTTGCTCTTTTTCATTGATTGTCTTTATGGTTTTGAATCAATTTCTTTCTAATTTTCTTTCAAGCTGGAACTATTTTGGTTGCCTTAAAATCGGATAGTTTTGAGAGTAGTAACTAATATGATCAACGACAACTGGAGTATGCTAACGATTTAAGATATATTCTTTTAATCAATTTTATAAATTAGTGCAAGGACTATCAAAAATCATTACATGCTTGTGGTATAGGGCTGTTATAAAAGTGCTTTATTTGAAAGGATTTATTGGTAATGGTGGTTACCGTCCAGAGTTTCTTTTATTCTGCGTGACAGTTCTTGGTTATGGTGCTGTTGATTTCTTAAAGTGTCCAAGGAGGAGATGGATGATTAGATAATAAAGCAGTTACATTGAATTGTTAAAATTCGGTTAAACCTTACCCATCATGCTCAAATTCTTCTAATAATGCTAGTCTTCCCTCATTCCCAGTGTTTCACTAGTTCTTTCTGTAACTCTCATGGTTTTAAAATAGACTGTTTACAATATGCTTTGATGATGTTCTCATTAAACTATTTTCATGACCAAACTGTAGGCCTTTGCTTATCATGAAAAGATATTGCAAGCCACGGGTCCTTTAAGCAGTACCCTGAGAAGTGACATAGTAAAGCTTTCTACAGTGCAAATTTCATGGCTTGTATTTATATGATTCTGTTGGACTTTGCAGTACCCACCATCGCTTAAATTTTGTGGAAAAGTTGTATAAAATTATCTTGTTAGAACACAATGAACCCTGAGATTTGGACAGTTAGTTAGGCCCTTATTAAATGAAAAAGATATAGCAAGATACGAGTCCTTTTAGTGTGCTTCTGAGTAGTGACATATAGAACCTTTGGACAATGCAATTTTACAGCTTGCATTTTTATAATTCAGTTGGCTTTGCAGTATCTAACGCAAAAATAAACAATGTGTTAGATTTGAACAAAAGTTTCTGATTAGAATACATTCAACTCTGTTGCATGATTTTGGTCAAATATTTCGATTCTGGCTTCTCTATGGTCATTGCTTGAGTGATAATTTCTCTCTTTTTGGCCGGCATATCATAATGGGTAAAACTTAGAACTCTAATTATAAAGTCTACCTACCCAGAAGCTACCTGGGCCTATCTGATTGGATGTGCTATGTTTTGCCGGTTAAACCTGTTCACGGTAATATCTAAAGCATTTATAAAAAATGGATTGTTTGTTCAAACCTGGCTGTTTAGACAGGCCATTGGAAAGGCTTTAAAGTAGACTAGCTGTGAATCCTAGTCATGCATTATTATCAACTAATTGCCATTGAAATGACTATATATTCTGTGTTTGATGAGGACTTTGTTTAGAATATTTACAATTAGCTGGAAATACTGCTTTTCATGTAATATTCTTGATTTTCCATAATTAATGTTGATAAATGTTGACTTTCCTGCAGGAAGTGAAATTTCTTTTTTCAAAAATGGTGTATGCCAAGGAGTTGCTTTCAAGGATTTGTTTGGCGGTCGTTACTATCCTGCTGCTTCAATGTACACCCTTCCAAATCAACCAAACTGTGTGGTGAAGTTCAACTTCGGCCCCAACTTTGAATGCTACCCGGAGGAATTTGGTGGACGTCCACTTCCTAGACCCATGGTTGAAGTTCCTTATCATGGGTTTGACAACCAAGTGGAAAACGGTGTAGCCAATGAGAAGAAACAGTAGTGAGCTTGAATCAGAGACTAACATCATTCTAAAATACCTACTAATTTGAAGGACTGTTTTATATTTGTAATTTTAATTATTTACTCTTGAAATTAGGTCTGCTGAGTTGATTGATTAGTTCTGTAAACTCTGACTTGTCTTTAAAGACGAGAGAAAGTTCGGTTTCCGAATACATGATCAATTTCTTAGATGTCATTTATTTTACTTTTGTCTCGTGTGTATATCTTGATATGATTCTTTAATTATTTTGAATGCTCTTTTTGTGATTTAGTTCCTTCCGCAGACCGCTTGAATGTATTGTGGTAATCTTAATTTTGCAGTTTCTACTTCATTCAGACAGGACCAGTAAAATCTCAGATATCATAGCTTGTATCTGCAACTGACTTCTTTTTGGCTTGCATTTTCAATTATAGTTTCTCAATCAGACCTGATTCACTTCGCCTTTTTCCTGTTAATAGAATGTAAGTTCTGTGTTCCGATTCTTTAAACTGAGTTAAGAAGATAGTTTGCAGCCGGAGACATAACACAGGTCTTAACAAATTGAAATGGTAACAATTATTTAGTGAAGTGGATTCCCCTTCCCTGTAAAACATTGAACTCTAACCTTTGGCTTTTACTTGTAAACCTTCTGCAGCCTGCAGGTGGTGGGAGGATAGAAGGAATTCATGGGAATTGCACTACTTATTGGAACAGTCCCCTTGCAGGTAAATTCTGATTCCAAATTAAATAGGAAAATGGTGTAAATTCCACTGGCATCAAGGAAAATGATCAAGTTGGTTGATATGGTAAAGGGTGCAAAAGCAGTAAATCAACAAAAAAAAATTGGATTATTCAATTTTATTACCCAAAGAAGCATAAATGCTACAAAAAAAAAATCACCGATCACCTAAGATATTTACATACTAATTACAAAAAATCGATCGGTTTAATCAATACCCCATGATATACAAAGTTTGGAGTTAACATAGTCAAGCTTGTTGATATTTCCCCCCCCCCCTCAATTTAATTCCTACTAATTCTTTGATACCACTAAAGATTTCAGCTGAATTCCGAGAGCAACCTTTGAAAATTTTACGGTTGCGTTCCTCCCACAAAACATAAATGTTGGCGCTCCAAGCGATTTTAAGGATAGTGGTTAAGAGTGACTTGCCTTTCCAAGAGTTACTTGGCCAAGCAACCATGTCTTCCCAGGATTGTAAAGTCTTCTTTAATCCACTAAGGTGTAGAATATTCTCTCTTAAATGAGATGTGAATTGGCATTCGAAGAACAAATGGTTTCGACTTTCCTGAATGTCGTTACAAAAAACACAAGTCCCAGAAGAAGTGATCCCCATACGTTGTAAGCGGTCACGAGTGGGAAGCCTATCTAAAATTGTCATCCAAGCTATCAAACTATGCTTGGGAATGTGGTGGGAAAACCAAATCAAAGAATGCCAAGGCATTTTGTCCCCCTTGTGTCTAATCTCCTGCCAAATTTTTTGATAGAAAGAGTTCCATTCAAGAGAATCGGATGAGCTTCTGTTCTGAGCTTGAAAATTTTGTTGAGACTCCAGCTAGTGTTTGCACTTCCTTCCATAAGCCAAAAATCAGTCTCCTTTAGAACATAAACATTTATCCAAACAACCCATAATGAACCCTCACCTGCAAGTATATTTTTAATGAGATGAATCATACATGCTCTGTTCCAGTCTTTAAGATTTTTCAATCCAAGTCCTCCCTCTGATTTCAGTTTGCAAATGTTATACCAGCTGACTCTCGTGCCTGATGCAGATTTATCAGTGCATTTCCAGAAGAAATGAGAGCAAAGCTGTTCAATTTTGCTGATTATAGAATAAGGAAGCAGTAATTGTCTGCACCAACAATTAACAATGCTGAACATCACTGCTATAATAAGTTCCAGTCTTCCTGCGTAGCTCAGAAATTTTCCAGACCAGAGAGTGAGCCTGGATTTGATACTGGTGATGAGAGGCTCACAGTCTTTTTCTGTGAGCTTTCTTGTAACTAGTGGGACTCCAAGGTATTTAACAGGCAGAAGACCAAGTTAAAAACCAGTAGCTTGCTTGATGAGCTCAATGTTGTTTGATGAAATACCAACACAGAAGAAATAGCATTTAGAAGCATTTAGATTAAGACCAGAAATTCCATAGAAGTGCTCAAGAACAGAAATGACACCTACAACAGAATTCATATTTCCATTGCAGAAGATCAGAAGGTCATCAACAAAGGATAAGTGGGTGAGACCTATTCTTTTTGCATTTAGGATGAAAGTTAAACAAGCCTTTTTCAGCAGCAATATTGAGCATTCTTGAAAGGACATTCATAGAAATAACAAAGAGAATAGGGGAAAGGGGATCTCCTTGTCTTATGCCTCTAGCTCCCTTAAAATATCCAATCAAGGTACAATTAAAAGAAATTGAGAATCTTGCATCAGTAAAACATGCTTCAACCCAATTTATGAACTTAAGAGGGAGATTTAAAGCTCTTAGCACAGAAGAGATGAATCCCCAACGGAGAGTATCAAAAGCTTTTTGAAGGTCAATCTTCAATAAGTATCTTGGTGAAATGGTTTTCCTACCATATCCTTTGACCAATTCTTGAGCAAGAAGAGTGTTGTCCACAATACTCCTTTATTTTATGAAAGCAGTTTAATTGAGAGATATTAAATCAGGAATAAAGCAAGTAAGTATCTGGACTAAGATCTTTGTGATAGCCTTATAAATAACAGTACAACAAGATATTGGTCTGAAGTCCTTGACTTTGCTGGGATTGGGAATTTTAGGAATCAAAGCCATGGTGGTTGCATTAAAAACAGGGAGCAAAGATGACTGTTGGAAAAAATATTTGATTGCTGCCACAACATCCTCACCAATAATATGCCAAGAAGATTTGAAAAATAGAGGAGTATATCCATCTGGGTCAGGGGCTTTGTCATTGCCCTGGCCAAAGATGGCTTATTCGATTTCTTGAGTGGTGACTTATTTGATAAGGCTAGATGAAATGTTAGAAGGAAAGGAGCAGTTTAGAATATCAGTCAAGAATTGGGGATCAGAGGCATTGACCTTAGGATCAGCTATCCCAATAAGGTTGGTAACGAAATATAACACTTCTGATGACATGGCATCAAAGGACTCAAGTCTATTTCCCTGGTCATCAATAAGCAGCCAAATTGTTTCCTTCTTTTTCTTAGCAGCAACATCAGAATGAAAAAATTTGGAGCATTTATCACATTCTTTAATCCATTGCACCTTGGCTTTTTGTTTCAAAAAAACTAACTCAGCTTCTTCTAAATTATGCAGTTCTTTTTTTGGATATGAAGCTCTTTGTCAATTGAATTTTCTCCCTTCAAAGAGAGAAGTTGCTGATGTTTCAATTCTAATCTCTTATTTTTAACCCGAGAAGAGATGTCACAAAAACAGGAAGAGTTAAGTTTCTTTAGGCAGGATTTGAGATGCTTAAGTTTAAGGAACAAAATCTTCATAGGATTTCCTTGAAAGGAATTTTGCCAAGAATGCTCAACCTCTCTCAAAAAGTTAGGATGAAAGGTCCAGAAATTAAAAAATTTAAAAGGTTTGGGTCTATTTGTGGGATTGTCTTTAGAAAATCAGACTAATGTCATGCAGTGATCCGAGACTCCAAGGGGAAGAAATTCTACAAAAGAGCTTTGAAAAAAAGTAGCCCAAGTGGAGTTAATAAGAACTCTGTCAAGCTTTCTTACAAGATAAGCTTCAGTTTACTTGTTGCTCCAAGTGAATAAAGATCCAAAGAAAAGATGATCATGAAGGTCAAGATCCTGAGTTAAATCTTGGAAATCTTTCATTTCAGGAGTGGAAAAGGGACAAAGGAGCTCATGGTCTGAGCTTTCATTGGGATGTCGAATGATGTTAAAATCACCTCCAAGAATCTAAGGGAGGTGTCATATGGTTCTTTCCAGTTCTTGAAGTTGCTGCCAAAGCTATCTTCGAGTAATATTATCATTACTTCCATATACCGCTAATAAAACAAAAGACTGACATGTGAATTTTCCTTTTACAAAAATAATCTGGTCAGAGACTTGAATTGTAGTTAACTCTATATTCTTCTTCCAAAGGATCCAAATTCTTCGGTTGTTTGCAAAGTCGTAATTGGAGCTAACATTCCAGTTGACTAATTTAGAGTGAAAGATGTCCTTAGATTTATCTGCTTTAACTCTTGTCTCTAGCAAACAAAGAATGTCCACATTGTTCTGAGTAGCCCTAAGTAGCACATTGTCTTGTTTTAGAGGATGACTGAATCCTCTAATGTTCCAGAAACTAACAATCATTGAGAAAGTGGTTTCAGTGGGGTTTTCTCCTCCCCAACTGTGGAACTTTTAGTTTCATTCAATTTATCTTTCTTATTCTGTTTAAGATCTTTTACTAATTCAACCACTCCCTTGAAGCAATTCTATTTTTTCTTTGAGGACGATCTTGGTTAGGAGGGACTTCATCTATAGAACTGAGTATCTCAAATCTATTACTAGAACCAACAAAAGCAGTCTTATCCTTGGAAGGCCTTCCTCTGCCACGTTTATGTACTAAAGAACCATTTTCAGATTGTGAAGGATGATCAGAAGAAATATGCTGACTTTCAAGAGTTGAATCAGTTTGAAGTTCCTCAAGGTTTTGACAGCTTTGTTCAGTGCCAGAAACATTCACATGATGCTTATCAATAGGATCAGTGATAGGAAAAACATATTCTGAAGGCAAGACAATTTGTTCAGAGTTTGATGGTTCAGAAGAATTAACAGCACCTTTAGGAATTTCCTTTGGAAGTGATTCAGAAGTGACATAGTTTTGAGGAAGTTAAACTTCTCCATGAGTGGAGTTGGAGCTAGAGGCTTCTTTTTTCTTCCAAACTTGATTAGAGGCTGGAATTACATTATGATTGACCAAACAGTTTTTATCATTATGACTAAAGACCTTGCATTTCCTACATCTAGGAGAAAGCCAAGGTATTTCAACATAAACAGAGGTTGACTGACCATTTTGTAGAACAACTTCAATGTCTTTGGGGATTTCATCATTCACATCAATTTCAACACACACCTTAGTGAATTCAAGCCTAGTTTTTGAAGCTGTAACAGAGTCCATTGAGATGGGAATCCCTATACAACTTAAGCCTACTTGAGTGAATAATTCTAGTGGTACATTGTACAGATGAACCCAAATTGGGATTTTAGAAAGATCGAAGTTTAGGCGTTTTAAGCTAGGTTCCCATTTCCTTAAGATCAACGGTTTATTAAGTATATGCCATGGTTCATTTTCTAGGACCCATTCTCTAGTAGAATCAGAAGCAAAAGAGAAGATATAGAGATTGGGTCCTGCTAGACTGACCTGAACCCGAGAGCCTTGAAGAGCCTTTGTCCATAGATTATCAACAATACGTTGCATTGTTGTGAAATTTGGTGTTGGACCAAGGAATTTCCCCACTAGTGATAACTTCCATTCTGAAATTCTAGCTTCCAGTATCTCAACAGGGGGTGATCGTCGGAACTCCATCTTTGAATTTCGAAGGAAAGAAATTTAGGTTATGGCCTGAGGAACTCTCAAATAATTTTCTCCAGTCCATCGATCGTTTTGAAAGAGCTGAGAGAGAGCCAAGGTAGAGGGAGCTAAAGATAAAGTATACCACCAAAGGCTTTGTAACCGAGAACGTGAGAAGAAAAGACCACCGGAGACACGACGAAATCTCGGAATCCGTTAGGCCTGCTAACGTGCACCCAGAGAAAAACCACTATCGTGCGCCCCGAAAAAGTTATAGAGTTAAATCAACAAAATTAGGGTAGTAAAACAAGTACAAAGAAGTTAAAATACTAGAAAATGTAGGGTTATTGACGTGGGAGCTTAATTTCAAAATATTTTATTTTATTATTCTGTTTTTAGTTAAGATATTTTGGAACAATTAGAGTATTAGCTTTCTCGAGGATTTAGGGTAAGAAAAAACTTTTACTTGCAGGAAAAGTAACTTTGTTTACAAAGAAGTCTATTATAGGTAATCTGTAATATATTTGCAGCTCTTTCTATCTTATTATTATCTTTGAAAAAACTTCTCGATGCAATTGGTATCTAAATGAAATTACAATTTCCCATCAGGAAAAAAAATCTTTGAAAACCACTAAGTTTTCTAGAGTGCCATCTTTCATATTCATTATTCAGCCTTAATTGTTTTGGTTGCTGATGTTTTTTTCTTCTTAACCACATCAATATTACAGGTTTCCGTCTTGTTATTAAATGATATGCTTGATCGATTTGCTAGTTTTAAGGTGTTTCCAAAGACAGACTTGAAAAGCAAATACCAACTTAGGTTGAGAGGTGAAGATGAATCGAAGATGACGCGTTCAAGGCTCCTAATGGTCTTTATGAGTGGTTAGCGGTGCCAGTTGGCCTTTCTAATGCGCCGACCACTTTTATGCGGGTTATGAATGAGGTACTTAGGGAGATAAAAGGCCATGAGTTAGTTGCAGATCAACATATTTGACAAAAATTGTACAATGATGTGGAGAAATTGGTGAAAAGGTGTTCATCTTGTCAATTCGATAAGGGAAATGCACAAAATAGGAGGTTATAGACCCCACTACCTATTTCATAGATGCCATGGGCTTATTTGAGCATGTGTTTTGTGTTAAGATTACAAAAGGCAACAAATTATTATGATTCAATCTTTGTTTGTGGTGGATCGTATTTCAAAGACGGCGTTTTCCTTTCCTCGTTCTAGAACTTCTGATGCTATCATTTGAGTTGCTTTTAAAGGAATTGACGATGCTACATAATGTTTTTTCATCTCATGTTTTCAATAATGATGTCAAATTTCTAGGATTTCTTTTAAGGACTTTGTGGAAGAAAATGAGAACCTAATTGAAATTTTCTAGCCCAAACATATAGGCAAACAAATGCTGTTAATCAAAGCTTTGGTAATATGCTACGATATCTTTTAACCATTGAGGTCGCTCGGTTTATGCTCTTAAACATCATGCTTGAACTTGAAACTTCTATGGATAGCAACTATTCTTTTAACCGTTGAAGTCACTCGGTTTGTGTTCTTTTGTGGATGATTGGATAGGCAGGTTTTCAAGTTTAAAGCAATTCAACTTGTCAATGTCTGTATCGGATATTACCCCCTTATGGCTTAACATATAATTTTGATGACTTATTTGATCGTGACTTTTCATATGACTGCATGTTATTAGGCAACCGACAGATTCTTTTAGATATTACACGAGACAATCAAAGTTGTAGAGAAGAGTCAACGAAGCCAATAGGCTCCATCAAAAATGCATATCTGACTTCCTGCGTATGGCACATAGCAAAAAGTGCAAAAAATTCTGAAGATCTGAATATTAAAATAGTAAAATTACATTAAAGAAGTAATTAATTAGGATCTTCTATGGCTGCATCTATAAATTTTCCCTTGTTCTCCATAATGACCAAGTTACTACTGGTTTTGTTTCTGTCTAACATCAACACCGGTAGATGTAGGGTGCCGCTTGATCTTTCTTAATGCTCTTTCTGTGTTAAAGGCTTCAACCTAAAAACAACAAAAGTTTTACGGGGCCAATGGGTGAAGTTATTTGAACAACAAGCAACTTCACAAGCATAAATAAATAATTCTGGAAATTCTACAATGATAAATGAGAAAGACATAATACCCAGTCTATGTTCTGATACACATAATATCACAAAATGTCATATAGCTGCTTGTTAATAGCTAAACTTTAAGAAGTGAAACAGCTTCATTCTAGGTTGAATACCGGTAGAAGCTTTGCTAGAAAAGTAGGATTTGGTTTAACCAAATAATACGAGCCTGCCTTGTTTGGCTTTCGAATTAGTTAGGAAACATAAAAGGTTCTTAATTTTCTATTTAGAACACAGACAGCAAATAAGACATGTAAAACAAAGTTCTCTACTTTCAATTGCTAACCAAGTCCCCTCAAGTTTTGCACTTTCGGGCAACCAATCATAATTTCAAATATCCCAAACATAGATTTGTATGAATTATTAAGGTGACGAGACGAAAAGTTAAATAGCAAAGAAGACAGGTGAGTTTCGGAAAACAGTTTTGAAGAAAACAATCTTACTGCGTCTTTTATTTGCTTTGTTATACTCGCAGCCTTCGATGTAGCAAGTTGCAAGCATTTCATGATAACTCTTTGGGGGACACCTTCTCCACCGCCTTTTTGAATTGCACAAATATCACCATTTGCATTAACTGTCATAGTCATTCTTCCGCCCATAACAGCTTCCTCATTGTGAGTTGGATCTATTAGCTGAATTCATCTCATTTAAGGAGAGCAAAACTTTAGTTGTGAACCAGAAAAGTTACTAAAATGTTCTAAAATATCCTGATGAAAAATTTACTCACCAAGATGCCCTCGTTACCAAAAAATCCGAAGGTTATTGCAATTGGCAGGTGATGCACTGTCAAAGGAAGAGGCTCCCTTATCTGTCAAAATAGTAGATATTTCAATACCATAACCGGGCATTCAAATGATTTGGAATGAGAAGAATTTTCATGGGAGAGAAGAGGAAGAAGATGACAAGATAGAAGTGACATGATTAAAGTGCCATTTAAGCTCTCACTAGTTTCAAAAGAAGGTCAAAGAGATAAAGCAAGATGAATGTACCATAACAGAAGTACAGAACAATGATCCATGTCTTAAGTCGTGAATAAGTTAACAAAATTATGAGCATTGCATTAGTTATACTCTTTCCCTCTTTTACTTTATTTTAAACCTCTCCATCTTTAAGATGCTTCGAAGCTAATCAAATGGAAAATCTTAAAAGACGATCCTCTCTCTGTTTCTCTAATTATTAAACAAACTAAACAAAGGAAACTTTAATTATTCTCTCAGGCCAACCGCAGTGTCGGATACCAATATCTGGACAAGGGTATATGGATATGACTCTTCAAGGACCCTCCAAATACATGAAAAACATGAAACAATGAACATACCATGTCAAACATGTACTCATACAAAAACCCGTCACTTGCACTGAATCCCAAGAAACATAGTAAAATACAGGTTATAAAACTCACTAGATTCTTCCCAGTTCCCATCCTCACAGTGAAGTTATTCTGAGAAGCAAAGTAATATCTACAAAAATAAAACACTGTTCTTAAAATCCAAGAGTTAAGAATCTGACCTCGGGTGGATGTACAATTACTTCCTGACCATCTTCTCCTCCTAATGAGCATTCAGGCCTCAGGTATGTCAGTAAAGCAGCCAAAGCAGCAATATTAGCAGCATCAACAAGGTTTCTGTTTCCAGAAAATATATTAATTGGAACTGAATATGAACATCTAATATTAGCAGAGAAACAAAATCGAAAAAGATTGCAATAGTACCCTCCATTGTCTAGAATGTGGAGATCAATCCGAATAGCCCACACATACTTGCCAGCTAGAATACACAGTGATTCAGTATCCACAGCCCTGCTTTCCCTGTAAGATAACTATAAACCTTCAACTACCTTTATTTTTTTTATAGGAATAGTAGGTCAC
Organism: Hibiscus syriacus; assembly: GCF_006381635.1. NCBI lineage: Eukaryota > Viridiplantae > Streptophyta > Magnoliopsida > Malvales > Malvaceae > Hibiscus > Hibiscus syriacus. Next base: position 791,760 of record NW_024062730.1, read on the forward strand.
ATTAAAACCTCCTTCTTAGTAGTCCTTTACCATGAGGTTAGAACCGACTAAAGGAAGGAGGAAAAGAGTACCTGAATATATTGATTATAAATAGATTACATAAGACTTAAACCACTCCTTGTAGATACATAAAACTTCAACACACTCTAATAACACCCTTGGTATAAAACCTCCGAACTCAGTACAACAAAATGAACCACTACCCAATCCCCTCCTTTGCAAGCAAATCTACCTCGCAATTACAGCTTCTCGGAATCCACCTCACAATGACCTCATTCTCAGAAACAGTAGCCGCAATATCCTTAACAAAATTTAAAAGAAAAGGTGGAACCGACTCCTGATATTTCAACCAATCCACGGCTAACTTGCAATCACTTTCAATAATGAACCTTCCCTTCATTACCCATTCTGATGACAGAAAGATGTCTAAGCCTCTTTTGATAGCTTTCAACTCTGCTAAAATGATTGGAGTAGGACCTATTTTTTTCTGAAAACGACATAAGCTTAATCTGATTCCAATCTCTGAGAATTCCCCCAATTCCAGCTAACATCCCAACACTACTCACAGCACCATCCACGTTAAACATAAAAACATCGCCTGGAGGAGGACTCCAGCTAACCACAGGCCTGTTCAAATCCATAGAAGCTAAAATTTTATGAGCCAATGAAGGATCCCCAATTAAAGAATCCACTTGAATAGAGAGTAGAGGATACTTAGCTAGGAATCATTTCGCTTACCTTAACCTAACTGTGAAAAACAGTGAGGATGTGTCCAGCTTACCTCTTTCAAAAATAATTTCATTTCTCATCTTCCAAATTGACCAAAAAACAGCCCCCAGAATAAACTTGCACATATCTGAATAAGGCCTCAAAACAGACCATGAATTTAGAAGTGAAGAAGGATCAGCAGGTAAGGCCAACCAGTTCAACTACCTTTATTTGAATAAGACAACGCAGATACAAACCAGAATCTAAGTTCCACCACATCCCTGAAAAGCTTAGTAGAAGATTGCATCAATAGCACATCAGCATTCATAAAAGCAAAGGCATGCTCATTAGGTGAGATATAATATTTTATAGAACAAGAAAATATTACTGAAGAATTATTATTCGCTACAACTATAAGCCAAATACATTAAAAAAAAAAGACAATGCTGGAAAAGTAAGTTTCAATAAAATCTTTTAAATTTAACAGTACCTTAGACCACGATCAATTATACGTCCCAACTCCACAGCCAATTCTCCAGGACGACCTGGCTCAAAAGAAGGATCAGCCATTGGAGAAAATTCTGTGAAGATTGAAAGCGTCCCTTCCTTAGGCCGATCTTTATAAGGCTGAATCAATTGAGCAGTAACAATGCCCATAACACGAGTCTGGCCTATCTGCACCTCCGATGATCCATCCCCTCTGTAAGTCACCATAGTAATTAAACACCGACATTAACCAACAATATCCACCAAACAAGCTATTCACATTTCGCAGTAAATGATATCATTTGATATTGCAAAAAGCAAAAAAATAAAAATAAAAAATAAAAAAATGTATGCATCTAATCGCTTCAACTAGAAGAATGGAATCAATCAAGGTGTATTCCTTTGTGTATGAAAACAAATATCACACGAGAAAATATTACCAGAATATGGAAAACATTTCTCAAACCAAGATTCTCATAAACATGAATGCTTGCATACACATATAAATACCCCAAGTTTCACGATAAGCAATTTTAAACCATAAGCTGAAACAGAGTAATTATGGACTGAAACGCTGGGAACTTGCTACTGTAGATATCCAAATGCATAAGAGTTGGTTCTTTGTTAGATGCACTGAAGAATGGTGCTTCAACTTACCTGTCAAACTTGATTGAAATCTTACGGTATTCAAAGGGCTTTCGGCCATCGATTCGAATTTCAGAAAGCAGAGCAGTTTTGATGAAATTCTTATCGTTCACTGTCAACCGCCACGCATTCGAAATCCTGCCCTCCATTGCCTCTCAGTTTCTCTGCAAAATTGCGCCGAAAGATTAATGCTTTTGCGAATATATTTCATCAAACAGTTTCAACCTTCTACTTGAACTAAACTATGTAATTTTGAACAGAATAAAATTTGAAACTTCAAGGTTTTCATAAAATCCTGTTGTCTTCTAACTGAAAGGCTGAATTTTGGATATAGAAATAAGAAGCATTGAAGAAGAAAAGCCCTAGGGTTTTGTTAGGTTTCTTTACTTATTGCTTTTGAACTTTTATTCCTTTTTGCCACGTGATTTTTTCGGTTAAATTAAAAAAAAAGTTAACAATTTTTTTTTTAAAGTAAGAGGTGACGTTTGGTTCGTTGAAATATTTATGAGAGAATTGTAATCTGTGAAGTGATTGAAATCTTTCAGAAATTGGAATCCAATTTTATATTCTGTTTGATTCGCAAACATGTCAGATGAATTTGATTTCAGTAATGTAAAATGACATAATTGTCCTTCTTGTTTTTTTTACTTTATTTTAGTTTGTTTTACAACATACATGTAGAATATATTATAAAAAATTAAAAAATATTAAATTTTTATTTTATTGATTGATTATTAATTTCAATAAATTATAAAATCATGCTAATAAACATCATAAGTTAAAATCATCGCAATCAAAATATGTTAATAAGTTACCAAAAGATAGAGCAATATTTCGATACATTCTAATCGAAGTATGTTAATTAGTTACCAAAAAATATATCAAAAACTATTTTTATTCAATATATGAATTAGAAACCCGACCTGACACGATACAAAATAAAAAAAAATATTTTTATTCAATAAAAACATTGACTTAATTGGAAAAAATTATATATAGAGGGGTATTATTGTAATTATTCCTAAATATATAAGATAATTTTTTTTGGGTCGGGTCCGGGTTTTTTCACCCTAAACCCGAACCTGACCTGAATATCACACTTAAAAAATCTGACCCGACTCGACCCAAATATCACACTTAAAAAACCCGACCCAAACAAAATAAAGTTACACCCGACCCGAATATATGAATTAGAAATCCGACCCGACCCGAAATAATAAAAAAATTACTTTTATTCAATAAAAACAGTGACTTAATTGAAAAAAAATTATATATAAAGAGGGTATTATTGTAATTATTCCTAATTATATAAGGTAAAATTATATATATATTCGGGTCGGGTATTTTTCACCCTAAACCTGAACTCGACCCGACCCAAATATCACACTTAAAAAAACCGACCCGACCCGATCAAAATAAAGTTTCACCCGACTCGACCCGAATATATTAATTAGAAACCCGACCCGAAATAATAAAAAAAATAAATTTTTATTCAATATATGAATAAGTTACCAAAAGATTGATGAGGGTAGTATGGTCAAATTTCAATTCCCTCCAACAATGGAATTGAATTCCATTCGTTTTTGGATGGAATTCACTTTCCCTCGTTTGATGGAAAGTTGAAGCCATGAGAGATTCCAATTCCCTTGAAAAACTTGAATCAAACATAGAAAAATGGTGGAATTGGATTTCAATTCCCCCCAATTTCAAGGAATTCATACCAACCAAAAACCACCAGAGAGAATCAAAATAGAATTAAATTTAAGATAAATAAATTTCAATATGAATTAAAATTATTTATATAATTTTCTTTATATATTTAACAATAATTATAATAATACTGTTATTTATATCTTTTCAATTATCTTTTTATCTTATTAAATTAAAAGGTAAGCATATAATTGATTTTTAAGAGGGACAAAAAGTAATCATTTTTCACTTCATTAAGGATTAAAAAAAGACTTAAATTACGAACAATCAGTTGGTCTGAGGTACTAGGTCCCTTAAGTTAAGTTAATTGTTTGAATCTTGACATTTGCGAATAAAACAAACTGGATTAGAAGAGTCGTCTTCGCCTCTGCAATACCCGATCTAGATTAGTCGGAACAAGTTAAATATTTATTTTTGTCAAAGATACCATCTTATAGTTTAATTTATAAATTAATGAATACATGACTTCCTTTTTTATACAAACAACAATTTTCTTAGCTCGAATCAAGTGAGTTTCGTGGTAAATGAATTGTTGTTCTTCCTTAATGATCGGATTCAATCACCATAGATGCTAGGGGTGTGAGCCTTCAATGTCAAACGGTCGAAAAATTATCTTTAAACATATATTATCTTCATTTTCCTAGATGAACAAGAATTCCTTGTTCTTATCGGCTAATGTATCTTCCCTTTCCTAGATGCAACTGGGTGACAACTAACAGCCAATCTGGGCAGAGTTCAAACCTCCATTCGATCAAAGTACAAATAAAGGAGGTTCAGATAAAGTCCGGTACTGTTTCATTCGATGGGCCGTAAGTACGTTAATTCGATGTTGAGAGGCATGGTCAAATTTCATTTCAATGTATAATCAATGTGTCTACCAACAGTTCCTTTATTCATCTGAACTCGATGCAGGAGAGTTTATTTCTGCGCAAAGAATGGCCTGCTGCTAGAACTCAGTGAGGTTGAGCCTCCAAGGTAGAAACCGTTTGCTCTTGAAGTCTTAATGCTCAAATATAATTTCGTTCATTGCTACCATTGATTGTAAACATAGACCAGGTGGGAGAATCATGGCCGACCACCGGGAGCAGATGTCGCAGCAATTGCTGATGCAGGAAGAATTAGAACAGAAGTAGTATATACAATAAGGTGCTCTCTCTTTCTCTCCTTAAGTACAGACACGCAATCCAACGTGAAATAGTTCTGCAGGTGACCTTTATGAATATGATAAGAGCTCAAGGCCATCATGGAAGAAGCATCTACAGAGTGAAGAAACAGCAAAAGAGGGTTCTCTAGTACTGTTATGGGGAGCTCGATACATGGCTCGAGTGATCACTGTGTATCCTTGTTTCTCCTAACAAAGGTACTCTGCACAAATAATTCCTACCATATCACCCATACGTGCAAAATAATAACACATTAGAGCGTCAAAAAACATGAACATACCACATACCCTGTTATCCTAAATCCGACTTCATACCTTGTGAACTTCCTTATATATACAGGGAGGTAAACTGGTAGAGAGAAGACTGCATCAAAGGAAATGGAAATGGATAAATCATGGAAGTCCAGAAGATCAACACCTGACATCTATTACTCCACAGCTGGAAGATGAACCGAATGAAAGATTCGTCCCGTTATTTCTCACTACATCCACTGGATCAGTTTTTGAGTATAGAATACCAAACCATTCAGGTAAATCAAGTAGCATCAAAATGTATCCGGTAATTTTATCTTCTTCCCTTTACGAGGTACAGCTCAAGAAAACCAAATTTCAGTAGCATGGGTGAATCATATGCATCCACCAAATACAAAAGCTGCAAGAGGTATTGCAGGACTAAACTATCAACTTGGAAGGACCCTATTTGCATTAGATGATGGTAGACTTGCAGAGTTACATATACCAGGCCTAGGTGGTGAAAATTCAGGGCCAACGCCTCAATTTAACATGCGAAAAAAAAGTATCCTCTTAAGTATGTCTGGTCAATATTAGATGCCCCGGAGACAAGGAAGGATGGAATGCAGAGTATTGTGCAGAAGAACGCAGACCTTCGAATTGCATTGCAGGTATAAAAGATGAAACAAATGATGCAGGAAATACAAGATCGCTGACAAGGAGAAAAAAGGGTAACAAAGCACTAGAAGATTACTTATATCCAGGCACATTCAGGAGTACACTAGTGAAAACGTCAGAAGAATACAGTTTCCCAGATAACTGGACCAACACTAATTTCCAACTGAGGATGATGCAAGCAGGCGAATCATTTTTTATCATCACGGATGAGGGTTTGACATTAGAATATCTTTACGCTGAAAGTGTATGGCTCTGGTTAAGACACGATCATTCGACGCCTATGAGAGGTTCCCTAGGAAACTACAATGGAAGTTTATTTTTTGTTGACATGTATGGAACCTTGCTTATCAGAGAAAGGAGCAGCAACGAGCTAGAGTGGATAAACTGCACTGCAATGAGGAAAGGAACGCAAGTTATCGCAGGCCCTCCTTGGGATGGTATGCCGCGTAAAATGGAAGTCACAGCAGAAGATGCACTCTTCTTTGTGAGCAAAATTGGAAGGCTAATGCAGTTCACGGTAAGATGCAGCACCTAGGCTTCGAAAACTAGTGATACAGATTCTTTGATATGTTCACAAACTGTATCACTAACCAAATCCTAAGGTGTCGTGTAGGTTGCCCTCAGAAAGTTCGAATGGAGAGATTGCCGGAACCCTCCAGAAACCAAACTTGCATGCATAGTAGACCAAGAAATGTTTAGGCAAAATATAGTGTGTGTTGTTGGAAGAAATGGCAGGCCGTACCAGTATAACAAAGTGACAGAGTTGTGGCATGAGCATCACCAATCTCAGCATTTGGTTCTATCCAGGTTGCCCGGAACTGCCATGAGGCCTTCGATGTTTTCACTAACAGGTTCACTTTTCATGCTTTCAGAAGACGGTCGCCTGGTTGAATATCACTGGAATACATCGGATGGTTGGAACTAGGTGGAACATGGCACTCCATGCAAAGATGTTACCTTGGTTGCTCCTCTCGGTCCAAGTTTCAAAGGCGATCAGTTGTTTTCGATAGGTTCAGATGGAAACGTATACCTAAGGTATAAGGACCAATCGACATGGAGATGGAACAACTGTAGTTTCCCATATGGCAGAGACAAAGATAATGAAAATCAAACTGAAATGGAGGAAGCTTGTTCGGGTAACGAACAGACTGATCCGGACGAAAACTGTGACCCCAAGGTTCGTATCCTGCTATTCACCGACCATATCCACTTACATACTCCTGCATGCCAAACTGATTTTAAAATCTCTACAAATATGTACAGATTTCTCCTACAAACCAATCCCATTTTCTGAAGATTCAGCTATATTCAAAATCCGCTTCTTCCATGTCTTAGCTCCACAAGTTCATCTTCTTCCCCGTTAAACCTTATCTTTCCCAAAAAAAAAAGAGAGAAAAAAAACATGACCATCTCTGGTTGTCCAGACTGGTCCTTACCTCCACAAGTTGATCTTCTTCCCCATTAAACCTTATCTTCCCCAAAAAAGACAGGAAATAAAAAACATGACCATCTCTGGTTGTCCAGACTGGTCCTTAGCTTCAACAGATTCTTACACATAAAAACCCAGAAAATCTGTTCTCTTCTTTGCACCATGCAAGAAAGCCCTTCACTTTGTCCCCTTCCCCACCTCAAACCTCCCCTTGTTCCACATCAATTCTTCATGTAACTCCCCATCTGCCATTACTGAACATCCATCATCATCATCGAGCAGCAATGTGCCTGTAACAGGCCTAAACGGATTACTGTATGGGTTATTACAAGACACTCCCAGTGAAAATGTCGCGTATGATTTCTACCAGAAAGCAAAAGAGAACCCAGGGTTCGTACCAGAGAAACAAATGTTGAAGCTTCTGATAAGGTACTTTGTCCAGTCCAAGAAATGGGATTTGATCATGTTTCTATCGCATGATTTCAAGCGTTACAATGTCTTCCCCGATGGTTACACTTGTTCTAGGTTGATTAATACTTGTGTTAAAGCTAGAAAATTCAAGGTCGTCGAGGCTTTGCTTGAAGCGTTTAGATCAGACAAAGAACTCGCCGTCGTTGCGTTTAATTCAGCAATGGTCGGGTACAATAAGTTGCATATGTTTCGAAGCACGATATCCATGTTCGAAACGATTAAATCGAATCGAATTAGTATGGATTCCGAGTCTTATTGCCTGATTATGGAAGCTTATCAGCAAATTGGTGATATAGATAAAGTTTGTTCCTTGTTTGATGAATTCGAAACTAGGAAGTTGATGTTATGATTTAGGATAGAAGAATCTTCTAGAGATTTCATAAATAGAAGAAATAGGTACATAAAACATGCTCATTCATTCATGAGATAATCCCTAAAAGATATGGTATAATTTTATATATAAACAAGTACCCTACAGCTGGCAGTACAACCAAATAACAAAATAACTAACTCCTTGCTGACTCACCCATTCCAACCCTTCCAACCCTCTGCTCAATATTGGGTTTGTTGATACCCAAATCCCACATGTGCCCATAAATATTACTTAATTTGGGTTTAAATCCAATGAAGCCCAACTACACCCTTTACCCAAATAGATATTGGCCCGTTTCTCCTCACCACATGACCCACCTCTCATATCTACTTCAGCCTCAATCTCTTTAGGTAACTTCTCAATCCCTAATCTCTTCTCAATCCCTAATTTCTTTCGATCCTCCCCCAATTGCTGCTGCTTCACTCCTAATTCTCTTCTTCGATATTTCCCCAAATCAATATCTTCAAACCCTAACTCACCTTCCATCGTGACAATACCCCCTCCATCAGATGATCCTTGTCCCCAAGGATCGAAATCGAGAAATTGGTTCTGAAGGACCGAAGCATCTTCCCAAGTTACGTCGTTTAATCCCATATTTATCCACTAGACCAACACTTGAGGAATAGTCTGATTCTGTCGTTTCACTATTATTCTCTTCAGAACAGACGCTGGATAAATTTTTAGTTGACCGTCCGATGCGACTTCTGGAGGATTCATTAAGATAAGTCCATGTTTCCCTATTTTTTTTCTTCAATAAACTAATGTGAAACTCCGGATGTAGTTTAGAATCTGGTGATAATTCCAATTGATATGCAACCTGACCCACCATTTTCTATATTTTGTAGGGACCGAAGTATCGAGCAACAAGTTTTAGATTTTTCCTTAAAGCGAGGGATGTTTGACGATATGGCTGAAGCTTCAGGTAAACTTCATCCCCTACCTGAAATTCTCTGGTTGTTCTATGTTGATCTGTAATTTGCTTCATTCTATTACTAGCTTTAAGTAATTGCTCCCTTAGCAATGAATTTAATTGCTCTCTCTGTTGCATGACATCATGTACTGCATCCACTCTAGAATATGCTGACCATGTTACATTAGGGGCTTGATAACCATATAAAGCTTTGAATGGTGTCATTCGAAGGGAAGTGTGGTAATTAGTATTGTACCACCACTCTGTCTGAGCTAGCCATTTTGACCAAGTCTTTGGCTTTAAAAAACACATGCACCTCAAATATTGTTCAAGACATTGATTGAGCCTCTCAGTTTGGCCATTTGTCTCAGGGTGATAGGCAGTACTGAATAATGTAGTGGTACCCAACTGCTTCATTAATTCTTGCCAAAATAAACTAGTAAAAGATTTGTCTCTATCAGAAATAGCTACCTTAGGAGGACCATGTAATTTATAGACTTGATCAAGGTAGACCTTATGATAACTCCGTAAAAAGGTCATAATTGAGACCTTTTCACTTAAGTTGTTGACTGTCTAAGAGCTCATATAGGATCATATAGACACATTTAGGAGCATATAGTTGCATGTGATGAAATTCTGTTTGCCGCAGCATTTTATTTTGTAATCAGTGCTGCTTTATGGGGAAGGTGTTTATCTGGTGATGTGCAGGATTTGGGAGTAAGGAAAAGCAAAAGGGGTTTGTTGAATATAAGTGAGCCTCCCAAGCCATCTTAAGAATAAAAATTCAGGGACCAAAATAGTAATTTTTCCAAAAATAATTTTTATTCCACAAATAGATAGTTTACACTTGAGAGTGGGGTTTTATGGAAATTAGATTCTTGATCCAAAATTTGTTTTAAAAACTAGAAGATGTTAAAGTCCGATAAAAATTCGGTAAATCAGATCAAATAGAAATTTTGAGAAAATTTGAAGGCTGATAAATTAGGCTTAAAAATATTATTTCCGCATTTTAAAATTATGGAAAATAATGTGGATCATTGGTTTTGAGAAATTATTTTCATGTTCAATTTGGACCGTTGGATTAAAATGATGAGATTGAAATTTTTGGAAATTTCCATGATTCAAATGGTAAAGGGTTAATTATTTTGTTCATATTTGACTTTATAAAGATGAGAAGGGTTACGTGGCTTGGTATGAATGTAAATATAAGGATTCATTAATGGTAAAATTCTCATTCCCAATTAAATGAATTTAATATTCATTTAAGCTAAATAAATGATAAATTAAAATGAAATTAAGCTAAAATTTCATGAAACTTGTTCATCTTCAACCTCTTGAAGTCGTGAGCCTTATACCAAGGTAAGAGAATTTTTGTTTTTTTTTTAATTTTCAAACAATTTCCTTCGAATTTTGGATTAAGACGTGAAATAGAAAATTGTTCTATTCGAAAAACGCTATCATTTGGTATCAATATTGCATGCTAATCTTGCTTGAGTTCAAATATCTCAAATTCTAGGGTTTATGTTCATATTAGGGTTTATGAAATTGATTATGGATTTTGAGGTTGTAGATTCATTTTCAAGCTTGTTTGATGATTAAAACATGCTCAAACCTCCTAGAAATGCTTCCTTAACTTTCGGCCTAACCCTAAGATTAGAGAAAATTTATGTTTTGATGAAATTTGATTAGGGCTTTTGTAACACCCCAACCCATACCTGATCCGGATACGAGTCCAAGATGTCACATTAACTTTTAAAAATGATATTCTTATAAAATATCAAAACATTTGAACTCTTTTTAAGAAAATACCACAATATTCTATTAAATTATGTTTCAATATAAGAATCCAAGTCAAAAACGTATTTATAAACAATAAAATATAGTATGAACCGTAATGAACAATACCGTGAACAATACTGAATTCTAAAAATTTTCCAGAATGTCAGAGGGGAACCGATTCCCCTACTACAGGGAACCGATACCCTGCTACAGTACTTCCGTAAAACATATACAAACTCTTAAAATTTAACCTTTCATCGCTATACAAAATTACCATTTACATATATACATTTAAAACATTACAAAACTCAATCATATGATTTTGTAAAACTATTTATAACATATCGGAGTCAAATCTTTATATACATGCCAACCAATATCAATATTACAAAACACATATTATTCAATTCTTTTATGATCTGATCTTTGGAAAGGAGAAACTGATCTGTCTTGCATAACTCTTATCAATCTTCCTCTTCTCAAAACCTATGCGTGAAAGAATCACACGCTAAGTCATTGACTTAGTGAGGCATATAAAACATATAATAGAAATCATAGAACATTTCACATAACAGAATGTATACATGTACACTTACCATCATTATCATAATCTCTATTTATCATATGATTTTGTACTTATCATTTTTGTATATCATATAATACACATAACATCATGTAATTCATATAATTCATTTCATATCACCACAAGCATATGCATCTTATATATTGTATATGTCATTGTCTCTTTATTAGCCCATGTACATTACTGAGAAATTAAGGTATGTGAGTACAATGTGGTTGTGCACAACTATGATGTCACCACAGCTCGTATAAATTGCACCGAAGTGCCACGTAGAATTTGCACCGAAGTGCCGTGTAGAAATGCACCGTAGTGTCATATAAGATTTGTCCATAAGGACCTCATAGAAATTCATTAAGAATCATATACATATACCAATGATCAAGTAAGTGTCTCAAAAGACCACATACATGTTCCAAAGAATACATATATGTCCCGAAGGACCACGTAGAAGTTTTCCCGAATGACTGCGTAGACCCTCGACTCTTGGCATGCCAACTATACCTCTAGATCTCATGGCACATAACATGGACATTATCTTTCATATTTATCACATATTCATATCGTCACATAGTTCACTTACACGTAGAACATTTTCATATGATTCATATTCATATGTCACATGCTTATACTTTGTTCTTATGCCTTCTCATAGACATATATTCTTTCTCACATAATCACATAGGTCCATATCATATAACATATATCATTTCTCATTTTCCATGTATGTATGTCATATCTTGTTCACATATGTTCATATATACCTCACATAACTCATCACATAGGCATGTATTCTCATATATTCATATAACGTGGATCGAATATACATATATTCCCATATACATGTCCTTTCATTATCCTTATTATTTTATCATCCCCATTAACCCCTTTTACTTACTATATTCATATCAAATAACACATATATCACAACACCAAGGAACAAACATGTCATCATGTAATTTCTATAACATATTTCATATTCTTATATAATCTTATAGATTATTTATATTGTTTCATATAACTTATCACACTAACATATAATTATGCAAATCATGTAACATACATAATAACCTGTTAACACATATAAATTACATAACATTTTAGAAGTTACTTCTTACCATAGTAACTCCGTTACTGGCTCATCGCAAGCCAATATTTGATCAATAACATAAGTACATAATTAAATTGCACTCACCTAGCCTTGCTTTGATTCGATTCTAATTCTTTGATTGTTCCGGAACTTGTTCACGTTCAATGTCTACATAACCATACATTTTAAGATAATTATCAGATATCTACACCTTGTAATTTGATAATAATAGCCTAAACGAATTTAATAGACCCATATTTACTTTTTCCTTTAGGGGGTATCGATTACCCCCATAGGGTATCTGTACCCTCTACATAATCTGTAAATTTTACCCAGAAATTACTGTTCATGCACGAAAATTCACTGTTTCAACTTTAATTCTTCATTTTTCATTCCCTTTCATATTCTTAACTCAAATATACATGCTTAAACTCGTTTATACTCATTTATCACATCTTAAACCTCAAAATTATATTCTCCATATAGAAATCAATAATCATACCAAATTTTCCATGTTATCCAAACTTAATTCTAACACTTCTAACTTCTTATTCTCATAGATGACAAGTCAAATTCATCCTCTAAATTCATTTAAACATTCTTATTCAAAATTTCACTTAAACCCCCATTTTCTTTAACCTGTCATAACTCCTTTATCTTTTGATTTTAAGATAACTTAAGCTTTCATTAAGCTTAAGTTACCATCTAATGATCAAAATCCAACCTTTAATTCAACAAATAATCAACTAATTAGAAAACTTACCTTTGCTTAGAGCCTCACGTGGAAGAAGAGAATAATATGAAGAATATAAGTCTGGAAACTTATCTCTTCAAACATTCATCACATGGGTATTATAATACCCACTAATTATTTTAATTATTTTACTTGTTCAATGACCTATTTGCCCTTTGACTCTTCCAATAATTACCAATTACCCTTCAGATATTATTTTAAATAAGTTATTGAACTATTCAACTTTTCCACTTTAATCACCAAATTCTGAAATTTTACAATTTAGTCACTAACCCGGTATTGAGAATGTTACACCTTTGATTGTAGAGAATTTATAAGGTTGATTAGAGGTTGATTTCATGCTCGAATCGAATCGAAAACGGATAAAAATCATGAAAACCCTAATCTTGAACATACAAAGCATTCAACCTTGCTGGAAATGATGTAAGAAGTATTCTACAAGCCTTAGAAAAATTTAGGGATCATTTTTTAATTTTATGAAAGTTGAGGACCTATTTGGAAATTATGAAAAAGTTGTGGGTTGTTGTGTAATTGTCCAATAGTTGATGTACTATGTTGGAAATTTCTATTTGAGTGTTGAAATTGGATCAATTTGGAAGCTTGGAAAGTTAAATGATTAATATGGAAAATTTGAATAGTTTATGGTGTTTAAATGTAATTATACATTTGTAAATGTACTTGGTTGGTAATTATTTCAATGCTAGAATTTTAGTATTGAAATTTAAGTGAGTAAAATGGCGAAGGATCATTTTACATAAATTGAAAAAATTGGTGCCAATATTACAATAATTCATAAATGTTGAAGTATTTGATATCGAATAAGTATCGAATATATTTTATGGATTGTTATTTTTGGGAATTAATTATGTTAGTGCAATACTAACATATGCTCCCAATATGTATTTGTAACTTTGTATAGATCGTGATTGAATTTGTGATCGAAACGAATCGAGATCGAGGAGCAAATCTTAAACTTAGTGAGGCTAATATTTTGCTATATATATATATATATATATATATATATATATATATATATATAGCAAAATATTTATATAAAGTGTTAAGGTGAGTGCAATGCATGCATGATATTATACATGGATGTTTTATACATCATTAGGAAGACTTGCAATGAGTTTACTTGGATTATGTTGGCATGATATTTATGTCATTTATCATATTGTTGACATGCCCTTAACATGTCAATATTGAAAATATAATGCATTGATTACTAATATACATGATGTTATGCCACGGATGATATTTCGGGTATGAACTGTCCAATGCTAAATTATATTGATATACATTGCCATGGATGGAGTAATTAAAGACTATATGCCCAAGTATGTTATTAAGGGTTGGTGGTATTGATAGCATGTCATAGAGTCTAGCAGATGCATAAATTAGTGGCACTAGAGTGTCTAGTGAAGGCACATAGTGCAGACATTAAAGTGTCTAGCAAAGACACATGATTTAAAACACTAGAGTGTATACCAAAACACTTAGTGGATATGATATGGTGGAGACGACCTTATGTGGAAGCACTACGGTGCATATATATTGACTCGAATGCCGGGGTCCTCATGTGTTTATATTTTGGGCTATGGTTTATTGGAAATTTTATATATGTATTTATTATTATCATGATTATTATGGTACCTGATAGATATACAGGTAAGATGATTATATTGCATATGATAATGACATTTGGTTATATGCATGTGATGTATTGCATGATTTACTATTTTAATTGTCTCACTAAGTATATACTTAGTGTGTGATGATTTTCACGCGAAGGTAAAGAGCAGGAGCAGAGGTAAAGAGTATAGAACAACCCCAAGCATCGAGGAGTATATTATAATATCAGTAAGACATCATTCGATGTGATTTTGACTTGTTTAGTGACATGTACATTATGAATGTCCTAGTTGCTATGTTAAACTATTTTGGAACTGAATTGTAGTAATTAAATTAAGAGAAAATAACCTCAGTGACCAAAAATGCCTTATAATATACAATTTTAACCAACTTTTTTTGGATTTGCCAAAATGACCAAATAAATCGCAATGCGATCGATAATTCGCAACGCGATCTCCGGTATCGCAAATCAGTTTCCAGATTCGCAACGCGAACTTCGACTATCGCAACGCGAACTTGACTATCGCATTGCGATAGTCCAAGTTCGCGTTACGATAGTCGAAGTTCGCGTTGCGATTTATTACAAATTCGTTGTGATAGTCCAAGTTCGCGTTGCGATTTATTCCAAATTCGTTGCGATAGTCCAAAATCGCAACGACTGGTGGTATTGCATTTGTTTCTTAAGAATTTTATCTAAAAAGATAGTATTCGCGCGGACGTGTCGAAGCCGAGACCACGACCACGAGACGGACGGACGACGGCGACGGTGCGCTAGAGTCCCCCTTGTTCTCTATCACTCAACAAGGAAGTGGGAAAGCCAAGCC
Source organism: Hibiscus syriacus (assembly GCF_006381635.1). NCBI lineage: Eukaryota > Viridiplantae > Streptophyta > Magnoliopsida > Malvales > Malvaceae > Hibiscus > Hibiscus syriacus. The sequence goes on from NW_024062730.1 coordinate 807,225, forward strand.
TTAAATATCATTCTCAATAGTGTTTCCAATACTATGTGGGATTGAGCATTACCAACACTTGTTTCCAATACTATGTGATTATTCAGGAAACAATTAACAATCATGCTCCTTAAAACAACTGAATCAGCAACCAATTGCATTAGTATTATACGATTAAATATGTCAAAATTAAAAGTCAATCTACAATCAATCGCGATTATTGCAATTTTAAGCAAAACATTCAAAAAAATTGCATCACTCGCGAGAATAAAAAAAATTGTTATCGTGCAATTACAATCAATTGAAAATAAATTAGAATTGCATGAAAACTAAACGAACCACAAAACTTTTCATACAAATACTAAAGTCATCAACTATAATTCACAAATAATATCACTATTAAGGCTCAATCTCACATAGTATTGGGAACAAGTGTTGGTAATGCTCAATTCCACATAGTATTGGAAACACTATCGGGAATGGTATTTAAGGCTTAGCTTTCTCACTTCCTTGTTGAGTGATAGAGAACAAGGGGGACTCTCGCGCGCCGCCGCCGCCGCCGCCGTCCGTTTCGGGTCGGGTCGTGGTCGTAGGGATGGCAATGGGTCGGGTCGGGTCGGGTCGGGTTTTTGGGCCACCCGACCCGACCCGAGAAGAAAGGGTTTTTCACCCGTGACCCGACCCGACCCGACGAAATTAAGGTTTCACCCGACCCGAAATAATAATAAAAAAAAGTTATTCAATGAAAACAGTGACTTAATTGAAAAAAATTATATATGGAGGGACATTATTGTAATTATCCTTAAATATATAGGATAAAATTATATATATTTTTCGGATCGGGTCGGGTCGGATTTTTTTCACCCTAAACCCGACCCGACCCGACCCGAACAGTACATTTAAAAAAACCCGACCCGACCCGAACCCAAATTTTTTTTTAAAAAATCCGACCCGATCGGGTCGGGTCGGAACCCGTCGGATTCGGGTTGAGTTGCCATCCCTACGTGGTCGTGGTCGTGGTCGTGGTCGTGGTCGTGGTAGTGGTAGTGGTAGTGGTAGTGGTAATACGTGTCTTCGACACGTCCGCGCGAATACTATCTTTTTAGAGAAAATTCTTAAGAAACAAATGCAATACCACCAGTCGTTGCGATTTTGGACTATCGCAACGAATTTGGAATAAATCGCAACGCGAACTTGGACTATCGCAACGAATTTGGAAAATCGCATTGCGATAGTCGAAGTTCGCGTTGCGATAGTAGATGTTCGCGTTGCGAATCTGGAAACTGATTTGCGATACCGGAGATCGCGTTGCGAATTATCGATCGCATTGCGATTTAGTTGGTCATTTTGACAAATCCAAAAAAAGTTGGTTAAAATCGTATATTATAAGGCATTTTTTATCACTGAGGTTATTTTCTCTTAAATTAAACTGCTTAACTATGGATATTACTATCTAATATTATTATGAATGTACATTTTTATATATTAAAATATGTTTGATTTACTATGATTAGATATTTTATATTGATAGTTATGATATGAAGATGTTTAAACGAATTTTTTTTCCAATTCGACTTAATAAATGTTTTATATAATGTGACATCCATAATTTGTATTTGTATACATATACGAGTAATGGGTGTTACAATTTTCTCCCTAACACATCTAATAGAGGTCCAAATCCAACTAATCTTAACCAATCTCAGATCAACAGCAACTAAGAGAGGCCGAACTTCCTCCCTAAGTTTCAGCAGCTTCTTAATAATCCAACTAGCATTTATATTTCCCTCAACTAGCCAAAAATCAGTACCTTTGAACACATAGGCATCCAGCGAGACCACCCAAAGTGACATTTCCCCAGCTAAGATGTTCCTGATCAATTGAATTAGATAAGCTTTATTCCAAACTTACAGATCCCTCAGCCCGAACCCCCTCAGACTTCAAAGAACATATATGCTTCTAGTTGACCCTTGCTCCCGAAGCAGTAGCATCACAGCCCTTCCAAAAGTACCTCATACAAAGCTGCTCAGCCCTACTAATGACAGCCTTAGGTAAAACTAATTGCCTACACCAGTAGCTAGATATCCTAAAGAGAACAGTCCGGATAAGCTGTATCCTGCCTGCGTAACTAAGCTTTTTTGCCTCCCATTGCCAAGCTTAGATCTAATCTTCTCAATTAAGTCCCTGCAATCAGTTTCAAACAACTTTTTAGTCGCTAAGGGACCCCGAGGTACCTCAACAGGAGCTGCCCCGACTGAAACCCAGAGACAACACAAATGACCTATTTTTGAGCATCACTAATCCCATACATAAAATCTTATTTAGAGATAAATTTATAAAATTTTAGAATATATATATAAACTTTCATGATGACGATTGCTCCACCAACCTCAACAATTCATCCTTAGACTGAGGCATTGTAGAAATAGCACGTGTTCATAATTTGATTGTTCAATACGCAACATGTTTATGCTCATTAGATATAATAAAATTAATGATAAACTATATCAAATAACACTAAATATAAGGTTATGTATAGATTTTATTATTAAACTTCAAAATATTTTAATTCAAGCATTAAATTTTAATTTCAAGTTAAATTATTTGGATAATTAAATTATTAACAGTCGAATGACATGATACTAAGTGTTTTTTCCCCAAAGTTATTAGTTATTAACGTTAAAGCAAAAAAATCATTTAATAATTTTCTTTCATCAAAGTTGATGTTTTTTCCACTCATCATTAGTTATTACATGAAATTTTCATTATTTTGCATCTTTTGTAATCATCCTATACATTAATAAACTCATCTCATCATATCGATTACTTTATTGGCTTAAAATTTTAAAATCTCTTTAAAATCTCACAAAGTTTAACAAAAAAATTCATCATTTTTGGGGGTTTGGGAGCTTTCACAAATTCGAGACATCTTGTGTGTTTGTAGAAATTTGAGTGATGAAAAGTATTCTTTAAAGAGTACGAATAGCATACATCAAAATTGGTCCCATTATACGGTCGTTTGAAGTAGAGCATTATAATAATGACAAACGTTTGGAAAGAATTTCGTCAATTTTAGTGGATTTCATGGAAAAATCAATTCAAAGATAAGAAAAATGAATGAAATATAAATGTTTTGACATCGAACATGTTGCAAATGACGATTGATAACGAGTGACGATTTATCAATAATGACAATCAAAGGAGTTGATACTTTTTCATATGGACTAAAATGATATGCAAACTAAAATTCAATGTCTAAAATTGAATTATTTTAAAATTTTGATGATAAAACTGACATACAAATTAAAGTTCACAAAGAATAAATAACTACATTATCACGTTGTTAAACGATTTAACGACTTAGTAGTCTAATTAAATTAAAAAAAACAGTTTAATGTTAAAATTAAAATAATTTAAAATTCATTAACAAAAACTATATAAAATTCAAATTTCAATAATAAAAATAATACAAGATCTAAAATTCGATAATATCCATTGTATTTTATCCTAAAATTAAAAAGTTAACCAAAAGAATGATGATTGATTTGCCAAAAAATTGTGAATTGTGATACTTCGTTTTTTAAAATGAAAAAAATTAGGGGTACTTATCGAGCGAGTCGATTGCGAGTTGGGTTGTGCTTGATCGTGCTCGTTAAAAAATTATGTTGCTCAACTCGACTCGTTGCTCGTTAAGCTCGTTAAAATTTTACTCGAGCTCATTAAGAAATTTTGTTATTCGACTCGTTGCTCATTAAGCTCGTTGCTTATCTCATTGCTCGTTAAGCTCACCGAATTTTTTATTTTATTTTTTAACTATAAGTAAAATCTACTAATACTATATATATCTTAATATAAACATAAATGAATAAATTTAATCAAAAAATTATCAAAAGGGTGTATAAAATAATTTGAAAATCTAAACACCAAAATAACAATCCATAAATATATTAAAATAATAATTAGGGTTTGACTTTTGGGTGTAATAAAATAATAATTATTATATAATACTTTAGTATTTTTAATTATTTATTAGAAAATTAATAGATAAATAATTTATCATCTTTTTTATTATCTATTAATAAATTAATAATTTTTTGAATGAAATAATTTTTTAACATAACTACTAAAAAGTTATAAAAAAAATTAAAAAGTTTCTCGTAAACTTATTGAGTCAAATTGAACTTTGCTCGACTCAGCTCGTTAAGGTCTCAAGTTGAGTTAACCCGAGTTCAAACTGCTCAACTCATTAATCACAAAGAAAAAAAAATCCCAAGCTGATCTAATCAAAGGGGCTTATCATTAATTAAGTAAATAAAAAGAGCTGAAATCATGCTTAATTAAGTAGGAAAATATTGTACCAACTTGGTAGTGCCATCACTGGTTGACCCCCCCATGTAATTATTGAACCACAGATTCTTACTTTTTTCCCAATAAAAGTTATTTATAATTCCATTTAAATATAATTACTTTTAATTTAAAATAAATTAAATTTAGTTTGAATTTTTAAAATAATCTGGATGAAGTTAAAAAAGGCTGAAAGTGAAGGGAGTGGCCCAGATATTCATATAAAATTTTGTCAGAAACCATGTGACACTGTGGCCCTTACTCATACATCCATCCATCCATATTCCCATCAAAAAAGAATAGACACAACATGAGACAAAAGTGTCCCCTAAAGTTCTACTTTAATCACATGATGAAAGAAAAGAACAACCTTTCTTACTTTTATACCACCATTCTTTTCCCTTTACAGTTCTGCACATTGGGTCATAATCTAATGGCTGGCAGGTAATAATATAACACGAACACTAGTTAAAAGAACCCCAGAGTCGAGCTCTGTTACCATTTTGGGTCTCTCATATCAGTACGGTTGTTAAGCTTCTGGTGAAGTACTTTTATAACTTCTTGGGGGTCTAGTTCTGTACATAAAGTGACATAGTTCATGCATTACTTTTTTCACCACACTTTGAAAAAAAGTAAAAAAATAAAAATTACAATATGAGATAAAAAAGGAGTTACTAGTTACTGCTAGCCTGCTGCTATCCTTTTGTTTCTGCTGCACTATTTGTTGTGTGGTCCAGTAATGAAAGGCCGAAGACCCCACTTGCATAAATCAAGTTCATCTGTCCTTTAGTTGTACATATATATTTAGTATTTTGATTGTAAGTAGTTTTGTATTGATGATGATGATGATCTTTCGATGATCTTGTCTCACAGATCCTTTTTCCTTTGTTGTGAGTATGGTTTTGGCTATACACCTTTTGATTTTGGTTTAATCTTCCATGTACGTGCTTAATTTTCACTGATTCTGCAAAAGATTAGAACAAAAAAACAGTTCAAACTTTATGAAATGATCGGATTTCGCCACGATGCCAACGTGTTCGGTAGTGTTTTCTTACTGTGGCGAAGTCGATTTTCCTCGGTTGTTGGCTAGCTACATGCCGATGGTTCCTTCCCCGGGCGAAAACCTTGCTATGGAAAAAGATTAATCATAGTTAGCTTCAACTCGTTTTGTTGGATGCTATGGAAATGGAGAGTGATGATAGATGGTGATGTACCTTGGCATTTGTAGAAGATATGTTTTAACTGAAGCCATGTTGAGGCCGGAAGCATTGGCTAATGACGAGTTACCGCTAGAACAAGATGTAGCCGGGGTTTCGGTTTTGTTGTCAGCTTCTACGGCCTCTGCCGTTGAGGTGGGGAAGACAGGTGATCACCGGCCGATTTCTTCGGAGAAGCGAATAGGTTATCGGGGAGAATGTGTTCCAAGCTGTTCATGTGAGAAAAAGCATTAAATTGATCACCAAAAGAATGCAAAAATTGGCATAGCTATTATTTTCCTCATCTACATCTAGCATTTAAGTTCTATACCTTTCAGGGAGATCATTTTCTTATGTGTTGGCCTTCCCCTTGGTGTCACTAGTACCATTGTTGTTCGTATAATTACAATCTGCATTAATTTCCTCCATCTGCTTATCCTCTTTCATGGCAGCAGCCGACTTCGAAACAGCTGAGATTGAGCAACCGCCGTTGTCTGCAGCAAAAAAGGGTAAACCAGATTGATAAATTGAACATATGGTGACTTTGTTCATATGGTGATCGGACCAAAGTTGGTGTTAATCTTAGGGGACTTCTCGATTGATGCCATCAGCCGGAAAAAGAAGTGCATGATTGTTGGGAGTACGGGGTACAGTAGGTGAAGGAACAGGGGAGCCGGTGGACAAACCGTGATTAAGTTCATTAGCCTTCTTCCATGAAGCTCGATGGCTTGCTGCAAATCAGCCTGCTCCTCCAATTTTCTTCTCAGCAGCATCTCTTGAGTATTGCATAACATTTTCGATCCTAAGTAAGTTCGAATCGAAATTCACCAACAATGCAGCAATATTCAAGATAAAAAGAACAAAGGGTCTTGTTTTTACTAACCGAGATGGAGATCGAGTGTCTCCCTCAAATCGACCGCAGAGGGACTCGAGCAGGCCGAATGCTCCCCTCGTTCCAATTGTTGTTGTTGCTTCCTGTAAATTCGACCGATTCGATAAAATTACATTCACTAACACATCAAAGATGGCAACATAATGCAAAAAAGAAGATAAAGAAGAGGTTTTTACTTCTCTTGGATTTTCCCTTTCTCCTTGTAAGGCTTAATGAGCACACAAACGAAATGAGGGTTCCCTTTAGCTAAAATGAGCTTCACTGTCTCTGGATATACAAATGTAACAAAACCAAACATCCTCTTTTGCTGGTAAGGGATCCTCACATCTAGTACTGGTCCATATATGCTGTGGGAAAATCCAAAGGAACAATCTTTAAATTAAACCCAGAAAATAAGAACTGAAACTCAAACAAGAACAATCTTAAAAAAAACGGTGACTTTACCTGAAGTAATTTGAAACATCTTCTTCTTTGAAACTACTGTCGGCTGGGAATGTCAAATAAATCTGCCTAGAACCCGGATTAACTGCTGCTCCTAAACCCATCGCCGAAAAATCGTTTCTTTCTGGCCGGCACCCATGCCCGGGCTTATGAAGGTCGCCATCCATCATCAAAGCATCCATGGGTGATGTGCTATAGTTATGAGCTTCATTTTGCTGTTGGAGAGAATGATTAAGAGACTTGCTGTGTGGGAAAGAAGCCGCCCCCGCCATGAACTGAGAAGCCTGAAGAGCTTTCGATCTGAGTAGCTCCTGGTACTGCTCCAACTCACTGAGCTTACTCAGAGAACCAACGAGTGCAGCTCCTCCATCGGCACAATCTCCATGAAGAAACCTACAGCTAGTACCGTTCTTACAAAACCCTCTGGCAAAGTACAAACAAGGTTTCCATGCAATCCCGGGGTTCACACCATGATCAGAAGCACCAAAACACAGACCAGGAACTGAAAAGCTTCTCCTATGTAAAATAGAATCGGGCATTGTCAACAAATCTTCGGGATGGTTCTGGAACCGATAATCATCGATGAACTCGTTGCCATTTGCAACGGCGTTGCTTCCATTAACAATACTGGCATATGAGAGCTTGGGATTCGAGCTCGGGGAGAAAGGAGAAGGAGAAGGAGAAAGGGGAGTGGAAGGTGTTGGCGGGTTCGAAACGGAGAGTCCCATCTGCGTTTTGGCTTTGAGGATTAAAGAGTGGATGTAAGCTTCGGGTCCGAAGGCTAAACGTATCATTTCCTTCTCACCATCGTCTTGAAGAAGAAGATAACCCATGAATTTCGAAGCGTTTTCTGGGTCTAAGCTTTGGATCCTCGAGAACACTATCCTCGTTGCTTCATATGAATCCATGGCAAAAAGGTGCTGAAAACCAAAACCTCCCCAGGAGAAAAAGAATGTTATAATAATAAAAAAAAGGGTTTCAGCTTTAGGGACAAAGAGAGGGAGGAAAGTGAAAGGGAAGATAAAACAGATAGCTTCAAAAGGGCAATAATCACTACTGATTGAATAATATTATTAGGGTAATTATAATTATAATAACAGTATAATTGTTTTGAGGAATGCAATGGATTCCTCTCTGAAAACCCAACAAAGTAAAAGCTTGATGTTAAAGAAGAAGAAGCCAAGGCAAGTATAATTATAATAAGTCTCTTCTCCTCTTTCTTTACTTCAAAAAAGAAAAAAAAAAAAAAAAACCTTAGAACACACACTGTAACTAAACCTTGATTTTCGTATTTATTCTTTGTTTATTGAAGGCTTAACTCAAGTATAATCCCTTAAAGTTTGCTTTAAAGTGGATGGAAACTTAAGAGTTTAAAACATTGTCATGAAAATAAGTTTGTGGTGTTACTTGGTTGATGATCGACCTCTCTGAGAAGGTATTTGATTTGCAGAAAAAAATATTATCAAGGAAAATAATTTTTTAGGATTATATTTTAACATTTGATTTACGAACAAAAATTATTATCAGAAAATAATTTGAGAATGTCATTACTTTTAAATGTTTGAGTATTAGATAATTCACCTTATTTTTGACAAAAATACTCCTAGATTAATAAATTAATTTTATAATTATCATTTTTAAGTTTAATTTGTATGTTTTACTCAAAATTATAACTATGATAATAATATATAAAGAGAGAAGTTTAATTAAATATTAATAAATTTGAGTAATTAAACTTATTTTATTTTTTAATATTTAATATATTGATTATTTATAATTTTATGAGATGAAAAACAATAAGATTGTAAAAGTGTAATTATTTAAAATAATAACTAACTTTAAGTTATTAAAAAATAGATCTTATGCATTGAAAAATAATATATTTATCCACTCGAGATCATAATATTATTTTTTATATTATATATAAATAAATATGATGTTTATGAAAATTATTTAAAAATATAAGTTTAATATACTAATTATGTATTAAATGTATTTTTTTCTCAAAAGTTAGAAAATATAATGATTAAAATATTTCTATAAATTTTCATTCAAATATTTATAATTTAATATTAAAGCTTAACTTTTTAATATATATATATATATATATATATATATATCACAAAGATAATTTGGTAAAATATACATTCAAGTAATCTTATATTATTCCAATCAAATAATGTAATTTTACATTTCTACTAAACAAACCAAACAAGGAGAAACAACATTCACATACTAAAGTTACATTTCAATAATGTTATTCCCTAAAATAATCTTACATTCCGTGAACTAAACTCCTCTTACTATTTTGATAAAAAGTGGTGATAGTAAGAAAATGATCATTGACCGTTAATTTTTCTGATAGTGTCAATCATAAAATAGATGAAGGAGAAAAAGGTCTCTAAATTATAGAAGATATCGTCTCTTGGTTAATTTTGACTAGAATATTTATAGCGATTTTAATTGGTAATGCTAAGTAGTATAAGATAATTATCATTTATTTATAAATCAATAGATTAAACAGATCTAATCATTAGATCTTAAATTTCTCTTTGTTTGATCACATGAGTTTATCGTAAATCTTATCAATACACTTCAGCAAATTTAAAGATATGTATTCAGAAAATATTTTTTTTTTGAATAAAGGCCATTATTCTTATTAAAAAGTAAAAATATCAACAACAAAAAAAATCAAAACATATATATAAGTCATGTGATAACATCTTATTGTATATAACAATGATGTAAAATCAAAACTTTAATATTTTATATTAAATAGATAAATTAAATATTTTCAAAACTCTAAATCAAATTTTAAAGACATAAGTTTTAAGATTTATCATAAATTTTAGATAGCAATCATATTTTATTATTTTATCCTAAAACAAAATATCAAAGGCTAAAGTACCTTTAACTATATATATATTATATTTAATAAAATGTTAAAATAATTTTTAATATTATATCATTTAAAAATTACAAGAATAGTTAATCAAAAAAATTACAAGAATAGGTTAGTCTGGCAAAACCTAGCATTTTCCTCTCAAAGAATGTAGATTTGAGTACTAAGACAAATACCAGGAAGGTGTAACTTATGGAACTTATAACTACTTGGTTCAGAGAGTCAGAGATAGATTGTCGGGTTGGCGTGCAAAAACGTTGTCTTTGGCAGGATGGATCGTTATGGTCAAATCCGTTTTGTTAGCGCTTCCCTCTTATGCGATGTAAACGTGTTATCCAAAAAAAAAAAAACTGTGACGATATTGAACAAATGAGGAGAGAGTGCGGCGACATATGACAGATGATGCGAGCTGTGGAATTTGTGGGGCGAGGACGGAATCATTAGACCTTGTCTTTAGGGAGCGAGAACTGCTTGGTTATCTCTGATCAAAGTTGATCGGGTGAGGGAATTTTTTAGTATGCCAGTTGTTGAATGGATCCGGATCAATGTATAGCAACCAGACCGTTTCCCAACGGTAGCTGAAGATTGGGATTTGTTGTTCGGGTCTATCTTGTGGAGTTTATGGATGAGAAGTAACCAAGCAATTTTCAATCCAGACGCTGTGGAGGTGGAGGGCATTACACAATGTAGCCGTAGGTTGATGTTGGAAGCAGAGTAGGCTCGCAAGCTGCTGGTGAGGTCGAATTTGTTGCAGGCCAAACGTTGGCACGAGGATAGGTGGTGTCTTCCGCCGAGTGGGTGGATCAAGGTAAATACGGATGGTGCGCATAGGACGGATTCCGGCTTATTGGATTGTGGTGGGGTTATGCGCGATGAAAAAGGTATTTGGTTAGGTGGTTTCTCTAAGGCCATTGGCATTTGCTCGATAATGGATGTCGAGTTATGGGGTGTTATTGAGAGACTTGGTTTAGCCTGGGGTTTGGGTATCGGACGCATTGTTCTTGAAACTGATAGCAATGATATTTATTTTCTGCTAAGACAAGGCCGTTGTATGGATTTACAATCCCATTTGCAACTCATGTTGTGGCATTGTTAAGTAGAGATTGGCGGGTGGAGGTGGTCCATGTGCTCTGAGAGAGGAATCAAGTTGCGGATGGAATGGCCAAATTGGCTTGGAGTCTCCCGTTTGGATTTCATCATTTCCAGTTCCCCAGCAGACTTGCAGCATATGTATCAGTTGTGTAGACACTAAATTTTTTGTCTCGGTTTTATTTATATTATTATTATTATTATATTATTTATTATATATTTTTATTATTAATATTATTATTACAACCATGCCCAGATTACAATACCCAATACCCGGAGCCCAATTCTGGCCCAAAGACTGGCCCAAACCTAATAACAAACCCTAAACCCTCTTAGGGTTTCAGCATCATCTCTCAGCCGCCTTTCTTCTCAACCGTTGGATCTGGCCTTGATCCAACGGTCCTCAGATGTGCCAGAGGAAACCCTAGGGTATCATTACCCTAGGGCCACGCGGCGCCGCCCCAGTTTCCAATCACCGTTGCCAACACTCTTTCCCACCAGCTGTTGCCACCACGTCTACCGAAGACTCCAAAAGGCCGGCCGTAGCCACACACGTCTTCCCCAAACGGTGAGTCACCACTGGAAGTCCGGTGACTCACCGAAGAGCCCCTTTTGGACCGGTCCCGATGGCCACACCGGTGATGGCTATAAAGCCATCACCCCATCTGCGAACAAAGGGAGAAAAAAAAACAGAGCCGGAGAGAGAGAAAACAGAGAGAGACCAGCAAAAACAGAGAACAAAAACAAAGAACAATAACCCACAATCCGCAGTAAAACAAAACAGAAACAAAAAGAAAGGAAAGAAGCTTACCGAGGAAGCCACCGGACCTCTTCAAACTTCACCAAAACCTTCGAAAACCGAAGGTATTTCTTTAGATTTGCTCCGATCGGGAGCTATTTAGGAGAAAAGAGCACCGAAACCGTCCTTAGGACGGTCCGATCTACCTAATGATGTAAAAATAAAATTTTCCGGCCACCGGATGAGGTGGCCGGCGGTGAGGGTCACGGTGGCAGACGGTTGCCGTCCGGTGACCGGCTTCCCTCCGATGAGGGAAGCTAGAGAGAAGGGAGAGCTTTTTCATTCTCTCTCAGTTAGAGAGAGAATGAAAAATAGAGAATGAGAGAGCTGGCCCGAAGGGCCAGCCGTTTCTGGCTTTAAATAGCCCTTCCCGAACGACGTCGTTTCGGGGAGGGCTATTTGTGTAATTATTAATAGTTAAATCCTTTCCGCAGTCATCCTAGTTTATAAACTTTCCATTTTAGTCACTAAATCGAGTTTATAATCCTTTTAATTCGGTTCTTTAATTTCAATTTTATTTATTTTAGTCCTTTATATTAAAATAATATATATAGGGTAAATAACAGATTTAGTCCTATAATTTTAATAATTAATATTTTAATCTGAATAGTATGTTTTAATTTATTTTATTCTAATATCCGAATTTTATATAGTTTTATTTTAGTCACTAAATTAATAAATAAAAAATAGCATGTTTAATCCCTATAATCTTGATTAATATTGAATTAGGTTTTTAGTTTTAATTTACTATAATTTAGTCAATAATTTTAAAATTTTTTTTATTTATTGCTTTTAAATATATAGTTCTAATTGTATTAATTTTACTTGTTATATATTTAAATATTTTTATTATTATTATGTAGTCATAAATATATATAAATAAATATATATTTTTAAATAAATTATTTTTAACATTTATTTTTCAATATCGAAGAAAAGGGCAGTCTTAATACAACTGGATGTCCTATTCTGGTATTTTAAAATTAAATATTATAAAAAATTATTATTTAATTTTATTCAAATTAATATTTATTAATATCAAAGAAAAGAGCTGTCTTAAGGCACCTAGAAGTCATTTTCCGATATTTTTAAATATTTTTTATATAATTTTGAAATAATAGGATTATAAATTAAATATATTTTGAATTTTTAAATTTTTAATAATAGAGACAATTTATAATTAAAAAGTACCAATTTTGGGTGTTGTAGGGGTGCTAATCCTTCCCTAAACGTAACCGACCACGAATCCCTTTTTATTATTAAAAAGAATGGATTTTTGGTTATAAACGTAGATCAGTTCATTTTTTAATTGATGTTTTCTTAAAAACTCTTTTAAAAAAAATAATTTTTAGGTATTCGACCTACCTGACTCTAAAGGCCGATGGCGACTCTCAAATTATTTTCAAAAACCATTTATTCACATCAATTTTCCCGCAAAATAAATATTTCGTACCCGGACGAAAACCGGTTACGACAGCTTGGCGACTCTGCTGGGGACGAGGTCAAACTTTTAAAAATCAATTATAAATTGTCTCTATTAATTATAAATTAAAATTTCATATATTTAATTTATAATTCTTTTATATATACATATTATTTTCATAGTATTTATATATTTTCTTATTAATATTTCATTTTTTATTTGCAAATATTTTATTTCATTATTTTTTTTATCAGAGGTTTGAACATTTCTCCTCACACACAACACTTGCATTGCATAACATAAAGCTCTATAATTGAGTTTGTCCCTTTTAAGTGGGAGTGAAAGAGACGTCTTCGTGAGAATTTATTCTCCGTGTCAGACCTAGCAAGTAACTTTCGGGATTCATATGCTCTATGTCTTCGTGAGAATTTATTCTCCGTGTCAGGCATAGAGAAATGTATCCCCTCGAATTGAACTCGATCCATTTTAGTCTGTAATGGACTAGGATTGAGGGTTAGCAACCCAAGGGGGCACTAACAAAGACAATTCGTGTACCTTTATTCTTAGATCTGAAACCCTGCATATAAAACCCTAGAAACTCTTCCAATCCGAAGTCATGCCGAAATTTTGTCCAAAATAGGTGTACACACAGGAGAAATGAATTCTAACTTTCCTGTTAATTTATTTATTTTCGTTACTGATTAAATTACATGTATTTAAATTATTTAAATTATGAAAAAGCATGTTTAAATAAAAATATTTAGGTAGATATTATTATTAAATTTCTTTATTATGTAAACTAATTCATTTCTTTTTGTGTGTTCTTTATTTTTTCTGTTTGCATAGCATCATACAGGATAAAAGGAATTGATCCTTGTGTTAATTGTCTCATTGGAAAGCCTTCATCCATGGATAAAAAGTGTTCAAATCAAGTAATTCTAAACTCAGAAGTAAGACAGTGGGCTGAGGACTTACAAAGACAATAAGGAGACAGTCTGCAGGATTATTATGTATCTGACTTGGCCAGTTATGCTCCAGTTTCGCTAAAAAGAAATGATATGCAAGATTTGCGAAGTATTTGGGAAAGTTGGGATTCAAACAAAAAATTGCAGTTTTATCAGACTTACGGAGACATCCCATATTTGCTCTATGTTGAAGTTGATGATGAATTACTCAGAGCTCTAATTCAATTCTGAAATCCAGGGTATAATTGCTTCACTCTCAATAAGGAGGACTTGGTCCCTACTATTGAAGAGTACACAACTTTGCTACATATAGAAGAAGCTTTGAAGAATCGAATCTATTCAAAGTCAATTAAAACTCAACCCTTTCGAGTTAAATTAGCAAAGATTGACGGGGTACGAGAAGAATGGGTGGCATCCCGTACAAAACAAAAAGGCGAAAGCGAAGGCATTGCTTGGACCAACATTAAAGAACTTATTCAGAGCCATCCAGATATTAAAGTACGATTCGATTTATTTGCTCTGGGTATGTATGGTATGGTCATCTTCCCAAAAGTATTGGGATATGTTGAAGCTGCAGTGGTAGATTTGTTTGAACAGCTACCGAAAAAGATTAATCCTGCTTCTGCAATTCTAGCAGAGACCTTCAGATCGTTAAATGCTTGTAGAAAGCTAGGAGGTGGACGATTCTCAGGGTGTACCCAGTTGTTATATGTTTGGGTCTGTAGTCATTTCTGGAGGACAGAAAAGATTTCATACCGACGCTTTAATACGGATTACTCACCATTAAAAGAATTTCTGGAGCAGGAATGGCCGAAAGAAATTAAGAAAGATATGTGGATTAATGCCTTTCGAAATCTGCAAAGCAATGACATTGTTTGGCGAGCCCCGTGGCAAATCCAAAGGGAATTCTTTTACAAATGTGGAGATTACAATTGGATAATGCTGCTCGGATTATGGGGAGGAATTGGATATGCACCACTTCTGGTCATAAGACAGTATGAAGGTCGTCAATTTGTACCTGTCACTGCTGGATTACAGTCATCTGAGTTCGCATTCCACAGCAAAAATTATAAAAGAAATATCATGAAAGCCGTTACAGCTTGGAAAACAACTTTTTGTATCTGAGCTAAAGCAGCAAAAGAAATGCTAACTCCTGATTATGAGGAATGGAGATCTGTCAGGAAAAATGAAAATATTCCTCTACCAGATCAAAAAGAGGATATCTCTATGGAAGATCGCATTAAGGTGGTTCCATCAGAGATTGAAATCCTGAGAGCTGAGTTTGAAGCAGAAAGAGAAGGCTGGTCGAAAGAATTAGAGCAAATGAGACAAGATAAAGCTATGTTGGGTGTTGACATTGACTTTCATTCATCACAATGTACAATGTTGAGAAAAGATAAAGAAAAAGTTGATGATGAATTCAGAGCATTACAGAAAAATTACCAGGAGTTATATAAATCCCGAAAAGCATCAGGATCAAGCCAGGCAACAATACAGATGACCAGAGAATTGAACATCGAGAAAAGACGAGTTGAAGATCTGAAAGGAAAGAATAGCCGTCTACTCAAAAGCCTTGAGAAAGGAAAGCAAAAAATGGAAGATTTTGAGGTTGACAGAAGAGAGCGAATTATAAAAAGCAAGGCTGAACACCGCGAGATCATGAATGAAATGCAAAGAGAAAGGGATCAAGCCAAAGATTTAGAAGAGATGAAGAATGACATCTTTGATAAATTTGAAGGTGAGAAAAATATCATGTTCAAAGGATTTGAATCTGAAATGAACCAGCTGATTGCTGAACTTGAAGTCAGAGGCCAAAAGATGGAAGAATCCAATATTGAAAAAGAAAAATGGGAGCTGGAAAGAAAAAATTTCAACACCAGACTTGAGGTAGAGCAGGAAGTGGCTAGCAATTGGATGCAAAGATGCAGAAACAAGGATGTTCAAATCCAGAAGCTTAATCAAAGAACACAAGAAGCACGAACAAAACTTGAAGAAGATCTGGATCAATCTAGAAACAAAAATGCAGAGTTTAATGCTTACATTTTTCAACTTGAAGAATCATTATTTCAAGAAAAGGTTCGTCTAGGACCTAATGATCTCAAAGAAAGTAATGAGGAAAGTGCTTCACTGCGAAGACGCATTAGAGATCTTGAAAAAATTCTGCACAATTGTCAAGTCAGAATCACTAAGTTAGAGCAAACTCTTGAAGGAACGAATGAACAATGGCAAAAGTCAACTGATTTCTATGTTGAAAGAAGTGAAGAAAGAAGTAATATGGTGTTCGAGGCCATGGTACAAATGAGCGAAGTTGCTAGATATGTTGGGGAACTAGCTGTTGAAGCCAAAATAATTGAGCATCACATGGATCCAGTTTCTAAGTGTGGAAAGAAGGTGTCATGGTTAATGAAAGAAATTATAGAGCTTAATAGGAAAGCTACGCCTTATCTGTAGTTATGAACTATTATAAAGAAACTTTTGTATGCCGATGAAAGTTGTTCTATGACAGTTAACTTTTTGGGATCAATACCTTTTTGTATACATGCATTTTGCATACATTCATTATTCATTTCATGATTTTCTTTATGTATAATTTTATTATTAAGATAAAATTCATTAATTAAAATTTGGAAAAAATAATATCAAAAGATTTTTCAATCGCAGTTATTCTGGCCAAAAGAGAAATACAACATCACTACGGTACTAGACAAGCTACTAAGAGAATTATGGAGGATAAAATACAACGTATTGAGGAACAGCATAAAAGAACAAGCAGAAATGAGAATGAAGCTGGAAAAATTGAAGACAGTATTGCAAATTCACAAGACAGCATGATGCAGAAAATAGAGGACATGTTTAAAAGACAGGCTATCATTGGAAAAATGCATGAAAATCCTGTATCTTTCGACCAAGAACCTATGTATCCTCTAAGTTTTCCACCAGAACCAATTTATCATTCTGGTACTACACCTATACAAATCAATGCTCGTACATCAGCATTTCAAGAAGCCAAACCACATGAAAATAGACAAGTGGATCCTGCATCTTCAAGCAAAAATCCGCTTATATCAGATGTGAAAATAGGGGATTTTAATACTGAGCATTTAATCCCAGATTTGAATGAGCTGAATGAGAAAGAAAAAATAAATGAAGAACTGACCAGACAGATCAAGAGCTTAGAAGAACGAATGAAATCCGTGGAAATAACTGAATCATTTTATGGGTTTGACGCTAGTGAGTTGAGTTTGGTTCCAAGCCTAATCCTCCCCATCAAGTTCAAAGCTCCCGAATTTGATAAATATGACGGTACTACATGCCCTTCATCCCACATTACTATGTTTTGTCGCAGAATGGCATGATATGTGAAAGACGAGAAATTGTTAATTCACTGCTTTCAGGATAGTTTGACAGGACCAGCTTTAAAATGGTATACTCAATTGACCAAAGCCAACATTAGATCCTGGAAAGATCTGGCTAAAGCATTCTTAGAGCAGTACCGCCACGTAACAGACATGGTCCCTGATAGATGGACTCTCCAAAATTTGGAGAAAAAGAATAATGAAACGTTCAGACAGTATGCCCAGAGATGGCGTGACACAGCAGCCCAAGTTCAACCACCTTTGTCAGAAAAAGAGGCCACAGTAATATTTGTACATACATTGAAAGCTCCTTATTTAAATCATCTAATGGGGAATGCAACCAGAAATTTTGCAGATTTGGTCATTTCTGGAGAACTCATTGAAAATGTATTGAAAAGTGGCAAAATTGAATCAAATGAGGGGTCTAGTTCCAAAAGACCTATGTACCGGAAAAAAGAGAATGAAGTCAACAATGCAAATTCTTACAACAAGGATTCATCGAAAAGTGTTACAATAACCCAGCCAAGGGTTAAGAAAGAGGAAACAAACACTAATCGAGCAGAGTCTAGAGGATCTCGAAAGGAAAATGAAAGGTTGTCTTTTACACCTTTACCAGTACCACATGCAGAGATCTATGATTCGCTATTAAAAGCAGATGTCATACGACCCTATCCTTTGGTTCCCATGCAACCACCATTCCCTCCTTGGTATGATACAAAGGCACACTGTGTTTACCATGAAGGAATTACGGGTCATTCTATTGAAAACTGTTTGGCATTCAAAAGGGTGGTTCAAAATTTGATCAACACTTGAAAGTTGGAATTCAATACACCATCTGCATCAAATCATCCATTGCCAAATCATGGAGATAAAAACGTGAATACAATTAAGGAAGATAACAGAAAGAAAGCAAAAAATGACATTTCTAAAATTAAATCTCCTTTTGTTTGGGTATTCCAACAACTCTCTTTAGCCGGTATAATTCCACAACAATTCAGGCCAAAGCAGAATGAAGGCAAGAATTATTGTGAATATCATCAAGAGAAAGGGCATAAAATTCAACTATGTCCTGAGTTTAGGGATTTGGTGCAAAAATTGATGAACAACAGAGAAATAGAATTCTTTGAAGAAGAACCAGGGAAAAAAGAAGATGATGTTTGCTCATCAGAGGATTCTAAACCTAGTCAAAGAATAAATGATCCTGTGATCATTAATGTGAAATCATCTACGGTGATTCCTGCACCAATAAAGTCGAAAGTAGTTATCACCACATTCAGATCAGGGGGAACAATTAATGTAGAACAGCAGCTTGTTGAAGCCTTTAAAGAAGAAAAGTTGACGAAAGATCAAAACATAGTTGAAGAAGCTATGAATGGATTATTTATCAACATGATCATGAATGACAACAAGACTGGCAAATACTTGGATAGGATTCGCCCATGTTTTCCTGGAGAAACACTCAACAATTGGACCACTGAAGATCTTCCTATAGTTTTTAATATTAACGCAGAGTAATATTCAGAACTAATCTTTATGTTTAGCTCAAAAATATGAAAACTTTTTGTTATCTTGTAAAGGAAATTATGTTAAATATAAGAAATTTTCTTTAAAATTTTCAGATGGCAATCATTCTTTATATTTTCTTACATTTTTACATTTATTTATTTCATAAATTTACTATATTCTTTCGGAAATATGTCCGACTTAAATTTGCAGGTGTCACCATGTTAATAGCATGTTTATTCCTAAATTTAATCAAGAGATTAATTTAGAGCAACCCATATGTCTGGAAGAAATCAATGGGTGTGAGGATGAACTGGAATGTGATGTGCCTACTGAACTATTAAGATTGGTAGAAAAAGAAGACAAACAAATTCTACCCCATAAAGAAGAGATTGAGAATGTGAATTTGGGAACAGATAAAGAAATGAAAGAGGTGAAAATTGGTACTACTCTGACAATCCAGATAAAACAAGAATTGATAAATCTCCTTCAAGAGTTCAAAGATATCTTTGCCTGGTCTTATCACGATATGCCTGGTTTAAGCACAGATATAGTGATACACAAGCTTCCAATAAATCCAGAATATAAACCGGTCCAACAAAAGCTCAGACGAATGAGGCCAGAAATGTTGTTGCAAATCAAAGAAGAAGTGATGAAACAGATCAATGCAGGTTTCCTACAGGCAGCCAAATACCCAGAATGGGTAGCCAACATTGTTCCCGTACCAAAGAAAAATGGGAAAGTTCGAATGTGTGTGGATTACAGAGATCTCAACAAAGCTAGTCCGAAAGATAGCTTTCCATTACCCCACATAGACACATTGGTAGATAATACTGCAGGACACGCATGGTTTTCATTTATGGATGGCTTTTCAGGATATAATCAGATAAAAATGAATCCTGAAGACATGGAAAAAACAATATTTGTAACCATGTGGGGCACATTCTGTTATAAAGTGATGCCATTTGGATTGAAAAATGCACGGGCAACGTATCAAAGAGCCATGGTAACTTTGTTTCATGACATGATGCACAAAGAGATTGAAGTATACGTGGATGACATGATTGCCAAATCCCGAACTGAAGAAGAACATATTCAAAATCTGAGAAAGCTTTTCCAGAGATTGAGGAAATATCAATTAAAGCTCAACCTCGCAAAATGCACTTTCGGGGTAACTTCTGGAAAACTTTTGAGATTTGTGGTCAGCAAAAAAGGAATCGAGATTGATCCAGATAAAGTAAAAGCAATTCAAGATCTTCCACCACCCAATACAAAAAAAGAAGTTCGAGGCTTTTTGGGAAGATTAAATTATATATCTCGGTTCATTTCTCAATTAACTGACAAATGTGATCCAGTGTTTAAATTACTTCGAAAGAATAATCCTGAAGTCTGGAATGAAGAATGTCAAGAAACTTTGGATATTATTAAGAAATATTTATCCAATGCCCCTATTTTAGTATCACCAATGCCTGATAAACCGTTAATTCTCTACTTGACGGTCTTCGAAAATTCGATGGGATGTGTACTAGGACAGCATGATGAATCTGGAAGGAAAGAAAAAGCTATTTATTATCTGAGCAAGAAATTTACTGATTTTGAAATTCGATATCCACCAATACAAAAATTATGTTGTGCCTTGGTGTGGGCTACTCGAAGACTCAGACAATATATGTTATACCATACTACTTGGTTGATATCCAAACTTGATCCTTTAAAATTCTTAATGGAATCACCAGCTTTGACAGGCAGAATGGCCAGATGGCAAATGTTATTATCTGAATTTGATATTGTATATGTCAACCAAAAAGCGATAAAAGGAAGTGTCATAGCTGATTTTCTGGCCAGTCGTGTATCAAATGATTATCAGCCTTTGAGTTTCAATTTTCCCGATGAAGATTTGTTGTGCATATCCATGAATGAAGAAGTCAGAACAAATGATGCATCTGCATTTTGGAAGCTTTACTTTGACGGAGCATCTAATGCTTTGGGACGAGGAATCGGGGCAGTGTTAATTTCTCCAGAAAATATTTATTATCCCTTTACAAGTAGACTGGAGTTCTTTTGCACCAATAACATGGCGGAATATGAAGCTTGTGCCATGGGATTGAAAGCAGCTATAGAAAGAAAATCAAATGTCTCAAAATATATGGAGATTAATCGTTAGTGGTGTATCAATTGCGAGGAGAATGGGAAACAAAAGATCCCAAATTGTTGGAATACCGAAATTTTACCCTCGAATTAGTGAAAGAATTTGAAAGAGTCACCTTCAATTATCTCCCTCGAGAAGAAAATCAAATGGCAGATGCTTTGGCTACATTAGCTGCTATGTTTCAAGCAAATAAGAAAGTTGATATGATGCCAATCCAAATGCAAGTATATGAAATTCCTGCACATTGTTATAGTGTGGAAGAAGAGGTAGATGGTAAACCATGGTATCATGATATTCTGCAATATATCAAAAATCAAAGTTATCCACCAAATGCATCGGAAATTGATAAAAGAACCTTGAGAAGAATGACTGCTGGATATTTTCTTGATGGAGAGATTATGTATAGAAGAAGCAATGATCAAATGCTATTGAGATGTTTAAATACCAGCGAAGCTAGAAGCATCATTGAAGAAGTACACAGTGGAATATGTGGAACACATGCAAATGGTCTTTCCATGGCCAGAAAAATAATGAGATATGGATACTATTGGGCTACCATGCACACAGATTGCATTGATTATGCAAGAAAATGTCATAAATGCCAGATATATGCAGACAAGATTCATGTACCCCCATCTCCTTTACATGTAATGACAGCACCCTGGCCATTTTCTATGTGGGGAATAGATGTCATTGGCGCAATCACACCAAAAGCATCGAATGGACATTGCTTCATCCTTGTGGCAATTGATTATTTTACCAAATGGGTTGAAGCTGCTTCATATACCAATATTAAGAGGTCCACAGTCTGCAAATTCATAAAGAAAGACATAGTTTGCCGGTATGGCCTACCAGAAAGGATCATTACAGATAATGCTCTGAACCTGAACAATAAAATGATGACCGAACTTTGTGCACAGTTTAAGATCAAACATGCAAACTCAGTGGCATATCGTCCAAAGATGAATGGGGCAGTTGAAGCAGCAAATAAGAACATCAAGAGAATCATTACAAAGACCACTGAAACTTACAAAGATTGGCACGAGAAGTTACCTTTTGCTTTATATCATACCGAACTACTGTTCGAACATCTACTGGGGCAACACCGTTTTCTTTAGTCTACGGGATGAAAGCAGTCTTACCAATTGAAGTCGAGATTCCATCGCTTCGAATATTGAGAGAAACAAAATTGGATGAATCTGAATGGATCCAAGCTAGATTTGATCAATTGAACCTTATTGAGGAGAAAAGATTGAAAGCTATTTGCCATGGACAGATGTATCAGAAACGGATGATGAAGTCTCATGACAAAAAAGTACATCCAAGAGAATTCCAAGAAGGTGATCTAGTACTAAAAAAGATTTTGCCTATACATAAAGATTTCCGTGGGAAATGGATGCCTAATTGGGAAGGGTCATACGTTGTGAAAAAGGCCTTTTCCGGAGGAGCGTTGATCTTGGCAGAAATGGATGGAAAAATTCTGAGAAATCCAATAAACTCGGATTCTGTCAAGAAATATTATACTTAAAAAAAAAGGGGGGGGGGTCAAGGTGAAAACCCGCAAAGGGCATCTTGTAACCAAAGAAAGGATTTGAGTTGAAAACCTGAAAAGGCGGCTCAAATGCAAGTTGATATTAGGCATCTGGCAATTGAATCCTATTAAGATTTTGACAGTTTGGGAGAAACTTTACATCTACGAGCATTTTGACAACGTTTGAGATCTTCCAGACAAAAGCTTACATCATTTCTCTAAATTGTGTCAACTTGATTAATTTAGAAATACTTATGCTAATAATTTGTTGAGACATTTGAATTTTTATCATTTTTATGCTTGCCATAACTTTGAATACAATTCTATCTATTTCAAGTTCAATTTATTTGAGATTCAATTTATTTTCGAAAATTCAATTTATTCTTTTATTGAATTAACATAATTTTGAAATAAGTTAAAGATTTCTGAATATCACTTTATGTTAATACCTTTTAAAAGCATGGAATACAAAGTAAGCAAATCATCACCATCTACAAGAATAAACAACAAGGTTGTTATGCTGGATGCCATTGACAACAAGGTCGAGTCCATTAAATCTACTCATCAATTGCTCCAACTGATCATCGTTCAGTTGTTGCACATTTGTTTTCAAAGATATGCTAAGACAGTAGAAGGCGACCTCTGCATCATTGATCCCAGAGAAAAGAAACAAGACATTGATATCACTGGGAAACATGTCTCTATACATATCCTCGTATATGGTTTTTAAGGAAACCTAGAAGCATTTCCACCCCATCAGGTTCAAGTAGAGCAACTTTATCCTTTCCAACCCATACTAGATTCCATTTTCAGCACTCATCAAGAACATACTTCTGGACACTCGAATGTGGCTCTTTGTCATAAGCTTCAAGAGCCTTAAAGATCCTTTCTGTCAATTTGGCACTTCCTGTACATGTTTATAAACAGTTCAACTTTGTTCTTGGATTCCAAGAAAGCCATCATTTCTTTGTCAATGGAAAATCATCAGCACATAGATGAAGCAGAATAAGAGAAGATCTGTTCTTAATTGGCATAATTATGAATATAGCCTTTTCAGTGTAGTAGCATGAAAATGTTTCGAATCTACAAATTCTGGCTTTACATCTAATAAGTACTGTGATATCCCAGTCCAAACATTAACTGGAACAAATGCAATGTACTCATAGCATCTTCTGGAAGTGTTCTTTGAGTTATCTGATCTGGTTTGGTAAAACCAATCATTGAATTTAGCATATTCTGGAAGTGTTCTTTGAGTTATCTGATCTGGTTTGGCAGAACCAATCATTGAAATTGAAAGATGAATGTGCATAACATCTTCTGGAAGTGTTCTTTGAGTTATCTGATCTGGTTTGGTAAAACCAATCATTGAATTTAGCATCTTCTGGAAGTGTTCTTTGAGTTATCTGATCTGGTTTGGCAGAACCAATCATTGAAATTGAAAGATGAATGTGCTCATAGCATCTTCTGGAAGTGTTCTTTGAGTTATCTGATCTGGTTTGGTAAAACCAGTTATTGAATTTGAAAGATGAATGTGCTCATAGCATCTTCTGGAAGTGTTCTTTGAGTTATCTGATCTGATTCGGTAGGAACCCCAAAACCAATCATTGGATTTAAAAGATGAATTTGCTCATAGTAGAAATAAGGAGACCCAATAGCATCTTCTGAAAGTGTTCTTTGAGTTATCTGATCTGATTCGGTAGAAACCCCAAAACCAATCATTGGATTTAAAAGATGAATTTGCTCATAGTAGAAATAAGGAGACCCAATAGCATCTTCTGAAAGTGTTCTTTGAGTTATCTGATCTGATTCGGTAGGAACCCCAGAACCGATCATTGGAATTGAAAGATGAACTGCATGATCATCTTCATTAAGAAGCTTCTTTTCAAGCTTCCTCTGCTTCTTCCTTTTCCACAAATCATAGCCCAAGTTTCGCCTTTGCTTGTAATTAGGATCATTGCATAATGGCTTCCCATCTTTTACCGGAAGAAATGTGTCAGCAGCCTTAGCCATTTGAGCAGCACATATAAAATTTGTCAATTTTGCAATTGATGAATCTGGACCACATCTCTCCATGGCTATTGAAGCTTCAGCCTCTGAAAATCCCATTTTTGTCAAGTATAACAGTTTATTCTCCTCATCAGAATCAGAATTCAAGATTTCTCGGTATTAAAAGAACTATCGATATCTGTGAAATCATCTTGAAAGGTCATTTCATAATCAGATGAGTTGTTATCAGAATCAACATGTCGCATGAAGGCAAGCTTTTCAAGAGCCTATACTATTGAGTTTTATTTTCAAGATCTACATCTACATTTGTCAAAGATGATAGTTTCTCTGTTTTGAAGAAGAAAGATCTATTGGGTTTTTACAATTGAAGAAATACACAATTCACCAATCTGAAATCAAATAATTAACATTCATGCATCATATTTAGGCATTTGCAAAAATAGGTGCATTTTCATTCATTTTCATCCATGTTGAATTTTAACAGGAATTTCAAAGATTTTAGCAAAGATTAAAATCCATCATTTGATGGATCAGCTTTTCCAGAGAAAGTTCATAATAAGAAGAACTCATCTGAAGAAGAAGAAGTTCATAATGAGAAGAACTCATCTGAAAAAAGGAAGAAGAAGTTCATAATGAGAAGAATTTGTTCAACCTTTTGCTCAAATCCATCACTTGATGGATCAACTTTGCCAGAGAAAGTTCATAATGAGAAGAACTCATCTGAAAAACGGAAGAAGAAGTTCATAATGAGAAGAATTTGTTCAACTTTTTGTTCAAATCCATCACTTGATGGATCAGCTTTTCCAGAGAAAGTTCATAATGAGAAGAACTCATCTGAAGAAGGAAGAAGAAGTTCATAATGAGAAGAATTTGTTCAACCTTTTGTTTAAATTCACCAA
The DNA here is from genome assembly GCF_006381635.1 of Hibiscus syriacus. NCBI lineage: Eukaryota > Viridiplantae > Streptophyta > Magnoliopsida > Malvales > Malvaceae > Hibiscus > Hibiscus syriacus. The sequence goes on from NW_024062730.1 coordinate 832,700, forward strand.
TTGATGGATTAACTTTGCCAGAGGAAGTTCATAATGAGAAGAACTCATCTAAAAAAAGGAAGAAGAAGTTCATAATGAGAAGAATTTGTTCAACCTTTTGCTCAAATCCATCACTTGATGGATCAGCTTTTCCAGAGAAAGTTCATAATGAGAAGAACTCATCTGAAGAAGGAAGAAGAAGTTCATAATGAGAAGAATTTGTTCAACCTTTTGTTTAAATTCATCAATTAATGGATTAACATTGCCAGGTAGAGTTCATAATGAGAAGAACTCGTCATCTGAAGAAGAAGAAATTCATAATAAGAAGAATTTGTTCAACCTTTTGCTCAAATCCATCACTTGATGGATCAGCTTTTCCAGAGAAAGTTCATAATGAGAAGAACTCATTTGAAGAAGAAGAAGTTCACAATGAGAAGAGTTTGTTCAGCCTTTTGCATAATTCTATCATAGAAGGAGATAGATTAGCATCATCCCCAGCGGAAAGTTCATAATGAGAAGAACTCATATGAAGAAAGAGAAGAATTTATTCAACATCTCCATATTAATCAGGAGGAGTCAATTGAACAAAAATTTATTGTCTTTTCATCTTTGCTCTATTCTTGTTAACACAAGAATGAGCGAAGAGGGGCAGTTGTAGACACTAAATTTTTGTCCCGGTTTTATTTATATTATTATTATTATATTATTATTTATTATATATTTTTATTATTAATATTATTATTACAACCAGGCCCAGATTACAATACCCAATACCTGGAGCCTAATTCTGGCCCAAACAGACTGGCCCAAACCTAATAATAAACCCTAAACCCTCTTAGGGTTTCAGCATCATCTCTCAGCCGTATTTCTTCTCAACCGTTGGATCTGGCCTTGATCCAACGGTCCTCAGATGTGCCAGAGGAAACCCTAGGGTATCATTACCCTAGGGCCATGCGCCGCCGCCCCAGTTTCCAATCACCGCTGCCGACACTCTTTCCCACCAGCTGTTGCCACCACGTCTACCGAAGACTCCAGAAGGCCGGCCGTAGCCGCACACGTCTTCCCCAAACGGTGAGTCACCACTGGAAGTCCGGTGACTCACCGAAGAGCCCCTTTTGGACCGGTCCGATGGCCACACCGGTGATGGCTATAAAGCCATCACCCCATCTGCGAACAAAGGGAGAAAAAAAAACAGAGCCGGAGAGAGAGAAAACAGAGAGAGACCAGCAAAAACAGAGAACAAAAACAAAGAACAATAACCCACAATCCACAGTAAACCAAAACAGAAACAAAAAGAAAGGAAAGAAGCTTACCGAGGAAGCCACCGGACCTCTTCAAACTTCACCAAAACCTTCGAAAACCGAAGGTATTTCTTTAGATTTGCTCCGATCGGGAGCTATTTAGGAGAAAAGAGCACCGAAACCGTCCTTAGGACGGTCCGATCTACCTAATGATGTAAAAATAAAATTTTCCGGCCACCGGATGCGGTGGCCGGCGGTGAAGGTCACGGCGGCAGACGGTTGCCGTCCGGTGACCGGCTTCCCTCCGATGAGGGAAGCTAGAGAGAAGGGAGAGCTTTTTCATTCTCTCTCAGTTAGAGAGAGAATGAAAAATAGAGAATGAGAGAGCTGGCCCGAAGGGCCAGCCGTTTCTGGCTTTAAATAGCCCTTCCCGAACGACGTCGTTTCGGGGAGGGCTATTTGTGTAATTATTAATAGTTAAATCCTTTCCGCAGTCATCCTAGTTTATAAACTTTCCATTTTAGTCACTAAATCGAGTTTATAATCCTTTTAATTCGGTTCTTTAATTTCAATTTTATTTATTTTAGTCCTTTATATTAAAATAATATATATAGGGTAAATAACAGATTTAGTCCTATAATTTTAATAATTAATATTTTAATCTGAATAGTATGTTTTAATTTATTTTATTCTAATATCCGAATTTTATATAGTTTTATTTTAGTCACTAAATTAATAAATAAAAAATAGCATGTTTAATCCCTATAATCTTGATTAATATTGAATTAGGTTTTTAATTTTAATTTACTATAATTTAGTCAATAATTTTAAATATTTTTTATTTATTTTATTGCTTTTAAATATATAGTTCTAATTGTATTAATTTTACTTGTTTATATATTTAAATATTTTTATTATTATTATGTAGTCATAAATATATATATAATAAATAAATATTTTTTTTTTTTGTTTTTTTAAATAAATTATTTTTAACATTTATTATTCAATATCGAAGAAAAGGGCAGTCTTAATACAATTGGATGTCCTATTCTGGTATTTTAAAATTAAATATTATAAAAAATTATTATTTAATTTTATTCAAATTAATATTTATTAATATCAAAAAAAAGAGCTGTCTTAAGGCACCTAGAAGTCTTTTTCCGATATTTTTAAATATTTTTTATATAATTTTGAAATAATAGGATTATAAATTAAATATATTTTGAATTTTTAAATTTTTAATAATAGAGACAATTTATAATTAAAAAGTACCAATTTTGGGCGTTGTAGGGGTGCTAATCCTTCCCTAAACGTAACCGACCACGAATCCCTTTTTATTATTAAAAAGAATGAATTTTTGGTTATAAACGTAGATCAGTTCATTTTTTAATTGATGTTTTCTTAAAAAACTCTTTTAAAAAAATAATTTTTAGGTATTCGACCTACCTGACTCTAAAGGCCGATGGCGACTCTCAAATTATTTTCAAAAACCATTTATTCACATCAATTTTCCCGCCAAATAAATATTTCGTACCCGGACGAAAACCGGTTACGACAAGTTGGAAACAGAAGGCTCTACGACTGCCTTTGGATTAGCTAATTAGTGTGCTCGTAATGTTTTTATCTCTTGTATTAAAAAAAGATAAAAATAAATTTGGTTTTCGGGTATTTTTAGGTATTTATAATGAAAATATTTAAATTTATGATTCAAATATTTGATCTCCTGTTTTCACGAATTTAACAGTTGGTCTCGGATCATAAAATAGCGCTTAATCGAATAATTGTTGATCCATACCCTTTTATTTTGACTTTTAAAATAAATTACACAATTTATCACTCGATTATCTTTTTCAATTTTATTTTAGTTACTAAATTTAAAAAATAATAAGAAAATATGTCACATCATAAAAGGATATTGATAAAATAATTTTTTAACTAATCCAGGGTAAGTACAAGGTAGTTTAAATATAAACTCACAATCATTTGACATTGAACGCTCACACCCCTAACATCATTGACTATAGAAATGGGACTTTAAGAAATAATAATAATTTATTTACCACTTAGGCCGCTTGGTTTGTGATGATAAAATAAGTTAAAGTGATAAAAATGAGAGCAATTTGAAATTTTAATTTAAATTGAAATTTTTTAAACTTGAGTGACCAAAGTAGGAGTTAAAAGATAATTCAGTGATAAATGGTGCAGTTTACCCTTATTTTATATTATTTTATCAAAACAGCACCGTTTCTGCTGTTTCATTATTCAGACCCCTCCCCAGCCTCCATTCTACAAACGTGGATTGAAAATTCGCAATCCCTAGTTTCTCATGGTTGCACGCAGCCACGCACCGGTCGCCTACATCGTCACAAGCGATCACTCACGGCCTTGCCCTCCATCGTCGGTTCATTTTCTGTCTTCCGTAGCGACAAGCAGCCAGAGACCCAGAGCTAGCCAAACCAACGCCATTACATTTACGCCAGGTACTCTCTAAATCTCTTCTTTGCACTGAAATAAAAGTGGGTAGCATTTGAGATGCCGTGTGTCTGTTTGATTTATCATCTTATATTCTCAATTTCTCATGCTTATATGTACTGGAATTTTGAGTTTAAACACGCTATGTTTGGTTCTATGTAACGGACGTATGATCCCCATTTAATGTTTTGGATGTTTGTTTGAGTTAAACATTTTGACTGCTTGGACTGGGTTGGACTACTATCCAAGAAAAATAAAGTTTAACATTTTGTCAGGAACCTCAGTGGTGTAGCAGCTTTGCTTATTAACATTTCGAAGGTTCATAATTTCAACTTCATCGACGACATTTGGATTAATGGCCTGCAAAAATAAAAATGTTAACGATAAAAATACTCAATTTTTCAGTAACTAATTAACCCTATTGTGTTCCAGACCTAAATTAAAATAATTGCTCACTTTTTCATATTGTTCTAATAATAATAAAAAATATTTAGGACCTTTTTTACATATAAATAGCAGTTTTTTATTTTTCTTTAATGCTCGTGTTTCTGCTCTATTGTCATTTGAGGGGTGTAAACATAACAAATATTTTGTTGCTATTGATTTGTATTTGAAGTACTGATGTTAGTTGTTTTGTACTTGAAGTACTCATGTTAGTAAACTTTGTTATGTTTTCCCTAATGCTATTGTTAGTATTTGATGTTACCGATGTTGGTTTGTATTTGAAGTACCAATGTGATGTTATTTTTGTACTGATGTTTGTAAGCTTTATAATGTTTTCATTATTACTAGTTTGTTGTGTTTTAGTAATGTTTCAGTTACCAATGTTAGTATGATTTATATTATATATAGTAGTATTTTTGTAAGATGCTGCTGTATATTTTTAATAGAAGAATGAAAAAGATACAGGGAGGGTTAAAAGTGTGAATGGTTGCTGCAACTTTATTTTCTTGCACTTTCCTCAGCCGTTCATACTAATTTGTGCTAATCTAACAGCAGTTGCATGTTAAAAGAAAACACAATATCAAAATGCGTTTAAAATTGCTGAAATGAACATGTCTCCTTTGTTTTTAGCAGGAAGTCCAGAGCCCAAAAGTATTTAGTACTTTTTGGAGACAGCCATTTGCATAATCATCTTCCAACGACCACGTTATGGATCGTCCACCTCACAACTTTGCAGCTGCATCTGCTAATTCCATGGCCTACACTCAACAGCAGCGACAAGTAGCAAATATTCAACAGCAATTTGGATTTCATCCACAACATCAACAATTCCCCACAACAGTGCCTGCTCCGTTCCTACAACCACATCCTTCTCAATTCCCATACCATCCACACATGCAAGTACAACACCAACCACAACTCCACCCTCAACTTCTTCATCTTCAGCAGCAACAGCAACCACCACCTAATTTCCCTTCACATCTGCCTCCCCACCTTGTTTCTTCACCTTTCCCTGGCGTTTATGATTCTCCTCCACTCCCTACTCCTCCTCCATCTGATCCTGATCTCCAAAAGCGTATTGACAAGCTTGTGGAATATGCAGCTAAGAATGGTCCTGAGTTTGAAGCCATGATCCGCGAAAAGCAGCAAGATAATCCTGATTACAATTTCCTCTTTGGTGGAGAGGGGAATGGTTACTATAGGTACAAGCTTTGGTTATCTACACGTCCCCAAAGTGGACCCTACCCTTCCTTTCCACAATCTTCTGTACCTACCATGCATCCTCCTACTAATCCTGCCATGAATCCTTCGTCTCTGAATGCACCAGCAATCGGCACTGGTCCTCCTCCTCCTCAATTGCACCAACCAGCTTTTCCTCCATTTTATGATCAGCAGCATCACTATCAGCATCCTCAGCCTTTCGTTGCTCTTGGCCGGCCAGATTATGTTCAGTCCTTCAAAGGCCTTTCTGGTCCACTCCCCTCTGATATTGCGATGGAGCTTACTAACATGCTTAGCAATCTAAATGGTACCAAAGAGTCAATCAAAAGTACCAAGATATGGTTCATGCAGAGGTCTCCATTTGCACCGGCTTTGGCTGAGGCACTTAGAGATAGAATATTTACTTTGGATGATTCAGAGAGGCAATTGCATGTGATTTACCTTGTCAATGACATTCTTTTTGACAGGTACTTCACTATGGCATATGGCACTGTTGTTTAGTTTGCAATGGCTTCTTAAACAGATCCTGTAATGTCTCTTTAATAGTTTGCTGAAAATGATTTATGCTTTATGAGACATTACTTCTGTTTTTCTTCCTGATCTCTTGATACCATAGATCTCTTTCTTCTATATTCTTTCCTTTTTGTTTTGGTACCTTTCCGATCTTGACTTGCATTCATGTGATTATTTAATTAAAAAATTATAGTTGAACAGTGGTATTCTAGATTAGAGTTCTCCTCTTAGATTACTTCTCTATATTTTGTCTGAAACTTGATTACTTGACCTTGTGGTTCTTACCTCACACACATGGAGATGTGTCCTCTTATTGTAATATAGCATTTTCTTATGTTTTAGTCATCCAGTTATATTAGATTGATGGAGTCGGAACTCGGAAGGTTAATAATCATACATAACCCTCCTTTTTTTGATAAAAATTGGAGGTCTCATTAAAACCCCCCTTCATATTTAGGCATACCTTTTGAGTATATCAACAAGTAGCTGAAGGAGGAGAAGAGTACCTCATTTATTATTAAATAAATATCTTTGTGATATCTTAGACATGCATCTTTAGAGTATTGGCTATTTTTTCGACTTGCATGATATTCTAGGTGACATTCTATACAACTTTGTAAGAAATCAACTTAAATCAACCTTCCTCATTAGTCTTTAGAGCATAGGCTTACATTCTTCTATAGTATCTGTCAATCACTTCAGCACCCAGATTGTATTCTCTCCAAAATTCATAATTGCTTCCTAGGCCTTTGCATGGTGTATTGGCACGGTTGCTCTTCTTGTTGTTCCCTGGTATTGATGCCATAATGTGACTGCTCCTTTGGAACCTTCTTGACATTTCTTTTCAATATTTGCAGTTTGCAGAGAAGGGCTAACCCTCATGACCTTGATAATGAAGCTCTTGCATTTAAACCTGTTTTAGGTTCAATGCTTGCAAGAATATATCACAATCCTCAAAATGGGGAAAACCGATCTCGTTTACAGAGAATTTTGCAGTTTTGGGCATCCAAGGAAGTTTACAGCCAAGATGACATATATGTCCTTGAGAGTGAGATGATTAGTGGACCACCAGGGCCTCCAAAAGAGTTGTCTCATGATTCAGTGGAGTCCTCAGTACCTGCAGGTTGCCTCTTCTATTCTAATAAAGGACTTCAGCCCTTGTGTGTCATTTCATGAATTTCTAATTTTCCTTTCTTAAAAATTTACTGTGCAGGAATTCTACAGGATACAACACACAATAATGTATCTATGTGGCAGCTTGACAAACAAAGTTCTATTCCAAATGTGCTGGACCAAGCTGATAAACAAGGGGGGCCTGCCTTGCTTCCATCACTAGTAAACCAGCAATTTCTTCCGAATTCAGTCCCTACTGGGGCTTTTCCAGGGTCTGTGCCATTAAATTCTAATCCTCAGTCTTCTAGCCAACAACAATCAGCAAATATTGGTGAAAAGTTGCCCGCTTATCCACTTTTCCCACCTGGTCTTATTCCTGGAATGGTTAGAAAAATGCAAATTGGGAGTGGGGTGCCTTACTGCCCCCTCAGTCCTTTGGATATCCCAACAGTTATACCTCCATCTGATGTATCACCATCAGAAGTTCTCGATAGAGTATCGAAGTTTTTCAAAGAGATTGGAGAGGTTAACCCTTCTGAAGGATCCTTGAAATCTAATTCTAGAGATGAGGATGATGAGGATGAGATGGAACCTCCTGTTCGTAGGGGAGGAGCTTGTATCCCTCCGCCCCCAAATCAGCAGGCAGACCCAGATTCAGGAGCTTATACTGAGCAGAAACCAGGTCCCAGTGGCTCAGGAAGATTAGGACTGGGAGCAACAGCCAATCCCAATGAGGCAAGTCAATATGATGATGTTTATATATCTTATAGAAAACAGAGAAGCACTTCGTACCATTCATCTATGAGTGCACGAGCTGCTACAAGGTAAAGCCTTTCAAATATCATTTGAAGATCCATAGAGAATGGAATCAAATAGTCCTTGTTCATTTATATGTTAGAAATAGTATTAACTTTCTTCGACAACGCTGAGAAGAGGCTTGAAGTTCTGCAATTATGCTTTTGTTGATTATTTTTTTGGGTGAGAATGTAAGTTTTGTCATGCATGGAGTTAATTAATCTCTTATTTCACTAGACTGCCATGTAATTAAAAAGTTTGGGTTTGCTAAGCAGGATCTTCCATCTAGTGCAAATACTAAACATAGGCTGTTACAACTAAAAATGTTGCGCAACCGGTAAGTAAAACGGTTCAAACCTAAAATGTTTTTGAAAAGACGCAATGAGTATCGAACTACATATATATTTAGTACTGGTACTGGATGTAGTATCAGTACCAAAGTCTCGAAAATTTTTGCCCAAATAATAAGTTTTGATACCTTAAGAATGATATTGATATTGTTCGTCGGGTATCAATATAATGGTATTGATGTTTTTCGAGTAGTATCGATACTGTTCGTTTGATACCAATATAGTGGTATTGATGCCATTTGAGGAGTATCGATACTTTTTGGAATATTGATACGAATTGTTGATGTATGGCATTAGTGGTGAAGTTAATTTTCTGAAGCATGCACGTATGTGGTTCTATGTTGATTTTGTGATGGAACTCGATGCTCATTGTAAAAATGAATACCCATCGTTTGTGTTGTAAGCGTATATCGTGAACTCGGAGAATGCAAGAGGGTTAATCACTTTCCTAATTAATTTTTCATCATCATAATTTTGATTTCATCTAACTTTATAATATTTTCGTGACATTATTTCATGATAATATTTTTTGTGTTATTAAACGTGATGTGTCAGTGGCTTGTTTAGTTTATAAAAATGGCACCACTATTGATAAATATAGAAAACAAGAAAGATACATGTAGGAACGAAAAAAATAATTAATTTATTGATTAAATGTATGAAAAAATTAATTGATTAAATTAGTGGTTTCTAAACTATATCGTTCATTAATATGATATAAAAATGAAATGACACCAATATAAAGATATCTTAACACGAATTATTATGTCGACTCCATATAGTAGAAATCATTCCCTATCTAAAAGATTGTTTCCTATAATCATTTTTCAGAGTATCTCTCAAGTAAGAATCATAACCTACTACATATTCGGCTTTTTCTATGGATTTTTTTATTAATAATATATTTTCGTCACTTAAAACTTAATAAATTCATCATTTCTAATATAAAATCTTACGTCGGTTTCGATTGCACGTATTTAGTCCTAGATTTTAATTTAATTCAAAAATTAACCTTCAATTAAGAGGTGCTAAGTGTTATCAAAATATTTTGACACATTTTACTGATACGTGTCCCCACTTGATTGGAGGATTTTTTAAATCCATTTTAATAATTTAATTAAATAAAATCCTCACTAATCAGGTGATCACATGTTTAATCGGAAAACAACCAATTTAAAATTACTAACGAAAATACTCAATTTAAGGCCCTGTGGTGTATAATGGCGAGCCTTAATCACTAGGGTAAACCCCATTTTTTGAATAATATAGAACTAAACAAATACTCACAACCCCTCAGCAGTAGATCAATCACCTCAATCGTAGGCGCGGTATGAATTACCACCCCAATACTTCTTCCTCGCGCCATGGCAGCAAGTTTATCCGCAACCATATGAGTTGTCCAATTAACATGGGCAATCTTCGTTTCCCAAGTGCGACGAAGTAATCCCCTTATCAGTGTAACGATAGCACTATCCTCCCTATCGTTCATTGATGTTGTGATGATTTCTTAGTGCATTTGTGTAGTCGACTATAACAGATGTTTCATAATTCCTTTAGTTCACCTTTCATCAAAACTCAGTCTCCAATCACATTTACCTCATGCCTTACCTCCTTTCTTTAAATTACATTTCATTAACTTTGACTTCTTTACTTTTGATTTTTTATGGGAGATTCATCTCGACACATAGAGATTAGTGTCATAATCTGAATGTAATCATATTCATAAAGTTAGGGCAATTGACATGGCCCATTACTTTAGTGAAATACCATTAATTAAAGGACTCGAGTGTTAGAAAGTCTTCGACTTGACAAAATCGAACGAAACTCACTTCATAAAGCTCGGACATTACCTCCATAGCTGCTTCTGACATTACCTCTGAAGATTAACAACTTACTACTTTCAGCGGAGTGCCTCTAGCGATGTTAAAATAAAATTTCATTAGTACCACATTACCCCCATTTTATCTGCTTTCACACTTACCTGAGTATCTAAGGGTTTTATTGTGTGGGGGAAATGTTTCTTTGGGTAAAATGTATGAGTATGAGGATGAGTCAAGGATAAATGGATTTTTTTGGGAATTTTTATCTTGTCATATGTAAAAAGACTATAACCTCAATTCCCAAATGTGCATTTTGTTATATTTGATATTCACTGAATTTAAAAAAAAATGCTCAATTGTTCATAGTAGGAAAAACAAATGACATTTATTTGATTGAAAAAAGTTCATACATAAAAATAAGTTAAATTCAAGCAAAACATATTATTCTCAAGCAACACAACTTCATGGGTGAGCTACGGACCTATTACCCCTCCATTACAGCATTAACTTCCACTTCTCTGTAATTAGAACTCTGAGTCACATTGGGATCGTCGAAATGAATGTGCTTTTTGTCTCGTAGCCTTTGGACGTCCTCTTAAATGCGGAACAACTTTTTATGGAATGCCCCGAGATGCCACCATGGTATTCGCAATGTATGCTCTCATCGTACCACCTAGGGTATGGTGGTTTTAGAGGATCCACTGGATAGGGTGATACCATATGCTTGTCATAAAGTTGTAGGAATAAATCCTCGTATAACATAGGAATAAGGTCAAATTGCCCTGGATAATTTGATGATGTAATTGTCGTTAACTTTGGTCGAGAGACGGTGACATTGTTGACCTCCCCTTCCTTGTTCTATGAAGATGGTCTCCTATAGGATTTATTCACTTCTATCTTTCCTTGCTTGATAGTCGTCTCTACCATTTCACCGTCCATCACAATGTCAGCAAAGCTCCCAAAAATGATTGCCACTAAGTGTCCGAAGAAAAGTGCCTTGAGAGTGTGTACAAAAAGTTTCCTTGTTTCCCTCTCATCCAAGGACAGATGAACTTGTACGATGATTTCTTTTCACCATTGTGCATACTGCCTAAAGCTCTCATTGGACTTTTTTTTCATTTTTTGAAGCATCACTCGGTCGGGTCTCATGTTGTTTACATGTTTGTATTGTTCTAGAAAAGACCTTGCAAGGTCCTTCCATGACATGATGTGGACTCGGTCCAGTTGATTATACCAATTGATTGTTGAACCCGTCAAACTCTCTTAGAAGCAGTGTATCAGGAGGTGGTTATTTCCAACATGCCCTGTCATCTTCTGACAGAACGTTGTGTTATGAGCAAAGGAACAACTATTCCCATTAAATTTTTCAAAGTTCGGGACTTTGAACTTAAGGAGAGGATTAAGTCTGGGACCAGACTCAACTCCGAAGCATCAATCCCATATAAAATATCTTCTCCTACCCTCATCTGGTCTTCCAATTGCTTTATCTTATCTTTCATCTTCCTAGATTTGTCTTCCTTGTCAAAGTCTTGGACCTGGCAATCTTCATGAATATTGGTAATCGTCGCTTTCCCCTTTATGGAAAAAGAATCTCCTTGGTACCCTTGGAATTTCTCAGGTGTGATCACTAATTTTGGCGGTGGTGGCATCACTATTACTTTTTCAGATCCTCTGCCCCACGAACGCTTGCAAAATTCATTCCTGCTAGGCTGGCCACGATCTGATCGACCAAGCTATTATTATTCTTTGCAATGGTGTCCATGGTGGATTTTTGATTCTCTTCTATCTCTTTCTATAGCTTTACGAAGTTATCTTCAATTTCTTTTAATCTAGCATACATTCTTCTTGCTTGAAATCGAATGATGATGGGTAATGGTACCAGTATCTTTTCTGTTACACAACATTCCCTTTATTATTAATTTATTCTTTTTAATATGCATGCATGCTATGACATTAATGCAATGCTTTATGTAATATACAAATCAAAAAGAGGCACTGATCCATGCCTCATTATAAAATAACTTTCATTGGAAAGAAAAGTCCCAAATATTGCAAATAGTTCGATTACATGTACGACTTAGCCCTTCTTGTTTGTAGGGCCTAGTGATTCATGCTTTATGCGAGGTATCGTAATCTTCTATTTGAGTCTGTCAGCCACTTTTGAGGTTACATTTGTAGGAGAGACTCCTCTAAATCAATCTAAAGTGAAATATAGTGGTGGACTATCTCCATACTCATGTTGTGTTGCTTCTGACCAAACATATACCCTTAATATGAAGCTAAATGCTTTGAGTACCATTAGTTCAAAATTTTTTAATTTGATGGGAAATTCATGGATCATTCATTTTATAGTACGTTAATGTGATGCAATGAACAAAATGAAATCAAAGGAAATAAAAAGGAAATTAGTTAGTAAAATAATAAATAATAAATAAAGGCAGCAAATTCTACCCCCACAAGTTTTCCACCCTCCCTCGTCATGGTAAAGATAAAATCCTACCCAAACATGATTTCTACACACATGTTTTATTCGGAAAGAAAATAAATCTTAACCGCATAATTTCTAGTTCACACGATTTTTACTTGAAAAATAAAGAAAAATGATAGAAGTCGATTTCTCCTTTGTGTACACTTAATTGGGAATTCCTATAGGTTTGACATGATTTCAATCCGGATATATTTCTATGTTTCATTACATGCATGGTTTCGGCTCTATGGTTAAAGGTACTCGAATTATCCTTGTTGGTGACCTTTGGTCTTGCCAAACCCTCAATCTTAAACCCCCATTATAGGCTCGTATGGATAAAGTTAAATTCGAGAGGATACACTTCCCTATGCCTAACACGGAGAAACATATCCCACGAAGGCATAAGGTGTGGACCTCGAAGGTTACTTACTAGGCGTGGCACGAGGAAACATATCCTACGAATGAGCCACTTTCACCCCACTTAAAAGGGATAACCCTGATATAGGGTTTATGTTATGCAAATGCAATGAGTGCGTAAGGAGAAATCTACCTACTTTACCATTTACAAATCATACAATCTTAAAATAACTCTACATAACCTAATAATCTGAAAATTCACGAATACACACATTAGTACGAACAATCACAAATATGCATGTAGCTAGGGTTTTCTAAAGATGAATGCAAACAAACAAATACAACCAAGGGATCAAAAATTAAATTAAGACGAATCCATAATTTCCATTGCAAAGACAATAATTAATTAACTAATGGCCTGACTTTCTAAAGTCCTCAGCGGAGTCGCCATATTGTTGTGATGTCTCGAAAAATCGAGGGATTGATTTTAGGGGTTCATTTCGACTAAAAATCATGATGGTTCAAGGGAGTTTCCACTAATCTTTGTTTAGGGTGTGATTGGATAATCCAAAATGTTTTCATTTTAATAAAATTTAATTTTAAAAAAATATTAAAACAACGTTTTGTTTTGTTTTCCAGAAAAATAGGTTCGGGAGTCGATTACGTGTAGGAAAGGTTAGTACCCCACAATACTTGGAAATCGATACCCAATCGATTAATTATTATATTTGCAATAGAACTTATGGGTTAATATGTAGTTTAATTAATTATCCCCTATTTAGTTAAATAAACACCATGATATTTAAAATCCAAGAGGAAAGATTAACGATTTGATTACTTAACCAGGGAAAGTTACCACCTTATATGAGGAACAATGGTATTTAAATCCCAATTAAACCGTTCAATCATTAATTCTTTTATCGATGATCTTAATTGACATTCCAACGTTTCGAATCGAAAGGGAATCACCACCTATTATAAGGTATATCGACAATTCCCTAGAAGGAGACAAGGAATACCTTATTCATGGTATTTATTTATCTAAAATTGTGCGAAAAACAAAAATTTTATTAATGATATTTACCGGCCTTTAAGATAGATAGAGGATGCTTGAATATTTATAAGTATCAAACCTAAACCTCGGAATATGGTCGAGAGACCCATTTTCAATAAGTCTAAGTATAGGAACATTTCTCTTTCTACCATTTTGGTTAATTTTAAAGGTGTTGTTACTTTTTACTCGTTTCACTGGAGGGGACTCGTAAACTTCAGATTATCGAATTAAACTATCCAAGTTGGTTAGGATAATCCGCTTTAATAATATGAGTTAAACGGGTCTTACCTTTTAATTCATTATGTAGATGGTGGAGTAATGTGGATGAGGCTATCATGCTTTGAAAAATAACTAAAGATGACACGCAATAAAATTCATAAAAATATTCACATGCAAATTAAATTTACCATGTTATAATTAAGGGCCAAATTAATTACAAATGTTTGTTATTAATGTTATTCAAAATAATTAATAAATTAATCGTACTTAATTATATTCATATAAATAAATAAATAAATACATCAAAAATAAATTAATTATTAATGAAAAACATAATACACCACATACTAAATAAGATAAATTAACAAATAATCACAAAATAAGGAGCCAAATTGCATTTAAAACGAAACTTTGAGGGTTAAATTACAAATCTAGCGACTAAAATGAATTATACATAAAAGCTACAGGGACTGAGGAAACAATTTAAAAAACTAGTAATTGCACACAAGTCCATTATATTTAAGTATCTCAAAACACTTTCCTTAACTCATTTTTTCATTTTCTTAAAATCTCTCTCCCCTAAATGCTCTCAACCTTCTCAAAATACTCTCCAATCGAGCCCAGCTCCAACCACTCAAACCTCTCTGACAGATGTCCCCGTCGCTTAGGGCACCGCCCACGGTGGCTGGAAACATAAAAAAACTACTTCACCCAAGAGCTCTCACTACCCTGATTTCGATTATAAGATCCAAACCCACAAACAAAATCTTGATTCGTGTAAATCTACGAATCGAGGTTCAAACTTTATGTTGAACTATGTTTTGATATAACAATTTAAGGTAAAATGGTTTTTGGACTTGAATTGAATTTACAAAATGTTTTTGGACTTAATTGAATTTATTCAAAGTTTTAAAAGGTTTCAAAAATAATTCAAAGTCCATTAAATTCAGATTTGAGCCAAAATGCTAAAGGGTGTCAAAGTGCATCCATGCACCCCTGCAGTGCATCCATGCATCCCTGCAGTGCATCCATGCATCCCTGCAGTGCATCGATGCACCTGCACTAGTGCATCGATGCACTCAAACACCGAATGCAATTAGTGCATCGATGCATCCTTTTGTGCATCGATGAATCAAGGTTGTGCATCGATGCATCCTACTGTGCATCCACGCACGAAGGCTGCAACGGCTAGTAACGACTAGTTTATTTGAATTTAATGAAGGGGTATCGATGCACCATGATAGTGCATCAATGCACCATGTTATGGGCAACCTTTTTGAGTGGAAAAACCATCCCCAAATGACTCCAAAACATCCCCAACGACTATATACAACATCAAACACATTCCAAGCTATAAATACAAGTTAATGACACTTGAAGAAAAAGAGAACAACTATCCAAGCAATCAAACACAAGAGAAGAGTTTTCATTCTTATTTCATCTTTCTCTTGTAAATATTTTGTTCTTGTGAGCTCAATCTTGTAAACACCTACCTTAGAGAGGTTTTCTTGTTTACATCTTTTATTGTAACACCCCAACCCGTACCCGACCCGGATACGAGTCCGACGTGTCACATGCCAACACTTTATACATAACCAAATACATACTTTGTCAAATACTTCTGATCTGATCTTTTAGTAGTGATACTGTCTTTGCCACTTCTATTCTTTCACTTCTCGTTCTTGGTACCTACGTGTAAATCACTTACACGCTAAGTCATAGACTTAGTGAAGCATAAAAAAATATAATATAACCATATATCATTTCATATAATAAAAGACATACATATGCAAACACTATCAATAATCCTTTCCACTTACCATATACTCATCATATAACACATATATCACTATACCCAGAAACATACATAACATCATATAATTCATGTATGTGCATTCATATCATTGAATCACGACATATCAATATGCATGAATCTATTGTATGATAACAATATACAATCAGGTCATGCACACATGCAACTTACCTTCTTGTATCACTTTCACTTTCATTTGTCTTTCAATTTCATTGCCCATGTATATTATTGAGAATAGAGGTATGTGAGTACATTGAGGTTGTGCACTAATGCTGTCACCACAGCTCGTATAAATTCCCTCATGGGGCACCGAACATTCGTTCAGTATTCGTCCCGAAGGACCTGTCCAGAGGTTACAAAGAACCCCGGTAACTATCCAGATGTCATAAAGATCCTCGGCAACTATCCATATGTTCCTTTCAACATAGGTAAACCCTCGACTCTTGGCATGCCAACTATACCTATAGCTCTCGTATCATATACTATGGGCATTTATTTATACATTTCGTATCACTTGTTCTTTCTCTTCTGTCACATACCACATGTATGTGTAACCATATATCTCATATCATATCACATGTATTATATATACATGTATTCACGTAAATCATTTCATATAATTCATATCACATATATCACATGTGCATATAAGCTTATAGCTTCTTTCACATATACATGTAGTCACATAGCTTTATTTCATGTAACCATGCATGTCATGTCAAATAACATATATCATATGTTGCATTTTCACTTAAGCATATAAATCATATAACATAGCATCCATCTATTTCTATGTATTCATGCATACATGGTAATCACATAACAATTTAGAAGTTACTTCTTACCATAGTAACTCCATCACTGGCTCCTCGCAAGCCAATGTTAATTCAATAAAATAAGTACAACATAAATTGCACTCACCTTAGCTTTGCTTTGATTCAATTCTAATTCCTCAATTGTCCCGAAACGGATCACTTTTGAACATCTTTATATTGAATTTACTTTTGAACATCGTTTTAGCTCAATATCATGAACTTACCTTGTTTCCTTGCACATGTAGGTACATTGGAGCATGGCACACGTTGAGGTAGCTTGGTGAATGATTTGGACTTCATACATAGCTCACAAACAGCTCACAAAGTACAAAGCAGCTCATGGAATGCTAAGGGAAGCTCGGTTCAGCTGAAGAAGCTTCATGCTAGCTAAACTTAGCTAGTTGGACTATTTGAAGCTGAGTTGCTAAAAGTGATGACAAAGGTAGCTGAATGTAGCTGAACATGTTGTTATGGAGCTCAAAAGGACTCGGCTAGGGAGATCATTCATAAACAGCCCCATTCTTGCTAGCTAGCTCAACACTCAAGCTAGCTTGGAAGGAGACACATGCACGCCTAAGATAGAACCCATGACCAGCCATCATTCCATGCGCAAGGCTACACCACAAGCATCCTAGAGAGACCATGTGCACGCCTTGTGACCAGACCACCATGTGATTGGCGTGTGACTTCATTTAGGCGCCAAGATGAAGAGTCCTCTTACCATTCGGCCAAGCACTCCTTTCTCTCCAAATTGGCGCCAACTTGAAGGGGTACAAGCACTATTCGGCCAAAGGATATTTTCCTTCAATTAAACCGAACCATCCTCTCTATTTGTAATTAAATTATGACAATTCATAAGAGGCACAAGGGCTGGCCGAAACCTCTTGTAATCATTCGGCCATTTCCTTCCATTTCCTATAAATAGGAAAGCATATTTCATTTGTAAGCAGACCTTTTATTCAATTAAAGTGAGATTATTCTCTTCTTAAGTCCTGGTGACTTTTTATCGACTTATCAAGTATTTTATACTTGTGGCGTCAACCCCTTTTCTTTCATCTTGATACTTCTGGTTCCTAGTTCATATAACTAGTGGGTCAAAGTACTTAATACCACCCCTTGAAGAAGCAATATAAAGATTGGGTCTCTGCTCTCTATAGCATTGGTTCTTCTTTGAGATTTCTTCAAGATACTATCCTCACAACCATCCCTTTATTTCATCTCCATAACCATAGCCTTATCAACTATCTTCCGCTTCCATTACTCATTATTTAAATAGCCTACCATTTCACCCCTACGTCTACCACCCTTAACCATTCTATTTTGAGCCATTCACTTTGCAGGTTGTTTTGCTTCCTTCCTAGATCCACAATCATTTGAAAAGGTACAAGTACCTTACATCAAGCGGTAATCAGAGCTTTGGTGGAAGAAGCAACGTGCAACAACAACAAAGAAGAAAATACAAAAAGAAGTGCAAAAGTGAAGTGCAAAGTCGAAGAAAAAAAAAATCAGCAAAGGAAAAAGAAGCACTCAAAAAGATTGAAAGCACTCAAAAAAGAAGAAAAAGAAAGAAAGAAAAGTTGGAAGCACTCATCAACAATTCTCATCACCAAGCCATTCAAGTAAGCCTTTAAATTTGATTGTGGTGATAGAAGGTTGTAAAGTAACTTGTGTAAGTAACCCTTTCATTCTCTTCTTTCTAATTTCTAAGCCACCTTTTCAATTATATTTGCTTTCCATTCCTACTAACCATTTGCAGCCGACGCCAAACAAGTGAAATTACTTGATATAGTCTTGAGTAAAAGTTCATTAGAACTTGAGACAAGAGAATCGAGTGGAAAAAGGCTGGAGCGTGTGTGAGATCAGAAGAGGACAAGTAAAAGCCATTAAAGTCCTAGAGTGCAAACACGAGCGGATTGAGTGACATCAAGTTTTCTTGGAGTGACTCGTGAGGTCTTGTGAGAGTATATTCTGGTAAGGTCTTTTACACATCTTATTCTTTTCTTATTTATTAACCATGTCTCGGAGTTTAGGACAATCCCCAGAAAGAGATTCCCCTAATTTGCAGACTCAAGCCGTTATGCGTGAAATGACAAGATTGCTGAAATTAGAATTGGAGCCTTTGCAAGATCGTCTGGATCAATTAGAAGTATCTCTAGGAAATCGAAGAGTAAATCGCCCTAGAATGGAAGAAGACTTAGAAGAGGAAGAGGCTGAAGTAACATCAGTAGCAAGGAGAGATGTTCATCGAAATCAAAATGACAACTTCAGCAACATTAAAGTGACTATTCCTCCATTTCAAGGACGAACTGATCCAGAAGCATATCTTGATTGGGTAATCAAAATTGAACACATTTTTGAATGCCAAACTATACTGAGCAAAAGAAGGTTAGACTTGCTGCTATGGAATTCGTTGACTATGCCTTAGTTTGGTGGGATCAGTTGGTGAGTTCAAGAAGACGAAATGGTGAACGCCCCATCACAACTTGGGAAGAAATGAAGGCTATTATGAGGAAAAGGTTTGTTCCTAATCACTATCACCGAGATCTCTATCATAAGTTACAAAATCTGAAACAAGGAAGCAAGAACGTTGAAGATTATTTCAAGGAGATGGAGATTGCCATGATCCGAGCCAATGTGGATGAAGATAGAGAAGCAACAATGGCAAGGTTCTTATCTGGTCTAAATATTGATATTGCTAACCTTGTTGAACTTCAGCATTATGTGGAAATTGAAGAGATGGTGCATGTGGCCATGAAAATTGAAAGACAACTCAAGAGGAAATCCTACACTAGGAGCAGTCCAAATTCGGCCCCCAAATGGAAGCAAGAACCTATTACCTTCCGGAAACAAACTCCAATCCAACCAAAGGATCGCACAGAGATACCCAAATCTGCACAAATGGGCGAATCTAGCAAGGGTAAAGAAAAGCAAACCAGCACTTTTGAGAGATCAAGAGACATCAAATGTTTCAAGTGTTTCGGAAAAGGACATATTGCTAGTCAATGTCCCAACCGAAATGCCATGATGATACTTGACAATGGAGATATTGTATCAGATTCTGATGAACCTATTTTTGACGAGGAACCTGAAATAATACAAGACGAAGAAACAGAAGAAAAAGCAGATCATGGTGAAATGCTTGTTTCAAAGAGGTGCCTACAATCACAAACATCCCAAGAGGATATTCAAAGAAACAATCTTTCATACAAGGTGCCATGTCAAGGATAAGGTTTGCACAATGATCATCGATGGAGGAAGTTGCACAAATGTAGCCAGCACTCTTATGATTGAAAAACTTGGATTGGCAACGTCAAAGCATCCTACTCCGTATAAACTCCAATGGCTTAATGAAGGAGGTGAGTTAAATGTTACCAAACAGGTTCTAATTCCTTTTTCAGTTGGTAGGTACAAGGACGAGGTGCTTTGTGACATTGTCCCTATGCATGCTAGCCACATTTTACTTGGGAGACCTTGGCAGTATGATAAAAGGGCTATTCATGATTGTTTTCATAATCAATATACTTTTAAGCATGATGGACGCAAGGTGACCTTGATGCCTTTAACGCCCAAAGAAGTGCAACAAGATCAGTTGCATATGAGAAAGAGTGTACAAGCATGGCGCAAAGACAAAACCCCGACAAAGAATGAAGAGGAACAAAACAAGAAACCAAACTTCTTCATAGAGAAACATGATGGTTCAATGCTGGAAAATGAAAGGTTTTCTACAAACAATGGTGATATTTGGGACTTAAAGTCGCAACTCTTCACCAATGGTTTTAATCTTCAAAAGGTAAGTAACCTTTCATATGAAACCTTTTCTTTTCTCACTTTTCAGGACCAACCACGTAAAAGGTCACTTCCAAAAGGGATATCCTTAGATAAAGATCATTCCCAAAAGGTATCTGTTGGTAAATCATATTCCAAAGAAAGACCTAAAGGGAAATCTTACAAAAAGGTACCTAATGGAAGAACACAAACGTTCAAAGAATACTTTCTATTAGCAAAGAGGCGTGAGGCTATGCAAGGACAGAATGAACTCGATTTGAGGACAAATCGCCCTAAAGAAGGGGGGGATGATATCATCACGTTTTCATCTACAAAGGGAGTACTTTTGAACATCTTTATATTGAATTTACTTATTATTAGCTTTATAATATATGTTATTATAATAAGAATATTAGTTAAGTAACTTAGTATGAATTCATATTACACATTTTTATCTTAATATGTTAAGCATGTTAGGATAGTTTTATTATCATATTAAGCATGATTGTTATATATACATCAAGGCAGCATACTTATAATGCATTTCATTAGTTTATTGCATTCATATTAACTCTTAAGCTTTATACAATATCTTACACATATTAGGAGATGATGTACTTAGCTCATGACCATCATACTTAGCTCCCATTACCATAAACAAACATGGCAGCAAGGAATTTAGCTCGTTTTAGCTCAATATCATGAACTTACCTTGTTTCCTTGCACATGTAGGTACATTGGAGCATGGCACACGTTGAGGTAGCTTGGTGAATGATTTGGACTTCATACATAGCTCACAAACAGCTCACAAAGTACAAAGCAGCTCATGGAATGCTAAGGGAAGCTCGGTTCAGCTGAAGAAGCTTCATGCTAGCTAAACTTAGCTAGTTGGACTATTTGAAGCTGAGTTGCTAAAAGTGATGACAAAGGTAGCTGAATGTAGCTGAACATGTTGTTATGGAGCTCAAAAGGACTCGGCTAGGGAGATCATTCATAAACAGCCCCATTCTTGCTAGCTAGCTCAACACTCAAGCTAGCTTGGAAGGAGACACATGCACGCCTAAGATAGAACCCATGACCAGCCATCATTCCATGCGCAAGGCTACACCACAAGCATCCTAGAGAGACCATGTGCACGCCTTGTGACCAGACCACCATGTGATTGGCGTGTGACTTCATTTAGGCGCCAAGATGAAGAGTCCTCTTACCATTCGGCCAAGCACTCCTTTCTCTCCAAATTGGCGCCAACTTGAAGGGGTACAAGCACTATTCGGCCAAAGGATATTTTCCTTCAATTAAACCGAACCATCCTCTCTATTTGTAATTAAATTATGACAATTCATAAGAGGCACAAGGGCTGGCCGAAACCTCTTGTAATCATTCGGCCATTTCCTTCCATTTCCTATAAATAGGAAAGCATATTTCATTTGTAAGCAGACCTTTTATTCAATTAAAGTGAGATTATTCTCTTCTTAAGTCCTGGTGACTTTTATCGACTTATCAAGTATTTTATACTTGTGGCGTCAACCCCTTTTCTTTCATCTTGATACTTCTGGTTCCTAGTTCATATAACTAGTGGGTCAAAGTACTTAATACCACCCCTTGAAGAAGCAATATAAAGATTGGGTCTCTGCTCTCTATAGCATTGGTTCTTCTTTGAGATTTCTTCAAGATACTATCCTCACAACCATCCCTTTATTTCATCTCCATAACCATAGCCTTATCAACTATCTTCCGCTTCCATTACTCATTATTTAAATAGCCTACCATTTCACCCCTACGTCTACCACCCTTAACCATTCTATTTTGAGCCATTCACTTTGCAGGTTGTTTTGCTTCCTTCCTAGATCCACAATCATTTGAAAAGGTACAAGTACCTTACATCAAGATGATATCATCACGTTTTCATCTACAAAGGGAGTACTTTTGAACATCTTTATATTGAATTTACTTATTATTAGCTTTATAATATATGTTATTATAATAAGAATATTAGTTAAGTAACTTAGTATGAATTCATATTACACATTTTTATCTTAATATGTTAAGCATGTTAGGATAGTTTTATTATCATATTAAGCATGATTGTTATATATATACATCAAGGCAGCATACTTATAATGCATTTCATTAGTTTATTTGCATTCATATTAACTCTTAAGCTTTATACAATATCTTACACATATTAGGAGATGATGTACTTAGCTCATGACCATCATACTTAGCTCCCATTACCATAAACAAACATGGCAGCAAGGAATTTAGCTCGTTTTAGCTCAATATCATGAACTTACCTTGTTTCCTTGCACATGTAGGTACATTGGAGCATGGCACACGTTGAGGTAGCTTGGTGAATGATTTGGACTTCATACATAGCTCACAAACAGCTCACAAAGTACAAAGCAGCTCATGGAATGCTAAGGGAAGCTCGGTTCAGCTGAAGAAGCTTCATGCTAGCTAAACTTAGCTAGTTGGACTATTTGAAGCTGAGTTGCTAAAAGTGATGACAAGCTAAACATGATGTACCAAGCTAATAATAAGTAAATTCAATATAAAGATGTTCAAAAGTACTCCCTTTGTAGATGAAAACGTGATGATATCATCTTTATAATATATGTTATTATAATAAGAATATTAGTTAAGTAACTTAGTATGAATTCATATTACACATTTTTATCTTAATATGTTAAGCATGTTAGGATAGTTTTATTATCATATTAAGCATGATTGTTATATATATACATCAAGGCAGCATACTTATAATGCATTTCATTAGTTTATTTGCATTCATATTAACTCTTAAGCTTTATACAATATCTTACACATATTAGGAGATGATGTACTTAGCTCATGACCATCATACTTAGCTCCCATTACCATAAACAAACATGGCAGCAAGGAATTTAGCTCGTTTTAGCTCAATATCATGAACTTACCTTGTTTCCTTGCACATGTAGGTACATTGGAGCATGGCACACGTTGAGGTAGCTTGGTGAATGATTTGGACTTCATACATAGCTCACAAACAGCTCACAAAGTACAAAGCAGCTCATGGAATGCTAAGGGAAGCTCGGTTCAGCTGAAGAAGCTTCATGCTAGCTAAACTTAGCTAGTTGGACTATTTGAAGCTGAGTTGCTAAAAGTGATGACAAAGGTAGCTGAATGTAGCTGAACATGTTGTTATGGAGCTCAAAGGACTCGGCTAGGGAGATCATTCATAAACAGCCCCATTCTTGCTAGCTAGCTCAACACTCAAGCTAGCTTGGAAGGAGACACATGCACGCCTAAGATAGAACCCATGACCAGCCATCATTCCATGCGCAAGGCTACACCACAAGCATCCTAGAGAGACCATGTGCACGCCTTGTGACCAGACCACCATGTGATTGGCGTGTGACTTCATTTAGGCGCCAAGATGAAGAGTCCTCTTACCATTCGGCCAAGCACTCCTTTCTCTCCAAATTGGCGCCAACTTGAAGGGGTACAAGCACTATTCGGCCAAAGGATATTTTCCTTCAATTAAACTGAACCATCCTCTCTATTTGTAATTAAATTATGACAATTCATAAGAGGCACAAGGGCTGGCCGAAACCTCTTGTAATCATTCGGCCATTTCCTTCCATTTCCTATAAATAGGAAAGCATATTTCATTTGTAAGCAGACCTTTTATTCAATTAAAGTGAGATTATTCTCTTCTTAAGTCCTGGTGACTTTTTATCGACTTATCAAGTATTTTATACTTGTGGCGTCAACCCCTTTTCTTTCATCTTGATACTTCTGGTTCCTAGTTCATATAACTAGTGGGTCAAAGTACTTAATACCACCCCTTGAAGAAGCAATATAAAGATTGGGTCTCTGCTCTCTATAGCATTGGTTCTTCTTGAGATTTCTTCAAGATACTATCCTCACAACCATCCCTTTATTTCATCTCCATAACCATAGCCTTATCAACTATCTTCCGCTTCCATTACTCATTATTTAAATAGCCTACCATTTCACCCCTACGTCTACCACCCTTAACCATTCTATTTTGAGCCATTCACTTTGCAGGTTGTTTTGCTTCCTTCCTAGATCCACAATCATTTGAAAAGGTACAAGTACCTTACATCAAGATGATATCATCACGTTTTCATCTACAAAGGGAGTACTTTTGAACATCTTTATATTGAATTTACTTATTATTAGCTTTATAATATATGTTATTATAATAAGAATATTAGTTAAGTAACTTAGTATGAATTCATATTACACATTTTTATCTTAATATGTTAAGCATGTTAGGATAGTTTTATTATCATATTAAGCATGATTGTTATATATATACATCAAGGCAGCATACTTATAATGCATTTCATTAGTTTATTTGCATTCATATTAACTCTTAAGCTTTATACAATATCTTACACATATTAGGAGATGATGTACTTAGCTCATGACCATCATACTTAGCTCCCATTACCATAAACAAACATGGCAGCAAGGAATTTAGCTCGTTTTAGCTCAATATCATGAACTTACCTTGTTTCCTTGCACATGTAGGTACATTGGAGCATGGCACACGTTGAGGTAGCTTGGTGAATGATTTGGACTTCATACATAGCTCACAAACAGCTCACAAAGTACAAAGCAGCTCATGGAATGCTAAGGGAAGCTCGGTTCAGCTGAAGAAGCTTCATGCTAGCTAAACTTAGCTAGTTGGACTATTTGAAGCTGAGTTGCTAAAAGTGATGACAAGCTAAACATGATGTACCAAGCTAATAATAAGTAAATTCAATATAAAGATGTTCAAAAGTACTCCCTTTGTAGATGAAAACGTGATGATATCATCTTTATAATATATGTTATTATAATAAGAATATTAGTTAAGTAACTTAGTATGAATTCATATTACACATTTTTATCTTAATATGTTAAGCATGTTAGGATAGTTTTATTATCATATTAAGCATGATTGTTATATATACATCAAGGCAGCATACTTATAATGCATTTCATTAGTTTATTTGCATTCATATTAACTCTTAAGCTTTATACAATATCTTACACATATTAGGAGATGATGTACTTAGCTCATGACCATCATACTTAGCTCCCATTACCATAAACAAACATGGCAGCAAGGAATTTAGCTCGTTTTAGCTCAATATCATGAACTTACCTTGTTTCCTTGCACATGTAGGTACATTGGAGCATGGCACACGTTGAGGTAGCTTGGTGAATGATTTGGACTTCATACATAGCTCACAAACAGCTCACAAAGTACAAAGCAGCTCATGGAATGCTAAGGGAAGCTCGGTTCAGCTGAAGAAGCTTCATGCTAGCTAAACTTAGCTAGTTGGACTATTTGAAGCTGAGTTGCTAAAAGTGATGACAAAGGTAGCTGAATGTAGCTGAACATGTTGTTATGGAGCTCAAAAGGACTCGGCTAGGGAGATCATTCATAAACAGCCCCATTCTTGCTAGCTAGCTCAACACTCAAGCTAGCTTGGAAGGAGACACATGCACGCCTAAGATAGAACCCATGACCAGCCATCATTCCATGCGCAAGGCTACACCACAAGCATCCTAGAGAGACCATGTGCACGCCTTGTGACCAGACCACCATGTGATTGGCGTGTGACTTCATTTAGGCGCCAAGATGAAGAGTCCTCTTACCATTCGGCCAAGCACTCCTTTCTCTCCAAATTGGCGCCAACTTGAAGGGGTACAAGCACTATTCGGCCAAAGGATATTTTCCTTCAATTAAACTGAACCATCCTCTCTATTTGTAATTAAATTATGACAATTCATAAGAGGCACAAGGGCTGGCCGAAACCTCTTGTAATCATTCGGCCATTTCCTTCCATTTCCTATAAAGGAAAGCATATTTCATTTGTAAGCAGACCTTTTATTCAATTAAAGTGAGATTATTCTCTTCTTAAGTCCTGGTGACTTTTTATCGACTTATCAAGTATTTTATACTTGTGGCGTCAACCCCTTTTCTTTCATCTTGATACTTCTGGTTCCTAGTTCATATAACTAGTGGGTCAAAGTACTTAATACCACCCCTTGAAGAAGCAATATAAAGATTGGGTCTCTGCTCTCTATAGCATTGGTTCTTCTTTGAGATTTCTTCAAGATACTATCCTCACAACCATCCCTTTATTTCATCTCCATAACCATAGCCTTATCAACTATCTTCCGCTTCCATTACTCATTATTTAAATAGCCTACCATTTCACCCCTACGTCTACCACCCTTAACCATTCTATTTTGAGCCATTCACTTTGCAGGTTGTTTTGCTTCCTTCCTAGATCCACAATCATTTGAAAAGGTACAAGTACCTTACATCAAGATGATATCATCACGTTTTCATCTACAAAGGGAGTACTTTTGAACATCTTTATATTGAATTTACTTATTATTAGCTTTATAATATATGTTATTATAATAAGAATATTAGTTAAGTAACTTAGTATGAATTCATATTACACATTTTTATCTTAATATGTTAAGCATGTTAGGATAGTTTTATTATCATATTAAGCATGATTGTTATATATATACATCAAGGCAGCATACTTATAATGCATTTCATTAGTTTATTTGCATTCATATTAACTCTTAAGCTTTATACAATATCTTACACATATTAGGAGATGATGTACTTAGCTCATGACCATCATACTTAGCTCCCATTACCATAAACAAACATGGCAGCAAGGAATTTAGCTCGTTTTAGCTCAATATCATGAACTTACCTTGTTTCCTTGCACATGTAGGTACATTGGAGCATGGCACACGTTGAGGTAGCTTGGTGAATGATTTGGACTTCATACATAGCTCACAAACAGCTCACAAAGTACAAAGCAGCTCATGGAATGCTAAGGGAAGCTCGGTTCAGCTGAAGAAGCTTCATGCTAGCTAAACTTAGCTAGTTGGACTATTTGAAGCTGAGTTGCTAAAAGTGATGACAAAGGTAGCTGAATGTAGCTGAACATGTTGTTATGGAGCTCAAAAGGACTCGGCTAGGGAGATCATTCATAAACAGCCCCATTCTTGCTAGCTAGCTCAACACTCAAGCTAGCTTGGAAGGAGACACATGCACGCCTAAGATAGAACCCATGACCAGCCATCATTCCATGCGCAAGGCTACACCACAAGCATCCTAGAGAGACCATGTGCACGCCTTGTGACCAGACCACCATGTGATTGGCGTGTGACTTCATTTAGGCGCCAAGATGAAGAGTCCTCTTACCATTCGGCCAAGCACTCCTTTCTCTCCAAATTGGCGCCAACTTGAAGGGGTACAAGCACTATTCGGCCAAAGGATATTTTCCTTCAATTAAACCGAACCATCCTCTCTATTTGTAATTAAATTATGACAATTCATAAGAGGCACAAGGGCTGGCCGAAACCTCTTGTAATCATTCGGCCATTTCCTTCCATTTCCTATAAATAGGAAAGCATATTTCATTTGTAAGCAGACCTTTTATTCAATTAAAGTGAGATTATTCTCTTCTTAAGTCCTGGTGACTTTTTATCGACTTATCAAGTATTTTATACTTGTGGCGTCAACCCCTTTTCTTTCATCTTGATACTTCTGGTTCCTAGTTCATATAACTAGTGGGTCAAAGTACTTAATACCACCCCTTGAAGAAGCAATATAAAGATTGGGTCTCTGCTCTCTATAGCATTGGTTCTTCTTTGAGATTTCTTCAAGATACTATCCTCACAACCATCCCTTTATTTCATCTCCATAACCATAGCCTTATCAACTATCTTCCGCTTCCATTACTCATTATTTAAATAGCCTACCATTTCACCCCTACGTCTACCACCCTTAACCATTCTATTTTGAGCCATTCACTTTGCAGGTTGTTTTGCTTCCTTCCTAGATCCACAATCATTTGAAAAGGTACAAGTACCTTACATCAAGCGGTAATCAGAGCTTTGGTGGAAGAAGCAACGTGCAACAACAACAAAGAAGAAAATACAAAAAGAAGTGCAAAAGTGAAGTGCAAAGTCGAAGAAAAAAAAAATCAGCAAAGGAAAAAGAAGCACTCAAAAAGATTGAAAGCACTCAAAAAAGAAGAAAAAGAAAGAAAGAAAAGTTGGAAGCACTCATCAACAATTCTCATCACCAAGCCATTCAAGTAAGCCTTTAAATTTGATTGTGGTGATAGAAGGTTGTAAAGTAACTTGTGTAAGTAACCCTTTCATTCTCTTCTTTCTAATTTCTAAGCCACCTTTTCAATTATATTTGCTTTCCATTCCTACTAACCATTTGCAGCCGACGCCAAACAAGTGAAATTACTTGATATAGTCTTGAGTAAAAGTTCATTAGAACTTGAGACAAGAGAATCGAGTGGAAAAAGGCTGGAGCGTGTGTGAGATCAGAAGAGGACAAGTAAAAGCCATTAAAGTCCTAGAGTGCAAACACGAGCGGATTGAGTGACATCAAGTTTTCTTGGAGTGACTCGTGAGGTCTTGTGAGAGTATATTCTGGTAAGGTCTTTTACACATCTTATTCTTTTTATTTATTAACCATGTCTCGGAGTTTAGGACAATCCCCAGAAAGAGATTCCCCTAATTTGCAGACTCAAGCCGTTATGCGTGAAATGACAAGATTGCTGAAATTAGAATTGGAGCCTTTGCAAGATCGTCTGGATCAATTAGAAGTATCTCTAGGAAATCGAAGAGTAAATCGCCCTAGAATGGAAGAAGACTTAGAAGAGGAAGAGGCTGAAGTAACATCAGTAGCAAGGAGAGATGTTCATCGAAATCAAAATGACAACTTCAGCAACATTAAAGTGACTATTCCTCCATTTCAAGGACGAACTGATCCAGAAGCATATCTTGATTGGGTAATCAAAATTGAACACATTTTTGAATGCCAAAACTATACTGAGCAAAAGAAGGTTAGACTTGCTGCTATGGAATTCGTTGACTATGCCTTAGTTTGGTGGGATCAGTTGGTGAGTTCAAGAAGACGAAATGGTGAACGCCCCATCACAACTTGGGAAGAAATGAAGGCTATTATGAGGAAAAGGTTTGTTCCTAATCACTATCACCGAGATCTCTATCATAAGTTACAAAATCTGAAACAAGGAAGCAAGAACGTTGAAGATTATTTCAAGGAGATGGAGATTGCCATGATCCGAGCCAATGTGGATGAAGATAGAGAAGCAACAATAAGTACAACATAAATTGCACTCACCTTAGCTTTGCTTTGATTCAATTCTAATTCCTCAATTGTCCCGAAACGGATCACTTTCTATCTCTACATAATCATACATAGATCTATATTAGTATTATAACTAATATACTCTAACGGTTCACTCTTTAGATTAAGATAAATGTCAATTTCTTCTTTCAATAAGGGTATGCATCGATGCACTACTGATGCATCGGTGCATAAAATACATTCGATGTTGTATTATTATTGGGATGCATCGATGCATGCCTTATACATCGATGCACTAATTGCATTCGATGTTATTATTTTAAAAGAGTGCATCGATGCACTACCTGTGCATCGATACACCTTCAAACAAATTTATGGGTTTTAACCTTGATGCATCGATGCACAATGAATATGCATCGATGTACTCTGCCCAGAATCCTCTTTTTGAACCCGAAAATCATTCATTTTGGATTAAATCCTTCATGTTTCATCCCCTTTTTCATTCTTAACTCTAGTACACATACTTAAAACAATCTATACTCATTTATTTCATCTTAAACCTCAAAATCCTATCTTCCATATGTAATTCAATAATTACATCAATTTTGCAACATGTTTCAAATCCAACTATATTACTTCATATCTCTTACTTAGATTGATGACAAGTCAAATCCAACTTTCAATTCTTATTATAAACTCTATTTCAAGATTTCATTCAAGAACCACTAATCTTTAATCTTCTCTATCTCCTTTATCTTTTGATTTTAGGACAACCTAAGCTTTCCATAATCTTAAGTATTACCTAAGGATCAAAACCCACTCTTAAAATCAACAAATCATCAGCTAACAAGGAATCTTACCTTTGCCTTGGAGCTTTCACGGGAGGAAAAAGAAAATGAAGAAGAAAAGAGAGAAGAGATTTTTGGAAAATCTCTCATCCTTATCCATATATATATATATCATTATTTAATTCAACTCTTGGTCAAATGACCCTTTTGCCCTTTATTTCCTTTAATAATTACTAAATAACCTTCATCATATATATCCAATAATCATTGAACTATTTCATTCTTATACTTTAGTTACCAAATTCTGAAACTTTATAATTTGGTCACTAACCCGATATTGCGGATGTTACATTTATCCTTTTGTAAATGGGAAATATTCTAGCTTATCCCGTGTAAAAGCTAGGGAAAGGTTCTAGTTTAGCCCGGAAAAACTAGAGAGTTTTAAGGTTATCTCTTTGTCCTCAAAAGAAAGAACAAATTAGTGAATTTTTTGGAAAATCCTTAGTGAGGAGCTAAGGTAGTGGATGTAGACTTTGGTTGAGAAAGTCGAACCACTCTAAATCGCTGTGTAATTTTCTATCTTTCAATCTTCTTACTCCCTAAACACAAAATCGTTCCGACCCCTCTTTGCAAACCGTTCCGGTTGTCGATTCGAGATTCTGAAAATCCCAACAATTGGCATCAGAGTCTAACTCGTTAAGAAGGTTTAACCACCTTGAGACGATCCTCGAAGAAGCTCTACCAATTTCTGACGCAACTGACAAAGAAATGACTTTTTCCTCCGGTGCTTATTATCTTGAAGAATATCCCATTATGGATTCACAACCGGTCAACAAGCCACCCTTCTTCAATGGAGTAAATTATGCACATTGGAAGAATAAGATAATGTAATTTATTCAATCCTACAATCTAGGATCTTGGAACTCAATCATGGACGGTTACTCTTCTCCACCCGGCAAGTACAACGATTGGAGTAGAGAAAAGCAGAAAAATTTCCAGCTTAACTCTAAGGCTATACATATTTTATTATGTGCTTTAGGCCCAAATGAATATGGAAGAATCTCATCTTGTTCCAGTGCCAAAGTGATTTGGGATAAGCTCCAAGTCACTCATTAAGGAACCGACGAAGTGAGGGAATCAAAGAAAAGTCTTCTCAACCATAGCTACGAGAACTTCAAGATGAAACCCGATGAAGACATCAAAGCTATGACGGATAGATTTTCTGTGATTGTCAACGGTCTCAAGGGATATGGAGAAGTAATCCCTAATGAGAAGCTTGTGAGAAAGATGATCTACTCTCTTCCAAAGGAGTGGCAATCGAAGAAGACGACCATTGTCGAAGCAAGAAGCTTAAAGTCTCTCACTCTTGATGAGCTAATTGGTTCCCTTCTCACTCATGAGATGATGGTGAAGGAAGATGAAGAAAGGGAAGAGAAGAAAAACAAGAAGAAGAAGGAGGTAGACATTGCCTTCAAATCCACCAATGAAAGCTATCAAGATTCAAGTGATGAGGTGGATGAAGACGATGATGAACAAAAAGAAGAGATGGTCAAGCTCTTGAAGGAACTCAAGAGATTCATGATTTCCAAGGAAGTGAAACATGAATCAACCAATAAGAAGAGTCCTCCGATATGTTTCAATTGTCAAAGAAAGGGGCATGTCAAGTATGAATGTCCTCTTCTAAAGAAAAAGGGGAAGAAGGCATTTGTTGCATCTTGGAGTGATGAAGATGAAGTAGTTAACATATGCCTCATGACCACTCAAGAAGAATTCGATGTATCTTCTAACTCAAATGAATTTAATTCATTTACTTTTGATGAATTACAAGATGCTTATAATAGGTTGTATTTGGGATTTGAGACCATGAATTCCAAATATACGAAATTAATTTCAAAACTCAAAATTAAAGATAATTTGATTTTGAAAGAAAAAGTTGATTTTGAAAGTCAAAATGAAAATTTGAAAAGTAATTTAGAGCTTTCAAAAATCAAAATAAATGATTTAGAAAAAGAAAATTTAGAGTTAGGAGTTAAGCTTGAAGGCTTAACAAAAGAAAAAGAATTAATTTCTAAAAATAATATATTATGTTTAAAAATGGCAAAAATGCTCTCATTGTCGTTTTTATGGTCATTTGGAACATACTTGTCCTTTAAAGAAAGGAAAACATTTTAAAATTAGACAAGTATGGGTTCCTAAAGGAATAAGGGGCATTGAACCTAACGTCCAAGGATCCAAAGCAATTTGGATACCAAAATCAAAATAAATGTCTCTTGTAGGTGTGTGGGAGCAATGGTGATGAAAGTGATGATATTCAAGATGCTCTAGCCACACATGAAAAAGGAATGGATAACCTCTAAGCTTAATGTTTTTAATTTGGTTATTTGGTTGCTCATTTGATTTTAAGCATGCATGAGTTTTGGTTTTAAATGATTATGCATTATTGTTTTAATCTCATGTATGTTGAAAAGGTGTTTATGATGAATAATTTTAAAGTTTTAATGATTTCACATAATTCTTAGTTCATCATAATGAAATTTTGGTCAAAATGGGTTTTAATGCAAATGATATCTCTCTAATAATTGATATCAATTTTTTTAAAAAAAAATTTGATTTTACAAATTTTAAATTTTTGACCTAAATTTGAATGTTTATGCATGTGGTTTAAATGAAAATGATATCTCTCTAACAATTGATATCAAAATTTTCAAAATGCATAACATTTTTGGAAAACTTTATGCTTATGCACTTAATTTTAACAAATGGTATTGATATCAAATTTCAACAATTGGTATTGCATAAAGTATTTTAGTATTGGATATATTGAATTTCATGTGCTACTAACATATTTGTTATTCTTTGTAGAATTTCAATTTCTTTTTAAGTGTCAAGTTCTTAAAGCTAAATTTTGATTGGAATGCATTTATTGAGGGGGAGCTTTGATTTTTCAAATGATTTTTAAATGTCAAATTTACCACTTACTCTCCAAAGTTATTTTGAACTTCAAAGATCGAATTATTTTTTATATAACAAAAAGGGGGAGAAGTTTGGTTTGAAAAATTCAATTTCTAAATGAAAAAGGGGAGCTTAACATTTTCATATATTTTCCAACAATTGTTAACAATTGATATCTTTTTCATTAAACAATTTATTAAGGGGGAGTTTTGCCAAAAACAATTTTTCAAATGTTTTGTTATATCAAAAAGGGGGAGATTGTTGAACTATGTTTTGATATAACAATTTAAGGCAAAATGGTTTTTTGACTTGAATTGAATTTACAAAATGTTTTTGGACTTAATTGAATTTATTTAAAGTTTTAAAAGGTTTCAAAAATAATTCAAAGTCCATTAAATTCGGATTTGAGCCAAAATGCTAAAGGGTGTCAAAGTGCATCCATGCACCCCTGCAGTGCATCCATGCATCCCTGCAGTGCATCCATGCACCTGCACTAGTGCATTGATGCACCATGCAGTGCATCCATGCACTCAAACACCGAATGCAATTAGTGCATCGATGCTTCCTTTTGTGCATCGATGCAATCTTTTGTGCATCGATGCATCAAGGTTGTGCATCGATGCATCCTGCTGTGCATCCATGCACGAAGGCTGCAACGGCTAGTTTATTTGAATTTAATGAAGGGATATCGATGCACCATGATAGTGCATCGATGCACCATGTTATAGGCAGCCTTTTTAGTAGAAATATCATCCCCAAACAACTCCAAAACATCCCCAACGACTATATACAACATCAAACACATTTTAAGCTATAAATACAAGCTAACGACGCTTGAAGAAAAAAGAGAACAACTATTCAAGCAATTAAACACAAGAGAAGAGTTTTTCATTCTTATTTCATCTTTCTCTTGTAAATATTTTGTTCTTGTGAGCTCAATCTTGTAAACACCTACCTTAGAGAGGTTTTCTTGTTTACATCTTTTATCCTTTTGTAAAGGGGAAAGGTTCTAGCTTATCCCGTGTAAAAGCTAGGGAAAGGTTATAGTTTAGCCTGGAAAAACTAGGGAGTTGTAAGGTTATCTCTTTGTCCTCAGAAGAAAGAACAAATTAGTGAATTTGTTGGAAAATCCTTGGTGAGGAGCTAAGGTAGTGGATGTAGACTTTTGGTTTAGAAAGTCAAACCACTCTAAATCGCTGTGCAATTTTCTATCTTTCAATCTCCTTACTCCCTAAACACAAAAATGTTTCAACCCCTCTTTACAAACCGTTCCAGTTGTCGATTCGAGCTTCCGAAAATCCCAACACTTCATCATTTTTGACGAAGTCTTTTCGACTTCCATGTGATGATTAGCTCCCACGAACAAGGCTCCTGACTTCCTGATGCAAAAAATAAGTTATTCTTCCTCTCCATTTTCTTTTCCCTATTTTTGAGTTTTTTATGGTTGTTTCTCTCGAATTTCCCACTCACTTCCATTTTTCGTTTCTCTTATATATATTTATAGGTTCGAAATGGAGTTTTGCTCCCATTTTTTATGGGGTTAATCCCACAATTGGTGGGATTTGTCCTTGGTTTTTTCCTTAAACCCAAGATTTGATTCCTTATGATTAATTTGCTTGGATTTCCCTTTATGTTGATTTTGTGTTGGCTGCCATATTTGCGTTCGAATGAAATCTGGAAAGCTTTCATTGTTTGTTTGGTACGTGGCCCTCACGCGCCATTAATCGACCATCCAATGTCCTTCTGTGTTCTGGAACGTTCTGGGGCTTTCCTATCTGTTGGATTGGTTGCCAGTGACTGGCGATACCAAATTTATTTATGGCCCTTGATCCGATTTTATCAATCGTTAAATTTAATTTTATTTATTTCCTTTAAATAGGTGGTGATACATGTCACCACATGATTGGTAAAAATTCTTTAATTAAAATGTTAGGATTAATTTAAAAACTCCCTTCAATGAGATGATTACACGTGACACAATAATCTATTACACGTGACACCTTTTGATTGGAGTGTTAATTTTTCAAATTAAATTAAAATTAGAACTAAATCGATAGACATATAAATAATACATACTAAATGTATAATGATATTAAAATTTTTAATTGTCACATCATCATCTCTATTAAAGTTAACGGTAAGTGGCTTGATCGAATGCATTTAAATAATTAGGTGACTTGATTGACAAAATTTTAAAAAAGGTTGTTAAAATGTAAAGAAACAATAGTTAGGTGGTCAATGGTATAGTTTACGCTTTGTTTTCTTTCTTCTTTCATCCAACGGTCGCTATTAATTATTTCATATAGAACTCGTCCAACGGTTCATAAATAACTCCCTCTTTCATTCGTTCATCCAGCCCTCACCGTTTCGTTTTTGGGATATTAAAAACCCTATCTTTAAACCCTTTTGAGCCTTCACGTTGTTTCTCCTCCTATCTGGAACCCAATATTTTGAAGGATTAAGAGGGAAATGCAGAGGTGCTTGTTGTCTTCTCCTTCAACTACTAACTGCGCAGGACTGCGCCTTCACCCGTCTTTGATGCCCAAGGTTCATTTTCACCTTCTTTTTCTCACGAATATATCACTCTACTTTTATTTGACGAAAATAGATTACTTATAATTGTGTCTTTCCTTTTCGTTACATATATCTTGTGTGTGCCTTAGTTTTTACTATATTACGCAATTTATCAACAATAGCAGTAATGTATTCATAGCTGTTTGATTGAATAAGGCGGCGACATGTTAGTAAGTAGTTAAAATGATGCATCCAAAATTTCATTTTGCTGAACTATTAACTGATTGTGTATTGTTGTTTCAATTTCAGCTCAAGGTCGTTAAACTTGTGTCTTCGGTACCATATCACACTAGATTTAGAAAACTCAGACCCCCTCCCGGCCTCATGCTGAGTCAACCGAAATGTGGTCAAGCTTTGAATTTTTTCTCAACCCTTCACAATTCCTTTATGTTTGCTTTGCCACCCAACCACTTAAATTATACACTACCTTGGAATAGAAATGTAATCTCTACTTGTATGACTTCCAGTGTTATCAGATCAACCTCAGCCTTTGTGCCTCTTTCCAAAATGTTTTTTTCTCAATCCCCTTCAGTGGCAGCTAAGAATGATGTTATGGGTGTCAGAGATGGAAAGAGTAGTGGCTTCAGCTTCAGACGGTTTAATAGGCATTCAAAGAAGCTAAAGGGAGTAGTTGCTCTCAATGGGAACAAGGGTGCGCCTTCTGGATCACCTGCTTCAATTTCACTTCTTGACAATGCTAAGCCAGACTCTACTTCCAATTCACTTGTTAACACTGCTAGGCCAGACTCTACTTCTACTTTGGTTACCAATTCTAAGCCAGAATCTAAAGTTAGTCCGAAGAAGAAAAAACAGTCAAGAAGCAAGAACAAAAAGGAACAAATTTCTAGCACTGTTGTTTCAGAGGAAGCACATGTGGCGAAAAGCTCAAAAAATTCTTCTCTGGTAGGAACCTCAATATTAGCGAAAAAGCTCAAAGAATTTGGATTTCTGGGTCTTTTAATATGCATGCATATTTGTATCTTTGTTGTGTATATAGCATTCAGAATAACAGACATGCATTTGCACTATCTAAATATGTGTTTCTATGCATGGTTTCAAATCTTGCAAAAGTTTAGCTAACAATGCAGTTTTCCAGAGAAATTCAACTGGCAACTTACTGACTGAAACTCACGATGGTTCTGCTTTAACCAAAAAGCGGTCCAAAAAGAAAAGTACAAGCCCAAACAGAAGGCAGCCAATGGGAGAAGATAATGATCCAATT
Organism: Hibiscus syriacus; assembly: GCF_006381635.1. Lineage (NCBI taxonomy): Eukaryota > Viridiplantae > Streptophyta > Magnoliopsida > Malvales > Malvaceae > Hibiscus > Hibiscus syriacus. The sequence goes on from NW_024062730.1 coordinate 869,840, forward strand.
CAGAAACAGGTGCAGAAAAAGTCATCCCAACGAGAAAAGCCGCTGAAGCAACTATATCCTCCCACTGGGAAGTCTGTTATGGTGGTTGAATCTGTTACAAAGGCGAAGGTTATTCAGGGCTACCTTGGTGATATGTTTGAAGTCTTGCCTAGCTATGGTCATGTTAGGGACCTAGCTGCTCGTTCAGGATCTGTGCGACCTGATGATGATTTTAGCATGGTATGGGAGGTCCCTAGTGCTGCGTGGACGCATCTTAAGAGCATTAAGGTTGCACTGTGTGGGTATGTAACATTTTTAGTGAAAATCTTATCATGTGTTTTTGTCAGAGAGTCTTATGGTCTAATTTACAGATGTTGCACATGCACTAAACAAAAATACTTTCATGTTCCTCTATATCACTTGCAATAAATTCTTGAGATCATATGTTAAGTTTCACAATATAGTTAACCTATCTAATTGTTTGATGTTGTTGAAAGAGGGTATTTGTTGTATTTCTGTCTATCCCTTTGAATGAATTCTTCAAATCAATGTTGTAAAGAGAAATCTTATGATATTATTTCAGTGATACAGACATGTTGTAATGTTATCATTGATGATTGTTATTGATTCTTTCAGTTGTTTCTGTTAATATATTTTTCAGTTTCTCATTTTCTTTCTTCACTCAGAGCAGAAAATCTTGTTCTTGCATCTGACCCAGACCGTGAAGGGGAGGCTATTGCTTGGCACATCTTAGAGATGTTGCAGCAGCAGGATGCTTTAGGTGAAAATGTCACTGTAGCAAGAGTTGTTTTTCATGAAATAACTGAGGCATCCATCAAAAGTGCTCTGCAAATGCCACGAGAGATTGATGTTAACTTGGTACATGCTTATCTTGCCAGACGCGCTCTTGATTATCTGATTGGGTTTAACATTTCACCACTATTATGGAGAAAACTACCAGGCTGCCAGTCTGCTGGACGAGTGCAATCAGCTGCTTTGTCTCTTATTTGTGATAGAGAAACAGAGATTGACGAGTTTAAGCCACTCGAGTATTGGACTATTGAGGTTCAGTTGAAATTTGAAGAATCAAGTACTGTAGTAAAAGATGCTTCTTTCCCTGCACGCTTGACTCGTTTTAATTCGAAGAAGTTAGGTCAATTCTCAATCACTTCAGAGACAGAGGCAAAAGATGTACAGCAGAAGGTTAATTTAGAAAATTTTAAAGTGATCAACTCTAAAAGAAACTCCACTCGAAGAAACCCTCCAGCCCCATATATAACATCGACACTTCAGCAGGATGCTGCAAACAGATTAAATTTTCCTGCAACGTATACAATGAAGGTTTGCAAGTTGCTTTGTTTTTAATTTTATAAAACTATGGAATTTTAGTAGTTTAACTTTATTATCTGCTCTGTGCGATTTAAACTTAGTTTCATAGTCTCAACCATTTGAAAGTCTCAAATTTTATACTTCAGAATCTTTTTGCAGTTATTCCTCCTTTTATTGAAAATCTGTCTGCGTAGCCATGATATGTTCATTAAATGTTGATTTTCTGTTTTGACTGCAGTTTGGTTTTACTTTTTACATTGTTGCTTTGGACTTTGTGGTAAGCTCTATGGTTGATTGATGAAATCTTATAAGTTGTCGTGCTTTATTTCCTTTTTATATGCTAAACTCTATGGCTGATTGATGAACTCCAAGAAGTTGGCTTACTTTATTTGCTTTCCCTTTTACATGCTAAATATTATTTATGTTTTTTGTATCCTTTTCACTCTTTGCTGATATCTTTGACATCAAGCACCTCAATATACGATCAATTGGTTGACTTTTCAACATTTTATTTTCATACTTAATTAATGCAGCTAGCACAGAAGCTTTATGAAGGGATTCAGTTGTCAGATGGTGAGGCAACTGGGTTGATAACATACAGCAGAACAGATGGGCTACATGTGGGTACATCTTTCGTCTCTCTATTTCTTGCTTAGTTATGTGTTTTCTTTCATCCCCCCCCAACCCCAAGTGAAAGGTCTTGTAGTGTGCATATGCCCTGCACGAGAAGTTTTCATGTGTCTTCCTATGTAATGTTTTCGAGGTGTCTTTTATTCTAATAAATAATAATTAAAATAATAGAAAATTAGAGATTGGTTGAGCTAGGCTGAGGAAGAGGAGTTACAATCATAAGTAATACCTGTTGGCAATAATTGGCAGTAATGGTGTAAATTTACTTTGGATTCTTGGGAAGACTATAGTTACAGATTTCTTGCCCTAAAAGGTCAGAAAAGATGGAAAATGTTTTAGGTTACTTCAAGTGCTATTGTTGCATTTAATTGGTTGTTTGGGGCATACACTTTTGCTCTTGGTAAGGATGATTCCTTATCTTTAGTTCATATATCTTTCAAGCTCTTGGTAATGATGATACCTTATCTTCATTTCATATCTCTTTCAATAGAGTACCCCACTCTCGCTGTTAATTAGTTAATATGCTTCTTGTCATGTAAATTATAATTCTGGTACTTAATCTGTGCAACCATGGTAGAACACGAATTGATAGTAATAACCGGAGTTTCAGTTGTATGGATATTTTGTGTATAATGTTCTCTTTACTCATGCATCTTTCCTAGCTCTCTATGTTTATTTTCTGCCCTAGTTCTGATATACTGGGTGACCTTTTGGGATTTATAATACTCTTTCTCTCCCTTTCTCATTCTTGTGTTAGATTTCTGATGAAGCTGTTAAGGACATTCGCTCCTTGGTTACAGAAAGGTGACTTTTTTGTATATGAATTGTTAAGCTAAAAAAATTATCTTCTTTTACCTGGGTGTTGATATCTTGTCAATGTGCCTGTTCTAACAGTTTTTTCCATGCCAGTTATTGTTGCATATCTATAATGTTACTTGAAGTGAACAATAGATATATTATCATATGTAACTTTAATCTTATACATTTGTGTATCCTACATTCTTACCTCTGTTTTCTTGTTGATTGTTATGATCAAAGTCTACTATCCTTTTTGTCCTTTGAAATTTTTAGTGCAGTAAAATAAGGTATTACATTTTTCTTTGATAGACACCAATTTACTATAGGCTGCGTTGCAGTTAAAGTGAGTGTTCAATTATTTGGCAAGTTTTTCATCTTCTAACTTGCTGGCTATAAATAAAAACATAAATTTATGCAGATATGGGCCACGTTTCACCCCAGAAAATGCATGTAAGTATTATAAGAAGGTCAAGAATGCTCAAGAGGCTCATGAAGCAATTAGACCCACCAATATTCGGAGGTTACCATGTAAGTGAGCAGACTTGTTTGTTCTTTTATATGTTATGTTTTTACTTTGAATTGTTCTGCAGATTTTTTTTTTTTTGGTGTGAAATCTCGGTGCCAGTTGAAAAACTGAATTGTCCTTAATGCCAGCGATGCTTGCAGGAGCACTTGATGAAGATTCATTGAAGTTATACACTCTTATTTGGTCAAGAACTATGGCATGTCAAATGGAACCTGCAATCATAGAGCAGGTTGAAACCTAAATTCTCATCAAATGTTTGTTTTTATGCGATGGTTCTTTGATTCATTAGCTTCAATCAGAATAAGCTGGCTTGATTACTCACTATTTATTTTTGTAGCCATTGTGATTCAGAACAAGCTGCACTGATTTCTTGCGCTGGAAAAAATCTTCTTTCTTTTTGTAGTAATTGCATTTATTTGCGTGTGGTTTTTCTGTTTCTTCTATATAAATGCCAAAATGGATAGTTTGTCTTGTTATTATCTGCATAGTTGTGAACCATTATACCATCATCTATGTAACACCTAGCATTCATTGTTCAAAGCAGATACAACTTGAAGTCGGGAATTGTGATGAGTCCACCATTTTCCGATCTTCATGCTCAAAAGTGGAGTTCCTTGGCTATCAGTCTGCTTATCAGGTATAATATACTGTGTTTCCTGTATATCTGTATGTTCTGCATACAATTTCTGCTGCTTATATCAGTGTTTAATGCGGATGAATGTGGTAGATCTCCTTGTTCAACATGGAAAATCTGAATGCATTGTGGTCTACTAATGGTTATTTATGCTTGTTTCTTCTTTATTTTGCAATGCTGTCTACTACATGTGCATTTATATTGTTGAAGTGTGGATGGTGCTAATTTTTTCTTTGGACATAAAATGTCATCACATGGTGTTTTATTTCTGAATTATCTACTTTTTTATTAGTGTTTTCTACATTTTTGTTGCTTATACATTTTATGTATTATCTATTGGCGTTTCTTAATTTTAATGATAAAATCAGTTATGATTGAATTAATGGTTTTAATTGGTTACTGAAGTAGTTGTGATTCAAATCAAAATGCTATATCATTATGGTATTTCTTAATTTTCTTCATTATATTGTCACTAAATATTTTTAAATTTAAATGGAACATTTTCATTATTTTGAGTGAAGTTTCAATTTATATGAATTTAAGTTTATAATAAAAGGTAATTAATGGGGATAGGAACATGAAATTATCTTGGACTGTACTGGTTTTACAGGTTTGATTGCGTTTTGTACATAAATTTTGGTTATTTTGCAGTAATTAGTGTGCTATTTCATTTTCAAGAATAAGTAATTTAGTGTTATATTTGGTGTTTTGTGTTTTAGGGCTTAGGGGTTGTTTAGTTATAAGTACCCATGTTAGTTTAGTTTCTTGAGGTGCTGGGTTTACATTGATTTTTAAACATTTGAGTATTAATTATTGAAGTTTCACAATTTTGATCAAGATTTTGGGTTCATTCTTTGGTGATTTGATTTGAAAATACTTGTTCTACATTGGAAGCAACACGAAGGTTTACTTATAACACATGTAACATGATTGCAAGTATGTCTAAAAAATACAGACCCCCTTTTTTGTTTTCTACTTTTCATGGTCTTTTAAATTTATAGGATGAAGAATCTGAAACACTCGGATTTAAGGATAACGAAGTAAACCGCTATTCCGAGACTTTTGGCATTCTTAGTTCATTGAAGGTACTCGTTTTTCATTTGATTTATCATTTATTTTTGAATATTTAATATTTTGATCACCATGATGCTTCATAGGCTTTCTATCATATAAATTTTTCGCAGTTGGACTTTCTAGCATATAAAAGATTAGCTGTTGAAGTTAATGATTTGGAAAGTGTGTGTAGTTTTTATGTCCCCCTTTTTTAGTTTGCATCATTACTGGCTAATTTGTTTTGCAGAAGGGAGATCGGCTGTATATTGGTGAAGTAGAAACCAAGCAGCATCATACTCAGCCACCAGCACGCTATTCTGAAGGATCGTTGGTACATCTTCTCAACTTCATGACTGGAGTGCTTGCTGGCACTTCTCTTACTCGGTGAATTACAATGTCATCATGATTAAGCAACTGCACAGAAATATGAAGTGTAAATGCTATCATATAATATATTCTAATATGCTTTCAGCTTTTGGATGAAGCATTCAAATTGCTTTGCAAAATCTGTTCTTTCTTTCGTTCATATATGATTTTTTGGTTTTGATAGTGCAAAATATCCAAATATCATCCTATTCACTTCTTGCTGAGTGCATGCCACATGGCTTTAGGGAGGGAGACAGTTATTTGATTATTCTGGCTTTCTTCTGATCCAATGGTCCTTTCTTACTTCCATAACGCTGCATTTTGAAGGTCAAGAAATTGGAGGAGCTTGGAATCGGTAGACCTTCGACATATGCCTCAACATTGAAAGTTTTACGGGTTAGTAATAATGTTGAAATGATCAATTTTTAAGTTCACCTTACTTTTGATGAAAATTGAATGAAGCTTGTTTCAAGTGCCAGATACATTCTTGTTATCTAAATGAAATAAGTTTCTCAATAATGCTCATTTTAGCTCTGGATTAATAATATGCATTCATGTGAATGCTTGGTAAGTTTTTTTTTCAGGGCATTTGCTCGGTTTCACAAGTACTATGACACAAAAGTGCTCATTTAAACTTCCTGGAATGTGAACTATTTTGAATTGCTTAGACTGTCTTGAGCTTATTGGATTTTGTTTGGAAGACATCATTGATTTTATTAGAATATGACATCAGGGATTTTTTTTTGAAAAAAATATCCATAGTAAGAGATTAATGCACCAAGAACACTCCACCCTTTAACTATTTCAGTATTACCACCTCAAAGAACACATCCAAAATATTCGACATTCACACCAGACGTAAAGCTGTATCCCCTGAGAACAACATAACTAAGTGCTAAACTTCCCAAACAAACTCAACCTGGCAAGTGTTTAAAGAAAGCCTCCAAAGATAAAATATTATACCATTTTAATCTGTCTTGTCACTATGGCCTAATTCAGTAGAAAATGCATGTCTTTGAAAACCTGCTTTAAGTTATCACCTTTTATTGTAGTCCACCGTGACGCTTTCTTACTGCTGACAAGCTTGTCGCTAATATTTCAAGACCAAAAGAAATAATTACTATGTAGTTTTATTGTTCTTTCAAATTTTGATGCCATTGATTTTATTATATGTCTTATCAAAAAAAAATTATTATAAGTTGCTACTGTTGCATTTTATTGATCTTATTTACCATCAACTTTTATATTGACAAGATATATTCTAATATCACCTTTCTCGTTTTATTACATCAGGATAGAAATTACGTGACAGTAAAAAATCGTGTATTATACCCAGAATTTCGCGGTCGCATGGTATGTTATCTCATTTTGTTCTATTTGATTTATTGTACTTGATGCTTTAGAATAACTTAAAAAGTTCAAGATTTTCTTTAGTGTTGCTAACCTTAATCCTTTAGTATTGGGTTTCTTGTGGTTTTGTATTAAAGTTGGGCATTCTACCTATTTCTAATTGAATTTAAGTTGGGTGCTTAACCTGGTATCAGACCTAGTGAGGACGTCTATGTGTCAATATCTATTTAAGTATTGGATTTATTGTGGCCTTACATTAGGTTGAGCCATTCATCATTTAGCAATTGATATTAGGTTTGATGCATTAGTAATGTAGATAGCATTAGGGGATTAATGTTTCAAGTAACAAACTTTTTGCTGCAATTACTAATTAACTATTATTAGTGATTTTAAGCACGCTTCCAAATCTACTATTCTCTAATAGTTTGGGTATGATGTCTAGGTCTCAGCATTTCTCGCTCACCATTTTTCTGAGGTCAATGATTACAGTTTTACAGCTGATATGGAGACAGAAGTAAGTTGCAGGACTCTCGATTGTTGTACTTGTAGCTTAAAGTCTTTTCAGTTTGTCGGGTTTGAAGTAGTCGGAATGTGGTTTCTTTTACATTAAAGTGGTGTTATTAACATGTTTCGCTTGTCACTTGTATTTATAGCTTGACAATGTTTCTGCTGGATTAACTGAATGGAAAGGGCTCCTTAGGGATTACTGGGCACGTTTCAGCTCATATTGCAGTCGTGCTGCCAGTGTTCACATTCATCAGGTATCCCAACTCAGTCTCATCCCTGACCCAAGTGTCACAATTTTCTCTCTCTTTTTTATTTTTTTTATCTTACTATATTTTCATTCCAAATTTTGATTCAGGTGGAGAAGATGTTGGAAAAGACATTTGGAGATTTCTTGTTTGCTTCTCTCCCTAATGAAAGTAGGACGTGTCCAAGGTATGCCATGCTGTTATGTCTTTTGCGCTTCCATTGATATTTCTCTATCCGCAACTCCCATAAACCCAAACATGTCTTTAGTAATAAAAATGCACGTTTGTAACAATAAAAGAACTACAATCGAGTCTCTATCAGCTCCAATATCCATTTCACTGGGTAATCCATCACATTTAGATCCACTGAACTTTTTAGATATAAAGTTGAATGTTTTTTGGAATGGGTTTAAAGAAAGGGAGCATTGCTGTTTAGAAAGGGTTAATGAATAAAGGAAAACAGGGAAGTTGGATGTGATGGTCATGAATTTTGTCGAGCTCGTTTGCATTCTGTTTGTTTTATTTTTTGCATGCATTTGTTACAGTATTACTTGCAATTACTTAACTTGCATATATATGTTACTTTAATTCGTTCCCTCTTCAAATACAGCTTATGGTATCCTTTTCCTACCTTTTTTCAGTTGCATGGAGGGCACCTTAATATTCAAAGTAAGCAGATTTGGTGCAGGCTATTTTATAGGATGTGACCAACACCCAAAGTGCAAGTAAGTATGGAGCAGTACAATAATTTCTGGATTTTGATACATACACACATTACATATAGCAGTGCATGATCACGAGCCTTTTGGTAATATTTCTGTTTATGATTAGGATCTTCTACAATCTATTCACAAACTTCTTTTGGTTTTTGAGTTTTTTTTAATCATTGATTTTTTTTATGCAGGTATATTGCTAAGACGTTATATGGTGACGAGGAGGACGAAGAGAGCCCTCAAAAGAACAACAATGTCGAGGAGCCAAAACTATTAGGTCTTCATCCGGGGACCAATGAGAAGGTTAGTGTCTAATATTGTTCTTTTAGTATAAATGAACAAGATTTTGAATCTTTATTTCATTGGAATTTTATGTATCCATTTGTTATAACTAGACACTTATTGTTTCCTCTTCCATCCCTCCCAGATTTTCTTAAAGAGTGGCCCTTATGGACACTATGTGCAGCTTGGTGAAAACAGGACCGGTTATCAACCCAAGCGAGCCTCCGTTTCTCATGTATGTTTACATCTATTTTATCATTTGCACTGTTTTGTAATTCTGATTGTGTTTGTTTCCTGAAAGGAATCATCTCTTGTTGGTTGTTGCTATGAACCACTCGGTTAATGAAACACCAGTGAAGTAGAATTTTAACCGCCTTTTTGCTGATAAGATAAAGATAATCTTGTTTAGCCTAAGAGTGGCCAATTTTTTTTTTTTTTGATAGCACCTGTAGAACTCTTCGATATGTTTCAACCTGGTTATGAACAGATCGCCGTCTTTTTTATTTTCATTCAGATAAAGAAGGTGGATTCTATCACCCTCGAAGATGCCCTCGATCTGCTACGTTACCCGTTGACATTGGTACTTAAGACACCTTTAATGGGAGTTATGTTTTCTTTATCCGGTTGACTGTCCAATTTAAATCTTTTATGCATCTTGGCAGGGAGAACACCCTAAGGATGGACACCCTGTGATATTGAAGCTTGCAAAGATTGGATTCGCTGTTCGCCATCGACGCACAACTGCTCCTGTTCCCAAGGTAAGTTTGTATTCTCGAGTGATATTCGATGGAAGAAAATTGTTCTTCAGTTTCATGATTCGCTTGCTATCAATATTCGGGAACGGATCTCCAAAAGTAACGGTCTTGGATATGATTGTAGGCTATGAAGCCGAAAGACGTGACCATGGAGAAAGCATTGAAACTTTTGTCAAGTAAAGATGTGAGAAGATCTGGACGACCCAAGAACAAACCAAAAGTTGAAGAAGAAGACATTTGACATCAATGGTGTTTTAAGCAAGTGGAGCAGAAACATGATTTTGGGATGAGAACTAAGGGTAAGAACAAGTAATTAGGCATAGATAGCAATGATAAGTTCCATTGTTTTTCTTCAAATATAATCATTGATATGCATGATGAGGTTGGATAAATTATAAATTATTTATTTATTGCATTATTATATTCTTTTGCTGTACTATTGGCATCCGACTATTAATCCGAATCAGATATTACATAAATTTATCATGAGATTTTATTATATTATTATTTTAGTAAGGCGAAAAAATAAACTGTTTAAGATAATATTTTAGTTTTCTTTTCATGCATCAACTTTAGAAATATAAATATTAATTTTTTTATTAATCTGAGATAAGTACAAGGCAACATCTGTTCAAGGATAATTGAATGCTCATATTTCTGGTATGTATGGTATTCGAACTCGGGTCCCAAGGAATAAAAATAATTCCTTTATAATGAATGTCACTTGGTTCGTACTAAAAAGAATTAAGAAGAAAAGGGTCTAATATCTATTTTATCTATAATATTTTAATAAGATTCTCACTAATCGTTTTATTATTTCTTGGGTTAATTTAATGTATCCATTTTTATTATTATTTGTCATTTTAACGCTTCATATTTTTTCTAATAATCTAAAAGATGATTATAAAATAATATTTATTCATAATTTTTTTAATTATTGACAATATCCATACCTTGCTCGAACATAAGACTTTAAAGGATAACAACATAATGAATTCTTAACGTATCATATTTTGATAACAGAATGAACAAAAAAAAGTCAAATTGATTAAAAAAATAAATATTCATGAGTTATCAGTGTTTTTATCTTGATTATTTCTTAAATTTATAAAATAATATATTTAATATTTAGATTTTATATATAGTATTAGTTTGATTCTATTTTTAACTTTTTTTTAACCTTCAACGATACGCATTAGTGATAATCTCTTGGTAATTAAAAAAATTTAAAAAATGTGTATAAAAATGGTTTTAAATCTCATAAATCCGAAAACTCAAATTCTTAACACATTAGTATATGTTCTTTAATCAATCAATTTCAATAAGTGAAAAGACCAACAAGACCATCCCTGATCCCTCGTTTCTTTGTTTCTGTATCATAGCTGTGCATGTACCAATGTTACATATAATGTTTTCTAAACAACATTATCCCTTACTATAATAACCAAAATCACGGCATATTTTCATATAATTTAAATGTTATTTTTACTAAAAATATGTTTTCGTCTTATGAAATTTTATCAATTCATCCTATTAACATAAAATCACGTGTTTGTTCTTGTCAAAATCTCAAAATTCCGGGAAGAGAAAAAACTACACATCAATTCTACAAGATGAGTGATGATAGAAATAACAAAATACATAGAAGAATGTGATAACTGCAATCAGTCCGTAGCTGTTTTATATTGCAGAGCTGACTTTGTTGAAGACGAAACAGATATATCAACATCCATTGCCACTACTGCAGCGAGCAACAAGTGTGTTCCTTCTTTGTCATAATTTAAGCTTTACATATATGTAGTATTAGTTGTGGAAGTTCGTCCATTGTTACAACCACAAGAGTGAAGATACAATAATAGCTCTATAAACAAATCAAAATTGCGAAGAAGAAGAAGAAGAAGAAGAAGGGAATCCCAGATGAGAAACAGCAAGTTTTCAATGAACAGACTCAGAAATACAAGAGTCTAAGAGATGAATATCACTACGGGAAACTAATTAATTCAATATTTCCTAAGCAAATTACTGAATAGATTTGCTTCACGTTCCCAAAAGAAAGTATCACAGCAATGGCCGACGTTGTTGCTCGCTTCCCATGCTTCATCTTCCAAAGAACTCGAATCGCGATCGCGATCACAATCACAATCTATTCCTTCGGGTGCCGCCAATGTTTCGTACACCCACATGCATCTCAAAATCTTCTTCGTTTTCGACCGACAGTTCACGATCATCTTCGAAACTCCTTTGTTCGACTTCTCGAGATCGAGAGAGGATAAAACCCGAAGCCCTTGTTCCCTCAGCTCACCTCCTAAACAAATCAGGATAATTCCGTACGCATACATGGCTTCAACATGACCTTTCTCGGTTGCCTTCTTCAAACAATGGAGACCTGAGTCCGGTTTCTTGCGACTGAAGAAATCCACCATCCCTTTCCTGTATAACGCTTCGGCGTTCTTGGCAGCTCTGCATCGTTTTTCGAAAACCCTCTCGCTCCTTCGCCACGGAACGAAACCAACTTTCTCCATCGAAACGTTCTCGAAGACCTGATCGTAGTTCGACGCAGCGAGAAAAGCTTTACAGCTTAACCGGACGTTAATGAAGTCGTCGACGGAACTCGACGCCGCGTGCATGACGATTTCTGTCAGCATCTCTTCCGGAAGAGAGGTCATAATATCGCATGTGGATTTCTTGGACATGATTTCGAGATTACTAAGAAACTGTTCTCAAATTAAACCTCAACAATGCTATGATATAAGGTAAAACAAGAGCTATATATATATATATAAGGAAATAAAGACGGTGTAGGGTTAGGAATTAGGATAACAAAATACTATAATAAGTGGGGTTAAATATTTGATGTACAAACTTTAACTTTCTTCATTATTACTGGCGGTGTAGAATTCGGAAAACAAATTCCTATAATTGGTAGGAGTAATAAATATTCTAAAATCTAAAAAGTAGATATTGGTAGGAAAAAAATAATGTGTTTCAAGTCTTGGTTCCGACGGGTTTCGATCGAATATAATCTTATAAAGTTATTTTTTTTATATAAAAAAAATTGAATTTAGGTTGAGTTGGATTTTTTAGAGAATGAGCTTGGAATAAATTCGGATTAAGGGTGAAAAATCTTCATCATAACTCGAAATAATAGTGTAACTATCCCTTGTATATTCAAGATAACATGCTTGCAAAAGAAATTAATTTTTTTTAATTTTGACTTCTTCTTTTTTTTGGTGAAACGGACATTGGATTCAAGTTCGAGAGGTCAAAAGAGAAAAAATTAAAAATTTTGAGGTTCAAGATCAACTATGAGATGGGTTGGCAGTAACTAGTAACGATAATAGACGACGACAACAACATGGATTGACAGTGACTGGCGACGAAAATTGATTGCGACAGAGATAAGTGACAACCAACGACGTGAACTTTAACTAGATTCAAGGAAAAAATTGATATTTTATATAAATTCTAAGATTAATTAGTATTTTCTATAAAATTTAAAGTTAAATTATTATTTTTAAATTAAAATTTAAAAATAAGTTAAAATTTAATTAATTTTACTAATATATACGTCAATAAGATAATGGAAGTTCCCAATTCAATGATAAAAATAACACAAACTAAAAAAAAAAGTGACTAAATTTTTTGAAAATTGATTATCAAAATCAAACGGAGCGAAAAAATATAAAGAATCATCATTATCGTTTATTTTTTAAAAAAATAACTGAAATTATATATATATATATATATATATATATATATATATATATATATAATATCGGTCCACCCAATTCAACGGTTTTTTTCTTGACCCAAAAAATAACTACACCACTATTCTTAATTAACCACCCACTTATTTTTTGTTTTTGCTAAAAAAAAACTTTTTATCATGAGTAAAAAAACAATCTACTCTTTTGTTTTTTTCTAAAAATATATATTATATTTTCTCAAAAATAAAAATATATTTTATTTAATAAAAAATATATTTAATATTATATTTTACAATATATAATATATATTTTTAATATATTTATTTCTTAATATTATAATTGTAAAAATTCTAATTATTTTTAGGATTATTTAAAATAATTTTTAATTTCAAAATAAATACATCATTATTTTAAAATTTTATTTTTCAAATATAATATTTTTATCCAAAAAAATTCTTTTATATAAACCGGAGTTTTGAACTCCTCTCGAGCCGGTCTTTTAAGAGTGGAAATCTTGTTCGAACAGAACTGAGAAGTAAACGAAACCCTCGAGCCGGAAGTACGAAAGCACTTAAAGAAGCTTCAATGGATGCCGAAAACAAAACAAAAGGCTACACTGTGGCAGCCAAAGGCAAGAAGAGGAAGCAGTATCTTCCCCACAATGTTAGCCCAAACTCTTTCTTTTAATCTTCACCACAATGTTTTCATTTTTTTTTTTGTATTTCTTCAACTTTATTTTTTATGGAAAACAGAAAACAGTTAAAAAGAAAGGAGCATACCCATTAAGGCCTGGAGTCCAAGGTTTCTTGATCACTTGTGATGGTGGTAGAGAACGCCAAGCTGCTCATGAAGCTATCAATGTTATTGATTCTGTATGTTTTTCTTTTCATATTTCTTATTTTGTAGTTCATTGTTGAACCCTTCTTTGTTTTTTTTCATTAAAATTAATTTCGGATCATTAGTTGATGATTTTCCATCTGGGTATTCGTTTGTAATTCAACTTCCGTGGTTAAATTTTGCTCTGTTTTTATACGCAAAATGGTTGCTGAGTTTATTTTCTGGGTTTTGATTAATGCCCAAAGTTGTTTCTGCTTTCTTCTGCCCGTATTTGTTTTTATTTACTTTTAAAGTGTATATTGTTTAATGTTTTGATTGCTCCGTTGGAGGCATGGTTTTTAGCTGGGGGATTTTATGCCATATTAAAATCAGTTAAAGCTTTGATTTTGAACTAACAATGTGAAGTTGAATCTTAGAATCTCACCAGCTTCTATTAATTTATAAATTATAGGGTTGAAATGTGATGACGGTTGTCACATTGCTCTTTAAGCCTTCATCTTTTCCGTACCTTAACTGTGTTCATGGTTCATTTTCTTTTCAAGTGTATGGTTTTTTTGTTCACGAATTATTATTTAAGACTATGAATCAAATATTTTCTCGACTGTATGTTAAAAAGAATATCATTTTTATATTATAGATGTTAGGTGTATCCTCTTTTCTCACACTGTCTTGCTGCTTTATCCTATGCTCGTCCAATTCTTACTCTTGCCTTCTCTTTTTTCTTTATATTGACTGTAAGTTTACGTTTAATTCATTGATAGGATTGTTTGCATCCAAAGATTCTTGGTTTTATAATATTCTCCCTTTGACCAGCAATTCCCTGGCACCATCACTGATCTTTGATTTCTTCTCTTTTTATTAAAAAAAAGAATTATCTTTGAATTGGCTCATGTGTGAAGTAGCTGAGTTCTTATTTTAAATACCAAATCGGCTCATATTTTAGCCCAGTATCTCTGCAACGCCATGTCAACATGAGTACGGTGCCTTGAAATTCTCTGTCCATGCATATTGTTTATTCCTATGTTTGAGTTAAAGCAGTTGCTAATGCTCCTCTCTATTCTTTTGTGCATTTACATTAAACTTCTGGTTATTTTTCTTCAATGCAGTTTTTTGAAGAGTTAGTCAATGGAAAGGATTTTGGAGAGGAACCTGCAGTGTTACCAAATAAACCTCTAAATAAAAAGATTACTTTCTCGTATAGTGATGATGAAGGCGATGGTGAAGAGGAGGGTGATGATGAACGAGAGGAAGTTGTTAAATCAGATGCTAGTCAAGAAAGTTTAACAAATAAAGATTTGGATCATCCAAATTCAGATGATGTGTGCCATGGAAAGATAGCAGAAGAGACCAATGATACTCAGAAGGATGGAGCAAATATTGAAAATCAAGTTGATAGGTCGGAGGAGCCATCAGCAAAGAAACAATGCCTTGAAACAGATACATCAAATCAAGTAGATAAGTTGGAGGAGCCATCAGCAAAGAAACAATGCCTTGAGACAAATACATCAAAGAGTGCAACCAGTGAAAAAGAAAAATCTATTGATAAGCTTATTGAAGCTGAACTCAACGAGCTTGGAGATAAGAGTAAGGTTAGTAACCTACGACTGCTAAAGTTGGTAATTGATTTTGTAGATTAATGGATGCCAGCAAGAGGAAAGATACGTTTGGGTAAAAATGAATAAAGAATTTTATCTGGATGGCGACATACCTTTTTGACTGCAAGTTATGTTTTTGGCATCTTGCATGAAACGGAGAGAACTAAGGCAATTATATGCTTATTAAAAATAGAAAGAAATAAATTAAAAAAATACTTATACAATATTTTTCTTGTAAGTTTTATGTGAATTTAACATACTATCATTAACTCTAAAGCTAAATTCTTAATTGAAAATTTCACATATTTTCTTTATGCAAGATGGAAGTTGCCCAATTGAGGTTGTTCCGTGTTACATTGAACCTTGCCTATTGAAACTAAAACCTACTAGCTTATTGTATTTAATCTATCAGCCTTGTATATGGTTCATCTGATTCTTTTATTTGTTTAGAAATGAAATATTCGTAATTTTTTTGTCTATTACTTTTTCCTTCCATATTCCCTCTCTTTTTAGTGTTGAATTTGTCAAGCTTTTCTAATGCAATCACTTGTCATTCTTTTGTAAACAAATATATGATGCTGGCCATTATTGCATCTTTTCTCTTTCAATATTTTGTACTTGAACCTATTTTCGCCTTTGCATCCTGGTCGAACAGAGGCTGTTCTTCAACCTTGATTCAGGCTGTAATGGTGTTGTCTTTGTTCAAATGCGGAAGAGAGATGGTGTTCCTGGTCCCAAAGACATTGCGCAGTATATGATGACGTCTGCTGCATCAACAAGGAAGCACATGTCGAGGTTCATTCTTCACTTGCGTGTTATGCTCCATATACAAAGCACATGCACGTAGGAAATGGTGTCTTGGTAGTAGCAAGCTAAAATCTTCTTGTTTTTGTGGATTAGGTTCATTTTAAGAGTCTTGCCTATTGAAGTAGCATGCTATTTTTCCGAAGAGGAAATTACTAGAGCAATGAAGCCTCTCATTGAACAGTATTTTCCATTGGAGACACAGAATCCTAGGAAGGTACGAAATAGATGAATTCCCATTCTTTTTTATTTGGTTTTCAAGTGATGAAAAGTTTTATAGTGCTTCTAAAAGCTAATTTTCTATAAAATACAAGAACGTATATTCTAATTAAGTTGATTGAATCCATAAGATGGACAAGGCACATTGATTTTAACTTGATTTCTATAAATTGTTGTATTTGTACACAAAAGTTTAAATGTTCTTTAAGCATCTCTGTTTTTTTGTCTTTGGTTGATCCCATTCAGACATATGAATCAAACTTGTTGGATTTGACACAATCCAAATGCATGACTTATACGAAAGCTACGTGATTTAAAGCCACTACTTCTAGTTCTAGCTCAAGGTGGTTGTTTACCTAAATGAGAGATGGGGCTTCCTTTTTTCTTTAGGGAAGTAACAATTTGGACTGATCAAACCTCTTAAATACGTGTAGTAGCTGCCAAGTGAGTTTTCACTTAGTGTGGACTTGCCAGGAAATTAAAATGTTCTAAGAAATTGTAAGATTGACTACCATGGCTTTAAGTCAGTGTTTGATCCATTACAGCGTTCTTGCACTTAATGTCTTGTACCATTTGCGTGTTGAGAAATCCATATAAGATAGCCCCCAATTTATCCATAAACAAAGCAGTTAATGTATTCATGACGAGCCATTCAACTCATGATCCGCTTTGATATATAAAAGAATAAACTTTCTACATATTTGAATGCCTTCATTTAGTTTGCAAGATAGCTAACTCGAACCCATAGTTCGATGATTTATTCACTGTGGATGTGTTAATCTCATTTTGGGTGGTCAAATAATGTTTATATCAAATTTGTTCCTGTCCCCAGGTTTGTTTTGTCAAGGACCCTACATGAATAAATGACAGCATGGTTTTGGTTTTTATCAAATTAAAAATGTATTATATGTGCTAGGATTGTAACTTTTATGCACTGCAGTTTGCTGTACTATACGAGGCGCGAGCGAATTCTGGTATTGACAGGATGAAAATCATAAATACGGTTGCGAAGGCTGTACCTGCACCACACAAAGTTGATCTTAGCAATCCTGGCACAACTATTGTAGTTGAAATTGTGAAGGTGAGTACATTATAGAATTTGAACTCTTGTTTTGGCACATTTGCCCTTTGAAAGATCACTTAATACGGCCTTCCACTTCATTTTTTGGGGTTTCAGACAATCTGCTTGATTGGGGTTGTCGAGAAATACAAGGAGTTGGCAAAGTATAACCTGAGGCAACTTACATCACCAAAGCAATAAAGAATACAGATGCTGCTGCTTCCATTACTGGAGCTTCAAGCTGCACTTTGGAAAAACCTGTTAGCTGGCTGGCTTTCTTGCCTTCTATCAAATTCAGATAGGTTAAATAGTTTCAGAGTTAGAAAAAGAAACATTTTTTTATTGCCAATTAAGTGGTTTTAAATAATCCTTTATTTCAATTCCCTGTTGTTAGAGAGTATTTCCATTTAACAAGTCGATTAGATATGGTTGCAATTGAAAGAACATGCCTCTGTTTGAATGTGGTCGGTTAAAATTATGTTTTTGTTCATTTATGCGTGTATTTGTTTATTTAAAATTATGTAGTCGCGTTTGTTTAATGTTTGTGAATATGTTAAACATATTTATGAATCTGTCAAATTCAGATAAGATGGGTTTAATGTTTGTGAATATGTTAGAGAGCATTTCCATTTAACATATTCACAAACATGTTAAACAAGCATATTGATGAACAAACTAAATATGTTCGTGAATATGTTCGTAAGCACATAATTGAATATGTCCGTGAACAATTGAAAAAAATATATTGCTTAGTAATAAATAAATAAAATTGAAACAAATATTATATTTTAAATTTAATAATCCAACCTGAATAATAATAATAATTATATAAGAAATAAATGAATAAAAATGAAAGTACATTTTATAAAAGATATCAATTTTTAAAAAAAATAATGTTAATGAACATAAATGAATCGGATATATTTTCATTCATTTAACTAAACAAACATAGTTATTTTCTTTCATATATATTTAGTTTAACAAACAAATAATAAGTGAATAATTTATAAGTCATACCTTAAAATTATTAAAAATATTTAAGCGGAAAATGTAAGCATGGTATTTATCCATGACAATGATCATCTTTTTATTTCAGTGGTGCTTAATAACCAGAGATTGTACACGAAAGAAAGTAAATTACAGTTTCTACAATCATCTCCATGTAGTACATAAACAGTTACAGTGGGATCAAAGGTGGGAAGCTATGGTTTATAACCAAGTTTAAAGGTACAACTAAACAACAACAATGAGATCAAACAAGAAAAATCAGTGTGATTGGTTGCATTATTCATCTTTACTTGAGTTCTTTTTGTGCCTCCCTTTTATGTCCTTCACTTTCTCAATCTGTCCGCTTCCATTCTTCTGATTGCTTATCGAATCCTCTTGTGCACTGCACATTTGAGACTTCAACTTGAATCCGAATTTTTTCGATACATTTCCCCAAGTGCTACATGAACCCTTCACCCTCCCTAGCTTCTCGATTTCTTGCCTCATGTTCGAGCATTCTTTCTCGAGCTCGGAAACACGCATTCTCGTATTATCCATGCCTACCTTCAAAACCTGATTTTCTCTCACAGCTGAGGCCCACCCTCCTCCATCAGTTGACCCTGCGAACCCGCTTCTTAACTGTCGCGATCCATCAAGATTATCCGAGACCAAAAAGCAACCGGCGATTGAAGTCCTAAGCTGAAGCTGTTGAAAGAACAGGACTTGGACAACTATTCTCAGTGGCAGTCTCTCGTTTTGTGCAGCATAGGTACAGGCTTCCAAGGAGAGCTTCTGGCAGTCCATCAGCCGGCATAGTTGTTCTCTGTCAGATTCCGACAACCATGGGTGTGACTGCAAGTTTGATAAGCATAGGAGGAGAAAACGTTTTAAAACAATTGTAGCAATGAAAGAAAGAGAGCGCAACTAACACATCCAGAGCAGTGTTTTTGAAAATCGGACCGGACAAGTCGGTTTAACCGGTTTAATTAGGAATCGTTGCCTGGTTCTATTCATTCTACACCGGTTAAACCACTACTAATGAATCGGAAGGAACCGTTGAACCGGCTGTGAACTGTTGAACCGAACCGGACCGGACCGTGAACCGATTGAAAACCGGTTCCGTTTTTTTTTCTAAAAAAAATTAAATCAAACAACGTCGTTTGTTAAATGAGCCGAGTCGAACTCGAAAACTTTAAAAGTAAGCTCAACTCGACTCAAAAACTCACGAGCTAAAAATTATCAAGTTCAACTCGAACTTGAAATATAATATTGAAACTTGAACTCAAAAAGGCTCGAACTCAAAAAAAAATTAGAAAGCTCGATTGAAGCCTGAAATTCGAGCTCGATTGAAGTGAAAGAATAGTTCGCTCTGTGCTCACCAAAAGGCTCCATGATTTTGAATATCAAATTACATCTATTATTTATAGAAGTCAGTTGTGATGCTCTTTTATGTTTCTTAGTCATGTGGGATTGTTTTGTTTTTATATTTTTACTCTTTAGACTTTTGTGATGCTCTTCTACGTTTCTTAGCCATGTGAAATTTAAAAAAAAATTAAACCAAACGACATCATTTGTTATGATTTTTTTAGCCCCAAAATTATTTTTTAACTATAGCTATATAATTATATTTATTAGAGAAAATAACCTCAGTGACCGAAAATGCCTTATAATATACGATTTTGACAAACTTTTTTTCGATTTGCTAAAATGACCAACAAAATCGCAATACGATCTCTAAATAGCAACGCGATCTCCAGTATCGCAAATCAGTTTCCAGATTCGCAACGCGATTTTGACTATCACATTGCGATTTTCCAAATTCACGTTGCGATTTTAGAAAATCGCAATGTATGTAAATCGCAATGCGATAATACAAAATCGCAACGCAATTCTGACTATCGCAACGCGATTCTGACTATCGCAACACTGAATTTCAAATTCGCAACAGGTTTTAGTTTCGCAACACAAATATTTTGGGTATATAACTACGCAGTAGCAGTAACTCATAACCTAAATCCCTAAATCGCAACTCATTCCATCTCCATCTATCACTCTCTCCGGCGATATCCGTTCTTATATCCAACGACATCCTATATCCAACGACATCCTTCCCCATCCGACAACAGGTTTTAGTTTCGCAACTCGTTTGTTTAGTAAATTAATTTACAATAATAAAATCATCTAATGTTGATCATGTTTGGATATATTTGTATTTTGGAGGGTCATAGGAGAATGTTCATGGTGTTTTACAATATATGTCTTTACCCATGAATCTTCAACTAAAACTGTCATTAAAAAAGTTAACTTATGAAACTCTAATGTTACGTGTTGCAAATAAATTGAATTTAGAGCCCCTAAGTGGATTTAGGCTATCTTATCAGAGAAAAGGTAAAGTTTATTTGTTAACCGACAATGAAGATGTTGAACGATTAATTGCTTACATTAGTGTTTCGCAAGATGATGTTACATTGTATGTTGTTGAACCTAGAAGTAGTGAAGTTTGGTTAGTAACGGGTAGTAATCAACTAAGTTTTTCAACCCCAGTTTATGGTGCTCAAAATTTAATGGTTCCACCACAATTTCATCACCAAGCAAATTTTGTTTCACCACATTTCCAATACCAAACACAATATCAAAACCCACAACCTTTCCCTAATCCAAATCCCACAAACCCTGCGTGTAATGATTTTGATATTGGTCAATACCCGAATTTTGATGATGAAGCAGCCGCTGTCGAGGAAGATGTTGTTGATGATAATGAGGAGGAAGTTACGACTGTGAATGAACATGCTGAACATTCATTCTGTAATTCATATAACCCTGAAGAAAAAGAAGAAGAAGAAGAAATCCCCGAAGAAAATACCATGGGAGTATAACTGGAATATGCCAGAATTACTTCAGATACCGGAAGAAGAGTTGGTAAAGATAGCAATTGATTGTTACATAAAAATTATTTGTATCAAGAAAGATGATTGTTTTGATACAAATGAAGACTTGAAGATAGCTTTGTATACGAAATGTGTGGAAGATGGCTATCAACTAAAAGTTAACAAATCAAGCAAAGATCGTTTCGAAACAAGGTGTATGATTGACAAAAACTGTATGTGGCGTATGATTGCAAAGAGGATAAAAGATTGCGAAATGTTTCAAGTTAGGACTTTTATTGATAAACATACATGTTCAAGAACCCAAGTTTTTCCTCACCATAGACAGGCAAACAAAAAGGTGTTGGGTGGTTTTCTGGCTGAGTTAATGTTTTTGAATGGCAGGGCATATCGGGGACATGAAATTATGACTGACATGAATGCTCGGTTCAAGATTAGTATCTCATATTCTCAAGCTTGGAGAGCCAAATGTTATGCCTTGGAATTGTTGAGGGGGTCGCCAGAAGCCTCGTTTGCCCAACTGCCGGCTTATTGTTACAATTTAAAGCTGAAAAATCCTGGGTCGGTAACTCATATCAAAACAGATAGAGATGGACGCTTTGAGTTGTTGTTTATCGCCATTGGTGCTGCGGTTAGTAAATCAATATAATTTTGTTGACTCATTTTTGTTAGTTGCATGCATTTCACATTTAAATGATTATATTTCTTGTGTATATTATTTTGTAGATTCGTTCGTTTATTACTTGGATGCACCCAGTTATTATAGTTTACGGAGCACATTTGAAAGGTTGATACCTTGGAGTAAACTTATTAGCAGTAGTCATGGATGCTAACAATGGGATATTGCCAATAGCTTACAGTTGGCAAATCTAAAACCTCTGATTCATGGACATGGTTTATGGGACATCTTAGGGATTGCATAGATCCTATTAGCAATCTGACAATCATATTTGATAGGGAAAACTCAATTGACAACGCTGTTAGAAGGTGTTTGCCAGATGCTTTTCATGGACTTTGTGGTGTTCATGTGTATAGAAATCTAAAATCAAGGTCTGCTGGTATAAAAAATCACAAATGGACATACTGGGAGGCTGTAAAAGCTTATTGGGAAGTGGATTTTAATAAGCATATAAATTGTTTAAGACGTTTTTTACCTCAGTGTGCTCAAACACTAAAAGATGTCAGGTTTGAAAGATGGTCAAGAGTACATCAACCTGGAGCAAGATATGGTTTCATGACATCTAATAGTGCAAAATCAATCAACGCTCTAAGTCGTCATTCCCGGAAATTACCCATTACTATGTTAATGGAGTTTTTTTCGAGCCTCTATTCAACAGTGGTACTACAAGAAAAGAAACCATGCAGGTATTATTTCTTTAAATTCGTAACTTATCATATATTTTACTAAGTATTATTTATTTAAATTTACAGGAACATTGGAACATCGTGTTACACCATGGACTGAAAAAAAGATAATGAAACGTGTTGTGAAGTCAACGTCATAGAGAGTTGAACCATGTTCAAACACTTTGTTTGAAGTACTGGATAATAACTTAAATGGGCTTGTCGATCTAAATGCAAAGACGTGTAGTTGTATGAAATGGCAAACATCTGGTTATCCGTGTGGCCATGTTATAAAAGTTGCTCTTCATCTAAACCAAGATGATTCAAGCGCATACGCTATGGATTGCTACACTACAGAAGTATATCGACAGACTTATGCCGAGATTATCTACCCTATTCCACATCCTTTTGAGTGAGACATACCAGATGACTTACAAACAGTTTTTCCACCAGCCATGGACAGAAAGCTACCTGGCCGACCAAAAAGTCACGATCGTATACCATCTAAGGGTGAAGAGAATAAGAGATCGACATGTAATCGGTGCAAGGAAAGTGGTCATACAAGGTTGACATGTGGATCACCAGTGCCATCACAAGCATCTTTTCCTCTACCAAAATATGGATCCTCATCAAAATCCAAAGCTCATATGGTGTCAAGCAAAAGGCAATCAAAATAGCAATCAAAATCAAAATCCCAATCACAACCAGCTTCACTTTTTTGGACTATTAACTTAGGTGATTTTTAAATGCAAACGTTGTATTACGTGTATTTTATGTGTAAACTTTTAACATTTTCAGTTAGGCATGTATTAATAACTTGAGTTTGAACATTGCTATGATCTGTTCAATTGTTATCACTTATTAGACATTCATTTGAATATCTCAATGCGAATTTGACTATCGCAACGCGAATTTGACTATCGCAACGCGAATTTGATTATCACAACGGGAATTTGACTATCGCAACGAGAAAATCGCAAAGCGTATTAGACTATCGCAACGCGAATTGACTTTTGTAACACGATTTGACTTTTGCGTTGCGATTTTGGCTTTCGCATTGCGATTTTGAGTTTAGCGTTGTGAAAGTGTACCTTCAACAGGTCTTTTGCCTTCAATATGATGCAGATTAAAATCAGCAAATCAACTTTTACATTTCAATCAATTAAACAAGCACAAATAAGAATTATTTACACATCAATTAAACAAATCAACTTTTACAAATCAATTAAACAAGCAAAAAATAATAATAATTCTTATTTTCCTCATCAATTAAACAAATCAACTTTTAAGAATCAATTAAACAATAAAAAAAAGTGTACCCCAGACAGTTGTTTATGCACCCATACATCAATTTGACGCAGCTCACTTCAGGATTAACCTGCAGAAACCAAACATTTGCTCAAACAACACTTTTTACACATCTAAAACCAACAAGCAACAAATTATTGAATTCTAGGTACTTAACAACACTTGCATTTGACTTACCAATTGTTTATGGACACTTTCATAATGCGGATGCAGGTAGGCAGCGTCTCGTATATATCGCTCTAGCCATAAAATACCGAAACCACAAGCCTACTGCACCTCTATCTGTATCAGTGGGAGGTAGAAACTGTATACTTCCTGTCGTCAAACGCTCCAAGCACATGCATACAAGAGGACCACAATCCCCTTTGGCTCCATGGTTTGTTGTGGCGCGGTCTCGTCTCTGATAACTGTAATATTGAACTTCTTTGGCTTCTTGTTTCCATAATAAGTCCAATAATTAATTGCATCCAAGAATTTACCCAAATGAGAGCTCCATCCCTTAATAATATCTCTCAAATCAGATAATGATATGTAATTTATCATGCTATCATATACTATTATCTTCAGGGATGGGAGCTGAAGCTCGACGAGAAACCAATGATTATGTTCTAAAACAGGGATAAACACCTGCAATCATAAGTAATAATTCATTTGCGCACTTATTTATGAACACCTTTAAAATATTTAAAAAATAAATACTAACCTTATCGACCTCCCACCATGCAGGATAAAGTTTAGCTTGTCCATTACCCAACACATATGATTCATCTCGTTGATTCTTCAAGTGAACTACGTGAAAAGACGTCGACATAATTGTATATCGCGTATTTTTTTTATTTTTCCTCAGTTTCCTTATTATTAGAAGATGTGACAACCATGCATCAATATGTTGTTTTACAAAAAAAGACATATATTAGTGAATTACATAAATTTTAAAAAAAATTAATCAAAATAAAATATAAGAAAAATATAAGACTTACCCCCATCGAAATAGCCATTGTCTTCAACCCCTAATAACACACCCCACCAAGACCGATCAAGTAACAAATGCATATCATCGTTGAGTTTGTATATGTCAGCGTAACACCCCTGGCTCCACTCATGTAGATAAAAAAACTGCGGTCTTAGCCCAAAGGGTATTATCCAGAATTGTTTCCAGTAGTTTTCTTCTATCCACTTCATCTGCCGGAATGGTATTGGCCGGTAACTCATACGAAAGGTAACACTCATCCATCATGTCTGACACGTGAGAGGGTTTCTCAATAATTCGATATATTACGCCGTGTGAATCGGGCTCTTGAATGGTAGGAGGGACCTCTTCAACGATGACAGGGGCCTCTTGAACGGTGGGAGGGGACTCTTGAGGGATGATAGGGGCCTCTTGAACGATAGGAGAGGCCTCTTGAACGATGACAGGTGAGTCGGGCTTCTTCTTACGGAGTCTTCGCACTATTGGGGTGAACGAAGACGTAATGGAACGTGCACGCCGTCTGATGCGTGAACCCCGTCGTGCAAGAAAAACCCGACGTAAAGCATCCTCCTTATCGGGCCGTTAAAAATAAATTAATACATAAATCAGTAAATAAACATACATGATATTAAACAGTGAAAACAAAGACAAATATGTTTCAAACTTGCACGATATTCACCCAAGTCATTATTCTATCATAGTTCACAAAATGCATCAGATAACATTCCAGAAGTAATCACTTATATAAACATTTAAAAGGACAACATATAGGTTTATTGCATGTTCAAGGACAACATAAAGAGTAGTAGTTTATTCTTGAAACTTAAATTTGCAACACTGTGAAGTTAGTATTTGTCTTTGTCTTTTGGTTGAAGTAATGCAATCCATTCAAGTTTCAATTTGCAGAAGAAGAATAGTTTCTGAAACTTAAAATCGCAACACAAAACTTAAAATCGCAACGCAAAAATGACTATCGTTCGCGTTGCGATTTTGGTTTCGCGTTGCGATTTTCTCGTTGTGATTTTTATTTCGCATTGCGATTATCCCGTTGCGATAGTCATTTCCGCGTTGCGATAATCATTTTCGCGTTGCGATTTTAAGTTTCATGTTGCGACTATTCTTCTTCTGCAAATTGAAACTTGAATGGATTGCATTACTTCAACCAAAAGACAAAACAAAGACAAATACTAACTTCACAGGGTTATTTTAGAACTGTTTAGCAGTATTGGCAGCAACCGAATGAATTTACTAAGCAATCTAAGTTAAATGGTTAATCTAAGTGAAATTACGAGTAAATCAACTTAAATATAAAAAATCTTAAACTTACCTCGTTGCGTAGAGTATGAACCTCGTTGCGATTTTGTCGTTGCGATTTTCATTTCGCGTTGTGATTCTCGGTTTCAAATAGTCATTGTCTAAAATTGAAACCTGAATGAATTGCATTACTTCAACCAAAGACAAAACAAAAACAAATACTAAGTTCACAGGGTTAAAGACTAAACAGTTTAGCAGTATTGACAGCAATCGAATGAATTTAATAAGCAATCTAAGTGAAATGGTTAATCTATTATTGAAATTACCAGTAAACTTATCATCAATTTCAATATGAAAAACCTAATAATAATGCAAAAATTTCAAAATAAAAATAATTAAAAAAACTAACCCTCGGTGGTTAATTTGGTTGATTTTCCATTTCAGATCGTGAATGATTGTGAGGGTGGTATGAGAGATGGAGATAGACGGATTTCGCCGGAGATGGGGACGAATGTCGGCGGAGAGTGAGAGATGGAGATGAGATTGAGTTGTGATTTAGGGTTTTAGGTTATGAGTTGCGATTACAGGATATATTAATATTCGTGTTTGGAATTTGAAAATAAAATACGCGTTGCGATACTAATGGAGCTTTGAAAATCGCATTGCGATTTTGTATTATCGCGTTGCGATAGTCAGAATCGTGCTGCGATAGTCATAATGGCGTTGCGATAGTCAAAATCGCGTTGCGAATCTGGAAACTGATTTGCGATACTGGAGATCGCGTTGCGATTTAGAGATCGCATTTCGATTTTGCTGGTCATTTTGACAAATCGAAAAAAAGTTGGTCAAAATCGTATATTATAAGGTATTTTCGGTCACTGAGGTTATTTTCTCTATTTATTATTTAATATGTTTTACCTTAAATATTATGTTGTAGTTGATTTAAATCATTTTGTTTCACTTGATTTTATGGTTTTTAACTTATATATATGTTATAATTTGCTTTGAGTATGACTTGCGATATAAAAATTATTTTTTATTAAATGTTTTTTTTATATATTTTTTTAATTTTTTAAATAATTAATTAATTATGACGTCGTCCGATTTTTTCGATCGATTAAACTAATATTCGATTCACTGACCGGTCAGATTCTGAAAACGATGATCCAGAAAATTAAAACAAGTAAAAAACATCTCAGAATAGTCAATGACAAAACATTGGAAACGATAATAATTCATTACCTTTGAAGCTTTTCAAAGCCATAATGATGATTTTGTTTCATAATAAAGGCTTAAATGGGAAAAAAACTCCTGAATATGTTTTTTAATTATATTTTAATTAAATTAAATTTAAAAAATAATAAAATATATTTTTTGGTTCTCAAATGTAAACAAGAGAAAAGCCAAGGAGCATAGCGACATATCCTTCATGTTCGCATACTTCCACGTGGGTCCATTCTCCTTCCGATTTACTCTTTGTTTTTCTTATGCTTGGTCGTTTTTACCAAAAATCACTCTAATATTATAATATTAACTATCAACATCATTTTCTCAATTTTTATTAATCTATCACTCTGTATAATAAGGTGTGTTATGTGAAATACATCTTTATTTAGATAGAATAAAAATACGTCTTTTAAAAAAAATGGTGACATGACATCACGTAAAAATATACGTTTCAAAAAATACGTATTTCAGAATTTTCTTGCCACATCATATTCTCTAAAAGTATATTAAAAAATGCTATAAAAATAAAAAATAAAATTATAGAGGCTAACATCATAATTTAATACATATTAATTTTATGAGTTGAAGAGCATAACGAGACTAGTTTATATAGGCATATTAGAGTGTTTAAGTTATGTTTTTTTTACAATGTGAGATAAAAGCTAAAAGTATATTTATTAATTTTTTTATCTTCATATCTAATGAATCTACTTATACACTATTATTAAATTACATTAGGTTAATATTTATTATTAAGATTTACTAATTAAGATTAAATTTTTTTATATGTTAATATATTTAAATACTTGTTTTTTAATTACTTGTTCAAAAAATTTATGTAACACAAATTAAAAATATTTCTTTCACATGTAAATGTATTATTTATTGAATATGATTAATTAGATCTATAATTTAAGTTTAATCTAATATAAAAACATGAATAAAAAAATATTGTTTGGTGCCATGAACATGTAAGATGTGAGGTTTATATAATTTAAGATGTGAGAAAAATGAAAATTCATCTATGGTTTGATCCTACACAAGACTATCATAACTATGCAATTCTGTAGATTCTTACTGAGATTATGTAATTGTGATCTAATTTGTTTGTAATTTTAAAGCAAATTTGATATTTATAAATTAGATGATTGACAATAGTATTTAATACATATAAAAAATATCTAATCTTATTTAATTATCTAATCTTATTATAAAACCTTAATAATAAATATTAACCTAATGTAATTTAACAATAGTGTATAAGTAGATTCATTAGATATAGAGATAAAACAGTTATGGAACATAACCTAAACACTACAATATGATTACATAAACTAACATCATTAAGCTCTTCAGCTCATAGAACTAATAGGTATTAAATTCCGATATTAGTTCCTATAGTTTTATTTTTTTTATTTTTAAAGCATTTTTTTTAAAATACGTTTAAGGAATCTGATGTGGTAAGAAAACCCTAGAAGGTGTGCCCTTGAAGGGTGTATTTCCGCGTGGTGCCATGTCAACATTTTCCCTGGAAGGCGCGCTTCAGGGAACACACCTTTGGTTCACCTAAGCAAAGGCGTGTTTCACGTAAAGCACCTCATTATAAAGGGTGATATATCAGTAAAATTATAGCTTTAATATTAAGCGATTCATTATACTATTTTTATTTTAAATATTTATTTTGTCATTGAAGTAAATATTTGATATTTTGGTATTTGAACGTTTATTATCAAATGATTGAGAGTCTCTAAAACAAATATTATCACTTGTTGTCACCCTATATTAAATAAAAAAAATTGTAACTTTAATATTAAGTGATTTATTATACTATTTTTATTTTAAATAATTATTTTTTATTTGTTAAAAATATAATGAATATTTTAGATTCTATTTTTTTACTCAGTTTTCATTACAAGTAAAATTAAAAGTGTTTTAAAATCAATTTTGGATAGTTGAGATTTTGATTTTACATTCGTATAGATAGATTTTCACAATCAAAGTGTTTTGTGATAAATTTTGAGACTTTGAATTTTTTATTTTATTTTATGAAAATGAAAATTCATAGATGAAAATTGGTGCACAATCAGATACTTTTTTACATACAACATAAAAGATGTACAAATATATTTAATCGGATGGTTAAGTTGTTCATCTTTTTTTGTTATATTCTCTTAGGTCATGAATTTTGGGTTTACAAGGATCACTCTCATTCCTTCCTCTAGAGTCTCTGACTCCCGTCCCCTTTATATAAGATTAAGATGAGATTTAGAATTTGTAAAAAGAAAATGATTACGAGTGAAACGTTAGACAACTACTTTAAAAAAATTAAACACTCAAATAAAAAACGGGTCAACAATCTCTAAAAAATGTGATTAAAACTCTTCTCTATGTAGAAACTGTTAAGAAAAACGATATTGTCACACTTATTAGACAATGAGCAACTATTGTGCTCTAATTTGTGACATTTAAAACAACAACAATTCCTCTATGCTGATGTACTCTTAAGAATCCACATTTCAACACAAAAAGTCAAATTAGAAAATAAGTAATTTTAATGGGATAAAATCCACGCTGTATAATTAATGAATTTTTTTATTAAGTCATTTGAAAATAAACGCTCAATCACTCTTCTGCAATTGTTGGTGCTCAAACCACGACCTCTAAGAACAATAACGATTCATTTAACCATTGAAGTAAATTGGTTCATACATATTAATTAGAAAGTTAATAGTATTAATTAGTTAGACTAACTAATGGTATCGTAAAGATAATAGGATCAAATGACGTCAAAATAAAAATGTAAAAATTAAATTTTTAATCGGGATATAACATAATGACCAAAATTATATCAGAATGAATGTAATTTAACAATAATTTAATAAACCAATTATATATTAACATATTTTTCCCATAGTATAAAGATTAAAATATTTCTATGAATTTTTATTTAAATATTCACAATTTAATATTAAAATTTAACTTTTTTTAAAATTATATATCACAAGAATAATTTAATAAAATATATAATTAAATAATCTTATATTTTTCTAATCAAACATTGTCATTTTACATTCATTTTAAACAAACCAAAT
The DNA here is from genome assembly GCF_006381635.1 of Hibiscus syriacus. Lineage (NCBI taxonomy): Eukaryota > Viridiplantae > Streptophyta > Magnoliopsida > Malvales > Malvaceae > Hibiscus > Hibiscus syriacus. The sequence continues at coordinate 900,296 of NW_024062730.1, forward strand.
AAAATAATATAACATTTATATGATAATGTTACATTCCAGTAATATTATTTTAAAAAATAATTTTAAATTTCATTAACCAAATACATATTTAGGAATATTCATGGGCTGCTGATAAATTTGAAAAATCTCCAATCAATTTTACTTTTCTGCTCCCGCTTCGTTCTTCAGCAAGTGGAGTGCAGTAGCCAACCAAGAGAGAGTTTAGTTTCCTGGATTTTTCAAATTCCACTTTCCCGCGTTCCTAGGTTACCAAACAGGGGTAAAAAGTAAACTATTCTCTCTCATCTTCTAAATCTCACTGAAACTTGTTCATACCTTCTTCATCGCCATTGTTTCCACTCACTCCATTCTCGTTAGTTTCTGTTTGTTTGCTTAGAAAACGACAGGAAAGCGGAACGAAAAGGAAAGGAAGAGGTACATATATGGCCCTCTTTACAACGCTTGAATTTCCCTTTTTTTACCGTTTGTAGTTATCGATTATGAGGTACATAAATGGCTTTTTTTCATTTGTTTTGCAGATGGAGTCTTTATATGCAAAGCTTTACGATAAGTATGACAAACTCAAGGTATTACAACTCCTCTCTCCCCTAGCATTTTATTTTTAATAATGATGATTTTATATTTTCACCTTTCCTCCCCTAGTGAGATTCAGCTGCTAGGTGTATACGATTTCTTGTGGTTTGATTAGAATGGGATTTTCGGGTTTCTCTTTCTCTCGTTTTTCGTCCGACGAGAAGCAAATCTAGCTTTATATCTACTCTCTTAATACGATTTTGGTTTTCATTTCTTTTTCAGAAGAGAAAACTGTCTGAAATGGATGACATGCATAGAGAGCAAGAAGAAAAATTCTTAAATTATGTGCGTGGTCAGTATATTTACATGTTATAGTTACTGTTTTTTTTTATTCTCTGTCTTCATATTTATATGAATCACAAAGCCTTCTCTTTGTCTTTTTTTTTTCTGGTGTTTATTGTGCCTATATCATTGGAATATAACTATCATTTTATTTCTCTCATTACAGTTGCAGAGGAGTTGATACAGCACTTGAGGAGTGAAAATGACAAATTAAATGCTGAAGTTACTGAATTGAGAAGTGAAGTGGCCTCTATAATGTAAGTAAATTTAATTCACTGGTGGCCTTTACATGCTAGTTGCCAGTGCCTACTTTCTTGACCTTTCGCATGAATGTAATATTGCAGGTCCAGCGACAAGCAATGTGTAGACTATCAAAGCTTTTGATTGAAGAGAGCCAGAAGTGTAAGTAGCGATCAGTTATTGATTGTTGTTTGCATCTCTTTCTTTAATGTAGAATATACATGTACTAACATCAGCATTCTTCTTGCTTGGTCTTTGTTGAATATGCTATTGCATGGAAACTGGCATAAATTGATGCTGAGAGTGTTAGGTATGCTGAGTAAGAACAAGAAAATAACTTGTTAGTTTAAAGGACCAAAGCACTCGGTATTATGCTTTTGGTTAAAGAATTGGATTTCTATGCTCAAGTTCTTGACTGAATAGAACATGGATTTAGGGTTTTAGGTCTATCATTGACTTTGAAGTTGGTAATTAGGTCTTGTATTGTTCCAGACTCAGCTGAGGTTTTTCCCTTCCCCTCTCAATATAACTTTGGAAGGTTAAATCATAGTTTGATGGTTATCATGCTTATGATCAAATTGCATATTCAAAATTGTCTACATCTTTTTTATCTTCAATTTGTATGTGGTTTCTTTGAAATTGTAATAAGTTAATTTTGCAGGCACCAATAATTATTGGCTATATATATATATATATATATATATATATATATATAATTTGAGACAATTTGTAACTTTCTAGTGGCATGTCTATAGCTCTTTTTTTTCTACCGAATGCTAAAAATTTGTGGCAGGTAAAGTGCTTTCTGAAGAAGTTACGAGGCTGCAAAACCTGCATCAAAAGGGGCATGCTAAGGGTGGCAATAGAGATAATGTACCAACGGTGTCTCCAGGAAGTGTACAAGTTGTGGCAGAAAGGGTTTCTGGTAACTCCAACAGAATGATGACAAAAAGCGTAGCAGGAAATCAGCTGCTGAGACAGAAGACAGCATTGTTACTCCTAATTCGGCTAATGGTAGAGTTACCGCATCGAGTGCAATGACTAAATACATTCCTGAGAAAGCTTTGTCATGTGAGGTTCTTCCACATGTTCAGCTGGTATATATCCCCAATTAAGCATCTCTTTACTCAAAAGACGATAGTTTCCACATCTTTATTGACCATTTGAATTATTATGCAGCCAGATGCTGTAAAGGCGTTAGTGCAAATGCCACTGATCATGGAAATTGTCTGTTTCAAGTTCTTATTGAGTGCTTAGTGGGCATGAAGATGTCCGCCATTAATCAAACTGATGGACCATGCATTTCATCTCTGCATCAATCAAGTGGTAATTCTTTACTTGAGAATCATAGACAGTTCATTCAATTTGAGTATTCCATCTTTCTTTCGGTTCTAGTTCCCAGTATTTCCCCTTAGAGTCGGTATGTTATTGATTTGTTGTATCTCATTGTTTGAAGCATGTTTATGCATCTTGGTTTTCTTTATCCATGTTTGACATTTGCGTTCGGCATCCATTTGGACATGGTTAGGGACTATAATAATTAAAAAAAGCAATAAAGAAGTTAAACATACAGATGTAACATGAACGACGTAGAGTTTTAATGAGTACATCCATAAGTACTTTATGTTTCCAACTATTAGCTGCAGCATACAAGAAACAGACTTTCATTATTTGGTACTGGATGAATGGAACAGGTTACTATTCAGCCTAACGTGGATAACAAAACGGAGGTAGAGGAAGCAGAGCTGGTGTACCGGGTATTGTCGTTAGGGACGTTTGAGAGAGTGGCGCCGGAGTGGATGAGGGATGCCATTATGTTCAGCACAAATATGTGCCCCGTTTTCTCGAGAGATTAGCTCGTGTAATCAAGTTGCACTGTTAACCGGTAAACTTTCTCCCCCCTCAGCTATTTGGTCTTTGAATGAGGTGTGAAGTAAATGAATGACATTGGATAACAAATAGAATTGTGTTTGTGTTTCTAATTTTTGTTTTGTTGCGTTGACCCTAGGTTTATTTGTTTAAGATATTAAAATATCAGGAATCTATATTTAAATTTTATTTTATTTTAATTAGTATATTTAAAATTAGTACCTATATTACTTGCAGATTATTACAATATCTATATTGAACCAACAAAGAAACGAAGTTTAAAAATATTTATATATCATAAATAGTGTATTTTTTAAAATGTTGTGTTGCATGTAGGGGTAAATGAGCAGAGCGTTTCGAGAATATTCGTGAACCATTCGAATAATATTTGTTATTAAGCTATATAAACGAATATGAACAAATTTTTTATGTTCATTTAATAAACGAACGAACTTGAAGAAAGGTGTTCGGTTCATTTATTTTATGAACAAGCTCATTGGAAATGTTGTTTATAATCTTATTTATTTGGTTCTTTTTCTTTTTTACATTTTAAATATCATTGAAGATGGAGACTAAGTTGAATGCAATACGAAACTTTGAAGTTCAAACTATAAACCTTATAAGCTTAGACCAATAGATAATTTCACAAATTTTCTTTGACCTGCAAATAAAAGGACGAAAAGAGAGCATAAGTTGTTGAATATTAACGAATATGTTTATAAATGCAAAAAATATGTTGTACACTTTAGAAAATAAACAAATAAACATGAATACGATATTAAAAATTTAAACAAATACCGAATTGATTATGAATTCCCTAAAAAATAAATAAACATGAATACAATTTTATTTATTCAAACTTGATTGATTTACACCTTAAGTTGCTTGTCCAAACCCATGTATCTGGCAAAGAATGCTTGAAATCGGAAGCCAAATAGAAGAGTTTGCAGCACCTAAGAAGAGTAAAAATTATTAGATAAATTTGACACAATATTATTTGTAGTCTTAATTAATAAGATTCATCCATTTTATTTTTTTATTAAGTTAAAATGATTATAAAGTTGTATCTATTCTAGATATTTTTAATTATTTAACAATTAACGTTTAATTATCCTGTTACAATCATTGGTGTTCGAATCTGTAATTTCTAAGAACAAAAACGATTATTCGTGCACAGTATAATAATATGTTTGTTCGAATTGGAATGATCTGATCTCTCATTACTCTTTTCATTTAAGCATGTAGAGTTTGCTAAATAAACAACTGTACATTGCATTCCAAGTTCAAGAAGCTTTAACACATAACACCCCAAATTATCAGTAATTGGGTTCCTTTAGATGACAAATCCTTTCATTTCATTTGATAAAAAAAGGTAAAAAGAAAATATCATGCCATCGTTTACTTCCTACACCTCCAAGCCGATACGAGAACAGCGGTCGGTCTTGCCAGCAAATTACGACGCAACCGTTGTCATCCTTCATTCTATACCCGTCGCAGTTATACCCCTGCAACAGTCTCCTGGCGTGCAACATGCCGTAGTAACTCAAAGGGATGTTCCCGAAACCGGCCAAGTCGAGCCTCTGTATCCACTTTTCGAGCTTTTCGTGTCTCTCCTTCCGCTCGGAACCCTCGCAAGCTATTATGTTCTTTATTTCCTCTCCGAAAAGCATCTTTTCCACCTTAATCTCTCCAGAGATGTTCTCGAGGCCGTGGACTCCGAACAATCGAACAATGCTGCATAAGAGTAAAGGGATTCTAGTAGTCTCTCCATTAGAGTAGATCCATTATGGTTAGAATCTTGTTCTGTTACCACCATCAGTTTCGGTGACAAACCCCACAATGCATTAAGGAAGCTATCTACCTTCGCCGAACCGGATGAAGATAATGGTGACGATGAGGCCGAATCAGGACTGGGGCTATATCCATTAACCGTGTCTTTTCAAGCAACTCTCCTAGAGTTTCTGGTTCATCTGGAGTGCTCTTTGCAAGTGAACTCCATTCGAATTCTTCAATCCTAGAGGCGAATCTTTTGATGGTGTTCATCATCAGAGGCCAAGAACGAATGCAGCTGGAGAACAGAGCTGATTGCAAGAGCCTCCCCAGTTTTAACCCGCAATTCTCGACGTCGAGGTTTTCTAATTTGCTAACAACCGGATTGAACTGGAAGGGGAGTCCAGTTTTTCGGCTTCTTCAGTCAATCTATGAGCCATTTGATCAACACTTCTTTCCGCTGATGAATGCCGGTAATCCTCAAATGAGGCGGCCCTTCAGGCCTTGCACTCAAAGCTTGAATGCAACCCACTGTGCAGGCTCAGCTGCATAAAGATCGATTATATGAACCATTTTTTCGCCTTCCATCGCTTCGATCACGGCCTGGTTCGTAAGCACGAAGGCCACCTTCAAGAAGGGGAACAACTCGAAAAACAGTTTACGAACAAGGATTTCTTCGGAAACCAAAGTTATCCTCGTCGAATTGAGGGCCTTATGAAGACCAGGCCAGGCTTTGAGGATCCTATCAGCGAGTGCCTCGTTAAAATATGCAGCCATTCGCTGCATCGTGTCGCCGTCCGGCGTCGCGAGCTGCGATATCTGCTCGAGAGCAATGTTGGCATTTTCAAGGCTTCCATTCGCTACATGATTAGCACAAGTGAGCAACAAATGGATCAAATATAAACCCCTTTCTTCTGATTTCAACTCTCTAAGCCATGGATATGGTGATCCCAAGTTCGGTGAGAGTGACATCATGGAGAAAACTTGGAGAGGCGACGATGATGATGATGTTAGAGGCGATGATTCGTCTTCGAACATTGCACAAAAAGTTCTGGTCTCTTAATCTAAAGAGTATACAAAGTCAAACTTTCATCCAAAGAATAAGATTGCATGTAGATGGAATTCACCCGAAGAAAGGTTAGAAGTTCACAAATTTAACCAAAAACAAAACCAGATTCAGAGTAATCTTTAGGCCACCTGAAAATTCAGAAACAAAGATAACGCCAATTTTTTTTAGACAAGATCATGGAAGTATCACCAATTCAAACATAAAAACTCAGTAACAACAGAAGAAAGAAGAAATCCTTACTGGATTTGCAATTCATCAAAAACCCAAACCAAAGCACATAAAAGTTCCCAAGATTGGACTCTGTGATTCAAGCAAAGCTTGAACAAAAAGGGTTTTTTCCCCAATAGAGAGAGTTAAAAAAGGGGTTTCAAAAAGAAGAGAAAATGGGGGCAATAGTATTAGGTAATGCGTGAAGGAAAGCTTTGTCCTTCAGTGGAATATGGAATTTTTTGAGTAAAGCTCTTGTCTTTTGCTTTCCGTCAAGTTTCAAATTAACTCGAAACACCCCCACCCCCAAAAGCTTCAATCTTAATGGGATTTCTTTGTCTTTGCATTAGGTGGATAGGGAATCAGTGAAGCGTTTGGTTTGGCATCTTCTCTCCAAGACCCTGCCTTTTTAACAGATTCCCGAAGGGAAGAAACAGCCAAACATGCCCTAACAAAGACAAACCAAAGAATGTGCTCTTCCCCTCTTCAGTTTGTTTCGTAGTGGGGTTTTTTCCAAAGTGTGAAAGGTCAGCTGTCCTTAAATGGTTTTGGCTTTGTTTGCAAGCTCAATGACCATACAATTGGTATTATCTAAATCCTTCTTGGTACATATGTTAAGACAAAGACAAGTGAGCTAAGCTTCCTCCAACACTATAATATAATACATTTATCTCTACTTCTTGGGATTTGTTCTTAGCTCACTCCCCATTATATTTTCACTTTCCTTTTAATATAAGAATTAGTATATTTATGGATAGATATAAGATTTAAGTCATGGATATAAATTTTTAGAAAATTATATTATACATTTAAATGATATAAAATTATAAAATTTTAAGAAATATACAATTAGATTATCAATAAAAATATAAAATACTTTTTTAATAATATAAAATAATACTTAAATTATATATGTGAATATTTATGTTCTTTAATATAAATATAATAGAGTTGGCACACTCATATTTTGTTAATTTCATGATATTAGATGTTTGATGTCATGTTTATATTAAATTAAATTGCTTTAATATAATATTTAATTCCATAAATAATATGTATATAGCATTGAAAATTAAGAATAATAATGAGTCAGGGCAGACTAGATTTTTTTTATTGATGTATTATATATCTTTCATCTTAAATCTAATCTTACCCGAGTTTTCATCTGAGTCAAAACTCGATCTTAATTTTATGATAAAGCTTGTACTCGATTCAAATATAGAATGAGAATTTTTATCTGATAAATAAGCATCTGATTGAAAAAAATAGAGAAATATTCTTTATGAGGCCTACAGTATCCCATGTGAAGAGCACTTATGAGCAAATAAAAAGCATCATAATTTATTTATGTATTTGTGACTTTGAAACTGACTTTGGAACTTACATTAATGTTTGCCTTAAATGGCCCACACAACAGATTCACCCTTTCTCACAAATTAATCCTTTAATTTCTTTTCTTGCAATAAAAAAAATAAATGGAAATATGTTCTCTTTTATTTTTTAAAAAATATCTATATTTGGTTTATTAAATTAATATTAAATTTATTTTTAATATTTTATCTAATATTTTATCATGGTAGATCAAAAGGCTAATACTAAATAGTAAAAAACAGTGCACAAGTAGGGATATACGTATTTTTTATATAAAATAATAAACTTATAAAATTTCAGGATAAAAGATAAATTAAGAAAAAATATACAGAAAAAATTTTAAAATACAAAAGCAAATAACATTTTAAGGACGACTGTCCACACGTCCCTCTGATCCATCTTGCCCTCGAGGTTTGAAATCTGTAGTGAAAGTTGGTAAGGTGTAAATTGGAGGAAAAAAACAATGGTGAGAATTGAAGTGACAAAAAAAAGGTGGCATTGCCGTCTCTATAAAATCAATTCTTTAAAAAAAAAAAAGAATTAATTTTGTTGGAACAATATGTTTGGCTTGTCGTTTCGGTCACCTTCGATGTTTGTCTCTGTGTTACCACCGCCACATCACACAGTTTCAGACAAAACTAAAATTTTTCATCATGAACTGCAAAGTGACTCAGTCGCCAGATAATTACCTACTTCTCTTATGATTCAGGTATGAGTCATATCCGTAATAAATTTATTATTTATAATTTAATTTTAAAAGAAGAATTTAAGCTATTTTTATTAGGGTAAAGTACACATTCAATAGCTAATTTAATTTTTTCAAAACCATACCTAAAGTATATTCTTTTTTTCATCGTAGTACCCCCATTAAACATTTAAGTGCTAAAATGGAAAAAATTAACAACGGAGTACTAAAATAAAATAAAAAGCTAACGTCTGGTACTAAAATGAAATAAAAAATAAACTTTAGGTATGGTTTTAAAAAAATTGAAAGTTTAGGTACTAAAACAAAATAAAAGTGATAGTTTAGGTACTAAACGTGTAATTTCTTTTTATTAAGTTACAAATATTTTTAGGGTAAACTACACGAGTGACCATCAAACTATGGTCAAAATTCATTTTGACCACCAATGTTTCAATTTGATTAAAAAGACTACCAAACTATTTAAATATTTCAATCAAGCCATTGGCCGTTAGTTTTTAACGGAAGTGATAAAGTGACACGTTAATAAAATTGGAATAATTATATATTTGGTTCCTAATATTTACACATTCTATCAATTTAGTCACTATTTTAATTCATTTAAACAAATCTAATCTTCCAATGTGGAGCTGCCACATGTCACTATATGATGGAGGTGAATTTAATTATTTAAAGTTTTAATGAAATAATATTTAATCAAAATACCCATGAATTACTGCTGGTGGATTTGAATCAGGGACAAAGCGACACAGTCTTACCACTGGGCCAAACCACTCTTTTGGTATTAGCTTCCACAATATTTTATATATTGTTCGAGTTTATTTCACATATATAAATATATTCACATATATATTAAATTAATAAAATAATTTAAAAAATAATTATTTTCACATTTATATTAAATTAAAGTTAATGTAAGACTTAAAAATAGTTTAATATTTTTTTTGATTTGGATTCTCTAAATTTAATATAATTTTATTTTTAATATAATTATATATACATTTTTTAAAATAATTGCAAAAAAATAATTTATCAAAAATATTAAAATCAGTTTTTTTTAAGTCTTATATTAACTATATTAATATATAAGTGAAATATAATTTTATTAGATTTATTTAATAATTTAATATATATGTGAAATATATTTACATGTGTGAATAAACTCAAACACAATATATAAAATATTGTGCAAGTTAACACCAAAAGATTGGTTGGCCCAGTGGAAAGGCCATGCCGGATAATGGGTATTTGATTTCCCTTGTACCGGTGGTGACACGCGTCATCACTGATTAGTGAAAAATTATTTAATTAAATATTAAAATAATTAAATTTAGTCTCTAATCATACAATGACATGTCACTTTTGAGTTGGAGGATTAAATTATTTAAATGAATTAAAATAATGACTAAACTAATAAAATATGTAAATATCTATCAAGGACCAAATATATATTAGTCAATGTTATTGATGTGCCACATCACCACCTCGTTAAAAACTAACGACTAGTGGCTTGATTGAATTATTTAAATAGTTGGGTCTTTTTTAATCAAATTGAAACATCAGTGGTCAAAATAAATTTTGACATAGTTTGGTGGTCACCGTGTAGTTTATCTTATTTTTTAATATAATAAATATTAGATTATATGAATATAAAAAAGGAGGGAATTGTAAAATTTGATGTATAATAGCCATCGCGGACGGCGACCAATGCCCGTTGACAATGACAACAGTAAGTGGTGCTGCAACATGAGACTTTGGTCGAATTTTAAAAGTCAAATTAATAATTTATCTAAAACTTAGGTCAATTGATACTTCATTATACAATTTAGGGCGTCATCAAACTAACGGGAGTTAACAACTCAATGACCAAAATGTAACAATCGATATGTAAATGACTAAAATTTAATAAATCAATAACGTATATGACCGAAATTTAATAAATCAATTAAAAAATGATCAAAGTATAATTTTTTTTTAAATTTAGTGAAAACTATATAAATATGAAAGAAACCAATCCGGTAGTTTATCATTTTTAAACGGGGAACCCTTACATAATTATGTTCATCTTAACGGGTAACTAATAATATTGTGGAGAATCTTTCATAATGAAAAGACCATGGATTCTATAATGAAAAAGAAGCCGTGGTCAAGAATTAAACATATGAGTGCAGAAAGAAAGACCATACCTAAAGTTTAGTTTTTGTTTGATTTTAGTGTCTGTCACTTTTGAGTTGGAGGATTAATTTATTTAAATGAATTAAATAATGACTAAACTAATAATATGTAAATATCTATCAAGGACCAAATATATAATTATGTCAATGTTATTGATGTGCCACATCACCACCTCCGTTAAAAACTAACGACTAGTGGCTTGATTGAATTATTTAAATAGTTGGGTGGTCTTTTTAATCAAATTGAAACATCATGGTCAAATAAATTTTGACATAGTTTGGTGGTCACCCGTGTAGTTTATCTTATTTTTTTAATATAATATATTAGATTCATATTGAATATAAAAAAAGGAGGGAATTGTAAAATTTGATGTATAATAGCCATCGCGGACGGCGACCAATGCCCGTTGACAATGACAACAGTAAGTGGTGGCTGCAACATGAGACTTTGGTCGAATTTAAAAGTCAAATTAATAATTTATCTAAAACTTAGGGTCAAATTGATACTTCATTATACAATTTAGGGCGTCATCAAACTAACGGGAGTTAACAACTCAATGACCAAAATGTACAATCGATATTAAATGACTAAAATTTAATAAATCAATAACGTATATGACCGAAATTTAATAAATCAATTAAATAAATGATCAAAGTATAATTTTTTTTTAAATTTAGTGAGTAAAACTATATAAATGAAAGAAACCAATCCGGTAGTTTATCATTTTTAAACGGGGAACCCTTACATAATTATTGTTCATCTTAACGGGTAACTAATAATATTATTGTGGAGAATCTTTCATAATGAAAAGACCATGGATTCTTATAATGAAAAGAAGCCGTGGTCAAGAATTAAATATGAGTGCAGAAAGAAGACCATACCTAAAGTTTAGTTTTTGTTTGATTTTAGTGTCAGTTCAAAACTTAACGTTAATTTTTTTTTAAAAAAACTAAAGTTTAGGTGCTAAACGAACAAAAACTGATAGTTTAGGTACTAAACACGTTAAGTTTTTAACGACGGGTACTAAAATGAAACCAAAATTGAACTTTAGGTAGGGTTTTGAAAAGATTAAAAATTTAGATACTAAAATGAGTCAAAATTAATAGTTTAGATATTAAATGCGTAGTTTATCTAAAAAAGTTTGGCTCTAAGTCATAAGCATGTGGTTAAGTAGTCCCATTTGAGAGTGTCGGGATCAAAAGTTTTCCTACTACCAAAGTGTGGCCCTGTTTTCCACTGCTCCACACATCAAATCTGTCCATGGTTTGGCCTGCAATATGATTGAAACAAACCAGAAAGTTTGATTTGCCAGCACAATCTTCGTGCTGCTTGGTTTTCTTCATGTTGAAGCACCACAAACAGATTTTTTCCCTCTTCAAAGATGCTCCGAAACAATGAATGAGACAAAGGCGATGGACAAGGAGATATTTGGACATGATGGGTCGATTCGATTGGATTATGGTAGCTGGACGTGGTGATACTCATGCAGTTTTGTACATTTTTATGTGCCTCTGCAGCATTTTGTCCCTGTAAGCCATTGAGTTATGAATGAAGCACATACAAATACACGAGTACCATAAGTTATTGTTGTATCTCTTTCGAAAATTGTACTTTTATTGTCATTCTTGCACCTATCGAGCATGAAGGTCTTCAAAGTTTCTCAAAGATTTCAAAGTTTCATCTCCCAGAGTTTCTCAAGGCCTCCAAAGTGTTCCCTAGATAGATACCGCCCTTTGATATGATCTCTGGCAAATCCACGTAATCTACAATCAAATATTGATAGTCAAATCTATTTTGTTTGTCAACTAATAAATAGTCATCATCATCCCAAATGTGACATAAACACTAAGAGCTAATATATTTGTCACCATACGAGGATGATGAAGGAAGTTTCTCTGGAGCTCCCTCTCTATATCTTTTTCTGGACGATTGTTCATCACCATTATCATCTGGACTACCCTCTCCTTTATGAAACAAACGATTATTATTCTCCACTAAAAAAAAAGAATAAATCGCCAATAACCACCACCATCTCAATTTTTTTATCAACATACTCAAATATAGTAATATAATAGATTTTTAAAAAAACGATAACATGAACATGATCTCCCAATCAAACAATAGGTGACCCCAATATCACTTATATTGCTAGCAATACTATTCTTACAATTTGCGTTTGGGATTGAGGTTATATGGAATATATCATTAGAGAAGTGTGTGCTATAGAGGATCCATTTCAAGACTCAATATAAACTTCTCGATCAAAAATTAAGAGAAAGGATGGAACTCAAATGAATCTATCTCACCCTCATTCATCTTACTTCTACCTCTCGTTATAGAAACAAAACACTTGACACCAACGAACGACCGTCTATCATTAACTACGACTCTTCACATAACTAACTGAAAATGATAACAGAGTACAACCGCCACGACCATCCATTCCCATTAACAACATCAAATACAAAGCACATACGCATGATGTTTTTTTTAGTTTATTTAAGTTGTCCGGGACATTGCATGATTTTATATTTAGAGACAAATTTTAACATTTAGAGAGAAACTAAGGGATAAAAATGAATTATTAATAAAAAAATATAATTTATTTTTTAAAATTTTAAAATTTTCAATTTAAAGATTACATATGGACACTAGTATTAGAGTATCGACTCCAACATGGGGATCGATACATTTTTAAACTGACGTTTTCCTAGGCTGTAATTTTATTCAAAATAATGATATCTTTACCTATATGTATTAGTACCATTAAGTAGTTTTAATAGGTTTTCATGCTTCAAAACTAAACTAAACATCACCAAGTATGTTTTTAGCTATCGATAAAGTTGACTCGAATTAATTATATTTAAATTTGAAAAAAAATAAACATTCTAACTCGATTAAAAGTAGATAACTCTCTTGTTTATTTGTTTAATTAATGTTTAATTTGAGAGAGTAGAATCCTAGTTTAATTAATTAATAGGTGGTTTTCCACCTAAATTGTGAACATGATATTTAGGGTAAATTATACATTTAGTACCAAAACTATCTCTTTTATTCCATTTGCCCACTAACTGTTATTTTTTAAAATAATACGTAACATCACGTTTTAATTCATTTCGATCACCAATCGTTAAAAAATTAAAATACTTGTAGGCATGTTACTTTTTTAAGACATTAACTTATTGTGACACGTCAACATCACAATTAATTTTTAATGGCGGGTGACCAAAATAAAATCAAAACTAAACGTTAGCTACTATTGAAAAAATAGTTGAGCGATCAAATGAAACAAAAGTGATACTTAGAGTACTAAACAAATAATTTACCTTTAATAATTTAAATTTCAAATGATATTAATGAATTAAAGGCATGCTTGACATGTAATTTCATCCTAAATTATCCATCCACGTGTCTAGGAACATTCCAAATGTCTAAAAAATCTTGTTCAAGGAGTGACACGTTTTGCCAATATATTATCCAACACATATTTTAGTGAAGCGGCAGCAAATATAACAGCCACAAACAAACGTGGTCCTCCATTTTTCTTCCTTTTTTTTCAAAGTTCCATTTTCATGGCTACCAAGCGCTCATTCACGTTCCAGTTCCCTCTAGAGAAACCCTCAAAAGCATTTCAAAAAGGCCAAACTTGGCTCTTTCACACCAAAGTTATTGTGATGGGTTCGGATTCTCCAAGAAAAACTCGGGCTTTAGAGATATTATCGATGAAAGTGAACGCTCTGCAAGATGAAGTGGTCCAATCTACAACTTCAGATACTGCCCTTCTTTCCCCAACACTACTCCTTCTTCCTCTAAGCTTGTTCTTTTTTGTAGGGCGCCACCGGCGGCGTCGGTAATCTCTTTTCTTTTTTTCTTTGGTGGATGTGGAGGGACTAGATAAGGATTTTTCATGTAAATATATGTGTTCTTGTTTGTTTGTTCTCCATTATCTTCCTGATTTACCGTAACATATTGTTGCTTACAGTATTTGTAGGAGGAATTTTGCTTCCCATCGTTTCTTTGTTACCATATTCATGTTTTACAAAGAATGGAATTAGTAGATGGGTATATTTTTTTGTATTGAACAAACGATTTATAAGCCAACTATGACCCGATATTCATTCTTATGCATTAATCATGTAGAAGTACTAAGGGAAAACATTGGATTCTATATTACTTCCTAGGGATATAAGACACCTATTGGTTTTGTTCCACATTCCATAATGAATTAGAAAGGACAACCAAAGAGATGAAGTAAATGAAAGCGAACATAGGTTATGAGACAACCACGCATGCATAAATCCTTTTTCAACTTGGTGCACTCACAAGCAAATTGACCGGTTAAATATACTTCTGATCAACGTCGAACTTTACTTGTTAATTTTAATATCAGCAAGTTTGGTCTTTTTTCAGGGCAGTTGGTTGTGGCAGCTTTGCTGAATCGGAACATCAAATCTCGCCTAATATTACGAGATCCTCAGAAGGCAGTTTTCTCTGTTTGGTAACCAAGATGAAGAGAAGCTACAGGTGTGAGTTGCATCTGATACATGGTTAATTCAAGCTCATTGATGAGTTTCCTTGAATTTCCATTGATTTCATGTTGCACGGGTGTTCTCGTTTTTAATTTATTCATTTTTCACCTTAGTCAGATATAAGGTTTAATTTGGAAGTGATTTTAAATTTTGATAGATTTTTAAAGGTGACACAAGAAACCCAGCAGATCTGGATCCATCTATGTTTGAGGTTTGTGCTTCTTACTTTTGTCTATCAAACCTTTAAATTCTTTCCTTTTATTTACTAGAAATGACATTATTTGGTTTGCATTAATACCTCAAACAGTTCAGAATTTTCAAATGTACTATTTTTTACGATTTTTGTATAGGGGGTTACTCATGTGATTTGTTGCACAGCAACAACTGCATTTCCTTCCAAAAGATGGGATGGGGATAATACTCCCGAAAGAGTAGGTCGGAAATTGCTTTAACATACAATTCAACATTTTGTTATCAAGTATCAACATAACATTTTCTTGTCATTTTTCCTTGAATATTACATTTTTAGTTATGAATGAAAAACAAAAGCATCAAAAGTGGTAGATGTCTCTGAAACTAGACATGGGCTCGTATGTGTACGTTCACATAGAGATACGGGCTTTGACTAATTTGTAATTTCTTGAAGATTGGGAGGGTGTAAGGAATCTTGTATCTGCATTGCCTTCTTTGTTGAAGAGGGTAGTTCTTGTTTCATCAATTGGTGTAACCACACAATGAACTACCATGGAGGTAAGAAGAATAATTATTTGCAAAGTCTTTTGGATAGCAAATTATAGAGTTCCTGCTCTCGTTAGCATTATGATTTCTCACAATTTGCCTCGATATTTCTTCGTTCCATTTATAATTATTAGAAATGAACTTCTCATCCAGTGAAACTAAAAGGTATCATGTTGCATTACGTGCCGAAAAAATAGTGGAATATCGTCTCATACAGTTCAATCATGTTATTCCCTGCATATCTAAAAACATATGAGGGGTGTTGGTTTACAGCTAAAACTTCTCATCAACTCTATCTCTGTGTTTATATTAATTTTGGCAGCATTATGAACCTTTTTGGGGTTCTCAAATATAAAAAGAAGGGGAAGACTTTCTTCGCAATTCCGGCCTTCCATTTACCATCATCAGGTCAGCGGCTAATTGTAATGTTTTTATACAGTGTGAAACAGTGCATCAACATGTTTTTTGGTGGTATTTTCTTCGATGTGTTTCCAAACAATACCTTTTTGTGTACAGAGCTGATTGACAGATGGACCTTACACATCATATGATCTTAATACTTTGCTTCAAGCTACTTCTGGGCAACGTCGTAGAGTTGTTATTGGTCAGGGTATGTTGAATCTGGTTTTTCATTGGGACTATAACTGTTTCGCATTAAGTTGTCAAAACCAATTACAACATTTATAGGGACACTAAAGTTACGATTCATTGCAGCACCCTTGAAAGTGAAATTGCTCTGGTTTCTCTTCTCTTGATAGACATTTTAAATCATGCAAACGCTTTGCATAGAGATTCATATGCGAATGGTAAAACAGATATAAGCTGTGTATTTTATTGTCATTTCTTTGAAAATGACACAGGAGATAAACCGGTGGGAGAGGTAAGCAGGCTTGTGGTTGCTGAAGCTTGCATTCAAGCACTGGACATCGAATTTACTGAAGGCAAAATTTATGGAATCAACTCGGTTGAGGTTAGTACATGCAACAGTTGTAGGGTAAATACAGGGCATTCCACACGCGCAGTCATCTGCATTTTGTTTGTCTGAAATTGAAACTGAAACATGAGCAATAAGAGCATGTAGATCATTAAACCTGTTTGATCGAAGAAAGATGGCAAATGCCTAGAGTTAATGGTCTTGGTTCCTATAGGCAAGTATATTTAAACATTTTCTACTATCAATTCATTGACCGGATAATGGTTATGTATCCGGTTATGTTTCTTTCTTGAGACTGTTATTTAGAACAAGTGTTTTTGAAGCCCTCTTAGCAATATGCCACATTTTCCGTTAGTAATTAGGCATCGATATTGATAGTAGGTATAAAATCAACCTGTCTACTCTGAAAGAACTCCCTATTCATATTGATGGTAGGTATAAAATGAGCCTGTGGACTTCGATAGAACTCTTTTACTTCGGAACGTTATGCTGCCAAAACTTAGGTCCTTCATTCAACAGTCCCATTTTGGTTTAGGTTTCTTGCAAGAACACATGATTTCAACTAAGTTAAACCCTGAGCTTTCCTGGGGGGGAAAAGTGTAAAGATCACTGTATTTGGGAAACCCTTGGAAGAATCCGATCCCCACTTTGGCATTAGGTTGTGGAGATGTCATAAAAGTTTCAAGCATATATATAAATGCTTGAAAACTTCATCCGCCAAAGTTGATAACTGATATTGATTTGTTTTGCGGGGGAAGGTCCAGAAACAGATCCAGAAAAGTGGTAAGAGTTGTTTAAAACACCCCAAGCATAGTTCCACGAAACGTATCTTCAAAGAGTGAAGAAATGATACTGCTACCTTATTCAAATTGTGTTTACAATCTTTCCTGCACAAACCTTCAAATGTTTGCAGTGCTGCATGTAGCTTTGCATTCAAATCGTTTTCTAATTAAATATACATGCACTTATTTTATTTTGTAAACAAAATAAATGTTTCAGAAAACAACGATGGATGAGCACCAGCCAAAAGCATATTGATGCACTCTTCTATAATTAAGAGAAAATTTACCTGATGGCTCATAATGGTAAACGGATGGAAGAGGTTCATGATACTGCCAGAACTGTGTACTTGCAGAGCTGATAATAAGTTTCAGCCGTAAACCAAGCAGGCAAGCACCACCTACCCAGAAGATCGTATATTTTCACCAAAACCTAAACACGTAAAGGAAAACCAAATTTGTCCGTTGATACCATTATTTATTGCTAACAAAATTTGCATCTTGTCAAATCAAAGATTCAAACTGACAAATGTGCACTTTTCTCCTGCGTATGCTTATGTTTCTCAGAAATTGAATGAGATTTCATTTCCAGCTATTCTTGTGCTATACACGCAAAGGGTCACTCGACTCGCTAACAAAAAGAAACGGTAAGAAAACATAATTTTGTTGCAAGACTGCTCCAGCATGCCTTGCTCATGTTAATCAATCTTTCTTCCTCAGCCGCTTTTCACAAGGACGAAATTTGTATCTGATGAGTCGTGTCCAAATAGCGACTTCTTATTTCCATTCCGAAAAATGAATCCCAGCAGATAGACTGCAGTAGTCTTATGCACACGGTCAAAGTCAATCGGCACAATGCTTCTACAGACTATCATCCAGCACTGCGCTACAAGCTTACTTCCCTCGACGCCCAATCGGCACAACGCGTCTACCTGTTTAACGGGTCCGATGTGGTCTCTCATTATTAACAAGACGTTTATCTGATGGTCCTGCCCCAAGATCAAAAGGAGTTTGGATCCATTAAGCGGTTGCCATTGTTCATAGGTCTTTGAGTCGGGGGCTTTCTACCTGTTTAACGGGTCCGATGTGGTCTCTCATTATTAACAAGACGTTTATCTGATGGTTCTGCCCAAGAATACCCGAGGAGTTTGGATCCATTACGCGGTTGCCATTGTTCATAGGTGTTTGAGTCGGGGGCTGTATTTAGAAGTTTAGGTAAAGTAATAAATGGCTTATCGACTATAGATTATTATTTTGTCGAGTATATCGGTTATTACAAGTTATAAATGATCTATTGACTATATGTTATTGTTTTGTCGAGTCCCTTGACTCTTAAAATTTACAAAATAATCACCTAACTATTCATATTTTTCAAACTCATCTTTTTCGTTAAAAGATTTATGGTCATCTGAGCTTAACGTTAACTTGTGGCTGAGATATGATAAAATATGATTCTAGAATCTCAAACTATATACAATTCCAATGATTCTGAGATCAGATTTATCTTATCTCAATCAGTATTTTAACTTCCAACGTAGACGATTGTTTAATTTTTTACCAGAAAAAGATGAGTTTGGAATATGAATAGTCGAGTGATCATTTTATAACTTTTAATAGTCGGTGAACTCAACAAAGTAAAATAACCTATACTCAAGGAACATTTATAACTTTTAAAGTCGAGAAACTCAACATAGCAATAATATAGCTGAGGGATCGTTTATGTACTTCACTCAAAAGTTTAATGCTGATTTTATTTTATCATTTTTAAATTATAAAAATATCAAAAACATGAATGAATGAAATAAAACTAATTTTATTAATATCCAAGAAAATAACGATAGATAAAAACATTTGCCTAAAATCCAATCATTTTCTAAATACAAAAGCAACATTTTTCAACCTATTTTTTATTAGCATTTTAGGTTTGACCAGGTTGCTGCCATTGCATCAACCGAATCTTTAGGGTTTATATTAATATGTATTTTCCCCTTAAGGTTTGACCTAATTTTATATGATTTGATTGAAGTTTTTCAACTCAATATTAAAGGAGTTGACACGAATATAAAATGGAACCCCCCCCTTAAAACTAAGAAATAGCTGGATCTCACAAGAGTCAGAAATTAATCTAACACATGCTTTGTTGTTGCTTTGAAGGGCATAAATTTTGAAATATGGGGAAGTTCTAAACGAGAAATCAATATTATTAAAGCGATTAATTAAAGTCAAATCATAAGAAGTATGCATATGAATGTTGAAGTTGATTTTTTTAATTATAAATATTTAGTTTATTGAATAAATTCTATTGAGTGGTCTCAATGATTAATATAACACCCTAAATTTCGAGTTAGTAGTTTTGAATTTATCCGAGAGATATATGAACCTAGTGGAGTTCGTAATTTAAGTCGTTGGGTTCAATTAATCCTAAAAAAGGATCTCTACATGGTAGAAAGATAAAGAATAACCAATAGTGCAATTTTCGCATTTTGAAAAGATGAGTCTTTTTACCTCTTTATCTTATTCCTTTCATCTTACTTTTCTCATTTTTTTCTCTCCCATTTCCCTCTCCAAATGCCATAACCAAGGGTAATTTTTTTTTGGGTATTTTCATGTTTCTTTTAAGCTTTAAATTCGCCCACAATCCTCGCAGCAACATTGTTTTAAAGATTCAAGTTTTGGGTTCTTATTTTCTAGAGAAAATGAAGGTAGTAGCTAGCTAAAGGAATTTCATTTCGGGATTCTAATATCAAAGTAGTGTATTTTAAATCCTTTGTGGTGTTAAGACTCTCATAGAATGATGATTTTAAATTTGAGTATTTGAGCATTCTAGGGTTTATGCTTGGTTTCATTATTAAATGATGTTTTTGATGTAAAACATGTGTTTTTATGACACTTTATGACCCTAAGTAACTCCCTAAAGTTTTAGCATATGATTAAACTAAGACCTTTGGAATGATTTTTAGGTGTTTCTCGAGCTTAAACAAGACATGTCTGATTTGAGTATCGATACTGGATAAATTAGAACGAATTTTGGGTAAATTTAACTAGGAGTATCAATATTGCCCCTATAGTATCGATATTGAGGGTACTTGGTATCGACACTAGTCAATTTTCAGTAAACAGAAGCTATTTTTTGTATCGATACTCATAGGGGTATCGATACTTGACCCTATGGTATCGATACTGTAAGTAGAGTACCAATACTACCCACTTTGGATGGTTAGATTTAACCTCGTTAAGGCCTATAAGAGCTAAGGATGATCCATAATAGTGAAACTTAGTATATGGAGGACATAAATGACCTAAGATACCTAGAAACACTCGTAAGAGTGAGTTACAACCGAAGTAACTATACTAAGCGTAATACATCCAAGTATCTTCAATCAACACGCATCGAATAATTAAGAACGAGGATCGCTACAGAGGATGTATCAACAAGCGATATAATAAGTAAGTCAGATTACGTAATAGGGGAATCGTGTACTTCAGGAAATTTAGTGAATTGAGAACGTATAAGTTGTCTCTCCAATTTAAAGGGTATTGAGGAGAAGTAAGATAAGAATGATTTGAGTGTTGCTACCCAATAATGAACTTGAGTCAAGTATGGGCTAGCTAGTATTACAGCATGAATACAAACACAATCATCATAAATCATGAAACATAAAGACCTCTTTAGAGACAGAAGTGACTAAAACGCCCTTAAGTAACAAATGATCAGAATAAAGCAACTTAATAAACTAAAAATAGTAACAACCTAAAACACTCACATGATGTTCTAGATGAGAGAATGAGTGAGATAACAATTAGTAAGAGGATGAAATCGCCTTTGTGTGTCCAGTTATGCTAAAATGTAGCCAAGTTACCCTAGTTACCGTATGGGGCATTGTCGGTGTTATACGGCCTTTGGGCCCTTAGTTATGTATGTGTACTTGCATCAGTCTAGTACAACAATTATCAGTAAAGCTTGGCCTGATGCTATTTGATACCAAGTCAATACTTCAGTTGAACGAGAATTACCGATTCTATATGATATCGAGATTCCCTCTCAATGGTGTACCTGATGCTATGTTATATCAATAGACTATTCAGCAGCTTAAAGGGACTTTACCGATGCTACGTGATATCGATACCCTTCTCAGCATGCTAGCATCTGATGCTATGTGAGACCAAATACTAGCACAATGGTGTCCGTGTTGCATTGATAATGCACAATAGTATCAATGTTGTATTTGATAATGCATAGTAGAGTCATTGTTGCATTCAGATAATACATAGTAGTGTCAGTGTTGCATTCATATAATGCACAACAGTGTCAGTGTTGCATCTAGATAATGCACAGTAGTGTCAGTGTTGCATTCAGATAATGCATAATAATGTCAGTGTCGCATTTAGATAATACATAGTAGTGTCAGTGTCATTTAGATAATACATAGTAGTGTCACATTTAGATAATGCACAACAGTTACAGTTATTATGGTTAGATACCCAATAGAGGTGTACTTATGGTGAGACCCTTAGTGGAGGATTAAGGGAAGCATAAGATTCAAACTTCAGCGATAGAACAGTTGAAACTTAAGTAGGTATCATTTGATTGTGATCGTGCATACACTACTGCTTAGTACCATGTGTTTAGCAAGCTTGTGTTTATGAGACTCATAATGCTTATATAGATAAATGATTATATTGTTGGGTTTGTAAGCTCAACGTTCAGATGTTTTTCATTCGCAGGTTATTAGCTGAGTCGTTCGTGGAGCACCATCGCAACAAGACTTCTAGCATCTCCCTCGGAGTATTGTACTGTAACTTTAGAGGGCATGTGTATTCATAGGACCTTTATTATTGTATTCATATTTAGAACTATGATTTTGTACTATTTTGGTTTAAATTATGTCACAGAGCTCCAGTTTTAAAGTTTTTTTATATCTGTCATGTATGTCTATCTTGATACCATATTGTATGTCTATCGATAACTTTAGGCCATTCAGGTTTAAGGTGTTACAATTAAAGAGAGTTGTTGAAAACATTTTGATATTTCGATATAACAAATTAAGTTAAATGAATTTTAAGATTTCCAAAAGGTTTTCTAAGTATATTCGATATAATTATTCGAATATCAAATATTCTTCAAATCTTTCAAATGTCATTTTTAATCCTTACTCAAGTGTAAAATTAAGTTTAATCTTAAAATAATTTCAAAACGATTTTACAAAATATTTCGAACCATCTCAAAGCTAAAAATTCCAGATTGCTTAGAGGGAACCGATTCCCCCCAAGGGGTACCGATTCCCCCCTGAATGGTTTGGCTCCAAGAATTCCAGTATGCTCGGAGGGAACGATTCCCCCTATGTAACGGTCGAAATATTGAATTTTACACTTAGGGAACCGATTCCTCTTAAGGGGTACCGATTCCCCCCACGCTCCAAACTGTTTTATAATTGATTTCATACTAAAACGGCTATATTATCTTCATTAATCATCCCCAACGTTCAGAGTGGTTCAAGGTGTATTTAAACAGCTTAGAAGTCATTGATCAATAACAAGAAACATCAAGCAACTAGAATCAGAAAGAATCAAAGAGAAAGCATCAAACCTCAAGTTTGAGTATTTCAAGCTTATTTTCATCCAATATTCATTTTGCTTTTTAGAACACTTATTGTGCTCAATTGTATTCATTCTTGAGTGTTCTTTTCTTTGTTCTAGAATTGTGCAAATAATCTACCTTGTGAGGATTTCCTTGTAAGTTTTGCAAATTGTATTGTTCTCTTTGGGAGAGAGTGTTCTCAAGAATTTGGGGTATAATTCTTGAGGGTTTGTAAGGTTACTATTTGTCCTCAAAAGAAAGACAAATTAGTGAATTGTGGAAAATCCTTAGTGTGGATAGCTAAGGTAATGGACATAGACTTTGGTGAGAAAGTCGAACCACTCTAAATCGCTGTGCAATTTCTTTCAATTTTCTGCAAAAGCTTCCACCAAAATTTTATTGCTAATTCACCCCCCTCTTGGCTAATTCCGTCAATCGATTAACTCAACAATTGGCATCAGAGCCTAACTCATTTGAAGGTTTAATCGCCTTTGAGTCGATTCGGGAAGAGTTACATAGATAATCAAAGTCATAATGGCCTCACTTCAAACTTCGACTCCGGTCTCGATTCGATGCCCGTCAACAAGCCTCTTTTCTTCAATGGGGCTAATTATGCCTATTGGAAAAAGGATGATGTACTTCATTCAAGCAAGTGACATGGGAGCACGGAATGTCGTAGAAGAAGGATACTTCAAGCCTCTCACTCATCCAAGATTATGGAGTGAATGAGATACAAAAATGTCCAGCTCAACTCCAAAGCATCCATATCATATTTGTGCTCTTGGACCAGATGAATACGGAAGAGTTTCATCTTGTACAACCACCAAAGAAATATGGGACAAACTTCAAGTCACTCATGAAGGTACCGATGAGGTAAAGAAATCTAAAATTAGTATTCTAACGCATAGCTATGAAAATTCAGGATGAAACCAAATGAAGATATCAAAGCTATGACAGATAGATTCTCAACGATTGTCAATGTTCTCAAATCATATGGAGAGATCATTTCAAATGAAAAGCTTGTGAGGAAG
The DNA here is from genome assembly GCF_006381635.1 of Hibiscus syriacus. Lineage (NCBI taxonomy): Eukaryota > Viridiplantae > Streptophyta > Magnoliopsida > Malvales > Malvaceae > Hibiscus > Hibiscus syriacus. The sequence goes on from NW_024062730.1 coordinate 924,144, forward strand.
TTAGTCTACTCCCTCCAAAATCGTGGCAATCAAAGAAGACGACAATCATCGAGTCTAAGGATCTAACATCCTTAACTCTTGAAGAGCTAATCGGTTCACTCCTCACTCATGAAATGATGCTTGAAGATGAGGTGGACCTCGATAAGATTGAAGAGACACCAACGGAAAAGGAGAAGAAGAAAATATTGGAGTTGCTCTCAAATCCACAAAAAATGAGAGTGATTCGGATGAAGATGACGATGACGAGGAAATGGCATTGTTTTCCAAAATGTTCAGAAAAATGATGAGATCTTACCGAGGAAGAAAATTCAAACGAAATGAAGGCCTCAAAAATGAACCAAAAGAGAAGACCTGATCATTGCTATGAATGCAAAAAGTCGGGGCATGTCAAATATGATTGCCCATAACTGAAGAGAAAGGGTCAATAAAAAATTAAGCACAAGGCTCATATGGCTACATGGAGCGAGAAGAAGGTTCCGATGAAGAGGAACAAGAAGTAGCAAACTTGTGCTTGATGGCATTCGGGGAAGATTCTAAGGTAACCTCTAACTCATCTGATTTTGATGATTTATCCTATGATGATTATTAGAGGAATATAATGGGTTGGCTACGGATTATGAGAAATTATTTTTAAAATATAAAAATGATGTTTCAAAATTAAAAATGAAAATTAACTCATATCCAACAACAACGATCTTGAAAGTAAAATCAAAGATATGCAAATCAAACTAGAAGAGTTTGAAAAGAAAAATTTGGATTGCAAAAAAGTTGGAACAAACATTTTGAAAATGGAGAAATTCAAAATCCAACTTTGTTAGAAAAAGTTTTAAAAACTACAATCATAGAGGTCCCCAAAGAACCTCTAATGGAAAAAATCATTAGAAGTATGGGTTCCTAAAGATCTCATTACTACTAAAGATAAGAATATCCTACACAAATGGATACCTAAGGGACTAGGATTTGGAAACTAATGAATATAGACCCAAAAGAATTTGGGTACCAAAAATTAGAAATTAATCTATATTTGTAGGAAAAGGAGCATTGCTACAAAGCACGGGAAACAAATCCAAATTCATGGTACTTGATAGTGGATGCTCAAGACACATAACCGAAGACAAAAACCGGTTCATTGAGCTTAACGCAAAATGGAGAGAAGTGACTTTCGGTGATGATTCAAAAGGTCACATTGAAGGTATTGGTACTATTAGTAATACCTTTCCATACAAATTAAGAATGTTTTATATGTGAATGGATTAAAGCATAATCTATTGAGTATTAGTCAATTTTGTGATAAGGATTCAATGTCATGTTTGATATTAATGGTTGTAAAGTCATTGACATTGCATCTAATCAAATTATGCTTGTTGGTCATAGAATAGGAAATATATACATGGTGCATTTAGATTTTATTGATATGACTAATTTGTGCCTAGTTGCTAGGATGAACATGATAGTTGGTTATGGCATAGGAGACTAGGACATGCTAGTTTGAGTGTTTTGCAACGGCTAATTCAAGGTGATTTAGTTCGAGGGTTGCCTAAGCTTAAATTTGATAATGATAAAATCTGTGATGTTTGTGCTAAAGGAAAACAAAAACGAGTTTCTTTAAATCCATTAATGACGTATCAACTAGTAGAGTATTACAATTGATCCATATAGATCTTTTTGGGCCAACTAGGACTACTAGCTTGGGTGGAAAACAATATGCATTTGTCTTGGTAATGACTATTCTAGATATACTTGGGTTCTATTCTTAAGTACTAAAGATGAAAACATTAGAAAAATTCATCACATTTTCAAAGTAATCCAAAACGATAAAGGTTACTCTATAACTAGTGTTAGGAGTGATCATGGCCTGAATTTGAAATCTTGGATTTACTGAGTTTTGTAATTCTAATGGTATTAGTCACAATTTTTCAACACCTATAACCCCTCAACAAAATGGAGTTGTTGAGAGGAAAAATCGAACTTTAGAAGAAATGGCTAGAACCATGCTTGTGAAAATAATTTGCCAAAATATTTTTTGGTGGAAGCCACAAATACCGCTTGTTATGTGTAAATCGAGTAATGATTAGGCCAATTTTAAAGAAAACTCCATATGAAATTTTCAAAAATAAAAAGCCTAACATTGGCTATTTTCCTTTTGGATGTAAATGTTTTGTTTTGAACAACGGTAAAGAAAACCTTGGCAAATTTGATGCTAAAAGTGATGAAAGAATTTTTCTGGGTTATTCCTTAAATTCTAAAGCTTATCGAGTATTTAATAAAAGAACTTTAGTTGTAGAAGAGTCTATACATGTTTTTTCGATGATAATCCCCTTCCGAGGAAGGATTCTTGTGTTAATGATGATGTAGGTATTATAAATACAAATGTGTTAGACATGACGTTGGAGAATCATCATCAAAAGAAGAAACGAAAGATGAGGAAACTCATGATCCCCTTGAGAATCCAACCATTGAAGAAAGAGAAGTATCTTATCCAAGAGAGTAAAACTATGTCAAGGATGGTGAGATTATAGGTGATCCATCCAAAGGGGTAACAACTCGATCTTCTCTTAGAAATATTTGTAATTATGTTACATTTATTTCATGCATAGAGCCTAAAATATTAAAGAAGCATTAAATGATGAACATTGGATTATGGCTATGCAAGAAGAATTAAATCATTTGAGAGAAGTAAAATATGGACATTAGTTGAAAGACCTAGTAATAAATCTACTGTAGGTACTAGATGGGTATTTAGGAATAAGCTTTATGAGAGTGGTAATATAGTGAGAAACAAAGCTAGACTTGTTGCTCAAGGGTATACTCAAGAAGATGGCATAGACTATGATGAAACATACGCTCTCGTAGCTAGAATGAAAGCAATTAGAATGTTATTAGCATGTTTTCATGAATTTAAATTATATCAAATGGATGTTAAAAGTGCATTTGTAAATGGTTTTATAAAGGAAGAAGTGTATGCGGAACAACCTCCAGGTTTTGAAGATTCAAAATTTTCAGATCATGTTCTTAAATTGACAAAAACGCTTTATGGTTTAAAACAAGCTCCTAGAGCTTGGTATGAAAGATTGTCAAATTTTTTAATTGAAAAGGTTTTTCAAAAGGGAAAGTTGACACTACATTGTTTTTAAAGCACAAAGGTAAAGATTTATTAGTAGTTCAAATTTATGTTGATGATATAATATTTGGTTCTACTAATGATGTTCTTTGCCAAGATTTTCTAAACTAATGCAAAGTGAATTCGAAATGAGATTGATGGGGGAGCTTTCATTTTTCTTGGGACTCCAAATCAATAAGAAAAGATGTCATCTTCATCAATCAAGATAAATACGTCAAAGACATGCTTAAGAAGTTTGGACTGGAAAATGACAAACCTCATGACACTCCAATGAGCTCTTCAACAAAGCTTGACTTAGATGAAGAAGGTAAATGTGTAGATGTTAAATTATATAGGTCAATGATTGGATCTCTACTTTATCTAACTGCAAGTAGACCGGACATTATATTTAGTGTTTGCTTATGTGCTAGATTTCAATCATGCCCTAAGGAATCACATTATTAGTTGTTAAGAGAATCTTTAGATACCTTAAGAACACTCCTAGTTTAGGACTTTGGTATCCTAGAGACTCTAGCTTTAGTTTGCATGCTTTTTCTGATGCGGATTATGGAGGATGCAAATTAGATAGGAAAAGCACCTCCGGTACTTATCAATTCCTTGGAAATATGCTGATTTCTTGGTTTTCAAAGAAACAAATTGTGTTGCATTATCTACCACTGAAGCCGAATACATTTCAGCTGGTAGTTGTTGTGCACAAGTTTATGGATGAAACAACAACTTTTTGATTATGGAATTGAAGTTGGTACCATTCCTATCAAGTGTGACAATACTAGTGCTATTTGTCTCACTAAAAATCTCATTCAACACTCTAGAACTAAGCACATTGAAATAAGACATCACTTCATTAGAGACCATGTCACTAAGGAAATGTAGTTCTAGAATTTGTTGATACTTTGCACCAATTAGCGGATATCTTTACAAACCTTTAGACAAGGAAAGATTTTGGACACTTAGAAGAGAATTAGTTTTGACCAACCCTATCTTCACTTAGTGTTTAAATAATTTTAGCACTTTTAAGACTAAATGAAAATGCTAATTTTTTATTGCATTCATTGCTATTAGTTAGGGAGAGTTTATGATCTTGATGAAAAATTAATTTTATGTTCAAATATCGTTTAAAGAATAATTTGATTGTTTGAACATGATTAATTTTCAATACCACTAGAGAAAATTAATTTAGCATTTTGTGTGTTTAAAATCAGATTTTAGCATTTTGGTGCAGAGGGAATCGATATCCCCATGAGGGAACCGATTCCCCCCACAGGGGAATCGATACCCCCTGGGGTTCTGGTTTTATCGGGCAGAACCCTTGGTTTTGGTTCAAAACCCTTTTTCTTCTCTTTTTGCCGCCTATCACTCCTCTACTCTCTCAAATCTCCATTTTTGCCTCAAATCAACGATTTAATCGGAATTCACTTCAAACATCATCTTCTAAACCTGCTAGCATCATTAAAATCGTGCAAACAACATCAAAATCCACTCAATCTCATCTTTCAAGGTAAAATTTTCTAAACTCTCTATTTCATTGATTTTGAACATAGGACTAGTTTTAATTAGTTCTAGGTAGAATAGTGATCGAGCATTGATTGTTTAATGATTATAAACTAGATATTACAACTAATTTCATCGAAAACACAAGAATTTTCCAAAATATTTGAAATTTTCGAAATAATAAAAAAATTGATTGAATTATGTTGTTGTTATGAAAACTATACATATATTGTTTTTCAAAATCTTATTTTCAATAGTTTTCAAAAACTTTGCCCATTAGGATTAAATTAGAGAACCTTGAAATATTGAGGACTTAATTGAGTTTTGAGATTGATTGAATTGCATACATATGTTTTCTAAATTGCAGGTTATCCATTCTATTCCAATTTACTAAACCATGTCCAATCCTAAACGTGCTAGGTCCATTATCTAGTCGCTCACACGTCAACCAAATCCACCTCCAAATCCTCCTCCTATTCCTAAAATTCCAATTCCTAATCCTAATCCAATTGATCTCAATATAACGATCCAAAACTCGTGCTTTAATCATTCTGGTCCTAGAAATCATCGTTTTTGGTATTATCAATATTTCGACTCTTACAAAATTAGAGAAGAACATATTCCTTCTCGTCAAGCTATGTTAGATATTAATTTTAAATATCTTTCTCTTTTACAAGAGTGGAAATTTGACAAACTCTTTGAACTTGAACCCATTGTCTACCATCAACTTGTTCGTATTTTCTATTCTAATGTCGTTTGTGTTAAAACCGAACTGAAACCAAAACCATAGGAATTCGTTCCTACCTCCTATGACAATTCTTATATATTGACTCGGCTTACATAGCCAATGCATTCGGATTAGATAATGATGGTATTTCAAATGAAAAACAAATCTTAGGATCTCGTTATAAAGAATGGATAGTGCAAGTGTCTTAGACCTTCATGAACGTTTTCTTTATCTAATGATTTCTTGGTGGTTTCGACCATCCGGAGGTCGTTATTCTACTCTTAGAGCCTTGGATCTTTGGTGGTTACATTGTTTTGAAATTAGTATTAAAATAAACCTACCTCAGATCATTTTTGCTGAAATTGTTGAAACCGTAAATCTTGTTCCTAACAAGAAACTCTGTTCATCTCTAGTTTACGGTTGCATTTTGAGTAATCTATTTTCTAAAGCCGGGCTTAGAGTAGGTCTAAATGTCTCCTTTCCTCTAAAGAAACAAATTAATCTTCTTTCTTTAACAAGAGCGGGATGGATAAAGGATAAGGAAACCGGTGAATGGGTTCGATCGTCTGAAAATACTCCGGGAGCTAGTTCTTCACGAGTTCAACCAGAAGCTGACGACGATCCCGAGCTTCAACAATTAATGCGAGACATCGATGAAGCCGAAGATGAGCATGAACAGCCTGAGGAGCAGCCCGAGGAGCAAGCACAACAAACGCATCAAATGCCTCCATATTTTCAATCTTTTATGGAGACATTCGATTTCCGATATGCTACCATGGATTCGCGCTTTACTTCTATAGAGTCTCATTTATCCACAATGGGAGCTCAACAATTAGAAATCCTCTGAGAGATGCGCACAAACAACGCTTCGATGAATGAACGTATTGATGCACTCTCACACGAGATGGCCGCTATGCGAGCTCGTTTCCTCCTCCCGATCCGGATGTTTAATATGTGTTTAACTTTAAAACTTTGAACTAAAAGATTATTGTTTCAACTTTTTGAATATTTTGGATTGTTTGATTTTGTGGATTGTTAGACTTTGGATTTGTTTGGATGTTTGAACTTATATATTGTGTGGTTAAATGTATTCATTATTGCATCATTTAAATCATGTTAGATATATGACCAATTTTGCCATGTCACATTAATTATGAATATTGATTATGGAACTAATGGCTAACATTTCTCTTGATTGTGATCTTAGCAGCTTAAACTATATATATTCAATTGGCTATATGATTTAAAAACCTTGTTTAAAATCTTTTACAAGTCTTTTTGATTTAAAAAAAAGGAGGAGAAGTGTTAAGTGTTTTAAATAAGTGTTTTAAAGGGAGAAGTGTTAAAGTAAGGGAGAGTAATTTTTCGAAAACGTCGTTTTTGATTTCAAAATCTTAAAATTACTAAAATGTTTTGTTATATCAAAAAGGGGGAGATTGTTGAAAACATTTTGATATTTCGATATAACAAATTAAGTTAAATGAAGTTTAAGATTTTCCAAAAAGGTTTTCTAACTATATTCGATATAATTATTCGAATATCAAAATATTACTCAAAATCTTTCAAATGTCATTTTTAATCCTTACTCAAGTGGAAAATTAAGTTTTAATCTTAAAATAATTTCAAAACGATTTTACAAAATATTTCGAACCATCTCAAAGCTAAAAATTCCAGATTGCTCAGAGGGAATCGATTCCCCCCCCCAAGGGGGTGCCGATTCCCCCTGAATGGTTTGGCTCCGAGAATTCCAGTATGCTCGGAGGGAACCGATTCCCCCCTATGTAACGGTCGAAATATTTGAATTTTACACTTAGGGAACCGATTCCCCATAAGGGGTACTGATTCCCCACGCTCCAAACTGTTTTATTAATTGATTTCACACTAACACAGCTATATTATCTTCATTAATGATCCCCAACGTTCAGAAGTGATTCAAGATGTATTTAAGCAAGCTTAGAAGCCATTGATCAATAACAAGAAACATCAAGCAACTAGAATCAAGAAAGAATCAAAGAGAAAGCATCAAACCTCAAGTTTGAGTATTTCAAGCCTATTTTTCATCCAATATTCATTTTGCTTTCAAGAACACTTATTGTGCTCAATTGTATTCATTCTTGAGTGTTATTTTCTTTGTTCTAGAATTGTGCAAACAATCTACCTTGTGAGGATTTCCTTATAAGTTTGCAAATTTGTATTGTTCTCTTTGGGAGAGAGTGTTCTCAAGAATTTGGGGTATAATTCTTGAGGGTTTGTAAGGTTACTCTTTGTCCTCAAAAGAAAGACAAATTAGTGAATTTGTGGAAAATCCTTAGTGTGGATAACTAAGGTAGTGGACGTAAACTTTGGTTGAGAAAGTCGAACCACTCTAAATCGCTGTGCAATTTCTTTCAATTTTCTGCAAAAACTTCCACCAAAATTTTTATTGTCAATTCACCTCCCTCTTGGCCAATTCCGTCAATCGATTAACTCAACAAGAGTGTTGTTCTCCCTTGAGGTTTTGAATTCAAGCGATTACATTTACAAAGTGTCTGTGCATTGCTAATAGTTAAGAAAGATTATGAATAAATACTCATTGAAATCACCTCAGACTAGTCAAAAAAATTAAATAATTAATTTAAATAATATTATAAAAATTAATTATAAAAGTGATTTTTCTAATTTAATTTTCTTAATTTAGAGAGTCATAATTTAAAATTTTGATCTTATTGAATAAAATTTGAAAAACGTATAAAATTTTAAAAAATTACACTACAACTAATCTTATTTTAATATATATTATTTTCATTTTGGTTAGTATAGAGTTCCCATAAGATACTAAAAATCTTTAAGATTGTTTGTCCGATAAAGGTTAGGCATTCCATGCATCCTCCTCCATCAAACCCTTTATTTTCCCAAGTCAAGCTCACCACTTGGTATTATATCCACGCAATCCAAGCAAATGGATTGGAGTTTGGTGGATTTGCCTAACCCAAATTGTACCTCAATTATATCAACTTTTATTTTATTTCATCAAAACTTTATTATTCCATGCATTATGAATGTAATTCAAACTTTTTTATTAGTGAATTTAATAATATTCACCTACTTTTTTGGTTTAGAGGTTGATAGTGAATCCCTCGTTCTTTAGGCGTTCCTATTTGACCGAACAAAGGGGGTGCCTTATTTTATTTGGCATTTGACTACTAATGTTTAGTGGTTTATTCAGTTTGGATTAGCCTAATGGCGAGGTTATGCAAACATGTTTTTTTCTCTCATTCAAATAGGGTAAAACTTGAGATCTCATTGAGTGATCTCAGTGGTAAAAGAAAATATTATTTTTCTTGGAGGATTCGAGTATTAATAACTATGTATGTAGGGTGTGTTGTCAATGATTAAGCAAGATTTTAAACATATAAGACTTTATAATCACTTCAAACTATTCAAAAAAAATGAATAAGACTTCAACATTTGTTTATATAAAAAAATGGTAATAAGTATTTAATAAAGATATTCACAATATATTCATTTTTCCTTTTTTAATAAGATTTAAATTTTAAATTTTAGGATTAGGATTTAAGGTTTGATGGAGGAGGATGCATGGGATTCTTAACCTTCATCGGACAAACGGTTCCAACCTATGACATCAAGGTTCCCAACAAAGTGAACCTCTAAGTAAATAAGACAATGTTCTCAAAGTATAAGGTCCTCAATTATATTTTATGGTTCTACCCTTCATAATTTTTGAATTGCTAAGCAGATGCAAAAACTATCTCATCAAATTGGACATGAATAAATCATGTCATGGACATATGAGCCAACATCCCATATGTGCACCTTCGATCAAGACAAGTCCATTCTCTATATGACTCTACAACATCCCATATGCACCACATTGATGAAGAGGTAAATGCATGTGCAAGTATTTCCAAACTATGATCTGTTCATGCATCATACCATTAGTTCAAGCAACATCGACAATTACCATTTCAGTTTCGATCCCGAGAAGCAAGTCTGGAACAGATACCTAATCTCTAACATGAAAGCATGACATGCAACGCAGAAGACAATTGTTTCGAGTGCCTGTATATAATAGTTATCTATTCGAGTTTGTGCATTCGTAGGGTTTTATGTGTAAACCTATTATGCAAGTAAATCATTCAGGAGGATAATCCACAATCACATTCAAGTGCATGATGATTAAATGGAAATCTAGATGTAGTGAATTTCTTGGCATGAGATTAATAAGTTCCATTTCTTGTGTAAGAAGGGTAACATTCAAGGTTAATTAAGAACATTATCTACTTCTAGCATCTTCAGATTCCGATATCGGACAAACAAAAGGCTTACCTTCATCCATATACCATCTTCTGTATTCATCAGATGGTTTGAAATCATTACCAACGATGGGATAGCCATGAGGTATTTTCTGAGAACGCATATCCCACAACTCAATCCATTCTTTATGCTTTGCAAGCCACTGTTCATCATGATGCCCGCGCATATCAATCTTGTGAAGCATATCAAGGTTCATAGGCATTTCAGAGATCGATTGTTGCATCCCGAATTGTCGCATACCCTATCAGTTTGGTGCCACGCCACAACTGCAAAGCATATCAATGCTGTGTTCGTGTTCCATAGATGACAATGGTTGTAAGCCTCTATAGGTAGGCATACTAAAATTTCCTTTGAAGAATATGGCATCCAAATAAACTGCATATATATATATATATTAGAGTGCATATACGTTAAATACATAAATACTTGAATCTAATTATGAAAACATTTACCTTATCATATTCTAATCGATCTAGTTGTTCTCTAATGCTTGGAAGGCCAGATGGAATACCAGGATGAACCTTGCGGCTGTTCCATCTGTTAAAATCATATAACATATTAATAAAACTATACTATAAAAAATACATTCACGTCCAGTATAAATTGAGTATTAAACATTATTACCTGCTAGCAAGGGGGTATACAGGAGCAGTTGCCGTTCGTGGTGCAAGAAATGGCAATCGATACCAAGCCCATGACTGCAGTAGCACTAAGCATCCACCAATGTCATGGGTTTTTGGGATTGTAGCACGACAAAGTTCCCTATACAAGAAGCCTAAACACGCAGAACCCCAACTATAAGTCCCAGCTAACTTGAAGTCTCGAAGTAATGGAAGATACATTAAATGCACTAGATTGCCGGATTTATCAGGCATCAGCACCCCACCAATCAAGCGTAAAATATATGCTCGAGCAGCATATTTAATGTCTTTTTCACTCGCATTCTCGGGGAGATGTTGAAAGGTTGACTGCAACCAAGTTAGTTTCACTCTTGAGCCATTCAAATGCTCTTCCGGAGGAACCACACCCAATAAGTTTTGACACTCATCTTTCCAATCCAATAAGCTGCAGCCTGTAACTGCCATTCCGTCGATCGGAAGTCCAAGTTGTAGCGCAACATCTTCCAAAGTAATTGTGCATTCGCCGAAAGGAAAATGAAACGTATGTGTTTCGGGTCTCCATCTTTCGATCAACGCACTTATCAAATCAGGAAGAAGTACAAAGCGGCGAACTTGAGATGCATTATAGAAACCACTCATCTTCAAATAGTTTATAATATACGGATGTGGTTCTTCAAAATAAATTCTCCGAGAGCGTAGAATTCGACAAGTATCCTGTTAATAATTTGTTAAATTAATCAATCATTCAATCATTCAATAGTAACGCCATAAACACAATATCTGCAAAACAGAATTACCTCTTGAAATACAAAGGAGGATATATGGTTTTCTTGCAATCTCAACAACGATGAAGAAGCCATTTTTCAAAGCTGCAAGAAGTAGTTGGCTTAGTTAAAAAGAATAAACGAAGGAGATTTAGTGCTAAAACGCTTTGTGAGATAGATGGAAAGATCCAGGAACACAACAAACTTCAAAACCCACAGCTCATCTAAACAAAATTTAAGTTTGAAACCTGCAGTCAAATCACCTCAAAAAATTTATAACCCATCTAAGCATACTCTGAAAATCCCGTTGCTCATCCAAAAAATGACTTTTATCTCAAAAGCTCACAAGTACAGAATTACATAACACACAAAGACGAGCATTTCCTCACAGCCAAAAACTCAGAAAAAAAGGCCTAAATCATAAAAAATGCGATTGAAATAATTCACCCAAGAAAAACCAAAAGCAAGTAGAAATCAATATATAAAATTCAAGAAGTACAGAGATTAATTAAAAAAAAAGGAGGGAAGGAGCGAACCTTGAAACTAAAAGAGAGAGGAAGAGTGGGCCGAGAGTGAAATATTTGATTCTGAAAATCTTATTTTTACTACTGTTTTGGATAAAATTACCATTTACGTAATAGGTCTTATTCATATTAATATATTTATTACGTATTTTTTATTAAATTATTTATTTGAGATATAAATTTATTAAGTATTTTATTTTTTAAAATATTTTTTATATTACCATTTATGTTGGATCGAAGATCATGGTGGCTTCCATGAACTGAGATAATTTCGAGGAATCAATCAACTTTTGTGCATAATCGAAGTATCACGGATGATATTCTCCTTGCTCAGAAATTAATTCGAGGTTATGACAGGAAATCATTGTCTGCATAGTATACAATCAAGGTCGATTTTCAAAAAGCTTTTAATTCCATTCATTGGGAAACAATCCTGAGGGTGCTGGAGGCGTATGGTTTTCCAATAAATTTTATAAGTTGGATTTGGAGATGCATCTGTACTCCTAGATTCTCAGTAAATGTGAATGGGGGTTTGAAGGGTTTCTTTAAGGGAGCTCGGGGGTGAGGCAGGGGATCCATTGTCCCCTTACCTCTTTGTGTAGGTTATGAATATTCTATCCAAATTTCTGGATGTGACTGCTAGTAAGGGTGTTTTTCAATACTATCCTAAGTTAAGAGGGTCGGTATTACACATTTGAGTTTTGCTGATGACTTGTTGATATTCGCAAAAGGAAATGTAGATTCTGTGGCTGGAATTTTGTGTGTATTGCAGGAATTTTATAAGTGCACTGGGCTTCAGTTGAATTCTCTAAAAACTGAATTTTTTTTCTATGGGTGCGAGGGAGGAGGAACTGCAGCAGGTTCGAGACATTTCTGGGTTCAAGTTTGGCAGTCTCCCTGTTCGATATTTAGGGGTGCCCTTTGTTACTCGGAGGCTCACTGAGAAGGACTATAGTCCGTTATTGGAGAAGGTTGTTCGGGTGAATAGCTGGGCAGCTAGAGTGCTCTCGTACGCTGATCGAATACAGCTAGTTCAGAGCATTTTGTGTAACGTTCAAGCCTACTGGTGCAGGCACTTTGTGCTTCCTAAGGCGATGCACAGGAGGATGACTCAGCTTTGTTCTCGCTTCTTTAAGATAGGTTGTGACAAGCAGGCTCATGGAGCTAAGGTTAGTTGGGAATGGGTGTGTAAGCTAAAGAATAAGTGGGTCTGGGTCTTAGAGAGCTAGACACTTGGAATAATGCTAGTATACTGCAACATTCCTTGTGGTGAAAAAGGATTCTCTATGGGTGCGATGGGCGGATTTACATGTTCTAAAAGGAAGGAATTTTATGGATCTCCCCGTTCCTAACAAATTATCCAAATATTAAAACAATGATATGTATATTTTCAAGGCTGAACTATTCATAAGACCATTTAATTATTGTCTATTTTTATTTGAATCAATAGTTTTGAAATTAAGTGTGTCAATCAAGCCATCATTCTTTAATATTTAATGAAAGAGTTGACGTAGTTATTAAAAATTTGATGTAATTATATATTTAATTATTAATATTATATATTTTATCAATTTAATTCTAATTCTAATTTAATAAATTTATTTTTTCAATAAAATAGTGACACATATATTAACTTATGATTGGAAGTAAAATTAGTAAAGAAAAGATGTGCTTAGTAACTAGCAAGGCTCAAACCCAAGTCTCATGGGTAACAAACGCATGACATGTATGATTTATCCCATCTAAAAAAAATAGGATTGAATCACATAAATATAAACTTAAATAAACTTTAATAATATTTTATTGTTTAATAAACTTCAATAATATTATATCACATAAATTATTATTTTTTAATAGAAAATCGATAGTTTTATTAAAAATAGAAAATATCCAAAATTACAATGAAGATTTACAAGCATAACCGTAAACGTAAACTAAACTATTCATTTCAATTGTTCTTTTTAATAAAATAATATCAAATTATACACGAGATTAGTCACCAAAATATATTTTTTGGTTAGGATTTTACTTTATTTATTTCTTTTTCCTTTTTCAAAATATTTAAATTATTTTCTTCATTTTATTATATCAAAGTCATCAACAATTCCAATTTCGATTCCTTTTACCCATCAAAGGACGACTTCTACAATTTTTGTTGCTATTACTAGCTTTGAGGGTTGAATTTATTTTAATTTATTAAAACTAGGACCAAATTGATAGAATACATAAGTAACAGTGACCAAATATGTAATTATATCAAATATTTTAACTGTCACGTCAACTTCTTTGTTAAATATTAACGGCAAGTGCTTAATTGAATGCATTTAAATAGTTGAGTGACCTGATTGACAAAATTTTAAAAATGGTGGTCAAAATGGAGAGGGGCAATAGTTAAGTGATCACTGTTATAGTTTATCCTTTATTTTAAATAATTTTCCTTCAATTTTTATCTAATTTATAATTATACGTTAAACCTTTTAGAATTTTAAGTTTTACAAATTAAATTAATAGTGTGCTCATCACCGCTCGACTCAGAAGAATCATCCATCAAATAAACATCTACAATTACGTATTCTATACATCTTTTGTTTAATAAGTATATAGTATTAGATCACATAAATATAAACTAACAATAAAATAATTATTTAATTATTAAAATCTAATTAACTTCATAGGATATTTTTTATTTTTTAAAATCCAAAATTTTTCTTTATAATCTTGTAGTGTTATTAGCAAAGAACAGAATGGAACACTTGATACAAGAGCAATATTGTTTTTCCTTAGATTTTCAGCCGTAGAAAGAAGAAACGGTATTACCAGAATACAGAGGAGGCACGAAAAATGCTCCCAACTGTTTCGTCGGGCCCGTGTTAGGCCGGCCTATGGAAGACATCAAGGCCACCTACAACATTGGGAAAGAATTGGGTAGGGGACAGTTTGGGGTAACACATTTGTGCACTCACAAGCAGACCGGCGAACCGTTCGCCTGCAAGACCATCGCCAAGAGGAAACTCTCTAACAAGGACATCGAGGATGCCCGAAAGGGAGGTGCAGATCAAGCACCATTTGACAGGCCAGGCCAACATCTTGGGACTCAAGGGTGCCTATGAGGATAGACATTCGGTTCATCTCGTGATGGAGTTATGCTCCGGCGGCGAATTGTTCGATCGGATCATCGCTAAGGGACATTACACCGAGCGTGCAGCTGCTTCTTTGATGAGAACAATCGTTCAAATCGTGCATATATGCCATTCCATGGGGGTCATCCATAGGGATCTCAAGCCTGAGAATTTCTTGTTGTTCCCCCTTGAAGGCCACAGATTTCGGGCTATCAGTCTTTTACAGGCCAGGTTGAGATAATTTAATTTACTCGACTTCTTCGTATTTCATTTGATTATTCGATATACATTTAATGGTTAATTCTGCCTCTGGAGCAGGTGAAGAATTTAAAGATATTGTTGGCAGTGCATATTATATTGCACCTGAAGTCCTAAAGAGGAAATATGGACCAGAAGCTGATATATGGAGCATTGGAGTTATGTTGTACATTCTTCTCTCTGGTGTTCCTATTTTCTGGGCAGGTAACTTCTTCCATTGTCATTTCTCAACTTTTCAACATCGTGACGTGAATTTGTGGTCGGAAACAGAACCGACATTAGATCAACTCTCCGACACTTTCGTATCTCTTCTACCTTGATCACCAAGAAATCTTATTTACAAAGATTTATTAATCATTATTAAGAATATGCACTTCATTAATAACTTGTTTCTCAAGTAACCACGCCGGAACCCAAACGAAGATCATATTTTCCCTGATAGAATCCGAAAACGGGATATTCACGGCAATTTTACGTGGCCACTTCGAATTCATGAGTGCTCCTGGCCTAAAATTTCAGCGCCGGCAAAAGATCTTGTTAAGAAGATGTCAACTTTGGATCCCAAGCAGAGGTTAACAGCGGTTCAGGTTCCAAGTAAGTATATATATATGTGTGTGTGTGTGTCTAAGCTCAATGTTCTGTTCCTTAAAGTTCAGCTATGGCGACCATGTTATTTGCATGACTGATTATATTTTATGGGCATCAACAGAACATCCATGGATCAAGGTGGACGGTGAAGCACCGATACACCTCTCGACAACGCAGTGCTAAACAGGCTCAAACAGTTCAAAGCAGTGAACCAGTTCAAGAAAGTTGCTTTAAGGGTATTAAACATTGATAAACAATTGGATGAAAGGTCTAAATGTTATATGACTCGACGGAATTAGTCTCGGACTCGGTTTTCGACAACATTGTTAGGTCATTACGGGCTGTTTATCGGAGGAAGAAATCATGGGATTGAAGGAGATGTTTAAAGGCATGGACACTGACAATAGTGGGACAATTACACTCGAAGATTTGAGGCAAGGTCTAGCTAAGCAAGGAACAAAACTTTCTGAATACGAAGTTAAACAACTAATGGAAGCTGTAAGCCATTTCCAAAGATCAATTCCCATCATTTTTCTCTGTCAATAAGATGGACATTTGTTATAATCTTCGAATAATAGGCCAATGCAGATGGAAATAGAACCATATACTACGATGAGTTCATCACGGACACTGCATATGAACCGAATGGATCGAGTCTACCATGCCTTCCAACACTTTGACAAAGACAACAGCGGGTAACCATAGTGATAATACTGCAGCTAATTTCATCATCTTCTGCAATTCTCATTTCCTAAAGTACTTTATGTACATATATGCTTACCTTTTTCAGATTTATCACGACTGAAGAACTAGAGCAAGCTCTACGTGAATATGGCATGCATGATGGCAGAGACCTAAAGGAGATCCTTACTGATGTAGATAATGACAACGTAAGCAAATTATATATATATGTATGTATGTATGTGTATGTGTATGTGTATGTATGTACATAAACATATACACGTTTCGTTTTCGAAGCAACTTCATTGTCAATTGTTTGGGGGGAAAATCATTTTACAAGGTGGAAGGATAGACTACGATGAGTTTGTTGCAATGATGAGGAAAGGAAACCCGAAGCGAACGCGAAGAAGCGGCGTGACGAGGTATTCATCTGATCTTTTGAGGTGATCGAAGGAACTGGATCAAAACTGAGAAGGAAGGCATTGTGAATATTTCCTTGATTAGCAGAGCACGCGGTGAAGAGATAATGATAAGGAAACTGGAAAAATGAGCAAGTTCCGAAAACGGCACTTCCAATGTACTTCGTGTCTATTTACCAAGTTCCGAAAACGGCCATGAGCAAACTGGAAAAATGAGGAGAAATTTCCTTTGGGGCAGCTGAACAGGTTCAAAACAATTAAACAGAGTTTATTGGGTCACAGTGTGTTTACCAAAGAAAAAAAGGCGGTGCAGGGGTGATAATTGTCGACTGTCGATAGATCTAGAATCCAAGTCAATGAAGTTGGAGTCTTCATGGTAAGATTCCAACCTCAAGAAGCCTTCTGGAGAAAGAGGTTCAATGGTCCAAAACCGAGGTCAAGAATAGGGTGGAGGGTGATATTCATTCAGATGCTCCCATTGATGGATTCGTTGACGAGGATAAACCTTTAACTCTTAGAGATGCATGGTAAGTTAGTGCATAAATTTTATGAAGATAAAAGTGTTGGTTGTTATGATGCAGAAGGCATTTTAGGTTCGAAAATTATGAGATTAAGTGGATTAGAACTTTTAATTATCTTTGAAAATGAATAAAGTAGGGATAATATTCTAAAAAATCATGTTGGGGCGTTGAAAAATTGTGTTGAAAAAGTTTAGCGGATTAAAAATATATGAACCGGGTACCTGTGATCCGGAAATATAGGCATTCATATTTTACATATACCCGACTACTAGGTACCCGCACCACCGCTGCAAGGGTACCTAGTAGGATAATAATAATAATAAAACCAAGGGCAGCGAATTATATACAGAAACTATAGGATAATAATATGATAGTTTTGCAAGGGTAGCTTCCTTTGGACCTGAATGTATGTTTTGATGTTTCTGTTTCTGTACTGTCTTCTTTATGGCAATCGGTTTGTGGATATTGATTTTTTTTATGCTGTTTGACGTGAATTTTTGTGGTGACGGAGTCAGATTTTGGATGATCATTTGATTTTTGAGTGCCCAAATTTATATTATTGGTTCGATCAGATTGTTGTTTAGAGCCGATGCTGAAATTTGTTGAAGTTTTAAACTTTTTCAGAAAATGAACCTGATTTATAAACCATTTGTTAAAACATATTGCTATTTGTTTTATGGATGATATATATATATATCCACCTACATAATGTAAAACTCTTTAGTTTTATATAGATTTAGGACCTTTGGATGAGTAAAATCAAAGGTTGAGATTAACTCCTTGTTTTTTTTCCCGAGTGATAATCTTCACATTTCCTACTTTTAATCTCACATATCTATTTTCACTCATCCAACGGTCCTAAATATGTGTAAAACTAAAAGAATAGATCCTACCCCTTATATATATATATATATGGGTTAGGATCCACTTACACAATGTAAAACTCTTTAGTTACTCCTTATTTTTTTTCAAGTGAATATCTTCATATATTCTACTGTTAATTTGGACCATCTATTTTCACTCATCCAATGATCTTAAATATGTGTAAAACTAAAATAGTTTTACATTATATAACTAGATCTTACCTCTCTATATATATATCAGTTTGGAACTGGGTCGGATTCAGTTATGAGCAATTGGGTTTTTCTCTCCATAGTACAGGATCAATGTGAACTTTTAGTTTTTAATTATGTTGAAGTGCATTCACACTTTGATGATGGTTTACACGTAGTTTTTTTTTTATTATTATTATAAGCATGCAATTTAACTATGGTTGCGCATGACTTGAGGGCTAATGTATTGTTGTTGAAGTAGAATTTTTTTTAGGTTGCAATAGCGTTGAAATGGATTACGAAGTTTACTACTATATGTTATGAATTCCCATTTGTCGGGTGGTTGTTCTTATTTGTGAATGCTTAACAGTAAGATTATGCATTTAAATAAGTGTTTATTATTTTTGGGGTGTCATATATCATGGTAGGTGGTTTGGAGATTTTAGCTAAATGATGAATTGATGATTTTGATTAAGTTGGAACATTGTAAAAGTACAGGGACCTAATCGCATAAATTGAGAAATACAAAGATTAATGTACAATTGTTTAATAGTTGATGTGTTATGTTGAAACCGAATGTTGGAATGATGAATTTGACATTAGACTGTTGATTGGGATTAAATTGGAAATGTATGAAACTAAAAAGGACTAATATACATACTTTGTGAAATAGGAGGATTATAGTGTAATTGTTTAATAGTTAAAATACTATGCTGAAATTTAGATGTTAGAATGTTGAATTGTGAAATTGGATTAATTTAAAAAGTTGGTAAAGTTTGGGGACTAGATCGTAAACATGGACAAGATAGGGACTTAAGTGAAGATTTTGTAATTGTTGAAGTAATATGTTTTTAATTAAATGCTGGAAATTTTGATTATGTTAACTAAAGCTTGAGCTAAAATTAATTAGTATAATTTGTTAAGATTGAGGACTAAGTTGTAAATTAGTATAAGTTGTGATCTGAAATAGAACTTGGTATAAAGCTGATGAGTGAAATTTGAATAAGCTGTTGAAGTTGTTGGATGATTTGAAATTGAGTTAATATTATTGAATACTCGAGTTTATATTTTAGAATTATTATTTAAAAATTTTATTAACATGCTAGATTTAAAATTTTTAAAAAAATAAATATCTAACCAATAATTTAATTAATTTATATTTAAATTATAATACTCCAACTTAACATAATTTCTTAAAGATGTTTGTTTTATGGTAATAGAAGGGTAGATTTGATGGTTATAGGATATATAAAAAAGGAGGGTAAACTATGTAAATGGTCATTAATATTTAATTTAGTTTTTGTCTTTCTTACTAAACTTTAAAAAGAAACAATTTGGCCATTAGTATTATTGATTATAATAAATAGATGATTTGACATATTTGACTTTTCAAAACTTTTGATCAACTCTTAAGGGAAAAAATGTGATGTGTACATTAATATTTAATTAAGTTTTTGTATTTTTTATTGAACTTTAAAAAATAATAAATTAATCATTAGTGTTATCGATTTATAACAAATCGATTATTAGCCGTTAACGATTGTTACTGATGCTGCAGCATTAGATCGATGATTTGATATATTTGACTTTCCAAAACTTTTGATCGACTTTTAAGAGAAAAAATGAGGTGGGTGGTTCTTCTTCATTCTTCTTCTCATCTCTACTTAAAAACCAGGGAACTACAACACCTAAAATTTCCAGAGTCATTCAAAAGATTCTCATGCTTGAAATGGTATTGCAGAAATAAAATCCATGAAGTCTTCATCTTCATTTGACAGTCAGGCACTTGATACACCCATTTCAATAAGTCTTCGACCCCCTCCAATCGACGACAAATCATTCAATGAAGAAGAGTTTAATAAAAAAAAAAGCCTATTGTTGTCCATAAATCTGTACCGCCTCCTACAAATGTTAGTTCATATTCAATAACAGACCTCCAGATGGCTACAAGCAGTTTCAGCGTTAGACATCTACTTGGTGAAGGGCCTTTTGGATGTGTTTATCGAGCTTAGTTTGGCAATGGAAACGTAGAATCTTCCTGCATGAAAAATCCATAGTCATTGCAAAATAAATGGAGAACTATCTGTGCTTGAATTTGTATAGCCTTTATAGTTTTCTACCTGCTCTAACTTGATAAATATTCATATTTAATGTTTTAACTACCAATATCATTAATCATCATAAATTTGTCTCCATAGTTATTCATTTTATTGCCTTAATCTTGTAGACTTAATGCACATATACATATTTAAATATCATTGCTTAGGATATGTTTTAGATTCTTGGTGTTGGTCGATTCTCCTGCTTCATTTTGATTTTCTTATTAACTTGAGCACAATTTAAGAGACCACTTCCTAACTATTTGTTTTGTTTCTTCACATAAATTTTCTTGTGATCCAAGCTTACGGTATGTATTGTCATATGCTGATCCAAACTTGTCTTATGGAACCTCATTTGTTTGAATGGCAGATAAACCCTCCATCCTTGATGGCTTCATCAAATCCCAAATAAAAAAAGATTGATGTTCCCAAGAGTAGAGGCTCCATGGATTTGTGACTATCGATAAGAGGGGCCGAAGACTTACTGAAATAAGTTTATCAGATACTTTGCTGTCAAATGAAGATGAAGACTTCATGGGTTTTATACTATCACATCGGTATTATGTTATTATTAAATCATGAGCTTAATACTATCACATCAGTATTATGTTATTATTAAATGACCATTAACGATAAATGATTGATTAATTGATAAAGGATTGATTTATTATAAATTAATAACGTTAATAATCAATTATTTTTAAAACTTCATGATCAATTTGTTACTTCTAAAACTTCAATTTCAAATTGAAAACTTCTAAAACTTCAAATTTCAAATTGAAACTTCAAGATCAATTTGTTAATACTAAAACTTCAACTATTGTCTACCCTAAAAAAATTGTGTTAAAGATTGCTATTTTCATGATAGATTCTTGCAATATTCAATTATTTTTGAATGAATATCGATAACTAAAAATTCATTGAAAAAAAATGTGTTGGTCGACACTGCTGTGCGATCAAATCAGTCGAACTTTTCCTCCGGGGATGAAATTTGCCATTATAGCAAATTTGGTGAGTCTCCTCTGTTAAGAATTACTTTGGTATAATGTTTTATATTAATCCTTGTTCATGCCCTTCCAGAAAAAGAAAATACCGTACAAAGCCAGCATATTATACAGGTTTACGAATATCACCCTTTTAAGCACATTGGTTCAATGTTCTATAAAAAAGACGTTGAATCAAAGGTATCACTTCCTCCGCGGCTTCATCAAATGCTCTTGATGTTTGGCTGCAGCTGCCTTATCGGCTGCTTCACGCTTCAGTGCTCGCTTTGCCCTTCGCCCCATTGTACTTTTCGAAACTTCTTTCTTCTTGGGCTCACTTGAACTTGAGGAGGCAGCAGTATTCTGGGAACTGGATGATCGTTGGACAGGTCTGGCTTCTTGGCGCCCTGACCTTACATATCCGTTATCACCCCATCTCCGATTCCCAAAGCGGACAATCGGTGCACTGTTGTAATAAACTTCATCTTCCTCGTTGTCATCATCTTCATAAGGGCAATGGTAATAGTAATCTTCCAGTTCATCATATACCTCTTCGCGTTCCTCCACAGTCGAAGGTTTAAACCATGTGGCTCTAAGAAGCAGGCACACGCTTTCCTCGAACATGTAGTCATTGATCCTTATAAAGCAAAAGGCAACAACCAAAAATGGATAATAACTCACTACTAGAATTCCCTCTCTGGGAAATGCCAACATAACAAGACGATTCAACAATCAAGAATGGAGGATTTGAAATTACCTGCCGTCAAGCGAATGATGAACATTGAGGAACTCGAATGGATGTTTACACTGAGGGCATGTAGGCATTTTACTATATGTTGCCCATCGAAGGATGCATGTTACACTGCAAGAACAAAAAGCAAATTACACAAAAAACCTGAAATACCATACCCAATCCACTGGAAGTATAAAGCATGTACCAAATGTCAACTGTAATCGAATCAATAACTGAATAGTAAGTGAATCAAATATTGATAATTTCCAATAAGTTCGATGTCTATAAAATTAATAATTCATCAAAACTAAATGATCATCTAAACCAGAATCAACACAATGTACAAAGTGCTTTATCCCCTGAACAGAGGACAAGCTCCTATAAATTGGAACCCATCTATGGATTGGAGTGTGATATCATCGGGTGGGAGTGACAGATCCGAGGGCAAAATAATGATTACTCGAGATTTAAAACAATCTTAGTTCATTAGGAGATGGAATCCACAGCGTTGAATGGCAGTACAGTTGGACAGATTAATCTAATGGATTTAATTGCCCATGCTTCTCAACATATAATAAATGTCCCAGTAACTTGTTCTTCAAGTCTTATCTGAAAATAGAACTTATATCACCAAAGATAATGACATGCGTGCCAAGAGAAAGGATGAAGTGTCATAAACATGCAACATATTTCTTCTCCCAACATTTTTGAAATATTTGTCACACATCACATACACAAATGTCTCACAAAGAGACGTGATAGCTTAAACATATTCGCCCCAAGAACCATATGCCAATAAATTAGCATGACAGTCTCCATAAGCACATAAAATGAGACCCACACCCTTCCCCATTTGGTGAGATTAACACGAGCATTCCAGACCATTCCACCACTAAATCTTCACTCAAGTCTTTCTCTTTCTCACAGAATAACAACACCATAGACCTCAACTCATTCTGTGACCCTAAACTCCCTTGAATCAGTGCCAAACAGTCACAGAAACCATAGGAACGATTCAGGGGCAAATTTATCCAAATAATACGCGTTATGTAATTAATTAAAGGGATGACACTAAAAAATCATCAAACCAAAATTCAAGACTAATATATGATTAAAATGATATCCCAAAAGTTGAATTCAAAATAATTGGGTAACTCTGTACCCTAAAAGTAACCATTACTAAACAAAAACTTAAAATAGGCAATTAGAATGAGAAAAACAAAAACAAATCACTTAAGTTTCCAACAAAATAAAAAAGGCTTAAAATTTTAAAAGTAAGTAGCGAAAGTGGAAACAGAACAGACCAAAAAACCGAAAGCATAATTGAACATATTGGTTAGGAAAGGTTAGACAAACCAGTAAGCATGCTCGCAGCCTTTTACGAGTGCAGTTTCCTGTAGAACTATTTTATCTAAACATATCGCACATATTCCACCATGACTTTGGCAACTTTCTTCGCTAACATCCCCTTTATTCTTCATCTCCTCCTAGCAAAAAACATCAAATACCCCAAACTAAATATTTTTTTATTATTAATAATTGACAAAAATAAAATATTAGAAAAGAACTGATACATAAGCCCTAATCAACGAAATTACTACACAGTGCATAACCATTAATCAACGAAATATCCATATGTTTAGTTTCAGCACAAAAAGTAAACAGATCTGGCTCTAAAAACTAAGAAAAAAATCAAAATTAGAAATAAGAAGGTACCTGGTTCTGATCTTGAAGGGAGAGATCCGGGAGAGCGATGGCAAGTTGTTCACCGACGATCTTGGTTGCTGAAGACATGGTTTTGATTTTTATATATTTTTATTCTGAATTAAATCTAAAATTATGATTCTGATTTACCATAGCTTAATCTAGCCCAATCCAGCAAACAATTTCTTCTAATTCTATAGTTAAACAAATAAAAATAAAAGAGTCCAAGAAGCAAAAGAATTAGTCTTTCGTTCCCAGAGAACGAGAGAGAAATTAGTACCCTGACAAAGAGGGATAGAAATGGAAATTGAGATGACAAATATATGTGGTATTTTTTCAGGAGAAGGACACGAAGGTAGCTGCACATGTCTCGGAGTGCTTAACGAGTTGAATAACTCGTAAGCAGTTTAAATTTTATTTAATTAAAATTTGATAAATATTTAATTCGAGTTAATTTAATTTGAATTTAATTTAAAATTTTAACGAGTTGAGTCGAATAAAGTCTAACTTGACTCGATAAATTTATGAGCATCTCATTAATTTTTTAAAATATATTTTTAATAATTACTTCAAAAATATTTCATTCAAAAAATAAATCTAAATAATAATTATTAATTTTGATCAACTTTTTTTAGATTTGCGAAAATGTCCAACAAAATCGCAATGCGATCTCTAATTCGTATTGCGATCTCCACTATTGCAAATTCGCGTTGCATTTCGCGTTGCGATAATTGAAAATCGCGTTGCGATAGTTGAAAATCGCGTTGCGATTTTCCAGTTCGTGTTGCGATAGTCTACAGTTGTCGTTGCGATTTGCGATTTTCCAAATTCGTTGTGGTAGTTAAAAAAAAGATTTTGTTTCTTAAGAATTTTCTCTAAAAGGTTAGTATCCGCGCGGACGTGTCGAAGACACGTACGACCACGACCACGACCACGACCACGACCCGACCCGAGACGGACGGCGGCGGCGGCGCGCGAGAGTCCCCCTTATTCTCTATCACTTAACAAGGAAGTGAGAAAGCCAAGCCTTAAATACCATTCTCAATAGTGTTTCCAATACTATGTGGGATTGAGCATTACCAACACTTGTTTCCAATACAATGTGATTATTCAGGAAACAATTAACAATCATGCACCTTAAAACAACTGAATCAGCAACCAATTGCATTAGTATTATACGATTAAATATGTCATAATTAAAAGTCAATCTACAATCAATCGTGATTATTGTAATTTTAAGCAAAACATTCAAAAATAATATCACTATTTAAGGCTCAATCTCACATAGTATTGGGAACAAGTGTTGGTAATGCTCAAATCCCACATAGTATTGGAAACACTATTGGGAATGGTATTTAAGGCTTGGCTTTCCCACTTCCTTGTTGAGTGATAGAGAACAAGGGAGACTCTCGCGCGCCACCGCCGCCGTCCGTGGTCGTGGTCGTGGTAATACGTGTCTTCGACACGTCCGCGCGGATACTATCTTTTTAGAGAAAATTCTTAAGAAACAAAATCTTTTTTTTTTAACTATCGCAACGAATTTGGAAAATCGCAACGACAACTGTAGACTTTCGCAACAACAACTGTAGACTATCGCAACGAATTTGGAA
The DNA here is from genome assembly GCF_006381635.1 of Hibiscus syriacus. Classification (NCBI taxonomy): domain Eukaryota; kingdom Viridiplantae; phylum Streptophyta; class Magnoliopsida; order Malvales; family Malvaceae; genus Hibiscus; species Hibiscus syriacus. The sequence goes on from NW_024062730.1 coordinate 949,472, forward strand.
AATCGCAACGACATTGTAGACTATCGCAAAGCGAAATGAAAAATCGTAACGCGATTTTCAACTATCGCAACGCGAAATGCAACGCGAATTTGCGATAGTGGAGATCACAATGCGAATTAGAGATCGCATTGCGATTTTATTGGTCATTTTCACAAATCCAAAAAAAATTGATCAAAATCGTATATTATCTGGGATTTTTGGTCACTGAAGTTATTTTCTCATATATTAATGACTTACCAGTGGGGTATATTTCAGAACAGGTGGTAAACACAGTTGGGAAATTTTATCGGGACTTTTGTTGACTATGATGTGAAAGCATTAACTTTAGGGTATATGGGAAGTATCCGCATTAAAGTAAATATTGGATGTTCGGAAACCATTAAAGCGGAAGAAAAAAAATGCAATGCTAGATGGGACTTTTACTTATGCAAAATTCCAATATGAAAAGTTGAGATTATTCTATTTTCTATGTGGGAAACTTGGCCATGGTGAAACTTACGGCCCCTTACGACTAAAGAAGGAAGTTGTGAAACTGACGTCCCAATGGGATTTATCCATTCGAGCGTCATTCAGAAGGAAAAGTGGTCAAGGTAGTCCGTGGTTACGAGATGATAACACAGGTGATGATTTAAAACAGCATGCAAATGAGATTGTTTCTACGAAGGCTTGGGTACAAAAAACTTTCATGGCTGGGTAGGAAATCTGAGGTGAGGGGGGATTATGATGTGGTTATGATTACAGCGGAGGAAGAAGATCCTATAAGGAGGCAGGAACAAGCAAAAAGGCAACGAAGTGATCCAGTCACTTTGGAGTCGTTGAATGAGAAGGACACTGGAACAATTGAGCGATCGATAGGCCTGAGTGACCAGGCCAGCTGGGAGCAATGAAGCTGCTAAGCTGAAACGTCCGGGGATTAGGGATGCCTCAGACTGTTCGTCGTCTTCATCAATTGATGCAAGACATTAATCCCTCTTTAGTCTTTGTTGGTAATACTCAATCCCACATAGAGTTGGAAATACTAGTGGTAATGATATTTAAGGTTTACATTCTCCATTCCCTTATTGAGTGATAGAGAACAAGACATGATAATACGTGTCTTTGACACGTTCACACGGATACTATCTTTTTAGAGAAAATTCGTAAGAAATTTTTCTCTGAAAGATTAAATGAAAAATGTGAAAGATTCATATGATATTTATAGGCCACTGAGACTGTTAAAGTTCGAATATTTCAGATGATAACAGATGATTATTAGTTGTCTGAAATTAAATAGTTATTTTTCTAAATTAAATCAGAATTTAAGATGTATCTGGACTGATTTTCAGCTTTGTTCATGAGAGAGACAAGCTGTTAATATCATGAGTTACAAGAGTTATATGATTTAATTTCAGGAGTTATAACTATTTAATTTTTATGCAATGAACATAGACTCTTTTTTTAGTCAGATTAATCAAGAGGAGTTATAAAAAGGGTTTAAATTCAGAATTAAAATCAAATTTAATTTGATTTTCTTGTTTGACAAATTTACTCTTACTTCTAGGCTATAAATAGAGAGCTAAATTCAACTTCTCAACTTACACTCTCTATAATTAAAATTCACTGTCCAAGTGTTTTCTAAAGTTGTTCTCTCCGTGCTTTCCGATCAGAAGTGCAATACCACCAGTAGTCCACTCCGGTTTCGGTGTACGGAATTCGGAGCGACCGTGTCAACCTCGGGGGACGGTCCGCCTACTGCAGCGATTACACACATCGGGACGAATTCGTTTCTAAGACAGTGGTTAATACCACGACACGGTTAATCGGTTCTTTATTTATATATTTCAATATATATCTTTCATGTCAATGCTAATGCCTCGTTTTGCAGCAGTCTATTTTACTAACAATTTAGAAACGAATTCAAATATTGTTGCAAACTCATTCGAACAACTAATGAAGAATTTGTTGAACTTAATTGAGAATGCTGATGGTGTTCAGAAATATTCGTGAATTTCAAAATGGTTGAAAGCAAACGAGAAGCCTCATTGGCAGGCTGGAAAAATTCGTAAGTTACAAAGATGCTATTATTAAAGGTAATAATATTATATCCTTTAAAATTAAGTATACGTTTCCTAGTTTTAATTTAATGTTATAATGTTCTTTAAAGCAATTTGATAAATGTTTAACCACATGGAATTGTTTTTAAAACATTAAAACAATGGAAATAATTACTTACGGTTTTTGGTATTTGAATTGCAAATATGATTTAATATGTTTCATGGGGCCATTAATTGGTGCAATGAAATAAATCTTTCTTATTAAATGGTTTTTAAAGAAAGTTTTAAACCATTTTAAATGGTTAGTTAAAGCCAGAATGTTTGGAATTACAATTTGGTGGTAAAGAATAAAAATTAGTATACGTTTATTGTTTCAATCAACGTTAAAATGGTGGTTATAATAATTATGAAATTATTTATTTTATAATTATTTATTTAGCTGTTATGATTTATGAGATTAGTGAAGAACCATGAATAATGAAACGTTTGATTAAAATCAAATGCATAAGGTTTGATTTTAAAATTAAAATAGTTGTAACTTATGGCATTAAATACATTTCATGGTTTCTTCGGTTGTTATGGTCTCAATGAAAATGCTTTGTAATGGTTGATGTGAAGAAACCGAAACCATAATTATTATTTTGGTGAAAGAAGCCATTTTATATTTTAATGCATAATAATGCATGAGATTAATGCATATGAATGGAATGAAAACAGTTGATATGGATTATTTTGAAACTTATATGCTATAATCAAGAAGTGGCATTATTATAATGTTATGAACATTGACATTTCAGTATGAGAGATAATGTATGTATGTTATTTGGTTCATGTGGAAATATGAAATCATTTATTCCCATGTGGGGGGTAATATTATACAGTTCCTGAAAACTAAGGTGAAAATAATTGCAAATATTTGTTGCCATACTAATCATTTCCTTTGAGAAATATGTTAAGACATAGGACATGTGTAATTTTTGGAGAAGTATGGAGCTGGTGGAGCTGAAATGAGAAGATTCTCCAAAATCAAATAATAGTTAAATTCGATTTGATTTCCACAATCTCTTGAAGATAAGATACCAAAATCCTAAAGATAAAGATCTTGTCACTAATAATAAATTATTTTAATTATTGTTAGTAAATTAATTTCGCGACTAACCATGTATATTCTTCATTTGACTTCAGAAGATACAAAAGAGATGTTGGTTCAGATGAAGTGATTGTCACGAAGGATTTTGGGATCATGCTGATTAAAAGTGATGATGCAAAGAATGATGTTGTATGTATGGTGAACAAGTCTATTTGGAATTGAGATTCTACCTACGAGGTCAGATTATTTAGACTTGTTGCCTGTTAATTCATGTCTTTTAAATAATGAATTAGATTGCATGATCCTTTAAGATAGTCTTTAAAACTCAGTAGATACTATACAATGAGATAAAACCACTAGCAAAGACTAAGGTAGTACTACTAAGGCTAAAGTGGTAGTGTGAGCCCAAAAATATATATGCTTAATAAGATACTATTGTGAGTAAAAGTATCAAGCATAATTCTTTAAAGAGATCTTATTTAAGAGGAAATTCACAAATAATTTATTGGAAAGTAGTGTGATGAGTATGAAAGTGCATGTCTAGGATTGGTTCTATGAAGACTTGGTATTTAAGCGTGCCTAGTGCACCACCTCTCTTTCATAGAAACCTACCTGGTGCATTGTTCATTACTATGCTCACTATTTCAATTTATAAAATACTATGACAAGATGAGAACTCTTTAAACTTAGTGTAGAACGTAAAGAGTAAAGATTAATTTGGTTGAGTGAAATACCAAACTTAGTCATAGTAAATAAAATATGTGATGATCTCTTTAAGGCTAATATGTTGAATATCATGAATGAAAATATGATAGACACTATTGCTACTAAGAGTGTGTTGTAGTTATTAAATCTCTTTAAGTGATTTTCCTAAGTAGAGGAAAGAAAAGAGATTATCTATTTCATAATGGTTTACGCATTTTAATCTTAATGATTTGTAACTTCTCAAAACTTTGAAAATATAATTATGCGTAAACAAAACTTGAGTTTGTTAAAATATAGTTTTATGGCTAAAACTCATAACAAACTTTACTTTATTATGATTGAGTATTTGTTTACACGTTTTACAAGACACTTATAGATATCCTAAAATGTTAGAAATGTGGGGGTGTCTTAAAATGTATATTAAATGCATAAACTCAAATAAAAAATATTTTATCCACTTCTTCTAGTATTCATGTTAGGTCTTTTCAAGAAATTAATTTCGAGCCTAGAAGTAAAAGGCTATTTGGACCAAATTTTATCACTTCCTTTATTTCTAAGATAAATGATTTAGAGTCTCTTTCTGATCATATAGCTTAAATGTTATATGAGGATCCTAAAAAAGCTATAAGATCTATCGATGCTAGTTGCTAGAAAAGCGCTTTTAATGATAAACTAGAATCGATAATGTCTAATCATACTTGGGAATTAGTTGACTTGCCTAGAGGATTTAAACCAAACTGTAGCAAATGAATCTTCCGAAAGAAAATGAGACCAGATGGTTTGATCCAGTGGTACAAGGCAAAGCTAGTTGTCAAAGGGTTCACTCACAAGTTTGTTTTAGACTACTTTGATTCTTACTTCCCTGTTATGAACATCTCAAAGATCTGTGCATTATTTGCACTAGCCTCAATTTATAAGTTGTAAGTACATCAAATGGATGTTAAGACTGCATTTTTGAATGGAGATCTAGATGAGGAGATCTATATGGGAATAATGGTACAAGAAATTTCATAAAACTATATTTAGTTTTGGTTTTGTTATGAATGGTTCAGATGCTTGTGCGTATTCAAGGATGTTTGGTACTGATTGCATCATCATAAGTTTTGTATGTTGATGACATGTTGATTTTCAATTCTAACATTGAGTCCATTAACAAAACAAACAATTTCTTGTCCACTAAATTTAAGATGACGGATCTGAGAGAAGTTGATGTAATCTTAGGAGTCAAAATTATTGGAAAGGGATTTTCTTTATGTCAAACACACTATCTTGAGAGAGTGTTAAAGAAATTTGACAGTTTTGATGTCGTCCCTGTTCAAACCCTTGTGACACTAGCATGTATCTCTTTAAGAATAAAGGAAGTAGCGTTTCCCAAACATAATATGCTAAATTAATCGGATGCTTAATGTTCTTAATGAACTATACTCGGCCTGATATTGCTTATGTTGTGAGTAGATATACTCATAATCCGAGTGGTGAACATTAGATTGCTCTTAAACACTTACTGGAGTATCTTAAGGGTACTTTGGAATGGAAACTTGAGTTTGTTAGCTTTCCTGCGGTACTGGAAGGATATTGTGATGCCAACTGGGTTTCTGATAATGATAATGTAAGCTCTACGAGCGGGTATGTTTTTTAGGTGGAGCAACAATTTTGTGGAAATCATCAAAGCTGACTTGTATTGCTCGTTCTACCATGGAGTCAGAGTTTATAGCTCTTGACCTAGCTAGACAAGAAGCCGAGTGGCTCAGAATCTTGTTAGCAGATATTCCGTTGTGGGGAAGGTCGACTTTTCCAGTTTTATTGTTGTGTGATTCACAAGCTACGATATGTGTGGCTAAGAACTAAGCTTACAATGGTAAGAAAAGACACATTCACATAGACATGAATCAGTTAGACACTTAATAAAGAATGGAGTACTCTCTTTAAAGTATATGAAGTCGGAAAGGAACCTAGCAGATCCACTTACCAAAGGATTAAGTCGGAAGTGGGTCCTAGATTCGTCGAGGGGGATGGGTCTAAAGCCTATTGGTTGAGGAATTCATGGTAGATACCCAACTTAGTTATATAAGTTCCATGTGGTCAAACTAAACCTTGAAAAGACTCATAGTGCACATTCCTACTGCCTATCCCTATGATGAATAATGTGCATGCCCATGATGAGCTTAATTGCTCTTAATAAATTCATAGCCCAGCTTTGGGTGGTCTTAGTGAGAAAAACCTTATGAATTTATCGATTTTGGCTGAATATCTATTCTTAATAAGTTCATAACCCAGAGTGAGTGGGTAGTCCTAAGTGAGAATGAAATAATGAACTTACCGACAGAAAGGTTGAGTTTGTTAAACTCTTAATAAATTCAAATCCAAGTATTTGGATGGTTCTAGTGAGAAGGACTTATTGAATTTACCGATAATTGAGGATGAATATTTATTTTTAATGACTTCTTAGCCCAGAGTTTGGGTGGTTCATTAATAATGAACTTGAAGAAAATCACCATACCCTTGCTATTATAAAAGCTCTTAATTATTTCATATCACTTTTAAGGGTGGTTTATGTTGAGATAAACTTGATGAAATAACCTATGTAAGTGAGAAGGGTTAGCCGCCTTCTATGAAAAATGTTGGGCCATTTTTCTAGCACACTTACTAGAATCCTGAGGTAAGATGGCCAAAGATATACTTTTGTATATATATATATCTTACACATTGAGGACTCGGGTAGATGAAGGGGTTAGTTGTGTGTTATGAGTTTACCCCTATCTTCGAAAGTTCCAGACTAGTTTCACTTATCTAAGAGATTGATTGATCATCATCACTATGTACTAGTTCCAGATACGTTCACTAGTGCTTAAGCAACTAATCTCGCTATTGCTCTTCTGGAAAGATTATTTTCGAGTTTCAGAAGAATTCTTTCGCATTAGTGAGGGAATGTTGGTAATGCTCAATCCCACATAGAGTTGAAAATACTAGTGGGAATGGTATTTAAGGTTTACATTCTCCATTCCCTTGTTGAGTTATAGAGAACAAGGCGTGGTAATACGTGTCTTTGACACGCTCACACGGATACTTTCTTCTTTTAGAGAAAATTCGTAAGAAATTTTTCTCTGAAAGATTAAATGAAAAATGTGAAAGATTCATCTGATATTTATAGACTACTGAGACTGTTAAAGTTTGAATATTTCAGATGATAACAACTGATTATTAGTTGTCTGAAATTAAATAAATTAAACAGTTATTTTTCTAAATTAAATCAGAATTTAAGATGTATCTGGACTGATTTCCAGCTTTGTTCATGGGAGAGACAAGCTGTTAATATCAGGAGTTATATGATTTAATTTCAGGAGTTATAACTGTTTAATTTTTATGCAATGAACATGAACTCTTTTTTTAGTCAGATTCATCAAGAAGAGTTACAAAATGGGTTTAAATTCAGAATTAAAATCAAATTTAATTTGATTTTCTTGTTGGACGGATTTACCCTTACTTCTAGCCTATAAATAGATAGCTAAATTCAGCTTCTCAACTCACACTCTCTACAATTAGAATTCACTCCCCAAGTGTTTTCTAAAGTGTTCTCTCTGTTCTTTCCGATCAGAAGTGCAATACCACCAGCAGTTCTCTCCGGTTTCGAGTGTACGGAATTCGGAGCGACCGTCTTAACCTCGGGGATGGTCCGCCTACTGCAGCGATTACACACATCGGGGCGAATTTGTTTCTAAGACAGTGGTTAATATCACGACACAGTTAATCGGTTCTTTATTTATATATTTCAATATATATCTTTCCTGTCAGTTCTAATGCATCGTTTTGCAGCAGTCTATTTTACTAACAGTCTTTTTTATGGAGACTAAATTGTAAAATTCAAGAATGGAAAAGGTTCGGAGATCGTGTGGGTTTGCACACGGTATTGAAGTGGAAACTCGAGGTACACGAGGTGGTTTGTGTTTGGCATAGAAGAATACATGTGATGTTATATTGCTCTCTATTTCTCAAAATCACATTGATATCATAGTAATAACAAATGAGGATGGAATTTCATGGTGATGTATTGGCTTTTATGGAGCGCCGGAGGAAAATCGGAGGATAAAGTCTTGGAATTTGTTGAGAAGTTTGAATGATTGCCCGGAGATTCCATGGTTAGTCATAGGCGATTTCAATGAAATTATGTTTGCTTACGAAAAAGAAGGGAGTTTGATTCGAAGCAAGAGACAAATGAGAGACTTTAGGGACGCCATTGAGGAGTGTGACTTGTAGGATGTGGGATACACGGGACCCTAGTATACGTGGGAGTGAGGAAACAGGGAAGCAACATAATAAATGAGAGGCTTGATAGGGGTTTGGCAAATAATTATTGGTTGTATTCGTTTTTGAGGTTTTCATTGACATATTTAGTGCATAGATTTTCAGATCATTGTCATTTGCTCCTCAATACCAATAGTGGTAATACACTTATGCGAAGATGACATTTTATATTTGAGACATCTTGGCTATTGGACATGCGAAGCAGAAGTGATTCGACTTTGGAGTACTGCAGAGGGATTAGTTCCTGATAAATTGAATTTTGTGTGTCATGGCCTTGATCAATGATTTAAGAACATTTGCAACGAAAAAAGAATTACGAGGATAGATTTAAAGAAGAGAGTAGAAGACTTAGTTGAACGAGATCCCACTGATGAGATATTGGGCGAAATCATACATATTAAAATTCAATTATATAGGGAACAGCGAGCAAGAGCGAATTGGCTTCAGAATGGGGATCAAAATACAGCTTTTTTTCACATATTTGCCTCCCAGAGAAAGTGTCGTAATAAAATTAACTCGTTTGTGTCAGATGATGGTGAGGTGATTGATAGTGAATTGGAACTGGCTCGAATGGCGAAAGACTATTTCCAATCATTATTTACGACCACGTTTACGCAGGTGTATCAAAGGATCATCGAAGGGGTCGAAGCTTGTGTTACCGAGGATATGAATGCTTCTCTTGAGAGAGACTTCACAAATGAAGATGTTATCTGAGCAGTAAAGTCCGTCTGTCCGCTAAAAGCATCGGGAGAAGATGGTTTAGGTGCAGTTTTTTATCAACATTTTTAGCATGTTATTGGGCAGGAAATATTTAATTTCAGTCTTGGTCTTTTGCGGAGCGAATTCGATATGAGTTCAATTAACCATACATATATCGTCCTCATTCCAAAGATAGCTAACCCTAAGAATTTGAGTCACTTCTGGCCGATTAGCTTATGTAATTTGCTAAACAAGATCGTGTCCAATATGTTGGTTCAAAGAATGCAAAGTTTATTAGATGTTTGTATTGATGAGGCTCAGAGTGTGCTTCTTCATGGTCGGTTAATTTCTGATAATATTCTAACAGCCTATGATCTATTAAATTCTTTTCAAAATAGAAGAGTAGGGCGTATTGGTTTTTTTTGCTCTTAAATTGGACACGAGTAAAGCCTATGACAGAGTAGAGTGAAATTTTATATCGGTTGTAATGGAGAAAATGGGCTTTTCATCTGTTTGGATAAACTATTTGAAGAGTTGTATCACGATTGTTTCTTACTCGGTGAACGTCAATGGCTTGGCTGGAACATCTTTTGTCCCGCAAAGGTTCAACAAGAAGATCCGCTTAGTCCTTATTTATTCCTATTATGCAGCGAGGGTTTATCTGCTTTGTTGAGGCGTGGTATTTTGAGGGGTGAACTGCATGGAGTACGTATAAATATGTATGCCCCTTCCATTCCCATCTACTTTTTGATGATGATTGCTTAATTTTTGGTGAGGCCACAGCTAGAGTAGCGGGAAAAATCAAAGACGTACTTCTTATCTATGGAGGGAGTTCGGGGTAACTTATAAATTTTGAAAAATTTGGAATTTTCTTTAGCTCCAACACAATTGAGGAGAATCGAAGAGATGTTTGCAGAGTTCTTGAGGTCGAGAATGAATCTAATCTGGAGAAGTACTTTGGGCTGCCCACTATTATTGGTAGAAGAAAGAAATGAGCGTTTGCTTACCTATCGAGCAAACGTCGGAGTCGCGAGGGCGATTTCTTGAGCTCTGCGATTGGATCGTCGCCGTCGTATGTTTGGAGGAGTATTTGAGCGGCAAAGGGTCTTCTCTTGAAAGGCTTACGTTGGAAGGGTGGCACGGGTTCCTCCATTTCAATTTGGAATGATTTTTGGCTCCCAGTTTATCCTCCGAAGAAAGTTTCATCAGGCCCATAATAAAAATGTAGTATGGGTGAATGAGTTAATTGATGCAACTACTCAACAATGGAATAGTACTTTGGTCGAAGCTATATTTAGCGAAGAGGAATCAAAGATAATTGAAGGTATTCAAATTTCATGCTTCGAGCAAGTTGACTGAAGGGTTTAGAGTGGGGAAAAGTCTTGAGTGTATAGTATTCGCATTGGATATCGATTGTTTTTTGGAGAGACAAATTGTCCACAACAGATCAAGGCCGTTTTTAAGAACATTTGGGCTAATTCTTGTTAAAAGAAGATTCAGATACAGGTATGGCGTCTCTCTTGTAATTATGTTCCTACTAAACAGAACCTATACAGTAAACGTGTTATCAATAATCATATGTACTCGAAGTGTGTGCATTATGTGGAGATTGGAGTTCACGTTGTTCGGGACTGTCCTCAGGCAAGTTTGGTGTGGTCACGATTGGGTTATCAATGGTCGAATCATGTTTCAGATACAAACTGCTTGGAATGGTTTGGTTGGGTGCTTGATAATAATTCCAAATCTAAGCATGCAGAAATAATAACAACAGTCTGGGCATTGTGGTTAGCGCGAAACAAAGCATATCATAGTGGGAAGCAGATGAGTGATATGGACCTCCTTCACATACGGCAACTACATGGCAACCTCCGCCAGCCTCCATGGTAAAAATTAATTTCGATGCCATATTTTTTCATGCACACAGCAAAAAAAGTGGTCAGAAGCTGTTATTAGAGATCATACAAGACTTATTTTGGGAGTATATAAAAGGAGGGTGGATCATATTACCTCAGTTTTCATGGCGGAAGCAGTGGCAGTCGTTTATACAGCGCAGTTCACGGTGGAGATGGGATTTCGAAAAGTGGTGGTGGAAGGTGACTCAAGAACAATAACCGAAAAGTTGCGTTCACAATACCCTGATTTATCCGAGGTAAACGATATAACTTGGAAGGTGCGAAATCGGACAAAATTCTTCCTTGAATGTCGTTTTAGTTTCGTTCCTAGAGAGGGAAACAAAGCAACTCACTATTTGGCAGCTGATCAGGGTACAAATGATAGAGATTATTTCTGGGTAGAGAAAGCTCCTACCTATGTGAGTCGCAAGTCGATGAAGATAGAAGATGTGTTGATCTCCATTAATCTTTTTTCGAGCAGAGTACAGAGGTGTTGAGAGCTCTATCAGATTTTCCTTGCACTGAGCGTTTCAATTTCTCAAATCTGTTTTCACAGCAATGAGGTGGAAGGCCAGAAGTTTTTTGTTTTGTTTTTTTATTTTTTGCGTTACTTTTATTTTGGTTTCAGTTTCTTGTGCTTTTTGTTTTTACTGTTTTGTGAGACAAATGGGTTGCTTTTTTTATAATTTTAATTTTATTACAAAGATGCAGTTCTGCTATATAAGATATCCCATCAATGGGATAAAGAACAACTACTTACAATAAAAAGGATGGTCAACACCCCAACGATTACAAAGATTATTTTGTATACTATCTAATCTATTTATATTCCTTTCTCTTAATTGAATACCTACAATCTCATGAATGGAACTCATAATTTCTTTCTCACTTCTTTTGTTTCCTTGGTACAATCTTTTGTTTCTTTCCTCCCATATGGAATAGGTTAAAGCTCACCAAGCAAGTTTGAGGATAGTGGTGATGAGTGACTTACCTCTCTAAGAACCACTGGCCCAGTCTAACATGCTCACACATGGTAAAGTAGGAGTGCTTAAGCCGAAGTTATTCAGAATAGCCTTCCATAAGGAAATTTCCATAGAGCACTCACTAAACAGGTGGTCCCTAGTCTTCGTAGCTTCATTACAAATTATACACGAATCGTCGGTAATGATTCTCATTCTCAGTAGCCTCTCCCTAGTTGGGAGTCTATCCAAATTGTCATCCATGTAATCATGTTTTGTTTGGGGACGTGAAGAGGAACCCATATCAATTTGTGCCATGAGACTTTATCTTCTTTTACCTGTAGTTTTTTCTAGAAGTCTTTTGTCTTCTTTGCTCATGTAGATAAAATAGGGATAGCAACTGCTATTAGTTTTAGTAGGCGTATGATACACCAGCTAGATATCTTCCACTAACAGAAAGCCTGCGTCTTTAATAACGTAGCTATGGATCCAAGCTACCCACAGTGATCCCTCTCCCGCAAGGATGTTCCTGATAAGATGTATCATGCATGCATTGTTCCATGTTTTAATATCTTTTAATCCGAGTCCTCCTTCAGATTTCGCTAAGCAGATTTTCTACTCGCTAACTCTGGCTCCAGTGGAGACCTTATCAGTACCTTTCCAGAAAAATCTAGAGCAAAGTTGTTTAATCCTTTTAATAATAGTCTAAGGTATAATTAACTGTCTATACCAAAATTTTGCAATACTGAAGAGGACAACTCTGATAAGTTCTAACCTGCCGGCGAAGCTCAAGTATTTCCCCGACCAGTGATATAGTTTTGAGTTGATCTTTTCAATAAGAACCACACAGTCCTTTTCAGTGAGTTTCCTTGTGACTAAAGGAACCACTAAGTATCTCACTGGTAAGCTGCCGTGTTTGAATCCCGTGGATTGTAAAATATGCTCGAGATTTCTAAAGTTATTCCAGCATAATAAAGTTCACATTTGGTTGCATTAAGTTTTAGAGCAGACATTTCATAGAATTGGTCCAAGACATTGATGACTCCACAAACATATTCAATATTTCCTTTGCAGAAGATAAGTAGATCATCTGCAAAAGAAATGTGAGTGAGGTCGATCTTCTTACATTTAGGATGGTATCCGAACAAGCCTTTCGTAGCAGCCATGTTAAGGATTCTAGAGAGCATATTCATTGCAAGAACAAATAAGATAGGAGAAAGAGGGTCACCTTGTCTTATTCCCCTTGCACCCTTGAAGAAGCCTATCAAGCTTCCATTGAAAGAAACGGAGTATCTTGCTTCTGTAAAGCAGGTTTCAATCCAACCAATGAAAGTATTAGGAAGTTATAAACCTTTAAGCATAGTAGAAATGAAACCCCAGTGTAAAGTGTCAAAAGCCTTTTGTAAGTCAATTTTCAAGGCACGTCTAGGAGATATAACTTTCCTTCAATATCCTCTCACCAGTTCTTGGGCAAGGAATGTGTTATCAACAATATTTCTTCCTTTTACAAAAGCTAATTGATTGAGAGAAATTATCCCTGGAAGTAGGGTAGTCAACCTTTTGACTAGGATCTTCGTAATTGTCTTGTATATGACAGAGCAACAAGATATTGGCCGAAAATCTCTAACCTTGTTGGGATTAGGAACCTTTGGAACCAAGGCAATGGTAGTAGCATTGAAAGCTAGAATGATGAAATAAGTATTTAATAGCATTAACTACGTCTTTTCCAACCACTGACCAGGATTTTTGAAAAAGTAAGGTGTGAATCCATCAGGGCCATGTGCTTTGTCGTTTCTTTGGTTGAAAATTGCTTCTTGGATCTCTTCATCAGTTACTTCATTTACAATGTTAGAAGAAACATCTATAGGCAAATTAAATTGTAACAGATCTTTCAAAAGATTAGGCTCACAGTTTTTAAAGGCCGGGATCAGCATTACCTAAAAGACTTGAGTAAAATTCAGTCACTTCAGAAGCTATTTCATCAAAGGATTCAAGCCTTCTACCTTGGTCATTGACAAGAATTCGGATAGTGTCCCTTTTGGTTTTACCTGAAATAATATAATGGAAGAATTTTTTGCATTTGTCACCCTCTTTTAGCCATTTGACTTTGGTCTTTTGTTTTTAATACATGCCCTCTACTTCTTCCAGAGACAAAAGCTCATTCTGTAACATCAACTCTTTTTCAATAGTGTGTTCTCCTATTAGAGTGGAGAGTTGAAGTTGTTCAAGCTCGCTTCTCTTTTGACGCACACGAGCGGAGATGTCACTGTAACATTCTTTGTTTATGATCTTGAGGCATGCTTTTAGACGTTTAAGCTTCTGGAAAAGAATCTTCATCGGGTTTCCTTGAATAGTTAGTTGTCTTGACTGTTGAACTTCATTTAAGAAATTTGGATGAAGTGTCCAAAAGTTGAAAATTTTGAAAGGTTTTGGTCGATTTGCTTGAGCCTCTCTATTGATCCAAACCAGAGCCATACAATGATCTGATGCTCCAGGTGAAAAGAATTCCAAAAATGAGTTATGGAAAGTGTGTACACATATTGGATTGATAAGCACCCTATCAAGCTTCTTTGCAAGGAAAGATTGGTGTTGTTTGTTGCTCCAGGTGTATGAAGGACCAAAGAAAGTGTGGTCATAAAGATGTAGATCTTGAATGAAATCTTGGATGTCCTTCATGTATGTGGTTAGTAGTGGACCCGTAAGCTCGTAGGCTGAACTTTCCTTCGAATGCAAGATAACGTTGTAGTCTCCTCGTAATATCCATGGTAATGAACCAAAATGTGTTTTCAATTTGCGTAAATGTTGCCATAGTTGTCTTCTAGTTATACCATCATTACTGGCGTAAATAGTTGTAATTATCAGTGGGTCACCCTTAAAAGAGTTGCTGATAATAATGGATTGTGTTGTAGTGTGACAAAGAGAGATGTCTAAGCCTTTTTTACAAAGAATTCAGATCCTCCCATTTGAAGCAAATTCGTAATTTGAATAGGAATTCCATTATGTAAATTTGGAATTGAAAATTTCCGTTGATTTCTCCAATTTGACACGAGTCTCGAGTAAAGAATGACGACTTTATTTTGAATAGCCCTTTGCATGACTTTTCTTTGTTTTAGAGGATTATTTAATCCTCTAATATTCTAGAAGCTAATAATCATGGAGAATGAGGGCCCATTTCACCCCATTACCACGATATGTTGGACTGTTTGCTTTGTCTATGTGAAATTCCTTTTTTGATTTGAGGTCATTAACCAAATCTGCTACACCTAGAGAAGCTGAACGAATTTTCCTACCTTTATCTTCTATTGTTGGAGGATTTTCATCCACTAGATTAAGGACATCAAATCTGTTTTTGGATCCAGTGAAAGCTACTTTCAATTTGTCCTTAGCTGGCATTCCTCTGCCACGTTTGGGAATTGAAGGATTAGCAATTATATATTCGGTTGAAACATTAGGTTCGGTGGTTGTCAGCTCTTCTTCAACTGTTGAATCGTTGAAATTTGTTGGGTGGACAGCGTAATTGGCTCCTTCCATTGATGAAGAAGAGTCCAAATTTATTTGACTACACGTTGCAATAGCAACTTTCAGTTCATTTTGCATTTGCAGTCGGTCTGTTTTTGCATTAATTTCCTTTTGCATATTTTGATTTACATCATTGACATTGGCAGCATGTGAACCCGGTTCCTGCATTAATTCAATACCTCCAACAGTTTCGGCGTGTAAGGTAGTAGAATTTTCTCCCTTTTTTCTCCAAACTTACAAAGTTTCTCGGACAGTAATAGATTGTTCAAAGCATCCTTTCTCGTTATGCCCAAAGATTTTGCATTTTCTACAACGAGGGGGTAACCAGGGCACTTCAACAGTAATTGATGTTGCTTTCTCATTGCTAAGGATAACATCCACAAACTTAGGGATCTCCTTGTTCACCCCAATTTCAACATAAATTTTTGCAAATTCAAGTCTTGATTTGGAGGCAGTAATTGAATCCATGGATAATGTAACTCCTATAGCACTTGCAATGTAACTTAAACCAACTCTTGAAAAAAGTTCTAGAGGTATGTTATATAATGAACCCAGATTAGGATTCTCGATAAATCAAAATAGAGCCTTTTTAGATTTGGTTCCCATTTTCTGAGGATCAAAGGTTTGTTCAGAATATGCCAAGGACCGTTTTCCGGAACCCAATCTCTAGCTAATTCGGAATTGAAAGAAAAAATGTAGAGGTTGTTTCCAGCTAGACTAACCTTAACATGAGCTCCTTGCAGTGTCTTTTTCCAAAGATTGTCGACAATCTTTTGCATAGAAATAAAATTCAGGCAGCTCCAAGAAATTGCCCAACCAAGGAAAGTTTGCATTCAGCAATACCGGCATCAAAGACCTCAGGAGGAGGTTGAATTGAAGGGATCCCTTCTCGCGATTTTGGGGGAAAGTACTCTAGTTGTTGCCCTGTTGAACACCCAAACAGTTTCCTCCAGTCCATTGAAGGGGTGAAAATACGCTATCAAGAAAGAAGAAAGACATGAAAGGAAATCAGAAGGGAAGTCAATTGAAATCACCGGAGAAACGACGGGAATCTCATTTTCCGTTAGGCCCGCTAACGTGCACCCAGAGAATCTCAGCCCCCAACTCGGAAGATCAACATCTTTTTATTTATTATATCAGACCTTATTTTCAAAAAAAATACATTTTAATTTTTAATCTTACGTTTTTTTAAGAAAAAATTGAGTTATTATCTTACAATTTAAATTTAAATTTTGATTTTATATTTAATTTGTATATTATTATTTAATAATAGTTTTTAAATTAATGCATGGTGATTAGATGAATGCAAAATATCTTGTCCGTCGGATATTTGATGCGTGTTGGACAGAGATGAACCTACGTTATAAATAGAAGGGGCACATGCTTAAATTATGTATCAGTTGAAAAATTATTAGAAGGACATAGTTTATCGTATCATTCGTGATTTTAGTTAATAAGATCATTTATTTTATTTTTTTAGGATGAGTATTCACTTCTTTATTATATATAAATAAAGACCGATTAGTTACTTGAAACTTACATCAAGATTAATAGATTTTATGGATTGAGAATTTGAGACTACGATAACACGATGAGTCATATTTATTTAATAATTTTTCATATTGGTTGGTCCAATGAAACAGTAAATCCGGCTAAATCGAGCCCAATTGGTTCATCACTCAATCAACCCCAATCAGGAACGGGCTTGGTGAGCCAAGCAGCAGTAACCTTGGTGAGCCCTCGGCTGATCACAACAGCAACCATAATCGTGCGATGGCCAAAGCAGCGATGAACAGTTACCGGTTTTGGACCGGCACAGAGGTAATCAATCGGATTATGGGGTTACAACAATGGTTCCGAGAAAAGAGGAAGGGAAAGAAATGGAAAAAATTGGGAAATTACAGTACTGGTCTTTCATGGTTTGGTAAAGATTTAATTTGGTCCTTCAATTTGCAATTTAAGCATTAATTAATGTAGCACAATAGCTTCTGAATGCCTCATCCGCAGTGAAGAACTTGTCACAAATGCAAGATTATACGAAACAATGGAATGCATTACTCATCTTCAACCTATAGCCGATGAGAAAACCTTCGTTTTTCGCTATCTAATACACTGACAATGTATAAAAGCTATACCCTAAACCAGATAATGACAAAACATTACATGATCTAGATGCAGAAGCAGCGATATAGATTAGAAGTTTCAGTTCACAAGACCTATAATCCGTGCAGGTTCGGAACCGATGTCTCCTAGGATAGGTGGGGCAGTGGGTGCAGAATTCAAGCAAGTACAGCAAGCACTCACGAATGCATGCAATTGAAGGCTTTGTCCACATTGAAGGAATCCCGCACCGGCAAAGTAGGCCGGCCATGTAATGCACATGAATTTTGCATTTGCTTCGGGTGCATTATAAGCCGGAAACTAAACCAGCAGGACAGAAAGCTGGTGCAATACAATGTTATAGACCTCACTATGATCGCTGCGAGAAATTCGTCCTTCGATCCAAGACAGCCATCATCAACAGGGCTTGCTCCCGAATATGCATTAAGTAAAGCTAGGGTCCATAGCACAAACTCTTCTAACGGTGAAAACCACTTACACACCATACATTTCACTTTTGCAAATAAAACACTTGTGAACAAAAAAAAGCAAAACAAAGGCAACGGTTTCAATAACATCCGTATACCTCTATCAGTGTAGGATCTCTTATGCTCACCTTTATCTTTCTATGATCCTCTAAGTGCAATTTTGTTGATGACAGGAATAAGGTTTTGGTGACTTTTGACGGTTTAATCTTTCTAGTTTAGACGAAAAGTCGTGGCCCGTAGTTCTCTAAAGCAAATAGGGCACAGCCGATACAAGGGATATGA
Source organism: Hibiscus syriacus (assembly GCF_006381635.1). Classification (NCBI taxonomy): domain Eukaryota; kingdom Viridiplantae; phylum Streptophyta; class Magnoliopsida; order Malvales; family Malvaceae; genus Hibiscus; species Hibiscus syriacus. The sequence goes on from NW_024062730.1 coordinate 967,541, forward strand.
TGAATATTGGTAGAGGCTGACAAAGAGATTCAAATAGAAAGAGAGTTCCTCAATCTTCATTCTTGCATGATAGTTTATATATCTCTTAATATTGGTATCAAACCTAAGGTGAAAATGATTATTTATAAGTTGATAGGTAGAAGAGCTGATCAACGTATTGTAAATTTAGCCATAATGGGTTTGACAGTGAAAATGTCGGATTCTAGTACTCAAATTTTCTAAGAATTTTAGAGGCCTCAACATACATAAGGATATACAACAAATTTAAAAGACAATTAGGCATTGAAAATAAGAAAATTCAAAGCCCCAAAACAGTTGAAAAACAAAATAAATGAATATATATATAATAAGGATAATTAAGTCTACAAAAGCAGAATTAGGCTACATTGCTAACATTTATATTAACAACCAATACACTACTAAGATGGAATCTTAGTTTATTGGATTACCATAACTTGAACCAACAAGCAAGCAGCCTCCGGTGGCTGCATAAACTTCAGAAGGATCGAGAACCGGAGACGACGACCCACCACTTCTTGCACCACCCCCACAACCATCACCCCCATTACCACGGCTGCCTGCACCACCACCTAAATTCAATTCAGACATATTAGGGAACACATCTCTTCCTTCAACTCCTTGGTCATAAAGAAACCCTTTGAACACACGTCCACCAATCTTAACAACTGCTTGATATGCAAACTCATCGTCACCATCCTCCACCGCTGTCACTCGAACACACTTGAATACCGCCGGCGCATGTACTTGCCCCGGGAGTGCCTCTTTGAAGCCTGCATATGCAAATATTAACTCCAGCAGCAAAATCCTAGCAAAAAACAAATATATATATACACATATATATTGAAGCTAACCTTGGTTACTTGAGCTAGTGTCGAGACTTCTAGTAGTGTTTGAAGTCGATGTATAGGAAGTAGTAGTGTTCTGCGAAGCTATGAGCCTCGGTTTCTTGGCACCGGAAGTCGACCCCGATGAGCCAGCACCGGCGATGGTGGCGGAAGCCGCCATGAGCTGCCGTTCTCTTCTCCTAGCAGCAGGCACCCACGTGCTCTTCACGTGAGTAGGGCAATCAAAACCTCGACTTTTACAACATGTTCGACATCTCCTATGGGAACAGCCTTTCTTAGATTGGTTCCCGCAATCTTGACACGTGGTCGTCGAGCTTGAACCCGAACCGCCACTTGCATCACCTCCAATCCCGCCGCCGCCACTGCTTTGTATCAGATTATTGTTGTCGGGGAACGAAGATGGTTTCTTAAGATAGTCGTGAGGGGAAGAATTTTGATTCTGCCATAGCTGCATCCCACTGAACTTGCTACGACCATTGTTATTGAACAAATCAGGGTCGTCCACATTTAGCGGAGCTAAACATGGAGCCGCTGTAAGAAGCGGGAAAACGCCAACGCCGACACCAAGAGCGGTCGAAGCATTCGGACCGCTGATTTGGTCGTTCGACATGATGGGATCTTGAGTATGGTGGTGGTGATGATGATGGTGGTGGTGATTAAACGACGCCGGGGCAACAACGACGAAATCCCGGAGACCGACCATCCCCATTTCAGGGGGAAGCCCGTAGTTGACAGAACGAGCTGAGGGTGGCCATTGAGTGTTGGTGGATCCAGGGGGAACGGCGGCGGCATTAGCATTGAAGCCAAGGGAAAGGTCATCGGGACCAGCTCGGATTGCTGCGGACGATGAAGTCGCCCAATCTGCAAAGGCTCCTCCAGAGTCCGACAGCAGTTGCCTTCTTGTGGTAGCCACAATGACGATGATAACAACAAAACTATTACATAAATAAAGATATCTCCTTCAGTAGCTAAAAACTCAATCTTCACAAACATCAAACATATATATATATATATATAAATATATATATGTGGATGTTTATATGTGTGTGGGGTCAGTCGAAATCTCTGAAACTAAAGCAGATGAAGATAGAAGAAAAGAGAAGGTTTTTAGCATATAAAGAGAGGTTGGTGCAGCTTTAGATCTCTTCTTCTTCTTTTCTTCTTTTCTTCTTTTCTTCTTTTCTTCTTTTCTTCTTGCCTTTCTGAGAGGGAGAGTTGCTTTGAGTTTTATTAGGGAAAAAGCAGATGAAGATAGAAGAAAAGTCTGTTATTTTGATACATGAAGAGTAAGAAAAAAAAAAGTAAAATTTAGCCGCAAGCTCTTACACTGCTGACCTTTTGCTGCTACGCTTCCATTTAACTTGGATAACAATAAAAAAGCCCAAACTATTTATATAGCGGCGTTTTTTCTCGAAAAATTATTGGTGACCGGTATATTTATAGATCCAACACTAATCAAATTATATTTTTTGATTTAACATTCGTAGTAGTAAAACGCGCTCTCTATCCTGCGTTATATGTTGATTTAGTGCTACGTGGGGTATAACGCGCCCCCTGTACCGCGTCATATGCTGACATGGTTTACATGTAGATATAGCGCGCCCTTGATCCGCGCTATACGCCACGTAGGGGTATAGTGATGCTCTTGCTCAGCGTTATACCTGGGTATGAATTATATTTAGCGCGGATTCTGGTCCGCGCTATACTTTTTATCTGAATAATTACATATAACGCGGTGCAGGTACCGCGCCTTATATGGTTATAAATACCCTTCACTCCCGGTTAAGTTTCTTACATCTCCTCACACCTCTCCTCTCAACTTATAAATTAATACAACAATTCCTTCAACGAGTAATAATTCTGGTAATTCCGTCACGGTCCTTCTCCTAAAATTAAATAATTACACAAATTAATTCTTAATCTAATAATCATGTATTAAATAAATCAAAAAATTATTACAAATAATTTAAATTAAATTAAAACGTTAAAATGTTACCGTATTAGCAAAGTGTAGAGATATAAGATTTCCATCCAAGCGAAGTAGATTGTCATTCATTATATATCTGCAAAAAAAATATTAGTAAAATATTAAATAAAGTAAAATGTTTAAATAAATTAAATAAAAAATATTATAAAATATACCTTAAATAAAGAGAGTTTTGAGAGAATTTGAGATAATATGGTGTGATGAAAGTAATAGAGGATGGGGTATTTATAGGGAGGATTGTGGGGTAATTAAAGGTATAGCGCGCCCCCTGTATCGCGTTATACCCCACGTGTCAGATAAACAGATATAGCACGGATCAAGGGCCGCGCTATATTCTTACGTATAAGTCATGTCAGCGTATAGCGCGGTACAGGGGCGCGTTATACCTCACGTGGTGCCAAATCAGCATATAGCGCAGAGAAGGGAGCGCGCTTTACTGTTACGGGTGTTAGATCGAAAAATATAATCTGACCGGTATTAGATCGATAAATATACCGCTCACCGATGATTTTTCTGAAAAAAACGCCTTATATAGCTTTTATATATATAAAAAATCAAATAGTCTTTTTACTTGAACTTTTATCAAAATATAATTAATAATATATTTACCAAAAAAATAATTAATAATATATAAATACATAAAAATATTTTTATAGTTATTTCAATACGAGATAGTTCCTTCCTAAACATGAATTTCATTTGACCAAAATTATTAATTCAAACTAATTTAAAACTAAACATTATCTAATTGAATCAAATAAGAAGATGTCAAATATAATTTCTTTTACCATCTATATTTTCAGTATTGCATTATGATAAGGCATTTAGGGTTTAGTATGTTCCCCCCCTCAATCGATTTTTCATTTTAGTTATATTTTTGAGTAATAATTTGAAGTAGAGTATTATTCATCTATAAAGAGACAGAAACATATTGTTTTTATTAAATTTAAAATAAATAAACGATTTTTTAAGAAAAATATCATTTTAATCATATTATTCTCAGCGTTTTAAACTTTTTCATCAAGTGGGTGAGCATGTTAAATATCATTAATCTCGAGCACCGTGTCCCGTCCTCCTCGCCGTGGTCTTTACTCTCCATCTATTTCCTCTTTTAAATTAAAAAAAAAAATCAAAACGCTTACAATATCTTAATTTCATTTGAAAATTAAAACATGCGATATCAATTTATAAGTTAATATTATTATTAAAAATTAAAAAAAAAACATATATTCAATAAAAGAAGTGAGGCAAACAATTAAAGAAAGCGGCGGTCGACGCAACTGTCTGCCTGCCATGCATTGCATTATTCCATTCCATCTCCCTTCTATTTTTTCATATTGAGGCGTGTAGGACACGCGTTGAGTGAGAGACCGGGGGGAGATTAGGAGGGTAAAAGTGGAGGTGGTGTGGTGATATTGCATCACAGCGCAGATCTACAAATACTAGTTGAAAAATGGAAACCATAGTGGGCGGCAGAGCTGCGAGCGTAGGACGTAGGCCTAGAGAGCGTAGCCGCATAGGGGCATGGTAGGGTTCACATGCCCAGCAAAATCCCATGTAACGCAAAACTACCAGTTCTATTTTGTTTTTCAAATTGTTTATGAAAAGGAAAGGAGGTGGGTAATCAAAGTCCTCGAGCCCTGTGCCACATTCATGATCATTCCCCCTCTTATATATTTCATTTTTATTTATTATAAACTAATTTTTATTATATTGTCTTTTTATATATTCTGATTACATCGTATTTGAATTTTGTGCATGTCTTGTACAGGAAGTCTGGTGATAAAATCTCAACATTTGATCCATTTATTAGGAAGGATTGAATGTATATTATTTTATAATTATTTCATAGTTTAATTAAAAAAATATTTATTTAATTTATTAGAAGTGGAAATATAAGAAATAGTGGATACAATATTGTTGTGGGAGAGGAGTAAAAAGAAACTCTTGCCGCCGATTTAGGAGCGAAGCTATAGGTGGAGAAGCCTAGAAGATTAGTAAGCAGCAGTAGGGTTTATTAGTATCATTTAAAAAGGGTTTAATGATCAAATAAGTCTTTAAACTATACTTTTTTTTATCAAATAACCGATTATATTTTTTTAACAGGATGTTTAACGTTACAAACATTAGTACTTTAAGTGTCCAGGCCATTAACAACATTAATTTTTTTAGTTAAATGACACATGTCACAACTTGATAATTTAAATTTTTTATATAAAATTTAAAAAATAAAATTATATTTTTTAAAAAACACACATAAATTTCGAAATAACACCTAAAGTTTGAAAACTTTCATTTCAACCCTTAAACCCACGCCGACTATAGCCCTTTGCCGTCGAAGAAGCTTCACCCGATCTCTCCTCCATTAACGACCAAAACTCCTATGAAATCATGATCATTTGACGACCGATCGACGACAAATCGACGATTTAAATTTCGCGAACCCTAGGATGAAAATTAGATTCCGATGGTGAATCGACAACAACTGCGGCAGCAAAGGATTACGTCGGCGGCGATGATCGTGGCCAAAGAGGAAGACAATGATGGGTTAATATTAGGATTTTTTATTTTGGGATATTTTATAATATAAGAAAAGTTAGATTTTTTTATAAATATAATAATATTTTTTAAAAATAAATTTCAAAATTTTTATGTTGTGATACATGTCACTTAACGGGAGAAACCAACGCCGTTGACGGCCCAAACACCTCAAGTGCTAACGTTTATAACGTTAGGCGCCTGAATGGACTAAAAATAATGTAAACACTTATTTGACACAAAATATATAATTTGGGCATTAATCCTTTAAAAAGGTTAATTTCTCTTTCACGTCTCTATTTTTTTTTTACTTTTAGAATTCAGTCCTATTATTTCTATTTCTAAAATTTAATTCCTCTATTTTTCAGATTTAAGTTAATTTATTGTACAATAAATTTATGATAAAATAATAATATTTCCAGAGAATGATAAATCATATTAAATTTGTACAATCTGATTCGATTATGTTTGATATTTAATTTAATTTAATTTGATTTTGTTTTGATTTGATTTTTATTTTAAAATTTAAAAGAATATACAGAATTAATTACATTATATGTCTCTAAACTATAACTTTTATTCTAAAATGATCTTCAAAATTTTAAATATTTTGAATTCATTCCTAGATTATGAATCTTATTATAAATTGATCATTGAAATTTTCAGCATTATAAATTCATCCCTAGACTATGACCCTCATTATATATTGGTCCCTAAACTTTTGTTTGTTCCCACTTTTAAATAATTTGAAGAGATACTATTGGAATGTTCAAAACTTTAAAGATTAAATTAAAATAAAAGTTAAATTTTGAGAACGAATTTCAAACGTTTAAAATTTTGAGATTAACTTAGATCGAGTCATAATTTTGATATAAAATTAGAAGGTTTAAAGATTAATTTAAAATGAGAATAATAATTTTAAAATATGTAATACAATTAATTTGAATGAGTAAGAAATTAAAAAATATTAAATAATCGAACTATTATCCACTTTAATAAAAACTAATTAAACTTAAATGATTCTATTTAAGTTAACATTAATTAATTTACCATCTGTTGGGCTTCATTGTAAAATAGAATGGTCCCCTCGCCTCCTAGACCTAGGAAGTAAGGTGCCCCTAAACCCTATGAATAAGCTTATATAATTTGCCTATGCTTTTGCAGGTGATGGTGATCGGCAAAGGGTGAAAACAATGGTCCCCTTCCTCTAAAGTAAAAACAGGGTACTTTTGGGTTAGTTTTGGGCCCTTCTTTCCCTGTTTTAAGGGATGGGTACCCTATAGACTTCATAGCCTTTTATCTACTACTTCTAGTCCTACTGTTAGTATTATATGATCCATTTGAAAATAATATCAGCTTCTATATATTTTTTTAATTGGATCCTGTCATTGTTCCCATGTCAGCAACATGTTTACAGAAATATTATTTTTTTAATAAAATAATTATTAGAATTTTAAAATTCATCTACAATGTTGAAAATTATTTTTCCTATTAAGCACGGGATAGAAAAAAATCAAATTAACATGTCACCTCAATCATTGCTAATTTTTTATTATATTTTTATTTTATCAATCAATTTTATTTTTAACTATATAATAAATCTAAATAAAATTTAAAGTCACATATGTATTCTATAATGATATATATGTATTTCGAGGGCGAAATGAAAATTCTCTGGACGCACATTAGTTGGCCTAATGGGTCTCCAGATTTTCTTCTTCGCTTCTGAACTTTTCTTCGATTTGGCTAATCACAGTCTTCTAGTTCTGTTCTTTGCTCTAATTTTATGGGTTCGAAGTCCTTGGGTTTAGTTTGCTGAAGTTGAGGGAAGAGGCTAGGAGATTGTTCCATCCCTATGCTAACTAGAATTTAATTAAAGGGAAGTGGATTTGGGACATCATTCGTGACAGCAGAGAGAAAATTAGCTGCCATAGGTTAATCTGGTTCCCTGGCCATATTCCCAAATTCTCTTTAATCTCATGGATGGTCATCCTTGATAGGATGCCTACAAAAGATAGGCTTGCTCGGTTTGGGTTGATTGTTGATAATGTATGTGGCTTGTGTGGTACTGGAGTGGAGTCTCGTGACCACCTTTTTATTGATTGTTCTTATGCTAAGGGTGTTTGGAGAGCTGTGTTGAGTGCTTGTGGTCTCTCATATGTGGCATGCACCTGGGTTGAGCATCTTCACTGGCTACTGGCTAATCTCAAGGGAAAAACCCTTAGAGTTCGTGTCCTTAAGCTTGCGTGGACTGGGTTTCGCTACCTTATTTGGGAGGAACGCAACCATAGATATCATTGAAATTTGATTCATTCGGTTGATGTAATTGTAAATAGGCTTATGGAGGCTATAAAAATCAAGCTGTACAGACATAGATATATGGATCTGAGGATGTAATTAGACACATTTACATGATTGTTTGTGATGTTTTGTAGCAGCCTCGACTGCATTCTTTTTTAATGGAATATAACTTACTTTACCATAAAAAACTATATAATAAATCTTTTGAATTATTTTGATCAAATGAAAGTTAAATTAAATATATGATAATGCAAAGTTTTTTTACGTTGGTGTAAACTATTTTTTACTAACGTGAACATTATTTATTGTTTATTTTTTTTCTACTTTATTATTTGATCACTTTAGATTTTGATAATATTATCTTTTTGTCTCTTATTACCATGTCCCTTTAGTTTTTTAAATCTATTTAAAATTTATGAAATTCAATCTAATATTTAGGGGAAAATTTTAATCTATAATCTTCATTGTTCGATAATATGAAATCATGATATATTACATGTCTTTTTCTCTCCCTTCTTTTACCATTTGAATTTAGAAGAAGATACTACAACACCCAAAAAAAACGAAACTAAAAAGTTAGATTAAAACTCGAAAAATAATAGTTTTGAGAGTATTTTCGCAAAATGAAAAGAGAGTTTTGGGACTTTTTTTTGAACTAGAAAAAATTTAAAAAATAGTGGTAGAGATAAAATTAAAAAGAAATTAAAATTTAGTCATCAAAAAAATAATAAGATCAAACTTGAGTGATGAAAAACATAATTTAATTAAGTGGATCTAATTAAAAGAATAATATATAGAGGGTTATTATTGTAATTATCTTTAAATATATAAAGTAAATTTATATTATTTTTTGAGTCGGATCAAGTCAATTTTTTTTTACCTTAAATTTAAATCTGACCTGAATGTGTTTTCTTTTTGAGTTTTGTAACAAACATATATATATATATATATATATATATATATAAAAGAATAAAATCTAATAATATAACTATAACATAATATAATAATTTAGTAATTCATATTTATTATAATAATATATTATAACTAGAGATGTTATAATATTTAAGTATTTATTATCAAATAATATATTATAACTATGACAATAAATAATATAAATTAAATATATTGGCATAATGATAAGAAATACACGTAATTTTTTACTAAATAGTTACTTTTGTCTCAATTATATTTTAGAAAATTTTGGCTCTAATGTTTCAGTTTTAAGCAAAAAGGTTTCCATTGATGGAAATCGTTGGGTAACATGAAACTTTGTCGTTCAAAATGCTCTCAAAAAAATGAAAAAAGAATTAAGTGACTATTTAATCAAACATTATGGGCCTTTTTTCCAAAAAAATAAAACATTAGGACCTAAAATATCAAAAAAAAATTAGACTAAGATGACTATTTAATTAAATATTAACTCTATTTTTAATATTATACCTAATATATTTTGACAAAAACTTATTATGAAAATATAGGCCAAAATTAACTCAAATAAATATAAACCCACTTTCAAATTTAGAGCCCAACCCCATTATTTGAATGAAACTCAGCTCAACCAACACCTCAAAGTCTCGGTTGATTTATTTATTAAAAATATATATATATATATAATTTCAAATACATAAAACACTCATGATGGATCAATATTGTCAGACAAATAATCATCTTATACTTCTCTCAAATTACATATTGCAAAAAATTAGAGGGTAAACTACATATTTAGTATATAAACTACTAGTTTTGGTTCGTTTTAATACCTAAACTTTCAATTTTTTTAAAACTTAACTTTAAATTTTGAACATGGTACTAAAACGAAACAAAAAATAAAATTTTTAACATTGGGGTATTAAAATGAAATAAAAAAAATAAACTTTAGATACGGTTTTTAAAAAAAATAAAAATTTAAGTACTAAAACGGTCTAAAACTGATAATTTAGATTATGAGTTTCCAAACTGCATTTAAGTGTTTCATGTTTGAACATAAATTGATAACATAACAAATTAAAAGAAATAAAATAAAATAAAAAATTATTTATGTGGAGACGATAATATCGATACTAGACTCAAAGAATATTGATAAAAGAGATAGCACTGACGAAAATAAAAACGATGATAATGAGATAAAGGAGATGTGGGCAATCATTGATAGCACAATATAATCATAGAAAACAAAGAACAATTTTTGAAGAAACTTAAATGTGTGATACATGCATCACGAGGCTTACATCAAAGGAAAATGGACAATGCTTACAATTGATTCACACGACCAAACCTTGGAAAAGAAGAACAAAATAGCAGTAGACTTATGACTGTTTTTTGAATGAGATCTTAATGTTATTTGGTTAACATGTCTTCTAGATTTACGACCGTCTGTCTCTTAGATTTCCAACCGTCTGTCTCTTAGATTTCCAACGGTTCTTGAATTGTATCAATATGATATAGGGAACTCAAGATACGCTCATTTTAGTAAAGATAGTACATGCAGAAGTTCTTATACGGGATTAATACGAAATTTTGTAAATATTAAGAATTTTCAATATTTTTATTGATTGTTTATAATATAATTTAATATAAGATAATACATTATCTTTTAGGATTTAGATTTATTATTTTATTAGGAATTAAGATAGAGTTAAAACAATTATCTTTAGTTTATTGTTATTAGGAATTAAGATAATATTGTTATTGTTATTATTATTTTCAAGCATGAGTCATACTACAACAAAGACTCCTTCACCCTATATAAAAGATTCTCCTTCCATCATTGTAATCATCAAGTTTTATTATTTTATTCAATACAACGAGAGTTCGTTTTTGCAAGAACTGATTGTCTTGTGCCTTCAAAGCTTCTTTTTCTTTTAGTTATTTCGAGTTCTTGAGAGAGAGATCTTCACACTTCGATTTACCTATTCATTGTGATTAGGAGGGCTCGTTAGAGCCGTATTATCGAGTTTTCCTTTTCATTGTCACTATAAGGGTTTCGATAAGACACTTATCCATCTATTTTCCATATTCTATCATCAAATCACCATTCTTGTCCATTATCACCAAAACCTAGTTTTGGCTTAAGTTATCTTTATCCTATTATATTGTTTATTTTTTTATTTTCGTTCTCTTTATTCTATCTTATTTATCATCATATTATCTATCTTGTTTAATTTTCTAGCGACCTAAAATCTACAAAACCCTAACTGTCGCACATCATCGTCTTACATCTTCCTCTTGTTTCTTTATCGAGTCTAGAGCTTTTTAGGTTTGATTCTTCAACGAGAACAATAATATTTCATTAAGGGAATGATAATAAAAAATTAAGCGTTAGTGAAAGAAAGAAATAAAGGATGATAATTAAACGAGAGTATATTATAATTCTAAAAAGGTCTGTTTGTTTGAGGGAAAACAATTCACGAAAATTGTTTTTTCCATTTTTTAATGTTTTATTCAAGTAAAAGTAATTGGTCAAAGGAAAATATTTTATGGTCAAAAGAAAATGACGCCTTATATTCGTAAAACAACTTATCGTGTGGGAAAGGGTAAGTTATTTTCTATTTTCAACTTTAAAGCTGTTAACCTGTTACTCGAAATCGTCCGATCATATACCACCACTGACATCTCACCGACGACGTTTATTAAGGCAAGCGCTCATATTCTCAGGTAACCAAAAATATTTATTACTCTTCTTGCAATTTCAATTTTTTTTGCTTCCTTGTTTCCGTTCCAGACCGATTCTTTTGCCTAGCCTCTCAACTGGGGATTTGTAAGTACTGTCTGATGATACTTTTAATATTAAATAAAATGATTGTTCTGATAAAAAAAATTAGTGCTTGAATGGTGAAATTTGTACCAATGATATGAATGAGCTTCATTAGTTATATATCTCTCAATGGTTAAAAATTAGGTTTTATGATTTTGGAATTTGGTGTTGTAATCAAATGAGGGAATTTCTAGTTATTTAAAAAAAATCAAAGTTGTTGTACAAATTAAAGATAAAATTGGATGGAAGTAGAGTTATGTAAGAGTTGATTCTTTGATAAAACTAGATAGCATGGATCATAGTTTGACATACATGGTGAATAATAGATAATTGGTTTATGTTCTTGTAGCTTTGTGTATTTGGGTCAATGAAAGACTATTGGTTGGTATAGAATGATGAACTTGAAAATCAAGTAAATACTGAAAAATGAAAGAGAAAAACCAGAATGCATGGTATTCACTTACCCTCGCTTAGGGAAGGGTACGGGACCCGAACTTGATGGGTTCTGACCCAACCTGATCAGATCGTTTTTTTTAAACGGAGTCGGATCGGCTCGGGTCGAGTCATGTTTTTAAGTTATATATCGGGTCGGGTGAAATCTTGTTTTGGTCAGGTCAGGTCGGCTCTCGGGTGGAGGATTCCTTGTTCTCGGGTCGGGTAGACAAAAAATCCGACCCAACCCGACCCATGCCCATCCCTACCCTCGCTTCATTGAAAGAATTATTATTGTTGTAACTAAATCAGTCTTTATATGCAACGTTATTATACACAAGTGAATAAATTGCTTGTAGTGGTAACTAGCATTATGTTCTATAGCTAAAGATGTATTTTTTCAATCAATTTATTCTATCTAATTATTTTTTCAATCAATTTATTCTATCTAATTAGAAATGACCATCCAGTTCAGTTGGTAAAGCACAAGGTTCTTAACTCTGTTTATATAGTAACATTTTTAAGTTTAATTTCTGGTTTAGATGACATCTCTCTCTACACGTTGTTATTGTTTCATTGTTTGGATAATATTATTTATTATCATCACTGTCTCTTAACTCTGTTCTAACGTTATATTATTTATTACCAATCAGTCGAATCAAAATTATATATATATATGATTTTGATGTTTTCATTGTTTCCTTATTTTCTACTTGATATTTAAAAAATTAACCCGATTGAGTGAAATTAAAACAAGAAAAATTATTGAAATATATGTATGTTAACTGAGAACAAATTTCGGAAATTGTTTTCAGAAAAATTAACCAAACAACGAAAAAACATTTTATACTGTAGCATCTAAATCAGGGAAAATGATTTTCAGAAAATATATTTCATTTTACGAAATTCATTTTTCGAAATATATTTTCCGTGAAACAAACGGACCCAAAGTGATAAATTATCTTACGAGTAAAAGAAAAAAATTCCTTATGTGGTTAAAAGAGTATAATTCTTCATTGGGAGTTTCACCAACTATGTATGTAAGATGTGCATGCGTCGTCAATGATTAAAAAAATTTTGAACATATATTATGTATATAATCACCTCAAATAGTTTAAAAAATTAGAAAATGACGAAAATATTTTTTAAAGACGAAAAAGTATTTGAGGTCTCTGTATTTTAAAAAAAATAATGTGGCTCTCGATTTTTTTTATATTCAATGTGGCCCTCGAACTTAGAAAAGAACTTAAAGTGACAATTTGACTAACAATTTTCATCGTTGATCGTTACGATATTAATGTGACACTTTGCAATGCTGACATGATGGTTCACGGTAGTTGGTGATGTAGCTGATGATATGGTAGATGAACTAAATTAATCTTTTTTTAAGTTTGAGGGTCAAATTGACTTTTTTTAAAAGATCAATGATTTATTTGATTTTAAAAAAAAATACAAATATTTTATATTTAAAATACTACAAATATATATTAAGCCCTTTAGTCCTTTGAATTTTATATTCAACCCTCTTAAAATTTGATTATTTCACACAAGCATTTTATTTACATCATTGTTGGTATTAATGTCATTATTTTGGAATACATAATAATGTTAGGAAGTATAATAGAGCGTATATATTTTAGAGTTAGTTACAAATTTTGATATATCTAAAGAAAATTTTGGTATTAGTATGTTATGATATTAAAAAAAGATATTTATGAATTAATATTTATGATTAAAATAATATAAATTTGATTGAATGAGAATTATTTGTAATGCGATGTAAATAATTGTTGAGAACTTATTTTATCTGTACTAGTATGAAGATTTTACTCTTACTTTTAAATGTTGTATTCTTTATTCTCATATATTTTATATTTTTTAAATTTTTTACTAACGTTTAACTTTTCTTAATGTTGTAGTAAATATTTATTAATTTTAGTATTTTTATTTAATAAATAATACTACTAATTAATTATATTTTTATATTTAACTTTTCAATATTTTATTATATTTTATATTTAAAATATTTATATATATTTAAAAAAATCAAATAAGCCTTTGAACTTAAAAAAATAAAATTTGGACTTCGAACTTGAAAAAATAATTTATTATATTTGTCACATCACCAGTCACCGTGGATCGCCACGTTAGTATCGTGGATTATTTCGTCAACACCATAAAGTATCACATCAGCATCGTAACGATCAACGACAAAAATCGTTGGTCAAAGAGTTACATTAATTTTTTTTTTCATTCGAGGGTCACATTGACTTTTTTTAGAAATGTAGCACCTCAGATACCCTTTTTCCTTTTCTTAAGTGACCTACATGAAATCAACACATACTTAGTAATTTGTCCATTTTTGGTAAATTGACCTTTTTGGCCCTTCCATTTTATTACTTTAGTCATTTTAATCCTTAATTTTTTATTGTATCTTTTAGTTATTGGATTCTTATTTTTCGTATCAAGTTAATCCAAACATAGTGAAACGATGATACTGTTCAATCCTTGTTAAAATGTTGGGGAAAACTATTTGCCCATTTATATGAATATCTATTTTTTAAAATTTCATTTATATTTTATGACATGCAGAAAAAAATAAAAATTAGTTAACGTTAATTAAATAATGTTATTATTGTCTCATTGTATATAAGTTAATTTGGTATTTAATCAAAAAAATAATTTGATATAAATATTTTCAAAAAAATAATTTGATATAAATATGAAATTTAAATGCTTGTTGGAAAAATAAAAGAGAGAAAGAAAATAGAGAAAATTCGAGAGCAAAAAGAAAAAAGAAATTAGAGAAAACTCATTTGACTGGAAATTTTACTGTTTACAGTTTAAAATCATTTTACTGTTTTCCCATTCCTTTTCCCGGCACCAAACGGAAAAACACGAGAAATAATAGAAAAATAAAAAGTAATTACTGGAAAACGGAAAAGTAAAAATGCAGACACTGTTAATTAAAGTAACATTTCCCGCGAATTAATATTAGGGTAAACTGCACAAATGGTCACTATATTTTTAGAAAGTTTACGTTTTCCCTATGAAGTTTAAAAAGTAACAAATTGGTCATTAACGTTATCGATTTATAACAAATGGGTTATTGACATTATCAATTTATAACAAACCTATCACTCGTCGTTAAGAACCGTTAATGTGCGTGATAGAATGCTGATGTGACACGTTATAACCTATTTATCACTCTTTGACTTCTAAAAAAGTTTGTTTTCTTAAAATTATAAACCACTATTTCCTTTAACCATTTCCTTCTTCTCATCCTTCTTCCTATATTCATGTGATCAATCCCATCTACAGAGGCAGTTAACAAGAAGAAGAAAATGTGGATAAAGAAAATAGGGTTTATATTGAGTTAATCGATTGACGAATATGGCCAAGAGGGGGGTGAATTGGCAATTAAAATTTTGGTGGAAGCTTTTGCAGAAAATTGAAAGTGATTGCGCAACGATTTAGAGTGGTTCGAATTTCTCAACTAAAGTCTACGTCCACTACCTTAGCTATCCACAATAAGGATTTTCCACAAATTCACTAATTTGTCTTTCTTTTGAGGACAAAGAGTAACCTTACAAATCCCTCAAGAATTATACCCCAAATTCTTGAGAACACTCTCTCCCAAAAGAACAATACAAATTTTGCAAACTTACAAGAAAATCCTCACAAGGCAAGATGTTTGCACAATTATAGAACAAAGAAAGAACACTCAAGAATAATACAATTGAGCACAATAAGTGTTCTTGAAAGCAAAAATGAATATTGAATGAAATACGCTTGAAAATGCTCAATCTTGAGGTTTGATGCTTTCTCTTTAATTCTCTCTTGATTCTTGTTTCTTGTTTTTGATCAATGGCTTCTAAGCTTGTTTAAATACTCTTTCAATTGATTCTAAACGTTGGGGATGATTAGTGGAGTCAATGGAGTTGTTTTAGTGTGAAATTAATTAATAAAACAGCTTGGAGCGTGGGGGGAATCGGTACCCCCTCATAGGGAATCGGTACCCCCTCATAGGGAATCGATTCCCTAAGTGTAAAATTCAAATATTTCGACCGTTGATAAGGGGGAATCGTTCCCTTTGGACATTCTGGAATTTTTGGCTTTGAAATGGTTCGAAATACTTTGTAAAATTGTTTCGAAATTATTTTAAGATTAAAACTTAATTTTACACTTGAGTAAGGATTAAAAATGATATTTGAAATATTTGGAGTAATATTGATATTCGAATAATTATATCGAATATACTTAGAAAATCTTTTGAAAATCTTAAAATTCATTTATCTTAATTTGTTATATCGAAATATCAAAATGTTTTCAATAATCTCCCCCTTTTTGATATAACAAAACATTTTAGTAATTTTAAGATTTTGAAATTAAGTTTTGAAAATTACTCTCCCCCTTACTCTAACACTTCTCCCCTTTAAAACACCCCTTTAAAACACTTTAACATTTCTCCCCCTTTTTGTTAAATCAAAAAGACCTTTTAAAAATTTCAAACAAGTTTTTGAAAAATAATTAGCCAATTGATTTTAACTAAATATAGTGTTAAGTTAATCGATTGACGGAATCGGCCAAGAGGGGGTGAATTGGCAATTAAAATTTTGGTGGAAGCTTTTGCAGAAAATTGAAAGTAATTGCACAGCGATTTAGAGTAGTTCGACTTTATCAACCAAAGTCTACGTCCACTACCTTAGCTATCCACACTAAGGATTTTCCAACAAATTCACTAATTTGTTCTTTCTTTTGAGGACAAAGAGTAACCTTACAGCTCCCTCAAGAATTATACCCCAAATTCTTGAGCACACTCCTTTTTAAAGAGAAATACACAAACTTGCAAACTTACAAGGAAAACCTCACAAGGTAAGATGTTTGCACAATTCTAGAACAAGAAAATAACACTCACAAATAATTACAAATGAGCACAAATGGTGTTCTTTGAAAGCAAAATGAATATTGAAAGGAAAATTGGCTTGATTTGCACAAACTTGGTGTTTGATGCTTTCTCTCTTGTTTCTCTATGTTTTGTTATTGATCAAAGGCTTCAGAACTTGTTTAAATACACCTTGAATCACTTCTGAACGTTGGGGATGATTAGTGAAGATCAAATAGCCGTTTTAGTGTGAAAACAATTAATAAAACAGCTTGGAGCGTGGGGGAATCGGTACCCCCTATGGGGAATCGATACCCCTATGGGGAATTGGTTCCCTAAGTGTAAAATTCAAATATTTCGATCGTTATACAAGGGGGGAATCGGTACCCCCTGGGGGGAATCGGTTCCCTCCGGGCATACTGGAATTCTCGGAGCCAAACCATTCAGGGGGGAATCGGTACCCCCTTGGGGGGGAATCGGTTCCCTCTGAGCAATCTGGAATTTTTGGCTTTGAAATGGTTCGAAATACTTTGTAAATTATTTTGAAATTGTTTTAAGATTAAAACTTAATTTTACACTTGAGTAAGGATTAAAAATGATTTTTGAAAGATTTGGAGTAATGTTTTGATATTCGAATAGTTATATCGAATATACTTAGAAAATCATTTGGAAAATCTTAAAATTCATTTAACTTAATTTGTTATATCGAAATATCAAAATGTTTTCAACAATCTCCCCCTTTTTGATATAACAAAACATTTTAGTAATTTTAAGATTTTGAAATCAAGTTTTGAAATGACTCCCCCTTACTTTAACACTTCTCCCATTTATCATTTAAAACACATTTAACACTTCTCCCCCTTTTTGTTAAATCAAAAAGACATTTTAAAGAATTTAAACAAGGTTTTGAAATTATTTAGCCAATTGATTATATATAGTTTAAGCTGCTAAGATCACAAGCAAGAGAAACGTTAGCCATTAGTTCCATAATCAATATTCATAATTAATGTGACATGAAAAAATTGGTCATATTGCTAAAATTATGTAAATGATGCAATAATGAATAAATCACACCAAATATATAAGTTCACATCATCCATAAATCCAAACAAATTCAAACATCCAAACAAATCCGAAGTCACAAAATCAAACAATCCAAAAAGTTGAAGCAATAATCGTTTAGATCAAAGTTTTAAAGCTAAGCACAGAATCACATATCCGGATCAGGAGGAGGAAAACGAGCTCGCATAGCGGCCATTTCGTGAGTGAGTTCATTAATACGTGCGTTGGTTGCTTCGTTGTTTGCACGCATCTCCCGAAGAATTTCTAATTGTTGAGCTCCCATTGTGGATAAATGAGACTCTATAGAAGTAAAGCGCGAATCCATGATAGCATATCAGAAATCAAATGTCTCCATAAAGGATTGAAAATATGGAGGCATTTGATGCATTTGTTGTGCTTGCTCCTCGGGCTGCTCAGGCTCATCTTCGGCTTCATCGATGTCTCGCATTAATTGCTCAAGCTCGGGATCGTCATCAGCTTCTGGTGGAGCTCGTGAAGAACTAGCTCCCGGAGTATTTGCATAAGATCGAACCCATTCACCGGTTTCCTTATCCTTTATCCATCCCGCTCTCGTTAAGGAAAGAAGATTAATTTGTTTCTTAAGGGGAAAAACGACATCTAGACCGACTCTATGCCTAGCTTTGGAAAACAGATTACTCAAAATGCAACCGTAAACTAGAGATGAACATAGTTTCTTGTTAGGAACAAGATTTACGGTTTCAACAATTTTAGCAAAAATAATTTGAGGTAGGTTTATTTTAATATTGTTTTCGAAACAATGTAACCACCAAAGATCCAAGGCTCTAAGAGTAGAATAACGATCTCCGGATGGTCGAAACCACCAAGAAATCATTAGATGAAAAAAACGTTTATGAAGGTCTAAGACACTTGCACTATCCCTTCTTTTATAACGAGATCCTAAGATTTGTTTTTCATTTGAAATACCATCGTTATCTAATCCGAATGCATTGGCTATGTAATCCGAGTCAATATATAAGAATTGTCCTAGGAGGTAGGAACGAATTCCTATGGTTTCGGTTTCAGTTTGGTTTTTAACACAAACAACATTAGAATAGAAAATACGAACAAGTTGATGGTAGACAATGGGTTTAAGATCAAAAAGTTTGTCAAATTTCCACTCTTGTAAAAGAGGAAGATATTTAAAATTAATATCTAACATAGCTTGACGAGAAGGAATACGTTCTTCTCGGATTTTGTAAGAGTCGAAATATTGATAATACCAAAAACGATGATTTCTAGGACCAGGATGATTGAAACACGAATTTTGGATAGTCAAATTAGGATCAATGGGATTAGGATTAGGAATTGGATTTTGAGGATTTGGAGGTGGATTTGGTTGACGGTGTGAGCAACTAGATGATGACCTAGCACATTTAGGATTGGACATGGTTTAGGAAATCAGAATAGAATGGATAACCTGCAATTTAGAAAACACATGTATGCAATTCAATCAATCCCAAAACTCAATTGAGTCCTCAATATTTCAAGGTTCTCTAAATATATCCTAATGGGCA
Source organism: Hibiscus syriacus (assembly GCF_006381635.1). Classification (NCBI taxonomy): domain Eukaryota; kingdom Viridiplantae; phylum Streptophyta; class Magnoliopsida; order Malvales; family Malvaceae; genus Hibiscus; species Hibiscus syriacus. Next base: position 986,901 of record NW_024062730.1, read on the forward strand.
AAGTGTTTTGAAAACTTTTTGAAAAATACGGTTTTGAGAAACAATATATGTATAGTTTTCATAACAACAACATAATTCAATCAAAACACAATAATTTGAAAATCAATTTTTTTTTTTATTTTGAAAATTTAATTTTTTTTTGTTGGAAAGTTCTTGTGTTTTTGATGAAATTAGTTGTAATATCTAGTTTCTAATTACTAAACAATCAATGCCCGATCTAAAGTTCATCCTAGAACTAATTAAAACTAGGTCTATGTTCATAAATTGATGAAATAGAAGTTTTTGAAAAATACCTTGAAGGATTTCGGATTTGAGTGAGATTAGATGAAGTTTGCACGTTTTTTATGATTCCAACAGGTTTAGAAGATGATATTTGAAGTGAATTTCGATTAAAAATGTTGATTTGAGGCAAAGATGGAGATTTGAGAGTGTAGAGGGTGATAGGCGGCAAAGAGAAAAGAAGAGGGTTTTGAGGATTTTTGAGGTTTTGCCCGTGTTATAACCAGTACCCCAGGGGGTATCGATTCCCTCATGGGGGGATCGATTCCCTCTGCACCAAAATGCTAAAATTCGATTTTAAACACCCAAAATGCTAAATTAATTTCCTCTAGTGGTATTGGCAACTCATATATTGAAAATTAATCATGTTCAAACAATTAAATTAAACTTTAAACGATATTTGAACATAAAATTATTTTTTCATCAAGAATCATAAACTCCCCCTAACTAATAGCAATGAATGCAATCAAAAATTACTATTATAAGCATTTTTCATTTATTCTTAAAAGTGCTAAAATTATTTTAAACACTAAGTGAAGATAGGTTGGTCAAACCTAATTCTCTCCTAAGTGTCCAAAATCTTTCCTTGTATAAAGGTTTTGTAAAGATATCCGCTAATTGGTGCAAAGTATCAACAAATTCTAGAACTACATCTTCCTTAGTGACATGATCTCTAATGAAGTGATGTCTTATTTCAATGTGTTTAGTTCTAGAGTGTTGGATGGGATTTTTAGTGAGACAAATAGCACTAGTATTGTCACACTTGATAGAAATGATACAAACTTCAATTCCATAATCAAAAAGTTGTTGTTTCATCCATAAAACTTATGGACAACAACTACCAGCTGAAATGTATTCAGCTTCAGTAGTAGATAATGCAACACAATTTTGTTTTTTTGAAAACCAAGAAATCAGCATATTTCCAAGAAATTGGCAAGTACCGGAGGTGTTTTTCCTATCTAATTTGCATCCTCCATAATCTGCATCAGAAAAAGCATGCAAGCTAAAGCTAGAGTCTCTAGGATACCAAAGTCCTAAACTAGGAGTGTCTTTACGGTATCTAAAGATTCGCTTAACAGCTAGTAAATGTGATTCCTTAGGGCATGATTGAAATCTAGCACATAAGCAAACACTAAACATAATGTCCGGTCTACTTGCAGTTAGATAAAGTAGAGATCCAATCATTGACCTATATAATTTAATATCTACACATTTACCTCCTTCATCTAAGTCAAGCTTTGTTGAAGAGCTCATTCGAGTGTCATGAGGTTTCCCATTTTCCAGTCCAAACTTCTTGAGTATATCTTTGACGTACTTAGCTTGATTGATGAAGATGCCATGTTTTCTTTGCTTGATTTGGAGTCCCAAGAAAAATGAGAGCTCCCCCATCATGCTCATCTCAAACTCACTTTTCATTAGCTTAGAAAATTCTTGGTAAAAAACATCATTAGTAGAACCAAATATTATATCATCAACATAAATTTGAACTACTAATAAATCTTTAACTTTATGCTTTAAAAACAATGTAGTGTCAACCTTCCCTTTTGAAAAACCTTTTTCAATTAAAAAATTTGACAATCTTTCATACCAAGCTCTAGGAGCTTGTTTTAAACCATAAAGAGCTTTTGCCAATTTAAGAACATGGTCCGGAAATTTTGAATCTTCAAAACCTGGAGGTTGTTCCACATACACTTCTTCATTTATAAAACCATTTAAAAATGCACTTTTAACATCCATTTGATATAATTTAAATTCATGAAAACATGCAAATGCTAATAACATTCTAATTGCTTTCATCCTAGCTACGGGAGCGCATGTTTCATCATAGTCTATGCCCTCTTCTTGAGTATACCCTTGAGCAACAAGTCTAGCCTTGTTTCTCACTATATTACCACTCTCATCAAGCTTATTCCTAAATACCCATCTAGTACCTACAGTAGATTTATTACTAGGCCTTTCAACTAATGTTCATACTTTACTTCTCTCAAATTGATTTAACTCTTCTTGCATAGCCATAATCCAATGTTCATCATTTAATGCTTTTTTAATATTTTTAGGCTCTATGCATGAGATAAATGCAACATAATTACAAATATTTCTAAGAGAAGATCGAGTTGTTACCCCTTTGGATGGATCACCTATAATTTCACCATCCTTGACATAGTTGTACTCTCTTGGATAAGATACTTCCCTTTCTTCAATGGTTGGATTCTCAAAAGGATCATGAGTTTCCTCATTTTTTGTTTCTTCTTTTGATGATGGTTCTCCAACGTCATGTCTAACGTCATTTGTATTTATAACACCTACATCATCATTCACACAATAATCCTTCCTCGGAAGGGGATTATCATCGAAAATAACATGTATAAACTCTTCTACAACTAAAGTTCTTTTATTAAATACTCGATAAGCTTTAGAATTTAAGGAATAACCCAGAAAAATTCCTTCATCACTTTTAGCATCAAATTTGCCAAGGTTCTCTTTACCGTTGTTTAAAACAAAACATTTACATCCAAAATGATGAAAATAGCTAATGTTAGGCTTTTTATTTTTGAAAATTTCATATGGAGTTTTCTTTAAAATTGGCGTAATCATTACTCGATTTATAACATAACAAGCGGTATTTGTGGCTTTCGCCAAAAAATATTTTGGCAAATTATTTTCACAAAGCATGGTTCTAGCCATTTCTTCTAAAGTTCGATTTTTCCTCTCAACAATTCCATTTTGTTGAGGGGTTCTAGGTGCTGAAAAAATAATGGCTAATACTGTTAGAGTTACAAAATTCAGTAAATCCAAGATTTTCAAATTCAGTTCCATGATCACTCCTAACACTAGTTATAGAGTAACCTTTTTCATTTTGGATTACTTTTGAAAACGTGATGAATTGTTCTAATGCTTCATCTTTAGTACTTAAAAATAGAACCCAAGTATATCTAGAATAGTCATCTACCAAGACAAATGCATATTGTTTTCCACCCAAGCTAGTAGTCCTAGTTGGCCCAAAAAGATCTATATGGATCAATTGTAATACTCTACTAGTTGATACGTCATTAATGGATTTAAAAGAAATTCACTTTTGTTTTCCTTTAGCACAAGCATCACAGATTTTATCATTATCAAATTTAAGCTTAGGCAACCCTCGAACTAAATTACCTTTAATTAGCCGTTGCAAAACACTCATACTAGCATGACCTAGTCTCCTACGCCATAACCAACTCTCATGTTCATCCTTAGCAACTAGGCACAAATTAGTCATATCAATAGAATCTAAATGCACCATGTATATGTTTCCTATTCTATGACCAACAAGCATAATCTGATTAGATGCAATGTCAATGACTTTACAACCATTAATATCAAACATGACATTGAATCCCTTATCACAAAATTGACTAATACTTAATAGATTATGTTTTAATCCATTCACATATAAAACATTCTTAATTTGTATGGAAGAGGTATTACCAATAGTACCAATACCTTCAATGTGACCTTTTGAATCATCACCAAAAGTCACTTCTCCTCTATTTTTGGCGTTAAGCTTAATGAACCGACTTTTATCTTCGGTCATGTGTCTTGAGCATCCACTATCAAGGTACCATGAGTTTGAATTTGTTTCCCGTGCCTTGTAGCAATGCTTCTTTTCCTACAAACAAAGATTAATTTCTAATTTTTGGTACCCAAATCCTTTTGGGTCCATATTCAGTAGTTTCCAAAATTTTAGTCCCCCTTTGGTATCCACTTGTGTAGGATATCCTTATCTTTAGTAGTAATGAGCTCTTTAGGAACCCATATACTTCTAACGATTTTTCCATTAGAGGTTGTTTCGGGACCTCTATGATTGTAGTTTTTTAAAACTTTTTCTAACAAAGTTGGATTTTGAATTTTCTCCACTTTCAAAACGTTTTGTTCCAACTTTATCAAAAGAAGCTTTAAGATCATCAATTTTCTTTTGATGATCATCATTGACCTTTGAAAGTAAATTTTGCAAATCTAAATTTTTCTTTTCAAACTCTTCTAGTTTGATTTGCAAATCTTTGATCTTACTTTCAAGATCGTTGTTGGTTTTGGATATGAGCTTATTTTCATTTTTCAATTTTGAAACATCATTTTTATATTTTAAAAACAATTTCTCATAATCCGAAGCCAACCCATTATATTCCTCTAATAGCTCATCATAGGATAAATCATCAAAATCAGATGAGTTAGAGGTTACCTTAGAATCTTCCCCGAATGCCATCAAGCACAAGTTTTCTACTTATTGTTCCTCTTCATCGGAACTTTCTTCGTCGCTCCATGTAACCACATGAGCCTTGTGCTTATTCTTTGATTGACCATTTCTCTTCAATTGTGGGCAATCATATTTGACATGCCCTGATTTTTTGCATTCATAGTAAATGATCAGGTCCTTCTCTTTTGGTTCATTTTTGAGGCCTTTATTTCGTTTGAATTTTCTTCCTCGGTAAGGTCTCATCATTTTTCTGAACCGTTTGGCAAACAATGTCATTTCCTCGTCATCGTCATCTTCATCCGAATCACGCTCATCTTTTGTGGATTTGAGAGCAACTCCAATGTTTTTCTTCTTCTCCTTCTCCTTTGGTGTCTCTTCAATCTTATCAAGGTCCACCTCATCTTCAAGCATCATTTCATGAGTGAGGAGTGACCCAATTAGCTCTTCAAGAGTTAAGGACGTTAAGTCCTTAGACTCGATGATTGCCGTCTTCTTTGATTGCCACGATTTTGGGAGGGAGTAGACTAACTTCCTCACAAGCTTTTCATTTGAAATGATCTCTCCATATGACTTGAGACCATTGACAATCGTTGAAAATCTAACCGTCATAGCTTTGATATCTTCATTTGGTTTCATCCTGAAATTTTCATAGCTATGCGTTAGAATACTAATTATAGATTTCTTTACCTCATCGGTACCTTCATGAGTGACTTGAAGTTTGTCCCATATTTCTTTGGTGGTTGTACACGATGAAACTCTTTCGTATTCATCTGGTCCAAGAGCACAAAAAATGATATGGATGGATTTGGAGTTGAGCTGGAACATTTTTGTCTCTCATTCACTCCACAATCTTGGATGAGTGAGAGGCTTGATGTATCCTTATACTACGACATTCCATGCTCCCATGTCACTTGCTTGAATGAAGTACATCATTCTATTCTTCCAATAGGCATAGTTAGCTCCATTGAAGAAATGAGGCTTGTTGACGGGCATCGAATCGAGACCAGAGTTGAAGTTTGAAGCGGAGGCCATTGATGACTTTGATTATCGATATAACTCTTCCCGAATCGACTCAAGAGGCGATTAAACCTTCAAATGAGTTAGGCTCTGATGTCGATTACTGAGTTAATCGATTGACGGAATCGGCCAAGAGGGGGTGAATTGGCAATTAAAATTTTGGTGGAAGCTTTTGCAGAAAAATTAAAGTAATTGCACAGCGATTTAGAGTGGTTCGACTTTATCAACCAAAGTCTACGTCCACTACCTTAGCTATCCACACTAAGGATTTTCCAACAAATTCACTAATTTGTTCTTTCTTTTGAGGACAAAGAGTAACCTTACAGCTCCCTCAAGAATTATACCCCAAATTCTTGAGCACACTATTTTTCAAAGAGAAATACACAAATTTGCAAACTTACAAGGAAAACCTCACAAGGTAAGATGTTTGTACAATTCTAGAACAAGAACAAAACACTCACAAATAATTACAAATGAGCACAAATGGTGTTCTTTCAAAGCAAAATGAATATTGAAAGAAAAATTGGCTTGATTTGCACAAACTTGGTGTTTGATGCTTTCTCTCTTGTTTCTCTATGATTTCTTATTGATAAAAGGCTTCAGAACTTGTTTAAATACATATTGAATTACTTCTGAACATTGGGGATGATTAGTGAAGATCATATAGCCGTTTTAGTGTGAAAACAATTAATAAAACAGCTTGGAGCGTGGGGGGAATCGGTACCCCCTATGGGGAATCGGTTCCCTAAGTATAAAATTCAAATATTTTGACCGTTATACAAGGGGGGAATCGGTTCCCTCCGAGCATACTGGAATTCTCGGAGCCAAACCATTCAGGGGGAATCGGTTCCCTCTGAGCAATCTGGAATTTTTGGCTTTGAAATGGTTCGAAATACTTTGTAAAATTATTTTGAAATTGTTTTAAGATTAAAACTTAATTTTACACTTGAGTAAGGATTAAAAATGATTTTTGAAAGATTTGGAGTAATGTTTTGATATTCGAATAGTTATATCAAATATACTTAGAAAATCATTTGGAAAATCTTAAAATTCATTTAACTTAATTTGTTATATCGAAATATCAAAATGTTTTCAACATATAGCATAAGCTGCTAAGAGCACAATCAAGAGAAACGTTAGTCCATTAATTTCATAATCAATATTCATAAACAATGTGACATGGAAAACTTGGTCATATATCTAACATGATGTAAATGATGCAATAATGAATAAATTTAACGAAACCAAATATATAGAAATATAAGTTCAAACATCCATAATCCATCAAATAAGTTCAAATATCCAACAACCAAAGTAAAAAAAACAATCCAAATTCATTCAAAATGTTGAAACAATAAACTCCATGTTCTATTTCAAAGTACTAAAGCAAGATAAATAATCAAGCATCCGTAGGAGGGTCGAGAGAAGGAAAATGAGCTTACATAGTGTCCATCTCATGTGAGAGTGCATTAATGCGTTCATTCATAGAAGCGTTGTTCGCGCGCATCTTCCGGAGAATTTCTAATTGTCGAGCTCCCATTGTGGATAAATGAGACTCTACGAAAGTGAAGCAAGAATCCATGGATGCATATCGGAAATCGATTGTCTCCATAAAAGATTGAAAGTATGGAGGCATTTGATCCTCTGGTCATGCTTGTTCCTCTGGTTGTGCTTGTTCCTCATGCAGTTCTTGCTCATTGTCGGAGTTATCGGCTTCCGGAGGTTGTTCACCGGTGCAAACCCAAAGACCAGTTTCTTCATTGATCTTCCATCCTGATTTAGTTAAAGAAAATAGGTTGATTTGGTTTTTGAGGGAAATGAAGCATCAATACCAACTCTAAGCCCAACCTTTTTAAATAGATTACTAAGAATACAACCGTAAACTAAAGATGAACATAATTTCTTATTTGGAACAAGATTTACGGTTTCGACAAGTTCAACAAAAATAATATGTGGAAGGTTGATTTTGAGATTATTTTGGACACAATGTAGCCAAAATAGATCTAAGGCTCGAAGAGTAGAGTAATGGCCTCCGGATGGTCGAAACCATCAAGAGATCATAAGGTGAAGAAAATGGTCGTGAAGATTTAAAACACTTGCACTATCCCTTTGTTTATACTGAGATTCTACTGTTAGTTTTTCATTTTCTAACCCGTCATTATCTAATCCTAATGCGGTGACAATGTATTTCGAGTCAAGATGGAAGAATCGTCCTAGAAGATAGGAACGGATTCCTATGGTTGCGGTTTTCTCTCGGTTTTGAATACAAACGACATTAGAGTAGAAGATACGAACGAGTTGGTGGTAAACTATAGGTTCAAGCTCGAAGAGTTTATCAAATTTCCACTATTTAAGGGTAGGAAGATGTCAAAAATTTATGTCTAACATTGCTTGAAGAAATGTGATTCTTTATTCTCGAATTTTATAAGACTCAAAGTATTGACAAAACCTAAAATAGAGATTTTGTCGATGACCGGGTTCATTAAAACAAGAATTGCGAATGGTCATGTTTGGATCATCGGGATTAGGATTAGGAATTTGTTGGATAGGTGGAGGATTTGGAGGTGAGTTTGGAGGTAGGCTAGAACTACTAGACGAAGGTCTAGAACGTTTGTGAGACATGATTTAAGGTAATCGGAATGGAAAGAATAACCTACAATTTTAAAACACATGTATGCAATATAATCAATCCCAAAACTCAATTGAGTCCTCAATATATCAAGGTTCTCTAAACCAATCCTAAGGGGTAAGGTTTTGAAAACTATGTTTGAAAAACAAGTTTTGAAAAATTAATATGTGTAGTTTTCATAGTAACAACATAACTAAATCAAAACACAACAATTTGAAAAATAATTTTTTTTAATTCGAAAATTTCAAAATTTTTGAAAATTCTTGTGTTTTTGATGAGATTAGTTGTAGATTATAGTTCTAAGCCAAAATATATGTAATGTCCGATCACTATTTCAACCTAGAACTGATTAAAACTAGTTCTAAAATCAAAAATTGATAAAATAGAAGTTTTAGAAAAATACCTTGAAGAATTTCAGATTAGAGTGAAATTGGATGAAGTTTGCATGATTTTGATGATTCCAACAGGTTTATGAGATGATATTTGAAGTAATTCGATTAAAAATCGATGTTTTGAAGCAAAATGGAGATTTGGGAGATAGAGAGAGTGAATGGCGGCAAGAAGGAGAAGAGAGGGTTTGAGGAAATAGGGTGTTCTACCCGTGATATAACCAAAACCCCCAGGGGGAATCGATTCCCCTTCAAGGGGGTATCGATTCCCTCTGCACCAAAAATGCTAAAATTTGATTTTAATCACTCAAAATGCTAAAATAATTTGTTCTAGTGGTATTGGCAACTCATATTACGAAAAATTAACTATTTTCAATCAATCAAATCTATCATTAAAATTTATTTGAACATATAATCAATTTTTCACAAAGAATCATAAACTCCCCCTAACTAATAGCAAAGAATGCAATCAAAAGTGTTATTATAAGCATTTTTCATTTATTCTTAAAAGTGCTAAAAATTATTTTAAACACTAAGTGAAGATAAGTCAGTTACCTAATTCTCTCCTAAGTGTCTAAAATCTTTATTTGTCTAAAGGTTTTGTAAAGATATCCGCTAATTGATGCAAAGTATCAACAAATTCTAGAACTACATATTCTTTAGCGACATGGTCTCTAATGAAGTGATGTCTTATTTTAATGTGCTTAGTTCTAGAGTGTTGGATGGGATTTTTAGTAAGACAAATAACACTAGTATTGTCACACTTGATAGGAATGGTACCTACTTCAATTCTATAATCAAAAAGTTATTGTTTCATCCATAAAACTTGTGCACAATAACTACCGGCTGAAATGTATTCCACTTCAGTGGTAGATAATGCAACACAATTTTGTTTCTTTGTAAACCAAGAAATCAACATATTTCTAAGGAATTGGCAAGCACCGGAGGTGCTTTTCCTATATAATTTGCATCCTCCATAATCTGCATTAGAAAAGGCATGCAAGCTAAAGCTAGAGTCTCTAGGATACCAAAGTCCTAAACTATGAGTGTCTTTAAGGTATCTAAAGACTCTCTTAACAGCTAGTAAATGTGATTCCTTAGGGCATGATTGAAATCTAGCACATAAGCAAACACTAAACATAATGTCCGGTCTACTTGCTGTTAGATAAAGCAAAGAACCAATCATTGACCTATATAATTTAACATCTACACATTTACCTCCTTCATCTATGTCAAGCTTTGTTGATGAGCTCATTGGGGTATCATGAGGTTTCCCATTTTCCAGTCCAAACTTCTTGAGCATATCTTTGATGTACTTAGCTTGATTGATGAAGATGCCATCTTTTCTTTGCTTGATTTGGAGTCCCAAGAAAAATGAGAGCTTCCCCATCATGCTCATCTCAAATTCACTTTGCATTAGCTTGGAAAATTCTTGGTAAAAAACATCATTAGTATAACCAAATATTATATCATCAACATAAATTTGAACTACTAATAAATCTTTCCCTTTATGCTTTAAAAACAATGTAGTGTCAACCTTCCCTTTTGAAAAACCTTTTTCAATTAAAAAGTTTGACAATCTTTTATACCAAGCTCTAGGAGCTTGTTTTAAACCATAAAGCGCTTTTGTCAATTTAAGAACATGATTTGGAAATTTTGAATATTCAAAACCTGGAGGTTGTTCCACATACACTTCTTCTTTTATAAAACCATTTAAAAATCACTTTTAACATCCATTTGATATAATTTAAATTCATGAAAACATGCAAATGCTAATAACATTCTAATTGCTTCCATCCTAGCTATGGGAGCGTATGTTTCATCATAGTCTATGCCTTCTTCTTGAGTATAGCCTTGAGCAAAAAGTCTATCCTTGTTTCTCACTATATTACCACTTTCATCAAGCTTATTCCTAAATACTCATCTAGTACCTACAGTAGATTTATTACTAGGTTTTTCAACTAATGTCCATACTTTCCTTCTCTCAAATTAATTTAACTCTTCTTGCATAGCCATAATCCAATGTTCATCATTTAATGCTTATTTAATATTCTTAGGCTCTATGCGTGAGATAAATGCAACATAATTACAAATATTTCTAAGAAAAGATCGAGTTGTTACCCCTTTGGATGGATCACCTATAATCTCACCATCCTTGACATAGTTGTACTCTCTTGGATAAGATACTTCCTATTCTTCAATGGTTGGATTCTCGAGAGGATCATGAATTTCCTCATCTTTCGTTTCTTTATTTGATGATGGTTCTCCAACGTCATGTCTAACGTCATTTGTATTTATAATACCTACATCATCATTCACACAAGAATCCTTCCTTGGAATGAGATTATCATCGAAAATAACATGTATATACTCTTTTACAACTAAAGTGCTTTTATTAAATACTCGATAAGCTTTAGAATTTAAGGAATAACCCAGAAAAAATCCTTCATCACTTTTAGCATCAAATTTGCCAAGATTGTCTTTACCGTTATTTAAAACAAAACATTTACATCCAAAAGGATGAAAATAGCTAATGTTAGGCTTTTTATTTTTAAAAAGTTAATATGGAGTTTTCTTCAAAATAGGCATAATCATTGCTCGATTAATAACATAACAAGTGGTATTTGTGGATTCCGCCCAAAAATATTTTGGCAAATTGTTTTCACAAAGCATGGTTCTAGTCATTTCTTCTAAAGTTCGATTTTTCCTCTCAACAACTCCATTTTATTGAGGGGTTCTTGGTGCTGAAAAATTATGGCTAATACCATTAGAATTACAAAATTCAGTAAATCCAAGATTTTCAAATTCAGTTCCATGATCACTCCTAACACTAGTTATAGAGTAACCTTTTTCGTTTTGGATTACTTTTGAAAACGTCATGAATTGTTCTAATGCTTCATCTTTAGCACTTAAGAATAGAACCCAAGTATATCTAGAATAGTCATCTACCAAGACAAATGCATATTGTTTTCCACCCAAGCTAGTAGTTCTAGATGGCCCAAAAAGATCTAAATGAATCAATTGTAATACTCTACTAGTAGATACATCATTAATGGATTTAAAAGAAATTCGCTTTTGTTTTCCTTTAGCACAAGCATCACAAACTTTATCATTATCAAATTTTAGCTTAGGCAGCCCTCGAACCAAATCTCCTTAAACTAACTGTTGCAAAACACTCATACTAGCATGTCCTAGTCTCCTATGCCATAACCAACTATTATGCTCATCCTTAGCAACTAGGCATAAATTAGTCATTTATATAGAGTCTAAATGCACCATGTATATGTTTCCTATTCTATGACCAACAAGCATAATCCAATTGGATGCAACGTCAATAACTTTACAACCATTAGTTTCAAACATGACATTGAATCCTTTATCACAAAATTGACTAATGCTCAAAAGATTATGCTTTAATCCATTCACATATAAAACATTTCTTATTTGTATGGAAGAGGTATTACCTATTGTACCTATACCTTCAATGTGACCTTTTGAATTATCACCAAAAGTCAATCATCCTCCATTTTTAGCGTTAAGCTCTATGAACTGGCTTTTGTCTCCGATCATGTATCTTGAGCATCCACTATCAAGGTACCATGATTTTGAATTTATTTCCAGTGCCTTGTAGCAATGCTCATTTTCCTACAAACATAGATTAATTTTTGATTTTTGGTACCCGAATTCTTTTGGGTCCATATTAATTAGTTTCCAAAATCCTAGTCCCCTTAGGTATCCATTTGTGTAGGATATCCTTATCTTTAGTAGTAATGAGTCATTTAGGAACCATATACTTCTAACGATTTTTCTATTAGAGGTTCTTTAGGGACCTCTATGATTGTAGATTTTAAAACTTTTTCTAACAAAGTTGGATTTTGAATTTTCTCCACTTTCAAAACGTTTTGTTCCAACTTTATCAAAAGAAGCTTTAAGTGCATCAATTTTCTTTTGATGATCATCATTGACCTTTGAAAGTAAATTTTGCAAATCTGAAATTTTATTTTCAAACTCTTCTAGTTTGATTTGCAAATTACTGATTTTACTTTCAAGATCATTGTTGGTCTTGGTTATGAGATTCTTTTCATTTTTCAATTTCGAAATATCATTTTTATATTTTAAAAACAATTTCTCATAATCTGAAGCCAACCCATTATATTCCTCTAATAACTCATCATAAGATAAATCATCTAAATCAAATGAGTTAGAGGTTACCTTAGAATCTTCCCGAATGTCATCAAGCACAAGTTTGCTACTTCTTGTTCCTCTTCATCGGAACCTTCTTCATCGCTCTATGTAGCCACGTGAGCCTTGTGCTTAATCTTCGATTGACCCTTCTTCTTCAATTGTGGGCAATCATATTTGACATGCCCCGGTTTTTTGCATTCATAGTAAATGATCGGGTCATTCTCTTTTGGTTCATTTTTGAAGCCTTCATTTCGTTTGAATTTTCTTCCTCGGTTAGGCCTCATCATTTTTCTGAACTGTTTGGCAAACAATGCCATTTCCTCGTCATCGCCATCTTCATCCGAATCACTCTAATTTTTTATTGATTTGAGAGAAACTCCCACGTTCTTCTTCTTATTCTCCGTCTCCTTCTTTGGCTCGTATCTTTTCTCAAGGTCTTCCTCTTCTTTAAGCATCATTTCATGAGTGAGGAGAGAGCCAATAAGTTCATCGAGGGTCAAGGATTTTAAGTTCTTACCCTCGATGATCGTCGTCTTCTTTGATTGCCAAGCTTTTGGAAGAGAGTATACTAACTTCCTTACAAGCTTGTCATTTGGAATGATTTCTCCATATGATTTGAGACTATTGACAATCGTGGAGAATCTATCCGTCATAGCTTTGACATCTTCATCCGGTTTCATCCTGAAATTTTCATAGCTATGAGTTAGAAGACTAATTTTAGATTATTTTACCTCGTTTGTGCATTCATGAGTGACTTGTAATTTGTCTCATATCTCCTTGGCGGTTGTGCAAGATGAAACTCTCTCGTATTAATCCGGTCCAAGAGCGCAAAAGATAATATGGATAGCTTTGGAGTTGAGCTGGAACATTCTTGTCTCTCCTTGACTCCACAATCTCGGGTGAGTAGAGGGTTTGATGTATCAATCTTCTATGATATTCTATGCTCCCATGTCACTTGCTTGAATGAAATACATCATCATATTCTTCCAATAAGCATAATTAGCTCCATTAAAGAAAGGAGGCTTGTTGACGGGCAATGAATCAAGACCGAAGTCGGAGTTTGAAGTGCCGGCCATTGATGACTTGAATATCGATATAACTCTTCCGAATCAACTCAAGAGGCGATTAAATCTTCAAATGAGTGAGGCTCTGATACCAATTGTTGAGTTAATCGATTGACGAATATGGCCAAGAGAGGGGTGAATGGCAATTAAAATTTTGGTAGAAGCTTTTGCAGAAAATTGAAAGTGATTGTGCAACGATTTAGAGTGGTCCGACTTTCTCAACCAAAGTCTACGTCCACTACCTTAGCTATCCACACTAAGGATTTTCCACAAATTCACTAATTTGTCTTTCTTTTGAGGATAAAGAGTAACCTTACAAATCCCTTAAGAATTATACCCCAAATTCTTGAGACCACTCTCTCCCAAAGAGAAAATATCAATTTTGCAAACTTACAAGAAAATCTTCACAAGGCAAAATGTTTGCACAATTCTAGAACAAAGAAAGAACACTCAAGAATAATAATAATCCAATTAAGCACAATAAGTGTTATTGAAAGCAAAAATGAATATTGAATGAAATAGGCTTGAAAATGCTCAAACTTGAGGTTTGATGCTTTCTCTTTGATTCTCTCTTGATTCTTGTTGATTGTTGTTTCTTGTTTTTATCAATGGATTCTAAGCTTGTTTAAATACTCCTTCAATTGATTTGAACGTTGGGGATGATTAGTGGAGTCAATAGAGCCGTTTTAGTGTGAAATCAATTAATAAAACAACTTGGAGCGTGGGGGAATCGGTACCCCCTCATAGGGAATCGATTCTCTAAGTGTAAAATTCAAATATTTCGACTGTTGATCAGGGGGAATCGGTTCCCTCCGAGCATTATGTTTTTCTCGGAGCCAAACCATTCAAAGAGAATCGGTTCCCTCTGGACATTCTGAATTTTTTGGCTTTGAAACGGTTCGAAATACTTTGTAAAATTATTTCGAAAATTATTTTAAGATTAAAACTTAATTTTACACTTGAGTAAGGATTAAAAATGACATTTGAAAGATTTGGAGTAACATTTTGATATTCGAATAATTATATCGAATATACTTAGAAAATCTTTTGGAAAATCTTAAAATTCATTTATCTTAATTTGTTATATCGAAATATCAAAATATTTTCAACAGTTTATCATTTCAATTTTTTCAAAGTCAAAGAGTGATCAATAAGTTATAATGTGCCACATCAGCATTTTTTCACGTATATTAATGATTTTTAATGGTGAGTGACCGATTTGTTATAAATCGATAAAATCAATGACCGATGTATTACTTTCAAAACTTCAGTAGGAAAAACAAATATTTACTCAAACTTTAGTGAACATTTGTGTAGCTTTACCCCTAAAGTAATATTTTTTGCTGGTATTTATATTTTAGCAATTAGTATTATCCCCGCTGTTATTTTCTTTCACTTTTCTTTTCCTTTTTTTCTTTCTCTACTCCACAACTCGTAATCAGATCGTATTTTTACATTTCCCCCGACTCTTTCTCGTTTTGTATTCCTTTCCACTTTCCTCTCAGTTTTACTCTCCTTCCAAACACTTCTCTGCGTACATTTCCCCCCTTCATTCTCAATCGATTCTTTTTCTCTCACCCCACTTTTTTTTCTTGACCACTTCAACTGCTAAAAAGTTTATTCTGTCCGCATTTGCTTTGAATTACTGCATTGAAATTCCAAAAGAGATGTAAAAGAGTGAAGATTGGGGTTAGTGAAATTTTCTTCATGGTAGAATCCCGAATTTTTGGAGATTGGGTGGATTTTGAGAGGTTGAAGTAAGGGCTCAGCTGTGGAGAGGTGCTAAAAGTGAAGGGTTATTTGGATGGAAGGGTATGGTTTCGAAAATGGATGAGTTTATTTTGAACATTTCTTAAGGGAGTTCTTTTTTTTACTTCTTTGGATCTTTGACTCTTTTGAGGGGTTTAGGTGGTCAACTTGGTTTGGTTTAGTAAGTGTAATTTCGTTTATGTCAAGAACGGACAGGATGTCTTCCGATCTTAGCAGAACCGGCCCCGTCGAAAGAGACATCGATCAGGTTCTTTTACCCCCTTTTAGTTTCTGATTTACCTTGTACATCAATAACTGAATTTGATTTTGCTTTTTGTTGGACTGATTTTTTTTTTAGTTTTTTTCTCTCTTGCTGATTCGATGCCTTCAACTTGAGGACGTCTTTAGTAGTAATTGAGATGTTTAATAGTTTTCCAGTGATGTGTATGGGTAAATTATGCTTAGCTGTGGGATCGAGTAGAGAAACATATTCTTGTCGTAGCTTGTCGATGGTGAAGCCCCTTTAATAATTCTGAGCTTATTTTAACTGTAAGTTGTTTTTGCAAACCTTCTAGCGTTCCACTTTAGTAGTACTAGTGAAGGGGGGAAATCAGGTGATTTTGTTATTGCGATGATTGAATATTATTAGAATTTGCCATTCGAATCACCATGAAACTAACTAAAACCAGTCATTTGTCAAATGAATGGAATACCAAGCACTGTATGTTCTAGGACTGATGAAATTTGTTGGCATTTTATTATGCTGCTAGTGCTACTTTATTTTCTGAACTCAAATCAAATTGAGTGATGATACTTCTCTGCTGGTTATTTTTTTCTGTTTCACCATCAATGATCATTTCGTATTGTGAATATTGTTCTGAGGTTGCATTTAGGATATGCTAATAGCTTATGGCATTTTCTTGTTTTTGTCTGCCATGAGTAATATAATACTTCTGCAGATTACTTCTTATTGGGTGGTTGAAATTTAAGTACTAAGTCGATGCTACACAAATTGAAAACTAGCAATAGATAAATAAATGGAACATATATAATTTCCATGTCACATCTATAGACACAAACCCTCCTTCGTGAGAATCTTTTATTTGTCTCTGGATCCTTGGAGATCCTGATCTAAGCTCTCTGAAGTGTAGGCTGGAGGTAATTCTAATGTATATATCTCTTTTTCCAGTTGAGATGGATAAATACATTGCTTAGATGTTGAGTATTGCTTGATTGAGTATTAATGTGGTGTTACTTCAGTCAAGGTGGGAGTTAATCTGAATTTTGTGTTGGTCAAAGGGGATTTTCCTTTCACTTTCCCAAAATTAATTTTCTTAGTGGACCTAATATTCATTTATTGTTGTATTTTACTATTTCAGCCTTCTCTTTCTGAATTTCAAAAAACCTTTTCCCCCATATATTATAAAGAGTATTTTCTTTTCTTGAATAATATAATGATGCTGTGGATATTTTCCTTAATTTGTCATTCTGCCACATGTAAATTCATCTTGGAGGTATAATCATGTCAAGTGTGCAAAATATGCCGAAGTTAGCTTATTGGATACTCTTTACAACAGGCCATTACTGCTCTGAAGAAAGGGGCATACCTGCTGAAATATGGAAGAAGAGGAAAACCAAAATTTTGTCCCTTCCGCCTTTCAAATGTAAGTTTTGGCTCATTTTCCAGTCACATGCTTGAAACTTTAATATGATTCTTTAAAACGTGTATCTGTTCTGGAGCATAATCTTCATTGTTTTCAATCAGCCTCTATTGCAGATGCAAGTAATGTTTTACACATGCTGTTCAAGCCATGAACAATCATGTGAAAAGTAAATTTTAGCCATTGTATGTAATGAAATATGGAATGACAAGTATTCTATAGAGGATAATCAGGTTCAAAGATGCTGATAATTCGTCTATTCATAGTGCTAATCTGGATAGTTCAAGTTATTTTTATTTGAATACCAATAATTCTTATTTTGCATGATCATCCTTTACTTTAGAACTATTTGGTGCTATTTGTTTGTCTTTTGCAACTCATGCTCAAGTACCTCTATCAGATAGAGGAAATTCAGGTTGAAAACTGCTGGTAAGAAGACTAATTCTTATTTCTGGTTGCCGACTTGGGATACAAATTATCTGTACTTGCACAGGAATTAACCTATACTGCATGATAGCACATCGTATTTGAATATAACAATGTTCTTCTACCCCTTTAATGTCATAATTCTTGCTCAAATGGGCTCGGTAAGACCACAGTCCACTTGCCTTCAGTACAAGTCATCACTTGATTTATTGCACAATAGTACTGGTTCATTCTTTACCCTTGTTTTTAAAATAATAAAATAAAATCGACGCTTACACAGGCCACCACTTGTATGTGGAAATCTATGGCACCATGTATCTTGTCAATATACCCTTTTTGTTTAAAACTTGGTCTACAAATGCATGAAATAGCATATGTGGATTGCAAAAGCCTGAGATGAAAGCTTGGATTTTAAACGCTTGTTTCAATTTATCAGTTTTCTTGTGCTTGAAGCCTAATTCTTGATTGTAATTCTCCTTTCAGGATGAGTCTGTTTTAATATGGTTCTCGGGGAAAGAGGAGAAACATCTTAAACTAAGTCACTTGTCCAGAATCATATCTGGGCAGCGCACTGTAAGTGGTTTTCTGTAGTGATGGTTTGTTTTCTGTGGCTACTTTTCCATGAGATTGACAATACTTATAGAGTTAGTTACATGCGTGATTAAGATTTAAAAGAGAAGTCTGTTTTTTGCTGGTTTTTTTTAATCATTTTCCTTTTCTCTTCTATGCCTCTATGATTCATATTTTATACATTGACATTTATTTTCATATGGAAACTTGGTTAGAAATTATGTAAACTTTACCCCAAACTGATGTAGAATTTATCACAATTGCATGAAATAGTGGGTAATGAGTTGTTGTAGGTCTATTTTGTGTATATTATTTTTATTATGGTGGCTCCTAAATATTCTTTTGTGGTAGTCTTTTCTTCAGGACACTGTCATTGTATCATCACAACTTTTTTTTTCCATCTAGTACTGATTAAGAATGGTCTATTTGATCTCCCAGCCTATCTTTCAAAGATATCCTCGGCCCGAGAAAGAGTATCAGTCTTTTTCACTTATATATAATGAGAGATCTCTAGATTTGGTAAGAATATGCCTCTTTGTAAGCGTGACTTCTTGTCTATCTGATTGCACCTCTTTTCTTGTGCCATATCCAAACAGCTAAAAGTATTTATATTGTTATCATATATTAGATCTGCAAGGATAAAGATGAAGCTGAAGTCTGGTTTAGTGGTTTTATCTTTCAAGATATCCTCGGCCCGAGAAAGAGTATCAGTCTTTTTCACTTATATATAATGAGAGATCTCTAGATTTGGTAAGAATATGCCTCTTTGTAAGCGTGACTTCTTGTCTATCTGATTGCACCTCTTTTCTTGTGCCATATCCAAACAGCTAAAAGTATTTATATTGTTATCATATATTAGATCTGCAAGGATAAAGATGAAGCTGAAGTCTGGTTTAGTGGTTTAAAAACATTAATCTCTCGTTGCCACCAAAGAAAATGGAGGACAGAATCAAGAAGTGATGGCATTCCTTCTGAAGCAAGTAGTCCAAGAACATACACAAGAAGAAGTTCACCTTTGAATTCTCCATTGGCAGTAATAATAGTTTGCAGAAGGTATTGCTTCAACCCCCCCCCCCCTCTTCCTGCAGGATCTGCTTTAACACTGCAATATAGTGATTTTAAGATGCTTTTTCTGCTTAAATTCAGGATGGTAGGGATCACCTTGGCATCCATAGTCCGTATGAAAGTCCTCCAAAGAATGGTCTGGATAAGGCATTTTCAGATGTCTTATATGCAGTTCCTCCAAAAGGCTTCTTTCACCCAGATTCTGCTAGTGGTTCAGTTCATTCTTTGTCTTCCGCTGGATCAGACAGTGTACACGGTCACATGAAGACTATGACAATGGATGCTTTTAGGGTTAGTCTTTCAAGTGCCGTTAGTTCATCAAGTCAAGGGTCTGGTCATGATGATGGTGATGCCTTAGGTGATGTTTTCATTTGGGGTGAAGGCACTGGGGATGGTGTTTTGGGTGGTGGACTTCATAAAATTGACAGTTCTGCTATTATAATGGATTCATTATTGCCCAAGGCTTTAGAATCTGCAGTTGTTCTTGATGTCCAGAATATTGCCTGTGGTGGTCGACATGCTGCCCTGGTAACCAAGCAAGGGGAAGTTTTCTCATGGGGAGAGGAATCTGGAGGTCGGCTTGGGCATGGTGTAGACTCTGATGTTTTGCATCCTAAGCTCATTGATGCCCTTAGTAATACTAACATTGAGCTTGTAGCATGTGGTGAGCACCATACTCTCGCTGTAACACTTTCTGGTGATTTGTACACATGGGGTGATGGTACATGTAATTTTGGTCTTCTTGGTCATGGAAATGAAGTAAGTCATTGGGTGCCAAAACGACTGAATGGACCCTTGGAGGGCATACATGTCTCATCAGTCTCTTGTGGCCCCTGGCATACAGCTGTAGTCACCTCTGCTGGTCAGTTGTTTACCTTTGGTGATGGAACATTTGGTGTTTTGGGTCATGGAGATCAGAATAGTGTGCCAATTCCAAGGGAAGTGGAATCCCTAAAGGGGCTCCGCACTGTGCGAGCAGCTTGTGGAGTGTGGCATACTGCTGCCATTGTTGAAGTCATGGTTGGAAATTCGAGTTCTAGCAACTGTTCCTCAGGGAAGCTATTTACATGGGGAGATGGTGATAAAGGTCGTCTTGGGCATGGTGATAAGGAATCAAAACTTGTTCCTACTTGTGTTGCTGCTCTTGTTGAACCAAACTTTTGTCAAGTTGCTTGTGGACATAGTCTGACAATTGCCCTTGCAAGATCAGGGGATGTCTACACCCATGGGAAGCACTGTTTATGGGCAACTGGGAAATCCTAAGGCTGATGAAAAGTTTCCTATCCGTGTTGAAGGAAAGCTTTCTAAGAGTTTCGTTGAGGAGATTTCTTGTGGTGCTTATCATGTTGCTGCTTTGACTTCCAGAACTGAAGTCTATACATGGGGGAAGGGAACAAATGGTCGATTAGGTCACGGGGATGTTGATGATAGAAACACCCCTACTTTGTTAGAAGCACTGAAAGACAAGCAAGTTAAAAGTATCGTTTGTGGAACTAACTTCACTGCAGCAATCTGTCTCCATAAATGTGTTTCGGGCGTTGATCAGTCCATGTGTTCTGGTTGTCGTCTCCCCTTTAATTTCAAACGAAAACGTCACAATTGTTACAACTGTGGACTGGCCTTTTGTCACACATGTAGCAGTAAGAAATGTCTTAAGGCTTCCATGGCTCCAAATCCCAACAAACCTTATCGTGTATGCGACAATTGTTTTAATAAGTTGAGGAAAGCTTCTGAAACTGAGGCATTATCGGAATCTTCTGTAAGTAGAAGGGGAAGCTTAAATCATGGGACTGCTGTATTTGTTGATAAAGATGATAAGTCAGATTCCAAAAATCGTAGTCGAGTCTCACCAGTTCCAAATGGAGGATCCCAGTTGGGAGTCCTTAATATTGCCAAATCTTTTAATCCAGTATTTGGATCATCCAAGAAAATTTTTTCAGCTTCTGTTCCTGGATCAAGAATTGTTTCTCGTGCAACATCACCAATATCAAGGCATCCTACTCCTCCTCGGTCAACTACACCAACTCCAACCCTTGGGGGCCTCACTTCTTCTAAAATATTTGTTGATGATGCTAAGAGGACCAATGATAACCTTAGTCAAGAGATTGTCAGATTAAGAGCACAGGTATATTATCTATTTTGCACTTCTCAATGATAAAAACTAGGTGCTATGATTTAATTTTTGCAGGATATTTTACAATGGGGAAGATTTACGCTTGTTTCCTTTATTATGCAAGTTTGTTTAACTTGCTTTACAGATTATACAATGTTTATACTTGTGTTACCAATCTGTACAGGTGGAGAATCTTACACGTAAAGCACAGCTTCAAGATGTTGAGCTGGAAAAAACAACGAAACAGCTCAAGGAGGCAAATAGCAATTGCAGAGGAGGAAACTGCAAAATGCAAAGTAGCAAAAGAAGTTATCAAGTCACTTACTGCCCAAGTAAGATGGATTTGTGTTTTACTCCATGGATATTGTTTTCATAAAACTTTAACCCTATATCTATACCTTGCGATGTGTTACTAGTGATCATTGCTTTGAATTTTGAATTATAATTTTTTGTCCTCTATTGTTTACTTAGCTTATCATGTCATTCCCCTAGTTTTTATACTCGGGTTTCCTCTCATATATATATCCGTATGGGCCTAAAGTGGACAATATCTTGCGAGTCAGTCTAAGCCATGAGTGAGCATGTCACAAGATCACAAGCATGCTCAAATTCAATTATACTACACTTGCCTTTCAAAAAAAAAAAAAACATACTACACCTTAGGGATTATATCCCTGTTGTGTTCTTTTAAGAAGTTAGAATCACAAAGCTATTCAATGGAGAGCTACATAGATCATGGAATCTTAATGGAGAACTACTCATGTAGATCATTTTTTTCAGTGGCACATTAAATGCTTTTGTATATTTAATGTATTAGACATGGTGCATACTGTTATTGGTGCATTATGAGTTTTTTTTTCCGGCCTATAGTTTAGATGCTTTCTAATTGTATCACTAGAGTCAGTTAAGTGTTGGTTAGACTTTCAATACTTCAATCATGTTTTTTTTTACTGAGGCGGATTATTATTTATGTGTTGAACAGTTAAAGGATATAGCTGAAAGACTGCCTGTGGGAGCTGCACGGAGCATCAAATCACCTTCATTTACTTCGTTTGGCTCTAACCCTGCTTCCTGTGATGTCTCTAGTGTTTCAGTTGACAGATTGAATTGTCAAATAGCGTGCCAAGAACAAGATTCAAATGTATCAAACGAACAGTTGCTTTCTAATGGATCCAACACTGCCAGTAACCGTAGTTCTGGCCACAATAAACAGGACCATATTGAACCAGCAACAAAAAGTGGAGGTAGAACAAAAGAAGGTGAATCTCGAAATGAGAATGAATGGGTTGAGCAAGATGAACCTGGTGTGTATATAACACTTACTTCTCTACCAGGAGGTGCCAAGGATCTCAAGCGAGTTCGGTTTAGGTATGTTTTTCATTACTGTCTTTGGCAATTCTAAATTCTGTAGATAAGATGATGGAAAATCAGGAGTGATTTGTTGGGGAGGACATTTCTGGTTGTAGCAAGCAAAATGAAGATGATAATTAAGAAAGCGTTCATAAACAGCCCAGTTTAGCCTGATATAAGGTCTTTGGTATGATTTAAACGTGAAAAAAATCAACTTGAACTCTTGCTTGGCTTTGATGAACGGCTAAGCATAAGCTTTGAGATATACTAAATGCATTATTAAGTGCTAAGCTTGCAACTATGTTTTGGGCCTCAACTAAGTTCACGGGTGCTAAATTAGGTGAAGAAGCCTGTTGAGTGTTGACATGATTTACTCTAAAGCTATAACACTCCACTTCTACACACACCAAGAAATATTTAATGGCCTTAAAATAACCATTCCTGATTAGATCACCCTTGATATGTATGACTATTTGGTAAACATATTGACTGTCAACTTTTGATATGGTAACGTTGAAGAGAAATAAACAGTTTTTGAAACTTCAAATGCAGTAAGAAGCGATTTAGCGAGAAACAAGCAGAACAATGGTGGGCGGAGAACAGAGCAAGAGTATATGACAAATACAACGTCTGCATGATGGACAAGTCTAGCATTGGTGTTGGAAGTGAGGACTTGGCTCATTAACACAGTGAGAGAACCATATGTACATGTAATAGTCTATTGCAAGATTTCAGTCCCAATTATTCAGACGATCTCAGTTGATCGAATTATACTCGGCTTTCCATTGTTCATCAAGAGTTGAGGGAAGCAGAAATGGCAAGAGTAAAGATAAGTTGAGAGCTTGGCTTTTCTATTATTTTCCCCCTCCTTTGATATATAAATATAAGTGTATACACTCCTTTTGTGTTGTGTGGGAGGGATTGAGGGTGACAAATGTAAATTCTTAGTAGTTTGATGGCTCCGGTTGGAAGCAGTAATGTAAATTCACATGCAAATGAATTCTGCAGGAGCAAGAAGTATACCCTTTTTCTTTTGATTTATATAATAATTTCAGTTGAGGTTTGTTAAAAGCTTATGCTAATATAGTGCTTTTGTGGGCTGAAATTCAGGATTATGAGTAGTTTCACTGATGAGACACAACCAGACTAACATTTCCACGATAACTGTCTTATTGCAGAAGGGATCGGAACAGTCTTTTTGCACGGCTAAACTCATCGCCCTTATTTTGAAGCAGTCTCATACAAGAAGTTGGCTAGTTGGATTTATGATTCATCTGTGCCAATCAAAGATCAGTCGGAATAAAGCAAAAGGGAAGTTTTTCATGAATATGGATAAAATATTTTGCTAATGATGTATCCTTCGCTACGGATTGGCTACGACAATGCTACTTCCGACGTGCTAGTTAGTGGAGCTACGGAGGAACTATAAAATATTAATGGTTTGAGGGGAATTTTAATAAGTTTACTCCAAACTATCAAGAATATGAGGCATATACAAGTAATAATCATGTGATTGAACAGAACAAGCTCCTTTCACACAGATCTCCTCGTGTCTTGGATGAAAACCATCTCCGGACCTGAAAACGTGCACTCGACCATTAACCATCACCCAACTACACTCGCCTTCTTTCTTAACACCACTACGGGTCATCAATGCTCTGACTCGTCGGACATCTTCCCACTGACACTTGGCCGCGAAAAGATTCGCTAGTAATATGTAATGGGAGGCTGTACCAGGGTCAAGCCCCAACAGTTTCTCTGCAGCACTTTCACCAAGTTTGTCATTCCCATGCCTTGCACAAGCCCCTAAAACTGTCCCCCAAATCAAGGGGTTCGATATAATCTCCTTGTTGATGAAGCTTTCGACTTTGTTAAACTTTCCGGCTTGGGCTAATACATTGATCATACAAGCATGATGCTTGATTGTAGGTGTCATCCCATAAATATTGGTCAAAGAGTCGAAGTGCTCCTTCCCTTCTTTGACCAAGCCTGTATGACTACATGCAGATAAAATTGCGATGAACGTAACCTCATCGGATCAATGCCTTTATCTAACATTGTCTCGAAAGTTTCTAAAACCTTCAATCCTTGCCCGTGTCACAAGTATCCGAATAACATTTTGTTCCATGAAACAACATCGGTTAACACCATGCCCTGGAAAGCAGCTTCAGCTTCTTCTATGCAACCACAGTTGGCATACATATCTACAATTGCAGAACATACAAACACATCATCAAAACTCCCAGTTTTAATTGCCAAAGAATGAAGCAACTGCTCATTCTCCAACATCGCCATTTTGGAGCAACTACTCAAACATGCGGCAAGAGTGAATTCATTGGGTTTCGCACCTTGCCCTAGCATCTGATTGAGGTACTCGATAGCCATCTCCGAATGATCACTTTGGGCATATCAAGAAATTAGTGTGGTCCATGATAAAAGATCCCTCAATCAATTGACTAAAAAGTAGATCTGCATCTGGCAAGAATCCATTTTTGACATACAAGTCGATAAGAGATGTTTCCACTGAATAATTCTCATTCAGGCCATTCTTTATTATATGGACATGCACTTGTCCAAATTTTAGATTTAAAAGATGGGAACAAGATTTTAAAATGCTAGTAAATGTATAGATATCAGGCTTAAAACCTTCAGCAAGCATCTTGTGAAAGATACCTGGTCCCTGATAGCAAGTTTTATCGCTATGAGATCCACAAAGAAGAGCATTCCATGAAGCTAAATCCCAATAACTCATTTCCTTAAACACATGCCAACCATTTTGGACTGACCTGATTTTCATATACATTGCAATAAGTGCACTGCTCAAAATGATTTCAGATTCAAATCCATGTTTAAGTATACAAGCATGAATGGCTTCACAATAAAACTGATCACCCGAATTAGCATCTACACTAGCAATACTTGCAAACGTATGTTGATTGGGGCTTACCCCTTTGTGTCTCATTAGGCAAAACAACTCTGCTGCTTCTTGAATCTGACCGTGCTCATCAAGGCAGTTAATCATCGCACTCCAGGCTACCGTATTGGGTCTTTGAACCCTTTTAAATACCTTAAGTGCATCCCTAGCTAATCCACATTTTGAATACATGTCAAGAAGGCAACAACCAACAAATTCATCGTGCTCACAACCGGTCTTAATCACCAAAGAATGTGCAATCAAGCCCCATGTTACATTTTCCGAGTACGAACAACTTTTGAGCACATTTGACAAAGTAAACTTACTGCACCTCAATTCGGATTCCGTTATCCCTCGGAAAAAATCCAAAATCTTTCCTGCATCACCCTTTAGAGCATATCCATTAAGCAATGCATTCCATGACACAACATTCTTTTTATTCGTGTAAACAAACACTCTCTCTGCCAATTCCATCTCTCCACATTTTGCATAAAGATCAACAAGAGAGGACCAACAAAAACATCAAACAAAAGCCCAACTTTAACGCCTTCCCCATGCAACAGTGTACCAAAAATCAATTCTGAATTCAAAGAACAAGCTTTCAAAGTAGTCACCAAGCAATGTCCATTTGGCCTAACTCCATCTTTCTTCATAAAACAATAAAAACTCAACTCATCATTTCCATACCCTTCATTAACTAAACCGGAAAAAAGAGCAGTACAAGACACAACGTCTCTTTCAGGCATTTTATCAAGCACTTTACAAGCATATCCGAAGCTCCCACATTTCGCATAACCATCCACTAAAGAGTTCCATAGAAACAAATCTGGATCAAACCTAATTCTTATTATCTTCCCTGAAGAACTTTATCTGAACTCAAATACCCTTTCGAAGCACAATCATGCAGAGTCTTAGAATAAAGTTTTAATTTTCCAAATCTTTCGAGCTTTGCCTTTTCTTTGAAAGGTGGGACTTTTAAAGATGGGTTTACTTCATTCGTAGCAATAAGGGCAGTAAAAGAAGAAACAAACTGAAGTGTGGCCGGAAGGAACATTGTCGAAAATTGAACGAAAAGACGGTTCTTTCTTAAGGGAAAAATCGAAAATCAAGTGTGAATAAGCATTGAAATTTACCTGGGTTTTTTTACTCTTTGTGTAAGGGATATAAAGATTGAAGCTTTAGCACACTTTCGCATAACTTGGCTGACTCTTCGGTCAACGCAGAAAGTATTTCTTTCTCTGTTTTTGTTTTAAAAACATTTTTTTTCATGAAGAGGTTTACATCTTTAGGACCGGAACTTCAAAAGTATTTTTTTAAACTAAAAATAGCTGTTTGTTTTTTAAATAAAAAATTATAAAATTACGAGAAAAGTCTATAAGATTAAAATAAATTAATACTTTTAAATTATTAAATTAAATAAATTAATCTATAATCGACTAACCCGGATCAAGTAATTCATATATATATATATATATATATATATATATATATATATATATATATATATATATCTATAATATATATGAGATAATCTTTTAAACTCAATTTACTCCCAACATAATATCAAAAATATTGATATATATGGTTGGTTGTCCCTTGTTCCCATATGTAATGGAGATAAGAGGGAGGTAAGATAGTAGGCTGCCCCAAACACCAGATTGAGAGCAGCTTCCGTAGAAAACCTCTAAATTATGAAATACCCTCCGTGAGACTCGATCCCACGATCTCAAAATTAAAAACTTTATGCTCTACCAACTGAGCTAAATGGTCATCTCATAAAAATATTGATATATACATATTCTTTAATGGAATCATTTTTATTGAAAATGGCTCGTTTTATTTTTTTGATTAATTTAGGGTAATCATAAGTAGTGAATTAAATCAAAATAAAATAAATTATAAGATCTAAGTAGGTATATATATATATATATTCATTAATAATAAAAAAATTGGGTGGCAATTGCCCTAAAGATAAAGCGTAACTTTGTCCCTATTTTTGAACAACCATAATGCAAAAAATGGTGTGAAGTGTGCTCATATCTAGTACTAGTATGAAGCCACATATTATAAGAACAACTCAATTATTCTCTGAATTATAATTACAATCATGGATGCCCTAAGCTCTCAAGTATTTCAGTAGCAATGACTCCTCCTGAACATGCCACAGCCAGAATAAGGGTAAATCTTCCTCCTGGAGCCAGCTAGGGCAACTTAATCGATGTTGATGAAGTCCGGGAGTACCGATCCGACCACGACATCACAGCAGGAAGTATTCCGAATAATACCAGTACTGGCAAAAACATGGATGATTTGATCACTTTCAGGTGTTTACAAGGCAAAGGAGTTGAGGCTCATAATGAAAACTAGCAATTTATTTTGTTGTTTGCGACGCAAGGTACCGAAATCCATTTGCAAATATATATTCAATTATTTATGGATTTTGATGGTTTCACGTCCAGATATGTATCGGTCCGATTCGGGAATTTCAAGAAAAATAAAGAGTCGGAACAACATGATCTTACTAGCTGAGTTGCAGGTGCAAAATTGGTTTAGAGAATTGCCTCCATATGTTCCGGCAAAATCCAAGGCTTTAAAAAATATCTCCGGGTCTAGCAAAGCAAGTCCTAGAGGTGGAACCAATGTCAAGAGATATGGTTGAGGCTTCTTCTCACCGGCCGGAAGTTTCAGCACTGAAGTGATCGGAAAAAAATGAACATTTTCATAAGGCCGGCAATCTTGAAAAGAAACCAGGCAATCCGAGCATCATAACAAGATATCCTGTATCGAAATCAAGCAGTTTCATCGATACAATACATGCATATGCATATGCATATGTAGCCAGAAATATAAAGATGGCTCTCCAAAGACCTTCTAGACATGTAGAAAACGTTGCCGGTATCGGACACATGCCCATATCCAACATTACGTGAGATCAATGGTGAAGGAAAACTCACAATCAGCCAGGAAATCGGAAAGGCCCAAAATGAATCCAATATAAGATGTTGCAATGGCAAGAAGTGAGAACACCTCAACTATTGGCTGCAAATTCGTTTCAAAAACCAAAAATGGTGTCACTTAAAAACTCAATCTGATTCCATTCACCCTGAAAATTTCGACCCAAAATCCATTAAAGAACAAAGAACTTACTCCAACAACTCCGTTACTAGATTGCAATTGTTGCAATGGATCTATCATCTGATCTGAGATTCGAAATATATCCTAAAATAACACCATTCCACACAAGAAATAAACCAAGTGGAATTGCAGTTGCTAGAAAAATAGCAGTCCTGCAAAAAAAACAAAGATTCAAAGAGAACAAATGACAAACCTCGTACTTCCATGACCAAAAATTGATTGTAGAATTCGAGAGTTGCACGATTTCGAAACATTTGACAGCGAAAAGAAAATGAAGGGGAAGGGCAGGGGAATAAAAAGAGAGTTAGAGCTTAAATGGTAGGACCAGTCACCTTACTTTTGACATGTCTCCTTCAAGATTTGTGCAGAGAACTGGGACAACATTCTGAATCATGTAGATACAAAAGATGTTACAGCAACTTAATAAAATGTCAGATTTTGCTACCATAGAAACCGCTAATGAACTTGTATTACGGATTTCCGCAACTAACTGTTAAAGATCCTACCTGGTAAACAAATGACAGTGCAAATATTGGTATACTCATAGGAACAGCTGCAAAGTTGGCTTTCAGAAGAGCATCCCACTCTAGGCCTCCACTTGCAACAGACTAAGCCAGAAAAACAAGTAAAAACTAAGCAATATGAAAAGAAATACATTTGAAAGGAAAACAAACATCATTTTCTTAGTGGTATAATGCGAAAGAATCGACAGTAATCAATCAGATATACTTAAGAGCACACACAGATGAAAAAAAAGGCTTAAGCTATAAATATTGCAATTTAAACCATATTGTTAATAACAGTCGAGGAATTACCACAAGAGCAGTGAAAGAAGCAATGATTCCCAGTACAAGAACTCCGTTAACGGCACCGACAAAGCGCTGGCTATAATTGAAACACAAATCAAGGTTAATCTTAATTTGTTCATTCTAAAAGAAAGAGGGAAAAAAACATATCGAACACTTATAAATGAATAAAAAGAAGATGAACCATGTTGTAGCCTTTTATCAAATTAAATGTCATGTATTCAGAGATTCTATTCTGATTTCCTGTTTTAAAAATGTGTTTTAAACTGTTACTGTTTTGAAAAGATTTGTACCTTGTCACTGGTTTTGTGGGAACACACTAGACACCCTATTCTGATCTCCTAAACCTGATCCTCTGAATGTTTCCTCTAAACTGAAATTTTCTTGTATTTTACTTGAAAAAAATATTAGTGGAACTTCAGTTCCTCACGAAAACCTATGGACGTCTGAATCAAAAAGGAAAAATTTATGTTTTCTCATTTATCTGCGTGTCCTTCAGCATCACTTGGTAGTTATGTATTACTGAGTTTCCCAAAACTCATTCTTTTACTCTACATTTCAGGTTAAAAGAATTGATTTGAAGCAACTATCGACATATGTACCGGGAGTTCCTTTGGCTTGAATGAAGAGTATGATACAAGTGTAATTACAGGGCATGTAGATCACAGTTGACTTATTTTATTACTAAGTTTAGAACTTGTATGTATTAATAAATTATTTTATGATTTTACACATTTTAATAAAATTTTTAAATTTTTCAGGGATTTTCACCGTGACTCACTCCAGTAACTCTAATGTGACAACTCGAATCAGATCGTGTCACCCTCATCATTGAGAGTGTTACAAGACATCATTTAATGTCACATGCTCACTCTTTTCTATATGTGCGACATTTGGACACTCCCTCTCTCGTGGCTAAGTTAAACCAATTGTTAAATGCAAGTTAAAGATAGTGTAAAAATAATAAACCAATTATGCTTTAAGTAGAAAATAATAGAACTAAAATATTAAATACTTGAAAATATAATTTTATTAACTTGTAGAATACGTTACAAAGTGTGCCTAAAACATTTGAATTTTTAGATTTTAAGATACCTTGTCGAATAATCAATGTCTTCTATTTATAGTATTCTACTTTTTCGAGAGATGGTAGAGATTAATCTAATCATATAATTAATATTTAATTTCTAGATAAATCTATACAAACTTATAAATATGTTACACCTCCTAGTACTTTATACACATTTTCATGATAGACTAGCATTGAAGAATTCTCCACAAAATTTCGAATATTCCATAATCTTCTACTATATTTTAGAGCCTTCCAAAATATTCAGAAAAAAATGACATAGAAAATAAAATAATATATATGATCGTCATTAATTTTTAAAGATTTATGATCAAAATAAAAAATAACATAAAATTAGTGATAATATTACTAAAATAATTTGTTTGACGACTAAATAGAAGAAAAAGAAATAGTTTGGATTTTAAGGGTATAGTTTAAAATTTTAAATTTATTTTTTTAGTTATATTTGGTGTTAAAATATTAATAAAATATAACACATATATGAAAATAATAGTAAAATCATTTATATCATCGAGTGACCAAAAAATATAGTATCTAAAATTCAATTGTTAAATTTAAAAAATTAAAAATATAATGAGTGAAATAAGATAGAAAGTAAAGTTAAGTGAGTACATATATAATTTACCCTCTTTTTATTATTATCCTTTTTTTTGGCTTAATACAAAAATAAGTGTCTAATATATGCATCGGAAAATATTTTAGTCCTTAAAAAATTTTTCGTTAAAAATATATGTCTAAAGTTTTCTCTGTTACACTTTTATGTGCATACCGTTAAAAAAATATGGACGTTCATATTTTTTTAACGGCATGCGCTTAAAAGTGTAATGAAGAAAAACTTTAAGCATATATTTTTAGTGAAAAATTCTTTAGGTACTAAAAATTAATTTTGAGTATAATTTAGGAGCTTTATTTTTATATTGTAGACACCCGTTTTGTCCTGATTTATAAAAATATTTTATTTTATTATTTAGTTATTATTATTATTAATATTTATTATTATTATTATTATTTTGGCCCTCATTTCTAAAAAAAAACCTCCTACTCCACTACCCACTAAACCACTAAACACCTATACCTAACCCACTCACTCAACTCACCCCCAAATTTCGCTCCTCACATCTGCTTCCTCCTCTCGTGGCACCTATTAAATGTATGATATTTCCACTGGTTCGGGGGAGAACAAAGCAAAAAAACTTGAAGGGGTGCCCAGGTCGATTCTTATGCATTTTTTCACTTGATCTGTTCTCAAATCAAAGGCGATTTATTTCAATTTCTCTCTATTTTCTCATTTTCCTGGCTGCCAAACATCCGAAAATATTGACAATGCTTTCCATTTGCTCTCGAGCTACCACAGTTCCTAGATAAAATTTGGCCTTCGAGTCTCATTCAAACACCAACAATCCATGCTCTCTTTTAATTTTTCATCAAGTTTTGGTTCTCCAATCAACTTACGGAGCTCTAAAACAAAAGGAAACCGAAAGAAACTTTCGCCTCTGCTACTTCCATTGAAGCATATCCACAAGCATTTGGCGGCCATGGCAGAAAGTGGAACCAGATTATAGATGGAGGTGGTCGAGTCAGTAACCATGGTCGAAAAAAAATAAAAAGCAGGGGAACCACGGAGGCTACACCAAATAGTAAACCGAGATCGAAACGAGAGAACACAAAACCACGGTGAAAACACATAACATCATCGAGTATGTCGCTCGGCTCAGGGATTTCCCAAGTACCCAGAGACAAGAATGTTACAGCCTCGTAAGGCTGATGAAGAGTTTTTTGCCGTTCTTCGATGAGGTTCGGCTCCTTGGCGCTTGCATTTCTCCCAAAGGCGTTGCTACTTTGTCCAGATTGAAGAAAGTTCTTTGCTTGGCGAAAAAACTCTTGACAACTTGCAGTGTTGGTAGCAAGATTTTCCTGGCATTAGAGACTGAGGCAATGATGGTCAAATTCCACGTTGTTTACGAAAACTTATGCCAAGTTCTTGATGAGATGTTGTTCGATGAAATTGATGTTTCCGTGGAAGTAAATGAGCAGGTGGAAGCAATGTCTTGAAGGTGTTGGAATACATGCATATATGGTGGGGTTCCAAATGGACCTCACGTACTTGATAATGTTTTGGGTAAAAAAACCCTTTAAATTACATTCATGTAGGGACCATGTTTGCTTGACATGTATGGTAATGTGCAAGTAACATGTTTTTGGATTTTTAGGGATTAATCCTTGCTGAGATATTCCATCTTTGAACATCATCCATTTTGGTCCTTTTTATTAATTTATTTTTTCTTGTTCTTTCATTGGTTGTGTTCGATTTTTATTTTAACACTTTTTTTATTTTTTTATTTCGTTTTTTATTATTTTTTAGTTTTGTTACTCAATTTTATTTATCTTTATTTATTTATTTTATTTTTTATTTATTATTATTATATTAATATTTTTTTTATTTTTTTCATATATTTTTTTTTTACAATTTAACAATTTTTTTGACTTTTTAGGGGATTTTTTAATCAATCGAAGGTAAGTAATTTGAATCAAGTTTTTAAATTTCAATTTCAATTTTCGCAATTAAAGACAATCGATAAATTAATTGGTACCGAAAGGGCGGTTCAAGGGTGCCAATCCTTCCTTGACCGTAATCGACTCCCGAACCCGACACGTTTCTGGTACAACGCAGATCATGTAAGAAATAAGGTATCCGATCAACCTATCTCTTTTTTAAAATAAATGATCGGTGGCGACTCCAAATCATTTTTCTTAAGCCGAAGCTTAATTTCGGGGTCAAACCGAAAGACGGTTCCGACAGCTTGGCGACTCCGCTGAGGACAGGTAAGTGAGTCAAGCCAGAATTAATTTTCGGTTGTCTTTTTATGCGAAAATAGTAAATTTTAATTTTAATTTATTTATTCGATTCCAATTATTTATCTTTGATTATTTTTTCAAATAAATAGTTGTATTGCGTTTTTTCATTGATTTCAGATTTTCAAAGTTTCCATCTAAGGCTATAAACCCGAGCTCCAATCCCGTTTTAAGTGCAGGTGAAAGCGACGCCTTCGTGTGAATTTATTCACCGTATGGGCCTAGCAAGTAACCTTCAAGATTCATATACCTTATGTCTTCGTGTGAATTTATTCTCCGTATGGGCATAAGGGAATGTGTCTTCTCGAGTTTAACTTAGTCCACACAAGCCTGTGATGGGTTTAGGACTAAGGGTCAGGTAAGCCCAAGGGGGCACCGACAATGAGAACTTGGGTACCGTTTTAGAACCTAAATCGGGAGACTATGGAGAAATACAGTCCACCCCAAAACCTCATTTCCAAACCCTAGGCTTGTTTGATATTATTTCCTGCTTTACTTTATGTTCAAAGCATGCGAACTAGACAAATATGCGATTAGGATGTGTTTGAAATTAGCAGGCGGGATAGAGATCAAATCTGGGTAGAATAATAAGCATGTGGGGTAGGATTTTTCATTTTTATTATTGTTTTGATTTACATCACTAACTCTTTTTATTTTTTTGTTCTCTTTCATTTTGTTCTCATCATTTGCATCATTTAAAAGAGGGTTGTAATACAATAGATGAAAATGCAGAGGACAGTCTACAAGGTGACTATGTGTCATATTCAATCCAAAAGATGTGGTGCCCACAATTGAAGAGTATATCACTCTGCTTCATTATAAAGGACTCAGAATGAACCGGGTCTACATCAAGCATAATGAAAGTCTATCTTTGAAGAACTGACTGGCAAAGATTGCAGGGGCAAGACAAGGAGAATGTTACTGACCCGGACGCTCCTTTCAAAAACTACGAGAACAAGATGACGAAACTCTAGCCGAGCTAAATGCCATTGTTGAAGAGTTCAAGAAGCAAGCTTCGGATAGTTTCTATCGATGGAGGGCAGCAGAGAGTGGAAACCGAAGGTGCAGTCCTTCGAGACTTTTTTTGGGGCAAACAACTCGTCATTTGCACGGTTCATCCGAAGAAGCCAGAGCGGTACAACAAGTTATTCAACCGGTGACAAACGAAGGCAGAAGTCTAGTCAACATATCAGAAGATGTCAGGATATTTTTGTCTCTTAAAAGATAAAACACTTTTGTCTCCAATAAGGATTATTTCTAATAACAGACACATTTATTGGATCAATGCCTCAAAGATTGCATGCATCATGCATTCCTGCATATTTCGCATTACTTTTCACTTTTTTATTACATTCATATGTCTAATAAAAAATGAGAACATTTCAATCCTATGACATATAAGAAGCTTTACCAATAGTTGTTTGATGCACATGCTGTGTCACCATATCCAGATAAATCCATGAAGCCCCTGTACCCCAGGTAGTATGATGAGAATGCTCATTGCGAATATCATAGCGGTGTCCCAGGGTGCACTATCAAGAACTACTCCACATTCAAGAGAATCGTACAGAAAATACATAACAAGAATTGGATCTACTTTATTATCTTTATTATTTTTTAGTTTTTTTACTCAATTTTATTTATCTTTATTTATTTATCTATTTATTTATTTATTTATTTATTATTATATTAATATTTTTTATTTTTTTCATATTTATTTTTATTTTATAATCTAACAATTTTTTGACTTTTTAGGGGATTTTTTTAATTAATCGAAGGTAAGTAATTTGAATCAGGCTTTAAAATTTAAATTTAAATTTTCGCAATTAAAGATAACCGATAAATTAATTGGTACCGAAAAGGCGGTTCAATGGTGTTAATCCTTCATTGACCGTAATCAACTCCCGAACCCGATACGTTTCTGGTACAACGCAGATCAGGTAAGAAATAAGGTATCTGGTCAACCTATCTCTTTTTTAAAATAAATGATCGGTGGCGACTTCAAATCATTTTTCCTAAGTCGAAGCCCAATTTCGGGATCCAACCGAAATACGGTTCCGACATATATTAAGCTTTTTTTTTTGCTTAACACAAAAATAATTGCTTGAATTTTACCTCGAAAAACGTTTTAATGTCTAAAGAATTTTTCGCTAATATTATGTGCCTAAAGTTTCCATCAGAGCACTTTTAAGTGACTAAACGGTAACGACTGTTAAATTTGACCATTAAGTGACACGTGTCGAACTTGATAATTTTAAGAATTTATTTTAAAATTAAAAAAATTATTTAAAAAATTCTCCATGCTCAGCAGCAACCCCCTTTTCTTCCCCCTTTCCCCCTTCCATGGTTGTCGGTCAGTCATCCGTGACTATCACCGCCACTGTCGTTAGCACCGTCGTCAAATCTCGATCAAGCCCCCGTTGGTCTTTCACCGTAAGCTGCCACCGTTTTTCGTGAAAAACCATTTGAAGTTTCCACGAATTTTAAGCCACCATCATTATTTTTTGCTGACGCTGGCCGATTCCGACATTCATAAGCCTCGTTGTCATCGCCATTAGAATCATCGTGTAATTTTGCTCAAAACTCATCGTCTCTATCGCTCTATCGGTGCTCCTCTAGCATTCCTGGTAATGGGTTAAAATGAAAGATTTTAGTTTTTTAGAATTTTTTATAATTTCATTAAATTTTGGGGTTCTTTTGCAAATAAATTAAGATTTTTTAATTATTTTTATTAAAAATAATATTTGTATTATTAAAAAATTAAAAATATAACAGAGAAACTTAAAAGTATAACTAAAAAAACGTTAGATACTAATTTTTAACAACAACAAAAATTCTTTAGACACTAAGTAAAATTTACTTATTTTTACCTTAATTTTTGGTTTAAAAAATCAATAATGTGATTCCAACTCAACTTTTTAACCCCCATAACAATGCCACGTGCACTTCAACGGCTACAAAAATTCCAAAATAAGGTGCTTAGTAGCCGTTAGATTCTCGTTCAATCAAACGGCCACAGATTGGATTTCAAAATATTATACCGTTAGAGAGACGCGTCCCTTCAAAACACTGCTTATAAGGGGAACTGGGCTGCTGGATTAAAAAATTACAAACAAGAGTTAATTGAGACAACTAATTCGTAATGGCAAATTAAAAGATCCACTCAAAAACTGGAAAACAGCAAAGATCGACTCAAAGAAGGTTGTTTCATTTGCTTGTTTTTGTTCGTTTGGCAGTGACGAAAAGAGTTGTAGGGTGGCGACTAGAAGAGACCCAGAAGAGGAGGAGGCGCGAGGAAGTCGTCTTCGGGTGTTCCTTTCGTCTTTGTTTTCCAGCCTCGGCGGAGTTTTAAGCCAGGTCGTAGAAGAAGAAGGACCGGAGATGGCTTCTAGAGCGGTTGTTCCTCAGCATGAAAACAATGGTTGTTTTTTCAAAACTTGGTTCTTGATTTTTGCACTGATATCGGTTCTGTTCCGTTTGGTCCGAGGATTTTAATATATTTTTTTAGTTCCCTTTTGTTAAATATGGAATTGTTTGATCAGTTCCTGGAATTTTGAATGGAAAATATATCTAGGGAATTTGAGGAAAAAGGTGTTCGATAAAATGCGTGTTTCAGATAAAGAATGATTGTACAGACATAAAGTCAGATATAAGATTTATTATGAAACTTATTCATTGTTCTTTATTCTTGAAAATCTAACATTTGTTTATACTTTCTTTGTTTTCAGAAGAAGTGAAGCAGAAAAATGCAAGAGCAGAAGGAAGGAACCGAAGAGTTCTTCAAGACATTGGCAATTTATTGGATGAACGCGCACCACAAGGAAAGGTAGTTCCACTAAGCACTCATTCTTTTTCTCACTTTTAGTTGAAGATACTAATAGTTGCAAATATCACCAAAATCACTAATTTCTATTGGTTTTGCTTGCAGAAACCAATCACTGAAGGAGTTGTTCTTGTTACACAAGCCGTGAAAGGAGCCCAAAATAAGGCAGTTGACAAGGCTGACAAACCGAAACCCGAGGATGTGATAGTTATAAGCTCTGATGAAAAAAGTGAGAGAAGTAATCATGTTAGTAAAAAACAAATATCTTCAAGGAACCAAGTCAAAACCCTCACTTCAATCCTCTCTGCTCGAAGCAAGGTAGTGAGCCCAAGTGTAATTGCATTTTTTTTTCTTTCACTTGTGTTGTTGACTGCTTGTTGGTTGAAATTCAGGCCAAGCCCAAGTGTAATTGCATTTTTTTTCACTCATGTTGTTTACTGTTTGTTGGTTGAAATTCAGGCCGTTAGTGAATTTATCAATAGGCTTAATATTTCAATTGAGGACATTGATGGAGCAGATGCTGGTAATGAGTTGGCTGTCACGGAGTATGTTGATGATATCTACAAGTTCTACAAGCTGACAGAAGTAATATTCTTTCACTTTTTTCAATATTGATTTTTTTCCTACTTTATATGAATGTTAATATCAAATTTAATGCAGGATGAGGGCCGAGTACGTGACTATATGGATTTGCAGCCAGATCTCAATGCCAAGATGAGATCAATCCTTGTCGACTGGTTGATGGAAGTCCATCGCAAATTCGAGCTTATGCCAGAAACACTGTATCTTACCATGAATATTGTTGATCGATTTCTTTCGATGAAGGTTGTACAAAGAAAGGAACTGCAATTGGTAGGCATCAGTGCAATGCTCATAGCATGCAAGTATGAGGAGATTTGGGCACCAGAGGTACTTAATTTTTTGTGTCATTTGCATAACTGTGAGGCTTTGCTCTTTTTACTGATATTGTTTCTCTTACATTAATTTCAGGTCAATGACTTTGTTTTCATATCAGACAATGCTTATGCTAGAGAGAATGTTTTGGTCATGGAGAAAACAATCTTGGATAAGTTAGAATGGTACCTAACTGTTCCTACACCGTATGTGTTCCTCGTCCGGTTCATCAAAGCCTCTCTTCCATCAGATGATAAGGTAATAATCGAAAGCCCCAATATCCTTTTGGAATTAGTTATATACTAATTTGGTTTGTTTTCGGTGAAACCAAATGCAGATTGAGAATCTGGCATTTTACCTTGCTGAGCTTGGTCTTATGCAATATCCAACAGCAGTTGTGTATCGTCCGTCGATGTTAGCTGCTGCCGCGGTGTATGCCGCAAGATGCACCCTTGGGAAAATCCCTCTGTGGAGTGAAACTCTGATGCACCACACTGGCTACTCGGAAAACCAACTAATGTAGTCTCTCCCTCCCCTGTTCCTTTTTAATCTATGTATAACCATCTTCTGACATAAAGTGTGTGTGGCTGCAACAGGGATTGTGCAAAACTCTTGGTTAAATTCCACTCAACAGCTGCAGAAAGTAAACTCAAGGCATTGTATCGGAAATTCTCGAGTCTGGATTGCAATGCTGTGGCGCTTCTTGCACCAGCAAGAAGTCTTCTTGTACCAGATGATTTTTATGGCTAGTGGCTGTAATATTTCGAGTAATTTTCAAAGGGATGTTTCTTTTTTTATCCTTTTGATTTAGGATTCGATCATGATTCTTTTATGATCTTTTGAAGTAGGATACTTATTACCAAGTGTGGTGGTTAGTTTCGTTCTCTCATATCTAATGTAAACATTGTGTCTGACTTATTTTCATCAAAAAATCTGTGTGTTATTTCCAGCATTTTTGCCTTTTATTGAAGTTCCCAGAGAAAAAAAAAACGAATTTTCCCAGAAAACGAAAGTGTTCGAATAAAAAAATTTGGTTTCAATAAATAGAACGCCGCCTCTTTCATAACAAAACAACCCAGATCCAACAAAGTAGCGCTTTTTCGAAAATGGAGGTTAAAGTAGAAACCTTGGAGGAAGTGAGGGAGCTCAGGCTAGGTACCAACGTAGACCGCCTTCACTCGCCACCAACACCGCTTCAATTCCTCAGAGACTTTGTTTCTTAGAACAGGCCCTGCATAATCTCCAATGCCATCTCTCACTGGCCAGCTTTTCCCTTTGGCCCAATTCTTCTTACCTCTCCGCCGCCCTTTCCTCGTCCATTATCACTCCACCTCACCCCCTGACGGCCACGCCGTCGCCCTCGTCCCCCACCCGTCGGATCCTTCCCTCTGTTTCGTCTCCGCCCACGTCCAACCTACCCTTTTACCTCAAGCCATCGACCACATTTGCCGACCCCCAAAGGCATATTTACAGCAGCAAAACGACTGCTTCAGGACTGAGTACGGTGAGCTCGAGTCTGATTGCGATGGCCATATTCCGTGGGCTTCCGAGGCCTTAGGCTGCCTCCCGGAAGCCGTCAATCTCTGGATCGGAAACCATCTCTCGCAGACTTCTTTCCATAAAGACCATTACTAGAATCTCTACGCTGTAGTCTCCGGCGAGAAGCATTTTTTGCTTCTCCCACCGACCGACATTCACCGAATGTATATCAAGGAATACCCAGCAGCTCGATACTTGTATTCCCAGGTTTTTACTTGAAATTGGGTGCTTTAAATTACTACCAGAATTTGGAAACCCTGTTTTTTTTTTTTTTTTGCGAACGTTGTATTTGATTTACAGGAGAAAGGGGAGTTTCGATTAGATCTCGAAGAGCCGGAGAGATATATCCCTTGGTCTAGTGTGAATCCTTGCCCTGTAAAGGGGAGTCTGAAGCACGAGAGCTTGAAATTCCCATTTTATTTTAAAGGGCCTAAGCCATTTGAGGTTACTGTCAAAGCTGGAGAAGCTCTTTACTTGTGAGTCTTCCTTCTCCACTTATGATCCTTTAGAACTGATCATGTTAGAATCATTTTTAAGAACAATTTGCACATAAGTGTAAAGCTTAGATCAATTGGAGTGATTCAGTATGCTAACTAATGAAACAATATGCATTTGTGCATTATTTCCCGAATCCGGGTTTCATTGTTTACAATGATAATGTGTATGGTTATTAAGAATTCTGGTTTTCATACCATGTTCAGAGGCTTTATGTGGATAATAATCCCGATGTTTTGTCAGTGTGGTGTAGGGAGTATGTGGTTTCATCATGTTAGTCAGAGTCCAGGAGATGAGGGATGCACGATTGCTGTAAATTACTGCGAGGATTAAGTGATTTCTTTGCTTCCTTGTTTGTTTTGATTTTTCAGAAGTTGAAGTGTGCAGGTTTTTATTTGCAGTCAAGTATGCATACTTCAACTTCTTGCAGTCACTTCCTTGCCGATCTATCAATGCTCCGGCGACACCAGAGAGCGAATGTGAGCAGGAGTTGGGACCTCATGCTTCTTCCAACCAATTAAACAGTAGATTCTCTGATGATGAATCTGCGACAACCAATGTGAAGATTGATAAAGACCGCTACAATGTTTACCTACTGACATTTCGTTCGCAAAGGTTCTGTTTACGTCTGTTTCTTTTGAGGCAGCGAATGCAAGAAAACCGCAACGACTGTGATGCTGCTTCCGGTCGTCCACAATGACACGACACCCAAAATTTTCGTGGTCTCAAGAGAGCTACCGTGTGCTACCTGAAAATGGTGGCAACACTAGAGATTCTTTGAAACATTTTTGATGTGGTGTTTGAATCTTGATGTTCTAAATAGAACATGGTTGTAGATCATGAAACTCAGGTTCATATGCTCAAGTTAAATTTGGACTTTGTTTGTGAAATACCATTGACTATATTTTTCTATTATTTACTGATTTTTAAATTTTGTGCGTAAACCTTTCTCAACGGACCTTATGTTGGGCAGATGATAGGAATATATATTAATACAAATCTAGAGGAAACCCAGTTTCATTACTTTTCGAATTTCAATATTTTTTTTTTCTAAAAATACTTAAACTGCCTTGATTTCATTAGTAAATAATGGGTAAATTATACCAAAAACACTTGGATGTAGAAGAATTTAATTTGATAATCGGTTTTATAATTTTGTCGATAAACCACGTGTCAATACATATATTTTAGGAAAGAATCGATGTGATACAAATTTGATATAATTATAAATTTTTATTAATTAGATCCTAATTTTAGTTTAATTTAATAAATTTAATACTCTAATTAAATGATGAGATTAAAATTTCACATAATTCGTAATCACAAGTCTAAAGATATATTCGGATTTTAATGATAAATTTGAATTTCTTTAAAATTTATCCTGAACTTGTTTCTTATGAAATATTATTATAGTTGTAAGTAGTTATTATTAATACATTATTAATAAAAATTATTTTTCAAGTACGCTAGAAGACAAAGCGATTTCTACGCTTAAGCTTAGAATTTTAAAAACCACTTTTGCATGGACCCGCGGGAGAATGATAAAAGAGGGAATGACCCATCCATCAATTATTGTTCTTTTAGAATCAAATGAGTTAGAAAATTGTGGCAAACTACAGCTTTGCAGGCCCAATAAAAACCACTTTTTCATCCACCAATGCTGCAATATTTGTGTCTTAAATTCAACCCGTGTACGGCACTGGCATGTGGATTGAAAATAAACTCCAAATCTATGAATGAAGAAAAACTAAAGGTTTGGAATTTAAGGACCTTCTCCAAGGCTTTTGTTAAAAGATGATGGCCCCTACACTGCCAAACCATTCAATAGCCTACTGCTCACATGGATCTGGCAAGCATGTAAATGAAAAAAGGAAATGTCAAAGGCTCACACTTAAGAAAATGTGATGATCATGTGCTAATGGTTGCTCGATCGATACCTATCGCAAAAGCTCTCTTCGGGTTGGCAGATGACAATGAGAAGACCGGTTTCAGATGTGGACTAAAAGGGTACTGCTAATCAATCTCAAAAAATAAGTACCAAAGATCAATTCCCCAGTATTTTGACTAGGCAATATTTAGAAATTAGTCACAAAGTAGACACGCTGCATATTTCGTACCTATATGAAAACTTCTTTCAAAGTAAATTAAGGATTCTCGAAAATAAACTAAAATCTCAAACCACTAAGTAACAAAAAAATGTAATCTAATTCATTCTCCTGATTAGCTCATTGATGAAATTCTCACGGTTTCCAGCATCTCCTCCTTCAACATAGTGGTTTCTCTTCTTCTTCAGACCTCTCAATGGTGCCTTTAGCTGAAATGGCCAGAGGAAGTTGTTGCCCTCCTTAAAATGAGGCCCCACAGTCATGATCTCATGGATAAGATCTTCCACACAGATGATGCCGAATTTGCCCAAAGCCTGAAAACAATACAAAAATCATAGCGCTTAATAAATGTTTGGTGCCAACATGAAACTAAACTCTGTAAGTGAAACGTTACAGACCTGCTCAACGATTGCATTT
This sequence comes from Hibiscus syriacus, assembly GCF_006381635.1. Classification (NCBI taxonomy): domain Eukaryota; kingdom Viridiplantae; phylum Streptophyta; class Magnoliopsida; order Malvales; family Malvaceae; genus Hibiscus; species Hibiscus syriacus. The sequence continues at coordinate 1,029,700 of NW_024062730.1, forward strand.
CTCTGCTTGTTCAACTTCCCAAAACCTCTTTTGTAAATCAGTTCCCTCACACTCTTGAGATTAGGGTACCTAGATGCATGCATCAGTGAGAAATAAGTCACGGAAAGTATAATAAAACTATTAAAACAACAACAAGGAAGCAGGGAAACCAAAAGATACCCGTAAGTCACATATGGTTCGAGCAGGTGAAGCGTGTTCATTGTTGCCTTGTTTACTTTGAGAAAAACACCATTGGAAATCTGGAATCCATTGATGCAGACGCCACAATTTAGATTTTATTTGCAAATTTGAAGAAACTAACGATGGTTTCTAATAAACTAACAGCATTATCCCTAAAGTGTTAGAAAGAGTCATTTTTAACATGATCAGGCAGCATCAAACTAAAACATACAAGTTTGACAACAACTTTCCATCACTAAGAAGCTAGACCTAGGACATTAATTTCGGTTTTGAGTTAAAGTATGAAATCGAACAAACCACCTAAAATTTCAACAACTTAAAACTATAAAGAGAAAAAGATACTTCCATTAAATTTGGTTTTTTTCAAACAAATCAAAGCATATTAACGGGCAAGGTTATTTCGTTAAGATATCATTGTAAGAAACCTGTCTCATAACAGGGAATTCGCTTCATGCATAACACACATAAAAGAAAAGTGGGGAACCGATTCTCATAACAGGGAACTTTAGTTTTGGAAAAGATAAGGTAAGAAACCTGTCTCAAACGCAAGAGCTGCAAGATCTTTCTTGTCCTGCATTAATACTGAAAGCATATACATTCACAGAATGTTACCATAATTTAGATTCTTAAATAAATGAGATGTCACAATAATCAAAAACCCTCGGATTCAAATGATAAACAAAAGCTTAGCTTCTGGGTCAACATAAAACCTCCTTTCAACTTTGCTTCTCGCTTCAATTGAATCAACTCCTTTTCCTAACGATTACACGCCACAAAATACAAGTTAAGACTCTTTACCATTTGATTAAAAAAAGTACAGAAATTCTGAACAGAACAGAACAGAACATATACCTGAGCCTCATACGCCTTTGCGTAGTGCTTATCCCTAGAGAAAAAAAAGCTCGAGGTTCTCAACTTTCTTCTTCTTTGCAGCTTCAAGCTCCTGCCTTTTGGCAAGCTCCCATTCTTCATTTCTCTTATTCTTCTTCAGGAGTGACTCGGGAATCGCAGTCTTAACTTCCTCACCCATCTCTAACCAAAATTATGTCAAAACAAAACCAATCAGGATACAAGTTCCAGATATTTAATAATCCTTGAATAAAGCACATTCCACTTTTTTGAGCTTATGTTAGCTTAACAAAATTTGTTACTGACTAAATGACTACAGAATGTAATGAATGATCCATGTTTCTTTTCAAATAAGCAATTATATAAAGTGGAGATCAAAATTCAAAAGAAAAGAAACGATAATCAGTGGAAATACAGATTTCTTACCTTAGTTGGATGCGGCCGATGGGGAAGTTTTTAGGGTTTATGCAAAAAGGATGAGAAAAAAGAGCGAAGAAAGTGAAGCTGGAAACATTAAATAGGGTTTTGTGAGGTTTTTGATGATTAGACGAACGGCTGGGATTCCTTTTCCCAACTTTCAGGACCAACTCGGATCGAGTTTAGCTCAGATATATCCGAAAGAGGCCCAAAACAAGGATTCGAGAATTCAGGATTTTGAACCCGACGTGAATCGAACACGCAACCTTCTGATCTGGAGTCAGACGCGCTACCATTGCGCACGGATCCGGTTGGTTGTAAGGCCTAATACAATTTTTTATTTTTAGTCTAAACAATAATCACATCCTTTGACTAAATAATCTTAGAATATATTTTAAATCACGTCAAGTTCGATTATATATAATTTTGAGATTAAGAAAATGAACCCAAAGTGAGGAGAGATAATTTGCTTTGTATCATACTCAAGGAATCACACTATGAAAAAGATTTAAATAGCTTCTATAATATGACATTGCTCTCCAAATAAACCAAAAATACCTCCTTATTCAAGTTACAAAAATATTGCTACTCATACATCATGGCAATATTTTTTGAACAAAACAAATAAGAACCTTATTAAAACCCCATTCTAAACCTAACAAAGGGAAAAGAGAAAAGAGTGCCCAATAACCATATATCAAAATTCAATACATTAGACAAAACGCACTGAAATTTTCTAGATAAACCGAGTCAAAAAAACAAAGAACCACTAGTTCTAATTGCCCAACTAGCTAACTTGCAATAATATTACAAGAACGAGGAGCAAAGGGAATATGGAATTTAGGCTTAGATTCGAAAATAACACGAGCTTCCCTGACAAAAAGACCAAGCGTAGAAATGTCATGTGTGAGCCTAGTGATCTTGTACACGAACATTAACGAATCAGTTTCAAATTGAACATCCTACCCTTTATCACATGTAAGTCGTAAAACAAGAAGCGCAGGAAATTCCGCAAATCCAGCTTCAAAGCAACCAATAAAGATCGCCAATAACATGACCTTTCTAATCACGAGCTATAACACCAACAGTAACAATACGACGAATATCATCAAAGGTCCCACCCGTATTAACTTTAATCACTCCACAACCGATAATCACCTCTGGAATCATACCTCCAATGGTCCTCCCATGAATACTCTGCACATCCTTCTCCTTTGCAGTCAAACTCAAGTACTATTGGTAAAGAATTCTTGCATTCGTAACCAAAATCCAAGGTGTCAGCAACTTGTTATTATGAACAAATGAATTTTTGTTATTACAGATATTCCATAAAATAACCAATAAAACAACAAATTCATCATATTCAAGAAAAGATAATGACTCCTCCAACCAAACCAAAGGATAATTACAGTACTAAGAGCAACACTAGCAGTAATATCAGCAAGATGAAGGATCTCTTGAGTTCGAGGACAAAAACGAACCGTATGAAACGTTATTTCTTCAGTAGTAGAACACATCAAACAAATTCCATTTGCCAACCAACAACTTTGAGTCTACTACCCACCGACAAGGCGTTACGAGCTACATGCCATGCAAAAATACGAAAATTTTGGAAGCAACTGAATCTTTGCAATGACAGACCAAATCTTAGACTGACGCTCAGTATTATGGGTACTATGTCGCAACCAGATCGCACAAAATACATGCTATCCAAACTTTGGTCATAATTCAAAAACACTCTTTAAGGTCAACTGGGTTCAATCCAAGTCCAAATCTACTCAAACTTGGGTTAAAACTTCCTACAAGCTATGGGATTGATTTAAAACTCAATTCGGATTAGCCTGGAACTCCTAACCTATAATTTGGAGCATTGCATCATCAGTCTAGATATACTAAAAGAAGATATGGTGGGTGAGGTGGTGGGCGACCGCGCATTCAATGTCCATTGTGCAGTAAAATTGGGCATCTGGTCGATAGATGTTACCATTATTATGATAAAACGTTTTATATTGTCTGCTAATAATGGTCCGTCTCAATACACAAGAGATTCGGCTCGGGTGAATTACACGTATGACAATTCTGGTTGTGAATGTTGCTAGAGTGGTGTTTGTGGTCAATCGCAAACTGAGGCTTCTCAAACTCATCTTGCATCGACTTCCAATCTGTTGAGAAAACCCTAACGAACACAGTGTATGAACATCATTTAATAAAATGAATAAGGTTGTATCACAATCGCTTGAACACAGAAGTACAAAGCACGTGTTTATATAACAAGGTCTAACCCTAACTGCCATATGCTAAAGCCTAACAATACCAGCTACTCCTCTAACTGCACAAACTGACTCCACGTCACATGAGCTACATCACTTAACACATGACATTCATACTGAAAAACATTCGCATCATGTTACCATTTAGAATAGATTTACATGCCAATGTAATGTCACAATAATTTCGAAATGATCTCTTTAAAAAAATGAATTTCTAAATGATAAATAGGAGCTTAGCTTCTGGATCCATGCAGGAACCTCCTTTCAAATTTGCCTCCTGAATGAATTAGCTATTTTTCCTAACGATTTACATGGCGATTTTTCCAAAAAAATCATCCAGACATTATTTTTTAACCTGTCAGACACCTTTTCAACTTTTTTTATCGATCTAACACCTTTTTACAAGACGTGTCCCTGCAACGCGTTTTACGTTGATCTGACGTCATGTGAGGTAAGGCGCCCCCTACAACATGTCTTGTGAAAAGTGTAAAAAAAATTCGGGTGTTAGTTCTGTAAATATTTTTAAAATTGTATCTAATATGTAATTAATTTCTATTATGTGATATTTGTGTAAAAGTAACTTTATTTATTTATTTTTTGTGTGTGAAAAAAAACTTCTACATTAAAATCTTTAAATATTATTTTACAAATTATTTTATAACTCGACAAATTTTAATTTTTACATGAAATTACACAATACGTATAATCTATTATAGGAAAACTTTGAGGGTAAGTATTTTAAAATATGAATAATTTTATAAAAAATTTATAACTAGTATTTCTTTTACAAAATGATGATGATGATAATAATAAATATTTTATAATTTAAAAAATTATAAATTTCATATATATTTTAAAAAATTATGACTTTTAAAATTAATTGTTTAAAAATATATAAAATATTAAAATAAACTTTTAATTACAATTGACATTTGGAATAAAAGTCACTTTACTTTTGATTTTTCTGTGTGCACGTGAGTAAATATATTCAACAGAAAAGAATTGAAAAAGAAAGGAACTCATACGAGGGAGAAAATGATGAGACAAACAATTTTTGTAAAGATTGAGCAGAAAATATCAACTATTTGATAGGATGTTTATTCGTGGTACAATTGAGTTGATATTTAGACATCAGTTAAACAAATTTGAGTTATTGACTTTGTATGATCGAATTTTCATTCGATTACTGTAGCTTTACACACCTACGACTGTTTAATAATCATAAACTTGACTTTAGGTCTCGAGAATATAGTATTTTAAGATTAATTGTTTAAAAATATAAAAAATATTAAAAATAAAATTTTAATTATAATTGAGAGATCAAATGAATTATTATTCATTAATTATTATTTTTTAACAACAGTTAATAATGTTTATTCATTTTTAATAAAATTAAAATATAATATTTATTTATATTTTTTAAAATTAATATTAGAAAGAATATTTTAAATAAAGAGGTGATATTTTTTAGCTTTACACTATATTTTTATTGAATTTTATTCACTTTTAATTCTTTTTTTATGTATTTTTAATTATTTTTAAAAAAATGAATAATAATTTATTTGATCTCTCAATTATAATTAAAAGTTTATTTTAATAATTTATATTTTTAAACAATTAATTTTAAAAGTCAATAAACATTATTTATCACATAAAAAATAAATAGATAAAGTTGACATTTTTACATAAATATCATTCTAACAAAAATTAATTATATATTAAACATCATTTAAAAATATTTACAAAATTAACATTCAAATTTTTTTTATACGTTTCACAATACGCGTTGCAAGGGACACGCCTTACCTTACGTGGCAAGTGGTGTAGGGGTCACGTCTTACTGCAAAGTGTGTTAGATCGATAAAAAGAAATTGAAAGGTGTTACAAGTAAAAAAAAAAAGTATGTCAGAGTGATTTTTTAGAAAAATCACCCGATTACATGCCATACATATAAAGTCATGAACTTATAAGATTTTTCTAAGATAATTATTAACGTAAATCCAGAAAGAACAGCAAATTTTACCTTATCCTCAGACTCCTTTGCATACTGCTCAGCTCAGTAAATGAGCTTGCGGTTCTTCATTCCTCTGGTTCTTCTTCAAGGGTGACTAAGGAATCGCAGTCTTAACTTCCTCACTCATCTCGGATTAAAATTATATCAAGCCAAAGCCAATCAGGAAACTGATTCCAGCTATCGTAGAGTCCTTCCTAGAACAAAACCCATTTCATTTGATTGCGTTTGTGTTAATTTGGCATAATAAAGCTAATTGCTGAGTAAAGCCTGCACAATTTACGTTAGAAGGAATACCCATTTGGTTCAAATAAGCAATTATACAAGGCGCTAGAGATTAAGTAAGAGCTAAAGAATTGGTAAAACATAAATATTGTATTTCTTTTTTGGCAGAACTGGAAGAAGATTCTAGGTTTCTACAAAAAATAAAAAAGGAAGAAGCAATAGGCTTTGGAAAAAAAATTGAACCCAACGTGAATCGAACACGCAACCTTCTGATCTGGAGTCAGACGCGCTACCATTGCGCCACGGATCCGAGTTGAATCACCGAACTCATACTTAGTTTATATAGAGAATAACTCAATTCCTAAGAGAGTGTTCATAATAGTAAAAGGCCATATGTTTCATTCATCCAAGATTTTTAAAATTTAGGTAAATTAATCTTTTATATGATTAATTAAGATTGATAAAAAAAAAGTATATATAGTGGTGTGTCTGTTAGTAGAAGTTTATGATACGTATTTTGTTATAAATGTCTTGTCATCGGAGAAAATGTGTTATTAATCAAGAACACGCAACCTTCTGATCTGGAGTCAGACGCGCTACCATTGCGCCACGGATCCGAGTTGAATCACTGAACTCATACTTAGTTTATATACAGAATAACTCAATTCCTAAAGAGTGTTCATAATAGTAAAAGGCCATATATGTTTCATTCATCCAAGATTTTTAAAATTTTAGGTAAATTATATCTTTTATATGATTAATTAAGAGATTGATAAAAAAAAAAGTATATAGTGGTGTGTTCTGTTAGTAGAAGTTTATTGATTACGTATTTTGTTATAAATGTCTTTGTCATACGGAGAAAATGTGTTATTAATCAAATACATTTTCTATTGATTTTTTTTTTCAAAATCGATTTTCAATAGTTAACTAGTTTATGATTTTATAAAAGTTGTTTTATAGCTTTTAAAAATTGTTTAGGGTATGATAGAAAATATTTAGATTTAGAGTTTGTTACTTACAAGTTTAGGTTTTTAAGGGTTATAGAGGTAGAACATTAGTTTATATTTGAGTATTTTAAGGAGAGCTCTTTTTTTACTTGAATTTTTATGCTCCATCTCATTCAGATTCATCATTTTTCTTAAAAAGTATTCATGTTTGGCACAAATTCGGACGGTTACGAGATTATTCTCTTCCAAATCTATGAATTTTTTTTCAGAAGTGTATGATACGAAGTCCAGGTAGCATAGATTTAAATACAATTGTGTTTCCCATTTATACTTGTGTTCGAAACCCAGGTTCACATTGCTGCTTCAGAGTGCCTCCAAGAAATCACCCGGTTGGGCAGATACATTTCAGCAACGAATTGGGCAGAAACTGGATTAAATGGTGAAATAGTGCAGCTGATTGAGATGGAAAAGAACGAACAGGCAAGATCGATGTTGAAAAAATGCGTCGAGAACCTTGAAATTTTCGAACAAGCAAATGCTGCAACAAAATAAACAAGATGCATGGAAATGGAAGTTGGAACTGTCCAAGAATGTCTTGAATTGGTGGATGTTAATTATTAGTACATGGGTCAAGCCCAAACGTGGATTTTATGCTATAATGTAGACCAGAAAAGAAACTACATAGACAAAAATGGCAATGGAAAATTTATCATGCGTTCACTTATTTGAGACAAGTTTTGATCTAGTACGGTGAGGAATTAAGCATACTTCACCTGAATTTTTTTTTCAGTGAAATAAATAAAAAATGGATATTTTGTATCCGACTCTTTAGATCAATTTAGAAAAATAAAATTTTAAAATTAAATATTCATCTTCAATCAAATTCCAACAATCCATTAACTTGTTATTGTTGCAATATAAATATAAATGAAGTCATATACAATAAAGCATGAAAAATGAAGATGTGAACTAGATTTTTAAAATGTTTACTTCAAAACGATAATAAAATTATAAACTTACAAAGAAATCCTTCCGCCTTTCATTACCCCCCCGTTTCCTCAATTTGCATTCACGTATGGATTGTATCAAGCAATTACTCTTTATCAATCTGCTCCTAGTGGACCTGAGGAACATTCTTCTTGAAAATGATTATAGAAAAAGTTGGTTGTGTATTACACCTTCGACATCCTGTTTTTCGTCTTGTCACCGACGTTCGTTCGATGGTCTCGGTGTGTCAATCGTCAGCGTTAGCCTTATCAGAGGAGAGGAAGTTTCAGTTTTCGTTAAAAACTCAATTTTTGACGTTCTTTTCTTCAAACCGACCTTGGTAAGTTGTTCATCGTACATTAAATTAATTTTCTGGAAATTTTTGTGCAAAAACCACCATCGGACGGTGTCTCACTCCCCCCCCACAAGTTGCCTTGCGTGTGTGTGCTGGCAGTTCGAATATATTGAATCGGTTCGCCTGGACCAGTCTGCCTAAACCAAACCTGAACTGGATCGACCGAACAGATTTTGACAAACCCGACTCGACCCGACTTGTTGACTATTAACTGAAGATCTCTATCTTTATATTTTTCGACGTCCCGAGTCATTTTTACCAAATTTTGACCCGAAAACCTTGTTTTGAGTCATTTTTCGTGTTAAGTCTTAATTATGTTAAGTAAATTGTGAGGTTTTAAATTTACTCTTGGGTCTAATTTTTTTGAAGGTACCCTCATATCTCCATATCGCTCTGCAGCAGACCCTGATCGGTCTCTTCCTTCTCAGTTTAATTCGATTGCTCATCTAGTGATACATGTAAGTATTAAATTAGTGATTTTATACTATAATTATGTTTGGTGGATTGGAATTTATATTTATGAAATAGTACCACTTTAGGTTCTCGATCCGCATGACCTAGTACTACTAATCGTGGGAAGAGCAAGGCTTAGCTGGTATCGGTTAGCAACTTTAGGTGTGTCGTCCTTACCTTTTCGATACTCTAATATGTTAGGATGCGATGTTTAATAATATAGTTAATATATGTTTGTAATCTGGTTGCACTTATTTGTGTCGTTCGTATTTCTGAATAATGTTGCATCACTCATGATATGCTCATTAATGCATTTTTGACATCTGCATGGGATAAATTCCTCATTCTGACATCTGCATCGAATAAATTCCCCATTCTAACATCTATATGGGATTATATCCTCATTCTGATTTATGCTTCTGGTCGGGATCCTCTTCGAAGGGAAAGTCTCCATTCTGTTATTTGTGGCGAAAGGTAAAGTAGTGTGATATCGGTGCTGCATTATGTTGATTTAATTCAGATTTAATGTTACATTGTATTTGTATTAATTTGCATATATTTTGATATCTACTTTACTTTAGAGGACACACTAGGATTCGTAATTCATTTTCTAGTTTGTCTTTTCATGTTACTCAAACTTTTAGACTGTACGACCAATACTTGGAGGATCGTTAGTAGTCGTTTTCTTTCAGACATTGTATGAATGTTTTCTTTTCAGACTTCTTATTATTTATTTTCTGTTGAATTTATATATATTTGTATATATTTCTTTTTAGATTTGGGATACTAAATTAATTTATTGGTTTCAGATTTAGAATTCATAGTATGTTTAAGTATTATGAACTCTTAGATTTTGAATGATTTTATCGACGATGCATGTTAAGATATGTGATTTTCTTAATTTCTATTCAATCAAATATTGTCATGATCTCCGAGATTCGACTATAGTGTCTAGCCAGGTCTAGGGGGTTACATTTAGTGGTATCAAAGCTGATATTTAACTCTCGGACTGTGTTACCCGTTAAATTTTATATTGTTATATAAAATGATTTTTACATGCATCAAAAATTTTGGATACAAAAATATTTTCTAAATTTTGTTTTGACCGTAAATTTTTATTAATGATTTTAAACTTGTGTGTTCTCAAATATGAATATTCTATTTCGAGACTCCAGTACTAGATCTGATTTTAGATTATGTGTACTCTTTTATTTTAGATATCACTCGGTAGTTAGTATGCGTCCCCGTAAGAGTACACGTCGTTTTGTAGCTCCACATAGATATGGTAGCGCTCGAGCCCGTGAAGGCCTGGTGATTATTTCTAATTGAGATCATCTCGTTCTTGAGGTCGAGTCGTATGATGAGCAAACTCGAGCATCTGATTGTTCTGACCCTATTGGACATGCTTGAGCGACTGATTCCTCTAATTCGACTAAGTATACTGAGTATACACTTACCACTGGAGGCAAAGCTACTGATGTGTTAGAGGATGCTATTGTTGGTCGAGCAGTTTTACGTTTACTTCAGAGATCTGGCGGGGTGTAGTCAGAGGATACATCCACTACCGTCTCGTCAACGATGTCGTGTAATGGGGCAAAGTATTTCAGAGGGCTTTCTCGAGCATCCTCGTCTGTTGGGGAATATTGGGTTGAGGATACTGATGGCTTGTTAGATGAGATGGATTATTCAGTTGAATAGAGACTTTATGTTGTTTTTTCAATACTGAAAGAGGATGCCCTAAATTGGTGAAATTCAGTGAAGATGATTACTCTGAGGGATCAGTTGAGTTACGAGTTTTTCCAAAGTGTTTTTTGAGGTTGCTTTATTTGTAGTCGCTATTTGAAAGAGCGAAAACAAGAGACTATATGGGATTATATCCCCATTCTGATTTATGCTTCTGGTCGGGATCCTCTTCGAAGGGAAATTCTTCATTCTGTTATATGTGGCGAAAGGTAAAGTAGTGTGATATTGATGCTGCATTTTGTTGATTTAATTCGGATTTAATGTTACATTGTATTTGTATTAATTTGCATATATTTGGATATCTACTTTACTTTAGAGGACATACTATGATTCATAGTTCATTTTCTAGTTTGTCTTTTCATGTTATTCAAACGTTTAGACTGTACGACCAATACATGGAGAATCGGTAGTAGTTGTTTTATTTCAGACATTGTATGAACGTTTTCTTTTCAGACTTCTTATTATTTATTTTATGTTGAATTTATATATATTTGTATATATTTCTTTTTATAGGATTTGGGATACTAAATTAATTTATCGGTTTAGGTTTTAGAATTCATAGTATGTTTAAGTATTATAAACTCCTGGATTTTGAATGATTTTATCGACGATGCATGTTAAGATATGTGCTTTTCTTAATTTCTATTCAATCAAGCATTGTTGTGATCTCTGAGATTTGACTATAGTGTCTAGCCAGGTCTAGGGGGTTACATTTAGTGGTATCAAAGCCGATATTTAACTCTCGGACTGTGTTACCCATTAAATTTTATACTGTTATATAAAATGATTTTTACATGCATCAAAAAATTTGGATACAAAAATATTTTCTATATTTTGTTTTGACCGTAAATTTATGATTAATGATTTTAAACTTGTATGTTCTCGAATATGAATATTCTATTTTGAGACTCCAGTACCAGATCTGACTTTAGATTATGTGTACTCTTTTATTTTATATATCACTCGGTAGTTAGTATACGTCCCCGTAGGAGTACACGTCGTTCTGTAGCTCCCCGCAGATATAGTAGCTCTCGAGGCCGTGAAGGTCAGGTGATTATTTCTAATTGAGATCCTCTCGTTCCTGAGGTCGAGTCGTGTGATGAGCATACTCGAGCATCTGATTCTTCTGAACCTATTGGACATGCTCGAGCGACTGATTTCTCTAATTTGACTAAGCATACTGAGTACACACTTGCCACTGGAGGCAAAGCTACTGATGAGTTAGAGGATGTTGTTGTTGGTCAAGCAGTTTTATGTTTACTTCAGAGATCTGCTGGGGTGTAGTCAAAGGATATTGCTACTACTGTCTCGTCAACGATGTCGCGTAATGGGGCAGAGTATTTCAGAGGGTTTTCTCGAGCATCCTCGTCTGTTGGGGAGTATTGGGTTGAGGATACTGATGGCTTGTTGGATGAGATGGATTATCCAGTTGAATGGAGACTTCATGTTATTGTTTCAATGCTGAAAGATGATGCCCTAAATTAGTGGAATTCAGTGAAGATAATTACTCTGAGGGATCAGTTGAGTTACGAGTTTTTCCAGAGTATTTTTCGAGGTTGCTTTGTTTATAGTCGCTATTTGAAAGAGCGAAAATAATAGTTTATGGATTTGAAGCAGGGCGATATGACCGTTCAAGAGTATGATATAAAGTTTCTACGCCTCATTAAGTGTGCTATTGGACTTATTACCACCGAAGAAGATACGTGCCTATTGTTTTAGAGAGATTTGTGTATACGATTCGTAGCAAGATTTCCACCCTCCATTGGAGGGAATTTATTAAGCACGTGGACAAAACTAAAACTGTTGAGGAGATGGAAAACCTTAATAGAGCATTACAGTCAAAAAATAAAGTAATCAAGTTTTGAGGGTCCTTCTGGTTCTTCTGCTCGTCATGGAAAACGATTGAAAGATGATACAACGAGGGTTGAATCTAGGTCTAGACATATTGCTTCTTCTAGATGGTCTGAGAGTAGGGGTGTTCTTCTGTTCAACTGGGTTTTCCTACTTTTACATTTTGTAGTGAGCAGTATGATAGGAAGTGTTTCAAGAAGTTAGGAGCAAGTTTCAGGTGTGGTTCCACTGAGCATTTTTTGAGAGATTGCCCACAGCCTGCTCTGACTTATCAGACTCCTACTCCAACTTATCAAACACCTGCTCATTCTCAGGGATCATCTCAGACTCTAAGAGGCAATGTCAAAGTTGACTTAACTCATCTAGTCATGCACTAGGTTCTTTTGGTAGGGGACGATCTACCTCGAGTAGAGGTTCTGTGAGGTTTGAGTCTAGACAACCTCTGCTTGTTTATGCTATATGGTGTCGTAAGGATCGGGATAAGCCAGATGTTATTGTAGGTACTTTTACTGTTCATTATATTTATTACTTTGCTTTGCTCGATTGTGGGTCTACCCATTCGCATGTTGCGAGTTCCATAGCACACAATCTTGATATTTTGATTGAACACACCATATGTCTTATTATTGTTTAGTCTCTATCAGTTAGTTTATTGTAATTGACAAAATTTATCGAAAATGTCCTCTTGAGCTATTTGGAGAGACCTTTCCGATAAATCTTATGGAACTTCCGTTTGATGAGTTTGATCTTATTTTGGGTATCAATTGGTTGAAGAAATATAGGGTGGATCTGAATTACAAACGTAAGAGAGCAGTTCTGAAAACACTTGATGAAAAGGATATTTTTCTGATTGGTGAGCATTAGGGTTACCTGACTAATGTTATATCAGCCTTGGCAGCTGAGAAAATGATTCGGAATGGTGTCGTGGCGTACCTTGCTTATGTTTTAGACTCGAGGAAGTCTACTTCTGGAATTGATTAGATTCATACTGTGAGAGACTTTCTAAAGGTATTCCCGGGAGAGTTACCATATGTACCACTTGAGAGAGAAGTTGAGTTCAGAATTGAACTGTATCTAGGTATTACACCAGTGTCCATGGTTTCTTATCATATGACACCTACTGAATTGAGATAACTCAAGTTTCAGTTGCAAGACTTGTTGGATCGAGGGTTTATTCAGCCTAGTACCACTCCATGGGGAGCTCCCGTGCTATTTGTTAAGAAAAAAAGATGGATCATTGCGCTTGTGTATTAGTTGTCGAAAGTTGAATAAACTGACGGTTAAGAACAAATACCCATTATCGCGCATCAATAATTTGTTTATTAGTTTCGTGGTGCATCAATTTTCTCTAAAATCGATCTTCGATCTGGGTATTATCAACTTAAGGTGAAAGATTCAGATGTTCTGAAAATGGCTTTCTGTACTTGATATGGTCATTACAAGTTTCTAGTGATGTCATTCGGGTTGACTAATGCTTATGCTGCTTTCATAGATATGATGAACTGGGTCTTCCAACTGTATATGGATCAGTTAGTCATTAATTTCATTGACGATATTTTGATATCTGAGACTGAGCATTATGAGCATTTGAGGGTTGTTCAGCATACTTTGAAGGAAAAACAACTCTATGTGAAGTTCAGTAAGTGTGAATTCTGGCTTAGCGAGGTGAAGTTTTTGGGCCACATTATTTTAGCTAAATTTATGTTGATCCGAAAAACATTGAGGATATTTTGAACTGGAAACAATCGAAGAATATGGTTTAGGTTCATAGTTTGGTCTTAGTGGGTTATTATCGGAGGTTTGTAGAGGGGTTTTCTATGATTGCAGTTCCTTTGACGAAACTTCTGATGAAGAATGTACATTTTTTCTTCGGTAAAGCTCAACAATCTAGTTTCAAGCAGTTGAAATATGCTCTGACCCAAGAACCAATTGTAATACCCATCTCCCGTATACCTTTACGTACACGATATATAGATGCCACATTACTCTTAAAATATTCTTCCTTTGAAAACCCAAAAAAATCTTTTTTTCCTTTTCTGAAGACGTAAAATTTTAATATAAAATAAAACATTGATTGTAAATTGTTATAAGTTCTACTTAATTAAAGTTAAAAGCATTTTATTATTGTGATTACATGCCAACTAAGTTTTTTTTTCCAAAATAAACTAGATTGTCTTGGTGTCACGGATGAGTCCACCTTAGTTGATGATCACCACGGCTACAGAAGCACTCCTTACTCAGTTAATCTTTGCTTTTACCTACGTATGAGAAACAACACACGTTAAGCATTTACTTAGTGAAATATAATATTGTAAAGAACATTAAAGTATACATACGTATCTCATGATTATTTGACTTCAAACTAAGTCGTATCATCTATAGTAATTAGTTAAGTCATTCATATTATAACCAAACCTTGGTCATATTATCCTCATAAACATCTTTAGTATGTCCAACATAATTTTCTTTAGTTCAATAATTTCAGTTATGTCTCTTTTCACACATTAACACATCCATTTATGCATTTTAATTATGGCATCCTTTCATGCATTTTAATTATGGCATCCTTTCATGACTTATGCATTCTTTCATGCATTTTAATTATGGCATCCTTTCATGCCTTAATGCATCATTTCATGCATTTTAATTATGGAATCCTTTCATGCATTTTAATTATGACATCCTTTCATTCCTTAATGATTTATGTCATGCATTTTAATTATTGCATCTTTCATGCCTTAATGCATCCTTTCATGCATTTTAACTATGGCATCCTTTAATGCCTTAATGCATCATTTCATGCATTTTCATTATGGATTCGATTTAGAGCTGTTCATACTCTAAATCTCATTCATAATATTCTTTCCATACATATAAAGATAACATAATCAATATTATAAAACATATATAGATTTAAAACATTCTAATTTGAATGTTCTTCATTCGATACTTACAATAAAGTACTCACTTGGCTTGCCTCGCTTTGGTATCCAATATGTAAAGTGATTACTCCGAAACTTGGTCTTTGCCTTTTGCTTTACTTGACTCAGGAGCTTGATTTTGATCTATTCAATATCCATTAAATACATGTACAATATCAATTGTTAGTGTATTTCCTAACAATTACACTTAAACATAACTCAAAAGCACCTATTAATAACTTTTCTACAACAATATCAGTCTATTTTAAAATTTCTGGCTCCTCAGTATCGATACCCCTACCATGGTATCGATACTACCATTCTATGGTACTGATACCCTATTATGGTATCGATACCATTTTTATATTCTATTTTGAAATGGTATCGATACCTTCATTTCGGTATCGATACTCCCTCTTTGGTATCGATACTCCTTCTTCGGTATCGATATTAATTGAATCAGTATCGATACTACTCATCTAATTCATCATATTTTACCCTATAGTATCGGTACTGTTCTATTAGTATCGATACTATTGCCCATATTTTCCAGTTTTCAGCCCTATTATTACACAAATTGGGTCAAATTTTGTTATGATTACCTCCCACAATACTGTCAAACCCTTCTTTACTTAATCCCACTAATTTTTCTTCAATTAACTACTTATAACATCTAAAAATCACACCCCTTTTTCTAACTTGTTCTTATTCTCATCCAATGCTTCTAATCTCTTATTTACCTCTTTAACAAGTCAATTCTACCAATAAACATCAATAAACACTAATATATTAACATATCATTTCAAAACCCATTTTATATAATCTCCATTATTTCCCTTATTTCATAGTTTTAATCTCATCTAATTCTTCCTTAAGCTTCAATCATACTCAAAGCTTCAATAACAACCGAAAACGAAATGATAAACCATCAAATTGAAACATTACCTTTAGCTAGGGATGAGAGCTTCTTACGTGAAAGAGGAAGAAGAGAAGAGTTAACATTGCTTGATCCATTTTCCCTTTATTTCTTTACTTTAATATACTATATAGAATGAATTTTAAATTCATTTTATTCCAAATAACCAAAATGCCCTTTTTAATCCTCCATTACTATAATTTAGTCTAAATTACTATTCCCAACTCATTCTCATCTTTATCAATTAATCAAATAGATTTTCAAATTTTAAATCATTTCAATAAAGTCATTAATTCAATTTTTAAGGCATTACACCAATATTGGTTCAACCCGAGTCTGAAAAGGATTATACAGTTTACAGTGATGTTCGCATACATGTTTGGGTTTGTTTCCGATACAGGGTGGTAAAGTGGTAGCTTATGCGTCTTGTTAGTTGAAGTCGCATGAGTGTAACTGCCTTACGCATGATCTGGAATTAGCTACAATGGTCTTTGTATTGAAAATCTGGAGGCAATACCTTTATGGTGGAAACTGTTACATCTACATGTTGACTGTCTGCTCTTTGTGAGTACTAAATATGGGTGAGGATATGTGTGCAAGTATACACAATCGAACAAGTAATAAAGTGATAAGTAGAGTATCGTCTCCACAGGGAATTGGGGAAATCAAATAGGTTTATCAAGGCACTTTACTTTATCACCTAAGTAAAGTTAGTGATGGTATGTACAAAATGATCATGTTGTGGCAAAATGAGATGGATGTTGTGGAAATGGAATGGTGGTAGTATGGTAGTAGGTGATATGTCGTGGCAAATTGAATTGTAAAACATGCAAGCATGTGAAAATGTCAAGGCAAAATAAAATGCAAATACCTGCCCGACAGAGTCTACTAAAATTCCCTAAACTATCTCTAGTAAGGGACTCGACAGATTAAAGATGCCCTGGAAAATCCAATTGGCGTAAACTCCTGCAGTGATCCTATTGGTTCAGATAATAGGATATGTCTCGGCAATACCTTTTTGCAGCAACATTAACATCTAACCTATCAGTTATGCTCTACTCATTTTAATCGAATGAAATCCTATTCTTATCTCTAAGATGGATTAGGCCTAGTTACTTTCTAGAGCCCCTTTATTTATGTAGTTCCTCCCTAGCTTCTCTCGAAGACTAAAGATATTTTGCCTAGGCATTCTCTCAAACCCTAAACACCTTCTAAGAAAAGACTACTCTCGTAACTCCTACAACCTCAAAGCATTAAGTTTCATAAAGAAAACAGATTAAAACATAATAAATCAACCATTCATTGAAAATAAAACTTAGACATCCAAGCGAACTCCCACCAAATAGGATTAGTTCATGGTGGGATTCGAAATAAACAAGTCAAGACAAGTTACATTCATTCCTTATAACCCAACAATAAAATATGAAAGCAACGAACTAAGGGGATGAGAGAAAACCTTCGACGTACACTGCCCAATGCTCCTATCGGCCACCAAGAACTGCTCCCAGCGGACTGGCTCCTCTCGAATGCTCAGAACGCCACTCCCTTCTACTGGTCAAGGAGAAATGTCACGGCAAGACGGATTGACTGAGAGAGGTGAGACCTTCTCACTCTAACTTTTTAAGCTCAAATCTAGGTGGAACCAAAGTCTCTAACAATGTGGCTTCATCCTCTATTTATAGGGGAAAATTAACCCTTGAACTAAGAGTTGACTTTCCCAAACCATGGTTAACTTTGCTTGGGAGTCGGGCAAGACAGGTGATAATACAGCCTGGGTAGCTGGCTGAGAGACCGACATAATCTCGTGACAAACGCCCAAGGACAGTAAGGATCTGCAGGGTCAGGTAGCGTCATCAGTTGAACCGGTGGTTGCAGCGCTGATCCCTCCAGGCGTATCTTCGAGGTTGATTTCTCGGGCAGAGCTCTAGAATAGCTGGCTTCAAAAATATCTTCCCGCACTTACAGCACTTTCGAAATGTCAGTTGACCTCGGAAAATTCATTTTGCTTAGCAATCTCCTTATGTCACGACATTTTCTTTCCTCTTCTCCTTACTCTCAATACCTGCACGTCATCAGACAAGTGCCTTTCTCATAAAGTAGCACCGCTGTAAAAATAAAATGCCACGGCAAACCGAAATCCACCACATGCAACTAAATGCTTCTAAATGCATCTACATGGTCCTAAATGAGCTTTTAAAAATTCAATAACTTAAGTTAAAAGGCCCCAAAATATGGCCTTTTACGGATTTATCACACCCCCAAACTTAAGTTATTGCTTGTCCTCAAGCAATGGATAGTAATAAGCAAAACAAAAATACTATGACAAGTTCAGAAGCCAAATAGTTTCATGGAATAAAATTTTAGCCCTCAGAACATATGGCTTCAACATGCTAGACTAGGTCAAGAAATCTAGTATTGTCCCCTAGGGCATGATTTTTTGTGTGAGTGAGTGCGTGTTTGTATCCAATCCATGCTTAATAATCCTAAAAATTTTCTTTCTTTAATTTTCTATGACATTTTCTAAATATGCTCCCACTTTGCATTTCTTTTCTTTTTATTAGTTCTGCTACGAGGGGAGTCAGCCCATCACTCTATCATCCCACACTCTAGGTGAAAGGGAGCATATCTTCCACCCCCGAGCTAGTCAGATAGAGTCATCCTGTGACATCTTTCATTCACTCATATGCCATGGCATAGTAGAGTGTCCCTCTACAGATATGCCTAGGCATTTATTCATAACTTCAATCCCTTTTCTTTTTTTTAACATTCAACAATCAAAGTTTTATGCCACGACATTTTAAGAATTCTCTTATAAAAAATTTCTAAGTTTCTCAAGCATGGAAAACATACAATCGTGTATTCATGGATTTCAAAGAAGCAAGTCCTAGGGTTGGTTCTATTATCCTCAACTAGTCATGTACATTCTATCCTAGACATCAAGTTCATCATCATTGGGCATCCTTAACTAATTCCAAAAACTATTCAAGCAGTTACTAATGTCATGGCATATTTATTTTACTACTACTATCATACAGTGATACGAGAACCCTACTTCCCCTAAACTTTAGAGAAGCATTATCCCCAATGCTTACGAAAACTAAGAAAAAGAAAACTACATGCTATGAATGCAATGTAATGCAAGGTACCTTGGCTTTAAACGGGTGGTGGTGCAGCAGTTACGCGGTGAGTACGCTTTCGTAGCTTAGCAGGGCTAGAGTGCTCTGAGTCAGACGCAGGTGCGGCTGGAGGAGTGCTAGGTCTGGAACGGCTGAGAGCGGGGGCTCCTGATGCTGAGATGCCTTCCTAAGGCGACGTTGGCTCCTACGCCAAGGAGCTTGCCGTGGCATCTCGAATTGTGACTCCTCGGTTGACTCAGTGGGCTGTGGTACTTCAGGGTATTCTTCCGCCAAAGTTTCAACAAGTTGTGCTGGCTCCGGGATATTAGTGAGTTGGAGGTTGGCTTCTTGATCTACATCAGGTGCTACAACATGGACGAGGTCAGGATCATCGGTCTCTTCAGCATCAGCAGGCTCTGTAGGTTTAGCAGGCTGGGGACTCTCTGTACTATACGATTGAGGGGCATTGGTATGGACAGGACGAGGTGCTTCTGCAGATGCCTCATCATCCTCATTCGGTGGCACGAGTATGTCAGGGAAGACAGGAATGGTGAAGTTCGTGTGCGAGAGGAATTTCATCAAGGCACTAGTGAGAAATTCATCTCGGTGTTTGGCATAGGCGAAATATATCATCAGTTTGTCAGACAGCTGCCCGACATGATCTTGAGTGCGCTGGACCGCCTGCTGCAAGGCATTTGAATTTGCCTTGGCATGTGGAGATTGTGAAACTCGAGATGTGGATGCCTCTTTTTCCTTCCCCTTTGTTTCCTTCAATCCCAACAACAAAGGGATTTTTGCTTTGGTTATCCCAATAATACCCGGTAAAATCTCATCAAACATTTCTTCGGGACCTTTTTTTACGGCATAATGTGGTGATGAGATTTGGAAATACCAAGGCACTTGCAGGGCGCTTCAGGCACAAATGAGCCTGCTCCACTATAATTTGCCCTACATCAATGGCTCGCCCAAAGATGATCGAGTGAAGCAGAAGCATTCGTTGGCAAGACACGGTCGTGTTGTGGGAAGTGAGTAAAAGTTTGTTCTTCATGAAATGATTCCACAACTTTACTTGTGGAAGCAGCCGCTCCCGGTCCACGGTCTTACGGCTCATTTGCTGCCCATTTCATTGTGTGTCCGGAAGACAGAGATCTTCCAGTATACCTTGGTAAGTTTCGTTGTCAGTATCTTGAGAAAAAGTAGCATGGTGGTCTTCAGCAACCTGCAGTTTAAAATAACGATTAATTGCAGAAGGAGTAAAACGAATAGAAATGCCGCGAACCGTCACGGCATACTGGTTTGGCTTGGATATGTTGGAGTAAAACTCCTTCACTAGAGTGGCATTGACGGTGGTGGGATGCTTGGCAAATTTTTACCACTTATGCTTGGTAACAACGTCGAGAACCTCACTCCCTAAGGCATCGTCCTCCTTCTCAGAGAAGACAAACCCCAACTCAAAAAAGACTTACCGATTCTTGATTGTTTGGAACCGTTCTCGGGCGGAATCATCCATAAACCATGGTGGCGAAGGTGGCGCAGGGGGACGGGAACGGACCATGATGAGAACATACAAAGGAACTAAGAAGAAAAACTTGGGTTACCAGCTATGGAGGTTCGGTCAACAAGAAGGTGGGGGAATGTTAAATTAAAAGGTCGGGCCTAGGCGGGAAAAAAACAAAATGAAAGTAAAAAGAAAACTAATATCTAGTCAAAAGTTAAAAATTTCCCTCCTTTTCCTGTTTTCATTTGCCGCCCAAATTTTTCCCAACTTCCTCTATACGCCTCACGTGCTTTGTGCGTAGGAAGACCCTTGAAAAAAAATTAAACAGAATTAATTAAAAATAATAAAGACTAAAATAATAGCAATATAAAAATTATTTATGCACAGGAGTAAATTTAAAATGTCATGGCATCCTTAAGATGTCGGACCAGTGTCGACGTCGTGCAAGAGCAGTGCAGACTTATCACGTGCAGGTGGGATTCCTTGGTAGGCCTTCAGGCGCTGGCCATTGACTTTAAAAATGGATTCATCGTCCATGTTCTTGATATCAACAGCGCCATATGGATAAACATGGTGAACTTCAAACGGTCCCGACCATCGTGACTTTAGTTTTCCAGGGGAAGAGTTTGAGCCTTGAGTTGAACAACAATACTTTCTGACCTTCATGAAAATGCCGTGGAAAAAGCATTTTGTCATGCCACTTTTTGGTTTTTTCCTTGTAAAGCTTGGCATTTTCATATGCTTGTGCTCGAAACTCCTCCATTTCATTCAAGTCGAGCAATCGTTTCTCCCCAGCAAGTTGTGCGTCGAAGTTTAACTTCTTGATTGCCCAGTATGCCTTGTGTTCTAACTCAACTGGGAGGTGGCAGGCTTTTCCATATACCATCTTAAAAGGTGACATTCCCAGAGGCGTTTTGAATGGCCCATAATGCTTCATCGAGCTTGGGGGACCAGTTTTTCCTTCGAGGGTTCACCACCTTCTCAAGGATTTGCTTGATTTCTCGATTGGACACTTCAGCTTGCCCATTCGTCTGCGGGTGATATGCTGTGGCAATCTTATGTTGCACTCCATATTTCTGCAATGCCTTGGCAATTAATCTATTGTCGAAGTGGGTACCCTCATCGCTAATGATGGCTCTCGGTACTCCAAATCGCGTGAATATGTTCTTGTGAAGGAACTTGAGCACCATCTTCGAGTCGTTCCTGGGCGTAGCAATTGCTTCAACCCACTTCGAGAGATAATCCACCACAAGCAAAATGTATAAATCCCCAAAAAAAGATGGGAATGGTCCCATAAAATCAATGCCCCAAACATCGAAAAGCTCTATCTCTAGAATATTTTGCAGCGACATTTCATGTCATCTGGAAAGGTTTCCAGTGCGCTGGCATCTGTTGCACGTTTTGCAATATTTGTGGGCATCTTTAAATAATGATGGCCAATAGAAGCTCGATTGGAGGACCTTTGCTGCAGTCCTCGAACCTCCAAAATGCCCTCCACATGTTGATGTGTGGCAATGGTATAAGATATTACGTTGCTCCTCTTCGGGGATACACCACCTAATCATTTGATCGACACATTGCTTGAACAAGTACTGCTCATCCCAAAAGTAGAACTTGGAATCATGCAGAAACTTCTTCTTCCCCTGGCTATTTAGTTTATAAGGAAAAACACCGCTAACAAAAACATTAACGAGGTCAGAGTACCACGGAATTGTCGTGGCATATAAAATTTTCTCGTCAGGGAATTCTTCTTTAATATCAAAAATGTCATGGCATTCTGAAATGTTCTTTAGCCTAGATAGGTGGTATACAACCTGATTTTCAGTACCTTTCCTATCAATTACCTCTAAGTCAAATTCTTGCAATAGTAATATACATCTAATCAGACTAGGCTTGGCATATTTCTTGTTCACTAAATATTTTATAGTGGAATGATCTGTGTGAACTATGACCTTTATGCCTATCAAGTACGACCTAAACTTGTTAAATGCAAATACCACGTCAAGTAATTCTTTTTCAGTAGTAGTGTAATTCAATTGTGCATTATTTAAGGTACGACTAGCATAATAAATCACATGAAAAAATTTACCTCTACATTGTCCGAGCACAGCTCCCACGGCAAATCACTTGCATCGCACATTAATTCAAACGGTGCCGTCCAATCTGGGGGAACTACGATTGGCACAGAGATAAGTATTTGCTTCAGCTCTTTGAATGCACCATGGCATGTCTGATCAAACATAAATGGTTGGTTCTATTGTAACAGGGTGAACAAGGGCTTGGATATTACGGAGAAGTCCTTGATGAATCTTCGATAGAATCTAGCATGTCCAAGGAAACTTCGAATGCCCCTGACAGAGTTTGGTGGGGGGAGTTTCTCGATCACCTTGATCTTGGCCTTGTCTACCTCAATGCCCTTTGCAGAAATCTTGTGGCCTAAAACAATGCCTTCAGTCACCATGAAGTGGCATTTCTCCCAATTTAGTATGAGATCAACCTCTTCGCACAGCTTCAGTACCTTTACCAAATTGCTGAGGCATTTTTGAAAGTCGTCACCGGAAACGAAAAAATCATCCATAAAAAATTCAAGATAATCCTCAACTATGTCAGAGAATAGGGCTTGCATGCAACGCTGAAAAGTTGTCGGGGTATTATAGAGTCCAAAAGGCATTCTGCGGAAAGCATAAGTGCCATAGGGGCACGTGAACGTGGTCTTCTCTTGGTCTTCTGGTGCGATGGCAATCTAGTTATACCCCGAGTAACCGTCCAAGAAACAGTAAAATACCTTGCCAGCAAGTCGATCCAGCATTTGATCGATGAACGGCAAAGGGAAATTATCCTTCTTGGTGGCCTTGTTAAGCTTGCGGTAGTCCATGCAGATTCGCCATCCGGTGACCATGCGAGTAGGAATCAATGCATTGTCTTCACTTGTCACCACGATCATGCCTCCCTTCTTGGGCACACATTGAACGGGACTTACCCACGAACTATCTGAGATGGGGTAAATTACTCCAACATCAAGCCATTTGAGAATCTCCTTCATCACAACTTGCTTCATGATTGGGTTCAATCTTCGTTGTGGCTCTATGGATTTGCCATGGCATTTTTCCAGCAGGATTTTGTGCATGCAGATTGTTGGACTTATTCCCTTGAGATCTACCATCGTCCATCCTAACGCTTTCTTATGCTGTGACAAAATACTTAACAAACTTGATTCTTGGTTAGGAGTAAGGACATAGGAAATAATCACAGGAAAAGTTTCATTACTACCCAGATAAGCATATTTAAGATGCAGTGGCAAATTCTTAAGTTCTAGGTTAGGAGCATGCCGTAATGAGGGCTTGGGAGGAACAAACTCTTCGAAATTAAGAGGTTCAAAGCGCATACCTGGGCTAGCCTTGAGAAAGCTAGCCTGTTGTTCCTCAGATGAAAAATCATTAGGTTATTCGCACTTTAAGTCTTCTAGCCGCCTCTCATTATCATTCAGCTGAATGAAATTGTCATGGCAAAATTTATCTACTTCTTTTGTAATTAATGTATCTACTTCAAAAATGCTCTGGCATTCTTCAGAATCATCCATGTACTTAAGTGATCGGAAGATATTTACAGTGATATGTTGATCGGTTACTCACATAGTCAGCTCGCCCCTATCACAGTCGATGAGAATATGACCAGTGGCTAGGAAGGGTCTCCCCAAGATGATGGGTGATGTGGTGTCGACCTCACAGTCCAGAATATAAAAAATCAACAGGAAAAACGAACTTGTCGACCCATACGATGACATCTTTAATTCGCCCCTCTGGACGAACGTGCGAATGATTAGCTAATTGTAAGATGACCGAGGTGGGTCTCGCATTTCCTATCCCAAGCTTGACAAATATTGACTTAGGCATCAAGTTCACACTTGAGCCAAGGTCACATAATGCCTTCCCAATAAATTTGTCTCCTATTGAACATGGGATGATGAAGCTACTTGGATCATGTCTCTTTGGTGGCAGCTTACTTAAGAAAGAGCAAAATTCTTTTGTCGTTGTAATTGTATCGTACTGCTCAATCTTTCTCCTCTTGGTAACAATCTCCTTGATAAATTTAGCATAGGTGGGCATTTGTTCCGTAGCCTCTAAAAAAGGAAAATTGATTTGCAGTTGACTCAGAATGTCAACGAACTTTTTAAACTGAATATCTTCGTTATGTTTCTTCAGCCTTTGCGAAAAATGAGGTGGGGGTCTGGCTTCCTGTACTGACGGGGTGCGAATAGAAGTTGCATTGGCATTTTTATTTGCCCCCTCAGTTTCTTTATTTGACGATTCCTCAGCCTTTTCCTCTTCCACTGGTGCTTCTTCTTGCACTTCTTGATCAGCTTGCTTGGTTACAGGGGGTGACTCATCCTTCGATCTTCCCCCAAACTTATCTTTAACATTAATTTGTGTACCACTTCGGAGAGTTAGCACATTGCAGCTCTCCTTTCCATGAGGTTTGGTGACTTCAGTGTCACATGGAAATTATCCTGGTTTGCGTTCTTGTAATGCTGCAGCAATTTGACCAACTTGACTCTCCAGCGCCCTCAGCGACGAACTATGGCTCTGAAGCAGGGCCCCTTGGTTTTTGATGGAGATTGCATGGTCTTGCAGCATTGTTTTTATTGTAGCAATAAACTCTTGCATTGTGGTTTCCAAAGAACTTGTGTTTGATGAAGATGGTCCTCCCTTATTAGAATTATGCCATGGCATATTTGATTGATAACCCTGGGAGTCGTTGAAATTCTGCTGCCGAGCTGGGTGATGGGCATTGTTGGATCCTTGATTTGCCCACGAAAAGTTTGTATGCTAGCGCCATCCAGGATTATACGTGTTAGAATAGGGGTTATTGTTGCCTCGATTAAAATTACCCATATAGTTGATGGATTCTTGATTGGTCAGGCAGTCACTCTCATTGTGATTGTTGTGGCATAATAAACAAGCTGAATGGGTCGCCTTGACTTCTCTCACCTCACTTGGCCTTTGCAAAATTTTCAGCATGTTGGTGATAGTAGCAAGTTGGGCGGACAAATTATATTTAGAATCTAGCTCGAAAGCTCCATGAGATTTTCGCCCAACACCAAGCCTTGTTGTTGAGTTAATCGATCTACGGAATCGGCCAAGAGGGGGGTGAATTGGCAATTAAAAATTTTGTGGAAGCTTTTGCAGAAAATTTAAAGTAATTGCACAGCGGTTTACAGTGGTTCGACTTTCTCAAACAAAGTCTACGTCCACTACCTTAGCTATCCACACTAAGGATTTTCCAACAAATTCACTAATTTGTTCTTTCTTTTGAGGCCAAAGAGATAACCTTACAAAATCCCTCAAGAGTATACCCCAACTCTTGAGAACACTCATTTTCCCAAAGAGAAGATTACAAATTTGCAAACTTACAAGAAAACCTCACAAGGTAAGATGTTTGCACAATTCTAGAACAAAGAAAAGAACACTCAAGGATAAATACAATTGAGTACAAAAGTGTTCTTGAAAGCAAATGAATATTGGATGAAAAATATGCTTGAAATACTCAAACTTGAGGTTTGATGCTTTCTCTTTGATTCTCTCTTGATTCTAGTTGATTGATGTTTCTTGTTGTTGATCAATGGCTCCAGAACTTGTTTAAATACCCCTTGAATCAATTCTGAACGTTGGTGATAATTAGTGGGGATAATAGAGCCGTTTAAGTGTGAAAACAATTAATTTTTCTAGGTGGAGCGTCTCATGCATCGATGCATGATCAAGTATGCATCGGTGCATTCGTGTAAAATTCAAATATTTTGACCGTTGGAACACTTGATGCATCGGTGCACCAAGTGTGCATCGATGCATGAAATGCATTCGATGTTTGAAAAATAGCCTGATGCATCGATGCATGGCTTGTGCATCGATGCATCAAATGCATTCGATGTTTTGAAAATATTCAGAGTGCATCGATGCATGGAGAGTGCATCGGTGCATGGAATGCATTCGATGTTCAATTAATTCATCGATGCATCGATGCATGGACTGATGCATCGGTGCATGCCTTTGAATAATTGATTTAAGGCATGTTTTTTGGTTCAAAATACTTTGTGAAAATTGTTTCAAAAATAGTTTAAGTACATATCACAATTTTACACATTTAGTAAGGATTAAAATTGATCTTGAAAAACTTGGAGTAATAATTTGATATTCGGTTAATTGAATCGAATTTGTAAAATCATTTGTGAAATCTTAAAATTCATTTAACTTAATTTGTTATATCGAAATATCAAAAATGTTTTCAACACTTGTGGATGGAAACTGATAATCATTAGTGGCAATCTTATCTAGGATGTCAAATGCCTCTGCTGGTGATTTGTCAAGTAACGTCCCATTTGCCGAGGCATCTAGCATCATCCTCGTGGGTGCGTTTACTCCATTATAGAACATCACCACCTGGGTCAAATCTTGAAAACCATGATTTGAGC
Source organism: Hibiscus syriacus (assembly GCF_006381635.1). Taxonomy (NCBI): domain Eukaryota; kingdom Viridiplantae; phylum Streptophyta; class Magnoliopsida; order Malvales; family Malvaceae; genus Hibiscus; species Hibiscus syriacus. The sequence continues at coordinate 1,056,905 of NW_024062730.1, forward strand.
ACTTGCGAAGCAATGCCTTGTATATATATCCTAACATTCATACATCGACTCGTCATCAGCTTGACAGAAGGAAGCAATGTCATTCCTCAATTGGGTGTTCATATTCGGAGGATTATACCGCAGTAAATTTTTTTTGTACAGATCAGTCTATGACTCCATTGAACCCGCTGGAACGCCACTCAACCACGCCCTTGCTCGGTCACGTATGGAGTAAGGAAACAGCTTTAATTCCAGAACATCTTCGTGCATCCCTTGTTGGCGGAAAGAATCACACACCTCCAAGAAGTTGCGAATATGATGTCTGGCATCTTCATTTGGCATGCCCCCAAACTGTCCTATAGGGTTCAACATATTGAACATGACGGGTTTAAGCTCGAAATGGGCTGTCTGAATATTTGGGGCCATAATTTTAGGGTTTAAATATTCTAAGATCGGGTTTAAGTGATCACGAATGGTACGAGGTCTGGCTACATTCATTTAAATTTACCGACATTCTGATCTTCCTCATGGCCGATGCCTTGATTTCCAATTTGGTACATGTTTACACGTTGAGCGCGTCTTCTATGTCTAAAAAGCCTCTCGATTTCAGGATCAATAAGTTCTAATGGCTCTTCAGGATTACTTCGGGTCATGTACCTAGGAAAATAAATGAAGAAAAATTAAGGAAAGTAAAAAAATATAAAGCTAACTAAAAAGAAAATATGAACAAGTAAAATAAAAATGCTATGACAAATCAATTTAACTTCCAGTTGCCAAGTTCCCCGGCAACGGCGCCAAAAATTTATCCGCTCTTTGTGAGTGCTAAATATGGGTGCGGATATGTGTGCAAGTATACACAATCGAACAAGTAATAAAGTGAGAAGTAGAGTTTCGTCACCACAGGGAATTGGGGAAATCAAATAGGTTTGTCAAGGCACTTTACTTTGTCACCTAAGTAAAGTTAGTGATGGTATGTACAAATGATCATGATGTGGCAAAATGAGATGGATGTTTTGGAAATGGAATGATGGTAGTATGGTAGTAGGTGGATATGTCGTGGCAAATTGAATTGTAAAACATGCAAGCAGGTGAAAATGTCAAGGCAAAATAAAATGCAAATATTGGATTTAATATATATAGGACTTTAGCTTCCTCACAAGACAAGCAGCAATGTGAATGAGCGATGGGAGTCACTAGGAAAACCTAAGTCTATTTCTATGAATGGTATTTCCTCTATGCTTAACCTGCCCGACAGAGTCTACTAAAATTCCCTAAACTATCTCTAGTAGGGGACTCGACAGATTAAAGATGCCCTGGCAAATCCGATTGGCGTAAACTCCTGCAGTGATCCTATTGGTTCAGATAATAGGATATGTCTCGGCAATACCTTTTTGTGGCAGCATTAACATCTAACCTATCGGTTATGCTCTACTCCTTTTAGTCGAATGAAATCTTATTCTTATCTCTAAGATGGATTAGGCCTAGTTACTTTCTAAAACCCCTTTGTTTATATAGTTCCTCCCTAGCTTCTCTCGAAGACTAAAGATATTTTACCTAGGAATTCTCTCAAACCCTAAACACCTTCTAAAGAAAGACTACTCTTGTAGCTCTACAACCTCAAAGTATTAAGTTTCATAAACAAAAAAGATTAAAACATAATAAAGCAACCATTCATTGAAAATAAAACTTAGACATCCAAGCGAACTCCCACCAAATAGGATTAGTTCATGGTGGGATTCGAAATAAACAAGTCAAGATAAGTTCCATTCATTCCTTACAACCCGACAACAAAATATGAAAGCAAATAACTAAGGGGAGGAGAGAAAGCCTTTGACGTGCACTGCCCAATGCTCCTCTCGGCCACCAAGAACTGCTCCCAACGGACTGGCTCCTCTCGAACGCTTAGAACGCCACTCCCTTCTGCGAGTCAAGGAGAAATAACACGGCAATACGGATTGACTGAGAGAGGTGAGACATTCTCACTCTAACCTTTTAAGCTCAAATCTAGGTGGAACCAAAGTCTATAACAATATGGCTTCATCCTCTATTTATAGGGGAAAATTAACCCTTGAACTATGAGTTTACGTTCCTAAACCATGGTTAACTTTGCTTGGGAATCGGGCAAGATAGGTGATGATACAGCCTGGGTAGTTGGCTGAATAACCGACATAATCCCGTGGCAGACGCCCAATGACAGCCAGGATCTGCAGGGTCAGGTGGCATCATCAGCAGAACTGGCGGTTGCAGCGCTGATCCCTCCAGGCGTATCTTCGAGGTGGATTTCTCAGGCAGAGCTCTCGGACAGCTGGATATAGCTGGTTTCAAAAATATCGTCCCGCACTTACAGCACTTTCAAAATGCCGGTTGACCTCAGCAAATTCATTTTGCTCAGCAATCTCCTTATGGCACGTCATTTTCTTTCCTCTTCTCCTTGCTCTCAATACCTGCACATCATCAGACAAGTACCTTTCCCATAAAGTAGCACCGCTGTAATAATAAAATGCCACGGCAAACTGAAATCCACCACATGCAACTAAATGTTTCTAAATGCATCTACATGGTCCTAAATGAGCCTTTAAACTTTCAATAACCTAAGTTAAAAGGCCCCAAAATGTGGCCTTTTACGGAGTTATCATTGACCCAGAGGGATCTGAATTTGAGACAATGTCATCAATTAGAATTTCTGAAAAAATGATGATTTTGAGATCACGTACCATCCTGGGAAGGCTAATGTAGTTGTTGATGCCTTGAGTCGTAGGGAAACTGCTGATCTGAGGGCGATGTTCGCAAGTATAAGTTTATATGATTATGGCACCTTGTTAGTGAAAATCCAAATTAAGCCTACTTTTGCAGATGAGATTAAGGTAAAACAGTCTCTTGATGCATCTTTGTTTCTATTTGCAAAGTAGGCTGAGCAAGGTTATGATTCTAAATATACATTCGATGAGGATGGTGTATTGTGTTTCCATGGTTACTATTGTGTTCTGAATGATCCTAAGTTGCTAAGTGTTATTTTGAGGGAGGCTCATAATAGTCCCTATTATATACATCATGGTGGTGTTAAGATGTATCATTATCTCAGAGAGATTCTAATGGTCTGGTTTGAACAGAGATGTCACTGAGTACATGGCTAAATGTCTGATTGTCAACAGGTAAAGGCTGAGCATCAGTTTCTATCTAGATTACTTCAACACATTCATATTTTCAAGTGGAAATGGGAACGAGTAACTATGGATTTTTTCAGTGGGTTGCCTTTGACGCAATCCAAAAAGGATTCAGTATGAGTTATACTTAACCGTCTCACCAAGTATGCTCACTTCATTCCAATTCAGATTGATTCCACTTTGGATAGATTGGCTCAGTTATATATTTATGATATTGTTCGTCTTTATGAGGTTCCCTTATTTATTATTTTTGACCGAGATCTGAGGTTTAAGTCGCGATTCTGAAAGGATTGTTATGAGGCTCTTGGTACTCGATTGAGTTTCAATACAACTTATCACCCACAGTCTAATGGTCAGTCTGAGTGGGTTATTCAGATTCTAGAGGATATGTTGAGAGGGTGCTTTATAGATTTATAGGGCAATTGGGATGTTCACTTACCATTAGTTGAGTTTACCTACAATAACAGTTATCAAACTAGTATTCAGTAGCAGAGTTTGCCTACAACAACAGTTATTAGACTAGTATTCAGATGGCACCGTATGAGGTTTTGTATAGTCATAGGTGTCGTACTCTATTGTGTTAGACTGAGTTATCAAAGAGGAAAGTTGCAAGATCTGATCTTGTTCAGGAGACTGAGAGTATAATTAGATTGATCTGAGACAGACTTAAGACTACTTTTGATAGGCAAAAGTCTTATACTGATCTGAAGAGGTAAGATATTGAGTTCAGTGTAGGTGACTGAGTTTTTCTAAAAGTATCTCCTTGGAAGAAGGTTCTCAGGTTTGGCTATAAGAGAAAGTTTAGTCCAAGGTTTATTAAACCTTATCAGATTATACGTCGAGTTGGTCATGTTTCTTATCAGCTTGAGTTAACACCTGAGCTTAAACACATTCATAATTTCTTTCATGTCTCTATGTTGAGGCGTTACCATTCTGAGGATATTGAGTTGAGACCTGATTTGAGTTATGAGGAGGAACCTATTTAGATTCTTGCTTGTGAAGATCGAGTTCTGATAAGTCGATGCATACCGATGGTTAAGGTTACATGGAGTAACCATAGTCCTTAAAAGGCCACTTGGGAGAGTTGGGAATCTATGAAAGAACAATTTTGGCATCTACTTCCGTTAGGTAAAATTTCAAGGCTGAAATTTTCTTGAGGGGAGAGATGTCACATCCTAGTTTTGGGGGGCTAAATTGAATTTTTTTTAAGTATTAGTGCTTAGGCGTTAACTTTTAAAAGTTTAGGGACTTAGGGCATAATTTACCCATAGTTGGGTTTAAAACCCAAAATCTCTTTCTTTCCTCATTTTCCCCTATTTCTACAAAAAAACCCTAATCGTGTTCTTTCTCTGTTTTAAATAATATTTGGTGTCATTTTTTTCATTTCAGTTTTTGTCAGATTTGTTGTCTATTACACCTCCGATACCCTATTGTTCATCTCGTTGTCATCATTTGTCTGATGGTCTCGGTGTGTCCATCGTCATCGGCGTTAACCTTATCGAAGGAGATGAAGTTTCAATTTTCATTAAAAACTCAATTTTCAATGTTATTTTCTTCAAACCGACCTCAATAAGTTGTTTCTTGTGCATTAAATTATTTTTTGGGAAATTTTGGTGCAAAACGTCATTGGATTGTGTCTCACGTGCTCCCCACGTGTCGCCGTACTCTTGTGGGTGTGTTATGACGGTTCGAGTCTATTGAATTGGTTAAGCTGGATCGATCTGCACAAATTAGCCCTAAACCAGATTGACTGAACCAAGTTTGATCGACTCGATCCATTGACCAACCCGACATGTTGATTGTTGATCGTTAACTGTTAACTTTTTCGTTGACTTTGACATGTTGACTTTTTCTGAAGATTCATATCTTTATGTTTTTTGATGTCATGAGTCTGTTTTCATAATTCATTTTCCAAATTCTGACCCGAAAGCCCTATTTTATGTCATTTTTTGTGTTAAGTCTTAATTATGTTAAGTAAATTGTAAGGTTTTGAATTCACTCTTGGGTCTAATTTTCTAAAAGTACCCTTGTGTCTCCTGATCGTTCTCTTGCAGACCCTGATCAATCTCGTCCTTCTCAGTTTGATTTTGGTCACTCATCGTGATACGTGTAAGTATTAAATTAGTGATTTTATAGTATAATTCTGTTTAGTGGATTAGAATCTATATTTATGAAAGAGTATCGCTTTAGTTTCTTGATCCGCATGACCTAGTACTACTAATCGTGGGAAGCACAAGGCTTAGACAATATCGGTTAGCGACTTTAGGTGTGTATTGCTTACTTTTTAGATACTCTAATATGTTAGTTTGGCATGTTTAATACTATGGTTAAGATATGTTTGTAATTTGGTTGCACTTATATGTGTCATTCGTATTTCTGAATAATGTTGCATCATTCATGATTTGCTCATTGATGCATTTCTAACATCTGCATGGGATAAATTCCCCATTCTCACATATGCATGGGATAAATTTCCCATTCTGACATATGTTTGGGATTATATCATCATTCTGATTTCTGCTTCTGTCTGGGATCCTCTTCGAATGGAAAGTCCTCATTTTGTTATCTGTGGCGAAAGGTAAAGTAGTGTGCTATTGGTGTTGCATTCTGTTGATTTAATTCGGATTTAATGTTACATTGTATTTATATTAATTTGCAAATACTTGGATATCTACTTTACTTTAGAGGACACATTAGGCTTCGTAGCTTATTTTCTAGTTTGCTTTTTCATATTACTCAGACTTTTAAGTTGTACAACCGGTACTTGGAGGATCATTAGTTGCCATTTTTTCAGACATTGTATATATGTTTTCTTTTTGGACTTTTTATTATTTGTTTTCTATTGAATTTATAAATATATTTGTATATATTTCTTTTTATGGGATTTGGTATACTAAATTAATTTATTGGTTTTAGATTTATAACTCGTGGTATGTTTAAGTATTATGAACTCTTGGATTTTGAACGATTTTAACGACGATGCATGTTAAGATATGCGATTTTTCTTGATTTATGTTTAATAAAACGTTGTCGTGATTGCTGAGATTAAGTCGTAGCGTCCAAGTCGGGCCTAGGGAATTACTTTTAAAAATGAATGAATTACTTAAAAAGAATTTGAAACTACTATATATATTGAAATTTGAATGAATTATATCATTCAATATTCAACTATATTATCATTCCGATTTTACTCTTTAAATATAAAAACTTTAAATTTAATAGTTCATCTTTAAAAGTACTCTTATTTTAATCATTAAAATTAAATATTTTTAACATTTATTATGTTTTTTTAAAGGCTTAAATATAATAAGTACCTAAATTATAGTGTTTTCAAGAATAGGTGCTTAAACTATTTTTAGAATGATTTTGATGCTTAACTTTATAATTGTTGTCACTTTACGTGTCCGACATATCAATGATGTTAATTTCATTGTTAAGTAACACGTGTCACAATCTAATATTTTTTTAAATATTAAAAATATTACTAGATTTTTAAAGAAAACCCTAATTTCTCTTAAATTACAAAAATCCCTAAAAATCCTTCAACCTAACCTGACGTCATCGCTTTTTCCGACCACGCCCACCGCCGCTGATGTAATCCCTACCATCCTCCTAGTCATACATCGTTGTAGTTGTCGTCGATTTCCCGTTGAATCGTGAGAGATCGCGGAGTATAAAATATCGATATGTTGTCGATCGGTCACGATTTCATAGGAATTTTGGTCGACGGGAGAGGTGAGGTTGGTGGAGCTTCATCGACGGTAAAGACCGATAGCCGACGTGGGTGTAGAGGTTGAAATGAATGTTTTCAAAGTTTTGAGGTTATTTTAAATTTTTTGTGTTTTATTTTAAAAATATATAATTTTAATTCTTTAATTTTTAAATAAAATTTTAAAATTACCTAATCTTGACACGTGTCACCTAACAGAAAAAATTAACGTTATTAAGTGCTTAATCATCATATACCAAGATCATTCAAAAAAAAATTAATCACCTCTTCGTAAAAATTACTATAATTAATCTTTTTTTTTTTTTTTAAGGAGAAAGTGTTTAAAACTTGTCTCCTCTTATTATTATTCCCGGGACGGGACAACTCGGTCACAAAAGAGCAAGAATCGTAGTTGTAAATTACCTTCGAGTCAAAACGAGACACAAAGGCTCAAGGATTTTTCTCAAACAGCTGGAAGACATGGATGAACAAGAATTTCGGCGACTTCTCGATCTCTTCCCTGTTGTTCGATCTCGTGATTATCATGTAAATAACAAAACCCCTCTTTTCAATTTTACTCTATAATATCCTTTGTTGTTAGTTAATCTATGGCTCTGACATCGTTATTTTGCTTCAATTTGTCTTTTTTCCCCTTTACCTCGGGACATGATAATAAGCTTAAGGATTGTGAATTTGTTTAGTTTCTCGTTGTAAAACGTTCGGAAAGACCCTCGCTTTGTTTCATTGCTATAATAATTTTAACCTTTTGTATGTTTAAATCGATGATTTTTGTTGATTGCGACTTTTTCTTTGTTTTGCTTTCATCATCTGTATTGGGCTTATTGTAAATCTATTTTTTTCATTCTGTTTGTTCATACTTCTGAGAGTATTGTAATAGATGCTTATGGGTTTTTTGCGGGACTTATGATTTTAGGTGCTGCTTGGTATGGAGGATTGAAGATGGGAAATTTGGTTAAATCTAATGGTTAAGCTACTAAGTAATATTGTGGTTGTGAATCTTAATCATTTGATTAATTATTTTTCCATCCTTCAAACCAAGCAAAGCCATAGAGCTAATGTCATTCTTCAAAGTTGGTAAACTGATGCTTTTTTTAACCTTTTTAAAATGTTAATGGCCTTACTACTGAATAGGAAAAGTTCTGATATTGATGCTTGGTTTTTTGCATGGGCAAAATGATTCACTTTTGGCGGTTTTCTTGTTTAAGGATCTAGTATCTGGTTTTGATAATTATGAACGGTTAATTCATGCAATAATGTTGACGCTAATGACTGCATTCATTCTGATACGAAGTTTCTAATATCGTTCTTGTTTGCAACCATCTCTAAAAATTTCAGGCTGAGTCAGCTTCATCAAGACAAGCAGCTTCTTGTTCAGCATCAAATGAGGTGGTATTTACGAAAGTCGAAAACTGATTGATCCCCTTCCTCCATCTTCTATGGTTGATCAATGTTTGTAATTTCCCATTGAATTGTATATGTAACATGCTAGTTTGTCATGTTTTTTGTTTGCTAAACAGATTAAGGACTGGCAAGATGCATGGCATGATGGTGAAAGAAAGGAAACGGAGAATCAAGGAACTGATCCGCATGGTAAGTTGTTACACAGACTTTAGAATAAAGCGTCTCTGTGAAACTGTATGGATAAGAGTTTTGATCTGTCATTGATCGATCGATTTGTATGTCACAGTTTAGGGAAATAATGGATCACTTATTATTATTATTATTATTATTATTATTATTATTATTTGACAGGTAAATTCTGGCAGAAGCTAAAGTTGACAGCTGAGAAGAAGGTATGCCTAAAGCATAACGACTCCAAGTTAAATAAAATGTTCAGTGTCTAAATTGTTTATGACGTAGAAGTTTCTGTGATGCTGATGAAATCACTTAGTACCGGAATATAAATAAATGAAAATAAGCTGGTAAGTGGTAACTTGAATGATTTACTGTGGATCTGATGAGGCAAGGTACTTTTAGAATCATTTTTATTTTCTTCCACTGGAAACAAACCTCGCACCTTTTGTACTTAACAAAATTAATACGAAGTAAAATTAGTATTAACAGGGTTTTTTTGTTAAGATACAAAAAGTAAGACGAATTGCATCACCCTTTACCAACATGCAACTAAAATAAGTAGGTGTTTCCTTCCATTTGATTTTATCTGGACTTAATGATCCTTCCGTGGTCTCTGATTCCCATGCATAGCTCCCTGAATTCTTCCTAAATCCTTTAATTTCCATGATCATTCGATTTTTAGTTCTTGAAACTTCAAAGAAGTTTGTGAAATCGCAATAAGCCATTTTAGTGAGATTGCTTCTAAAGCTCCAATACTTGATTCTTGAGGGGCCTTGACATTCTTTAAACCATTATTCTTACAGCATATAATTTTCTCTTTCAGCCTTTTTAATATCATGTCATGGCTGTAGATCTTTCCTATTAGTTACAATTGACAATTCTCAAACCACTTTGTGATGATAAATATTGTATACTTTTGCATTTTAAAATTTAGGGTTGGCTATGAGCTATAATAACTGAGGTCTGAGGGTGCAAAGCGCCTTTCATTGACTTGAGTGGCAATGTGTTGAGAGATCCAGCTATCCACTATTGTCATGGAAATTTTGTACCTTTTTTGTTTCGTGGAAACATGAATCTTTTTTGTGATGATAAAGAGTGAATCCATAGTACTTGTAAAGTTTTTTATTATGTGCTTTAAGGATAAGCAACGGTGACAAGCATATATTGTCCTAGATGGCTAATGGCTCACACCAAGAGCTCCAGCATGTCAGCTATTGTTTAGACCCTGTGGAATCATTCTCTTTCAAAGAGGATAAAGAAAATTTCAAGCGCTATATTTAGACCCTGTGGTTAGCAAAAAATCATTTAGATCTTATGACTAATTTCATCGACTTTGATGCTTTATATTGTTTACTATAGTGAACGTTTGATATTAGAGAATCTTATTGTCCTACTGTTCAAAATGCATAGTGGTAATTAGGTTTTTGAGCTCTATGTGCTCTTTTTGGGAATAATTCTCTCTTTTAGAATAACCATTGATGCATGATAGTGCCACCTGTTGCTAGAGAGATAGGGCCTCGCCCTTACAGACTCTTAAAGTTTAGGTTACTACCTGCCTCTACAGAAGAGGTGTACATATGTAGTGCCTGGACGTCATATAGATCGAACCTGGAGTGATACGAATGAAAGTCCTTCCCACAGCTGCTGGTGTTATGCAATGTCTTTCTCGGATAGAAATTAACAGGGGAAAAAGGAAATTTGAATCAAAGCTTCTCTTTGTATTAGCCAACAGTTATTTGAGTTGCAATTCCATGCCATATCAACCATAAACCCCCTTTGCAGCTTAAACGACTCTTGCCTGTATTTCCAAATGTTATCACATGTTCTTTAGGTTTTGAGGATCTTATGGAATATCTTTGTTGAGCTGTTGATTGTAAATTACTGTTGTCATCATAAGTTTTTTGTGTGACTGAGATACAGTTCCTATGCTTAATGACAATCCGTGTTTGGAAGCATTTAAACATGTTGACTGACATAGGTTAATTGCTACTTGTTAACTGCCCTAGGTTGGTGCAGCAGAGGCAGAAAAATTTTGCAAGGCTTTTCAACACGTTCACAAGAAACTTGTACATCTATTTTAGTTATCCCAACATAAACATTTAATATCTTTAGCATTAGTTTCCAATTCCGATATTTGATTGGACAATATCTCAAAACTTTAATCATTTGCAGGTGTATGAAGGGCTGAGTTTTGAAGCTGCTCAGAAGATCCTCAACTCATGAAACTGTTGAAAAGCTCCATGGCTATTACATGTTCTATATTGTTAGGGTATTTTCTCTCTTAATCTTATTTATGAGGTTGAAGTATGTTTCGGCGGAAGCTTGTCATCAAAACCATTCTTGTTGTGCGTTGTTAAATGAGTTTCATCCTATTTTACAGCCATTCTCAATGTAACCTATTTTAAAAAGATTAAGCAAGTTTAAGTATAGACTTTTGATTTCAAACTCGGTTGCCTATACTCATACAAAACGATGAAGAGCTATAGGCATTTGCCCATAATTTTTTAGTAACTCGTTAAATTTGAGGCATTTATGCCATGTAAGCTTATTCATCATGCTTTTATTATTAAGAGCTTGTGCTACTATAGAGCTTTCAATTGTGTTCATATGGAAATTCCAATGAATAACTTAAGACGGCATAAGCCAAAATGTAAGAAGAGATTATTGGTGGAAGATTACAAGCAGCATTTCCTTTTTTACAATCCAAAACGCCTTCAAACAAATAAAAAGTCTTAAGCAAGCTGTAAAATACTAGTCTCGTAAGTCCAAAAGCAAACATATTTGAATTAGAGAATCCAATTCAACAGTCCCAAGCTGCAAATCAATCGTGAAGGGTTCCCAAGATGTCATCATCTCTATATAGGTGGTACCTGAAACAAATGGTTGAGAAGAAAATAAAGTTATAACCCAAAAAGACACAATGCCCAACTTTCCCCTCATTTTTTTAGGCATAAGTCGTACACATGTTCAAAAATGCCACAAAAATGAAGAATACATACACCACGGTTCATAAAATGTCATCATATTTGCAGAAACCTAATAGTTTACCAACGGCAGGCAAAGCTTCAATCAATTCAAACAAGGGCAAATTGCAACACAAAGCATATAGATAAATGTAATTACCTTTATCATATATCAATGGCGGGCAAAGACTCCGATTTGGTCTCTCACCCTACTCCATTTAGGTTTTCAATTCATGATATTTTTACGATTGAGGAATCGAAGTTTTGACTGCAGACCATAAACCACAATATCAATGACTAATTGTGGAAACAATGAGTACTAAAATAAGATAAAAATAAGGCATGATACCAAACACATGCCGAGGGCCATGATTGCCGAATGACCTTGGTAACCTGTTTAAGGCACCTGGTTCCAGAGTTTTCCAAATGGTGGTGGAGTTGGAAAATCGTAGCTAAGATCCAACTTCACCATCCTAGAGGCACTATAACCTTAAACAAGATAGTACACTTTTTAACATATACACACATATATTTCCATGGTAATGACAAATGAGGTAAAGCTACTAGAGGAATTACTACCATCTCTACGTATTTTAGGCTAAGCTAACTTTCTTTTTCACAAGTGTAGCTTTTTTTCACCAGAAAAAGTATTCATTTCACATAAAAACACCATACAAATTACTAGATGCGTTACAAATAGCAATAACCATTTCAGGCTTCAAACAATTCTTATATATTCACAAACAACAACAGTAAAAAAACAGTTAACAAAGTTTCAGAAGGGCTAAATAAAAGATGGACTATCTCTTTTTCACCAAGCTTGACTTCAGTGCCACCGTATTCAGGCAAAAGGACTGTGTCGTAACCGTCTTTCGGTTGGGCCCCGAAATTAGGTTTCGACTTGAAAAATATGGATTGGGAGTCGTCACCGATCATTTATTTAAAACAAATGGGTTGATCGGATACCCTATTTCTTACCTGATCTGCGTCTTACCAAAGATATGTCGGATTCGGGAGTCGGTTACGGTCAAGGAAGGATTAGCACCCTTGAACCTCCCTTTCGGTACTTCGTAATTTCTAGTTGTCTTTAGTTAAGAATAATGTAACTTTAAATTAAAAGATAAAATAACGATCTTAACTACTTACAATTGATTGATTTGAAAGCGTACCCCTTTAAAGTCAAAACATGTGTTAGAAAGAATAAATAATAAAGAAAGTAAAACAAATGAATAAAAGAAAGTGATAAAAGATAAAGTAAATATAAAAATGAATAAAATACATAGATAAATAAAATGAAGAAAAGTAACAACACATATATATACATAGTAAATAACCAAACAATGGTAAAATGATAATGTAAATAGAAGAATAAAGCAAATAAAAGGAAGATAAAGATAAAAAATAGAGAATAAAAATAGAAAGAAAATAAATAAATAAAATATAAAAAAAGTATATATGTATAAGTAAAATAATAATAAAAAATATATAAACAATAGAAGATCAAGGGTAAAATATATGTATATACCCTTATAGGAAATAAAATAATAAATATAAATACATATATCATGACATTAATGATAAAACATATATATATATATATATATTAATAAAACGTGATATATATATAACAAAAACAAATAAAAATAATAATTGATAGAAAATTTGAAATTTAATTACATAAATTGAAGTTTACAAGAGGTTAAAAAAGGAAAATCTGGTGGCCAAATTTAAATGGAATCGGTTTTATAAATTGAATTTAGGGCAAAATGAGGGATTTAAAACGAGGAGGGACTGGAAAAGGGATTAACCCTAATTTTCTCAAAAACACGCGGGTCAAAAGGTTAGTCGGGTCGGCGCGCGGATCCTACACGGGCATATGAGCAAGCATATAAGTCAATAATCACAAACAACTTTCATTCTTAAAATCATCCATCCCTTAGATCAAAATTAGAAATCCAAAACCGCTCGCCTGTTCTTGCGTGTTCATCAGGCGGATGAACATGCCGCCGTGATTTCCAGAATACGGCCATACGCCGCCTCGCCGGCCGTCGTTGAACGGCGTCGGCCGCCGTTCATCGACGGAAAACCTTAAAAATTTTTGGTTTTTTCGAAAGCCCATTATACTCCCATCACGAAAATCTCCATAGTTTTTCAAAATAAGCCTCGTAGGGGTATAGATCTAAAAAAGAAATTTTTGAGCGCCCCCATTCCGGTCATCGACTTTTAACGCTTTAAATCCAAGAGACAACATGCAACTCGAAAAAAAAATGAAAGGTGAGCCTTTTACCTTCTTTTTCCTCTCAAAAATATTGCAAAGAAGTGCCACGATCGTTCTTTTTTGCTATAGGTTGCTCGTAATTTTACTTGTATTTGGTATGAAAATCCCGAATGTCTTTACAATGGTTGGATTACATGAATTTATAGCCTTAGATTCGTCTACTTTTGGAGTCCGATTTGGACTAAACTATTATTATTTTTACATTTGATTTCTACTAAAACACTGCTTTGTTGTTTGTGGCCGAGAATCGTGTGGCGTTGGGGCTTGCTGGGCGAGAAAACTCCTCGGTGGGGACGTGTTCGGCTGGGACTCTCACTTGTGGCGCTGGATAAGGGATGCTAGGGTTCTTCTGTGGACCGTTGGATCATTCATTGATCCAACGGTCAGGATGCATGGCGGCTGGAAATGAAAGAGTGAGTTAGGGTTACATGTAACTGGGCCTCGGGCCACTGTTGGGCTAGCAGATTGGCTTTGTAATCTGAAATATGTAAACATTAAATGATATTAATATATATATATGTATAATATGTAAATATTATGAAAGTGTATTAAACGAATGTGTCTACAGCTGCCCCTCTTTGTTCATTATCGTGTAACAAAAATAGAGCAAAGATTAAAGACACAAATTTCGTCTATATCGAATGCCCTCTGTTGTAGAGTTGAAACCTGATATTGAAACTGGTTGGTCGATATGGATCATGAAATGACTCTCTTGTCGTGAGGTTGAGTCAAAACTAGAAAATTCTAAGCACGAATCCTTCGTTGCGAAGTTGAGAACGAGCTCAATGCTTTTGGCAAGTGGCCTCTGAATCGTCTCCTGCCTCAAGATACTTCGTCGTGAAGTTGAAACTTGACCTGAAGACTTTGGTGTTACAGACGACTCATTTTTCGTGAAGTTGAGCCTGAGAATTGGATATCCTTCGTCGTGAAGTTGGAATCAATGCAAGTTACGTTGTTTCAAGGCCAATATCTTTCGCTGCGAAGTTGAAAATTGACTCCGAAACTGTAAAGTGTGTTGACAGACACTCCTTCTTTGAGTTGAATATCCTTCGTCGTGAAGTTGAAATCCAATCTAAAGATGGATGCTGCTTATGGGCACGATTCCTTCGTTGTGAAGTTGAAACCGTTGGTGACCTTTCGTCGTGAAGTTGGGTCTGGAACTGGTAAATTGTTTGTTGACAACCAGCCGTCCCTTCGTTGTGAAGTTGAACTTGTGTTGTCTCGAGTCCAATATCCTTCGTTGTGAAGTTGAAATTGGCTCCGAAATTGGGAAATTGTTGTTGACAACCAGCCGTCCCTTCGTTGTGAAGTTGAACTTGTGTTGTCTCGGGTAGCACGATATCCTCGTCGTGGAGTTGAAATCGGCTCTAAAATTGGGAAGTTGTTCGTTGACAACCAGCCGTCCCTTCGTTGTGAAGTTGAACTTGTGTTGTCTCGGGTAGCACGATATCCTCCGTTGTGGAGTTGAAATCGTGGATGTTTGGCTTCGAGCTAGATATCATTCGTCGTGAAGTTGAAATCTACTCTCGATCAAGTTGTGTTGCTTTGAGTTCAATATCCTTCGTTGCGAAGTTGATTTTGACTCTAGCTAAGGCCTGTCTGGAAATCTTGATTATGGAATCATGAAGTTTCGATTCCTGATCTTCAATTCTTCAAATGTTCTAATATGATGTTCATTTTTTATCCTTGATCTGGGAAATGCTTCTCGACCACCTCAATTAAATGTATGAGCCTTGATCAGCTTCCGAGTACCTGTACTTTTCAATGAACCTTTGTACAGTAATATGCGAATATCTTTTGCATAAGTAAATAAATCATTAAGTTTAAGCTCAATCCAAGAGGCTCAAAAGGAATTAGCGTAAAGAAAAGGATGGTTTTTTATTCATGAGGGAAAAAGAACAACTAATACATGACAAACATTTTGGAGGATGAAGACATGATGAGGTGTAAATGAATGTCTTAGATTTCAATAATGTGGGAACTTCTGAGCTGAAAAGCCATTAGGTGTCCTTGAATACAGCCTTTGCCAAGTGATTTTTGAAAATGCGACAACATTCAGGAGAGTGCAACATTTCCTGTGAAACATTCAGATGCCGGGGAGTTTCAACTGTCTGGATTTCTTGAATTATCCAAATCGCCCTTTCGGGTTTTCAACTTGGACCCATCCTTGGTTGCAAGACGCCCTTTGCGGGTTTTCATCTTGAACCCACCTTTTTGTTCTTTTCTTTTTCTTTTGTTCTTTTTTCTCTTTTTTCTATCTAGGGCGCCCTTTCGGGTTTTCACCCTAAACGTTTTTCATTTTTGTTTTTTTGTTTTTTTTTCTTTCGACTTAGGACGCCCTTTCGGGTTTTCATCCTAAGCGAAGTATTTCTTGACTGTATCCGAATTGATGGGATGTGGTAGGTCAGGTCCGTCCATTTCGGCCAGGACAAGGGCTCTTCCAGAAAAGGCCTTTTTCACAACATAGGGTCCTTCCCAATTTGGCGTCCATTTTCCTCGGAAATCTTTTTGAACTGGCAAAATTATCTTTAGCACCAAATCTCCTTCTCGGAATATTCTCGGGCGTACCTTCTTATCATGTGCTCGAATCATTCGTTTCTGATAGATTTGGCCATGGCGAATGGCCTTCAGTCTCTTCTCATCTATCAAATTTAGCTGATCATATCTGGATTGAGCCCATTCTGCATCATCCAGTTTGACTTCTGTCAAGACCCGTAATGATGGGATTTATACTTCAATGGGCAGCATTGCTTCCATTCCATATGCCAGCGAAAATGGAGTTGCCCCAGTCGAGGTTTGTACCGAAGTCCGGTAAGCAAACAAAGCAAAGGGCAGCTTCTCGTGCCAGTCTTTGTAGGTCTCGGTCGTTTTCTCCACTATCTTTTTAATGTTCTTGTTTGCTGCTTCTACTGCATCGTTCATCTTTGGTCTGTAGGTAGTAGAATTGTGATGCTTTATGTTGAATTGCTCACAAGCAGCCTTCATCATATGGTTGTTCAAGTTTGTAGCATTATCGGTAATGATTCTTTCAGGTAAACCATACCGACATATGATCTCTTTCTTCAAAAACTTACAAATAACAGATTGAGTGACGCTGACATAGGAAGCAGCTTCTACCTACTTGGTGAAATAATCGATGGCTACAAGGATGAAACGATGACCATTCGAAGCCTTCGGATGGATTTGCCCAATAACATCCATGCCCCACATGGAGAAAGGCCAAGGTGATGTCATGACATGAAGCGGATGAGGTGGAACATTTATTTTATCTCCGTAAATCTGACATTTATGACATTTTCTAGCATAGTTGATGCAATCACCTTCCAGTGTGGACCAGAAATATGAGCATCTCATTACTTGTCTCGACATCATATGTCCATTTGCATGTGCTCCACAAACTCCGTCATGTACTTCTTCCATTATCACTTTCGCCTCTTCAGCATCGACGCATCTTAACAGAACTTGACTATGGCTTTTCTTGTATAAGACTTCCCCATCAAGAACGTACCCAGCTGTCATCCTTCTAATGGTTCTTTTGTCGATTTTAGTGGCCTCCTCTGGATAACTTTGATGCTTGATATACTGTAAAATGTCGTAGTACCAAGGCTTAGTGTCTTTTGTTTCTTCAATCTGGTAGCAATGAGCCGGGTACTCATACGACTGCATGTCGATTGGCATCATTTCAGATTCCCCGCCAAGTTTGAATGCGGCTGCCAAGGTAGCCAAAGCATCAGCCATTTGATTTTCTTCTCTTGGTACATAGTGGAAAGTGACTTCATCGAATTCTTCGAGCAAATCCAACATTAGCTTCCGGTATTCTATCAATTTTGTATCTTTGGTTTCCCATTCTCCACGGAGCTGATAGATTACTAATGTCGAATCTCCGTACACCCGCAAGGCCTTTATACTTTACCCCAGCGCAGCTCGAATTCCCAAGACACAAGCTTCGTATTCTGCCATGTTGTTGGTACAATCAAAGTTTAATCTGCTGGTAAATGGGTAGTGACTCCCTTCCGGAGAGATCAATATTGCCCCAATACCATGTCCTAATGCATTGGATGCCCCATCGAAGTACATTCTCCAGGAACTGTCTGTTGAAGTAACTGCTTCCTCTAAAGATAAAGCCATTAAGTCCTCATTTGGGAAATCAAAGTCTAGTGGCTCATAATTCTCGTCGGTTCTGCTTGCTAAGAAATCTGATATGGCGCTTCCTTTTATGGCTTTCTGGCTCACGTACTCAATGTCGAATTCAGACAATAACATCTGCCATCGGGCTAACCTTCCAGACAGAGCAGGTACACCCATCATGTATTTTAAAGGATCTAACTTGGAAATCAACCAAGTGGTGTGATACAACATGTATTGTCTGAGTCTTCTTGTAGCCCAAACTAAAGCACAACAAACTTTTTCGATAGGCGGATATATGACCTCGCAATCAGTGAACTTCTTGCTCAGATAGTAGATGGCTCTTTCTTTTCTTCTAGACTCGTCATGTTGACCCAGGACACAACCCATTGAGTTCTCGAATATGGAAAGGTACAAGAATAAAGGTTTGCCCGGGATGGGGAGATATTAAAATAAGAGTATGAGATAAGTATTCTTTCACCTTATCGAATGCGATCTGACAGTTTTCATTCCATGCTCCAGGGCTGTTCTTTCGGAGAAGTCGGAAGATTGGATCACACTTATCAGTTAACTGAGATATGAACCGTGCTATGTAATTTAATCTGCCCAGAAAACCTCGGACCTCCTTTTGTGTTCGAGGTGGAGGTAAATTCTAGATAGCCTTAACTTTGTCAGGATCAACCTCAATGTCTTCTCTGCTGACCACAAAACCTAACAGTTTCCCGGATGTTACCCCAAAAGTAAACTTATTAGGGTTCAGTCGAAGCTGGAACTTCCTTAGCCTCTGAAAGAGCTTTCTCAAATGCTCGACATGTTCGTTTTCGGTTTGTGCCTTGACAATCATGTCGTCAACATAAACCTCAATTTCTTTATGCATCATATCATAGAACAGGGTTACCATGGCCCTCTGATATGTTACCCCAGCATTCTTTAACCCGAAAGGCATCACTTTGTAACAGAAAGTTCCCCACATTGTGACAAAAATGGTATTCTCCATGTCCTCAGGGTGCATCTTGATCTGATTGTATCCTGAAAATCCATCCATGAATGAAAAGTAGTTGCTCCCAACTATATTGTCCACAAGAGTGTCTATGTATGGCAGAGGAAAGTTGTCTTTGGGACTTGCCTTGTTAAGGTCCCGGTAATCGACACACATACGTACCTTCCCGTCCTTCTTCGGCACAGGCACTATATTGGCTACCCACTCCGGATATTTGGCCACTTGAAGAAATCCGGCATCAAATTGTTTCTTGACTTCTTCCTTGATCTTGAGGAGCATTTCTGGCCGCATCCTTCTCATTTTCTGCTACACTGGTTTGCATTCTGGTTTAATTGGAAGTTTGTGGACCACCATATCTGTGTCTAGTCCAGGCATGTCTTGATATGACCAGGCGAACACCTCTTTGTACTCCTCAAGTAAATCTATCAGGTTTTGTCTTGCTTCAGTCGAAAGAGTTGTACCGATTTTAACCTCCTTTCGATCTTCCTCAGTGCCCAGATTCAAGATTTTGATTGTCTCCTTATGGGGTAGTATTTGTTTATCTTCTCTTTCTACCATTCTCAACAATTCAGCAGGCAAGTTGCACTCCTCTTCAGTGTTGTGTTCATCAAATTCCCCGAGACAAATGGCGATTCAAAATCCACCTCTGGATCAGGATCATTAGTGCCAACATTATCGTTATCTGGGGATCTGAAAGATGGGAAAATGTGCATGTGTGAGAGGAAAATATCCCACACTAAATAATCAAGAATTAAGTTTTTAGGGAAAGTGGAAACGAAGTATTGAAATAAAGAGGATTGATAATGAATAAAGGAAAATTTGTTTGCCATGAAAAGAGGGAAAAAATGCATCTTTTATTGAACTTAAACCTAATATTTATTCACCCTTACAAAAGATCACCTATTGCCCCGGGTATAGGCAAATAGGGACAGTTCGAATATTACTCTAAAAATTATTAAACACAGGTAGTTCTTCGACCGTCCAACTGCTAGGCACGAACCCAGTGGCAAAGGGCATATCCCAGATCTAACGACGTCGTCAGCATTTCCAGTGGTTACGACATTGATGCTCAGTTCTTCCAATTCTGCCTCTAAATCTGCTGGGGTGGTTTCAAACACATATTCACTGTCTTGAATGTGTGGCAAAGAGGCGGGAATGTCATGGGCTCCCATTGAAGTTCACTTCCAGTCAACCTGGCTAGTCTTCTTTCTCGGTTCTTCTGAACTTCTTTCCTCCTTTCAAGGTAACTGGGCTGAAAGCCGAGCCCAAACCTGTCTGGCTTTGAAACGGGAAGGACTGGATCAATCCTCCCTTGCAGAAATTTCCCAAAACCTCTTCCAGTCTTGGTACCTTGTCCCAATGTTTGCATGATCTCCATTCTGGTACACTTGGAAAGCCGGGGTCTAGGAATCGTTTTTCCTTCTGCTACAAAGGTGGCATTCACAAATTCCAATGAGCGGAATGAAAACTCCATCGCTTCCTCATCCACCTCGATGTATGGGGCCTCCGTGGTCACACTTGCCACAATATCTTCCTCAGCATTGATAATTACTAAGACCCCGTCAATAACAAATTTAACCTTCTGGTGCAGTGTGGATGGTACTGCACCAGCTTGATAAATCCATGGCCTTCCCAAAAGACAGTTGTAAGAAGGCATAATATCCATCACCAGAAACTCAATGTTGTAGGTGGCTGGTCCGATGGTCAATGGAACCTCGATCTTGCCAATTACCTCTCTCTTGGTTCCGTCAAATGCTCGGACCACGTTCTGGCATGCCCTCATATGAGAGGTATCTATTGGCAGCCTTTTCAAAGTGGCTAAAGGCATTACGTTCAGAGCTGAGCCGTTGTCAATCAATACACTTGGCAGAGCATGCCCCTTGCAGTAGGTAGTGATGTGCAATGCCTTTGTTCGGCCTCTTCCTCCGGATGGAATCTCATCATCTGAAAACGAGATGAGATTATCGGCTTGAATATTATTCACCAGTCGATCCATCTTAATGACTGGTATGTCCTGTGGTATGAATGTTTGATTTAAGACTTTCAACAGTGCCTCACGATGTTCTTTCGAGCTTAATAACAGTGCCAACATTGAAGTGCGTGTCGGCAAGTTGTGGAGCTTTTCTACAACACTGTACTCACTATGCTTCAGAAATTTGAGGAACTCTTTAGCTTCTTCCTCCTTGATAGGTTCATTGATAGTCAATACATCTTCCTTGAAGGGCTCTAGTTGTCTTTGCCCCACATTGTTGTCACATCCTTCGGAAGTACTCACCTGGCATCTGTATTTCCATGGCACTTGCCGATTGTCTTTGTACTGAAAAGGTCGAGGGGCCGTAATCACCATCTTTTCTTGTGGAGGTACTGTTGACATCTTCGCCTTAGGGGTAATGATCAAAGGACTACCCTGCCGAATCTCTTGTCTGATGCTCCTTCAGTAGCACAAATGTCTGCTTCCGGGGAATCCTGAACTTCTTCATAAAACTCAACTCCTTATGGTCCATCATGAACTGGACTAATGTTCGGAACTCGGAACATCTTGCACTTTATGCCCTCTTCATCGTGGTAGCAGCAATAATTGCCACCTTCATTCCTTGTTGGACATGACTGCGGTGTAAGAAGCCCTGCCTTCACCATTTGGTTCCATACCCAGGCCAAAGGAGTTTTGACTTCTGAAACATTGGTTTTGACTCTCCTGCCGTCCCTGGTGGTGATTGCATTAATTCCAGTCTTTGGGTGATTAGGCAAGGGATTTTGGGCGACGTTCGGTGTTTCAGAGTTGAAAGTGATCTAATTTTTGTTCCGCATTCGTTGTACAAGCCTCTTGAATACGAGACAACCTTCGATCGAATGTCCTTGCACACCGCCATGGTATTCACAGTTTGCATTCTCGTCATACCATCTCGGATATGAGGGTTTCATCGGATCCATTGGGTAAGGCGACACTACATGAGTATCAAAGAGTTATTGATATAATTCTTTATATGTCATGGCAATGGGATCGAACTGCTCTCTTTCCCTTTCTTTCCTTGGTTCTCTCTGAGCTTGATTAGAAGTACCAGATGGTACAACTGAGCTTGAGACCGTAACGCCCTTGTTGACGTTGTAGGTGTTGACATTGTTGACCTCTGATCTTTGTTCTTCATGGGAGGCTTTTTACTAGAGTCTCCTCCTTCGATTTTACCTTGTTTAATGGCCAACTCAATCATTTCGCCAGCCATAACTAGATCTGAGAAACCTCCATATGTAATTGCCATCAGGTGCCCGAAATAAGGTGCCTTCAGAGTTTGTACAAATAACTTTCTAGTCTCCTTTTCATCCAAGGGCGGATGAACCTGCACAGACAAATCCCTCCATCGTTGTGCATATTGTCGGAAACTTTCATTGTGCTTCTTTTACAAGCTCTGTAGCATAACCCGGTCTGGTATCATATCGTTGATATGTTTATATTGTTCCAGGAAGGACTTGGCTAAGTCTTTCCATGTTTTGATATGAGTTCGGCTGAGCTGGTTGTACCAACGGATAGCAGAACCGGACAGGCTCTCCTGAAAGCAGTGGATCAGGAGTTGGTCATTCCCTCCATATTCTGTCATCTTCCGACAGAACATAGTGATATGGGAAGATGGGCAGCTGTTTCCATCGAATTTTTCAAACTCAGGAACTTTAAATTTTGGCAGAAGCACCAAATCTGGAACTAGGCTCAGCTCTCTTGCGTCCACTCCATATAGTCATGATCCCCCTGGACCAACTTCATTCGATCTTCTAGCATCCTGATCTTTTCTTCTATCTTCTTTGCTTTGTCATCTTCATCGAAATCCGGGATACCGTAATCATCTGGACGATTATCAGGATTAGTTGTGGAAGTTTGCACCTTTACAACAGATAGTGCTTTTCTTTTGACAGCAGAAGAGTTCTCTTGTGGTGTTGGTATGATCTCGGGTGAGATAACCACCTGTGGGGCTGGTGATATGATTACCCCTCCGGAGGAACCTCCCTCTACTACACTAGCTTACTGTAATCCAGATAACTTGGCCATAATTTGATCAACCAATGACTCCTGGTTCTTCTTGATGGACTCCAGGGTGCTTTGACTATTTTGAGCCAACCTGTCTTCCAATTCTTTTTGCAGTCTCGTCATGTTCTCCTCGAGTTTTTCCATTCTGGTCTCCATTTGTCTCTTCTTTGCTCGGGTATTATGCGGATGATGCATATTTAATGTCTGTAGTGGTAGACTTGGTGTTTTCTCTTTCGCTTTCTGAGACATGTTCTGTTTGTTAATACGAATGTAAAAACATGGAAAATATAAAATAAACATGAGATATAGAATGCAAAATATGCAATGCATGATGTATGCAGCTTAGAGGCACTGATCCAGAAAAAGTGTTCATTATTATAAATAATCTTTATTCAGACAAAAATATCTTATCTTGTAAGAGACATAAAAACAATCAAAGGTACACTCGATTAAATCCTCTAAACCCCGAATAGCTTCTAGTAAATTGACAAGTCTTCTGCCTTCATCTGTTACTAGTTGAATACCTTGTCGAACCACTCGGCTTCCCTTTCCAGGCCATGAAGATGATGGGCTGCCTTCTGTACTTGATCTAGGAAGTCTCGGATGGATGCGTCTCTGGCCTTCACCCTTTGTTGTGCTTGCTCCTAACGGAAACACCACTGTAGACCTCCATCAAAGGGCACTACCTGAAGCTCAGCTGCTTGCTTTTTTAATCCATCTATGATAGTTTCTAACTCACCTATTGTTTTGCCATCTCTCTCATGTTGTTTCTCCAGATCAGTCATCTGGATTCTCAAGCGTTGGTTTTGATGTTGACTGTTTGCTAAGCGCCTCTGAGCAATCTTCATCTTTTCCTTCCAGGCTCTCTCATCAGGCCCCTCAAACTTTCTTTTCAGGCTGTGAGCTTCGTCTTTCCAGTACTCGGAGGACATTTTCAACTTGGAGTTATCTTTGACAGCATCTTGATACCCCTTTCTTAAGTCTTCGAGCTCGAAACAGACTCTTTTCTGTTCCTTTTCCAGTTTGTCTGCTTTATCTTTCTGAGAATCGGCATCCAGCTTCCACTGATAGCGCTCAGCCTCAAGTTCTTTTATCCTCTGCCTCAGCTCATTATTCACAGCTTCAAACTCTGTCTTGGCTATCTCGAGTTCAGAAGGGATAGGCCTGAGATGTTCTTCCATAGTTCGGGTGTCCTCAAAGTCTGGCACCGGAATATTGTCATTTTTCCTCAATCTTCGCCATTCCACATAATCCGGGGTAAGCATGTTCTTGGCAGCTACAATGTCCATTCGGAATATTTTCTTCCAAGAATCGGCTGCTTCCTTGATCATCTTCTTATAGCTGTTACCGTGATACTCAAACTCTGATCCATATAGCCCGCATGTTGCTGGGACAAACTGACGTGCCCCATACTGTCTCAGTGCTAACAATGGAGCATACCCAACTGCACCCCAAAGTCCTAACAAGGTCATCGTGTCAGAGCCCTCACACCGGAAAAGAACATCACTGAGGAACAACCAAGGGGCTCTCCAGGCAATATCTCGGTCCTGAAGATGAGTGAACACTTTCATCCACTTCTCTTTTGAAGCACCTTCATGCCATTTCATGGTGATGAACTCTCCCAAAGGTGAATAGGTAGTGCTAAATCGACGGTAGGCAACCCCGTTGGTCTTCCAGAAGTGGCTATGAATCCATACTTGAAGGAGCTAAACACACCCAATGAATCTTCCTCCACCAACTCTTCTGCAATGATTAAGAGAACGAAAGGTTTCTGCTAAGATGCCTGGTGCTGGGTTGACTTGTTTCGGTAGTTGTTCAAATAATTCCACCACGGCTGCGTCAATGCACCCCAAAGCCTTCAGAAAAATAATCAAACCGTACAGACCTAGTGCGAAAAGGTCTATAGTTTTCCACTCATCAGGGTGGTTCTTCATTAATTGCCTTATGTGGATCCATTCAATTCCTTCCCCGTTGCCTCTGCGCTGAGTCCGATCAATTACCCATTTCTCGTCTACTCCCGCGACTCTGGCCAGCGTACTCTTGAAAGGCTGACTTTTGGTATGTTTAACGTAGACTCGCCCTAGTTTGATGTTTTCACAGTGTAGCAGTGTGGTGTATTCTTCGATAGTAGGCACCATGTCCTCCCAGTTAAAAGTAAAACAACTGTATCCCGGGTTCCAGAATTGGACCATGGCTCTAATCAAGGGCTCATCAATCCTAACATGAAGTAAAAATGCAATGTCACCGTACCGTTGGATGAACTTCTGTTTCCGATCATTCTTCCAACTGTCCCAGATATCTCGAAGCTCCTGCACATTATTCTATTTTAGGCTGATAGATGCGTAGCTAACCAGCTCTGACACATAGTTTTCTTGAAGGTTGTCTCCCTTTTCTTTCTGAGTCTTCTCGGACCATAGTCGTACCTCGGGGTTCTTAGTATCTTGTATTACAACACCTTTGTCCATTAATTCAGATTATTTTGTGTAATAAACACCTTTTCAGGGATCAGTAACCTCTTGTTATGATGCAAAATGCTATAAAACAAACACAAAGGCAAAAAGGTTAGTAAAATAATAATATATAAAAATAAATAAGTAAAATACACAAAAACAACAAGGTTAAAAAAATGTCATAGGTTTCAGAATGTGGTTTCGGGGTAGGCTTAATTTCTCCATAGTCTCTTGGGTTAGGTTCTAAAAAACGGTACTCGAGTTCTCCTTGCTGGTGCCCCCTTGGACCTACCAGACCCTTAGTCCTAAACCCATCACAGGCTTGTGTGGACTAAGTTAAACTCGAGAGGACACATTCACTTATGCCCATACGGAGAATAAATTCACACGAAGGCATAAGGTATATGAATCCCGAAGGCTACTTGCTAGGCCCATACGGTTAAAAAATTCACACGAAGGCGTCGCTTTCACCCCCACTTAAAATGGGTTTGGAGCTCAGGAAAAGAGCCTTTGGATGAAAAATCTTTAAGGGCTGAAATCATTAAAAAACGATTAGTACAACTATTTACTCGAAAATATAATCAAAAGTAAGTAATAAGGATCAAAATGTTACCTTAAAATTTAAACTTACCCTTTTCATTAAAAATACAACTGGAAATTACCTTAGCCTGACTCACTTACCTGTGTCCCCAGTGGAGTCGCCAAACTGTCATAACCGTCTTTCGGTTGGGCCCCGAAATTGGGTTTCGACTTGAAAAATGTGGATTGGGAGTTGCCACCGATCATTTATTTAAAACAAATGGGTTGATCGGATACCCTATTTCTTACCTGATCTACGTCTTACCAAAGATATGTCGGATTCGGGAGTCGGTTACGGTCAAGGAAGGATTAGCACCCTTGAACCGCCCTTTCGGTACTTCGTAATTTCTAGTTGTCTTTAGTTAAGAATAATGTAACTTTAAATTAAAAGGTAAAATAGCGATCTTAACTACTTACAATTGATTGATTTGAAAGCGTACCCCTTTAAAGTCAAAACATGTGTTAGAAGGAATAAAATAATAAAGAAAGTAAAACAAATGAATAAAAGAAAGTGATAAAAGATAAAGTAAATATAAAAATGAATAAAATACATAGATAAATAAAATGAAGAAAAGTAACAACACATATATATACATAGTAAATAACCAAACAATGGTAAAATGATAATGTAAATAGAAGAATAAAGCAAATAAAAGGAAGATAAAGATAAAAAATAGAGAATAAAAATAGAAAGAAAATAAATAAATAAAATATAAAAAAGTATATATGTATAAGTAAAATAATAATAAAAAATATATATAAACAATAGAAGATCAAGGGTAAAATATATGTATATACTCTTATAGGAAATAAAATAAGAAATATAAATACATATATCATGACATTAATGATAAAACATATATATATATATATATATATATATATATATATAATTAATAAAACGTAATATATATATAACAAAAACAAATAAAAATAATAATTGATAGAAAATTTGAAATTTAATTACATAAATTGAAGTTTACAGGAGGTTAAAAAAGGAAAATCTGGTGGCCAAATTTAAATGGAATCGGGTTTTATAAATTGAATTTAGGGCAAAATGAGGGATTTAAAACGAGGAGGGACTGGAAAAGGGATTAACCCTAATTTTCTCAAAAACACGCGGGTCAAAAGGTTAGTCGGGTCGGCGCGCGAATCCTACACGGGCATATGGGTCAAGCATATAAGTCAATAATCACAAACAACTTTCATTCTTAAAATCATCCATCCCTTAGATCAAAATTAGAAATCCAAAACCTCTCGCCTGTTCTTGCGTGTTCATCAGGCGGATGAACATGCCGCCGTGATTTCCAGAATACGGCCATACGCCGCCTCACCGGCCACTGTTGAACGGCGTCGGCTGTCGTTCATCGGTGGAAAACCTTAAAAATTTTTGGTTTTTTCGAAAGCCCATTATACCCCCGTCACGAAAATCTCCATAGTTGTTCAAAATAAGCCTCGTAGGGGTATAGATCTAAAAAAGAAATTTTTGAGCGCCCCCATTTCGGTCATCGGCTTTTAACGCTTTAAATCCAAGAGACAACATGCAACTCGAAAAAAAAAATGAAAGGTGAGCTTTTTACCTTCTGTTTCCTCTCAAAAATATTGCAATGAAGTGCCACGATCATTCTTTTTTGCTATAGTTTGCTCGTAATTTTGCTTGTATTTGGTATGAAAATCCCGAATGTCTTTACAATGGTTGGATTACATGAATTTATAGCCTTAGATTTGTCTACTTTTGGAGTCCGATTTGGACTAAACTATTATTATTTTTACATTTGATTTCTACTAAAACACTGCTTTGTTGTTTGTGACCGAGAATCGTGTGGCGTTAGGGCTTGCTGGGCGAGAAAACTCCTCGATGGGGACGTGTTCGGCTCGGACTCTCACTTGTGGCGCTGGATAAGGGATGCTAGGGTTCTAATGTGGACCGTTGGATCACTCCTTGATCCAACGGTCAGGATGCATGGCGGCTGGAAATGAAAGAGTGAGTTAGGGTTACGTGTAACTGGGCCTCAGGCCACTGTTGGGCTAGCAGATTGGCTTTGTAATCTGAAATATGTAAACATTAAATGATATTAATATATATATGTATAATATGTAAATATTATGAAAGTGTATTAAACGAAATTATGTGTCTACAGACTGTATCCCCTTCCTTTAGATTAACTGGGATATGCTTCACATCTCTATCTCGTGCTCCTGGTCCAACTGCTACCACTTTGCCAGAGTTTAACTGAAACGATACGAAAACGATACAAGATTACGACAAAATAACAAGAACCCAAGGTTGGTGAATTGAGAGGTTGAATTAAAAACCTTGGGAGTCTTCTCAGGGAGCAAGATTCCAGAGTTGGTTTTGGAAGGAGGGATTATTTTCTCAACCAAAATGCGATTAAACGAAGGAATCAAACGCTTTGCCATGTTGTTTGCTCTGAGATAAAGGTGGAGGAGATGAGCTGCTTTCTGTGATGGAATTGGCTGACAGGGAACGAAATTGAAAAAAAAAATTAATGGAGAGAGATAGGGTTTATGATGGATTAAGGGTTTCTGATGAACTACGAAAATGGCCTCCCTACCTCAACCTTTGGAAGACTTAGGGTTGTTTGTTTGACTCTTAATGGTCAAATTCAACGCGTTTGTTTCGCGTCTCTGAATGATTCAGTATTGATTGATTCAACAAAACAGTGTTGAATGATTTAGCACAAAAGTACATTCTGAATCATTCAGAGTCAATTATCAAACAACATGTCACATTCAGAGTCAAATCATTTAGAGCCTATGAATCATTCAGTATTTGAATCATTCAGCGCTTAATCATTCTGAAGTAAACAAACAACCCCTTAGACTATGAGATGTGACTCAAATCTGACAGGTTTTAATCCGATCATATTAGGTTAGATTTAAAAAAAATAGATTTGAGTCAGATTTTTAAAAGATAAATTAAGATCAAGTCTAGTCGAATATAGAGTGAAAAGTACTCAATTCAACCCGACTAAAAAAATAATATAATTATAACCTATACATTTATGAATAATTATAATAATATATATCTATATTATTTTTTTAGTTAGATACCTATTTGATCAAATAATATATATATATATATATTGGGTCAAGTCAGGTCTTCGATTAGATGAAAATCATCACAAACTTAAATTGAATCAAATTTAAGTAAAACATACGTTTTTATCAAATTGATTGGGATTAAAAGAAAACTTCACCAACGCACATCTTTACATGTCACTATATTGTTAGAAAATCTTACTTATATAGCTTGATGTCGTTTAAGTAAGGTCTCAAATACGAGTCTTTGTGTATGCAAAAAATCCATGTTAAGAGACTCACCCACCAAAACTAGGTGTGTGATGCAGGTCGGTTCGAATTAATCAAGACAAAACCTTGAAACCAAAAGATAACAAAAAGAATATTGATATTTACATTTACATTTATATCTCTACTATTAAATTTATGTCGCATTTCAACTTGATTGATTTTTAAGTATATTAATAATATGTTAAGTTCATAAAGTATTTAGTAATAAAAGAAAATATTATTATTTTTAGAGATTTGGGTTCAAGTAATTAGGTCTGTTGGGTGTGTATTCTTTATCAATTGGTTAAGGAAATTTTGAACAAATTTTATCTTATAATCATCCTAAAATATTTATAAAAAATATTAGTAATAGACTTAATACAAAAATAAGTGTTAAACTATAGTCAAAATTAATTTTTGGTGCCTATAGAATTTTTTGTTAAAATAAGTGCCTAATTTTTATCTGTTACACTTTTAAGTTTATACCGTTAAAAAAACTATTAAATGACACGTGTCACTTTTATATTTTTTTTATTTTTTAAAAATAAAATATTATTTAAAATATTATTTAAAAAAATTGAATATAACACGTGTAATTTAACAGTTTTTTTAACTGTATACCCCCCTAAAAAAAAGTAATAAAAAGAATATTAGACACATATTTATTATGAAAAATCAGTTTAAAGTATTTGAAATGTTAAGCCTTAATGATACAAAATTTCAAGTATTTGAAACGTTGGAGCCCAACCGAAGCCAATAATTTGCTTTAGTCAGGGCTTTTGTAAAAGGCATGTGGGAGAGATTGAGTGGGATCAGTTAGGCCCATAGCAATGAAATCTTGAGAAGAAAGAAAAGCTGAAAATTATTTATACCAATCAAATCCAAGTTAAATAGCAAAAGTATTTGGAGTGGAAAAAGAGGAAGAAGAAGAAACAAGATGAGCAGCATAGGAACTGGTTACGATCTCTCCGTTACCACTTTTTCTCCCGACGGCCGCGTTTTCCAGATCGAGTACGCCGCCAAAGCAGTCGACAACAGCGGGTCCGCTCTTCTTTTTCCCATATGTAGCTTTAGGGTGTCGGAAACCTAATTTTGTTTTGACAAAAGTATTTTTCTTGTTGCAGAACTGTGATTGGAATAAAATGTAAAGATGGGATCGTAATGGTAATGCTTTTCTTTTCCTTTTTCCTTAATTGCCTATTTTGAATCAAAAAAGAAGAAAAAACAGCAGCAAATATGTACGTGTAGACTAAAGTGGGTGCTATTATTTTAGGGAGTTGAAAAGCTGATAGCATCAAAGATGATGTTATCCGGTTCTAATCGAAGAATCCACTCAGTTCATCGCCATTCAGGCATGGTATTCACTATTTCTTCCCCCTTTTTTCCTCAGCTTCAACTTTGTTTCGATGGAATTTTTACCCCATTTTCGATGCTAATGTTTTGAGTTCTGACTTTATCTTTTCAGGCGGTGGCTGGATTAGCGGCTGACGGAAGGCAAATTGTGGCCCGCGCTAAATCTGAAGCTACTAATTACCAAAGGTTTTTTCCTTTTGTTTTCCGTTTGAAATAAATTTCCACATTTCATATTTAACTATACCTGTTATGTTTTTACTTTTTATCTGATTAAGGGTTTCATTTGTTGGTGGTTCTGAAGCGTATACGGTGAACCCATTCCTGTCAAAGAACTTGCTGAACGTGTTGCGAGTTATGTGCATTTATGCACCCTTTATTGGTGGCTCAGGCCTTTTGGCTGTGGGATAATTCTCGGCGGTTATGATAGAGATGGTCCCCAATTATATATGGTTGAACCGTCTGGCATCTCCTCTGTCAGTTCATTTCTCTCTATTAGAGCTTCATATTTTTTTTGTTTGTTTGTTGATACTCAGTTCATTAGTATTATTTCTATTCGCTGCTTGTTCTCGACTTACTTGTCCTTGTTTGTTGCATTTCGTGTTGTAATTAATGTAGCGATACTTTGGTGCTGCAATTGGGAAGGGAAAACAAGCTGCGAAAACGTAAGTTATAAAACTATTTTTTTATCCTGTGAAACTTGAAGGAATTCATTTACTCGTGCTAGCTAATTAGATGAAATTATTGGAGCAATGGAAGTTGGAACATTTGTTTTTTTTTCCTTCATCTATTTGAAGCTAATGGATATCTTTCCTGCTTTTTATGTCCTTTTTTTGCCAGATGCTTTACACCCAATTGAAAAGCCTTTGTTGGACTTTATTTATTTTCTCTGAAACGTGATCTCCAAAACATTTCTGCCTCCCTCTCATCATACAAAGTTTTTCTGATTGGTCTATATGAGTTTCCAAACTTGTATTTGTAAAAAAGAGAAACTAAAAGAGATAATAAAAAATTGAAGTGGATTTATGGAAAGGGAAACACTCCCTTGGCACTAAACTGGTTTGGTGTTTGGCTGGTTAAATCATTCCTCTGTCCCGTAAATTAATGTCTATGTCCTGTTAAATATAAAGAAGATTAAACCTTATTTATCCATGGTTTATATCTTTCTTTTTTTACATTCATCTCATTAATACTAGTCCTAAACAATTATAAGGGTACAACTGCATTGTGTATGTGGACAGGGAAATTGAAAAGTTGAAGCTGTCAGAAATGACGTGCAGGGAAGGGGTTATTGAAGTAGCCAAAATGTGAGTTTGTCTATTTTAATTCCTTCCATGCCTTTCAAGATAATTGCTTATATCTACTTCTATGAATGTTGATGTTTCCTTCTTCTTTTTCCCTTGCATTTAGTGGAAATCTAGGGAACTTGCTCATATTCTTTTCTGTTATTTTACTCATTTATTTCTGTAATGTCTGGTTTAGCACAATGACAAGCCTGGTGTTTGACATTTATCAGAATATAGGTTGAATAGTCAACCATGAATAACCGACTACTATGACTTAAGAAACAAACTACATGTGGTCAAGCAAATTGTCATAATCGTATTTGTGTACACATATAATGCATATGCATGATATCATTTCCCCTTCTCTGAGAATGCATGTATAAGATTTCATCATTTATCATTGAGCAGAATCTACAAGGTACATGATGAAGCAAAGGACAAGGCCTTTGAACTGGAGATGAGTTGGGTCTGTGATGAGTCAAAGCAACAACATCAGAAGGTAATTCCAGGCACCCAATATGGATATACATCACTTCACTTTCTCCCTTTTCGCCAGCTTGAAAATCTAACAACAATTACATGCAGATGGCTTTATGAATTGAATTATGCTTTGTTTTATTTAGTTTCTTATGATTCAATGGGAGTGTCTTGAATTTTTCAGAAATTGGGAGAAATGTAATCCTTATGTAGAAGCCACCTTATTTAACTTTTGGATTGTTCTATTTAGAGATACCCAATATGTCATAGGATTCTCATTCCTGAAATTCTTCAAACCTCCGAACCCAGAAAACAAACAATTTTTGGGTTAGTTGTTCCTTGGAGAATATACTTTCACATGTCCATCTTCACATTTGATAACATCTTACATGAGCATTTGTAAACCCGTCTCACTTGTCCAAAACCGTGCCGTATGTTCTCAATCCATTTTTTTACTTGCTGATGCTAGCTTCATCTTTTCTCTTAGGCAGTTGGGCTTTCAATTCTAATGATATTTTTTCTCCTTGCCACCTTTTTTCTCTTTCGTAGAAAGGCTATTCACTTACTATACTGAAGGAAATAAATAGTGTCGGTGTCATTATCTTATCCACTTATATATCTCATTGATAATTTGATTTTCTCCATGTTTGTTTTATGTGATGGATTGTGAAATTTCGTTGCTAATGATCTATGGAATTTATCATCTAAAAATAGTTGGTTATAATCCATATTTGGAGCACAATGGATAAATTAACTTCGTTTATCTTCTGAAGAATTTTGTTGTTATTTTGGAAATAATTTTTTGCAAGTCCTTGATCGGTTTTCATTTTATTTGCTTTCCATTTGATGACACTCACAAAATTTCAGGTTCCTGATGACCTTTTGGAGGAAGCCAAGGCTGCAGCTAGAACTGCATTGGAAGAAATGGATGCTGATTAATGATATTATTAGAAGCAATATTGTTCTGTTTTCATATGTATTTCGATCTTTGCAAAGTTCCCGATGTTATGGACCGTCTGGTTTAATAGATGGAGTGAGTGCCTGGTCTTTCCAAGATCAGGAGGGATTCAAAAGACCTTGAACTTTATGTTGTCCGCTGCATTGTAGGTTTTTCCTAGGCATCACATAGACTTCATCACTGGCAATTACTGTGAAGGTTGAGGAATTTGTCTTGGTGTGCACACCGTTGAACATTATATTTTCTGTTAGAGGTACTTCTCAAACTCTCTAAATCAATTTGAATGGTGTTCCTAACCGAGGCTTAGCAATGAGCTGATCGGTTAGACTTGTTTGGTTTTAGAAGTTTGAGAGTGGAACAAATTTGGACCAACCAAACCATCCAAAATATGGGTTTGGAGATAGAACAATTGAGCAAACTTGAACCAATTGAGCTTTACCAAAACGAGTAAGGAATTGAACTAGTTGAATTGGACGATGCTAAAATTTTTAAAATCAAATTAACTAAGCCGAAGTAAAAGTTAACATAATTTGTTGGTTCGGTCAATTCAGAATAAAAATGTAAACATCAGAAATGAACTTTTTAAAACCATTCGATCGAATGGGTTGATTTGTAGGGTAATTCGATCTAAGCCCTGTGAACATGGTGAGAGAGAACACATGACGTTAAGAGCGCTGTTCTAATCGTAAAACAACACACTTCGATTCTGTTCGAGTGCTACCAAACCAAGCATGCTCTGAAAATGGAGCATAAGACAAGCACGCAAGTCACTGATGGGTAGATCTATCGATGGGTTAGTTAGGACACATAAAGCCGGGTATTGTCGCATTTTTCTTAATAATTAGAGTTAGTTGCATCACATGTCTTCAAACTATGATTCTCATTTTAAATTAGTATCTGAACTTTTGAATATTTAAGTGTTATCCTTAGACTATGACTTATTCTAAGTTGTGCCCCAAACTACGACCCTTGCTTTATATTAGTCCACAAACATTTCAATGTTCTAATAACACCCCCAAAACCATTCAAAAGTTCAGGGATCAATATAAACGGGAGTCATAGTTTAAGAAGATTTGGAATGCTCGAAAGTTTGGGGCACAATTTAGAATGAGTCATAGTTAGAGGACATGTATTGCAACTAACTAATAATTAAGAAAAACAAAGTTGTAATGAATCCAACACTGTTTTGGTTTAACAGTCATTGTCTAGTTGAGGAGCCCTAAAGTCGCTGATATATGAAATGACATACACCATCAACATGAATCTTTGCAACCAGTTTGGTCGTTAAACATAATGTTCTCAACATTTGAAAACCAAACTTACACACACTGTTTGTTCAAATGCTTCAAATGTCAAGCATAGCAAAAGTTAAATGACAATAGTTCCACAGAAAAACTTATCCTACAACTCCTTCAATAGTTCATAGATTGACAAATCTTAAAACTTCCACCAAAAACAAGGGGACAGATTATAATAGCAATTCCAGTGACTTTCAGAAGGTTGATGAAAAATGCAAGCACCTCGATCGAGTTTGCTAGTAGTCACTGGAAGAATCTTCACCCAAAAGAACCGCTATAACATCTGTCACGACAGGTTTATCCCTCACGCACCCAATGTCGTGACCAAACTGACCAGATCTGATAAACTCTAGTCCAGAAATAGCCATCTGATTCGATGTTTCGATCTTGTTGCATCCTGCAGGGGTTATGATTAATTGTACTGATACAAAATATTATTAATTCACGTCACAAAATTCATTGGTTGTCAAAGATATCTCACCCAGAATGCTCTCAACAAATTGTGGTTCATCTGATGAGCTTCCACTACCTGGAGTGTGCACGCTGAAAGCCGATGCAGCAGAATGAGGTGGAGAATTCGAGTCACAGTGTGCTTCAGATTCTAATTCACAACCCTTTCGGGGAACATTGGCTACATCATCAAGCATCAAAGTAGAAGACTGATGGCTAGAAGCATCCTTTGAGCTTTTAAGTTTCTGTGACTCGTATACTATTTCTTCCAGGAGGCCACTGTTTTGTGGTGTAAAAATATCTGACTTAGCTCGCTTCACCGGAGGGGACTGGATCAGAGAATCGACAGACTCAACTAAAGGTAGTGGGACCGAAGGATTAACCCAACTATCTTGTTGATAATCTGAATATTGGTATGAAGGGAGCTCCATGTTCATAGGCCCAGACAAGGGCTCAGAAGGAGAGAATGACTGTTTAGAAGGGCATCAGTGCCAGGAGGTATACCAAATGATGGCTGGTCATCGGTACTGAAATCAGAATCATATGGCGAAGATGCTTTGCATGGATCATCATAATTTTCCTCGCAAGCAAAATCAGTCAATTGGTTGGGAATTGAGATAAAATTGTTGACACTTTCCTGAAGATGCTTAGGAGAGCGTGACATTGGGAACATATGTCCATAACCATGGGACGAACCAATAGTATTCGGAGGAATGTTGAGAAGCTCAGGCGAACAAGACAAATATTGTTGGTTGAATTCTAGATTCTCGAATTCCACATGCGGAATCTCAAAAGCATCCGATTGCAAGAGATTGGAACAAAAGTAGTCCTGGTTTGGCATTGAAGCCACATTATGAATCTCTTCTTGACTGAAATTTAATTGCAAGCACACATCAGGAGGGTAAAAAAAGCCAGCACGTTGCAGTCTCTTAATTCTTGTGTTCCAGAAGTTCTTTATCTCATTATCAGTTCGTCCTGGCAACTAGAGAAAATAAAGGGATGGAATGATTATAAAATTGAATCAAACTATAAGAAAATAGCAAATGAGAGGATTTTGTTTCGGGGAAAATTTACTGTAAGAAAGTGACTAGAATTTCATGCCGTATTACTGAGCATCCATGACATTACAGAGAACACGCATGTGAAAATGGCTTGCTTATCACGATGCTTGAATAAAACCTAAAACTTGCTTGTAATTCGCAGTGCAAAATATATCTATTGAAAAAAGACAAAAGATATTGACTGGATACACGTACGCAGATTTACATAGATATGGATCTATTTTATGCAAGGATCTTCTGAAATATAATGCAAAACTAGAATCTTAGAGATATATAATACATTGCCATATTTTTTTCATTACATATAGTATCATGAGCTGAAACATAACATGTTGGTGTTTCTTCCTCTCTCCTCCTCTCTCTCTGTTTTGGGGTGTGGTTCATATATTGTCCTTAGCATTATTTTATTATCACTCTATTTTTAAATTTAACTCAACAAGAAAGTTTTTTTTTCTTTTGCAACAAGGGAAAAAGAGGTAAGATTCATCAGAATTGGCAATCCTTGGTTGACCATGCAAAT
The DNA here is from genome assembly GCF_006381635.1 of Hibiscus syriacus. NCBI lineage: Eukaryota > Viridiplantae > Streptophyta > Magnoliopsida > Malvales > Malvaceae > Hibiscus > Hibiscus syriacus. The sequence continues at coordinate 1,093,475 of NW_024062730.1, forward strand.
GAGCAGGATATTCAATCACCTAATATATATTTATCAGAACATACAGGCAGTAGTTCTGGAGAAAGTTTATCATGTATCAACGAAATCATATTGTATGGGTGGTAAAGCATGGATCAAATAATCAAATGCATAGGCACTCCATGGAAGCAAGTTAATCATTGTGAAAGACATAAATTTTGAGTCTCCACATACCAGGACGGAGTGAGGAACATGAATTAACACAGTAAACAAATCATTTGCACATCACAAAAACTGACCATTCACAAGCATCAATTAGCTTCATGAGAAAGAATGATCATCTTCCAATATAAAAATTAATATCAGAGAGTGCACGTGCATGTATTTTTTAATTAGTACAAATGCTGTATTCTACAAAACCAACTTTGAAAGTTAAAAGCAACAAGTTATTGAATTTAATATGTCAAAAGAAATACCAACCTCTGCAGCCATTTGTGCCCATTTGTTTCCCAACTTAGCATGTAGCTCAACTATGCGGCGCTCTTCAGCCGGAGTAAACATGCCCTTCTTCAAATCTGGTCTTAGGTGGTTTGCCCAACGCAGGCGACAGCTTTTCCCACACCTGGAAAGTCCAGAGTGTTTCTGGACAGCATTCCAATTCCCCTCACCATGCTTCTTAACATATTCGATCAGAATCGCATCTTCTGCTTGCGTCCAAGGTCCTTTCTTCAAATGACTGCTTTCTCTCATGTTGCCTCTCCTACCAACTTCTTCAACTAATGATAAAGCAGAGTGACCATTCAGCACTGCTCCGTTGCCTCTATTTCCATATTACAAAAACCAAAAGTTAAAGATTTCTTCAGCACCAGAAACATAATACTAGGATGATACTAAAATGCATCTATTTAATAGAAGATTATTGTTTTTCTATCAGGGATGGTTATGGTTCGATTTGGTTTTCGACAGAAATTACAGTTAATATATCACATTTTTCTAAATTCTAAAAATAATACTGTTTTATAATATTTTTTTTATGAAATTTTAGAAATAGAATAGTTGTTTTATGTTACAAAAGTAAAATAATTAAAAATTAGAAATCGACTCAAACAATTGCAGTTTTAACTGGTGAAGTGAAGTGAAAACCAAATCGAATATGCTTAAAATTCCCCAAATTGAATTAAGTGAAAACCAAACCAAACATTACAGTACGAATTAAATTTCCATTTTTCTCGATTTTCCCCCCAAGCCTTACTTCCTGTTCGTTCTTTGCATTTATTGATGCGAACCATAGTAATATTAAAACCTACTCCATTAAAGTAACATTTTCAGCTATACTATTTTATCAATCAATTTTGACAAATAATATATTATAAATTGTAAACGTTAATAATATGATGGTTTTAAATTTTCCGAAAATCACATTTTTCATTGTCCTTCCTAAATGATTTTTTTCCTATTTTGTACGAATTGCATTTCCGGAATCATTTCTACAAGTAAGCTCAAATTTTGTTTACATTCCATAATTTTTTAGCAGAACAATCTAACAACTGAGCATCAAAATAATCAAATATAAGCACCGAAGTTCAAAGTAAGAAGCTGTTCTTACCTGCATGCGTTGAAGATCAAAGGAGTTTGCAGAGCTCATCCAAAACCCTAAATGTCTATATCACGGATTTCCAGAACCAAAAGCAAAAGAAAAGGATAAAAAAGGTAAATTGTTAAAAGGAAAAACTCAGAATCGGAAAAAGGAAAGCATGAATAAATCAACTCCAGAAAGCCACATTTTGTTTGGAATTTATAGAAGAGAATGTAAAAATGTAGTTCGGAGAGAGAGAGTTGATTTTAATCGGGCGAATAATCTCTGAATTTATCTCTTTATTTTGAAAAAGGGAAAGGAAAAGGAGTAGAAACCTAAAGAAGGAAGGGCAGTGGAGTGGCAAAAGGAGAGGGAAAATAGGAGAGAGAAGAGGCTCACTCACCAACTCAGCTCACGCCACCTCCACCTCTCTCCCTTTTGAATTTCCATTGCCTTTATTTTTGGTTAAAATACATTTTTGCCACTCCTAACTTTGTTGATGTTTCTTCTTTGATCATTAAGTTTTAAAACTTTCAAATTTATTATTAAAATTTTTAATTTTGTTTATTTTAGTCATTCATTCATTAAGTCTTTAATATTGTTAATTCTTTTGTGTTCTCTCAAATCCATCTTTTTGGGATATTTTTAAGTCATCAAAAACATAGTATTTTCTTTTAAATTCAAACGGTAGAAAGGTTAAGAAAGAAAGAAAATAATATCCCAATTTCATGATGATTAGATGATAAAGATTGCATATTAGATCAAGATAAGATCAAAATTTGAATTTATAATTTTATTTATTTCAAAGATAACCAAACTAAAAAAAAGAAAGGGAAAAGATTAAAATTTTAGGGAAATTTCTTAAATAAAAGTCCCAAAATATAGTGTTTTAATTTTGGTATTAGAATTAGTCGAGTGATCCTAATGAGTGAAATTTGAAAGTTTAATGATAAAGTAAAAAAATTAAAGTTGAGTTGCTAAAATATAAATATTGAAAATTTTGAGTGACATAAAATATATTTTACCCTTTAATTTTAAAATTACATTTTTTTCATTTTCTTTTAAGAAAACTACATACTTTAAAAAGGTATTTTAACCCAAATATGAACATAAAAACTAGAATACCACTCGTTTAAGAGTATTATACAAACTTTGTTTTAAATGATAATCCCATGTGATACGTGTATAAAACACATATCTACATAAGTATGAGTCTAGAGGAAAGTATTCCGTGCGGCAACTTAATATACGGCTTGAGTCGAGTTACATTTGAGCATTTGAATAAAAAAAATCATATCTAGATTTAGAATTTGAGAAATTAATTGTCAAATATATTAATTTTGAGTTATCAAAGATGGATCTTAAATTTGATGTTAACTTTATAAGTTATTTTCTTTGAAATAATCAAGATTCTAATATAAAAGATTATTTTTATTATAAGATTAACATGAATATGATTAGTCGCGTATACAACACACGTAGGAAAAACTAATAGAATGAAAGAGTTGAATAATTATAATTGGAGGCGCACGTCCTCAACATCCTCCATCTCAATCTCAATCTCTCTCCAATTAACCTTCTCCGGTATGCTCCAATCAAACATAAGTGAGAAAAATATGTAAACAGGCACGACAGCGATGTTCAAAAAGGTAAGCATCCGCATGTACTTGTCGAAACGACAGTCGTTAATTTCGTCGGCGATCCAGCCTCCTGCAAGGAAAGGGGCAACTGCAGTTAAACCATACCCGATGCACATCACGCCACTATTGACTAGAAACTCAAGATCCCACATGGAAACCGGTGCACGGTCATAGAAGAAATCAGCCAGCCCCTTCTTAATCAGCCCATTGGCGATCCCTAACAAGGCAAATTGAGGAGCTAGCCATAGGATTGTCATGGGAATTTGCGTCATGGGATCCTCTTCCTCCCCGATTAACTTCAATCTCCGGGTCTCAACTAGCCAAGAACTTAGCGACGAACCGGAAGCGATCAACAACCCGACGCTCATTCTCACGTATCTAGCACGATGTTGCTTGTTCTCATTTCTCCAAACCTTGTCGATTAGAAAACTAGCCGACGCGGATACTAAAAAGCTTGTGAATTTCCCCAACACGTAGAGCGAAGTCGGGGGAATCTCTTCTGATAAAGATCGAGAAATCCTGGGATTAACCAATCTATAACTCTGAAGGATGAAAACAGTGGATCCTGCTGCTTCCACTAAAGTATAAGGGATGAATAAAAGCCAAAGAGGGATCAACTTGAATAGCCTCGTCGCCTCCTTGAATCGAGCAGCAACCGGTAGTCTGGTTGGACGTCCGAGTTCGTAACAGCATCTGCCGCAGATGAAAACCACGTAACTGACAGCCACGGCGATGAAAGAATCCTTGACTCTTTGCTCCCATCCGAGATTGCTGGGTAAGAGCATCCAATATGTGAATTTTGCGAGAAAGGCAGCACCATAGGACCATAAATTAGCACGACCCCAAACAATACGATTATGCTCTCTCTTCTTTTGTTTTTCCGTTCCCCTCCCATCGACAGCAATTTCATCGTCTTCAAACTGCTTCTCTAAAATTGATGGTAGAGAAGCTTCTTCTCCGGCTAAGCCAACTAGTATTAACAATAGAGCTATGTAAAGTGTTCTATTACTCGTTCCTAGAGATACAGGAGTACTAGACAGCCACAACATCAGCAAACCCTACCAAAAAAAAATGCCATTTAATTAATTTTTGAGTTTATTGCATCATATGTCCCCAATCTAGAGCCTTATTTTACATTGTTCCTTAAACTTTTAAATATTCTAATTCCATCCCAAAATTATGACGCTCATTCTAAATTAATCCTTAAACATTTAAACATTCTAATTTCATCCCTAAACTGTGAACCTCTAAATTAGTTCTCAAATTTTTGAATATTCAAATTTCATCCCCAAATTCATCTGAATATGAATTAGTTTCAACAATAGTTTAACCTAATTTTTTTCAATCATATTATAATATAACTTGGCCTAACGATTTTATTAACTAAGGATGTGATTAGTATATACATATAGTTGGGGATGAAATCGAAATGCTCAAAAAGTTTAGGGTTCAATTTAGAATGAAGGTTATAGTTTGGGATGAAATTAAAATGTTCAAAAGTTTAAGGACTAATTTAGAATGATATCCATAGCTTATGGATGCAATTAGAGCATTTAAAAGTTTAATGACCAATTTAAAATAAGAGTCATACTTTGAGTACATGTAATGCAATTAATTCATAATTTTAGGGTAAGATACCACTGAACTATAGGCAATGTATCGTTTATATTACTAAACTTTCAGACCCTTCAATTATAGCATTAAACTTTGGATTTGATTTAAACTATGTCACTGGGTCGTTAAATTTTAGCGGCACGATGATGTGAATGAATCTTTTCGTCACTATAATGATGTCAACAAAACGATGTCATTTTGTCTTGATTATCGTTACCCAAAATAATATCGTTTTAAGCATTGAACTTTTAAGAGTATGTCGATTTTGTCACTAAACTTTTAATCAATTCACTTTTCAGCATTGCAAATTTACGGCCGCCACTGACTGTCAATCATTACCCATCACTGGTAGTATTTATCGGTAAGATTAATACCAAAATGTTTATATTTCACTCCTCTTTCTTCTCCTTTGATTTGATTTTCATGAAACTAGCTCAAAGTCGACTAAAATCAGTTTAAATTTTTGACGTGCTAATACTCTAATCTCCTTGATGACCATCCGCTGAGGCTAGCTTTGAGGTTTGTTATTCATATTCTCAAAATAATGTTTCTCACTTTTCGAATTTCTGAACAAACCTCTCAAATATAAGAAATCCACAAGCCCCTAAAAATTGCTATCGTAACCGTCTTTCGGTTGGACCCGGAATTGGGCTTCGACTTAGGAAAATGTGGATTGGAGTCACCACCGACCACTTTAAAACGAATTTAGGTGGGTCGGACACCATTTTACCTGATCTGCGTTGTACCAGAAACGTGTCGAGTTCAGGAGTCGGTTACTGTCAATGAAGGATTAGCACCCTTGAACCGCCCTTTCAGTACCACATAATTTTCAGTTGTCTTAAATTAAGAAAATTGTAATTTTAAATAAAAAGGTAAAATTTGATCATGATTACTTACCATAGATTGATTTGAAAATATCCTTAAAAAATCGAGAATTGTGTCAGATAAACAAGGTAAAGAAAACAAATAAGATAAAGAGAATAAAATAAAAGGAAAAAATAAAAATAAAATAAAAAAATAAGATAAGAAAAAAATAGTAAAGTAATAATTATATATAGTAATATTTGAAAAAAGAAAATATATATATATATATATATATATATATATATATATCAAAGTATTAATAAAATAAATAAGCTATATATGTATATATACAACAAATATTTAAAAATAGAAAGGCTACCCTCTCACTTCACCGAAAGTGGGGGGCTTTAGTCAGAAATAAGAAAAAAAGAGGAAAGTGGGAGAGACTTTAGTTAGAAATAAAACAAAAAATGGGCTCTCTAAGTTAGTAGTATATAATATAATGTTTAGTAATAATAATGATAAAGACACAATATTTTTTTTAAAATAATATAATAATAAATAAAAAATGAAAATAATAAAAAATAATATATATATATATATAAAGTTATAAGATATATTACGTAAATAAAGAAATAATCAAATAAAAATAATTAAGAATATATATATATTAACAATAGGTATATAAATAAACTATTATAAGTATAAAAAAATATAACTAGATAAAGATAATTACAATATATATAGTAATAATAGACTTATAAGTAAAATATTAAAGAAATATTATAACAAACCGGAAATTTAAAAAAAAGATATATAATTGTAATTTGAAGTTTTAATTAAGTAATTTAGTGAACTTTGGGGACTAAATTGAAAGATTTTAAAAATGTGAAGCTTATTTTAGAGTTAAAGGAAATTCAGGGACTAAGCCCTGAATTTACCCAAGAAATGTTGGTAAGCTTAGTTAATATATACGTGCAATTGGTTTCAGAAACCAATTGCTCCCAAAATCCTCTCTCTCAACCTCAACTTCCTACAATGATCCCGACGTCGTCCAAATTTCGATCGTCGTTTTGAAACCACCATCGTGTTCGTTATCGAGTGAGGAATAATTTCCTTAAATTAATTGAAGCGAAACGATGCCAAACGCCGGGAATTTCCAGTCAAAGTTTCGACGTTTTTCTAGCTCAATCGCCGAGAAAATCTTAAATTCATCGCCGATCGTTGATCCGTTTACGACACCTCCCGCACCATCGTGTTCCTTGTGCCATTCCGAGTCCGCCGGTGTCATCCTCTGTCTTCGTCGATGGCGGCGCGTGGGGAGGTGAAGCAGTCAAAGTTTCCGATTTTATGAAATCGAGCTCTCCGCCGTTCAAAAATTTGAACCGATCTTTGTAAGTATCTCGAAATCGCTCAAAATAATTTTTAGAAATTTTTTCGTGAAATTTGCGCTACCAGAAACTGTCCCACGCGCCCCCACTGCACGTGGGGAAGCTCAAAATGACCGGTTTAACTGGTTATATTCAAGGTTTGACCGGTTTTGACCCGACCCGGCCCGTTGACCCGACTCGACCCGTTGACCGTTGACCGGGTGACATTTTAGTAATTATTTTGGAATTGGTGACATACTGGGAATTAATTCGAAAAGGGTGATATTTTTGTAATTTTTTTAAAAATGCTATTTTCGTAAAATGGTTGACCAATTTTAACCTGAACTTTGACCGGCTATTAAACGACCGTTAATATTTTTCAAGTATACCTATCTTGACAGTTTTCGACGTCCCGAATCCGTTTTTGGGATCCGTTTTGCTAAATTCGAACCTGAAAGTCTCCAAATCGTCAGTCAAACCCGTTGACTTTGATTTTGACCAGGAATTTAAATTTTCGGAAAGTCATACTTTATGTTTTTCGACATCCTGAATCTAATTCTGAAGTTCGTTTCGCCAAATTATGACCCGAAATTCCCGAATCGAGCTTGTAAACCCAAAAAGGCTTAATATTTCAATATTTTGATTATTATTTGAGATTTAGTTAAGGAATTGATTCAATAAAAATATTTTATGAAGGTACTCGTGTTTCACCTGAGCAAGAATCAATTAGGTCCGGTGTTGTCCGTTCGTTAGATCCGCCTTAACCGCGTACTACGAGAATTACCTGTAGGTTTTCGCTTATTATTTAAATAATATTTATATTATTTATATTAGATTTCCAATATGGATTTTTCCAATTCGTAGGATATAGCGCTGCAGCAGAGCGTGATCGACAAAACCAGTAATAAGCTTCCCTATTTGATTTCTCAGACTGTTACATGTGTGTTTCCCTACAAATGTTATCTTATAGTTTTAAACTATATATCCGAACTGGTTTATATTATGAGAATATAATATACTTTATGAGGAAATATCCGGTATTTTGAATAATGTTTATTAAATGTCTGATTTACCGTATAATTTTTATATGGTTTATAGTTATAATATTTTTGTACATGATTTCTAAATATGGAACATTTCCATATTTAATGGATTAATTACTGTTTTTACTCCAATGCATACATGTTTATTTTGTCATTGGGGGGTACAATTGAAGGAAGTATTATCAGGTCCCTTTGTTGTGTGCGAAGGTAAGCCTTACAGTTTCCCAGGTCCCTTTGCTGTGTGCGAAGGTAAGCCTTACAGTTTGCCAGGTCCCTTTGCTGTGTGCAAGGGCAAGCCTTACAGTTTCCCAGGTCCCTTTGCTGTGTGCAAGGATAAACCTTACAGCTTTCCTAGGCTCCTCTGCTTTGTGCACAGGTTAAGCCTTACTGGTGTATAGGCGGTGTACGGTTCAGGTGAACCTACACAATTTGGTGATTGGATGGGGGTAATGTGCATGTTATTAAAATATATTTGATAAATTGTTTTATCTTATCTGAATTATTTTGTTATGTATGTGTTATACACTGTATGGGGCACACTGGTTTTTTAGCTCATTCTATAGTTTTTACCCTTTTTCAGATAACAGCAGACCGTAGGCTAGCATATTTGGCATCAGGGGAGATCAACTATTTATTTTGTACGAACTTATATCTCTATATGTTTTTCAGTTATGTTTGATGACATGTATTTGCTATCGTTTTGGATATACCTGTATTAATACATTTTATTCTGTATTATATCTAATGTATTGTAAGATATTTAAAAAAAATCTCTGAATGGGACATGTGACCACTTAGGTTTGGGTCTAAATTACAGACCGAGTCTGGGGGTTACATTTGGTGGTATCAGAGCTTTCGGTTTTAAACACTCGGACTGTATATGGGTCCTAAACTTTGGGATTTTTAAGAAATTTTGAAAAAAAATGTCACATTATGTTATGATTTAAAGTTTTCTCGAGATCCCTTATGCTAATCTGATACATGTTTCAAATTCTTTCTGTAGAGCCTTATAGATCCAACGATGAATGCTGCTAGAGGTCGTAGGACAGGACGTGGACGTGGTAGAGGGCGAGTCACTCGACCTTCGGTTACGATAGACGATCCGATGTCACCATGTTATCCTTCTGTTCCGCAAGTAGATCCGACTCTTTCTCAAGATGATCAGTTTACTCTTGTGAGAGCTCCTCCCGTCACTGAGGATGATGATATTGAGATGAATGAAGATGCCATTAACAGAGCTATCTTCTGCATGTTTCATAGAGCTGCTAGAGCCCCTAGTAATATGACTGCAGTGGAGATTTCAAATTCTCTGGTTGCTGCTGGTGTAGTTCCATTCGAGGGTATTACTGGTGGACTTCCGACAGACGCTGAATATTGGCTGGAGGACACAGAAAGGATTATGGATGAGATGAACCTTAGACTTGAGCAAAAGTTAAAGGGGGCCCTAACTATGTTGAAGAAAGAAAGCTTCAGATGGTGGCAATCTATTTCTGGTAGTATTCCGAGGAACCAATTAACATGGGATCTTTTCAAGACGCGCTTCCGGAGTCGCTACATTGGAGAGAGATATCTGCAGGAGCGATGCCAGGAGTTTCAAAATCTGGAGCAGGGTAATATGTCTGTTATGGATTACGAGGTGGAGTTCATCCGATTGAGCCGTTATGCTCCTGGACTTGTTGACACGGAGACAGATCGATGCTTGAGGTTTGAGAATGGACTAAGGTATGAGATCAAGAGTCGAGTTGCTACCCACCGAGAGAGGAATTTTTATGCTTTGGTTGAGATAGCCAAGACTGCTGAGGAAATAGAGTGACTGGATATGGAGCACAAGAGAGATAGTGATCGAGCTCAAACCCGATTCAGGAGGTCTTCTGGTTCTGTAGATTCTTCTGTACACCCCAACAAGAGAGGCAGAGGTGAATCCGTTCAGAGAGGTGGTGCAAGTGTCAGGCCTGTGGCATCCGGTTCTTCAGCCGTACATCTTTCTAGACATGGTGGATCTTCTGGGCTGCAACCTATACCGACATGTGTGCACTGTGGAAGATGTCATTATGGTAAGTGCAGGCTGAAATTGAGGACATGTTTTAGATGTGGTTCCGGTGACCATTTCATGAAGGACTGTCCAGAACGAGATCGTTCAGTTCAGACGCCAGCTCGTTCTCCTGCTAGTTCTCATAGTATAGTTCAGACTCCAGCAGGGGGTAGTACTCAGAAGAGAGCACCTGGATCGGCTAATAGAGGCCGAACATCTCAGAGTAGAGGTCCAGTCAGATCTGAGGCCAGACAGCTTGCATTGGTTTACACTACTAGACTTCGACAGGATCGCGATGGGCCTAATGTGATTTCAGGTACTGTTACTATTCATTCAGTTCCCTACTTTGCATTGTTTGATAGTGGCTCTACCAATTCCTATGTATCACATTCTGTTTCTGAGGGTCTAAATATTCTTGTTGAGAATACTGAGCATTCGGTGATAGTTCAAAGTCTATTAGGCAAGTCCATTGTGTTGGATCGTATTTATAGAGAGTGTCCTATTGAGATCAATGAAGAGATTTTTCTGGCCGACCTGATGGAGTTACCTTTGGAAGAGTTTGATTTGATTCTCGGCGTAGATTGGTTGGACAAACATCGAGTAAATATTGATTTTGAGACCAAGAAAGCTGTTCTGAAAACCCCAGATAATCGAAAGATTGTAATGATTGGAGAACGTCGTAGATTTCTGACGAATGTTGTATCTTATTTGGTAGCTGATAAAATGATCAGGAAAGGTTCCGAGGCGTTTCTTGCTTATATATTGGATACTAGGAGTTCTCAATCTGATATTGAAGGTATCCGGATTGTCAAGGAATTTTTCGATGTTTTTCCCGATGAGTTGCATGGATTACCTCCGGATAGAGAAGTTGAGTTTGAGATTGAAATCTATTCTAGTTCCACTCCAGTTTTAATGGCTCCTTATCGTATGGCCTCAAAGGAGCTTAAAGAACTGAAAGTCCAACTCCAGGAGTTGTTGGATAGGGGATTTATCCGACCCAGTGTATCACCGTGGGGGAGCCCCAGTTCTCTTTGTCAAGAAGAAAGATGGGACATTGAGACTTTGTATCGATTATAGGAAACTGAACAAGCTTACTGTTAAAAACAAATATCCTTTGCCCAGAATCGATGATCTATTTGACCAATTTCGAGGGGCTTCTATTTTTAAAAAAATAGACTTGAGGTCTGGATATTATCAACTCAAAGTGAAAGATTCGGATATTCCAAAGACTGCTTTTCGAACTCGGTATGGGCATTATGAGTTTTTAGTGATGTCATTCGGGTTAACAAATGCCCTGCTGCTTTTATGGATCTGATGCATAGGGTGTTTCGACCTTATTTGGACCAATTTGTAGTTGTGTTCATTGATGACATACTGGTGTATTCTAGAAGTGAAGCAGAACATGAGAAGCATTTAAGGATTGTTTTACAGATTCTCAGGGAGAATAAGCTTTATGCTAAGTTAAGCAAGTGTGATTTTTGGCTCAGATAAGTGACTTTTATTGGACATATCGTTTCTGCTGATGGCATTCAGGTGGATCCGAGCAAAGTGGAGGCTATTCTGAACTAGAAGCAACCCCAGGAACGTCTCGTAGATTCGTAGTTTCTTGGGCTTAGCGGGTTACTACCGTCGTTTCGTTGAGGGGTTCTCCCTTATTGCAGCTCCTATGACGAAACTATTAAGGAAGGATGTTCCATTTGTCTGGTCTGAGGAGCAACAAACTAGCTTTGATAAATTGAAGATTGTTTTAACTCAAGCCCCAGTGTTGATTCAACTTGAATCTGGGGAAAGACTTTTCTGTCTACAGTGATGCTTCTCATTCTGGATTAGGATGTGTTTTGATGCAAGATGGGAAGGTTGTCGCTTATGCGTCACGTCAGTTAAAGCCGCATGAGCGTAACTACCCTATTCACGATCTAGAGTTAGCTGCTGTGGTCTTTGCTTTAAAGATCTGGAGACATTACCTATACGGAGAAAAGTGTTATATCTACACTAATCATAAGAGTCTGAAGTATCTGCTTACTCAAAAAGAATTGAATTTAAGACAACGCCGCTGGTTGGAGCTCATAAAAGACTATGATTTGGAGATAGAATATCATCCAGGGAAGGCTAATGTAGTGGCAGACGCCTTGAGCCATAAGGCGATATCAGATCTCAGAGCCTTATTCGCCAATTTGAGTTTATTTGATGATAATAGTCTGTTAGCAGAGTTGCAGGTTAAGCCTACTTTGGTCGAGGAGATTAAGACCAAACAACTTATGAATAGCTCATTGCTCTCCATTATTGAACAAGTTAAACAAGGATTGAGTTCAGAGTATAATGTGGATCAGGATGGTATTTTATGTTTTCACGGTCGTTACTGCGTCCCTAAAGATGATGAGTTTAGACGGGTTATTCTTCAGGAGGCTCATAGTAGTCCTTATGATATGCATCCTGGTGGGGACAAAATGTACAATAATATTAAAGAGCGCTACTTCTGGACTAGTATGAAAAAGAATATTTCAGATTTTGTGGCGAGGTGTTTTACTTGTCAGCAAGTTAAAGCAGAACACCAGCATCCATCTGGATTGTTACAGTCAATTAAGATTCCTGAGTCGAAAAAGGAGCGCATTACAATGGACTTCGTTACTGGTCTTCCTCTGACTCCTTCTAAAAAGGATTCTATTTGGGTGATTGTTGATCGACTCACTAAATCAGCGCACTTTATCCCTATCCGGATTAATTATTCCCTGGGCAAACTGCCTAAGTTGTACATTTCTGAGATCGTTAGACTCCATGGTGTTCCGTTGTCTATCATATCTGATCGAGATCCAAGGTTCACTTCCAGGTTCTGAAAGGCTTTGCATGAGGCTCTGGGTACCCGTTTGAATTTCAGTACATCTTTTCATCCTCAGACTGATGGACAGTCAGAGCGAGTAATTCAGGTGTTGGAGGATATGTTACGGGGTTGTGTGATTGATTTTCGTAGTAGTTGGGAAGATTTCTTGCCATTAGCTGAGTTTGCTTACAATAATAGTTACCAGGCAAGTATTCGTATGCCACCGTACGAGGCTCTGTATGGACGTAGATGTCGTACTCCTATATGTTGGACAGAGTTGCATGATAGAAAAACTTTGGGTCCAGACTTGGTTAAAGAGACTAAAGATACTGTCAGATTAATCCGTGATCGCTTAAAAAAGGCATTCGATAGGCAGAAATCATACGTAGATAAGCGATGTAAGGATATCGAGTTTGAGGTTGGAGATCAGGTTTTTCTCAAGGTATCCCCATGGAAGAAGGTATTGAGATTTGGACGTAAGGGTAAACTGAGTCCGCGATTTATTGGGTCGTATCGTATTTTGAAAAAAATTGGACTTGTTGCTTATCAGGTTGAGTTACCTCCACAGCTCAGTCGTATTCATGATGTTTTTCATGTGTCTATGTTGAGGCGATATCGTCCAGATTCGGATCACATCATTTAGGTGGATGAGGTAGAGCCGAGACTTGATTTGTCATATGAGGAAGAGCTTGTTCAGGTTTTAGAGAGGGATGAACGAGTTCTTCGGAATAGGCGTATTCCAATTGTCAAAATTCAGTGGAGTAATCGTAGTCCCTCAGAAGCTACTTGAGAGACATTGGAGTCAATGAAGGCTCAATTTTCTCATCTATTTGCATAAGGTGAATTTCGAGGACGAAATTTCTTGTACAGTGGGAGAATTGTAACAAATCGGAAATTGAAAAAAAAAGATATATAATTGTAATTTGAAGTTTTAATTAAGTAATTTGGTGAACTTTGGGGACTAAATTGAAAGATTTTGAAAAATTTGTAGCTTGTTTTAGAGTTAAAGGAAATTCAAGGACTAAGCCCTGAATTTACCCAAAAAAGGTTGGTAAGTTTGGTTAGTATATATGTGCAATTGGTTTCTGATTTTCAGAAACCAATTGCTCCCAAAATCCTCTCTCCCAACCTCAACTTCCGACAACGATCCCGACGCCGTCCGAATTCCGATCGTCGTTTTGAAACCACCATCGTGTTCGTTATCGAGTGAGGAACAATTCCCTTAAATTAATTGAAGCGAAACGCTGCCAAACACCGGGAATTTCCAGTCAAAGTCTCGACGTTTTTTTAGCTCAATCGCCGAGAAAATCTTAAATTCATCGCCGATCGTTGCTCCGTTTACGACACCTCTCGCACCATCGTGTTCCTTGTGCCGTTCCGAGTCCGCCGGTGTCATCCTCTGTCTCCGATTTGATGAAATCGAGCTCTCCGCGGCGCGTGGGGAGGTGAAGCAGTCAAAGTTTCCGATTTGATGAAATCGAGCTCTCCGCCTTTCAAAAATTTGAACCGATCTTTGTAAGTATCTTGTAATCGCTCAAAATAATTTTTAGAAATTTTTCCGTGAAATTTGCGCTACCAGAAACGATCCCACGCTCCCCCACGCACCGCCACTGCGAGGGGAAGCTCAAAATGACCGGTTTGACCGGTTATATTCAAGGTTTGACCGGTTTTGACCCGACTCGTTGACCCGACCCGACCTGACCCGTTGACCGTTGACCGGGTGACATTTTAGTAATTATTTTAGAATTGGTGACATACTGGGAATTAATTCGAAAAGGGTGCTATTTTTGTAATTTTTTTAAAAATGTTATTTTCGTAAAATGGTTGACCAATTTTGACCAGAACTTTGACCGGCTATTAAACGACCGTTAATATTTTCCGAGTATACTTATCTTGACAGTTTTTGACGTCTCGAATCTGTTTTTGGGGTCCGTTTTGCTAAATTCGAACTTGAAAGTCTCCAAATCGTCAGTCAAACACGTTGACTTTGATTTTGACCAGGAATTTAAATTTTCGGAAAGTCACACTTTATGTTTTTCGACATCCTGAATCTAATTCTGAAGTTCGTTTCGCCAAATTATGACCCGAAATTCCCGAATCGAGCTTGTAAACCCAAAAAGACTTAATATTTCAATATTTTGATTATTATTTGAGATTTAGTTAAGGAATTGATTCAATAAAAATATTTTATGAAGGTACTCGTGTTTCACCTGAGCAATGATCAATTAGGTTCGGTGTTGTCCGTTCGTTAGATCCGCCTGAACCGCGTACTACGAGAATTACCCGTAGGTTTTCGCTTATTATTTAAATAATATTTATATTAGATCTCCAATATGGATTTTCCAATTCGTAGGATCTAGCGCTGCAGCAGAGCGTGATCGACAAAACCAATAATAAGCTTCCCTATCTGATTTCTCAGACTGTTACAGGTGTGTTTCCCTACAAATGTTATCTTACAGTTTTAAACTATATATCCGAACTGGTTTATATTATGAGAATATAATATAATTTATGAGGAAATATCCGATATTTTGAATAATGTTTATTAAATGTCTGATTTACCGTATAATTTTTATATGGTTTATAGTTATAGTATTTTTGTACATGATTTATAAATATGGAACATTTCCATATTTAATGGATTAATTACTGTTTTTACTCCAATGCATACATGTTTATTTTGTCATCGGGGGTACGATTGAAGGAAGTATTATCAGGTCCCTTTGCTGTGTGCGAAGGTAATCCTTACAGTTTCCCAGGTCCCTTTGCTGTGTGTGAAGGTAAGCCTTACAGTTTGCCAGGTTCCTTTGTTGTGTGCAAGGGTAAGCCTTACAGTTTCCCAGGTCCCTTTGTTGTGTGCAAGGATAAACCTTACAGTTTTCCTAGGCTCCTCTGCTTTGTGCACAGGTTAAGCCTTACTGGTGTATAGGCGGTGTACGGTTCAGGTGAACCTACACAATTTGGTGATTGGATGGGGGTAATGTGCATGTTATTAAAATATATTTGATAAATTGTTTTATCTTATCTGAATTATTTTGTTATGTATGTGTTATACACTGTATGGGGCACACTGGGCTTTTTAGCTCATTCTATAGTTTTTACCCTTTTTCAGATAACAGCAGACCGTAGGCTAGCAGATTTGGCATCAGGGGAGATCAACTATTTATTTTGTACGAATTTATATCTCTATATGTTTTTCAGTTATGTTTGGTGACATGTATTTGCTATCATTTTGGATATACCTGTATTAATACATTTTGTTCTGTATTATATCGAATGTATTGTAAGATATTTAAAAAAAATCTCTGAATGGGACATGTGACCACTTAGGTTTGGGTCTAAATTACAGACCGGGTATAGGGGTTACAAATATATACATATATATATATATATAATAATAAAATATAGTAAAAAAATCAAATGAAAATAATTTAAAAAATATATATATACGTATAATAATAACATGAATAATAAAAATAAATGAATAAAATATCCATATAATAAATAAATGGACTAATATAGATTTTTAAAAAGCTCTTCCTCTCCTTTAACCGAAAATCAAACCGGTTTTTCAAAATAAGCCTCGGGGAAGCGTAGATCTAAGAGGAAAGATCTCGGTTCCCTTGTGTTCATCGGCCATTTCAAAGTAAAAACAGAAAAGAAGAAGTGAAACAAGCCACGTGCAAACGAGAATCGAAGCAATATAGGTAAAAATACCTCTTTTATTTCTCTGTTGAAAATTACAAGCGAATCTTTGGGGCTTATTGCATATTTGCTTTGGGTATTTTTTGTGTGTGCGTAATCCCGTATGATAATCGTATCCCCTAGTGTGGTAATTACAAGGCTTATTTATAGTATTAAAAAACCCTATTTTAGACTAGTATTTGAGTCCTAATCCAACTCTATTTTAGACTAGTATTTGAGTCCTAATCCAACTCTTCTTTTTTGGTTACATGAAGACTCCTCGGTTGGCAGGACAAAATCTGGTGTCTTCAATTGCTTTTTGTTTAATTTCATCGATTTTAAATGACTTTCCTGAAAAATCAATTCTAGGAGAAGAAAGAGAAATAAAATGCAAACATTTTGGTATCAATCTTATCGCGAAAGACGATCAGTGACCGACGGTAATTGGTTCTGGGCGGCGATCAAAAAGGTACAGTGACAAAAAATAAACTGTTTTAATATTTTAGTGGTAAAATCGATACACTTCTAAAATTCGGTACCTAAAACGATGTTGTTTTAGGTACCAATAGTCATTTTGTCATGTCTTCACACTGTTTTAATTTTAACGGCTTAGTAACATAATTAAAATCATAATCAAAGTTTAATGCTACAGTTATAGGAATTGAAAGTTTGCTATAAATAATACACCGACTAAAGTTAATGGTATAAACTAAAGTAAATCTGGATTTTTGTCAATAATGGGTGATTTCTTACCAAGATCAAACATGGGACGGTGACGAGAAGAGTTGGAAAATCACCCAGATGGTCAGTTGTGATGAGGCCAATGACAATCGCCAAGAAATATATAGTGCCATCGAAAGCTGCCGACAAGGCTATCGCTTGCCTTATAGTTAATTCCTTCCAGGTTTTATCGATATAGGATACCAGGAAAAATGTAAATGCGATTTCTATAAAAGCCTTGCTGAAATTCAGACCTGTCTGTCATTATACATAATTTTTATGAGATAAAATAAAATCATTTTTTTTATTCTGTTTTATTAAAAATTAAAAATTATATTTAGGTTAAACTACAACGACGTTTTCTGAGGTAATTTGATCAAAAAATCACCTTATTAAAAAAAATACTATCTATCAAACACCATTTCCTAACTATTTTTCGATCTAACACTTTTTTTAAAGAGAGAGAATGAGACGTACGACATGATATATGCCTTAATCAGGGGGAGAAACGCCTTCTTCTCTCAGGTGTTAGATCAAAAAATATTTGAGAAACGGTGACTGACCGATAAAATTTTATTTATACGGTGATTTTTTGGTCAAAAAGTCATTCTTTGAACTCTTAAGATATGAGACGGTCGATAATAATACTATTAAAAAGTCTTCATCTCAAGAAAGAAGGAAAAGTGTTTTATTTTTCTTATATTTATATGTTGAATAGAATTAAATATACACCCTCGAACGTGTATCTTTTTATCATTGAAATCAAAATAAAATGGGAATAAATGGAATATGAAGAAAGTAGAGATGTATAATAAAATGTAAATGTAGGATATAGTTTACCCGTGATGAAAGGGGCAGCCTTGGAGAAGCGAATGTAATTGCGCGCTCATTCCCATATGCTGCGGATGCAGCTTTTGGAGTCGGGCATTATTTAGGCAAAATGGAATGCTTGTTTGTTGTTGGTAGTATTTCGCATCAGTTTTTTTATGTGAGCGGCTGAACCAGGATAATCACGTTGTGCTAACATTGCTTCATTCCACAGAATGGGATCTTAACCCGACAATTACCACTTTTTCTTTTCCTCATCGGTCCATTCCATAGATTCCAATGAATAGTAATTGTTAAAGTACATTGCCAAATATAGTATGGAAAAAATAATAAAAATATTACATGGATTGAGTTTGATTATTTGACTATTTTTCTTCAAACAATCCTAAGTTGAGGAGTCATCTCTACTTTCACGACATTGGAGTGCAGTTTAGGGATGGGCACGGGTCGGGTTCGGTTGGATTTCGATCAATCTGACTCGATCAGAAAATTTTACATCCTCCACCCGACTCGAATCCGACCTGATTTTTTGAGATAAAATTTGAACCTGATCCGATCCAACTCGACCCAAAATAATATATTTAAATTTCGTTTAACTGAACCGATCTATTAGATACCCATGGTGCTAATTAAGGTGAGTTGGGGTGAGTTGCTTGACTCTGCGATCTATGGCTTCAATACTGATATTGAATCTAATATTGTTTGAATGTAATATTGATACGAGTCACTAATTATTTATATCATTAAGAAAACATCAATATTAAGTAGAGAATATTCAATATTAAAATTGGCTACTATTGACAACGTACATGTGTACAATATATTTTTAACTATTACCAACGTACATATCCTATAAACATAATTACTCGAACATAAACCTCAAAAAAGTATTTCATTTAACCATTAAATAGATCCGTTGAATCTCCGGTTCTTGCTTCGCTCCCGAGGAAATGCTAATAACATAAGGGAAAATGTTCGTTGCTTTTTATGCAATTAAGGTCAGATAGTATAGGTTCTCGAATATAAGTCATGCTTATTATTTTTTTCTAAGAATATAAAAGAAAATGCTTATTATTTAGTGGTCGAGCTTCAACTTCAGTTTCAGGTGGCCTTGGAGTTCATTTCTTCTCAAGCACAACATTATAAGAATTTTTTTAAGCAAAATGATATTGTTTTAGGTCTTTTGGGCGGCTAGTTTCCCCCTATATTTTAATCGAGTAATTAGTTCTTCTTAATCGAGTGACTAAACAAATATTCTATCAAATGTTACAATGAGAAAGCGAGTTGGGAAAAAGCAAGCAAGATCCGCCGTTTTATTTGTTAATACAGAAGTTACTTTCCAAGCCCCAAAAGGTAACTGATTGGTAGCTAGCAGAATCGAAGAAAAAAACGCTATTTACACACAATCAAAATTTTTGTTACCGCTGATCTGTTCTCCATTCAACAGTCAACCCTTCCTCTTCTCTTAGATCCCTTGTTAAGGTATTTCCCCCCTACACTTTCCTCATTTTTATGATCTGATTTCGGTCCTAAGGTTTCCCCAGGAAAGGCAAGAAAATGGTCAAGTTTTGAATCTGATTAGAACTTTAAGTTTTGTCCACTTCCTTTTCTGTCTAAATTTGTAAAACTTTATGTAAATCGATTTCAAATTTCACTGTCTCTAGGTTCTTAATGCTGAGCAAAAGTCTTGATTCAGGACTCACTAAAGCGTCATGGTATTAAACTATCAATTTCTTAGGAAATTGTTTCTTTCTTCCTTTTTTTTCTTTTTACTTTCTCAATGATCGTTAAGTGAAAAGCTTGTTTATGTATTTGTTTCCTTGCAGAATTACCTAGTTGGAGCTTTCAAGCCGCCGTGTAATATTTTCATATCATTCGCTGATGGTAGAAACCGCAAGCAGGTATATCTCGCTTCTGACATTTTAAGTCAATAGGAAAAGTTTTCTTTTAGATGCAATGCAGAATGCATCATGATTTTCCTTTATACTTTCCAAGAAGTTAAATAATAAAGTTGAGATTTAAGTAATTGTTCATTACATATTTGTTTCACTTTTTTTTGGAATGCAAAAGTTTACATAAAGCGTGTAATTTTCGCTGCATTTGATTTTGAACTCGTTTACTTATCTTCTCTCCAGTTTTTCTCTTTTTGAATCAAACTTTGTTCAACAGTTGTGCTCTTGAGTTCTAAATGACATTAGATTCAAATATACTCTCAGATCAACGTTCTTTTGTAGATACCGCTAAAGAAGGAAAATGGGAAAACAGTTATGGCTGCACTCTTCCAGAACCAGGAAAATATTGTAGGAGAGGTAGTGTTTTTCATCTTTCCATCTCAGGGCTTATGATTGAGGCATCTGCTTGTTATGTCCAAACTGTTCTATTATTATTTGCAGTCAAAACTGTATCAATTATTTTACTTCTTATTGCTGATATTTCAGGTAGTTATAGAACCAATACATGGGAAGAAGGTTGAACATAATGGTGTTAAAATCGAGCTCCTTGGTCAGATAGGTGTGCTTCATTGCTTCATTCTTTTCACTTTAGGTCTTCCATTTGACTGTTAGCTGGGGATATGCATATAGTTGTTATTGCTTGACTTTTTTAATCTTAAATGTTATATATAATTTAGCCTAAGAAGCAAATATATATGTATATATAAAAATTAGCTCGGGCAATCTTTAGTTCTACTTACTATTATGTTGTTTTTACCTTTGTTATAGCTGGCTCTATTATCTACTTAAATTTGTCTGTAGAGGTTCTTTATTTCAAATTTTATAAATAATATGTAATTTTGAAAAGGTCATCTTCTAGAGGTGCGCACAGATCTCAGTTGAAATCACTACATCATTGCAAACATCTTGGTACTCCACAATGTAAGTTTTTTTTTTTTTTGATAAGAATAGAATGCCTCATTAAAAACCTCCCTCTAAGTAGTCCACTGCCCTAAGGCAAGAACCCACTAGTGGAAGGAGGAAAAGAGTGCATCAATCTATTAATGATAAATCAATTACATAAAAATTAAAAACACTCCTTGAAATCAGTTTTTACCATATGGTGTTCACTAAGGATACTCAGATCTCAAAAAAAAAATTTTTTTTTTGTCATTTCATCTTCTTAATGCACCACAATCAAGGTGTAAGGAGTGTCTTTTTATCAGTTTTATCATTTTCCTATCTTGTATTTGTTTGCTTGTTCAGTTAAATTACCTGGATTAAGATCATAGCATGACAGGTTGAAATTTGTTATTCACTCTTTTTTACCTCTGAATATTTTCTGCATCAGGTCCGCAATTATACTCCACCTCCGTCAATCAATAACAGTATTAAGGTAAGGAAATTTTCTTTTATTTCCCAACGCTTATTTGGTTTAGGTAACTCGTGAGATTGAAATTAAAAAATATGTTGCACTAATACGGGAAAGGGATGAGAAATGACAATTTCTAAAATTATAGGGTATGGATCCTATCAAAAAAAATTATAGGGTATGGGTAGTGGGTACGGCAAGGGTACGCTAAATATGAAATAAATTTTAAAATTTTAAAAGACATAAAAATGTCATAAATATTCATTAAAGTTTATAGTAACTAGAATTCTTTGATAAAAGTTGGAGATTGTAGTGGATATAAACCAAATTTTCAGCACGACTTGGATTTAACTTTTTTTTTTGGATAGAAGTTGGAGGTCTCATTAAAAACTCCCGTCGTATTCGTTTACATACTAAGAAGTATATTAGCGAACATTGGAAGGAAGAAAAGAGTACCTCATAGTTTATTAATAATAATACCCAATACATAAGATAACCCAGAATATCCTCCTATGGTGATATACACCATTACAACAAACACCTTAAACTCACACATCGTCATCCAAAAGCCACAGTCGACTATCACCTTATTTCTAAGTTACACCTCCAGCAATAAGATAAAAAACAACGCAGAAGAACATAATAAAAAAGAAAAGCAACACCTGCAACCATTTAAACTAAGTCAAAGCCACAATTGAAGATAGGAGATCTAATAAGATTTCGTCTTTGTCAGGGGCCCAAGAGTTTGGTTTGAATGAAGGCTCAATCTCATGCACCATGATTTTGAAGTTGTCACCGACCTTCAATTCCAACGTCGCATCAATTCTCACAGAGCCTTTGTGAGGACTTGAATTTTTGCCCGATCAAAAGATGATGGTGACTGATAGCTTTCGTCGATTGCTAATAAATAACCCCACTTATCTGCAATGTTTTTGAAAGTATCTCAATTCCATGCGTGAAAAGGAACACCCTCGCAAACTAACAATACTCGACGAAACTCCACTACCAAACTCTTCGACCAAGCTTCGACTCTGGAGAACCACTTTGCGAGAGTCTCTGATTTATCGTTCTTGACACTTCTCAATGAAGCAGAGTCTTCGAAAATCATTAATAACGCATTTCCAGCAGCTCTCATTAAGGAGAAACCAGTGAGGCCCTTCGTTTGCATTTGTCTAGCGAGATGACCTATTTTGATAAAGTCTTTGCACCACCCCACCAGACATTTACTCAACACTTGAAGTTTTTCTTCGTCCATAACACCTTCTACTTCACAATTATTCTTCCTCGAATCACCTTCCATCCCAGAATTACGGTGAATAGTTGTAGTGGTCTTTCTCAAAAAAAGACTGGCGAGGTTTGAATTTAGCCAAAGATACACTAACTTTGCACCCGTCAATGTGAGATCCATCCATTTCTGAGATCGCTTTCCTTGCTTCTTCGATTGTTGCAAAACGAATGAAACCAAGGCGAAGCCCTTTCAAATTTCTTTTGTTTGGAATGAAAGCGTCAATAACCCGACCGTGGGTGCAAAATAATGATCCAAACCTCTTCCAATGGAACGACTTGGATTTAACTTATTCCTCCTAAGTGAGTGGACAAATGAATAAGTACTCTATTTTCTTTCACAACAAAAGGATAAAGTAGGCTTTCCAAGAACTTTGAAAGCCAAAGATTGGAGCAATGGAGTTTTGACACCAAAGTTAGTCTACCAACTTTTTGGATCCGAAGAATACCTCTTTGTAAGAGAAATTTGTCCTAACTAAAAAATAAAATAAAATCCTAATTCATCTATATATTTAAATCTTAAAAAAATCATGAGTACGCTTGAAGGTCAAATATCGTCCCCGACACGTTCCCAAGCTGTACCCATCCCGTACCCTTGTTGAGGACGTATCAGGTACAACACTGAGTTGCTGTACCCGTGCTACATAGATTAAAATATCTTTCCTTGTGAAACTTGACAAATATTTTTGTATCAAAAGTGGATTGAACTTGTCTTTCTGCTTCAATGTATTTGCTTCATCTATTCTGTTTTTCATCATATCAAGATTTGTAGTATGCCTTAATTTGGGCCACTGTTATCACATTTCGTCTTAAGATAATGTTTGGATATAGATTTTTAAAATTGTGTAAATTGAGTGATAACGCACATAAAAATATAGTATTCATGATTATTTCTCAAATCCCTTGATTTATTGAATGCCAATTTAGTAGTGAATTTGAAATTCCTAAGGTAGATTTGGAAAATTGGATTTGAATTCAAAGATAGTGTAAATTGAGTAATAAAATGCTTAAGATTGCAACATTCATGATTATTTCTCAAGTCCATGGATTTGTTAAATGCCTATTCAGTAGATATTTTGAACTTTCTAATACAAATTTGGATTAAATCCTTGTTTTTATGTTTTTCTACTATGTTTTCTATTCTTTTAACTAAATATCCATAGTGTATGTGTTTTTTTATGTAAATGAAACCCAAATCCTAATTTTGAAATTCAATTTTCCAAACGGAAGATAAAGGAACTTATGAATTGCACAGATTCATGTTTTTCTTAACTATTTGTTATATTGAAACCCAACTAATTTATTCATAACATATGCACTTCTTTCTTACAATTTATATAGAAAATGAAATCCAAATCCAAAATTTTAAAATCATCATCTCAAACGTACCATGAAGAGATTATCATTTAGTCCCTTTACAAATTCCATGGTGCTATAAGATGTCTCATTCTAGTGCCTGATATTCCCAAAGTTTCCTTGATATGTCAGTAATTTTTGTTAAAGCTATTGAAATGACCTTAAAAGTGCTACTTCAATTGTTTCCTTGGCGATTTAATGGTTGATATGACATGTAGCTACTCTATACCAATTTTGATGTCTTGGAATCTCAAATTGACTTTATTTATTTCTATTGATTGATCATCTAGATGGAAGTTGGGATTGAGGATTGTCTACACATTGAATTTGAATACAGTAAAAGCAAGTATGTTACTCAACATGCAATTTTCGATGGGAGTTCATGTATAATCCCATGCCAATTATTTTACACCAAGTTGGAAGGGTACTGATGTGTTTATGTTTGGATTTCAACTATTCAGGTATCATTTGAAGGATGTCATTATTGGCAAGATATATTTTCTTCTTGTTAGAATAAAACTAAAAAATATGGAGCTTGAGATCAGGCGCCGAGAGTCAACTGGATCAGGGCCAAATACATATGTTGAGACAGAGACCCTTGCTAAATTCGAGTTGATGGATGGTGCCCCTGTCAGAGGTTAGCAAACTTCTCTATCCCATACCCAACGTCATGTTTTTAATGCCACAGATTTAGAATTCTGTGCAGATATCTTAGATATTCTTTAGCCCACAGCACTTTTACTATCATGCTTTTATAGAATACCTCCTAGTGTTGATATTTGTCTTGATGTTCGTATTGATGAATATGCTGCTATGACTTTATTTTTCTTGAAGTTTCCATGTACGCACGTATTTGAACATCGGTATGTGGAATATACTCTCGAAGGACCTTCCAAATTAATGAATAGACTTGGTAGCAATTGAATATACATCACGTCAGACACATCCTAGTAGCTGTTGCTCCCAAAACCAAGTAACATAGGGCAGCGATACTGGCCAAGTATTGTACGGTACATGCTACAGTTGTTGGTCAAGATCGCAGCTCCAGTTGGAATACTATCATTTAGACTAAGTTTCGATTATAAGTTCTTTATGGAACTGAGAAGTTGATTGTCGTACTTATACATGTTTCTCCTCAAAAAATTACTAGACTGATATCGTCTTTTATAATAATTCTAAGGTCCGTAATTAATGAGCTCTTATCTAAACCATGATAACATTCTGCTGGATTTTGGATTGGTCAGCTTTATTATCTAGTTATATATAAGGCCACTAGGCGTATCTAACTTGAGCTGTTATGGATGCTTTTGCAGGAGAATCAATTCCAATCAGACTGTTCTTAAGTCCATATGAACTGACGCCAACATATCGTAACATCAATAACATATTCAGTGTGAAATACTATTTGAATCTTGTGCTAGTGGATGAAGAAGATCGACGCTACTTCAAACAACAAGAGATCACTATGTACCGGATTCTTGAAACTTCATAAGTCTTCTTTCAAATCCGGACGTGTTCAGACATATGAAGATCATAATACTTCGCCTCTTCCCGGTGTAGTTTGAGCCTGTTAATGAAGTTTTTTTTGGCTGTTTTGCACGAATGCACTGGTTTCGTATGATGGCACGGTATTCGTATCCCTGTCTTGCTTATCCATCATATATTTTTCGAATCGATGAACAGAAAACAAATTATAAAAGAGGGTTCCATTGCTGGTTGTAGACTTTGAGGAAGTTGGCAGGCTTGCTTGGTGAGTCCTTTCTTGGTTTTTTTTTTTCAATTTAATCTCTAGTCATTTTGAATAAAAGTTCTTGTACTTTTTTGGGGGTACATTGTTGTACTGTTTTATGCATCAGTATTTCTGCCATTAGAAATGTTTTCCAATATTTTTATCCTTTAATTTAGGGGGAAAACAGTAAATTTATTAGAAATTTTGGTGTCCTTGCACCAAAATGTTTTTTCAAATTAGTTCAAATTTATTAGAAATTAACCTATAGACAAAAAATTCAAAAATCATTCATCAGTCTCTAACTAAAATTATTTTGGTGGCTGATCGATTGATCAATTAATTCGATTTGATAAACTGATTGATTAAAATCGAATTGTACACCCCCTATCCAAGCTTTCCAACTCTAATATCAAAGAAAACAATTGGAAGATCCATGGCTGTGTAACAGTCGGGAAACATGGGGCACGACAAAAAGCATGAGCAAAAAGATCAAAGTCATTAGAGTTGGGATTGATTTACTTTGTTTCTTCCATGTCCTCCTCATTTTTCCAGACAACATCCTCAAGATATGTTGAAAGGTTTTTATAGAACTGCAGATGAACAAAATCAAATGAATGTTTTAAATGGAATATCTGTAATGAAGGAGAAACTTTAGAACAGACATAAACTGTCACTATATTGACTAGAGAGACTTGAAGATCACCAGACATGTATTCAGACATAAATATGAGAATATGGTTATATGTCAGCCATCTATTTTCACTAATCTAACGGTCCTAAATGTGTGTAAAACTAATTAGTTTTATGCGCCTTCGAGACGGACACTCACTTCGAAATCCATATCACATAAGGAGGCAGATTAGAGCGTATGTAGGTAAAAGTGCAATCCTTGATCACAAAAAGATAGACCTTTATCTCAAGCGAATTCCATAGGTCATCTTAGCTATTCTATAATGTACACTATGCCATTACATTGGTTCATCAAACTCAGAAAAACACAGTATTAACCCGAGAATGCAACGACTGAGATAATCGAGTGGTACCTTATGAAATTCGAGAGTGTCCCCCTTTGATTTCCGCAGCTCAACCATATGTAAAGAAGGTGCCACTTGAAATATCTGATTCACATGATAAGAAGTTTGATAACTGCACAATATGAGCCAAGAATAGAACGAAAAATTTGGTGTAAGTTACCTCCGTTGCCACGTTAAGGTTTCCTTTCCTCCCGGCCTTTGAGTTCTCGAGTCTCATCTGATGTTAAATTTTAAGAAATAAGTAAATTCGGTATTGAGATTTCAGTAATTTACCTTATAACATGTTTAAGATTCTATCACCTTGTAGTTTTTCTTGTGGACATCGAAGCCGAGAGGCTTTGCGGCAGCTTCAATCATATGGATGATCTCATCAGCCGGACATTTAGACGTAAACCTCGTTTCCCTCTTGAATCCCTGCAAAAAATAGAAATACTAATAGTTCATATCAGCCAATTCGTTTCCGGCTCCATTCTCCAGACAGTCGACACATATATCAGATAGTTACAAGTATCAATAGCCTAACAATATCAGAAACTGTTTGATATGGCAATGGACAATCAGCACATATCCCTTCGGGTAATGATAAATGCAAACCTGTTCTGCATCGAACAGATTCCCAAGGTTTAACCCTTTCGACATAGAGATTAAGTCGAAAGCGTTCATAGTTGTTGGTTGTTCTTCTTCTCTCTTTTCCATCACGTGGTGCACCTATTACAGAACCAAAATGATAACTTGTTAGGAAAAACAGAAGTTCATTAGCACCAACTATAGCAGCACTTGTCCCGTATCGATACATCGGTTATTCTTTTGGAAAGACAACATCCTCTTACTTCGGAATCCTTGAAAACAGCTTCGACATCATCTAAGTTGACATCGTCTTTTTCCTCGAATTTGGGAGGTTTATAACCTTTCTTAAACCATTCATCCTGCAAAATTTCCGGAATGGTAATGCGCTGCAACACGAGAAAGAGTGATGTATTCATTAACATTAATTATGCAAACACTTGAGCATAATTGAAGCATCATCTACATTTAGAGGTTCTGACTTACAGTCATGGGGTTCGGATCCAAGATCCGAGTTATCAATTTCATTGCACTGAATGATAGCCAAGGGGGGCAAGTGAATTCAGCTGCCCAAATCTGTGGATTTGTAAAACGAGAGTTAAAAGCATGCAATGGTTAACATTGGATAACTTGACATACACGAAATAACCAACCTTCTTATATAGGTTCATAAGATTAGAATCATCGAAAGGCAAGTATCCGGCGAGCAAGACAAAGAGTATGACGCCACATGACCAAAGGTCCGCCATTGCACCATCATAGCCTCTATCATTAAGGACCTATATAGAAAGGAAAACAAAAGTAAACCATTAAAAAGGAAAACCAGAGGTTTGAAGGGGTTACAAATGCTGGATTGAAAACAAGGTTCCGAACCTCGGGTGCGACGTAATTCGGTGTTCCGCAGGTAGTGTGGAAGAGACCGTCATCCTACAAAATCCAACTTCGAATAAGAAACATTTCTTGATGTTCTAAACATCATCAAAGGTGAATATATATGGAATTACACATATGGAAGATTCAAGAAAGCTTGAGCTTTCAGATATCAAAAGCTTTATGATTATCAACAATGTGGAAGAGAAGTGTTGATATATTTACCCTGACTTGCTGAGACACTGCACTCAACCCGAAATCTGAAACTTTGAGATTACCGTAAGCATCCAAAAGCAAATTTTCAGGCTACAACAAGATAAAGAGACTATAAATTTAAATCCTTTTTTCGATCGAAAGCATAACTGGCATGTATGTATAATGTATGAACATATTCATCCTTCAAGGGTAGCAGTTTAAGGGTACCTTAAGGTCCCTATGGTAGACACCCCTGCTATGGCAATAATCAACAGCATTGATGAGCTGCTGAAAGTATCTCCGGGCCTCGTTTTCGATCATCCGACCATGATTTACCTTCATTCAAGAAACGGTTAAAGAGCTGATCCATGACCCCCTGAATGAAAACCTTACATATATGCAGTAATAACTTCCTATATTACATTGAGATCGATCCATGACCCGGAACGAAAACCTTAAATATTTGCAGTAATAACTTCCTAAATTACAATGAGATGGATCCAACACTTCAACAACTCACAATTTTATCAAACAGCTCTCCCCCGGTGGCGAACTCCAACACAATGAATATCTTTGTCTTGCTTCCCATCACCTGAACAAGAAAGAATGCACCAGATATTAAGAAATTATTCGAAGCTCGTTGCTTCTTGCCGGTTATTAAAACCGGTTCGCATGCTGCTCTTTCATCCTAATCGGATGCCGAATCATATGTAGACTGATGCAAATGTGCATACAAGTCACAATACAGAGAAACCTCATGTAAACGAACAACATTCGGATGCTTTATCAGCTTCATTGTAGCTATTTCCCGCTTGATCTACAAAACAAGCACACAGAAAATCATGTAAAGAAACCTGTACTCATTTCAAACATCCAATGATCCTTCATATACACAAAAAAAAGGGAAAAATCGAACCGAACTCGTAATCGACTGAGGCACCTAATCCGAACAGCATAGGTTTTGAGCATCATTCTCAAATCATAAAGCAAGAGGCAAGAACTTGAAACAGAAGAAAACAAACCTGTTCAGCCATTTTATGCTTGAGAACCTTCTCTTTATCAAGAATTTTAAGTGCCACTGGTGCCCCAGTCTCAGAATTCCTAGCAAACTTCACCTTCGCAAATGTCCCTTCCCCAATAGTTCTTCCCACTTCATATTTACCCATACGACGCTTGATTTTAGGTTCATTCATTTCTCCTATGTAACCCCGGGTTTCTTCTACAAGGTTTTTGAAAGCTAAGGACTGTAACAGTGAAATCAAAAACATTTAAAAATGGTGGCAAAATGAAAAGTAAATTCCAGTGAAATGCTGTGAAAAAATCAAAACAAATGTAAAATGCAGAAAAAAAAGAGGGGGAGAAAGGTATATTACAGCCAAGGAAAACAGCCAAAATTATTATGAAACAACCCACCATATAAAGAAATTACAAAACAGATTTTTCCTACCAACCTCATATAGAATACCCAACAAGAAGCATATTGAAATAAACAAATGAAATTTCCCAGAAAAAAAAAATAATTTCAATTTTTTTTGAGCTTGAGGTGAGCTGACAGCCGAGGCCAAAGGGTTGAGAAGCATCAAACAACAGTCAAAGTTTTGATATTGAATGTACGTAAAGACACGAAATTTAAACAAAATTCCATAACGGTTCTACAAAGTATGGAACCATATATGTTTTTTTTTTTGAGAATATGGAACCATATATGTTAAATGTATAGCGAACTACACAACTAAAAAATTATAATTTTATTAAAATTTAATAAGTTAATTTTAAGCAAATCCTTATACTTTTTAATATTTACATAATAAAAACACATTTTCTTGTGTACATCGCTTTAGTGGTACGTTGCGATATACGCCGTGTGCTGTAGACTTATACACACACAACTGCAGGTATAATTAAATAGTGATTAAAAAAAGCAT
This sequence comes from Hibiscus syriacus, assembly GCF_006381635.1. NCBI lineage: Eukaryota > Viridiplantae > Streptophyta > Magnoliopsida > Malvales > Malvaceae > Hibiscus > Hibiscus syriacus. The sequence continues at coordinate 1,123,822 of NW_024062730.1, forward strand.
ATAGTTGAAAGATTAAAATTATTTGGTTATCTTAATTACGAAAACTTAAAAATTAGTTCGGCTGTTAAATCTTAGGTTAAATTATACTCGTGACCATTTAATTATATAGATTTTAATCTGATCATTGATTTCCTAACTTTATTAATTAAATTGTTTAACTATTTAAATAATGTCGAATAAGTTATATGTCGTCAACATTTGACGGAAAAACTGACCAGGAAGATAACAGAGTTTGTATAATTATGCACATAGTCCTCATTTCTTATCAATTTTATAAATCAACACTTTAATTATTTATATGTAAAAAACAAATTTAGTATTTTTGCAGTCAATGAAATCTACGTTGACAAATACGTGGCATTCAATTGAAGGAATCATTATATCAAATCTATGGGAGAATGGATTGGTGTTTAAACTTTAGTATGAAATGGATGTTGAGAAAATAGGACAAAGAAAAGGTCTGTAAAATATAAAGAGAAAACATTTTCATTTAAAAAATATATATTTATATGTTCCTAATTAATATAAATAATATATTTATCAACAATTAGATTATTATTTTTATATAAAAGCAGTGATTGAATCAATTATTGAAAAGGCAAAATGATAAATTAAGATTGGATATAAGGATAAAATTATGAAAAAGAGGTGAGACCATTGGGGCATTGATGAAGAGTTTGTTTGTTGTGGTTGGGTGAAAGGCAGCACATTAAACATTAATGATTTGTCAGGCCTCTCCATTCAATTCCAAAAAACATTAGGGTAAAGTACACAAATGGTTTCTTGACTATAGAGAACTATTTTATTAAGTCTATTGATTACTAAAAATCACAAAATGGTTCTATGATTGTAGAATGTTACCTTGTTATGTTCGCCAACTATTAAAAGTTACATAATGCTCACCCGATTATTTGTTATGGTCCAAACTCGTCATTTTCTGTTAAAAAATTAACAGTTGTGTAAACTGGATGTTTAACATGATAACTAGGATATGATGGTCTTTGAGATTCTATGATCAGATTTGATCATGTCATAGTTAGTATGTTAATGTTCAGCTCAAAATACTATCAATTTTTTTAACGAAAAAGATGAGTTTGAATCATAATAAATAGTTAGGTAACCATTTTGTAACTTTTAATAGTTGAGAGACTCAACAAATCAACGTCCTATTGTCAAATGACCATTTGTGTACTTTACTCAAAACATTCACATATCAACAACCAATTATTTTAATGAAATAAAGCGATGAATTCTCCAATTTAAAATCTATATTGTAATCAAATTAAAAATAATATTTTTATAACGAATACCTATAATAATGTCATTTATAAGAGTTTAATTAATGTTTAATGTCATGATATTTTAGTTTTTGTTTACGGATAAAAAAAAGTCCGAATAGAGGTAAATTAAATTATTAAGGAGTGCATGAATTTATTTATCTCAATGGTTAAAAAAATCGATATTATTCTTAAATATCACGAATTTAAATATCAACAACGATAGGAGATCGATTGATATAAAGATATTTAGAACATCAATCAATTAAATATAGATAAACATATTTAAAAAGTCCATTATTACATTTGTGTTTGAAGAAAGGGACCCTCAAATAAAGAATAACAAAAGAGGTTTCCATTTTCACGCAACAGATTTTCAGACAGAGCGACAGACAGCACCACTTTTCTTTATTACTTTCATGATTGATTACTATTATTGTCATCGCCCTGCCTGCTCCAACTTCACCTTTCATACATCATGCCACGAATTTTATAAAAAAATAAATTAAATAATATGAAATAAAAGCATAAAAAAAGGTTTAACGTGATTCATGCAAATTTTTTTATTTTATACATACGATAGACATTTTAAATTGACTATCAGACAAATCCAACAAAAACAACAATAAAAACTTCTTCAAATCTTGCCCAGAGCCTAAGCTAAGCCTAGTACCTATCCGAACTACTACAGTCCTTGCCTAGAGCTCCCGTTATACAGGTAGGGATGGATGTGTGTCTAGTTGGGTTGGGTTGGGTTGGATTTTCAATCCATTTAAGCGGACTCGAAAATATATATATTTTACTTGAAACTCGATTCGAATTTAGAGTTGAATTCACCTGATTTGAATCAATATAATCTTTTGAGATAAAACTCAAATTCGATCCGATCCTATCTCAAATAAATATATTTATAAAAATATTATTTTTATTCAATAAAAATATAAATCTAATTGAAAAATATATATAGAGGTTTATTATTGTAATTGTTTCTAAATACATAAGGTAAATTTATATTTTTTTGGGTCGGGTCGATTTTCACACTAAACCCGAACTCGATCCGATCTGAACATGTTTTTTTAAAAACCCGATTTGACCCAATCCAATTTTGTTTAAAAAAATTAAACCAATCGAATTGAGTCAGAACCCATCTGATTTAGGTCTCGTGCCCATCCCTACACACAAGCAACTCAATTCTTTCAACAAATCTATTCAAAAACTAATATCAAACAATTTCAATGACTAAAAGAATAATTATTAACCTTAAATATTTTGGGTTTGAACATGACATCTACATAAATGTTTGAACGTTTATTATCAAATAATTAAGAATTTTTTTAGTATATACTATCTTATACTCCTTCTAAGCTAATAAAAAAATTACAATCTCATACCTATATTATATAAAAATCGAATAAATAATTTAATTTCTTTATCATAGCTTAATATTTTTAAAGTTAAAAGATTTATGTAAGTTTTTACGTGCAAGTGTTGTAAAGTGAAATAAGATGTGCAAGTGTAGTATGGTAAAACAATATGAGTAACTAAAAAGAATAAAGGGTAAACTACCTAGATAGTCATTAAATTATTTATGTAGTTTTATTTTGAATATCAAACTATAATTTTATTAATCATGTTTCCTAAATATTTTTCTTTCAAAATCATCCATAATATTACATTTTAATTTCTTTTGTCACTCATTGTTAAAAAAACTAAAAGCACTATTGATGTGACCTTTTTAAATTTATGAATGGTGATATGTCATTATCTAATGATGATACACCAATATTACCATTATTTTTTTACCGAAGAGTGACTAAAATAAAATCAAAACATAAGGTTAGATATAATTTTAAAAAGAAAATAATTAAGTGGCCAAAATAGAATTGCATGAAGAACTAAATGACTAAATATATAGTTTATCCTAAAAAATTCTTTAGAAATCATTCTCATTAATTTTTCGATTGATCACGTGGTAAACACGTGTATGGATTACCTTATAGTAATAAAGTATAATTGACTTCTTAAAATTTACAATTTTGTTTATTTATTTTATTTATATGAATGCTTTGACAAACATGCTAATTAAAATAAACATTCAATTAAAAAATGAAAAATACAAAAAGTTTAGAAGCAAAATTTTAAATAATAAAACAATAAATAAATAAAATAAAATAAAATCTCACAATCTAAAAATTATACAAAATTTAAAAAATATTACATATAGCGATCTATTGTTTCTCTTAAATCAATAAAAGAGAAAAAAATGAACAGTCTAATAATAAAATGTAACCATATGACAAACGATTTAAAAAAAATGATACAAACAAACATTATTATTGATGATAATAAAATTCAAGTATCATCGGCAATGGCAAGATAATAGAATTATATAACATACATATTGTTAATTGATATATCTAAACTTTAACTTAACATATTTGGATGATTCTCTAAATATAAGACATTGTTTTATTGAGTCCCTCATTATTAAGAGTTACAAATTAGTAACAGTCTAAACTAAACACTAACCTGTTAACTGAAATATAATAATAATTTTAAATTTTAAAATAAGATTTATCATATCACAATCAACATGTAAACGATCAATTCAATCAATTTTTAACATAAAAGAAAATGTTTGAAATATATAAATATTTGAATGACCATTTTATAACTTTTATCAAAAAAATCAACAAAACAATATTCTTTAATCAAGATAACGTTTCAAACTTTTAATAATCGGGACTCAATAAAACAACACCATTTATGTACTTCACTCTTAATTACTATTTTATATTTAAAAAAGTAATTTATTGAATATTTAGTGATATAAAGAATGTATATCAGATAGATATTGATATTTGAATCAAAGGTACAATAAATTAAAAGCAAATATTAAATCATTCGGATTTCAAATATATTAAACAAGTCCAAATTTAAATATTAAAAAAAAGATATAAACATGTTATCAGAAACATGACATCAGAAAACTGCTAAATCTTCCACTTTTAACCTTCAAAAGGACCTTCGATACGATCAAAAATTATATAAGCTTATTCATGTTATTAAGGGGTAATTTTACACGCTTATTAGTCTCAAACTAACAATTATTTTTTTTCTTTTTAATTGCATCAATTTAGCCTGGAACATCATATAGATTGCATCAATGTTATCCTTTGATTGACATAAATCCGTTAAGCGTTACGATACTAATATGACAATCTACGGTACGGATCTAGTAATTCATGTGGCCATCATTTACAAATGGACTGTCATGTCAGTACCAAAACGGTCAAAGATAATTAAAGTCGGTCAAAAGGCAACATTAATACAATCATGAAGTTTGAAAGCTAAATTGATATATTTTTAAGTATACTTGTTTAAAATTAAATACGATCAAATATTCATACCATGGTCGAATCATTTTCCGTGTCAGATCTACACAACATCACTTCATATAACAGTCTCAAACTCAGAATCAAAATTCTTGCAAACAGGCAAATATATGTTTTTTTTTTTGTCATTGAACAAGAATAAAACTTAGGCTAACCACAAACAAAACATAATTTTAAGGATCTCGATGTCTAAAATTACCTATCATAAGAAAGCAAAGCATGTTTTTGTAGCCTCAGAAAGGTAGGGGAGTACCTTCGCCATTCTCAACAAACCCTGTTGGTGACGGTTTGAGATAGGGACCTGAGCTGCGTGTTCCATTTATCAATAGCAGTGTACTTCTTCATACCCTTCGACCTGCACCAGCAGGGAAATGTAAGCAAGAGTCGAATCACTTTGATATATATTAAACTTTGACTCAACTTCGCATGGTATTATAGAAGTGAATAATAAGTAGGCTGACCTGTTACCACGCTCTAACAACCGGTTCACTTGATCAATATGCCCATCGATACGATTATCCAAGATCAAGGAAACCAACAACTGCTCTACATCTTTTTCTGGCACATTGAGCTCCTGAATGTTGGCAGTTCATGCAGGAGTTTAACCGATATATATTATTAAGGGAAAAAAAACATATGTGGAGTTCATTACAAGGAGAAGAAGAAAAGCAGAGTTCAAGCAAGAAATATAGCTGTAAAACTAATGGAACAATAAAATGGAACGCCAAAAGTAACTGATTAGAAAGGAAAAAGAGTATCTTTCACCTTTGATATGAAAGGGATCCGGATTCTTGTATATGGTTTTATAAGCTTAAGTAGCACCTGAGTTCTGACATTCTTCAAGAGATCTTCAATATAATTTCGGATGAATGGATCATCCATGATTGTCCTTCTGTTACTCTGTGAAAGTGAACAGATGGTTATGATGACGATGATGATCCTGACTTAACAAAGAGGAAAGCAAACAGATGTAAACAGTAATATATATCAGAACATTTGAAATCATTGCACAAACCTTAAGGATTTTTTCAAACTCTATTATCTCATTTCGTTGATAGGCCGCTATAAGGTTTGTCATCGCCAAAATCTCAGGGTCATTTTTGTACCTGCAGTAATTGCAGTGAGAGCAGAGAGACAAAGACACAGAAACAGAGAGGGGCTAAAGAGCGATATTAAAAAGAACTTACGGCTTTGCCTCCTGACCATCGAAAGGATTAACTTCAGATTCCATCAGCATGTTAGCCAGAACAAGGTATCTGGAAGCAAAACCACGAGATGAGAAAATAAATTTGAAACTTTATCTAATTCATAAGACAGGACCAAGAGGTATTAATACAAGGTATACAAAGACTTATTTATTGTATAACAATAATAATAATAATAATAATAATAATAATAATAATATATTTGAAATATCCTTCTTCCTGCTACAACCTTGCCTTCTATTTGTAGTCTAAGATAGTTTTCCCCAATTCTTACCAAGTCTATCCTTTCTCTTTCATTTTTGTACATATTCCTTCATGTTGACCATTCCTTATAATCTTTCGTCAACCTTTTCATGGTGTTCTACTATGGCAATTACTTATGCCATTTTTGATAAAATAACATTTTGCCTCACAGTAATCCCTTTAAACATGTTAAGATCAACGCTTTCCATTTTATACATTTCTTATGGGTAGTCACCATAGTGCTGTAATAGGGTTAAATCAGAAGATGACAAAGAATCGCAGATAAAGAGATAGGAGAAGCATGCATCAAACCGAAAATGTGAAAAACTACATAAAAGAAAAAAGAAAGAAAATATAACCATACTTTAGGCATTGTATACGTCTCTGATTTCCAGCTTCATCATAGTTCTTGAAAGCTTCAAAGAAGTCTGTGGCTGCCTCAGCCCATTGACGCTCAGCCATATGCATCTTGCCACCACATTCACGAATTATTCCCATGATCCTTGGATGTGGTATTGCAGACTTAACAGCAAGAGCTTTCTGGTAGAGTTGCTGCATTTAAACCAATATCTCAGACAAAGCTAAACCACCACATAAGACGACCCAGACATATACCATATAACTTTGTAAAACAATTATCAGAAAGAACCAATGCTGGTATTTCAGCAATCATATAATATAAAACGAAGAAAGTTAGTGAACTCCACATGCAATTGAGGTTAAACAACAGTGAAACCTTCTGGATTTCAGTACTGCGTGCTTAATGCTAATGTGAACAATATCTGGACCAGGATTCAAGTAAGTATTTCAGACAAGAAGTAAAAATACTCTAGTAGTTCTAAGTTCGAAAGTTGCTAGAGTTCTAAAGATAGCAAAAGCAAGACACAGGTGTAGACTATAATGCCCAAGGTTCTACAGATTTTGTATCTTAGTTTACCATGGCTTCACACGAATTCCAAGGAAAACAAGCTTTATATTTGGTAAACAACAAATTGGGTACATATTGTACTGTGTATATAACTTGTATGGTAGATAAATGATAAAAAAAATATCAACTGTCATTCAATAGTAGACATTACAAGGGAAACATGACTGCTTTTTCTCCAGTCCAAAACTGCCAAGCATCTAACTTAACTGATTGTAGCCATTTGTAATTAATCATACCAGAATTGTGTAATAGAATTATAGAATCGTTACTTCTTTGACAATAAATAGCTTTTTATCTTACCATCTGGATTTAAGATGCATAATGTGAAATTCACTTTCTTGGTACATATAGAGAAAATCTAGAGGGGTAGACCTTAGACCTCAATCCCTCAAAGAATAGTAACAACTACTTGGCCAATCATAGATTGTTCAAGAGACCTCTGTAAGTCTGTATACATCTTTTATTAAAAAGCAAGTTGAACTACCTTGAGCTTTTTGTTGTTCTTTGTCTCAGTATACATTTGAATTTCAATTGCATATACTTCAAGAAGCTGACTTCCCTTCTTTTGATCATCTGTCCCGTCTTCCTTTTGACAGGATTTATGAAGTTCCTTCAAAATCTGACAGTGCAACACATTAGCCGATTATTTTCTAACATTCTGTACCCTGCAGCCTGCACAAATCAAACTGAAACTCTAAGGTTCGGAAAAGATACCTTGCTCATTCGCCCATACTCGCCCATATCGAACCAGATCTTGCAAAGCTTAAGATTCGTCTTAAACCAAAGTCTCTGCAAGACATAGAGCAATATATCACATCTTCATGCAAATGCTTAAGCGATCATTGTATTGTACATTTGATAATTTCCTAACCTCATTCTTTGCCTCTTCAAGGGCCTTCAGAGTGGTTTGATAGAATTCCTGCAGCAGCCCAAAATTTTGACTAGCTGACCCAGAAACAAAATCCATAATATTGTTTATACATTTCTCGCTGTAATTTCGTGTCACTGCTGATTTGATGTACGTTAGCATCTCCCTGTAAGCATCCATCATTTCTTCATACTTCCCTAACCGGTAATAGAGCTTTACAGTTTGCTTTAGAGCTTTGAATCCCCTGGATTAGAAAGTACAAGTACAATATTATTGAAAAATAAGGCTCAGACGCAATACATACTTTTTGGTGAATGAGATAATTGTTTTTAATGGATAGATAAAACAAATACCCCAAGCAATAGAGGTTGCAAGAAGCCAAGAACTCTATTTATATAACGGAACTATTCACTATAATTGGAGATAGGAGACCATCCATAAGAGGCAACAGAAAACATATGTTATGTCCTAATAATGTACCTATCATGTGCGAAATCATAAAAGTACTTGGCACAAGAAAGCAAAAAGCAAAAAACAAAAACATTAGTTGGCAGAAATTATAGGATGGCTAGATAATAACCATAATATACCAAAAGGTAAAAGATCAAAATATCATTTCTGGATAACTCACCACTCGGCCTTCTCGGGTTCCATGGCAACCACTTCAGCAAAACCAGCAAGAGCTCCTTCAGGGTCTGTTTCCACCAAACCTGTTGTGACAAAAAAACAAATTATTAGTAACAAGTAGGAAACCGATAAGATTGTCAACCAACAGACAAGGTTTTTAAGCATTTATCCGGACAAAATTGAACCCTCGAGCTCACCTCCACTGCTTCTCTATGGTGCAGAAGTTGATATTCAAGAACCAACCATATGATAATTAATTATTGATTAATCAAGAGGACTTTGCGAAAGATAGGTTCGGATAAACTCATAATGAGCCTAAAAGTTCATATTATTATTCAGCCACTACACAAAAATCAAAACTAAATAGTTTCCCAATTAGACAGGAGTAAACCCTAACAGCACTCCACAACCATATTGGAAAGGTGAACTCCGACTCTAATCTAAGGTAATATGTTGAAGCATATAAAAATGCGAAGAACTACAGATTATAAGTTTTTGTATATCTTACAGGAAACATAATCCAAGCCATATCAAAATTAAGATTAGAGAATAATACAGATTAACAAAAATAAAAGTAAAACAAAACCTTTGGAATTGTAATATTGATTCTCAATATCAACGTCTTGTTCCTCAGGCTCCTCATCGGAGTATTCAAATCCATAATCCTCCATATCAGCATCTGCTCAATTTCAACAAAAAAAAAATGAATCGATTTTATCAAGCTCCGACAGCGCAAGCGATATATAGGTAAACAGTATAGAAATTAGAATATAAGCAAATCAGAGAGAAAAGAAGAGACCTGAAGCCATGGTTAATGGTCTAAGACGGGTAGGAAACTTTGGAGCTCTGAGATAAGCGAGGGTGAAGTGTCAATTTGCAGAATAAACTAAGCTACACAAACTGCCTTGCTACGTGCGGCAAGGGCAAATATAAGAAATTGTTTCTTTGTTTTACCCATTCTTTTTTTCATACCAAGAAAATGGTAAATGTACCTCTTACATCCCTATAAAATTTGAAATTGAAAATATTGGCTCTTAAAAAGTAAAAGTAAACTACGTCAATAGTCACTAAACATATAGAGAAGTTGCATTTTTGTCATCAAAATTTTAATACTATCATTTGAGGTTGTCTGCTTGTTTACTAATTACTTGTACCTATGTTCCTATATGGACAATAAATAAGGATTCGCATATTAGGGAAAACACTAAACTCAAATAATCTTATAATCATATTATGGTGGTATTTAACAATCAAGAATCGTAATATTGTAATTTTTTCTTTATTTTTTAATAGTCTAGAGTGATTAAAGTGTAATATTTATTAAAAAAAAAATTCACTGCTAACAACGCGTAACCCTCGTGGACACAACTGCTTGAATCCAAACTCTAAGACTAAACTATTGTCCAACATACTCTAATTTACAAAAACCACAACTTCAACCACAAACATTTATAATATTATACTGGATTTAATTTAATTTTAAATTAAATAATATTTCTTTTTAACTTTTCGTCTATTATTAAAATTTAAGCTTTTGTTTAATAGTATAATAATTATCATTTATTCTACTTTATTTAGTTTAATTTTCAATTAAATATCAATCAATTTCGAAATAAACAAATTTTCACTAGAACTAAACTAAAAAGAAATAAAACAAAAACTGAGAGAAAAGCATCTTCATCGTACTGATATACATGCACCAACAGTATTTATTCCATGAATATACATGCACGAAGAAAAACTTCATGGTTACAAGACTGGATGCCTAAACTGAAATTTGAAAGCTTGAAAAATAAAATATGTTTGAAATCTAGAAAAACCAAGAGTGAAGAAATACAACAAAGAGAACTTGCTTTACCATCAACATCAGTATTATGGCACAACCATGCATAAATCTCTTTAAAATCATAATAATATGCTATAAGAAAACCTTCTTCGGTTGTTTGAAAACACATAGATAAACACCTTTATAATGAGATTAGAAACGATGAAGTGAGATAGAAGAAGGTCTCTGCAAATACAAAAAGATGGAGCATATACTACCCTTTAAGCTGTGTAAAGCGCAGCTGAAGTTACGATGATATGGGCAGCGCTCCAATGGCCATTTCCGATCTCTCTCTCTTCTTCTCAACCTTCTCTTCAAGAGTTGTTACATATATGTATGACTAAAGAAGGAATAAGTTGGTTCTAGTAATTTGGTGTGGTCATTTAAGTGCTGAGAAAAGAAGGGGGCTTATTGGAAAATGAATGGTTTGGCTTCTATTGTAGATTTGGAAAAGGTCACTGTGGAAGGAGAGAAGAAGATGGTCAACTATCTTGCATGACACAAACAGTGCCAGACCAGTTTATTAACGTACCACATCATCTTTCCATCACACCACTAAGACCATTAACATGACCATTTTGTTATAAATCGATAATATGAATGACCAATTTATAATTTTTTAAAATTAGGTAGGTAACACAAAACATTATATAAAAATTTAGTGACTATATGTGTAGTTTACCCTATATTTTACTTGTGCACCTCTAGTTTTCTTCCTTCTCAAAGACATTCATGCCGATCGATCTTCATGGGCCATACAAGGCCTTCGACTCCACATTTTTTGTTTCACCTTATGAATAAGCCCAAATCCAACTACTACTTGCATAGCTTCCCTACTTTAATTTTAATTTTATTTTATCATTTATTTTTTTGAATAATAGCTTTCATTAATAAAAATGGAGTAATCAAAATTACAATGTATCTAAATAGAAAATTAGAGACAATGGTTAAAAAAACTCATACATAAAATAAAAATATTAAACCTAAAGATACGAAGAGAATGAAACATTACAAACATTACAAATATTAAACCTAGTCTTATTTTATCATTTCTATACTTTACATAAATTAAATAATTTTATTTGATAAAATTACATAATTTAATAATTTTAGTTGAAAATTTAATACTTTTTAAATAATTTAATATTTTTATATTTTTAATAATTTTAAGTTATTAATTTATTAAATAATTTTTATGACTTTTTAGTAATTTTTTATAATTATTTTTTATTTTTAAATAACGTTTTACTTTTTTAAAAAAACTTTAAAAACTCATAGTAAAATAATAAAATCATTAATTACATCCTAATAAAAAAATAACATGCAATTAAATCCTCATACTCTATAATTTTATATATCAATTTTACATCCTCATTTTTCCTGCATTAACATCATATTATTCGTCACGTCATATATTACATCATCATTTAATAAATTAAAAATATTTATTAAAAAGGACTTCATTGATTACAATTTAAATGTTATAATTTAAAGATAATTTTAGTTGCACTAATTTTGTCATATAATTAATATAAATAATCATCGATTGTTATGATATTAAGCTTTTAGTTATTAACATTGATGTAATGATTCATGATACTTATACACTTCATAGGTGAATAATGACACAGAGTTTAATTGATTTTTTTTAAATTAGATGACTTATTTAATATTTAAAAAATCCTGAAGAAAATGAAGGCTCTCTGGGTGTATGTTAGCAGGCCTAATGCTCCCTCAGAGTTTCTTCCCCGTTTCTGATCCTGGTTCGCTCTTGCTTTCTTTTAAGTTCTCTGGTTTTCGTTTTCTGTTTTCTTTGCATGGATTTGGGGTCTTTGAGTCTGGATTGGAAGAAGTTGTTCGTGGGTTCAAAGGAGCAATCCCTTGATTTTTCCCCCCGAGTCTAGAGATGGGGTGACCACTGTTATTCCTCCGCCTGAGGTTATCGATGAAGGCATTGCGGATTGGAATCACGCTTTGGTAGGTCAATTTATTGGCCCTGCTCCAAGTTATGGATCTATGCAACGAATCATTGAATCAATTTGGGGGAATTCTTCACAAGTCAAGGTTAGTGTAGCCGGCCCTAACCTATTCGTTTTTTCATTCCTAGATTTTGATTTGAAGGAATGGGTGCTGGATGTTGGTAATGCTCAATCCCACATAGTATTGGAAACACTATTGGGAATAGTATTTAAGGCTTGGCTTTCCCACTTCCTTGTTGAGTGATAGAGAACAAGGGGGACTCTCACGCACCACCGCCGCCATCCGTCCGTCTCGGCTCGGCTCGGCACTACTCGGCACGGCTCGGCTCGGCTCGGCTCGAGTCGTGGTAATACGTGTCTTCGACACGTCCGCGCGGATACTATATTTTTAGAGAAAATTCTTGAGGAATTTCTCTTTGAAAGAAACAAATGGAAAAATGTGAAAGATTTCAACTGATATTTTTAGGCTGCTGAGGACTGTTTAATTTCAAATGATAACAGCTGGTTTATGAGAAATTAAACAGCTTTTCCTAAATTAAATAAAAAATCTTAAGATGTATCTGGACTGATTTTCAGCTTTGTACAGAGGAGACAAGCTGTTAATATCAGGAGTTACAGGAGTTATTTGATTTAATTCCATGGGTTACATGATATAATTTCGGGAGTTATAACAGCTGAACAATGATGCAATGAACCTGTACTATTTTTGAGTCAGGTTCATCTAGACGTTTCAGCTGTTACAAAAGAAGAGATTTAATCCTTAAATTTTATGGACGATTTTAACCCTATTTTTAGCCTATAAATAGAGGGCTATATTCAGCTTCTCATCTCACTCTCAAACATTCACAATTCACTTACAAAAGTGTTTTTTACAATTCTCTCTGTGAGTTTTCTCTGAGTGCTTTCCAATCAGAAGAGCAATACCACCAGCAGTCCACTCCGGTTTCGGGTGTACAAAATTCGGAGCGACCGTGTTAACCTCGGGGGACTGTCTGTCTACTGCAGAGATTACACACATCGGAGTGAATTCATTTCTAAGGCAGTGGTTTTTACCACGACACGGTTTACGAATTTGTTCCTTTTAATTACTGTTTATATTTCTAGTCAATGCTAACGGTGTAGTTTTGCATTTCATATATCCAACAATTTAGAAGCGAATTTCATATACTGCAATCATGACAACACCTTTGAGCAAACTAATCTCTGATCTTTTCAAGCTCGATGCACTTGATGGAAAGAATTATAGAAGGTGGTCCCAAAGAATCCTGATATTCTTCGAGTAGCTTGATCTTGACTACGTGATGCTCAAGCCACCACCTACCATGCCGCCAAACCCAGCTGCCGGTAATGATGCAGATGTGGTCCTCAATGATGATGCCTTAGCAACTGCCGCCTCCGCTCTCGCTACCTACGAGAAATATGAGAAAGACAACAAGACGGTGCGAGGACATCTGCTCAGCCACATGTCAAATAAACTATTTGAAATGTTCCTTAGAGAAAGGAGTGCCAAGGCAATATGGGACACTCTCGACAAAAAGTATGGTGCGGACGATGCGGGCATCAAGAAGTACGTTGTTGGCGAATGGCTCAAATTCCAGATGACATACGACAAGCCAATAATGGATCAAGTCCATGACTATGAGAACTTAGTCGCTGACATCATCGCTGAAGGGATGCAAGTGTGTGAGGTGCTGCAAGCCAATGTACTCATTGAGAAGCTGCCCAAGTCATGGTCCGACTACCGTAACTCTCTTAAGCATAAGAAGAGAGACATTTCGCTTGAAGAACTTGTGGGCCATATAAAGATTGAAGAAGCCAACCGTTTAAAAGATAAGCTTACTAATTCTATGAGTAATTTATCTTTTAAAGCTAACTTGGTTTAGTCTAAATTTAAGAAGATCATGAAACGTGAGAATCAAGACAAGAAGACGAAACCAAAGAAGGCTACCAACTTCAAGAAGTCAAGAAAGGCCAAACCGGAAGGAAACACGTTCAAGTGTTATGTATGCGGTTTACCCGGCCACAAAGCTTACCAATGCCAACACCGATCAGACCGCCAGAATGACAACAAGCCACAGATGCACGTTGTAGAAGAAGATGATGAGATCATTACTACGGTGGTCTCAGAAGTTAATCTGGTGGAGAACAATTCAGAATGGGTAGTTGACATTGGCGCTTCGAAGCATTTCTACGCAAGGAAGGAGTTTTTCACCGAGTTCGAGGATGGAAACACTGGTGAACGTGTGTACATGGGGAACTCTAGCAGTTCTGAAGTGCTAGGCAAAGGCAAGGTTTTACTCAAGCTGACTTCTGGTAAAACTCTGGCTTTAAATAATGTTCTGTATGTACCTACCTTGCGTAGAAATTTGATATGTGGTGGGCTTCTGAATAAGGCAAGCATTAAGTTAGTTTTTGAGGCAGATAAACTTGTACTTTCCCAAAATGGTGATTATGTGGGGAAAGGATTTTTAAGCAATGGTTTATTTGTCATAGAAACTCAATTTAATGAAAATAAAGCTACCACTTCTGTTTATATTGTGAATATTCATGCTTTAAAGAAATTAATGAATATGAATGTTGTGCCTAAACTAGACACAACTAGCTTTAACAAATGTGAGATTTGTGTAGAAGCTAAGCATACTAGACCTCACTTTAAGACTGTTTCTAATATAAAGACTGAACTGTTAGAACTCATTCATACTGATCTAGCATATTTTAGAAACACTGAAAGTAAAAGAGGAAAACACTACTACATAACTTTTGTAGACAATTATTCAAGATATACAAAAGTTTATCTCCTAAGAAATAAAGATGAAGCTGAAAACTTCTTTCTTATTTATAAGGCAGAAGTAGAAAATCAGTTAGATAGGAGAATCAAACGGGTTAGATCTGATAGAGGTGGTGAATATAGATCTAATTTCTTAAAAGATATTTGTGAAAAGAATAACATAATTCATGAAACTTCAGCCCCCTATTTTCCTCAACAGAATGGTATAGCCAAAAGGAAAAATAGAACTTTAAAAGAGATGATGAATTCTTTACTAATAAGTTCAAGGTTATCTGATAACATGTGGGGGGAAGCCATTCTATCGGCAACTCATATCTTGAACCGAGTTCCTTATAAGAAATTAGATTCTACCCCATATGATTTGTAGAAAGGATACGCTCCTAATTTACAATACCTGAAAGTGTGGGGGTGTCTGGCCAAAGTGGGTTTGCCAGACTTTAAGAAGTCCACCATCGGACCTAAAACTGTTGATGCAGTGTTTATAGGGTATGCTACGAATAGTGCTGCATACAGATTCATGCTTTTACAAGATTATTCTATTTGTGAGTCAAGGGATGTTGTTTTCTTTGAAAAATACTTTTCCTTTAAAGGAACCGAGAATGAATATTGAAACACAAATAGAATATATTCCACCCACTTCTTCTAGTAATCCTGCTAGGTCTTCTGAACAAATTGATTTCGAGCCTAGAAGAAGTAAAAGGCAAAGAGTTGAAACCTCTTTTGGACCAGACTTTATTACTTCCTTTATTTCCGAGATAAATGATTTAGACTCCATTTCAGATCCCATAGCTCAAATTTTTCTGTTAGACGAGGATCCTAAAACTTTTGAAGAAGCTATAAGATCTATCGATGCTAGTTTTTGGAAAAGCGTTGTTAATGCTAAACTAGAATCGATAATGTCTAATCATACTTGGGAATTAGTTGACTTGCCTAAGGGATTCAAACCAATCTCCAGCCAGATGGTTCGATTCAGCGGTACAAGGCAATGTTAGTCGTCAAAGGGTTCACTCAAATGTTTGGTTTAGACTACTTTGATACATATTCTCCCGTTACAAAAATCTCAACGATTCGTGCATTATTTGAACTAGCCTCTATTCATAAGTTGTAGGTACATCAAATGGATGTTAAGACTGCTTTCTTTAATGGAGATCTAGATGAGGAGATTTACATGGAGCAGCCACTAGGTTTTGAAGCACCTGGTATGGAAGGCAAAGTCTGTAGACTCAAAAAGTCACTCTATGGACTTAAGCAGGCTCCTAAACAGTGGTATGAGAAATTTCATAAAACTATTCTTAGTTTTGGTTTTGTTGTGAACGGTTTGGATGCTTGTGTGTATTCGAAGATGTTTGATACTGAAAGTGTTATCATAAGTCTTTATGTTGATGACATGTTGATTTTCAGTTCTAACATTGAGTCCATTAACAAAGTTAAAAATTTCTTGTCCACTAAGTTTGAGATGACATATTTGGGAGAAGTAGATGCAATCTTAGGAGTCAAAGTTACCAAAACTGAGAAGGGATTTTCTTTATGTCAAGCATATTATATAGAGAAAGTGCTAAAGAAATTTGACAGTTTTGATGTCGTCCCTATTCGAACTCCTTATGACCCTAGCATACATCTAGTTAAGAATAAAGGAAGTAGCGTTTCCCAAACTGAATATGCTAAGTTAATTGGAAGCTTAATGTTCTTAACGAACTATACTCGGCCTGATATTACTTATGTTGTGAGTAGACTGAATAGATATACTCATAATCCGAGTGGTGAGCACTGGATTGCTCTTAAACGCTTACTGAAGTATCTTAAGGGTACTTTGGATTAGAAACTTGAGTTTGTTGGCTTTCCTACGGTACTGGAAGGATATTGTGATGCCAACTGGGTTTCTGATAATGATGAGGTAAACTCTACGAGCGGGTATGTTTTTACTTTGGGTGGAGCAGCAATCTCGTGGAAATCATCAAAGCAGACTTGTATTGCTCGTTCTACTATGGAGTTAGAGTTTATAGCTCTTGACCTAGCTGGGCAAGAAGCCGAGTGGCTCAGAAGTTTGTTAGCAGATATTCCGTTATGGGGAAGACTGACTCCTTCAGTTTCATTATTGTGTGATTCACAAGCTGCGATATGTGTGGCTAAGAACCAAGCTTACAATGGTAAGAAAAGACATATTCGTATAAGACATGAGTCAGTGAGACACTTAATAAAGAATGGAGTGCTCTCTTTAGAGTATGTGAAGTCGGAAAGGAACCTAGCAGATCCACTTACCAAAGGGTTAAGTCGGAAGCTGGTCCTAGATTCGTCGAGGGGGATGGGTCTAAAGCCCATTGGTTGAGGAATTCATGGTGGATACCCAACTTAGTTATCTAAGTTCCATGTGGTCAAACGAAACCATGGAAAGACTCATAGTGCACATTCCTACTACCTATCCATATGACGAATAATGTGCATGCCCAGGATGAGCTTAAGTGCTCTTAATAAATTCATAGCCCAGTCTTTGGGTGGTCTTAGTGAGAAAGACTTGATGAATTTACCGATTTTGGCTGAATATTTATTCTTAATAAGTTCATAACCCAGAGTGAGTGGGTAGGAAATGATGAACTTACCTACAGAAAGGTTGAGTTTGTTAAACTCTTAATAAATTCAAATCCAAGTATTTGGATGGTTCTAGTGAGAAGGACTTACTGAATTTACCGATAAATGAGGTTGAATATTTATTCTTAATGACTTCTTAGCCCAGAGTTTGGGTGGTTCATTAATAATGAACTTGAAGAAAGTCACCATACCCTTTGTGAGGTTGAGCTATTATTAAAACTCTTAATTATTTTATATCCATTTTTAAAGGGTGGTTTATGTTGAGATAAACTTGATGAAATAACCTATGAAAGTGAGAAGGGTTAGTCGCCTTCTATGAAAAATGTTGGGCCATTTTTCTAGCACACTTACTAGAATCCTGAGGTAAGATGGCTAAATATATACTTTGTATATATATATCTTACACATCGAGGACTCAGGTGGATGAAGGGGTTAGTTGTGTGTTATGAGTTTACCCTGATCTTAGAAAGTTCTAGACTAGTTTCACTTATCTAAGAGAATGATTGCTCATCATCACTATGTACTAGTTCTAGATACGTTCACTAGTGCTTAAGCAACTAATCTCGCTATTGCTCTTCTGGAAAGTTTGTTTTCGAGTTTCAGAAGATTTCTTTCGTATTAGTGGGGTAATGTTGGTAATGCTCAATCCCACATAGTATTGGAAACACTATTGGGAATAATATTTAAGGCTTGGCTTTCCCACTTTCTTATTGAGTGATAGAGAATAAGGGGGACTCTCGCGCACCGCCGCCGCCGTCTGTCTGTCTCAGTTCGGTACGGCTCGGCTCGTGGTCGTGGTCGTGGTCGTGGTAATACGTGTCTTTGACACGTCCGCACGGATAATATATTTTTAGAGAAAATTCTTGAGGAATTTCTCTTTGGAAGAAACAAATGGAAAAATGTGAAAGATTTCAACTGATATTTATAGGCTGCTGAGGACTGTTTAATTTCAAATGATAACAGCTAGTTTATGAGAAATTAAACAACTTTTCCTAAATTAAATCAAAAACGTTAAGATGTATCTGGACTAATTTCCAGCTTTGTACAGAGGAGACAAACTGTTAATATCAGGAGTTACAGGAGTTATTTGATTTAATTCCATGGGTTACATGATATAATTTCGAGAATTATAACAGCTGAACAATGATGCAATGAACCTGGACTATTTTTGAGTCAGGTTCATCTAGACGTTTCAGCTGTTACAAAAAAGAGATTTAATCCTTAAATTTTATGGACAATTTTAACCCTATTTCTAGCCTATAAATAGAGGGCTATATTCAGCTTCTCATCTCACTCTCAAACATTCACAATTCACTTACAAAAGTGTTTTCTACAATTCTCTCTGTGAGTTCTCTCTGAGTGCTTTCCAATCAGAAGAGTAATACCACCA
This sequence comes from Hibiscus syriacus, assembly GCF_006381635.1. Classification (NCBI taxonomy): domain Eukaryota; kingdom Viridiplantae; phylum Streptophyta; class Magnoliopsida; order Malvales; family Malvaceae; genus Hibiscus; species Hibiscus syriacus. The sequence goes on from NW_024062730.1 coordinate 1,142,933, forward strand.
GCAGTCTACTCCGGTTTCGGGTGTACGGAATTCGGAACGACCGTGTTAACCTCGGGGGATGGTCCGCCTACTGCAGCGATTACACACATCGGGGAGAATTTGTTTCTAAGGCAGTGGTTTTTACCACGACACGGTTTACGAATTTATTCCTTTTAATTACTGTTTATATTTCCAGTCAATGCTAACGGTGTAGTTTTGCAGTTCATATATCCAACACTGGATAATGGACCTTGACATGTCCAGAACAAACCATTAGTTTTGCGTAAATGGGTTCCTGGATTGCAGAAGCTAAGCTTCGATCTGTCTTGTATGCCAGTCTGGGTTCAGCTTCATAATGTTCCCCTAGAGCTTTTTTCTCAGAAGGGGTTAAGCTATATAGCTAGTGCAATAGGTAGGCCTTTGTACATGGACACCATAACGGCCTCCAGACAGAAGTTTGAATTATCTAAAGTCTGCGTGGAAATAGAAGTTGGAGGCATTATTCTTGACTCTATTTATGTTATTTTAAAGGATGGGTCACCAGTGATCATCAGGGTGTTTGTGCCCTGGCTTCCTCAGGGTTGTACTGTTTCCAAAGCTTTTGGTCATCAAGCTAACTCGTGTACTGAGGCTCAGCTGCCTACTCAAAAGCCTAAGGAGATCCAAGTTTGGAGGAAGAAGGAGTTGGCTTCTTTGGTTACTGGTACTAAGGAGATTCAAGAAAGTGCCAATGTTTCTAATGTTGAACTTGAAATTGCTAATAATTCTAAGAAGGTGCATTTTAGTTCTGATACTCATTCTGCCAATGGTCAGTCAATTGAATTGGCACAACATGTGGATTTTCAGGTTGGTACTGCTATGGAGGCTTCAGTTAAAGACTTACAGGAGAGTAGTGAGGCAATTGTGGAGACTTCGTATAATGCCTTGCAAGAGGGTAATGGGGCAATTGTGGGAATGCCACTTGGAAATCCTGCTCAATTCATGTAGAATGAATCTGTTCCTCAGAATGAATTTGTTTCTTACCTGACTGATATTGGCTCTAGTATTAATCCCTCGCAAGATGCTCTCCCTGGTGATTTTCCTACTCTTCAGGATTCTTTGAAGAATAAAACAAGAGGGAGAAAGAAGGAAACTGTGGGTTCCTCTAGTAAACTAGAGAGTGTTGCAGAGGGGCCTAGGAAAACTAGAACTGCTTCCTTGGGGGTGGCTATGTTGCTAAATGAGATAAAGATAAAAAGAAGGATCACTTGGAAAAAGCTAAGAGTACTATAGTGAATTCGAGTGTGGGTAGTCTCGTGTATTCCATTCCTTCTCAATGATTATAGGGTTTTGGAATGTGAGGGGGATAAACAATTCCCTCAAACAGTTGAAAGTGTTTAGAAGGTTGGATAAAGCTGGGGTGGATGTTATGTGTTTGATGGAGACTCGTATTTAGAGGGAAAATGCTGATATTTTCTCTTCTTCTTTGATTGCTGACTGGAATTTTGCTGAGAATTATGACTTTATTGATGGGGGTCGAATTTGATTATTTTGGAGGAAACACTTGATGTTTTCTGTGCTGCGGAAACATGATCAAGCTGTTACTATTTGGGGGATAGTTGATGGGCATAGGACAACTATTGCGGCTGTTTATGGCAATAACAATGGAGTTGCTAGGAGGGGTCTTTGGGAACACCTAATCTTTGTTGGGAATGAGGTTGGATCTTCCTCATGGGTTATTGGGGGGATTTCAATATTATTGCAAAAGCAAAGGAGAGCTCTGATTTTGATGTTATGGGTATTCACTGCACCCCAGACATGAAAGACTTTTAGGATTGCTTGGAGAATCTTGACCTCATGGACCATCCGTTCATTGAGCCATTATTTACATGGTCAAACATGCAGGATAAATCATATTTAGCTCGTAAATTAGATAGGATGTTAGTCAATGATCAATGGCTGCTTGATCACCCTGATTCTTTTGCCGAATTTGCTGCTCAGGGAGTTTCTGACCACTGCCTTGGTTTACTCTGGTCACACAAGGATGGCATGATCAAAAGACCTCGCCCTTTTAAATTCTTTAATTGTTGGACTGGGCATGAGAAATTCTTGGGTATTGTTAGGGATGCTTGGTATGGATAGAGTGGGGATAATGCCATGAGCTGCTTGTTCCTCAAGTTGAAAAGGCTCAAGCCCCGTCTAAAGGAATTGAATAAAGAGTACTTTTCTGATATCTCTGGCAGGGTAAGTAGCAAAAGGGCTGAATTAGAACTAACTCAAATTTTTAATCTGGCTCACCCGGAGCAACGGAAAATTGATGATGAGAGGAGGATTCAAGCTGAGCTAGTGGATTTGGAGATTGCAGAATCTGTTTTCTACAAGCAAAAAGCAAAAGCTCACTGGCTTAGGGAAGGTGATTTAAACACCAGATTTTTTCATCAGAGGACACAAGTAAATAAGAAAAAGAATACAATTAGATTAGTTATGGGTGAGGATGGACAGAGGTATGATACCTTTGATGGTATGGCTGCAGAGTTAGTGAAGTTCTTCACTAACCTTATTGGCTCCACTGACCCTTTGTTTAAGAGTTTCCCTATTGAGAGTTTGAAAGATTTACTGAGGTATTCTCTGCCTGATGGAGCTGTTTCTTTTCTCACTAAGGAGGTTAGTAAATTGGAGATTAAAGAGGCTTTATTCAGGCAAGGGAAGGACAAAACCCTGGGTCCATATGGCTTTACTTTTGGTTTTTTCAAAGCTATCTGGGAAATTGTGGGCAGTGACTTTATTTCTGCCGTGAGGTATTACTTCCAAACTTCTTTCTTGCTGCCTGCTTTTAATGCTACAACTTTAGTGTTGGTTCCAAAGTCCTCAAATGCTTGCTTTGCAAAAGATTTTAGACCGATATCTTGTTGTTCTGTAGTCTATAAAACTATAACTAGAATCCTTGTGGATAGACTTGTTCCCTACTTTCCTGAAATGATTTCCCAGAATCAAACATCTTTTGTTAAGGACAGGAATATAATGGATAACACTTTGTTGGCTCAGGAAGTGGTTAGAGAATATTCTAGGAAAAGTCTTTCTCCTCGGTGTGTTATTAAAATAGACCTCCAGAAGCCTTTGACTCTGTTAATTGGGATTTTTTGCTGAATATTCTTAGAGCAATGGGTCTTCCTGAAATGTTTTGCAATTGGATCAGTGGTTGCATTACTACTCCTATGTATTATGTTTCTTTGAATGGCAGCCTGGTGGGGTTCTTTAAGGGTGCAAGGGGGATTAGGCAGGATGACCCATTGTCAACCTATCTTTTTGTTATAGTGATGAATGTGATGTATTCTCTCTTGAATTCTGCTGCTATGAAGGGTGTTTTTAAGTATCATCCCAAATGCAAACGAATCCAACTCACCCATCTTTGTTTTGCGGATGATCTATTGGTCTTTTGTCATGGTTCCCTTGAATCTGTGCTTGGAGTCGAAAGTACTCTGGAAATGTTTTATGAACTTTCAGGGCTTAAGTTGAATGTTTTGAAAACTGAATTCTTTGCTTGTGGCTTGAGTCAAAACACCCTTGATCAGATCTGGTTAGCCACTGGCTTTAGAGTTGCTCAGCTTCTAGTTCGGTATCTTAGGGTTCCCCTAGTCACTCGAAAGCTCACTGGTAAGGACTGCACTGCCCTGCTTGAAAGAATTAAGGACAAGTTGAGCCAATAGTCCAGCAAAAAACTCAGTTTTGGAGGAAGATTGCAGCTTGTTAAGTCGGTCCTCTTCAGTATTTTTAATTTTTGGTGTAGGCAGCTTATCATACCTAAAGGGATCATTAGGGATGTTGAGAGACTTTGTATGCGTTTTTTTTTTGGAAAGGTTGTGACGCCTCGGCTAGAGGAGCCCGTGTAGGTTGGAACCAAATTTGCTCCCTTAAGTCTGAGGGTGGTTTGGGACTTAGGGATCTTTCTCTTTGGAGCAAATCTTGTTGTTTGTTGCTTATAAGAAATATCTTAGCGGAGGAAGGCTCATTGTGGATCGCCTGGGTGAAAGCTTATTGTTTCCAATCTGTGAGTTACTGGGAAGCAGTCTGCAAACCTCACTACAGCTGGATTTTGCTTAAACTTTTGAGGCTGCGAGATCTTGCGAGTAATCTATTTCCTCCTGGTACTAATTTGTGCCTTATTAAAGGCAAATGGGTATGTGACTGTATTAGAATTAGAAGGGAGAATGTGAGTTGGCATAAGCTTATCTGGTTCCCGTCCCATATCCCCAAATTCTCTTTAATCTCGTGGATGGCCATCCTCGATCGGCTGCCAACTAAAGACAGACTTGCCCGTTTTTGGCTTAGCTGTTGATGCTGCTTGTTTGGTATGTGGTTCAGACTCTGAATCGAGGGATCACTTATTTGCTGCTTGTCCTTTTGCTATGGATGTTTGGAACTCTGTTCTAAGCCTTTGTGGTACTCGTTGTGTTGTTCTTACCTGGGATCAACGTCTTAGCTGGATGGTTGGAAACCTGAAGGGCAAAACTTTTCGAGTACGGATTCTAAAACTTGCTTGGACTGGTTTTTTGTATTATATTTGGGAAGAGCGTAACTATAGGCATTTTAGAGGCATCTCAAGCTCAAGTGAGGTAATTGTAAAAAGAATTAAGGAGGCAGTGAAAGCAAAATTGTATAGTCTTAGTTTACATAGAGTGGATGATGGTAATAGATTCTTGTACATAAACTGGGAACTGATTTAGTTTGTAACTGTTCATTTTGTAGCAGCTAAGCTGCGGGTATTTTTGGATGGAATATAATTTACTTATCCAAAAAAAATATTTAAAAAATAAAAAAAATGATTTAATAATATATGAGGTCCTCCAACTTTAAAAAAGTCATATGATCCTTAAATTTTTTTTTTACATTCAATATGACCATCAAACTTATAAAATATTTAATGTGATCTTTTTGACTAAAAAAATCACAATTCACCACCGATTCCATTAAAATACACTTAGGTTTCCCGTTATCCATGTTTATGTCACTTGATTCAATTAAAATCGTTTACATGTTCTTCGATGACAATACTTTGAGCTATCTTCGAATACATCATGTTAAACAAAATTGTCACCAACCATGTAATCTAATAATAAAGTCAAAGTATCAAATTAGGGTTTTCGTCAACGTCTCATGAGTGTTCCCATGCAGCCGACGACTGTGGTAACGGCCGATCCGGTGTCAACCCCCTCGGAGAGTCCAGGGTTTCATGCTGTTTCGTCGGGATCTCTTACCCCAATGGAAGAGGATGGTTCTCAGCCTGTAAACTCCACTTAAGACGATACCTCTGTAACACCACATCCAAAAAACCTATGCTGCCACGGTTATTGGATCTACAAAAGACAATCAGTTAAATAGCTTAGGGTTCTGTGATGAGGATGTAATCATACAAGAAGGAGACTGCTATGTGGATCGAAACGGCCCTTATTCAATAATTCGCTTCTATAATGGGGATCATGACTTGATCGATCATAATATGAGACAAACGGTTATTGTGAGACTCCTTGGGAAAAGCATTAGATATCGTGTGTTGCTATCAAAGATTAAACTCCTATGGCAACCATAGGGTAAGGACCAATTAATCGATATTGATAACGAATAATTTCTCGTTCATTTTGAGATTGCAGATGATTACACAAAAGTTTTAACGGAGGGGCCATGGATGGTGTTTGGAAGCTACTAAACGACCAACCTTGGAGCAGATCGTTAACCATTGAAAGCCACCATTCTCAGGTGGTTGTTTGGGTTAGACTCCCTGGTCTACCATACCGATACAACACGAAGTCTTTGTTACAGATCTTAGCGGCTGAACTTGGCACGGTCATCAAAATTGACTATAACACGAACTTGGGTGAACGTGGGAAGTTTGCTAGATTAGAAGTGATTGTCGATCTTTCTAAGCCTTTACTCTCGTGTATTGGTATTGATGGTTTTGTTCAGAAGATCGAGTACGAAGGGTTACAAAATATCTGCTTTCACTGTGGAGTGTATGGTCATATACAGAATACTTGCCCTAAAAAAGATGAGACGGTTCTGACTTCAGACCAATCTGCACAGAATGAGTAGAATTCAAATGTTGGACATGCAAGATAGGAAAATAAAGATCCTTTTGGGCCGTGGATGGTAGCCACTAATCGTTGTCGTCAACCTCAGGAGAAAACAAACAAGAATATCACGACTGGAGAGTGTGATATGGGGAAAATGATACTCTCAACAATACTGTTTTTGAGGCCTTGGCTGTAATGGATAAGGAGACGGTAGATAGAACCTCAGAACAAAATTGGGGGGGGGGGGTGCCAAGGAAGTATTAAACCGACTAGGCAGAAGTTATAATAAGGACAAGCAGCTTATAAAGATTCATGCTAATCCAGTGTTTCAAGTAGATTTTCAAACTGGCCATGTAAGTGGTCCAGGAAGTTCGTCGGGTATTTCTAAAAGTAAGAAAGCCGCGGTAAAAAATTCTACAGATACTCATATAGATTCTGATTTGAACCGAGTGGCTAGTCCACATGTTGAACCTTTGGTTGCTGGACAGAAGGTCCAAACTGTGACTTACGAACCGAATATTAGTGTTAGATCTCACTCGGCCATTACTATCCTTGAACGGACTAAGGATAAACATCCCTCGGTTAAGATTCGTTGTGACGGACTAAAAGCTGGGTCGAAGAGCTTAAAAGTTAAGAAAAAATTTCAGTACAAACCCCCATCGAGACCGGTTTTCGCAGACATGATTCTCCCTTCATCCTCTAATGTAGACACTACTGGAAACTCATCTTGTTTGCTGCCCGTGGGTCCTGTGGCGCCTGGAAAGGAGAATTTGTTTGATCCCCAAGCTAGGGTTTGTGATACAACTTCAGACAATAACGGTGAGGACCAAGTTAAGATATTTCTAAATTTAGTTTTCCGAACTTTCGTGTTGAAGCCCAAGGCTTTAGCGGGGGCATCTGAATCCTTTGGTAGGATCAAGTGAGGATTACTATCCTTAATATCTCAAACCTGTACATTCACTGCTCAGTTAAAATTAGTAGGCTTGTGTTTATGCGAGTCCTCACATCTCTCTTCGACGCCATCTTTGGGCACAACTCGAGAATCTCAATCCGGGAATTCATTCTCCTTGACTCATCAGAGGAGATTTTAACGCTATTTTGTGCCCTGGTGAAAGAAATAGAGGTTTTTAGGTGTAAGTGCTGCGTTTGCAGATTTTGTTGATGACCGAAAAAACCCTGATAAAAATCTATTTTGTTGTAGTGAAACTACTTAATTAGCGACTTAAATCTAAGCAAACTATATGATTAGGACGTTCTAATCACAAATTAATGTTTTGACTTTTTCATTTTAAGACAAAATTTAATATTTTTTCTTTTTCATAATTATAATTTAATGATTTTAGTTTTTTGATTTGATTCGATTACTATTTCTTTAACTTTTGAGTTAAAATTTTCATTTTTAAAGTTATTTCTTTAACTCAAAAGTTAAAGTTAAAAATTTTAACTTTTGAATTTAAAAATTGTTTAATTGAGTCAAAATATTTTTTAACTTAAATGTAGATGTTAAAGTCATTAAATTATAATTATGAAAAAGAAATATTAATTTTTTTTCTAGAAATGTAAAATAATCTTAAATTTATTTTTAATTTTGTATTAATTTGTGATTAGAGTGCCCTAAACATATAATTTGCTTAGATTTAAGTCCCTAAATAAGTAGTTTTTTTTTCAGTAGCCACAATAGGTTTTATACAAAATTATGTAAGCCTAATCACAAATGAAGGCTTTGCTCAAGGGTAATGCTTTCTTTTTCTCCTCCATGTGGCAGTACATTAGTTCGAACCCACCCCTCTCAATATGTTTAAATTTGTTTTTCCTTTAACCTGATGTCACCATATGGTTGGACGAAAAAAATTATATTAAATAAATTAAAATTTTATAAAAAATCTCTCCAATCATATGATGACACATGGCATCATATGATTAGAGGATTAAATTAAATTATGACTAAATTGAAAGAATGTATAAATATCCAGGATCAACTGTATAATTATATCAATTTTATTAACTACGCCATCACTTCTGTTAAATGTTAACGTCTAGTGATCTGATTGAATGCATTCAAATAGTTAGGTGTATAATTGACAAGAATTCAAAAATCATGGTCGAAATGAAAAAATGGCTATAGTTGAATGTTCTCTGGTATAGTTTATCCATTTTAACTATCAAACTTTGGCGTTCAAAATTTAAGTCACTACTAGGAATTCAAAATCTAACATATTTTAAACGTGATATATTACATACACGGTTCAACATTTTTCATACAGTTAAATAAATTTTATATATTCAAAGGTAAACAAAAATAATTCAATTCAAACTATGATTAAATATGCTTAAATGGTCAATAATTTTTAATTAAATAGAGAATAAACAATATAGCGAACAATGGTCAATACATAAAATAGTTCCCCAAGCATTTTCAAAACGACACGTGTACAGAGCGTTATGCATAATTTGACGCTGATACAGAGGAGGATGAAGGCGTTGGACATTCAACGGTCAGAGTTGCAGAACAGAGAGCACAAGGGGACGTGATGTTAAATATTTCATATACGATTTTCTTCCACTGTGGGGACTTTAAATCCCTAATGGAAATTTGGGTCTTCATTTTATATAATTTAAAGAGACACATTTCCAGTTTCATATATATGTATAGCCACCTCCCATTGACCAATTAAGCACCTCCCCTTGTGTTTTGCTGCCTGTTTCCTTCAAAATCCCCTTTGTTTTTCTTCATTAAAGAAAATGACCCTTTAAATGGAGATGAGCCTAGGAAGGGGTAGCTTATCCAAATTTAATGGATTTTGATTTTATTTTTTATTTTTAAAATTTACATTTTGATTATATATATATATATATATAATTCGGATCAAGTATAAATTTTAACTTAAAACATCTGATTGAATTTTAAGTTATATGAAATGAAAAGATTAAATTTTATGTCGAGTGGGTCAAAAATCATGGATCCGAGGACCTCGGGTTATTTTCATCTTCCAGGTCCCCTTAAATGGGTTAATCGTTTTCGTCGAGAACTCGTATTCTTCCTCGTCTTCCCCATATGTTTTGACCATATCAGCTTCATTGTCTCATCTTCATCCCACATGGGTATTTGCTGGGATAAACCTGCAAAGTGTGCTCATGCTTCTTCCCCTAATTTCCCGGTTCCCTCCATCTCGAAACCCCACACACCAGTTCCCAGCAATCTCAAAGCCGATACATCTGTTTCCACAAGTCTCAAGTCTTTCACTTTCAGTGACCTTAAAAACGCCACTAAAAACTTCCGGTCCGAAACACTCCTCGGGGAAGGAGGATTCGGGTGTGTTTTCAAAGGTTGGATCGACGAGAACACGTTTGCGCCGACCAAGCCGGGAACCGGCATCGTTGTAGCCATCAAGAAACTCAATGCAGAAAGCTTTCAGGGTCACAAAGAATGGCTTGTATGTAAAACTCTTGTTTGTTATTCTTCATTGTAATTTCCATGGTCTGATTCCATATTTGTTCGTTGTAGCCATCAAGAACACGTTTGCTATTTTCTTTGAAAGCTCATATTTGTGAACCTGATTCCTTGGTGATCAACATTTTGTAGGCTGAAGTTAACTATTTGGGTCAGCTTCACCATGAAAATCTGGTGAAACTCATGGGTTACTGTATGGAGTCTGAGAACAGACTTTTGGTTTATGAGTTTATGCAGAAGGGAAGTTTGGAGAATCACTTATTTAAAAGTAAGCTTCTATCTTTCTGCAGATTTAACTGTTTTCCCACTGATCTTCTTCTCATTATGTTTTTTCTTGTTGCAGAAGCTGTTCAACCGATTTCTTGGGCTACAAGGATGCATATTGCCAGGGGAGTTGCACAGGGATTGACCTTTTTACATAGCTTAGATGCTAATGTGATCTTCCGGGATTTAAAGGCTTCCAATATTCTTCTTGATTCGGTAAGTGTTCTGGTTTGGGATCGAGTCGCAGAGCCGATGTGTTCCGGTGAATCATTCAGTCCGAATCGATTATTAATATTGTTTCCAAACTTATGTAGGATTACAATGCGAAGCTTTCGGATTTCGGGTTAGCAAGAGATGGTCCAATTGGTGATAACACCCACGTTTCGACCAGAGTTGTCGGAACCCAAGGTTATGCAGCCCCTGAATATGTTGCTTCAGGTTTCTTCTCAACTCTGCTCTGCTTCCCCTCTATACGGCATGTGCGCGAGGCTTAGAGCTGTTAAGCATAATATGCTCAGCATGATCATGCCATAAACCACTTTTTCGCATTGTTCATTTCGTTTCCAACATTCAAGTAGAGATGAGAAATTGTGGGAGGTAGGTTAGTAATTAGTATAGTTTTGTTATACCTCCTCCGGAACTCCGAAAAATTTAGAGGAAAATTTTTTAGTACCTTCTTAATACACAGAATTTCCGGAGAGGAAGCCTTCGGAGAATATCTCGGGAAGATTCAAATTCTTGACACTACTTATAATAGTCCTACATGATTTATCAGAGTCAAATATATCGTTAGATGATTATATTCATCTAACATGGTAGCTTAGAGGTACTCATAATAACCCTAGTCTGATACCAGCTACTAAAGTCTCTACAAAACCTCTCGACCGAGATTAAGAGAAGGAATGGCACGACTTCATTCTCATATCTCTCTTTTCTAGCTTCTCATGGAAACAAAACATTCTGACATCGACCAATATCCATTTAAATATTATATGTGATTCTCTGCCCGAATTAAAAGAGAGAAATTACCTATAATTTCCATAACCAATATGTTTCCATCAAACAAGCTTCGTGAAAACGGCTCGGAAATTTATCTGCAGACTTCTTAGTAAGTTAGTCTCTCAATGGTGGTACAAGTAATTTGTTTAAACATTGCATGCAGGTCATTTGACCCCAAAGAGCGATGTGTACAGCTTCGGTGTTGTACTCTTAGAGCTGCTTTCGGGACGCCGGGCAATGGACAACGAACAAGTCGGGTTTTCGGAAGAAACACTGGTGGAATGGGCGAAACCCTTCTTGAGCGACAGCCGGAAAGTACTACGGATAATGGACACGAGGTTGGGTGGGCAGTACTCGAAGAAAGGAGCGCAAGCCGCTGCAGCACTCGCGTTGCAGTGCCTGCATACCGATCCAAAGAACAGACCATCCATGGTGGTTGTGTTGGCTTCATTAGAACGTCTGCATGCAACAAAGCAAGCAGCACCGAGGACGCCCCAGCATTTACAAGCAAAGCATGGTCACCATGGGATTAAGCATGTCAATAGCCCTCACAAGACAAGAATTTAATTACAAATTCACTTTGAATTTTTTTTTGGTTATAGTATATATATATTATATGATTAGACGTGGGTTTTTTTAGGACACTGACGGATTTTATTATATTCTAAATTCGTGATTTTTGGTTAAAAAATTGATGACAATCTGGGATGGATGTTAATATGTTATCTTAGATATGATAGAATCTAATCCTAAAATCTCAAACGACCATCATATCTCAGACAACAAATTAAAATCCAACTCAGACTATCGTTAATTTTTAACAGAAAAGGACGAGTTTAGAACATAATTAATAGTCGAGTTTTAATAGTTAAGAAACTCAATAAATTAACATTCTATAATTGAAGGATCGTTTTGTAACTTTAATAGTTGAGTGATTCAATAAAGTAATTTTTTATAGTCAGGGCCCATTTGTATATTTTATCCTAAATTTATTTGGATTTTTTAATATTATTTTTAAAAAGTTAATAAATATGTAATAGACTTGTACCAAAATAATATTTTGGATATTCCCGGTCTTTTAATTTATCATGGCGTACATTTGCGTTTCTCTCTGCGCGCACGTTAGCGGGGCTAATGGAGCCTGAGATTCCCTCCGTCGACGGTGATTTCTCCATTGTCAATCGATTCGTTTCTACTGGTTTCTTTATTTCTCACCTTCTTGTCTCGCAAGATGGATTGGAGAAAGCTTTTTAAATGTCAAGAAAGCCAAAAGCTATCATTTCCCCCCCCCAAAATCGACCGATAACAATCCGATTGTCTGTCCTCCGCCAGAGGTCTTTGAAGCTGGAACATCAGTCTGGAAATCATCTCTGGTGGGTCAATTTCTCGGGGCGCCACCAAATTTCACCGCTCTGCAAAGAATCATTGAAACCTTATGGAACCACCCAGCTAAAGGAGAAGGAGTTCAGGTCAGTTACGCCGGAAACAACCTTTACATCTTTTCCTTTGCTAATGATTCTGCTAGAGACTGGGTCCTTGATAACGGACCTTGGCATGTGTTCAACAAGCCTTTAATCTTAAGAATTTGGGAGCCTAACTTACAAAAGCTCGATTTTTATTTTGCTCATCTGCCTATATGGATCCATCTTTACAATGTGCCTCTAGAATTATATACTCAAGATGGCCTAAGTTATATTGCCAGTGCACTAGGGAAACCAATCTCCATGGACTCTTTCATTGCTTCTAAAACTAGATTGCACTTTGCTAAAGTTTGTGTTGAGGTTGATGTTAAGCAGAAAATTCCTGACTCTGTAGAAGTAATTCTTGCAAATGGTCTTAAAACTCTTATTTACGTTGAAGTTCCTTGGTTCCCAAATAGTTGCAAGAAATGTGCCAAATTTGGACATTCTGAAAAGAATTGCCCATCTCTACATTCAACTGCTCCAATGAAAATTTGGAGAAAAAAGGTTGAAGTTAACATTAGTATTGAAACAAAACCTCATGCAAACTCTGATGATTTACAACAAGATCACACTGAACCTTCTGATTCTCACTCAGAAGCGGTTACGGTTAGTCACCCTCAAATTCAATATGATCACACTCCTAAGGACAACTTAACATCCTCCTCAATCTTGCTCCCTGCTGAAGAGAATTCTCCAATCAATAAAGCTTCCTCTCCTCTATCTGATGAATCTGCTCTAATGGAGACTCTTTCACAGCCTTTTCTCTCCCCCACCAGAGATAAAAAATCTTCGACTTCAATTCCTAAAAGAGGTAGAGGCAGACCACTAAAGGTCAAAACTAAAGTCCCTCTTAAAGGATCTGCTAACAGGTTTGAAATCCTGAGTTTAATTGATGAAAACTCCCCTAATGTTGAAATCCAACCAAAGAAATCAAGACTTGCTGCTTCAGGAGTTGCTAATCTCCTTAAAGAGTTAAAGGCTACAAAGAAAGAGCATTTAGTTAAATCTAAGACTCCTGTTGATAAATGAGAAACTTCAAAATCCTCTTCACTATGATAGTCTGCTTCTGGAATATAAGAGGATTAAACAATCCTCATAAGCAAATAAAAGTCCTTCAAAGGGAATATCTTCACAAAGCTGATATCCTTTGTTTGATGGAAACTCGTATCAAAGCTGAAAAATCTGACAATATCCTGCATTCTACTTTTGGGAGCTGGAAGGTGATTACAAATTATAATTTTGCCTCTAATGGTAGACTATGACTGCTTTGGAAAAAAGGAATAAACATTTCTTTCATCAACTCTTCTGATCAAAGTATCACTGTCAAGTGCCAATTCAATAATATTCCTTTTATCATCACTGCCATTTATGGCAGTAACAATGGAACTATCAGAAGGCAATTATGGCAGCACCTTAGAAGCCTTGATTCTCAACTCAATTCTACTCCTTGGATTCTAGGAGGGGATTTCAACACCTATCTACATTACTCTGAAAGTTCTGATTCAGATATTTTAGGTCCTTATCAATCTTCTGATATGAGGGATTTTCAAGATTTGACTCAAGACCTTCTTCTTCAAGATCATTACTACTTTGGCCCTTCCTTCACTTGGAGTAATAAACAAAAGGATACCTTCTTAGCAAGGAAGCTTGATAGAGTTTTAATTAACTCTTTCTGGGCCACTGCCTTCCAAAGATATTTTGTTGAATTCTATGCCACTGGTCCTTCTGACCACTGCATGGCACTGGTTTGGTTAAACAAAGAAATCTAAACTAACAGACCCAAACCTTTCAAGTTCTTCTACTTCTGGTCAAATCATCCTACCTTTCTTGATATTGTCACTCATTCTTGGCAGCAACCTGTAAAAGGCAACCCTATACAAACTCTGTTCCTCAAGCTAAAATGACTTAAGCCTTGCTTAAAATCTCTCAATAAGGATTCCTACAGCAACTTATCTGATAGGGTTAAACTCAAGAGAGTTGAGCTGGAATACATACAAATTCAAACTCTCAAAGGGGCTAGCACTATTAAAGAAGAGCTTAATATTCAAAATGATCTCTATAATCTTGAAGAGGCTGAAAATCAGTTCCTTAAGTAGAAAGCCAAAATTAATTGGATCAAAGATGGAGACAAATGCTCCAAGTTCTTCCACTTTGTCATTGCTTCCAATAACAAAAGAGATACCATTAGAGTCCTTATTGATTCTCAAGGCAAAAGGTTGGAATCCTTTGATCAAATTGCTACTAAAGTTCTCGAGTTCTTTAAAATGCAGCTTGGTTCTGTAAATCCTAATGTTAAACACACTGATTTTCAGTTTTTGAAAAATCTGCTCCACTACGATCTGCCTACAGAACTTTCCAATGATCTTATTAGAACTGTTTCTAATGAAGAAATCAAAGAAGCTCTTTTTAGTCAAGGAAATGACAAAGCCCTAGGACCAGATGGGTTCACACCCCTTTTTTTTCAAAAAAAAACTTGGCATGTGGTAGGAGATGATGTAACCAGTGCTATCAGATTTTTCTTTCAAGAAGCTTTCATTATGCCTGCCTTCAATGCCACAATAATAGCCTTGATTCCTAAAATACAGAACCCTAGCACTGTTAAGGATTACAGACCAATATCTTGCTACTCTGTGTTGTACAAAATCATCACCAAAATCCTTGTTAAAAGACTAACCATGCTGCTGCCAGAAATTATTACTCCTAATCAGTCTGCCTTTGTTAAAGGAAGATCTATCATAGACAATACCCTCCTAGCTCAAGAACTTGTAAAAGGTTATGGAAGGAAGCTTATATCCCCAAGGTGTGCCCTCAAAATTGACCTTCAAAAAGCTTTTGATTCTCTTAATTGGGAATTCATTTCTTGCATCCTTAAAGCTATAGGGCTGCCAAACATCTTCATAAGCTGGATTGAATGTTGTTTTACTGAAGCTAGGTACTCTATATCTCTCAATAGTAGTTTGGTTGGTTATTTCAAAGGCCAAAGGGGATTAAGACAGGGTGATCCTTTATCCCCTACCCTTTTTGTGCTTGCTATGAACATACTCTCTAAAACCCTTAACCTTGCTGTTGCCAAAGGGATTTTTGGGTATCATCCTAAATGCAAAAAGATAGGCCTTACCCATCTTTCATTTGCTGACGATCTTTTAATTTTCTGCAAGGGAAAATCTGACTCTATTGCTGGTATTATCTCTGTCTTAGATCACTTCTATCTCATGTCAGGGCTAAAGCTTAATGTAAGCAAGACAGAACTCTTTGCAGCAGGAATTTCTTCTCAAAGTCTTCAAATAATCAAAACTATTTCTGGATTCAAACAGGGTCTTCTTCCTATTAGATATTTGGGGGTTCCTTTAGTCACAAAAAATTAATTGAACAAGACTATCAGCCTCTTATTGATCAAATTAAACTCAGACTCCATCACTGGTCCAGCAAGCTCCTAAGCTATGCAGGCAGGCTTAAGTTAGTTAAAACAGTATTGTACAACATGACTAACTTCTGGTGCAGGCAGTTTAATATTCCCCAAGCTATTATCAATTGTATTAACCAGCTTTGCTCTCGGTTCATATGGAAAAGAAATGATCAAGCTGCTTCTGAAGCTAGGGTCAGCTGGGCGAAACTTTGCTGCCCCAAATCTAAATGAGGGTTAGGTCTTAAAAACATTAAATCCTGGAACACAGCTTGTATGATCCAGCTTATCCGTAACATTCTCACTGCTGAAGGGTCCCTTTGGGTCGCATGACTTTACTCCTATGTTATTAAGAATGAAGACTTTAGAGACATGGCAGTAAAACCTTCACACAGCTGGAGTATTAAGAGAATTGGGAAGCTTCGTACTACTGCTCTTCCCATTCTTAGTACAGGAGCCAAAACTACTAAAGAGATTTGGGAAACAATTAGGGACAAAAGAACCAAGGTACATTGGCATAAAATCATATGGTTTCCTTCCCACATTCCAAAAATCAGTATGATTGCTTGGATGGCCATCATAGACAGACTTCCAACTCGGGAAAGACTGTCTCGGATATGATTTGTTCTTGATCAAAGCTGCGTGTTATGTAACTCACATGACTTGGGGAGAATTGATTAATTGGGCGTCAGACAATTGGAAAGGTAAATCACTCCTTTCAACTATACTGAAACTTACTTGGACCTCGTCTATCTATCTGTTATGGGAGGAGAGGAGTAGAAGAATTTTTCGTCGAGAATCAAGAAATGCTGAACAAATTCAGTCTACAATCAAAGAGCTTGTCCGAATCCAACTTAGAGGCAAAAATATAAATAGAATTGATAATGTTAATTGTAATTTATGTTATAATTGGGGTATAGTTTAACCATTTTTTGCTGTAAGTTTTGGTTTTACTCCCTTTTGGGATTGTTGTTGCTACTTTGCTATTTGGATAATAAAAGTTAACTTATCCAAAAAAATTTTTTGACTTAAGTCATTTTTTTTAAAGAGAGTGTTATTTGGGAACGTTTAAACCAGGGAAGCAGTGGCCAACTGATGAGGCTTAGGGATGGGCTTGAGACCCGAACTCGACAGGTTTCGACCCGACCCGATCGGGTCAGATTTTTTTTAAAAAATCAGGTTCGGATCGGGTTTAGGGTGAAAAATACCAGACCAACTCGAAAAATATATAATTTTACCTTATATATTTATGAATAATTACAATAATATTCCTATATATATTATTATTTTTCAATTAAGTCATTGTTTTTATTGAATAAAAATAATTTTTTTATTATTTCGGGTCGGGTCGAGTTGGATTTTTCAGTTATATATCGGGTTGGGTGAAAACTTATTTTTGTCAGGTCGGGTTGAGTCTTGGGTGGATGACTCCTTGTTTTCGGGTCGAGTGGACCAAAAACCCGACCCAACCCGACCCATCCCATCCCTAGATGAGGGTGAGCGTTATTCGTCATTATAATTTATTTATGGATCAAATTAAAATACTAGGTAAACTATCTATCTAGTTTATTCACTTGTTATTTTATTTCTATTTGAATCATTTAATACTTTTTTTAAATTTTTTTTATCTAGTCACCCGATAACACTAATATTAATGTGATAGTTTTTATAATTTTCATGTTATTTTCTCTTTTATTGCACCATCTCAAGGTACTTTTTAATTATTATTTTTTAACCAATAAAATATTAATACATGTCATCACCTCACAAGAATAAAATCAAAGAAACTTTAAAATC
Source organism: Hibiscus syriacus (assembly GCF_006381635.1). Taxonomy (NCBI): domain Eukaryota; kingdom Viridiplantae; phylum Streptophyta; class Magnoliopsida; order Malvales; family Malvaceae; genus Hibiscus; species Hibiscus syriacus. Next base: position 1,160,336 of record NW_024062730.1, read on the forward strand.
ACATAGAGGAGAATCAAACCTTCTTAAAAAGGGGGTCAAGCACATAACCACTAAGCTAAGTATGTTACTTGTGTCAATTTCACCAAAATTTATATTCAAGTTATGTCATATTGTCACCACAAAATTAATGATTTTGGTTGAATTTGATATTCAAATCTAGGATATTTGATATAAATAACTAAACATTTAGTCATAAATCATGATTCGAAAAGCTCTTTACGAGCTAATATTAGGATTTTTTTTGTATAACCATCGGTTTCTGATCTATTGATCGATTAATCCGGATTTGTTACTGCAGAGGCAAGGGGATCCTCCCAACCCATCTTACTCCATTCAATACAATCAAATTGATATAAATCAGATATGTGGCTAATACTAGGACTAGGATTTTTTTTGGGTATAACCATAGGTATCTGATCTATTGGTCGATTAATCTGGATTGGTTACTATAGAGGCAAGGGCGACCCTCCCGACCCAACTTACTCCATTCGCAATCGTCAGGATTTGAACCCTGACCTTACTTAAAGGATCTAGTGTCTCATCTCACCAGATCAACTGGTTGTTGGTAAATACGTACAAAGATTATAACACTTGTTCCCAAGAAGTTGTTACCTAACAAAATTGATGTTGTTTAAAGAATGATTGCAAGGACACGGTTAGTTATAATCCTAGAGCATATCAACCAAAAATATAGAAAACAAAGACAAAAAAAGGTGGAATCAGAATAAACATGCACGAAAGCTGAATTGAAAGTAATTTAAAATTTGGCGGTTAAAGTTATTATAATCAAATTAGGTCAAATTAAAATCAAATTTCAATTAAAGCTACATTTATTGACCGATCTTGAATTAAGGATCAGATTAAAGTCAATTAATAGATTAAAATTAAACTTATTGTCCAATATAGGACTTAATAAGAAGATTCTAAGAAATAAGGCTAAAATCTTATTAAACCATTAAAATTAGAATTAGATTGAAACAATTCAAGAACTAAGTAGCCAAATTTTATTAAACTGTTATGATTATGGACCTAATCAAAATGAACCAGAGAGTATAGGGTATAATTATTAAACAAATTAATGAATTAAGGAACTAATTTAAATATTCTAAGCATAAGGGCCATAAAAAATCAATTCAAAGGCAATGTGACCTAAACATAATTTGCCCTTAAAAGAGATTGAGGCACAAATCTGGTTGCCTGCGGGTCTAAACGCGGGCCAAACCCGACGTGACTCCTAACCATAAATATTAACTTTTATTAAAAGTTTCATTTCTACATTTTATTGTACCGGTAGTTATCGTTAATGATTAAAAATTTTAGGTAGAAGGGTATAAGTTTTTCTAAACCCTAAAAACTTAGTTTTCTTTAGTTGATATGTTGCTCATTTTTTATTATCTTTGTTGATTGACAGCGACACTAATTTTAATATTGGTTGTCGACCGTTGATATTTTTTATTATTTTTTATATAGTATTTTTATTTTTTTTATTTTTTTATTTTCAATAAATATGCCTTAATTACACATTTTCATATGCCTTTATGGCACATTTTCTTATGTTTTTTTTATATTTTTTTCTTCTTCTATTCTTTGGCTGTTTTTTCATTTATCTTTTTCTAAGGTTGAATTGATATCGCCACGATTGATCAAGATGGTGTTTGTTTGATATCTTTTTATATTCTCTGTTTTGGACTCTCAGATTGGATTTGGATACCAGATTTGCATTCGTGGATAGCTTTTCACGTCGTTCGAGTTTAATTTATAGTTTGTCAGTGTTGAATCAAAATAGAGTAAAAACTCTAATTGATCGAGAAGAAGAAAAAACTCTTTAGAATAATCTCACAAAATTGCAAAAGGGAAGAACTCTTAAGAAAGCTTTCAAATGCTTATAATTAAGCTTTGATTGTTGGATGATAAAACTCAAATACAAGTAGGGTATTTATAGGTTACAAGAAACAATCTAAACCACTCATTAAAATAAGCACTAAATAATCTAAACCATTGAAATTAAAACATGAGAAAAATACTTAATTTTCACCTAACTAAATTGATGTAAGCAATGACATCAAATTAATTTAGGTGTGAACTTATTTAGGCTAATATTGAATTTTCAACACTCCCCCTCAATGTTAGCCTCCATTCTTTGAATCACGCCATGCTGACGACGGAAATGTTCAAACTTTCCAACACTCAAGCTTTTTGTAAACAAGTCAACAATTTGCTCATCTGTCTTGATTTGCCTCATCTCAATCTCTTCTTGCAAAACTTTTTCCCTAACAAAGTGGTAATGTACTTCCACATGTTTAGTTCTTGCATGAAAGACAGGATTCTCCGCCAGCCGAATTGCCGATTGGTTGTCACAATACAACGAAATTGCATAATCTACTGGTTGATGTAGATTATTCATCAACTGTATCAACCATGTATTCTCTTGAGCTGCCATTGCTACTGCTCGATACTCAGCTTCAGTGGTTGACAATGATATCGTTGGTTGCCTTTTGCTACACCAAGAAATTGTTCCGGAGCCAAGCTTAAACGCATATCCAGTTGTTGATCTCCTGGTGTCATGATCTCCTGTATAATCAGCATCACAATAACCAACTAACTTGCAGTCTTCACCTTTCTTGTACAAAAGACCATAGTCAATTGTATTCTTCACATATCTCAGTATTCGTCGAACTGCTTCCAAATGAGGCTTCTTTGGATTTTGCATATACCGACTCATCACACCAACTGCATAAGAAATGTCAGGTCGGGTCAAGGTTAAGTAGATCAGACTACCTACCAATTGTCGATACATTGTTGCATCTTCCAAATCTTTTCCTTCATGTGCACACATTTTGATATTTGGTTCCATTGCCGTTGAAGTTGACTTGCATTCGAGCATTCCAAACCTCTTCAATAAATCTTTAGCATATTTTTGTTGACATAGAAATATTCCTTCGTATGTACGATCAACCTCTAGACCAAGGAAGTGCTTAAGTTGTCCAAGTTCCTTCATCTGGAAACGAACTGATAAATTCTCCTTCGTCTGAAGAATTTCTGCCTCATCATCACCGGTTATGATTAAGTCATCCACGTACACTAGCACGATAGCTAGCTTATTTTCATTGTCTTTGACAAACAAGCTAGAATCTGCAGGTGTTACTGAATAACCACTTTTCGTTAGAAATTCAACAATCTTACCATACCACGCCCTAGGTTCTTGTTTCAATCCGTATAGTGCTTTTCGCAGTTTACACACATATTCAGGATGATCTTGACTCTGAAAACCCATTGGTTGGGTCATGTAGATCTCTCGATCTAGTTCTCCATGAAGAAAAGCATTCTTTACATCCATCTGCCACAAGTTCCAGTCTTTATTGGCTGCAAGTGCAAGTAAGACTCGTACGGTTGTAAGTTTCACCATTGAACTAAATGTTTCATTATAGTCTAGTCCATACTGTTGAGAGAAACCACGAGCTACCAATCGCACTTTGTACCTCTCAATTGACCCATCTGGACGGCGCTTTATCTTGTAAACCCATTTGTAAGATATGAGTTTCACATCTTTTATCTTTGGTACAATATCCCAAGTTTGATTTTGTTGAAGTGCATCGATCTCTTCTTTCATAGCTGTCATCCACTCAAAACTCTTCGATGCTTCTTCGAACGTCTCAGGATCCGTTGCTTCTTCAATTATGGCTGCATTGGCATATTTGGGATTTGGCCTTCGTATTCTTGTTGACCTTCGGAGTTGAGATTGTGGAATTGATTCTTCTGTTTCACTAGGCCCACCTTCTTCATTTGGTTGTTGATACACGCCAATTTGCCAAGGATTCTAAGTCACTCTTTGTTCGACATCATCACCATTTGGATCTTCTGATTCATCTGAACTTGTTTGGAGTTGAACAGCATGCTCCCCCATCTTTTGTTGTAGCTTGTCTCCAAATTCTCTCGAATCTGGCAACACCTCCTTCTCTGAGGACCACCAAGAAGATGCTTAATCAAATACCACATTTCGTGACGTGTAGCATCTTCCACTAATTGGATCACAATATTTCCACCCCTTTCTCTGGCTGTCATATCCCACAAAGATACATCTAACAACTTTCTTGTCAAATTTGTTCCGTAAATGATCAGGAACAAACACATAACATACACAGCCAAATACTCGAAAGTAGCTAACTGTAGGTTTTATGTTCCATAGTTTCTCAAAGGGTGAAACAAATCCTAACCTTGGTTGAGGAAGTCTGTTGATCACAAAGGCTGCAGTCCTCATTGCTTCAGCCCAAAACCTTCCAGGTACATTCTTTGCATGTAGCATACTTCGACAAATTTCTGCAAGATACCGGTTTTTTCTTTCCGCTACACCATTCTGTTGTGGCGTGTTGGCACAAGTGTACTGATGACGTATTCGGCATTCCCTTAGGTATTGAGAGAACTCGTTTGATCTATATTCTCCTCTGTTTTCTGTGCGCAAGCAACATATCTTCTTTCCCACTTCTCCTTCAGCTGAGTCTCTGAACTCTTTAAACTTTGAGAAAGTATCATATTTTTCTTTCATAAAGAAAATCCACACATACCTGGAGAAGTCATCAATGAATGTTACCATGTACCGCATACCGCTAATTGATTGTTGCTTAACCGGTCCGAACACATCAGAGTGAACCAACTCCAACGGTTCTTTTGCTTTAAACTTCGACTCGTCATATGGTAATTGGTGTGTTTTACCATACTGGCATCCCGCACAGACCGTGTCTGTTCTCACGTCTAGTTGAGGAAGCCCCTTAAGCATCGACTTTTTCACCATCACACTTAGCTTGGAATAGCTAACGTGACCTAACCGCATGTGCCATAGATCTGATGTCTCATTTTTCCTTGTCCTGTCTACATATGCAGACTCTGCTGACATCACGTAAATTGATTTCAAACGTCGTCCCTCCATTGTTGGTGTTTCTAAGATTTTGACGTCACGATAAACCTTCACGTCTTGGGGACCAAATAAGACATAATGGCCTGATGATGTTAGTTGAGCCACAGATAGCAAATTTTTATTCATTCCTGGGACATGGTAAATATCTTGGAGTTGCACCTGATTAGTATTATATCGAGGCGTAACTATTATCTTACCGATGTGAGTTATCGGTAACCTTGAGTTGTCAGTTGTCACCACCACACGACCTCCATTATACTCAGACATGTTTTGTAACTTCTGTTTGTCACCCGTCATATGATTTGAGCAGCCAGAATCTACTATCCAATCATTCTTGTAGTCAATCCGTTCTAGTGTTGTTACCGTGAGAGCTAATTCTTCTTCCTCCGTAGCAAATAACGCTTCAGCATCCTAACCATCTTCACTATTCTCCTTCGAACAAGAAGTAGCAGTATTACTTTCAACAGGCTTTTTCTTGGTCCAACAGTCTTTTGCCATGTGACCCATCTTCCCGCAGTTATAACACTTGCCATCGAACTTTCTACTATTACCGCGATTCTTGGATGCTCCCCCTGAATGAGGGCCTCCCTTTCCTTGGTAATTTTGCACTTTGTCACCATCCTTTTTAGATCCACTGCCAGTATACCGCTGAAAAGTGCCTCTGCTTTTGCTGGTGTAAAGCGCTTCCTCTTCACCCTTCAGCGAGACTCCTCCCATTTGTTTGGCCATGGCTTCTTGACCTGCAAGCAAATTTTTGAACTCAACAAGCGATGGCTGTGTCGGCCATCCCTGTACAGCGGCAACAAACCCTCGATATTCGGGTCTCAAACCATGGACAATTATTCTTTTTATCATGGCTTCCCCAATAGCAGCTGTCGGATCTAATTCTGAAATTTCGCGACATATCGACTTCACCTTGTGAAAGTATTGGGCAACCGCCATGTCGCGTTGCGCCATTGATAGAAGTTCATTCTCGAGAAGTTGCAATTTTGTATCGTTCCTCTTCGAAAAGAGTGTAACAAAAGTGTCTCATGCTTCCTTTGGTGTTTTAGCATCCCGAATGTGCTCCAACATTTCTTTTTTAATTGTGGTCTTTAAAGCAAACATTGCTTTGCCTGCTTTAATTTTCTACTTTCGTAAGATTCCATTGGCATCTTCTGTCGCCGGTTGTGTAACTTCACCACCGCCGACAACCTCCCAAAGGTCTTGACCTTGTAAGTATGACTCCATACACGTTGCCCACGTGTTGTAGTTTTTGTTGTTGAGCTTCTTGATCCCTCCAACTACTTGAAGATCACCCATCTTAACGGCAAGGCTTTGACTACACCGAACAAGCTTGAGTAACAAACGTGCAGAGTACTAAATTACCCTAAACACAAAGAAGCTCCACAAGGTTTGTAATAACCCCAACAATAACTCAAGAAATATTTTCTGATGTGAAAGATCAGTTAAAAACTACAGCCACAGAGCATACTCAGAATTTCAAGAGACCTTAAAAACGTGGCTCTGATACCAATTGTTGAATCAAAATAGAGTAAAAACTCTAATTGATCGAGAAGAAGAAAATACTCTTTAGAATAATCTCACAAAATTGCAAAAGGGAAGAACTCTTAAGAAAGCTTTCAAATGCTTATAATTAAGCTTTGATTGTTAGATGATAAAACTCAAATACAAGTAGGGTATTTATAGGTTACAAGAAACAATCTAAACCACTCATTAAAATAAGCACTAAATAATCTAAACCATTGAAATTAAAACATGAGAAAAATACTTAATTTTCACATAACTAAATTGATGTAAGCAATGACATCAAAACTAAATTGATGTAAGCAATGACATCAAATTAATTTAGGTGTGAACTTATTTAGGCTAATATTGAATTTTCAACAGTCGATGGTCTTTTAATAGTTTGATCTCATTTTATGGTTCATTTGCCGATGTAATCATATATGTTTATATTTATCTTTGTTTTGAGTTTCTTAGTTAGATTTAATATTTCCTTGTATGATCCTTATGTGATTTTATATTACTAGTTTTGTTTCAATGATTATAGGAAAATTTTTCTAATTATGTGCTTAATTTATTACTGTGATTGTAAATCTTTATTGTAATTTGATATATTTCATATTTTGAATAAAATTAGTTACTTCTATAAAAAAAATTAGGTAAAAGGGTATATGAGGTTGTACTCTAAAAAATCAATCAATTTGGTCCTCGAATTTTTCCACTCAACGTGGCCCTCAAACTTAGAAAGAATTCAATTTGACCATTTGACCAACGGTTTCTGTCATTAATCGTTACGATGCTGACGTGACAGTCCACGATGAGTGGTGATATGACTGATTACATAACAGATGAACTAAATTGATATTTTTCAAGTTCGAGGGTCAAATTATTTTTTAAAAGTTCAATGACTTATTTTTTTTTCAAAATACGAATATTTTAAATTTAAAATACAACAAATATATGTTAAGTCCTTTGATTTTTATTTTCAATCCTCTGAAAATTTGATTCTTTCACTTAAACATTTTGTTTTCATCACTCTTGGTATTTGTGTCATTATTTTATAACACATAATAATGTTAGGAAATATGGTAGAGTGTAGATATTTTAGAGTTTGTTGTAAATTTTGATATATCTGTTGAGCTGGTAGTCCGGGAGCTGTATAGGCTGCTCGCTAGCAGCGTGGTTCCTGGCCGATATATACTCTTTTTGCAGCACTTGCGCATTCAAAGCAATAAGCCATGGGAGCTAAAGTTTATCCTCATGTACTTGTATATTCCTACCATTCCATATATTTCACAAGAGCACAGTAAAGTCAGCAAAGCGCTCAAAAGAGAACATTCTAGATACCGCCTCAATCCAGCGCAGACTAGAATCCCCACCACAAACCTAGGCACACCAGTAAACCAAACCAACTCAATTGCTTCTTGTGCATACTGACATCCACGAAAAATATGGCTAATCGTTTCCTCATCTATACCACACATGGGACAAATCCCGGATCCTAAACCCGCTTTCCGTAGTCGGTTCCTTACCGGTAATCCATCATGAGCCAAACGCCATAGAAAGATGCGTATTTTCGGGAGAACCGGTAATTTGGCAATAACTTGCCATATAGGGGACGTTTACGTTAACGAATGTTGCGGACGTTGGAGCCACCAATAACCAGACCTAACCGAGTACACACCAGAATCATGAAATCCCCAAATTATTACTTCCTCTGTGCACGGAGCGATAGTAGTAGCTAAAATCACATCCACATCTTCCCTCGTGAACATTTCCCAGACACGGCCTTCAATCCATGTTGGACGTCTCGATTCCATAAACAAGAAGCTAAAAAACTCTCATTGGGAATGAAGAATAGTCCCCTGTAAGTGTCACCTTTGCAGAACTTCCCCTTTTATCCGCGAGTAAATTCAATTTACTATTAAGACCAATATGCCAATCAAGTACCCCTTCCATCGACTGAAGTGCTTTAAATATGCCCTTCCAAGCATAAGAACTTTTATCCCCTTACCTCGCATTCAAAATATTGCCATGTGGAAAGTATTTCGACTGCAAAACACTCGATAATAAGCTATCAGGATACCAAATTAATGCCAAACTTGCTTCCCTAGCAAGGCAAGGTTGAACGATTTTAAGTCACGTAATCCCAATCCCTCTTGCCATTTTGGTTGACAAATCTTCGACCACGCTATCAGTGGCCAGCCACGGTTTGAGGTCTTCCCTATCCACCAATACTGCCACATTACTGATGTCATCTCATCGAGCAAGGATTCTAGCAAAAGATATGAGGACATCGTATATTGTGATAGCGCCTGCGCTATCGATTTTAAAAATACCTCATGCCCTCCATAAGAGAACAATCTTTTCGTCCAACCCATAACCCGATCCGCCAATTTAGTCCGTAAGTAACCAAACGCTGCCCTTTTGTTTTTGCCAATAACAACAGGTAAACTAAGGTAATGACCAAGCAAGTCCACTGGTTGTATACCAAGGATATTTGTTAATTGCTGACGATGTGGCAGAATAGTATTAGGACTAAAATAGATGGACGATTTGTCTAAATTTATATGTTGTCCAAAATCTTCGGCATAAACATGTAGAATATCTTTAAGCTATCACACTTCTGCAGTAGAATTATGAATAAAAACCAAACTATCATCAGCAAAAAGGTGTGTGATACGTGGCCCTACCTGAAAAACATGAATACCATTGACTGTACCATCCCATTGCTCCTTATGGAGTAAGGCTGATAATCCTTGTGTGACAAACAGAAAAAGGAAAGGCGACAAAGGATCCCCTATCTAAGTCCTCGCGACGGAGAAAATTCAAAAGTAAGGGATCCATTTACTCGTACCGAGAAACTGACAGACGTTACACAACGCATAATTGTAAGAACAAAATTACTATGGAAATCTATCTTGAGCATAACATTCCTCAAGAAAACCCATTCAAACCGGTCAAATGTCTTCTAAATGTCTAATTTCAATGTCGCACCCTTATTTATGTCGTTTTTAGACGAGTTTAGATAGTGTAATAACTCGTGTGCAATGAGGATATTATCCGAAATTTATCTCCCAGAAAGGAATGCATCCTGATTCTCACTTATACAGACTGACATAACACCATTTAGTCGATTCACCAAAACTTTGGATACTACCTTATATATAACGGTGCACAAGCTTATCGGTATTAGTTGTTTTATATGTTGTGGTTCCTCCACTTTCGGGATCAGCACCAAGATTGTCTTGTTGACTGATGCCATAACTAACGTGCCATTTAGCAATTGTAAACACACGAAAATAACCTCATCTCTGACCAAATCACAATATAATCGGTAAAAACTTATCGGTAACCCATCATGACTCGGTGCTTTCCAGGGATTAATATCTTTAAATGCTGCTAAAACCTCTTCCCTTGAATAAGATTTACCCAATTCTGCATTCATATCAGTAGTAACCACTGTTTCCATCGCATCAAGAACATTATTGGTTAAAGGGGGATTAGAGGAAGTGAAAAGCTCCTGAAAATATGTGCAAGCTATATCCTCTAAATCCTCAGGTAGCGTCTGCCATTGACCTTCACTATTAAACAGACCTAATATTCTATTCTTCTTCCTCTGTTGGTAGCTCTCGTATGGAAAAATCATGTATTGTTATCACCATGTACTATTCATTGAACTCTTGACCGTTGTTCCTAGTATTTATCCTCCAAATTAAGTAGGTGTCGCAATTCATTTTTTGTTTTTAGGAACTAAGCTAACCGCTTTCCATGTAGTCGATAGCGTAGTCCCATATCAACTCGTCTATGTAACACTCTAATACGAGCACTATTGTTTCTTGCACGGTCATGTTGCCAATCTTTCAATACAACACCAATAGCCTTAATTTTATTTAGTGCATTTACATACGTTTATGACCAAGCTGCTTGTAATCACTCCCGACATTCATCCTCATACACCTAACATGTATCAAACCGAAAGCAATCATCCGGTGTATGTTGGTTGTTCAATTGTGTTTGCCAATTCGTATCCATTGTTAGATAGCAATGGTCTGACTTGTCTTCAGTTTCAGAGGTGACATAAAAATGTGGGAAAACTTGCATCCAACCTTTGAAAGTGACAGCGATCTAGTCGTTCAAAGATTGATGCCTTATCCCTTGAACCATAAGTCTACGTAAACTACCCTTTTGAGGGTTTTAGATTTGTTAAATTATTATGTTGCAAAACATCCCTAAACGCATCTATATATCTTCTGTTTTTTCTTCCTCCATGCTTTTTCGAATTGTTGAGGACTTCATTGAAATCTCCCCCAATAAGCCAAGGGAGATTCGAAACACCACTCAAAGTATCAATACATGCCCAAGTTTGTGTCTTAAGGATAGGTTGCGAATTACTATATAAACCATTAAAGTGGAAACGATTAGACCCAAATTGCACAATAGCATTGATATGATTCGAAGAGTACGACAAAATCGAAACAGAAACATTATTATTCCAAAGAAGCATTAAACCAGTACATCGGTGACACACGTCGTTATGATGTCAAAATAAATAGCCTTAATCTCAATAAAATGAATAAGAATAAGTAGAATAGTGAGAGTAAGGGTCGATTCACAGGGACTAGAAGTTTGACGATTACTTCGCTTTTTAACTAGCTCCAGGCGTGATTTATAAAAGAAATTAGAGGGGGATTCTAGAGAATTAAAGCGAAGTAATAAAATTGATTGAAATAAAATAAAATAGTAAATAAAGAAAATAAAATTCAATTGGTTAAAATCAGTCTTGGACTAAAACTTTTGCCTCGATTTAAATCGATCCTCGAATAGGATTTTACCTTCGAGCTCAGTCGGTTACATTCTATAGGGCCCAACCCATATAACTTGTTTTTATCTCAAATGAATCGATAATCTAACATCAATTCTCAGATCTCGACTCTTTGTGAGTTAATAGCGACAATCACTTATTAATTCAACACCTTTAAAATCTAGAAAAAACCCGACTCGTATTCTATCGTCTCAATTGAGAATCTAACACGATTTCAGTTTCCCTCGGACTGTCACTAAGTGTGTTCATAGGAAGTCGAATGTGTCATAGACCGACTTCCCCCCAACTATTAATCGAAATCGAAATTCAATTCCAACGTGCACTTTTTAAAATAAAATCGCCTTGATTATAAAAGAATGGTCGATTTCCAATCCTTGATTTCTGAAAACTGAAAATGTAACCCTTAAGGGTAAAGTGTTTTTCGATTCTCACGACTTAGAATCGAGTAATTGTTCTAGCCCTTGGCTATAGAAAACTTAGCTAAGCATGGTAAAAACCATACTTAGCATTTTGAAAGAAAAAATAAAGTAACTCGAAAAGTAAAAAGAAATAAAAACTTTTATAAATCTAAAGGAAGAAAGAAACAAGAGTTGAATGAATTCTGAATGAAAATCGATACTTAGAGGCTTACCCCAATGGGGTATTTATAGTCCTAAAAAAATCTAAAAAATAATATTCAAAACAAAAGATAATTCCTAAAAATAAAAATAAGATAAATCATAATTTAGAATTAAAATTTGGCCAAGTCTCATTCTCCACGCCACTGCTGATTGGGTCGTATAAAAGCTGTTGACTGAGTGTCTTGTCACCTACCATGTCAGCTGCCACATCATCACCACGACATTGTAATGTCAGCTGCCATATCAGCCGTTGACTAGATGCCAGGTTGGGTGTATCATGTTCCAGGTCATGCCCACTAATCCAGTCATGAATCCAAAAAAATAAAAAAAAAATTTACACGATTTCGTTGTTCTTAGCATAATTTCTATAATTCAATGTCCTACATCGAAAATGAATGAAAAGACCCAAGTTAGCAACTTAAAATAGCTAATCAAAGAGTATTTGATTATAAAATAATGTATAATTTAAGCACTAATCAAATTCCCCCTCACTTATTTAATGCTTGTCCTCAAGCATTTCTCAATTATCGTGCAAAAAATCTCAAGTTGCCAACTCCAATTTCATAGAATTTCTAAGATTTCTAAGCAAACTCAATCAAGCAAATGTTGAAATTCAAGATCAATCAAGCAAGGCATAACCAATTAAGTGTTGTAGACACCCGTTTTTATCCGGGTCAAAAAATATTATTAAATTATAATAATAATAATAATAATTATTATTATTATTATTATTATTACAAATTTATGTTTTTGCATGCTATATTACAGACAATACAAGCCCAAGTGGAGATAGAACCAGCAGTCTACCACTACAACATCAACCCAAACCCAATTAGGATTTTACCCTAATTGCAGCTGCCAGCGCCACCTTGCCTTAGCCATTGGATCTGGACCCATTCAACAGTCCAGATCGCTCAAAGGATAGGGTTTTAAAATCCTAAATATCTTCAACAGCCGTCAACACATGTTCAGCTTCCAGCCGTGAATGTGAGTCTCGCCGTCAACTCCTGAGCCATTGTTGAACACGTCCGAATCATCACCATCACTCATGTTGGCCACCGAACAGCAAAAACAAACAAACAATATCAGCAAAGCCAAGAGCGTATCACCTAAATCATACCTAACCTGTTAATATCCTACCAAAAACAAAGAAAATACAGATACATTCAAGGAGATTCGGTGAATATATCAACCATAAAATACGCAGAGGATTGGAGCAAAAAAAGAAGGAAAAAAGGAAAAAAAACACGAACATAAGGGAGATTTTTGTAACATATTATTCAGCCTCCATTGAAGAAAAGGATAACCATTGTAATCATTGAACCTCAATCAAGAATATAATACAGAACAGAGTTTTCTTTGAAGGTATATATCATTTTCTTTATTTAGTCGTTTCTTTTATTTCGATTGAAATCAACAGTAGTACCATATAACGTTTAACATTTTCATATTCCAGCAAGAAATTATATACGAAATTCATAAATAAAATAAATAGATTTTGAATATTAATAAAAAATAATAAAGAGTTTTTTTTTTCTTTACAACAAGCCATCGTTGTATTTTTGAAGCAAATAAAGATAAGGTTTTTTTTACCTGTTTGTTCGGTCTATCGTCGGAGCTTAAGTTAGTCATCTCCCCTTTCGAAAGAGAACTAAGCAATGAAAATTTCTGTAAGGTTCTTACATGTTCGAAACACATAAAGAAAATCGAAAGCTTTCCCATTCTTGTTTTCAAGAAATACGTAATACTAAAAGAGAAATTTTTAAAGGGTATTAACGTTTCCAGAATTTTTTTTAAACTTTGTCCTAAAGCTATTCGAACAAAAAACAGAAGAAAAGGAATGGTTTGTTAACCTTTGGTTTTCAAGCCTTTCATCGGAGAGCTCATCGGAGAGTTGAGGGTCGTGTGGTGTTTTAACCCTTGCATGTTCGATTTAAGGCCCGATTTGAGTGTTCGAGCATAGTCATGAGTCATCAGGGGTCTTTAGGTCCTATAGGGGGTTTCATTTTTGGTTTTCTTTTCTGGAATTGATAACAAGAAGAGAGGTTGGGTTATTTGGTTGTTTGAAGTTGGTTTAACGCAGATTCATGGCGGTTTTGTCGGTTTTAGGATCTCGATTGAGAGAAAAAGAAAGAGGAAATAGAGAGAAGTAAAGATTAGAACGTTTACCTTGGGAAATTTGGCCTCTCGTCGGGTTTAATTAGTGTCTTTCACCGGCGTTGAGAGGAATGACGTTGAGGTTTGGGTTGGTAGAGTTCTCGGTCTAAGAGGGTAGCAAGGAAAAGGAAGGGGTTGAGAGCAACAGAGAGGGAATATGTGGTGTTGGTTTATGGTTCAAGGACCACCGTGTAGGGTGGTCTGATGCTTGTCTCTCGGTCGAAGAAAGGAGGGCAAAAAATGAGAGCGTTCTCTCTGTTAATTTACACCAAACGGCTGGGATTTAGAAAATGGGAAATAGGGTTTCAAAATAACCTTTAAATGGATTATAACTAATGTATTATGGGGTTTAAGTTCAACGCATAGGCCACTGACTCATAAAATATGCTATGCAAAATTGAAATTCTTTAAAGTAATCGGTTATAAATCAAGCAATGGCAGACAAACCAAAGTGGATTTGAATACTAGTGTGTTTAATTAAACTTTAATCCCACTATCAATTTTAGCCCAAAATACATGTCTTTACTTCCATACGTTTGTTTTAATATTTTGAAAATTAAGTATTAAATTAACTGAAGGTCCCTAAACTGTTGTAACATTTATATTCCGGTCACTAATGAATTTTCAGTTCTTTTTATTTTGAGATCTTTATTTATTTATATTCTATTTTAGTCTTGAATTTCTTATTAAACATGTTTATATTTATATTTATACATGGGCCATCGTATTTTAAATTAATCGTGATTAAGTAGTTTAGGTTGTTATTGTTTCGTTTTAGTAATTTTATTCATGTTGTTTTATATTTTGTTATGTTTCTGTTTTAAGAATGACATTTAACCTTTGTTATACTTTGGTCCTGCATATTTCTTTAGGATTTATTGATGCTTTACTACTCAGGTTATATAATGTTTACATATCAGCTACTATTTTATGTTTGTCACTTATTATGTCCTTAAAGCTTTTGTTTTCCCTATTTTGTTTTTTTATAAATTTAAATACATATTTTTGCTATTTGTATTTAGGTTTGTAATATTTATTTGTTTTTATTTCAGTCCTTCCTAAATTACTAATTCGAAACAAATTAATTAAATTTCAGTAAACGGATCATAATTTAACTTTGTATTTGATTAAGGGTTTTCACCATTTAAGACAATGCGTAAGCGACACAGTACCAATTTTGGGCGCTGTGGGGGTGCTAATCATTCCCCACGCATAACCGACTCCCGAACCCGTTTTAATCGAGTCTTTGGAAAACGCATACCAATTTCTGTCTTTAAAAAATGATTTTTCATAAAATTGTTTTCTAAAAGACGTTTTTAGGTATTCAACCTACCTAACCCAAAGGTTGATGGCGACTCTATCCAAATTTATTCCAAATCAGTTCCAAATCACTTCATTTTCCAAAAATAAAAGTCATAATTGTTTTTAAAACAATTAAACGATTGTTTTAACCGAAAAAAACGGTTACGACAAGTGTGAATCAACAATGGCATTTCAATCATCCATCAATTTCAAAGAATACAAGACTTAGTTCCTCACATGAGTTCACTCATTTCACTCATGTGTTTCGGGTGAAAGAATCTCTCAAACCTAAACTAATCAACACATTACCATAGGCTTGTAGATAAATCTAATCTCCACTACTTAGTATGAAAATGATGCAACAATCAAGAGGACTTCAAAACGGGTTGTAACGGGCTAAGGTTCTGGTAGGATAAAGGTCGAGAAATGGGGTTTTAAAATTCAAGACAAAATAGAGACTATTCCAAAAAATTAATTCAAAGGAAGGTAAAAATGAAAGGAATACAAAACAAGAAAAACAAAGTTTTATTCACTCATTTTTTCTGTTTTTTTTCTTTTTTTATGCTCGAACAAAAAAAATTGCACTGAATTTTCTGCTCACTCGAATCAAAACTGCACTGTTTGAATTTTTCTACACTGTTCGAACCAAACTGCATTATTTTTTTTCTGCTGTTCGAACAGGGTAAATTTCTAGACTGTTTTGTTTGATTCTGCACTGTAATTTTTGAACATTTTTTTTGGGTTTTTTCAAAAATAATTTCACCTTGTCTTGAAGAAGGGTAAAAAAAAGAGGAAAAATAAAATAGGTCTGGGTTTAAAAATGTGGTGTATCAAAGAAAATGATATAAGGCTCAAAGTGATTTACTAGGAGAAAATAAAAAAGGGTAGGCTATTTGTTTGGGAAGGGAAACGAGTTTAATCCTAATGCCTCTATCATATCCTAGCATCATAATCAAAAAGTGTAGTCTCAACAAGCATCGAGTTACAAGTTCTAGAATGCAATCAATTAGTTCGACACACACAATTGAAACAAAGAGCAAGAGTAAAAGATATGCTCATTAGGCTCAAAACTCACACGAAAGGCTTATTGAACTAAGTCATGCTCCAATTCATTCAACAAATTCAAGAAATTACCAAGAAAAATTTACATCAACTAGTCGTGCCATGCTATCTTGAATCCTAAATTTAACAAAAACATGCTTGAATTCACAAATAAACACAAAGAAATTAAATCAAACTAAATATCGACAACCAAGATTATCAACGATTCAAATCAAGAAATAACTCAATTTCAATCAAAGAATAAGAAAAGGCTAATTTGATTTCTAATTCCACCCCCTCACTTAAAATCATATTGCCCCAATATGAACAATAAAAAGTAAAATGCAAAAGAGAGAGGGTGAAAATACTCCTTGATCAAGATCGACCGTGGCCACGTCTAGAAGTTCCCGGGTGAAGGTACGAAAGTATCTCGGCAATGTTGTTCTCAAATGAGTCTAGTCGGCCATGCACTTCATGGATTTCACTATGCACGTCTGAGGGTGGATGCTCCTCTGGTGCCGCGGGTTGAGTAGTCCTCCGAAGAAATACACTCTCATTACGCGGGGTAATTGTGTCGGGAGGGACAATGTGCAGTGCACTAGGAGTTTTGATAAGTAGTCCCATCAAATCCAAACACCTAACATCCAAAGGATCCATTGTAAAAGCATAAGTAAATTGATTAGAATCAAAATGTTAACAGAAATAAACGAAATGCAAGGCGAGTAATGTAAGGTCCGAGAATTAATGGGCGATCAAAATGTAAAACACGCTCTAAGGCGCGCACGAACCAAAAACCCAAATTTACTTTCATACCGATTTGCATACACCATAGAAAAAAATAATTCAACATTACTTAGCGAGGAAGTACTGTCATTATGCCCATAATAATTATATGCAAGGAACTAGTGTATGTAGCAGAGAGCGAAATCGTGAATATGTCATCCCTTGGTGTTGCGTGCATTGTAGGTAGCACCGGGCAAACCGATAAGTCATTCGTATGCTACTTCAGTGTTGAAGTCCTGCAGAATCTCACGTAAAGCAGTTAGAAAATCATGGTTTAGGACATTAGTCATGAACCCCATAGAAAAATTAAAATCCGCTAACGATTGAATGAAATTTTGTCCAAGTAATCTAAATGAAATCACACCCTGCGGTATTAGAAGCTATACGATTTGACAAAAATGTAAAATTCGTATAAAACTCAAAAACCAACTCATAATAGTAGCATATCGAATTTCGGAATAAGAACGCCAACCAATTGCATCAAAATAATTCATGACATAATTATGCAAATGCAAGGAATCGAGAGTGCGATCAGGAATATAGTTACAGACTTGAAACTTACGGTGTCGGATACTGTCGAATCGCCAAGGCTCTTCATCTTCAAAGTCGAGATAACTTTGAAGTACTTCCTTAGTCAGTACGGAGTAGGTGTATGATCATTGTGGGGAGGTGTTTCATCGTAACTCGCAGCAAACGATGGTGAATATGGTTGCTAGTCGCAGTTTCAACTAGAGGAATACGTCGACTCGGGGCTTGGTTGTGGCAGTGGATTCGGAAATTCGAAAGCGAAGTCATCTGAAAATCCAAAAATAGGATGCCATATTTGTAAACACTAATTTTTTTTATTATTATTATTATTAAAATTAAAATTATTATTATTATTATTATTAAATATTATTATTATATTATAATTATTATTTACAAACAGTTACAAACAAAACAGGACCGGCCCAGTTACAAACAAACCAGAACCGGCCCAGACCAATCAGAAACCCTAAACATTTGGGGTTTCAGCTAGGGTTTCTAAACCCTAGCCCCCCCACCCGCCTCCAAGATTCCAGAAGGCCAGCCACCGCCTCTGCTCAGCCGCCACTTCCACGTTGACGCTTCAGCTGCTGCCACACCGCCGTCAGTGCCACGCCATCCCCTCGAAGCCTCCAGAAGCGCCTTGTCACCACCCAAGTTGCTGCTCTAGGGGTGAGTCACCACATAGTTCGGTGACTCACCGAACTCGACTTTATACACGGTCCGACGAGAGCCTCATCGAGGCTATAAAGCCATCACCTGCAAGACGGAAAAAACCAGAGAGAAAAAAACAGAAAAAAAAAGACAGAGAAAGAGAACACAGCAACCAACAAAGCAAGAACTACACCAACGATCCCAGAAAATACAAACCGAAAGAAGAGAAAAAGAGACTTACCGAGGAAATCGCCGTCGTGAGAGCCTCCACAAGTCATCAGAGAACCGAAACGTCGAAGAGAAATATCCTAGATCTACGACGATTGGTAAGGTTTTAAGCTAAAACAACCTTAGATCTAGATATAGAAAAATAGGGGCTTTGATTTGGGGTGGGTTTTGTAATTTTCGGCCACCGTTAACGGTGGCCGGCGGCAGCAATCGGAGCCTGACAGCGGTGGCTGACCGGGACGGCTTCTCTCTAATTTTAGAGAGAAGCCAGAGAGAAATCTTCTCTCTCTCTGTTTGAGAGAAGAAGAGAAATGAAGAAATGAATGGTTGGCCCGAAGGGCCAACCGGTTTAGGGTTTATAAACCCTCCTCCATACGACGTCGTTTAAGGGGGAGGGGTATCTGTGTAATTAACTAAAGGTTAAACCTTTTCCGCAGCCATCCAAACTTGTAACTCTTACATTTTAGTCACTAAATCAAATTTATAATCCTTTTAATTCGGTTCTTTAATTTTAATTTTATTTATTTTAGTCTTTTCTATTAAATAATATATTTAGGATAAATACGTATTTAGTCCTTTAGTTTTAATAAATAATATTTTAATCCCTGGTTTATATTTTTAATTTATTTTATTCTAATATCCGAATTTTATATAGTTTTATTTTAGTCACTAAATTAATAAAATAAGAAAAATAGCATGTTTAATCAATATAATTTTGATTAATATTGAATTAGGTTTTTAATTTTAATTTTACTATAATTTAGTCACTAATTTTAAATATTTTTATTTTATTGCTTTTAAATATATAGCTCTAATTGTATTCTTATTTTAATTTTACTTGTTTATATATTTTAAATATTTTTATTATGTAGTCATAAATATATATATATATAATAAATAAATATTTATTTCAAATAAATTATTTTAATATTTATTTTTCAAATATCGAAGAAAAGGACAGTCTTAATACAACTAGATGTCTTATTCTGGTATTTTAAAATTAAATATTATAAAAAAATTATTATTTAATTTTATGTAAATTAATATTTATTAATATCAAAGAAAAGAGCTGTCTTAAGGCACCTAGAAGTCCTTTTCCGATATTTTTAAATAAATAAATATTTTTTATATAATTTTGAAATAATAGGATTATAAATTAAATATATTTTGAAATTTTTAATAATAGAGACAATTTATAATTAAAAAGTACCAATTTTGGGCGTTGTAGGGGTGCTAATCCTTCCCTAAACGTAATCGACCACGAATCCTTTTTTATTATTAAAAAGAACGAATTTTTGGTTATAAACGCAGATCAGTTCAATTTTTTTATTGGTGTTTTCTTAAAACTCTTTTAAAAAAATAATTTTTAGGTATTCGACCTACCTGACCCAAAAGGCCGATGGCGACTCCCAAATTATTTTCAAAACCATTTATTCACATAAATTTTCTCACCAAATTTAAAATTTTTTCGTGCCCGGACGAAAACCGGTTACGACAGCTTGGCGACTCCGCTGGGGACCGTCAAACTTTAAAATCAATTATAAATTGTCTCTATTAATTAGAAATGAAAAATTCATTTATTTAATTTTTAATTCTTTTATTTCAAATTTTTATTATTTATTATTTTTATATTAATATTGTTTTTTTATTCAGGTATTAATTATTTTATTTATCTGTTAGAGGTTTGAATATTTCTCCTCACACACAACACTTGCATTGCATAACATAAAGCTCTATAATTGAGTTTGTCCCTTTTAAGTAGGAGTGAAAGCGACGTCTTCGTGAGAATTTATTCTCCGTGTCAGACCTAGCAAGTAACTTTAGGGGTTCATATGCTCTATGTCTTCGTGAGAATTTATCCTCCGTGTCAGGTATAGAGAAATGTATCCCCTCGAATTGAACTCAATCCGCTTAAGTCTGTAATGGACTAGGATTGAGGGTTGACAGCCCAAGGGGGCATCAACAAGGACAGTTCGAGTACCTTTACTCCTAGAACCGAAAACCTACATATAATAAACCCTAGAAACTCTCCCGATCTGAAACCATGCCGAAATTTTGTCAGTAGGTATACACAAAGGAGAAATAAGCTCTAGCTTTTAATTTATTTTATTTCCTTTTCCTGAATAAATGCATGCGAACTAAAAATCATGCGGTTAGGTTAAATTTTCCAAACAAAGCATGGAACTAGAAAGCATGAGGTTAAGATTTATACCTTGATAGATAGATTTTTTTCATTAGTTGGTACTAACTATTTTATTTTTTCTCATTTCTTTTGTTTGCATTGCATGATCATAGCATAACCAAAAGGTGTTTACTTGAAAGACTGTTCATCATATTGGAAAGAAATCGTAAATGGACAAAAAGTTTTATGACAAACAAAATATGATGCGGCCAAAGAAAGACATTCTGAGGAAACTCCGAGGATAGAAGCAAGCTATGCACCCAAAGATCGTATGACCATTAAGGAGCAAGAGGAGATACGAGAAATAAGAGAGCAGATGTCCAAGATGATGGATAGAATATCTGTGTTGGCCAAAGGAAAAGAGATTCCAGCACAGAAAGAGAGAGAGCTCAATGAACCTAACTCTGCAGTTTCAGATACGCAAGGGATTTCGATTCCTAACCAATTAGAGAAATTACAGACAGTCATTATTCGTATTCACAAATCGTATGGAGATACCAAAGAAATGGTGACAATCGTACAAGCTCCCAGAGAAGAGAAGAAATCATGTAATCAGAAATCATCAAAGTTTGGTATGCTCCCGATGTCTAAAACTCAGGTTCAATCCAAGACAAAAGGTGGTTCTCATCTTGATACTATCCCCATATCATATAAAGAGTTGTATGAAAAGCTACTTGAAGCATGAAAAGTGGATCCATATTATATAAAACCGTTCCAACCTCCATATCCAAATTGGTATGACATCAACGTTCATTGTGAATATCATGCTGGAGCTCAAGGACATACCATCGAGAATTGTCTTGCCTTCAAACGCCGAGTCCAAACTCTTTTGGATCATGGAACCTTACAATTTATGGTAAATGATCGACCTAGTTTGGTAACCAAGGGTCCTGATAGATTAATACCAAAAGTCTTCAAAGGTAAGAATATCAGTAGGGGCGCCCAGAGAGAAGAAGATTTGCTGAGGTTTGAAGCTCAAATACGTCATTTGAAGATTGAAAACGATAAATTGAGCACCAAAATGGAAACCATACATGAAGACTTCCAGAAGGTCAGTCAAGCCTTTCAAAATGCTGGTATAGGAAACACCCCAGAAGAGTGGATAGCAGGGGTCACCAAACTAAAAAAGATTTGCAACATACATGAAGATATTGTCCAAAAACTTTTTGAACACAAATGTTCTCTCACAAGGGAAAATGAGCAACTCCGAGAATTGACATAGGAGATAAAAGAATACCAGAATGTCATGGAAGAAGCTGCAGTTCAGACAAGCAATATGGACCAAGCTGATAAAATAACTTGGTTTTAGAGAAGAAAATGGGAAAGTTATTCCCTATATGTAAAGTTTTGTTGAAGTTAGGACTAAAAGTTGTCCCTTATATGTAAAAGTTTTGTTGATGTACCGAAACTTTTGTGTTCAATGAAATCTGTTCTAAGATGATCACTCTTGAGAAACACCTTTTCATACATCCTTTTTCATTTTGCATCTTTGCATTTTTCATTTTGCATTTATACTTTTATGTTTGCCTATGAAATGCACATTTTTGCATTCTTATTTTTCCAGTTATGCATTTTTCAAATTTTTATTTAAGTATTGTTATGTACTTTGATTATAAAAACATGTAAATAATTCATGAAAGGTTCTGTAACAGTAAAAACCAAGACCATTCATTCATATTACTTTACTATCATCATGAAAACAATGGAGCAATCTTATAAGGGACTACAAGACCAGAGGCCAGAACAATTGACAGGGTTACCTCCGGATATAAGGAAAGAAACATCAGATTCAGTACCAGATGGATCAAATCAAATTATCCAGTATGTGACATCTGATAAAGAAGAGATAATTGATAAAGAGCAACCATGCTGTCAGATTGAAGAGTCGAAAATGGTAAAACCCTATGGGGCATCCCAATTGAACCCAAAGAATAGCTTTGTTCATTATTCGCAATATGAGGAAAGATTCAAGAAGATGGATGAAGCAATCAAAAATATGAAATGTGTTGATACTTCCCACAAAGAATTAGAAGCAAGAGAGCTTAGCTTGGTTCCAGATTTGATTATTCCCCATGAATTCAAAATGCCTGATTTTGATAAATATGATGGCACAAGTTGTCCCTTAATCCACCTGAGAATGTTTTGCAGAAAAATGGGAGGATATTTAAATTCTGATGACCTGTTAATTCACTCTTTCCATGATAGTCTTGTTGGCCCAACAGTAGTCTGGTACAATCAGTTGACCCAAGAACAGATTAAGAGATGGGTAGATCTAGCTGATGCATTTTTGAGACAATATCGGTATGTTAAAGGTTTAGCTCCAACACGTATGGATCTTCGAAGAGTAAAGAAGAAAACCAATGAAATATTTCAAGAATATGCCCTAAGATGGAGAGGAGTGGCAGCACAAGTTCAACCTCCCATGTTAGAAGAAGAAATATCACGTATGTTTCGTGATTCCCTTCCAGCACCTTTCTTCAAGTTAATGCAGGCAAATCCGACAAACGAATTCAAAAATCTTGTGACAAGTGGAGATTTAATTGAGAATGTAATCAGTGAAGAAAACTCAAAAGTCACATCCAAGAGCCTGAGGGATCAAAAAGCAAAAGCCGATCATGTGAATGAATGTTGCATCCAGAGTTCTAGTAATTACAAAAGAAAAAGAGCAAGTAACTATTCGGATCGACCGAAGAAAGTCAGGCGATCAAGAAAAACTTTGGAAGTATTCCAAATGTCCATTTCAGATTTGTATCCTCATTTGGTTAAAGGTCAATACATCACACCAAGACCAACTAAAGTGACATCAAACCCTTCTGCTCATAGCTATGATCAAGATAGTGTTTGTAATTTCCACTTGGAGGTAAAGGGGCATTCTACAGACGATTGTAGGCCACTGTTAAAAGAAATAGAGATGCTTGTTGACAAAGGGGTTTTGACACAAGAAATGATCAAGAAATGGGGGGCAAATGAAGAAAAGAACCCTGATCCTATTACATACCATTATAGGAGTAATGAGGCATAATAAAATAAATAAGTGGAAGTGTTATCTACCACTGTAGTACTTTTTATTTTCAGCATCTTGTTTGAACTTGTTTTTGTTCCTTTCTCCGCTTTTTGTGCAATAAATAAATGTGTGTTGCTTATTAAGGTTATGAGCAAGGAATCAAATTTTAATCTTGAAATTATTGAGTATCAAGTAGATTAAATATTATTTTAATTTTTCAAGAGTTATAGATTTATTGGCAAGTGGTAAAATTATATCTTCAATATCCCATCCAACACCAATTACTCGACCTTTACCAAAACCAAATCCTGACACTACATTTATCTAAGACTCTGAAGAAATGTCTCTACCTGTTTTTGAGACACAAAATGTTTACCTTCTCGGGTAGAGTCGATTGATTGATGATACTACATTCCACCATATACATGACTTCAAAAGTCACACATTTGTCTTTTCGAACACAAAACCACCATAAACCAAAAGACCTCAAAAGAACCAAACTTTCAACTATCCATGAATTTTACTGCAAGAAGAGACGAGATGAGGCATCATGGACCAACTCATTGATGATAATTTCGAGTAATTAGGGCATACTCAAAGAAGAAGGGGAAAGTGATTGATTGAAATAAATATATCATGCATTAATTACATTTTTTTTCATGTAAATAAAGTTAATCTTGAATATTCATCCCCCTGTGGATACCTCTTTTTACAAAGTTTTCTGTGTATGAGATGATGAACGGCATTGTTTCATTTATCCTTTAAATATATATATATATCCTTTGTTGTCCCCATTTGAGCCTGAATAATTTTTCTTCTAATTCAACCCTAACCAAGGATCACCCTCTACATTGGGGGGCAAGGTAAAGGATATTGGCTCACAAGAATAAAGATTGTCAATACAGTTTTATTACGAAGACAAGTTTCCATGAAGTCATGAAAGTTTTGAACTACAAAGTATGTCAAATACAGAGTGCTTGAAGATCAATCCAATCAAGAATAATGGAAAACCTCCAAAATGCAAAAGGAAAATGAGGTGCTCAAAGCAATTGAAGTATTATACTCATCCAGCAAAGAAAGAAGAAAAAAAAAGAAAAAAAAAAGAAAAAGGAAAATTGAATCAAGATAGGTGATTTATTGAGCCTCAAGTTACAAGGTTGATCAAGTACAAACAAGAAGAGCAAGAAATGCTGGAGATATGAGAAAATGGAAATGAATCCAAAATTTGGCAGTCTAGAGGGATCCAGTTGATGGAAAATTCCCCAGCAAGGCAGATCCAAGTCAAACAAAACAAGATTGATGGCATCAGAATGAATTGATCCTTGGTTTGATGACCCTTAAACACTTATTTGGGCCTTTTTTATCCCTTTCTTTCGTGACCATAAGCCATGGCCTATGTTACGTACCTGAAAAGTCCATTTTAATCGTACATGGATTTCTAAGTAAAAGAGAATATCTTCAGAATTCATTCCGCCTCCCAAGATTGATTTTTATTTGCAAAAATTGGTTTTTAAAATCTTTAATGCATGATATGAAAAATGATAAAAGGAGGGTTCAAGATATAAATTTTTTTTTTTAAAAAAAACATCTTTGAAACCAAATGAGGATTCGAGTTGAAAACTTGAAAAGGTGGCTCGAATATTGAATGGTGCAACAACGACATAAGAGACGATCTTAAGCTCTTAATGAAGCACCACACATCTCAAAAACGTTCCTGAGATTCTGGAAACAAGAAGCATCTCTACAAGATGAGCATAACAACCATTTCTTCAAGTTAGTGGAAGCTGAAGCGACATACTGAACCAACTTGAAAGAACCTACTTTACCAAAATCAACCTACACCTCAAATCAGTCAATAATTTTGACACTTGCCATAGGACTATGATTTTTGAATGATTTAAAAGTGTAGTTGATTTATTTGATATTCATTAAACTCGTTGTTTATGATTCGATTATATTGTGAACCTGAAAGGGGTAATACTTTGCAAAATTCTTTCATTCTTCAATAAAGAAAAGAGAAAAAACATTTTCAAACAGTACAGTCTCAAATGAGGAAGGTCCTTAAAGCAATTGTTGCTTATTCTACCTCTGTTGTAGAAAAAGAATGAACGATGCCAGAATAATGAAGCACTTCACATTTTTGAAAGCAAGTGGTCTGAGAAGTCAGAAAGACTGGAGAATTGAACTTGTGCCACTCTCCTATGACATTAGCAGCTCATCAAAAAAGATTATCGTTTATCTCATGCTGAGGGCAATAAGCATCACCAGACAGATTATTTTCCCCAACCATCAATTCATGTTCTCTAGAAGATTACATCATAAAGCCATGAACAAGTCACTACCTGCACTCTGGTGTTGGCTCAAGTCTTGATACATCATTGCTACTTTTTCTATGACGATCATTTTCTTTGTCAAGATGATATCCATTATGTCCTTCAGAAGATTGCTGAATTTGAATTTGAGGACTTAGGGCACAGAACAAGACATTGGAACAGAATCTACCCTTATAGGCCTTTTATATAAGTAAGGTTGTTACGCTGGATGCCACCGACAACAAGGTCGAATTCGACAAATCTACTCATCAATTGCTCCAACAGATCATCATTCAGTTCTTGCACATCTATTTTCAAAAATATGCCAAGACAATAGAAGACAGCCTCTGCATCACTGATCCCAGAAGAAAAAAGACAGGACATGGATACCACCGGGGAACATGTCTCTAGCAGATCCTCCTCCTCGTGTATGGTTTTTAGGGAAACCTATAAGCATTTCCACCTCATCAGGTTCAAGTGGAACCATTTTATTCCTTCTAATCCATACCAGATTCCATTTTCAGTACTCATCAAGAACATACTTCTAGACACTCGAAGATGGCTCATTGTCATAAGCTTCAAGAGCCTTACAGATCCTTTCTGTCAATTTGGCACTTCTTGTACATGTTTATAAACAGTTCAACTTTGTTCTTGGATCCCAGGAAGGCCATCATTTCTTTGTCAATAGAAAAGCATCAGCACATGGAGGAAGCAGAATAAGAGAAAATCTGTTCTCAATTGGCAGAATTATGAATATAGCCCTTTTCAGTGTAGTAGCATGAAAATGCTTCGAATCTACAAATTCTGGCTCTACATCGAATAAGTACTATGATATTCCAGTCCAAACATTAACTGGAGCAAGTGCCATGTGCTCATAGTAGAAGACTCAATAGCATCTTCTGAAAGTGTTCTTTGAGTTATCTGATCTGATTTGGTATGAACCCCAAAATCAATCATTGGATTTGAAAGATCCATGTGCTCATAGTAGAAATAAGGAAGCCCAATAGCATATTCTGGAGGTGTTCTTTGAGTTATCTGATCTGGTTCGGTAGGAACCACAGAACCAATCATTGGAATTAAAAGATGAACTGCATGATTGTCTTCATTAAGAAGCTTCTTTTCAAGTTTCTTCTGCTTATTCCTTTCCCAAAAATCATAGCCCAAGTTTCGCCTTTTCTTGTAATTGGGATCATTGCATAATGGCTTCCTATCTTCTCCTGAAAGAAGTGCATCAGCAGCCTTAGCCATTTGAGCAGCACATATAAAATCTGTCAACTCTGTAAATGATGAATCTGGACCACATCTCTCCATGGCTATTAAAGCCTCAGCCTCTGAGAATCCCATTTTTGTCAAGTATAACAATTTTCTCTCCTCATCAGAATCAGAATTCATGATTTCCTCGATATCAGAAGAACTATCAATATATGTGAAATCATCCTGAAAGATCGCTTCATAATCAGATGAGTTGTTATCAGAATCAACATGTTGCATGGGTGCGGATTTTTGATGAGCTTGTACCACTGTATATGTAGTCTTGCCATTACATCAGATTATTGTTTGCATAAATTGGTTTCTCTCCCACAGAAAAGTATATTTCAGATATGGCCTTCACTGAAAGATGATAAGCCACTGTGTCAGCTTGGAACGTATTACCAAGCTATTTTTACTTCACTGTCTGACTAAATCCCTCCAGATACAGAAAATGGTCACCTCATTCAGAAGACACATATCTCAGATATTTCTGTTAGAATGATTGAATACTTCTTAAGTTTGTGATAACATGAAGATAATTTCATTTACTTGATAACACTACTGTTTAGTGACACCAGAATGAGAGTATTCAAGATAAATAGATTTGGGGCACGAATAAAACTACAAGTACCTACAACAATTCATTGTCAAAATTGGACCTCGTGGGAATCATGACATTCCAGTCAAACAGAGATTGAGAATGAATCAGATAAATCTAGAGGGACATCTTGAGGGCCCATTTCAACCAGAAATAGAATATTGGGGCATTTTGAAGGCTCACAGCAATATGAATATTTGGGTATTCTTGGAGGCTCATCTCAACAAGAAGTAATGTTGAGCACACTTTTAACATCTGTATCAGCAGATATTGGGACATTTTAAAGCTCACTTCAGACAGACCCATGTGGGATATTTTGAAGACTCAGATTAACAAGAAGCAAATATTGGGGCATGCTGAAGACCCTTTTCAAACAGAATCAGAAATGTTGAAATATTCTGAATATTTATCAGCAAAATGCTGGGGCATGCTGAAAACCCATTTCAATCAGAATCAGAACTGTTGATGCATTTTGAACACTTGTATTAGCCAATGTTGGGGTATGCTGAAGGCCCACAATATCCTGTGTAAAGATCATTGACTTGAACAAATATTTTCAATGAGACAGAAAGATATGAAGAATGAAAATGGTGAAACAGTGACAGTCAAGTTGATTATACATAATTGCTTCGTTCATCAGGCAATTACATTATGATCATGATGTTGAATAAATGTTTACTCAGCAAGTATGTTTTCAAATACCTAATCTTCTTAATCGTATGTCACATGATAGTGTGTTTTTTGATAAACTACATTACGGTTGCATGAATAAAGATGATCCCCAGGTAGACTACTTGATCCAGGGTTCAGTTCCTTAAGATCTCAGCATTGAATTTGGTCCTCTGTGTGTCGGTGATAATGGAAAATATTTCTTTGAGATTCCTAGCAAATAGTTTCAACCATACTATTGAGATTATGAAGCTATTTTTCACATCAGTTTTTGCTTCCTTGATGACATTAAAAAGGGAGACTCGAGTCTCACTTATATTACTGTTATTCCCGTTGTTATTTGGGATCATCATTGCCAGCCAAGATGAACTGAGTTTTCATCTATTTTGGTTTTATCATTTGTATTTCATCCCCAGCTGCAAAAATTCCACGGATATCTTTCTGTACATTGATCCTACAGTTGATGTGTTTCTACTTCCTGTAAAGATCATTATAGAAGAAAATGTGATCAGTATCACATTTGTCTTTTCCCGAGATGATATCAAGATCAGTTAGTGTCTCCTATTCAATTCGATACCAGCATATCTTGTGAATTTGACCAACTTTTTGGTCATACCAACATGACACTTGAATCCCCACTGAGTTTTTGTTCTCAAATGGTCTTGCAAATGGTCTTGTGACATCATTCAAAAGCTTTGAACACTAGGAAAAGAACTTCAATGATTACGAACATCTGAGCAGAAGCCACAAAAAAGGATGAATGTATTGTCAAAATGTTTTACGAACATCTGAGCAGAAGCCACAGGAAAAGATGAATGCACTGTCAAATGTTTTACGAACCTGTTATTCTGATGCTGAACCAATGTTGCGATCATATGGTTCCATTTATTGATACAAGATGAAGTTTTTCCTCTTCAACCCCAAGATTAGAATTGAGATATAATGAAGATTTCTTTCCACAAAAGGAAAGCTGAAAATTTTGACAACAAGAAACTAGTAGAGCCAACTAAGATCAAACAATAGGTTGTTGTTAAACATCTTTACATGATATGGTTTGAGTTGTTTTGTTCGAGATCCAATTAGATGTGGAGACATGAAAGGAATTGGAATAAATATTCCTTGTGATATGTTTCAAGAGTCAAATCAGATCATACTCTACTCTCCTAATTAATCCCTGCTGAGTCAGGCATATCTACATCTACATTCTTCAAAGATGATAGATTCTCTTTTTAAAGATGACAGATTCTCTTTTCAAAGATGAAAACTTTATGGGATTTCTACACAAGTCCAAACAAATAAAGTTGGTTTTATCCAAGACAAAATGGGGCATCAAGGTCATAGTTCTGACTACGACAAGAGTTCCACAAATGAAACAATTCTTCTAAGACTTTCATGAAGCAAAGAAGACAGTAAAGATATAAGTTGATCAGATGATTCTGCATGAATGCAAGCTTGATAGCATAAGTTGCGATACTGATATCCAGAGGTAACCCTGGCAATAAATGATGAACTGAAGGAAAATCGAGTTCACCACTTTGAAGTCAAATGAAGATTGCATCAACATTCATGCATTCATAAGAACATCATTTGCACAATAGACAATGCATTACATTGATACATCTGAGTGCATTCAAAAATGAAGTTTTACAGATCTTCGGAAGAACAAGAAGATTCATGGTAAGAAATACCTTACAAGAAGAGGGTATTCAAAACCATAAATACAGGAATCACGCGAACATCTGAAGAATAGATGGACGTAATCCACAAAAATGAGCATTATTTTGAGATTGGGGCATGTTACCCAATCAACATGTTATTTTGAAAAATAATGAGAAAACGATTTCCATAGTTTCTCATTCAATCTTTTCTAAAAATGAAATTGTTGAAAAGTAAGAAAACGATTTCCTTAGTTTTTTTACTTAGTAAACTATTTCCCTCATCTGTAAGCCCTTCAGTGCATGATGTTTCCAAAAAGCCTTCGGGAGCTTTTTGATGTTTTCAAAGCCTTCGGGTCATCTGTAAGTCCTTCAGTGCATGATGTTTCCAAAAAGCCTTCGGGAGCTTTTTGATGTTTTCAAAGCCTTCGGGTCATCTGTAAGCCCTTCAGTGCATGATGTTTCCAAAAAGCCTTAGGGAGCTTTTTGATGTTTTCAAAGCCTTCGGGTCATCTGTAAGTCCTTCAGTGCATGATGTTTCCAAATAGCCTTCGAGAGCTTTTTGATGTTTTCAAAGCCTTCGGGTCATCTGTAAGCCCTTCAGTGCATGATGTTTCCAAAAAGCCTTCGGGAGCTTTTTGATGTTTTCAAAGCCTTCGGGTCATCTGTAAGTCCTTCAGTGCATGATGTTTCCAAAAAGCCTTCGGGAGCTTTTTGATGTTTTCAAAGCCTTCGGGTCATCTGTAAGTCCTTCAGTGCATGATGTTTCCAAAAAGCCTTCGGGAGCTTTTTGATGTTTTCAAAGCCTTCGGGTCATCTGTAAGTCCTTCAGTGCATGATGTTTCCAAAAAGCCTTCAGGAGCTTTTTGATGTTTTCAAAACCTTGGGATCATCTGTAAGTCATGCAGTGCATGATGTTTTTAAGACCTCTGGAATAATGTTTTCAACATTTCAGTCTTACTCAAAAAAAGAAAAATGAAAAAATTATTGTTTTTCCGTCTTTGCTCTATTCTTGTTAACACAAGAATAAGCAAAGAGGGGCAGCTGTAAACACTAATTTTTTTTATTATTATTATTAAAATTAAAATTATTATTATTATTATTAAATATTATTATTATATTATTATATTATAATTATTATTTACAAACAGTTACAAACAAAACTGGACCGGCCCAGTTACAAACAAACCAGAACCGGCCCAGACTAACCAGAAACCCTAAACATTTGGGGTTTCAGCTAGGGTTTCTAAACCCTAGCCCCCCCAGCCGCCTCCAAGATTCCAGAAGGCCAGCCACCGCCTCTGTTCAGCCGCCACTTCCACGTTGACGCTTCAGCTGCTGCCACACCGCCGTCAGTGCCACGCCATCCCCTCGAAGCCTCCAGAAGCGCCTTGTCACCACCCAAGTTGCTGCTCTAGGGGTGAGTCACCACATAGTTCGGTGACTCACCGAACTTGACTTTATACCCGGTCCGACGAGAGCCTCATCGAGGCTATAAAGCCATCACCTGCAAGACGGAGAAAACCAGAGAGAAAAAAAAAGAAAAAAAAGACAGAGAAAGAGAACACAGCAACCAACAAAGCAAGAACTACACCAACGATCCCAGAAAATACAAACCGAAAGAAGAGAAAAAGAGACTTACCGAGGAAATCGCCGTCGTGAGAGCCTCCACAAGTCATCAGAGAACCGAAACGTCGAAGAGAAATATCCTAGATCTACGACGATTGGTAAGGTTTTAAGCTAAAACAACCTTAGATCTAGATATAGAAAAATAGGGGCTTTGATTTGGGGTGGGTTTTGTAATTTCCGGCCACCGCCGGCGGTAGCAATCGGAGCCCGACAGCGGTGGCTGACCGGGACGGCTTCTCTCTAATTTTAGAGAGAAGCCAGAGAGAAATCTTATCTCTCTCTGTTTGAGAGAAGAAGAGAAATGAAGAAATGAATGGTTGGCCCGAAGGGCCAGCCGATTTAGGGTTTATAAACCCTCCTCCATACGACGTCGTTTAAGGGGGAGGGGTATCTGTGTAATTAACTAAAGGTTAAACCTTTTCTGCAGCCATCCAAACTTGTAACTCTTACATTTTAGTCACTAAATCAAATTTATAATCCTTTTAATTCGGTTCTTTAATTTTAATTTTATTTATTTTAGTCCTTTCTATTAAATAATATATTTAGGATAAATACGTATTTAGTCCTTTAGTTTTAATAAATAATATTTTAATCCCTGGTTTATATTTTTAATTTATTTTATTCTAATATCCGAATTTTATATAGTTTTATTTTAGTCACTAAATTAATAAAATAAGAAAAATAGCATGTTTAATCAATATAATTTTGATTAATATTGAATTAGGTTTTTAATTTTAATTTTACTATAATTTAGTCACTAATTTTAAATATTTTTATTTTATTGCTTTTAAATATATAGCTCTAATTGTATTCTTATTTTAATTTTACTTGTTTATATATTTAAATATTTTTATTATGTAGTCATAAATATATATATAATAAATAAATATTTATTTCAAATAAATTATTTTAATATTTAGTTTTCAAATATCGAAGAAAAGGACAGTCTTAATACAACTAGATGTCCTATTCTGGTATTTTAAAATTAAATATTATAAAAAAATTATTATTTAATTTTATGTAAATTAATATTTATTAATATCAAAGAAAAGAACTGTCTTAAGGCACCTAGAAGTCCTTTTCCGATATTTTTAAATAAATAAATATTTTTTATATAATTTTGAAATAATAGGATTATAAATTAAATATATTTTGAAATTTTTAATAATAGAGACAATTTATAATTAAAAAGTACCAATTTTGGGCGTTGTAGGGATGCTAATCCTTCCCTAAACGTAATCGACCACGAATCCTTTTTTATTATTAAAAAGAACGAATTTTTGGTTATAAACGCAGATCAGTTCAATTTTTTTATTGGTGTTTTCTTAAAACTCTTTTAAAAAAATAATTTTTAGGTATTCGACCTACCTGACCCAAAAGGCCGATGGCGACTCCCAAATTATTTTCAAAACCATTTATTCACATAAATTTTCTCGCCAAATTTAAAATTTTCGTGCCCGGACGAAAACCGGTTACGACAATATTAGTAATGGTTCGACATTAACAAGAATGTAATTTACCTCGGGTTGTTCGGCATATTCTGGTACTACCGAATGAGTTGAATGAGCGACATTCGATATCAATTGCGAATGTGTCGCAGATAGCATCAAATAAAATGTCGGAGTGGCTGAAGAGGATGGTCGGTTTTGGCGTGATCCGGATGGAACGATAGAACCTTGCGGTGGCACCATATAATCGGATGAATGATGAGTGGATGGTGACAGCATTGGCTCGAGCATGGGTGATGAGTGCCTGTCTGTCGTACGCGTCTCCCTCCACGTCAAGCGGTTGGTTGAGGAATGGGAGCAAGATGTGGCAGAGATTCAGAGTTATTCGGAATGTCGATCACTAGAGGAGCGGTGATGGGCGAGATGTATTGCCCGATTGGTATCTTGTCATCATCATGATTTCTTGATCGGTTAAAGAATGAGAGGAAAAATTGCAACAAAAATAGTGATGAAACGATAAAGGCACGACGGAACTCGGCTAATAGCAGTGATGTGGGCGGCGTCAATGGTGTTTGATGGTTGTAAGGTTTTAGTCGATTAATAAAAAGAAGGGGAAAGGCTATTTTTTTTTTTTGGTTAACGTGAGATAGGGTATGAGTTTTAATTTGGTGAGGTGTTTTGGTTGATAAGGGAATTTAATTAGAAAAAAGGGAAGTGATAAAAGGGATAAGGCTATCGAATCCAAAAGAAATTGATAGTTATTGGGGACTAAAGGGGGCGAAAATTTACAAAAATATGGGGGAAATATTTGGCAAAAGTGTCCAAATAATGATGTGGGAATTTTTAATTTCCAAAGTAATGTAGTCACCCGATTAATTTTTAATATAGGGTGTTTTCTACAGGGTTTTGAGATCTCTTGACGTCTTCAGGGGTGGACCAGATTTCTCGGCGTCTTTGGGTGAATTCAATTGTGGAAATCTCGACGTCTTTAGCATTTTAAAAAAAAAGTTGGTATTTTTACACAAATATCACCTTAACAGAAATTAATTACTTGTTAGGCACTGTTTAAGAATATTTTACAGATCTAGCAAATTTTAAATAATTTCTATAAAATTATTCCTACATTAAATTACACAATACAATTATGTCTATCAATAACTACTTGACATTTTTTGATGCGTTTTTGACCCTTTTAAAATCCTATACGTATAGTATATTCTAGGATTTTGAAAAATAATTTTGCAGAAAGGCGCGACACATTCACCGCATAGGATTTTGAAAAATAAATATTAGTTATAAAACTTTTATAAATATTTTTCAAAATCCTATGCGGTACATGTACCGCGTTTTTCTGCAAAATTATTTTCAAAATGATGATAATCTGTAATATTTTATAAAATTATTTATATTTTAAATTACTTACCCTCAAAATTTCCTAGAATATACTATACATATAGGATTTTGAAAGGGTAAAAAATGCATCAGAAAGTGTCAAGTGGTAATTGGTAGATATAATTGTATTATGTAATTTAATGCATGAATAATTTTATAGAAAGTATTTAAAAATATGTTAGATCCGTAAAATATTCTTAAACGGTTACTAACAAGTAATTAATTTTTGTTAAGGTGATATTTGTGTAAAATAGCCAAAAAAAATTTCTGGAATCCCATCTAACAATGAACACTCCTGAAGACATCGAGAGATCCCAAAACTCTATAAAAATCCTATATCAAAAATTAATCGAATGAGTACATTACTTTGGGAATTAAAAATTCCCACATCATTATTTTGGCACTTTTGCCGAAATATTTTGAGGGAATGTTGGGCAGTAAGGGAATAAATTTGGGGTTTGGAGTGCGCTAATGTGCGTTGATTATGGAGGGTTTGCTAAAGCACACCGTGAATGAAACGGTGCGCATGGATCTTCTCAACTGTTTTCTTTTTTTGGTGAACTTGGGTTTTATTAGGTTTCAAAGTTAAGGACCTCATAATATGTCTTAACATCCTAATTTTTAAAATAAAAGAACGAAATTTAAATAGGGGAGAGCCCTAACACTTTGACGAAAATAATGACCAACTTTTAGGGATAATAGGTGATTCGATTAGTTTGTTTTTAGGGATAGATGGGAATAGGGACGTTGGAAGATTTGTGGGAATGGAAAAAGGTTTGACTAGGTTGTAAATTGGGCCTGAGAAGGATGAATCGAATGGGACGAGTGAAAACAATATGAAAATTTAAAATTATTATATATTTTATATTTTTTTACGTATTGAAAATATGTTTTCGTTCTCCTAAAATTTTATAAGTTCTCTCCTTTCTAAATTTTTAAAAGTTCAACCCTAACATAAAAATATGTGTCCATCCCTACTTGAGAATGAGACCAGATTAAATCGGAGTTTAAATTTAGATCTAAAATTTTAAGTAGGTTGGTTTTAAATTTGGGGTCAATTTAAGATTTTAGTTTGATTGAATAAAAGTGTTTACAACGATGATACAATGGTTTAAATTTTAATTTTTTATAACGGGAGGAAACTATAAGTAAAATTATTATTTTGAGCAAAAAGTACACAAATAGTCCTATGATTATAGGGTGTTACTTTATTAAGTTATCTGACTGTTAAAATTTATAAAATAATCATCCGGCTATACATACATTCCAAACTTATCATTTTTTCATTAAAAAATTGACAAGCGTTTGAGCTAGACACTAACTTGTTGACTAGAATATGATAAAATCATATTTTCATAATGTATATAGTCACAACCGTTGCTTTCAAGTATTGACTCGACGACATAACATAAACGGAGACTCGATCCATAAAATGCAACTCAAATGGTTCTAAGATCAGATTATATCATATCTCAGTCAACAGATTAATGTCTAGCTTAGACGATCATCAATTTTTTAATGGAAAATGATGAATTTGAAACATTTAAATAGTTGAGTGACTATTTTGTAATGTTTAATAGTCGAGTGACTCAATAAAGTAACATCCTACAATTGAGGACCATTTTATGTACTTGACTCTTTAAAAAATTATTGTACTTAAATATTTGAATTTTTAAATTTATATCCAAATAAACTATTATTTTCTAAGGGGATAAAGCAATGTCCAAAAGTGTAGGAGTGGCAAAGACTTTATTATTTATTTTATTTTGCTTCTGTTTTTCAAAGGGACGTTATCTTTAAAGGTTGGAGATTCGTTTCTTAAAAGATGTTTTTGCTTAGAATCTGAAATCAATAACATAATCAACCAAACTGAAATATATAAATAAAAATTAATTTAAATAAGAGAAAATAATTTTAGTGACCGAAAATATCTTATAATATACGATTTTAATCAACTTTTTTTGGATTTACGAAAATAACCAACAAATTCGCAACGCGAACTCCAATTTCGCAACACAGTTTCCAAATTCGTAACTCGAATTTCTTTTCCGCAACGCGATTTTCCAAATTCGCGACGACGTTAATTCTAAAATCGCGTTGCGAATTTCAAAACTAAGTTGCGAATCTGGAAAATTCGCGTTGCGAATTTGGAAACTGTGTTGCGAAATTAGAGTTCGCGTTGCGAATTTGTTGGTTATTTTCACAAATCCAATTTTTTTTAAAAAAATCGTATATTATAAATCATTTTCGGTCACTGAAGTTATTTTTTCTTTAAATAAATAGAGATATTTATTTATCCAAATATATATAAATTTTTTAAAACTGTAAACAATGGAGAGAACACTTTTCGAATAACTGAAGCAAAACCCTAACTTATAGCTGATTATTGAACATTCATGAACTTACGAACTCAAGTAAAGTGAAACTATGTACGCTTAGTTTCAAAGAGATATTTGACAGCTATTTGGCCAAAAAAATTATTAAAGGTTTAATTCAAATTTTTAATCCCTCTACTATATTGAAATTTAATATTTAATCCTTCTACTTGGCATAATCAAGTGTCGATATATTCTTATTGATATAATGCTAAAATTAGTCTCTAACATTTACTCAAATAATCATTATTCTTTTTTAGAGTATATTAAACTCCAAAGTTTTAATTTTTTTAATCAAAATGACACAAATTAAATGAGAATTGTTAGTTAAATAACAGTTAATGTATACTATTGATAGAGGGACTGGGCAGCCCAGGGCCCAGAAATTTTATAATATATTATGCGTGTAAAAATATGGTTTTATATTAGTTATAGGGTTCAATTATTTTTTACATTTGTTAATAAATGTTTATTTTTTCTCTAATATTTATTATTATGAGATCAATTTTTTTAATATTTATTATTAGGGGCCTACTCTTATAATTTATTTTTGTCTATTATTTGTATAAGTGTCAAGTGTTTGTCAATATTTTTTAACATTTATTATTAAAGGTCCAATTTTTTAATACTTATTGGCCTAATTTTTTAATATTTATTATTAGGGGTATGCTTTTAAAATTCAATTTCTTTTTAATATTTATTTTTTATTATGAGTTCAATTTTTTTAGTACTTTTTATTGGAAGTACATTTTTATAATATTTACTATTATGAGTATACTCTTAAAATTTACTTTTTCTTTAATATTTGTTATTGGAGAACTATTTTTTTTAATATTTGTTATTATAGAGCTACTCTTAAAATTTATTTTTAGAAAAATCACTTAAATAACAGTGTGTAACCAAAACAATGACCGTTATGTAGTGATAATGACATCGTCTGAAACCGCGATATCCACAACCGGTATGTCCACAATAACATATGTTATTAAAAATTCACAACCACAATACTTGTAGTGACCACAACATCATCAGTCGGCAATAGCAATAAACACAACATGAGCAAAGACACAAATGCAAATTGTTATTTAAATCCCTGATTAAAGGGCCTAATTTTTTATTCGCCTGAGGGCCACCAAAATCTCAGAAACAAGTTTGGCTCCTGTCGTAGTATTTATATATGTGCTTA
Source organism: Hibiscus syriacus (assembly GCF_006381635.1). NCBI lineage: Eukaryota > Viridiplantae > Streptophyta > Magnoliopsida > Malvales > Malvaceae > Hibiscus > Hibiscus syriacus. The sequence goes on from NW_024062730.1 coordinate 1,198,590, forward strand.
ATTGTTGTCATGATATATGTAAAAATATCTCGTAAGTAGGAAAAAAACTCTGAAATCAAAGCATATAAATGGCTGAATTTAAGTTTTGGCTAATATGTATATTCGTTACTAATTATGGAATATGATTAACTGAATTTTTCACATAGTTTGGATTGTAGAACCGAGTGATGAAAAAAAAATACATCACCACTTTAACACCATAAGTAATCATGCTATCAAGTTAGCCATGCTAATAATAAGTAGAAATAGTAAATCTTAAATTTTAACATTGTAGAGGGACTAAAATCATATTTAGACCACAAAACCCCACTGAAATCAAAGCATGTAATGGCTAATTCATTCCTCTAAAAACCTTATCTTGTTGCCATTTGTGTAAGATGAAAGCAAAGAAACGTAAATAAAATGAAGTCCACCACAAAGTCCAGACTCCAGGGTCTGGTTCATGCTGACAAAACCCTTATAAATAGTTTCATTTTCGGCAACATTTTCATCATCTCTTACCACTCCAAAAAAAAATAAACACAGAACAAAACATTTAACAAGTGTGCCAAATCGATAATAAGATGAAGACACATACTATATTATGGGTTCTCATCATATTGCTATGCACTGAAGCCGCCATTGTGCACGGTGCTGATAAGGGGAACGGCAACGGCGGTGTTGCATCCGGTAATTCTAAGGGGAACAGCAAGGCGATGATGAAAATTATCTTGTCACCGTCGAAGAATGGGCAAGAACGAGCCTACTGCAAAGCGAAAAGTGCTTGTTACAAGAAGACACTTGTTTGCCCATCTGAATGCCCTCAAAGGAAGCCTAAGAATAACAAGAAACAAAAGGCTTGCCATGTTAACTGTGGCAGCAAGTGTGAAGCCACATGCAAGTGTAAGCATAATCCCTCTAAACCCTAGACCCTAATTTTAAATATACTTAACTAAGGCTATAAATGAGTCGAATCGAGTTTCGAGTATTGTTGATCACAACTTTATTTGAAAATTTTAAAATTGAATTTGACTCGACTCGAAAGCTCACGAGGTTAAAATTATCAAGTCCGACTCTAACTTAAAATAAAAAATTAAAGTTTGATTCGAACTTGAAAAAACTTAAATTCGAAATATTTTCATATTTAACTCGATTGAAGCTCAAACTTGAGCTCGGTTCAAGCTCGAACTCGAGTTCGAACTTGAACCTTAATTAAATAAAAGACTTATATTATATATAAAAAAACAACATATAAATATTCATATTATTAATAATTTAATTTAAAAGTTTTAAATATTTACTCTACTATTTTTTTGAGTTGTTTTAGATCGTTAAGAATTTTAATTGAGTTTCGAGTTCGAGTCGAATTCATTTAATTTAAATGTATCAAATTTTGACTAAGTTAAACTTGAATAGCTGGTGATATGTCTCGTCTTATTTAAATCTTTGTACTTAACTTCTTCTTTTTGAAATAGGGTACTTTGTATTAAAGAGAGTAACAAAGTACATCACCTCAAGTCCTTCATTAAAATACTTCCTTAAACCTACCTCAAGTACTTCATTAAAATATTTCCTTAAACCTAAATGGAGGAAAAAGATAAACCTTGTACTTAACTAGCTTGGACTGATTCTAAAATTCTCATTTTATGTATGTTTTAAGGGAGGAAACCAAAATGTGATGGCTACGGTTCTCTTTGCTACGACCCTCGTATTGTTGGTGGTGATGGGGTTATGTTTTACTTCCATGGAGCAAAAGATGGGAACTTCGCCATTGTCTCAGACGATAATCTTCAAATCAATGCTCATTTCATCGGCACCCGACCACTAGGAAGGACTCGTGATTTCACATGGGTGCAAGCCTTGGCCGTCATGTTCGACACCCACACTCTTGTCGTTTCAGCAAATAGAGTCTCGCACTGGGACGACCACGTCGACGCTCTCACCGTCCAGTTCGACGGCGAGACCGTCAACATCCCTTACGACGGAGAAGCCGAGTGGACCAACGGCGACGCGTTGGTCGAAAGAACCGACGACAAAAACAGCATCCGAGTCAAGATATCCGGATTGGTGGAGATGTACATAAGGTGAGACCAATCGGGAAGGAAGAAAACAGGGTTCATAAGTATCAAATACCAGAAGATGATGCGTTTTCTCACTTGGAAACACAGTTCAAATTCGAAAACTTGAGCGATGAAGTTGAAGGAGTGCTGGGAAAAACGTACCGGCCGGGGTATGTTAGCCCAGTGAAGAGAGGGGTGCCAATGCCGATGATGGGCGGGGAAGATAAGTACCAAACCCCATATCTGTTCTCGACTTTCTGCAATGCTTGCAGGTTCAAGAGGCCATCTGGATCACTTGCCGCTATCTAAATTATTGGACTTCATTTCCTTCATCGTCGTGCTGATAATGATCAAACATGAAGACTAAACTTGTCTGCAGTGAACCAATATTTTTCAATTATATTGTTTTGCATGTTTTCACATTTTATACTTTTGATATTATAAAAGAATAAGGGCCCTATGAAAATTGCCCATTATATTTTTTTCTCATGTACTACAAATATTTCTTAATAATTATTACCGAAATACTTTACTCTGGAGTTAATTGTGTAACAAAATTAAACAAGATAATAAAACCATAAAACAAAATAAACACTAAAAAAATCTACAGTATTGAACATAGGTTATAAGAGAATTGTTAAAATCATTAAAACCCTAGAGAATCATGAGTATGTGAGTGGACACTATAACAGCTTAAAAACTCTCTCGTCCACCCCTAAACTCCCATTTTTTAATATATATATATCAAATAGATCGTATCATAAACTTTTTATTAAACGAAATTCAAAGAACAGTGCATCAAAAAAATTTCTTTCTTTCACCATCTTCATATATCTTTCAACAATTCATTAAAGAAAAAGGATAAGAGATTGTCGTGATGCTGTTATCGGAGGCTTCGGTACTTAGGGTCCGAAGGATGTGAGTTCGAATTAAGATGTAAAACTATATATTTTAAAATATAATATAATTTAATTAGATCATATCATGACATAAAAAATCCATTAATATATAATATATAAAATGTTTTTCTTCTTTCTATTAAGTTTGTAAAATTGAATATACATGGATAAATCTGAATATAAAAAAAACATATCGACGAGTTATCAAAAATAAAATAAATAAATCTACATTATACATGTACTTATGGTTTCTCATGTTTTCAGAAGTAATTTATAACTCAAACTATCATACATTAAATTTTTAAATTTAAAATGAAATGTCCCCACTTGTTGTGATATTCTCTTCTACAACAGGCCATGCATGCAATCTAAGCTGGCGCCCCGATGGATTTGCCGTCTATTTAATGGAGTTGACCTGAGCTATTCTCTTTAGATCTTAGTTAATGCAACTTGTAATTATTGAAAGTTTAAGTTTCATGAGAGGACTATTCAGGGTTTACCGGAAAAAGAATATTCAAGTAGTCGTAATATTAAAAGGGTGCCGGCGGTCTAGGAGGCGCAGTTTTACCGGAAAAAAGAAACAGTTTGACCATGGAGCTTTATTTATTTAATCGATGGCGCCGTTATCGGAGGCTTGGGTCACATGATAAAGCGTTGATGTCAGTTGGTAGTTGAGCTTCAAGAATCAAAGTTATTACTATTTTGCATCCCAAAGTCTACATCTCGGCAAAACTTTCGAGATAATGTTCTGAAAAAAATTAATTCACGAGCTAATGCACTCTCAAGATTAATTACTTAAATAGGGTGAAATCTACAGTGTTGGCCGTAGGTCGTCATGCCTTCCGGGCGACCTACTAGGTCGCCATGTCTTCCCGGCGAGCTACAAGAGACTGCATGTGCCATGCACGTCCCAACACGCTGGGCATCCGAGGCCATCCGACCGAGGCCATCCGAGAGCATCCGAGGCCATCCGACCGAGGCCATCCGAACGAGTTATGCGAGGGCATCCGAGGGCAACCGAGCGAGCTATGCGAGGGAATCCGAGGGAAACCGAGCGAGGGTAGGTCGCCCGAAGGGCATGGCGACCTACAAGGTCGCCCGGAGGGCATGGCGACCTATGTGTTGGGACGTGCATGTGCCATGCAACACGTTCATTCTCTCTGTTTGAGCAAGGGTTGGTCGCCCGGAGTGCATGGCGACCTACGTCCAACACTGTGGATTTCATCCTATTTGAGCAATTAATCTTGGGAGTGCATTAGCTCGTGAATTAATTTCTTTCAGAACATTATCTCGAAAGTTTTGCCCCCATCTCAAGCTAAGTTTATTAATATCATAATTTATTATTCCTAAACTTTGCTATGGTAGTTGTGTTTTTATTCGATGTTGAGCTTTTATTGGAATGGGGGATATCAATTAAATAAAATTAACAATTTTATTAATTATCTTATAGTTTACTATAAAATTATTGACTGTTAAGAGTGTTGTGATTTAAATTCTGTCTTAATTTGGTCTACAAGTCTGCGATGTAATTTGTTTGGTAAAAAATAAAATGAAAAGAAAAAATTGATATTTATGGTGGGCTACATTCTTAGATTAAATCATCTCCAATCGAGATGGGGCTATAAATGAGATGAGACAGATTTCAAGATACTCGAGATAGATTCGGTTAAAGCTCGATAAATACTAGACTATAATAGACTCGACTCGAATTCTTAACGAGCCGAAATGAGCTATTTGATACTCGACTCAAAAAACTCGTGAGCACCTCGAAAATATAATATATTAAGATTTTTTTTTCAAAAAACAAATTATTAATAATATTAATATTTATGTGTCGATTTTTAAAAAAAATAAATTATTAATAATATTAACATTTATGTTGATTTTTTTTAAAATGCAATATAAGGTTTTCATGCATTTAAGGTTCATGTTCGAGTTTGAGTTTGAGGCTTCAATTGAGTTAAGTTTAAGATTTTTTTTTTCATTTCGAGCCTTTTCGAGGTTTTACGAGCTTCAGTTCACGATTTCGAGTTTGAGTCGAGCTTGAAAATTTTAGGCTCTCGAGTTTTCGAATAGAGTCGAGCTCTATTTCAGAGTCTTCAAGTCGAGACGAGATCAACAATACTCGAGCTCGACTCAGCTCATTTACAGCCCTAATCGGGAGTGTAGGGGCATAATCTCTTAGTACGAATTTGGGGCACATCCATTAAGGATTTAGCATGGGCACGTATCCATCTTAAAATTTAAATTTTCTTCGAATAATTATATATTTTAATAATTTTGTCTACCTTGAAATTTAGTTGTGTATGCCCCATATAAAGTTTTTATGTGATTAATATGTATGTCATGTGTACACCTTAAAAATATTTCTAGATCCCTTACTGATACAAATTTTGTCACATAATTTAAATGCATATAGGACTATATTTTTTATTAGAAGTTGATTAATAGTATGGAATCTAATTTTAGTTGATTTATTGCTACACAAAATTTATTTAAGATCAAGTAATTATTCTATAAATATATACTGAGGATTAATAGGATTAAAAATTAAGTGTCTTCTTATGTTCGAGGTTCATGAAATTTATCTTTCTTTCCATGTACTATTGTTTATGGTTTCCTACGTGAACTCTTAGTATCTCCTCTATTTCATAATTCTTATAGATTTATATATTTGAATAAATATAAAATTGTGTATAAGTTTTAAAAATGTTTATTCCTTTCTAATAATTTGAAGTGATTATAAGATAATATATTTAGAATTTTGATAATTTGTACACATAGACGCAACTGTTCGAATCCTATTAAAATAACATTCTCTTTTACCACTACTAGGCTACATAATAAATTCAAAAAGATCAATTTTATAGAATTAAACTTCATATCAATAGTTAATGTTAATCTTTACATCAAATAAATCTGCATTCCAAATAACATTATATTCAATACAAATACAAATATGAGTATAAAAATATAATAGTCCAATAATTATCTAAATACACAAAAATATAATATATATATATATATATATAAAATTCAACATGTTCATATTAAATCACCCAAAACCCATGGTCAACCCTTATATCATAATTCCAAGAAACATAAATATAATGAGAAGGAGCTAGTTCTCAACTCTCTTGGTTATGGAAAGAAGAAACTTCACATGGCTTTAGCAGTATTTGCAGGCAAAATGGCCGCCCAACTGGCCTTTATATAGCACTTCCCTGACACCATGTCTCATCCCATATCTTCTCCAAACTGAAAAAACACTTGAAGATCGGTAGGAGAAGAAGAAAAAACACAAACCCTTGCTTTTAAAAACACACACAGACATGGAAAGAAGATGGTCTTTCCTCTTGGCAGTCCTTGCCCTAGTTTTCATTTCCATGGAAGCTACCAATGCGCAAGGCAACAGCAAGAAGAAGGCACCGTACGATGCTGCTTCAACGCATTACGATGTTTTGGCACCGAGCAGTAGCGGACGAGAAAGAGTTTATTGCCAAGCGAGAGGAGCCTGTAATGGAAAGGTACTCACATGTCCCAAACAATGCCCTCAAAGGAAGCCCAAGAAGAATAAGAAGGTCAAAGGATGCTTCTTTGATTGCAGCAGCAAATGTGATGTCACCTGCAAATGTAAGTACATGTGCACATATATGTATGTATGTTAGTGTATGTAAGCTGATGACTTGAAGTTCTTTGACAGGGAGAAAGCCGAACTGTAATGGATACGGGTCTCTATGTTATGATCCGAGGTTTGTTGGTGGTGATGGAGTTATGTTCTACTTCCATGGAGCCAAGGGAGGAAACTTCGCCATTGTATCGGACGATAACCTCCAAATCAATGCACATTTCATCGGAACTCGACCGGAAGGACGTACACGAGACTATACGTGGGTGCAAGCCCTTGCCATCATGTTCGACAAATACACTCTAGTCCTCGCCACAAAGAGGGTGTCTAAATGGGATGAAAGCTTCGATGCTCTCACCGTACGATGGGACGGCGAAGACGTAAACCTACCTACCGAAGGAGACGCCGAATGGAGGACTAATTCCGAAGAAAGGGAGGTCATAGTCGAAAGGACCGACAAAACCAACGGCGTTAAAGTCACGGTTGCGGGGCTGGCGGAGTTGAACGTAAGAGTTAGAGCCATAGGTGAACATGAGAACAAGGTTCACAATTACCAGTTGCCACCTGATGATGCCTTTGCACATTTGGAAACACAGTTCAAGTTCACCCAACTGAGCCCTCTAGTGGAAGGAGTGTTAGGAAAGACTTATCGGCCGGACTACGTTAGCACCGTGAAACGAGGCGTGCCGATGCCGATGATGGGCGGTGAAGACAAATACGTGACACAATCGCTATATTCGCCTCTCTGCAGTGCTTGCAGGTTTAAAGGACAAGCCGGTTCAGCTTCAATATAAGGATAAGCTCAATGTATACTGATTTAAAAAAAAAAAGGCATACATGCAATGTATGTATATTTTGTTTCCTTTGTGATTGAAATTGTAACGTTAATAAGGGCTAGGATTTTGCCCATGATATTATCATTTATTTTGAACAGAGATGTACACAACTTTTATCGATATATGTTTAACTAGTTTGGCATATTTCAATAAAAAAAATTCTAATCTTAATTCAAATAACAATCTCATGAGTGAAGTATCTAATGTACTTGAGAAACTAAAGTACTTATCTACTTGAGGGAAAATACTATTACTATGATAAAGAGTTTGAATTCTTTTATCTAATGTAATTTTTTTAATTTTATTAAGATTTTTTATTGTTAGATGAGTGAAGTATATTGTTAAGGTTAAATCTTTTCTTTTCAATGAATATCTTCTCATTTACTACGATTAATCTCAATTATCTATTTTTACTTAAAGACCCTAAATTCGTATAAGACTAAAAGAATTTTATATTACATAATTGGATCTTATCTCATGTCAAATACATATATATATATATATATATATGTTCGAAATTGACTCCCAAATTTGAATAACATAACAAACTTTTGTTTGATATTGACTCAAAATTTAATTATAAATTAAATTGGATTTGTTGTAGTTAATTCTATTAACTAAAAATTAATTGACGATTACGTTTATTTAGTTAAGATTTTTTATGTGATATTAAGATTCTTGGTGATCAAATATTAATTTGACTATATAAATAGAGAGTAAATTTTAATACATGAATTTTGTGATGGGTTAATTAAGTTTAAAATTTAAATCTAAATTCCAGTAATTCATCTCTCTAAAAAGGGAAAGAAAAGGAAATAATTACGAGGGATAAGGGTGGACTTTGGAGGGGCGGATGGGGGCGATCACCCTCTAAAAGTTTAAAATTATCATATATTTTAGATTTTTTTTATGTATTTTTTATTGAAAATTTGCTTTCATCCTCCTAAAATTTTATAAGTTCAAATTCGTCCCTAGAATTTTATAAGTTCAAATTTATCCCCTAATATAAAATCTTAAATCCGTCCCGGTGGTTGGAGTTGGAGTTGGAAGACAGCTTGTTTATCAAGCAAAGGATGAAACTGCAATTTGTTCAATATTCACTGCCAACTTGCAAGTTCAATTTCCCAGCAAAAAGTAAAAGCAAATACAGTACCCTCTTTATCTTTGCAAGATCCCGAACCCCATCAGTGGTCGAACTGGTCCACATTTATAATAGAGGAATTAAACTGGTCCATTCAATAGCAGAAGGATTAAACTGGCATAAACCCTACAATAGAGGGACTTAACAGGTACTTTTCATCCCAGGAGCGAAAACCAGAAGAATGTTACTTGGAACCTAAATTACCTTTCCAATGCTGTGAAAAGATAGAGCATCTGAAAAAAAAGCTTTTGAAAATTGTCGATTCTTACAACAAAATAGATGCATACATGCAAACTTGCATTTTGCGTATACTCAACTCAACCCAACCAAGTAACCAACGACATTTCTGTATGTGATTTTTTTGTCCAGGCCAGCATCAATGGTCTAAAATCCTAATTGTGTCTTACCAACTCGTTTGGGTTTAAATTGAGAAACAAAAAACATCAAAATCCACCTTACTATCTCATGATAGTAAATTTGAAATCGTTTTTTTGTTGACGTTCCAGTTTCCGAGGTTTTTCCTTAACTAATCCTGACCTACCCGAGTCGCACACCTGACTTTGGTGGATGAGTCCTTCAACGAGAATTTTCTGTATACATAAAGACTCGAACTTGAGTATCTATAAGTCATCCAAAATTTTGTTACTCTCAAATACAATTCAAATATTTAAACCAGCGTTATAGCGTACATCACACAGTCGTTATTGTAACATCTAAAAAGACAAGATATCTTTTAATATAAAATTTTAAATAATTTTAATCTTATATGAAAATTATGTGCTATATAAGTGGATCATGGGTCAGGTCATACTAGGTTTTTGGCCCACTTGAATTTAACCCGAAAATTAAACTCCCTCTATATGTATTCGATTCGAGTTGAATTTAGGAGGTCCTCATCCTATCTGAAATTCCAACCAATGTTAGGTCAAAACTCATACTCGACCTGACACGACTTATATTATATATATTATTTTTATTATGTAAAATTGAAAAATATATAAAATGTGTATCATTATAATTATCCATAAATATATTCAGGATCGTTATAATATTTAGTTGGGTCAATTTTTTTTATTTTAAACTCAAACTTAACCTAATTCTACCATTTAAAATAAAAATAATAATAATAATAATAATAATAAAAAACTCAACCCATCTATTTTTAAAAAAATAATCGTTTTATCATATCATATCGAATCAAAATACATCAAATCTAGATGGAATTTTCATCCTTACTGCCCTAAACTATATATATTTTAAAATTAAGAGAAAAATTCTAACCTTAACTTACCGTTATGAACATGGAAAAAATAAATGCTTTTGCCTACAAAATAAATGAATGTAAGAAAAGGAAAGAGCAGCGAAATATTAAAGCAGGAGGGAGGTATCCCGGGATGGACTGAGGGGTTGGGATGCGGTCGTATCTTTAGAATTTTTAAATTTTTTTATATTTTAAATTTTACTTTTGTATTTTTTTTAATTGTTTAATTCCGCACTTCTAAAATTTTATAACTTCGTATCCTCTAAATTCTTTTAATATAACTTCTTTGTATCTCACATAAATCTATGCATCCATCCATCTTGAGGAGCGATTATCGGCTTGAATCGAAGTGGCGATGGAAATGAAGGCCCCACGACGGGCAATTAGGCGTGACAAACAGGGCCCAATCGCCCAATTTACCAGTTGGAAACTTGTTTCCTAAGCTAGGCATTGCCCATCATGATTCGTATCTTTATTTGGTTACCCGTCCACTCCATTCTGCTCTGTTTTTCCTGTTTTTCCACTCAATATAGTTTCCCCAACACTCAAACTTTAAGATATTTGGTTGCATACTTGCATTCATATTTTGTCAATTATATCTTTCAACGTATTACATCCAAGTTATTCATTAAATAAATATATTTACAGCTTATAGGATTGTTCTCTAAGTTCTAGATTCGAGTTTGTTATATTCGTAGGATGTGTGCTTTAACAATAGTTTAAGAAATTTATAAACAAATAGTATCTTTTAATTACCAATGACTATTAAAGAACACTTAATAATCAGAGACGAACGTAAAATTTTATATTAGAGAAACGATTATTTCCTTCGATCTATCATTGCTTAAATTGATTGATAAATCTGATTATATTAACATTGATGCTTTGAGAAACCCAACTAAAACAATCAATTTAAAATCTAATGAATTTATATATGAAAATGACGTAACATTATTTTCTAAAGTTAATAACTATGTTTTTTCTAAACTAAACTAGCATATTTTACCTACCTTGATCCTCAATAAAACCCCCTCTCCCTTCCAATGGAATCATCCAACACATTTTGTTGAAGGACCACTTCTTCCCTTGTGATCTACATTGTTTTGAGTTGCCCAAAAACACAGAATGAAGCTACAATATGTCTTCACCATTCTCTCTTTTCTCATCCTCTTAGTCCTACATGGTTCAACAACCTCAGCCCAAGGTCCAGCAGCGGCACCGGCGGCACCAATAGCTCCGGTGGCTGCAGCCCCGGCACCTCCTGGTCCAACGAACGTCACCAAAATCCTCGAAAAAGCCGGCCAATTCACCCTCTTAATCCGTCTTCTAAAATCCACACAAGTGGCCGATCAGCTGCTCGGTCAGCTCAACAACTCCAACAACGGGATGACCCTATTCGCACCGACGGACAATGCGTTCTCGAGCCTTAAATCCGGCACGTTGAATTCGCTCTCCGACGAGCAGAAAGTCGAGCTGGTGCAATTCCACATCGTCCCGACGTACCTCACCTCGTCTCAGTTCCAAACTATTAGTAATCCATTGAGAACACAAGCCGGTGACAGTGGCGATGGCAAGTTCCCTCTCAATATTACAACAACGGGGAACTCGGTGAATATCACAAGTGGATTGACAAACACTAGTGTTTCCGGCACGATTTACACCGACGGTCAGCTGGCCGTTTATCAAATCGATCAGGTACTTCGGCCTCTGCAATTATTCGCTCCTAGGCCTCCAGCTCCGGCTCCGGCACCGGCAAAGTCGAAGAAGAAGAAGGCTTCTGTTGTCGCCGATAGCCCCGATGAAACTCCGGCGGATAACTCCAAAGCGGCTGCCGTGCAAAATATAGTCTTGTTTGGTGTTGCTGCTGTAGTTGGTGCAATTTATTTGTGACCATGATCATGGAGAAATGAAGACACTGATTGTGATGGGTTGTATTAATATTCAACGGTGGTGATCAACATGAATGTTTTTCCTTTTTTTTTCAATTATCATCATTATAAAATTGAATTTTGATATGTGTTTTTTTTTTATTTGTTTGTGTTGTTAATTTGGTCTTGAAATTCTCATTGTAATATATTTCTTCTGGATTATTTCATGTAATTGTGAATTTTGTGGTACTTTCTTTAACTTCTTTGTAAAGATTTTGCATCACTGTACATCAATATAACGTTTACTCAATCAACCATATATATGAAAATTTATAGATAAAAAGGCATCAAAATCTTTGTACTTTTGAAGAAAAAAATCAATATGACATTCATATTGTTTTTTTCTCTCAATATGGTTCCCCAACTTAGAAAACATACCTAATGTGACCCTTCGACCAACGTTTTTCGTCGTTTAATCGTTCTAGTACTGACATGGCAGTTCTGGTACTGACATGGCAGTTCACGGTGTTGATGTTGCGGTCCACGATACTGACGTATCAATCCATCCATATCCATATTTATCAATGTAGTCAATATGTTGTGTTATCCTCCACGTTATCAACTACCGTAGATTATCACGTCAACACTATAAACCACCACGTCAGTACCGTGAACTGCTACGTCATCAATGTAACAGTTAACGACGAAAAATATTGGTCAAAGAACCACATTAGGTATGTTTTCTGAGTAGAGAATCTTATTGAGAGAAATAATATGAGAGTCACATTGATTTTTTAAACTACATGAACCACTTATGCTTTTTTACAAAATTTTATTTTATATAAAATTTTATTTAACGAAAAATTACAAATAAAACCATAAAACCTTACATATTTATACTCAAACATACAAAATATCCAAAATATATATACTATAAACATTCAAAATATAGAGGGAGAAAAAACCCTTCAAATTCAAACCAACAACCAAATCTATGATGGATCTCCATCTCCTTGTAACATAACACCCAACTTCCTAAAACAAAGAAACAACAAGAGGCCCAGGGTGACATCTTGGGCCCGTCTAACTTATTAATCAAGTAAAACAATTGTGTATTTTAAAAAACAGCCTTATATCATAAATAAGCTCCTAAAAGTGTACTTTCATTTTTATTTAAGTATTTAAAGTATTTTTTGTCAAAATAAATACCTAAAATTATATTTTTAATCAAAATAGGTACTTAAAGTATTTTATGTCAAAATATGCACCTAAACTATTCAAAATTTTCTATTTAAGCTCTAAAATTTGACATGTAGCGTTAATTAAAGAATACTTTAGGTACTTTAATGAAAAAAATTGAATAATTTTATACCTATTTTTATAAAAAAAATACTTTAGGTACTTATTTTGACCAAAACATAGTTTAGGTACTTAAATGAAAAAGATGATATACTTTAGGTACTTGTTTGTTATATAAGCCTAAAAAATATCAACTCTATAGTATCTAATCATCAATAAATTTTCTATTTAAAATTTGGGTAAAGTACACAAATGGTTCCCCGGCTATAGGATACTGCTCTATAAAGTCCCTCGACTATGGAAAATTACAAAATGATCTTCCAACTATAGAGTGTTATTTTGTTAAGTCCCTCGACCATTAAAGTTACAAAATGGTCACTCGACCAGGGTTTCAAATCACGATCCGAAAACGTGATAGCGCCCGCGAAATAGCGGTTTCGCCGCCGCCCGAGGTACCCGCTACACCCGCAATAGCACCCGCAACGGCCACAATCACGGTAAACCCAAAATGATCGAAAACGCGACCGCGATTTGATACCATGCACTCAACTATTCATTATGTTCCAAACTCGTCTTTTTCTGTTAAAAAATTGATGGTATTCTGAGCTGAGCATTAACATGTTGATTATGATATGATAAAATATGTTCCTAGAATCTCAAATAACTATCATATTTCAGTCAGCATGTTAACGTTTAGCTCAGAACATCATCAATTTTTAACGGAAAATGACGAGTTTTGAACATAATGAATAATCGGGTGACCATTTTGTAACTTTTAATAGTCGAATGACTTAATAAAACAGTATCCCATAGTAAGAGGACCATTAGTGTACTTTGCCCTTAAAAATTTTAATCAAATTGTTGATAGTGTTTAATATTGTGTGAAATGATAAATACGTGTTAATAATTAACAGAGTTGTTATTTTGTTTTTTTAAGGTAAAGTTGATTATTCTCTTTTTAGGAATGTGACAAAGTGATGAATACACAGAAGATTCTTTGGGAGCTTTATAACGATATTATAAAGTCATTTGTTTTTTACTCTCTTCTCAAAGTAAGATCTCAACTTTTTTTTTTTTACTTCAAGTACTAAGATTGCGATGTGGGACTAGAATTTAATTAAATAAGCATAGAATACAAAAACTTTCTTATACGGTAAATATACTTTTTCCAATAACTTTCAATAAATTTTATTAAATTTTATTAAATTATATTAAAATTTTAATTTGTAATGAAAAATCTTTATCAAACAATATAAAATATATAAGATGTTTTTAGAAAAAGGAAAACATACGACATATTGTGAAGTTTAAGATGTGTACTAAGAAGATTATTGTAATTATAAAATGATAACGAATTAACTAAAAGCCACTCTGATTATTTTTTGCAAACCCTAGCCGCTCTCTCCCTCCCTCTCTCCCCCTCTTTTCTTTTTCTTTACAATTTGTGCTATTTTTTAATGATCAAATCAGCTTTTTCTTATTTGATTTTGTTTAACCGACGACACACCAGTTTTGATGTTGGTTGGTGACTGCCAATTGTATTTTCTCTTTGTTTTTTTAATAAGAATAATTTTATCTTTGTGATGCGTTCATCTCTGTCTTTGTTGCACGTTTATCTCTGTCTTTTGGTAGTTTTCGGTCGTTTGACTGTTATATTTTTTCATCTTTTTTATAAGCGTTGGATTTGATATCGCTACGACTGATCAAAATGGCGCTTATTTGTTATCATATTGATCTTCCCTGTTTGGAACCTCGGATTGATTTGAATGTGTATTTTGCGTTCGTGGATAATTTTCTCATGTCGCTTGACTCTAATTTACGATTTTTCGGTGGCTTTTCAATAGCTTCATCCCCTTTTGTGTTTTATTTTCCGATGTAGTCAGATTTGTTCGAATCTTTATTTTGCATCAGATTTGTTTGTATCTTTAGTTTGTTCGAGCATTTTTGTTAGGTTTTTTAATCTTTTCCTTCTTTGTTCCTTGTGTGATCTAGATTGCTAGTTTTTGTATCAATGGTTATAGTAAAATATCATAATTATAATTTAGTTTGCATTTACGGTTATGCCATTCTGGATATTTTCTATTTTTAATAAAACTAGCGATTTTCTATCAAAAATAAAATGATAACTAATTAGAAAGCAAGGTAATATTCTCTAGGGTTATTAATTGACAGTTATTGTTTTGATTTTTTTGAAAGAAAAAGGGTAAAAATAGAAAATGTAATTGTTGTTATTTGTTAACTTTTATAATAGAACATTTTGAATAAAATAATTTTAAAAATCTAAAAGGAACAAATTTAATGGGAGCGGAAGGAGTAAGTTATTGTGAGAGTAAATAATAATAATTTTTTTTCTGGTTGCACTCTCGATTTTAAGATTTTTACTTGACTAATCTAGACCGGTTGCATTACACGCCTGACTTTGGTGGATGAATTTTCCAAGAGAGATTTCTACGTACACAAAGATTCGAACTCAAGACATACTTAAACGATATCAAACTATTCACCTTAAAAAAATAGATTTACCTAAAAAATCATAAATCCAAAACAACAAAAACAATTATACAAGCTTATTTTTACTGAGGTTATACACGTTAAACTGATAATGTATGTAAATAAATTCTAATGCGAGAAGAGAAAATGAAAACTAAGTTTGAAAAATAGGGTCACATCGCCCTCACAAGGAGGGAAACACAGTGCAAATATTAAAAAAAAAACTAAAATTCTGAAAAGCTTTCAACAAAATAAATACGAAAATTAATTTTTAAAAAAGTGAAAACTGAAAACTCAACGTTGCATGGAGGGCCCCAACGCTGCATTGTCTCTTTCCTTCACTCCCTTCCACCACGCAGTCCAATGGTCCCATTCAAAAGACTCCCGAGTCCCGAGTTGACTCAGTGCTGCTTCATTTTCCCTTCATTAAGCTAGCACATTCAGCTGAATTAACCACCTTTAAACTACCATTGTAATGATCAACTCCATGGCTGAACGGAGCCCATTGAAGCTAACTCACCAAGCTCTCGTCGGAACATCGATGGTCTACTCGATTCGCTTCCCACACCAAGGAAGTCCCTGGTTAAGCTCGCTTCGACTTCATTTGCATTCATCTTCATCTTCAACCTCGAGCTCGAGTTCAACTCTCTCACCAACTCATTTGGGGTAAACACCTTGTAAGAACCTCCATTCTTGTTGTGGTCACCACCATTAGGGTTCGAAATCATCGAGGAACTCAATAACCCAAATAACTCACTGTTATTGATTGAAGGGTTGCTTCTCGTAGATCCCATTTGGGCTGCTTTTTGCAGGAGTGCAGTGGCTGACATGTGAGTATTGTTTTGTCGGAGACAGTTCTGAGTATTATTCGAATATAAAGATGTTATAGATTCCGACAAATCTCCCT
This sequence comes from Hibiscus syriacus, assembly GCF_006381635.1. Taxonomy (NCBI): domain Eukaryota; kingdom Viridiplantae; phylum Streptophyta; class Magnoliopsida; order Malvales; family Malvaceae; genus Hibiscus; species Hibiscus syriacus. Next base: position 1,214,958 of record NW_024062730.1, read on the forward strand.
TGTTGTCATCTTCCTTGGGTACTCGTTGCAATGATGCTTGTGGTGGGTACTGGCTGAGCCATTGTGCTTGCGATAATGAACCAAAAACGTTCATTGGTGCAACCATTTCGGTCAAGCTTGTAGGTTTGGGTGCAAAATAAGCATCGACGTTGCTTTGAATACTACCAATTGGGTTAATAAGGTGGGAATTAGGTTGGTCTGCAATGTTAATCAAATCGTTTCTAAATCTTGCACTTTCTTCAGCTAATGCATCGCAGAAAGCTCTATGTGTAATGAAACTATCCTTCCTGCATGACAAAAAAATGGCCATTTAATTCTTCAACAAAATAATCATACCAAAACATACCCTAAACTATATATATAGGGCTATAAATGAGCTAAGTTGAGCTCGAATATAGTTGAGGTTTACCCAACTAAAAAATTTCAAAGTTGAGTTTAACTAAACTCAGAAGCTGATGAGCTTAAAATTGTCAAGTTTAACTCGAATTCGAAATCAAAAACTGAAGCCCAACTTGAAAAACTGGAACTTTAAACATTCACATATTTAGCTCGATTGACGTTCAAACTCAAACATGAATTTTAAATACATGAAAATCTTATACTACATTTAAAAAAACATATAAATTTTAATATTATCAATAATTTAATTTTTAAAAAAACTAAAATTTTAATATATCACTCGAGTTACTCGGGAAATTTTTTAATTGGATATCAAGTAACTCATTTCGGTTCGTTTAGAAGGCAAGTTGAGTTCAAACTCAAGTTGAATTCATTCGAACATAGTGTTGACTAAATCAAACTCAAAGAATCTCTAATCTCTTTATTCTCATTTACAACCCTATTTGTATAATACCTGGAAAAGAGGGTTCCACAGTCACAACGATACTCTCGAGTGCCACAAATCTTACTATGAGCTTTCCAATCCGACTTAACTGCATACTTCTTGGAACATTTCTCGCACTTCCATTTCTTCTCGCCATGTTTACGGCTAAAGTGCTTCTTTATACCAGTGAGGTCACCGAGTGCCCTCGACGGATCATGGTGGACGCACGTCTTCTCAGGGCAGATGTAAACTTTCTTCCTAACTTCTTTGTTGGTTCTTTGCTTGAGCTTCCACGGCAGATTGTGACCTCTCCTATGCAGTTGTAAGTTCTGGTCCCTCTGAAAACCCTTGTTGCAGATTTCACACAGGAATCTGTTGGTCGCCATTAGAGACTTTGGAGATAAAGCAATAACTTCAGCATCTGGATCTGATCAATAAAAAGAGAATTAAAACCCATATAAAAAACAGTTCTCAAAACAAAATTAAATCTGATAAACAGACTTGCCTGGTGTCCCTGGTAAATTTCTCTTCCTCTTCGTTGGATTGACAGTAGGGTTAGGGTTTTGATTTGGTTCTTGAGACATCGTTTTTTTTTTCTCGATTTGATGAACTGATCAACCACTGAAAAAACAGAAAATCTATACCGAAAGTAAGTGCACGAAATAAAACCAAAACTCCACAAGCTGAAGCAGCTTTGAGGAAAACTAATCTTATACTTCAGAAACTTACGATAGTACAAGAAAATAATAGGGTTTACTAGAATATAAACACAACCCAACAATTCTCTTTTATTGTTTTTTTTAATGAAAGGTTGATATTTGAACTCGATGTTTCTTGGGGGGGTTTGGTAGATGAGTTAGTTTTGAAATTTGGGTTAAAAGAAAAACCCAGAAGAAAACTCCAAAAAGAAAGCTAGGTGGAGAGAATATTTTCTTGCTCCCATGGCCATCCCTTTCTCCCACCTTATCCTACACGGCTTCTCTTTCCAAGTCAGCCAAAGAGTCACATGGAACACCTTTTTTTAATTCATTTTATATAGAAATAACACTCTAATACCACATACAAATGGGTATAGTAAAAAAAATGATTGTTGTTTTTAAAGATCATATATTCAAATAGTTGTATTTATAGATATATTTAAGTTATAAATTATTAAAAAAATTATTATAAGATATTACCTCAAAAAAATAGAAAAGGTTAGATTGAAAAGAAAGGTGGGAATTAATAAAAGGGTAAACTAAACTAATAGTCATTAATGTTTGGTTTAGTTTTTGTTTTGACCAATGAAATTTGAAAAGTTACATTGGTGTGGCTTTCTAAAAACAATTTTAGCTAAAAAGTTCGACCGCAAAATCAATGTCAAACGGGTAAAAAATAAAATAAAAATTATCCTGGAAACGACGGTTTCAAATCAACCGCAAAGACTAGGATTTCTAGCTCTTTCTTTTTCAACTTTGCGTTTTAAAACAAATTATAATTTTACCGTTACTAATACATGGGCTCCACTCAATTATGTATTTATATTTTATTTTAATAATTTAATACTAATATCCTTAAAAAATAATTTATTACTTAATCATTTACTTTAACTACTTAAAAAGTAAATAAAATTCATGATTTATATAAAAAAATATTAATAATGAGTTATTATAAAATATATTTTTATTATAATTATATTTTTATTATAGTTTAAATTAATATGATTCATTCGCTTTAAATGGGCATTTGCATATTATGAACATTTAGCATACAAAGCATTCCAATTCAACATACACCCACATGCATGGAGTTTCAGTTGTTCTTACAAAAAGTTGCCTTCGATTGATATGTAGAAAAGAATGCAGAATTTCAGCTATAAGTTTGGGCCAAATAAGTGAAGGATATGAGAAAATATTTCATGGATCTGACTCACCACATCATTTATAATTCCAGTGAATCGCATCTATTAGTTTTAAAATAGATACTCCTTATTTACACATAGGAAAGAGGTGAATATTCACCTTAAAAAAATGATATGAAAAATATTATTGGTTGGGACCATGAATGACGTGTTGAGCCGAGTCTATCTATTAACTTTTAGGTGCATACAGTTAAAAAAACTCGTTAAGTGACACATGTCATGTTCAAATTTTTTAAATAATATTTTATTTTAAAAAATAAAAAATATAAACTGACACATGTAACTTATTAGTTTTTTTTAACGGTAGACACCTAAAAGTGTAACGGAGAAAACACTATGCACTTATTTTTAACAAAAATATTTAGACACGAAAAATTAATTTTGGATACAATTTATACGTTTATTTTTGTATTAAACTAATTTTAAAATAGTAACAAGTTACTGAAAAAATAATAGATATATTAGTGATATTTCATAAGTTAGGTATTAATTAAAATATTGAAGAAAAGGTTTGAAAAGGATGGAATCAAATTGATTTGGGGAGAGGGGAATTATTGAATGAAAAGTGAGTTGCCTTTACAGCCAACACATTGTGATTGAAGATTGATATTTTAAAGAAAAATGGTTAATGTTACGAGTGTAACGACAAGCATCAGCCGGGAGGTTTTCTTATTGGGTTTAAAATATCAATAATTAAATATCAATAATAAATTAATTTAGTGAGACAAGATATTAAAACTGTTAAATAAAATTAGAGATTTATATTTTGAGATTTATAAATAAATAAATTGAATTGGGAGAATAACTCTTTCTTTTATAAAATTATATTTAAAACAATAGACTAATAGATTGGATAATACAAAGAAAATATAAATAAATAATAGGTTAAATTTCACGTTTAGTATCTGAATTATCAATTTTGGCCCATTTTAGTATATAAACTTTTAATTTTTATCAAAATCATACCTAAAGTTTAGTTTTTGTTTTATTTAATACTTATGTTCAAAATTTAATGTTAATTTTTGAAAAAAAAAATAAAAGTTTGAGTACTAAAATGGATCAAAATGCGTTAAATTTTTAACAAGGGTGTTAAAATAAAATAATAATTAAATTTTAAGTATGATTTTAAAAAAATTAAAAATTTAATTATTAAAATGATTAAAAATAATAATTTAAATATTAAATACATAGTTTAGCCTAAATAAAAAAGGTGGAAAGTTTGAGAGAGATTGGAAAGGTTGGCGCTCGTGAGAAGCGAGTCGACAAAGACAAAACGCGTAAGGCAAATGGAGAGGGGACCCACGAAAGAGATTATCAATAATATCAAATGTAGGGGTATATAAAAATATCTGATCCGATAATTCAATAATACATTTTGAATATTCGAATATCTAATCTAATTTTTTTTCCGAATAATTTCGACCAAATATTTATAAATAGATTGGATGCAAATAAAGACGGAGCTAGAATTAAATATTGGTATGAGTTGAAATATTGAAGTTTTTAAGAAAAATACAATGACTTATTAAGTATTTAAATTTGAAATTCATAAAACAATGTATAATCCGTCTAATCTAACTTACATTGACCTAAATTGTTATTAGACCATAAAATTTGAGAATATGACATTTTTTTCTTTAGTTCGCCTCTACTTGATTAAATATTTAATAAATTCTTATTTTTTTTGAAATTTAAATGCTTATTTTTACATGAATGAGAATAATGTTAGACTAAAATCTATCATATATATAAAATTTTCACAAGGGCCAGGACCCCTTTGGGTAGAGATGGGCACGGGTCGGGTTTTGGTCAACCCGACCCAATTCGAAAATTTTACACCCTCCACCCAATCTGATATGCCCTGAAAAATATATCCCCTCCACCTGACTCAAACCCGATCCAACTTTTTGATATAAAATTCGAACCTGACCCGACTCGAAGTAATAAAAATATTATTTTATTTAGGGATTTAATTTATATATATATATATATATATATATATATATATATGAGTATTATTGTAATTATCCCTAAATATATAAGGTAAAATTATATTTTTTTGAAGTCAAGTCGAGTGTTTTTCACCCTAAACTCGAACCCGACCCGACCTATACCCGATTTAAAAAAAAACCCTGATCCAATCGAGTTAGGTCGAGTCGAAACTCATCGAGTTCAGATCCCATGCCCATCCCTACCTTTGGACCCCAACATAGCTCCGCCCTTGGATACAAATAAAAAAAATCTTAATTTCAGATTATTCAAATATCAGCAAATTAATGGGGCTTTAGCCCTAAACCCAATAGCCCTATATTTCATGGAAGACTTTTCCAAATCTCAGCCTGCAATAGTAACTGGACTGTTTGTTTTTACTTTCAAACAATATCAGCCTACAATGATAATGGGCTATTGGGGTGATTATATTTTTATTATATAATTTTATATGATCCAAGTATAAATATTAGATATTATTAGCATGATTACAGGTAGCTTCATTCGACCAAGCAGTAGCTATGTTAGATATATTAGTAAATGATACGTATATTAACTATTAAGATATTATGAAATAAACATATTGAAATAAAAAAAATACATTTTATAATAAATTTTTATATTTACAATTATTTGTTATTTTTAAACATTTTGTTTAATTATTTATTTTAAAATTTATTTAGTTATTTATTTTGAAATTCTTTAATATTTTTATTAAAACACTGAATAAAGATCTGATATTAATTTTCATATATCCTAAAATTTGGATATTTGATTTTTTTCAGATACATATCACTATTTTAATGATCCAAAGTTTTATATATTAGATCCGACATCTGAATTTACACCCCCTAATCAGAAGCAGAGGTATACTGATAGTATAGTATAAGATTATATTTTGTTTATGTTATTTTTGTATTCATGGTGTTACAAATTAATATAAATTTTTATATAGATAATTAAAATTTATATATTTTTGTTGTATTCATATTATTTCCATATCATATATGCTTCAGTTATGTTCGTATGTTAATTTCTATATTTTTGACATGTTTTTCGGTTTTTAACCGTTTTTTCATTTATCTTTTTTTTAAAGAATTGATTTGACATCGTCACGACTGATAAGATGACACTTATCACATATCTTATTGATATTCTCTGTTTTGGACTCTCGGATTGGATTTGGATACCTGATTTGAGTTCGTTGATAACTTTTCACATAGTTCAAGTCTAATTTGCAGTTTGTTGGTGGTCGTCTTTCAATAGTTTGATCCATTTTGTGGTTCGTTTGTCGATGCGATCAAATCTGTTTGTATCTATTTTTGTTTGAATTTCTTGGTTAGATTTAATATTTACTTGTATGGTCCTTATGTGATCTTAAGTTGTTAGTTTTGGTTTAAAGATTATAGAAAATTTTCCTAATTATGTACTTAATTTACGATTGTTATTGTAAATCTTTATTGTAATTTGGGATATTTTCTATTTTAAATAAAATTAGTTACTTCTATAAAAAAATTAGGTCTAGAGTGTTTTACTTTAAAGTATAGATGGAAACGAGTTAATTTATGTTAGATTTTTTGTGAATTTGATTTGACCTAAAATATATATATTTTTACTTAAATTTGACTTGATTTAATCCAACAAATATATATAATCTTCACATGGATTGTATTCAATTAAAAAATATATACCCTTCATCCGACTTGACTCGATTCCAACAATATATATCTTCTATGTGAATCCAATCCAATCTAAATTTTTAGAGTACAAGACTTCAACTGAAATAAGGATTTAATTAAAAAATTATAGAGAAAGAGAGTATTATAGCATCCATAAATTTATATAAAATTATATTATTACCCTCACGTCGAGCCGAAGGTTTTCACCCTTCACCTAAACTCGACATTACCTTATTCTAAATTAAACCTATCATACATGAACCCAAACTTGATTTAAAAAAGTTAATCTTATCATGTTAGATCAGATCGAAATTCGTTGATTTTAGGTTAAATTGTAATCCCTAGTTTAATGTCTTTAAACTTTTGGAGTAAAAAAAATCAATTAATCATCTTAATTTTTATGTTCGATTAAATCTTTAAATTGAGAAATTAAATCAACTAAATTATTAAAATACAAAATTGAATCAGTTAAATTGTTCTATTAATTTTTACTGTTAATCTTAATAATTCTTTTAAGTTATTATTTTGCCACACACTATAATTTTATCGATAAAATGTATTTTATAAAATAGAGAAACTTTTAGAAAATTAGACTTAGGTATATTTCATATACGAAAACTCTACATCGCTTGACGAGCAGCGACAAGAATCACTAATGGAGAGCATCATTAATTTAATTTATAAAAATTTAAATTCTAAATAACTCAACATATAATTATAAATTAGTTAAAAATTTAAAGATAAATTATTTAAAATAAAGGGTAAACTATACTAATGATCATCTAATTATTGTCCTTTTTCATTTTGACCAATATTTTTAAAATTTTGTCAATCATGTCACTCAACTATTTAAATGCATTCAATTAAGCCATTTGCCGTTAATATTTAACGGAGAAGCTGATGTGGTAGTTAAAATATTTGGTATAATTACAAATTTGATCGCTATTACTTATATATTCTATTAATTTAGTCCTAGTTTTAATAAATTAAAATAAACTTAATCCTCAAATCTTTAATTTTAAAAGATTTTAAAAGTTACTACATATTCTATATTTATAACAAAACAAAATCTATGTTGCTTAGACACTTCATATATTTGTTGAAATATTCGTATTTGATAAGTTCTGTGGGTAATTAAATTAATCCATGTTCATATGATTATATTATGTTCCAGTAAGATAGGTTGTAATAGAGTTTATATTTTGTTTTATTTAGACGAGCTGTAATCGAGTTTGAATAGTGATCGGTTCAATTTCGAGTTTGATTTTGAAACTTGGTTTGAGCTTTAACTCCCTTAATAAGTTTGGCTCGGTAATTGCACTCCTAATTGTAACAATTTTCTTGTTGAAATTTCGTGACATGCATGTAGATTTATGCAACAATTATGCTTCTTTGATTTTGAAACTTGGTTTAAGTTTCAACTACTTTAAAAGTTTGGCTCGGTAATTGCACTCCTAATTGTAACAATTTTCCTGATGAAAATTCGTAGCATGCATGTAGATTTATGCAACAATTGTGCTTCAGTTGAACAATAATTATTGGTAATTAAATTAATCCATGGACGGGATGCTTTTGAGAACCATAAATGAAAATTTTAGTAAAAATTTTGTTTTGTTATAAATATAAAATATGTCGTAACTTTTAAAACCTTTTAAAATTAAAGATTTGAGGGTTAGGTTTATTTTAATTTATTGAAATTAGACCAAATTGATAGAATATATAAGTAACATTGACCAAATGTGTAATTATACAAAATATTTTAACTGTCACATCAGCTTCTTCATTAAATATTAACGGCAAGTGGCTTAATTGAATGCATTTAAATAGTTGAGTAGCCTGATTGACAAAATTTCAAAAATATTGATTAAAATGAAAAGGACAATTGTTAGGTGATCATTAGTTTAATTTACTTTAAATAATTTATATTTAAAATTTTAACTAATTTATAATTATATGTTAAATACTTTAAAATTTAAATTTTTATATTAGTGGTGATTGTTGCTACTCTTTGAGCGCAGAATATTTAATTTCACCACATATCGTGCAAAACTATTCATAATAATTTGACATTTGAATCCAATTCTTTTGGGTTGCATTTTCAGATATTGATTCTCGTTTCTTTGGAATTCATTACTTTTACTTCATTGTAAGTAGGAAAAACAAAGGTAAATTATACATTTGGTCACTAATGTTTGAGTTAATTTTTTTTTTCACTGAAGTTTTAAAAGTTACAAATCGATCACTAACGTTATCGATTGGTTACAACTTACAAACTTGTCACTCAATGTTAACCAGGCGTGAAGGAAAACATAAATGAGATAAAAAAACTGTAATTTATAAAAAAATATTATATTATTATTAATATAATGCATAAACTCCAATACACGCGAGTTGTCATCGCTAATTAGTATGTTTCGGACTACAATTTGGGCTTGCCTGTAGTTTGTATTGGGCTTTTCTCCCTTTTCTCATAAAATATGTAGGGCTTGACTTTAGGATCAATGAGACAATGCTTTGAGTTTTTTGGCCCAATACCCCAAGCGGATCAATTATTTGGAGTATTGGCCCACCCATAATTTATTTTGGAGACTACGACACTTTTTACAGTCCAACTCGAACTCGTTACCTCAAGGTGACGAGTTACATCTGATATTATTTTTAATTGGTCTCTGCGTAGTGGACCCTATGTAGGCCATTATTTTATTGGTATTATAATGATTTGTCACGTCAAGGTGACGAGTCATTAAAATATTTGTTTAATTAAAAATAAAAATGAAATTTGTAAATTTAAAGAAAAAATAGGACGAACTTGTCACCTCGACGTGACGAGATCGTTTAAATTCAAAAATACTAGTCGTTGGTCAACGGAAAGCAATGGGCAGCAACAGTCACTTGGAACTCGTCACTCATTTATATTCTCGGGTGGCCATTTTCTGTGATTTTCGCACAACGTATGTTGCGACAACGGGCTCGTGCGGTTCTCTGGTTGTCATCCCCCGACTACGAATACTCCATTCATCATCGTCCAACCTCCGTTGGATCGATGAAACATGAGCGTTATCCAGACACAACATGTATCCTCGATTTACCAAATTTTTGAATTTTCGCACAATATATGATTTTTTTAGATTCAAGGTTTGGTGAAAACCCAAAATTTTAAACCTTTATTTATTGCCTTACCCTCAACAGCTATAACCGACTAGAAATTTTAAATGCCTAGTGACCGTTGATTCCCGTCTGCCTGTTGACCAACGACTTGTATTGTTGAATTTGAATGAACTTGTTACACCCCAATTTTTAAATTATTTTTAATTTAAATTAATTTTTCTTAATTTTTGGGACCAATTAGTAATACTTCGACGAGTTTATGATAGATTTTGAAATTTTTGAAAGTTTAGGGACTTGGGCATGATTTTACCCATCCCTTACCTGTAAAAATGTGTGGTTTACATGCCTTGAACCTATGACCCATAAGTGATGATGTACCTTGCCCATATTGTTGGGACTAGGGAACTGTTTGAATTTAAATAATAAAATAAATTATAACTTACCTAAACTTGAGGAGAGCCCTAATTATATTCCCCATCTGAAAAACAAACAAAACCCTTAAACTATTCAATACTTATCCCAAGTCATCCCTGTCGTCGATCAACCCTTCTCTGATCACCTGTGACGTACATTGCCACCACCTGTGTGTTCGTCGGTAGCCCACGATCAAAGCCCAACCTTTCCCTCGTAGTCATAGCTTGTAAATTTTTAGGGCCAGGTGAAGGATGTGAAAAATTTTAGTCAAGTAGGGTTGGCCAAAACCCAACCCATGCCCATTCCTAACTATGACATCCTCAATCTTCTCCTCAAAACAAACATGGGAATGATCAACTAGTTGGAGAATAACATATGTGGGTTTTGTATTTCTCATCCCAAGCTTCAAAAATATTGATTTGGGCATCAAATTCACGCTTGATCCAAGGTCACACAGTGCTTTTCCAACATAGTTGTCTCCTATAGAGCATAGAATGATGAAGTTGCCCAGATCTTTTTTGCTTCGGCAACATCTTACTCAATGCGAAACAGTCATACTTCTCAACTTTTCTCTTCTTTGTAACAATTTCCTTGAGAAATTTAGCATAAGTTGGAATTTGTTCTACAGCTTCCAAGAAAAGAACATTAATATATAATTGGTTAAAAATGTTAACAAACTTCTTGAATTACACTTCATCATTGTGATTTTTTAGTCTTTGAGGGAAGGGAGGTGGGAGTCTGACTTCTTCTACTGATGGTGTGGGAACGACTTTTACTGTGGCATTTCTGTATGCTCTCTCAATAGACTCACTAGTTGAACCCTCATAATTGTCCTTCTCTTCGAGTATTTCTTTTGGCAATTTTAGTTTTACTTACATATTCATGGGGTGGACTTGTCTGACTTCCTTCCCCCAAACTTGTCTTTTTGAATAATTTGGGTACCACTCCTTAGGGTGAGTGCACTACATTGCTCCTTCCCAAGAGGTTTAGCTACTTCAGTGTCACTAGTTAGGTGACCTAGTTGACTTTCTTATAATGCTACGATAATTTGGCCAATCTGACCCTCTAAAGCTCTTAGAGATGAGCTATGGTTTTGCAGCAATGTTCCTTGACTTTGTAGTAAAACTCTTTGATTCTTGATAGGTTTAGAATGTTTTTGTAGTATAGTCTTTGTGGTTGCTATAAAATCTTGCATGGTAGCCTTCAGTGAGTTGGTATTAGATGAAGACGCATCCCCATGTTATAATTATGCCATGACATATTCATTTGAAAGGTTACAGGTTCATTTACATTCTGTTGTCGAGCGGGGTGACTAGCATTATTGGATCATTGATTTCCCCATGAGAAATTTGGATGCTAACGTCATCCTACGTTGTAGGTATTGGAGTAGAGGTTGTTGTTTTTGTTTCGTTGAAATTCCCCACATAATTGATGGACTCTTGATTGTCTGGGATTCACTCTCATTATGATTGTCACCTCATAATAGACATGCGGAGATGACTACCTTTACTTCTTTCACCTTAGTGAAACGTTGCAAGCTCTTCAACATGTTTGTGACAGCGGAGAGTTGGGCAGAGATTAAATCATTAGTATCTAGCTCAAATGTCCTGTGTGTCTTCCTCTCAGTTTCGAGCCTTGAAGAGGAACTGTTAATCATTGTTTGCAATCATATCAAGGATGTCTAAAGCCTCTTCAGGTGATTTTTCTAGTAAGGTGCCATTTACCAAAGCATCTAGCATCATCCTCGTGGGTGTCTTGACTCCATTATAAAACATCACGACTTGAGTCTAGTTGTAGAATCAATGGTTCATGCACTTACGAAGTAATCCTTTATATCGGTCCCAACGCTCATATATTGACTCGTCGTCAACTTGATAGAACGATGTTATATCATTTTAGAGTTGAGTGTTCATGTTCGGTATATTATACCGCAATAAAAAGCTTTTGCACAAATCGGACCACAACTCCATTGAACTGGATATAATTTCACTCAACCAAGCCCTCGCTCGGTCATGCAAAGAATAAGGAAATAATTTAAGTTTTAACAAATATTCATGCACTTCTTCTTGCCTAAAAGAATAACAAACTTCCAAGAAAGCACGAATGTGTTGCTTGCATCTTCATGAGGAATGCTGCCAAATTGTCTATAGAATTCAACATGTTGAACATGACTGGTTTAAGCTCGAAGTAGGTTGCTTAGATCTCAAGTGCTATAATGCTAGGGTTGAGATCATATAATATAGGAGATAAGTGATCTCCAATAGCTAAAGGTCACACGACATTCCCAGCATTTGGATTTGGTGCAACTTTTGGATATGAAATATCCTCTACTTGGTCACCTCCTTGATTTTTCAATCTAAACATATTTCTTTGAGAACGTTGAGCATATTTCATTTGTCTAAAAAGTTATTCGATATTAGGTTCAATCCGTACCAATTGTTCTTTGGGTTCTCCTCTGGTCATACACCAATTAACACCTGAAAAAGAGAATTTAAGTAACAAGTAAAACTATACAAAAATAAAGAAGTAAAATAAAATTACTATAAAAAAACTGTTAAACTTCAAATAGCTAATACCTAACAACGGCACCAAAAACTTGTTGTGTGTTGTGAGTATTATAAATTGGATGCAAAATATATGCAAGTATACACAATCGAACAAGTAATAAAGTGATGAGTGAGTATCGTTCCCACAGAGATTGGAGAAAATTGCAAGTTAAGTTAAAGCACTAATACTAAATTATATAAGTATAGTTAGTATGATGGTATGAATAGATAATTTTGCTGTTACAAGATGAAATGTATGGAGGTGGAATCTTGGTGGTAGTGTGGATGAGTAGCAAATGGAAATGTAATGGCAAAATGAGATGTAATGGTGTGGCAATGTAGCAGATGAAAATGTCGTGACAATTGAAGATGTGTTTGAAATAAAAACAACTGAAAATATCAAAGCAAAACGAGTTGAGAATTTAGAAATAAACAAGCAAACTTAATAATCCTCACACAAACAAGCTAAAATAGGAATGAATAGTGGAGTTTCTCAGGAATCCTAAGTCTTACCTCTCAGAATGATTCAAGCTTCTATGGTTTATTTGATCAACATAATTTACTAAAAGTGTCCCTACGCTATCTCTAGTCAAAGAAACTGACAGATAAATATACCACGGCAATACCTTTTAAACGTAGTAACATCAAACATATCAAATCAGAGCTACTCATTTTATTCGGTGAAATCCTATCTTTATCTCTAAGGTGGATTAGATCTTAGTTAGTAGCTAAAACCTATTTCTCACGTCGATCATTGCTAACTCTGTAAAAAGGCTATATTTATGTTATTTTCACTTAAGTTACTGGCTATCTTAAAGAACATGTAGGGTCATATAGATTCATTTAGGAGCATGTAATTGCATTTGGTGGATTTGTTTTGCCTTGGTATTTTATATTGTGATTGGTGTTATTCTATGGGCAAGGTTTGATTTAGATGTTGATGCACATATTCTAAGAGCAAAGGTGTGCAAGGAAAATTGTTGTGGCAAACTAGATGAAAAAACCATGGCATTTCTAGGTGATGTGCAAGGAGAATTGTTGTGGCAAATAGAACTAAAATGAAGTAGTATTCTAGGCGCAAAAAATGACAAAGAAGTTGAAGATATTTTTACACAAGGCTAGTTGTTTTTTCACTACGTGTTCTTTGCTGTAATTGCCTATGAGGGGTCCACTGGGCAACTATTTTACTACTCCTCACATGTGCGAAATATGGCTCAGGATACCATTGGAATTTAGGCACAAAAACCTAAGTATATTCCCTTGGTATATATAGATTATGATACCACAAATGAAAGGGCTTCTTCTCCACAATCTTCTAATTTCCATTTTGGAGATAAAGAGGCAGTTGAAAAGCTTATTCTTTTTCTTCCTTATATTTTATTTCTTTGTGGTGTTCCTCTAATTAACAAGCTTGAGGTAGTGTCGATTTTGGTGTTCGAGAGGAGCAAGTGGTGCTAAGGTGGTTCATAGTTGTCGAGGAGCTCACAACAGTGCACGTTGAGAGTTTTCCTCCACTCTTTTTTTGCTTAATTTCTCTTTTTATTTGATGTGTTATATGTAACGGATTATTTTTATGGATGATTCAAACCCTCTCATGAACTAAAACTTATTTGATGGGGAGTATGATTAATGATTAAGTGTTTTTTTTAATGAAATGTTGATGTTTTTATGTTTATCACTTATTTTGTTCATTGTTTCGAATTACTTAAGATTGTAGGAGGCATGAGAGTGACCATTTCTTAAGTATATTACTAAGTTTTTGAGAGAAACTAAATTAAAGATCCTTAGTGTTCGAGATAATTTAGAGGAAGATCAAGTGAACAATGGGTTTTTGCTAATAACTAGAGTCTAATCCAATATTAGTGTTCGAGAGAAACTAAGGTAGGATTTCAACGACTAATAGGAGTTGAGCTTATTCGATAGGTTATATGTTACTGCTCAGACCAAGAGGATTTTTCGTGGCATTCTCGTCTGCCAGGTTCTATGACTAGAGATAGCGTAGGAGCACTCTTAGTGAACTCTGTCGAGCAAGTGAACCATAAAATTTTAGACCATTCTAAAAGACAAGCATTAGGATTCCTTATTGACCCCATCAATCATTCCCATAATAGCTTACTTGTGAGAGGATTATAAAGTCATTTTTGTTAATTCTCAAGTTATCATTTCACTTTGCCTTAACATTTTTATTCAAATTGTCACGACATTTCCATTTGTTACATATTCACACCACCAAATCAATTCCACCAACGTACATTTCATTTTGCCTCAACATAATCATTTGTGCATACCACTAGCTATATATAGATAAATTAGTTTGTTACTTTGACTTGACTCATAATTTTCTCCAATCCCTGTAAAGACGATACTCACTCAGACGATACTCACTCATCAGTGTATTACTTGTTCAATTATGTATACTTACATATAATTTACGTCCAATATTTAGTACTCACAACACACAACAATCCTCTATTAGTTTCTCTCAAACACTAATAATCTTTTACCTAGTTTCTCTCGAACACCAAGAATTTTACCTAAGAAATGGCTACTCTCATAGCTCTTACAATCTTTAGACATTGAGTACAATGAGCAAAGCAAATAGAAAACATAAAAACTTAAATCATTCATTAAAGTAAATACTTAATCATTCATGATAACTCACACCAAATAAAGTTTAGTTGATGGTGGGGTTCGAAATATCCAAGAAAATAATGTGTTCCATACAACCCAATAAATCAAATGAAAATAAAAGCACAATGGTAGAGAAAACTCCCAACGTGTATTGTCGGTTGCTCCTCAGACCACCACGAATACCACTTTAGTGACACTAGACTCTCTCGAACGCTAGCTTGCCATTCCCTTGAGCTTGGCTATGGAGGAACCCTTTTGAAAATATGAAAGCTTTAGTCATCCCTTCACTCTTGCTTAGCTCACTATTTCCTAAAAGAACCCTCTTTATTTTTGTTATCACATTTTCTATTTTTACTAAGGGAATATCCTAGGTTTTAGTGCAAAAATTTCCATAACCTAAGGTACATTCTCCTCATGTGAAAATATGTACAAAGGTGACAGTGGTCTCCTCTTAGGTGGTTAGTAATAGAAATCATGTGAGTGTTGGACAGTTGGCACTTTGATGAAAATATCATCAGCTCTTTTATATTTTTCTGCGCCCAGAAATATCATCATAGCAGTTGCGACATTTCCCTTATGTTTAGTCATCCCAAATTGTCTTGACAATCCTCCTTTGCTCACTATCTGGGAATGTTGCGGCAATTCTCCATGATCACCCTTTGCTTCATCAACCTGCACATCATCAGTAAAATATAACTTTCCCCGTAAAACAACACCGTTTACAAAATAATATGCCACATAAATCTAAACCACCCAATGTAATAATATGCTCCTAAATGCATCTATAAAGCCCTACATGATCTTTAAGAACATCAATAACTTAAGTGAAAATGACCTAAATATATCATTTTTACGGAGTTATCATTCCATTTTCTTTCTTCTTCCTCCTCAAGCTCTCTAAGCAAAAAGTGAGCCCTTTGAACCATTTCTTACCCCCTTTAAAATTTCAATTTCATTTATAACCCCCTATCAACTTTATTTTAAAGAATCAAGGTTTTGGGTTCTTTGGTTAGAAGAAAAGGTAATGGGTTTTCATCTAAGCTATGGTGGAAGATGGTTGCTAGCTAAAGGAACTTTATTTCGAGATTCAATCAACAAGATAGTGTATTTCTAATCCTTTGGAGTATTAAACTTTCATAAATTTCAAGTATTTGCTAAGATTTGTGTAGTTGAGCATAGTAGGGATTACATTTGAATTCAAGATAAAATCACGTTTTAGATGTTAATAATGTGTTTTTTTGGAAACCTTAAGACCCTAAACAACTTACTATGAATTCAAAACAAGATTAAAAACCAACCCAAGTCATTTAGGATGATTTTTAGGTGTATTCCGAGCTTAAAATATTGTTAGGATTTGCAGAAGCTCGAATTGACAACCGAAAGAGTTTGCCAAGAGGTGTTGAATTGGTTTTTGTGTTCAGGGAGTAAAGAGATTAGAAAGATAGACAATTTGCACAACGATTTATAGTGGTTCAACTTCTCAACTAAGTCTACCTCCACTGCATTAACTCTTCAATAAGGATTTTCTAACAAATTCACTAATTTGTTCTTTTCTTTTTCAATGATCAAGAGTAACCTTTACAAACTCCCTATATTTTCACTTGGCTAAGATAGAACCAAAAACCCCTTTAAAAAATGATAAAAGTAAACAAAAGAAACCTTTCAAAGGTAGGGTGTTTACAAATTTAAGCTCACTAAAACACAAATATTTACAAGAGAGATAAAATAAGATTGAAAAACTATTCTCTTGTGTTTGAATGCTTGGATAGGTGTTCTAACCCTTCTTCAAGTGTCTTGAACTTGTATTTATATGTTGGAATGAAGTTGTGGTATTTTCTAGCCGTTGGAACTGATTTCAGCCTTTTGGGGATGAAATCTTTGTAA
This sequence comes from Hibiscus syriacus, assembly GCF_006381635.1. Lineage (NCBI taxonomy): Eukaryota > Viridiplantae > Streptophyta > Magnoliopsida > Malvales > Malvaceae > Hibiscus > Hibiscus syriacus. The sequence continues at coordinate 1,231,932 of NW_024062730.1, forward strand.
AATAAAACTTCCCAGTACAAGGGTATCGGTACTCCTAAAGGGAGTATCAATAGTACCTTTGTTATTTTTAAATCAATTATTTGTTACTAACCGTTAGAGCCTCATGGTATTGATACTATGCATATGGTATTGATACTACTATACACAGTAGTATCGGTATCCCTTTGGGTATCGGTACCAATTTTGCATTCTAGAATTTGAGCAATGATAGTAGTATCGATACTACCTAGTGAGTATCAATATTTCTCTTACCTTTGGTATCAGTACCATATGATCAATATCAGTACTATTTATGAGGTATCGATACTGTAAAAACAGTATCGATACTTCTTGCCAGAAAATCATTTTATGCTTAATTCCAAGTTTTAAGGACTTTGAATTATTTTTGAAAACTTTGAATAAATTAAATTCAAGTCCAAAAACATTTTTCCTTAATTGTTATATCAAAATATAGTTCAACAAATATCCATTTTAGGGTTTGAGTATCAATATTGGCATGAACATTATCGATATTGTATGAATTAGGGCAAATATTAGGGATTTCAGGCAGAGAGTATCGATATTCATAGTGGAGTTTCAATATTGCCTCTATAGTATCAATACTCAAGGTAGCAGTATCGATACTGAGGCCTTATTTTCACAATAGAGTGCATTTTTTGTACTGATACTAATTGGAGTATCGATACTTTACCATAGGGTATCGATACTACAACTAGATTATCGATACTACCTACCTCAGATGATCATATTTTACCCGATTAAGGTCCATAAGAGCTTGGGATGGTCTGTAAGGATAAAGCTTAGTCCGTAAGGGGTGTAAATGGCCAAAGGGGCCCAAAGATACTCCTGGGAGTGGGTTACAACCAGAGTAACCATAGTAGGCTTAGCACATCCAAGTATCTTCAGTGAACATGTAACAAACATTTATGAATGGAGAATCAATACATAGGTTGTACCGACGAGAGGTATGACAAATAATTAGATTATGAAACAACAGTGTCGTATACTGCAATAATGAACGAGAATGTTGGACGTATAGTTATTCATCTAATTCGAGGGCGAATTGAGGGAAAGCGTAGGATTAGCGAATAGAGTATCGCTACCCAGAAAAGAACCCGATTCAGATATCGGGCTAACCAAAACCACAACTAATAAGCAGTAACCACAATAATCGTCGTGAAGTCTCGGAACGCATAAAGGTTTTCCTAGAGTTAGAGAATGACTAAAATACCCTTAAGTAGAGAACAATCATAGCATTATAGATTATCAGTAGTAACAAATTAATTAACCATCGTATAGTGTTTTATATGAGAGAACGAGCTAGATATCAATTAGAAACAGAAACCATAACAGTAATGTTAGAAACAGTAATAGCTATGATGTCATAAAACTAGCCTTTGTGTGACACTAAAGAAACAACCAGGACACCCGAGTTACTTTAGCATTAAGGCGATTATCTTGTTTTCAGGATGTCTATACCAGACAGTGCCAAGGCACTTCTCTTGCCAACTAGACGCAGATGCCCCAAGACTCAACGGAGTAAGTTGGCGGGGTGTACATTTTTTATGTAGCTCCGGATCTCACCCTGTATACCTAAGGGTCTGGTGTATTTTTTATGTAGTTTCGGATCTCACCTAGGTACCTAAGGGTATTTCGGCAGGATATAGGGGTGTGTGAACTTCAAGATGTAGCTCCTCAGCCGCATCATGATGCCTACCTCAACTAGTGTGTCAGTCACAATAGAGTCAGTATTGCATTCAGATAATGCGTAGCAGAGTTAGCATGGCATTCAGATAATGCACAGTAGACCCAATATCATATTTAGATAATGCATAGTAGATTCAGAAATTAGGGTTAGAGACCCCTGTCAGAGGATTTAGGGAAGCATGTGACCCCTACTTTAGGGATAGGATAACTAAACCTTAAGTATGTACCACTTGATCCATATCATGGATGTACCTACTACTTAGTATCATACCTTTAGCATGCTTTCGCTTATTAAATTGTTATATTGCTCTAGATTAGCGATTATACTATTGAGCTTTGTAAGCTCAGTCTTCGGATGTTTTCCATTTGCAGGTTAGTAGCATGAGCAGTTCGTGGAACACCATCACAGCAAGACTTCCAGCATCTCCTACAGAGTACTGTACCGTAGCTTAGTGAGCATATGTATTCATAGAACCTTACTTATTTATTCAATTTATTAAACACAGTTTGTATTATTTTGATTTTAATTTATGTGTCACAAAGCTCCGGTTTTATAAATTGTTTATATAATAGATGTCTATGTTTTTAATTATGATATCATTCAGCATATTTGAAAAGAAAATGAGCATGTTTTGAAAATCAAGAGTTGCATCGGTAGCCCAATATGGCACTTTAGGCCTAATCTGGTTTAGGGTTTACATGTATTTTTCAGAAATAAAATGATATTCTTTGTTAATATATTATATACTTGGATAACATTAATTGTTTAATATTATTTTTTGAATATATATTAATACTAATATTTTTAAAATGATCTAATTCTTTTTTGAAAAAATTAGTTATGATGCTTATAAGCTAGTATATGTTTTAAAAAATGAATTATTGCTAATGTGTACATACCCTGCAAATATAAATGCTTGAACTTGATAACTTTAAGGAGAACAATACACTATTTATATCATAGAACGAATCATTAAAGTCGTTCAATGAATCAAAACCAACATTACAAAACAAAGAGTTATGAATGAAAGAAATTGGAGGGATGAATAGAACGAGTGTTGTGTTGCATTACGATCACGTCAAACATGTTACGGTGCCGCGAAGGAAGCAGCCACCCAACTACCCAACTCGAAGGAACTACGACTCAATGAACTATCGCATTCCAAAGCTTTGGCACCATTCGTATGATAAAGATTTAACCTTGTATGATCCATCTAATCTTGCTTTCTTTAACTGCAAACATGCAATTTCGACATGTAAAAGAGAGTGACCTTACACATCACACATTCACAAATAAATACTGGCCCATCTGGGGACATTTGTTGTCTTGTCCAACTGGTTAATGTAATATCATTTGTATTTAAGTAGGGTAAATTACAAGTTTACTCACTGAACTTTACTCTCTCTTCTATTTAAATTACCGTATTTTCAGAAGAAAAAAAATTCAATTTGCTCATTGAACTTTAGATAATGAACTTTTTTGTCACTCGACCGTTAAATTTCTAACGGCGTTAAATTAAAATTGAAAAAATTAAAAGTACAGTCAGTGAAATATGAGAGAATGTAAAGTTCAGTGAGTAAACATGTGACATGTTTTATTATTAAAATAAGACACATAAACACCTCGTTACTAAGAAAACGGTCGAGTGACAAAAAAAGTTCAATGTATAAAATTCAGTAAGCAAATTAAAAAAATTTAAAAGTATGATGAGTGAAACGGGAGAAAGAGAGTAAAGTTAAGTGAGTAAACATGTAATTTACCCTATTTAGGTATCAAAACAAGTGTAGCTAGAAATGGATCGAGGAGTGGGTGGACAGTTGTCTCTTTGAAAATTTAAAATTATCATATATTTTAAATGTTTTATGTATTTTTGTTTTTCACCACTGAAATTTTATAAGTTTATCTATTTTTAAAATTTTTGAAGTTTACCTTATAACATAAAATCATATGTTCATCCATGAAGATCGCCCTATAATAAGTTTTTACAAAATTCTATCTGAATTAGTTAATCAATATACCAAATAGCATTGATTAATTCAAAAAAATTATAATATACTTTAAATGAAATATTTTTATTCCACAGATCAGATTTTCGATTGTTTTGATTTTGATCTAAGAATTTTATCCATCGATCTCGACTCCAACTTTATACCTTCTACAACTCATTCTAATCTATCCTGAATTTAAATGTTTAAGGAAAAAGTTGTTGAAATTCATCGAATTTAAAATAAATTATCAAAAAATATTGAATTATTTGAAGTGATTATAATGTAATATATGTTCTATTTTTTTAATCAATTGATATATATATATACACATATATTTTATAAATATAACTGTGTGAACTTAAGATCTCTAAAGAAAATATTTTTTTAATCGATATCACTTGATAAATTTAATTATCATTTTTTTAATAACACCAGCGTACGACAAAACACAAGGCTTGGGAGGAGGGAGACCCACCACCTCTGGCATAAATTGGAAAACACGTCGGCCCATTTGCCCAATAACTTCAAACAATTTTGGGCATATGTTGTACGGCAACGTAGCTCAATAAGCTAAGCGGATAAAAATATTAGTTCATTAGTCAACTCAAATTTTATTTTGGGATTTATGAAAATATTACAATAAACTCGTCACACTAATATAAAGAGTTTGCTCAAATAATATTTTTTATTTAAACTCATCACATCGACGTGGTAAGTTTTAATAATATATATTTTTATGAAAATGTGTTAAGTCAGGGTGACAAGTTCAAATAAAAATATATATTTTATTAAAACTCATCATATCAACATAATAAATTTCAAGTCAATGTAAAAGTAAAATATCGTAGATACCAAATTTTTTTTGGAAATGACCTAATAGACCAATTTTTTTTATCCGTCTGACCTATTAGGCCATGTTTGCCCATGTTTTGCTCTTTATGCCGACATAAAGTAGGCCCTAACATGGGAACATACTTACCCACGCTTTGGCCCAACCATTAACAAATGGGAAAATGTATCTCTCTTAAAATAATTTTATATTTTAAATTCTATCCTATGGTTTCCATATTTAATTATTACGTATTAATCATAAAATAAAATCTATTTTTTATATTAAATGGAGAACATATATTTAGTTTTGTAGGAGATTTAGGGAGCACAAGAAGAAGAAAAATGTAAGAAGGGGTAAAATGGCAAATGCAGGGTCGCTATTCTTTCTCCAAGACAATTTTGAATTGCCCCCTTTTGTTTCAGCCAATAATTGACTTTCCACAAAACAAAACCCTATTATCCCAACAATTCCAGTACACTTTAACAAATATATTTATAATTTAATAAAAATAATTAATATGATATTATGATTTCATTTTAAAAAGAAAAATAGTAGCTCGGAACTCGAATCATATATAATAATCTTTTCATCGTTCTAATTTAGTTTTATGATTTACATGTCGTGTATACATTAGAAAATACAAACTTATATTAAGGTGTGTAAATGTCTACTCTAAAATGTAAATTTTTATTAATAATTTATTTTACTAATTGAGTTATATATACTCTAAAATTTTAATATGCACCCACATTAAGAAAATGTTTTTGAATTCATCATTTCACATATATTTATTTTCAAATGTTAATCTTAGCATCTCTCTTCTCTTTTTTTTTCTTTTTTTTACAGATTGTGTTATTTTCTATAGATCAAATCAATTTTTTCTTCTTTGATTTTCTTTAGTCTGTGGTAACATCGATTTTAATGATAGTTGTCGATTGTCAGTTCTATTTTCTCTTTTTTTTTAGTTTTTTTAATAAGAATGATTAGTCATTTGGTTGTTGTTTTTGTTTATCTTTTTCCCAGAGTTGGATTTAATATCGCCACACAGATCAAGGTGATGCTTATTTGTTATCATGTTGATCTTCCTAACTTTGGATCCTCAGATTATTTGGATACGTGTTTTGCGTTCGGTTATAGTTTTCTCATGTTGTTTGACTATGATTTATGATTTTTCGATGGTTTTTAGTAATTTCATCCCATTTTGTGGTTTGTTTACCGATGATTTGTTAGTATCTTTATTTTGTTCGAGCTTTTTGGTTATGTTTTTAAAACTTCCCTTCTTTGGTCATTGTGTGATCTAGTGACTAGTTTTTGTGTCAATAGTTATAAGAAAATGTCCTAAATATATTTTAATTTACGGTTATACTTGTAAATCTTCATTGTAATTCTAGATCTTTTATTTATAATAAAACTAGCAATTTTCTATAAAAAAATATTTTCATTTTTTTTGAAAGACTAAGATATTTTTAGAGGTGATTACGCACTAATAACAAATCCTAAGGTGACGTTTGGTTGTTATGAATCACTTGGAATTAGGGGGAATTAGAATCCAATTCCACCACTTTCCCATGTTTGGTTCAAGTTTTCGAAGAGAATTGGAATTCCTCATGGCTTCAACTTTCCATCAAATGAGGGAAAGTGAATTCCATCCATTCTATGATGGAATTCAATTCCCTTGTTGGAGGGAATTGAAATTTGACCATACTACCCTCATCAATCTTTTGGTAACTTATTCATATATTGAATAAAAATATTTTTTTATTACTTCGGGTCGGGTCGGATTTCTAATTCATATATTCGGGCCGGGTCGGGTGAAACTTTATTTTGATCGGGTCAATCGGTCTTTTTTAAGTGTGATATTCGGGTCGGGCCGGGTTCAGGTTTAGGGTGAAAAATACCCGACCCGACCCAAAAAATATATAATTTTACCTTATATATATTTAGAAATAATTATAATAATACCCTTCTCTATATATATTTTTTTCCAATTAAGTCATTGTTTTTATTGAATAAAAATAATTTTTTATTATTTCGGGTCGGGTTTCTAATTCATATATTCGGGTCAGGTCGGGTGAAACTTTATTTTGGTCGGGTCGGGTCTCGGATGGAGGTTCCCTTGTTCTCGGGTCGGGTCGGGTGGACCAAAAACCCGACCCATGGCCATCCCTAATTGGGATGATTTTAACTTATGATGTTTATTAGCATGTTTTTTATAATTTATTGAAATGAATAATCAATCAATAAAATTAAAATTTATTTTTTTAAATATTTTTATAATATATTGTTACATGTAATTTATAAAACAAACTAAAATTAAGCAAAAAAATAAGAAGGGCAATCCTGTCATTTTACATTACTGAAATCAAATTCATATGACATGTCTGCGAACCAAACAGAATATGGAATTGGATTCTAATTCAATTTTCCGCCAACCAAACAGAATATAGAATTGGATTCCAATTCCTGACAGATTCCAATTCCTTCACAGATTCCAATTCCCTCAGAAACATTTCAGCGAACCAAACGCCACCTAAGTATTTTGTTTAAAAAAAAAGCCCGAGTACAATATGATGATTATAATATAGAGAAAATAACACCAGTGACCAAAAATGCCTTATAATATACGATTTTAACCAACTTTTTTTAGATTTGCCAAAATGATCAACAAATTCGCAACGCGAACTCCAATTTCGCAACCCAGTTTCCAATTTCGCAAAGCGAACACAGAAGTCAAATTCGCAACGCGATAGCCAAATTTGCAACACAAAAGTCAAATTCGCAAAGCGAAACACACTATTAATTTCGCAACACAAATGTAAGCAGTATTATCGCAAATCATAACCTAAAACCCTAAATCACAACTCAGTCCCATCTCCATCTCTCACTCTCTACGACGACATCCATCCCCATCTCCGACGAAATTCGTCCGCATCTCCGGCGAAATTCATCTATCTCCATCTCTCAGAGCAACCCTCACAACCATTCACGGTCAGAAATAGAAAATCAACCACCGAGGGTTAGTTTTTTAATCTCTTATTTTTATTTTGAAATTTTTGTATTATTATTAGATTTTTCTTATATTGATGATAAATCTACTGATAATTTCAATATATATAAAGATTAACCATTTCACTGAGATTGCTTAGTAAATTCATTCGTTTGCTACCAATACTGCTAAACTGTTTAGTCTTTAACCATGTGAAGTTAGTATTTGTCTTTGTTTTATCTTTTTGTTGAAGAAATGCAATTAATTCAAGTTTCAATTTGCAGAAGAATAGTTTTTGAAACTTAAATTTGCAACACGAAAATGAAAATCGCAACACCAAAATCGCAACGTGAAAATGAAAATCACAACGCGATTTTAGTTTCGCGTTGCGAATTTAAGTTTCAGAAACTACTCTTATTCTGCAAATTGAAACTTGAATGAATTGCATTACTTCAACAAAAAAACAAAACAAAGACAAATACTAACTTCACAGTGTTGCTAATTTAAGTTTCAAGAATAAACTACTACTCTTTATGTTGTCTTTGAACCTGCACTAAACCTATATGTTGTCCTTTTAAATGTTTATATAAGTGCTTACTTCTGGAATGTTATTTGATGCATTTTGTGAACTATGATGGAATAATGACAGCATGGGAATACCGTGCTAGTTTGAAACATATTTGGCTTTGTTTTCACTGTTTAATATCATGTTTGTTTATAGTGCATAATTTGTAGTTTTTGGTATATCTAACTTGGTATGTTTATTGTTTTTGTAGAAATTTTTTTCGGCTGCATTGACCTTAAGGAATAAATTAAGACTAGCCACTAAAATTGCGTCGACGCTTACACCTCTACAAAGAAAATTGTTTGAGGATACTTGCTTCGGGCCATGGCTGAAAGTACAACATACGGGTGGAGATGCTATGTTGACACATTTGTTTCTTCAGACCATGAATAACGATCTACCCGAGAGGATACAACGTGGTGATGAAGAGATATGGTTTCATTTGTTTTGGGCGGGAGGAGTTTTTCTTAATCACTGGTCTACGCTTCGGACACGATGAAGTAACCCGGTACACTAGTCATATCTCCCACCCATCATGGTTATCTCGGGTTTTTCCTGAGCTGGCAAAGTCGAAGCCAAGTTTACACATCGACGACTTGAAGAGATTATTTGTTAAAAATGGTTTTACTCGGATGGATGACCTTGATGTTGTCCGAGTATGCTATTTATTACTTTTGCATGTCGGCTTTTTAGGCAAAGAGGGCAGACAACCTATCTCTGAGGACCTAATATTATTTGTAGAAGACCTAAATGCATGGAACCTGTTTCCGTGGGGTTCATATCTATGGAAAGCTACCTGAAAGAAGTTGTCGTCTGCCTTTGAGGACCGAAAAAGTTTGCGGGGCGATGGTTCTAAATACACTTTGACAGGCTTTTCTTGGGTCTTTAAGGTAAGAATATCTATATAATGTTTCCAAAATTATAATTAATTATTTAATAATTACTAATGTTTGTGTATTATATTATTTTGTAGATTTGGATATTTGAGGCTTTCCCCAGCATGCGGACATATGCGATAAAAAGATCAAATGATATTCCTAGGGCTATTACCTGGAAGAGGATCCGCATGTTGGATTGGGAAGAGTTACTCCCATGTACGACGATGAATGATGTATGTTAACACATAAATAATACCATATATAAACAAGTTATTATTAGTACAAGTTTAACTTTGTTTGAGCTTTTATATTGTTAGGAGGCCAACTATCTATTACAGAGGCTGACACCCACAGAGGCTGAGCTTGCCACTGATTGGTGGCGAGCTAGTAAGCGGTTTTTTGATGGGACGGATGATGAGCACCCCCACTTCGAGAGCAATCACCTAATCGGGCCGATTTTACAGCTCGACACCCGGAGCCATCACCTGATCGAGCCTCTTCTCCACCTCCACCATCACCTATTCCATCACATCATCGAGCCTCTTCTCCACCATCACCTCATGATAGACGACCGGAAAAGAGGTCACGACATTTATCTCCCTGTTCTCCACCTCCACGGGATGAGTTAGGGGAGTTATGTGATGAGGTCGGTACTTTACGTGAAGATAATGGTGTATGGCGTGATGAGGTTCGGTCTTTACGTGGTGAGGTGGATTTTTTACGTGATGACAATGGTGCGCTACGTGGTGAGGTATCTACTTTACGTGATGAGGTTGCCGCTCTACGCGAGATTGTTTCATCGTTACAGAATGAGGTTGATACTCTACGTAATGAGGTAAATTTGTTTAATATTATACTAAAAATGTAACACCCCCAACCCGTACCCGACTCGGATATGAGTCAGAGATACTACATTGACTTTAAAACACAACTTTTAACAAATAATAGCAAAATATTTGAACTTATATTAAGAAAATATGATAATATACATATTGTAATATAAGTTTACCAAAATATTCAGAGCATACACAACTTAACCCTTTAATTACATGCCAACTGCCATTTACATAACAAAATGACCTACTGATTAAGTTGCTTCTGATCTGGTGGTTGCAGGAGTAACGTTGTCAAACTGCTTCACCTGTCTCGTCTATTTTCTCGGATCCTACGTGTGAAACACTCACACGCTAAGTCATCGACTTAGTGAGGCAATAATAATAACAAGGCAATGTAATGAAAATGTCACGATCATATGAAATAAGATGCAAACATGTACTTAATCAATGTAGTCTACATCATCAATATCCATACCTGTAAGCGTATGACTTTAACATTCATGAATTTGTATTAATAGGTTTATTGGCCCATGATATCATACTGAGAACCTAAGGTATCTGAGTAATGTGAGGTTGTGCACTATGCTGTCACCACAGCTCGTATAAATGCACCGAAGTGCCGCGTAGAATTGCACCGTAGTGCCATATAATGCTGTCCATAAGGACCACATATAATTCCTTAAGAATCATATACATATACTAGGGATCAAGTATGTGTCTTTCAAGACTTCACACATGTTCCAAAGAATATATATATCCCGAAGGACCGCGTAGAATTGCACCGTAGTGCCATATAATGATGTCCATAAGGACCACATAGAATTCCTTAAGAATCATATACATATACTAGGGATCAAGTATGTGTCTTTCAAGACTTCACACATGTTCCAAAGAATATACATATGTCTCGAAGGACCGCGTAGACCCTCTACCCTTGGCATGCCAACTATACCTATAGTTCTCATCTACATAACATGGGCTTTTACATTTCACGGAGTCTATATCGCGTAGACATGTAAATTCTTACCTTTTCACATAGCTCATAACTTTTCCCACATAGTCATGTCATATAATGCATTTTATATGAACTCATGTCATGTCTCATAATACAGAATATGCTCATGTACCAAGATATAAAATCTAGACTTATCACAAGTCTAGAATGGAGTATATTTCTATAATTATGCTATGCATATGCACTCACCTATATTTCTTTGCCTTTTCCTCGATCGATCCTACTTGTAGATTGTTCCCGAACTCGTGTAGGCTCAGTATCTACATAATAATTCAATGATACTTATCAGTATACTAATTAATATATTCTAAACTATCATTCCTTAGACTCATAGAAAAGCCAATTTCATCCTTTAATGAGGGTATGCATCGATGCACTACTGATGCATCGGTGCATAAAATGCATTCGATGTTGTATTATTACTGGGATGCATCGATGCATGACTTATGCATCGATGCACTAATTGCATTCGATGTTTCTATTTTAAAAGAGTGCATCGATGCATTACCAATGCATCGATACACCTTCAAATAATTTCTGGGTTTTAAACTTTATGCATCGATGCACTAAGAATATGCATCGATGCACTCTGCCCAGAATCCTCTTTTATGCCCGCAAATCCACTCTTTTCAGCTTAATACTTCATATATCATCCTCTTTCTTATTTCCTAACTTGCATACTCTTACTTAAGCTAATTATTATCCATTAAATATTTCTAAAACTTAGAAATCTAATTCTCCATGTAGAATTTAAGAATCTAACCCAAATTCTAACATGTTCTAATTTGAATTCTAATACCTCATGCTTCTTAGTTAGCTTATTGACAAGTCAAAAATCTTATTCAAACTTCAAAAACTCATTCATATCAAAATTTCATCTAAAAACTCATTTTCCAAATCTATCTCTAAAACACTTATCTTGTTGTCTTAATGTCATATAAGCTTTCCTTTAGCTTATATAACATCCAAACTTCAATTTCCAAGCTAAAAATCAAAGGAACTACCAAGGTTCAGATTCTTACCTTTACTTGCAAGCTTCACGGTTGGAGAAGGAAGAGAAGAAGAGAAGAGTCTGGAATGCTTATCTCAATGCCCACGTGATTTATAATATCACCCTAAGGATATTTAATTATTTCATTTACTCAATTACTCCTTTGCCCTCTTAATTCCCCTTCTTTATAATTCATCCTACACCAATAACTCAAATAGATCATTACACTCTTCCATTATTTTACTTAAATCACCAAATGTTGAAACTTTGCAAATTAATCACTAACCCGGCATGGAGGATGTTACAAATCTCTCCCCCTTAAGAAAATTCGTCCTCGAATTTTTATTGCACGAACAAATGAGGGTATTGATGTCGCATATCTTCTTCACGCTCCCACGTTGCTTCTTCTACTTTGTGATTTCTCCACAACACTTTGACCAAAGGAATAGTCTTGTTCCTCAATTGCTTAACTTCATGTGCTAAAATTTGAATCGGTTCTTCCTCATAAGTCATCCGGTTGTACCTCGATCTCTTCTGGATTTACGATATGGGAAGGATCAGATCTATATCTTCGAAGCATTGAAACGTGAAAGAGATCATGTATCTTTTCCATCTCAGGTGGTAAAGTTAGCTGATATGCTACAGGTCCTACTCTCTTTACAATCTCATATGGTCCAATAAACCGAGGACTCAATTTTCCTTTTCGACCAAATCTCAACACCTTCTTCCATGGAGACACTTTTAAAAACATTTTATCTCCAACTTGAAATTCAATTTCTTTCCTTTTTAGATCTGCATATGATTTCTGTCTGTCTGTTGCAGCTTTGAGATTACTCTGAATTATCTGGACCTTTTCTTCTACTTCCTGAATCAACTCAGGACCAAGCACTTCTTTATCTTTGAGCTCATACCAGTTCAAAGGCGTACGACATTTCCTTCCATAAAGAGCTTCATAGGGAGCCATTTTAATACTCGACTGATGACTATTGTTGTAAGCGAACTCTGCCAGCGGTAAATACTTTTCCCATGATCCTTTAAATTCCATTACGCATGCTCTCAACATATCTTCCAATATCTGAATAGTTCTCTCTGATTGCCCATCAGTCTGAGGATGAAAAGTCATACTAAAGTTTAAACGAGTTCCCAACGCTTCATGCAAAGATTTCCAGAATCTAGAAGTGAATCGAGGGTCTCGATCAGAGACTATGGAAACAGGTACTCCATGCAATCTAATAACTTCTCTAATATACAGCTCTGCATACTTTTCCATAGAGAAATATGTTCTAACCGGAAGGAAATACGCTGACTTAGTTAATCGATCAACAATTACCCAGATTGATTCTCTTTTGTTCGGAGTCAAGGGTAACCCCGAAACAAAATCCATCGTAACATTTTCCCATTTCCATTGAGGAATGAAAAGCGGTTGCAATAATCCTGATGGAACTTGATGCTCGGCTTTGACTTGTTGACATATCAAACACTTAGACATAAATTCGGTGATGCTTCGCTTCATCCCTGACCACCAAAATCGATCCTTCAAATCCATATACATCTTGGTTCCACCCGGGTGCATCGTTAACGGACTGCAATGAGCCTCAGATAAAATTTCTTTCTTCAAGTCGTCATTGTCGGGTATTACAATTCTTCCTTTACAATATAGATTTCCATCTGACTTAATCTCAAAATCTTTAATCTCTTTGTTCTTTACTTGTTCAATTCTTTTCAAACACATTTCATCTTTACTTTGCAATTCTCCTATTCGTTCCAACCATGCTGGTTTAAGGGTTAATTCTGCACAAAGACCACCGTCTCCCGTTAAAGATAATCTTGCATCCATAGCTCGTAAATCTGCAAACGTCTTTCTACTCAGAGCATCTGCTACCACATTAGCCTTTCCGGGATGATAGTCAATTATCACATCATAATCCTTTAAGAACTATACCCATCTACGTTGCCTCAAATTCAATTCTTTTTAAGTCATCAGATACTTCAGGCTCTTATGATCCGTATATAAGTAACAACGCTCCCCATAAAGATAATGACGCCAAATCCTAAGAGCGAATACTACAGCAGCCATTTCTAAATCATGAGTGGGGTAATTCCTTTCATGTGGTTTCAACTGTCTCGATGCGTACGCTACCACTTTTCCTTCTTGCATTAATACACACCCAACCCGTTATGGGATGCATCACTGTATACTACAAAATTCTTGCCAGATTCTGGTTGAACCAATATCGGAGTTTCCGTCAGAATTCTCTTTAAAGCTTCGAAACTTTCTTGACATTCAGAAGTCCAAACAAATGGTACGTTCTTTCTCATTAGCTTTGTTAGAGGCAGCACAATCATCGAAAAATTCTTAACGAATCTTCGATAGTAACCGGCAAGTCCAAGAAAACTCCGGACTTCAGACACATTCTTAGGAACTTCCCAATCCATTATAGCTTTAACCTTCTGAGGGTCTACTCTAATCCCAACTGCCGAGATCACATGCCCTAAGAAAATTACTTCATCTAGCCAAAATTCACATTTAGACAATTTCGCATAGAGATTTTTATCCCTGAGAATTTGCAAAACTAGCCTCAAATGTGTGCTGTGCTCTTCAATGGACTTCGAGTAAACCAGTATGTCATCAATAAAGACAACAACAAACTGGTCCAGATAGGGCTGAAAAATCCTGTTCATGAGATCCATGAAAGCAGCAGGTGTATTCGTTACTCCGAATGGCATTACGATGAATTCATAATGACCATATCTCGTTCTGAAAACTGTCTTCGGAATATCTTTCTCCTGGATCTTCAATTGATGATAACCCGAACGTAGATCGATCTTCGAAAATACCGAAGCTCCTTTTAGTTGATCAAACAAGTCATCAATGCGCGGAAGGGGATACTTGTTCTTAATGGTCACCTTATTAAGCTGTCGATAATCAATGCAGAGACGCATTGATCCATCCTTCTTCTTAACAAATAACACTGGAGCTCCCCAAGGTGACACACTTGGTCGAATAAATCCTTTTTCTAACAATTCTCGCAATTGATTCTTTAACTCTTGCAATTCCTTCGGAGCCATCCGATAAGGTGCCATTGCAATTGGAGCGGTTCCTGGCATTACTTCAATTTGAAATTCTACCTCTCTATCCGGAGGTAATCCTGGCAGTTCAGCAGGAAAAACATCAGGGAACTCTCGAACTATTGGAATCTCCTCTAACCTTTTCTCTTGAGCTCTTGAATCAATCATATTTGCAAGAAAACCCTGACATCCTTGTAGCAATAATTTCTTGGCAGACATCACTGATATTACATTTGCTAAAGGATTACACATTTTACTGATCACATTAACTTCTATTCCTTCTGGACTCTTCAGGGTTACCTTTTTCAATCTACAGTCGACATTCCCATAATAATGAAACAACCAATCCATTCCCAGAATCACTTCAAACTCGTCAAAGGGTAATTCCATCAGATTAGCAGGGAATTCAATTCCCTGAACCTTTATGGGACACCCCTTACAGACTTTGTCCACCTGAATACTATGCCCTAACGGATTAGTTACTATCATCACATTACTCGTAGCTTCTATAGGAATCCTCAACTCCTTTACTAACTTACTTGTAATATAAGAATAATTAGAACCCGGATCAATCAGCACCAATACTAATTTATCATACAACTGAAAAGTACCTGCTATAATATCAGGGTCATCACGGTCTTCACTTGTCTTTAGATTGTATACCCGAGCAGTTGATCGAACTTCAGGTTGAGCAGAGAATTCAGACGGGTTCCTTCCTCTGTCTCTTCCTCGTCCTCTTTGTGAGGAAGAACCAACTCTTCCAGATGGTGCAGGCTCACCAACAATCAATGGAAAATCCCGGATAAAATGTCCGGCATCTCCGCATCGAAAACAAGTCCCTGCAGCCATCCGACAAGCCCCATAATGGTTTTTCCCACAGTGCTGACACTGTCTCCCTTGACTCGGAGTAGATCTCCCAGTACCAGATTCCACTGATTGCGTTTGTCTAGGTCTTGCCTGACTTGCTCCCCTAGCAGACGATGCAACTGATTCTGATCTAGTTTGTGATCGAAATCCCGAGTCTCTTCCCCTTTTTGTTGGTACTGAGCTAGAAGAAGTAGTCGTCCTCTTTGATGTCTGAACTCTTGAGTCCCCAAATCTTTCATTCTGAGCCCTTTCAAGAGCTTTTGCATGATTGATCACCTCCTGGAACGAGGACAAGTTTAATACTATCAACATTTCTTTAAGTCTAGGGCGCAAGCCCTCCACGAACCATTCGCAAGCATCTTTTTCAGTAGGCACAAGCTCAGCTGCAAACCTGCTCAGCTTATTAAACTCACATTCGTACTCATATACAGAGCGACTCATCTGCTTCAAATTCATAAACTCCTGCTTCATTTGTCGGATAAACTGATCTCCAATATACTTGTTTTTAAATTCTTCTAAAAACAGAGACCAAGTCAACTGGTCGGTTGACATCCTCATGGTGACGTTCGTCCACCATATCCTCGCCTGACCCCTCAATAAAGACACAGCTCCATCTAATTTCTCCACTTCGGAACAGTGGAGACCATCTAACATGATTTTCAAATCATTCAACCAAAGATCCGCTGACACTGGACCTTCCTCAGCTTCTCCTTAAATTCGGGAGCTCCTAAACCTCTCAACTCTTTTGCTACATTAATTCTTTGAGTTAGTGGAGCAGGAGGTTGAAGACGCGTCAGAATAGCGTCTAACGTTCTGAAGAACGTATCTTGATCTTGCACAGGCACTCCTTGAGATGCATGTTCTTCACATTGCCTGGCCAGGGCAGGTGAATTACTGCTTTCTGCATGCCTATCTTCTCCCGCTTCACTTCGGGAGCTATTATGTTCGGACATCTAATAAGAATAAACACATTGTTCTATTAGCAAAACAGCATACTCATACTATACCAGATCAGAAGTTCTCACTATTTGTTGGCATGTATTCCATTTAAAGACTCTATAGACTCTGGTTTATGCCTAGAATCGGCTAAACCATAGCTCTGATACCATTAAATGTAACACCCCCAACCCGTACCCGACCCGGATATGAGTCAGAGATACTACATTGACTTTAAAACACAACTTTTAACAAATAATAGCAAAATATTTGAACTTATATTAAGAAAATACGATAATATACATATTGTAATATAAGTTTACCAAAATATTCAGAGCATACACAACTTAACCCTTTAATTGCATGCCAACTGCCATTTACATAACAAAATGACCTACTGATTAAGTTGCTTCTGATCTGGTGGTTGCAGGAGTAATGTTGTTAAACTGCTTCACCTGTCTCGTCTATTTTCTCGGATCCTACGTGTGAAACACTCACACGCTAAGTCATCGACTTAGTGAGGCAATAATAATAACAAGGCAATGTAATGAAAATGTCATGATCATGAAATAAGATGCAAACATGTACTTAATCAATGTAGTCTACATCATCAATATCCATACCTGTAAGCGTATGACTTTAACATTCATGAATTTGTATTAATAAGTTTATTGGCCCATGATATCATACTGAGAACCTAAGGTATCTGAGTAATGTGAGGTTGTGCACTATGCTGTCACCACAGCTCGTATAAATGCACCGAAGTGCCGCGTAGAATTACACCGTAGTGCCATATAATGATGTCCATAAGGACCACATATAATTCCTTAAGGATCATATACATATACTAGGGACCAAGTATGTGTCTTTCAAAACTTCACACATGTTCCAAAGAATATATATATATCCCGAAGGACCGCGTAGAATTGCACCGTAGTGCCATATAATGATGTCCATAAGGACCACATAGAATTCCTTAAGAATCATATACATATACTAGGGATCAAGTATATGTCTTTCAAGACTTCACACATGTTCCAAAGAATATACATATGTCCCGAAGGACCGCGTAGACCCTCTACCCTTGGCATGCCAACTATACCTATAGTTCTCATCTACATAACATGGGCTTTTACATTTCACGGAGTCTATATCGCGTAGACATGTAAATTCTTACCTTTTCACATAGCTCATAACTTTTCCCACATAGTCATGTCATATAATGCATTTTATATGAACTCATGTCATGTCTCATAATACATAATATGCTCATGTACCAAGATATAAAATCTAGACTTATCACAAGTCTAGAATGGAGTATTTCTATAATTATGCTATGCATATGCACTCACCTATATTTCTTTGCCTTTTCCTCGATCGATCCTACTTGTAGATTGTTCCCGAACTCGTGTAGGCTCAGTATCTACATAATAATTCAATGATACTTATCAGTATACTAATTAATATATTCTAAACTATCATTCCTTAGACTCATAGAAAAGCCAATTTCATCCTTTAATGAGGGTATGCATCGATGCACTACTGATGCATCGGTGCATAAAATGCATTCGATGTTGTATTTTTACTGGGATGCATCGATGCATGACTTATGCATCGATGCACTAATTGCATTCGATGTTTCTATTTTAAAAGAGTGCATCGATGCATTACCAATGCATCGATACACCTTCAAATAATTTCTGGGTTTTAAACTTTATGCATCGATGCACTATGAATATGCATCGATGCACTCTGCCCAGAATCCTCTTTTATGCCAGCAAATCCACTCTTTTCAGCTTAATACTTCATATATCATCCTCTTTCTTATTTCCTAACTTGCATACTCTTACTTAAGCTAATTATTATCCATTAAATATTTCTAAAACTTAGAAATCTAATTCTCCATGTAGAATTTAAGAATCTAACCCAAATTTCAACATGTTCTAATTTGAATTCTAACACCTCATGCTTCTTAGTTAGCTTTTTGACAAGTCAAAAATCTTATTCAAACTTCAAAAACTCATCCATATCAAAATTTCATCTAAAAACTCATTTTCCAAATCTATCTCTAAAACACTTATCTTGTTGTCTTAATGTCATATAAGCTTTCCTTTAGCTTATATAACATCCAAACTTCAATTTCCAAGCTAAAAATCAAAGGAACTACCAAGGTTCAGATTCTTACCTTTACTTGCAAGCTTCACGGTTGGAGAAGGAAGAGAAGAAGAGAAGAGTCTGGAATGCTTATCTCAAATGCCTACGTGATCTAAGGAATATTTAATTATTTCATTTACTCAATTACTCTTTTGCCCTCTTAATTCCCCCTTCTTTATAATTCAATCCTACACCAAATAACTCAAATAGATCATTACACTCTTCCATCATTTTACTTAAATCACCAAATGTTGAAACTTTGCAAATTAATCACTAACCCGGCATGGAGGATATTACAAAAAATGCAAATAACCTTTTTTCGGTATTATTTATTTATTTATTTACTGATTTATGTATTAATTTATTTTCAGCGGCTCGATAAGGTAGATGCTTTAAGTCAGATTTTTCTTGCATGACAGGGTTTACACATCAGATGTTGCGCACGTGCCATTACGTCTCAGTTCACTTCACTAGTTCCAAGACTCCGTAAGAAGAAGCACGATGCACCTATTATCATTCAAGAGGCACCTTCTACCGTTCAATAGGTCCCTCTCATCATCGAAGAAGCCCCTTCCACCGTTCAAGAGACCCCTGTCAACGTTCAAGAGGTCCCGCCCGCCGTTCAAGATCCCGATTCATATGGCATCATATGTCGACATATTGATAAACCCCCTCTCGTTCCCGATATGATGGATGCGAGTTGGCTTTCATATGTGTTACTGGCCAGTACCATTACTCAGCAGGAGAGGGAAACACTACCGGACCTAATTACGGATAATACCCTTTGGGCTAAGACCGCAGTTGATTTTTATCTACATGAGCGGAGCAAGGGGTGTTATTCTGACCTATGCCAACTCGACGATGTTATTCATTTGTTTCTTGATCGGTCTTGGTGGGGTATTTTATTAGGGGTTGAAGATAATGGCTATCTAGAAGGGGTGGTAAGTCTTATATTCTTCTTATATTGCGTTTTGATTAATATTTTTAAAATTATTAATAAATTCACTAATATATGTGTTTTTTTATTAAAACAACATATTGATGCATGGGTGTCATGTCTTCTAATAATAAGGAAATTGAGGAAAATAAGAAATACTCGATGGACTATTATGCCGACGTCTTTTCACGTAGCTCACTTGAAGGATCCGAGAGATGCTTCATATACGTTGAGTAATGGAAAAGCTAAACTTTATCCTGTGTGGTGGGAGGTCGATAAGGTTAGTATTTATTTTTTGAATATTTTAAAGGTTTTCATAAATTTTATTTGATGTGCGCAATTATTTATGATTACAGGTGTTTATCCCTATTTTGGAACGTCGTCATTGGATTTTCTTCGAGCTTCAGCTCCCATTCTTGAAGACCATGGTATATGACAGCATGTTGAATTACATATCATTGTCTGATTTGAGAGATATTATTTGTAAGGGATGAAGCACTCATTTGGCGAAATACTTGGACACGATTGATTATTGGACTAATTCTGGAAACAATAAGTCAAAAAAGTTCAAAGTTACAATGATCAGAGACGATACCGCGCCACAACAAACGAAGGGAGCTAGAGGGGATTGTGGTCCTCTTGTATGCATGTGCTTGGAGCATTTGACGACAGGAAGTAAACACCTTCTACCTCCCACAGATAGAGTTAGAGGTGCAGTAGGCTTTTGGTTTCAGCATTTTATGGCTCGAGCGATATATGCAAGACGTTGCCTACCTGCATCCGCGTGCTGAAAGTTTGCATAAACAATTGGTAAGTTTGAGCAAGTGTAATTAACATATATACTCTTTGTTGGTTTGAAAATGTTTGGTTAAGTACCTAGAATTCAATAATTTACTGTTTGTTGGTTTTAAATGTGTAGAAAGTGTTGTTTGAGCAAATGTTTGGTTTGTGTAGGTTATTCCTGACGTGAGCTGCGTGAAATTGATGTATTTGTGCATAAACAACAGTCTGGGGTTCACTTTTTTTGCTTGTTTAATTGAATTTTACATTGAAAGTTGATTTGTTTAATTGATGAGGAAATAAGAATTATTTTTTGCTTGTTTAATTGATTTGTAAAAGTTGATTTGTTTAATTTGATGTGTAAATAAGAATTATTTTTTTGCTTGTTTAAATTGATTTGTAAAAGTTGATTTGTTGTTTTAAATTCAATCTGCATTATGTTGAAGGCAAAAAAGACCTGTTGAAGGTACAAATTCGCAACACGAAAGTCAAATTCGCAATGCGAAATAAGCGTTGCGATTTTCGGTTTGCGATTTCGCGTTGCGAATTTGACTATCGCAATGCTTATTTCGCATTGCGAATTTGACTTTCGCATTGATCGCAACATACAACATCAAGTTATATACAACATCAAACACATTCCAAGCTATAAATACAAGCTAAGGACACTTGAAGAAGCAAGAGAACGACTATCCAAGCAATCAAACACAAGAGAAAATCCCAACATGATAACAACTGAACAGATCATAGCAATGTTCAAACTCAAGTTACTAATGAATGTCTAACTAAAATGTATGCATTCACACATAAAATACACATAATACAACGTTTGCATTTAAAAATCACCTAAGTTAATAAGTCCAAAAAGGTGAAGCCGGTTGTGATTGGGATTTTGATTTTGATTGCGATTTTGATTTCCTTTTGTTTGGCACCATATGAACTTTGGATTTTGATGAGGATCCATATTTTGGTATAGGAAAAGATGATTGTGATGGCACTGGTGATCCACATGTCGATATCCAAACATGATCAACATTAGATGATTTCATTCTACAAATTGTAAATTAATTTACTAAACAAACGAGCTATAAACTATATATCATCACTAACTTAGAGAAGAACATACCTTTATTAAGTTGATAGTTGATAATTTGGGAGAGAAATCTTTGAAAAATTATATATAAATAAAATTATGTAAAAAAAAATGTCTTCTGAATATTATCCATTTCATCCAGCTCATGAAGATAGGATAACCGTTAACCGAAACAGTCTGAGAGAAACATAGCTGATGTAGAAGCAGCTGCATATTTAAAATCTCGAAGGCGATCTATTTGGTTCTCAAACATTTAAAGCATCGGAAGCATTTTGGGCTTATTATATTTTTTGTTATTATTACAAGTTGTAGCCCTCAATTATCGGGATTTTTAGTTGTCATTTGTTGCATTTCTTGTATACCACCCAGATCATACGCCCGAAACGTTTCTGACGCTTTAATTGTTTGAGAACCAAATGCATCACCATTGAGATTTTAAATCTGCAGCTGCTTCTACATCAAGTATGTTTAGCTAAGACATTTTCGGTTTAGGGTTAAACTACCTCAGTGAACTGACTGAAATGAATAATATCCAAAAGGCATTCTTCGAATATCCAATCTTCCTGCTTGTTAACCAAAAATTACGATGGTCGGGATTTCCCTCGCGTTCAAAGTTGAAAAAAAAACAATGGAAATTAGGAATAATCAATGATAACATGCATATTGGCTAAGTTATTCCATTGAGTAAGTTGTTGTTTGGATGGAACAAAGGCTTGGGCTAATATTTATAGTGAAGCTGAAATTTATATTGAAATTTAAGCTCAAATTGAAATTTAAATTCAAACTTCAATTACATATGAAATGAATTTGAAATGCAGTGTTAAATTGAACATGGAAATTGCATAATTGATTCATACTGTTCAAGTAACATGCTTTATGAACCATCAAGCTAAAAGACAATATTGATTGAGTTCAAAGCTGAGTTGTGAGTTGATGGGGTTGTCACACTTATCACATGGTTGGAATAAAGTACTCACATGGAAGAGATAGATTGTTTTGTTATGCACAACCCATCTCATCTGAATGAAAATATACATACAATATAATCAAACCAAAACATACATACATAACAAATTTATACATAACAATAATATACCCACAAAAACGAAATTAATTCGATGAAAAATGGTTATTTCTAACGAAGTCCGAAACATTATTTTTCAAATAATGTACCCATAACAATGTTCAAATAATGTACTCACAACAATGTTTAATTGATTTGTTGTTTAATTTTCAATATGCATTATGTTGAAGGTAAAAAAGACATGTTAAAGGTAAACTTTCGCAACGCGAAAGTAAAATTCGCAACGCGAAATAAGCGTTGCGAAAGTAAAATTCGCAACGCGAAATAAGTATTGCGATAGTCAAATTTGCGTTGCTATTTTCGGTTTGCGATTTCGCGTTGCGAATTTTACTTTCGCGTTGATCGCAACATACAACATCAAGTTATATACAACATCAAACACATTCCAAGCTATAAATACAAGCTAAGGACACTTGAAGAAGCAAGAGAACAACTATCCAAGCAATCAAACACAAGAGAAAATCCCAACATGATAACAACTGAACATATCATAGTAATGTTCAAACTCAAGTTACTAATGAATGTCTAACTGAAAATGTATGCATTCATACATAAAATACACATTATACAACGTTTGCATTTAAAAATCACCTAAGTTAATAAGTCCCAAAAGGTGAAGCCGGTTGTGATTGGGATTTTGATTTTGATTGCGATTTTGATTTCCTTTTGCTTGGCACCATATGAGCTTTGGATTTTGATGAGAATCCATTTTTTGGTAGAGGAAAAGATGATTGTGATGGCACTGGTGATCCACAGGTCAACCTTGTATGACCAATTTCCTTGCACCGACTGCATGTCGATATCCTCTTCTTTTCACTCTTAGACGGTATACGATATTTTTTGGTCGGCCATGTAGCCTGCTGTCCATGACTAGTGGCAAAACTGTTTGTAAGTCATCTGGTATGTCCCACTCAGAAGGATGTAGACATGGTTAGACAATCTCAGTATAAGTCTGTCGATATACTTCTGTAGTGTAGCAATCCATAGCGTTTCCGCTTGAATCATCTTGGTTTAGATGATGAGTAACTTTTATAACATGGCCACACGGATAGCCAGATGTTTGTCATTTCTTACAACTACACGTCTTTGCATTTAGATCGACAAGCCCATTTAAGTTATTATCCAATACTTCAAACAAAGTGTTTGAACATGGTTCAACTCTCCATGACGTTGACTTCACAACACGTTTCGTTATCTTTTTTTCAGTCCATGGTGTAACACGACGTTCCAATGTTCCTGTAAATTTAAATAAATAATACTTAGTAAAATATATGATAAGTTACGAATTTAAAGAAATAATACCTACATGGTTTCTTTTCTTGTAATACCACTGTTGAATAGAGGTTTGAAAAAACTCCATTAACATAGTAATGGGTAATTTCCGGGAATGAAGACTTAGAGCGTTGATTGATTATGCACTATTAGAAGTCATGAAACCATATCTTGCTCCGAGTTGATGTACTCTTGACCATCTTTCAAACCCGACATCTTCTAGTGTTTGAGTATATTGAGGCAAAACACGTCTTAAACAATTTATATGCTTATTAAAATCCACTTCCTGATAAGCTTTTACATACTTCCAGTATGTCCATTTATTGATTTTTTATACCAGCAGACCTTGATTTTAGATTTCTGTACAAATGAACACCACAAAGTCCATAAAAAGCATATGGGAAACACCTTCTAACAAAGTTGTCAATTGAGTTTGCCCTATCGGATATGATTGTCAGATTGCTAATAGGACCTATGTAATCCCTAAGATGCCCCATAAACCATGTCTATGAATCAGAGGTTTCAGATTTACCAACCCTGTAAGCTATTGGCAGTATCCCATTATTAGCATCCATGGCTACTGCTAATAAGTTTACTCCAAGGTATCGACCTTTCAAATGTGCTCCGTCAACTATAATAATTGGGCGTATGCAAGTAATAAACGAACGAATCTACAAAATCATATACATAAGAAATATAATCATTTAAATGTGAAATGCATGCAACTAACAAAAATGAGTCAACAAAATTATAATTATTTACTAACCGCAGCACCAATGGCGATAAACAACAACTCAAAGCGTCCATCTCTATCTGTTTTGATATGAGTTACCGACCCAAGATTTTTTAGCTTTAAATTGTGATAATAAGCCGGCAGTTAGGAAAATGATGCTTTTGACGACCCCTCAACAATTCCAAGGTATAACATTTGGCTCTCCAAGCTTGAGAATATGAGATACTAATCTTGAACCGGGCATTCATGTCAGTCATAATTTCATGTCCCCGATATACCCTTCCATTCAAAAACATTAACTCTGCCAGAAAACCACCCAACACCTTTTTGTTTGCCTGTCTATGGTGAGGAAAAACTTGAGTTCTTGAACATGTATGTTTATCAATAAAAGTCCTAACTTGAAACATTTCGCAATCTTTTATCCTCTTTGCAATTATACGCCACGTACAGTTTTTGTCAATCATACACCTTGTTTCGAAATGATCTTTGCTTGATTTGTTAACTTTTAGTTGATAGCCATCTTCCTCACATTTCGTATACAAAGCTATCTTCAAGTCTTCCTTTGTATCAAAACAATCATCTTTCTTTATACGAATAACTTTTGTGTAACAATCAACTGCTATCTTTACCAACTCTTCTTCCGGTATCTGAAGTAATTCTGGCATATTCCAGTTATACTCCCGTGGCATTTTCTTCTTTTTCTTTTCTTCGGGGACTTCTTCTTCTTTTTCTTTTTCAGGGTTATATGAATTACAGAATGGATGTTCAACATGTTCATTCACAGTCGTAACTTCCTCCTCATTATCATCAACAACATCTTCCTCGGTAGCGGTTGTTTCATCATCAAAATTTGGGTATTGACCAATATCAAAATCATTACATGCAGGGTCTGTTTCTTCTTCCATCACATCATCAAAATCCGAGTATTGACCAAGATCAAAGTCCGGGTATTGACTAAGATCAAATTTCGAATACTGACTAGTACTCACAATTTTTTCTGTTGGCTCATAATCGTCTAACTGGTCAATACGAAAAGCGGAATTTGGTGCTGAAAGTTGATTGGGATTTGGATTAGGAAAAGGTTGTGGGTTTTGAGATTGTGTTTGATATTGTGTTTGTTATTGGAAATGTGGTGAAACAAAATTTTCTTGGTGATAAAATTGTGGTGGAACCATTAAATTTTGAGGTTGATAACAATATTGTACATTGTGAGCACCATAAACTGGGGTTGAAGAACTTAGTTGATTACTACCCGCTACTGACCCAACTTCACTACTTCTAGGTTCAACAACATACAATGTAACATCATCTTCTTGCGAAACACTAATGTAAGCAATGAATTATTCAACATCTTCATTGTCGGTTAACAAATAAACTTTACCTTTTCTCTTATAAGATAGCTTAAATCCACTTAGAGGCTCTAAATTCAATTTCTTTGCAACACATAACATTAGAGTTTCATAAGTTAATTTTTTTAATGACAATTTTAGTTGAAGATTCATGGGTAAAGGCACATATTGTAAAACACCATGAACATTCTCCCATGACCCTCCGAAACACAAATCTATCCAAACATGATCAACATTAGATGATTTCATTCTACAAATTGTAAATTAATTTACTAAACAAACGAGCTATAAACTAGATATCATCACTAACTTAGAGAAAAACATACATTTTTTAAGTTGATAGTTGATAATTTGGGAGAGAAATCATTGAAAAATTATATAGAAATAAAATTATGTAAAAAAAAATTAGAGATGGGGAAGGATGTGATTGGATATAGGAACGGATGTCGCTGAAGAGAGTGATAGATGGAGATAGAATGAGTTGCGATTTAAGAATTTAGGTTATGAGTTGTTGCTGCTGCGTTGTTATATACCCAAAACATTTGTGTTGCGAAACTAAAACCTGTTGCGAAACTAAAACCTGTTGCGAAATTTAATTCGTGTTGCGAATTCGAAAATCTAGTTGTGAATTTGAAATTCAGTTGTGAATTTGAAATTTCGCGTTGCGAATTTAACTTTTGTGTTGCGAATTTGACTATCGAGTTGCGAATTTGACTTCTGTGTTGCGATTTACAGATTCGTGTTGCGAAATTGAAAACTGGGTTGCGAAATTGAAGTTCGCGATGCGAATTTATTGGTCATTTTAACAAATCTAATTTTTTTTATTAAAATTGTATATTATAATATATTTTCGATAACTGAAGTTATTTTCTCTAAAATATATTTAGGGCCCGTCTTTGATCAGAAAATGTACAGAAGGGAAGGGTAAAGTCTTGTCTCCCATAAACTGTACGATAATACTATACCGAAATCATTATCCGATCATCTACTTTTCAATTATCATTTTTTTTTCTGAATAACTGCACTAATGGTGTTATCAAATGGGATCTACTAATAATGTTAGAAAGTAAATAAATAATCAAAATCTGACAAATTAAATTAGAAAAATTAAATCTAAAACTTTGGCATAATAAAGAGACAACAAGCATTACTAAACCTTTTCTGTTTTGAAAAATATAAATAAAAAAAATTATATTGCATGCTTAGACACGATAATTCATGAGTTCATATTGTTTTTGTATATCTTATTCTAATATAATGATATTAAAAAATATATTCATATAAATTTTAATACAATTAAAAGTATATCTATATTTCTATTGTATTAATTGTTTTTTAGTCGTTGTTGTTGTTGTTGTTTTTACATCATTTATTCAATATTATCATGTCAATTTCTTGCTTCGTTTTCCTCGGTACTTTTTTTTTAGTGAAAAATGTGATTTGATTTGGGTTTGGTTTATATTGGAGAAGAAGGATCTATCTTTATCACATAATCAACCGACAACGAAAGCTCGACAATTTTATATTGTATAATTAATTAGGGATGGGTATGAGTCAGGTTTCGGCTAACCCAATCTGATCCGAAAATTTTATATTTTTCATTCAACTCGATCCGACCTGAAAAATATATACCCTCTACTCAACCCGAACTTGACCCGAATTTTAAGATAAAATATGAATTGATCCGATCCAACCCGAAATAATAATAAAAATATTATTTTTATTCAATAAAAATAGTGATTTAATTAAAAATAATAATAATATAGAGGGATATTTTTGTAATTATTCTTAAATATATAAAGTAAAGTTATATTTTTTCTAAGTTGGGTCGGGCCGGGTCGGGTATTTTTCACCATAAACTCGAATCCGACCTGACCCGAATATCACCTTTAAAAACTTGACATGACCCCATTTTTTTTAAAAAATCGGGTCTCATGCTCATCCCTACTATTAATGTTAAGATTTTCAATTTAATTGAATAGTTATTAATTAAATTCGTTAACATTTATATATAAAAACTATATAATAATTAAAAATATTCGTTTTTCAACTAATATTTTTAATTATATATTATTCGTTAAATTTGTAAATCTAGTTTTGTGTCAACGGCGATGGTGGTATGTGATTATTAATCTATTTATCTTATCATATTCCTTCTTCCACATTATTTCATTCTCCTTTGCTATCTTCGGTTTAGGTTTTATTTTGATTTATTTATTTATTTTATTTTGTTAAATAAGTACTTTTATTTTTATAAAAAAAACATAGATATGTTTCTTTACCCTTCTAGTTAATTTGATTAAAATTTATCGTCTTTTTAATCCGTGTTTATTTGATTATCTTATTGATCTATCATTATTTTGAATCGTCATATCAATTATCTTATATTGATAAGTGCTCATAATCATTTCTGTTATTTCTTACTTCATATGCAATAAAAATCCATTATCAATGTGTTATTATGTTCTATTGTTGTGATATGTTGATATTCCTTATTATTCACCCTAAACAATGAGAACTTATTTCATGGTCTCGGCTAACCACGTCATCCATGGTCTCATTAAATGAGAGTCACAAATTTTTAGAATAAATTTCGAATAATTGCTCACTATTTATTTATACGTAAGACTGAGGTGGAGATTCACAATGAAAAAAAATAAGATGAAAAATTGTTATTGGTTGTGACTGTAGACCACGTGTATTTTTTAATTGTTTGATTGAATTTTTCTAAATAGTACATTGTATGATTTTTTTATTATTCAAAGACTAAATTTTACTCATTGATGGTTTTAGAGAAATTATTTGTTTAATATTATTAGTCTATTTTATATTTTATAGATTCACTTTCTTGAAATTATGAACTTTTGTTGTATCTCCTTACTTCTTCAATGAAACTAATAATAATAATTATTATTATCTATTTTTTTATTTAACAAAATATTTTATTGAATTTAAGAAAATTCGCATTAATTAATTATAATTTATTTTTATCATGAGTATAAAAAAAAATCCATTCTAATTGAGTTGGTTCATTGATTCGATCTAAAAATTTAAATATTTGATCTATTTTTATTTTTGAATAATTCAGATTGAATATCTAAGACAAAAATTAAATAATCAAATCGGATATAGGTCGTCTAAATTCTGAATTCGAATTATCTGAAAATTCTATAAAAATTGGACCTTTGGAGTTTAGACAACATTTAATCAATAAATGAGTAAGCAACTAACCAACTATGGCTCTAATCCAATAAAAATTATAATATTTTAATTATTTACTGTGTGAATAATTAAATATATATATATATATATATATATATATATATAGAATATGTAGTATTGTCAACACACATTTTTCGTCCTACTAGGATTCAAACTCCTAAAAATAGGATAGAATTTTAGGATTCAAACTCCTAAAAATAGGATAAAATTTTGCTAGGATTCAAACTCCTAAAAATAGGATAGAGTTCTACTATTATTTAAATTCCTAAAGATAGGATCCACAAGCACTATAAATAGCCATTGTAACTCACCATTGTAAGGGAGGATTTACACACAAAACACAGAGGAAAGCACGGAAAATACAAAGGCAAAGTTGTTGTAAACGATTCGAAAAGGAAATAAAAGGTAGCATCTTTTTTTACATTGGTTCGTTCATTTCTCGCATGTGCACGTTATTTTTCTTGAGATTTGGTTCGAATAACCCAAAACGTGGGTTGCGCCGATGACTAAAAAAGGGTGGAATTTCGAAGTTTCGAACCTAGATCTACCCCCGAGGCGTGTTCATTTTTTTAAAATATTTAATTCTCCCCCCTAAATCATTTTTTTCCTACTTTATTATTCTTGTTATATATGCATATTACTTTCTATTAATTTTATTATATATGTATATATGTTTTTTTATTAGTGTTATATATATATATATATATATATTTATATATTTCCTATTTTGCATGTATATATATGTATATTACTTTTGATTTTCTTTTATTTATTATTATTATTTTACTTATATATATATGCTTTTATTTTTTTATATATTTTACTCATTTATTTATCTATTTTTATATTTATCCTATATTTTATGTTTTTATATTCTTTTACTTGTTTTATTTATTTATTTGCATTATCATTTTATTTTTATTTAGTTGTTTGCTGTGCATATATTAGTGTTATTGTTTTTTATTTTATATATTCTATTCATTTTATATTTACTTTATTTCTTACTTAATCTCCTTATTTTATTTGTTTTACTTTATTTATCATTTATTCATCTCTTCT
Organism: Hibiscus syriacus; assembly: GCF_006381635.1. Lineage (NCBI taxonomy): Eukaryota > Viridiplantae > Streptophyta > Magnoliopsida > Malvales > Malvaceae > Hibiscus > Hibiscus syriacus. Next base: position 1,262,286 of record NW_024062730.1, read on the forward strand.
AACCCATATTTTGACTTTTAAAGGGTATATTTGTAAATTCGTCAAAGGTAAGTAATTTTGGATCATTATTTTATCTTTTAATTTAACTTGTTATTTTTCTTAATTAAGACAACTGGAAATTACGTAGTACCGAAAGGGCGGTTCAAGGGTGCTAATCCTTCCTTGACCGTAACCGACTCCCGAGCCCGACATATTTCTGGTAAGACGCAGATCAGGTAAGAAATAGGGTATCCGATCAACCCATTTATCTTTAAATAAATGATCGGTGGCGACTCCAATCCATTTACCTAAGTCGAAGCCCAATTCCGGGGCCCAACCGAAACACGGTTGCGACAGCTTGGCGACTCCACTGGGGACACAGGTAAGTGAGTCAGGCTAAGGTAATTTCCAGTTGTCTTTTTAACGAAAAGGGTAAGTTTAAATTTTAAGGTAATATTTCGATCCTTTTTACTCACTTTTGATTATATTTTCGAGTAAATAGTTGGACTAATCGTTTTCTCATGATTTCAGCCTTCAAAGTTTTTTTTCATCTAAGGCTCTATACCCGAGCTCCAAACCCTATTTTAAGTGGGGGTGAAAGCGACGCCTTCGTGTGAATTTATTCACCGTGCGGGCCTAGCAAGTAGCCTTCGGGATTCATATACCTTATGTCTTCGTGTGAATTTATTCACCGTGCGGGCATAAGGGAATGTGTCCTCTCGAGTTTAAATTAGTCCATACAAGCCTGTGATGGGTTTAGGACTAAGGGTCTGGCAAGCCCAAGGGGGCACCGGCAAGGAGAACTCGGGTACCGTTTTTTTAGAACCTAAACCGGGAGATGATGGAGAATTAGAGCCCACCCCAAAACCTCATTCCAAACCTTAGGCTGCTTTGATTTTATTTCCTGCCTTACTTTATGTTCAAAGCATGCGAACTAGACAAATATGCGATTAGGATTTATTTGAGATTAGCATGCGCGATAGAGATCATGTCTGGGTAGGAATAATAAGCATGTGGGGTAGATATCATGTGGGGTAGGATTTTTCATTTTCATGATCGTTTTTTATTATTTTTCACCTCACTAACTCTTTTCATCTTTCTTTTCTTTTCTTTTATTTTCATCACTTGCATCATTTAAAAGAGGTATTGATCCACTAAAACATGTTTGTTAAAACTCGAATAATCTGAATCCATGAACAAAGGTGTTGTAATACAAGAGATGAAAATACAAAGGATAGTCTACAAGGCGACTATGTGTCACATTCAATCCAGAAGACGTGGTGCCCACAATTGAAGAGTATATCACTCTGCTGCATTATAAAGGACTCAGAATGAACCGGGTCTACATCAAGCACAATGAAAGCTTATCTTTGAAGAACTGACTGGAAGAGGTTGCAGGGACAGGATGAAGGTTATGTATCTTGGAAGTCCCTTTGAACACGACAATGGCAAAATGATAGCTGAAATTGGAGACCATTGCTGGCGAATTCAAGAAACAGATTATTGAACTTCACATAGTTCCTATCAATTAAGGGCTCCAATGACGAATTCGTTGGGAACAAGCTCAACAAAAGTAGGTGCTCGAGATGCGATCATTCGAGACTTCTTGGACCAATACGAAAAATAACTCAACATTTTCACGGTTCATCCAGAGAGGCCGGAGCGGTTCGACAGGTTATTCAACCGGTGAAAGACGAAAGTAGAAGACTAGTCAACATGTCAGAAGCTGTCAGGATATTTTTGTCTCATAAAAGATAAAACATTTTTGTCCCCAATAAGGATTATTCATAATAACAGGCACATTTCTTGGATCAATGCCTCGAACATTTCATGCATTCTTACATTTTTTCATCTTCATCTACATTTTTAAGCATTTTCATAAACATGAAATTTCTTCCTAGATGATTCGATGAAGTGGATTTAACCACATGGAAGCAAGATTGTAACCTTAAAGAAAAAAACTGAAAACAATACAGTAGGAGCCTGATCAGCTGATTGTAGGACAAAGCCTGCCATGAAGATCTAAAGAATCTCCATATCCTAAGGGCTACGATGTTGAAGCTGTTAGCTGTTACCACATAAGAAACCCCAAACATTCCTCTAAAAACTGTAAGACATTTGTCGAAGGGGGCATGGCATATACCATTTGCACTTAGAGGATTGTTTTGTTTGAACACGTCTTTGATCTTTCATGTTTACTTAATCTTTTAAAGGATTGAATTTATGCTACTTTCTAAAGTGGAGCAATTGAACAAATTTTAATCTTTAGTTCTTCGAATATTAAATGAATTAAGGATTCTTTTAATTCTTCAAGAATTATAGATTTTTGACATATGACAAGATTAGACATTTCTTACCCTATCTCAAACCCCAAAATAAAATACCTCGATTTTTTTTTTACCCAAAATAACTCATGACCATTACCAAAAAACCAAATTTTGACATTACCTCCCTTTGAAATTCTTGAACATTGCATTTATCTTTTTGATACACATGTACCTTCTTTGAGTCAATAAGATCACACCATTGTCCTTTTAGACTCAAATTAACCTTTTCTTACCATTAAAACCCAAGGCATTGAGTTGTTCATTTGAATATGAGCATTCTTCTAAAGACACAACTTGGGGCATCTCGCGGGGAGCCTGAACATTGAGACATGTTGGGAGCAAGGAGCAACAAAAAACAATTCATTCGAAGTAATCCTATCATGCATTAATTACACTGTTTTCATGTGAATAGAATTAATCCTGCAAATCTATCCCCCTGGGGATACCTCTTTTGTGAGGACTTCCATGTATGAAATGATGAACGGCTTTCTTTCTTTATCCTTTCACAACAGGAGAAAAAATATATCCATTGTGTCCCCTTTTGAGCCTATAATATTTTTCTTCTGATTCAACCCTAACCAAGGATCACCCTCCACACTGGGGGGCAAGGTGGAGAAAATCTGCTCACATGAGTGAAGACATTGATTCAGATGAGATACCGAAAGGTGAACCAAATGCCAAGTGCGATGATTCAATCAGAACAAAAAGGGCAAAAAGAAAAAAGAAAATAAGCAAAAAAGGAAAAAAACAAGAACAAAAAAGAAAGAACAAAAATAAAAAAAGGGACAAAAAGCACATGCAAAATTCCCTAAAGACAAATGGTGCATCAAGCTTCAATGAGATTGATCAAGCACAATCATTCCCGAATCACTGAATCACTTCACTCGAAGATCATGGAACATCCAGAGAAAATCCAGAGAAACACATATGAGCAGATCCAAATTGAGCAAGACAGGATTGAAGGCATCAGAATGAATTGATCCTTGGTTCAACACCCTGAAACACTTGTTTGGGCCTATTTATCCTTTTATTTCATAACCATGAGCCTTGGCCTACATTACGTGCCTTAAAAGTCCCTTCTAATCATACATGGATTTCTAAACAGAAGAGACTATCTTCAGATTTCATCCCGCCCATCAGGATTAATCTTTGTTTGCAAAAAAACAATGTAATTAATGCATGGTAGAAAAAATAACAAAGGGGGGTTCAAGACGTAAATCCTGAATAACGTCTTGAAACCAAAGGAGGATTCGAGTTGAAAACCTAAAAAGGCGGCTCGAATATAAAAATTGTGCAACTGAGGCGATCACGTAAATTCCTTGATAAGGCATCGCACAATCCGAGTGTGACAACAAAGGTTGGGAGTCAGGGAACACTTCCAGCAGAGGAGCATGCAAGCTACCCCATCAATCTTTTGAGCATCCAATGTCAAACCTTTGAGCATCAAATGTCAAACCTTTGACCAAACACAATAACCTAAGACTTTTTATCCTTTCCTTACTTGACTATCTCCCAAAGATAGCTTGGATCATGGCAGTTGTCAAATAGCTATAATTTATTGAAGGATTAACATTGTAATTAATTCTTTGATATCCGATGAACTCTAGTTTTATGATTCGTCTCAATTGTAAAACCGTGATAGGGGCAATATTTTTAAAACTTGAGATTAAACATTTTTTGAAACTCTTTTAATTGATAACTTTGAAAATAAAAGAGAAATGAAAACATTTTTTTCAAACAAGACAGTCTCTCTAGAGTGGATCTTGGTAAATGACATACGACTCTTAGACACGAAACTCATGCTCAGAATCAATGATGAAGCAAGAAATGAGGAACATTTGGGGTATCTTTGAAGATTCAACATCAAATATTGGGGTATTTTTGGATATTGAGGCATATTTGGGGATTCAACATCCTAATGCGAATTATCAGACCTTTTTCAGGAGATAAAATATAACCAATTCATGTTACATGCATCTTATGCATACATTTTAGAGCATCATATCTATCATTTTCTTTCCACGTACATAATATTTACAGTTTTAGAGTCAAGTTCGACTTCAAGACGAAGGATACTCGATTCAAAAGCACCTTTACAGATTGATGTCGGTTGCTTAGCTCAGCAGCAAGAAGCTACACTTCAACCAACTCGAAAGATAGAAAGATCGACATTCATTTTCAGATTCGACATTTCCAATATAAATTCTGTCTCGCTTGAGACAGTCTCATTTAATGCAGATGATTATCTCACTTGAGATTGCTTTTTTAAAACAGACTTTGTCTCACTTGGGACTGTTTTACTCGAAAGAAGATTTATTTCACTCATGATTGTTTTTCTTAAAACAAGATTTGTCTCGCTTGAGACCGTTTTCACTAGAATAGTTTTGTCTCTCTTGAGACAATTTCCCTTGAAACAAATTTTGTCTCCCTTGAGACAGTTTCTCTTGAAACATAAACATTGAAAACATTTCCCTTGAAATAAATTTCGTCTCTCTTGAGATAGTTTCCCTTGAAACAAAATTTTGTCTCTCTTGAGACAGTTTCCCTTGAAACAAAATATTTGAATATGTTTTCTTTGAAACAAATTTCGTCTCCCTTGAGACAGTTTCTTTTGGAACTAAGTTTTGTCTCTCTTGAGACAGTTTCTCTTGAAACAAATTTTGTCTATCTTGAGACAGTTTCCCTTGAAACAAAATCTTTGAATTTATTTCCCCTAAAACAAATTTTGTCTCCCTTGAGACAGTTACTCTTGAAATACAAAATGTTCAAATTTATTTCCCTTAAAACATAATTTTGTTTCCCTTGAGACCGTTTCTCATGAAACAACAGATATCTTTGAGATCGTTTCCCTTGAAACGAATTCTATCTCTTTCAAGACAACTTCTTTTGAAGCATCATCTGAACCGTTACACTCAGCTCGGGCACATACTTGAGATGGTCGAGAAGCATTTCTCAAATCAAAAATAGAATGTGCACATCAGATTTGAACATTTAAAGAATTCAAGATCAGGGATCAAAATTTGAAGATTCAAGAATCAAGATTCCAGACAGGCAACTGGAGATTGAGATTTCTCTCCAGAGCCCCAAGATAACATATGTTACATATGCATTTTAGGCACACCTAAGAGCATTGCATCCATAGCATCACATATATGCATAACTTTTTCAGGTTTTAGCTAGAGTCAATTTCAACTTCGCGGCGAAGGATATTGAACTCAAAGCGACACGATTTGCTCGAGAGTGGATTTCAACTTCACGACGAATGATATCTAGCTCGAAGCCAAACTTCACAATAAAGGGGCCATCTGCGATTTCAACTCCACGAAGGAGGATATCGTGGCACTCGAGGCAACACAAGTTCAACTTCACAACGAAGGGACGGCTGGTTGTCAACAAACAACTTCTCAATTTCAGAGTCAATTTCAACTTCACAACGAAGGATATTGGACTCCAGACAACGCAAGTTCAACTTCACGACGAAGGGACCGCTGCCTGTCAACAACAAATTCTCAATTTCAGAGCCAATTTCAACTTCACAATGAAGGATATTGGACTTCAGACAACGCAAGTTCAACTTCATGACGAAGGGACCGCTGCTGCTTGTCAACAACAACTTCTCAATTTCAGAGCCAATTTCAACTTCACAACGAAGGATATTGGACTCCAGACAACGCAAGTTCAACTTCACGACGAAGGGACCGCTGCTTGTCAACAACAACTTCTCAATTTCATAGCCAATTTCAACTTCACAACGAAGGATATTGGACTTCAGACAACGCATGTTCAACTTCACGACGAAGGGACCGCTGCTTGTCAACAACAACTTCCCAATCTCAGAGCCAATTTCAACTTCACAACGAAGAATATTGGACTCCAGACAACGCAAGTTCAACTTCACGGCGAAGGGACCGCTGCCTGTCAACAACAACTTCTCAATTTCAGAGCCAATTTCAACTTCACAACGAAGGATATTGGACTCCAGACAACGCAAGTTCAACTTCACGACGAAGGGACCGCTGCTTGTTAACAACAACTTCTCAATTTCATAGCCAATTTCAACTTCACAACGAAGGATATTGGACTTCAGACAACGCAAGTTCAACTTCACGACGAAGGGACCGCTGCTTGTCAACAACAACTTCCCAATCTCAGAGCTAATTTCAACTTCACAACGAAGGATATTGGACTCCAGACAATGCAAGTTCAACTTCACGACGAAGGGACCGCTGCTTGTCAACAACAACTTCCCAATCTAAGAGCCAATTTCAACTTCACAACGAAGGATATTGGACTCCAGACAACGCAAGTTCAACTTCACGACGAAGGGACCGCTGCTTGTCAACAAAATTTCATTCAGATTCAATTTCAACTTCACAACGAAGGATATTGGACTCGAGACAACACAAGTTCAACTTCACAACGAAGGGACGGCTGGTTGTCAACAAACAATTTCCCGGTTCCAGAGCCAATTTCAACTTCACGACGGAGGATATTGGACTTGGAACAATGCTACTTACTTGGATTTCAACTTCACGACGAAGGATATCCAACTCAAAGAAGGATTATCTGCCATCAAAATTGTCGAGTTCGACTCCATTCAGCTCGATGACACATCAATCGCACTACTTTCCGGTTGCAGTCGAGGTTTTCAAGTCGAGAAGAGGACATGGGTTAGCCGTGCCTTAGTGACAAGCAACCATTTTCAAATAGCATAGCTTAAGTCAAGAAAAAGCTATCTGTCAATGAAGATTTCTGAGTTTGATTCCGATCCAAGGTCTTTAAACCGAGAAGAAGACCGAAGGGTAACGGGAAGCCACGTGCCGATTCAAATTCCGAACTACGGCTTTAATTTCATATCATTTCAAGATGAACTTGACTTCACGATGGAGGAGTCATCCGTAACTCAATTCGACAGGGAGTTATTGAAACATCAGAGTTAATTTTCAACTCCACTGAACGAAAATTGTGTCTTTTAATCTTTGCCCTATCCCCGTTACACGACTATGGGCAAAGAGGGGCAGCTGTCAACACACATTTTTCGTCCTACTAGGATTCAAACTCCTAAAAATAGGATAGAATTTTAGGATTCAAACTCCTAAAAATAGGATAAAATTTTGCTAGGATTCAAACTCCTAAAAATAGGATAGAGTTCTACTATTATTTAAATTCCTAAAGATAGGATCCACAAGCACTATAAATAGCCATTGTAACTCACCATTGTAAGGGAGGATTTACACACAAAACACAGAGGAAAGCACGGAAAATACAAAGGCAAAGTTGTTGTAAACGATTCGAAAAGGAAATAAAAGGTAGCATCTTTTTTTACATTGGTTCGTTCATTTCTCGCATGTGCACGTTATTTTTCTTGAGATTTGGTTCGAATAACCCAAAACGTGGGTTGCGCCGATGACTAAAAAAGGGTGGAATTTCGAAGTTTCGAACCTAGATCTACCCCCGAGGCGTGTTCATTTTTTTAAAATATTTAATTCTCCCCCTAAATCATTTTTTTCCTACTTTATTATTCTTGTTATATATGCATATTACTTTCTATTAATTTTATTATATATGTATATATGTTTTTTTATTAGTGTTATTATATATATATATATATTTATATATTTCCTATTTTGCATGTATATATATGTATATTACTTTTGATTTTCTTTTATTATTATTATTATTTTACTTATATATATATGCTTTTATTTTTTTATATATTTTACTCATTTATTTATCTATTTTTATATTTATCCTATATTTTATGTTTTTATATTCTTTTACTTGTTTTATTTATTTATTTGCATTATCATTTTATTTTTATTTAGTTGTTTGCTGTGCATATATTAGTGTTATTGTTTTTTATTTTATATATTCTATTCATTTTATATTTACTTTATTTCTTACTTAATCTCCTTATTTTATTTGTTTTACTTTATTTATCATTTATTCATCTCTTCTAACCCATATTTTGACTTTTAAAGGGTATATTTGTAAATTCGTCAAAGGTAAGTAATTTTGGATCATTATTTTATCTTTTAATTTAACTTGTTATTTTTCTTAATTAAGACAACTGGAAATTACGTAGTACCGAAAGGGCGGTTCAAGGGTGCTAATCCTTCCTTGACCGTAACCGACTCCCGAGCCCGACATATTTCTGGTAAGACGCAGATCAGGTAAGAAATAGGGTATCCGATCAACCCATTTATCTTTAAATAAATGATCGGTGGCGACTCCAATCCATTTACCTAAGTCGAAGCCCAATTCCGGGGCCCAACCGAAACACGGTTGCGACAAGTATAAAGTCATAAAATATAAATATAAAATATAAACTTAATGTTAAATTAAATTTTATGTTCAGATTCAAATATCCAGATATTCAATTTAAAAAAATTATATATCTAATTTCTCGAATCGAATACGAATCACAATTATAATAATCTAATTTTTTTAATAAATAAAATTTTAGATCGTATAAAATCTGAAAACGAACAGTCCTACTTTATTACACATTCCCTTATTCAAATATCTAATGACACTCGTTAATATATTTTTCAATATTATTAACTTTTTTTCGAAAGTAAAAATATGAAAAATAAGTTTGTGTAAGGTTAGGGTTCTCTAGTCTCTACAACGTAATTTACAAATCGTGTCAATAGGATCCAATTATTTTTTAAAAATTGAAATTGTTTTTAATTTAAATATTAATATAAAAATGTTTTGATATTTTATCGCCATAAATAAGTATTCAAACCATTTGTGGTTTGAAACAAACCTAAATAAGAAAAAAAAATTAAAAAGCAATTAATGAAGTAGCTATTTAGGAAGGTTAAATATTATCAATAGGAAGTGAAGTATGTGTCCCTTTTCTGTCCATGGAGATGTTAGCTTTGTGAAAAGCACCAAATACTACGAATAGCATTAGGTGTGTAATCGAACCGAATCTTCCATGAACTGTTCGTAAATTGTTCGGTGAGAAGTTTGTTTATATTCGTTTATTTATTAAACAAACGAATTTGAATAAGATTTTGTGTTCGTTTAATTAAATGAACGAACATGAATAAAGGGTTCGTTCGTTCATTTACGTTTGTGAACGTTCGATAATATATTTGTTCATTTATGTGTATTTATTAATGTTTAGCTCAATCTCTCTAGACTCATTTAAAATATTAAAGCTCAATAAGTTTTAATATGATAAATATTTTAAAATTCAATTAATTTTAAATACAAATAAAAAAAGCTCAAAACAATTAAATAAATATAATCCTAAAATTGTTAGGAAATAAAAATATATATTTTCATTTATGTTCGTTTACGTTCATTTATTGTGTTCGTTTACGTTTGTTCGTTTGTGTTCGTTTACGTTCGTTTATTGTGTTCGTTTATGTTTATTTACATTCATTCGGTTATGTTTGTTTATTTGTTTTCGTTTATCATTTAAATGAACGAACATGAAAGAACACGAACAAGCTATATTCCTTAACGAACGAACGTGAACAAAAAACATTTTGTTCGTTTATGTTTGTCTTTGTTCATTTGTTTGGTTACAAACTAACAGTAACATACTTTCGTTCATGTTCGTTCGATTCATTTACCGACCTAGTTTGCATGTTTGTAATTTTGGGATACTTTTTTTATCTACTTAAATTGGACCCACACTTTTTTTACTTTATTAATTTGTTTATTCCAATTTTGTCCCGAACCGACATAATGATTCCCTCTCACTCATCACATATTTATTGTCTTCTTCAGTAATTTTGTGAGTATGAAGCAAATATAAATTTACCGCTCAATTAAGAGTAATGAATATTAGAATAAAATAGAGATTCAAGGATAATATTATATTAATTATAGAAATAAAAATATCTTTATAGTATAAATGAGATCGTCGGCAACTGAAATCGATTTTGGTAAATTTGTCAAGAATAATCGACTGTTTCATCTCTCTCTTTCTTTCTTTACATTTCTAGAATTAAATTGGAAAAAAAACTAAATGAAAATATGTATACAAATGACTATGCTAATTAGGGATGTACATGGATGGTTAATTGTATCCTTTAGCTTAAACAATCGATTAATTATTATAACGGTTATGTGATTTTTTAATAATAACCTAACTATTAAGAAACGGTTAACCGTTAGTGGTTAACCATTATCAAGGGTTTGATTATAAGTTAACTTATCATAATTATTTGTCAATTTATTTTTTATAATTCATATTACAAACAGTGTAGCACTTAGCAAATATTTACACCGGTGTAAGTGAATAAAATAAAAAAAGTATAACACTTAACACATACTTACACAGTGTAAGTATATACATCTCCCAATATATTAGTACCTAACAATAAACACATAATTATATTGGTGGAAGTTTATTTCTATATTTTCAAAAAATAAATAATAAAAACATATATTAAGTTATTTGTATACAAGTTTTATTAAAAATATATAAAATTATAAATGGCAAAAAATTATATTTAGTTATTTGTGTAAAAATATAATAAATTAAAAATATAATTATAAATTTAATTTATTAATCGTTGGTTAACCATTTATTGAAATTAATAATCGTAACCTTTAAAAATTTAGTTAATTGAAACAATTTAATATTAATGATTCGATTAATAAACATGATAAATGTGATGGTTATACAGTTAACACTTACAGGTTTTTTTTGAACACCACTAATACTAATAAAATGAAATAATCAATTTAAGAAAACTAATTAAAATTCATTTAAATGTTTATCTATAAAAACATATTTTAATCTTCTATTTTTATTTTCCTATATAGTTTGGTATTAAAATATTAAAAATTAAAATAAAATCATCCTCAGCTATAAAAAATATTTACTTTCTTAATTAATTTGATATCTCCAATTTCTTTTTTCCCCCACCTCTCAACATCCATTTTCTTTGGTTTTATCTAAATTTACACAACGACTTGCTAGTATAAGTATTTGGATTAATTATTGTGATAAAAATTTAACGTATATGGAAGCAATTACGTGAGGCAAAACATAGTGCATGGGAATGAAGAGTCGTTGTAAGGAACAACACACAACGCATCGGGTAAGGAGAGTGAAATGGACAGATGGTAAAGGATACGATGAACCCGGGCGTCCTCAAACAATATTCAGACATTTTTACTTTATTTTATTACATTTGATGTTATCAATCTGATTTTTCTATAAAAAAAAATTCATAGTTAAAAGCAAAAGGATGGTCTTCTGTCCTGTGTTATATTTGTCGAGCATTGGCTGTTCAGTTGAATCATAACACAAAGGTTACCGGCATGACTTTCGAGTCTCTCTTTTTGACCTTTTCCTTTGCACTTCTGCTTCTTGCATGCTTTAGGTTTAATTATGATTTAGTCCCTTTATTGTGTAAAAATTATAGATTTATCGAAGTAGGTTTTGATTTGTTTGAAGAAACAAAGGTTTTCAAAGTGTCTTTCATCATAATTCATACAGTTAATTGTGGGCTTTCCAACAGGTTTAGTAGTATCATACCACAAAAAATGTCCTATGAACTTCAAGACATAGGTATAAACCCCGGTTACAGGCTAATGGATTGGGATCACATAGAAGGGTACATCTGACCGGAGTTCCTAAGGCAGTCAACATCAAGACCTACTGGTCAATTTTACTAACCTTTAGGGTGCGTTTGGTTCACAGAATGTAATATTACCAGTTGAATAAAAGATTACCAGAAAATATGATTACTGAGAATGTTATATTTTGTGTTTGGTTGGTTTAGCAGGAATGTAAGATAAATGTGTTTGATTAAATGAATAAAATATTATTGAATGTATATTTGACCAAATTGTCCTTATTATATATTTGTATAATATTACAAGTTGGAAAATATTTATATATTTTCTTTTAAAAAAATTAAATTCATAATATTTATATAATTTTTTTATAAAATTAAAAATATAAAAAATATTTAATGAAAGGGTAAAATTTTATTTTAATCACTGAACTTCATATAAAATTTTAATTATAGATTTTTTTTGTAAATCTAAAATAATTTAAGGATAAATTTATAATTTAACCTTCGTAGAATTTTTATTATTTAATAACAGAAGAATGGTATTTTTGAAAAAAATAAAAATTTAAGGACATTTTAGTCCAAAACGCCAGTAATGTTACAATACCTAAAGGAAGTGAGGTAATGACATTCCCGGTAATATACTCCAAAAAAGCTACTATTGATAATAAAACATTATCGGGAATGACATTCTCAGCCAACCCAAACGGAAGAATATAAATTCCATTCCCGGAGAAATCTCACATTCCCCCATCCAAGTACCCCTTAGAAGCTAGATAGCATAGGAGGTATAGAGAAAAGACGACCAAATGTCATGTATAAAGTTTCCCGAAATTATAGCCTTAATCGATTTTCTTTTATTTCGTAAGACATCTTAGCTTTAGTTAGGATGTTTAAGATACCGGTCTAATATATAATAAAAAAAGATATTATCAGAAATGTTAATATTTTTTAATATTTTCAGTAAAAAATTATCTAATATATTATTTTTCTACCGAAAATATTAATATTGTGTGCTACTTAAAATATTATTTTTCTACTGGAAATTAGGGTGCGAAATTAATATTTTTAGTAGAAAAAAATAATGTTTTAGATAACGCTTTACCGAAAATATTAAAAAATATTAATATTTTCGATAACACCCTTTCTTTGTTGTATATTAAATTGTCGTACAACAGAACTACCTTTTAGTTAGTGATTTTCCCTAATGAAATGAAAGAACTAGCTAGCTTGGCTCATACTAGGACCTTACATGCAATCTGTGCGACTGCGAATTAACTTATTGTGCTTCCTGCTGAGGTGAACAATCCAACTGTCATATTGGCGGCCCTGTCAGAGCCATGATAGCCTTATGTTGGAATTGTCGCAGGCTTAGGAACCAAGCGACAGTTCAAGAGCTTAAACTATTATTACTAGAAATAGCCTACTACTTGTTTTCATTTCCGAATATAGAATTAAGAAGAACAAAGCTGATAAGATTAGAGTTAGGGTTGGTTGAATTATTTTTTATGTTGAAAACTCGGATGATTGTACTAGGCTTATGCTATTGTGGAATGATGAATTGGAAGTATCTCTTCTTAGCTACACTAACTTGCATATAGATGTAAATATCGTTTGGAATGGTCTTCAATTTCGTTTCATTGGTTTCTATGGTTGGAGTATTGTTTTAAGGGTACTATAAGGTTTGTTTCGAGAACACTATAAACTCAGAGCATGTTGTGATTGCTATTGATCTCAAGGGGAATGTTTGTAATCCCCTTCAATCTGTTAGAGGAAATTACTTCAAGTTTGACCCGTGATGGGCAAAGGAGGAAGGTTGGTTAGAAATATTTGTAACGATACATCATGGACCACTTTGAAAAAAATACAAATGATTGGTTCCAAGTTGGGGAATTGGCAAAAATCTAGAAGAAATAGCGCAAAAAATGATGAATAGACCATTAGATCAAAGATCGAATAAATTGAAAAGATGCAAATCTTTGAAGATTATGTTGGAAGATTAACAAATCTAAAGAATTACCTGACCTTAAACTGCTTATAGATATGGATGAAGCTTACTAGAGACAGAGGTCTAGAGTTGTATGGCTTAAAGAAGGGGATAGAAACACAAGATTATTTCATGCAAGGGTAAATGAAAGAAAGAAGAAAAATTGGATATCAAGCCTTATTTATGAGAATTCGAATAGGGTTGATAGTCCACAAGAGATCCTTGATGTGGCTACAAGGTTATTCTCCTCTCTCTTCCAATCGTCGAGAATGAAACTTCCCAAGCAATCCTAAATGCCATTGACAGATGTGTCTCCCCAAATGACAACATATTACTTTGTCGTGATTTCAATTTCGAAAAAGTCCTCCAAGCCTTTGCTTAGATTAATCCCAACAAAGCCCCAGTTATTGATGGTATTTCTAGCTCCTTTTTTCGTTCATTTTGGAATATTGTGGGTAATGACATGGTCAAACTTTGCCTAGTCCTTCTTAATAATAATACTGATATGCAAGAGGTTAATAAAACGATCATCGTTCTAATCCCTAAAATCAACAATCCTTACTCCATTAAGAACTTTAGACCCATTAACCTTTGCAACGCTATTTATAAAATTGTTTCTAAGGTTATAGTCAACCGTATTAAACTAATCATGGTTAAATGTATTGTCCATAATCAATGTGTTTTTGTTCCTGGTAGGAGAATTTCTGATAACTTCCTTATAGCCCATGAGATATTATACTACCTCAAATGCTCTAAAAATGACCTCAATAAAAGGAGTTGCACTCAAGCTGGACAAGGAAAAAGCTTATGATAGAGTTGAATGGGACTTTGTTTTATTAATATCATGATCCAAATGACCTTCATAGAAGATTTTGTTCTTCCAACCAAGAGATGTATAAGCTTGGTCTATTTCCAAATAAGAATTAATGGGCATCCATCTGATAGTTTCACCCAGAAAAAGGACTCCATCAGGGAGACACTCTCTCCCCCTATTTGTTTCTTTTTTGTGCTCAAGGACTTTCGGCTCTACTTTCGGATGCTTAAAATAAAGGCCTTATAAAAGGGATCAAAGCTAGCTTGCGAGGATAACAAATCTCCCACCTCTTTTACGCATATGGCAACATATTGTTCATAAAAAACTCACTTCAAGAGGCCCAAAAGTAAAAACGATCCTCCTAGAGTATGCGCAATCGTCATGACAAAAAGTTAATTATGACAAGTCCAA
The DNA here is from genome assembly GCF_006381635.1 of Hibiscus syriacus. Lineage (NCBI taxonomy): Eukaryota > Viridiplantae > Streptophyta > Magnoliopsida > Malvales > Malvaceae > Hibiscus > Hibiscus syriacus. The sequence goes on from NW_024062730.1 coordinate 1,277,355, forward strand.
CATTTACTTCAGCACCAACACTTATCCAGAACATAAAAGAACAATAAGATAGGTTTTTGAAGTTGAGGAAAAAGATGATCCAGACACTTATTTGGGTCTCCTGCTTGCTCTCGGAAAAGGAAAAATCCATACTTTTAGTTTCAACAAGACATATCCGTAAAAAGAATTCAATGATGGACAAAGAACTTGCTTTCCTTTGGAGGTCGAGAAATTTTCCTGAAATATGTGGCTCAATCCCTACCCACTTATGATATGTCTTGCTATCTTCTCCCTGACATCATCATCGATGATATCACTTCTTAAATTAGATCCTTCTGGTGGTCGGGGAAACATGACAAGAGGGTATGGACTGTGGTAGCTTGGGAAAAATTTTGTATATTGAAACATTTATGAGGGCTTGGGTTTCGGGACCTCAGACTCTTCAATTTGGTGCTTATTAGAAATTAGATTTGGAGGTTTCTTCAAGACTAAGATTATCTGGAATTCAGAGTCTTTAAGGTAAAATATTGTCTGAAATCTAACCTATTGGATGCCACACTTAGGGAAAGAGCATCATATGTCTAGACTAGCATGTTCAAAGTAAAAGAAACACTAAACAAGGGGTTATTATGGAGAATTGGTTATAATAGGAAAGCGAGGATATTCCTTGATAATTGGGGAGACTTCAAATGTAACATCCTAAACACCGAGTTAGTGACCAAATTTTAAAATTTCAGAATTTAGTGACCAAAGTAGATAAATTGAAAAGTTTAAAGACTTATATGGAAATTTTGTGTAGGATTGAATTGAAAAGAATGATGAATAGAAGGACAAAGTGGTCATTTGGTTAAGAAAATAATTAATTTTGATAGTGGTTATATTTAAACCACGTGGAATTGAAGGGAGGCAAAAAACAAAGTCTCTAGAGAACTCTCATTCTTCTTCTTCTTCAGGCGTAAAAGATAATTGGAAAAGGTGAGTTCTTTGTTAAGTGATTATCCATTGAATTTAAGTTCGGTTTATGTTATTTAGATGATACTTAAGCTTAAAGAAAACTTAAGTTATCTTAAAATCAAAAGATGAGGAAGCTATGAAGGATTAAAGATAAGAGGGGGATAAGTGAAATCTTGAAAGAGTTTGAGACTAGAATTGACTTTTCATCAACTTAATTAAGAAGTATGAAGTGTTAGAATATAAATTAGAACATGTTGGAAATTTGGTAGGATTCTTAAATTCAAGATATAGGACGAGATTTTGAAAATAAAGATGTGTTAGATGAATATAAATTGGTTTGAGTATGTGTACTTAAGTTAAGTGTATAAAAGGGAATAAGACATGAAGGATTTAAGCTGATATGGATTAATTTTCAGGCTTAAAAAGTGAAATATGGGTTTTGGGTATCAGTACTGCTTCATCCAGTATTGATACTTCAAGAGTAAAAAAATGATTTTGGTATAGGGGTATCGATACTGGTTGAACAGTATCGATACCATAAGCTTGAATTTGTCAATGGCATTCATAGGGTATCGATACTTGGAAGGTAGTATCGATACCAAGGGTATCGATACCATAAGCTCAATATTAGTACTAATTTTTGAAACAAAGATTTTGAATGCAAAATGGGTATCGATACCAGACTTGGTATCGATACTCCAGCTAGGAAAGTATCGATACCCTACAGGGGGTACTGATGCTACTTCAAATAGAAACTGAAATTACGCATTTCTTTTAGTCTAAGAAATTAAGGATCGAATCATGATATTTGGAGTGCTTATATTTATATATTGTATGATTATGTAGATATCGAGCATAAGCGAGTTCCGAAACAATCGAAGAATTAAAAACGGTCGAGAGAGAGATAAAGTTATAAGATTGATTCGAATCAAGTGATGCTAAGGTGAGTGCCTACCATAGTTAGTATAGATATTGTTTTATGGAAATAGACTTGTGATAAGTCTATTCCCTATATTTGATTTCATTATTTCATGTTCATATACATGCATATGTTATGATTATAATAAGTATGTGCATAACTCATACATGCATTAATATGATATAATATGTGATATGCAACCATAAGAGAATCAATTCAAGTTATGTATTATAAGACAAGTGATTATATATGTACATGTGCAGTATGTGATGTGTTTATATGAGAAGTGATAGAAGAGATATGAAAATGTGACATGTATCCATATTTACGCCCATGTTATGTGATATGAGAATTGTAGGTATAATTGGCATGCCAAGAGTCGAGGGTTCTATGTGATCCTTCGAGACATATATATAATCATTTGGAACATATATGTGGTACTTCGGTACACTTATTTGGTCCATTGGAATATGTATATAGTTCTTAAGGAGTGGTCCTTCGAGACATAGTGGTCATTCCGGACATAGTGGTCCTTCCGAACATAGTGGTCATTCGGAACAAGTTTAAGTGCCCCTAGTGGGAATTTATACGAACTGTGGTGACAACATATGTGCACAACCTCAGTGTACTCACATACCTAAGATTCTCAGTAATGTACATGGGCATTCCAAAAGATAAAACTGAATTAAAAACCTCTTAAGATGATATGTTTCATTTGTGCATTTTGTAATTTTGCATGTTATAGTTGAGGAAATATATGCAAATGGTAAGATTATTATGGAATTTATAGAAGTGCATATTTCATGAATTCATTGTTACATGTTATATTATGCCTCACTAAGTTTGTGACTTAGCGTGTAAGTGGTTTACACGTAGGTACCAAGAAACAAGAAGATCAGAGTTAAAGGTTAAAAAGACAACATCTCCATTGCATCGATCAGATCAGAAGTGATTTAAAATAGTATGTCATTTTGTTGTAAAATTATGTTGGCATGTAATTACAATTTAAATCATATATGCTCTGATTGATTTTGTAATCATTTTGATGGTATTTATGTAAATTATTGCACTGTTGATTCAATAAAATTATTAAATTTTATGAGATTTTGTAAAAGTAAACCTTTTGAAAAGTCAATGTGACAGCTCAGACTCGAATCTGGTTGAATACGGGTTGGAGGTGTTACATTCAATGATAATAGAGCTATGGTTTAGCTGGTTCTAGGAATAAACCGAAGTTTATAATATCTTTAAATGTATACATGTCAACAAAATAGTGAGAACTTCTGATTTGATAAAATAATGAGTATGCTGCTTTATTAATGGAATTTATGGTTGTCATATTAGATATCCGGACATGATAGTTCTCGAAGTGAAGCGGGAGATGATAGGCCCGCTAAGAGTAGTAATTCACCTTCCCTGGCCAGGTAAGGTGAAGAACAAACACCTTCTAGAGTGCTTGTAGGAGATCAAGATATTTTCTCTAGGATATTAGACGTTGTCTTGGCGCGTTTCCAACCTCCTGCCTCTTCAACTTTAACTTAGAGAATTAATGTTGTGAAGGAGTTGAAGGGATTAAGAGCTCCATAATTTAAGGGTGTGTCATGTTGTTGTGGACCTTTGACTTAATGATGTGAAAATCATGCTTGATGGGCTCCACTATTTTGATGTGGAGAAGCTGGATGGAGTGGTCTCCTTGTTCCGAAGGCAAGCGAGAATATGGTGGACCAATGTTACTTTGAGGATGACCAGTGATCAGTTAATTTGGTCTTTATTTTTAGAGGAATTCAAGCATAAGTATATAGGAGATCAATTTATCCGATAGATGAAGTAAGAGTTTATGAATCTGAAGTAATGAAATCGCACGGTGTATGAATATGAGTGTGAGTTCAACAAGTTAAGTCGCTTTGTTGTTGAACTTATTCCGACAGAGAAGGATGCTTGTGAATGATTCATGGAGGGTTTGCGTCCTCGATTGAAAGAGATGTTGATTGTGTTGAATCTGTCCTCATTTAAACAAGTAGTTAATCGTTCCAAAGCTCTGAAAAGAGCTCAGAATGAAAGGTTCAGAGATCAAAGAGCTCATACGTCTAACAGAATGGATGCTTCTTCAAGTTTTACACCATTAAAAATGGGCAGAGATGCTGATTATCGACCCCAGGCGAGATCAGAGTCAGTTGTATCATTTACTAGAGGATCAAATCCGATGAGAGCCAGACAAACTCAGTCTGTGGGATCGAGCACTGGGAGATCTAGCCAGGGCCAAGCTAGACAGTGCCCACATTGTGGAAGGAATCATCCGGGAATTTGTAGAATGATTTCTGGAGCTTGTTTTAAATATGGGGACACTAAACATTTTATCCGGGACTGTCCAATGATAGTCGGAGAGCCTGCACAGCCGGAGAGGTATGCTTCTATGACTCAGAGAAGAAGGGGTAGAGGTAGATGAAGAAATCAGTCTGAATCCTTGACTCAATAGAAGATTCGCTCGACGGCTCGGGTTTATAGTCTAAAGAACAATGACGATCGAGATGACCTTGAGATTATTGCAGGTACCTTTATATTGTATGATAAATGTGTTTTGGTGTTGATTGATATGGGGTCTACATATTCTTATATTAGTAGTAACTTGGTGAGAGGATTAGAATTTCAATTAGAAGCTACTAGTAATGATGTGGTAGTGACTAATCCGTTAGGGTACAATGCTCGGGTAAATAGAGTATGTCGAGGTGTCATATCAAGATTCAGGGAATTGAATTCCCTACTAATATGATGGAATTACCTTTTGACGAATTCGAAGTGATACTGAGAATGGATTGGTTATATCGTTATTATGCTAATGTTGATTGTAGACTGAAAAGGGTAACATTGATCAGTTCAGAAGAGATGGAAGTTATAATATTCAGTGAAAGATGGAACCTATTGGTAAATGTAATATCAGTGATATCAGTAAAGCAGTTATTGCTTCAGGGATATCAGGGTTTCATTACTAATGTGTTGGATATTAGAACCAATGAGAAAGGGATTGAAGAAATTCCTATAGTCAGAGAGTTCCCAGATATCTTTCCTGCAGAGTTTCCAGGTTTACCTTTGGATAGAGGGGTGGAATTTCAAATTGAGATAATGCATGGAACAACGCCCATTGCAATGACACAATACAGAATGGCTACAAAAGAGTTGTAAGAGTTAAAGATTCAGTTACAGGAATTGTTGGACTAAGGGTTTATTAGACCAAGTGTCTCACCTTGGGGAGCTCCAGTTTTGTTTGCCAAGAAGAAATATGGTTGAATGCGTCTCTGCATTGATTATAGGTAGCTCAATAAGGTAACTATCAAGAATAAGTATCCCATCCCTAGAATTAACGATTTGTTTGATCAGTTGAAGGGAGATTTAGTTTTCTCTAAGATTGATTTGCGGTCAGGATATCATCAATTAAAGATTCAAAAGAAAGATATTCCAAAGACGATATTTAGAATGAGGTATGGTCACTATGAGTTCATTGTTATGCCGTTTGGAGTTATGAATGCATCAGCTGCTTTCATGGACTTGATGAATAGAATATTTCAACCCTATTTGGACCAATTTGTAGTGGTATTCATTGATGATATATTGGTGTATTCGATGTCAGAAGAAGAGCATATTATACATCTGAAGATAGTTTTACAGATTTTACGTGATAATAAGTTATATGTCAAGCTATCTAAATGTGAATTTTGGTTGAATGAAGTGACATTCCTTGGACATGTAATTTCTGCAGAAGGATTTCGAGTGGATCCCTAAAAGATTAAAGCCATTTTAGAATGGGAAGTTCCAAAGAATGTTTTCGGAAGTTCGAAGTTTTCTTGGGTTAGCATGTTATTATCGAAGATTCGTTAAGAATTGTTTGATGATAACTTTACCCTTAACTAGGTTAATGAGGAATGATGTAAAATTTGCTTGGACTCCAGAATGCCAAGAAAGTTTTGAAATGTTCAAAAAGATTTTGACAGAAGCTCCAGTATTAGTTCAAACTGAGTCTGGCAAGAACTACGTGGTTTATAGCGACGCGTCTCATAATGGCTTGGGATTGGTATAGATGCACGAGGGCAAGGTGGTGGCTTATGCATCGAGACAATTGAAACCGCATGAGAAAAACTATCCAACCTATGATTTAGAGTTAGTTGCAGTAGTGTTTTCTCTTAAGATTTGAAGTCACTACTTATATGGTGAACGTTACTATTTATATACCGATAATAAGAGCTTTAAGTATTTGATGAGTTAGAAAGAATTGAATTTAAGACAGAGAAGATGGGTAGAATTTCTAAAAGATTATGATGTGGTAATCGACTTCCATTTTGGAAAAGCAAATATGGTAGCGGATGCTTTAAGTCGGAAGATATTTGCAGCCTTACGAGCTCTTGATGCCAGGTTGTCATTAGATGGAGAAAGTGTTATATGTGCAGAATTGAAGCTTAAACCATCATGGTTGAATCGAATTATAGAGTTGCAAAGCAAAGATGAAAAGTGTTTGAAGAAGTTGCAACAAGTAAAGAATGAGGATATAAAAGATTATGAGATCAAGTCTGATGGGAATCTGTATTACTGAGGGAGATTAGTGATTCGGATGATGATGAGTTGAAGAAGAATTTGTTAACAGAAGCTCACTGTAGTCCATTGACTATGCACCCTGGTGGAAACAAAATATATATGGACATCAAGAGTTGATATTGGTGGCCTGGAATGAAGAAGAATATTACGGAATTTGTATACAAGTGTTTGACTTGCCAGCAAGTCAAAGCTGAGCATCAGGTTCCGTCAGGACTATTACAACCAATGTCTATTCCTCAATGGAAATAGGAGAATGTAACGATGAATTTTGTGACGGATTACCTTTGACTCCGAATAAAAGAGATTTTATTTGGGTGATCGTGGATAGATTAACTAAGTCAGCTCATTTCATTTCGGTACAAGCTAATTTTTCTATGGATAAGTATGTTGAACTATATATTAGAGAGATTATACGATTACATGGTGTACATGTTTCGATTGTTTCTTACCGATATCCTAGATTTACATCGAGGTTTTGGAAGACTTTACATGGAGCGTTAGGAACTCGATTGAACTTTATCACAATATTTCATCCTCAAATCGATGGACAGTCAGAACAAACTATCCAAATTCTAGAGGATATATTGATAGCCTGTATAATAGAGTTCAAGGGATCATGGAAAGATACTTGCCACTTGCTGAATTCACTTCCAATAATAACTACCAGTCAAGTATCAAAATGGCTCCCTATGAAGCTCTATATAGGAGAAAGTGTCGTACGCCTTTGAACTGGTATGAGCTTAGGGATCGAGAAGTTCTTTGTCTTAAGTTGATTCAGGAAATGGAAGAAAGAGTTCAAATGATTCAGAATAATTTAAAAGCAGCGGTTGATAGACAGAAATCATATGCGGATCTGAAGAGGAAAAAAAGAGTATCAAATTAGAGACAAAGTGTTTTTAAAAGTATCTTCTTTGAAGAAGGTATTGAGATTTGGACGAAAAGGAAAGCTTAGTCCCAAGTTTATTGGACCCTATGAAATCGTTAAGAGAGTGAGACCAGTGGCATATCAATTAGCTTTACCACCTAAAATGGAGAAAATGCATAATGTCTTTCACGTTTCAATGCTTTGGAGATATAAGTTTGATCATTCCCATATTGTATCATCACAAGAGATAGAGGTTCAGCCTGACCTGACTTATGAGGAAGAACCGGTCCAAATTTTAGCTCACAAAGTAAAGGAATTAAGAAACAAAACTATTCCATTGGTCAAAGTATTATGGAGGAATCACAAAGTAGAGGAAGCAATGTGGTAGCGTGAAGAAGACATGAGGAATCAATACCCCCACCTCTTTGTGCAGTGAAAATTCAAGGATGAATTTTCTTAAAGGGGAGATTTGTAACATCCTAAACACCGGATTAGTGACCAAATTGTAAAACTTCAGAATTTAGTGACTAAAGTAGATAAATTGAAAAGTTTAAGGATTTATATGAAAATTTTGTGTAGGATTGAATTGCAAAGAATGATGAATAAAAGGACAAAGTGGTCATTTGGTTAAGAAAATAATTAATTTTGATAGTGGTTATATTTAAACCACGTGGAATTGAAGGGAGGCAAAAAGTAAAGTCTCCAGAGAACTCTCATTCTTCTTCTTCTTAAGGCGTGAAAGATAATTGGAAAATGTGAGTTCCTTGTTAAGTGATTATTCATTGAATTTAAGTTCAGTTTATGTTTTTTAGATGACACTTAAGCTTAAAGAAAGCTTAAGTTATCTTAAAATCAAAAGATGAGGGAGATAGGAAGGATTAAAGATAAGAGAAGGATAAGTGAAATCTTGAAAGATAGTTAGTAAATAAAGTTTGAGACTAGAATTGACTTGTCATCAACTTAATTAAGAAGTATGAAGTGTTAGAATAGAAATTAGAACATGCTGGAAATTTGGTAGGATTCTTAAATTCAAGATATAGAAAGAGATTTTGAAAAAAAGATGTGTTAGATGAATATAAATTGGTTTGAGTATGTGTACTTAAGTTAAGTGTATAAAAGGGAATAAGACATGAAGGATTTAAGCTGATATGGATTAATTTTCGGGTTTAAAAAGTGAAATATGAGTTTTGGGTATCGGTACTCCTTCATCCAGTATCGATACTTCAAGAGTAAAAGAATGATTTTGGTATAGGGGTATCGATATTGGTTGAACAATATCGATACCGTAAGCTTTAATTTGTCGAAGGCATTCATAGGGTATCGATACTTGGAAGGTAGTGTTGATACCAAGGGTACCGATACCATAAGGTCAATATCGATACCAATTTTTGAAACAAGGATTTCGAATGCAAAATGGGTATCGATACCAGGCTTGGTATCGATACATCAGCTAGGGAAGTATCGATACCCTACAGGGGGTACCGATACTACTTTAAATAGAAACTGAAATTACGCCTTCTTTTAGTCTAAAAAATTAAGGATCGAATCATGATATTTGGAGTGTTGATATTTATATAATGTATGATTATGTAGTTATCAAGCATAAGCGAGTTCCGGAACAATCGAAGAATTAAAAACAATCGAGAGAGATAAAGTTCTAGGATTGATTCGAATCAAGTGAAGCTAAGGTGAGTGCCTACCATAGTTAGTATAGATATTGTTTTATAGAAATAGACTTGTGATAAGTCTATTCCCTATATTTGATTTCATTATTTCATGTTCATATACATGCATATGTTATGATTATAATGAGTGTGTATATAACTCATACATGTATTAATATGATATAATATGTGATATATTCAACCATAAGAGAACCAATTCAAGTTATGTATTATAAGACAAGTGATTATATGTGTACATGTGCAATATGTGATGTGTTTATATGAGATGTGATAGAAGAGATATGAAAATGTGACATGTATCCATATTTACACCCATGTTATGTGATATGAGAATTGTAGGTATAATTGGCATGCCAAGAGTCAAGGGTTCTACGTGATCCTTCGGGACATATATGTAATCTTTGGAACATATATATAATCTTTGGAACATATATGCGATACTTCAGTACACTTATTTGGTCAATTGGAATATGTATATGGTTCTTAAGGAGTGGTCCCTCGAGATATAGTGGTCATTCGGGACAAGTTTAAGTGCCCATAGTGGGAATTTATACGAGCTGTGGTGACAGCATATGTGCACAACCTCAGTGTACTCACGTACCTCAGATTCTCAGTAATGTACATGGGCATTCCAAAAGATAAAATTGAATTAAAAACCTCATAAGATGATATGTTTCATTTGTGTACTTTGTAATTTTGCATGTAATAGTTGAGGAAATATATACAAATGGTAAGGTTATTATGGAATTTATAGAAGTGCATGTTTCATGAATTCATTATTACATGTTATATTATGCCTAACTAAGTTTGTGACTTAGCGTGTAAATGGTTTACATGTAGGTACCGAGAAACAAGAAGATCAGAGTTAAAGCTTAAAAAGACATCATCTCCATTGCAGCTATAAGATCAGAAGTGATTTAAGACAGTATGCCATTTTGTTGTAATAATTATGTTGGTATGTAATTACATTTTAAATCATATATGCTCTGATCGATTTTGTTAATCATTTTAATGTTATTTATGTAAATTATTGTACTGTTGATTCAATAAAAGTATTAAATTTTATGAGATTTTGTAAAAGTAAACGTTTTGAAAATTCAATATGACACCTCATACTTGTATTCGGGTCGGATACGAGTTGGGGGTGTTACATCAAATATATTAAATGGTCTTCCAACTACATAGATAATATCGAAGTACCTTTCAGATGTATCGACTTCATGATTCCTTTTACACCAATGTGAGATGTTAATAAGACTCACCAGGTTCTTACGGATGAAGACGCCAGTAAATTCATCTCAACTCTTATCACCCCAACTCATGAGGATAAATTGATTTAGAGTCACCACAACACTGGCTACTATTCACCTAAATCTGGGTACAACCGTCTCCTTTTGAAATAATGCACGCCTCCAAAGCAAGGAAAAATTTAGAAAGTTCTCAACAAACTTCCAACCCTTCCAAAAATTAGAATCTTTGGTTGGAGGGTATGCCACAGGGCTCTCCCAACTGGGAAGAGAATGAATAATGTAGGAATCACCGATGAGTATTGTCCAATATGCGGTTTTGGGTTAGAAACCCTAATCTACGCACTCAATGAGTGACCAAAATAAAAAAAAAGTTCTACAATTCTCAGGGCTTCACCCATATATCATCAACTGGCAGGGAAACACTTGCAAAGAGTGGTTAGAATGTGCTAATTCATAGATGGACATAGAGTGGCTCTCTAAAATCATAGTTTTTTTGGGGAACCTTTGGAATCAAAGAAATAAATAAGTTCATGATGAAGAAATACATGAAGACAGAGATGTTATTATGGCGGCATAAAACCTAAGCGCTAAGTTTAAGATAACTAACCTTGAAGAAACGCTTCCTCCCTCCTAACAGACTCATTACAACTGTCACAAATGGATCAAGCCTAATGAAAATGTAATCAAGATTAACGTTGATAGGGCTTTTATAGTGTCAGAAAATTCAACTGCTACAGGAGTGGTTGTGTGAGATCATAATGGACTAGTTATTTGTGGTTTGTGTAGACAGATTGACCCTCATTTCACTCTAGAATCAGCAGAAGCGGAAGCGTTTACCCAAGAGATCAAGTTCGGAGTCGAAAATTGGTGGCCAAACATTATAATTAAGGGAGGTGCAATTTCTATAGTTTACAGGCTTGCCAACAAAAGAGAGGATTTTTCAACCATTGGCTTGCTTCTTGAAGAGACTCGCACCTTAATAAATAGAAATATGTATCTCAAAGTTTTTTATGTTAATCGGAAAGCAAACCGTGTGGCCCACACTCTTGCTAACTGGGCTTTAACGAGATCTAACCCGTTATGGTTCTACTATGAAGAATCTGAATGTATTTAGAATGTAATTCTACTTGACGCAATTGAAATCTAATGAATTTTCACTTTAAAAAAGTATAAACCCCATCACGATTTAACTTCTAATAACAATATATAAGTAAAGGATTGAACAGTTTGAAATAAAACAAAGAATCAATTCTCACATTTTTAACATAATTTAGGGACTAAAATCATAATTAAACATATATTTTAATATTAGTAACATTTTTAAATGTAATTTTTGAGGGAGTGAAAATAAAATAAAATAGAATAAAAGAAGACAGCAGTCACTTTAATAAAGCGGAGAGAGGAGTTATCCCTTTCATATGTTTAAGCTTAGAAATGTTGGTATGATATGACATCTCAATATCTAAGCCCTACCCTTCACCTTTTATCAAGTAAAAAGCCTTCCCATGCACATGCATCCCCCACGTGCTTTCTAGGGCCGTGGAACCACATTCTTCCCCTTTCCCCTTTGTACCAAAAATAAAATCAATAAGAGTTAACTTCGCTTGCATCCTCAAACTATCACCCTCTTTCTAAATTAGTCCATAAACCTTTAAACATTCTAATTTCATCCTAAACTATGACTCTTATTTTGAATTAGTCCCTAGAATTTGAAAATTTTGAATCCATCTTCAATCTGTGACCCTCATTCTATATTGATCCCTGAACTTTTTAATATTCTAATTTTATCTCCAAACTTTTGAATGATTTAGGGGGAAGTTTTTGGAATTTAAAAGCTAGAGGACAAATTTAGAATGAGGGTTATAGTTTGGGGATGAATTTGGAATTTTCAAAATTTTATGGTTGAATTTAGAATGATAATCATAGTTTGAGGATGAATTTAGAATATTTGAAAGTTTAAGGACTAATGTAAAATGAGAGTCATAATTTGAGTGTGTATAATGTAATTACTCAATTGATAATTAAAAAGAGTTAGAAAAATACTTCATATAATACAACATATATATTTCGTATTTTAATCGTATATTTGTCTTATTTTGTATTTTAAAGTAAGATAACTCATATTTTAATTTATAAATTTATCATTTTCTATATTGGTATTGGAAATTTTCACTATTTTCACTATTCTCATATTAACATATAAATTTATCTTCTCTCAAACACATCATCACTCTTTTATAAGGGTATTAAATAAGGTTGTGTCACTTTAATATTATCCAACATCATCATTTGAAAAATAAAAAAAAATAAAAAATAGTAAAAATAATTATAAATATTTTGAAATGGTATTTTTTTATATTTTGAAAACTGTATTTTTTAAAATTGGTTCCAAATATTTTAAATGAATATTAAATTTGAAGAGTTAATTTGAATTAGAATTAAATTTGATAAAATATATAAATTTAGGAAATTAAAAATATTATTATATTATGATACATATCATAATATATATATATTAATTTAACGATCAAAATTAATGATAAATAACTAAAATAAAGGCAATACTAGATATGATTGTGCCATTAAATGACCAAAATAAAGCATGATAATAGATAGAGTGTCAGATAAATAGTTTACCCTAATAATTATAACTTGTAATAAGTGAGAAAATACAGAAACATGAAAATCTGTGACGCGCTGAGAAAAAAGGCAAGTAAATGGGAAAGGGACGCCTTACAGTCTAATTTTAGTTAAAAATTCAAAAAAGAAAAGAAAAAGAGAGAGAGAGAGAGAGAGAGATGATGAGACTAGAGATGATAAAAGAGGCCTGCCTTTCTGACTCACTGAGCCTTTCTGACTCACTGAGCCTCTCTTTGTCACCCAATAAAACTAGCATGAGGTTAAAATGTCCGAGTTAACTCGCAAAACAAAAAAAATAAAAATAAAACTGCTGATGTGTTTTATTTTTAATGATGATTTGATATTATATGACACGTTAATATCATTATCTTTAATTTTTTAATGAAATTTGAACAAAATGAAATAGTAGAAATAAATGAATGACTAAACATATTTTTTATTGTCAAATTTATCTTATTTTATTCAGAGTAAAATAAAATTTAGAAAAATGCAAAAATGATTATTTTAGTTGAAAAGCAGATATTGGTGTTTGTTGCATTGAATTGGGAACCTCTGCTTTGTCTTAGTTGGGGTAGGCCTGCGTTACGCTGAAAAAATAATACTCTATTATACCTAAAAATAGTAAAAATATATATATTTTTTATATCAGTTCCAAAGCTGTTTCTTATCCAATTTCATCAAATTAAAAAAATATTTATAATTTAATGTTAATATTTCATTTTTATTATTAAATTATTATTATTATTATTATTATAATATTATGATTAATTGTTCCAATTCTAAAGTTGATTAACATATTTATAATATTATTATGTTAAATGTTTTTCTTGTTACCCCTCCCGGTTCTAAGGTTTTACGTTGATCATTAATATTACTATTTTATAACAGTTTAGTCACTCGAGTATTAACAGTCGTTATCCATTAATAAAAGGTTGATGTGGTACACTAGGTTAACTTATCGTGCACCGTTTGACCACGTATGATAAGAATAAACTACATAAATCGTCACTAAAACATAAGTAAATTTTTTAATACTAAAAATTTAAAAATAACAAAACAATTACTATCAATATCGTTTTATAACGAATCAATCACTTAATTATTAACCTTTAAACCCCTATCTTCGTTGCCAACCATAATTGACATGCAAATATATTGATTACATTCATTTCATGATCTATGGGTTTAAAACTTCTAAACTCATCTCTTCTAATATATCCACGTGAATATGTTATTAAAATTTAACGATCCAATAATAAAATTAAAAATATAATTAAAATTTATATTTTTGATTAAAAAATAAAAGTTTAAATAGATAAAGGATATATTACTTAAATATTAATTCTCAAAATAATATTTTAACTATTTTAATATTTATGACATTGATCTAAAAGAATGAGCAAGAACTCAAAAAGAAAAAGAAAAAGAAGAGAGACAAGAGAAGGAAGGGTAATGTAGTGTCATAGGTTTGTCCCCCCACGCAGACACTTCTCCTTTCCCACTTTCTCTTCAAAGTCCAAAAGCCAAAAAAAGCCACCACACTAACACTGGATTGCCTTTTGTTTTTCCTCTGCCCCTTCCATTAACCCATTTGTCTGTCTCCTCTGCTCCCTCTTCTCAGTACCTTCAAATGGGGGTGGATTCCTTCTTCGAATTCCTTGTTATTATTTGACCTCCCCTTCCCTTCTCTCTTTTAACCCTCCCCCTATTTTCATTCAGCATGCCTTTCTCCTTCTTCTAATCTTTGAAAGAGATTTTCACGGCATTAGTTTGACTCAAATTCCCCTTCTTTCTCTCTCTTTTTTTAGCTTTGTGGGAATACCCTTTCTTTGTTTGGTTATGTGGGTGCTCATGGTGAGGTAAAAAAGGTTGTCTTTTAAGAAAAAAATATTAGAGCTTGGGATGTTCATGGAAATTGATCTGAACCATGCAGTGAATGAGGTGGAGAAGACGACTGCAGTTTGCAATGTTGACTGTGACAAAGTGAACTGTTTGTCCTCTTCATCATCTTCTTCATGTTCAAATTTGGCTTCATCCCCATGTTCCTCTTCCTCCATTTACTTGGAGCTTTGGCATGCTTGTGCTGGCCCCCTCACTTCACTCACCAAAAAGGGCAGCCTTGTTGTTTACTTCCCGCAGGGTCACTTGGAACAACTGGCTTCTCCTTTGGAAATCTCCACCTTTGATCTTCCCCCTCATATCTTTTGCAAAGTGGTCAATGTCCAGCTTCTTGTAAGCACTCAATTCTTCTTCTCTTACATTGAATTTTCTTTGCATTAGCTTCCCACTCAAGGTTATAGCTTTACCTTTACTTTAAATTGGTTGCTTTAATTGAAGTTTCCTTCCCTCCTTTTTTACAGGCCAATAAGGAGAATGATGAAGTCTATACACAAGTCACTTTACTTCCTCTGCCAGAGGTATACGTAAATCTTATATTGGGATTAGAATATTTGAATGGCATTGTTTTTTCCTTTTGAAGAATTATATTTGTGTGTTATTACTTGCATAATCCCAAGTAATGTTTTTTTCATAGGATGGGTTTTCAATGCTTCTTAGGGTTTGAGTGACTTGAATGAATTGTATTCCTATCTGCACACTTTCATTGTAAGAGACAGTCCAAATTTCATGGCTTTTGGTGACATAATTTTGGGGTTTTTGTGTAGTTGGGAGGACCTAATTTGGAGACCAAGCTGCTGGATGAGCTAGGTGCAGATGAGGGAGATGGCGGATCTCCTAATAGATCAACCCCACACATGTTCTGCAAGAAGCTAACCGCATCCGATACCAGCACTCATGGAGGGTTCTCTGTTCCTCGTAGAGCCGCGGAAGACTGCTTTCCGCCACTGGTATGATTTCGTATTCTTAATTCTCATGTACTATTTACCTGGCTGCCTATTCATCCTAGAAATATCATGTATATGTAATGGTGTTTGCCTTGATTTCAGGATTATAAACAGATGAGGCCGTCTCAAGAACTTGTTGCCAAGGATCTGCATGGAGTTGAGTGGAGGTTTCGACATATATATAGGGGTAATTTTAGCATAGAGGATATAATATTTCGTACAGTAGTGTTTAAAATGTTTTCTTGATTGAAAGAAACATCGATTGAGCTTAATGTTTATTAACTTATAGGTCAACCGAGGCGACACCTCCTTACTACGGGCTGGAGCATTTTCGTGAGTCAAAAGAATCTTGTTGCTGGGGATGCAGTGCTCTTTCTGAGGTATGTACTTCGGACAGTGACTAATCGATCCATTATGTTTTACCTGAACAGATTGCATCCTCATTGATTCTTAGGTATCGGTCAAAAGGGGGAATTTTATAAAAGAATAATAGAATCATAAATCTAATAGGACTGAACATGATAACTTGAAATGCTTTTATGCTTCTTGTGAATCATAAATATCTACTTTCATGTGAAAATATAACTTAAGTTTTTAGAGTTCCAATGTGCCTTGTGTTCCCTTGGCCTGGTTGTTTGAAGTTCTCCTTATTTATCTTTTCTTCAATATTGTAGGGGCAAAGATGGAGAGCTTAGGTTGGGAATTAGGAGAGCCGTACGACCAAGAAATTGCCTTCCCGAATCGGTTATCACGAAACAAAATTCATATCCAAATGTTCTTTCACCGGTGGCTAATGCATTATCCACTAAAAGTATGTTCCATGTCTTCTACAGTCCAAGGTAAGTGTCTCCTTCAGCTTATTTAATGAAATCGACTGGTATTTGACAGAGAAAAGAAAAGAAAAATGAATAATCTGGGAAGTGATTAAAATAAAAATGCAAATTTTTTATAAATGCCTTTTAAACCCGTTTTAAATGCCTACCGAGTGATTCTGAAAGTTCGATTTTCTTTGTTTCATCTGGAATGTGATTCGGTGTGTTGTGTAGCCAAGCTCATAAACCTATTTTAAACATGTACCCTGTGAATATTTGATGTGAAATGGAATGATAAGCTTATTCATATTGCTGTAATGCAGGGCCACTCATGCTGAGTTTGTCGTACCCTTTAAGAAGTATATCAAGAGCATAACGAATTCAGTGTGCATCGGAACAAGATTCAAGATGAGTTTTGAAATGGATGATTCGCCCGAGAGAAGGTATTATTTGATAAATGGTTTTTACCTGTAAATGGTTTTTTACTTCGAGATTATAATAACAGTTCTACTTTCATGCAGGTTTAGTGGTGTGGTGATGGGAATTGGGGACTTGGATCCTTACAAATGGCCCAATTCCAAGTGGAGATGCTTAATGGTGAGCTCCTAATTGTAGTTTGTATATTCGAGCTGTTATTTGTATAGTCTTTATCGCGAAACTCGGTTAAGCGAATAATATATAGTCTTTATTAAAATATATTACATTTTTATGTATGTATACTTTATGCTGAAAATTGATGTATGCCAAGTAAACCGTTCTTCAGAATGGCAAATAACCGAGTGTATCTGTCATTGCCAAAAACTCTTTTGTATATCCAACTTGGCTCATTTCTGGGGTTAGATTTTTGGGGAAATTGAAATGTTCCTACAATCAATGTTGAGTCCGCCGCTTAAATAAATACATATGCACATTTTTTTTCCAGTGTGTTCATTGTGTCAACATATGGAAGAAAAAATCAAAACTGTTGAATGAATCTTGTTTGACTCTATTTTAAGACCTTTCTTATGACATTTAACAGGTTAGGTGGGATGAAGATAATGTGATTGATCGCCACGATAGAGTCTCACCTTGGGAAGTCGATCCTTCTGTTTCTCTCCCACCTTTGAGTATTCAATCTTCACCGAGGTTGAAGAAACTGCGAACAGATCCGCAGGATGCTGCACCTGACACCCCCATAACAGGTGCAAATCTCTCTAAAAGTTGGTAATATTGTTGCATAGTTTTACTCAATTAACGTATGCTTCCTATGTTCCTTTCTTCAGAGGGGAGTCGATTTTTGGACTTTGAGGAATCCTTGAGATCCTCTAAGGTCTTGCAAGGTCAAGAAAATTTAGGTTTTGTGTCACCCTTACACAGACGTGATACTGTAAACCGTCCCCTAGATTTTGAGATGCAGTCTCCTGCTCATCATCAAAGTCTGGCATCAGCAGGGATTGGAAAGTGTAATACTAGTGAGTTTATGAGGGTTCGTCCCACTGCTTATGCAGGCTTTGCGGAATCTAATAGATTTCCGAAGGTCTTGCAAGGTCAAGAAATTTGCCCATTGAGATCCCTAACACAAAAGGCTGATTTCAACCTTGGTGTTTGGGCGAAAACCAACCTTGGTTGTTCTTTCAGCATGCATCAGGCACTGAAAACCAATTGTTATCCACTAGCATCGGAAGGTATTCGAAGTATGTATTTTCCTTGTAGTGAATTTTACAAAACCGGTCAGGAGTCTATGATGAGCTCTTATCCATCCCCTCCTCTGCGAGGCAATATTCCGTTCAATGCTTCCTCAATCAAGACAGGGGTAGGGGTTATTGTGGACGGGGTCAGAAAACAAAATCCATTGGATGAGCCTAAGCCGGTGGAGAATATTCTGAGTCCTGCTCCTGAAAACAATTCAAGGAACCAACAGGATGTATCCTTTAAAAGAAATGTTGCCGGATGTAAACTCTTTGGGTTCACTTTAAATGCAGAGTCGCCTACTCTGAGCTCACAAAATTCTGGTAAGAGGAGTTGTACGAAGGTAAGCTATGTTCTGGTTGAATCTGAATTTAACTTTACTTCCTGTTCCTCTCCTACTGACTTCCATTTCGCTGGCTTGAAGGTTCACAAGCAAGGCAGCTTGGTTGGAAGAGCCATTGATCTCTCGAAACTGTACGGATATGATGACTTGATGACTGAACTAGAACGTCTATTCGGTATGGAAGGTCTTTTAAGTGATCCGGATAAAGGGTGGCGGGTTTTGTACACCGATAGTGAGAACGATGTAACGGTTGTTGGAGATGACCCTTGGCAGTAAGTGTCACTTTTCATCCTTTCTTTCAGCTTTCATGCAAATAACTCACCTATGATTGTGGTCGTTTACCCCCTTTGTTTTGCAGTGAATTCTGTGATGATGTGTCGAAGATCCATATATTCACCCAAGAAGTGGAGAAGATGACAATAGGAATGGGAGGCGACGACACACAAAGCTGTTTGGAACAAGCACCGGTGATAATGGAAGCATCAAAGTCTTCCTCGGTGGGGCAGCCGGGTTCATCATCTCCAACGGTAATAAGGGTATGAAGTTTGTTGTTTGTTTTTTCTAACGTCGGCGGCGGCTGCCATGTCCTGGTCATTGTGTTTGCTATGTGTGCTACAATAAATTAAATGCGCTGAAGATTTCTATGTACCAAGTACTTGTCAAATTTGGGTTGTTTTCAAAACTATTGCATGTTGTTTATGAGAAACAGAGAGATTACTTCCAAGAATTGTTAATCTCTCCAAGAATTGTTATGTATGGTGTCTACAAACTACAAGCAAAAGTCTATCTTTAGTTTTGTAAACACCAACACTTTTCAGTCTCCCTTACTGTTTTTCACGACCAATAACCATTCTTCTGATTTCGCTAGTTCCTGCTCCGATTTCATAGAGCTTGGCATCTCGAAGAAGACGTCCGGTTGCGTATCCGTTTCCACCTAAACATTGTATTGCCTACAAAACCGAATATGAACACATGATTTTGATCAAACGTCAATACACATTTCAGTGAAGTTGTTAATCAACTGCTTTTGAATAGGATCAACAGGTAACAAGAATTTTAAAAATCTTTTATCCAATAGCCGTCCAATTAACGAAACTATTTCGGTTTGGTCACAAAACGGCTCTACCCGAACAAATAGTATTACGAATCTGGAGATCATAGTAACGTCACTCCACTTATTAGTTGCATTTTAGGAGAACCGAAACAGAAACAAAGTTGTGATGTGAACAAAAGCAGGTAAATCTTTCACCTGCAAAGCAACTTGAGTGGCTCGTTCTGCAGCAGAAAGTATAACTCCAGCGCAGTCCTGAAATTTTGCATCCACAAATTCAAGTCCCCATGTAAACATGTAAAATGGAAAACACAGGCCATATGAAGGTCAGCAAGAACTCATAGTAACGGTGTCTATCTGAAAGACCAAGAAAACCTTAGCATTCACACCCTCTCCCCATACATATATACATATAGGACCTTGTTTTATGTAGTCTTTAGCAACAACCTGATAACAACAGTATAGACCTGGAACATGCTATATTGCAACTGATGATGATAATGACCAGGTTGGAAAATGTTCCTATGAGAATCAGCATAAAAAAATAGGCATAATGTTAAAATTAACCCCTAATATTTGCTTGTATAGTCATTTTAGTCTCTATTCATTTTTTTGGAGCACTTTAACTCTAAACGTCTCAATTTTTTGTATCAAAATGACCCCTATTGGATGAAATCGTTAGTTGACTAACGATCAACGCATGTTGTTGACTAGTCATATATCAAATCACCCAAGGTGATGATATGTCATATGACACGGAAACAATTTAGTTCATTTATATGGAAATGCCACGTCAGGAACAAGCATTTTATTAGTCAACTAACGATGAGGAGAAAAAAGCACGTTGTCTTTCGTTTCTGAACAATTTGCTTCATAGAGAACTCGCTGCAATTATCCTCTAATATATATATTTTTAAAATTTTAGCTGTGAATTAAAAATTTAAATACAGAGAAAGAATCAACGGGGAGAAGAAGAAGATGAAGATTATATATATAGGCTTGGGATGGAGGTTGGTAGATTTAACTGGATTAAGATTTACACTTGTCTGACTAGGACTAAGCCCTATGTTTATCCTATTGGTTGAGTTAATTTATCCTATGGTTGAGTTAATATTTTACGAGTTTCGTCTCACTAAATGTGTTTTTTTAATTTTTAAATTTATTTCATTCGAAATGTCATATTAAAAAAAATAATAAATAATAACATTTATATTTTTTTACACTTATATATTTCATATCAAAACAAATCTATCAATCACTTAATTTTATCATTTTTTTAATCAAATATATCTCTTAAAATTATTTACATAATAAATATAAGACAAATTATGGGATTAAGAGAGTACTTTAGAGTTTAAAGTATTTAAGATTAATAATAATTATAAATTGGATTGTATCATATTTTTAATTTATTTTAATTTCATTTATGTAAAATATTTTTTGCTCTTCATCAGATTTGATTCGAGATTATAGAAGTTTTATTCAATCTGAACATTTTGATTTTAGGGTCAAAATATATATTTGAACTGATTCTGCTCAATATATATAAAAATTATTATTTTTAGTAGATAAAATAGAGATTTAATTGAAAAATTTAAAGAGAATGATATTATAGTAATTATTTTTAAATATATACAAATCAATTATATTATTATTTTTAGGTCTGATTGAGTCAAATATTTTTCAATCTAAACTTATATATAATTCAACTCAACCTGAATCTGAATAAAAAGAACAATTATATTAAATCAAATTGAATCAAAATCAATCGTGTTAAAGTTGATATTTTTCTCTATATATGATACATAACAATAAATTAGACTTCGTAAATGAAATATTTTCCCTTTTCAATACATAAAATAATATTTTTATTATATATATATATATATATTTAATTATAAAAAAGTACAATGATAAAAATTAGTTTTTAATATTTGTTGAAATTTAAAGTGTTTTGATCTCTAATATTTTAATTGTTGATTAAAATAATCATTGTTAGATGAAAACCGTTAGTTAACTAATTAATACATATTATTGGTGTAATATTTTTATATGTGCTTGTTGGAACCGTCGTTCGGTTGGGCCCGAAATTAGACTTCGACTTAGGAAAATGGATTGGGAGTCGCCACCGATCATTTTATTTTATTAAAAATGAGTTGACCAAATACCTTATTTCTTACATGATCTGCGTCTTACCAGTGACATGTCAGATTCGGGAGTCGGTTACAGTCAAGGAATGGTTAGCACCCTTGAACTGCCCTTTCGGTACTACGTAATTTCCAGTTGTCATTAAGTAAGAAAATTGTAAGTTTAACATAAAATGTAAAATAACGATCCAAAATTACTTACCTCTGATTGACTGAACGAAAACCCTTAAAAAGACTTAAATGTTAAATTTAGAATGAGAAGCCGAATTGGATTAAGATATAAAATGCACAAAAAGATGAAAATGATAATAAAATAAATAGCATAAGGAACACAAATAAAGTGATAAAATAAATAAACAGAAAATAAAATAAAAAATAAATAAAGGAAAAAATTAAGAACATAGAGAGCAAACAAAAAATAAATAAATAAAACAAGAGTAAAAAACAAAGACAAAATGGACATGAAACATACACAAAAGTAAAAAATAATAAAAAATATAAAGAATATATACATATACACAAACATTAAGAAAACAAAATATAAATAAATAAACAAAATATATATTAAGGTATAATAATAAAAATAAATAAAAAATAAAAAGACTAAAATAAAATAGAAATAAAATATATACATATATAGTAACGTTTAAACAAAATATTAAAATGAAATAATAATAGGAAATAAGATAAAATGAAAATGAAAAGTAATAATAATAATAATAATACATCTATACGTAATATATATATATGTGTATATATATATATATATAGATAATAGAATGAAATATTAAAAAAGGTAATAATAATAAATAAATGAAAAACAGGAGGGAAAACAAATGAACAAAAATAAATAATAATATATATTAATTAAAAAAACATGTATATATAGTAAAAAATATAAAAATGAGAAAAAAATAAGTAAATGAATTAAACTACGTAAGGATTAAATTGAAAGAACCATAAACTGGAGATCAAATTTCGTAGAAATATTAAGGTGTAAATTCAATTCAAGGATTAAAATAACTCTTTAAACGCGAAGAGGGACCCAAAGGGTAGTTTACCCTATTTATTTTAGAAACACTCGAGTCACCTTGGTTCTGGGTCTGGTCAATTTGGTCTGCTGGGTTTAATATAAAATCCAAAAAAAAAATTAAAACCCTCATTTGTGAGATTTTAGCCGAGACCCCCCCTTTGTTCTCACTTTCCTCTCTTCTGTTCTTAATACGCGAAAAACACAGCCCCAATTTTCCAGAATCCGGTCGTTGTGCTGCCTCGACGTCGTCGTTGATCGGCGCCGGCCGTCGGTCATCGGCGGCAAAAGTAAAAAAAAAACTTTTTCCGAAAGCTTTAAACCCCCTCGTTTTAAAAATTCAACTAGTTTTTACAAATCGGCCTCAGGGAATCGCAGATCTAAAAGAATAACCTCGGTTCCCTTGTGTTCATCGGCAAAAAAAAATCCCGATCTCTGGTGTTTTTTGAATCAAAATGCGACAAAGACACAAAAACAACATGCAAAGGTACGATTTTTTACCTTTCTTTCTTTCTGTCGAACTATGAATGCTTTGAAAAATGGCTATGAGTTGCTCGAAAGCTTTGCTTGTATTTCGTATTTCAATCCCCCGTACAAATGGGGTTCAATTACATGTATTTATAGTCTAAGAAATAAACTGTCCTTAGAGATTGAATACGAGTAAGACTCGGTTTGGTTGTTTGAAGTCCCATTAGCGCACGTTGCTTTGCTTGTATTTCATGTGCTTACGTCTGTTGGTGGTTGTTTGATATTGAGGAGTTCACGGCACCGAGAAAACCGGGGATGAGTGCCGGCGAGACGTGGGACACAGGACTCTCGCATGGGGACAGTTACGGCGTTGGTTGGAACTTGCTAGGGTTTTAGGAAACCTTTTCTTGCTGGGTCACGAGCTTGTTGGGCCTGGGTTACTTGGGCCATTTTTTATTTTTGTGTAACGGGTCTGGATGTAAAAAGTAAAGAAACTATATTAATATAATAATAATATCATATGTATATATATTATACGATGTACACAGTGCACACTAAAATATGTAACACATATATATTGTATAATATATAGTTATAAGCAAGGACGAAATTTTGTGTTTACAACTGCCCCTCTTTGCTCATTATCGTGTAACGAGAATAGAACAAAGATTAAAATACACAAATTTCATCCATATCAAATATCCTCTATCGTAGAGTTAAGATCCGATACTAAAACTGGTTTGTCATTTTAAATCACGAAATGACTCCCTCGTCGTGAGGTTTAGTTGAAACTGGAAAATTTCTGAGCACGATATCCTTCGTCGTGAAGTTGAAATCGGACTCAAAGTTTTTGGCAAGTGGTATCTGAATCGTCTTCTGGCTCAAGATACTTTGTCGTGAAGCTGAAACTTGACCTGAAGACTTCTGTGCTACAAATGACTCCTTCGTCGTGAAGTCGGGTCAATCTGTTAGGATACGATACCATTTGTTGTGAAGTTGTATATAGGAATTGAATATCCTTCATCGTGAAGTTGAAATCTAATGTAAATTGTGTTGTTTCAAGGCCAATGTCCTTCGTTGTGAAGTTGAAAATTGACTCTGAAACTGGAAAGTTTATTGACAGATACTCCTTCTTTGAGTTGGATATCCTTCATCGTGAAGTGAAATCCAATCTAGAAATGGATGCTGCTTGTGTGCATGATTCCCTTCATCGTGAAGTTGAAACCGCGGGTGGCCCCTTCATCGTGAAGTTGAGCCTGGTAATTGGATATCCTTCATCGTGATGTTGAAATCCAAGTAAGTCATATTGCTCCGAGTCCAATATCTTCCGCCGTGAAGTTGAAATTGGTTCTGGAACTGGGAAATTGTTTGTTGACAGTCAGCTGCCCCTTCGCTGTGAAGTTGAACTTGTGCTGTCTCGAGTCTAATATCCTTTGTTGTTAAGTTGAAATTTACTCTGAATGAAATTGAAAAGTTGTTTGTTGACAATCAGTCGCCCCTTCGTCGTGAAGTTGAGCTTGTGTTGTCTTGGGTCCAATATCATTCGCTGTGAATTTGAAATTGGCTCTGAAATTGGGAAGCCCCTTCGTCGTGAAGTTGAGCCCCGAATGGCACGATATCCTCCGTCGTGGAGTTGAAATCGTGGATATGTGAGTACGATATCATCCGTTGTGGAGTTGAGATCGCGAATGGCCCCTTCATCGTGAAGTTGAGCCTTGACTTGAATATCCTTCGCCTTGAAGTTGAAATCCAAGTGTTGTATGTTGCGGGTGGACACGATTCCCTTCGCCGTGAAGTTGAAACCGTGGATGACCCCTTTATTTTGAAGTTTGGCTTCGAGCTAGATATCATTCGTCGTGAAGTTGAAATCTACTCTCGAACAAATTGTGTCACTTCGAGTTCAATATCCTTCGCTGCGAAGTTGAAATTGACTCTAACTAAAACCTGAAAAAGTTATACATATATATGATGCTATGAATGCAATGCTCTTAGGTGTGCCTAAAATGCATATGCAACATATGTTATCTTGGGGCTCTGGAGAGAAATCTCGATCTCCGGTTGCCTGTCGTTGTTGACTCTTGATTTTGAAATCTTGAAGTTCCGATCCTTGGTCTTGGATTCTTCAAATGTTGAAATCTGATGTGCGTATTTGTTTTTTAATCCTTGATCTGGGAAATAGTTCTCGACCATCTCAAGTATATGCATGAGCCTTGATCGGCTTCCGGGTACCTGTACTTTTCAACAAATCTTTCTACAGTAATATGCGATTATCTTTTATATAAGTAAATAAATCATTAAGTTTAAGCTCAATCCAAGATGCTCAAAAGGAATTGGTTTAAAGAAAAATATTGTCTTTTATTCATGAGAAAAAAGAACAAATAATACATGGCAAACATTATGGAAAATGAATACATGATGAGGTGTAAATGAATGTCTTAGATCTCGATAATGTGGGCACTTCTGAGCTGAAAAGCCGTCAGGTGACTTTGAACACTGTCTTTGCCGAGGGATCTTTGACAATGTGACAACGTTCCAGAGGGTGCAACCTTTCTCCGACTTGTTGAGTTTGTAGAAGATTAAGATGTCGGGATGTTTCCACTGTCAATATCCAAATTGCCATTTTTGGGTTTTCAACTTGGACCCATCCTTGGTTGCAAGACGCCCTTTGCGGGTTTTCATCTTGAACCCACCTTACTTTTCTTTTTCTTTTTTGTTCTTTTTTCTCTTTTTTCCTTTTTTCAATTTAGGGCGCCCTTTCGGGTTTTCACCCTAAACGTTTTTTCCCTTTTTCTTTTTTTTTCTTTCGACTTAAGAAGCCCTATTGGGTTTTCATCCTAAGCGAAGTATTTTTTGACTGCATCCGAATTGATAGGATGTGGCAATTCAGGTCCGTCCATTTCAGCCAGGACAAGGGCTCCTCCGGAGAAGGCCTTTTTCACGACATAAGGTCCTTCCCAATTTGGCGTCCATTTTCCTCGAAAATCTTTCTGGACTGGCCAAATTCTTTTTAGTACCAGATCTCCTTCATGAAATATTCTTGGGCGTACCTTTTTGTCATGTGCTCGGATAATTCGTTTCTGATAGATTTGACCATGATGAATGGCTTTCAGCCTCTTTTCATCTATCAGATTAAGCTAATCATATCTGGATTGTACCAATTCTGCATCATCCAGTTTGACTTCTGTCAAGACCCGGAGTGACAGAATCTCTACTTCAATGGGTAGCACTGCTTCCATTCTATAAGCTAGTGAAAATAGAGTTGCCCCAGTTGAGGTTCGTACCGAGGTTCGATAAGCGAACAAAGCAAAAGGCAATTTCATGCCAGTGTTTGTAGGTTTCAGTCGTTTTCTCCACCATCTTCTTAATGTTTTTGTTTGCTGCTTCTACTGCTCTATTCATCTTTGGTCTGTAAGCAGTGGAATTGTGATGTTTTATGTTGAACTGTTCACAAGCCGCATTCATCATCTTGTTATTCATGTTTGTAGCATTATCGGTAATGATCCTTTCAGGTAGACCATACCGACATATAATCTCTTTCTTCAAAAACTTGCAAATAGTGGACTGAGTGACACTGGCATATGATGCAGCCTCTACCCATTTTGTGAAGTAATCAATTGCCATGAGAATGAAACGGTGACTATTCAAAGCCTTTGGATGGATTTGCCCGATAACGTCCATGCCCCACACAGAGAAAGGTCATGGTGACGTCATTACATGAAGCAGATGAGGTAGAACATTGATTTTATCTCCGTAAATCTGACATTTATGACATATTCTAATATAGTTGATGCAATCACTTTTGAGTGTGGACCAAAAGTATCCGCATCTCATTATTTGTCTTGACATCATATGTCCATTTGCATGTGCTCCACAAACTCAATCATGTACTTCTTCCATTATCATTTTTGCCTCTTCAACATCGACGCTCCTTAATAGGACTTGATTATGGATTTTCTTGTATAAAATCTCTCCATCAAGGACGTATCCAACTGTCATCCTTCTAAGGGTTCTCTTATCGGTTTTGGTGGCTTCCTCTGGATAACTTCGATGCTTGATATACTGCAGAATGTCGTAGTACCAGGGCTTAGTGTCTTTCACTTCTTCAATTTGGTAACAATGAGCCGGGTACTCATACGTCTGCATGTTAATTGACATCATTTCAGGCTCCTCGCCAGCCTTGAATGCGGCTGCCAAGGTAGCTAAAGCGTCAGTCATTTGATTTTCTTCTCTAGGCACGTAGTGGAAGGTGACTTCGTCGAACTTTTCGAGCAGATCTAGTACTAGTTTCTGATATTCTAACAACTTTACATCCTTGGTTTCCCATTCTCATCGGAGCTGATAGATTACTAAGGCTGAGTCTCCGTACACCCGTAAAGTCTTTATATTTTGCCCCAATGCAGCCCGAATTCCCAAGACACAAGCTTCTTATTCTGCCATATTATTGGTGCAATCGAAGTTTAGTCTGCTGGTAAATGGGTAGTGACTCCCTTCTGGAGAGATTAGGATTGCCCCGATGCCTTGTCCTAATACATTTGATGCACCATCGAAATGCATTCTCCAGGAACTGTCCGTTGAATTACTTGCTTCTTCTAAGGATATATCCATCAAATCTTCGTCTGGGAAGTCAAAGTCCAAAAGCTCGTAATTCTCATCGGTCCTACTTGCCAAAAACTCTGATATGACACTTCATTTGACTGCTTTCTGGCTCACATACTAGATGTCAAATTCAGACAAGAGTATCTGCCATCGAGCTATCCTTCCAGATAGAGCAGGCACACCCATCATGTACTTAAGGGGATCTAACTTGGAAATCAGCCAAGTGGTATGATACAACATGTATTGTCGGAGTCTCTTTGTAGCCCAGACTAAAGCACAACAAACCTTCTCGATAAGAGAATATCTGACCTCGCAATCGGTGAACTTCTTGCTTAAATAGTAAATGGCTCTTTCCTTCTTCCTGGATTCATCATGTTGACCCAGGACACACCCCATGGAGTTCTCGAATATGGAAAGATACAAGAACAGAGGTTTGCCCGGGATAGGGGACATTAGGACAGAAGAGTGAGACAAATACTCCTTTACTTTCTCGAATGCAATCTGGAATTTTTCATCCTACGTTCCAGGGTTGTTCTTTCTGAGAAGACGGAAGATTGGATCACACTTGTCGGTTAACTGGGATATGAACCGTGCTATGTAATTCAATCTACCTAGAAAACCTCAAACCTCCTTCTGTGTTCGTGGGGGAGGCTGATTTTGGATAACCTTGACTTTATTAGGATCGACTTCGATGCCTTTTCTGCTGACCACGAAGCCTAATATTTTCCCAAATATTACCCCGAAGGTGCACTTGTTAGGGTTCAATCTCAGTTAGAACTTACTCAATCTCTGGAAGAGCTTCCTCAGATTCTCGATATGTTCATTCTCGATTTGTGCCTTGACAATCATGTCGTGGACATAAACTTCAATCTCTTTGTGTATCATGCCGTGGAATAGGGTCACCATAACTCTTTGATACGTTGCCCCAGCATTCTTCAGACCGAAGGGCATCACTTTATAATAAAAAGTTCCCTACATCGTAACGAACGTGGTCTTCTCCATGTCTTCAGGATGCATCTTAATCTGGTTATATCCCGAGAATCCATCCATGAATGAAAAGAAAGCGTTCCCGACTGTATTGTCTACCAACGTGTCAATGTGAGGTAGAGGAAAGTTGTCTTTAGGGCTTGCCTTGTTAAGATATCGGTAATCGACGCACATGTGAACCTTACCGTATTTCTTCGGAACTGCTATGTTGGTCACCCACTCTGGATACTTGGCCACTTGAAGGAAATCAGCATCAAATTGCTTTTTGACTTCTTCTTTAATTTTAAGGAGCATCTCAGGTCGAATCCTTCTCAGCTTCTGTTGCACGGGTTTGCATTCTGGCTTAATTGGCAGTTTATGAACTACCATATTTGTGTCTAGTCCCGACATGTCTTGATATGTCTAGGCGAACACATCTCTATACTCCTGAAGTAAGACTATAAGGTTTTGTCTTGCTTTAGCCGAGAGAGTTGTGCCGATTTTAATCTTCTTTCTGTCATTTTCAGTGCCCAGGTTTAAGATTTCGACTGCCTCCTCATGTGGCATTATTTGCTTCTCTTCTCTTTCTACCATTCTCAATAATTCGGTAGGAAAGTTATACTTCTCTTTAGTGTCGCATTCATCAAATTCCCTGAGATAAATGGCCGATTCAAAATCTACTTTCAGATCAGGATCATCAGTGCCTACATTATCGTTATCTAGGGTCCTGAAGAAACAAAGAAGATATGTGTGTGTGAGAGGAAATATCCCACACAAAACAATCAAAGAATTAAATTTGAAAGAGAATAGAATAGAGTACTGAAATGAAGAAAAATAAACAATGTATTCAAAAAGAAATGAAAATAAGAAAACTTGTTTGCCATGGAAAAAAAAATGCATCTTTTATTGAGTTTAAACAAAATGTTTATTCACCCTTACAAAAGATCACCTATTGCCCTGGGTATAGGCAAATAGGGATAGTTTGAATATTACTCTGAAAGACTCTTGAAAACCACATGTAGTTCTTCCACCGACCAACTGTTAGGCACAAACCCAGGTGGCAGAGGGCATATCCCGGATCTATCTCCGTTGTCAACATCTTCTGTGATCACGGCATTGATGTGTAGATCTTTCAGAGTCGCTTCTAACTCGGATATGATAGTTTCAAACACATAACCACCTGACTTGAATGTTTTATAAAGAGGCGGGAATACTATGGGTTCCCGTTGAAGTTCACCTCCAGTTAACCTGGCTAGTCTTCTTTCATGGTTCTTCTAGACTTCATTCCTCTTTTCATGGTAACTGGGCTGAAAACCGATCCTAAACTGATCTAAGTTCAAAATATAAAGGATTGGATTGATCCTTCCTTGTACTAATTTCCTAAACCCTCTTCCGGTCTTGGCGCCTCATCCCAAGGTTTGCTTGATCTCTATTTTGGTACACTGGGAGAGTCGGGGTTTAGGAATCCTTATTCTTTCTGCCACAAATGTGGCATTCACGAATTCTAAGGAGCAGAATGAGCACTCCACCGTCTCCTCATTTACTTCGATGTATGGGGCCTCTGTGGTCACACTTGCCATGATATCTTCCTCAACATTGATAATTACTAAGGCCCCGTCTATAACAAATTTAACTTTTTGGTGCAGCGTGGAGGGTACTGCACCTGCTTGATGAATTCATGGCCTTCCCAAAAGACAACTATAGGATGACATGATATCCAGCACAAGGAACTCGACATCATAGGTGGCAGGTCCAATGGTTAACGGCACCTCGATCTTGCCAATAACCTCTCTTTTGGTCCCGTCAAATGCTCGGACCACGTTTTGACAGGCTCTCATATGAGAGGTATCTATTGGCAGCCTCTTCAATGTCACCAAAGGCATCACATTTAGGGCCGAGCTGTTATCAATCAACACACTCGGTAAGGCATGTCCCTTACAATAGGTAGTGATGTGTAATGCCTTAGTTCGACCTCTTCCTCCGGATGTAATCTCATCATCTAAAAACGAGATGAGATTATCAGCTTGAATATTTTTCACTAGTCGATCCATCTTGCTGACTGGTATATCTTGTGGCACGAACGTTTGATTAAGGACTTTCAGCAGTGCTTCTCGGTGTGCCTCCGAGTTTAAAAATAGTGCTAGCATTGAAGTACGCATAGGTAAGTGGTGGAGATGTTCTACAATGTTGTACTTGATGTGCTTCAGGATCTTGAGGAACTCTTTAGCTTCTTCCTCCTTTATAGGTTCATTGACAACTAGCACATCTTCTTTGAATGGCTCAAGTGGTCTTTGCCCCACTTTGCTATCACATCCTTTGGAAGTACTCACCTGGCATTCGTACTTCCATGGCACTTGTCGATTTTCCTTGTATTGAAAAGGCTGAGGTGCTGTGATCACCACGTTGGCTGGTGTTGTTACTATCATATTTGCCTTAGGGGTAATTATCAAAGGACTACCCCTACCAAATCTTCTATCTGATGATTCTCCGGTAGCGCAAACCTCTGCTTCTAAAGAATCTTGAATTTCCTTATAAAACTCCAGCTTTTTTCGGTCCATCATGAATTAGACTATCGATTTGAATTCTGGGCACTCTTGTACATTATGCCCCTCTTCGTTGTGGTAACAACAATGGTTACCATCTTCAATCCTTGTTTCATGTGAATGAGGTGTAAGAAGCTCCGCCTTTACTATTTGGCTCCATACCCAAGCCAAAGGAGCTTTAACTTCCGAAACACAAGTTTTAATTCTACTCCCGTTCTCGGTGGTGATTACGTTGATTCCTGCATCCGGATGATTAGGCAAGGGGTTCTAGGCGACGTTCGGTGCTCCAGAGTTGAAATGGATCCAATTCCTGTTTCGCATTCGTTGTATAAGCCTCTTGAATGCGAGATAATTTTCAATTGAATGCCTCTGCACACCTCTATGATATTCACAATGGGCGTTTTCGTTATACCACTTCGGATATAGGGGATTTATCGGATCCATTTGGTAGGGTGATACTGCGTGAGTGTCGAAGAGTTATTGATATAACTCTTTATAGGTCATGGGAATGGGATCGAACTGCTCCCTTTCCGTTTCTCTCTTTGGTTCTCTCTGAGTTTGATTAGAAGTACCGGATGATACAACTGTAGTTATTTTTGAACTTGAGACCATAACACCTTTGTTGGTGTTGTATGTGTTGACATTGTTGATCTCTCGCTCTTTCTTTTTCATGGGAGGCTTTTTACTAGAGTCACCTCCCTCAATCTTTCCTTGTTTTATGGCCAGTTCAACCATCTCACCGGCCATGACTAAATATGAGAAACTTCCCGACGTGATTGCTACCAAGTGCCTGAAGTAAGGTGCCTTCAGGGTCTGTACAAACAACTTTTTAGTTTTCTTTTCATCCAAGGGTGGATGAACTTGCACAGATAAATCCCTCAATCTCTGTGTGTACTATCGGAAACTTTCGTTATGCTTCTTTTCCAGGCTTTGCAGCATAACTCAGTCTGGTCTCATATCATTGATATGGTTGTACTGTTCTAAGAAAGACTTGGCTAAGTCTTTCCACGTCTTGATATGAGTTCGGTTAAGCTGATTGTACCACCGGATAGCTGAACCGGACAGGCTCTCCTGAAAGTAGTAGATCAGGAGTTGGTCATTTCCCTCATATTCTGTCATCTTCCGACAAAATATAGTGATATGGGCTGAAGGGCAGCTGTTCCCATCGAACTTCTCGAACTCCGAGACTTTGAATTTTGGTGGAAGTACCAAATTGGGAATTAAGCTTAGTTTCATTGCATCCACCACATAATAATCATGATCCCCTTGGACCATCTTCATTTGGTCTTCTAATATCCAGATGTTTTCTTCAATCTTCTCCATTCTGGCCTACATTTATTTCTTTTTTGCATGAGTGTTGTGAGGGTGATGTGTATCTAATGCTTGCGGTGGTAAGCTTGGTGTCTGAGACATGTTCTGTTAGTTAATACAAATGTAAAAACATGGAAAATACAAAATAAAAACAAGCATGAAATATAAAATGCAAAATATGCAATGTATGATGTATGCAATTTGGAGGCATTGATCCAGAAAAGTGTCCATTATTATAAATAATCCTTATTTAGACAAAATGTTTTATCTTTTAAGAGACATAAAAACAAATTAAAGGTACATTCGGACTAAATCCTCTAGACCCCTAATAGCTTCTAGTAGGTTGACAAGTCTTATGCCTTCATCTGTCACTAGTTGAATGCCTTGTCGAACCACTCCTGCTTCCCTTGCCAGGCCGTGAAGATGACGAGCCGCCTTCTGTACTTGTTCCAGGAAATCTCGGATGGTTGCGTCTCTGGCCCTCACCCTTTGTTGTGCTTGCTCCCAACGGAAATGCCAATGTAATCCTTAATCGAAAGGCACTATCT
This sequence comes from Hibiscus syriacus, assembly GCF_006381635.1. Taxonomy (NCBI): domain Eukaryota; kingdom Viridiplantae; phylum Streptophyta; class Magnoliopsida; order Malvales; family Malvaceae; genus Hibiscus; species Hibiscus syriacus. Next base: position 1,310,557 of record NW_024062730.1, read on the forward strand.
GAAGCTCATTCGTTTGCCTCTTGAACCCATCTACAATAGCTTCTAATTCAGCTATTGTCTTGCCATCCTTTTCATGTTGTTTGTCTAAGTCGGCCACTCGAATTCTCAAGCGTTGGTTCTGATGTTGACTGTCTGCCAAACGCCTTTGAGCAGTCTTCATTTGTTCTTTCAAAGCTCTTTCATCAGGTCCCTCGAACTTCCTTTTCAGATTGTGAGCTTTTTCTTTCCAGTATTCAGAGGTTACTTTCAACTTGGAGTTATCTTTGGCTTTATCTTGATACATATTTCTCAAATCTTTGAGCTCAAAACGGACTCTTTTCTGTTCTCTTTCCAGTTTGTATGCTCTATCTTTCTGAGAGTCAACATCTAGATTCCATTGATAACGTTCAGCTTCAAGTTCCTTAATCCTCTGCTTCATCTCGTTATTCACAACTTCAAACTCTGCCTTAGCTATCTCAAGTCCAGAAGGGACAAGCCTGAGATGTTCCTCCATAGTCCGGGTGTGTTCACAGTCTGGCACTGGGACGTTATCATTCTTTCTCACTCTTTTCCACTCCACATAATCCGGAGTAAGCATGTCTCTGGCAGCAACGACATCTATTCGAAATACTTTATTCCACGAATATGTTGCTTCCTTGATCATCTTCTTATAACTGTCACCATGATACACAAACTCTGATCTAGCTAGCCCACATATTACTGGGACAAACTGACGTGCTCCATACTGTCTAAGTGCTAGTAATGGAGCATACCCAATTGCACCCTAAAGTCCAAGTAAGGTCATAGTGTCAGAATCCTCGCACTGAAAAAGAACGTCATCGAGGAACAACCAAGGGGCTCTCCAAGTAATATCTCGATCCTGAAGATGTGTAAATACTTTCATCCATTTTTCTTTTGAAGCACCTTCATGCCATTTCCTAGTGATGAATTCTCCCAAAGGTTAATAGGTAGTGTTGAATCGGCGATAGGCCACCCCATTAGTCTTTCAAAAGTGGCTGTGAATCCAGACTTGAAGGAGCTGAGTACACTCAACGAACCTTCCTCCGCCAGTTCTTCTGCAATGGTTGAGAGATTGAAAGGTTTCTGCTAATATGGCCGGTGATGGGTTGACTCGCTTCGGGAGTTGTTCAAACACCTCTACCACAACAGCATCAATGTAACCCAAAGTCTTCGGGAATATAATCAGACCATACAAACCCAGTGCAAACATGTCTATTGCCTTCCACTCATCGGGATGGTTCTTCATCAGTTGCTTGATATGAAGCCAAGAAATTCCTTCCCCACTGCCTTTATATCGAGCCCGGTCAGTTACCCATTTTTTGTCAACCCCGGTAATTTTGGCTAATGCATTCTTGAAAGGTTGGCTTTTGATGTGTTTAAGGTAGGCCTTCTCTAGTCTGATACTTTCACAGTGTAATAGTGTAGTGTATTCTTCAATGGTGGGCACCATGTCCTCCTGATTAAAAATAAAACAATTGTATCTCGGGTTCCATAATTGAACCAAGGCTCTGATTAAGGGCTCATCGGTCTTGATATGAAGCAAAAGTGCAATGTTACCGTACCGTTGGCTGAACTTCTATTTCTGATCATTCTTTCAACTGTCCCAGATATCTCGAAGCTCTTGCACGTCATTCTACTTTAGGCTGATAGAGGCATAGCTGACCAGCTCTGACATATAGTTTCCTTGAAGACTGTCTCCCTTTCCTTTCTGAGTCTTTTCAGACCATAGTCGTACCTCGGGGTTTTTAATCTCTTGCATTACAACACCTTTGTCTATTTGTTCAGATTATTTTTGTGTGTAACAAACACTTTTTTAGGGATCAATGGCCTCTTGTTATGATGCAGATACTAAGAAAACAAACACAAAGGCAAAAAGTTAGTAAAATAAAAATAAATAAGAAATGACGAAAGAAAAATAAGAAGATTAAGAAGGAAAAAAACATGATTAGGGTAAAAATGTCCTAGGGTTTGAAATAGGGTTTTGGGGTAGGCTCTATTTCTCCATAGTCTCCTAGTTTAGGTTCTAAAAAATGGTACCCGAGTTCTCTTTGCCGGTGCCCCTTTGGGCTTGCCAGACCCTTAGTCCTAAACCCATCACATGCTTGTATAGACTAAGTTAAACTCGAGAGGACACATTCCCTTGTGCCCATACTGATAATAAATTCACACGAAGGCATAAGGTATATGAATCCCGAAGGCTACTTGCTAGGCCCATACGGTGAATAAATTCACACAAAGGTATCGCTTTCACCCCCACTTAAAATGGATTTGGAGCTCGAGTTTAGAGCCTTAAGTGAAAAAGCTTTGAAGGTTGAAATCATGAGAAAACGATTAGTACAACTATTTACTCGAAAATATAATCAAAAGTAAGTAAAAAAGGATCGAGATATTACCTTAAAATTTAAACTTACCCTTTTCGTTAAAAAGATAACTGGAAATTACCTTAGCCTGACTCACTTACCTGTGTCCCCAGTGGAGTCGCCAAGCTGTCGGGACCGTCTTTCTGTTGGGCCCGGAATTGGACTTCGACTTAGGAAAATAGATTGGGAGTCGCCACCGATCATTTATTTTATTAAAAATGGGTTGACCGGATACATTATTTCTTACCTAATCTGCATCTTACTAGTGACATATCGGATTCGGGAGTCGGTTACAATCAAGGAAGGGTTAGCATCCTTGAACTGCCCTTTCGGCATTACGTAATTTTCAGTTGTCATTAAGTAAGAAAATTGTAAGTTTAACTTAAAAGGTAAAATAACGTTCCAAAATTACTTACCTCTGATTGGCTGAACGAAAACCCTTAAAAAGACTTAAATGTTAAATTTGGAATGAGAAGCCGAATTGGATTAAGATATAAAATGCTAATAAACAAAAAGATGAAAATGATAATAAAATAAATAGCATAAGGAAAACAAATAAAGTGATAAAATAAATAAACATAAAATAAAATAAAAAATAAATAAATAAATAAAGGAAAAACAATTAAGAACATAGAGAGCAAACAAAAAATAAATAAATAAAACAAGAGTAAAAAACAAAGATAAAATGGACATGAAACGTACATAAAAGTAAAAAATAATAAAAAATATAAAGAATATATACATATACACAAACATTAAGAAAACAAAATACAAATAAATAAATAAAATATATATTAAGGTATAATAATAAAAATAAATAAAAAATAAAAGGAATAAAATAGAAATAGAAATAAAATATATACATATATAGTAACGTTTAAACAAAATATTAAAATGAAATAATAATAGGAAATAAGATAAAATGAAAATGAAAAGTAATAATAATAATAATAATAATACATCTATACGTAATATATATATATATATATATAGATAATAGAATGAAATATTGAAAAAAGGTAGTAATAATAAATAAATGAAAAACATGAGGGAAAACAAATGAACAAAAATAAATAATAATATATATTAAAAAAACATGTATATATATAGTAAAAAATATAAAAATGAGAAAAACAAATAAGTAAATGAATTAAACTGCGTAATGATTAAATTAAAAGAACCATAAACTGGATATCAAATTTTGTAGAAATATTAAGGTGAAATTCAATTCAAGGATTAAAATAACTCTTTAAACGTGAAGAGGGAGCAAAAGGGTAATTTACCCTATTTATTTTAGAAACACGCGGGTCACCTTGATTCTGGGTCGAGTCAATTTGGTCTGCTGGGTTTAATATAAAATCCAAAAAAAATTAAAACCCTCATTTGTGAGATTTTAGCCGAGAGACCCCCCTTTGCTCTCATTTTCCTCTCTTCTATTCTTCATACGCGAAGAACACAACCCCAATTTTCCTCTCTTTGAAAAAACCCTTTTTCTGAAAGCTTTCAACCCCCTCGTTTTAAAAATCCAACTAGTTTTTACAAATCGACCTCAGGGAATCGCAGATCTAAAAGAATAACCTCGGTTCCCTTGTGTTCATCGGCCAAAAAAATCTCGATCTATGGTTTTTTTGAATCAAAACGCGACAAAGACACAAAAACAACATGCAAAGGTACGATTTTTTACCTTTCTTTCTTTCTGTCGAACTATGAATGCTTTGAAAAATGGCTATGAGTTGCTCGAAAGCTTTGCTTGTATTTCGTATTTCAATCCCCCGTTACAAATAGGGTTCGATTACATGTATTTATAGTCTAAGAAATAAATTGTCCTTAGAGATTGAATCCGAGTAAGACTCGGTTTGGTTGTTTGAAGTCCCACTAACGCACGTTGCTTTGCTTGTGTTTTACGTCTGTTGGTGGTTGTTTGACATTGAGGAGTTCACGGTGTCGAGAAAATCGGGGATGAGTGCCGGTGAGACGTGGGATATGGGACTCTCGCATGGGGACAGTTACGGCGCTGGTTGGAACTTTCTAGGGTTTCTGGAAACCTTTGCTTGCTGGGTCACGAGCTTGTTGGTCCTAGGTTACTTGGGCCATTTTTTATTTTTGTGTAACGGGTCTAGCTGTACAAAGTAAAGAAACTATATTAATATAATAATAATATCATATGTATATATATTATACGATGTACATAATACACACTAAAATATGTAACACGTATATATTGTATAATATATAGTTATAAGCAAGGACGAAATTGTGTGTTTACAGTGCTTAAATAATAATGTGATATGTATTACATCATCTAAAATAATGATATGATATGTATAATATTACTAAAGTAATAATATGATATACGAACCAACTTACATCAGTGGTTAAAGATTCGTTGGTCATCCAAGAGTTCAAGGGTTCGAGCACCAACGACTGCAGTAGGGTGACTAAATGTTTATTGTCAAATGGTTGAGAGTATTTAGAATATATATTACTTTATAATCACATCACTTAATAAAAAAGTAATAATGTGATATATGTCACATCACTCCAATTTCAAAGTGCTTTTAGTTATCAAAACTAATCATCTCGTATAGAAATTAAGGCCCAATTTTAAAATTGGACTCTAGTTTAAGAATCACATTTGAATTTTAAAACTTTGCAATTCAATACAAAATTCATAATTTTATTAATTAATGTTAGAGTTAGTTATCATTCTTTAAAAAAACCGTGATTTTGAAAAAACAAGTGTTTAAGAATATGTTTAATCATGAAAATGCATATTTTAATTGGTTTTTAATCTTTTTAAAATTGTAATTTAGTCTTTAAACTTTTAAAAAACTATAAATTGGTTCTTAGATTATTAAACTCTGATACAATGGGCATAGATGATGTTTTAAACTTTATTGATTATGGTATACTTATGAGTTTGATTCATGATTATTTGAATAAAAATTAAATTTGTTATGTTTCTATTTCAATAAATGTGTGTAACATTCTTTGTTTGATCGTTCAAATGAATCAAATAAGGGGTGTTATGTATCACTTTACTTTTCAACGCAAACTTTTAAAATTATCATTTTTTGCACAACATGTAACACCCCAAATTTCGGTCTAGTAGTTTCATATTTGCTCGAGAGGTTATGGACCTCATGGAGTTTGTAATTAAAGTCGTTGGGCCGAATGAGAACTTAGTTGGATGAGAATTGGGCCCAATTGGCCACAAAAAGTGGATTTTGCGTAGAAGGTAAAATAAGAGGGCTAAAAGTGTAATTAGACCATTATTGAAAAAGAGGCTGATATTTTGGGGTTTTGTTTCAAGTTTAGCATTGGAGTTTTGGGTAAAAGCTGAAAAGTTTTTATTTTATCTCTCACTCTTCATTTCCCTCATCTTCTTCATCTTTATCTCTTTCTTCTTCACCCTTCAACTCCATAGATCCAAGGTGAATGATAAGGCTTATTCTATGTGTTCCTTAAGCTTTAAATTCGTCCCTTAGGATTTCAACAACATCCTTTATGTATATAAACTCATACTTTTCTTGTTGGTTAAAGAAAATGGGCGGAGAATAATTTAGTTCAAGAAGAGAAGAAGAGAGTGATAGCTAGCTAAAGAAGCTTCATTTCAGGTTTCTAACATTAAGCGTTCATTGTAAGGCCCAATTTTAAAATTGGACTCTAGTTTAAGAACTACCTTTAAATTTTAAAACTTTGCAATTCAATCCAAAATTCATTTTAAAAAACTGTGATTTTGAAAAAAAAAAGTGTTTAAGAACATATTTAATCATGAAAATGCATATTTTAATTGGTCTTCAATCTTTTTAAAATTATAATTTAGTCTTTGAACTTTTAAAAACTATAAATTGGTCCTTAGATTATTAAACTCTTATGCAATGGACATAGATGATGTTTTGAACTTTGTTGATTATGATCTACTTATGAGTTTGATCCATGAATATTTGAATAAAAATTAAATTTGTTATGTTTCTATTTCAATAAATGTGTATAATATTCTTTGTTTGGTCGTTCGAATGAATCAAATAATGGGTGTTATATCCCACTTTACTTTTCAACTTTCAAAATTATCATTTTTTGCACAACATGTAACACCCCAAATTCTGGGCTAGTAGTTTCATATTTACTCGAGAGGTAATGAATCTTTTGGAGTTTGTAATTAAAGTTGTTGGTCCGAATGGGAACTTAGTTGGATCAGAATTGGGCCCGATTGGTCATAAAAAGTGGATTTTTATGAATAAGGTAAAATAAGAGGGCCAAAACTGTAATTAGACCATTATAGAAAAAGGGTTGATATTTTGGGGGTTTTGTTTCAAGTTTAGCGTGAGAGTTTTGGGTAAAAGCTTTTATTTCATCTCCCACTCTTTATTTCCCTCATCTTCTTCATATTTCTTTCTTTCTTCTTCACCCTTTAACTCTATAGATCCAAGGTGAATGATAAGGCTTATTCTATGTGTTCCTTAGGCTTTAAATTCGTCCATTAGGATTTCAACAACATCCCTTATGTCTAGAAACTCATACTTTTCTTGTTGGTTATAGAAAATGGACGGAGAATAATTTAGTTCAAGAAGAGAAGAAGATAGTGATATATAGTTAAAGAAGCTTCATTTCAGGTGTCTAACATTAAGGCATTGTATTTCTAGTCCTTTATGGTGCTAAGGTTGTCATAATCATAATGTTTGTTGGGAATTTGGGTGTTGAGCATATTTGGGGGGGTTTTGTTTGATTTCATGCTTAGATGATATTTTGGTGTAAGACATGTGTTTTTATGGTACTTTATGACCCTAAGTAGCTTCCCTAAGCTTTAGTAAATGAATTAGAATCAACTTAGACATTTGGGATGATTTTTTAGTGTTTCTCAAGCTTAAATAAGATAGTTTTATGTTCTAGTATCGATACTGGATGAACCATACTGATACTAGATAATTTCCGGGTAGTTTCAGTAGGTAGTATATATATTGAGGAAAAAATATTGGAATTGCCTCTCTGGTATCAATACTGAAGGTATCTGATATCGATACTGGGATATTTTTCAAAAAACATAATGTTTTGGAATAGATACTCAATGGGGTATCGATTCTTGACTAGGGGTACCGACACTACATGTAGGATATTGATACTACCCATTTTGGTTGGTTAAAGTTAATTTTTTTAGGGTCAATAAGGGTTAAGGATGACTCATAATGGTGGGACTTAGTTCGTAAGGGACATAAATGACAAAAGGTGTCTAGAAACACTCTTAGAATGAGGTTACCACTGAATAACCATTATAAGTAATATGTTCAAGCATATTCAGTCGTCCTTTCAATTTAAGGGTGAATTGGGGGAAAGCGTGATGAGAGCGATTAGAGTATCGCTACCAAGGAATGAATCTAAGTTAAGTATCGGGTTAACAAATAATTTAGTAAGTGAACAATAAAAACAATAATTATCATAAAATCATGGAACATTAGGCCTCTTTAGAGATAAAAATGACTAAAATGCCTCAAGCGTTAACTAACCAAAATAGAGTAACTTAATAGACTAATAGATATAACAAAACCCTTGCATAACATTAGAGAACGAGCGAGATAACAACTAGTGAGGGGATGACCTCACTGTATTGTGATGAGCTATGTTAGTGTGTAGCTGGGGCTACCTTAGTTCTAGTGGGGCATTGTTAATGATGTGTGGCCTTTGGGCCCTCAGACATGCATGTGTAGTTACGTTAGCTTAGTATAACATATATACTTAAAGCTTGATTCAATGCTATATGAGACCAATCCAATGATTCGGTTGAGCGAGAATTATACCGATAATATGTGATTCGGGACCTGATGTTATATGAGACTAAGAGATTATTCAACAACTTAGTGAGAATTTTACTAATGTTATGTGATATTAAGATTTCCTCAACTAATTAATATATGATGTTGTATGAGACTAGATACTAACAGTGTATCATGTGTTGCATTTAGAGAATGCATAACAATTATAATCATTATGGTTAGAGATCCAATATAGATGTACTCGTGGAGAGACCTTTAACATAGGACTAAGAGAAACATGAGACTCGTACTGTAGCGATAGAATATTTAAACCTTAAGTAGGTAGTACTTGATTATGATCATGCATATACCTATCGCTTAGTACCAAGTCTTGTAGTATTTTTATGTTCATGAGACTCATAATACTGCTATAGATTAGCAACTCTAATGGTGGACTTGTAAGCTCATCGTTTGGATGTTTTCATTCGTAGGTTTTTAGCTTGAGCCATTTGAGGAGCACTATTAAACATGATTTCTATAATATCTTCTAGAGTATTACTTTGTATCTTTAATGAGCATGTGTATTCATAGAACATTACTTCTGTTTTTGGATTATCAAACTTTGAGTTGTATTATTTGATTCAAAACTATGTGTCACGGAACTCTGGTTTATAAAAATGTTTTTACAACTATCCTGTATGTCTATTTTGGTATGATATAAAATGTTTTGAAATAAAAATAAATAGGTTTGAAATTTTAGTGGTTGTCTTAGCAACCCAATGTGGCACTTTAGGCTTAATCGAGTTTAAGATGTTATACAACAATATAGTCTTTACTAAATTAAGTACATTTTGGTCAGTAGCTAAAACATATTTCCACAACAATCTCCAAAGAAATTAACGACAAAACAAACAAACTCCTACAAAACATTATAAAAAACTGATCCACCGAACAAACTTCAAATAAAATTCCATAAAAAATGCAATTTAAATACCTTCAATTTCAAAGAATTATACTTAACTTAAAATAATAAGTGCAATTTTATTATTTAAATATGTATTTTTTTTAAAGAAAAATTGAGCTAAAAATGTTTTCGACATGGTTTAAGGTGTTGTTGTGACTTATTTTTGCCTTTGGTTTCGATACATGGGAGTCGCACCCATTATTTTTCCCATATATATTCTTCTTAAATTTGTTGGCATACAATGAGAAACACAATTGGATTTAACTTGTTTTGAGGAGTTGTCTTCAAATTTGTTGTATATGGAAAAGAGATGGTTTTATTAGGCTATCATGTTGGGAAAATTATGATAAATTGAGAACTTTGAGGTATATTTTTTAAGGTAAATGAGGATATTCAAATAATAAATTTGCTCATTCATATTCTACTCCATGAGATCTTTACAACAATATCTCACATGCTCAAAATGGTAGAGTGATGAATGAGAAATTGATGCTCAAATTAGGGTACATGTGAATTATATTGAGTAAGAAAAATGGAAGAACCCATATTGTAAACCCTAATTTGATCCAACCCAAAGATCAAATGATTAAAGCATTACATGGAACCATCGAAGTGACTAGCCCAAAATTTTCTTTTAAAAACGACATTTAAATAATCATCAAAATACCATCATTCAAAATAAAGATGAAATCATGTGTATAATAAGTTTCACAAAAGATGGGACCTCCCTATTACATCTCAAATGTATTAAATAAGTATTTAAAAATATAGAGTTCACTCAAATACAAAATAAGGTCACTGAGTAGTATATGCCCACTAAAAATACTCAAGTCGTACTCTAATTGATAGATCCAAACTGGAATCACGAACTGGCCATAAACTCCTCGATTCGTCTTCCTAAGAACATGCGAAAGAAACACATTCTGAACGCTGAGCTCACAAGTTGAATTCTATACAAATAACTCTACTATACTTTATGCATTCATCACATGAGCATGGGAACAAGTATAGTCATGAACATATAAAAACATTAGCACACAAACATGGGTAGGTCTCATGGTGTAGTCGGAGAGTCACATAACATCTCGGGACTCACACCCTTTATCCTATCAAGGTACACTAGATAAGTCCTAGGTTACCTAACATCAGAGTTTTTATCTAAAAATACCCTCATTGCCTAATACCGAGGATGTCTATGGGGTCACATAGCATCGGGGCCTACAATATACTAATCTACTTCTTATGAGTAATTGAGACGCCTTCGAGGTCACTCAGTATCAAAGCTTATGTCTGACTAGCATTTAAGTGTCTTAGCACTGATTTAGACATATCTAGATATTTTTAACAAACACGATATCATCATGTACACAAGTAACTTGGCTGTACTCACCGTTTCCAAAGCGTTAAATAAAGACATAAGTTTTATGGCATCTTACTTCATAACATTCTTATGATTTTATTGAAGTTATTTACTATTCTCACTTATAAGCTTATTAAAGAATTATTGGCTGTCTTAGACCCTCTCCTGAACCCTTAAGACTTTTTGCCTAATTTAATACAATGGTACCAATACTAAGCCCTTTAGTATTGATACTGACTTGACAGTATCGATACCCTCTCTTGGTATCGATACTAGAAATACGTTCGATGTTCTGAGAATAACTTGTCTATTAAGTATCGATATCATCCTGGGTATTGATACCAATTTGAGATTCGATGTTTGGAAAATTAATTCAGCATCGATACCCTTACTTAGAGTATTAATACTTCTTTTTTTAAGGTTATCAACACTATCAAAGTATCGACACCAGAATTGAATATTAGAATTTAAAATCTAATGATGATATTGATACCCAAATCCTTGGTATCAATACCTTAAGAACATTATCGATACTCTATGAAAAGGGTATCGATATTACCTAGCCAAAAAATATTTGTTTTGATTGTCTAAAGAACAATATCGATACTACTCATCCAATATCGATACTCAAACTTAGAAATACCCTATTCGTAATACCCCAAATCCCGAGTCAGTAGTTCGGGTCAATCCGAGACCCATAAATTGAGCCCATTAGACTTTCAAGATCAATTTGGACTAGTTTATAATAGTATTGGGCTTATGTTTGGCCATAGAGCTAAAGGTTAGTGATAGTTTTAAGTTAGGTTAATAATGAGAGGGACTAAATTAACAATTTACCCATAGCTTGTTTTAATGGATAAAACCCCTTAAACTTATACTTTTTATGTGAAACCAGGCCTCCTAAAATATCATCATTTTCTCTATTTTTCTTTCTCCCCAAGAGCAAGCAAAGATAGGAGCTTTAAGATTCTCAAGTATAGTTTGAGGTAACCAAGGTAAGAGTTTTAATTTCTATCCCTTAAGCTTCAATTTGAGCCTTAAATCTTTAGTTTTGAGCATGGTTTTAGAAAATAGGTTTTTATGAAAGTTAAGGGAATCAAAGGATTTAAACTAGTTTTGGTAAAATTAGGTTGTTAGAGTGTTCTTAACCCTATTTCCAAGCTCTAAACAAGTTAGTAATATCCTAATTTTGCTTTGGTTTAGTGAATGAGATATGAGAGAGTTCTAAAGAAAGGAGTAAGGAAAATGTGACCCCTAGTTGATTTGGAGAGATTTTTAACAACCAAGACAATAAGGTAACACACTCACAACTTCTTTATACCAGTTGTAGATCATTAGAAATGTGTTTTAGCTAGAAAGTGAGTTTGAAGCATGTTTAGTAAGTTTACATGGTAGATTTTATAATTTATGTTTTTAGCATGTTTCTATTATAACCCCAAGACCAAATAAGACTTAGTAACTAATTGGGAAACATTAAGGTAGGAAGTTAGAGGGTTAAAGAGGCAAATTTGTGCCTAATTAGGGCATCTTTAGGGGTTGGTATCGATAAGCAATATCGATACTGTTCAAGATAGAAATTTTAAAAGGGCAGTATCGATACTTTTTTAAGGAGTATCGATACTGAGAGTCGGATATCGAGACTAGGGTGCTCGGTATCGAGATCGAGATTCCAATAGTTATTTTTGGTACAAATACTCCCTTGAGTATCGATACCCAATGTCCTAGTGTCAATACTCCCATATGAATATTGATACTTCCTCTTACTTTAGGGTATTTCAGTAGTGGGGTATCAATACTGCAGAGAGGGTATCGATACTACAAGGCTAGTATCGATACCAATGGTTCAGTTTAGGAATTTAATTCAAGAGGAGTTATAGAAGAAAGTGAGGTTTCCTAAAAGACTTAATTGCTCCTAAATAAGACTACAAGTGAGAACAATATTAATGTTTAATTCAAACTTAGAAAAGAGAATAAAGTATGATCAAATAAGACTAACATTGTTTGAATTCTCGGGAAACGACCAGGACACTTGAGTTCCTTTAGAAAAGTTAGCAATATCAGAAGTATAGATGCAATATGGATATATCCTTAGGGAGAGCGCGAGACACTTTAAGCTGACAAACTAAGGCCGAGGCCTGACACTCACAATGGGTGGGTTAGTCGAGGGTATGGTGTACGAAGTAGAGATTCCAAGGTCCATATCCTCGATAGACTAGAGGGGTGTATGAGCTCCGAGATGCAGCCCCTCAGTCGTACCATGATGTCTACCCTAGAGTAGAGAGTGACTATAGTAAAGTATAACAATAGACTTGATAGCTTGAGTCTTTCAGTGATATACAATTAGTATAATTTAGTTGCTAGTGTGGCACTGAGCTTGTTAACTCAACGTTTGGAATTTGTTTCCATACATAGATTAGGTGGAGCAGCTAAGGAGCGTTAGAGTGACTGAGGTTCAGACCCAGAGCATATCAAAGTACATCTCATTGTTTTGAAGGGCATGTATATTTATGAACCCAGTTGTATAGATGAGTCGTATATGTAATTTAAAGTTGGTCTGTAATTATTTTTGAATGCAAATATTTATTTTGGGAGTTCCCCAGTGTAAAGTTTAATTATGTTTTATAAGTTTATTTTATAAAGAAAATAGTTATTTTATTATAAGTAAAAGAAGATATAGTTGGTTAGCCACTTCGGTGGTTCTGTGTGGTACTCTGATCGGTCGACTGTGTGTTGTACTGATTTAGGGCGTTACACTATTTTTACACAAGTTTGACACCCCACTCAAACCCTAAGACCCTCTAAAGCCCTTAGTAGGTGTCTAAAGCTTATATAAGTTAATGGGGGGATCATAATAGGTCATTTAACATCATTTTTAACATCAAAAGCATCTAAAGCCTTTATAACAAAAAAATGCACCCACATGCTAAATGAGTTCATACAACCAAGCATGTAACAAATTAGAAATGGCATATATGAGTTAGAAGTGTGTTACCTTACTCATAATCTACAAGAAAACACTCAAAGTCACCCAATAATAAGCTTCTCATTCCCTTTACTTTTAGAGCTCTCTCCAACTTCTTTCACTAATCACAAGCAAGGAAATGAGTTACTAATTCACCTAGAATACTTAAAAGAGTAGAAACATGATTCCTAAGTTTTATAATCGAACTTGGAATATCCTAGAAGCCTAAAACCCAAAACCCTTCATAAATCCCCAACCAAAGCCAACATGACTAGACCTTGATTTCAAAAGGTTAAATGAAAGCTCAATAGGTCAGGATTTCTCCTTACCTTAAAATTTTCAGATTAGAGAAGTTGATGACTAAGGTTCTCTCCTTTAGGTTTCAAACTTGGAAGGAAAGAGAAAAGACGAAGAAGAGCATAAGACAAAGTGATGGAGAAAATGAATAGAAGGAGAGACATCTTTAGTCATGACCTCACCCATAATAAAAGAAAATCAACCTTTGAATCAATAATTTGGGAAAATACTTCCCAAGTCCCTCATTCTATGATTCCAGATAAAAATGTCATTTTAAGTATAAATGGACTTGTAACTCCCCAAACCTGATATAGGAGACCCACTCGGGTACTTTAGTGTACATTCAGTTCCAACATGTTGGACAAAACAAATCTCTAAATCATGCAAACTACGCGGAAATGTAGAAATTTAAAATCATCTCTGCATGTGACACATGGCGACAAATCATATTAAATAGCATGAAATCATTCATCAAATGAAATAGTACAAAAATATCTTAGCATACAATCAGGGGTAAAACAATCATTTCATCGCGTGAGGAAATTTTAGATCAATCAGTCAAATTGAATTTACCATTTCTTAATATTAATATTCAATTAACATCATGCAAATTTTCAGTTCATTTGGATCATAATCGAGTACCTAATTAAGCATACGAGTCTAAGGACTAAAACACAAACATTATGAATGTTGCACAAAATCATTGAGCATGCAATTTAGGTTTTCATTATAAATTTTAAACATATTTTAAGAGTGATAAAACAAGTCCTAACAAATTTTGGATTTTCGTCTAAGATTAATTAGCTGTTCATTTTCTAGACCATTTTGAACTAACACGACATTCAGGGAACATATTAACACTAAGGAACACTTCAGGTCTTTAATGAATACAAGTTTTCCTTTTCCATTGGGCTCAATAGCGAAGGGATCGATCCTTTATTACGAGGGATCGGTCTTTTGCAAAACAGTAAGTTTGGGATCGATCCTCTAGGCCAAAGGATCGATCCTCTAGGCCAAGGGATCGATCATTTTGTGAAGGATCGATCCTTTCCCCTAAGGGATCGATCATTTTCCTGGAAAAATACAGAATTCTCAAGAACATGCATATTTGATACACTAAACTTCCATATAAACGATCCTAGGAACTAGATACATGCTTGAATACTCTCATACCACATCATACATGTAAAAATACATATGCATCATGCCTCATAACTCATAACTCACGTCACAAAAACATACAAGAATTCAGCATCAAAAGTCAAACATTGCATGAAAGTTCACTTTTAACACAAGTCATCTGGCCCAATTATGCAATTTGAGTCATTTCATGCATTCTATGAACCTATGTGTAATTATGCTCTCATGATATATTCACAACTTCACATGCATTATAACATGCCACAATGCAACATAATTATACACAATTAGCAGAATATTTGTATGCCACTAATCATCACATTAAACACAAAAATCATATAAACTCAAGCACAATTACATCTTTGGGGTGACACACACACTGCACACACTTTATTTCCAATTAAAGATCAACGACCTTTGTTCAAAATACAACTCACTCATTGGATAAATGGACTCCATACAACTCTCATTTTATTTATGGACTTTCTTAGGTCCAAATCCACCTGTTTGCGGAGCAAAGCTCTTACCCCGTACACTTCTTAAAGCAAATCTTAATGCACCTACCTTTCCTTGTATAATCCCGATAACACTTACACTTGAACAAAACACATAGAGTACTCTTTCCTAGGCATGTCTTTCATATCCAAAGGTCACATTAAGATTATAAGCCAATTAATCCAAATTCATCAAGAGTGGTTCTTAATGATGCATGGTTTCACATACACACTTTCAAATTCATTTTGAAACAATCTCACTATTGGTTGTCATGATCAACCACGCATAAGAACAGTGAGAAAACTCCTCTCGTCCACACTATTTCACTTATATATACATTTTTCAAATACGCTTTTGAAAACACCATGCATCATTTGCAACGCATCACAATCCACATATCATATTACATATTTGAAATTCACAACATAACCATAAACAATTATGTGCATCAACATAACATGTCATATTCAGAATTTAACCTTAGAAAATCACTAATCTAAACTTTCTTTTACCTTTGAACATGTTCATATACAAAGAATGAGAGTCACTCACCTTTGCTGCCCATTAAACCGAAATCGACTCCGAACACTTAGGAAACGACCACCAAAACACAATGCAACAATTCTCCCACACAAGCAACTCAAAAAACACCTTGGAAAGAAAAATAATACATCAAGAACTCAGCTAAAACGAAGCAAAATTCATTGTTTCTAAAACAGAGTGAAAATATTGAAACTACCGAAAAACCTTACCAAAATGATCCTTAGCACTTCCAATCCGATTAGCACTTCATTTACTCGATAAGAACTGATAAAAAAACATACTATTAAAATCTAATCCCAACTAAAAACATCAAAACTTACTTCTTCTAATCTAATTCCCGAATTTTTAAAAATACCGAAATCAAGCTTGTTTTCAAGAAATCAATATCCAAATCAAAAGAGATTGGAAAACTGATTTAACATGATTATAATCATCTCATAAACATCTAAATTTCATAAAGAAAACCTCATAATCAACTCAAGACATATACATCAATAATTAACTCCGAAAATCAATTTTAATTCACAAAACTCTCTTTAAAGAATTGTTTACAAATAAAACACCAATCAAAATAGATCATTAATCATTGAAGCACAAAAAGAACCAAGGAAGGAGCATTACCTTACTGAAAAACGAATGGAAAGAAAAGAAGAATGATCACCAACGGCTCTCCATCAAGATCATGAAGAAAACGACAAGGGAAGATGAAAAGAAAACAATCTTGATTAAAATCAAGCTTAAGAAGACGAGATTTAGAAAACAAAAGAGAAGAGAAAGAAAGAAGAATGTTCAGCTATTAAAGAGGATTTTGAGAGCATTTGGGAGAAGTTACAAAGTGGTTAGAAGAGAGGAAATGAAAAAACACGGTAAATGAAATTTAAGAGAATGAAAATGAGATTAGTTTAGAAAATGAATCTAGATGTAATTTTGGCAAAAAGGAGAAATTAAAATAAGGTTAATTTAGGAGGGAAAAACACTTAATACAAGCCTTGGTAAAATAAGCTTCATAGATTTTCGATTTTGTGATCTTTTCAATTTAGTCACTAAAACACTATTTTGAAATTACTCAATTTATTCACTTGCAAAATAAAATAATAAATCCCCAAAAAATACACAATCTTAAATTCCAAATCATATAAACCATTTTAATAATTATTAGCTTCTAAAAATATTGAAATCAATATTTTATCGAAAATCCGGAAACCAACCCAACTACCGACCTGAAACTACTAACCAGAACTTCGGGACATTACAGGGCTCCTACTCAAACCAAAACAAGCTCAACTTAGCCCAAAATTTCCAAATAGGAACTTAGATTATCTAAAATCCATTCGGGTTTACTCAAAATTACTAAGTCAAAAATCAGGGCGTTACACATATCCCACATTGGTGGGAAAACAAGCATGGTAATGATTTATATACACCAACCCACTTGCTAGTCATTGAATGACTTGATTTGAAACTGTGCCTCACACGCAGGTGCATAGAGGGTGTAAATCCAAGCTCGTCAAGTTTATTGGGGTTGGGGCACACCCGCAATGTATGGCGGGGGCTTGTGGATATTTTACCCACTATGAATTAATATTTTCCTTAAATGTTACATATATATTTTGAATTAAAAGGATATTATGATTTCATTTAATTCAAATGCTAATATGGTATGTCTTTTTGTTTACAAATATATTCGATTAAATGCAATATTAATCGATTACTTTTGAATTTATTTGGATACTCAAAAACTCTATAAATATCGTATAGACCTATTAGGTTAAACACAACTCAAAAACTCTTTTTTTCTTGTCTAGTTTCCACTGATATGCTCAGACAATGTATATGTTGATCATCTTGTTGTTGTATCCTGGGATACAGACGACCAAAGATCTCAAGCACCAAGGAGTGGCCGAAAATTTGTCTTAAGAAAACTTTGTAGCTACATGCATCAACTAGTTTCCAGTTCGTTATTCTATCGGCATTCATATTTTTTATTCTAAATTATATTCTTTATTTATTAATAAAATATTTCTTTCTTTTTCTTTTTTGTCTCGAATTATTATACTTGTAACATATCATTTTAAAAAAAGTAATAAACAAAATCGATTAAATTATTTGAAAATCGGATAAATTAAAAGTATCAAAAATCTAATTCTACCTAATTCATGTTCATCTCTATTTGCATTCATTTCCTCTATATCATATTTATACCATTTTAGTGGGATATAGTAATTAAAGAAATACTTAAAATATTTGGAAAAAATGGACTTGGACGTATAGAAGAACATCAAGGCATCTTGATCATGACAATTCCGTTCTTTAGTCTTGTGTGTGTATATATAATTTGAAACAGTCAAAATGAAAATGGATAATAATATTGCAACGAATTAAACGCTAATCGATTAATATTTGCACATTTTTATTCTCTTTCTTAGTAATTTCCTCTTTTTTAGTGATAATTGTTAATTAAATATATGATAAAATAATTAATAACATCATTTTAATATTGATTAATATAAAATTTTATATTTAAATCCTGAATATTTTCTTTCGTTCCTTATTATAAAAAAGGAATGAATATATATAATGATAATTAACCAAAGGGAATGAAATTGATTGGCTAGGAACAGTAAAAAATATCAATTTTAATATGTAAATTTCAGATGTTGGTCGAATCTTATTTTTATGTATAATTATTGATATTTGATCTACTAATCGATTGATTAGAATTGATTATCATAGAGATTTAATATAAAAATAACCCTCTCAACTCAGTTTACTTCATTAAAAAATATTAGGGTATAAACCTCTAACCTCGCTTAAAGAATCTAGTGTCTTATTTCATTAGACCAATTGATTGTTAATATTATTATATAATGAATAAGATGATATGAGTTAGAATATGTTTAAATACGTAATATTATCTTATTATTTAATTTATGAATGGGGTGTATAAAATAAAAAAATAAATCATATAATTAGGTGACCTAAAAAATAAACAACTTTATAGTTGAAAAGAAAATTGAGGTACATATTTTCTCCTCCTCTCCCAAACATGTAAAATATTCGTTTTTAGCCTTAACAAACATATATTAGATCCCTAAGCTGACATGAATTCCCCATAAGTATATCTTAATTTTCTTCATATTTTAACCCTAAAACTAACTTTATTAAATATATCCTTAAACTTCTCCTTGGGAAAGAGTTTTCCTGGGACCTCAGTAAATTTAAGCATTAAATCATGCCCAAAGCGGTTCCCATAATGACCCAAAGTTGTTATCTTCAATGAGGCTTGGGTTGTTGTTGGTAATCAAAATGTCCATGGATTGCTGGGGATTTGGTTGAGGAGACGTCGATTGTGCCATCTCCATGCAAAGCATGGCGGCTAGATTTGCTTGTTGCAATTGCATGTTGGTCACTTCGGCTTTTGCTTTGGCTAGTTGTGCTTGGAGCTCGTTGATCTGTTTTTGCAGTTGGCAGATCGCCCCGGTGCAACCGTAAACCGGGTCTCGGATTCTCGCATTCGCCTCGTAAACCATGCTGCTTACCGCGTCAGCCCTTTGAGATTCGGGAAGTTCCTGAGAAGGGAAAACTATCAAGTTGCACACTTTTTATTGGTATATCTAGGGATGGCAAAGGGTTAGATTGAGTAAAGTTTTTAATTAATCTGGCTTGATCTGAAAACTATACACTCTCAACTTAAATCTGATCCAATCCGAGAAACATGCACCCTTCACTCAAATCGATTCGACCTAAGAAGTATATATGTTCCACCCGAACCCAACCCAACCCGAGAAGCATACACCCTTCGCCCGAATCAATTTGATATGAGGAGCACATTCTCTCACATAAATTTGATCCAACCCAAAATTTTAAGACAAATATGCATCCAACTCGACCCTATCCGACATATATACATAAAAAGTCATTTTTATTCGATAAAATATGGACCTAATTAAAAGTTCTATAAAGAGAGTATTATAGCAACTGTCTAAATTTATAAAATAAAATCGTGCTATTATCCCGGATCGGGTGGGGTCTTAGTTTTTCAGTCTAAATCTGAATCCAAAAAAATTATACTATTATTTTTATTGATTCGAATTCAAATTTATTAATTTCAGGTTAAATTATCATCCCTATGTATATATTTTTGCCACATTTGTCAACGCATTAACCCAAAGGTAGCCTCGTAGCATTTTCACACTACATGATGATAACAGTGAGTGTTGAATGGGGAACGGAGAACAGTGATTAAACCCCAAAAGAAGCAAACAAAACTACCTGCAAGAACTTGATGATGTTGCTAGCACCGAAAACACGGTGAGCAATGGTGAATTTGGCCGGTTCGGTAGGAGGAAAATAAGGTGCCAACACACATTGATTAGCACACCTTCTCCTCAACATCTTGCAGGCAGCGCAGGGGCTGATAACAACCGCCGGAGGCGGAAAAGGAGGAGACAGCGATGACAGCAAAATCGAAGAATTCGGAGAAGATGTTGTGGTGGCGGCTGCTGCTTTGGGAATTGGTTCACAGTGTTCCATCTTAAATATGTCTGTTTTAAGGCTTTGAAGGCGAGTTATGGGAATGAATTAAGAGTTGGGTGGTGACAGTTAATGTTATTGGAAGATTGTTAGAAAAAGGTATTATTTATACCGGAAATTAGGCAAAACAATGATGTTGTGTGTGATGGGTCCATAAATTAAGAATGAGGTCTAAAATTTTAATAATTTTTTTTAAAAAAATAATAGGTATACAAAATTTTTATTTTTATCTTTATCTTAATATATTAAATTAAATTTAACCATTCAAAATAATGGGATGTACTTGACCCCTTAGGGGGCTTAGTGCATCTACCCTACTATATGGGACAAGTTCTACTTACATTATATAAAACTAATAAGTTGTATGCTAATCATGACTCTCATTCTAAGTTAGTCTCTGAACTTTTGAATATTTTAAATTCATCCCTACATTTTTTTAATAATTTTGGAGGATGTTATCGAAATTTTCAAAAATTTCAAGACCAATTTATAATGAGGGTCATAGTTTGGAGATGAATTTAGAATGTTGAAAAGTTTTGGAGATTAATTTAGAATGAGAGTCAATTATAGTTTGGGGATAAAATTGTAATACTCCAAAATTTAAGGATTAATTTATATTTATAGTTTAGGGATGTGGGTAGTAATTAACTCTAATACATAAACATATTTTTAATATAAAGATCTCAATATCACTTAATCACTAGGCTTTTGGTAAAACTATATATCTTTAGAAAAATTGAGTATTATATATTTATATTGGCATTTAATATAAAAATCGTTCTTATATTGGCATTTATGTATTTGGATAACCACTAAATCACTTACTATATATCTTTAGATACGCTTAGAAATTAGAATTGCCTACTAAACTACACGTTTAATGTGTTTGGATAGTCATTATAATTGGCAAGTTCTACCAAATTAAGTAATTATTTAACATTATATTTAAAAGAGTTAATTCATCACCTGTCCTTAAACTATGACTCTCATTTCAAATTAGTCCTTAAACTTTTAAATATTCCAATTTCATCCTTAAACTATGACTCTCATTTCAAATTAGTCCTTAAACTTTTGAAAATTCAAATTTTATCCCCAAACTATGAATCTCATTCTAAATCGGTCCTTAAACTTTTAGATCTTTCAATTTCATCCCCAAATTCATCCAAATATTTAATCCTTTTCAACCATAGTTTAACCTAAAAAAAATTCAAACATATAATCATATAACTTGCCTAATGATTTTACTACCAAGAGATGTGATTAGTATATACAAATAATTTAGGATAAAATTGAAATATTCAAAAAGTTTGGAGACAAATTTAGGATGAAGATCATAGCTTGGGGATAAAAATGAAATATTCAAAATTTGAGGACTAATTTAAAATAATAGTCATACTTTAAGGATAAAATTAAAATATTTAAAAGTTTAGTGACTAATTTAAAATGAGGGTCAGAATATATTTTACCATTAATTCTATTTAAAAACTGCTTTGGGGTCAAAAGTACTTATGGAACTAAAAGGTCCGTTTAAAAGGCATTTTTAACCTAAAAGTAGAAGTTGAAAAAGACATTTAGAACTAAGGGGGTTGTTTAATAAAATAAAATGATTAAGCGTTGAATGATTTAATGGCCTGAATGATTCAAAGGCTCTGTATGAATTGGCTCTGAATGTGACATGTTGTTTGATAATGGTTCTGAATGTACAATCTGAATTATGAATATTTTCATTTTTACCTTCATAATGATTTATTATATTATAAGATATGATTGTTTAATAAGAGAACATGTGAAAAATAGGTATTATGGTAAAATATCGGGTGCTTAATGATTCAGAATGTACTTTAATGTTGAATCATCAACAGTGTTTTGTTGTTTCATTCAACATAGTCTTCATTCAGAGGTGAGAATCAAACACACTGAATGTTGAACGGTTCAACATTTAGCGCTGAATGGTTCTATTCAGCAGTAAACAAACAGCCCTAACATTATAATTTTAATATTCATATCTTATCATAAGAAATGATATGTTTATTTTACAATTTATAAATTTATATTTTTACTAAGATATAAATATATGATTAATAAATTATAATCTTATCATTCATATCTTTATGATCAATAGATTAGATATCATTGATTATACTTAAAAAAAATATTCTGCCTTAACAAATATTGTTTTCGTAGTACAAAATTTCCATATCGGTCCGCCTAACTCTATAGCAAATGACAATTTTTTTTTTCTAGAAAGAAAATGAATTTTCTAAGTCATTCATTAATTTCAAATCACACGCTAGAAAAAAGGGTCTTATTTTGTAATCATATATATATATATATATATGCCTGTTTATTTACTTTTTAAAGAATCTGGCTAAATTTGTATTTTTCTAAAATAAGAGAAAGTACTTTTTTAATTTTTTAAAGTTATAAATAAACTAAATAGTATTTTAATATTTAATTTTTAAAAATTTATAATTCAATTTAGTTCTTCTTAAAATATATAGTTAATTTTACCCTTTAAAGTTACTTAAACACATTATGACTTCTATTTGATTTTTTTTATTATTATGTGGTAAGTATAAGACAATATATGTTCAAAGATAACTCTCAACCATTTGACATTGAACGCTTACACCTTAACATTCTTATTGCTCGAACATGGGATCTCAAGGAATAACAATAATTCATTTTCCACCGAGGTCATTTGGTTCGTATTCTTCTATTTAATTAGTTAGATTATTTGGGGGATATATGTCTGGTTTAGGAAATAAACCATTTTGTATATACAAGTAGAGAGTGTAAATTATATTACACATCTCTAAAAACTTTTAAAATTTTAATTTTATCTTCAAATTATGACTCTCATTCTACTTTGATCCTCAATTTCTTTTGACATTTAAAATTCACCTCCCATCTATGAACCCCATTTTATATTGGGTTCCAAACTTTTTAATGTTCCAATTACTCCCCCAAACTTTTGAATGATTTTGACGGACATTAATGGAATGTTCAAAAGTTTAGAGACCAATTTAGAATGAGGATCTTAGTTTAGGGATGAATATAGATTATTCAAAAGTATAGAGATCAATTTATAATGAAAATTATGTTTTGAAGATGAAATTAAAATATTTAAGAATTTAAGGACTAATTTTTTTTAATAATTTTCATTCGTATTTTAAAAATTATAAATAATTATGAAATTTCCAAGCTTATAAATAGAAAACACAAAACGAAAGGGGCCCATATAATAACTACTTCTTGACCACGTAGCAAATTAAGTCATATACAAATGAGTTAAGCCCAGACTTTCAGAATTGAAACACTGAGTTTTCCCATTGCATTTTAGTTCATGATAGAAATGACCGTCCAACTCAGTTGGTAGAACGTAAGGTTCTTAACCTTGAGGTCGTGGGATCGAATCTCATGGAGGGCATTTCATAATTCAGATGTCTCTCACAGAAGCTGCTCTCAACCTGGCGTTGGGGGTAACCTACTATCCTACCTCCCCTTTATCCCATTACATATGGGAATAAGGGTCAGCTAATTTTATTTTAGTTCAGGATAAAACATATCGTAGGGTTCAAATATTTTGTGTTCGGAATATTTTTTTAATTTTATTTTAAACTCAATATAGTTTTATTTTAAATAAAGCACACATATGGTATTCGGTTATAAGATATTATTTTTTTGAGTCCTCAACTATTAAAGTTACAAAATGATCTCTCGATTACAGGATATTGTTTTATTGAATCTCCCGACTATTAAAAGTTATAAAATGGTCACTTGACTATTCATATGTTCTAAACTCGTTCTTTTTTGTTAAAAAATTGATGACAATCTAAACTAGGCGTTAACCTACTAAGTGTGATATGATAAAATATGATCTAAAATCACAAATGACTATCATCCCAATCAACAAGTTAACGTCCAATTTAGATTGTCGTCAATTCTTTTTAACGAAAAGGACGAGCTTGGAACATATGAATAGTCGTAGAAATATTTTGTAATTTTTATTAGTTAGAAAACTCAATAGAACAATGTCTTATAGCTAGGGGATCATTTTATAACTTTTAATAGGTTAGAGACTCAATGTTATATAGTCGTAGGACCATTTGTGTACTTTATCCTTTTATTTTTTTTAAATTTATTTTTAATCAATTTTTTTATTATTTTAAAGGTAATTACAGGGTAATATTTATTCGAACGAATTCCAACTCATTGTTATGGATAGTTTCTCATGACGCTCAACTCTCATTAACAATTTTCGGTACTCTTTCAATAATTTAATCTCTTTTTTGTTGTTCGTTTGTTGATGCAGTCAGATTTATTTGTGTTGAAAACATTTTGATGTTTCAATATAACAAATTAAGTGTTATTGAATTTTAAGATTTTATAAACATTTTTAATGTATATTCGATTAAATTATTCGAATATCAAAATATTACTCCAAGTTTTTCAAAGGTCAATTTCAATCCTTACTAAAGTGTAAAATTGTGTTTTAAAATTAAAATATTTTTGAAACAATTTTTGACAAAGTATTTCGAACCATAATCGAGCCAAAAATAATTTTTAGGAAGGGATGTACCAATACACTCTTTAGTGTATCGATGCACACCCAATATCGAACCTATTTTGTGTACCGATGCACAGACAATGCATCGATACACTCCTGGCTCCTAAAAACATCGAATGTAATTAGTGTACTGATACACTAGGTCATATAACGGTCAGAATATTTGAATTTTACACACAGTGTACCGATACACCCTTGAGAGTGTACCTATGCACCTACGCTCCCAACAGATTTTTAAATGATAATTACACCATAACGGCTCTATTGACTTCTCCAATAATCTCCAACGTTCAGAAGTGATTCAAGTAGTATTTAAACAAGCTTAGAAGCCATTGATCAACAACAATTAAGAAGAGAAGCTAGAGAATCAAAGAGAAAGCCTTAAACTTATTGTTTGAGCATTTTCAAGCCAAATTCCTTTCAATAATCATTTTGCTTTCAAGAACACCATTTGTGCTCAATTGTATTCATTCTTAAGTGTTCTTTCTTTGTTATAGAATTGTGCAAACATCTTGCCTTGTGAGGTTTTTCTGTAAGTTTTCGAGATTTGTATTTTTCTCTTTGGGAGAGAGTGTTCTCAAGAATTTGGGGTATAATTCTTGAGGGATTTTTAAGGTTACTCTTTGTCCTCAAAAGAAAGACAAATTAGTGAATTTGTGGAAAATCCTTAGTGTGGATAGCTAAGTTAGTGGACGTAGACTTTGGTTGAGAGAGTCAAACCACTCTAAATCGCTGTGCAAATCTTTTCTATTTTCTGCAAAAGCTTCGACCAAAATTTTTATTGCCAATTCACCCCCTCTTGGCTATTTCGTCGATCGATCAGCTCAACAATTCGTATATATTTTTCATTCAAGTATTTTGACTTGGTTTTTAACCTTTTCCCCTATGATCTTTGTATGATCTAAATTGGCTAGTTTCAGTGTTATAGGAAAATGTCCAAATTATGTATTTGGTTTACGAAAATAGTTGTAAACCCTTATTATAATTTTGGATACTTTCACTTTATAATAAGATTAACCACTTTTATTAAACAAAAATTTAAGATTTAGAGGTTAGAGTTTTTGTTAGCTCTTACGAACAATCAAAATATGCCAAGAGGGGGTGAATTGGCTTTTACATATTTTATGGTGGAAGTAACCGAAAATTAGAAATTTTGCACTAGGAATTTAGATTGGTTATACTTCTAAACCAAGTCTAACATCTATTATCTTAGCATCCACATTAAGGATTTTTTAAATTCACTAGATTTGTTAACCTTTGAGGACAAGGTGTAACCATATAATAACTCACAAGATTTATACCCCAAAACCTTATTTACATTTTTTCCACAAAAGGAATTACAAATAAAGCAAACAAAGAGAAAACATCACAAGACAAATGTGTTTGCAATAATTTAGCTCTAGTCCAAAACACATTTGAGCAAAAATGAACAAATAAGCTCACAAGTATGCTACAAAAATATGATAATTTTAGCTTTGAAACTCTTTTGATGTTGGTTTGATCTCGTAATAATATTTCTCGTTGTTGTCCATTTGAATCTTGATCCCTTTTATGTCTTCTAACACCCTTCTATTCGTTTGGAGCCATTGGTGGATCATTAGAGTTGTTGGATTCATTAATTTTGAGCATTGAAAGCTCACTTTCATATTTGGTATCAATACCTTGTACTGGGTATCGAAACCGAGAATCCTAACAGTCAAAATTATAGCCGTTGAAACCTCATTATCAATATTGTTCATGTGAGTATCGATACTCACTCACCTATTAGTATTAATACCAACACCATGGTATCGATACTAGAAAAGCCCACCGGAATATTTGTATTGAGACTGCCATGTTGGTTTCGAGATTGAGGGAAGTTTTTAGATAAAATCAAGAGTTTTGAGCTTTAAAACAATATTTATAAAATATGTAATTACTCAAGAACACTTATGATTATTTTTCACAATTAAAAACGCTTGAAAATAGTTTCAGAATAAAAAAATGCTTGAAAATAGTTTATGCAAATTATTTATAAAATCGTAAAATACAAAGCATTTGAAAATTCATGTTCTATCAAAATCAAAAGTTGGTTCAATAATCTCCCCATTTTTTATATAATAAAATCCTTTGTGAAAATTTGCTTTAAAAATGATTTGTCATATAAATTTTGTGAAAAATAAAATCCCCTAGTGAAAAAACTTTTTGCTAGTAAATTTTACACTTGCACACATTTCTCTCATTTTTTGTTATAACAAAATCAAATTAAGCTCCAAAAGAGAAAATATGCTAGTGTAATTAGAGACTCAAATATTCAACAATGTAAGAGAAGATCAAATTATGCTTAACATAAGATAATGAATTTCATAAGCATAAAATCACCAACAAAAGTACCTAAATAAATATTACCAAACAAAAAAATCCATAAAGTGCATAAGCCTAGTCAAAATGCAAATGTCCTAAAAACAAAAAAAGAATGTCTTCAAGTGATGACATATCTAGCGAACATCATTCTTAACAAACTCTAAACGGCAATCCATAACGACCATACAAACATTCAAATTCCCAAAGTTTTAAAATATGTAGTCATACATGGTCTTCATAGAGATCTCCTTTTGAGGTGGTGGCATCGGAGGCTCTTCCATTTCATTTCATTCTTCCTCAATGTCGTTCAAGAGTTATCTTTTATAAGGACTCCATTCACCGAAAACTTCATCGAAATTCCAATTGGCCTTGTGGGTCGATTTGAGATCAATGATGCTAACAAGAGGAATGAGAGAGTCAAATGAGGTGGACACTCTAAGTTTTTTCCTAAAGATGAAACTAAGGATACAACCACATGGAAGAGTTTTAATGTAATTCACCCCTTTTGAGACAATATTGATAAGCTCTAAGAATATGATCATGGCAAAGACGAATATTGTTCTTGACATGATAAAACCATCAATAATTGCAAGCACACATATTGGTAGCTTTATCATCAGAAGGGCAAAAAAACCAATTAATGAGGAGCAACTCTAGGAAAATAGGGCTATCATTGTGAATCCTTTCAATTTGAACATATGAATTATCCTTTAAGTCACCATTATCATTAATATTTAGATATGTAGCAATAGAAGAGGGAATAAGATCAAATGTTTTTCCATAAGGTACATGATAACTCCGTAAAAATACTATGTTTTTAGTCTTTTTACTTAAGTTGTTGTTTGTCTAAACATTGTTTTTCCTAGGCAAGATTTATTTGGCTTAACTGATGCTACTGAGGAGAAAGGGCTTTTGTGGGTTGTGTGTATGCAGGAAATGACTTAGGCAGAACATTTCAGCCATGACAAAACATTTCACTAGGGCCAACAACAACAACAACAACAAAACCCAATTCCCATATGCAATGGGGTAAGGGGGAGGTAGGGTAGTAGGCTGCCCCCAACGCCAGGTTGAGAGTAGCTTCCGTGGAAGACCTCTGGCAGTCAGAAAATTAAAAATATAGATAAGATGCAATGCATGTATAAATAAATACATAAATACGTAGTTGTACAGTATTCATCTGCAGTCATTAATATCATTAATGTCATATGCGTGTCTGTAATGGGCAGTAATCTTTGTATATGGACAGAAACGTAAGACCCGACTAAATTCAAAAGTGGAGAGAATGATACACAGAATTCAAACGATAGCAATGCCAATTCTAAGCCTTCAAAAATACCAATAACAGAAACGGATAAAAAGTAGAAGTTATGTAAATTACTACAAAGGCAGTAAAAGAAGACAGAGATGATACACCCTAGAGATGTGACCCACACTACTCAACTATCCTAGTCTTAAGTCTCCATACTTTCCTATCAGAGGTCATGTCCTCGGTAAGGGCTAAATCTATCAAATCCATACTTTCCTATCACTAGGGCCAGTGGAACACAAAAGACGAAGAAAGTGAGGAACAGATTTTTCTTGCCAAGGCAAGATTTATTTTGCAAGCCTGACGCGGATCTGACTAACTGCTGGCATTATCTACCGCTGTCTGAGTGACCTCACATGCAATCAAGCCCTTCAAAAGATTGACCACCTCCAGCCGCCTTTCTATCTATATCATGGACAAGTCAACAAGGGTATTTAGGGAATATCTAATGACACAAAACCCTAGGAATTCCCATTATAAATTCCCCATTATAGTCGCCCAAAAGAAGAGATAATGAGATGATTTACCTTAGGCGTGGAGTAAGCAGCTACAGTACCTTACCTTCCACCGTTCCCCCACTCGACTATCCTTGGTTCCCTCCATAGTCAGACTATAATGGAGCAGTGGTCAGGCCTCGAGCGTGGTGTTGGTCAGAGATGTCATGGCAGAGCCCCTGTTTGGGAGTCGTTCTTTCTTTGTTCTCAATTTCTTTAATCTATTTTGAGTATGTACTTAAGGATGATATTTTTGTATGATACTTTTGACACACCATGATTTTCTTTTCTTGGTGTTGGTTTTTGTTTTTGTTTTGACGAGACAAATATTTGATGGTTAATGAATGATGCATTATGTTTTTGCCTAGTCTGTTTTGTTCATTGTTTTAATATTTTACCTTGACACTATAAGAGCCTTCAAGAGATTGCCTGGTGCCTAAGCGAAACATTTCTAGATCTTTTAAGAGATTTCAAGAGATTTTCATTTTTCTAGAAATTGATTTTTAGATTCGAGAGAATTAAGATAGATCTACGTGAATAATGGAATAGATCCCAGATAATGATGTTCTAACCCGTATTAGAGATAAGGAGAGGGTTTCAATCGACTAAAAGGGATAAATGCTTGAGTAGGATAGACAACGACTATAGTTCACACTGAGGGGTATTGCTACAACAAAAGTCTGACAAACCAAGGGTTTTAGCTCACACAGAGTAGTATTTCCATATTAACCGTCCTAAAATACTCCAGTAATCCTGTCGGCCAACCTAAGCATATCGCAAAAAATCCTTCTAGACTTAAAATAATTTCTCGCCGTAGCAAAACTAACCTAAGTGATCTGTGAAAGTTTGAATATGTAAGGTTATTTTGAATATATTTGATTCAACGTTTTTATTTGCCTTGGCTATTTTTACTTGTTGCTCTTGCATATTTTCTTTGCCTCGACCAAACTTTTCTACAACCACACTTCACAACATTTTCTTGCCTCAACAATATTTTTCCATCTGTTCATATAATCCATTACTAATTGCTTCTTCGTTTTGACAAGAATTCAGGGAGTAGTTTGTGACACCTAGTTCTAACCATTGCGAAAACATCAAAATCCTACCAATACCTGAGGAGACGATAACTCACCTACCCTTTATTACTTGATTCGACTATGTACACTTGCACAAATTTACTTGCCTTAGCATATACATTTACAAGCGATCAAGTTTTTGGTGTCGTCGTCGGGGATTGTCAACTATGGGAATTTTGATAATCTTTTCCATAACAATTTTTTATATTTATTGTCACACTTTAGCTATTTAGTCTAACTTGTTTTCTTTTGAAGGTTTTTGTTGTTGCATGACCCTGAGATCTGCTGGTGAACCATTGGAATCATTTGACCCTGAGATTGAACAGTCATTCAGACAAAGGTGACGTAACCAATGAGCCAGAGATTATATTAATCAATTGCAATATCAATCCGACAACAATATGAGAGATTAGGCAGATCTCGTCGTCGCGGTAAATAATTTTCGTATAAAATCTTCAAGACCACGAGCAATACAAGATCATTTGAATTCGATCCTTGATGATCTCAACCCTTGAACCGTGGCACCTAAAATACAAGCAATATACTTTGAACTGAAACCGATGATGTTTAACATGTTAAACTCAATCAGCTAATTTGGTGGCTCGCCTAATGAAGATACTAGACAACATGTACGTGCCTTCCTTTGAAGTTTGTGATTCGTTCAGGCAAAAAGGAGTGCATGAAGACATGCTAAAGCTCAAACTATTTCCCTACTCACTACATGATCGAGCCAGAGCTTGGCTCAGTGGAGTTCTTTCGGGCTCAGTGGAGTTCTTTCGGGCTCAGTGGAATATTGGGCATATTTATGTAAAAGCTTTTTACTTCGATATAACCCACCCAATATGAATACACAACTACACATTGATATTGCAAGTTTTCACCAAGGCGATGATGAATCCATGTACGTGTGCTAGGACAAATATAAAAGTTTACTTCGTAAGTGCATGAACCATGGATTCAATGACTGGACTCAAGTTGTGATGTTTTATAATGGAGTCAATGCACCTACTCGAATGATGTTGGATGCCTCGGCAAATGGAACTTTACTTGACAAATCACCCAATGAAGCCTTTGATATCCTTGAAAGAATAGCGAATAACGACTATAAATTCCTGACTACAAGGCTTGGAACCAGTAGAAAAGTATCTGGAGCATATGAACTTGAGGGTAAGGATTCATTCTCTGCTCAACTTTTTGCCATAACTAACATGCTGAAAAATTTGCAGCATCCCTATGAGGTGAGAGAAGTCAAGGTAACTAGTTCTGTATGCATTCTTTGTTGCGAAAACCACCATGAGAGTGAGTGTCCAGAAAACCAGGAATCTATGAATTTCATGGGCAACTACAACAGAAGCAACAATAACCTCTACTCTAATACATACAATCCTGGATGGCGACAACATCCAAATTTTTCATGGGGTAATCAAGGAACTAACAATCACAACCATGCAGGCAATTATAATAGGCCACAGCAGAATAATTCAGAATATCAACATTTTCAGCATCAACATCAACAGATACCCTGGCAACATAATAAAGGTACATCTTCTTCCTCTAATACAAACTCTAATTTTAACTCCTTGGAGGCTTCATTACAGGAATTTATAGCCTTGACAAAAGATTTCATGGCTTCAACAAAGACCTTGATACATGAACACTCATCAATAATTAATAACCAAAGTAATTTGTTACAAAGCCAAGTAACTCTTTTTGCAAAGCCATAGTTCATCCTTAAGAGCACTGGAGAACCAAGTAGGTCAAATTGCCATGGCATTACATTCTCGCTCACAATGAAGTCTTCCTAGTGATACTGAGGTCATTAATCATCATAGAAAGGAGCAGTACTGTGTGCTTACACTAAAGAGTGGTACCTAGATTAATCAAAATGATAAGTTTGGTGGAAGCAACCAGAAATTTCTCGCCAAGGCACTACACAATCTGGGGATCAAACTGAAATTGTTAAACAAGAGGGATTACTCGAGAAGGGAAAAGATGAAGGTTCAACAAGTCATCAAGCAGATAGTAATAAATTTATTACCAAGGAAAAAGTTTCCTCACCACCTATAGCAGATGAAGTCAGACTTCCACCGCCGTTTTCTCAACGATTGAAGAAGCACAACGACGAGATTCAGTTCAAGAAATTTGTTGATGTCTTTGACCAACTGAATATTAATGTCCTATTGCTCAAAGCCATCAAGAATATGTCTTCCTATGCTAATTTCATGAAGGACATTGTCACGAAGAAGATGAAGGTAGAAAGAATAGAAAATATTGTCATGGGGAAATAATTCTGCTCTGCACTAAGCAAACTTCCGCCGAAGCAAAATGATCCTGGCAGCTTCGTGATACCATGTTCTATCGATGATAACTTTGTGGGCCGAGCTCTTGTCTACTTAGGGTCAAGTGTAAATTTGATGCCCAAGTCCATATTTTTAAAACTCAAAATATAAAATGCTTGCCCAACCACCGTTATTTTACAGTTAGTTGATCGATCATATGTTCCCCTCGAAGGCAGAATTGAAGATGTCATTGTAAAAGTGGACAAGTTTGTATTTCCAGTTGACTTCCTCATTTTAGACTGTGAGGTTGATGAAAACGCTCACATCATTTTTGGGCGGCCCTTCTTAGCTACAGGACGAATCCTAATAGACTGCGAGAAGGGAGAGTTCACGATGAGGGTGGGAGATCAAAGTGTCACAATCAATATCTTCAACTCTATGAAATATGTTGATGATTCAGAAAAATGCCATTGCATTGGAGACATGGAGTCAATGGAGAAAGATGGAGCATAAAATCTTGGCCAAGATGAATTTTTACATATAGAAGAGTATGATACTTTGTGCTAAGACAAAAATTTTCTGACGCATGAACACAAAAAGTTTGACCCAGACAAAAAGTTTTCTAAATGAGGATGTGAAAACTTTTACCTTGGTAAAAGTTTTTCGATTGAAGCAAATGACAGATTCCCTAACGATGAAACCAAAGCGGGTAATGAGGGTAAATTATTGAATAAGAAACATTCTAGCCTCCTTCAAGTTGGACCAGATATGAGATTCGAACCATTGGACTTTAATGAATTCATTCCCCTAAAATCATCATTACAGCATGCACCTATAGTTGAACTTAAAACTTTGTCATCGCATTTGAAATATGATTATCTAGGTAGTAATGAGACTTTACTGATGATAATTTCTGCTAGTCTAACATCTGAGCAAGAGGAAAGTTTGTTAAATGTTTTGTCGCATCACAAAAAAGCTCTTGGATGGACCATGATAGACTTTAAGGGAATCAACCCTACCATATGCATGCACAATATCAACTTAGAAGATAGTCATAGAAATTATGTGGAACTACAAATAAGACTTAACTCAATAATAAAAAAAGTGGTGATGAAGGAAATCATAAAATGGTTGGATGTTAGAGTAATTTATCCAATATCCGATAGCTCATGGGTCAGTCCGGAGTAATGCGTTCCAAATAAGGGTGGCGTGACCGTGGTTAAGAATGAGAATGATGAGCTTTTGACTACCAGAACAGTCACGGGCTAGCATATATGTATGGATTACAGGAAGCTCAATAAAACAACGAAGAAATATCACTTTCCCCTCCCTTTCATTGATCAAATGCTTAATAGGTTAGCAACAAAAGCATTTTACTACTTCCTTGATGGATATTCTATATACAATAAAATAGCCATAGCACCCGAAGATCAGGAGAAGACCATTTTCACATGCATGTATGGTACTTATGCCTTTAGAAGAATGTCGTTTGGACTATGTAATGCTCCATCAACCTTTCAGAGGTGTATGATGGCCATTTTCTCAGATATGGTGGAAGACTTAATGGAAATATTTATGGATGACTTCTCTGTCTTGGGCAAGGACTTCGACCGATGCCTCGACAACTTATCTAAAGTGTTGAAGCGATGTGAAGAATCCAACCTGGTACTAAACTGGGAGAAATGTCATTTTATGGTAACTGAATACATTGTGTTGGAACACAAGATTTCTTGCCAAGCCATTAAAGTGGATAGAGCCAAGGTGGAAGTAATCGAGACTCTACCTTCACCCACCAATGTAAAGGGCATATGTAGTTTAATGATGACTATTTGTGTTGGAACAAAAGATTTCTCTCAAATCTCAAAGCTTTTGTGTCTTTTGCTTCAAAAAAATCAACCGTTTGTGTTTAATGATGACTGTTTGAATGCTTTTACATATCTGAAGAAAAAACTTACCTCGACATCAGTTGTTGTTCCACCTGACTGGAACGCCCCTTTCGAGCTCATGTGCGTCGCTAGTGACTATGCAGTTGGGGTAGTGTTAGGGCAATGGAAAAGTAAACTCTTTCATGTCATCTACTATGCTAGTTGTACCCTTAACGATGCAGAGATGAACTATACCACAATTGAAAAAGAACTTCTTATCATGGTATTTGCATTCGATAAGTTTAGGCCATATCTCATAGGGACTAAGATTATCATGCATACTGATCACTCTGCCAATAAATACTTAGTTAATAAAAAAGATGCAAAGCCTAGGCTCATTAGATGGATATTATTACTGCAAGAATTCAATTTAGAAGTAAAGGATAGAAAGGGTATTGAAAACCAAGTAGCAGATCATTTGTCTATACTAGAAAACAAAATCATTTGTCATGACATGAAGGATATTCAGGAGGATTTCCCTGACAAGAAAATTTTATTTGTTACGGTTGTGCCGTGCTACACTGACATAGTCAACTTTCTTGTTAGTGGTATTATGCCTCCAAATTTATCTAGCCAGGGCAGGGAAAAAATTAAGACATGATGTATGACACTACTACTGGGATGAATCATTCTTATTAAAGCAATGTGGTGACTAAATAATCAGGAGATGTGTCCCAGAAGAACATAAGGAAATTTCATTTCATTTTCATTCATCCCCGTGTGGAGGGTACTTTGGTGAAATGAGGACTACAATAAAGGTCCTTCAATCCAGCTTCTATTGGACCACCTTGTTCAAATATGCACATGAATTCTATAAATCATGTGATCGTTGCCAGTACATTGGGAGCATATCGAAGAGAAATGAGATGCCATGGCAAAACATTATGGAGGTCAAACTCTTCGATGTATGGGGTATTGACTTTATGTGACCCTTCCCTTCATCTTTTGGTGACTTGCACATTCTCTTGGTTGTGGACTACGTGTCCAATTGGGTAGAAGCCATGACAACACCCAAGAACGACTCCAAGACCGTGCTAAAATTCTTGCACAAAAATATATTTACGCGTTTTGGAACACCATTAGCTATTATCAACAATGAAGGCACACATTTTGACAATAAATTAATTGCGAATGCGCTGAAAAGATACATGATGCATCATCGAATTTCCATGGCATATCATCCCCAAACCAATGGGTAGGCTAAAGTCTCTAACCAGGAAATCAAGCAGATCCTCGAGAAGCTGGTTAACCCAAACCATAAAGATTAGTCGCCAAATTTGGATAAAGCACTATGGGCCTATCGCACAACATTCAAGACATCACTTGGAATGTCCCCATTCAAGCTAGTCTATGGTAAATAGTGTAATTTGCTCGTAGAACTTGAATATAAAGTATATTGGGCCATCCAGAAATTGAACATCGATGCCCAGCTTGCTAGAGAAAGAAGATTACTGGAACTGAATGAAATATATGAGTTTAGAGCTCAAGCTTACGAAAATGTTCGTCTCTACAAAGAAAAATTGAAACGGTGACATGATATAAAATTTTTGCCAAGGCAATTTTTTCTGGACAACAAGTGTTTCTCTACAATTCACGACTCAAACTGTTCTAGGGCAAGCTAAAATCTAGATGGTCAGGATCATTCATCGTACACCAAGTCCATAACAATGGTACAACAAAAATCAATAAACTAGATAATGAATCCATCCGTTATGCGCGATAAATCAACATCGATAACTCACGATGCCCAAGAGTTTGCTTTTCTTTCCTGAACAATTTTGGTTGCCTAGGCAACCAAAATTTTCATTATGTATATAAATAAACTATGTTATTTTATTCTTTATTTTTTGTATTAAGGGTTCATGTGCGGTACAGGATTAAAGTTCATCTATGGAAAGAAGAAAAACCCTAATCTAATTAGTTTGGGTGACAACTTTAAAGAGGGAAATATATATTTCCTTTACTTTACGTCAAATAAAATATCTCCTAATTAATAACATATCTTTTCTCTTTCCATTTTTATTGTTTTACCCCCAATAAACCACCTATTACTTTCCCTCAAAATCGCCCATCTCTCATTTTTCCTCATCGTTTCCTTATTTTCTTTTATTTCAACCTTTTACTTTAACCTTTCTTCCTTTTACTTCAGCACTTTTTTCCACCTCGATAATCCCTTTCACAGCAAACACCATGGCCAGATCCAAGAAAAATCCAACCATTGTTACTGTTTCAGGATTTGAGCGTTTCCAAATTGTCGAGGCTGAGGCGAAGTAGAAAACCCTACAAAAACGATAAGTCTATTTGGAGGATGATTTTTTCTTTTCGGATGCGGGTGAAGAACCCTTCGATCTAGAAGTAATGGACGTAGTAAGGAAGTATAAATGAGAGAAATTTTCCCATCATCAAAAAGTAGTGGCCACGGCGATGGTCTGCGAATTTTACGTGCATTTAGGAGACCCATCCCATCACAATGTGTATGTGAGAGAGAAATCCATATGGTTCTCTCCCTCAGCCATCAACCGCTATTTAAAGCTCGGCAAGGTGGAGGATCAACATAAGAAATCCCTTGCCAAGACATATCAAGAAATATACGATGGTGTACTGGAGGACCTGTGTTTCGGTTGGGTCAAGTTTGAAGGAAATACGCCAACCTGTAACGGGTGGATCGCCAAGCCCTTAAGCTAGTTGTAAAGTTGTGGAATCATTTCTTGAAAGGCAAGTTGATGCCTACTTCCCACAACACAACAATATTGGTGAGGTGATTGATGCTACTGCATTCGATCATTTATGGGCGAGCGATTGATGTTGGGGAGATAATATTCGAGCAAATTCATGATTATTCGAAGAGGAACCGATGCAACCTTCTTTTTCCTAACTTGATAACTACTCTATGCAGGAAGAAAAAAGTCCATGAGGAATCGTTCGAGGACTTTATCAAGTCAAAGGAAGGCATCACCAAAAAGAAGGTATCTGAACTTATGAGCTTCGATAATAATGCTCCACATAAGGGCCTAGAGCGAGGAGCGAAATTAGTTACCGCGGTAAGAATGGAAGCCATTGTTACATCTACTAGAGATACACGAGAGAGATTAGAGCATCTGGAAAGTCACATGCAGACTTTCTTTAGCTATGTCAAGGCAAGGGATGCACAACTAAATGCCTTCTTCAAGGTGCTGCTCTAGATTACCAATGAGGACCTGTCACCCTTTCAAAATGAAATCATGAAGCACATAACACCTTCAGGGGGTAGTACATTTCCTGCCTCAACGCAAAACGTCCCACCCGAGTTCCCCGCAGATGTCTCTTCTCTTTCCACACATCTCTCTTATACATGAAGAAGTCCAGGGCGAGACAGACGAATATCTCAGCTCTTCATCCTCTTCATCCGAGAACACCTAGGAAATCCCACCATAATATTTTTATGATGATGATTTCATTCTGGTCCCCGATCAACCCACAACCGAACAAGTATCTGAACAGTCCTCGAATCTCCATACTACACCAGTTCATGACCCTGAAGAAACTGAACGTCCAGTCAAGCCTCCCCACCACATTGAGGTAATTTTTTTCTTTTTATTGCATTTGCATTCCCATTTAGATTAATGCAGTTTGTTTTATTATTCATGCATTGAGGATAATGAATTCCTCAAATTTGGGGGAGGTGTTGTGTCTCACACTTAGTTAATAACAGTTGATGATAATTGGTAAAAAAAATTTTGTTGTCATGGCATGAGTATGTTTAGACTATTGTTTGGAATAAATTAAGGATGCCTCATAATGAAAGCAAAATTTTATTGCCTATGCCATAATTATTTTACATGACTGTTGAAGGATAGAACCGACCTTAGGCTTGATTTTTTTTAAACATGATTGTATGCTCTCTTTGCTTAAGGTGCTTAGAAAAATTTTAGGAAAGAACTTTCTGCATGCCGCGACATTGAATAATTATAAAGCTTAAGTTGAACTTCTTAGTGTTTAAATTTTGTTGAATTAGAGGGACACTCCTCTTTGTACTGTAATGACATGGAAATTCCTTAAAAATAAATGGTTGCCTAGGCATATGAGTGAATAAAAGTAGTCACGAGATGACTCTACCTGACTAGCTCGGGGGGGTGGAAGGTATGCTCCCTTTCACCTAGAGTGTGGAATGGTAGGTGTGATGAGCTGACTCCCCTCGAAGCTTTGCCTAAAAAAAGTATGAGTTGAATAAATAGAAGTGAAAATTGTGCTTAACGAATAATTTGATGCCTTGGAAAAACATAAGTACTTATTTGAAGTTTTCTAAATATGTTAGTGCCTAGATTGGGTACAATCATGCACACACACTGGTAAAGAATCCTGACTTGGGAAGGTACTTAACTTCTATGATAGTCTAGCTTGTTGAGGCTACACTTTTTGCTGAGGGATGAAATTTTAAACAACATGATTGTCTTAATTTTACTTTTTTGTGGCAATTTTATTCTTCTATTGATTATTATCTATGGCTTAAGGACAAGCAATAACTTAAGTTTGGGGGTGTGATAACTCCGTAAAAAGACTATGTTTTTAGTCTCTTTACTAAGTTAGTGTTTGTCTAAACATTGTTGTCATAGCATATTAGTTGCATTTAGTTGTATTTAGGTCATATTTGCATGTGGTGGTCACATTTTGCCTAGGCAAGATTTATTCGGCTTAACTGATGCTGCTGAGGAGAAAGGGCTTTTATGGGTTGTGTGTGTGCAGGAAATGACTTAGGAAGAACATTTCAGTCGTGGCAAAACATTTCGCTAGGGCCAGTGGAACACAGAAGACGAAGAAAGTGAGGAACATATTTTTCTTGCCAAGGCAAAATTTATTTTGCAAGTCTGACACAGATCTGACGAACTGCTGGCGTCACCTGCCAGCTGTCTAAGTGACCTCACGTGCAATCAAACCCTTCAAGAGATTGACCACCTCCAGCCGCCTTTCTATCTATAGCATGGATAAGTCAACAGGGGTATTTAGGGAATATCCAATGACACAAAACCCTAGAAATTCCCATTATGAATACCCCATTATAACCGCCCAGAAGAAGAGACAATGAGAGAATTTACCTTAGGCGTGGAGTAAGCAGTTGCAATACCTTACCTTCCACTGTTCCCCTACTCGACCGTCCTTGGTGCCCTCCATAGCCATACTATAGCGGAGCGGCAGTCAGGCCTCGAGAGAGGCTGGCCGCCAGAGCAGGCGTGGTGTTGGTCAGAGATGTCACGGCAGAGCCCCTGTTTGGGAGTTATTCTTCTTTTGTTCTCAATTTCTTTAATATATTTTGGGTGTGTACTTAAGGATGATATTTGTTTATGATATTTTTGCCACACCATGATTTGTTTTACTTGGTGTTGGTTTTTGTTTTAACGAGACAAATATTTGATGGTTAATGAATGATGCAATATGATTTTTCCTAGTCTATTTTGTTCATTGTTTTAATATTTTGCCTTGACACTGTAAGAGCCTTCGAGAGATTGTCTGGTGCCTAGGTAAAACATTTCTAGACCTTGTAAGAGCTTTCGAGAGATTGTTGTTTTTCTAGAAATTGATTCTTAGATTCGAGAGAATTAAGATAGATCTGAGTGAATAATGGAATAGATTTGGGATGGTGATGTTCCAACCCGCCTTAGAGATAAGGAGAGGGTTTCAATCGACTAAAATGGATAAACGCTTGAGTATGATAGGCAACTACTATAGTTCACGCTGAGGGGTATTGCCACAACAACATTATGAAAAACCAAGGGTTGTAGCTCACACCGAGTAGTATTGCCATAACAATCGTCCTAAAATACTCCAATAATCCTGCCAGGCAACCTAAGCATATCCCAACAAATCCTTCTAGACTTAGAATAATTTCTCGCCATAGCAAAACCAACCTAAGTGCTCTGTGAAAAGTCTGAATATGTGAGGTTATTCTGAATATATTTGAATCAACGTTTTTATTTGCCTTGGCTATTTTTACTTGTTTCTCTTGCATATTTTCTTTGCCTCGACCAAACTTTTCTGTAACCACGCTTCACAACATTTTCTTGCCTCAACAATACTTTGCCATATGTTCATATAATCCATTACTAATTGCTTCTTCGTTTTGAAAAGAATTCAGGGACTAGCTTGTGCACTTAGGAATAGTTTAGGCACCTAAAAGAGTATTAAGCCTATTATATATTACAAGTGCATTAAAAATCTCAATCAATACAAACTTTAACAAAGAGATGATTTACACAAAATTCGAACTTTAATTTTTTTATTCCAACTATGATTTCATTCAAGCTAATATATCAAACAATAATCTTTAATTAGAAACCATCATAATCGAATAAGAATGGTGGTATTAGGATGTAAATCTAATGGAGTAATTCATTGTGATTAAGAAGTGCACCCAAGTTATACGGCATTGGTGCTTCCTTGAAAGAACATAGGCAGGGTGATTAAATAGTATAGCAGCCTCTTGAATCCCAAGTTATTAAGGCAGCCCTTATCAAACACTACGTGTGGCTCACTCAAGGGATGCCTTGGTTTTCCCGAAACTCGCGTAATTATTGATGCCAAAGCCAAGGTGTCATTCTTTTAGACTTGACCAGGCGACTGTCATTTATTGGTCGTAAACCTAAGTTTGGAGCCACCAAATTAATGGGGTTCAATGTTCATGGTACGTATATCTTTAATGACCAACCAAAGTTAGTGGAAGTTGAACCAACTATGAATATTCACGTTCCTATACGTATTCGGTATTCTTCCATGTACTCATGTTGAGTTGCTTTCTACGTTTGGAAGTAGTCGCATCATCTGTATCTACTGTATCCCATATGAAT
Source organism: Hibiscus syriacus (assembly GCF_006381635.1). Lineage (NCBI taxonomy): Eukaryota > Viridiplantae > Streptophyta > Magnoliopsida > Malvales > Malvaceae > Hibiscus > Hibiscus syriacus. The sequence continues at coordinate 1,351,775 of NW_024062730.1, forward strand.
TGTATTGGGAGTAGACTTGTTTGACTTCTTATCTGAATTGAATAATGAAGTTTGAATAGAATCGAATTTTGAAACTTGTTCCGCACGAAACTAGGGCAGCGGGGTCTTTGGTTTCAACCTAGTTTTCCCACTCAGACCTCTAGCAATATTTATTCACTGGGAACACTGACCAACAGCAAATTCTTGCTTTTTTTTTCAATGACTCAAACGACTGCAGTTTGTGCAGAACACGGTAAATCCACATCAGCTGACTGGAGTTTGAAAAAGAAAACCCATAAGTCTCTGAAAAACGTGTTAGGAGTTGTTTCTGTTTTAGATCGATCATAAATGATGATAATGAGATGCGTTGAACTCGTGGCGTACGGTAGGATTAGGCTAAGCGTGTACAGAAGGCATGAAAATGAAAATGTCAAGGCAAACAGGAAACTTCCAGTCTTGTGTTTACATGGCCGTTTTACACACCAAGCTTAAGGAAAAAGGGATTGGTTTCAAGAGCGTAGTCAAAACATTCTTTTCTCTTCCTTTCCACAAAGAAATAGTAAATCTTAGGCTTCAACCGACCTATACGACTTTGTTAGGTGAACCTTTAAATAAGGATTTTCTGCATATACAAAGATTCAAACTCGATACATTATTTAAGCAATATCAAACTATTTACCACTTGAACCAACCTCTATTGATAGTTTCTATATAATATTTAATATCATATATCATCGATAGTTATAATATGAATCTTAAAATTTTGTTTAATTTTATATATTTTTATTGATGACTACAAATTTAATTAGGGAAAATTTATTAGTTTTGATAAATATTGTTTTTAATTTAATATTCAGCCATTTTTTTATGTATCTTGAATTAATTTTTTAATATAAATAATTTAAATTATCTTTTAATATTTATAATATATATATAAGCTTCCAATTTCATTAAAAGAAATAGAAAATAATTAGAATTACAATCAAAGTCAAATATAAAGGGATTTTTTCATTATTGTTCATTAATAATAGTGGAATTATTGGCGCAAAGTCAAAAAGAACAGGGAATACAATAATGACGCTAAACATATAATTAGGATATTTTTTATAACTGTTTGACACAAAAAATTAATCATTTAAGATCACACAATAATCATATAAGAAAAATGTTAAAAATCTAATTAAAAAATTCAAACAAAAGATAGATAGAACATATGACCGCATCGACTAGTAAACCACAAAAGATGATCAAACTATTGATAGACCATAAAAAATTCGTAAATCAAAGTTGAGCGGTGTAAGGAAAATATCCAAGAACGAAAATGTGTATCCAAATTCAATCTGAGAGTTCAAAACAGAGAATATCAATATGATAACAAATAAACATCATCTTGATCAGTCGAAACGATATGAAATCTAATAAAAAAAATTAAAATAACGATCAACTAATCAATAACAAAAACTAAAAACGTGTGTGTATATATAAACTGCATAATATATAAAAATAACAATAACTTTTCGTAAAATTTTAAGTAGCAAAATGTCGGCCCATAATTCTTATACAACTATTGTTCAATCATTTCAAATGTTGGCCCATAATTCATATACAACTATCTGTGAGCTCTGTAATCTCACTTTCCTCCTCTAACCTACATCTTAACATCAAAGATACCATTGCCTTTAAAAGCCCAATTACAAGCCCATTAATTAATATTATTTTCAATTTCCTAACGTTTATTTTTATTAAAATAATCATTTTTAGATCAAAATACTTAATTGATTAGCGACTAACATTTATAATTTGTTTTAGGGATGTTTAAAAATATCTAACTCGATTGATTTGACCCGTTGACCTGTACTCGAACACAAAAAATTGGATAGTTCTCTTAAAAATTACCTGATTGGATAGGGTAGCTAACCCGTAATTTTTCCTGGGTAATCGGGTCGGGTTTGGGCCAAATGTTTTTAGGGATTACTACACGAATGATCACTTATGTTTGTGTTTTGTTCACTTTTGGTCACTGATTTCAAATTACATAAGATATGATCTCCATCTATTTTATTTAATTAAGATATGATCCCTTTTGTTTTAATTTATTTAAGATGTAGTCACCACGAGTTAACTGTATTTAAAAGATTAAGTGATGTGATATTTTGGTATTTATCACACATTTGGTCTATATTATTTACATATTCTCTTAATTTAGTCATACTTTTAATAAATTAAAATAAATTTAATTCTTCAATCAAATGATGTCACGTATCACTGGTGCCATGTGTCTGCCACGTGTCACCATTCAATTGGAGGACTAACTTTATTTTAATTTATTTAATTTAATATATTTATTTTCCACCAATTTGCTTTGCTTTGTTAAATTAAATTAAAATAAAATAAAGTTAGTTCTCTAATTGAATGGTGACACTACATGTGGTATCAATAACAGTGGCATGATAACATCATTCAATTGTAGGATCAAATTTATTTTAATTTATAAAAAGTATGATTATATTGAGAGAATATGTAAATAATGTGGACCAAATGTGTGGTTATACAAAAATATTTAACAACAGTTAACTTCTGGTGACTACATCTTAATTAAATAAGAACGAAGATGACCATATTTTATGTATTTTGAAATCAGTGACTAAAAGTGGACAAAACACAAATATAAGTGATCAACCGTGTAGTTAACCCTTTTTTTATAATTGGGTACCCGACCCGATAATATTTACATATATATTTTTTAGTTTTAAATTTGTTGAAAACATTTTGATATTTCGATATAACAAATTAAGTTAAATGAATTTTAAGATTTTCCAAATGATTTTCTAAGTATAATCGATATAACTATTCGAATATCAAAACATTACTCCAAATATTTCAAAAATCATTTTTAATCCTTACTCAAGTGTAAAATTAAGTTTTAATCTTAAAACAATCTCAAAATAATTTTACAAAGTATTTCGAACCATGTCAAAGCCAAAAATTCCAGATTTCTCAAAGGGGGTACCGATTCCCCCTGAATGGTTTGGCTCCGAGAATTCCAGTATGCTCGGAGGGAACCGATTCCCCCCCAGGGGGTACCGATTCCCCCGTTGTATAACGGTCAAAATATTTGAATTTTACACTTAGGGAACCGATTCCCCATAGGGGGTACCGATTCCCCCCACGCTCCAAGCTGTTTTATTAATTGTTTTCACACTAAAACGGCTATATGATCTTCACTAATCATCCCCAATGTTCAGAAGTGATTCAAGGTATATTTAAACAAGTTCTGAAGCCTTTGATCAACAAGAAATCATAGAGAAACAAGAGAGAAAGCATCAAACACCAAGTTTGTGCAAATCAAGCCAATTTTCCTTTCAATATTCATTTTGCTTTCAAAGAACACCATTTGTGCTCATTTGTAATTATTTGTGAGTGTTATTTTCTTGTTCTAGAATTGTGCAAACATCTTACCTTGTGAGGTTTTCCTTATAAGTTTGCAAATTTGTGTATTTCTCTTTGAAAAAGAGTGTGCTCAAGAATTTGGGGTATAATTCTTGAGGGAGCTGTAAGGTTACTCTTTGTCCTCAAAAGAAAGAACAAATTAGTGAATTTGTTGGAAAATCCTTAGTGTGGATAGCTAAGGTAGTGGACGTATACTTTGGTTGATAAAGTCGAACCACTCTAAATTGATGTGCAATTACTTTCAATTTTCTGCAAAAGCTTCCACCAAAATTTTAATTGCCAATTCACCCCCTCTTGGCCAATTCCGTCAATCGATTAACTCAACAATTGGCATCAGAGCCTAACTCATTTGAAGGTTTAATCGCCTCTTGAGTCGATTCGGGAAGAGTTATATCGATAATCAAAGTCATCAATGGCCTCCGCTTCAAACTTCGACTCCGGTCTCGATTCAATGCCCGTCAACAAGCCTCCTTTCTTCAATGGGGCTAACTATGCCTATTAAAAGAATATAATGATGTACTTCATTCAAGCAAGTGACATGGGAGCATGGAATGTCGTAGAAGAATGATACTTCAAGCCTCTCACTCATCCAAGATTATGGAGTGAATGAGAGACAAAAATGTTCCAGCTCAACTTCAAAGCCATCCATATCATATTTTGTGCTCTTGGACCAGATGAATACGGAAGAGTTTCATCTTGTACAACCGCCAAAGAAATATGGGACAAACTTCAAGTCACTCATGAAGGTACCGATGAGGTAAAGAAATCTAAAATTAGTATTCTAACGCATAGCTATGAAAATTTCAGGATGAAACCAAATGAAGATATCAAAGCTATGACGGATAGATTTTCAACGATTTTCAATGGTCTCAAATCATATGGAGAGATCATTTCAAATGAAAAGCTTGTGAGGAAGTTAGTCTACTCCCTCCCAAAATCGTGGCAATCAAAGAAGGCGGCAATCATCGAGTCTAAGGATCTAACATCCTTAACTCTTGAAGAGCTAATCGGTTCACTCCTCACTCATGAAATGATGCTTGAAGATGAGGTGGACCTTGATAAGATTGAAGAGACACCAAAGGAGAAGGAGAAGAAGAAAAACATTGAAGTTGCTCTCAAATCCACAAAAAATGAGAGTGATTCGGATGAAGATGACGATGACGAGGAAATGGAATTGTTTGCCAAACGGTTCAGAAAAATGATGAGACCTTACCGAGGAAGAAAATTCAAACGAAATGAAGGCCTCAAAGAAAAGGACCCGATTATTTGCTATGAATGCAAAAAACCAGGGCATGTCAAATATGATTGCCCACAATTAAAGAGGAAGGGTCAATCAAAGAATAAGCACAAGGATCATGTGGCTACATGGAGTGATGAAGAAGGTTCCGATGAAGAGGAACAAGAAGTAGCAAACTTGTGCTTGATGGTATTCGGGGAAGATTCTAAGGTAACCTCTAACTCATCTGATTTTGATGATTTATCCTATGATGAGTTATTAGAGGAATATAATGGGTTGGCTTCGGATTATGAGAAATTGTTTTTAAAATATAAAAATGATGTTTCAAAATTGAAAAATGAAAATAAACTAATATCCAAAACCAACAACGATCTTGAAAGTAAAATCAAAGATTTGCAAATTAAACTGGAAGAGTTTGAAAAGAAAATTTTAGATTTGTAAAATTTACTTTCAAAGGTCAATGATGATCATCAAAAGAAAATTGATGATCTTAAAGCTTCTTTTGATAAAGCTGGAACAAAACGTTTTGAAAGTGGAGAAAATTCAAAATCCAACTTTGTTAGAAAAAGTTTTAAAAACTACAATCATAGAGGTCCCCAAAGAACCTCTAATAGAAAAATCGTTAGAAGTATATGGGTTCCTAAGGAGCTCATTACTACTAAAGATAAGGATATCCTACACAAATGGATACCTAAGGGGACTAGGATTTTGGAAACTAATGAATATAGACCCAAAAGAATTTGGGTACCAAAAATTAGAAATAATCTATGTTTGTAGGAAAAGGAGCATTGGTACAAGGCACGAGAAACAAATTCAAACTCATGGTACCTTGATAGTGGATGCTCGAGACACATGACCGGAGACAAAAGCCGATTCATTAAGCTTAACGCCAAAAATGGAGGAGAAATGACTTTTGGTGATGATTCAAAAGGTCACATTGAAGGTATTGGTACTATCGGTAATACCTCTTCCATACAAATTAAGAATGTTTTATATGTGAATGGATTAAAGCATAATCTATTGAGTATTAGTCAATTTTTTGATAAAGGACTCAATGTCATGTTTGATATTAATGGTTGTAAAGTTATTGACATTGCATCTAATCAGATTATGCTTGTTGGTCATAGAATATGAAACATATATATGGTGCATTTAGATTCTATTGATATGACTAATTTGTGCCTAGTGGCTAAGGATGAACATGATAGTTGGTTATGGCATAGGAGACTAGGACATGCTAGTATGAGTGTTTTGCAACGGCTAATTCAAGGTGATTTAGTTCGAGGGTTGCCTAAGCTTAAATTTGATAATGATAAAATCTGTGATGCTTGTCCAAGGAAAACAAAAGTGAATTTCTTTTAAATCCATTAATGACGTATCAACTAGTAGAGTATTACAATTGATCCATATAGATCTTTTTGGGCCAACTAGGACTACTAACTTGGGTGGAAAACAATATGCATTTGTCTTGGTAGATGACTATTCTAGATATACTTGGGTTCTATTTTTAAGTACTAAAGATGAAGCATTAGAACAATTCATCACGTTTTCAAAAGTAATCCAAAATGAAAAAGGTTACTCTATAACTAGTGTTAGGAGTGATCATGGAACTGAATTTGAAAATCTTGGATTTACTGAATTTTGTAACTCTAACGGTATTAGCCATAATTTTTCAGCACCTAGAACCCCTCAACAAAATGGAGTTGTTGAGAGGAAAAATTAAACTTTAGAAGAAATGGCTAGAACCATGCTTTGTGAAAATAATTTGCCAAAATATTTTTGGGCGGAAGCCACAAATACCACTTGTTATGTTATAAATCGAGTAATGATTAGGCCAATTTTAAAGAAAACTCCATATGAAATTTTCAAAAATAAAAAGCCTAACATTAGCTATTTTCATCCTTTTGGATGTAAATGTTTTGTTTTAAACAACGGTAAAGAGAACCTTGGCAAATTTGATACTAAAAGTGATGAAGGAATTTTTCTGGGTTATTCCTTAAATTCTAAAGCTTATCGAATATTTAATAAAAGAACTTTAGTTGTAGAAGAGTCTATACATGTTGTTTTCGATGATAATCCCCTTCCGAGGAAGGACTCTTGTATGAATGATGATGTAGGTGTTATAAATACAAATGACGTTAGACATGACGTTAGAGAACCATCATCAAAGGAAGAAATAAAAAATGAGGAAACTCATGATCCTTTTGAGAATCCAACCATTGAAGAAAGGGAAGTATCTTATCCAAGAGAGTACAACTATGTCAAGGATGGTGAAATTATAGGTGATCCATCTAAAGGGGTAACAACTCGATCTTCTCTTAGAAATATTTGTAATTATGTTGCATTTATCTCATGCATAGAGCCTAAGAATATTAAAGAAGCATTAAATGATGAACATTGGATTATGGCTATGCAAGAAGAGTTAAATCAATTTGAGAGAAGTAAAGTATGGACATTAGTTGAAAGGCCTAGTAATAAATCTACTGTAGGTACTAGATGGGTATTTAGGAATAAGCTTGATGAGAGTGGTAATATAGTGAGAAACAATGCTAGACTTGTTGCTCAAGGGTATACTCAAGAAGAGGGCATAGACTATGATGAAACATACGCTCCCGTAGCTAGGATGGAAGCAATTAGAATGTTATTAGCATTTGCATGTTTTCATGAATTTAAATTATATCAAATGGATGTTAAAAGTGCATTTTTAAATGGTTTTATAAAGGAAGAAGTATATGTGGAACAACCTCCAGGTTTTGAAGATTCAAAATTTCCGGACCATGTTCTTAAATTGACAAAAGCTCTTTATGGTTTAAAACAAGCTCCTAGAGCTTGGTATGAAAGATTGTCAAATTTTTTAATTGAAAAAGGTTTTTCAAAATGGAAGGTTGACACTACATTGTTTTTAAAGCATAAAGGTAAAGATTTATTAGTAGTTCAAATTTATGTTGATGATATAATATTTGGTTCTACCAATGATGTTCTTTGCCAAGAATTTTCTAAGCTAATGCAAAGTGAGTTTGAGATGAGCATGATGGGAGAGCTCTCATTTTTCTTGGGACTCCAAATCAAGCAAAGAAAAGATGGCATCTTCATCAATTAAGCTAAGTACGTCAAAGATATACTCAAGAAGTTTGGACTGGAAAATGGGAAACCTCATGACACTCCAATGAGCTCTTCAACAAAGCTTGACTTAGATGAAGGAGGTAAATGTGTAGATATTAAATTATATAGGTCAATGATTGGATCTCTACTTTATCTAACTGCAAGTAGACCGGACATTATGTTTAGTGTTTGCTTATGTGCTAGATTTCAATCATGCCCTAAGGAATCACATTTACTAGCTGTTAAGAGAATCTTTAGATACCTTAAAGACACTCCTAGTTTAGTACTTTGGTATCCTAGAGACTCTAGCTTTAGCTTGCATTCTTTTTCTGATGCGGATTATGGAGGATGCAAATTAGATAGGAAAAGCACCTCCGGTACTTGCCAATTCCTTGGAAATATGCTGATTTCTTGGTTTCCAAAGAAACAAAATTGTGTTGCATTATCTACTACTGAAGCAGAATACATTTCAGCTGGTAGTTGTTATGCACAAGTTTTATGGATTAAACAACAACTTTTTGATTATGGAATTAAATTTGGTACCATTCCTATCAAGTGTGACAATACTAGTGCTATTTGTCTCACTAAAAATCCCATCCAACACTCTAGAACTAAGCACATTGAAATAAGACATCACTTCATTAGAGACCATGTCACTAAGGAAGATGTAGTTCTAGAATTTGTGGATACTTTGCACCAATTAGCGGATATCTTTACAAAACCTTTAGATAAGGAATGATTTTGGACACTTAGGAGAGAATTAGGTTTGACCAACCTATCTTCACTTAGTGTTTAAAATAATTTTAGCATTTTTAATAATAAATGAAAAATGCTTATAATAGTAATTTTTGATTGCATTCATTGCTATTAGTTTGGGGGAGTTTATGATTCTTGATGAAAAATTAATTTTATGTTCAAATATCGTTTAAAGATTAATTTAATTGTTTGAACATGATTAATTTTCAATATATGAGTTGCCAATACCACTAGAGGAAATTAATTTAGCATTTTGGGTGTTTAAAATCGGATTTTAGAATTTTGGTGCAGAGGGAATCGATCCCCCCATGAGGGAACCGATTCCCCTTTTGAAGGGGAACCGATTCCCCTCACAGGGGAATCGATACCCCCCTGGGGTTCTGGATATACACGGGCAGAACCCTTCAAAACTTCAAACCCTCTTCTTTTCTCTTTGCCGTCTATCACCCTCTACACTCTCAAATCTCCATCTTTACCCCAAATCAACGTTTTTAATCGGAATTCACTTCAAATATCATCTTCTAAACCTGTTGGAATCATCAAAAACGTGCAAACTTCATCTAATCTCACTCAAATCCGAAATCCTTCAAGGTATTTTTCAAAAACTCCTATTTCATCAATTTATGAACATGGAACTAGTTTTAATTAGTTCTAGGATAAACTTTAGATCGGGCATTGATTGTTTAGTGATTAGAAACTAAATATTACAACTAATTTCATCAAAAACACAAGAATTTTCCAAAAAATTTTAAATTTTTGAAATAAAAAAAATATTGATTTTCAAATTATTATGTTTTGATTGAATTATGTTGTTGTTATGAAAACTATACATATATTGTTTCTCAAAACCATATTTTTCAAAAGTTTTCAAAAACTTTGCCCATTAGGATTGATTTAGAGAACCTTGAAATATTGAGGACTCAATTGAGTTTTGGGATTGATTGAATTGCATACATGTGTTTTCTAAATTGCAGGTTATCCATTCTATTCTGATTTCCTAAACCATATCCAATCCAAAACGTGCTAGGTCATCATCTAGTCACTCACACCGTCAACCAAATCCACCTCCAAATCCTCAAAATCCAATTCCTAATCCTAATCCCATTGATCCTAATTTGACTATCCAAAATTCGTGCTTCAATCATCCTGGTCCTAGAAATCATCGTTTTTGGTATTATCAATATTTCGACTCTTACAAAATTAGAGAAGAATGTATTCCTTCTCGTCAAGCTATGTTAGATATTAATTTTAAATATCTTCCTCTTTTACAAGAGTGGAAATTTGACAAACTTTTTGATCTTGAACCCATTGTCCACCATCAACTTGTTCGTATTTTATATTCTAATGTCGTTTGTGTTAAAAACCAAACTGAAACCGAAACCATAGGAATTCGTTCCTACCTCCTAGGACAATTCTTATATATTGACTCGGCTTACATAGCCAATACATTCGGATTAGATAACGATGGTATTTCAAATGAAAAGCAAATCTTAGGATCTCTTTATAAAAGAAGAGATAGTGCAAGTGTCTTAGACCTTCATGAACGTTTTCTTCATCTAATGATTTCTTGGTGGTTTCGACCATCCGGAGGTCGTTATTCTACTCTTAGAGCCTTAGATCTTTGGTGGTTACATTGTTTCGAAAACAATATTAAAATAAACCTACCTCAGATTATTTTTACTGAAATTGTTGAAACCGTAAATCTTATTCCTAACAAGAAACTATGTTCATCTCTAGTTTACGGTTGCATTTTGAGTAATCTGTTTTCCAAAGCTGGGCTTAAAGTCGGTCTAGATGTCGTTTTTCCCCTTAAGAAACAAATTAATCTTCTTTCCTTAACGAGAGCGGGATGGATAAAGGATAAGGAAACCGGTGAATGGGTTCGATCCTCTGCAAATACTCCAGGAGCTAGTTCTTCACGAGCTCCACCAGAAGCTGATGATGATCTCGAGCTTGAGCAATTAATGCGAGACATCGATGAAGCCGAAGATGAGCCTGATCAGCCCGAGGAGCAAGCACAACAAACGCATCAAATGCCTCCATATTTCAATCCTTTATGGAGACATTCGATTTCCGATATGCTTCCATGGATTCGCGCTTTACTTCTATAGAGGCTCATTTATCCATAATGGGAGCTCAACAATTAGAAGTTCTTCGGGTGATGCATACAAACAACGAAGCAACCAACGCGCGTATTAATGAACTCACTCAAGAAATGGCCGCTATACGAGCTCGTTTTCCTCTTCCTGATCCTGATATGTGATTCTATGTTTTGCTTTGAACTCCAAACTTATTGTTTTAACATTTTGAATATTTTGGAATGTTTGAATTTGTGGATTGATTGATTTTGAATTTGTTTTGATTTATGGATGATATGAATTTATATATTTGGTGTGATTTATTCATTGTTGTATCATTTACATCATTATAGCAATATGACCAATTTTGCCATGTCACATTAATTATGAATATTGATTATGGAACTAATGGCTAACGTTTCACTTGCTTGTGATCTTAACAGCTTATACTATATATAAATCAATTGTCTAAATGAATTCAAAACCTTGTTTAAATTATTTAAAATGTCTTTTTGATTTAACAAAAAAGGGGAGAAGTGTTAAATGTGTTTTAAATTTAAATGATAAATGGGAGAAGTGTTAAAGTAAGGGGGAGTAATTTCAAAACTTGATTTCAAAATCTTAAAATTACTAAAATGTTTTGTTATATAAAAAAGGGGAGATTGTTGAAAACATTTTGATATTTCGATATAACAAATTAAGTTAAATGAATTTTAAGATTTTCCAAATGATTTTCTAAGTATATTCGATATAACTATTCGAATATCAAAACATTACTCCAAATCTTTCAAAAATCATTTTTAATCCTTACTCAAGTGTAAAATTAAGTTTTAATCTTAAAACAATCTCAAAATAATTTTACAAAGTATTTCGAACCATTTCAAAGCCAAAAATTCCAGATTGCTCAAAGGGAACCGATTCCCCCCCAAGGGGGTACCGATTCCCTCCTGAATGGTTTGGCTCCGAGAATTCCAGTATGCTCGGAGGGAACCAATTCCCCCCAGGGGGTACCGATTCCCCCTTGTATAACGATCGAAATATTTGAATTTTACACTTAGGGAACCGATTCCCCATAGGGGGTACCGATTCCCCCCACGCTCCAAGCTGTTTTATTAATTGTTTTCACACTAAAACGGCTATATGATCTTCACTAATCATCCCCAACATTCAGAAGTGATTCAAGGTGTATTTAAACAAGTTCTGAAGCCTTTGATCAACAAGAAATCATAGAGAAACTAGAGAGAAAGCATCAAACACCAAGTTTGTGCAAATCAAGCCAATTTTCCTTTCAATATTCATTTTGCTTTCAAAGAACACCATTTGTGCTCATTTGTAATTATTTGTGAGTGTTCTTTTCTTGTTCTAGAATTGTGCAAACATCTTACCTTGTGAGGTTTTCCTTGTAAGTTTGCAAATTTGTGTATTTCTCTTTGAAAAATAGTGTGATCAAGAATTTGGGGTATAATTCTTGAGGGAGCTGTAAGGTTATTCTTTGTCCTCAAAAGAAAGAACAAATTAGTGAATTTGTTGGAAAATCCTTAGTGTGGATAGCTAAGGTAGTGGACGTAGAGTTTGGTTGATAAAGTCGAACCACTCTAAATCGCTGTGCAATTACTTTCAATTTTCTGCAAAAGCTTCCACCAAAATTTTAATTGCCAATTCACCCTCCTCTTGGTCGATTCCGTCAATCGATTAACTCAACAAAATTGTACTTTTATTTTAAGTTCGTTAATATTTTACCTTGAAATTAATATAAATCTCTAAATTCTTTATGGGTTTCTATTATGTACTTTATTTTTTTAAATTTTCAAAAAAAAATTATTAATTTGTCATTATGAGATTTTTTTGTAAAAAATGAATTTAAAAAAAATGAAACGGCTACTTGTAACCCGAAATATTGGGTACTCAAATTTTATGGGTATCTGTTAGTCGGGTACCTGAACCTAATAGGATGGGACATGGGACAACAAATATATTATTCAGAGAACCATGTACCCAATTTGAACACCCCTAATTTGTTTTCTATTTTTAAGGGTAAAGTATACAAATGATCGCCTATTATAGGCGTTTGTAACACTTATTCCTCGTATCCGACCCCGAACACAAGTCGAAGATATCACATGTCTTTTAAAACATTTTCCATACTTGAAAATCTGTAAAATTTTATTTTTTTTTTAAATAAAATGGTTTGATAATATAATATTTAAAACGTTTGACTACTAATATATATATATATATATATATATATATATATATATATATAGCGTTTAAGTTCAAACATAATATAATACTACAAACCATATATCAAATATCCTACCAGAGCATAAAAACATAACTAAGTACATGTCGAATAGTAATATCAAAATAACATCTAGAGATGTCATACTGTTATTAATGAGGCAATCATTGACAGATGATATCAGCTGCACTCCTCACTCCGATCGTATGTGTGAAACAATTACACGCTAAGTATTCACTTAGTGAGGCTTAATAAAATAAGTAGGGCATTTAAAAACATAAGTCAATCATGAAAGATAAAAATACGGTTTAAGTCGTATAAAATATATAAACGCATAAAATTGACTTGATAAGCTAAGTTTCCCTCACATAATCTGCGAAATATTATTTCATATCAACCGGTGAATTCAAAATCCATTCACAGTCCAATGTATGACAGATGAGAATACAAGGTACACAATTCGCACCTAAGTGCTACAATGATGTATAGGTATTGTATTACACAATAACACTATACTTACAATTTCGGAGTGGTAATACATAACTTAATTCATTATGAACATCATCCTTGCACACATAGTTTCATAGTACAACAAATGTACTACTACAAGAACGTAATAATGCATTAAACAAAATAGATCGATAACACCTTATTCAAGGTATTACAATTGCATCTATGAATCTCAATGTACATACAACATGATCTTATATCCAAATCGCCGATTAAACACTTTATGATGAAACATCAATATATATTAAATAATGTGAGATACATCCATTTATTTTAGGGCAGTTTATACCCTAAAATCATTCATAAAATTCTTTTCTTAAAACTTTATGAAAATATCTCAAAATGTGTTAAAAACATGCTTATTGAAAAAATATTCGAGGTTGACTCGTCGCAAGTCTTCCTTATATTATATAAGACATAATAAATGCACTCACCTGATATGCCTCACTATTATGCCTTAATATCGATATACGATTACTCTTAAACTTTTTCTTTGCCTTTTGATTTTCTTATATCTCGAGTTTGATCACGATCTACACAAGCATAAATACATAGCACATAAAACTATAAAATACATGTTAGTATTCTTACTAACATTTTATACATAATAATAATACTCAAAAGTACTACTATTTACGAATTCTTCTAGAATACATCTTAACTTTTCCATTTTCTTATAAAGGTCCCTTGCCATTATTTCTTTAATTCAAGTCTCAAACAAATTAATAAAATTTTCAACATCTAATTTCCATCCCAATACCTCAACAATGTCATTATTACCACTTAGGTAACTAACTTTCTCAATATTTACCATTTGCTGCTCAAGCTTTGCTAACTTCCAAAATAGTCCAATTTCACATTCTAACATCAATTTCAACCCTTTAATATAAAATTATAGAAATGTATAACACCTATTAGGCAATTACACATTTAGTCCTAACTTTTTAAAGTTACCAATATGCCCCCCAACTTTTACAAAATTACAAAATAGTTACAAAATTTCTAAGGCTTGTAGAACCTTCCAAATATCATTTCTAATTCATGGAAAATTTTTCACTATTTTCCCTATTTTCCCCTCAATGTCGAACATTATAGGGGTTGAAATTCCATGATTTTCACTTGAATCAAACATGGATTTCACTCCTAAACAACATTTCAAGGTTTCTACAATCAAACCCCTAACCTAATTTAATCAAATCACAATTTTCACCAAACTTAGGGTTAGGAAAAACCTTCAATAAACATATATAGATGATTTTAATCAACAATCAAACTTGGAAATGATTATACAACATCAATAACTCAAAATCCATCATCATTTCTCAAAACCCTAACATGTTCATAAAACCTAAAATTTGGGATCTTTGAACTCAAGCAAGATTAACATGCAACATTGGTACCAAATGATAAAGCTCATCGAATAAACAATTTTCTATTTCACATTTTAATCTAAAAACCAAAGGAAACTGCTTGAAAATGAAAAACAAAAATTCTCTTACCAAGAGTTCGGGGTACACGGCCACAAAGGATGAAGAATACCAAGCTTTCATGAAATTTCTACTTAATTTCATATTAATTTATCATTTATTTAAGCTTAAAAGAATTTAAAATTCATTTAATTGGGAAATGACAATTTTACCATTAATGAAACTTGATAATTACCACCATACCAAGTCACATAACACTTATCATCTTCCTAAAGTCAAGGATGTACAAATTATTTCACCCTTTACAACTTTGCCCATGCATTTTTCCAAAAAATTTAATCTTGCCAAATTTATTCAATGGTCCAAATTAAACATGAAAATAAATACTCAAATCCAATGATCTATATTATTTTCTGTTATTTTAAAATGTGGA
This sequence comes from Hibiscus syriacus, assembly GCF_006381635.1. Taxonomy (NCBI): domain Eukaryota; kingdom Viridiplantae; phylum Streptophyta; class Magnoliopsida; order Malvales; family Malvaceae; genus Hibiscus; species Hibiscus syriacus. The sequence continues at coordinate 1,366,986 of NW_024062730.1, forward strand.
AATAATATTTTTAAACTTAATTTATCATTCTTCAAAATTTCTCAAAATTTCTATTTGATTCGATTTATCGAATTTTTATTGGACTTTAACACTTTATAGCTTTTAACATAAATTCCAGATCAGAAATCTGATTTCCCCCAAAACGTAATTCTTGGGGGTGAACTACTCAATTATGGAATAATTTTTTTTTTTGGAAAATTACCATTGGGTTCTTAAAATTTTCCCAATTTTATACTTTGGTCACCAAACTTTCAAAATTTATGTTTTGGTCACTAAATAAAATTTGGGGTATTACGATTCTCCCCTTAAGAAAATATTTCCTCGAATTTTAATACGTACATGATGTGAAGAAGTGTGGATATTGCCTTTTCATGTCCTCATCTCTTTCCCAAGTAGCTTCATCGACCTTGTGATTCCGCCAAAGAACTTTGACCAAAGAGATCGTCTTGTTCCATAGTTCTTTGACTCCTCGAGCCAGAACCTCTACTAGTTCTTCTTCGTATGTCAAATTTGGTAGAATCTCTATTTCCTCTGGGGTGATGATATGCGAAGGATCTGATTAGTACATCCTAAGCATCGACACATGAAAAACATTATAAATCTTGTCCATTTCCAGAGGTAATGCTAGCTAATAAACCATTGGTTCAACTATTTTGAGAATCTCATAAGGCCTAATGAATCTTGGACTCAACTTTTCTTTGCATCCAAACTGCAATACTGTCTTCCAAGGTGATACTTTAAGAAATATTTTATCTCCCTCTTGAAATTCAATCTTCTTTCTCTTCAAGTTTGCATAAGACTTTTGTCGATCGGAAGCTATCTTAAGATTATCTTGAATAATCTTCGCTTTATCTTCCACTTCTTTTATCAAGTCAGGACCAACTAGATCTCGGTCTTTTAACACGAATCAATTTAATCGTGTTAGACACCTTCTCCCATATAAGGCTTCATATGGAGCCATTTTGATGCTCGATTGATAGTTGTTGATGTAGGCAAATTCTGCTAAAGGAAAATACTTTTCCCATGATCCCTTGAATTCAATCACACACGCCCTTAGCATATCTTCCAATAACAGAACAGTCTACTCATATAGACCATCTTTCTGTAGATGAAAATGTTGTGCTGAAATTTAATCGAGTACCTAAGGCCTCATGCAAAGACTTTCAAAACCTCAAAGTAAATCTTGGATCTCTATCAGATAATATTGATGCATGCACTCTATGAAGTCAAACTATCTCTTTTATATACAACTTAGCATATTTATTCATCGAGTAATTTTTCAACAATTACTTATATTGAGTTTTTCTTGCTAGATATCAAAGGTAACCCGATAATAAAATTCATGGTGACTCGTTCCCACTTCCATTCAGGGATATATATCGGTTGAAGCAAACTATAAGACACTTGATGTCTAGCTTTCACTTGTTGACATGTCAGACATTTTGTAACAAACTTAGTTATAGCTCTTTGCATACCATGCCACCAATATCGACTTTTTAAATCCTTGTACAACTTGTTTCCACCTGGATGCATAGTCAATGGAATGTAAAGTGCATTTGTAAGAATATTTTCTTAAATTATTCATTATCTGGGATACAAATTCTTCCCCGATAATACAAACATCCATTAGACTTAACCTCAATATCCTTAGTTTTGCATTTTTCCACTCGCACAATCCTTGCCAAGAACTTTTCATCTCTCTCTTGCAGCTCTTTTATCCGATACAACATGACCAAAGAAATCAATCTCTGTCAACCAAAATTCACACTTTGATAGCGTGGCGTACACTTTTTCTCTCGAAGGGTCTGAAGAACAATACGAACATGGGCATTATGCTCATTCTTTGTCTTTGAGTACACCAAAATGTCATCAATAAATATCACCACAAACTGCTCCAGATAAGGCTGGAATACTCGGTTCATCAAATCCATAAATGTTGCAGGAGCATTAGTCAAACCAAACGACATTATCACAAACTCATAGTGTCCGTACCGAGTCTGAAAAGTTGTCTTCAGAATATCCTCATTTTTAATCTTTAATTGGTAGTATCCATATCAAATATCAATCTTAGAGAACACCACTGAGCCTTTTAATTGATCGAACAGATCATCAATCCTCGAAAGATGATACTTGTTCTTCATTATCACCTTATTCAACTAACAATAATATATGCATAACTGCATAGATCCGTATTTGTTTTTCACAAAGAGCACATGTGCTCCTCAAGGTGAAACATTGGGCCTGATGAAGCCTCGATCAAACAACTCTTGTAACTGTGTCTTTTGTTCTTTTAACTCTATCAGAACCATCCAATATGGGGCCATAGAAACAGGCTCAGTATCAGGAAAAACATCAATCTTGAATTCCACCTCTCGATCTGGAGGTAACCCAGGTAATTCATGTAGAAATACATCTGGAATTCTAGAACTGTTTGAATATCATCCAATTTAACTTCAGATACTTGAGTATTTATCACATTAGTCAAAAAAGTTGTACACCCTTCCGACATCATTTTCTTGGCAGTTACTGCTGATATCACATTGGGTGGTGATTTCACTTTTTCACCAACTATGATATTTCTGAACCCTCCACATCTTTTAAAAATAATCGCTTCTTGCGACAATCTACACATCTATAATGCGGAGACAACCAATTCATACCCAAAATGATCTCAAACTCGTCGAAAATTAATTCTATCATATTCGTCGGGAACACATCCCCTTGAATCTTTATAGGGTAATTTCTACAAATGCGACTCACCCTTACACCATGACCCAAATGGTTTATCGTTATCATATCACTTGAAATCAGTTCTAAAGGAATTATTCTATCTCTAATAAGCTTTCTACTGATATAAGAACACGTAGAACCAGGATCAACCAAAATAAACACAGGTTCATCACATATATGAAACATACCAGCTATAATCTTTGGGTCATCTCGTTCCTCATTAGTCTTGATATTATAAATTTTGGACACTGCACATGTCTCTGGTTGTGAAGTCAACTCAGAAGGTCCTCCGGTTCTAGCTCTTCTTCTACCTCTCTGAGTAATTATTGTTAATCTTTTAGTCTGCACTGATTTTCCACTAGACTTCATAAGACAATCTCGAACAAAGTGTCCAATATGACCACAAAAGAAACATAAGCCACTAGCAACTCTTCATACTCCACCATGAAACTTGTCGTTTGTCTAACACGACAAATATTGATCCCGAGGTGCTCTGCATGAGCTAGCAGTAACTGAATGAGATTGTTTATCCTTATAAGAAGCTGCAGTAGAACCAAATCTCCTATTGTATCGGGAACCTGAACTCTTGCCTCTATTGGCATGATAAGGAGTTGAAGATGCTCCTGATCTTTTCATTGTTTGCATGTTCTGCTCTGCTGCCAACGTCTCCTCTTGAGCCCTTTCAATTGCATTTGCTTGGCTTATCACCTCCTGCAATGTAAGTAAGTTTAATTCTAACATAATATCTTTCATCTTAGGCCTCAAACCCTCGATGAACCAATCATGTCGACTCTTGTCGTTGAGAACCAATTTAACAACAAATCGACTTAACTTATTATACTCAGTCTCGTACTCATGTATTGCTCGGTTTCCCTACTTTAGATTAAGGAATTTCAACAACATTACTCGCATGAATTGCTCACCGATGTACTTGTTCTTGAAATCATCCTGAAAGAATTGTCAGGTCACTTGCTCAGGCAGCACATACATCGTGTTGTTCATCCACCACAGTCAAACTGATCCTCAAAGTAACGATACAACTCCATCAATATTTTCAGAGTCTAAGCAGTTAAGATTGTCTAAAATCACTTTGACATCATTTAACCATAAGTTCGCTTTGATAGGACCGTCTTATTCTTCTTCTCTGAACTCGGGCGCTCCCAAGCTTTTCAACTCTTTCGGGATTGATATTAGAGGCGCTGGTGGAACAATGGGAGGTGGAGGAGGGTGATATCGAGATAACATCGCATCCAAAGAATGAAGGAAAGCTTCATGATCTTGCACTGGCACGCCCTCATATGACGATGTGCTATTATGTCCAGAATGAGTCAGGTGCTCATTATTGACTTCATTGCTCTCGCTACCAGTCCCTTCTCAGACTTCTTGTTCGGTATCTCTCCGTGAATTCACAGATTCTGACATCTAACACGACACATAATCATAACAACTTAGGTTAGTAAGGAGTGACATCAATCATATCATATCATATCATATCATATCAATACCATATCAGTAACTTTGACATCCTAGTGGCACATACACATTTTTCACATAAAATACACTTAGTTTAGGTCGAGAATCAGCTAAACCTGCAACTATGATACTAATAAATGTAACACCACTTCTCGTTACCCGGCCCCAAACACGAGTCAGAGATGTCACATGTCTATTAAAACATTTTCCATACTTGAAAATCAGTAAAATTTTGTTTCTTTAAATAAAATGGTTTGATAATATAATATTTAAAACATTCTTTGACTACTAATATATATATAATGTTTAAGTTCAAACATAATATAATTCTACAAACCAGATATCAAATATCTTACCAGAGCATTAAAACATAACTAAGTACATGCCGACTAGTAATATCAAAAGAACATCGAGAGATATCATAATGTTATTGATAAGGCAACCCTTGAAAGAAAATATCAGTTGCACTCTTCACTCTGATCGTACTTTAAAATCTACGCGTGAAACAATCACACACTAAGTAGTCACTTAGTGAGGCATAATAAAATAAGTAAGGCATTTAAAACATAAGTCAATCATGAAAGATCAAAATATGGTTTAAGTCGTATAAAATATATACGAAAAAAACTAACTTGATAAGCCAAGTTTCTGTTACATAACATGCGAAATATTATTTCATATGCATAGCATACTTATCAACTGGTGAATTCAAAATCCATTCACAGCCCAATGTATGACAGATAAGAATACAATATACACAATTCTCACCTAAGTGCTACAATGACGTATATGTATTGTATTAAACATCGACATTATACTAATAATTTCGGAGTAGTAATACATAACTTAACTCATTATTAACACCATCCTTGCACACATAGTGTCATAGTGCAACAAATGTACTACTACAGGAACACAATAATGCATTAAACAAAATCGATCGATAACAACCTTATTCAAGGTATAACAATTGCACCTATGACTCTCAATGCACATACAATAGGCTATTATATCCAAATCACATATTAAACACTTTATGATGAAATAACAATATATGTTAAATAATGTGATATACATCTATTTATTTTAGGGAAGTTCATACCCTAAAATCATTCATAAATATCATTTTCATAAAACTTTATGAAAATATCACAAAATATGTTAAACACATGCTTATTAAAAATCATTCAAGGATGACTCATCGCAAGTCTTCCTCATATCATATAAGTACATAATAAATGCGCTCACCTGGTATGCCTCACTATTATGCCTTACTATCGATATCCAATTACTCTTGAACTTTTTCCTCGCCTTTTAATTTGCTTGTATCTCGAGTTTGATCACGATCTACAAAAGCATAAATACATAGAACATACAAATATAAAATACATGTTAGTGTTTTTACTAACATTTTATACACAATAATAATCTCAAAAGTATTACTATTTACAGATTTTTCTAGAATTCATCTCAACTTTTCCTTTTTACTCATAAAGGTCCCTTGCCATTATTTCTTCAATTCAAGTCTCAAACAACTTAATAAAATTTTCAGCATCTAATTTCCATCCCAATCCCTCAACAATGTCATTATGACCACTTAAGTCACTAACTTTTTCAATATTTACTATTTGCTACTCAAACTTGGTTAAGTTCCCAACATAATTCAATTTCACATTCTAAAATCAATTTTAGCCCTTTAATATAAAATTCTAGCAACATATATAAACTATTGGGTAATTATGCATTTACCCCATAACTTTTTAAAATTACTGAATAGGTCCCCCAACTTTCACTAAATTACAAAATAGTCACAAAATTTTTATAAGGCTTGTAGAACCTTCCAAACATCATTTCTAAGCCATGGGAAATTTTTCCCTATTTTTTCCTCAAGGTCGAACACTATATGGGTTGAAATTCCATGTTTTTCACTTGAATCAAACATGAATTTCACTTCTAAACAACATTTCAAGATTTCTAAAATCAAACCCCTAACCTAATTTAATTAAATCACAATTTCCCCCAAACTTAGGGTTAGGTTGAACCTTCAATAAGCATATATAGGTGATTTTAATCAATAATCAAGCTTGAAAATGATTCTACAATATCAATAACCTCAAAATCCATCATCATTTCTTAAAACCCTAAAATGTTCATAAACCCTAAAATTTAGGATCTTTGAACTCAAGAAAGATTAGCAAACAATATTGGTACCAAATGATATAGCTCATCAAATAGAACAATTTTCATGAAATTTCTCTTACCTAGGGTTCGGGGTACACTACCATAAAGTATGAAGAAGATCAAGGTTCCATGAAATTTCTACTTAATTTCATGTTAATTTATCATTAGCTTAAATGAATTTAAAATTCATATAATTGGGAAATGACAAATTTACCATTAATGAAACTTGATAATTACCACCATACCAAGCCACATAACATTTATCATCTTTCTAAAGTCAAAGATGAACAAATTATTTCACCCTTTACAACTTTGCCCATGCATTTTTCCAAAAATTTCAATCTTGCCAAATTCATTCAACAATCCAAATTAAACATGGAAATAATATTTTTAAACTTAATTTATCATCTTTCAAAATTTCTCAAAATTTCTATTCGATCCAATTTACCAATTTTTACCGAACTTCAACACTTTATAGCTTTTAACATAAATTCTGGATCAGAAATATGATTCTCACCAAAACGTCATTCTTGGGGTGAATTATTCAATTATGGAATAAAAATTCCTTTTGGGGAAATTTATACTTTGATACTAAATTTTCAAAATTTTATGTTTTGGTCACTAACAAAAATTTGGGGTATTACAGCGTTGTTTTGTTGATTTTCTTGACCATTAAAAGTTACAAAATGATCCCCTGACTATAAGACAATGCTTTGTTGAGTACTCTAACTATTAAAAGTTACAAAATAGTCATTCAACTATTCATGTGTTCAAAACATGTTATTTTTTGTTTAAAAAAAATTACGATCGCCTGAGCTGGACATTGATATGCTTCCTAAGATATAATAAAATATGATCTCATAATTGTTTGAGTTGTATTTATATTATGTTGTTAGCCCAATGCTTAAAATATTGTGTTGTCGAGTCAATGTTTGAAAGCAACGATGGTGCCAATAAAGATCATTAAAATATGATTTTATCATATTCCAATCAATAGGTTAACGTCCACCTCAAATGGTCATTAATTTTTAGTACAAAATGACAAGTTTGGAACATATGAATAATCAAGTGACTATTTTATAATTTTTAATAGGCAATAGACTCAACAAAGTAATGTCCTCTAGTAAAAGGATGATTTTGTAACTTTTAATAATAATAATATTCAACAAAATAATATCTTCTAGTCGGGAACTATTTGTGTATTTTACCTCTTTTTAAAAATAGTGTAATTTGCTTCCTTTGGTTGGCGGGCATTAATTTGTTATTGATTTTCGCTTTACAGCCTTGACCGAACAATGCTTTATCCTTTTGGCGGCCTTAATGGTGTTGAATATTACTCTTTTGATTTCTTGTAGGAAGCTTCCACAGTATGGCAGCGGTACTATTGAAAATATTAATATTTTTGATAAAATGTTATTAAAATATTATTTTTTATTAAAAATATTAATATTTGATGTTATTTAAAATATTTAACATTTCTGGTATAGCGTTACTTAAAATATTATTTTTTTCTATCAGAAATGTTAATATTAAATTCTACCGAAAATTAGTTAGTGAAATTAATATTTCCGATAAAAAAATAATATTTTAGATAGTATTTTACTAGAAATATTAATATTTCTGATAAGACATTTCTTTAACTGTATATTAAGACTATCGTATCCACAAAAAAAAAAAAGGATTTGTTTTCAATAATGATCAAAAAATGGAATCTTGGAATTGAAGTTCCGAAATTGGAAAATTCCTCTCTTGACTTTCCCTTGTCAATATATATATATATTTTTTATTAATTCTAACATCAGTTATTTTATATTTTCTACGTGAAAAGCTTAAAACAATACTAAAAATTTATAAAATAAATATATCTCAATTACTAAAAATCATAGATTTATAAAACCATTAAAAGTTAATAAAATGATAAAATAATTAACATTAAATTTTATAAATCTACTTTTAATTAATTGTTTTAGTTTTATAAAGAAGCCAAAAATAAATAATAGCATACCTTTCTGGTTTTACTCACATGCTTGATAATTAATATCGGTAATCCAGTTCAAGCCGACCAAACACACAAAAACAAAAAAGTCAACGGTCGGCATCCACGTTGTACTTTCACTTTCTCTTTCCTCGAAAAATCCGACGTCGTTCCGGAGCCATCAAATAAAGGACAAATTATGTTAACACGCCCTATAAAATGAAATTTCATACTTAATCATTAAGGCTTATTTACTTCTCGGTGTATTCGCTATTTCTTTCCATTTCTCTTTTAATCTCCATAGCGGATATAACTCATGAACTATTTTATATTAATTTAAGGGTAAAATATACAAATGGTCCCTCGACTATAGGATGATGCTTTATAGAGTTTTTTTACTATTAAAAGTTATGAAACAATCCATTGACTATAAGATATTGTTTTGTTGAGTCTCTCGACTATTGAAAGTTATAAAATTTTCATTGGGCTATTTATATGTTTCAAACTCATCATTTTTCGTTAAAAAATCGATGACGATTTGAGTTTGATGTTAATATGTTGGATATGATATAATAAAATCTAACCCAAAATTTCAAACGAGTATGATATTTCAGTCAATAATTTAATGTCAAGCTCATTCTGACATCAATTTTAAAAAAAAAGAACGAGTTTGAAACATATGAATAATATGATGATCATTCTGTAACTTTTAATAGTCGAAGGGCTCAACAAAGCAACACCTTATAATGAAAGGGCCGTTTTATAACTTTTAAGGGGACTCAATAAAATAGCATCCTATAGTTGAAGGATCATTTATCATCCTTAATATAATAACTTTTTAATGACAATTACAATACCACATTAGCTTTTAAAACTATTAAAATTGTCAAATCAATATAATAAATGTAAATTAAAAAACATCAAATTATAAAAATTATTAGCTTTTAATAGTTACTTTTTTGCTTATTACAATAATTTGATATATTTTTCATCCTATAATATAATAAATGTAAAGAAACCCAAAATGACTATTTCTCATCCTATGTGCATTATATTTCAGGGACTAAATTCCAATATTTATATATATACAAGGATGATTGCATACAAGGATGATTGCATAATTTTCCTATAACAAAATGAATAAACTTTCTCATCCTATGACTGGTCCTCGGGTTTATTTTCTACGACATCAACGATTTGATTTTCATTCTAAACCCCAACTCCAAAGCTTCTCTTCTCTAATCTTCTTCTTTGTTCGGTCTCTCTCTCTCTCTCTCTCTCTTTTCCAGAAGACAGTTTTTTGCCCTTTTTTTGAGTTTGTTTGCAGATTTCCAAAGGAGTTTGATCGATAATTCAAGAGAGATGGTTCAACTCAAGGAATTGTATCATTTTTTCTCACATGGGTTTTGGTTACACTTCAATTTTCTGGATTTTTTTAAATTAAAGTTTTGGTTTTTTGTTTTCCTTGACTTTCTGATTTTTTTATATGGGAAAAATCTGAAGTCGAATAGTGATGCCTATGTCTTTGGACGAGGTAATACTTTAGCTGAGAAGTTTATTGAAATTGAGTGATTTTCTTTGTTTGTTGGCTGACCATCACCATGTTTGATTTGCAGTATCAGGTATCTCAAATGTACATGGTGATGAAGATGCAGCAGCAGAGTACAAATGGTGCTGAAGGGGTTGAAGTCTTGGAGAACATACCTTTCCAAGATGATGTATTTGGAAAAGGTCAATACACTTCTAAAGTTTATCGTCTGCAGAGGTAAATTCATTACCTTTTTGCTTCAAGATTATCTATTATATTCATGGACGGATACAATATTTTATTATGCTAGAGGTGAACTTATCAAATTTTAGGAAGTTGAAAACAAATTATCAATAGAAAATACAAAGAAAATAACGAAATTATATGAGAATTTGAAATTTATAGGGAACGATTTCACCTGCCAGCTCCTCTCGGTCCATCCCGGATTATTCCCCTGCCAGCTCCCCTCGGTCCATCCCTGATTATGTTGTCAATTGAATCAGTTCTTTATTTGTTACCTTTTTAGTATTAGTGTTGTTGTAGACATTGATGAACCATCCAAAGTCCTATGTATGGCCCCTCGGTCCATCCCGGATTATTCCCCTGCCAGCTCCCCTCGGTCCATCCCGGATTATGTTGTCAATTGAATCAGTTCTTTATTTGTAACCTTTTTAGTATTAGTGTTGTTGTAGACATTGATGAACCATCCAAAGTCCTATGTATGGATGTTTGTATATATGCATATGTTGTGTGTGTGTGTGTGAGATGGAAGTGGAAACCTTGTTTTTTCGTTGCTGTTGTTGTTGTTGCCTTGTGTTTCTTATTTTCGTACTAATGTTTGCAGCAAAGCACCTGCTTGGCTTACGAGCATTGCACCGACTGATGCTCTCGTAATACAAGAGGAAGCATGGAACGCATACCCGAGATGTAAAACAGGTTTGCAATGTACTTTAGGCACGTTGGTTTTTTGGTTTTCTTTCGCTTTTCTTGAGTTTATTGTACAGGTTGTATTAACATTTTTCTTCCTTCTGTTGTTTACAAATTGGGTCCTATGTTTCTCAGTGATCAAGGTAACTGTTTTGCTTCCCTTGGACATTTTTCAGGATGTTTTATGACTAATGTTTTGATTTCCTTTGAATTTATGCCCTCATAAGTCTTGTACTCTTGCAGTGCCCATATTTTACCAAGTTCTCTCTCACAATTGAGACCATCCATAGGGCGGACAATGGCACGTCGGAAAATGTCTGTTTCTTTGAAAGTCATTGTATTTAGCTCTTTCTTTGTAAATCTAATCTTGGCATCGACATCAGTAATTAGAAATGTTTTGGGAATTCCGATTCGATGGGAGGCTGCATTATATCCTGTTATTCTTTCTTGTCGCTTCTTTTTCTTTGTATATTTGCATTTCTGAACTATGAGTTTTACAAATAGGTGCATGGTTTAAATGAAGAACAACTGGCTGCCAGACAAGTAGAAACCATAGATATCGCTTCATCCGAAACAGATTGTTGGAGTTATGCTATCGGAAGTAGCAATTTCGACTTTTCCAAATTCAAATCCTCAAAAGCTGGCCGTGGTCCGCTTTTGGATGGATGGCAGGTTGGGATTTTTCCACACTTTTGCTCGAATTTCAATCATGACTTCACTGAACCTATGCTTGCCTCTGCCTCAACTTTCTCCTTTCGTTCCCTCCTCCTAAAGCAATAGTCACTAGCCTTACTCATAACTACAAATAGAATTCTTGTCCTATTTATTAGGATTTTGTAATGCTTGCCTCTGCCTCGACTTTCTCCTTTCGTTCCCTCCTCCTAAAGCAATAGTCACTAGCCTTACTCATAACTACAAATAGAATTCTTGTCCTATTTATTAGGATTTTGTATAGGCAAGATATCGAGCCTGTGATGCGATAATGGATCTAACTGACTACATCTTTCTTGGGATACATATAAAATCTTCAACCGAGATATGTTTGTCAATGATTACATGTGATGTTCATATTTGCAGGAGAATTGCAGTCCAGTAATGACGGCATATAAACTGGTGACGATAGATGCACCATATTGGGGCTTTGGTTATCGACTTGAGCAAGCGTTGCTTGCGGTAAAATTTCTTCAACTTCAAGTTTTAGATGTAAACTTTAAACTGCAGACCACTCGGAAAAGGTCCGGTGCGCTTTTGACACACAAAAGGGCAGCAGTTTTACATCATTTATCAATTATGTAGGGTGAAAGGGCTCTTTTCATTGTAAGTCACCGGAATTGTTTCGGTTGGATCGATGAATGGTTTGGGATGACAATGCAACAAATACGTGAACTTGAACAACAAGGTGACTGCTTATTAAATGAGGTAAGACTCCACTGTTACTACCGAATTCGTTGAACACTTGCGTGCGCTTTCACGTTCACGTGATTTTGCCGTCTTGTCCATTGGTTTCGTTGGATTAACTGGTATCCCCTTGCATTAACAGAAAATCGGCGAGCCGATTCTGCTGACGGATGCGGCGGACTGCGAGCAAAGTTTTTCTGGTAACGGTGAAAGACAGGTACCGCAAGTCATCCATACATGATTCCGAATCACAGTGGTGTTTACAACTACAGATTGACAAAGATTAGAGGGAAAAGACTTATTTTTAAACCCACAAAACTGGGGTTCTTACATTTGTAATAACCATATAATTGGAATTCCCATTTTTTTGCATAAGTCTTTTACGTTGGGTTTTAGATAAGATATGTAGTCCGTTTTCATTCATATTTTTTGTTTAATATAAAGTTGTATCATACAACGTGAACATTATTATTTCATATAATCATTGGTATCTAATTTATTTGTTTATTAATTTGGATATGATATTAATCAGTTTTAGTATCTTAACCTTCAATTTTTTAAAAAATTTAAAGTTTAATTTTAAACGGATATTAAAATGAAACAAAAATTAAAGTTTTTAATAGATGGTATTAAAATGAAACAAAAATTAAATTTTAAGTATGATTTTAAAAAAATTAAAAATTTAAATACTAAAACAAATAATTGATAGTTTAAGAAATAAATAAGTAGTCTATCTAAAATAAATAAATGAACGAGTAAAACAAAATATGAAAATAGTTTAAATGTGTGTCAATTCTCGGCTTTCAAACACATCCTATACGACACGTCAAATACAACATTAATGACCTTAAACGAAGTTTTCAAACACATCCTATACGACACGTCAAATACAACATTAATGACCTTAAACGAAGTTTACACACGTTTGCAACTTTGTCATTAATCAACATCACCAAGCATATTAAGCACCATGAATAATATGTAACCAAATAATACATTACACATATTCAAACATAGGGTAGGAGCTAGGATTCTAGTTTAAGGGGCCAAAGTATAGTTAACTATAAAAAATGAGGGGTAAAATATAATTAATTATAAAAAATAAGGAATAAAGCATGATTTATCCATATAATTTTTTGAAAATAATAGTGCTGGTTTTTTTTTTTTGGGGGGGGGGGGGGAATGATCCCCTGGGACCAAGGTAGTTCTGTCACTATTCAAAGAATAAAATCAAGTTTGATGTATATTGCACACATTTAAACATTAAAGCCGCATTTGGATTAAGGAAAAGATCGTTATTAAGGAAAATAATTTTTTTCAAGAATCATATACTCACATTTGTTCAAAAACATTCCTACCGGGAGGTAATGAAACATTACATACGGTGCTTTTTTACCTTGCATTCTCGGGAATCTCAATCTTCCATTTTCTTAGGTATTAGATAATTCACTCATCTTTGGATAATAATACTCTTGAATAATATAATTATTTCAAAACGATCATTCATTTTGTATATAATTATACGGGTACAAATCTAGTTTATTTATTTTTAATGATTCATGAATTTTTTTAATACTTATTATAAAATAATATGATGCATATAAAATAAGAAGTAAAATAAAAATATATCAAAATTTTATTTTAGTTTGATTATTTTTATGTATGTGTTTTTTGTATATATTTTATTACATGTATTATTTAGGATTAATTTTCATAAAAGGTTTTTATATTATATTTTTTAATATTTTCTATTAGTTTTGTCATATAATTTGATATGATGTTTTGTTGTACAACTCATACATGTAGCCAGAGCTGTCTCATACATTTTCAGGGCCTCGAGCGAAAACTCAAAAATATATCTTTATAAAATTAATGTATTTTTCATTACTTTGAACAATTAATTTAATATTACATAAATAAGTTATAGAAAATTGATTAAATTTTGTGAAAATATATTATTTTTATTATTTTATTAAGTAAACACATTAGATACAACTAAAAGGGAATAAATATAAAAAAAATTGAATGCATGTACGATACATAGCTTGATTTTGAATAATAAATAAATAAATTATATATTAATTTATTGTTAGATTTAGATTGAAGAAGACTAAAAATTAAAGGGTATTTGATAAATTGATTAGTAAGATTTGAAAAAAGAGAAAAAATTATTAGATTTAATTCAAAATTGAATGAATAAATAAGAGAAATGGAAAAAGAGTGTCAAAAACTAAATATTTTATGAAATTATAAAAATTAGGGGTACTAATTATTAATATAAAAATGATTAAATTTAATTCAAAATTGAATGAATTAATAAGAGAAATGGAAAATGAGGGTAAAAACTAAAAAATTTATGAAATTATAAGAAATTAGGGGCTTAATTATAAATATAAAAATTGGGGATTCTAAGTGATTGTTCGGGGTGCTCCCCTAGAGCAAGCCCTGCATATAGCATAAATAAAAAGAAATATATCAATTAACACATACTTACAACGGTGTAAGTATGTACATCTCCCAACCTAAAAATAAATATATACTTACACGGGTTTAAATATGTACATCTTTCAATATTTTAATATCTAAATATAAATCATAATTATATTGATGTAAATATGTTAAATATTTTTAAATAAAAACTAAAAATATATTAAATTATTTGTGTGCAAAATTTATTGAAAAATATTAAAATTAGAAATAATAGAAAATTATATTTTATATTAACTTTTATGTAAATATTTTAACTTTAATATTGAGAATTCAATTTGTTAAAAAAATATATCCCAAGGATAATTTGATCAAACATACATTTTTCTTATTTTATATTTCTTCAACTAAACACGCAATTTAAGATTTCGGTAATCTCATTCCCAAAGGTAATCTTACATAGAGATGACAATCTAACCCGAATCTGACGGGTTTTGACCCGACCCAACTTGATAGGATAGAATATTTTATAAAAAAATCAGGTTCGGGTCGGACCGTGTTATATTTTTTAAGGCACGAAGTTGAGTCAGGTAGAGCTCGGGTGGAGGGTGAAAAAACTCTGACCTAATCCGACCCGAGAATAATAACTCGTTAAAAAATTTACTCCATATGTCTCATAAAACATGTCTATTATTGACTTTTTTAGTCAATTTTTTTAAACATTGACTAGTTATTATTTAAATTTATTATTGATAAAAATATGTAAAAATATATTTTAAAAACCTTCAACCAAGTAATTTTCGAATATATATTTTATAAAATTTAATTATTTTAAATATTTTAAATAATCATGATCAAAATTTAAAATTTTGAATTTAATAAGTCAATAAGGGACATTTTCGTGGGACGAAGAGAATATTATTTTTTAATTAAATTCTTATTTTATATCGGGTCGGGTCAGACTTATACTTTAAAAAATCGGGTTGAGTTGGATTCGATTGAAGATATATATTTTTCGAGTCGAGACAGATTCGGTGGATGATATAAAATTTTTAGGTCAGATCAAATTTAGGTGGAGGATACATATTTTTAGGTTGGGTTAGGTTGATAAAAAACTTATTCTAACTCGATATATTACCATCCCTAATCTTACATTCCATAAGGCAAGAACCAAACAACCATAAGGGGTCATTTGATTCGCAGAAAAGAACATTACCAAGAGGAATAATATTTTATGGAATTGCATTTCCATGTTTGATTCATAGAAGGAATAATCTTTTCCCAATAGTAGTATTTTTTTGTTAAAATGGTGAGAATGTCATTACTTCCAAATTCTTAGGTATTAGACAATTCTCACCCCTTTGGATAAGAATACCCTTATATTAATCAAATCTTTTAATCATTATCCTCTTCAATTCTTTTTTTTATGATTTACTCAAAATTATAAATATAATAATAATATATAAAGAGTTTAATTTAGTGAAATATTAATAAATTTGAGTATTTAAAATTATTTTATATTTTAATATTCAATATATTAAAAATTTATAATTTTATGAGGTAAAAAATAATATGATTGTAAAATATGATTATTTAAAATAATCTCTAATTTAAAGTTATTTTTTAAAAAAAATAGATCTTATACATTGAAAAATAATATCATTGTTCATTCGAGATAATAATGTTATTTTTTATATTATATTATATTTTATATAAATAAATATGATGCTTATGAAAATTATTTAAAAATATAAGTTTAATACACTAATTATATATTAAATATATTTTTCTCAAAAGTTAGTATAAAGATTAAAATATTTCTATGAATTTTTATTCAAATATTTATAATTTAATATTAAAGTTTAAATTTAAAAATATATACCACAAGGATAATTTGGTAAAATTTACAATCAAGTACTCTTATATTCCTCCAACCAAACACTGTAATTTTATATTCCTACTAAACAAATCAAATAAACTAATACAACATTTTCATAGTAAAGTTACATTCCGATAATATTATTTCTAAATATAATCTTATATTCTATGAACCGATCGCCCGTAGATATATACGAGTCATATATGTGTGAACATTTTGAGCCTGCCTAAATTAATTACTATTAAAAAGATAATGATTGATACAATAATGCTGCATTAAGGAATTAATTAAAATATTCTGAAATTTGAAGTTGGAAATTTTGTAAATCAATCGTTAGTTTTAAAATAGGACAAATATAATCAGTGTTACGAAAATCAGATTGGATCGGTCTGTTCGACCGATTGAACCGTAAATCAGTTGTCTATTCGGTCCGGTCACCCTATAAAACTAATTTTGTAACAAATCAGTCAAAAACCGGTAAAATCAGTGTGAACAGGCCGGTTCAACCGGTTCACCGGTTCTATTTTTTTTATTAAAAAAATTAAATCAAACGACGTCGTTTGTTATGATTTTTTTAGCCCCAAATTTATTTTCTAATTATGATGATTAATACTTGTATCAATTATATACTTTTATTAATTAGTTGTTGATGAATTTCATTAGGTATTGACCTTAAATATTATGTTGTAGTTGATTTGAATCATTTTGTTTCACTTGATTTTATGATATTTAACTTATATATGTTATGACTTGTGATATTTTTATACCTATTAATATTGTGAACTTAAAAATAATGTTATATATATATATATATTAATATTACTTTTAATATTATGTAAAATTTTAAAAAAATATTATTTTATATAAACCGATTTAAAGTCCGGTCCGATTTTAAAAACATTTAATACAATACAAAACACACTTTCTCCCTATTTCTCACCCAAATTTCACATTTGTTTACGGCTTAATCTCAAAATAAGAGTCTAAAGTATACTTTTCCCCCCAAATAAGTGTATATATATTTTTTGGTATGGACCGTTAACAGCATTAGTTATGCCCGTTAAGTGACACGTGTTATAATCTAGTAATTTTAAAATTTTTATATTAAATTTAAAAAAAATTATATATTTTAAAAAAGAAAACACATAAATTTTGAAATAACCTCTAAACTTTGAAAACTTTCATTTCAACTCCTAAACACACGCTGACTGCCGCCCTTTGCCATCAAAGAAACTCCACCAGACTAGGGATGACAACGGGGAGGTTTTGGGCTGGGGATTGATCCCCCGTCCCCGTTTAAAAAATACATACCCGCACTCGCTTAAAAAACTACGGGGATTTAAACGGGAATCCCCATCGGGTAATCAGGGAAAACCGCGGGGAAACTGGTATCCCCATTTAGCATAAACGGTTATTTAAACGGGTAATTTTCACTGCGGGGATAACCGAGGTGAAAATTACCCGTTTAAATAACCGTTTACCTTAGATGATTATTTTTCACCGCGGGGAAAGTGACGAGTAGGTCAAGATGTGTTCTCCTAAATCCTAATCTCCTTTATATATTTTTTTAATTTAAATTTATTAATATTATATATATATAATTATTTTTAATATTTATCGGGCCGGGTATTCGGGTAATCAGGGAGGAGATTACCAAACCCATCCCCGTTTAAAAAATTCGATTTTCCCCCATCTCGTCCCCATTTATCATCCCCAAATCCGACCCGTTTAATTCGGTTTTCAGTTTTCCTCGACGGGTTCTTTTTTTTTTTGTCATCCCTGTAACATCCTCAATACCGGGTTAGTGACCAAATTGTAAAGTTTTAGAAATTGTTGATTAAAGTAGGATAATTGAATAGTTCAATGATTTATTAGAAATATGATGAAGGTTATTTAGTAATTATGGAATGAATTAAAGGGTAAAATGGTTAATTGACAAGTAAGCTTTTTATATTTCTTTTATAAGATAAGGAACCACGTGGAAAATGAGAATTATCCAGAGTTTTCTTTCTTCTTCTTCCTCCTCCCGTATATCCAAGCTCAAAGGTGAGTTTCTTTGTTTATGGATTAATTGTTGAGTTTAAGGTTAGGTTTTGATTATTAGATGATAACTAAGCTTAAGGAAAGCTTAAGTTATCTTAAAATCAAAGTATGATGGAGTTAGGAAGGATTAAAGATTTGGGGTTCTTGGGTAAAATCTTGAAATAGAGTTCATTACTCAAATTGGAAGATAAATTTGACTTGTCAAGGGTTAAATTAAGAGATATGAAGTGATAAAATGAGTTTTGAAACATGTTGGAAATCTGGTATAATTCTTGAAGTTAATAAAGAGGAGAGAATATTAAGGTTCAAGACGAGATAAATGAGTTTGAATAGGAGTAAGTAAGTTAAGAATACGAAATGGAATGATATATGAAGTAATTAAGTTGAAAAGAGGGGATTTTCGGGCATAAATTGGATTTATGGGCTATGTGCATCGATGCACATTCAAGGTGCACCGATGCATCAAGGGTAAATCTCTAGAAATTGTTCAGTGTGTATCGATGCACAGGAAGTGCATCGATGCACCTATTAAAATGGAAACATCGAATGCAATTGGTGCATCGATGCATAAGGAGTGCATCGATGCATCCCCTTAAAATGAAAACATCGAAAGTGATTTGTGTATCGATGCACGGGTACTGCATCGATGCACATGCTAAAGAATGCATCGATGCACTGTTGAATGTATCGATGCACTTCAAGAGAAATAGAAATAAATCTTTCTTTTGGTCTAAGAAATGATAGATTATAGTATATTAATTGGATATTGATATGTATCAATGTATTATTATGTAGATATTGAACGTGACTTTGCTTCAAAGTAATCGAAGGGTTAGAATTGATTCAATTCAAACAAGGCTAAGGTGAGTGCATATGCATAACATGATTATGTTAGTATATTCAGTTCTAGACTTGCGATAAGTCTAGATTTAATATCTTGATACATGATTCATTCAATATTATTAAAGATTATATGAATTCATACCATATGCATTATGGAATATACTATGCAGATTGTGGTAAGTATATTTTCCAGATTAGAGCTTATATATGAATATATGCGTCATATGGGATTAAATGAGTTACGAGATATCTATATTAGGTATATGAAGTGTGTGTGATGTGTTTGTTATGGTTTATATGTATGAATGAGCATATGTATTGACATGTTACAGTATATATATATATTATATGAGTTGTGTAAATAGGTAGATAAATGTGTTAAATATGTGAAATAGTTAAAATGATCAATATGATTTCATAAGAATATGAAATAAGAAGTATAGAAAGGACATAAGAAAGAATATGAAATATATAGCATATGAATATGAAATCATATGAGGGGTGACATGAATTATATGAAAAATAAACTACGTGATTACAAATATATGAAAATATGATAGTGTGATGGGACCTAGGAACTAGTATACGTGATATATATACATTTATATAAGTTATTAGATGAAAAATGAACAAGAGATAAAAGAGATGAAGGATAATACTATAGGAGTATGATAAAAACATAAATGATGACATGTATATATGTATGTATGTATGTATGTATGTATGTATGTATGTATGTATGTATGTATGTATGTATGTATGTATGTATGTATGTATGTATGTATGTATGTATGTATGTATGTATGTATGTATGTATGTATGTATGTATGTATGTATGTATGTAGTATGTATGTATGTATGTATGTATGTATGTATGTATGTATGTATGTATGTATGTATGTATGTATGTATGTATGTATGTATGTATGTATGTATGTATGTATGTATGTATGTATGTATGTATGTATGTATGTATGTATGTATGTATGTATGTATGTATGTATGTATGTATGTATGTATGTATGTATGTATGTATGTATGTATGTATGTATGTATATGTATGTATGTATGTATGTATGTATGTATGTATGTATGTATGTATGTTGTATGTATGTATGTATGTATGTATGTATGTATGTATGTATGTATGTATGTATGTATGTATGTATGTATGTATGTATGTATGTATGTATGTATGTATGTATGTATGTATGTATGTATGTATGTATGTATGTATGTATGTATGTATGTATGTATGTATGTATGTATGTATGTATGTATGTATGTATGTATGTATGTATGTATGTATGTATGTATGTATGTATGTATGTATGTATGTATGTATGTATGTATGTATGTATGTATGTATGTATGTATGTATGTATGTATGTATGTATGTATGTATGTATGTATGTATGTATGTATGTATGTATGTATGTATGTATGTATGTATGTATGTATGTATGTATGTATATGTATGTATGTATGTGTATGTATGTATGTATGTATGTATGTATGTATGTATGTATGTATGTATGTATGTATGTATGTATGTATGTATGTATGTATGTATGTATGTATGTATGTATGTATGTATGTATGTATGTATGTATGTATGTATGTATGTATGTATGTATGTATGTATGTATGTATGTATGTATGTATGTAATGTATGTATGTATGTATGTATGTATGTATGTATGTATGTATGTATGTATGTATGTATGTATGTATGTATGTATGTATGTATGTATGTATGTATGTATGTATGTATGTATGTATGTATGTATGTATGTATGTATGTATGTATGTGTATGTATGTATGTATGTATGTATGTATGTATGTATGTATGTATGTATGTATGTATGTATGTATGTATGTATGTATGTATGTATGTGTATGTATGTATGTATGTATGTATGTATGTATGTATGTATGTATGTATGTATGTATGTATGTATGTATGTATGTATGTATGTATGTATGTATGTATGTATGTATGTATGTATGTATGTATGTATGTATGTATGTATGTATGTATGTATGTATGTATGTATGTATGTATGTATGTATGTATGTATGTATGTATGTATGTATGTATGTAGGTATGTATGTATGTATGTATGTATGTATGTAGTATGTATGTATGTATGTATGTATGTATGTATGTATGTATGTATGTATGTATGTATGTATGTATGTGTATGTATGTATGTATGTATGTATGTATGTATGTATGTATGTATGTAGTATGTATGTATGTATGTATGTATGTATGTATGTATGTATGTATGTATGTATGTATGTATGTATGTATGTATGTATGTATGTATGTATGTATGTATGTATGTATGTATGTATGTATGTATGTATGTATGTATGTATGTATGTATGTATGTATGTATGTATGTATGTATGTATGTATGTATGTATGTATGTATGTATGTATGTATGTATGTATGTATGTATGTATGTATGTATGTATGTATGTATGTATGTATGTATGTATGTATGTATGTATGTAGTATGTATGTATGTATGTATGTATGTATGTATGTATGTATGTATGTATGTATGTATGTATGTATGTATGTATGTAGTAGTATGTATGTATGTATGTATGTATGTATGTATGTATGTATGTATGTATGTATGTATGTATGTATGTATGTATGTATGTATGTATGTATGTATGTATGTATGTATGTATGTATGTATGTATGTATGTATGTATGTATGTATGTATGTATGTATGTATGTATGTATGTATGTATGTATGTATGTATGTATGTATGTATGTATGTATGTATGTATGTATGTATGTATGTATGTATGTATGTATGTATGTATGTATGTATGTATGTATGTATGTATGTATGTATGTATGTATGTATGTATGTATGTATGTATGTATGTATGTATGTATGTATGTATGTATGTATGTATGTATGTATGTATGTATGTATGTATGTATGTATGTATGTATGTATGTATGTATGTATGTATGTATGTATGTATGTATGTATATGTATGATGTATGTATGTATGTATGTATGTATGTATGTATGGTATGTATGTATGTATGTATGTATGTATGTATGTATGTATGTAGTATGCATGTATGTATGTATGATGTATGTAATGGTATATGAAAAAGTATAGATGATCATATGAACATGTGATAAAGAGCTATAGAAAAAGAAAAATGTGATATGATGTGTGAATATGTAATAAGGTAAAAGATAATGCCCATGATATGAGTTATGAGAACTGTAGGTATAGTTGGCATACCAAGAGTCAAAGAACTACCTATGTCTTTCGAGATATATGGACAGTATACCTATGTTCTAAGGAACATATGGATAGTTTACCTAGGTTCTTCAGGACCTCTGGACAGTTACCGAGGATCTTTATGACCTCTTGATAGTTACCGATGATCTTTATGACCTCTGGATAGTTACCGAAGATCTTTATGACCTCTGGATAGGTCCTTCGGAACATTCATTGAGCTGTGGTGACAGCATACATGTGCACAACCTCATAATACTCGTATACCTTGGGTTCTCAATAGTGTATATGGGCTTAAATAGGACATAACGAGGATGTATATAATTGTATCTTAATATGGTATTATTATGATTTATATTATCTCATATGTGGTATAATAAATGATGATATGATAGTATAATTGCGTTTGGATAGTAGACGACATGTTTATATTTTTAGTAATTCTTTATTATGTAATTATGCCTCACTAAGTCTATGACTTAGCGTGTAAGTGTTTTTACACGTAGGTTTCGAAGAGCAGGAGAATCAAGAATAGGAATTTGCAGATCAACATATCTCCACTCAGCGATCAGATCAGAAGTAAAGTCACAGTAGGTATTTTGTTGTATGTAGTGTGTTGGCATGTAAGAAAAGTGTTAGTTACAAATGCTCTGATTAGTTTTGTCTTATTTTGGTTAACTCGTGTACCGTGACAATGTTATTTTAATAAAAGTTTTAAATTTCATTGGTTTTCATTAAAAGTTAAAAGTTTGAAAAGTCAATGTGACACCTCAGACTTGTATCCGGGTCGGATACGGGTTGAGGGTGTTACAATCCTTACACCCGACGTCCCTTTCCCCCGATGACCAAAATCCTATGAAATTGTGACAAATCGACGATCGAAAAATTGAATTTTAAATTCCGTGAACCTTAGGATGAAAATTGCAATCCCACGCGATTCTGACGGTGAATCGACAACAACTACGATGACATATAACTAGGATGATGGCAAGGACTACTTCGACGGCGGAGGTCGTGGACGGAGAGGGATGTGACGGTGAATTAAGGTTAGGATTTACGATTTTTGTGCTGTTTTATAATATAATAAAAGTTAGATTTTTTAAATAAATATAATAATATTTTAATATTTATTTTAAAAAATAAATTTCAAAATTTTTAAGTTATGATACATGTCATTTAACAAAAAAAAATTAACGTTATTGTTATTTCAAACATCTAAAATACTAACATTTATAAAGTTAAACATCCAATTAAAAAAATATAGACACTTATTGACATAAAAGGTATACTTTAACACTTATTTGGATATTAAGCATTTGTTTATTGCCACTTATCTTTTCCTTTTCCTCCTCTGTTGAAAAAGAAACAAACTGCTCCTACCAGCTATGGAAAACAAAACCGTAAACTAATAAACTACAGCAATGAAGCACCGATCCCTCGGGTTCCGAGCCGAAGAAAATTATCAAATCAAAGAAGACTCAACACTCTACTAACCCTAGGAAGAAAAAAAAAAAAGAACAGTCTTTCGATTTGAAGTTATATCCACTGTTTTGAAAATCGGATTGGATTAGCCGGTTTAATCGGGAATCGTTGTCTAGTTCTGTTCAATCTATACCGGTTAAACCGTTACTAGTGAACCGATCGGAAGCGTTGAACCGTTCGAACCAAACCGACTGAAAACCGGAAAAAACCAGAAAAACCGCCAATTTTGTTTTTTTTTAAATTAAACCAAACGACGTCGTTTGTTAAACGAGCCAAGTCGAACTCGAGTATTGCTGAGCTCGACTCGAACTTGAAAACTTTAAAAGTAAGCTCAACTCGACTCAAACTCACGAGCTAAAAATTATTAAGTTCAACTCGAACTCGAAATATAATATTGAAACTTGAACTCGAAAAGGCTTGAACTCAAAAAAAAAATTAGAAGCTCGATTGAAGCCTAAAATTCGAGTTTGATTGAAGTGAAAGAATAGTTCACTCAATGCTCATCAAAAGTCTCCATGATTTTGAATGTCAAATTACCTCTATTATTTATAGAAGTTAGTTGAGATGCTATTCTATGTTTCTTAGCCGGGATTGTTTTGTTCTCATATTTTTACTCTTTAGACTTTTGGGATGCTCTTTTATGTTTCTTAACCATTTGAGATTGTTTAAAAAAAAATTAAACCAAACAATATCATTTTGTTATGATTTTTTTAGCCACAAATTTATTTTTTAATTATAGTTATATAATTATATTTATTATTTAATATGCTTTACCTTAAATATTATGTTGTAGTTAATTTGAATCATTTTGTTTCACTTGATTTTATGGTTTTTAACTTATATATGTTATGACTTGCTTTGAATATGACTTGTGATATATAAAATTATTTTTTATTAAATATTTTTGATATTTTTATTTAATTTTTTAAATAATTATGACGTCTTCCGATTCTTCCGATCGGTCGAACCGATTCGACCGATTGAACTAATGAATCGATAGTATGATCGGTTCGCTAATCGATCCGGTTCTGAAAACCATTGTTATATCCATTAGCCTCTGTTTTGAAAACCGGACCGGACCGGCCGATTCAACCGGGAACTGTTGCTTAGTCCGGTTCAATCTAAACCGGTTGAATCGCTATTAGTGAACCGGTCAGAACCGCTGAACCGTTCGAATCGGACCGGCTGAAAACCGGAAAAAATCGAGATTTTTATTTTTTTTTAAAACAAATTAAACCAAACAACGTCGTTTGTTAAACGAGCCAAGTCGAACTCGAGTATTGATGAGCTCGACTCGAACTTGAAAACTTTAAAAGTAAGTTCAACTCAACTCAAACTCACAAGCTAAAAATTATCAAGTTCAACTCAAACTCGAAATATAATATTGAAACTTGAACTAAAAAAGGCTTAAACTCAAAAAAAAAATTAGAAGCTCGATTGAAGCCTAAAATTCGAGCTTGATTGAAGTGAAAGAATAATTCACTCAATGCTCACCAAAAGGCTGCATGATTTTGAATGCTAAATTACCTCTATTATTTATAGAAGTTAGTTGTGATGCGCTTCTATGTTTCTTAGCAATGTAAGATTGATTTGTTTTCATATTTTTACACTTTAGACTTTTGGGATGCTCTTTTATGTTTCTTAGCCATGTGAGATTGTTTTTAAAAAAAATTTAAATTAAACAATATCATTTTGTTATAATTTTTTTAACCCAAAATTTATTTTTTAATTATAGTTATATAATTATATTTATTAATTAATATGTTTTACCTTAAATATTATGTTGTAGTTAATTTGAATCATTTTGTTTCACTTAATTTTATGGTTTTTAATTTATATATATGTTATGACTTGCTTTGAATATGACTTGTGATATAAAAAATTATTTTTTATTAAATATTTTTGA
This sequence comes from Hibiscus syriacus, assembly GCF_006381635.1. Taxonomy (NCBI): domain Eukaryota; kingdom Viridiplantae; phylum Streptophyta; class Magnoliopsida; order Malvales; family Malvaceae; genus Hibiscus; species Hibiscus syriacus. The sequence continues at coordinate 1,393,067 of NW_024062730.1, forward strand.
TATTTTTATTTAATTTTTTAAATAATTATGACGTTATTCGGTTCTTCCGACCGATCGGACCGATTCGATCAGTTCGAAAACCATGCCATTAGCAAAAGTTTTATTTTTCAACAAAGCTTTGAAAGTTAACCCATTTCGGTAAGCTCCACTTTACAATTTATTCTTCTTGTTTCATTCTTGTTTGGGTTCCCGAGAAAATGCGTTGAAGGAAAAAGACAATTCCTTTTTCTCTCTCCCTCGACATTTGAAGTTCTAACTGAGTTTTTTTTGTGTGTGTGTTGTTTTTCACACGCTCTTTTGGGTAATAATGTTGCATTTGGTCTTGTTTTTTTGCTTTGAAGTTGATGAAAAAAATTCTTTTTTTATGAGTTGAAAGTAACTTAGCTGAGCTCTGTGTTCAATTCAGGAGCTTTGTAATGGCAGCCTTGCAGACATTATTCTTTTTTCTTTAGGTAGATTGTATAAAGGAAATCGAATCTTAGAAAGGTTTTCTTTTTGGTCTCTTCAGTCTCTTATTTCTTTTATTATTTAGAAAAATGGGTTAACTTTTTTTCTTTTCATAACCTGCTGTAGATCTTGTTATAATGAACTTTTCTTAGCTAAAAAGGAACTTTCCCAGAAAATATTTTCTTGAGAAACAAACGGGGTTAGTACTCAATATCGTCTTTTTGGAACTGGATAAACAAAAAGGTTCGAGTGGCATTTGAAGTCATATTTTTTTTCATGTTCTCAAAATTTCAATTCCGACGCTTTGTTTTTTTTTTTCCTTACAATACGTTCTCATTTCACGGCAACAATGGAGGAAGAAGGTTCACTTGCTAGATTACGACAATAACCCTTTCTTTAGTGTTAAGAGACCACGAAAAAAGGCACTTTCATGTAAATTTGCCTTTCACCATCCCCTTTAGCTGTAAGGTCGCTTGTGACTATCATAATGTTCCATGGACCATGAACAAAAGTAAGTGTTTTTTTGGTTGCATTGAATGCGGTAAAGATGAAGGGTAGCTATTGCTGTCTGGTTAATTAGTGGATAGCTCATGCTATATTTTTGGCTTTGTGGTTTCATAAGGAGCACTTGACATTCATATGAGCTCATTAATTTTTTTTCACCCTACATTCACATTGAATTCTTCTGTTTCAGCTCGTGATAATTTTCCGATTCGTTGCAGGCGTGGGGCAAGGAAGCATTGAAGTTGTGTAGGATAAATATCTCACTTGTTTTCATTTTTCCTTTAACTTTGTGTAGGGACAAGATTCTTTAAATTATGCAGACTCCGAAAGCAAGGTAACTTCTAAATTCTATTGCCTTCATGACTGCTCACTCTTCACACTTTAGAAGTTTCTTAGTGAGTTTCGTCAATGTGATTGTATGGTTGTTCTCGAAAATTAAGCAATGCATGTGTATGATGCAAATACAGGGATGATCGTCTTTCAGAATTTTATCTGGTAGATACTATTAAGGGCCGAATTGTCCTGTTACCGTCTTGAGTTGCGGTCTCTTTCTGCACAAAAGTGAATCTCTTGTTTGTTTCCTACCTTAAGGATAGAATAAGCCAATGCCCTTAATTGAACCAGCAAATGCTGCAAGTGATTCATTCTTCCAAAAGTAAACTTGTAGTTTATCATCTGTTTGAGACCATTGCCTATAATCTGTTCCGTTGCGTAGTACCTTATCGATAATCTGCTTATTGCAGGAGCAAGAAAGAGTAGAATTTGCAGTTTTAGTACTTTGTTTCGATTTAGGAAGGTGATGAGGTAAAAGATATATGATTGAAAATTGGAATAAGGGAAGTTTTGGTTTAAGTAATGATTTTTAACCTTTTGTAAAAAGGTTGGTTGGCTCCCTGCTCTTGAGCTCAATCGAATTGTAAGTAGCTCTTAACTACTACAAATACAGTGAGATCGGTCAAACATTGCTAGGTCAAACTAAGGGATTCGTTCTGTTCTTGTATCCCGACTTCAACTCTAAGAGTTTTGTTCTGTTCTTGTATCTTGGATTTTGTATTTGTTCTTGAAGTTTCGAGTGTAATTGTGCTTTTTTCATCTGCACCAAATGAAATCACAGTTAACAATTGTTTAGCAGAAACGGATCTTCAGAAGTGCCACAAAGGGTGTCTAATCAAGCTGTTCGTCAACTCAAACCAACCACAATAGAGACTGGTGTTGTATCTAGTCCTAAGTCAACTAGTAGAACTTCAAAAGAGAAGAGCCCTAAAGTTGTTGATCGTCGTTCACCTAGAAGCCCGGCTTCCGAGGTAGTCAAAGTAGAGAACATGATACAGGTTTTGGACACTGCTGAACCTTAGAAAGCTTTTGATAAGTGTTTATTAAAGCCATTTTCTCTTCTTTTCTTTTTTATAGAAGCATGTCAATAGGTTACTTCATTGTCATTCGAATAATGATGGATTTCTCTTCCACCGATCCGTTGTGAAGAAAACTAATGGTTTGCATTGTTTATCGATATCTTGTGTCCAATAAACATTGCCGTTTTGGATTAACTGATCATATTCTGTTCTTGCTTCAGAAGAAGCGCCCGAGCAGAATATCCGAATTGGAAGCACAGAATTCACAGCTTCAAGAAGAACTAAAGAAGGCAAAGGATCAACTAAGTTCATCTGAATCAACCAGGAAGCAAGTTGAGCAAGATGCTGAAGAGTCCAAGAAGCAACTATTGGACTTGTCTGCGAAGGTTGAGGAGTCTCAAAAGCAGCTTCTTGAGCTTCCTGGTTCCAAGGACACTCACGTAGATGAACTCCATAGGGTCTCAGAAGAACGGGATCAAGCATGGCAGTCGGAGCTTGAAGCTATACAGAGGCAGCAGTCTCTTGACTCAGCTGCTTTGGTCTCAGCCGTGATTGAGATTCAAAGACTTAAGGATCATCTTGAAATGGTGGCTGAATCTGAGGCTGCACAGACCAAGCAAGCAGAATCAGCACATTCAGAGCTTGAAAGAAAAACTGGTTGAAACTCATTCTTTTGTGGAGAACATGAAAAAACAGCTTAAGAATAGCCAGGAATCGGAAGCTCGGGCCAAATCATCTGCGAATGAAACTCAGTTACAACTAGAAGCTGCAAAAGAGACTGTTGAAGCACTTAGGTCGGAAGGCATGAAAACTGTTGAAGCTTACAACTCCATTGCTTTTGAATTAGACCAATCGAGGAAACGTGCCTGTTCACTTGAAGGACTTGTTAACAAACTGAAGGCAGACACGAGTGATGCTGGTGGGAGTATCTCGATTGATGGTAACTGTATTTCTGTTGATCATCAAGCTGGAGAAAACGAGAAACCTGAGGAATCTCGCCAGCTTGAAGCAGAGATTTCTTCTTTGAAGTCTGAGGTGGCACGTTTAAGATCTGCTCTCGAAAGTGCTGAGATTAAATGCCCTGCAGAAGAAACCCAAGGCACCGTAGAGATAAAGAGTGCTCATGAAATGGTTGAGCAGATAAAATCTGAGGCAAGCTTGAGAGAGACCGAGCTCTTAGCTGAACTAGAGAAGGCAAACATTAGTATTACTGACTTGAAGGCAAATATGATGGATAAGGAAACTGAGTTGCAGTGTATCTCCGAGGAAAACAATGAGCTTCGCATGAAACTTGAGAAAAACATGTCACAACAACGAGAATCCGAACTTGAAAAAGAGCTGAAGCTATTGAACGAAACTACTTTTGATCTGAAGGCAAATATGATGGATAAGGAGACTGAGCTTCAAAATATATCAGAAGAGAATGAGATGCTGAGGTTGGAAATCAGTAAAAGGGATATGGACAAATGTAAAACAAATGAGCTAGACGAGGCAAGGGCTGCTGAGCGAGAAGCTATTATGAAGCTTGGACATGCAATGGAGGAGGCTGATAAGAATAACAGGAGAGCTGCCAGGGTGGCTGAACAGCTCGAAGCTGCTCAGACTGCCAATTCTGAGATGGAAACAGAGCTGAGAAGGTTAAAGGTGCAATCTGATCAGTGGCGCAAGGCTGCGGAAGCAGCTGCTACAATGCTTTCAGCAGGCAACAACGGGAAGTTCATGGAGAGAACTGGTTCATTGGATAGCAATTATGATCCAGTAAAGGGAAGGGTTGGCTTACCTTACACTGATGATTCTGATGATGAGTTGCTGAAGAAGAAAAATGGGAACATGCTGAAGAAGATTGGGGTTTTGTGGAAGAAGCCGCAGAAATAGGAGACCATGAGGTATGCCAAATATACTTTCTATCAAAATTGCATTGGTTCCATGTTTTCCTCTTATTTTATCTCTAACTTTTCACCTTATTTGTACAGATTTCATGTACCTCAAATGAACAGTCTTCTTGCTGTGTAGTTTTCAGTTATGTCATGACGATGTCTGAAAAGCTTGTAGTTTTCACTTATGTCACGACGATGTTCGAACGGCGGTGACACAATGTTTTCTTCTCCTTTTGTGTGGATATGTAAAATGTGAGTGCCATGTCCACACCTTGCGCTTATAGGATCAAACATTTTATCTCTTCACAATGTAAGCTTGGATTTGGATTATATGGGTTTTCTATTAAGCCGCCTGCCCAAGTATGATGATCACTTCATCAGCTGCTAACTGCGAGCATGAACAATCGTTTGTTTTTACATTCCGTTCACCTCCCATGGAATGAGGTGAATGATTTACAGTAAGGCAGTGTCATTAACCAGACTCAGGTGCGTTGAATATGGGTTCAGAAACGAGTGCCCGATAAGTTTATTCATGAAAGCCAATGTGAATCAAACTTTTCTTGCTTAAGAGTGCATCTGCAGGCGTCTCTGGTTTGTTCGTTTTATTTGTTGGGTCATTGGCTAATTTTTGTGCATACTGCGGTGTATTAGTTTAAGAACATAGCACAGCATTGTTTACCTGTTGAACTTCATTGAATATAAATGTAAGAACCAAGAAAACTCAAATGACACCGGTGGCTTTCATTTGGACAAAAAGGAAAAAATAAAACGTAAGCGCCGTTGCACCATGTTTTCTATCATATAGCGCCGATCACTTTCAATTATACTTGGAAATAATGTCTATTACAATGCTATTCATATCCTATTTTGTTATCATGTTCACAATTGTCTAAATCTATATGAAAACAAGAGTAAATAGTCTCTTACCAAAATTTAAAAAAATCTTAAATGTTGAAAGGAGCTTACGTTAAGTACATAATGCCATATAGCGAGGTATTTGTCAGCACTAGTTCATGCAATGCAGTGGCTTTCTGGTCGGCTTGGCCATCTATCGACGTCTCTCTCATTATAAAAAAATCCACCTTACGTAATAAGTGACAAATCTGCAATTCATTGATACAATTCTGCATCAGAATTGTCAATCAAGTGTATATGCATAGGTGTGTCTAAATACATAAATTAACTATGGGTATTAGTGGGCAAAGTTCTCTAATGTAAACAAGAAAAAGGTTTCAATGATTCTAAGCAGAACCTAAAGGTAAAAAAGGAAGAGATTAACAACTAGCAACAACTACCATATTTGTCATGTAACCAAGAGAGCTGGGAAGAAACAGGCCAAGAGGGAGGAGGTAAATCCGAGACCATCCGCAGGGTAAACAACTTGGCTGTTGCTCCTTGATGACGGTGAAACTAGGAATCATTTCGTGAAGGAAGAAACATACCATTCCAACAAGGAAGTTGACCATAATTATAGTTTGACCAGTTCCCTTATGTTGCCCTCCCCAGTTTGCATATTATATATATAACCAGGTAAGTCCCAAGAAGAGACTGAGCAAAAATAACCTTAAATTTGAACTACCATTATGCCCATCCAATTATAACAATAACAGAGACAACAGGATAGCATGCATTAGCCATCAGAAAAAGAATACGAGTGTCTCTGATATTAAGTGTCATATTCTTGGAGATAAACAGCAATCTTCCACAAGGCATCCCTCAAAGGATAACTTCTTGAGACTCTGAGCAAAAGTAACCTTAAATTTGAACTACCATTATGCCCATCCAATTATAATAATAACAAAGACAACAAGATAACATGTATTAGCCATCAGAAAAAGAATACGAGTGTCTCTGATAATAAGTGTCATTTTCTTGGAGATCAAACAGCAATCTTCCACAAGGCCATCCCTCAAAGGATAACGATTAGATAATCATCATTCATCCTAGAAATCATACATTTATATTGAACTGTGAAATATCAAGCATCCACCATTACACAAAACAGCTCCAACTTCTAACATTCAAGAAAGGAGGAGGAGCAGGGAAAATGTTCAAAACTCCAGTGCCTTGTGTCTTTTCTTATAGCTACCACCAAATTCAAATGATGATTCTTATTATAACAATGCAGACAAGAGAATGAATTAGTGATTACGTCTCAGATTAGTCACACTTCAATAACAAAATATTCATGAACCAGAGCAGATTGACATGATAGAATGATTTCTTTCTTAAATTCTAAGAAATACAAAATTGTTTTAGTTCTATTAATCACTGATGGCATCAGTCCAAGCAACCTAATTTTTTTTCCAGCATTTTATTAAAGCTCTAAAAATTAATTTGAAAACGATATACAAAATTCTAGAAAATGATAATGATCTCTAGCAACATTCTGCCACAAAATCATTGTAAAGAAAATGAAGCCTGTCATCAATCTAACCACTGATATTTGTTCAAATATTGAAAACTTACCATGATTCACAACACATTCATAGCATGGTAGTATCCACTGGATAGCTCCCTAGAACTCGCAAGAAAGTTGCAAATTCCTGCCAAGGGAACATTCTGTTAGTTATGTCACAACTTTGGTTAAAGGAGAAGACGACGGAGTTATCCAAGGTTTGAATACTAGACTCGATGCCAACTGTCGAATTGAAACACATTGATAAATACCTAACAACTAATTCTTTTGAAAGGATATGGAAGAGGCAGAGCAATATACCATTAGATGTCTAAGGGCATTCTGTGCTCTCTCTTCAGCCATGGATGCTTCGAAGTCCACATAGAAAAGGTAGTCAAAATATCTAATAGAACAAATTGACACAATTAGGATGAAATCTTTTCAAGTAACCAACTAAATGCTTGGTAGCAAGATGTAAATAAAGATGTATATAATTTATTAAAATTAGAAAAAGCTATTTTGAACAAAAAAAGGCAATATTTTACTAAAATTACTTTGAACCATTGTTGCCATCATCAGATGCTCTCAAAGGCTGGTTCCTCAAGGGACGGCTTTCAATCTGATCGAAGGTAATAAACAAATAAAGGATGTTAATACAAACTAGGAAAGAAAACCTTTCAAATGATGTTTTTCAAGGCAACTTAAAAATGTAGAGAATTTATTTTTTAAATAAAAAAAAACTACCTTTGTAAGGTTGATCTGCCTAAGAGCAAAAACAGCAAGTGCCTTGAAAAGAACACCAGGACCCTCCTCTAGTGAGAAAACTATGCTAGTCTGCAAATTAATTGTATTAACAGAGAACTTCATGAGCAATAACGATTCATAAAGGCAGCACAGCAAAAGAAAAACTATGATCAAGTACTTTGACTGCAAATGGTAATGTTGTTTGGAGGCTAACCTTGAATGGCTTCTCCACACCAGGAATAATGGGATCCCTAGCCAGCATGAGAAATCGAGTAACATTATCACAATCATCCTGTCAAAAAGGGGAGGCATACAAGAAGTTCTGACAAATCCAACACAAAACAACTATGAACAATTATAACCGACATAAACCTGAATGTCTTCGGCAAGAATGTTCAGTCCATATATCTTTGCAGCCTTAGAACTTGCAACAGCTCCCGTATCTTTTAGTTTCTCAAAAGCCACATGCTAAGAATGTAAACAATCATTAAACAAGTCAAAATTAGGAAGTAGTCATCATCTGATAGTGGCAATTCACTCCAAAAGGCAACCATCTAATCCGAATTCCATTCTTTTCTGTTATACCCAGACAAGAAAATAAAATGTATTTGATCAATTTTGGATCACCAAGGAAGCCACCTGAACTGAACCAGATAAAGCATTTCCTGCCTACCTCCTGTATGCTAATATGCTATCTTAGACAGTCAAAGAACTTAATACACTTGACTTAGAACATGCAGCTACAAAGCTTACATAATCTTTTATGTCATGATAATTTCAGTTCTCAAATAAAGACTTACCTTTGCTGCAAGGGCTGTATCATCAACCGCTTCCCTACTCAACCCTATTTTCGTTAACGTGTACTCACACTGAGCTAGAGCCTGGAACATGATCAAGATAAAAACCATTATATTAAAAACAGAGGGAACTTAGTCAACAAGAAGGTTAAATCTTACATCATACCTGAGGATGACTAAGAACCCTTTTCAAGTCCTCAACTCTAACACCATGATTGGCCAGTAAGCAATGACGGACTGCAAGCTTAACTTCCCCAACAATGTGCAAGCTATGGCGAAGCAAGAGGTCATAATTCCGATGAATACTACCACCTAAGGAATTCTCGATCGGTAATACTGCTCTATCCACTAACCACTTTTCAACAGCCTAATTAAAAACAATAATCAAAATCAGTTCCTAATGAAGACTAAGCAAATATGCTTTCAAATTCAAGATGAGCCTCGTTTTCTAACATGAAAAAAAAAGAGAAAAGAAAAAAGAAGAGCTCAAGTAATTACTTCAAAAGCAACATCAAATTGATCACAGGGAACAGGTTCACAATTCGGATAGGCCTTCTCAGCAGCTGCCTCGCTGTAGGCACCGCGAAACTCCTTCGAAATTCATCAAAAGTTCATGCAAACATCAAAATAATTAATAAATATACATTGTCCCGATTAAAAACAAATAATAAAATTGGTCCCGATCTGCAAGTAAAAAAAATAATTATAGATAAATAATTGCCAGAGCTAAGTAAACACCTGATATGCAACGCGAAGACGAGGGCCATCAGAGATTGTATTAGATAATTGGGCTGAAGTAAGAGGTCCTGGAGAAAATAAAGAGAAATGTCAATTTTAATAAAACAAAATACAAAAACTAGAAAGAATAACGAAAAAACGGAGATTTTCATACTGGGATGCGAAGGGGAGTCTTTTGAAACAACGTCGTACGGGGAATCCACGAAAAGCTTCTCCAATCCAACAGCCTTCGCGATCTTATTACTTCCGTCGTTGATGTTGTTGCCGTCGTGGAGGGAGGCGAAAAGAGAGGTGAAACGACGGCGTTTCAAGGAAAACTGGGGAATTTGAAAGGGAGACGAAGTTTTCTGATCGTATACTGTCCCTTTTCCAGAGAGTAGGACCGCCGGGGACCGTATGATTGAAGTGGCCGTAGCCATTAATATGTCAGCTTCGGATCCCGACAACAATGGCGGTGGCTAGATGTTGAAGACTTAAATGTATTGAGCAAAAAGGACGAATATATTTTAGGTTCTATACGTTTGATTGAGAAGAGAAAAAGGGGTAGGAAAAATATGTTAGGGTTTGGACTGTTCACATCTCAATGCGGTTTAGGATTAAATAAATAATATACTCTATAATCTTATCATTAAATTCTATATTCGAACAGTTACATCTGTAACGAGTGTATATGCATAATCAATAGTTTAATTTTTTTTAAATAAATATTATCTTATAATAATCTCACTATTAAAAAATAATCTTAATATTAAATTTTAAATTTATTTTTAAATTTTAAAACGCTTAAATATAAATATTAGATTATTAAATTCAAAGTGTCACAATAACAAGAACAACACTTTTATGTCATTGTACTCATATAAATATCGAAGGGCATAAAAAAATATAGGATATACATAGTCACGCGACTATTATTTTAATATTTGTGGTTATTTAGTAAATAATTTTTAAACATATCTAAAGTTATATTTAGTTTCGTTTTGGTCACTAGTTGTTAAAAAAGATTAACGATGATGCCGTCGTATCACCGTAAGTAAAAATAAATAAATAAAAAATTCACATCAACAATTCTATTTATTTTTTAACAATAAGTAATTAAAACAAACTTAAAATGTAACGTTAAATATAATTTTGAAAGAAATATAGTTTAAATGATCAAAACAAATTAAAATAATAATTGAGTGATTAAACATATAATGTACCAAAAATATAACATCAATGTTGATATAAATATTAAGAAAATATTACTATATCGCCATGGTGCTACCATATCATTTTCTACTAACAACACCACCCTTCTCTTTCTATTTTCTTATTGAATTTTCAACTTAATTTTCCTTTTGAATTCTCTTTTATTTTGATTATTTTTCTTTCTTCGAATTTAATTAATTAATTAATTTTGGTTTGGTGAAGGGTCTTGATTCACATTTTAGTATTTTAGGTTTAATTGGGGATGGGTTGATTTTGAATTAGGTGAAGGTTGAGTGGATAAAATTTCGGACATTGGGTATATTGTGGGGTAGTTGTTGTCGGTTTCAAAATTTTCAGGTGAACTGAAAAATATATTTAAGTTACCCAAAAAAAATCTTATCTTATCTAATTAATTAATAATAATATATATATTAATAATTTTTGTAAATTCCAACCGATCTTTTAACTGAAAAATTCATATGAATCTTGATAATTGATTTTGGAAAATTCTACGACGCTGGAAGAGTACAGATAAGTACCAGTAATGATGAGCACCATTAATTTAATTTATATAAATTTAAAATTCTAAAGGGCACAAGGTATAATTATAAATTAATTGAAAATTTAGAGGTAAATTATTTAAACTAAAAGGTAAATTGTACTAAGGACCAACTAACTATTGTCCTTTTTTATTTGGATCACCATTTTTGAAATTTTTTCAATCATGTCACTCAACTATTTAAATGCATTCAATTAAGCCACTTGACGTTAATATTTAACGGAAAAGTTGATGTGACAGTTAAAATATTTGATATTATTACACATTTGGTCCATGTTACTTATATATTCTATTAATTTGGTTCAATTTTTGAAAAATTAAAAAAAACTTTTTTCAAAATGCATCTATATTAACTAAAATCAAAATTTAAACTCTTAAAAATTAATCCAAACAATTAGATTTTACTTATAATGTGACGAATTAGATAAAAATAAAGTTATAATACTTTGATAGTTGACTAATAAAAAATAAATATTTTTAAAGAAACAGTTCAAAAGTAATTACAAAATAAAATAAAACACAAGTTGTCATGCGTGTATCAATGTAAAATAAATTATTTTAAGCTAAAAAAAGGAAGAATATGGAGAAATGTTGGCACTTCTCAACACAAAACATTGACATATTTATTTTACTTTATTATTAGAAATAATAAAAGAAGATAAAGAGAAAAAAAAATTGTACTTGCCGATATTAAATTGGATTCCTCTCCCATTAACTAATTTGGCATATTTAAGGGCAAAATTTAATTTTGATTTATTAAAACTAGGACCAAACTTATAGAATATATAAATAACAGTGATAAATGTATAATTATACCAAATATTTTAATTGTCACATCATGTAATGCACATAGCTCGTATATATCTCGAAATACGAGCTAAAGATGACACATAAACTAAAAAAACATTTGTTGAACATAAACACTTAATTTTTTTCTTTTTAAACATTTTCTGTTTCAACCTTAAACTTTTACCTTAATCGTATAAAATCATAAAATAACATTTAATCATTGAAAACAAATCTAATTTCAAGGAGCAATTAGTCAATTTAGTGTTGTTCATTAATTATATGAAACTATCTAAACACTGCTTGATTTGAAAATCATTTATAACATAGTATTATATATAAACTATTTAATCATAAATACGAACATAAATAAACTACCAAAAATAAAATGTCCTAGTTTACTAATACATACCTTTTTAAAATAAATTTGATAAAGTAAACCAACTATATAATGTACATGCCATTAATAAGTCAAAGATAAGACATCTTACTGATATTGTCGGTAGGTTTGATTTCCAAAAGATGCACAGAAAGCTCCTCACTTCACGTCCTTTTTTTATTCGAGCTTACGCATGAAAATCATCACACGCTAAGTAAAACTTAGTGAGGCAACAACATAACTAAAGTGATATATAACATAAATTTCGTAAAGCATTATAACATAAAACTAAAATTTTAATAAAAACTTTAAAACTGAGCTATTTAAACTGATTTCATGTCATCTTCTCATGATTTTATTAAAAATCATGTAAATCAATATTAAATATTATAAACAATTCATATTTCTTTCATTCGTACATATTTCAGAACTTTCATTTCATTTAAAAATCATGAAAATCATCATTTCATGATTTTATCAAAAATCATGTAAATCAACATCAAATATCATAAACAATTTATATTTCTTTCATTCGTACATATTTCAAAACTTTCATTTCATTTTCATATTCTTTTCTTTCATATTATTTGTATAGCCCAATGTATATGGAAGAGAATATAAGGTACGTGAGTAGAACATAAGGTGCACACTGGACGCATCACGGTACTAATCATAACTGAAACATATAATGCACTCCAAGTTCAATCATAACATAAGCACCAACGATGCAGATAATTGAAAACTGATAACAGATAAATGGAAAGTACTCAACTTAATGACATGCCAAGTGTACATACGACTCTCAATGCAACATACAATAGGCTTATATTTCATAATATAATAATTTAATAGTCAACGTCTGAAAATCATAAATATTTAGAATTCTTTCTCATAAAATCCGTACTTGGGCAATTTATACCCTAAATCATCCATAAAACATTTATACAAACATTATATAAATAATTCATATTTAAAATATAAAACATACTTTAAAATAATATGAGGTTAACTTATAACAAGTCGTTTTCAATCAAATTAATTAAATAAACTAATTGTACCCATTTTAACACTTTAATTATAAATCAAAATATAAGCCTATCTAAGTTTTAGATTTAATCCTTTGCTTTCAAATGCTTCAACTACGTATTTTATCAATATTTCATTTTCTAGCAGTTTGCACTACCTTCAAAGAAATATTATTATATATTAATATACATACTTAAAAACTATTCCGTTAATACTAATGAAAACCAGGCTCGAATACAAATATAACCATATAAGACACTTCTTCTAGTTTTACTTGTACGATTAATAGCGAATTTTCAAAGTTGACTGACAAAAGTTGTCTTGAGCAAAATATGTTGCCCTATTTTCTGGCCTATCCTCAATTAAAAATTCACATCTTTTCGTATACACCTCAAAATCAGTATTCGTTTGTTCTAGACAAAAATAGACCGATATACAAATCCAATGGTATCAAAATTCATCCTCTAATCGTTTTTGTATAATTTATGGTAAATTTCTAAACTTACTATTTGAATCATAATTTCTAGACAACTTTACCTAATTAGCATCCTTAAATCAATTCCATTATTCTATAAGCTTAATAAATGAACATATAGGCTAGAATCACATTTCACATAACATTATGAGTCACTTCTTACCGTAGTAACTTCGTCACTTCTTACCGTAGTAACTTCGTCACTGGTTCATCGCTAGCCAATGTTGTGTGATGACATAAATATAAATTAAATGCACTCACTTTTGCCTCCCTATCGAACATTCTCCTCGATAATCTTCTCAATTCCTCACTTTTTCCTTCTTTTCGAGTTACTTGGATTACTATATTTATCTTGGTCTAACAACATCATATAATACATAAATTATTTAAACTATATGTTAGTGTAGAACTAACATAGTCTAAGCTTAAATATAAAGTTCGATAGAAATAAAATTGATACTTAAATCGGTATAAAACTAAATCGCACTTCCATCGTAATTTCAAACTTCTCAAAATATTCCTTAAATTCCATAAATACTTATTTCATCATCAACCCTTCAACTTTTGCTAAATAAATAATTAAACCACTAATTTTGAATTATTTCTAGAATTCACCTTAACTTTTCCATTAACTTCATAATAGCCCTTCACTATCATGATCATGTCACATTAATCACATAAAATTTCCAGCACCTTAATAAAATATTCAAATCAACACTTAAACATTTAAAAACTTACAATTTCATCCTAAACTTTCTTAGACTTTTCAATTTCAACCTTTCACCTTACCAAACTTGCAAATCAATCCTCAAATTAATATTTAATTAAAAATCAACATACTAATAAAATTTCCAGTATTTAATCATTATAATTCAACATTTAGTACCTCAAATTTTAGATTTATACATAAATGTCCCAATATTCTCAAAACTAGTAAATTAGCCCTTTTTCTAATTTAAGCTTCCAAATTGATCCGAATTAATCTCCAATTCACATAGAACACTTCTAATATCAATTCTAAACCATAGGAAATTTTTCAATACCCCCAAATTTTCCCCATGGACAAATACTATAAGGTAGTGATTCCATGATTTCCTACTTGATTTCAACCTCTAAACAACATTACTAAACTTCTAAAATCAAACCCCTAACATAATTAATCCAAATCAAAATTTCTTCAAAACCCTAGGTCATGGCCGGATAGTCTTATACCCAATTTCAAGTGGTTTTAATCATCACACATGCCTTAGAATTAATCTCCAACATCAAGAAAATAATAATATTTCAAAATCCCTAAACCCTACATAAACCCTAATTTCCAATTTCATGAAATAAGCATGTTTATCATGTAATTTTTATACCAAATGATAAATAATTTCATGTAAATGAATTCTTTATTTCATAACTTAGTCCAAAAATCAATCATGTGAGCTTAGAAATCTAAACATAAATTCTTACCTTGTAGATATGAAACCCATGGCCAAGAGAGCTTGAAGATGAGAAATTCTTGATTTTTCTACATTTAATTATCATAATACACATGACTTAATAATATAAATGAAATTACAATTTTGTCATTAATGAATTATGATAATTACTAAATGACATTGCATTATCTTCCATTAAAATATTCCTTAGCCAATGATGAACCAATTTGATTTTGACTTTCTACTTTGGCTATGCAATTTTTGAAAATTACATTTTAGTCACTAAATTTTCCACTGTTCGGTCAAATCTGAAAAATTACACTAATCTATGCTAAATTTCTATAATCTAAAATATGGAAAATAATATTTCCAACAATTATCTAGCATCCTTCAAATTTTCGTAAAATTCTGGTTCGATCCGATTATTCGATTTCGAAATCAAATTTTATCGCTTTATAGCTTTTAACACATATATCGTATCTGATTATCACAAAAATCCTTGTTTTAGGTCAAACTGTTTATTTACATACTAAAACATATAACTTTTCTAAAATTACATTTTGGTCCCTAAACTTTTATAAAGTTTATATTTTAGCTATCAATTTTTCAAAACTTATATTTTAGTCACTAACCAAAATTTGGGGTATTACACATCATCTTTTCCGTTAAATATTAACGGCAATTGTTTTTATTGAATGCATTTAAATAGTACTTGAGTAACATGATTGACAAAAATTCAAAATGATGGTCAAAATAAAAAGTGACAATAGTTAAGTGATCACTAGTATAGTTTACCTTTTATTTTAAATAATTTACCTTTAAACTATTAACTAATTTATAGTTATACGTTGAGTCCTTAGAATTTTAACGTTTTATAAATTAATTTATCGGTGTTCATCATTAGTGTTATCCATCGCTTTCGTCGAACGTGAGAATCATCCATTGATTTTAGAGTAAACTATATAAATAATCCTCAAACTTTTAAAATTTATAATATAATTACTATACTTTTGGAAACTTATATTATAATTACTCTAGTCCGTTGTCGTTAGGGGTGCACAAAAAATTCGAATATCCGATTTTGCGAAAAAAAATATCCGAAACCGGAATTGGGAAAAACCGGTTTTTTTAACCGGATCGGATTTTTTTAAACCGGTTATTTTAACCGGTTTGGAGAAAAAAACCTAGACCGGTTTTTTTACCGGATAAAAAACCGGTTTTTATCCGGAAAAAAAATTGGTTTGGGTTTAAAAAACTAGACGTTAATATAGCCGTTGGGGGGGGGGGTTTGTGACCGTTTTTTACCCTTTTTTCTTTAAAAAATTACCATTTTACCACCCTAAACATGTATAAATAGGTTGGGGATGTATTTGGTTGATTACAACTTTCTCAAATCTTATTACACAACACCAAAACATCTCTCAAATCTTATTTTTGTAATTTTTTGTTCATCATGAGTAACACGGCTGAATCTTCCGTCGGGGGAAACCTTGAAGTCGTGAGAGTGATCGAACACACTCGAAACAAAGATATTTGGGATCACTACGATTTATGTGAGATGTCAAATGGCTCGAGGAGGGCGCGTTGTAAACTTTGTCTAAAGTTTCTTGCATCGGAAGGAAACACAACGTTGAAGAACCATTTGACAAAATCATGCAAGGCACTTCGCTCAAGATCGGATCCTAGTCAATCGAATCTTACACCGCAAGGTGGTGTTTTTGTTTACGACAACGAAAAATTACGAGAAGCGTTTACAAAGTTCGTGATTACAAAAGCATTGCCGTTCGACCACTTTGATGATGAAGATTTCACGACAACAATTCAACAACTAATGCAACCACGTTATACTCAAGTAAGTCGTACTACCCTTAGAAGAGATGCTATAAAAATGTGGCGTACGGCGAGGGAAAAAATGATTTTAGGATTCCAAGAACACCGTTATGGTGTGTCGCTTACATGTGAAGTTTGGAGTTCCCCTCATAATACCGAAAATTCTTTTTTAGCCGTTACGTCACATTGGTTAGATCAAGATAATTGGCAAATGATGAAAAGAACAATCGCGTTTGAATTATTCGGTGAGCCGCATACCGGTGCTAATTTATTTACACTTTTAAAAAGGGTAATTTGTCTTTATAAATTAGAAAATAAAGTTTTTTCTATATCCTTTGATAATGCATCGAATAATACAAACGCGGTTCCAAGATTGAAAATATTACTTTCACCGATTTTAGACGGTGCGTTTTTTCATACCCGTTGCGTTGCACACATAATTAATTTATCCGTGCAAGCCGGTTTGGAGGTTATTGAGCCGATTAGATTAGAATTTAAAACAATGATAAAATCGGTTCTTTGTAACAACAACAAAAGACTAAATGATAATAAACAATTTTGTAAGTCTGTTAATAAAAAAGCTTTGGGTCCTAATTTGGATTGTCCAACTCGTTGGAACTCAACTTGGATGATGATGCATACTGCCTTAAGGCAAAGGGAAACATTTCAAACATTTCACGATCGGCTTTTCGAGAGGGGTCATGTCCCAAACATTTATCCGGATTCGAGTTGGGAAACTATAGCCAAAATAACCGATTTGTTTGGGGTTTTTAAAAATGCAACAACTTTTTATCCGGTGTTTATTACCCTACTAGCCCGTTGGTTCTTAATCAAATATTTTTGTTGGCTACCCGACTAAATGACTTTGAATTTGAAACCGAAGTTTTTTAAGAAATTGGCTTTGCAATGAAGGAAAAACTTTTAAAATATTTTAAGGAGATTCTCCCCATTTTTACTTGTGCCGCTGCTTTAAACCCAACGTTAAATGTTGGCGGGGTTGAAACACTAATTAAACAAATTGCGTTTGCTTTTAATCTAACCAATGATGAACCCAACTTTGTCCAAAACCAAATAAATTATTTTAACAAATGTTTTCGAGACATGTTTGCAATTTATTTAACTAAATACGGATCAAGTAGTGTAATACACGATCAAATGAGAATGAATACAGAATCATCTAGTAGACGTCCAAGTAACATAAATTTGAATCTTTTTAACACTCTTGTAAATTCCCAATCCAAACGATCACGTACTACCACCCCAAGTAGCGAGTTAGGAAATTACATGTCATGCGATTTTCTATCAAAAATGACATTTGAAGAGTTTGAAAGTTTGGATATTTTGGGTTGGTAGAAAGAAAAGGAAGCACAATTTCCGATTCTAGCCGCCATGGCCCGTGATTTACTAACCGTCCAAGCTTCTACGGTAGCTTCGGAATCCGCTTTTTCTGTTAGTGGCAGGGTTATATCACAACGGAGATCAAGACTAAGTCCCGAGTCGGTGGAAGTATGCATTTGTTTAAAGGATTATTTGGATGGAGCGGCTCGTAAGCAACATATCACCACCCTAGAAGATGCAATTGATGCTGATTTGGAAGCAAACTTACACATTGAAGAAGTCGAACTTGGAATATCCCTTCCAAACGAAGAAGGCGAAGATGATGAAGAAGAGATGGCAATGTAGTTTATTTTTAAACTTTATTTCAATTATCGTAAACTTTGTTTCAATTATCGAACTTGAAGTTTTTAAGTATTTGAATTTATCGAACTTGAAAGTTTTTAAGTATTTGAATTTATCAAACTTGGAAGTATTTAAGTATTTCAATTATGTTGAGTTAATCGATCGATGGAATCGGCCAAGAGGGGGGTGAATTGACAATTAAAATTTCGGTGGAAGCTTTTGCAGAAAATTGAAAAGATTTGCACAGCGATTTAGAGTGGTTCGACTTTCTCAATCAAGTCTACGTCCACTACCTTAGCTATCTACACTAAGGATTTTTCACAAATTCACTAATTTGTCTTTCTTTTGAGGACAAAGAGTAACCTTACAAACCCTCAAGAATTATACCCCAAATTCTTGAGAAAACTCTCTCCCAAAGAGAACAATACAAATTTGCAAACTTACAAGGAAATCCTCACAAGGTAGATTGTTTGCACAATTATAGAACAAAGAAAAGAACACTCAAAGATGAATACAATTGAGCACAATATGTGTTCTTGAAAGCAAAATGAATATTGAATGAAAATAGGCTTGAAATGCTCAAACTTGAGGTTTGATGCTTACTCTTTGATTCTCTCTTGATTCTAGTTGCTTGATGTTTCTTGTCTTTGATCAATAGCTTCTAAGCTTGCTTAAATACACCTTGAATCACTTCTGAACGTTAGGGATAATTAATGAAGATAATATAGCCGTTTAAGTGTGAAAACATTTAATAAAAATGCTTGGAGCGTGGGGGGAATCGGTATCCTCTCATAGGGAATCGGTTCCCTAAGTGTAAAATTCAAATATTTCGACCGTTGAATAGGGGGGAATCGGTACCCCCTATGGGGGAATCGGTTCCCTCCGAGCATTCTGGAAATCTCGGAGCCAAACCATTCAGGGGGGAATCGGTACCCCTTGGGGGGGAATCGGTTCCTCTGAGCAATCTGGA
The DNA here is from genome assembly GCF_006381635.1 of Hibiscus syriacus. NCBI lineage: Eukaryota > Viridiplantae > Streptophyta > Magnoliopsida > Malvales > Malvaceae > Hibiscus > Hibiscus syriacus. Next base: position 1,412,247 of record NW_024062730.1, read on the forward strand.
ATTTTTGGCTTTGAAATGGTTCGAAATACTTTGAAAGATTATTTTGAAATTGTTTTAAGATTAAAACTTAATTTTACACTTAAGTAAGGATTAAAAATGATTTTTGAAATATTTGGAGTAATATTTTGATATTCGAATAATTATATCGAATATACTTAGAAAATCATTTGGAAAATCTTAAAATTCATTTAACTTAATTTGTTATATCGAAATATCAAAATGTTTTCAACAAATTATCGTAAATTTTATTGCAATTGATGACGATATAATTTTAATAATATTAAAATTGATTTTTTTATAACCGATTTTTTTAAAAAACCAATTTTTTTAAAATCGAAACCAGTTACACCGGTTAGGATATCCGGCCCTCCAAACCGATTAGAAACCGAACCGGTTATTTTATAAACCGGTTTTTTTTTCTATGAAAAAAAAACCAGATCAGATAAAAACTGATCCGGATCGAATTGAAATCCGACTTCTGTGCAACCTAGTTGTCGTTATCAAATGCTAACGTGAATTGTTAAAGTCTATTTCTTTTCTTTATTTGATTTTCTCATAAAAAAGAAAGTAGGAAACAAAAACCTAAGACTAATATGGATTAGGAGTGTGTAAAAAAAATTCGATATAAGCGATTCAACCTGTTGATTTATTTTAAAATTTTAAATATTTGATTTGTTTTTTGAAATTTTGATAATTTAGATTGGATATCTGGAAAAAATAAAAAAATCAAATCGAATATAGATTACCTAAATTCTACTTTTGTATTATTAAAAAAATACAATTAAAATTGACCCTTTTGAATTTAGATGTCCTCTAGCACAATAAAATCCTACTAATGCACTAACCCAATTAAGAGTTACAATGTTTAATTGTTTATTATGTATGACTAATTGTGTATATATATATATACCCGTTTTTGACCGGCTTAAAAATATTATTATTATTATTATATATATGTTTGCAGGCCCAATTTACAAGACCCATTTACAGCCCAATACAATCCAACAATCTCACCCAAGACCCAAATGGAGTCAACCCAACAACCTAGGAGAATATCCAATACAGCAAATCGGGTCCATACCACCACCCGACCCGAAACCATTTGATGTTGCATAGTGCTCTACCCCACTGCCACTAGTCCCTGTTTCCTGCCACTCACGAGCCTCTCACAAGGAATAAATCAAGAGATATTATATTCAAACATCACCACACAACAAGTGTTTAATATTTTATGCTAGATATGTAAAAACAATGGCTATAAAAAGCCGAATCAAATGTAAGAAGTGGGGGATTGCACTCGATTTTTTCCCAATAAAAATACAACAGTTGAAACATATTTTCAGCAAGTGCAAAAAAAAAAAAAAAATCCAAGGTATTCTAGTAGGTTTTACGTTTTGTTTATGTGCTAACATTTTAAATTATAATTTCGTTCTTGGTGTTCATACATATCTTACGATTGCTTAAAGAAAATAAATAGAAAGGGGTTCGAAAATTACCTTGCTGCCGGAGTAATCGTCGGGGTAACAGTGTCGTTGGTGTGAAGTTGAGGTCGAGGGACCACCGCACATGGTGGTCCAGTGCTGGATTCTCGCTGGAGGAGGGAAACATCGTAGGGAATGATGTTTGCGTTTCGTGGTGTTTCCGACACCGTTTAGCTCGGACGAGAGGAGAGTGACCATCCATTTTTGGTGACCATACGCGGCGGACCATGGTTCGTCGGAGAGCTGCTGTGATGGTGGTGAGCGAAATGAAGAAAATGTTAGGGATTAGGGGGAGTATCGTGCAGAATGAAGAGAAAAAGGGAAAGGGAATTGCTTTTATTTTAATTTTGGGAAAATCATACGTTAACTCCTCCTTATTTTATAGCCTTTTGCGTTCTAGTCACTAATTTTAGTTTAATTCTATTTAGATCCCTTTCTTTCCTATGTATTACATTTAAGTCATTAGATTTAGGGTCAAATCACCTCTAAGTCCCCCTAATCTAGCCATGTTTTAATATTATGATAATTATGTGTATTTGTTTTTATTGTGAACTCTATATTTTATTTAGTTTTAATTTAGTCATTAAACTGCTATGTTTTTATTTTAATTTAGTTATTGTCCTTCTAGTTTATGTTAATACTATTTTTATCCTTTAAATTTATGTTTGTAATATTTTGGTACTTTAAATTTCTGTTTTTTTATTTAATCCCTTAAATTTATGTTTTTCTCTTGCAGCTCATTTATAGAATTCAAAGAATTTTAATCATTTCCATTTTTTTTTAATTCGAATTTTCTTTCATTCCTTTTATTTACTCTTTTTTATTTCGATTTTAATACTAACTCTTTGTTTTTGTTTGTTTTATTTTTTAACTTTATTTATGATCTTTTTTTAGAATAATTTTAACCAATCAAAGGTAAGTACTTTGAATTGAATATCTAAATTGAAATTTAAATTACAATTTTCGCAATTAAGACAATCGACAAATTAAATGGTACCGAATGGGTAGTTCAATGGTGCTAATTCTTCATTGATTGTAACTGACTCCCGAATCCGACATATTTCTGGTAAAAAACAGATCAGGTAAGATGATATCCAATCAACCTAAATTTTTTACGAAAAATAAATGATCGGTGGCGACTCTAATATTTTATTCAAGTCGAAGCCAAATTCTGGGCCCACCCAAAAGACAGTTCCGACAGCTTGGCGACTCTGCTGGGGACAGGTAAGTGAGTCAGGCCAGAATTAATTTTCGGTCGTCTTTTTAAGAGAAAATAGTAAATTTTAATTTTAATTTATTTATTTGATTCCAATTATTTATCTTTGATTGTTTTTTCAAATAAATAGTTGTACTGACGTTTTTTCAATGATTTCAGATCTTTAACTTTTTCCATCTAAGACCCTATACCCGAGCTTCGAACCCTTTTAAGTGGGGGTGAAAGCGACGCCTTCGTGAGAAATTATTCTCCGCATAGGCCTAGCAAGTAACCTTCGGGATTCATATATCTTATGTCTTCGTGTGAATTTATTCACCGCACAGACATAAGGGAATGTGTCTTCTCGAGTTTAACTTAGTCCACACAAGCTTGTAATGGGCTTAGGACTAAGGGTCTGGCAGCCCAATGGGGCACCAGCAAGAAGAACTCGGGTACCTTCTTTAGAACCTAAACAGGGAAACGACGGGGAATTAGAGTCTACCCCAAAACCTCATTTCAAACCCTAGGCTACTTTGATATTATTTCCTACTTTATTTCCCGTTCAAAGCATGTGAACTAGAAATTTATGCGGTTAGGACTGGTTTAAAATTAGCATGTGGGATAGAGATCATGTCCGGGTAGGAATAATAAGTGTAACATCCCAAACTATGGATTAGTGACTAAATCGTAAAGGTTTAGAATTTGGTGACTAAAATAGAAGAATGGAATAGTTCAATGATTTATTTAGAAATATTACTTGAAAGATGTTAGTAATTATTAGATGAATTGAAAGACAAAAGGGTCATTTGCAAGGAAAATAATTAAAGATGGTTATATATTAAACACGTGGAAGGGAAGAGGAAACAAAGTGGTTTCTAGAGTTCTCTTCATCTTTCTTCTTCCTTCACGCGTAAAAACCAAGAGCTAAAGGTGAGTTTTTTGATTATTGAGTTTCTGGTTAAATTTAAGCTTGGTTTTTTATTATTAGATGATAATTAAGCTTAAGGAAAGTTTAAGTTATCTTAAAAATCAAAGTATGATGGAGTTAGAAGGGATTAAAGATTAGAGGTTCTTGAATGAAATCCTGGAATAGAGTTCATAACTAGAATTGAAAGTTAAATTTGACTTGTCATCAATCTAATTAAGAGATATGAAGTAATAGATTTTGATTTGGAACATGTTAGAAATTGAGTATGATTCTTGAATTTCATAAGGAGGATAGGATTTGGAGGTTTAATATGCAATAAATGAGTATAAAGTGGTCTAAGTATGTATACTGGAGTTAAGTATATAAAAGAGGATGAATCATGAAGTTTTGAAGCTGAAAGAGTGAATTATCGTGCCTAAAGAGTAATTTCTGGGCAAGGTGTATCGGTACACATTCAAAGTGTACTGATGCACTCTTTAAAGAAGAAACATCGAATGCATTGAGTGTACCGATGCACAGTTAGTGCATCGATGCACCCATTTAAAATAAAAACATGGAATGGAAGGAGTGTACCAATCCACAGTTAGTGCATCGATGCACCCCCTTGAAATTGAAAATATCGAATATAATTAGTGTACTGATACACTATGGAGTGTACATATACCCTTACAAGAGAAAATGTGAATTAGACATTTCTTTTAGCTTAAGATATTAAGGATCGAACCATAGTATTTTGAAAGCTGATATGCATATTATACGTATGATTGTGTAGATTTTGATCGAGAGCAATATTCGGACAAGTTGTCAAGTATTAGACATCGAGAAGAGATAAGGGGTCAGTATAATCTAGTGAGGCCAGGTGGGTGCACATTATTTCGTATATGATGTTTAATGGGAAATAAGACTTGCGACAAGTCTATTTCCTATAATATTATACATGAAGTATTAACATGAGCATGTGTTTGTTATGAGTGTCTGGGTTATATATTATGGTATGTGTGATATGATTGACATGAATAGATGCTAGTGTGATAAGATATAGAAACCAATATAAGTAATTATATAAGTTATATGATATTTACATAAGAAATGATTGGTTCATGTGGTATATGAATATATGAGATATAGTGATGATGTGAAACTAAGATATAGGTTATATAATATAAATGATCTATAAGAGTATATGTTTATATGATAAATATAAGAAATTAGGTGAAAATATGAGAAATGATATAAACTATATATATGTTACATGACATAAGTGATCTCATAAGAAATGACAAGTTATGTGATTATATGTGTTTATATGATTGATGTGAGCACATGTTATGTTATGATGATATAAATTATATGATATGATAAGAAATTATAAGAATACATGTATAAGTGATTGAGCTATGAGATTTGTGATTGTATAAGAATATGAAATAAGCTAAGTGATAAAGACATAAGGAATGAAATGAACATGTGACATATGAATATGAAATCATATGAAAAGTGATATGAACTACGTGAATATAAGCTGTATGATTACATGTTCATGTGAAGGTGAATTACATGAAAATATGCTACATGTAAAGGAACCATGTGATTATATAAATATGTGAAATGACCTAAATGATAATGCCCTTGTTATGTGTCACGAGAGCTAGGAGTATAGTTGGCATGCCAATAGTCGAGGGTCTATGCAGTCATTTGGGACATATATGTATTCTTTGGAACATTTATGGGGTCTTTTGAGACACTTATTTGGTCCTTGGTATATGTATATGGTTCTTAAGGAATTTCTATATGGTCCTTATGGACATTTTATATGGCATTTCGGTGTATTTCTACGCGTCACTTCGGTGCAATTATACGTGGCACTTTGGTGCATTTATACGAGCTGTGGTGACATCATATATGTGCACAACCTCTATGTACTGACATACCTTAAGTTCTCACATATGTACATGGGATAATAAAAGAGATGAGAGAAAAGAATCTTGTATGATGTGCATGTAGCTTGGTTAAGAAGAATAGATATAAGAACAAATGGTTAAAAGATCAAGAATGAAAATAAGATTAATAAAGAGATAAAAATCAACATTAAATGTGACTTATATGCTTTTGTGCTATGAATTGTAGTACATAATTTATACGATGATATGTAGATTGTATGATTAAATGAGTCATATGTTGGTTAAAATGTTAGATATAAGAGGATATGTTTAAGTAACATAGATGATAATAATATTGATAATGAAATAAGGCTAAGGATGGAAATGATGAGTAATGAGTATATGTGTTCATGTTCTTATATATATAATGATATATTGCAGTTGTGTTATGGGTTAATGTATATGTGAATAAGTATAAATGAGTATTTGATGATATAAGAATTTGTTATAAGATATAGGATATGAACATAGGTGATAGTATGAATAAGATATGAGTGATATGATATGATAGCAGTAATTATTCATGTATGATTACAAGTTATAGTTTACATTATATATTTAATTGCCTCACTAAGTCATAGACTTAGCGCGTGATTATTTCACACGTAGGTTATAGAAGAGAGAAGAGAATCTAAGAGGAGCAAGATAGGTTAGCATATTCCTTACAATGTTCAGATCAGAAAAGAAATGTTTAATATGTATTTGATTCTTTTAGATATAGTTGACATGTAATATAAACGATTTGAATAGCATATGCTCTGATAAGTTTGTAAACTTTTATGATGAGATAATATGAAGTTTTTTTTACGAGAAATTTCTCATTACTCTTAAATAAGTAAAAGTTTTAAAAGTTGATGTGATACCTCGGACTCGGATCCGAGTTGGATACGGGTTGGGGGTGATACAATAAGCATGTGGAGTAGATATCATGTGGGGTAGGGCTTTTATTTTCGTGATTGTTTTGATTATTATATTTACCTCACTAACTCTTTTCATTTTTATTCTCTATCATTTTATTTTCATCATTTGCATCATTCAAAAGAGGTGTTGATCCACCAAAAACGTGTTCGTTAAACATAAATAATTTGCATTAATGGACAAAGGGATTATAATACAAGAGATGAAAAGCTCAGAAGTCTCGCTATGGTCAAAGAATGCTCAGAATGGATTGGGATTTACACTGTGTACACCAAAATCAACTTTTTGAGCTGGCAAGGGTTGCAGGAGCAAGACGAGACAAAAGGTTATTGACCTGAAAAGTCCTTTCGAAGACAACAAAAACAAAATGGCAAAGCGATAGTTGAAACTAGAGACCACTATTGACAAATTCCAAAAGTAAGCAGATAAACTTCAGATAGTTCCTATCGATGGAGGGCTCCAATGGCGCTTTCGTTAGGAATAGGCTCAGCAGAGAGTAAAAGCCGGAGATGCAGTCATTCGAGACTTTTTGGAGCAAGTAGCTCGTCATTTGCAAAATTTAGCCAGAGAAGCCAGAACTGTTCGATAGGGTATTTAACCGGTGATAGAAAAGGCGAAAGATGAATCAACCTGTCAGAAGCGGTCCAGGGTCTATTTCTTTCAAATATTTTTTTTCTCATAAGACGTAACACTTTTGTCCCCAATAAGGATTATTTATAATAACAGACACACTTTTGGATTAATGCATTGAACATTGCATGCATCATGCATTTAGACATATTTTGCATTTTTATTATTTTCATTTCTTTACATTCGCATTAACTTACAAAAGAATGTCTCCTCAAAAAAAGGAACAAATACGGGATATACCACCTCATACATTGGACACTCCCTATCCACATAACACCCGCTCAAAAAAAAAGAAGATGGAAGCCAGAATTGCTCAAATCGAGGAAAACATGTTGAAGCTACAGAGAGAGCTAGAAGACAAGATAAACCAGAGTAGTTGAAATACTATGGATACAATCACAAAGAGCCAAGAGTCCTTGGTTGATCAGTTTTTTGAAAAGTTAGTTGGCCTACATCAGACAAATGCACCTGGGGCAGGTTCATTGGAAGGGGTAACTATGTCACTTACCCCACAAGTGGTTGTCTCACCTTGAATCTTACCAGAACTTCAAGGGGACTCATCCACTGTAAAAGTGAAGACCCCATCTACTACAAAGATACAGACTGATGTATCTAACCCTGAGAACTGAGTTATTACCATATACCATATTTGGACGAAGAAGACAAAGCAAAGAATATGGAGAAAAAAATTAAAATGCTGGAAGACCAAATGAAGTTGGTTAAAGGGGACAATGATTATTATGGAATAGATGCATTAGAGCTTAACCTGATCCCGGATTTGGTGCTTCCACCAAAGTTTAAAGTCTCTAAGTTCGAGAAATTTGACGGGAATAGTTGCCCCTCAACCCACATCACTATGTTCTATCAGAAAATGACATGATATGTGGGAAATGATCAACTTTTAATCCACTGTTTCTAGGAAAGTATGTCCGGTTCAACTATCTGGTGGTACAATCAGCTGAACCAAACTCATATCAAGACATGAAAAGGCTTAGCCAAGTCTTTCTTGGAGCATTACAACTATACTAATGATATGAGACCAGACCGAGTAATGCTACAAAGCCTGGAGAAAAAGCATAACGAGAGTTTTCGACAATATGCACAGAGATTGAGAGATTTGGTTGTGCAAAGAAAACTAGGAAGCTGTTTGTACAGACCCTGAAGGCTCCTTACTTCTGGCACCTGGTTGCAATCACATCTGGAAATTTTGCTAACTTAGTTATGGACGGAGAAATGATAGAAATAACCATAAAGAAAGGAAAGATTGAATGAGGGGAGGTTAGTAAGAAACCTCCTATGCAGAAGAAGGATGGAGAGGTGAACAACATCAACACCTACAACAACAAAGGCGTTACGATCTCCAATCCAAAATCAAATATTATTGTACCATCAGGTACTTTTAGACAAGATTCAGGAGAACCTAGGAAGGAAAGGGAAATGGAACATTTTGATCATATTCCCATGACCTACAAAGAACTTTATCAATAACTTTTTGACACTCATGTAGTGCCACCTTACCCTGTGGAACCAATGAAGCCCCCTTACCCCAAGTGGTATAATGAGAATGCACATTGCGAATATCATGGTGGTGTCCCAGGGTACACTATCGAAAATTGTCTCGCATTCAAAAGGATTATGCAAAAAATACGAAATAAGAATTTGATTCAATTCAACAACTCAAGGGCACCGAATGTTGCCCAGAATCCTTTGCCTAATCACCAAGAAGGTGGGGTCAATACAATTATTGAGGAAAGAGTTGAGATTAACCTAGGGGAATCTTACCTAACTAATCTAGGGATTAGACCTCAAAATGTCTTTCGAGAAAAGACTCGCATCAATCCAATCCCAATGACATATGAGGAGTTGCTTCCAACACTAGTTGAGAAGAATCTTGTGACTCCAGTTCAATCCAAACCTAGAGAGGCCCCATATCTTGAATGCCATGATATTTACGCCATATGCAACTATCATATTGGGAGCACAGGGCACACCACTGAGAACTGTGGGGCATTGAAGCTTAAGGTCCAAAATCTGATCGATTCAGGGGCATTGACTTTTAATGTGTAATAGGGTATTCTGATCGAGAGTTGATTGGGGCATCCATCCGAAGTTTTGTTGTATTCTCATGCATGTCATCTTGTTTGAAATTGTTTTTCTTTTGTGCTTCTTATGTTTAAAAGTCACTTGATGTTCAAACATTTTAAATAAAATGCTTCTTTCTGAGGAAATGAGCAAATTTTAATACTGAATTCCTTGAATATCACCTTAATTAAAAGCTTTTTAATAATTGAGGTTGTAAATATTTGACAAATGACAAGATTGAACCTGCAAAAAAAGACCCCTTGATCCTAATTTAAAAGATACATCAGACAACATACCATTCTCTTGCAGGGACCAAGCTAGTTTTCTATTCTCATGAAGAGTCCATCAAGGGTTTCGCATTCATACATGTATTAAGAGAGGATAAAATGGGGCATCTAGTACCTAAAATATCAAAGCTAATTGGTTTCTACTTCTGTTAATGACGTTTAATGATGATCATGATCTTCTCAGATGGAATGGTCAAGTAGGTGAATCTAGTTTAGGTCAATTGCTTAAGAACTAAACTCTAACGATGAGATTTTCTGACCTTCAATAAACACCTAGACTATAATAGGTTCTCCTCAGCGAGCTTAAGAAATAGAATCCGGTTACCCAACAAAAAATAATAATATATATACAATAAAGCTGAGCTATTTCACTAAGGCAATTGGTTATAGAGGAAACTCGAAAACCCTAGCTTTATGAATATATTATATTCAAACCATCACATTGATCGAGTACCTGGAAATTCGGTGTATGCTCCACTGTGATTGTCAAGTCAAAGACTTTGTGACAATATGAATCCTTCAGCTAGACTGATAAAGGTGATTATAATATATATACAATAAGGCTTGAGTTATCCCTCTAGAGTAATTGGTTAAACACCCTGACTTTATGAATAAGATTCAGCTAGCCAGACAATGGCAAATTAAATCAAATTTACTAAATAAGGAGTTTCGGTGAATATGGACTAAGGGAGTTGAGGAACACCTGTTATAGTTGAATTCACATGAGCACTCAAAAATATTATTTTTAGACCGATATTTCTGCACTACCTTGACTAGGCGAGTCTACGAAGCTTGAAAAAATGTAAGATTTCAGACAAATGAAACAGAAGTGTTTTGAAAGGTCTAGCCATTGATCATGCTAGTTGTGTCATTTTGTTCGCCTCCAATCAAAATGCCAAATCAAGAAAGAAGGGCATGCCATGATCTTCACGATGACCGAATCAATGAAGCAAACCTTATAATTTAAATAGCCCACCTCTAAACCAACTTTTCGATCTTGATATTTGTCAAAGATTTGCAACTATTAAAGATTAAAAGAGCAGTTGATTCTTTTGATATCTAATGAACTCCTGTTTTATGAATTGCTTCAATTGTGAAATCTAGAATGAGACAATATTTTCTGAGATTCCTTTTGATATGTTTCAAAATTTTGAAAATTCAAAGGAATAAAAGAATTTTCAAACAAGATAAGTTCTCTGGAAGCATATCTTAGAATTCAACAAATATCTATTTGAAGCTCAAGATCGAAGTTAGGGCAAATGAAGCCAATTTTTGGGCAAAATTTAATGGGGTAAGGAAAACAAATTGTCTTAAGTTGAGGTTTGCAAGAGTACACCCTGGTGGAAATGAAGACAAACTGAGTCAGGGATAGAATAAAGTCTGCTCATACAACCATTCCCCTCACATATCAACATATACATCAACACATACATACATGACGCATGAAATTTGCATCTTTGCATTCATCATCATGTGCAATAAAGACCTTAATTTTCTCTCTCTTGAGGACAAATTCAATAAAACAACAAATAAATTTCATCTTGGCATCCATCATAACATCCAAGATAGTCAGTCAGAAATGCATCGTTTTGATCTTTCAGGAAATCAATGTTCGGAAATGACCAAATATCTCTAACTTGAAGAAACAAGGATTTGACCTCCTGAAGTCAGCAATCAGATCTTCTGAAGACATTTCCTCCACCAGCAAGAACGAGCAGACTATCGATCGCCTCTGAGATTATTTTTATCGAAACAAAGTGTCGTCTCGCTAGAGATAGCTTTTCTTGAAAATCAAAATTTTGTCTAGCTTGAGACAATTTTTATCAAAACAAATTGCATCTCGCTCGAGACAATTCTCCTTTGAGATGAAAATTTTGAATTTGTTTCACTTAAAATGAAGTTAATCTCACTTGAGATTGTTTTTCTTAAAACAAACTGTCTCACTTGAGACAGTCTTCCTTAAGATACAAACATTTGATATTGTTTTTACTCAAAACAAATTTCATCCCGCTTGAGATAATTCCCTCGGAACACAAATTTCAAAGTTGTTTTACTTGAAATATAATACATTTGAGATTGTTTCTCTTGAAAAAAATTTTGTCTCTCTTGAGACAGTTTCTCTTGAAACATAAAAACATTGAGATTATTTCCCTTGAAACATATTTTGTCTCTTTTGAGACATTTTCCCTTGAAACATATTTTGTCTCGCTTGAGACCGTTTCTCTTGAAACAAATTTTGTCTCAATCGAGACAGTTTCTTATTAAGCATAAAACTTTGAGATTGTTCCCTTGAAACAAGTTTTAGTTTCCTTGAGACTGTTTCTCATGAAACAACAACCAAACTTTAAGATGTTCCTCTTGAAACAAATCTCATTTTCTTTGAGATCGTTTCTCTTGAAACAAATCATATTTTCTTTGAGATTGTTTCTCATGAAACAACAAATAAATTTGAGATCGTTTCCCTTGAAACGAATTTTGTCTCTTATGAAACAACTTCTCTTGAAGCATCATCTGTGAGTCAGTTTCTCTTGAAACCATCATCCCTAATGATGGCCTACCATCCTCGTCACATAAAAACCATGTTATCATCCCTAATAATGGCCTACCGTCCTCATCACGTATGAACTATGTCATCCCTCGACCAGATCTCCTCATCACGTAGGAGCCGTGTTATCATCCCTAATGATGGCCTTCCATCCTCATCACGTAGGAACCGTGTCATCCCTCGACCAGATCTCCTCATCACGTAGGAGTCGTGTCAACCTTAGATAACCAGTCGTCCTCATCACGTAGGAACCGTGTTATCATCCTTAGACGATCCGAACTCTTTATTACGTATGAGCAATATCGTCCTCCAAATCAAACACTATCAAGTCTCAAAACAAAAAGAGGACCGGACAAAAACTGATTGTCTTTTTCATCTTTACCCTATTCTTGTTAACACAAGAATGTGCAAAGAGGGGCATCTGTAGGCACTAGTTTTTACCGAGCTTAAAAAATATTATTATTATTATTATTAACTATATTACATATATGTTTGCATGCCCAATTTACAAGACCCATTTACAGCCCAATACATCCAACAATCTCACCCAAGACCCAAATGGAGTCAACACAACAACTCAAGAGCATATCCAATACAGCAAACCGGGTCCAGACCACCAACCGAACTAACCCAGAACCATTTGATGTTGCATAGTGCTCTGCCCCACTGCCACTAGTCCCTGTTTCCTGCCACTCACAAGGAATAAATCATGAGATATTATATTCAAACATCACCACACAACAAGTGCTTAATATTTTATACTAGATATGTAAAAACAATAGTTATAAAAAGCCGAATCAAATGTAAGAAGTAGGGGATTCTCTCGATTTTTTTTCCAATAAAAATACAGTAGTTGAAACATATTTTCAGCAATCCAATTCTAAAATCAAAGGAAACAAAATTCCAAGGTTTTCTAGTAGGTTTTACGCTTTGTTTATGTGCTAACATTTTAAATTATAATTTCGTTCTTGGTGTTCATACATATCTTACGATTGCTTAAAGAAAATAAATAGATAGGGGTTCGAAAATTACCTTGCCGTCGGAGTAATCGTCGGGGTAGCAGTGTCGTTGGTGTGGAGTTGAGGTCGAGGGACCACCGCGCATGGTGGTCCAGTACTGGATTCTCGCCGGATGTGGGAAACATTGCAGGGAATGATGTTTGCATTTCGTGGTGTTTCTGACACCGTTTAGCTCGGACGAGAGGAGAGTGACCATCCATTTTTGGTGGCCATACGTCGCGGACCATGGTTCTTTGGAGAGCTGCTGTAATGGTGGTAAGCAAAATGAAGAAAATGTTAGGGATTAGGGGAGTATCGTGCAGATTGAAGAGAAAAAGGGAAAGAGAATTGCTTTTATTTTAATTTTGGGAAAATCATACGTTAACTCCTCCTTATTTCATAGCTTTTTGAGTTCTAGTCACTGATTTTAGTTTAATCCTATTTAGATCCCTTTCTTTCCCATGTGTTACATTTAAGTCATTATATTTAGGGTCAAATCACCTCTAAGTCCCCCTAGTCTAGCCATGTTTTAATATTATGATCATTATGTGCATTTGTTTTTATTTTGAACTCTATATTTTACTTAGTTTTAATTTAGTCATTAAACTGCTATGTTTTTATTTGAATTTAGTTACTGTCCTTCTAGTTTCTGTTAATACTATTTTTATCCTTTAAATTTTTGTTTGTATTATTTTGGTACTTTAAATTTCTGTTTTTATTTAATCCCTTAAATTTCTGTTTCTCTCTTGCAGCTCATTTCTAGAATTAATTTGATCCATGAATTTTAATCCTTTCCAATTATTTTAATTCAAAATTTCTTTCATTCCTTTCATATACTCTTTTTTATTTCGATTTTAATACTAACTCTTTGTTTTTGTTTGTTTTATTTTTTAACTTTATTTATGATATATTTTTAGAATAATTTTAACCAATCAAAGGTAAGTAATTTGAATTGAATATCTAAATTGAAATTTAAATTACAATTTTCGCAATTAAGACAATCGACAAATTAAACGGTACCGAAAGGGCAGTTCAAGGGTGCTAATCCCTTTTTTACTGTAACTGACTCCCAAATCTGACATATTTCTGGTAAAACGTAGATCAGGTAAGATGGTATCCGATCAACCTAAATTTTTTACGAAAAATAAATTATCGATGGCGACTCTTATATTTTATTCAAGTCGAAGTCAAATTCTGGGCCCACCCGAAAGATGATTTCGACAATATATTAGAGTTTATAAGGATGTTACATAAAGTCACAAAATATAAAAATTCAACTTAAAATTTTTATCAAATTAAATTTTATATTCAAATTCAAATATTTGAATATTCAAAAAGTGATCAGAACTTTCCAAATCAAATTTAGACCATAATTTTAGTAATTCAATTTTTTGAATATCTAAAAATTTAGACCGAATACTATCTAATACACGTCCCTAGATAGGATTATATGAGGTTAGTTTTAGGTTAGGCGTGAAGTAGAGCTGATAGTAGGTAGGCAAGTCGAACATATAAGAGAAATTTCCCCTATTCTATTGAAATGACTTTAAGGGTTTCATTATGTGTTTGTGTAATAGGATTTTTATCTTCTTCAACAACGTTTCTTTTGGGCATGGAGTTTGAATTGACGTGCTAAGTGCCAGGGACATCTCATTTCCATGAGATAACCCTGACAATAACTAGATGGTGGACCGAGTTAATGCAATCGTGAACAATGAAAAAGCTTGAAAAATGAAGATGGAGGGCATGTCAAGGTAATGGCCTCAGTTCAGACATTCCAACGCATACTGGTGTCATAACTGGTAAATTTCTTTAGCTCTTTAGGGAGAAGTGATCTAGTGTTGGGTCTCCACCATCCCCCTCACCCTGAGCTAGCATGTAGAGCTATCATGGTGTAACTGATCTTCTCCTAGGTTCATGAGGAACCTAGGTGTGTAAACATCAGGACCAAGTGGATGGTACGATGTCTCTCTAGGATGATACCTAGGGACGGTTTGGGGCCAGTGGGCCCCATATCATGCTCTTGGTTGAGGAGTGGGGTTGTCACCTAGCATTCGCTATGTCCCACGGGATCTCCCTTCCAAGAGTACTTGTGGCTTTGGGATTATATTATGGCGTGTGACTAATGTGTGGCTTTTCTGTTCGGACAGAATACTGTGGGATCGACTAACAAACTGAGGGATGATTCTTAGTCAATGTGACTTGGCTTCATGACGAGTTAATTCAAAGCATGAATCTATGTTGGGAAAGGCTGACTTGTCTGGGAGTTGTCCCATTCAAGTGTCGCATGACATAACAGCAGGGTCGAGACGTTATGTCTGTGACACTAAGCACGGAATCAGGACGACCCAGGATGGTAGATTAAGGTAAATATAAATAGTAGTAAAATAAATCAATCTATAATAATTAAGTTAAAATTTCAAAAATCATAAATTAAGGTTTAATTTACTTTGAAATTGAAAAAAATAAAAATGTTTAAATGAAACTAATGAAATTATTCCTTATTTTTATGAAATATCAAAATCAAAGGGATCTAAAAATATTTAAATTTAAAAATGGGAAATAAAGTTTAATTTATCTAATTTTAAAACTAATAGGTAGTCATTGAGTAATTAAACCTAAAATTTAAGAGAACTAAAACTTCTGTTTGATCGGTTAACCTGGTATTAATCGAATCTTGCTCATCTTACCATCCATGTACTTGAATAAAAAATAATAATTTGTGTTGGTACCAAACAGAGAAAACTTAATATAATCGAATCAGATTGTCTCAAATTGGTCTCTATCTATAATATGAAAGTTTCAAATGTCAATATTCATCTAACATCTAATGTATATGTATAATCTTAACCATTTTCAATCTCAACAAATTAATGTATATTAAATTAGAAAAGATCTAAACTTCAATTTTAGTTCCTTTAAGATGTAACAATGGTAACACATAATCTCACATATATTTTTCAGAGATCCCCACAGTTATTTTTGTAAAATATCAATGATCCTTAAGGTTATTTTTTGGGATCTCCACGATTATTCACACGGATACAGTTCGGTATAGCCATCCCCGTCCCCATCCCCATCCCCATTTGAGATTCGGGATAAAACTTCCCCTATTTCCATCCTCCTTGGTGAAAATTTCGGTTTTTCCTTATCCAGTCGGTTCGGATCCTCAAGGTTTTGGATTTCTCCCCCACCCGATTGCCACCCTAGTTTTAATTGGACAAGTTTGGACTATTTTGTCATCTTTAAACATGAAACAATTATACAATGTGTCAATAATAATTTTTTTGAATTTCCTTTTGTTAACATACAACACCCAAATTGTCGTCTTCAACTACATTTTCAGACTCAAGAGTTTCTTACGAGTCAGGCCTTCGTGTAGAATATCAGGTGTGTGTATATATACTCACTGGTTTTACAGTATTTCTTTGATTAATTGAAACACGTTTCTTCATTTTTGAAAAGGGAATTCGTGGCGCAAATGGTGAATTAGCTGCAGAGGAAGCATTTCCCAACTGTGAAACAGTTGCTTGCCAGCATTTCCATACAACTTTTCAAGTGATGAAATCCATATCTAGTTAAAGTATTTATGTTTTTCTTTTAATCTTTGTCCTGGTGAAATTGATATAACATGCTTTTTGATGTTAAAGTAGGCTGTTGAAAGGAGGATTGCAGATAGAGCAGTTATACCAATAGAGAATTCAATAGGAGGAAGCATCCATGGAAAGTACAACCTGTTGCTTCGCCACGATCTGCACCTGCTTCCTGTTTCCCGTTGCTTGCTTGCCAACCATGGCGTTAAGCTTCAAGATTTGAAAACGGTTCTCAGCCATCCTCAAGTAACATCCATCCTTCTTTATTCCTTTTTAACATCATTTCTCATTTAGGGTTTATCATTCATGTTCATATTTAGAATTTGAAGTTTGATTAAAATAGATATGGTCGTGAAGTCTAAATTTTGCACAAACTGCTTATCATATAATTTCTCCTACTTTATTTGTGTTAACTATACAACATACCCGGATATATAAAATTGGAAGCGAATTTAAATATTAACCCCAACTCGGAACCAGGGATAGATGCACTTGGCCACTAAGCCCTATGGGCCAAGTGCATCTCATTATTTTAGATTAATTATAAAATTTAGGTCAATATGTTAAAAATTTACATACCCATTTGGCAAAAAAAGAAAATTATATGAAAATTTTGAATCTCATTTTTAAATTTTTGGATCTGTCGCTTATGGAAATGGTATGGCATTTCAAGCCCTTGTTCAATGTGAGAAGACGTTGAGGAGGTTGGGATTGGTGGTAGAAGCAGTGATTAATACTGCAGCAGCAGCAAAGGTTAGGTCTTAATGATGCAACCACTTGTTTCTTTAATCATGATTTCATGTGATGGATGGTTATAAGCATGTATAGCAAGTGGCAGTGCAAAAGGAAAGAGACAAAGGAGCCCTGGCTAGTTCATCTGCTGCACTCATTTACGGACTCCAACATTCTTGTTCCCACTATGCAGGTTCTGTCCAAAATTACCTCCCATTGCTTCAATGTAAAATGTTTCTGTCTGGTTTTGTTTATTTACATGTTTGTGGCACTGACAAGGATGTTCACAACAACGTGAAACCGATGTTCGGATTCATGACTATCTCTTTATCTCTAAAGTTCAAACTTGATTTCTCTTTAGAAGTAAAATGTTGTCTGTAAAAAGCTGTGATGAATACAACATAATCAAATGTTCTCCGTCTGTGTTCGGACTTGTGACTATTTCTTTATCGATTTCCTTTGGGTGATTGACCATTACTTTCAGTGTTCATTTTAAAAAAATTGCAGGCTATGACACAAGAGTGTAGACTTAAAGCTGGAATTGCATCGAGTATTTTAAACACTTAAAGCTTTAAAAACGAGAATGTAATCCCTTTGTTTTCTTTGATTAGTGAAAGAATTTGGAGAGTGCCCAAAGTCCAAGAACAAGGATAAGTTGGTGCTTGGGTGATTCTTAAGCCTCTTTCCATCAACCATTAGTGAGGTAACACATAAATAACTTCCCTCTACAACATATAGGTCATAAATCTATGTTTTGCTTGCTTATTGTGCTCATAGGTGCAAAATGGATCTTAATGGGTTTTAATGGTAGCATGCTTATTTGGTTGTTCTTGATGTGATAAAATGACTCATTGTGTATCTAATAAACCCCATAAGACTTAACAAATGTTGGGTAGCCTTAAGGGGCTTATGAGGGACTCTAAGAAGTCACTTTCATGCCTAAACAAGGCATATTCGAGTAGGGGTATCGATACTCAAAGAACAATACTAACACTTCCCTTTTGAATAGGATAAAAATAAAGCAATTTGTGAAGGTGGTATCGATACTCCTACATGGGGTAGGTATCGATACTCAGAGGGTAGTATCGATATTGGTGACAATTTGAGGATTCCAGAATGTTATTTTGGTACTGATACTCATGGGAGTATCGATACCAGGGGAAGAGTATCGATACTCTCTATCGAGGTATCGATACTGGGAATTAAATTGAAACATCGAAGTTAAAATTGGTATTGATACTCGGGGCAGTATTGATACCCTAAGGTCAGTATCGATACTGATAGGCCCAGTATCGATACTGATAGGCCCAGTATCGGTACTGACGTCTTGTTTTGGGCAGAAAAGTTTGCTAACTTCGTAAACTTGAATAGGGGGTTATGAAGGCATCGAGGTTTCTTAAATAAGACTACAAGTGAGAATATCATTCGAAACCCTTATGAGCAGCAACACTAAATTGTGTGGCATAAAACTAGCATTTGTTTAACACTCAGGAAACAACAAGGACATCTAGGTTACTTGAGCGTATGCATGCACTATTGAAATGTGTAAATAAAGATATCCATATTCTCTTCCCCAATGCTATTGTACTTTTGTATTAGTGCGATTGCACTTTTTTATCAATGCTGAGGCACTTTAGTATTAGTGCTAAGGCACTTCCCAGATTAATGGCCAGCCCATATTATGATTCATATGATGTATTGTTACATATCTTTATGTTATGATCTATGCTTAGTGCATCCCATTACAACATGACTTAACTTGCTAATTATTTGAAGTTAATGAATGCATATAGTATAGTGGAGTCGTTTATGTGGCACTGAGCTCATAGGTCAACGTTCAAAATTGTTTCCGTTCGCAGGTTAGTAGGTGTCGGACTCGGGAGCTTATCGCTAGCCAGTTAAGATTTCGGATGTCAACAATTTCAGAGTATGCCTTGATTATTTTAGTGGGCATGTATCTCATAGACCCTTTTGTATTTATGTCATTACTTTTGGATTACTTTATTTTGATAATTATTTTAGGAGCTCCCCGATTTGTAAACTTAACTACTAATATCTTATTTTGTTTAAATGAGATGAATTATGTTTTGGAAAATAAAATGTTTTAAGAAAAAATTGTTAGCCATTTCGATGGTCCTGTGTAATGCTCAAACCCATCTGGTTTTGTTTAAATCAAATTTGGGTGTTACTGGAAATTACTACCTTTGTAAAATGTCACTGTCGTGAATTCTCTACTGTTAGATTTGTCTAGAAATTAAGTTGACAAGTTGGAAATTTCATCTTGGTTGGTGGCCAACTTATTGGAAATTTCATCTTGGTTGGTGGCCAAACTTTGAACATGTGAATTTCATATTTGGTGGCTAACTTGTACACATTGGAAAATTCTTTGGTAGATGGCCAAACTTTGAATATATTGTTCTTGAAACTCAACTATAAATAGGCCTAAGTATTTCCATTAGATAGCATCCCAAAAACAAGTTCTCTCTTCCTCTTGTATTCTTCATTCTCCCACTTTGGGAATTCTAAAGAATTCCATTTGTTGTAATATTGGCGATATAGTGAAGTTATCATCCGGTGTGGTGCCCGAGGAGTAGACGATATTCTCGTTGAACCTCGTAAATTTGGTGTGTTCTCTCCTTTATTGTTTTTTATTCGGTTCTTTTCCATTGTGTTTCAATATTCAATAGTTTGACAGGTTTATCTGCTGTGCAACCTTTGGTGGTTTTAATCTTGACATTTTAGGTCAATTTTAAAACTACGTTCGTGTGGGAAATAACCCGTTTTCCCCAACAATTGGTATCAGAGCTTCGGTTGAGGTTATCCTGGTGGTTCCGTTGCTGAAAAGATACAGTTCGTGATATTGAATATTGTTCGTTAGAATTAAAATGCCAAAATACTGATCTGTTGAGACATCAAGCTCTTCATCTGGACCGGTGAGGAGGGTGATGTCAAATGCAAATTTCTCGGTGGAGTTGTTTGATGGATCCGGTCATTTTGGCATGTGGCAAGGCGAGGTGTTAGACGTTTTATTCCAACAAGGTCTAGACATCGCCATTGAGGAAGAAAAGCCCGAATATATGGAGGAGAAAGAATGGGTAACAATCAATCGTTTGGCGTGCAGCACGATTCGATCTTGTCTTTCCAGGGAGCAGAAGTATGGCTACAAGAACGAGACTTCTGCAAGTAAGATGTGGAAAGCTTTGGAGGAAAAATTCCTGAAGAAAAGCTCTCAGAATTGTCTCCACATGAAGAAAAGATTGTTCAGATTTGATTATCAACCAGACACCAGTATGAATGAACACATCAGTGCGTTCAATGAGCTAGTGGAAGACTTATTGGGCATAGATGAAACCTTCAAAGATGAAGATTTAGCTTTGATGTTGTTGTCATCTCTTCCAGATGAATTTGAGCACCTTGAGACAACGTTACTTCATGGTAAGGATAATGTTACCCTTAAAGATGTAACTGCTGCTTTGTATAGTTATGAACTCAGGAAGAAAACCATGAAGGAGAGCAAGTACGAAGCAGCAGAGGCCATGGTTACAAGAGGTCGCTCGAAAAGTCAAAAGCCAAAGTGGAGAGGGAGATCAAAGTCGAAGTCCAGACTGGGAAAAGATGAATGTGCCTTTTGTCATGAGAAAGACCATTGTAAGAAAGATTGTCCGAAGCTGAAGAAAAAAGGAAAAGCTGCTCCA
The DNA here is from genome assembly GCF_006381635.1 of Hibiscus syriacus. Lineage (NCBI taxonomy): Eukaryota > Viridiplantae > Streptophyta > Magnoliopsida > Malvales > Malvaceae > Hibiscus > Hibiscus syriacus. The sequence continues at coordinate 1,433,271 of NW_024062730.1, forward strand.
TATGCATGTGTTGCAGAGCATGATGCACATGACTCTGACATATCATTGGTTGCTTCATCAACAACATTTCATTCCGATGAGTGGATATTAGATTCGGGTTGCACCTATCATATGTCCCCTAATCGGGAGTGGTTCTTCGATTTAATGGAACTAAATGCAGGAGTTGTTTATATGGGTAATGACAATGCCTGTAAAACTGTTGGGATAGGTTCAATTCGATTGAAGAATCAAGATGGATCAACCAGAGTTCTGACGGATGTCCGATACGTGCCCAGTTTGAAGAAAAATCTCATCTCGTTGGGAGCCTTAGAATCCAAAGGCTCAGTAGTCACTATGAGAGATGGAGTTTTAAAAGTCACATATGGCGCACTTGTGATGATGAAGGGCATCAGGAAAAATAATTTGTATTACTACCAATGTAGTACAATTATTAGAGCAGTTGCAGCAGCTTCCGGAGGTGATGATTTGGACGCAACCCAGTTGTGGCATATGCGGTTGGGACATGCTGGAGAGAAATCCTTGCAAATTCTGGCAAATAAAGGATTGTTGAAAGGTGCAAAGGCTTGCAAATTGAACTTTTGCGAGCATTGTGTTATGGGAAAGCAGAAGAGAGTGAAGTTTGGCACCACTATACATAATACAAAAGGTATTGTAGATTATATTCACTCAGATGTACGGGGTCCTTCAAAGACATCGTATTTGGGAGGAAACCATTATTTTGTAACTTTTGTAGATGACTTTTCCAGAAGAGTTTGGGTGTATCCGATGAAGTCTAAAGATGAAGTGCTTCAAATTTTCCTGAAATGGAAAAATATGATCGAGAACCAGACTGGTAGAAAGATCAAACGTCTTAGGACGGACAATGGAGGGGAATATAAAAGTGACCCATTCTTTGACATTTGCCATGAGTATGTTATTGTTCGACACTTCACTGTTAGACATACACCACAACAGAATGGGGTGGCAGAGTGTATGAATCGAACACTATTGGAGAAAGTTCAAAGTATGTTGTCTAATGCTGGGTTAGGCAAGGCATTTTGGGATGAGGCTGTGACATATGCTGGCCATCTCATTAATCGTCTGCCGTCATTAGCGATAGGAGGAAAAACACCATTGGAGGTATGGTCTGGAAAACCTGCTACTGATTATGATTCCTTACATGTATTTGGATCCACTGCTTATTATCATGTAAAGGAATCCAAGCTTGATCCGAGAGCAAAGAAGGCTCTCTTTATGGGAATCACCCATGGAGTGAAGGGATTACGCCTTTGGTGTTTAGACACCAAGAAGATAATTTGTAGTAGAGATGTTACCTTTGATGAATCTGCCCTAGTAAAAAAGGTAACAAGTGAAGCTGTCCAGACAAGTAGTACTCCGCAGCAGGTGGAGCATACTCCAAAATAGGTGGAGTTTTAGCATATGATGATCCCAGAAGTTGATGCAGCTAATTTTTCAACTCCAATAGAAGAATAAGAAGATGAAGAGGTTCAAACCCAAGAACTATTGGAGACACCAAAAATACTTGCAGTTATAAGGCCAAGGAGAGAAATTCGTAGACTTGCTCGATTTGTTGATATGGTGGCCTATGCTCTTCCAGTTGTTGATGATGATATCCCTATCACTTACCAAGAAGTAATACAAAGCTTGGAAAGTGATAAGTGGAAAAGTGCAATGGATGAAGAAATGCAATCTCTCCAAAATAACGACACTTGGAAACTGGCACAATTACCGAAAGGTAAAAGAGCCATTGGATGCAAGTGGGTATTTGTAAAGAAAGATGGATCTCATAGCAAGAAAGATGTTCGCTACAAGGCACGGTTGGTAGCTAAAGGCTACGCTCAAAAGGAGGGAATTGACTACAATGAAGTATTTTCCCCTGTTGCGAAGCATTCCTCCATTAGAATATTGTTGGCCTTGGTAGCACAGTTGAATTTGAAGCTAGCTCAACTTGATGTAAAGACGGCTTTCTTGCACGGTGATTTAGAAAAGAAGATCTATATGACTCAGCCAGAAGGATACAAAGATGGTGGTTGTGAGAAATGGGTTTGTAAGCTGAACAAATCGCTATATGGATTGAAGCAATCTCCGAGGAAGTGGTACAAGCGATTTGATAGCTTTATGAGGAGGCAAAAGTATACTAGAAGCAAATATGATCATTGTGTGTATTTGAAAAAGCTCAAAGATGGATCTTTCATTTATCTTCTCTTGTACGTTGACGATATGTTGATCGCTTCGAAGAGTCAAAAAGAGATAGACAAATTAAAGGCTCAGTTGAATCAAGAGTTTAAGATGAAAGATCTAGGTGAGGCCAAGAAGATTCTTGGTATGGAGATAAGTAGAGATAGACAGAGAGGGAAGCTTTGTTTAACACAGAAGCAAAATCTGAGAAAGGTATTATAATGTTCTGGCATGAATGAAAATACCAAACATGTAAGTATCCCATTGGCTTCTCATTTGAAACTTAGTTCTCAATTATCTCCTAAAACTAACGAAGAACGAGTGTATATGGCAAAAGTTTCATATGCTAATGCAGTTGGGAGCTTGATGTATACAATGGTGTGTACGCGTCCTGACATTTCACAAGCAGTTGGAGTTGTGAGCAGGTACATGCATGATCCTGAAGAAGGATATTGGCAAGTTGTGAAATGGATTCTACGGTATCTCCAACAAACCGTGGATGTTGGTTTAGTTTTTGAACAGGATGAAGCACTTGGTCAGTGTATGGTTGGATATGTTGATTTCGATTATGCTGGTGATTTGGATAAGCGTCGATCAACTGCTGGGTATTTGTTTACTCTTGCTAAAGCCCCAGTAAGTTGGAAGTCTACATTGCAATCTACGGTGGCCTTGTCTACTACAGAGGCAGAATACATGGCAATTTTAGAGGCTGTAAAGGAAGCAATTTGGCTTAACGGGTTGATGGAAGACTTGGGAGTTGTTCAAAGTCACATTAGTCTCTATTGTGATAGTCAGAGCGCTATTCACTTAGCGAAAAATCAAGTCTACCATTCAAGGACTAAGCATATCGACGTGAGGTATCACTTTGTGCGAGAGATCTTTGAAGAAGGAAAGATTCTACTTCAGAAAATTGCGACATCAGAAAATCCTGCAGATATGATGACTAAGGTGGTAACAGTAATCAAGTTCAATCATTGTTTGAACTTGATTAACATCCTGAAAGTATGAACACCTTCGAGTGTGTGGCGCCTGTGAGCGCAATTAGAGGCACTACAAATTTGGGGAGTTGAAGAAGTTGAGTAGGCTTGGTAATTTCAAGCCAATGTGGAGATTTGTTAGATTTGTCTAGAAATTAAGTTGACAAGTTGGAAATTTCATCTTGGTTGGTGGCCAACTTATTGGAAATTTCATCTTGGTTGGTGGCCAAACTTTGAACATGTGAATTTCATATTTGGTGGCTAACTTGTACACATTGGAAAATTCTTTGGTAGGTGGCCAAACTTTGAACATATTGTTCTTGAAACTCAACTATAAATAGGCCTAAGTATTTCCATTAGATAGCATCCCAAAAACAAGTTTTCTCTTCCTCTTGTATTCTTCATTCTCCCACTTTGGGAATTCTAAAGAATTCCATTTGTTGTAATATTGGCGATATAGTGAAGTTATCATCCGGTGTGGTGCCCGAGGAGTAGACGATATTCTCGTTGAACCTCGTAAATTTGGTGTGTTCTCTCCTTTATTGTTTTTTATTCTGTTCTTTTCCATTGTGTTTCAATATTCAATAGTTTGACAGGTTTATCCACTGTGCAACCTTTGGTGGTTTTAATCTTGACATTTTAGGTCAATTTTAAAACTACGTTCGTGTGGGAAATAACCCATTTTCCCCAACAAATGAGAAATTGAATTTTGCTATCCCGAACACCACGGTACGTTGGTCACCCCTACCCAGAATCTTGTTAAGATAAATTATAACACTTGATACATACAGTTAGAGAAAAAAGCATGATCAAGTATTATCATATGAGACTCAGACGGCAAACTAATGGGTGCATGTAGATGATTTACCTCGTGAGTCCTTTCGATTTTCACAATTAAAGCAATTCTGGTTGTCTTGTCTACGCTATGGAACTAACAACTGACCTAGGTTTTGAAAAGATAATTGTCGAAGGTGATTCCTGAATGGTTACCATTAAACTTCCTTCCATGATCAAGATTTCTTAAAATCGATGCTTTGATTTAGGAAGTACAAGATCAAGTTGTCCATTTTCACACATGTGAGTTTCGTTTCACTCCTAGGGAAGGTAACAAAAGCTACTCACATTTTAGCAACGGAACCTCGTCGAAAAATAAAGATCTCTACTGCATTTAAGAAGCTCCCCAAAGGACAACATTAGAAGCTACTGAGGATAGGAGATAGATAGACCTACCATAATCTCCGAGTTAACAATTTCTGAAGAATGTTTAAGGATCTACTTGATTTTATATTTATCTTCCTTGCAAACTCGATCAATGATTTTCTACACTGGACAAGGAAGGAACGACCGACTCGCCCTATCCCCTTTTTAATTTTAGGTTTCCTAATTCTCTGATTCTAATTTGGGTATCTACTCAACATTTACTTCTTTTACTTTATGTATTTGCTTTTTCAAGTTCTTTAGACATTTTTTTAGGAATGAGGCATAGTTGACACCTACTTTAATTCTTTGAAATAAAAGGTTGTTTTCAATTTAAAAAAAAAGTTATTTAATTAAATTATTTCATTATATCAAGTATCATAATTAAAGTTTTACTCTTATTTTCTTAAGTTTTTTTTATAGATTATTTTCTTAAGTTTTTTTATAGATTATTTTCTTAAGTGTAATGAGTATTATGATTTATATAATTCCCTAGGCCATACCTAGGAGTTACAACTGAATCATGATAGCCACGTTGATCATAGAAATAATATATGAACAAAATTATTTGATAAATTATTTTTGAACATATTTACCAAATGTAGTATCGGAAATAAACTCATGCCACAATTAAAAGATGTTGAAAGTAAATATTTAACCTCATATAATGTGAAAACGAGATTACACATCTTATAGCTAAATCGATCTTACATCTGGATAATCTGAAAATGCAAGAAAAATAGTGAGCAATAAAACCTAGTGTGTCATCTAAGTACAAATAATTATTAATATAAAAATAAATATGATCCAGATATGATATAATAAACAACATAGTAAATAAACAACAATAAAAACATATTTATCACAAAAAAAATCATACAAAGTTTCTCACCACCATACCTTTCGTTATAGATAAACATAATGAGAAACATTACCTTCTAAAAGGAACACGAGACCTTCGAAGATGAATCCAGAACAAAAAAATAGAAATCAAGATAAGGATGTTTCCCTTTAAATAGAAATCTGATTTAACCTCTAAAGAGGAACTTAATGGAAATTTGTAAACATGACGAGGATATTACCCTCTGAAAAGGGTCCCAAGTTAACCTCCGAAGAGGAACTCAAACAGAAACCAAAATTAGTATGAAATTGAACCCTCCGAAAAAAATCTCGAGACCTCTATAGATAATCTCAATACATAAATTATACCAACCAACAGATCATGCATAATACATCATCATTCAGGAATCACATATGCTTGCAAAATTTATATAACAAAGAAAAAGAACACAATATAAAAAGTAAACATATAGTATTGGTCAAGGAACACTCCATATCTCATTGTACTATGTCATGCAGAATGAGAACCTAACAATAAGGTATTACCTTGTAAGTACTAACAATATATCTCATCAAACAAGACTTGTAACTTATTCAACAATACTCACATGTATCTTGAGTCAAATATGCAGATCTGAATTGAACTGAATGATGACGATCTGGATATAATGGAGAATGGTACATAGACACATGAACACAACATCAGAGGTTTAAATTCCAAAGTTTACTTAACATAATTATAACATAGTGCAATAAATGTTGCAAAATGGGACTTTTTGGTAAGAATTTGACAAAACGAACTGCGAAATCAAACTTAGAACGTCGAAAAAAAATAATAAAGGTAAGAGTTAGGAGAAAAAATAAATAGAAAAGTCAACGGTTAATATTCAAGGTCAACGGTCAATGAGTCAAAGTAATTCGGTCTGATTCGAGTCTGCGGTTCACTTTAGATTAGGGGTTTAGACCTTCTCGGCTAGACTAATTCAAGACCAGTTTGATCGGTTAGTAGGAAATTCATTTCCACAAGCGTTACGAAGGCATGTGTGGCGCGTAGGATGGCCTTTGATGGCCAGAATCACATTATTCTTTATAGATTTACATTTTAAAGTATCATGAATCCCTTACTAAGGTCAGTTTACGGCAGAGAACAACTGAGAGGAGGTGGTAAAGAAATGGAAAACAAAATTGTTTCCTCTATAATATGCAAACAGTGACGATTGAAGGGGCGAGGCTAGGCTGGATTGGATCAGAACAAGGTGGGCAATGCATTGGTGGTGCACTCTATGATAGCTCGACGGCGACGGCTATAAGCATAACCGAAAATGATAGGTGGTGAAAAAGAGTGGGATTAAATGCGGTTGAAATTTTAAAACGGGAGAAAAGAAAACCAATTGAAAATGGGTATTTGAATACCCTAACTTGAGCTAATTACAAAATAAGTCTTTGCACTTATAGGGATTTCATAAATGACCCCAAAATTTAAAATACTTACAATTAACTCTATTTTTTGGTGTGACAACTCTCCCTCTTAAGAAAATTTTGACTTCAAAATTTTACCTGACAAAAAAAGATGAGGGAACATTATCCTTACTAACTTCTAAATCTATCAAGGGTCTCAGAAGTTGATCCTCATAAATATGAATTTGAATATGCTTATTCTCCTAAGTCAAATATGATCTTAGCTCAACATAGAGACGTGGAAGACATCATGAATATAGTCAAGTTCTGACGGTAACTCAAGCTGATATGAAACAAGTCATACTCGATGCAGAATCTAATAATATCCAATAAACCTCAAGCTCAACTTATATTTATGATCAAATATACAATCTTCTTCAAATGAGATAATTTTGGGAAAACTTGGTCACCCACACTGAATGCAAACTTAAGCCTTATCCTTATCAACTTGATTGTACATCAGTCTCTCGAATAAGACTGGTCCCATAACTCTTCTCCAAGACAACCCAGTTAACACAACATAATACGACACTGACAACCATATAACGCCTTACACAATATCATCCAAATAGCGGTCTGAAAACTGTTATTATAAGAAAACTTGGCCAACAAGTGGTCCTCATAACTGCCTCAGAAAGCCATAATACATCATCCCCCAGACTACAGATGATAAGTTATATTGAAGTTTAATCAAGTACACAAAATCTCATATAGAGTATTTTAGACCTGCGATGCAAATCTTGATGCCTAATCAAAAATAACAAATAGAGGAACCACATGAAGACAAATGATCCCAAAATATACAATCTAGCCATTTAATCAAGAGTATAACTGGTTTGAACTATAATGAAATGAGTAGATTTAGTAAGATGGTCATTGATAACCCAAAATGAATATTTCTTGGACAAAGACAAAGATAATTCACTAACAAAGTTCACTCTTATTCACTCTCATTTCACCCCAAAATGATATTAATGTTATATCTCTACTTTCAAGATATATTCATTAACCGGAATGAGAAAATCCTTTACAAACATTGAAGTTGATTTGCAAAGAATTTGAAAGAAACCAATTGGTTCAAATTAAAATAATATTTCATTTCAAAATGCAAAACATTATATGGATCTTTGGTAGCTCTAAGATATCATTTATAAAATGGGCTAATATATTCTTTTCTTAGTGAATCACGATACGATTGATTAATAACTCAGCAAGACCATACCTAGTGCAATTACAGAAGCCAACTTATCTATTGAGATTCGTCGTACAGAATCAGAATTTCATCAGAACTATCATACGCAAAGCTTACTCATGATATCTACTTAGTCACCTCAAATTCATATTGATGCACATAAACTTAAGAGAATTCAATTATAAAGCATATAATATCAATGCAAATTGTTTCTTAAGAAAGATTTTATAATAGATATAGAGGTTTTGGTCAAAATTTTTCAAATCAAGCTTAACACATTGCTAAAAATTAGACATAAAGAAATTTTAAAGAAGAAAATTAAGAAATTCAAAATTCTTGATCAGATTTATTTAAGGAGGGACTGTGTGCTAACAGTAAGTCAGAAACATATATGTATATATATATATATATTCATTTTCTAATTTAGGAGTTATTCCAACCCCTTTAGTACAAACAGATACTGACTTTTATCCTTAACAATTAACATATTCAGACTTGAAACAAATTGTAACTTTTTAGTAAAATTGTTCTCATGGGAGCAGGTGAACTTTTTGAGGTTTTTCTTTGAGAACTAGAAATAACCTCATAAATGGAATCGTTGACCTAAGATATTATCATATCAGATCAATAATAATATTAATTATTGATTTATTAAACTTAATTCGACTTTTAAAATTTTCATAACATTAAATGACGATCAGTTGCTAGAGTTCAAATCTTACGATCAAAGTATTCACATAAGGTGTCTAAACAACATCAAATATTCATAAAAACTTATGACTACATATCAAGTATTAACTTAATATTGCAGAAAAATGATAACTATCCAAAATGACATCAAGAGTTTCAAAAAATTCTTGAAAATCTTATGGCATTGTTTTTCGAAAATGATTTTTTTTACTTGTCTAAAATTCCTTTTGGAAAATTTAGTTCAAATGATTTTTATAATTATAGTGACCTATACAGTCTGAGAATTTAACCTAGTTCTAATACCATTATATATAATCACCTAGACTCTGTCTAAGAGTTACAACTAAATCATAGTAGCTACGTTAATCACATAAACAATCTACGAACGAAACTTGTTTAATAAATCATTTTGAAAATATTTACCAAATATAATATAAAAAATAAACTCATTCCACTGTTGAAAAAGATTGAAAATAAGTATTTAACCTCATACACTATGAAATCGAGATTACATTTCCAATAGCCAAATCGGTCTTACATTTGAATAACTTGAAAATGTAAGACAAAAACAAAGTGAGATATAAAACTTAGTGTCCCTTTAAGTACAAATAATTATTAATATAAAAATATAAAAGATCCAAACATGATATAATAAACAACATAGTAAATAGGCAATAGTAATAACATATACTTATCATTGAGAAATCATACAAAGTTTCTTACCACCTTACCTTAAGTTATAGATAAACATAATAGAGAACGATACCTTCTAAAAGGAATTGAGACATTCGAAGATGGATCTAGAACAGAAAATATAAATCGGGATGGGAACTTTACCTTCCGAAGAGGAACTCGAGTTAACCTCTAAAGAGGATGTAACACCCCCGACCTGTATCCGACCCAGATACAAATTCGAGGTGTCACAATGACTTTTCAAATCATTTACTTTTACAAGATAATTGAAAATTCAAACTTTCATTAAAATAAAATTGAATAATTTACATAAATATAATCAAAAAGGTTTACAAAACCGATCAAAGCATATTTGATTTAAACTTTTCATTTACATGCCAACAAAATAACATATAACAAAAGTACATACAACTTAAATCAATTCTGATATGATCTTTGGTTAATATATATTATCTCGCTGACTTGTCCTAGCTTGGATCTTCTTGTTTCTTTGAACCTACGTGTGAAACACTCACACGCTAAGTCACGGACTTAGTGAGACATATAAAGCAATAATGAAATAATGAAACATGCAATCACATACTTTCATAATGTACAGGAATCATCATATATCTAATCAACAAGAACATACATCATCATGTATTTAACCAATAATAACACATCCCATTATGCAATGTTAATTCATGTTATATCTTTTAATAGTGTAATATCCCAAATAATAGGTTAGTGGTTGAATTAAAAAGTTGGAGGACTGAATTGATTAATTTATAAAGATGAGAATAAATTGAGAATAGTAAGTTAGACTTAATTGTAGTGATGAAGGATTAAAAAGGGCATTTTGAGTAATTGGAGTAAAATGAATTAAAAATTTATTTCTTTACATGGTATATTAAGTAGAGAAATAAAGATAAATGGGAAAAGAAAAGTTAATACTCTCTTCTTTTTCCTCTTTCACGTGAAAAGCCTTCAACCCTAGCTAAAAGTAAGATCTCAATTTGATGGTTTGTTATTTTATGTTAGGTTGGTTATTGAAGATTGTAGTTTGATAGAAGTTTAAGGAATGATTAAATGAGATTAAAACTAACAAATGGTGGAAATAATTGAGATTTTAGAAAATGGGTTTTGAGATGATATGTTAATATAGGAGTGTTTATGGATGTTTTATAGTAAATTTGACTTGTCATAGAGGCCAATGAGAGATTAGAAGCATTGGATAGGATTAAAAACACATTAGAAGAAGTGGTGTGATTCTTAGAACTTAATGTTCTTGATAGATGTTGGATGTTTTATGAAACAAGATGAAGGGAAATTGGTATGGATAAGTAGAGAAGAGTTAAATATCATTGTGCGTGTAAATATAAAGGAATTTGGCCCCATTTGACTAATAATCGAGTTAAAAACTGGAAAATCTGGACAAGGGTATCGACACTGATAGAACAATATTGATACTATAGGCAAAAAAGGGACGGATTTGCTGTATAGTATCGATATTGATTCAATCAATATCGATACCGTTGAGGTAGTATTTATACCATTATAAGGGTATCGATACCAAGCAAACATCGAATCTAATTTTGGTATCGATACCGTAAGGGGGTACCGGTACCATAGTATAGTAGTATTGATACCATGGTAAGGGTATCGATACCATGCAACATCGAAGCTAATTTCGGTATCGATACCGAAAGATGGTATTGGTACTCTAGTATAGAAGTATCAGTACTAGGGTAGTAGTATCGATACTATGGAGCCTGTGTAATACCCTAATTTTGTCCGGGCCATTAAATTTTCTTGAAGATGTTCGATAATTAATTTGGCGATAATCATGCTTAAATGAAGATCTATTTCAAGTGATGAAGCGTGGAAGTTTGAGTTTGGAAGTTTTGGTGCTCAATTGGAATTGTAACCGTATATGGAAAATGAGACACAAATTGAGATCCAAAATCCAAATTAAATGTCTAGTGTCCCTTTACATCGAACCCAAACTAAATTAAAACACTAGACTAGCTAGACCCAAATAATTACGGTCCAAATTACATATAGCCCAGGACCCGACCTAAGTTTAAGGCCCGATTCAGCAGCTTGATCCAGACCCAGTTGCAACTCGACCCGGTCACCAGCAGCCTCACGTGAGGCTCCTTTGCCCATACGAGCACCAAGCCCGAGCTCCAGCAGCCCATGCTCCCATGTTTTATCCCCCACATGAATCACACAACCGAGACATCACTCTGCCCGAGCGCACAATACCCGCTGCTGTCTCTCGTGCGCCCATGTGGACCACTGCACCCGATCAGATAGAGCTCGGTTCCCCATTCCCACTAGCACCACGCCCGAGCATTCCTCGGCTCCCACATACTTGTGCACCCATGTGAAGCACTGCAACCGAGCATCCCTCGTGAAGACCCTTGCCATCAGCTGCCCATGCTTCACGAGCACACCAACCAGGGCTGTCACCCACGTTTTGCTGGCTCCACTCCCCGAGTGGCCATCATCCAGCAGTCAACAGACAAGGGGAGGGGACCGATGTTGTTGCCTCTGCCACCCATACTCTGCACCATCGAAGACATCAAATGGAACCATTAACGAGGAATATAAAAATAGTAATGAGGAATCAGGTATGAAAAATCCAGAGCAAAACAGGACAGAGGGTCACGGGCAGCGGGGGAGGACAGAACAAAAAAAAAACCAACAAGGGAGAGGGGGGCAGATTAAAGGCAACAATAGACAGCAAACACCGAGGCCCTTCGAAACAGAAATCATTAACAATAGGGGAATCTTCTTTTACAAAATGAAAAACAGAGAAACGAGGTAAAGATGAGGGTTTTGCTCCCAATTTTCGATTCAAGCAGTGTAAGCCAAGGGTATTATTCCCTTCATTTTTGAATGAACGAAAAGGAAATCAATAGAACCAATTCAAATCAGAGGTATCTCAATTAATCTTTTGTCTTTTTTTACATGCATGTTCTTAACTCTAAAAAGAAAAAAAATAAAAACAGTAAGGGGGACGAGACATTTTACCTCGTTGTTGGTCCCTCGTCGGAGCCCAGGTTACCGTTGAATCACGAGTCAGAGCGTCTAGAGGGAGCAGTGTTGGTTTGATTCCGAGAGAGGCTGGCTTAAGGTTATCTTGTTAGTAAGTTTTAGCCTTGGTCGAATAGAGAAGGGTTTAGGCTCAGTTCAGGGTTAGTTTTAGTAGGTTCCTCCCCCACGGTCTAGGTGGTTATCGGGTGAAGATGGCCACCAAGGCCTGGTGGCCAGCCGACGGTGTTGATTGATGAAGGCGATGTCTCGGTTGAACCATATGGAGAAAGAGAGTAGATATGGGATGAGAGGAGCGACTCCTTGGTGAGGGAGAAGAGAAGAGAACGGCTGATGGGGTAGATGAGGGTTAGGTTTAGTCAAAAGTAGGTTTTATATTAGGCTTTTAGGATTAATTCCTTTAAGGTCACTACGATTTTGCCCATATTTTCGTTTTGGTCATGGAATCGAGTCTTGTTTGTTAGTAATTTGGACTTCATCTTTTATGCACATTTGATTTTAGTCCCAAATGTTGGTGCATGTTAGTTTTTCGTATATTATTTATTAATTAGATAATTTTTAATATTGTATGTTAACCTCGTGTGCATGACCCGACGTCGTTACATAATCAGATTAAGGGTAATATTCTTTTAATTTAAAATTGTCGTAATGGCTTCTCCTAACTTACTAGAGAGTTGTTTTGGTAATTTTAAATTAAAATTGTATCCCATCAGTAACACCTAATTAAATTTGGATTAATCACTTTAAAATTTGGGAATGAAAGAAAAAAAAATATTCGATTATTTAAATTATTTGAGAAAAGATCGTTAGAACTCACCTAAATATCTGATCTCGATATTTCTAAATAATCGAATATCATTTATCTTTCTAATGACTTGGAAATTTTAAATCAACATATTTTGTTGCTTTTCAAAGTTACAAATTTGCATTTTTGTTGTTTAAAGGGATCATTAATCAAATTAAATTTGAACTTGTGAAATTCGTTGCAAAGACATTAATTAATCGACTAGGTACCGATTTAGGGCGTTGTGGGGGTGCTAATCCTTCCCCACACGTAACCGACTCCCGAACTCGGATTTTGGTAACGTAGACCGTAAATTTGTCGTTTTAATTAAAATTAATTTTTATTTAAAATGACAACGTTTTTGGGTGCCCAATCACACCCTAATCAAAGATTGGTGGCGACTCCTCGAACCATATGTTTTTATCGTAAAAGGAATTCCAAATTTTCGAAACGAGAGGTTTTCTAAAATTGCATTGTTTTTAATTAAAATTTAATTGAAAAGAGAATAATTAAAGATGATGCGGTTTTCAAAATCTCGCCCCCACCCCGTCCCATTAAAAATCGTTTCGACAGCTTGGCGACTCCGCTGGGGACTTTTTAGAGAGTCAGGCCTATAGTCGATTAATTAATTGTCTTTGCAAACGAAAGTTGTAAGTTCACTTTAATTTGATTTTTAATCCCTGATTTGTTTTAAATTGTTGTTTGCATTTTAATTTGCGTTTTAATTAACAAATAAATAGTTGTACTAACGTGTGATTTACATGTTTCAGTTTTTTGACCTTCACTTTAGTTTGTTGTGTTTCTTGGATCGAGGGAAAGGATTATAGGTTTCTCCTTTACTGTCGCAACAACCATTTTGATATTTAGAGCCTTCTAACTGTGCTCTGTCCCGTTAGGTAGGGGTGAACGCTACGCTTATGCGAGAAAAATTACTTTTCTCCGCATGGGCTTTAGCAAGTAACCTCTGGGGTGCATTCCTTATGTTTACGAGTGAAACATTGAGTTTCCTCGCATGGACATAGGGAAATGTATCCTCTTGAATTGAACTTGATCCGTTTTAAGCCTATAATGGGTGAGGATCGAGGGTCTGGCAAGCCCAAGGGGGCACCAGCAAAGGATAATTCGAGGACCCTTTTTAGTGATACCGAAACTCTACCCGTTTTATACTGAATCTCTGTCCGTGGTTCTTCAAAAGTCACAGAGGGGAAACTCATTCTATCCTTTTTCCTCAAATTTATTTATTTTTTTTGCAAGAAGTATGAGAACTAGAAAAACATGCGGTTAGGTTTCATATGAAGCCTGCGAACTAGATATCATGCGATTAGGATTTTCTGTGAATAACAAAACATGTGGGTAGATATCATGTTGGGTAGGATCTGTTAAAGCATGATTGGGTAGCCAGCATATGAGGGTAGGTTTTATTTGATGTTTACTTTACCTACTATTTTGTTGTTTATCTTATGTGTACTAACCTGTGTTTGTTCTATGTCTATTTTATTTTGATTTTATTGCATTTGCATCCTCATGTCATCAAGGGGTATTAATTCGCAAGTGATTGACAAAGAAGAAGGCTGAACATATTGTGGCAAGAAATTCTCCACTATGTAGTCAAAACCGGGAGATCCAGAGACGTTCAAACGATCCATGAAGGAGGACATCCGATGAACGAAGAGATCTGAAGCTGATTGAAGAATTCCTTTAAAGCTGCAAAGGCTAAGATGTTGACTCAAGGGATAGATACAATCATACCAAGGACGAGAAGACCCTTCATAACAACATGAAGACCACTTCACATTGGAGATCCAATGAAGAGTATGACTCAAGGAAATGAAGAGATGAAGAACCGCAGTTGAATTTTGACTATATGGTGTACTTACTGAATTCTTGTTGTCTAAGTGAACGGTTGTTCTTAAGTGGTCACTTTTGGAATTAACACCTCGTGCATTTGTATTTGCATTTGCATTTTGCATTGCATGTATTTGTTTAAGTATTTTACATGCATTAATTATGAAAACCTGGAAATAACTTGTGGGAGGTTATGTGACAGTAATAACAAGATCATTCATTCATACTAATTCAACATCATCATGGAAGCAATGGAGCAATCTAATCGGGAATCACAAGATCAACTGCAAGAACAGTTACTCGGGTTACAACAAGATAAGAGGAATCAAGCATCGGGTTATCTGCAAAGCGCATCGAATCAAATGATCCAGGTGCTGGAAACCAAGGCTGTTGGCAGAGAGAAAGTGGAGGATAAAGGAAATCAATCTCATCAGACTAATGCACCAAGAGTAATAATTCACCCTGGAGCATCTAACTCAAACCAAGGGAAGAGCCTCGTCAATTATGGGCAGTATGAGAACGAATTCAAGTGGTTGAATGAAGCCGTTAAAAATATGAAGGTTGTTAATGCCACTCACAAGGAGTTAGAAGCCAGAGAACTCAGTTTGGTCCCTGACTTGGTCATCCCACATGAATTTAGGGTGCCTAATTTTGAGAAATATGATGGCACCAGTTGCCCCCTAATTCATCTGAGGATGTTTTGTAGAAAGATAGAAGGGTACTTAAATGATGATAATTTGTTGATTCATTTCTTCCATGACAGTCTTGCTGGTCCAGCTGTAGTATGGTATAATTGTTTGAACAAAGAGCAGATCCAGACATGGGTCAACCTAGCTGATGCTTTTCTGGGGCAATATCAATATGTTAAAGGCTTAGCCCCAAAACGTCATCACCTTCAAAAGATAAGGATGAAAGCTACTGAGAGCTTTAAAGAGTATGCCCTAAGATGGAGGGGAGTGGCAGCACAAGTTCAACCTCCTTTGGTAAAAGAGGAAATATCACATATGTTTCACGATTCTCTTCCGGCTCCTTTTTTTGAGTTAATGTTGGGAAATTCGATGAATGACTTTAAGGATCTTATGCTGGCTGGAGAGTCAATTGAAGATGCAATCAGTAAGGGAAACTTGAAAGTCACTTCCAAAAGCTCAAGAAATGAAGAGCGAAGGGCTGGTGAGGTGAACGAATGTCACATCCAGAGCTCTCATAACCGTAAAAGAAAAAGGGCGGTGAGTTGCTCTAGTCGCCCAAAGAAGGTCCTACGATCAAAAGGTACTCTGAAGGTGTTCCAAATTCCTATCTCAGATTTGTACCCACCTTTGATTAAATATCAACATCTCAAACCGAAACCAATGAAATTACCACCAAACCCTTCTGGCCACAATTACGATCCAGATAGTGTCTGTAATTTCCACTTAGGGGCATTGGGGCATGCTACGGAGAATTGCAGGATGTTGTTCAAGGAGATAGAGATGCTCGTTGAAAATGGGACATTGACACAAGAATTGGTGGAACAATGGATGACGAGCTCGAGTGAAGCACCACAGCCCAATATGTAGCACCTGATCGAATCAAACACCACTGCATCAGAAGAATAATGGGGACATCCTGACTGCACAGAAATCATTTTGTTCATCGTGAAACTTTTTGTCATTTGCAACATCTTGTTTGAACATGTTTTTGTCATTTTTCTCAATTTTTTAAAAGGATTTTTAAATGAACTTACGTCATTTTCCAAAGGTCATGGGCAATGAATCAAGTTTTAATCTTGTAATTCTTTGAATATCAAATGAGTTAAAGGTTGTTTTGCTACTTCATTAATTATATGCTTTTGAAAAAAGGCAAAATTAGACCTTTCATGTCCCATCCAAAGCCAAAAGAACCATTAGTGGACTCTTTACCCGAAACAACACAGAGACTAATCATTGACATCAATTCCCCAACCTCAATAAATCCCAGGGGCATGACGAGGACCTTTCCTGCAAGAAAGACAAGATGGAGCGCAACAAATCAAGGGCATGCGAGGACTCCGAAGAAGAAGAAGAAATAAAGGGAATCATTGAAATAATTCTATCATGCATTAATTATATTGTTTTCATGTAGATAAGGTTAATCCTGAAAATTCGTCCCCCTGGGGATACCTCTTTTATGAAGACTTCCATGTATGAGATGATGAACGGCTTTGTTTCATTTATCCCTTCAAATATATGTATATATACCCCTTGTTGTCCCCTTTTGAGCCTATAGTAATTTTCTTCGGATTCAACCCAAACCAAGGATCACCCTCCACACTGGAGGGCAAAGGTGAATAACTTCTGCTCGCACGGGTGAAGATTATCAGTCCGGATTTTGCTACAGAAGAAAGTCATGACACCATGAGGCAGACCAAATACAAAGCGCTCTAAGATCAAATTGAGCTGACATCATAAAGAGAAAGAAGAGAAATATAGAAAGAGAAAAAGAAAAGATAAAAAAAATGAAATGAAAAAGAAAATAAAAAAGGAAAAGAAAGAGAAAATGAGAAAATGAGAAAAATGAAAAAAAGAATGAAAGAAAATCGATCAAACACCTCAAGAAGAGTGGTTCAAACATTTCAATTTTATTCACCCGAAGATCGTGAAACATTGAGAAAAAAGAAGAAGAAGAGAATATGCACGAGCAGATTCAAATCAGGCAGAGCAAGGTTGAAGACAGCAGAACAAATTGATCCTTGGTTTGATAACCCTTAAACACTTGTTTGAGCCTATTTATCCTTTTCTTTCATAACCGTGAGCCATAGCCTACGTTACGTGCCTGAAAAGTCCCTTCTAATCATACATGGATTTCTAAGTGGAGAGACTATCTTCAGATTTCAATCCGCCCCATCAGGGTTAATTTTATTTGTAAATAATTCTTTTAAAATCTTTAATGCATGATAGGAAGAACAATAAAATGAGGGTTCAAGACGTAAAATTTTAGATCAAGTCTTGAAACCAAAGGAGAATTCGAGTTGAAAACCTGAAAAGGCAACTCGAACACAAAGATTGTCGACCATTGTACAAAAGGATGATCTTATACATCTCTTGATAAAGCATCTCACAGTCCAAAAGCGCTCACGAAGACTGAGAACCAGTGAACATTTCCAGAAGAGAAGCAAAATGGTTGCCTCATCACATCAATAAAACACCAGGATCAAGGATGCAGGAAGCTAACCTGAAACACATTACCTTCCCAAGTTAGCCTAAGCCTTTTGTCAGTATTAATCTTTACTCTTTTCAAATGTATATAATTTTTGAAGGATTAAAAGAGAATTTGCCTTATTTGATATTTATTGAACTCTTGTTTTACAATTTGTTTTGATTGCGAGCCTGAAGAAAATGACAGTATTTTTGAAATTTCTTCATAATTTTTTTCACATTCCCTAAAAATAAGAGAAGGGATAAAAACATTTTCAAACAGGACAAGTTTCAAACGTGAAAAGTCCTTGCAGCTGGAGAGGCTCATTATGCCTCTATTGGAAGAAAGAGAATAAGCGGGGCCATAACATGAAGCATTCCGCGACCTTGAAGCAGAAGGTCTAAGAGAACAGAATGGATGAAGATAAGAGCTTTTAGCATTTCCAGATGACGTTGTCAATAACCCATCAAGGAGTAGATGCTCGCCATATTTGAAAGGGGCACATATCTCAGTCCGAATGAAAATGCAAGACATTTGTTAGAAGGGTTGATCACTTCTTAAGTAGCACGAAGAAATGCCCTCAAACTATTTGACAACACTACTGTGTAGTGACACCAGAATGAGAACATTCAAGTTGTGATATGTTGGGGCACGAATGAACCCACATAATTTTGAAATGACAAGATCCAGACGAAGAAGACATTGAGAATGAGCCTTACAAATTGAGGTGTTGGCATTTTGAAGGCCCGTATCAATATAAGATAATGTTGCGGCACAAGTGACAACATGTTTCAACTGGAGGTATTAATGTGGGGCATCTTTGGAAACCTATGAAGTCCTGTGGCAAGATCATTTAATTGGACAAATAGTTTCCAATGAGATAGAAAAATACGAAGAAGAAAAATGGATAAACTATGACAGTGGAGTTTACCATAAATGATCATTTTGTCCATTATCAATTGCATTATTCTGGTGATTGCACGTGCATTAAGGTTGGCGAGCCTAAGCATCCCACTTTAATCTCCATTGAATTTTGGTATCATTGTAATATCGTACGAAAACTCTGAATGCTATGAAGAGCTTCTCCAGTTGAAAGATATAAGCATAAGCCACATGAAAAGATGAATATGTTGTCAAATGTTTTACGAACCAGTAAATATGGTGTAGAACCAGTGTTGCGGTCATGTGTTGTTTCTGCTACCAAGATGAAGGTTGTTTTCTACAACAACCCCAAGGTTAAAAGGAGAAGTGAGGAAGTTTTCTTCCAGCTGAAAAGGCGATGGAATGTTAAACATCAAGAAACTAGTGGAGCCAACTAAGGTTCATTGATGAGTTGTTGTTAACCTCTCGGCAAGAAATAGTATAAACAAGCCTTATTTGATTAAATGTGAGGAACAGAAGATTTGATCTGATCCTCTTGGCGTCGTGTTTCAAGAGTCAAATCAGAATGGACGCAACTTTCCTTTTGATCTTTGTGGGGTTTGGCGCAGTCATATACATAGTCTCCGAGAATGGGGCAATACATTTATGCTTCTAACCATAGCAAGAAGTCGAGAGAGAAAATGATTTCTCCAAAATGAAGACAGAAGACAAAGGCGAAAAGAGGATAAAAGAAGATCAGATGGCTCTTCAAAGATGCAAGTTGGAAACTATGAGTTGTTACACGAGCATATGAAGTATACCCTTAACAGAATGATCAAATAGAAGAAGACCGAGCTCACCACTTTGGAGTCAAGTGAAGATTGATTCAACATTTATGCATTCATGATAACATCATTTGCATAAAAGAAAATGCATTACACTGATACGTTGAATTGCATTCGTGTTTCTTGCATAAATACATGATTTTGACAGATCTTCCGGCGCAAAGAGAAGATGCAGAATGTTAAAATCCCAATGATCGAAAGGAATATTTTAAACCTCAAATGCAAAGTGTTAAAGAGGCATACCCGGAAAAACAGAGAGGTCTAATCCATAGAAGGAGCATTGCTTTGAAGTGAAGGCCATCAGATGTAGAAGAAAAACGAAGATTTTCGTGTATGAAGAAAGACTTGCACACATGAGATTGGAGCAAAGTCAATCTTAAGCCTTCACCGAAGAGAAGTGAAGCAAACCATCTGAAGCCTTCACTGGAGAATAGTGAAGCAAACCATCCTAAGCCTTCACCGGAGAATAGTGAAGCAAACCATCTGAAGCCTTCACCGGAGAATAGTGAAGCAATCAATCTGAAGCCTTCACCGGAGAATAGTGAAGCAAACCATCATAAGTCTTCACCAGAGAGTAGTGAAGCAAACCATCTTAAGTCTTCACCAAAAAGTAGTGAAGCAGATCCATTTTAAGCCTTCTCAGAAGAGTGTTGGAACAAACCATCCGACCATCAGATGTAGGAGAAAAAGAAAAAGTTTTCAAGTACAAAGAAGCTGATCAAGTGATTAAAAGGAAACATGTTCGAGGAGTCATTAACCGATTCAAGGTCCCAGAAAGGGAGAGGTTCAAATGGCAGTCAAGTCAAGAAAGACTCTCGTATTCAATTGTGGCGAGACAAGCTCTCACAAGAGAAATGATTTCGAAAAGATTCTCTTAAATTCTAAATTTTTGAGTATAATGTTTTTCAAATCTTCAAGCATACATTAATGATTGATAATGTTTGATTTTCAGGTTCGACCTTTAAAGCAAATCAAACTCAAGCCTTCACAATAAAGTAGTGAAGCAAATGAAGATTATTTGAGTTCCATACTCCCTAGAGAAAGAGGGAGCGAACCCGTTTGAAGAGATGTCTGAGTTCCATACTCCCTAGAGAAAGAGGGAGCGAACCCGTATGAAGATATCCGAGTTCCATACTCCTTAATGAAAGAAGGAGCGAACCCGTTTGAAGATGTTCGAGTTCTATACTCTTTAAAGAGAGAAGGAGCGAACCCGTAAGAAGAAGATTTTTGAGTTCTATACTCCCTGAAGAAAGAGGGAGCGAACCCAGTTGAAGATGTTCGAGTTCTATACTCCCTAAAGAAAGAGGGAGCGAACCCGTTTGAAGATGTTCGAGTTCTATACTCCTTAAAGAAAGAAGGAGCGAACCCGTTTGAAGATGTTCGAGTTCTATACTCCTTAAAGAAAGAAGGAGCGAACTAGTTTGAAGAGATGTTCAAGTTCTATACTCCCTAGAGAAAGGGGGAGCGAACCCGTTTGAAGAATATGTCTGAGTTCCATACTCCCTAGAGAAATAGGGAGTGAACCCATTTGTTGAAGATTGTTCGAGTCTTATACTCTCTGAAGAAATAGGGGGCAGACGCGATCGTTGAAGATTGTTTGAGTCTTATACTCTTTGAAGATATAGGGGGCAGACACGATCGTTGAAGATTGTTCGAGTCTTATACTCTCTAAAGAAATAGGGGGCAGATGCGATTGATGAAGATTGTGGGTCTTATACTCTCTGAAGATATAGGGGGCAGACACGATCGTGGAAGCAATAGGGAGCGAACCTGTTTTTAGAAGATTCTTTTCAAGACTCACCCTGAAATAGCAGTGAAGCAAACCATCCATAAGACCTTCGGGTAGGATGTTTTCACAAGAATTTGAAAATGAAAAAATGATGTTTTAAGAAGATGAAATTTTTGAAAACAAAGAATGCGATTTTCAAAATTTCATGATTTGTAAGTCCTTCGGGCCATCAGTAAGTCTTTCGAGCGTGATGAATAAATCCTTCGGGTCATCCATAAGACCTTCGGGCAAGATGTTTTTCACCAGGATAATACGTTATCCGAGCCGTTTTTAGTTTATTTCATAATGGTGTCGGAGCAAACCATCAGATCATCAGATGTGGGATGAAATCGAAGATTCTCGGGTACGAAGCAACGGAGCAATCGATTAAAAGGGCTTATGCACGTGAGATGAAGACAAAAGTCAAGAAGAAGATTGAAAAAGGAAAAATGACGCTGCAATCGGACAAAATTAGGTCATTAATTGTCTTTGCTACATTCTTGTGTTTACAACAACGAGCAAAGAGGGGCAGCTGTAATACCCTAATTTTGTCCGGGCCATTAAATTTTCTTGAAGATGTTCGATAATTAATTTGGCGATAATCATGCTTAAATGAAGATCTATTTCAAGTGATGAAGCGTGGAAGTTTGAGTTTGGAAGTTTTGGTGCTCAATTGGAATTGTAACCGTATATGGAAAATGAGACACAAATTAAGATCCAAAATCCAAATTAAATGTCTAGTGTCCCTTTACATCGAACCCAAACTAAATTAAAACACTAGACTAGCTAGACCCAAATAATTACGGTCCAAATTACATATAGCCCAAGACCCAACCTAAGTTTAAGGCCCGATTCAGCAGCTTGATCCAGACCCAGTTGCAACTCGACCCGGTCACCAGCAGCCTCACGTGAGGCTCCTTTGCCCATACGAGCACCAAGCCCGAGCTCCAGCAGCCCATGCTCCCATGTTTTACCCCCCGCGTGAATCACACAACCGAGACATCACTCTGCCCGAGCGCACAACACCCGCTGCTGTCTCTCGTGCGCCCATGTAGACCACTGCACCCGATCAGATAGAGCTCGGTTCCTCATTCCCACTAGCACCACGCCCGAGCATTCCTCGGCTCCCACATACTTTTGCACCCATGTGAAGCACTGCAACCGAGCATCCCTCGTGAAGACCCTTGCCATCAGCTGCCCATGCTCCACGAGCACACCAACCAGGGCTGTCACCCATGTTTTGCTGGCTCCACTCCCCGAGTGGCCATCATCCAGCAGTCAACAGACAAGGGGAGGGGACCGATGTTGTTGCCTCTGCCACCCATACTCTGCACCATCGAAGACATCAAATGGAACCATTAACGAGGAATATAAAAATAGTAATGAGGAATCAGGTATGAAAAATCCAGAGCAAAACAGGACAGAGGGTCACGGGCAGCGGGGGAGGACAGAACGAAAAAAAAAACCAACAAGGGAGAGGGGGGCAGATTAAAGGCAACAATAGACAGCAAACACCGAGGCCCTTCGAAACAGAAATCATCAACAATAGGGGAATCTTCTTTTACAAAATGAAAAATAGAGAAACGAGGTAAAGATGAGAGTTTTGCTCCCAATTTTCGATTCAAGCAGTGTAAGCCAAGGGTATTATTCCCTTCATTTTTGAATGAACGAAAAGGAAATCAATAGAACCAATTCAAATCAGAGGTATCTCAATTAATCTTTTGTCTTTTTTTACATGCATGTTCTTAATTCTAAAAAGAAAAAAAATAAAAACAGTAGGGGGACGAGACATTTTACCTCGTTGTTGGTCCCTCGTCGGAGCCCAGGTTACCGTTGAATCACGAGTCAGAGCGTCTAGAGGGAACAGTGTTGGTTTGATTCCGAGAGAGGCTGGCTTAAGGTTATCTTGTTAGTAAGTTTTAGCCTTGGTCGAATAGAGAAGGGTTTAGGCTCAGTTCAGGGTTGGTTTTAGTAGGTTCCTCCCCCACGGTCTAGGTGGTTATCGGGGTGAAGATGGCCACCAAGGCCTGGTGGCCAGCCGACGGTGTTGATTGATGAAGGCGATGTCTCGGTTGAACCATATGGAGAAAGAGAGTAGATATGGGATGAGAGGAGCGACTCCTTGGTGAGGGAGAAGAGAAGAGAACGGCTGATGGGGTAGATGAGGGTTAGGTTTAGTCAAAAGTAGGTTTTATATTAGGCTTTTAGGATTAATTCCTTTAAGGTCACTACGATTTTGCCCATATTTTCGTTTTGGTCATGGAATCGAGTCTTGTTTGTTAGTAATTTGGACTTCATCTTTTATGCACATTTGATTTTAGTCCCAAATGTTAGTGCATGTTAGTTTTTCGTATATTATTTATTAATTAGATAATTTTTAATATTGTATGTTAACCTCGTGTGCATGACCCGATGTCGTTACATAATCAGATTAAGGGTAATATTCTTTTAATTTAAAATTGTCGTAATGGCTTCTCCTAACTTACTAGAGAGTTGTTTTGGTAATTTTAAATTAAAATTGTATCCCATCAGTAACACCTAATTAAATTTGGATTAATCACTTTAAAATTTGGGAATGAAAGAAAAAGAAATATTCGATTATTTAAATTATTTGAGAAAAGATCGTTAGAACTCACCTAAAGATCTGGTCTCAATATTTCTAAATAATCGAATATCATTTATCTTTCTAATGACTTGGAAATTTTAAATCAACATATTTTGTTGCTTTTCAATGTTACAAATTTGCATTTTTGTTGTTTAAAGGGATCATTAATCAAATTAAATTTGAACTTGTGAAATTCGTTGCAAAGACATTAATTAATCGACTAGGTACCGATTTAGGGCGTTGTGGGGGTGCTAATCCTTCCCCACACGTAACCGACTCCCGAACTCGGATTTTGGTAACGTAGACCGTAAATTTGTCGTTTTAATTAAAATTAATTTTTATTTAAAATGACAACGTTTTTGGGTGCCCAATCACACCCTAATCAAAGATTGGTGGCGACTCCTCGAACCATATGTTTTTATCGTAAAAGGAATTCCAAATTTTCGAAACGAGAGGTTTTCTAAAATTGCATTGTTTTTAATTAAAATTTAATTGAAAAGAGAATAATTAAAGATGATGCGGTTTTCAAAATCTCGCCCCCACCCCGTCCCATTAAAAATCGTTTCGACAGCCTGAAAAGACTAATTAGGTTGAAATTGTTATAGAAATTAAGATAATGATATTTTAAATATGTTAAAGTATAAGGTTAAGGAGTATACTAACATTTGTATGTTATGTCTACTTAATGGGTAATTTGTATATCGGAACCAAGTTCCTGAATCAAGTAAAGCCAAAGGCAAAGGCCAAGTTCTGGAGTAGCAAATTGTGAATTTGGAATATCAAAGCAAGGCAATCCAGGTGAGTCTTTTAATAGTAAGTATGCGAGATGAAGAACATTCAAATTAGAATGCTTTAAATTTTCATATGTTTTATATTGTTGATTATGTTATCTTAATATGAATGGAAAGAATATTATGAATGAGCTTTGGAGTATTAACTGCTCTAAATCGAAACATAATTAAAATGCATGAAAGGATGCATGAAGGCATTAACGGATGCCATAACTAAAATGCATGAAAGGATGCATGAAGGTATGAACGAATGCAATAACTAAAATACATGAAATGATGTATGAAGGCATGAACAGATACCATAACTAAAATGCATGAAATGATGCATGAAGGCATGAACGGATGCCATAACTAAAATGCATGAAATGATGCATTAAGGCATGAAAGGATGTGGGATATAATTAAAGTTAATGAACTAAAATGAAGTATGTGGGATATATTAAAGGTTTTTATGAGGATAATATGACCAAAATTTGGTCATAATAAGAAGGACTCAACTAGCTTCTATGGATGTTCTAATTTAGTTTGATGTCAAACAACTATGAGATACTTATATATCCATTAATGTTCTTTACTATATTGTATCTCACTAAGTAATTACTTAACGTGTGTTGTTTCTCACGCGTAGGAAAAAGTAAAGATTAGTCGAGTAAGGAGAGCTTTTGTAGCGGTGGTGATCATCAACTAAGGTGGACTTATCCGTGACACCAAGACAATCTTGTTTATTTTGGAAAAACTTTGTTGGCATGTAATCACGATATTTAAATGTTTTATCTTTAATCAAGTAGAACTTATAACAGTTGAAATCAATGGTTTGTTTTATGTTATAATATTATGGTTATATATATATAATGTGACACCTATATCTCGTGTACAGAAGGGTATACTGGGAATGAGTGTTACAAATAGCCCATGGTACATTACTGAGAACTTAAGGTATGTGAGTGCATTGAGGTTATGCACAAATGTTGTCACCACAGCTCATATAAATTGCACCAAAGTGCCGCGTAGAAACTGCACCGAAGTGCCACATAGAAATGTCTCGAAGGACCACATAGTATTGTCCTAAAGATCCGCATAGAAATGTCCCGAAGGACCACATAGAATTGTCCCGAAGGACCGCGTAGAACCTTTGACTCTTGGCATACCAATTATACCCTCAACTCGCTTTACCACTTATATCATTTATTGTATCTTATGTCACATAGACAAGTAATCACGTAGGTCATGTCATATGACTTATATCTTATTCTCATATATTCACATAGATCATATAACACATAGAATAATATATAACACATAGCTCATGTATAACAGTGCATATAACATATAAGTATACGCATGTACTCATGTACACATAGAAATCATATCAACAATAGACTTGTATTAATGAAATCATGCAATCACACATTGAAAATAGACTCATCGCAAGTCTTCTTTCCATTTGATCATATTTCTTAGTAGCATGCACTCATCTTAGCCTCACTTAGTCCAATCAACACTTATAACTCGTTATCTCTCTCTTGCTCAATCTTATCTTGTTGACTAGTCCAATACTTGCTTGTGTTCTATATCTACACAAATATACGATTGACATAAATATCAGAATTCATATCACTATAATCAATTCTTACTAATATAAGCTAAACAAAGCACTTAATTTCACAAATTCCATATGAATAGTATCGGTTCCTAAGGACAATACCGATACTTCTTTACTTATAGTATCGATACTATACTTCAGTATCGATACCCATTCTCGGTTCTGGAATTTTATCTCTGAAAATGGTATCGATACTTATAACCTGGTATTGATACCTTTGGTATGGATACTACTACTTCGGTATCGATACTCATTGAATAATTCCTCAACTTTTGACTTATGGTATCGATATTGTTCATCCAATATCGATACCCAGACCCAATTATCACACTTTCAATTTGAAGTATCAATACTATTCATCTAGTACCGATACCCTATGCCCATAACTTATTCGTTTCAACTCGAAATTTGACCAAAACTACCTAAAACCTTCCACTATGACTTCCTTTCAAGCCTTCAAACTTAACTACACTTATAACATTCAACTTATATTACTCTAACACACTTAATTATCCAAATTCCCATAATATCACTTGAAACTAAGAATCTTACCAAACTTTCAACATGCTCTAAATCTATTTCTAACACTTTAGATTTCTTATTTTAGCTTATGACAAGTCAAATTTTACTTCAAAATTCATTTACTAACTATTTCTCAACAATTCACTTAAAAACCCTTTATGTTTAATCCCTCATAACTTGTAATTCTCTCAGTTTCTATTTCTCTTTAAGCTTTCTTAAGCTTTCCTAATACTCCAAGAATCAAAACTACTCATAACTTACAAGAAATAACCAACTGAAAACATTCTTACCTTAGCTATGGAACTCACGGTGGGGGAAGGAAGAAATGATGAAGAATGATTCTAGATTCCTTTCATTTTTCTCCCTTTCCCCTACTCCACGTGTAATATAATATACCCTAAATGAATTTTAATCTCATTCTTACTAAAAGACCTTTTTGTCCTTCTATCTTTCCATCTTTGCTAATTAACCTACACCAATAATTTCAAATTAACTCCGTAAACTTTTCAATTTATCTAATTTGATCACAAAATATTAAAATCTTACAATTTGTTCACTAACCCAATTTTTGGGATGTTACAGGGGAACTCAATAGAAATCTAGAAACATGATAGGATGCTACCATCCGAAGAGGATCTAGAGTTAACCTACAAAAAGGAACTCAAACAAAAATTAGAAAACAGGATGGGGATATACCCTCCAAAAATGATCTTGAGACCTCCGTAGATAATCTTAATGCAAAAATTATACCAGCTAACATATAATGTATAATACAACAACATTTAGGAATTACATATGCTTGCACAATATATATAACAAAGAAACAAAACACAATATAAAAAGTAAGCATATAGTACATATTAAGGAACACACCTATACCAGTTAAATGATACTAGGTAAGCCCTAGGCATTTCTCGATTCATCATACTATGTATTGCGGAATGAGAACCTAACAACAAGGTACTACCTTGTAAGCACTAACAACATATCTCATAGGAATAAACAAGTAACTTATTTAACAACACTTATGCGTACCTCAAGTCGAATAAGTAGAGTTGAATTGAGTTGAACGGTGATTGTCCAGATCTACTAAAGAATGGTGCAAAGATACATTATCACCTTCAGAGCACAACATCAAAGGGTAAGTCCTTAAATTCTAGAGTTTACTTAACATAATTATAACATAGTGCAATAAATGACACAAAATGGGACTTTTGGATTAGAATTTGGTAAAACGGACTCAAGTAGTCTAAAAACATAAAAAAATATTCAATGAAAAAGCCAATGACCAACGATAAAAGTCAATGATAAATGATTAACAATCAATGGTCAAAGTCAACGAGTCAAAGTGGTTTGATCCAGTTTGAGTATACGGTTTGGTTCGGGTCAGGGGTTCATACCACTTCGATTGGTTAGTAGGAAATTCATTTTCACACGTGCAACGACGACACATATGGCATGTGAGACGACCTCTAATGGTCGAACTATTCTTTCCATATTTACATTTTAGAGTACCATGAATCTCTTATTGAGGTTGATTTAGGACCGAGAACAACTAAGAGGTGACAATAAATAAACAAAAAAAGACTATTTTTTCCTTCATAATGCTCAAACAACGTGACGGAAAGAGTGAGGCTAGACCCGATCGAACCAAAACAAGGTGGATAATGTATTGATGTCAACGGTGCACTCCACGACAGCTCGACGACGGGCAATTATAAGAATAACCGAAAATGAGAGGTGATGGAGAGATATGTCAAATGCAATTGAAATTTTAAAATAAGGAAAAGAAAACCAATTAAAAAAAGGATATTTAAATACCTTAACTTGGGATAATTATAGAAGAAGTCCCTGCACTTATAGGGACCTTAGAAAATGATCCCAAAATTTAAAATACTTACAATTAACTCTATTTTGGGGTGTGACAATTTAATTTATTTAAATATTTTCTCACGTACAAATTAAACGATTTTAGTAATTAAAATATAATTATTGTTATTCTTAGAAGTATTAAATTCTAGCATAACATCAACAAAATTATAGAGAATATTTCAAACAAATATCATCTGTAATAAATAACTATATTTTTTAATTAATTATAGATACAATATTTATTTATTTCAACAATTGGCAGCGTCGCCTTTTCTTTCGCTCATTTATCCTCCCAGACATTTTCTATTGAATATTTTCCCATCGACGACCTTCAGCCAAACCCTTATTTTCTCTCTGCCTTGCCACTGCTGCATTTCCTCTTATTTTGATCCCTTCTCTCCCCTCCTCTCTTCTCTCTTACTATTCTTTACCCATTTTACTCTTAGTATTATTATATAGATTTATGCTTTCCATTCAACTCCAGCGAATCCACACCTCTTGGTCAAATCGGTAAGTTTTTTCATCATTTTCTAAGTTAGTATTCAATGACCCAGATTTTATTACTTCCGATATTTTTCTCAATTGATAGGCTATTGGACTTTATGATATTCATGTAAGGCTTACCTTGGAATTATTTGTGAATATTTTGAGTCCATTGAAGATCATGTTTAATGTTGCTTATCATTATTTGTTTTTTCTTTTGCACGTATTTTTCATTGTTTAAATTGATTAAATCTTTTATAGATTATGAATTAATCTTGTACATGATTCATCGATATAGGGCTTTGTCGTTCAAGAAAATGGAACTTTAGATGAGAGGGATTGGTTCGATAAGTTCAATGCTGCTAGACTCTGGTGAATATTCTATTTTTTGTAATGTGAAGTGTTAGTGCTTGCGTTTGGAGATTGGGTATTAAGTGGTCGAGTTCATGCTTGATTTGGGATTTTAATGAAGTTAAATTGTGACTCTTTTTATATCAATCGTTATTTTTCAATAATTTCAAGCTCTTTATATCAGGTTAACTTTGATGTCTTATTTTATTGTATATGCAGAGTACATTGGTTTACCAAATTTCGTATTCTTCATTTCCATGCCGGACACATGTTCTTAGCTTAAAGTATATTGTGTTAGTCAGAAGAAAATGATGTCTGAAGATGCTGGACAGATGTTGGTCATTTATGACGATCCTTCAGATCAACGGTCTTTGTCTTTAGATGAAACAAGTAGCACAGAGGAATCACCTGAAGAAACCCGACTTTCTCTGGAAACCACTAACGATGCCATTCCATATATCGGGCAAAGATTTGCAACTCATGATGCGGCATATGAATTTTATAGTGAATATGCAAAGCGATGTGGCTTTTCGATCCGTCGTCATCGCACAGAAGGAAAGGATGGGGTTGGAAAAGGGCTTACAAGACGTTATTTTGTCTGTCACCGTGCAGGAAATACACCTGTCAAGACCTTAAATGATAGTAAACCCCAAAGAAACAGGAAATCATCGAGATGTGGATGCCAAGCTTACTTGCGGATAAGCAAAGTAACAGACTTAGGAGCTGCAGAATGGCGTATCACAGGTTTTGTGAACCACCACAATCATGAACTTTTGGAACCAAATCAAGTTCGGTTCCTTCCTGCATATCGAACCATGTCAGATGCAGATAAGAACCGGATCCTTATGTTTGCCAAAACAGGAATCTCAGTACAGCAAATGATGAGGCTGATGGAACTTGAGAAGTGTGTGGAGCCAGGATATCTACCCTTCACTGAGAAGGATGTGAGAAATTTGGTTCAGTCATTCAGAAAATCATATCAAGAAGATGAAAACATAGATTTGTTAAGAATGTGTCGAAACAATAAGGAGAAGGACCCCTACTTCAAATTTGAGTATACACTTGATTCAAACAACAGGCTAGAAAACATTGCTTGGTCATATGCATCATCAATCCGGTCATATGATATCTATGGTGATGCTGTGGTGTTTGACACGACTCATCGTTTGACGGCATTCGACATGCCACTTGGGATATGGGTTGGAGTGAATAATTATGGCATGCCTTGCTTTTTTGGGTGCGTGCTTTTACGAGAAGAAAATTTGAGGTCATTTTCATGGGCCTTAAAGGTAATATAATATTTTTTTATATAGCTTTTTTCAGTCTATCAGATTGCATAGCTTATGGTTCCCAGTTTTCTGCCAGGCAGGTAAAGAGGGAAGGGAAACAATAATTCATTCAAATGAATGATTTAGTGTATTGGATAGACTAACAGAGTGCTGATAGGTTTACACAAGATGAAGACTTTTTTCTTTCTTCTAATTGTAGAGGGTTCCTTTCCTCTGTTGGGAGTATGGAAAAAAAAATCTATAGTATACAAGGATTGGTGAGTTCATATGCTCTATCACAACTGCAAAATGTTAGGCCATTTTGAGCATGAACCTACCTAATTTATACGCATTCAATTTTCATAAAATCAGGATTGGATGCAGGAACTTTCTGCAGTGACAAAGGGAGGATGGGTTGTAAGAACATTATTTTAATGAAAGTTTTCTTGTACAAAATATATATACACACATACATGATCTTTACCCTTATATTCTCATGGCTCTCAAATTTGCTACTGTTCCTTCTTTGTCTTGCTACTCTCCGGCCTCCCCGAATGGTTTTCCCTTTCTTCTTTATGGTTTTTGTTAGGGGCTTGCTAAATCGGTGTCTTTCTATTGTTCTTTTATGTGAAAGGCATTCTTAGGTTTCATGAATGGGAAGGCACCGCAGACGATATTAACTGACCAAAATATGTGTCTCAAAGAAGCCATAGCCATTGAACTGCCTACAACTAAACATGCACTCTGTATATGGATGATTGTGGCAAAATTTCCATCCTGGTTTAATGCTGTTTTGGGGGAGCGCTACAACGAGTGGAAGGCTGCGTTTTATCGACTCTACAATTTAGAGTCAATTGAGGATTTTGTATTGGGCTGGAGGGATATGGTCAACTCTTTTGGGTTACATACTAACAGACATATTGCCAACTTGTTTGCATTACGCTCGCAATGGGCTTTGCCATGCTTGAGAAGTCATTTTTTTGCTGGAATGACTACAACTGACCACTCGAAGGCAATCAATTCTTTCATTCAAAGGTTTTTAAATGCACAGACTCGGCTTGCACACTTTGTGGAACAAGTATGCTCTCTATCTATAATTTCCTTCAAAACCAATTGTGATATTTTATTGAATCTCCACTCATGATTCCTGAAGCACGTGCATCTAGAGTTTTCATTTAGCTGTTCCTCGAGGTATAGGAAAGAAATTGATTGTTTTAGGATATCAGAATATCTGTGTTAGTAAGTAGGCTTGTACAAACTTTTATTTGTCAAGTTGCCAGCCATTGCTTCTTTAATCAAGGTGGGAAGTAATGCTTCTCCTCTGTGTACCCTGAATCTGATTGACATGTAAAACTATTGCTCTTTGA
This sequence comes from Hibiscus syriacus, assembly GCF_006381635.1. NCBI lineage: Eukaryota > Viridiplantae > Streptophyta > Magnoliopsida > Malvales > Malvaceae > Hibiscus > Hibiscus syriacus. The sequence goes on from NW_024062730.1 coordinate 1,465,653, forward strand.
AACATGGATAATGTTATCCATTAAACTTAAAGCCATCTTCATTATCACCTTAAGCTGAGCTTTACTCCATTTTATGTCTACCCGGTTTTAACCAAAGGAAAAAATTGTAGTAGAGAATTTTCAAGGTGTAGAAAAGCAATGAAATTTGTAAGAACACCTTTCGGAATTTATATCCAATTTGTTCTTTCTTTATTGTTACTGTTTATCTACATGATTAAACACTAAGAAGTCTACATTAAGATAATAGAGCCTAGATTAGATGCAGTTTGATCGACTTGCATCAATCTGAACTTATTTCTGATTCAGCAGTTAGGATTAAGATTTCTTTGTAAGTAAGCCTGTCAAGTTTATTTAACCATGCTTTTATCAGTTGATGGGTTCAAATCTTCCCCGGGGTAACCTTGGGCTTGGAAGACGATCTCTTCCAATTAACGTATAAACCTGAACCTCATGCTGCTAAATTAAATTTGATTATCTTGTCATTTCGCACCGTCATCATGGTGGGGTTGGAAATTGGCTTCTATTTGGGATCAGCATTTATCTTGACACCTATTTTCTTTTTTGTGACTGTGGTACTTGTTTTTGCTTGTAATGCATCAAAAATGTGGTTGGCTCCCTTTTTAATCCAACTTTGCAATCAGGTTGCTGTTGCTGTGGATTTTAAAGATCAAGCAGCAGAACAACAGACAATGCAGCAGAACCTTCAAAACATTTGCCTAAAAACTGGAGCTCCTATGGAATCTCATGCTGCCTCTATCCTCACTCCTTTCGCCTTCTCGAAGCTTCAAGAACAACTAGTTTTAGCTGCTCACTATGCATCATTTCAGATGGATGATGGTTTTCTTATAAGACATCATACAAAACTCGAGGGAGGACGAAAAGTGTATTGGGTTCCTCAAGAAGGCATTATAAGTTGCAGCTGCCATCAGTTTGAGTTCTCAGGAATTCTTTGCCGTCATGCCCTTCGAGTTCTCTCCACGGGAAATTGCTTTCAGATTCCAGACAGATATCTTCCTTTGCGCTGGAGAAGGATCAACACATCACCCACAAAGCTTCTACAAGGTTCTTCCAGTGATCACGCTGAGCGGATTCAGTTGTTGCAGAGTAAGGTATCAACACTTGTAGCCGAATCCGCCAAATCAAAGGAGAGGTTGGATATGGCTATGGAACAAGTCTCCATTCTTTTATCTCACGTAAGAGAGCTGCCGGTTACATCACAAGGTGCGTCTGATATTTCCCCTATTCGTAGAAATCTTTAAAGACTCTGCCGGTTACATCACAAGGTGCTTCTAATATTTAATATTTCCCCTATTCATAGAAATCTTTAAAGACCCTAACTCGGAACAATTAGTGCAGAAAGGCAAGATGAGAAATTTCGACTAAAAAGAAGGGAGGGGGGAATCAGATTGAGGTTAGAAATGCAAGAGTTGATGAATGGTTCAGCATTTGCAAACTAATTTTGTAATTATGTAATGCAATCAAGATATACAAGTTGCACTCCATAGGCATAGTTGTTGCCTGTTCCTTTTAATGTTTTGCTTGCTTATACTTTGGTCAAAAAAAGGGAGGGGATGTTCTTGGTGTGTAAAATATTTACAGACAAGGCCGCTTATTTTGTGCTGTATGAAATTCATGGTAATTTTAGGGTGAAATGGGTGAGAAAAAAGAAGAGAAAATTACCCATTTTGCTTTTGCTCTCATTGCATAACAAGAAATTGTTCAAAATGGACTTTAATTCTTTCTTTTGTAAGGCAACTGAATAGTTTAGGTCAATAATCAAATGTATTATTTTTGTTGCGCGCTTAAATGCATTTAAATTAACGTCCTCTTTATAATAAAAAAAACATATCCTCCTATAGATCTTAATTGAGTTAAGATTTAATCGATAAACACATGAGATGCGCATCTCATTGGGTTATTATTATTTTGGTATAACCACTTATATCTGATCTGTTGATCGATTAATCTATATTAGATATTAAAGAGGCAAGGGCGATTTTTTCAATTCAGTTTACTTCATTCTTAATCATTAGGATTCGAATTCCTGATCTTACTTAAATGATCTAATGTCTCATCATACTATACCAACTGATCGTTGGTATTTATTATTATTATTATCATTAAATAAAATATTTAAAAAATATTTCAAGAATTGTATAACCAAAATATGTTTTAACACATTTATTTTTTAAAAAGGAAAAAAAGGTAAGAGAGAAATTAACAATCGTATAGACTATTGACAAAAGAGAGGAGCAACAATGGAAGAGGGAAAGGTTTAAAATATTTAAAATACTTTTATAAAATTATTGTAGATAAATAATTTAATTTTTTTTAAATCGAATCATGCCGATAAACAATAGATATACGGCTAAAATATTAAGCTAAGTAGAATTTAAGATTTAATCTATAATTTTATACATTATAAATTAAATGTTAAATGTTTTATCAAGAGGATTGATTTAAGTGGTAAGCAGTTTGATATCACTTAAGTAAGGTCTTATGTTCGAATTTTTGTATATGAAAAAAATCCCTGTTGAAAGACTCATCCAAAACCAAGTTTGCGACGTGAGTCGATCAGGATTAATCACGGCGATACTTTGAAACTAGGAGGACAACAAAAAAAAAAGTTAAATGTTTTATGTTTTCTTGATTTAAAAATTTTAATTCAATTATTATTATTATTGTGAATACTTTTATAAAAATGAACAATTTTAATATATTTATTCTTTTGTCACATTCAATCGTATGTTACGTCATACGAGAGTAGTTTAACAATGAAAATAGAAATTTTATTCAAACTAAAAAATAAAGGAAATTAGTTTTTTTATAATTTAACCGTGCAGTTGTATAATTTAAATAAAATTCAAAGTACAATATTATAATTGATAAAATTAAAAGTTCAATTGTATAAATGGTATAATATCTAAAGTTCGGTAATATCTATAGTTTACTCTTACACTTTTTATTTACTTTAAGTATGGGACTAAATCTCAAACAATGTTAATGTACAGGGAGTGATTACATATTTTATCTTAAATATACTGATTTGTATATGAGAAAACATTTAGAAAAGAAAAAAAAATCCTATAAACCTAAGTCCTCAAAAATTAAAGGGGGAAAAAGGTTATTGTCGGAGAGACGAAAAAGGCGAGGAGATGGCGACGACGGTTGTGAAGAGCGCTTTGCAGCGATCCGTGAGAGAGGTCTCCGTACTTTGTTGAGGGGCCTCAAGGATGAAGGCCTCACGTTCGTAATCCCACTCTCTTCCCTTCTTTCCATTGCGATTTCTGTAAACGTCTCTTAATTATTCGATTAAAAGTGTGAACAACCCCCTTTTTTTTTACATTATTTTTCTATCTGTGATTCATCATTTTTACTGATTATTCCTTTTCTTTCCCTTCAGGAAATGCTTCTTGGATGGAAACCTTCTGTACGTCAGATTCTCTTTCATAATAATCTCCGGTTCTTTTTTACTTGGGACGTTATAATTAAAAGCTCGTTTCATTTGGAAAAAAAAAGGGGGAATTAGGAGGTTGTTGAAATTGAAATTTTAGATAATTTCTAAATAGAATATGTTGTATGTTACCAGAATATAATTTGAATTCGGCATTCCATTTCTTTTGTTTTGTTTTCTCGAGATTTGAATGAATAGAAAACCTGAAACTTTAGCAAAACATGACTGTAAATCCGCTTGATTTGGGGGTGGGGTGGGGGAGGGGAATGGATCTGGAAATATTATCCAGCTTCAGTGAGATGTTTCTGATTTAAATAATGATTCTAAAATCTACTACTTGCAAAGACATTCAGTGGCTTCTGGGCAAGGATAAAGGGAGAAAAGATTTTGTAATTAGAAACTGATTCACAGATAAACAATGTTAATAATTTTGAGCTATTAAGTGTTTAGAAATCTTAAGATTTAAACCCCAACTCCCTTGGGTCTAATCCATTGACAGGAGGAAACAATTTTCCACTTTTTTATTTTTATTGGTTGTGTGGAAGTTTTGAGCATAGACTTGAATTCAAGTTAGGAAACGAGTGGTATCTGCAGTTTTAGTGATTTTTTCAATGGCACTAAATAAAATTGCCATGGATTTTGCTTCCTTTTAATTAGGATATAGTTTGCCTACGCATACCACTTATTGCCTAACTTGAATTCAAGGTTCTGATCTTAAACCTGCATGGCATTTTCGTGACAAAGCTAATAGATTTCTAACTAATCTCTTTGATTTTCTGGTCTCATACGACATGTTTGTTTGCTGCAATGCAAAGTCAAGAAGCATTGCTTGTGAGTTATAACCAATGGGCCATGAATGTCATATGCAATTTTTATGCTAATTGCTTTCTTTACCTTTATGGTGGCAAATGAATAGGGCGTAATTGTGAGGGAAGGCTATCTAATCTAGATATCTTCTGTTGGTTCCAGGAAGTTGTGAAACTGGAGTAGAAAAATATTTTCAGTCCATTGTTTTTTTTTAAGATAAAAAAGAGGATGCACTTGGCCTTCTGTGAAGATTATGTTCTCTTAATATTTGATAGTTAGCCTGCTGCTAATTGTGTCGTTTCTAATTATGAGAGCAAACTATATAGGGGATTTTGTTTTCTCATATGGGCTTGACACGCATCTTCCTATAGATTAGTTGCATTTTTTTTTCACTTTTCCTATTTTTACCATTTTTTCTATATATTGTGTTTACAATAAAGGATTTTTCTTTTTTATCTGATTCGTCCAGCTCTTCAAACCTCGGGAGTTCTGGAATCACCTTCTGTTAGATCTAAATAATGCACAAGTCTGAATTTAATTTCGGATATGCATATCATTGTTATTTATTTCGTCTGTGATAATAAATTGACTGGTTAATCCAGGCAAACCAAAATCCACGGCATTGAAGCAACACTTGTGGGTGTTGATAAATTCGGCAATAAGTATTATGAGTAGCTCGGAGATACACAAATTGGTTAGATTTCCTCCCTTTTTTATATGTACATGTTGAAGATGCCAGAAGGAAAATTAGGTGATTTTAAGTCTGCATGCTCGAGCTTTTAAGTACGCAAAATGCACAAGATTTTCCCTTCAGCTGTATTTTTGATATTGTTGTTTTTCATATTTCCTTGCCTTGCATGCATATGGATGTATTTACTTATTACAATCAACTATGTGCAACAATAACCACTGCCACTATGAATGTACCTTACAAGATCGCAGTGCTTTGATTTATGGTTATTACCGACATATACCATTCATGGCATTTGTAGGAAGACACAGGTGGGTTGAATATGCGAAAAAGAATCGTTATGATGCTTCTCAGGTACCGCCGGAATGGCATGGTTGGCTTCACTGCATAACCGATCACGCTGGTGATGAGGCAAGTCTCGATTTCACTATGTTGCCTTACACACATATATGTATTTGCAGCTTTTGATGCTAAAACCCAAGAGGTATGGGGTTGAGCACAAGGAAAATTTATCTGGCCAAGGTAGCGAGTTTATCTACCATTCGAAAGGGCACGCGCTTAACCCGGGCCAGAGAGACTGGACAAGGTACCAATCATGGCAACTAACCAAGACAGAGTAGTCCGAGGAACCAACCAACCTCTTGAGTTTGCAAGTTCTGGGATGTTTGACTTTGTTTTTGATGAATAATATTGTGTTCGTCTTAAAGAATAGCTTTTGCTGCAAACTATCAACTTGATATTTGGGTGTTGTCAATAAATTTCAGATCATCATCTGATATTGTTGAATTTTAATCTGAATTGATGTTTTAGTTTGTGTTCTAGAGTGAGGATATGGTAAGATTGTAAAAATTCAGACCGGATTGGTCGGTTCAACCATACAAGTTAAACCGGAAAATTAAAAAGTTGATTGGAACCAGTAAAAACTGCAAAGCAGAAACTTGGAATTTTGTATTATTTATTTATTTTTAACAAAAAGGTTTTTAAAATACGTTTTGGTTTATTCTCATTCTTCTTTTGATATATTTTTTCTTTTTTTCTTTTCTTTTTATTAATATCTTCTATGTTTTTCGGCCTCAATTATTAATTTATTTATACAAGACTGTCCAAACAGAAAGGGTTGGGCCCACGAGCCCAAACCAAGAAATTTCCAAAATTTGGAGTGGGTCCAATATAAAGGAGCTACGATCACTTTAAAATAAAAGGTAAATCACACTCTTTTATCACTGAACTTTAATCAGTTTTCTATTTTAGTCATTTATCTTTAAAACATTTCAATTTCATCATTACAATTTTGAATTACAGCTACTTCAGTCCTTCAAACATTAAATATAAAACAATACGGTGATGAGGCATGCTATATATTGATGCGAATGTCACATATTGTCCATCTATTTTTTTTTCTTTTTTTCATTTTCATTTCTTCTCAATAAAAACAAAATTTTTGTTTTACCTTTATGTATCTTCTTCATTAAAATAATCATTTTTTAGTATTTTATTTGATCACTTCAGATACAAGTGAACTTATTTCATTATCTTCAATTACTATATGAATTTATTTTTTAAAAAAACTCCCTTTATAATCCTTTAAATTTAACTCTAAATCTAAAAAATAACTCTAACCTACAATCTTCGTCATTCGTTCAAGATCAAAATATATTTTCTGTCTCCTCCTTATGTACCTTCTATTGTTGAGATTTGGACAAAAATTATTCTCTAGTATAAGAAAATAAAAAGGAATCAAAATATTTAATTATTGTTAACGACAGTTAACTTGAGGTGACCAAATTTTATTTAAATAAACATGTAAGTGACCATATCTTATGTATTTTGAAATCAGTGACCAGTAGAGGATAAAACTTAAAGATAAGTGATCAACCGTGTAGTTAAACCTAAAATAAAAGATTAAACACTTTAAAGTTGAGTGGCGAAGTACAAACGAGTTTTAGGTTTTGGTAGACAGAAAAAGAAAATAATGGCGAAGTGTTTCAACGTAGTTCAGAAGCAGAAGAGAGCACAAAGAGCGGAGAGAAAAAGAGCAACCCATGGCGACCCTTCAACTAAGAAGCTTAAGAACAAATCTCAATCGCTCTCCATCTCTGGCAAGCGTAAACGCAAGCTTCTCAAAAAATGGCGCAGGGTATGATTCACTTGCTCCAATGGCTTCCCACGGAAATATATTTTTTTCTTCTATATTGAATCTGTTCTTTGCTTTAATGGATTCTTTTATTTCTCTTTGGAAATAATCATCTGGGTTTTTTATGGTAATGACTAATAGGATCAAAAAGAAGTTATAGAAAAGGGGTTGGTGACTATGGAAGATGTGGAGATGGTGGCTGCTGAAGGTATTTTAATTTTATTTTTTCATTTTAGTGTTTGATTTCTCGACTGTTCTGTTCTTCAAAAACTGCAATTATTCTTCTAAATTATCATTTGAGTTGGGTGTTGATTGATAAACTGAATTTAAATACTTAAGCTTAAATTCTTAAAGATGTTTGATGTATTTACCTTATAATTACTATGCAATTAAGCAGCTCATAAGTGGATCCTTACATAATTTGGTGTTGTGCTTGGATAATCGCTAGCTAAATGATCCTGGAAATTTGGTTTTACTGTTTTAACTTTTAAGAAAAGCTATCTGAAGGTCAGTTTAATGGTTGACCATTACCTCTGGTTTGCATTTTAAATCCCATTATGTTTGCTTAATACAGGTACATCTCAAGATGCCAACAACAAGGCACCAACAAAATTCCACATGAAGAAGAATTTGAAGCTCAATTGTGTTAAGCGAAAAGGTTAGATAGCTTATCCTCTGAAATGCAGCATTCTCTCTTTGTATGTTATCCGGATTTTGGGTACTTGTTGGATAGGGGTTTGTTTCCAACATGGATAGAGGGAAATTGTCTAAAATTTAGACTCCACGAGTATGATTACTTGGATGTCATCCGACTTATTTAAATGTATCTGAACCTTAGGTTCTAAACCCTAAACAGGACATATAACATCAATACAACCCTGCTTGTAGAATTTTTTTCGGGGGATCATATCCATTATCTATGTGTCCATGGTGCCCTTTATGAATTTTAGTTTAGGGTTGAGTTTCTTTTTCCGAACAAATATTCATGGAACATAATTCATTCATTGTAAATACAGGTAAAAAGAAGGTTTCTAAGCCTGCCAATGAAGCTTCAGTGGATTCCATGGTAGAATAAGTTTTGATGAAGGAAACCAACATTACTCTGGGGGACTTGGCTTCGTACGATATTGTCTTGGAATCAACTTGGCAAGGATATTTGATAGGCTAATGCTTGTTTTATTTATATATTTTGTGGTAACATCTATGTTCTGCATACAATTGTTCTAACCAGTTGATAGTAACGAGTTAAACTTGTTGGATTTTAATCATTGAACTGAAATGTTTTTATTTATTTATTTATTTATTTATTTATTTTATAATAGAAAAATAAACATCACTCAAATATTTTTTGATTTAACTCTTGGGGAGTTTAAAAATTATGATTAATCATAATCTTTTTAATTGACCCTAATCTTAATCTTAAAGTTGGATTTGGCTCGACTCATATTGTATTTGGTTTCTGTTTATTTGAAATTTAGAATGTCAAACTGAACGCAGTTACAAAAATTTTATAAAAAAAGCTTGATGTACCAATAAGAGATGCCTAACTATTTTGCACCCACAAGTTACTATATTATATGCCAATAATGAGTAAAAAAGGGAATCTTGATCTCTTTAGAAGTCTTGAATTTGAGGTTTTGAATTTGAACGGTGTTGTTTGTAAGATTATCTTGTTAATAGGTTAAGTTCTAAACTGATTCTATCTTGTTATTACCCTAGACCATTCGATACGTATATGTATAATTACACATTTAATATGTTTAGTTAATAATTATAATTACTTTTCATTAAGGAAAGGTGAAATTAAACTAAGTACATGTTAAGTGCATAATTAATTTGTAATGCCTCGAATCCTGAGTTAGAAGTTTTGGGCTAACCCGAGATGGGCCTTGGATTAATTTCTAGCTTGTGGGAAGGTTTGACCCAAGTTGAAGTGAATTTGGGCTTGAATTTAGCCCAATAGTGAGCAAAGAGAGTGTTTTTTTAATATGCAGGATTAGAGGGACCAAAGAAACAATTATACCCTTATTCAAAAATAAAGTTGAATTCCATTAAAATTGGGTGATATCACTGTCTGAGCAAGCCTCTCTTTTTCTTCATTGCCTTTGTCTTCTTCCAAGCTTTCATCCTTTGTTCTTCTTTTTCTTCCTTCAAGTAAGATAGTTAAAGGAGGTAACTTGGTAGCCTTTCAACCCTAGCTCAGCAACACAAGGTATTAAACAAATTTAGCATCTTTAGAGCTTTCATTTGAGCCCTAAACTCCACCTTTTCACTATGGGAATGGAGAACAAGTTTTGTGGGGTTTAAGAGTTTTCAAGATTTCAGCCCGTTTTCAATAATATGTAGGCTTAAGAAGTGTTCTTGTTACCTTCTTAACCATTTTATTCAGCTAGTAATACATCCTTTTATGTTTGTCTAGAGAGAGATTGGAGAAAGCTCCAAGGCTAAGGGGAAGGAGAAACTCACCTTGGGTCGAGCTTTTGACATTTCCTGTCACACCCCAATTTACGGGTTAAAATTTCATATGATATTTATAGAAGTAGTTTGATTAAAATGTTGGGTTAACAAAGAATTTTGAAAAAGATTAAGGACTTTAAGTATAATTTTACCTTTTTAGGGTTTAGTTTTTCTAGAATTCACGTGAATTCTATCTATCATTGATGTGAATTTATTATTTTATCCAAAATGTTTAGAACCATAAATTGATGAGATTTTTTTATAATATTCATTTTTAAATCTGGGAACATTTGGTCTGTTCTAAAAACTCCATTATATACAATAATTTTTGTAATGGTAATGGACATGCCAACTTTTCTGCAATCTTTACAGCAACATGAAATCTTGTTGAATTCATGTCGCTTGTTCTTCTCATTTTTGGTCATCGTCTTCATCGTCTTGATTCATCCAACTGGCAAAAGAAAACTAATTTTATCGCTGTCGCCGTCGAAACTGCCTATCATCGGAAATCTCTACTACAACGGTCGCTACCTCATCGCTCACTCCATGTCTTATCTCGACGATTCGGCCCTCTCATGTCGTTCCACTTCGGCAATGTCCCCGTACTCGTCGTGTCCTCCGTCGAAGTTGCCCGTGAGATCACCAAAACTCATGATCTCACATTCGTAAACAGACCAAACGCAGCTTCTTGCATATACTTCTATACGAATACAAAGACGTCGCGTCCGCACGTTACTGTAAATATTGGAGGCAGATGAGAAGTATATGCGTATTAAATATTCTAAGTAACAAAAAGGGTTCAATCTTATCGGGCTATAAGAGAAGAAGAAACAACTCTAAGTTCTGTGGTGGTCATGGTTACCAACAAGCAAACCGGGGTGGTTGAGGCTGTGGAGGAAGATGATCAGGGGTGGATCATGACAAAAATTCAGGGGTTGTACAAAAAAATTCTTATAAATTTTTTTAGGAGTTGCACAATATTAAAGGTGACACTTGTATTAATTAAAAAAAATTAACACTAAGTAGATAATTTTATTGTATAAATTTTTTTTATAAGAATTTATCTAAAATATAGAGATTCTATCTAAAAATCATAAAAAATATATATAAAAATATTAAAATAATATCATTTGATCAATGTTCCTAATAATTTGAGAGATTATATGGACTATCCCTGGTAACCCCTAGGTCCGCCCCTGAAGATGATGGAGCTGCTAACGGTGGCTCTGTTACGGTTACTATTACTGCCCCGTCAAAACCCAAGAAAGGATAAGTGGTATTGCCTTTTAAGAGAGACAAAACGAGATCCAGGAGATTCTTGGAAATTTAAAAATCAAGGGAAAACAAAAAGGAATGTGATATGAAGATAAAGGAAAAAGGGGTTATGATTTCAATATGAAAAATCACGTGGGTTTTGGTGAAAAGTTAATAAAGGATGAAGGCTAAATCATAATATGGGTCATCCAATTTTGGTGAGAATTCAACCTTGTCTTCTAGTTCTATATAGTTATTAATGTTGTCTAATGGTTTGAATAAGATTTATTTTGGTCACTTACCTTGGTAGCTAAGTATTAAATTGGCCTTTGAGTTTTTAATTTTGTCATTTATGTCCCTCTATTATAGAAATGATTTATAATAAGTTATTTTTATGGTGACAGAAATTTATTTGGATTCAAATTCAAATTTTAGATGGTGTGGGATCGTGAGAGAAAGAATTGGAAGCTCGAAAGTCAAAATTTTCGAAAAATCATATTTTATGTTTTTTGACGTACTGAATCCGAATCCGAAGTCTGTTTCGTCAAATTCAAACTCGGTAAGCTGTTTTTCACTTATTTATCACCCGATTCGATTCGTTTTTCAGAATTAAGTCTCGTTTTTTTTTATGAAATTTCTATTATTATGTATTTGAGGAATTATTGGAAGTTGAATCAAAGATCGAGGGTATTCGAATAGAATTTATATGGTCGATCAGTATGGCACGGAAATTGAGGTAATACATTACTACCTTTTCATGCTTTATGGAACATGTTGGTATTGGTAAATGCATGAATGGAAATGTTTGGTCTCATATGTATAATTAATGAAGTTCAACACACGATTCAAATACAGTAAAAATTCGGTAAATGAATATGGCCCAGATGACTGATATAAGAAATGGATGGATTGTTAGAATTAAACTATGAGTTCTGTGATTAGTGATAAAGGTGTTACCATGGATTTATAGCATATAAATTATTTCATCAAAGGTACTTGGATGAGAAATTATGAGAATATTCCGGTAGGGTAAAATTACGAAAATACCCTTATGTTGTAAGATGACAAGAATTATCCCTGGAAGTTGACTAATAACTTTGAAATGATATATTGATCTGAGAAAACTATAGATGTGCATAAGAAATGCTAGTTTTCTTAGAAAATTTGGATAACGGGTTTTAATCCAATAGGTTTTATGTAAGATACTAAAAGTATGTTAAGGAATCATTTCGAGATCAAAGAATGTTCGGGAAAGTAATTAACCATTTGATCTCTAAAGTATAATTATTTTTGTTAAGAGTTAATACCGAAATTATCTGGTTAAAAAATTACGAAAATACCCTTGAGAGGTAAAAATAGTCCGAGTTGACTCTGAATGAGGTAGTAACATGAGAATTTGTTTTAAACCGATAAATTATTGATTTGATTGTTGAGATCCTATTTTTGAATGGAAAATTCTGATAATCCGTTAGTAATATCTGAGAAGGCATTTAACCTGGAAATCTCCGACTTGAGTAAGTACATGAAGAATAATAATTTATCGATGGTGATATTTTGTCGGAATAATTCGAAGGGATTGACATAAATGATAAGTTGGAATTAAATAATAAGACCGGACGGAAGGAAATGATTGTAATATTCTAGATCTGTGAGATAACCATAATACCCCTGTAATGGAAATGATTAAAGAATATCACCAAGCTAGGACTGAATAGATATCCTCAAGCTTTAAAATGAATGGAAGATCATTGAGCATAAAAAAAGACCAAAATACCCTTATGTCCTAGACTAAGTAAATGTCTTGGATTATTTAAGAAATTCAAATAAACATGGATGTTGTACTGCTCTTAAAGATTATGGAACATAATTTAAGCCGGCCAAACAATGCTAGTGCTATATTAGTACTTGAATGGCATAGGTACCACTTGAATGCTAGTTCGTTTCCCCAAGTTTGGATTTATGAAAATTATGGAAGTACTCAGTTCAGCTTAACGTTAGAGCGCATTCGATATTAAGAAGTGGCTATTCGTGAGATAAATCAATCATGAATAGCAAAACGATTTTAGTATATGGCTAAATTGAACTGAAAGGAAGTACAACATGTATTTGAAATTCAGAAACGTCTGAATTATTCTGGAAAACTCTAAAGAAACGGGGATAGACTTGCTTACTAAACGAACTAAGTAACCTCAATGACTGAGGATTAAATAGTTGATTGGATGAGTTTGGAAACACTGTTGAACTTACATGATGAATTGTCCTTATGGGTTGTACCATGAATCAAGTACGTCCGTATTTCCTGATATCGTTGAAACGTGGAAATGAAATAAAGACCGTTGGAAGATCTATTAAGCGATGATTATGGGGATGATCTATGGATATGCATTATGGTATTAAAGAGTGAATACACTGGAAGGATAATGAATTGACTTGTTGACATGCATCAGTTTGAGAGTTGTGTAACTCGAGTTGTTTGATAATACGATCGATAGTCATAGATTGTAATTGACTTGAATCTTCGATTCTATATTTTCATCTAAAATCACTTCGGTCATGTTTGAAAACGCAAGTAACGCAGAATGAAAAGATTTTGAATACCTCGTTTGGTTCAATTGGGCTAAAATCCTATGAATTCAAAGTATATTCCTGAATACCCCTGATTGTTTGGGTAATGGAATCACTTGCAGTAAATCTGAATTTAGAATTATTATGTATAAAGGTTCCTGATCGTTTTCCTGATGCACATGAAAACTTAGTGGAATTCTAAAGTATCAATCTGAAATGTCTGATTAGATCGGTTATAAATCGATTCTCTTCAATAAGATCTTATTCCTGAAATCTAATCAAATTGCACAAGTTCATGTTATCCTTATTGATAACTTCAAAATGCATCTGAAAAATATTTGGATCCTCTAGTGTGTTCCATATATTTTGAAAAATTATTTTATTGTTTTAACATGTGGTACACTGAAATATATGGTTACTGTTTTATGGATGCACCGACTTAACGGTGATGGCTTATGGATTTGAATCATTGTATAAACTGTATCTTGGAGATACAGATTTGTAAAGTACAACTCTGATCAAGGTGGAAAATTTTTATGGACCTAATGTGACTCTTAGGTAGGCTCTGCGGCCCTAAGATCATTCTCGGGTAGGCCCTACGGCCCTAAGATGTGTTCTTAGGTAGGCCCCGTAGCCCCGAACTTTCTTGGGTAGGCTCTCAGGCCCTAAGATATTCCCTTAGGTTAACTCTTTGTAAGATGTTTTTAAAATACGAGTTTAAAAAGCTCCACTACAATATGGTTTATGAGATTTTACTGAACTATCATATGATTAGTGTACCTATTATGATTTTATCGTACTGATGGAACACACTAGACATCCTTTTCGACCTCATGAAAATGTGATAGTATGAAAGGTTTCTTATGAATTGAGATTCATGGCTTCTACTTGATGAACTACTAATGGAACTCCAGATTATTCCGCAATTGGTATACATTTGATTCAATAAGGAAATTATGGTTTCCCATTTATCTGCATGTCATGTAGCATCATCTGGTAGTTTTGTATTACTGAGCTTTCCAAAGATCACTCTATTACTCACCATTGCATGTTAAAAGAATTGTACCAGTGCATCTATCGAATTCAGTAAGAGAGATATTCTGGCGTTGTTGCAGAGTATGGTACATGTGATTATGGGGCATGTAATTGTATTTTGTTTTATATACGAGTCTAAAAATTTGTTTTATTTCGAATACTGATAAATTTTATTTTGTACTCATAAATGATTTTATGAGTTTACATGTTTTAAGAAAAGTTTTAAATTTTCCGCTATTTTTTTCGGTGGGTCGCTCCGGTGGCCCTAATGTGACACTCCAGATCGGATCGGGCTATCCGCATCGGTCTGAGGGGGTTACATTTCCAGCAACCTAGAATCACCAGGTAATTCACTTGTAACTCAACTATACCATGTGTAGGTCATTTAGATGAAATTGGTAGGTTGCATGAGCTTGAAGCAATTTGGGTGTTTCAGCATGTTTTCAGACTTATTTATTACCCCTAATATCAAATAAATATCTAAACATCAGTTGGGGACCTCACTAGGGGTTTTGGTAGAAATATAGGATTTTTCATGCCAAAATAGGGCACCCCGTAACAGTACAATATCAATATTGTTCTTCAACCAAGTATAAAACAAGTAAACTTTAAAGGGTAGTATCGATACTCATCCTTAGAGTATCGATATTGATGCCCCGGTCTCGATATCGGATGGCTTGGTATCGAGATCAATAGAGCAGTAAACAATTTGGGTATCGATACTCACATAGAGTATCGATACCAGGGCAGGGGTATCGATACTCCAGTAAGGGTATCGATACTGGGGGTATTTTCAAAACATCGAATCCAATTTTAGTAACGATACTCAGTCTAGTATCGATACCCTAGCACCAGAGTATCGATACTCAGCCTAGAGTATTGATACTTCCTCAATCAGACAACCTTATTCAGTCAGGGGATATCGATACCAACAGGTGGGTATCGATACCAAGTGTCTAATATCGATACTGAAGGTTAGTATCAGTACCAACGAGTAGATTTTGTTAAATAAGCTAGGGATAAGGGATCAGACTCGAGGTACTCCAAATACACTTGAATAACAACAAATAAAACTTCAAGCGATAATAGTAATTAATATCAGTACAATAGAAAAGTAACAGTTAGGTCTATATAAAACTAGTCTTGTTTGACGCTGGGGAAACAGTCAGGACACCCGAGTTACTCTTAGCAGAAACACGATAGTCAATGGATCCAAGTCAGTGCCACAGCACTTCAGCAGTCGACTAGTCGCCAGATGCCCCAAGACTCGACGGAGTGGTTGGCGGGTGTAAGTTTCCGATGATAGAATTTCGGATTCCCACTCGATAGGCTAGAGGGGTGTGAGTTCTGAGATGACAAGATCCCTCCACTGCGCCGCACCATGATGCCTACCCTAGTTTAGCATATTAGGTTTTTAATATATTATGTCTTCACATGTTTCAGACCTGTGTCGTTAGTCAGCTCTTTAAATGAATGCATATAGTATAATATAGTTATTAGTGAGGCACTGAGCTTGTAAGCTCGGTGTTCGAAATGTGTTTCTGTGCACAAATTCATAGGGGCAGATCGTGGGGAGTTATCGTTAGCAGATACTCCAGTGCAGCAGTGCAGACCATTAAAGTACTTCTTGAGTCATCTTTAGAGGGCATAAACTATTATGAACCCTTTATGTATTCAGTCGTAACTCTATTTGATACTCAATATTTGTATTACTTTTGGATGAATTTTGAGAGTTCTCCATATTTTTTAAACTCATATTATTACATTTTATTTTCATCACTATGGACAGATCATTTTCAGTGATTATAAACAATTTTAAAATAAAAATTTTGGGTCACTATTTCAGTAGTCCCATGTAATATTGTAATCCATGGATCTTCGTGTCAAACTGGATTAGTGTGTTACATAATTATTATAATATCAAGAAAATGTGTTCACTTCTTTTAATTAATGAGCCCCTAAATTGTATAATATTATATTTGACAACAAAAAAATATATAACAAATTATTATTTCTTATAATTAAAAGAGGATATAACTACTTGCAATTATTGCACGAATCAACTCACCTCAGTGGTTAAAGGAATTGTTGTTATTCTCAGAGGTTATGAGTTCGAACACCAACGATTGTGACAGGGTGATTGAGTGATAATTATCAAATGATTGAGAGTATTTAGAACATATACTATTTTGCAATAACCTTACTTAATAATAATAATAATAATAATAATAATAATAATAATAATAATACTAATAATAACTTACAATTATTATTATTATTATCTATGGTGTGTCCAATCACACCCTTAATTATAAACTCATCGTTATCAAAAGAGTGATAAAAAGAAAACGTTAGACTTAATCTATATAATAAAATCATATTATGAACTACTCTCAAAAAGATTAATTCAAATTAGATCTCAAAAAGATTAATTATGAGAGTAATACTCTCAATTCAATTATACTCTCAATTCAATTTTATCCATTTACAATGTCGGGATTTGAACTACTTATCTTTGTTTGATTGAGGGTGACCAATTGGTAATTTGTAAAAATCATTGATCTAAAATAAAATTTGCAGTCGCAAATGAAGCTAAAATCTGAATCAAAATTGTACACCCACTAAATCAATTTTGTATATCACTCTCCCTTCACTACATTTCTAGAGTTCAGATATTAAATTCCAGCATTGCACCACAACCACAAGTACACTCCCTGGAGCTAAATCCAGTAATTTACAGAATATAGCAAAAGGGAACACAAATCTAATATAACCCAAGGTTGTGTTCATCCACAATAAATTTGTTTTCATTACCTGATATTACCAATTCAATCAAACATACTGGGAAGGGGTCTCACAGCCATAAATGCATCAACCATCTGGGAAGAAAGATAACAAAAGAGTTCCCCATCAGTTCTTGATCTTCAATTTGATGATTGAATTTACTTTTCGGATGAGAAGTTCCATGATATATATCAATGGAGTTACTAGAGAGCCTTACCTCATCTGTTACTGCTGCCCGAGCCCTTCGATGTCTTTCTACTAGTTGAGTCAAAACTTCAGTGAGTCGCTTTTTCACCTCGCCTGTAAGCATGCGCCCCGCACCATACTCCTAGCAAATGATGAGGAGTATGAAATACCAAGAAATGAGAAGAACCCGACAGTTACAGGCAAAGCATCGAAACTAACGAAGGCAGCAAGTTTACCTTCTTTATGTGCTCAAGTTCAGCATCGTCCTCAAGGAAAAAATTAAGATACTTGATTGGTATATCTACCTGAAAAACAAATCCAGTTTTTTAGTAGCATACTAACGATAAAACAAAGAGAAAAAAGGAACATTAAAATGATGGAACCAAAATGCTAATATCAATAGTTTCAGCAAAATTAAAAGACTAGTGTGTTTATGTGGATGCATGTGCATTTGGACCTGTGTGAATGTCTGCATTTTCACGCGGCTAATATGCATCTAAATGAGGTCTGAATGTCCGATCACCATCCTTGAATGGTGATAACATTACCGTTGAAAGTAATGAAATTCTCTGTAAAACTCGTATATTTCTGCTGTAGGTAGCGTTACATATTTATATACAAGTAGAAGCCTTAACTTAGGAAACTCTTAAGCTAGGAAAGTAACTAATTCTAAGGAATATGCAATCCCTTAAAGTAAGGGATTATAACTACTAAAAATATTCATAGAATCCCACCTTAATTGCTCATAATATTCCTAATTTAGGAATCTAATTTCTGACACTCCCCTTCAAACTGGAGAATGGATGTCTTCCATCTTCAGCTTGCCTGCTAACTTCTGAAAAAGCTTCCCAGATAGTCCCTTGGTAAGTATATATGTAACTTGATCTCCAGTGGACACATAGGGAGTACAAACTAGCCCATTGTCGAGTTTCTCTTTTATGAAATGTCTATCCATTTCAACATGTTTTGTTCTGTCATGTTGAATTGGGTTATGAGAAATATTAATTGTTGATTTATTATCACAATACAACTTCATTGGGCCTTCCCACTCGATCTTTAAATCCTCCAAAATAATCTTTAGCCACAACAATTCGCAGATTCCAAGTGTCATTGCTCTAAACTCAGCTTTTGCACTGGACCTAGCTATAGCATTCTGTTTCTTGATTTTCCATGTCTCTAGATTTTTCCCCAAAAAGTATAGTACCCTGAGGTTTATCTTCTATCAACCATGGATCCTACATAGTCAGCATCAATATAGGCTTCCAATGTCAAATTTCCTCCTTTTTTAAACAAAATTCCCTTGCCATGTGTACCCTTAAAATACTGCAGAATTTGAGTCACAACCCTTAAGTGTGATTCTTTAGGGTTGTGCATAAATTGGCTCACAACTCCAACAACATAGGCAATGTCTGGTCTGGTATGTGATAGATAAATTAGTCTCCCCACAAGCCTCTAGTATGAGCTTCTGTCACCTGTTGCATCCTCCATTGTATCTCCAAGCTTGTGGTTCACTTCTATTGGCGTTTCTGCTAGTTTGTACCCTAGTTTTCCAGTATCTTCTAACAAGTCTTTAGTGTATTTCTGTTGAGATATGAAGATCCCTTTCTGTGAATGTGCCACTTCAATACCTAGGAAGTATTTTAGCCTTCCAAGATCTTTGACTTCAAACTTCTTCACCAAACACTTCTTTAGATCATCAATTCCTTTCAAATCATCCCCTGTAACTATAATATCATCTACATACACTAATAAAGCAGTAACTCCCCCTGTAACAGAATGTTTCACGAATAAAGTGTGATCACCTTGACTTTGTTTGTAGCCTAGCTTCAGCATCACTTTAGTAAACCTTCCAAACCAGGCTCTTGGAGACTGCTTCAATCCATATAAAGCCTTCTTTCATTACCAAGGTCTTTGGTTATTTTTTGATAAATATAGTGAGGTGGTTGATTCTTTCATCCCTAATAAAAGAAGCAAGGGAGGAAGTAGGTTTGGATTTGTTCGTTTCACCAGACTGGAGGACGCGAGGAAGGCTATCAACTGTGTTGATAGTTCTTGGATTCAAGGTAACAAAGTTAGAGTTTTCATGGCGAGATATCATCCTCGTGATGTTTTCTGGAGGAAGAAGTTCTCTGGTCCATATCCAGTTGAGGGCAAGAGTGTGGTGAAGGAGGTTTGTCATACGGAGGCTCCCTTTGTTGGTTCTGTTGACGAAAGTAAGCTTTCAACTCTCAAAAATAGCTTGGTAGAATGGTGCAGAATTTTTATTAAGTGGGTAGAGTCGTCTTCGTTGGAAGAGGCAGTCGTATCCCCCGTTATCCAAGGTGGGGGAGCTCGTTGGTGTCTCTCCAGTTAAGTTCCCCGAGTTGGAGGTGTGTGCTGAAGAAGCTGGTAGAAACGTTAACTCATCGGAGGTGCAGTGTCCCGGGAGGTGTTCTGAGGAAGAAGAAAATGCTTTCTGTTGTATGGGGAATGGGTCTAGAGGTTGCTTCTTGTCGGGTGAGGGCGAGGACGACAGGAACATAGGCGAGGAAATGATGATGGGTCTGAGGAGCGCTGTTGTGGGTCAGGGGACGGTTCATTCGCAAATTGAGGAGGTGGGGGAACACGAGAAAGAGCTGGTGCACGATGGAGAGAGAAGCAGTGGATGTCTATAAGGATAGGTGTTTGTCTGCACGTGGCTATGAGGGTTCGAAGGATTATTTTTCAGATTTCCCCATGTTGGATGGTCGAGTTGAGTCAAAGGTGGTGGCGGATTTGCTTAAAGAGGGCCTTAAAAATAATAGTGCATTCAATAGATTAAATGGTGAGGCCATGCTGAACCGGGGAACAAAGGAGGTGGAACACGAGATAGTGCTGGTTTTTTAGGGGAGTGAGGCAGAAAATGCCAGCAATAATTATTGTATGACAGCACGTGCTAAGGAGGGAATGAAGGATTTTTTAATTGATTTGCCCATCAAAGGTGCACGATCTTTGAGGGAATGATTCATTCTCGCACATTTCCAGGCAGAAACACAGAGTTAAGGAGGGGAATTATAATAATTTTGCCTCTCTCCATTCTTTTCATGACAAAAATTCGGCTCCTCAAAGGAAGAATTATCACTGCCGAAGCAAGTTTAAACAGAATAAGGTGCAACGCAAGGATCCTGCAGGCAGATTCCTTTATGATTTGGAATTTCCAGCATTGGGGCAAAAGCTAAAGAAGGTAGAGACAGACTCCTTAATGTTAGGGAAAGATCTGGATTTTGAGTCTGGAGGCTCAGTAGTGGTTCTGTTTCTGGATGATTACGGCAGTGGTAGTTTTGGCAGATGAATTACATATGATCTTTGTTTTTGGAGTTGGAAGTTTGGTTGCTCTCCATCGACAAGATGAGCAATATGTGGCAGTTAGGAGGAGATTCAATGCTTGCTCCTCTGCATCCGTTTTATGTGGAAACTCTTGGCCTTTGTGGTTGATCTTGGTGTATATGGATTGAGTCGTTTGTTTTATTTGGCTTATATTATAGTTGTTTGGTGTTGTGGTGTCTTTCGGGACAAGCTTAGGTTTTAAGTGTGGTCAGTCCTATTTGAGGCTGTTGTTCTAGCTAAGGTGGATTAGGTAGAGTTTTTGCTGTTTTTTAGGTTTATTTTTGAATGTTTCTGGTGTTCTGTTTATGTTGGGGTGGATTTCTGGTTGTATCTGGTAATTTCTTATGTTCAATGAAGTCCTAAGGCACTCTTTTCCTCCTTCCGATGATTAAGGAGTTTGTTTAAAACTCTTTTAATCAAGAAGGGGGTTTTTAACGAGGCCTTCAATTCTTATCAAAAAGAAAATATAAAGCCTTCTTTAATCTACACACTTTCTGCCTAGCACTTGAACTAAATCCATGTGGGATGTCTATATAAACTTCTTCCTCGAGATCTCCATGTAAAAAGGCATTTTTATTGTCATATTGCTGTAATTTCCATCCTTGATTGGCAGCTAATGACAGTAAAATTCTCACAGTATTCATCTTTGCAACAGGGGCAAACGTTTCAAGGTAATCTATTCTCTAGGTTTGAGAATACCCCTTAACCACTAACTTTGCCTTGTACCTCTCTAATGATCTATATGACTTGTATCTTACCGTAAACACCCACCTGCGCCCTATTGTTTTCTTCCCTTTTAACAGTTTCACCAAGTTTCATGTCTTGTTATTCTCTAGTGCTTCCATCTCAACATGCATGGCATTCTTCCAATTCTCATTTTCCAATGCATCAGACACGGTTTTGGGATGGTGATGGTGTTTAGGCTCGTAAGGAAGGCTTTGTGATTGTGAGACAAATTTTTACAAGAGAAAAATAGATAATGAGGGTTTTTTTATGGTACAAGTCCTTTTTCCTTTTCTAATTGCAATAGAAAAATCAAAATCCCTGCGATCAGAGGTAGAATCGTATTTTTCAGTGTTATTTGGATCAAAGATAGGTTCAGTAGTTACCTTAGTTTGTATAGGAGAGGAAGAGGATGATTGAGCCTGCACAGATGTTTTTCTCCTTGAGTAGACCAGCAGAGGACGAGTAATGTCCTGAATTTTTGGCCGAGTATTAGGATCAGGTTGGTCAACAATAAGAGGTTGTTGGATTGGCTGTTGGGAAGAAACAAGTTGTTGAGGCTGAGTTTGAGCTGGTGCAGGAAAGTCAATGAGAGGATGAAGGAGGAAACAATATTTGTCCTTATTTTCCTTGAATGAAATCTCCCCTTGAAAATAGGGACGAGTAAAATAATTTTCCTTTTCTGCAAAAGTGAAATCAGCTGAATTAAAGTGTTTCCTTATAGGTGGATGATAACACTTGTACCCCTGTTGAGTGGAAGAGTAGCCAATAAAAATACACCTTAGCCCTTGGTCATGTGGTTTGTAGCCCCTGTGTCAATTACCCAAGAGCTTTGGGTGGGTAAATCCAAGGCCTTAGAGTCCAGAGAAGAGGACATACCTAAGAAGACCAGACTACATATACCTGCAGAGGGGGTTTTGTCCAGAGACCCCAGCAAATCTCTCAGTTTCTCTATCTCTTTTTTGTTGAACTCACAGGTTGTTCTTGAGAGTCCTCAACCAACTGTTTGGTTGTATACGCTCTTCCTTGACCCCTTGATGATCCCTCCTTCTCTGGAAACTTCTTACTTTTTGTCTGTGGCTTTCCATGAAGTTTCCAGCACTTCTCCTTTGTGTGGCGAGGTTTCTTGCAGTAGGTGCACCATAGAGAGTCTCTGTTTACTGTTTTTGTTGTCTTTTTTGTACTTCGCTGTTCCAGACCCGTTTTTCTCTCGGTTACAACTTTAGTGATCAAGGCTAAACTTTCCTCTTGATTGCTTTCAATCATAACTTCTCTCCTTTCTTAACACGAATGATTGCAATAGCTTCATTCAGTGATGACGGGTCTTCTTTTCCAAGAATCTAGACCCTTACTACATCAAACTCAAAGTTTAGTCTAGCAAGAAAATCATAAATTATGTATTTTTCAACAAACCTCTTTAGGGCAACTGCATCTTCGTTATATCTCATTTGGATACACTGGTAGTGGTCCATTTCTTGCCAAAGATTCTGTAGTAGGTTAGAGTATTTTGTGATTGACTTCTTCCCTATTTGGTGGATGAAATCTTGGTCTTGATTTCAAAAATCTGGGCAACATCTCTAACCTTTGAGTAAGTTTGTTTTACAGTCACCCATATCTCTTTGGATGTATTAAGGAACATGCATGTATCGCTAATCTCTGGCACCATGAAATTCCACAACCAGGACATTACTAATGAATCATGTTCATCCCAAGAATCAAACCTAGGATCTCCCTCCCTAGGTCCAGTTCCAAGAAGATAACTTAACTTGCCTCTACCCTTTAGGAACGTGCGAACAAGCTGAGACCATTTGAGGTAAAAAAAAATTCCATTCAACCTATACGCAACATGTATATTTTGCAAGTCACCTACGGAATTTGAATAACTCCCTTCACTCACATTGACTCCTTGGACTGTCTCAGTGTTGCTGGTATCGACCACTTCAACCATCTTTTTTTGTTGGAATAACAGTAAGCACTCAAGGGAAGGATCAAATAAAGAGAAAGGGTTGCTAAACCGAAATTAACAGGACCCAAGAATGAGCTAAAATAGGTTTGATACCAAGTTGAAAGTAATGAAATTCTCTGTAAAACTCATATATTTTTGCTGTAGGTAGTGTTACATATTTATATACAAGTAGCAACCTTAACTTAGGAAACTCTTAAGCGAGGAAAGTAACTAACTCTAAGGAATATACAATCCCTTAAAGGGATTATAACTACTAAAAATATTCACAGAATCCTATCTTAATTACTCATAATATTCCTATTTTAGGAATCTATTTTCTGACAATTACAAGGAGTAACCTCACTCGTAGTGGTAACATGTGATGTGATAGTTAAAAAACTGAAGCACAAAATGGCAAGAAAATTCAACTGATATGTCACAAGGGAACAACAAATTCATTACCTCAAGATTTGCCCCATATTGTCTGTGTTTTTCAATGGATTCTTGGCCACCAGTGAAAGCATGCTTGTTTACCTAAAGACGAATGCAAATCACATTATGTCGAGAAATCAATTGAAGCAAGTAACTTATTTGATCTTTCAACTTGCTGTAAGCTTTCCTTCTAATGATCAGTTATAAAATATGTGAAACAAGTCACACTATATGGGAGTGCAGAATTTGCAATAATGCAGCTAAACTAAAGCAAGAAACAAGCACAAGAAAAGCAAATCTAATATAAAGAATCACTATATCCAGTTCCAACATATTAATCTGAAGTACACAAAACCCGACAGCAACTGGATTGACAGTCCTGTAACAAGTGCTTGAGAATAAGTGAACAGAAATAATAAAATAATTAAAAGTTCATGCGTTGGTAAAATATTGCTACAACTTCTTTAATGAACCACCACGAGGGCGTTAAAAGTCTTGTGATATATCCATGAGGCTCATGATGCATCTATTTTAGTTCAATGAAAATTAGGTAAACTTCCCATCACAAAATATTTGAAAGGTCTACCAGTTGCACTAACAAGATGGATAAGGCCAAACATGTAGCATTTTCTGTCAACATAATTAGAAATTAGAAAATTAGAATGATGAAAAAATTTCATGAACCTACCTTGTGTTTGATATCCTTCACAGAATCAGTCACGTAAATAGCAGAATTTGGATCACTAGCTGACATCTTCCCTGTTTCTCCCTGAGATTACATGTGCAAAAAATGTTGAAGCTATTATTTAAACTAGAGAATGATTACAAATTATACGATTCTATAAAGGCAAATATTGCACATTTTGGAATGAACATGACATCAAATTCAAAATTGATGTGTAAACTCATATATGGTTATCCAATTTAAAGCACATTTGAAGTCAACCAAATGGCGAACAAAAATACTAGATGGTAGAGCACTGACATATATTCTGTGATGATCCTCCTAGCGACAAAAGTCTCTACCATATGCATACAGAACTTGAAACATAAATTTTTTTAAAGCAAATACAGAATCATAATATAGAGTATATGCACTTTGTAAGCTTCCAGCCTCAAATGAAATGTCTAAATAGTCAAATGAAGCAGCTCAGAGTTAACACGTCAAGATTGCTTTATGAGTAAAATGAAACCATAGTAAGTATTTATTTTCTTAAAAGTTACAATAACTTAACAAACCATTAAACTTGTGTGAACTATCAAAGACAAAGAAGATAAAGCAAATCAAACCAAATAGTTGGGCACAACATCAAACTTTGGCCCACATATATGCAACGTTGTTTATTTGCAAAGCTATGGGCTATAATATAATGTGCAAACATTATGTAACAGGAAATAACCTGATTGTCAATAACAGATCTTTACCAACAAACACAAACTTACGACAATTAACAAATTCTGTACAGTATTATCCTGATAATGTTTCTATGCCTACAAAAATACCTGGAGAGCAGGGAAGAACAGTGATTCAATCAATGCAGGCTTATGATACCCAATCCGAGGAGCAACATCTCGTGTCATTCTGAAATATGGATCCTGAGCAACAGCAACAAATTTTAGAAAAAATGAAAAATATACCTGCAGACAAACAGAGCTAGAGAGAAAAATCCCAAGGGAAAGGATTGGTGAGGTAATTATTTAAAATAACCAAGGTAATCATTAGTTTTTACCAATAGTAAACAAAAAATTAATAAAATAAATTGACAAATTTCAGAATCACTTTGACTTAAGGCTTCCTTTAAGTTGTAAAGCAACAAGGCCAAAAGACCCAACATCCAAACTAGCACCAATTATAACCGTTTCAGAAATGAAAGGAACAATGAAAAACCATTGTAGCATATTTTTAAAGTTAGCAATGAGCAATAATGTGTGTGGAGTAATACATAAAACTAAGGATTAACATTCGGAAACCACAGTTATCACTTACAAAACCATATACTCCTTAATTATAATTAAGAGTTAATATGCTATCATTATATGATAAAACTAAGAAGAGTCTAACAAACACTGAACCTGGTCAATTGCACATGGAATTAGACAACGTAGATTATCCTTGCCAGAGAATAGATGTGGGAATGATGAAGGAAATGATGGAACAGCCTGCACCAACAGAATATAAGCACACTCATCAACACAAGCATATATTTGGCACAAGAAAAGGCTAAAAGAGACCAAATCAGTTACTAGATTTCCTCGTACGTGGCCAGTAGCCAAAATTTAAAGAATATATAATCATGAACAACACCTAAGTTCACATCGACGCATAAACAGTATAAAAGCATAGAAATTTTAGATAACATCACTTCAACTGTAGTCATCACAAAACCGGTAAATGCTAGGGAAAAGAAGCATACCTGCACAGGTGGAAAGCTAACTTTTCCAATATGATCCTCACCTGTGAATCCAAATATGCCAACAACCTAAATATCACCAGATAGGAATATAGTTATTCAAACAATAAGGTCAAAGGCTCTTCCACTCACAAAGCAAAGAATACAAATAGCACCTTGTTGTAAGTAACACACTTGGCAACCTTGACCATATTTTTATAGAAGGCACTGCAAATCAAAACATCAACAAAATTATAATTAGAATCCAAAGATTAGTCCCAGCAAATGTTAAAAAGAAGCTTAAAAAATCCTCTGGTGTTTCCTTACCCTCCGACATAATCGAAGTCTGAGAATATGAAGGTCTTTGATATGTCAAAACCACAAGCAATGATATCTTTAGCGTTCTCACGGGCGAGTCTTTGGCTCTCCTCCACAGAAAGATTTTTCCACATGCATTTTTCATCATCAGTTAGTTGTATAACAAGAGGGACTTTGAAGGCATCTTGAAGGTATCTGCAAGAAACATCAAACATTGTCCAAAATGTATAGAATTAAGTGTATGACCAAAACTCAAACATACAACAACATTTCTTTTCCTTCCAATTATCTCTTAAGACCACAAAAGCAATTAAACCTGATGCATTTAAGAGTAATTACTAGAACCTGTGAGCAAGCTTCCAATAACATTTTCTCTATTTAAGAAATGGCAGAGGAAATAACAACAGAAATTAATCTACAAGGACTAAACTCATAGAAATTTAGTAACTATTGTAGAGCTATAAATTCAAAAACTATTTCTATGTATAGATAATGTGAATCACTGTTCTTTTGCAATATCAATTCATAAATTATACTAAATTGCACAAATTTCAGTCCTTTTGTTCATTTATGCCAACTAATTAACAAAGAAAAAGGAAAAAGAAGTTACTTTGTGAACATAAAAGGAATCAAATGGCCCAAATGCAAAGCTTCAGAAGAAGGTCCACGGCCGGTATACAGATAAAACTTCTCCCCTCGCTCATAGGCATCCAAAATGTCGTTGAAATCTCGATGCGCAAAGAATACTCCACGGCGGAGGAAGACGTGAGGAGGACGAGAAGTGAGGCGTTGAACGCGGTCGACAAAGGATTGATCCAGCCTTTGGCAACCGAATTTGTCGATGAGCTTATCGTAATCAATCTTACCGCCTTCTTTGGCCGACACTTCCCAAGGATTCACCACTTGTTCCTCTTCTTGCTGCTGGTTCTTATCCTCTATCTTCTCCATTGTGGCTTCGTTATCGTCACTTAGAAGTGGAATGAATTTATGCTTTTGCTATATACTAGGTTACGGCGACGTCTATATGAAACTGTCCTTTGTCCGATAGACGGCGTATCGGATCTGAAACTAAGTTTTCAAACTTCGAGTTTCATCCGATCCGGTTTGCTACGGTTTTAATTTGTTTTTAATGTTAGGGTAAAATATAGAAATGGTCCCCTGACTATAAGGAAGTGTTTTTTGAGTACCCTAACTATTAAAACTTATAAAATGACCTCTCAATTATAGGGTGTTGTTTGGTTTAGTCCATCTATTATTAAAAATTATAAAATGGTCACTCGGCTATTCATATGTTCCAAACTCATCCTTTTCTGTTAAAAAATTGAGCTGGAAGTTAACATATTAATTGTAATATGATAAAATCATATTTTAATGATGTGTAATGGTATCGTCGTTGCTTTCAAGCACGGAC
The DNA here is from genome assembly GCF_006381635.1 of Hibiscus syriacus. Lineage (NCBI taxonomy): Eukaryota > Viridiplantae > Streptophyta > Magnoliopsida > Malvales > Malvaceae > Hibiscus > Hibiscus syriacus. The sequence continues at coordinate 1,493,584 of NW_024062730.1, forward strand.
TCAGTGACACAATGTTTCAAGCACTGGCTCGACGACATAATGTAAATAGAGAGTTGATTCACATAAGACAACTCAAATGATTATGAGGTTAGATTTTATAATATCCTAGTCAACAGGTTAACGTCCAGCTTAGACAGTAACCAATTTTTTAATGAAAAAGGACGGGTTTGAAACATATGAATAATCGAGTGACTATTTTGTAACTTTTAATAGTCGGAGAACTTAACAAAGTAATATTCTATACTAAGGGGAATATTTTATAACTTTTAATAGTTGAAAGACTCAACAAAATATTGTCCTATAATTAGAGGATCATTTGTTTACTTTACCCTTAATTTTAAATGTTTTATTAATTTTAATTAAAATATATTTAGTACTGAAATATATATTTTTAAAAGTCTCACGAGTAAGGTTGGCGGAAATTTTTCCACCTTCAATTTGTTTGATTATAAAAAAAAGTTTGGAGGGAATATTATACCAATAATACTCTTTTCTTTCTTATTTATTCAAATGATAGTCAAATAACATTTTAAAAAATCGATGTCAAATCGCCTTCGATCGGTCAATAATGTATGTTTAAAAGATTATATTTATACACTTTAAAAATTCATACAGATACTGTGAGATTTGAGAATCTCGTGATCGAATTTATTTGATTTTGAACTGTTAAAGATATATCTTGAAATTCGAGCCATGTCAGTATGAAAATCAAAGATAATTATTTTTTATTAGTTTAGAGTGATTATAATGCAGTAAATGTCCAGAACGTAATTATCGAACACAGAACTTCTAGAAATAACAACATTTTCTTTCTCCAGTAAGACCACTTCTTAAGTTTAAGACAATTGTTATCGTTTTAAATTTTTGTTATAATAGATTTAATTTTTAATAAATATGATTTAAATATATAAAAAATATTTTTTAGTTAGAATCATGGATATAGTTCATCATAATCATCAAAGATACGTAAGACAATTATATTGAAAAATAAAAATAAAAAGCATCAGAAAAAGCTTTAGATCAATATAATTAATCTATTGTAAAAAAGGATCAGTATATAAATATACATTAAATATTATTAGTGTTTTTTAATTAATCACTGATATCCAATCTATTGGCCAACTAATATAGATCGGGTATTGCAGAGGCGAGAGCGACCCTCCCAACCCAATTTGCTTCATTCGCAAACGCCAGGATTCGAATATCTGACCTTACTTAAGGGACAGTGATTCATCCCGCTAAACTAACTGATTGTTGGTAAATATTATTAGTGTTTAGCCATTTATCCATAAAACTAAGAGTCTAAATATTTTAGAACAAGTCCTACAATTTTTTTTAACAAAATATGTTATTTTTTTAATTGAAGCGAGTAATTAAACAATTAATTAATTAGGCACAATATTGTCCAATACACGCTCTTCCCATACCATTTGAAGCTTCCTCTAAAATTGCAATGACGACATAAAAGGATGGCCTTTTTGAAGGATCATTACCAGTGCATTCTCGTATAAGCCTACAAATTACAAACTCCAACATGATTAAGGAAATGAAATAAACAACAGGAACTAAAGTAAAACTAAGGCATAGTTGACAATTTAACACTTAAATGTATAGTCTAGTTCTTATTTCGACCCTTAAAATTTTTGTCAGATGTGATATTTTACATTATGTCCCATCAATCTTTTTATTCGATAACATTAAAAAAAATAGTACGAATGTGATCCTTCTAATCAATTAACGAGTGACACATGAATGACCGAATTAAGAATAAGCTATAGTTTACGAGTCAGACTAAGAATAAACCTTAAATTATAGTAACTTATTTCTAGTTTGGTCATTCACATGCCATTAATTGACTTGAAGGGCCACACCATTTTTAACAGTGTCATGGGAGGGGTTAAAACCATTGTCGAAACAAAACTTTAAGAGCCAAAATTAAAATAAAATTATACTTAAGGGGCTAAATTATCTATTAAGCCTAAAGTTGACGTAATTTAAACTTTAAATATTAATAAAAGAACTTACTCTTGAATTCTTCTAGGGCATCGAGTAACTGGAAGCTTGATTTCCAAATCAAGAGAATTATTTTTTTCACAGTTAAAGTTGATGACATCTCTTCCTTCTAACATCTGCGGCACACGCATGTCAGTTGCCACAAAATGTCAATTCATGTCACCGTTTCGTTACAGATTTAACGGTTGAATTAAATTAAAATTCAGAATAAAAATCAAATAATTTAAAATTCAGAATAAAAATCAAATAATTTAAAATTCAATGCCGAAACCGATACGCGACATAAATTCAAGGACTATTAAAACAATTCACCTTAATTATTATTAGAATGATATTTTTATTTTTCGTACTTCTATATAATTTTCAAATGGAATAACTAAATAGCTTCATTTATTTAAATTAAGTATTATAGAAAAGATGTTAAAGAAGAAACCTGGTAAAGTATGTACCCAAATGCAAGAACATCTTTCTTGGTATCATAATTTTCTTCTATTTGAGCTGTGAAAAAAAAAACGAATAAAGTATAGGCTAAATCAACCATAAAATCTGAAGATTGAGGTTTAGGGTTTAAGGTCTAAATCAGCTATGAAATCTGAAGATTGAAGTTGGGGGAATGGTACAACGTACGACTCTCTTGATTTGGTTGTATTTGATCATACAACATTTGAACCCAATACTCCCCGATTTTCAAGTGCCCACTCTCATCCTGCAATAGATTTCTAAAAATAAAATAAAAAAATTACTTGTTTATAATCTAATTAAATGTAGGTTATGAGGTTAGCTATATTAAATAGTTATTATTTTTGTCGATCGAATTGAATTCAATTAGTATTGTTATCGATATATTATATAGGAAGATATAAGATCAAGTACGTTTAAACGTTTATTATCCTCTAATTTAAAAATCAAAGAATAAATATCGTAACTATAAGTATCTTTGCCAAATTGGGGGTAGAACTTACCTTGGATCCAAATTATTGTGTACTATTGGTTTTGGCTTGTGCTGGTGAAGATAATTCATCCCCCTATGGAATATTTTAGACCATGCCATATTAGTGCCTACATTTTTTCCCACCAATTTGATACTTAAATTATCATTTTGTCTAATTTTATTTTTAAAAAATTATGTTAACAAACAATGTTGTTAACCAATAAAAATATGAAACGGTACAAATAGAATCATCCATAACATGGAAAAGTAAATAATGCCACATAACATGGATAACTAATTCAATACTTAAATCTGAACCTATTGAGTGATATCAGTGATTAAATGGAGCGTTGTTTTTCTTTAAGGTTCTGGGTTCGAGCAATTGCGTCTGCAATATGTGTGCATTGTTAATTATCAAGAAAGATTATGAACAGATACTACCTTACAATCATCCCGGATTATTAAAAAACCAAATACTTAAATATGTTAAACATTATAAATTTGACATCTAAATTTATTACTTTTTCACAAATGTGGTACTTATATTCTTTTAAATTAATTTCAAATGTTATCTTTCGAAATATTATACATATAACGAGAAAGAAAGGAAGAGTACAGTTACCTAGCAATATCAAGTGCATAACGCAAGGCAGTGGGGAAGTCAAGCCGACCTTTCTTTTCCAGTATGAGATCCAAGATATCCTTATTTACCATTAAAAAAGAAAATCGATTAATGTATTTACAGGGACAGACGCAAGATTTTATGTTGGAGAACGAACTTGAATTTATAAAACTTTAGGGGAACGAATTTGAACTTATGAAATTTCAGGAGAACGAAAACAGATTTTCAATAATAAATACATAGAAAAATCTAAAATATATAGTAATTTTAAAATTTCAAGAGGACGATTGCCCCACCCGCTCCCTCGATCCATCCGTATGTATTAGTTTACGAAGGAAAAAATTCATTTTAAAGTTAATGAAATTACTTTTGGTAGATATTCGGTAATCAAAATCATTTCCTCCCCTTGCACGATCGAACCCAGGAACTGTAATATATTGGGATGTCGAAGTTCGTGCAACAATGTGTTATCCTTTGAAGATAATATCCTGACCAAAATAAATCAATTTAATTTTATAACTCAATGGTTTAATTAAATGTAAAACAAATTAATTAAAAGCTTTATTTAACGTAACCTCCCTAAGCCTTAATTTAATCATATAGAATGCATACATTTTGTCAGGGTGTTGAATCTGGCTTTTGATCACTGTTTTAACGACCCATGTTCCACGCCATCTCACCTTCTCGGATTCACCGTATACGCCCTATAGAACACCGTCCACATTCAAATCAAATGCATAATATTTTATGGACAACACATTATTATGTCCCTATATTAACCTAACCCGCGGTTTGATTACTGATGATTTGTCGACATCCAGTTCTGAGATAGCGATCACTTCATTTGAATCCGGTTCATGTCGAACCGTCTGCAGCACAGCATGGATAAGTTGTTCTGGATTCAAACCATAATTTTTCTCGTTGGAGTAATTAGTAAATAAATTGCTGTACCACTGGAGCTTGATCATTCATGGTTGGCTGATTATTGATGAATTCTTTATCATCTATATCTTTGCCTCCATTTGCTTCTAGGACTCTGCATATATCTCGGTGTCTATAAAGTCTTGCATCTGTTAAAGGCTTCAAAAACAAAAACCAAAGTTATTTGTTGGATGCCGACTCAAAGGTTTACAAATCACTTGTGTTAAACTCGAGTTTCGTAACGTATTATTGACGGTAATAAGATGATTATATCAATTTGAAGAGTTTATCTTTCTTGATTTGGACGGAGAGTCACTACCGATGATCGATAAGTAGATAATATTAGGAGAGAATAGAGAGCGAGAATAAAATCTAGAAGAAATTGTTCCAGAAGAAGACCCTTTTTATCTGTCACTAGGGTTTATAAACTCATCTCTCGTCATGTTTGTGTCAGGTCTAGAATCATCATTATTATATGTATGATTATAATTATCAGTCAGATTAACCTTTGATAAATCCTTTGGATTTATCAAAGGTTTATGATCACTCAGAAGATTTTTTTTATATAAAAAAGTTATATTTCCGGAGGTATAGCATGCATGATAATCTTACGAACAAGAAGAAAAAAAACATTAATGCAAAGAAGGTGATGAAGTTGGTGCATACAGTACGGTTCCATCGATCAATGAGGTTGACGTTGGCCTTGTAAAGCAGAAGCAGCTCGACGATATGGGCATGGCCTTCACTGGCGGCGAGATGCAAAGCGGTTCTCCGATCATAGTCTTGAACGTCCGGCGAAATACCGTCCCTCAACATCTGGTTCAGTCCGACCCTATCTCCCCTCGATGCGAAGCTCAGAAAGTTACCGATCAATTGCATGTCAAATCCACTTGAAACATTCTGAAGATCATCGTTCTGCCTTTGACCCATCTTTTTTATCTCAATTACTGGAAGGAAGGGCGATGTAGGTGTAAGAAAACAGCTCAAATTAATGGCGGAATTAGGAGAGTTGGGGTTTGAAAGACGGGCGATTATGTCTAGGACTAGGACAAAAAGAGGGTTTGGTCTTAACGTCAACTACGAGTATGACTTTGTTACTGTAAAAGTTTGTAAAAATCTAGTTTTTAGGATACAAAAAGACAAGGATATTTCATTGCAAATTTCAACGGGTACGTGTGTTTATGCCTGTTGTATTTGTACTTCGCTACCTCATCGACCAACTTGAAAGATGTATTTTTCTTCACGTACAATGATAAATTAAATATTTAATATTTATCAAGGTTAACATGACATTGTCTTTGGACGATACATCAACATTATTATTAATTTTACGATGAATAATAAAAACGGAACTAAAACGTAATACTAGTTATAATTTTGAAAAAAAATAATTATAAGATAATTTTGGCATTTTTTAGCATTTTGACTTTCAAGTCAACATTTTATTTTTGAAAAAAAAACCATACGTGGATGAAACTGTTAGTTAACAAACAAATGATTAACGATCTTTTTTCCTTAAAATGAAATGTTAGGAGTTGAAATGCTTCAAAAGAGAAGAATAAAGGTTACAGTGGCTATTTAATCAAAATGCTAGTGGTCTTTTTATCCTAAAATAAAATTTGGGACCAAAATGCTTCCAAAAAAATAATGGGGATAAAATGATTATGTGGTTAATCGTAAGGGGAATTTTTTTGGTATTACGCCTTATTTTTTTTTATCCTTAGCTCTATTGAATTTGTTGGGAAAGAAAGTTTTTGCTTAATTATGTTTGTCGAGTTGCTAATTTTTCTTCCATTCTTGTGCTGCAGCTCGGAGTCGACACCATCCCTGTCCTTGTAGGACCTGTTTCTTATTTGTTGCTATCATAACTAGCAAAGGGTGTGAATAAATACTTCTCTCTTCTTTCCCTACTAGGCAAGATCCTGCCAATTTACAAGTAAGGCACTAAAATGCTTGCTTGGCCTTTGTAAAACTGCAAATATGTGTAGCCATATTGTCTCGAGTGCTTTGTAATATTTGTTACTTGACAGGGAAGTTATTGATGAACTAAAGGCAGTAGGTGCAACATGGATCAGCTCGATGAGCCGACCCTTGTGTTGGACCTTGAATCGCATCAATTGCAAGCGTCCACTCATGCTTACTCAGAGCTAGGATCATCTTTATATGGACTCAATGTTCTCGTTCAAACTTATTTTGCTGATGTTCCTGCTGAGACATACAAAACACTTACTGAAAGTTAAGAACAGTTTTTTGTTTTGCTGTTCTACAGGCAGAGTTGTGGTCTCTACATCATGCTCGCTTCTCCATTCTGCGGTCGACCTTGTGCACGAAACTAAGTTGGACAAAGAAGCTCAAGTCCTTGGCAAAAGCATTGGTCGGAGAAAAGGACGAGGTATTTCTTTCTTACTAGTTTTGACAGGTTAATGCTAAAGCCTATAGGCTGTTGCTAGTTTTACATATAAGTGGTGTTGATAAACAACTATTGAACTCTATAGAAGCCAAGCTTGCACATTTCTCTTTCTTTTTTTTCTTGATGGTCACTCTACTAGTCTGAGAACCTATCTATAACTTTGAATATTCTGTTTATGATCTAAGTATTCATGTGGAATGCTCTGGGCATCTTATTATTATTTTGTCCTCTCTCCCCCCCCCCCCCTTCAGGTATTTTTCACTTCCAATGCTGTGGCTCATGCTTCACGGAAATCCTCTCCTAGAGTGACAAATGAGGCTGTGCAGAAGGCTGTATGTAATAGAACCTTCATTTTTCAATCTTTTTCCGAAATGGTGTACATGACCTTTTTACTTAAATTTTGATCTGTTCATAGGCTGCTGGCTTGAGGGGCTCCAATCACCGTCGAGCCACGGATGTGAGTGTTAGACTGGATGCTCAGCAGAAGAAGTTGAACCTACCGATTCTTCCTACCACCACCTGTGGTTTTTTTTTTAAATATCAATTTTTGTGGATGATTTTTTTTTTTATTAATTGTGGATGAAATTAGAAGCTTCACGATAGGGACAATAATGCTTTTCCTCCTGCTACATTTCCAACTTTTCATCTGATGCCTACCAAAATTCCACTTTAATGGGTGAATATATTCTGAGCACAGCACGCTACGCCAACTCTAGAAACTCATGGCCCTCTATTAATTATCTATGGAGGTCTCAAATAAGATATCAACAATCACCATTCTCTATTTTCATTTAAATTATCTAATCTATTTTATTTATTTATATTATTTTTTAAATTTTTTACCTACATTAATAGCAGATTATTCGAGTTTAGAACTTTACAAGTATTAGTTGTATTGATGTATTTAGATATGCTATACTATTATGAAGAAAGTTTATTTCAAGATTATTCATAAAATAGATTAGATTGTTTTATCTACTGATCAATAATCAACAATCTTGTAGTCTGATATTGTATCTCGTTTCATAAATGAAAGATCACATAATTATCAAGTATTCGAAGTATATATATATATATATAGGCATTTTATCTCATTTTACAGATTAATGACCATATAAATAATTATCAAATATTCGAAGTATATAACTCACTTTTTTCCTCTCTCTCTCTCCCTCTTCAGGATGTCATTCTCATGGGCGATAGGCAGTCGGTTGACCCTATCTGGTTGCCATTGTCCAGTTCCCCAGCCATCGGCCATATTTTCAAATCGAAGAGACTACATGAAAATAATAAAATTATAATTTTGATTTCCACACTATTTCAGTTAAGGGTTCATCCAGGGGGAATCTCCATAAAAGGACTCTTTGTATGAATAGTAAACAACTCGTCTAAATCCATGGTCACACAACCTCTCAAGTCTCTAGTGATTTGATTTCTCAATTTTCCTCGAAACTTAGTAAACCGTGAAGCAAAAAATATTAGAATCTTTCAGGTCGTTCCACTTCCCGCTCCAATAATTCGAATGAAAACAGCATAAAAATATTAACGCTAAAGCACCACTACTGAACAAAAAACAGAGAACCATCCAACAGAAGCCAATAACATTAAAAAAACACCATAGACGTCCTATTCTTTAATAGAAATCGTAGCAAACTCAATAGCCCTGTTCCCATCCCCCCCCCCCCATTTTTTGGATCCTGGTGAGAGGCCCTTTACTTGGCCATCATCACTTTGACAAACTCCTCATAGTTGATCTGTCCATCACCATCAACATCGGCTTCACGGATCATTTCGTCAACTTCCTCATCTGTAAGCTTTTCACCAAGGTTTGTCATGACATGGCGAAGCTCGGAAGCAGATATAAAACCATTCTGATCCTTGTCAAACACCCTGAACGCCTCTTTAAGCTCCTCCTCTGAGTCAGTGTCTTTCATCTTCCTAGCCATCAGGTTAAGGAATTCAGGAAAATCAATGGTCCCATTTCCATCAGCATCAACTTCATTGATCATATCTTGGAGTTCCGCCTCAGTGGGGTTCTGACCAAGTGATCGCATCACAGTCCCCAACTCCTTGGTAGTAATGCAACCTGTAGCAATGATAAAAGTAAATAAAAGTACAACAAAATCAGACTACAATATTGGTTATCAAACAATCAACATGACTAAATACACTCGGCCAAAAACCAGCAAAGCATTATTGTAATGCTTTTCCAATGCAATAAAATTTCGCTCAGCATACACCATGATGACAAACAGATAACCAAACAAGAACTGGGGAGGATACAGAACATATTTCCTATGTGCCAAGAATACAGAAAATATGTACTCTAAATAACTACTTGTTCTACAAAAAACAAATACATCAAAAAGTGTGCTCATGGATCAGCTAAGAACATGTAATTGCAGAAAAACAATAGTGCATGTCTACAGATCATAAACTAATTCGATAACCTTCAAAGTAATGATCACAAACAAAATAATTTACTGTTTAGGATTACATATCACAATATTAATTGCTTGAATCATCCATAGAAGGTCTTGAATTCTCATGACTTGCCAAAGCCATCCACATTGTGAATTTGTGATCCTAGATTCATAACAATCAAGTATACTAAATGCAACCTTAATAGCTCAGTTGGTAAGAGCGCAAAGCTCTTATCCTTGTGGTCGTGGGATCGAGTTTTACGGTAGGCAATTCATAATTCTCACTGACGTTGGGAGCCAGCCTACTATACTACATCCTTACACCATGAATAGGGTCAGCTAATTTATTATAAGTTGAAAATGCGGAATCAATCAAAGGGAATCACATCCAAAATCCAAGGAAGCTTTGCCAATCAGATTAAAAAATTTACACAAAGGGAATGAAACATTTAATCATGATTAAATAACAATTAAATTCTCAAACCAGCAAATCCCAGGCATAAATTACGCAATACTCACCACATAAAAAGCCAATCTATCCAGGTTATGCTTGCATCTAAAAGATCAAACACTAACAAGTCATACAATAAATTCAAAGAGAAGCCCCAGAAAGGTCAACAGTAATGAAAATGAAAAAAATACCATAAAAATACGATCCAAATCCATCAAAATCAAAGAAATGAAATGGAAATAGACGATCGAGGTCCATAATGAATTCATAAATAGTAACCTAGATCCATCATTTCATTAAAATAACAAAAAACAACGATTGTAAAATTAATAAAATTAAGAGAAAAAAATTAGAACCAGAAACAAAAACGAAGCTTAGATCTATGAATCCGAGCTGAACCGAATGAAGAAAATTATTAAACCGTGAGCCAATAATTACAACATAAAAATTAGAAGAAAATAAAAGAGAGATGAGAGGAAGGACCATCTCCGTCCTTGTCGAACAGGCTAAAGGCCTCCTTGAATTCAGAGATCTGATCGTCGGTAAGTTGATCGGCCATTTTCTTATTCTCTTGAGTTTGTTATTTTTCTTCTCGGGAAGATCTGTTTGGATTGAGAGAAAGTAGCGGAGAAAACTGATGAGAATGTGGAAAATATAGAAGGGAATGCCAGTGCTATATATAGGGCCCATATTTGAGCCCAACACAAATTAAGGCATCTGATTTTCTCTCCTCCGCTAGCATTTTGCTCGCCTTTTCAAAATTAAAAAAAAAATATCAATAAACAATTGTATTTTTCTTTTTCTTTTTTTATATAAAAAAGTACATCTTCTTTGAATACTTTTTCTTTTGCTCCCTCCCCCTTTAAAGAGTTCATGCATCTTCTCAACCTCTAATGAAATTAATTTAGGGTTAATCCTATAAGAAGTCCTCGAACTGTTTAGAAATAATAGATTTAGTTTAAGTAGACTCGAAAATTGTTTGGTTTTGTAAGGATTAACGAACAACTTTAAAAGTTAAATCATTATTTAAGCATTTAACAATTAAAATATAAATATAATTTTTAAAATGAAAATCATAAAATATATGGATAAATTACGTTATCAATGACTAATTTATTATCAATTATTTACTTTAATTACCAAATTATTTTTTAAGAAATGTCAGTAACAATTCGAGACTAAATTGGAACCTGAGAAAAAGTAAAATAAATAATCAAATTCTTTAAAAATAAAAGAGAATTAAAAAGGAAATAAAATACTCTTTATATTTGATCTTGTGATCGGAATCAGTTAAGGCATGTCGCTACACAGTTTCCTTAAGACAAATTTTAGGCCACTACTTAGTGCTCAAAGTCCTTTGGTCGTCTGTCTTCCAGTATATAACAACTAGATGATCAGCTAGAGTAGCACAATAGTAGAGATCATGAACTTTCCTTGACTTCGACTATTACCGGAAAACTAAAGGAAAAAGAATATTTTATGAGAATGAGAGAAAAAAATTTCAAGAGAATAAAACTTCTTGAATTATGAGTTGTGTAAAATCTGAGAGATTTGCTTAGTATTTATATGAGAATTTCGATAGAGTTTTACACCAACTAAAACTCTTTTAATATCTAAATTTAAATAGATAATAATATCTTTTAAATTTAAAATATTAAAAATGAGAGTTTTACTCCAACTAAATATCTTTTAATATCTAAATTTAAGCAGATAATAATATCTTTTAAATTTAAAATATTAAACAGATATACACTCCTTTTATTATTCAAATTAAATAAATATTAATTTAATTTGAAATATACAAAAGTATATAATTATCTTTAATATTCAAAGTTACAAAGATAACAAATATGTTTTTAAATTGACATATTCAAAGAGTAATTATTCGAACTAATATTCAAATTTGTAATATTTAAGGACTCTAAATTTAATATAAATATTAATAAATATTAAATACATCAAAGTAATTCACTTTTTTCCAACAATCCCCCACTTTAATAAAATTGATGACATTTTGACTCGATGTGGTGATAGTATCTACAATCGATAGTTGCATAGGATAGGTAGATGTCCTTTTTTTAACCTTCCCTTGTGACAGTATATTTACTTTACTGGTTAAACAGTAGACGCGGTGTCTTGAATTGTTTTGCCGTTTGTGTAAACGATGGCATACTTTACACAAATACCCCTCTGACGATAATTTGGTTGTCATGGGTATGTCCTTAAAGCCATGTACATTGTTTGGTTCTATAAGAGTTTGAGATAACTATGCCCCAATATTCTCCTTGAAGCGGCCTCACTTTACTATCACATAGGTGACTTATGTTGCTCGATTCATAACAACACACAATCGTCATTAAAAGTCTTGCTTAGCCTATTCTACTTTGATCAATGTTTACATCATAGGAACAAACTTATGATAAGAAATCCCCACAATGACCGTACACGGGTTATACAATTAGGTTGTTCATTTAAACATAGATCCTGGGATATCCAATCAACAAGGTAGAGTTTTCCTTCACATAACACCTTTAAATTTTATGGTCTTTAGTCACATTCCTTTAGATATTTTCTCAACTTGATCTCGATTTAAAACATTGGTTAGCGGATCCGCGATATTATCCTTTGATCTTACATAATCAATAGAGATATCCATTTGAGATCAGTTGTCTAATGGTATTATATTGACGACATATACCATTATACATGAAATTTTGTGTTTCAAAAATCGTTGCTTGATTGTCACAATATCTATATACCATGGGCACAGGTTTTGGCCATTTTGGAATATCCTCAAGAAAATTTCGAAGACATTAAGCTTCTTCTCTATATTTTTCTAGAACTTCAAACTCATATTCCATTGTGGATTTAGGTATTATCTTTTGTCTTGAGGATTTTCTAGACACGGCTTATCCTTCTAAGTGAATATGTATCCACTTATACCTTTGGTATCTTGAATATCAGATATCCAACTGGCATCGAAGTATCCTTCTAAGAAAGCAGGATCTATAGAATAATGCAAACCGTGATCACTAGTATATATAAGATATCTTAATATCATTGTTATCATTTTTAGTGATTTTCACTTGGATTGCTCGTGAATCTACTTAAACTGTTCACAGTAAAAACGATGTCTAGTCACGTACAACTCATGAGATACATTAGGTTGCCTATGACCCTTGCATATTCCACCTGGATTTTTAGACAAATGTGAACAAGAGTCTAGTAGAGTTATGACTATACCATTATCACCCTTGTTAAAATTTTCAAGGATCATGTCCATATAGTGTGATTGTGTTAATATAAGGCATTAAGGTGACATTTTAATTTGGATGCCAAGAATCGTATCGGTCAATCCTATATCTTTCAAGTCAAATATTGAATTTAACATGTCTTTAGTACATTTTACCATCTCATTGTTACTTCCAACAATGAATATGTCATCAATATATAAGCATAAAACAATATATCATATGTTTTTTTTACATTTACACACTTTTTACACTTATTTATCTTGAACTCGTTTGTCATCATGACACTATCGAAATTCTCATGCCATTATTTTGGTGCTTGTTTAAGTCCATACAAAGACTTCACCAACCTACAAATTTTTCTTTCTTGACCTAAAATTATATGACCCTTAGGTTGTTCAATGTAAATTTCTTCTTCGAGATCCCCATTCAAGAAAGTTATTTTAACATCTATTTGATGTACTTCTAGATTTTGCAAAGCGGTAATCGCTAGTATCATTCTTATGGATGTTATTCTTGATACAGGATAGTATGTATCAAAGTAGTAAAGTACCTCATTTTTCGTTATCCTTTTATTATCAATCTAGTCTTTACTTATCAATTGTTTTATATGCTTTCATTTTCTATTTGAAAATTCATTTAGAATTTAGTGGTTTAATCCTCAAAGGAAGATCCACTAATTCTCATGTATGGTTCTGCATGATAGAATCTATTTCGTTTTTAATGGCTTCCTTCCATAAGGTGTCTTCAGAGGATCGTATAGCATTACTATACGTTTGAGGTTTAGTCTCAACATAAAGTTTAAAAAGTATGGCCCAAAGGATTTTCCAACACTTTCCCGTTTACTCCTTCTTGGCTTTATTTCAATTTTAGCCTCTTGTTGATCATCCAAAATATCCTCATTATTAGTCTCTAAAGTTCGTTTTAAACTTTGATCAACCTATTAAGATTTATAAAGGAAAATATTTTCAAAGAATATTGCATTCTTTGATTCTATTATCGTATTCTTGTGAATCTCATGATTCTTTGATTCATGCACAAGAAATCAATACGTATTGTTATGTTATGCATAGTCAATGAAAATACAATCCATAGTTTTAGGACCTATTTTCATTTCCTTTGGTAATGGGGTCATTACCTTGGCAAGATACCCCTCGTATTTTCAAATGTTTGTGGAAGGTTTACGACCTTTCCATAATTCGTATGGTGTCTTGTCTTTTTCCTTTCGATGTACCTTTTTTAAAAAGTAATTAGCTAAAAGGAAAGTTTCTCCCTACATGTTATGTGATAACCCATAACTGCTTAACGAGGCATTCATTATTTCTTTTAGAGTTTGATTTTTTCCGCTCAGATAATCCATTTGATTGAGGAGAATAAGGTGGTGTTACTTCGTGAATAATACCATGTTGTGAACAGAATTCACCGAATGATTCAAAATATTCACCACCACGATCAGTTTTTACCATCTTAATCTTTTTATTAAGTTGGTTTTCAACTTCATGTTAATAGAAAACAAATTTCTCTACAACATCAATTTTGCTCTTTTAGCAAATACACATAGCAATACTTTTGCTATCATCATTGGAGGTAATAAAATATTTACTCGCCCTCTTCTGTGCCATTATTATGAATTTTAAGAACTTGATCACTAATAATTCATTAGTACCAGCATCTTCCGTTTCGTAGTTACGGTTTAACATCATACATAATTCTTTAGCCATTTTAAATGTTGTACACTTCATAATATGCATCAGATAAGGCTTTGAGAATGTGATTACATCTTAGAAAACCATGTTTTCCAATATTTGATTCTAGACTTTCAAGAAATAAAGTAAACACTTTATTTCTTTTTACAAGATATAATCATACTTGATTCGTAAGAAATAAATCCAACAATTGAATTTATTTTTAAAAACAGAATCATACAAGATTCTGTGAAAATAAATTTAACAATTTATTTTCTTCTACAAGATGAAATCGATATAGATTTCTAAGGAAATAAATTTGACGTTTTATTTTTTTACCAAACAGAATCATATAAGATTCATAGGAAAATAAATTCAATAATTTATTTCTTTTTCAAAGTTAGAATCAACGCAAGATTCTAAGGTGAAATAAATTCAAAATTTATTTATCTTTTTCTAGTGTTATATATTTCAAAACAAATATATCAAAGCAACCTAATTCTGCTTAACAACTAGAAATAACATGAACTAATCCTTTAACTTTGACAAGTTAATATTCAAGAGTCTTTGATTAAACTTTGAATCTATTTGTATCTATAAAATTTCTAAAAGGAAATTAATAACACTGTGTTTCCAAACACAAGCTATAATTATTATAATAGTTTATAATAATTATATATATCAGACGATATTTTTTTCATGCCATATTTAATATTCTATATTAAAATGTCATGATTAATGCTTACTCATTTTAATGTGTTAACAATGTTTACCTTATCCTCTCTAATAGTAGGAGGACCATCTCACATTTGGTCAAATTCACCATGACCAAATAAAATAACATTTTATGTTATCATATCTTGAAATTTCATCTTTAAAATTGTACAAGCTTCTCGTTGTGGCTTACAACCATCAACACCATTGAATTTAAATTCAAAATTTGAGTTGGATCCAGTGTTCCAAATCATGAATTAGGTGAATCACTGAGATTACCCATTATTTCATTTAACATAAGATAATTCCAACAATAAACTAAAATTAAATTTTGATTTATTTAATCAACAAAATTTATTATTGAACTAAAATTATAAAACAAACCAGTAACAGAGTTGTTACTACCCACGATTTCTTTTAATAGAAATCAAATAATTATATTACGCAACAGAATTAAAATCCGAATTGATTTCAAAAACGAAATCAAAAGTTCCAATAAATAGAAAATTAATTCTCATTTATTTTAAATTTTGTTATCGGAAAAATAAAATATTCTGAAACAAAATCAATAATTGTAGTTACTTTCACGACAATTTCTGTTACACAGATTTGTCCACTTTGAGATTTTAGTAAGCCCATTAAGACGACATAATAATACTCGAAACCAATTTGTTTACTATCTCGTTTTCCCACAATTCCGAATTATCTCAGATCAAGAAAGGTAGAATGTAAAACCCCAACTCGTATCTAACCTGAATACGAGTCCGAGATGTCGCATTAACTTTTTGAAACAATATTCTTGTAAAATAGCAAAACATTTGAACTTATTTTAAGAAAATGCAGTAAAATACTATTAAATTATGCTTTATTATAAAAATTTGAAAAAAATATATATTTATGAACAGTATTATACGGTATGAACAATACCATAAACAGTGAAAATTTCGAATATAAATTGTGTATCGATGCACTGTTACAGTAACTTTCGTAAAACGTTCATAAAACTCGTAAAAATTTAACCGTTCATTACTATACATTTACCATATACATATATACTTTAAAACATTACAAAATTCAATCATATAATTTTTACAAAACCGATTAGAGCATATCGGATTCAAATATTTATTTACATGCCAACCACTATCATTATTACAAAATACATACTATTTAATTCTTTTCTGATCTGATCTTTAGAAAGGATAACTAACCTGTCTTGCTTAGCTTTTATCATTCTTCCTCTTCTCGAAACCTACGTGTGAAATAATCACACGCTAAATCGTTGATTTAGTGAGGAATATAAAACATATAATAAAAATAATGAATTTAATATTCATATGAACATATCATCTACTCATTCAATCATGTCACATATGATTCCATGTAAATAATAATAGCATGATAACATGTAATAATGCAAACACTTTTATACCTTTTCGTAAGCCCATGTACATTATTGAGAACTCAAGTTATTCGATTACATTGAGGTTGTGCATTATTACTGTCACCACAGCTCGTATGGGGTTCCACTAGGGGCTATGAAATTTTGTCCCGAAGGACCTATGTACTGTATTTGTCCCAAAAGACCACTCCTTAAGAACCATATACATATTCCAATGGATCAAATGTGTCTCCAAAGACCTTGTAAATGTTCCAAATAATACATATATGTCCCGAAAGACCACTTAGAACCCTCGACTCTTGGCATGCCAACTATACCTATAGCTCTCGTATCATATACCATGGGCATTATTCTTGTTTTTCATATGATCATGTAAGCATGTAGATCATGTAATATTTTTATATAGTCACATAGCTTATCTCATCTCACATTGGTCATGTCTCATAGCATATATCACATATGCATATAATCATGTATATCATATATCTTATGTTTTATGTTCTTATGTTTATGCAGATCATGTAACATATATAATAACCTATACCCATTTCATGTATTCATGCACATATAAGAATAACAAATCAAATAACATTTTAGGAGTCACTTTTTACCATAGTAACTCCACCACTGGCTAATCGCAAGCCAATGTTCGTTCAATACCATAAGTACAATTAAAATTTGCACTCACCTTAGCCTTGCTTTGATTCGATCCTAATTCATTGCTTGTTCTGAAACTTGTTTAAGCTCAATCTCTACATAAACATAATTTCCGAGACGATTATTAGAAGCCTTAACCTTATACTTTATGTTAATAACTCAAGCTAGTTTAATGAACCAAAATTCCATTTTTCCTTTAGGGGTGTATCGATGCACTATGGGTGCATCGGTACACAGAATAGCTTCGAGATTCCCATGCATCGATGCACTCCTTAATGTATCGATGCATCTTCAAAATTTATCATAGTGCATCGGTACACACTCATAGTGCATCGATGCACCTACCCAGAATAGACTATTTCATCCGAAAATCATCAACACTTCTCCCAAATTTTCATGTATAAAATCCTTAGTATGCTACTAAATTCATCTATAACAACTTTAACAAATTCATATTATTCCAACACCTTATAATCTTCCATATTTCATCAAAATTCTTAAGGCTAAGAATCATACCAAATTTTCCATGTTATCCAAACTTTTATTTAACACTTATAACTTCTTATTCACACCTATGACAAGTCAAATTTAGTTTCAAATTCAACTTATCAACTCTATTCCAAAAACCCACTTAAAAACCCATTTTCTTTAATCTTTCATAACTTCTTCATCTTTTGATTATAAGATAACTTAAGCTTTACTTAAGCTTAGTTATCATCTAATGATCAAAACTCAACCATAAAATCAACAAATAATTAACTAATAAAGAAACTCACCTTTGCCTTTGGGGGTTCACGGTGAAGAAGAAAGAAAGAAAGAAAGAAAGAATATGAAGAAAAGTTTTGGAGAAAATATCTCCTTCATCTTATCCTCATATCCTTATCAATCCCATTTTTAATTAATTTCTAAGTCAAATGACCATTTTGCCATTCACTTCATTTAATAATTACTAATAACTTTCAGGAAATATCTCCACATAAATCATTAAACTATTCAACTATTTTATTTTAATCACTAAATTCTGAAATTTTACAATTTTATCACTAACCCGGTATTGAGGATGTTACAAATCTCCCCTGCTTTTAAGAAAATTCATCCTCAAATTTTCATTACACACATTGATAAGAACATATCTTCTAATGTTCTTATGTTGTCTCCTTTACTTACTATTTTCTTCCTTTAGTTCTCCAACTAACTTTTTCCTTTATTCATTCATCTACTGTCGATTATCATATAAACAATAATCAATAACCTCATCCATTTCTGTCTTTTTTTTCTTCTTTTGATTCTACATTTTCCTTTGATCTTTCTAAAATCCATATAATGTCACTCGTTATATAGACAATAGCCTTCATTCTCATCACTCCATATCATAAATCAAACTATTTCTTCATTAATCTTTAATTACCTTATCACAATACCAAACTTTTATTCCATCATTATTTGACCGAAACCCGAATTTAAATCTTCTTCAATTGTGATTAAACATATATTTATGGAATTAAACAATCTTTTCACATCACCTTGTACACTTTTTCGTATTTCTATCTCGAACTTATCATCTACACTTCTATATAACCTTTATCATACTTAACCCTTTAATTTCTTTATCCTTTTACTCCTCCACAATTCAAAATATCCTTGTAACATAGATCATATCTTTTCTAAATCTAACAACTCTATCACCTTTACTATTACATTTAATAAACATCAACTGTTTAATCTAGGGCACAAGCCCTAATCATCCAATCATATACCTTCTTTTCCATCGAAATTTTCCTTCACGGTATCGTACTCAATTTTTCAAACTCAGACTTTTATTCACACATAGTACTTTTCCACTGTTTAAAAATCAAACGTTGTAACTTTCTTTGTCTTATAAACTGATCACCAATATATTCATTCTTAAACTCTTCTTTTCAATCCTCAGCTTTACTCAACCATACAAATCCTCACTTTCTTCACTATATCACATTACTATGATCAAAATATACCACTGTATCCAATACATTTTCATCACAAAATCTTGTTAGCCAATGCTAATTCTTTTCTTCTATAGTACAACCCTTATCATATCCACACTCTTGCTTATATACAATATTATGCCTTTGTTTCAAATCCATAACTCTGATTTCATTCATCTTATAAACGTATCATTGATGCATTTATTCTTGAACTTTTCTACCATTCTAACCACATCATTTGATCTTTTAACGTTCCTATGGTGACATTTGTCCACCATACTCTAGCTTGCCCACGTAGTAACGAAACTTCTCAATTTAACTTCTCCACTTTGGAGAAATGAACACCTTCTATCATTATATTCATATCATTTATCCAAAGGTCTGTAACAACAAAACCTTTCTAAATTCACCCTTGAACTCGGGTGCTATTAACTCTTTTAACTATTTCGATACATTCATTCTATGAATTATAAAAGAATAAATTGAAAACATACTAAAATATCATTCCACATCATAAAATATTCTCTAATCTTATACAGACACTCCCTGAGGTATTCACTCTTCTCCCCGTCTGACCAGGACAGGTGAATTGCTATTACCTTCAGTCTATCACCTTGTATTTCACTTTGAAAGCTCTTATGATCATACATCTAATATAACATAGCATTTTAGTTCTATTAGCAAGACAATACACTCCTTACACTATCATATCATAATTTTTTTTCACTTTGTATTGGCATGTATACTTTTTAAAACACTTTTGACTTCGTTTTTAGCCAAGAATCGACTAAACCGTAGCTCTGACACCATTAAATGTAACACCCCAACCCGTATCCGACCCGAATATGAATCCGAGATGTCACATTAACTTTTTGAAACAATATTCTTGTAAAATAGCAAAACATTTGAACTTATTTTAAGAAAATACAATAAAATACTATTAAATTATGATTCATTATAAAAATTTGAAAAAAATACGTATTTATAAACAGTATTATATGGTATGAACACTACCATGAACATTGAAAGTTTTCGAATATAAATTGTGTATCAATGCACTGCTACAGTACTTTCGTAAAACATTCATAAAACTCGTAAAAATTTAACCGTTCATTACTATACATTTACCATATACATATATACTTTAAAACATTACAAAATTCAATCATATAATTTTTATAAAACTGATTAGAGCATATTATTTACATGTCAACCACTATTATTATTACAAAATGCATACTATTCAATTCTTTTCTGATCTTATCTTTGGAAAGGAGAACTGACCTGTCTTGCTTAGCTTTTATCATTATTCCTCTTCTCGGAACCTACGTGTGAAACAATCACACGCTAAGTCATTGACTTAGTGAGGCATATAAAACATATAATAAAAATAATGCATTTCATATTCATATGAACATATCATCTACTTATTCAATCATGTCACATATGATTCCATGTAAATAATAATAGCATGATAACATGTAATAATGCAAACACTTTTATACCTTTTTGTAAGCCCATGTACATTACTGAGAACTCAAGGTATTCGAGTACATTGAGGTTGTGCACTATTGCTGTCACCACAACTCATATAGGGTCCCACTAGGGGCTATGAAATTTTGTCCCGAAGGACCTATGTATTGTATTTGTCCCGAATGACCACTCCTTAAGAACCATATACATATTCCAATAGATCAAATGTGTCTTAAAATACCCTGTAAATGTTCCAAATGATACATATACGTCCCGAAGAACCACGTAGAACCCTCGACTCTGGGCATGCCAACTATACCTATAGCTCTTATATCATATACCATGAGCATTATTCTTGTTTTTCATATGTTCATGTAAGCATGTAGATCATATAATATTTTCATATAGTCACATAGCTTATCTCATCTCACATTGGTCATGTCTCATAGCATATATCACATATGCATATAATCATGTATATCATATCATATATCTTATATTTTATGCTATTATGTTTATGCAGATCATGTAACATATATAATAACCTATACCCATTTCATGTATTCATGCACATATTAGAATAACAAATCAAATAACATTTTCAGAGTCACTTCTTACCATAGTAACTCCATCACTGGCTCATCGCAAGCCAATGTTCGTTTACTACCATAAGTACAATTAAAATTTACACTCACCTTAGCCTTGCTTTGATTCAATTCTAATTCTTTGCTTGTTCCGAAACTTGTTTAGGCTCAATCTCTACATAAACATAATTTTTTAGACGATTATTAGAAGCCTTAACCTTATAACTTGATGTTAATAACTCTAGCTAGTTTAATGAACCAAAATTCCATTTTTTCTTTAGGGGTGTATCGATGCACTATGGGTGCATCGGTACACAGAATAGCTTCGAAATTCCCATGCATCGATGGACTCCTTAATGTATCGATGCATCTTCAAAATTTATCATAGTGCATCGGTACACACTCATAGTGCATCGATGCACCTGCCCAGAATAGACTATTTCATCCGAAAATCATCAACACTTCTCCCAAATTTTCATGTATAAAATCCTTAGTATGCTACTAAATTCATCTATAACAACTTTAACAAATTCATATCATTCCAACACCTTATAATCTTCCATATTTCATCCAAATTCTTAAGGCTAAGAATCATACCAAATTTTCCATGTTATCCAAACTTTTATTTAACACTTATAACTTCTTATTCACACCTATGACAAGTCAAATTTAGTTTCAAATTCAACTTATCAACTCTATTCCAAAAACCCACTTAAAAACCCATTTTCTTTAATCTTTCATAACTTCTTCATCTTTTGATTATAAGATAACTTAAGCTTAGTTATCATCTAATGATCAAAACTCAACCATAAAATCAACAAATAATTAACTAATAAAGAAACTCACCTTTGCCTTTGGGGTTTCACGGTGAAGAAGAAAGAAAGAAAGAATATGAAGAGAAGTTTTGGAGAAAATATCTCCTTCATCTTATCCTCATATCCTTATCAATCCCATTTTTAATTAATTTATAAGTCAAATGACCATTTTTCCCTTCACTTCATTTAATAATTACTAATAACTTTCAGGAAATATCTCCACATAAATCATTAAACTATTCAACTATTTTATTTTAATCACCAAATTCTGAAATTTTACAATTTGATCACTAACCCGGTATTGAGGATGTTACATAGAATATGGAAAAAATATGTCTTAAGATTGTTATCCAGTAGTAACAATCCGAGACTAAATTGGAACCTGAGAAAATGTTAAAGAAAGAATCAAATTCTTTAAAAATAAAAGAGAATTAAAAAGGAAATAAAATATTCTTTATATTTGATCTTGTGATTGAAATCAGTTGAGGCCAGTCGCTACATAGTTTTCTTAAGACAGATTTTCGGTCACTCTTTGGTGCTCGAGGTCCTTTGGTCGTCTGTCTCCTAGGATACAACAACTAGATGATCAGCTACAGTAACACAACAATAGAGATCACGAACTTTCCTTGCCTTCGACTATCACCGGAAAACTAAGGGAAAAAGAATATTTTCTAAGAATGAGAGAAAAAGTTTTCAAGAGAAGAAAACTTCTTGAATTCTGAGTTGGGTAAAACCTGAGAGATTTGCTTTGTATTTTAGGGGAATTTCAAGAGGGTTTAACTCCAACTAAAACCCTTTTAATATATAAATTTAAATATATAATAATATATATTTAAAATTTAAAATATTAAAACTTATAGTTTTATTCTAACTAAACATCTTTTAATATCTAAATTTAAACATATAATAATATATTTTAAATTTAAAATATTAAATTGATATACACTCTTTTTATTATTCACATTAAATAAATATTAATTTAATTTGAAATCTATAAAATTATATAATTATCTTTAATATTTAAAGTTAAAAAGATAACAAATACCTTTTTAAATTAACATATTCAAAGAGTAATTATCCTACTAATATTCAAATTAAATAATATCTTTTAATTTACAATATTTAAAAGGACTCTAAATTTAATATAAATTTTAAATCTATCAAAGTAATTCACCCTTTTTTCCAACAATTATATTCTTCTTCTTATTTTAGTTTAAAAGATCTCTCTAATACTCAAGCAACATATATTTTATATGGTTTTATGTAATTAATAAGATGATATTATGTACCACCATCGTAGTAATCAAATAAAATTATTAAAAAAACGACATGTAAATTGACGACGAGGAAAAAATAATATGATAAATCCAGAAAATAAATAATATAGTATCAATATTTTTTCTTATATTTTTATTGGTCCGAATCAAAATGAAAAATATAATTTTGATTATTTTTATATATAAAAATAATTTAATAATCAAAATAATAAATAATAAATTAATGATTAATAATGTAATTTACCTTCAATATAATACATTTTTAATTATTTAAATCATATTGTTTTGAAAATATAAAAAACTCAAATCCGGCCTATTTCAGTTCCGATAACGCTACATGTGTCTTCCATGAAGAAGCTCTAATAATTCGAATTTTAAATATTCAGTTTCGATATATTAATTTTATGATTTTTAAGGAAACAAAAGTAAAATATTGTTTAAAAAAAATAAAATTGTAGGAGAACAGTACTAAAATAAGTATAGTTATTTCAACATCAGAATATTTAGATTGAATATTTTATTAAAATGAAATCAATCTTAAGTTTTTTCTAGAGATTTGATTCTCTCCATTCTAATTGTGAAATTCTATAATATTCGTCAGTACCTTAATATTATTTAATAATTAAAATTGAAAAATATTACTGTTCTAAATATTTTTTTAATATAAATGAAAATGTGGTGATAGCGTGGGTATTATGGGTATGCATTGTTGCTGGACGCGTGGCGGCACAAGGATGGGACCCAATTTAAACGTGTGGGCCAAAAGGTGGGAAGGAAGAAGAAGCAGCCGTTCCAGATTTTTTAGGAGTTATTTGATAAAATAAAATGGTTAAGCGTTAAATAATTTAAAGATCTAAATGATTTAAAGATTCTGTATGAATTGACTCTGAATGTAATATATTGTTTGATAATGGTTCTGAATATATAATCTGAATTATGAATATTTTCATTTTTACATTCATAATGATTTATTATATTATAAGATATGATTGTTTAATAAGACAACATGTGAAAAAATAGGTATTATGGTAAAATATCAGGTGCTTAATGATTCATAATGTACTTTAATGTTGAATCATTCAATAGTGTTTTGCTGTTTCACTCAGCATAATCTTCATTCAGATGTGAGAATTAAACACGTTGAATGCTAAACAATTTAACATTTAACGCTAAATAATTTCATTCAAACAATAAACAAACGATCCTTAGTTTTGTTATTTGTCTCGCTTCCGATTTCACTATCTATTTGTTCCAAACAAAGATATTTTTCAGGTAACAGAAACGTCATGTGATTAAATAGGATAAATTACACTATTTCTCATTAAATTATACTCACTTTTCTTTTACTCATAGTACTTTTAATTTTTCTATTTTCATTAAACTTTAGAATTACTACTTTTCATCATTATTATTTATTTTATTATTATTTTTGTATGACGCGACATTTTATTATTATTTAATATAAAATAACTAAAATTATAAAATAAAAACAAAAAGTGGTCGGACATCATCTCCGATCGCCGTCGACCTTCGTAGAGGGTGGTCATTTGGTCCTAAATTTCATACGTCAGTTCGCATCGACACTGTGTCCGAATTCGACCTCCATTTTGTCGGAACTTGTTTCAAAATCCACAAATTAGAGATTGAAAGTGAGGAAACTAAAACGTTTCAGTCAATATTCACGGGGTTTGGGACATTTTCCGGTGAAACAACCACCAGATTCAGACTCAGGGGTAGAGACAAACCAACCAATGAAATTTGGGACCACATGGACACTATCTACGTAGGTGATGTCCGATCACCTATTGTTTTTATTTTATAATTTTAACTATTTTATATTAAATAATAATAAAAATGTCATGTCATACAATAATAATAAAAAAAAATACAGAGTGATCAAAACAGAAACAATGTCAACGTTCAGTGAGTAAAGTAGAAAAAATTGAAAGTACGGTGAGTAAAATGGGGGAGAAAATATAGTTCATTGAAGACCAGTGTAATTTATCTGATTAAATAATTTAAATATTTTTATTAATATATGATAATTACAAGCAATAATATATGTTTTAAAAACTCTTAATTATTTGACAATAAATGCTAAAATGTCATCTAGTTATTGATGTTCTGATCCAAGACCTTTAGGGATACTTATTATTCCTTTAGTCATTGATATGATTTCGTTCGTGCAAATAATTTAAAGTTATATATATATATATAAATAAACACATATAATTATTGTATTTAAGTCTTAATTAAAAATAAATATATAATTAAATATTTTTTTTGAAGAGTAATTAAAGATATTATAAAGTGCAATTCAGTATTTAATATATTAATATAATAACAAAAATAGAATCTTACAACTAAGTAATAAATAGTTTGAATCATTTAATTCAATGAATGTGCAATTTAAAATTAATATAAAGTTCTGTTAAAAAAATGAGTACAAAGTGTGTGAGAACGGGATCATCGACGGTCGGAGATATACCATTGACTGATCGGAGGTGATTCAGATAATCTTAAACTACTAAGGTTTTGTTATTTACAAAACAAAGATGAAATAATAAAATCAATAAAAAAGGTAAATTACACGTTTAGTATTTAAACTATTACTTTTATTCTATTTTGGTATTTAAATTTTATTATTTTTCAAAATTATACCTAATGTTTAGTTTTGGTTTTAATTTGATACCTCGTCGTTAAAAAATGATAGAAATACTGACGTGGTATTTTTTTTATCTTTTCAATGATGTTTTGTCATTATCTTTGGTTTTTTTATTTAGTTTTGGAAAAAAAATAAAGTTTACATACCAAAACAGAACAAAAGTAATAGTTTAGATACTAAATGTGTAGTTTATCCATTTGTTTTATTATAAAGGTAAATATGATTTCACAATACAAACCCTATATATGGCCCAATGCATCTTTTGGGTTCATATTACTTAGAGGTTGATCCAACAACTTTAACTAATTGAGTTAACAAACTAACAAATTCATTAATTATATTTTTCTGATATTCAATTTACTTCTTTTATCTTTTGATTTTTTTCCTTCTTGAAGTTGATTTACGAGCAAGAGCACACCTTAAGCTGATCACTAGAGCATAATAAGTTGCTTCATAATTTGATTCTATTCGAGTTTAAAGCGACTTCAATGTACTCGAAACTTATCTTACATTTTGAGATAAAACTTGCATCTGGCACAACCCGATAAAGAAAAATATTATTGTAATTATCTCTAAATATACAAGATATAATCATATTATTTTTTTACTAACGTCGGATCAAATATTTTTCACCTTAAACCTAAACTCGACTCGATCCAAATATATACTCGAAAACATTTAATCTGACCCAACTCAAATTCAAATTTTTCATAAACATCAATCTAATAAAATATAATTAAATCGGAATTCATCGAATTCGAATCTCGTGCTTTTTCCTACTTTTGTGCGGTATAAATTAGGCCACGTTCTCAAGCTTTTATCGTTTGACCCAAACGGCAGAATAAAAAGGAAGGTTTCTCCCCAGCTTATTGTGCATGAAGTAATGCTGACATCAATGAATTGAAGACCTTCGAATGAGCTTATTTATGGTTGGTTCAATTCAAAAATAAATAAATAATGGAGTATAATTTAGAGATAATATCATAATTGGTACCAATACTTTAACAAATTATCTAATGTAGTAGTTGTATTTTCAAAATGTCTGGTGTAGTACTTATGATCAAATGTATAATATAATATTTCTACTTTGATAAATTGCCAGATATTAAGTGTGATATTATATTTTGCTGAAATATTCAATATCATATATGAAGTATCATTTCGTATGCTATTGTGATACGTGAGTTAACAGCGTTGATAATGTTGTACATGAATTATCATTTTGTATATCATTATAACACTTGAATTAACGTTTTTTTTTTGTAAATATTAAATCAATCAATGAAAAATAATTATTATAATACTATACATGATGCCATCAGTTGGTATAGTGTAATGAAGTATTAGATCCATTAAGTAAAGTTAGGAGTTCAAATTATGACGTTTGCAAATTGAATAAATTGAGTTGAGAGAGTCTCTCTGTAATACTTGATATAAAGTAGCCGATTAATAAATCAGATATCAATAATTATAAAAAAATTAACATTCTTAAAGTACAGTATTGCGTTGGACAAAATTTTCAAAGTATAAAGATTAAAATTAATATTTTAGAAGCATAAGGATTACTTTAGACATTTTATTAAAATACATATATTAAAATGTGACATTACCCCTATAATTTATCACTATATTTTAGTTGAATATTACCATTATACTTTAATTTATATTTGTCGTTGTTCTTGAGGACTAAAAGTAATCCTTTTAATGTAATTTAATTTATAAAAATGGCCTTTCAAAAAATAATTTATAACAATGGATTTTATTTTTTATTTTTTATATTTTTAACTCAGTTTTACTACCCACCTTAATTGGGTGGTTTAAAAGATATATTTAATAAAAAATAATATTTTTCAAATAATTTATTTTAATAAATAACTATAATAAAATAAATAAGATTTTTAAAATTAAATATTTCTTTCCTAAAACAATAATTCTAGGCTCATTTCTTAATTATTATTATTATTATTATTTTATGTATTAAAGTTGTTAATCATTAAAAAGTGATATCATTAATAATAAAAAATGTTTTCAAATATTTCATAATCAATGTTAAGAGTGAAAATAATTAATTTTGAATAAGAATCTCTGTCATTGTGAAACATTTTTTTATATTATATCTTTTATTTTCTTGAGTTTTTTTAATTTTGAATAAGAATCTATATCCTTGTTACACATTTCTCTGTTCTTGTGGCTTGATCCTTATGGTTTTGTGTATGTTTTTCGCATAAATTTGCGGTCATTTTGATACTTGCACAAAAATCATCATGACATTTTTTTCTGATTGGTTTGTCGGTGGTCATGTATTGTCATATCTCCTCTTTTGGTAAAAGAATGTTTGTTGATGTAATCATAATTGTGTAGCAAAGCAGCTTGCTAGATTGTTTGGTTCACTCACCACTCTTTTATCACTTTGTAAAACGTCTTATTCAACAAAGACATCGAGTTTTTATGAAGATTATTGAATTTTGATATTGGTCGTCATCATTCTCAATGGAACATTTTATTTTTCTTCGTATCTTTAGATTTAACATTTTATTTTTGTATGGGTATTTTGGTGACTATTGTCTCCAAAGTTCTCTCTATATTTTGATGCATTGTCATTTTAATTCATTTCATTATTAATCAAATCCAGTTATCATTTTCCAAAAAATAGAATTAATAAATAAAATGTTGGATAAAGTACACAAATAGCCCCCCAACTATAGAATATTGCTTTATTAATTCGTTGGATTATTAAAAATTATAAAATGATCCTCTAACTATGAAGTGTTGCTTTGTTGAGTCCCTCGACTATTAAAAGTTATAAAATGTTCACCTAACTATTTATTATGTTCCAAACTCGTCATTTTTCGTTAAAAAATTAGTAGTCGCCTGAGTTGGACATTAAAATGAAGACTGAAATATGATAATTGTTTGAAATTTTAGGATAATATTTTATCACAGTCAGAAGATTAACATTCATATTAGAATGTCATCAATTTTTTAACGAAAAATGATAAGTTTGGAACATAATAAATAGTTGAATGAACATTTTGTAACTTTTGATAGTCGTTGACTTAACAAAGCAATATTCTATAGTCAGAGTATCATTATGTAACTTTCAATAATCGATGGACTTAATAAAGTAGTATCCTATAATTGGGGGACCATTTGTGTACTGTATCCTAAATTTTAAATGGTGAAAAATTAAATTCAAAATTTTGTTATAAAATGTGTTTATAACTAGAATTTTATTTTATTCGATTAAAAAAATTTATAGTACAATCTATTTAATGAACAATTTAAAAAAAAAATAAGAAATCTAATTATGAATACATGAATCTCATAGTACGATTTTATTTTATTTTATTAAAATTGTTCATGGATTTATAAATATGTATACAAGAATTTTGTGAATTTTTACAGTGCAAAACCCTTAATATAAGATAAAAAAAAAGCGTCATCAATTTTATTATTATTTAAATAAAAATGGTAAAAAAATTACATAAAATATTATTATTTCTACTTAAAACATTAATATTTTTAACATTTTCGGTAAAGTGTCCAATAATAACAAAACCAGTAGAAAAAAATAACAAAACCGATAGCACTTTACCAAAACTGGTAAAACGTCCAATAATAACAAAATAGTAGAAATAATAATGCTTCCGATATTTTTTTTACCAGTTTTCTATTTAAATAATAACAAAACCAATAATACTTTTTTAATCATATATTAAGGCTGTCGCACGTAATTATTTCTCAAAATTTTAGGTGTCGTATAAAAAAGACCATTTTTGTGTGGATTAGTGCACGTGTATATTGGTGATTGTGATTTTTGCAGTCCTTTTTGTAACCTTTTATTGGATATAGTGAAATTTCTCTCCCCTATTTGTGATTTTTATGATTTAAATTCTCTATATAAATTTATATACCATTAATTTACTATATTACTTATTTGCTCATTTTATTTCTAAATTCATAACAAAATTCAATCACATGAAAGTAGAGTGACCTTTTGCTTGTCCATGTCCTCAAAATAAAAAAAAAATCAATCAAAATAAACTATAGAACTAAATTTTATATCTACCTACCAAACAAATATATTCATCAACAAGTTATATATAAAAATATATGTATATTAAGGTTTAATGTACAATCATACAATGCATCAATATTGAATTTTGACATTATAAGCTAATGAAGCTTAAAATGATGACAAACTCTAGTTATGTTTGGTCATCTAATTATTTTTTTAATCATGCCTAAAGTTAACTTTAGTCGCCCATTGTTAGAAAATTAATTGTGATGCTAACGTGTCACCAGAAGGTAATACCACATCATTATTGAAAAATAAAAAAAAATGTCACATAAACAATTTTGTTTTAACCGCAAATAATTGAAATTGAATAAAAACGTGACTTTTAAGTATAATTTTGAAATAAAAATAGTTAGATAATTGAAATAAAATTGTGAAAATGATTGAGCGATTAAATTACGAAATTCCCCCTAAATTATTATAGCCAATGCCAAATGATTTTTCATTTTTCAAGTTAACCTAATATAACCAAACACGAAATTCGCCCTAAATTATTATAGCCAATGCCAAATGATTTTTCGTTTTTCAAGTTAACCTAATATAACCAAACTTCTCTCTTGTTGGAACATTAACCATTGACTTAGATAAAGAGATGAGAGCACGTTATCGTATTAATTCGTTTTTCTAGAAACAAAAGATAAAGGTGATCGACACAAGAGATGAGAGCACGTTATCGTATTATATAGTGCAAAAAGTAAATTAATAAATAATTTTGAATACAAATCGTATAGGATGAGAATCGAAAGAAGGTTTCCATAGGGTCCTTTATTATCCATGGGAAAGCACCCCATGCCACAGGGCATAGCTAATTTATAGTTGTACTTTTTTTAAGTGTTTAATATTTAAATTTTCAGTTTTAGTATTAAATTTTTAATTTTTTTTAAAAAGCATACATAATGTTTAGTTTTTGTTTCATTTAAAAACATCGCGTTAAAAACTTAACTGTATTTTTTTATGGGTAAATTACGTCATTCATCGTTTAACTATCTGCTGCCTTCTACTTTGGTACTAAGTTTAAAATTTTTCAATTTAACTACTCAATTTATAAATTACTCATACTTTAGTCACTCTAATTTATTTTATTAACAATTTTTGACATGATATTTTTTTTATTTTTAATATATAATTAAAAATAAAGAAATAAATTTAAAAGTTAGGCCAATTAAATTAGGAGTAATTTTGAAGTTAAGCAATTAAATTAAAAAAAAATTATTAGTGACCAAAATAGGAGCGAAAAGATAGATGAGTGATGAATAATGTAATTTACCCATAAAAAGATGCCACGTGAAAACCGCCATTTAAGTTTTTAACGGTGAGGTACTAAAACGGGAAAAAAATTAAACGCTATATATGGTTTTGAAAAAACTAAAAGTTTAGGTACTAAAATGGACCAAAACTAATAGTTTAGGTATTAAACGCATAATTTACCCTTTTTAACAGTATGAGATAATTATAAAATAATATTTATTTATAATAATTTTAATTATTGATAATGTAAACATACCTTAAAGAAACAACACTCCCTTTACTAAGTAAAACTACTAAAATTAAAATAAATCTTAATTGGAAATTGAAAATCTACTTATAGTATTTAAAGGGTAAACTACAAGTTTGGTTAGCTTCGTTTCAATTTTGTTTAATTTTTATCATCGATTTGAAAAAAATTGTATTTTAATTATTTATATTATCAATTTGTTATATTTTCGTCATGGAGACATATTTTATGTTACTTTAACGATGTGACATGTTAAAATAGTTATTATTTAATTCAATCTTTAAAATTGAGTTAAAATATCAATTTAGTCATAAACTTTAGATAAAATATCAATTTAATTCAAAATCGGATCGAAATCCCTCAATGTTGGCCTCTGCTTACCATGGTTGTCGGCTAGCATCGATTGTCATCATCGATAACGATTGATCATAACAATGAATGGTGAACTGAAGGGTGGTCCTTGCACGTCAACCACATGGGTATCAGTTTGTTAATTTAATGGAAGCCCGTGTTTTCTTGGAAAGGCTTTCGAGTGGTAGATGCTCCTATTTATCAGAAGTGGGATAACCGTTTACAAAGTATAACACATTTAATGGGTAAATTATGAATTTAATACCTAAACTATCAATTTTTATTCTGTTTTAGTATCTAAACTTTTAATATTTTCAAAATCATACACAACATTTAACTTAACGGCCCTATAACTTTCTATGTGTAAATTACATCATTCATCACTCAATTATCTTCTCACTTCTATTCTGATACTAAAGTTTAAAATCTTTTAATTTAACTACTCAACTTTCAAACTACTCCTATTTTGATCACTCTTATTTATTAATAATTTTTGCAACATGAAATTTTTATTATTATTTTATTAATATATAATAAAAAAATTAAATTTGAAAGTTAGAGTGATTAAATTAAGAGTAATTTGAAAGTTAAGTAATTAAATTAAAAAATAAACTTTAGTGACCAAAATAAGAGCGAGAAGATAGTTGAGCGATGAATGATGTAATTTACCCATAAAAAAGGTGTCACGTGCAAATCATCCGTTAAGTTTTTAACGACACCAAGGTACCATAATTAAACAAAAACTAACGTTAGATATGATTTTGAAAAAAAAAATAAAAGTTTAGGTACTAAAACAGATAAAGTCTGATAGTTTTGGCACTAAATGTCTAATTTACCCAATTAAGAATTAAATTTCATTGTTTCTAAGAAGATTTTATTGTGGTTAACAATAAATTTTCATATTAAATGATGGATGATTATTCTATGCTGGATATGCTGGACAAGCACGATGAGCACCACTAACGATAAGTATCATTAATTTAATTTATAAAAATTTAAAATTTTAAATGGGTCAACGCATAATTATAAATTAGTTAAAAAATTAAAGATAAATTATTTTTAAAAAAAAGGTGAACTATTCTAGTGACCACCAAACTATTGCCCCTTTTCCTTTTAACCACCATTTTTGAAAATTTATCAATCATGTCACTCAACTATTTAAATGCATTAAATAAGCCACTTGTCGTTCATATTTAAAGGATAAACTCATGTTACAGTTAAAATATTTGGTATAATTGCACATTTGGTCATGGTTACTTATATATTATATCAATTTGATCCTAATTTTAATAAATAATTTTATTCTATCATATATAGTAATGATATATACATAGAGTATTATTTAACCATCAACCCCGTCTTTACTGTTATCAATTCAAGCACTATATCTTTCAACATATAAATACTAATTCAACAACAACTTTTATATTTACTTTAATGTAATATGTACATTCTGTACTTTATAAAATTATTAGAAATTATACTAATTCAACAACAACTTTTATATTTACTTTAATGTAATATGTACATTCTGTATTTTATAAAATTATTAGAAATTATACTATCAAAAAATAATGAATTATGATAATAATAAAGAAAGGAAGTATATACTAATAAAAATGTTATCATTATAAATCATTTAATTTTTTGGATTCTGAGATGCGGTCAAATGGTTGAGAGTTATCTTAGAACATATATCATCTTGTACTTATTCCAAATTAATATGAATTTTAAAAGTTTTTTTCTTATCACAAGCAGAGAAAGTTTATCAACTAAAAAAAGATTAATTATGTATTTAATCACTTAACTATCACTTTGGTTATGTTAGGGTATCTAATTATTTGTTTGTCAAAATCTTCACAAATGTTAGGTTTTGATTTTATTTTGATCATCTACTGTTAAAAATTAACATAACTATTGACTTAACATTTTTTGTTATTGTTTCAATGATGATGTAGCATTACCATACGGTGACATGTTAACATCACCTTTTATTTTTTAACGATTGTTGATCAAAATGAAACAAAAAACGTAATATTAGTGATGATTTTGAAAAAAAAATAATTTGGTGACTAAAACGAAACCACATGAATAATTAGATGAGTAAATATCTAATTTACCCTATTTTTTATTCAACTTGAATTTTTACTGCAATTTTTTTATAAATTCTATCCTAAAATCAATTCTTTAATTTTTTATACTTTAATCAATAATTTATTCTCAAAATACTTTTATAAAAAATAAAACTATAAATATATCTAATAATTTTATATAATATTTAATTATAATAAATTAAAATTAGGACAAAATTGATAGAATATATAAGTAACAATGACCAAATGTGTAATTAAACTAAATACTTTAACTGTCACATCAGTTTCTCCGTTAAATATTAATGGCACGTGGCTTAATTGAATGTATTAAATAGTTGACTGACTTGATTGATAAGATTTCAAAAATGATGGTCAAAATGAAAATGGAAAATAGTTAGGTGATCACTGGTAAAATTTACCCTTTATTTTAAATAATTTATCTTTAAATATTTAACTAATTTATTGGTATTTGTTAATTTTTGTTTAAATTAATTTTTTTATAAATTATATTAATATTGCTCATCATACTCATCCAATATTGTAAAATTTTCCATAAATGATAATAACAATTGCGAACTTAGTTTTCAAGTTAACCTAATACAATCAAATTCTTCTTTCGTTAGAACATTAACCATTGAATAAGATAATAGAAAATTCGTATTAATTATTTTTTATATATATAATAAAAGTTAAGGTGGCCATCACATCGAAGTAAACATGTCCACACAAATGAAAATATATTTTGTTTTTAGTTGTTCTCTCGATTTTAAGACTTCGTCTTAATTAACATAAATTGATCTGTATCGTACATTTGACTTTGGTTGATGAGTCTTCCAACGAAAATTTTCTACATATACAAAGACTTAAACATAAAACATTACTTAAGTTATATCACGTTGCTTATCGCTTAAAATAATTCAGTTGGCACAAACGAAAATATTAATACAAGGGTAAACTATAGTGCTGGTGTTTTTCTATTTTAGATATGTTTTATTTTAATTATCAATTTTAGAATAAATAGCGTTCTGATCAATAGCTTTTATAATAAAATTATATGACAAATTTGTATTAATATTTGCTTATATTTAATATTGTTTAGAATTTAATTTGATTCATTCAAAAAAAGAATTTTAATTTCATTATTATAAAATAAAAATTGGTGAATTAGTAGATAATTTTAGACATTGTTCATATGATAAAATTTAAATTAAAAATAACATTTTTTAAAATTGAAAATCTACACTAGACCACACAAATCTAAGAGCTATAATGCAGTAATTATCATAAAATAACATTTTTTTTAAATTTAGTCATTTTTAATTTTTATTTAAAAATCTTGTTTTTCTAATAATTTATATTCAATTTATGGCTAATTATTGATCCGATCATTATAAAAAAAGATTTTCTGTTCTTTTACATTTACTATTTTTATTTAATTTTAAAAATTAAGTGTTAAATTACTGTTCGAGAGGTTCTGAGTTCGAACATCATGAATATCAGGGGTATGATCTTTCAATGTCAAGTGATTTAGAGTTATTTTTGAACAAATACTACCTTATACTTGCCTTGAATTAATAAAAAAAAAATTGACTGTTAAATTGAAGAAAAAAAACTTAAACGTGAGACTAAATAATTATTGTTTTTTTTTTATACTCATGGTTAGGTCAACGTTAAAATAAAATTTAAATAAAAAATAGATAAAAATTAAATAAAATTCTAATTTTATAAAAATGAAACGTATGAATCAAATTTAAACCTAAATAAAGAGACGTTCATATTTCAACATACACATCGGAAATTTCAAATCTTGTGCTTTTCATAGCGTTGAAGAAGTTGACTTCAGTTTCAGTATTCAATTCTTATACCAGCTTTGATAGAACAGTGAAGAACATCGACCCCATGGATATTACAACGAAGCAGAGTTTGGTTTTTTCTGTTAATGGGCATAGGTTTGAGATGTGCAACGTTGATCCTTCGATGACTTTGCTTGAGTTTCTGCGCTATCAAACTCATTTTAAAAGTGTCAAGCTAAGCTGTGGTGAAGGTTTTCCTTTTCCCCTCCGTTTTTATTTCATCTTCTTGTGATCATGTATCTGTTCAAAATTCG
This sequence comes from Hibiscus syriacus, assembly GCF_006381635.1. Lineage (NCBI taxonomy): Eukaryota > Viridiplantae > Streptophyta > Magnoliopsida > Malvales > Malvaceae > Hibiscus > Hibiscus syriacus. The sequence continues at coordinate 1,529,966 of NW_024062730.1, forward strand.
AACATAATGGATTTTCTTTGTTATGTAACTGTGTTTTAGTAATGGCTAAAAGTATACCATTGGGAAGAAAAATGACTTTAGATAAATTTATTTAAGCCTATTTCGTATTCGTGTTATTTTTTTTCTTTTTCATTTTCAATGCACAATTCTGTTTATTTATTTGTTTGTTGTAATGGGTTTTCATCATTTTCAGTTATGGACATGATTCTCATTAAGAAAGGGTAACCTCTTTTCGTGTTTTTGGGTACATAAGTGTAAATTTTTTGTATGTTGATGAGATATTTGTTCAAATGCTTAACAGGAGGATGTGGTGCCTGCGTTGTGCTACTATCGAAGTATGATTCTGTAAGTGACAAGGTTGAGGACTTCACTGTGAGTTCATGTCTCACACTGCTGGGCAGTGTAAACGGATGCTCAATCACAACAGCCGAGGGTATCGGGAACAGCAAGGATGGATTCCACCCGATTCAAGAACGGTTCTCCGGTTTCCATGCTTCTCAATGCGGCTTCTGCACTCCTGGGATGTGTGTTTCTCTCTATGCAGCTCTTGTCGATGCCGAGAAGACGAAGAATCGAGCAGAGCCCCGCCCGGGATTATCCAAGCTGACAGTTTCCGAAGCAGAAAAGTCTATTGCAGGAAACCTTTGTCGATGTACCGGCTACCGACCTATTGTCGATGTCTGTAAAAGTTTTGCCTCTGATGTTGACATGGAGGATTTGGGGTTCAACTCCTTTTGGAGAAAAGGGGAAAGCAATGAAGTAAAGCTGAGTAGATTACCTCGATTCGACCGTAACGATGCGATTCGTGTGTTTCCTGAGTTTCTTGAGAAGGAAGCTACAGCTGGTGCCAATATGGACTCCCAGAGATGTCATTGGTATAGTCCTGTTAGTCTTGAGGAGCTACAGAGTTTATTGCACATGGGAACTTCAGTGAAGATTATTGTTGGTAACACTGGAACAGGTTATTACAAGGAACTAGTGCACTATGACAACTATATTGATTTGAGATATATTCCCGAGCTTTCGGTCATTAGAAAAGATCCAACCGGGATCGAAATTGGAGCTGCTGTGACGATTTCTAAAGCTATCGAGACTTTGAAGGAAGAAAATGAAGGTGAATTCGGTAAAGAAGGTAAAATGGTGTTCGAAAAACTCGGTGACCACATGGAGAAGATTGCTTCAAGGTTCATCAGGAATTCAGGTAGTGTAGGTGGGAATTTGATGATGGCACAGAGGAAACATTTTCCGTCAGATATAGCTACAATACTACTTTCTGTGGATACAATTGTGGAGGTAATTACCAGTCAAAGTCGTTTAAAGCTTACACTAGAGGAGTTTCTTGGAAGGCCTTCTCTGGATTCGGAAACTGTTCTGTTAAGTATTAAAATCCCATGCTGGGAACCAAGTACGAGTGTTTCTTCTGATGCTGGCAATAAGTTACTGTTCGAAACATATCGAGCTGCACCGCGTCCCCTTGGAAATGCACTCCCGTATTTGAATGCTGCTTTCTTGGCTCAGGTGTCTCAGAGTCCTACTGGATTTATGCTAAAGAGCTGTCGGTTCGTGTTTGGTGCTTACGGAACCAAGCATGCTATTAGGGTGAAGGAGGTTGAGGATTTTCTAAATGGGAAATTGCTGAGCAGTAGTGTGCTGTATGAGGCTGTTACATTTCTTGAAACTTTGGTAGTACCTGAAGATGGCACCTCTACTCCAGCCTATAGATCAAGCTTGGCCGTTGGGTTCCTTTTTGAGTTCCTAAGCCCCTTAATTGACTCGGAGCATGAACGATTCGGAAAAACCGACTGCCCAACTTTGTTATCATCCTCAAATCAGAAGATTCGGTTCAAAAATGAATATTATCCAGTCGGAGAGCCAGTTACAAAAACTGGAGCTATCCTCCAAGCCTCTGGTTTGTTATACCTTGCCTTTTTACTTGTAATCTATTGACAATGAACATATAGTAATCAAATTGATTATGTTGCTTATTCCATTCAATTATGTAGGTGAAGCTATTTATGTGGATGACATTCCATCTCCAAAAGATTGCTTATACGGAGCATTTATCTATAGCTCGGAGCCTCGGGCAAGGGTGAAGGGCATAAAATTCGACCCCGATTCATCACCGGATGGAGTTGTTTCACTCATTACTTGCAAAGACATTCCTGGTTTGAATTTGGGTGGTATAACGATTTTTGGAACTGAACCTTTATATGCTGATGAGCTTACAGAAGGCGTTGGTCAGCGGATTGCCTTTGTGGTAATTTCATGGTTATAGTTGATATTGATGTGCTACAATGCTATATAAGTTTCTGTCATGCTTATGGCTCCCAAGTTTTTAGAACTTGATTATGGTAATTATGATTTCAGGTTGCAGATTCGCAGAAAAACGCAGACATCGCAGCCAATCTTGTAGTGGTTGAATATGACAAGGAAAATCTAGAGCCACCAATATTATCTGTTGAAGAGGCAGTTGAGAGATGTAGCTTTTATAAGGTCCCTCCTTCCTTTTATCCTGAACAGGTCGGTGATTTTTCAAAAGGAATGGCTGAAGCTGATCACCAAATTCATGATGCTCAGGCATGTTCCTATTTTCTTTGTTTCCGCTTCTAGTAGCGACCTCATAAATCTAAATTTGTTTGGCGTTCTTTGTATAAATTTAGCCATACTACACTTTATAGAGCCATTACTTACCAGGGAACTAATGATAGACTTTTATCATTGGAAAACCTGTTGATGTTTCGGTTAAATTGTTCCATCTAGATCAAACTTGGGTCACAATACTACTTTTATATGGAGACACAAACCTCTCTTGCCATCCCGGACGAGGACGACTGCATGGTGGTATACAGTTCTACTCAGTACCCCGAGTTTGCTCACAATACAATAGCTGCATGCCTCGGTGTTCCTGGCCATAATGTTCGCGTAAAAACTAGAAGGCTCGGAGGAGGATTCGGTGGGAAATCTGTAAAATCCATGGCAGTATGTTCCTTCTTCTTCTTCTTTTATACTTATTTATTGATCATCTCTATCCATATCATATTATGCAAAAAAGAAAGTAAAGTTCATTGCAATGCATCTAATTAAATATGTTTTGCTCCATTATAATTTATATCCTATTTTGTTTTTCCATATACTAAAAGGTTGCATCAGCATGTGCAGTAGCTGCTTACAGATTACACAGTCCGGTTCGAGTTTATGTGAACAGGAAATTTGATATGATAATGTCAGGAGGAAGGCATCCGATGAAAATAACTTACAGTGTGGGATGCAAAAGCAACGGGAAGATTACAGCCCTCAAACTTGATATATTGATTGATGCAGGAATGTTTGTTGATGAAAGTCCTATAATGCCGAGTTATATGCTAGGTTCACTTAGAAAGTATGATTGGGGTGCTCTATCTTTTGATATAAAGCTCTGCAAAACTAACCTTCCAAGCCGAGGAGCGGTAAGAGCCCCGGGAAATCTACAGGCCTCATACATTGCTGAAGCTGTAATCGAACATGTCGCGTCCTACCTTTCTATGGAAGTTGATTCTGTCCGAAATATTAATCTCCATACTTACAACAGCCTCAACTTCTTCTTTCCGAGCTCTGCAGGAGAACCATTGGAATATACGTTACCTTCAATATGGGAGAGGCTGGCCACTACATCAAGCTTTTACGACAGGACCAATATGGTTCAAGAATTCAATAGGTGTCATAAATGGAAGAAAAGAGGGATTTCAAGGGTGCCTATTGTTTATGAAGTGATGATGAGACCAACACCGGGGAAAGTAAGCATTCTACGTGATGGATCGATCGTTGTTGAGGTTGGAGGAATCGAGATGGGGCAGGGTCTCTGGACAAAAGTGAAACAAATGGCTGCATATGGTCTTGGCTTGGTTAAATGTGGTGGATCACGTGATCTGTTGGAGAAAGTAAGGGTCATTGAAACTGATACTTTGAGTGTAATTCAAGGTGGTCTGACTGCAGGAAGCACAACGTCGGAAGCAAGCTGTGAAGCAGTTCGACTCTGCTGCAATATCTTGGTTGAAAGACTTATCCCTCTCAAGGAAAAGTTGATGGAGAAAGTCGGTCCCGTAGAATGGGAGGCGCTGATTGTTGAGGTAGCCATCTCCACTTCTTTGACATTTCCTGATAAGATAATAATCACAGTTTCATACTTCTTCTCTGGTATGCAGGCTTATGATAAGTCTGTAAACTTATCAGCAAGTGCACTATACATGCCGAACTTTTCCACCACACAATATATAAACTATGGTGCGGCAGTAAGTGAGGCAAGTTTTTTTTATATGACTTATTTTGCTTCCGATTTCATGCTTGTATTACAAGTAATTCAGTTCTCGTCAAAGTACGTTCAAATTCAAACCAATTAACACAAAATAGTAGTTATAACAGATCGTGCCACAGTCTTGGATTGATTTCATTGTTCTTTGTTTCATGCTTGTACTACAAGCAATACAGTTCTCATCAAAGTACATGCATATTCAACCCAATTAACACGTTATTGTAGTTATAATAGATCATGCCACACCACAGTCTTGGATTGATTTCTTTGTTTTCTGTTTCATGCTTGTATTAAAAGTAATGCAGTTCTCATCAAAGCACATTCGAATTCAAACCAATTAACACGATATATAGTAGTTAGATCATGCCAGTCTTGGATTGATTTCATTGTTTTTTGTTTCACGCTTGTATTACAAGTAATTCAATTCTTGCTGAACTACATTCGAATTCAAACCAAATAACACGATATAGTAGTTATAACAGATCATGCCACCGTCTTGAATTGATTTCACTGTTTTTTGTTTCATGCTTGTATTACAAGTAATGCAGTTCTCGTCAAAACTACATTCGAATTCAAACCAATTAACATAATATAGTAGCTATAACAGATCATGCCACAGTCTTGGATTGATTTCATTGTTTTTTGTTTCATGCTTGTATTACAAGTAATGCAATTCTTGCTGAAGTACATTCAGATACGAGCCGATGAACACAATAAAGTAGTCATAATAGATCATACCAGTCTTAGATTGCTTTCATAGTTTACCAGTTTCAGAGATTTGATTCTGCAGGTGGAGGTAAGCCTTATAACAGGTGAAACGACGATTCTCCGGACAGATATCATATACGACTGCGGTCAAAGCTTAAATCCTGCAGTTGATTTGGGACAGATCGAAGGAGCTTATGTTCAAGGAATTGGGTTTTTCATGCTCGAAGAATACCTCACGAATTCAGATGGATTAGTGATCACAGATAACACATGGACTTACAAGATCCCTACGGTGGACACCATTCCAAAGCAATTCAACGTTGAAATCCTCAACAGTGGACATCATAAAGACCGTGTTCTTTCTTCCAAAGGCAAGTCATTCGATTACATGTCGATTTTATAAACGCAACGTGAGCAAAAATGCACATTATGACTGCAACTTGAATCGTCGCATATCATACTTTGTTGTAAATTTCTACTATTTTTCTCTTTTGCAGCTTCCGGTGAGCCGCCATTAACGTTAGCGGTTTCGGTCCACTGTGCCACAAGAGCAGCCGTAAGAGAAGCGAGACAGCAAGTCCTTTCATGGGGTGGCGAAAAGGAGGCTGGTTCGACATTAATCCAAATGGAGGTACCAGCCACCATGCCTGTGGTGAAGGAGCTTTGCGGGCTCGACAGTGTTCAGAAGTATTTGCAGTGGGCATTTGGCAAAAACTTGGGCTAAAACCTTTAAGACGTGTGTGGGTATATATATAAAGTTTCTTCATGCAGAATAAGACTATTTTATTATATAGGGATGATAACAGCTCGAATTGGTCGGATTTCGGTCATTTTGATCTGACTTAATATATATATAATTTATATAAACATGACATGAGACAAATAATAAATACCTCAACGTAATTTCACCTTACATGAAATTTCGACCTGTTCATTGGTCGATTAATTTTGAATTCGATCGATTAACGATTAATGATTTTTTTTAAACTTCAGTTACCGGTTAATTCGGTTCAAGATCAGTTAATTAACTGAATGATCATCCAGCTCAGTTGGTAGAGCACAAGATTCTTAACCTTGAGGTCGTGGGATCGAGTCTCACGGAGGGCATTTCATAATTCGGAGGTCTCTTATGGAAGCTGCTCTCAACCTGGTGTTGGGGTAGCCTACTATCTTATCTCCCCTTACCCCATATATATGGGAAAAAGGGACAACCATTTTTTTTAGGAGTGTTTAAACTTTAGCTCAATCGAATCAACTTAATATATCGAAAATATTAAATATTTAATGCTTAATATATATTATTTATAAATTATGTATAAATTTCTATTAATTTGGTTAACCGACTAATTAATCAAACTTAGTTCGGTTCGGTTAAATTTTTGAAAAAAATTCAACTCGTTTAACGGTTAAATGAAAAAAATCGATTAATGGATTTTTGGTGATATGGTTCGGTCGATTAATTGAATTAATCGATTGAACACCCATACTCGACCCAACTTTATATATATATATACTCAATTTTATCTAACCCGAAAAAATATATTCTCCACCCAAAATCGACTTAACCAAAATTTTTAGAGTATTTGATTTACCGACCGAAAGACTTAATTAAAAAAATAAGAGAGAGAGGGAATATTATAATTACTACGCAGAAGCAAAAATTATTATAGTGAGGCAGTTATGTCGGCTGTTTTAATTTTTAGGATATTTAGGAATGATACGTGTAAGAGTTATTAAGAAAACAATCCATTTCCTAAGAATTATTAATATCTAACTAATTAATGATGATTTCATATAAAATATTAAAAATGTTCATTATCTCCCCCATTTATCTTTACAGTTTATGCCATTTTGTATAGATCAATATAGTTTTTTCTTTTATTTTTTTAGTCGGCGATATCGATTTTGATATTGGTTATCGACTATCGATTGTATTTTTTCTTTTTTCTTTTTAATTTTTTAATAAGAATAATTATGTTTTTGTGACACGTTTATCTCTGTCTTTGTGACACATTTTTTCTGTTTTTTAGTAGTTTTCAATCGTTTGGCCAATGTTTTTGTTTATCTTTTTTCTCAGGGTTGGAATTGATACTGCCACAACTGATCAAGATGATGTTTTTTTATTACTATGTTGATCTTCCCTGCTTGAGACCCTCGGATTGATTTGGATACACGTTTTGCGTTCGTGGATAGTTTTCTCACATTGCTCGGCTCTGATTTGCAATTTGTTCGTGGTCTTTCAGTTGTTTTATCCCCTTTTGTGGTTCGTTTGTCGATGAAGTCAGAATTGTTCGTATCTTTATTTTGTTTGAGCTTTTTGGTTAGATTTTTTAACCTTCCATTCTTTGGTCATTGTGTGATCTAGGTGACTAGTTTTTGTGTCAATAATTATAGGAAAATGTCCTAATTATATTTTAGTTTACGGTTATGCTTGTAAGTATAAAATACAAAAATATATAAAAATTTCCTAATTATATGATTAATAAAATTATAATTTAAATTTTTTAATTTTATATAAAAAAAACTTAATATCTCATCATATCAAATAATAATTAATATAATATATATAACAAAAATATTCTTTTTACTATTAAAGGAATAGTTTATGACATTAAATTGAGTCTAATTAAATAAAAGATATATTTCAAAAAGAAAATAACAATAATTTGGAACAATAACTTGATTCATAATTAGATGTATCTAAAACTTCAATTATTTATATCAAACAATATATAGACATAAAATGTTATTTTACCGGTGAGAAGAAAATGATTAACAAATTCATTATTATGGGTAGTATCACTATGAATTATAAATTTAAAGGTACAATCGAACAACCCCGCACCATCCTCATTTTGTAATTTAAAATTGGGTAATACATATTTAGTATTTAAACTATTTTTTTATTTCCTTTTAACACTTAAACTTTCATTTGTTTCAAAATTTTACCTAACATTTTTTGTTTTATTTTAGTAGACGCCGTTAAAAAGTTAAAGTCGTCGTATATTTTATGGGTAAATTATATCATTCTTCACTCAACTATCTTCTCACTCCTATTTTAGTCACTAAAATTTTAAAAAAAATCAATTTAACTATTCAAATTTTAAATTGCTCCTATTTTAATCACTCTAAATTATTTTATTTATAATTTTTATGAAATGGAATTTTTTATTATTTTTCAATATATAAATAAAATAAAAAATAAATTTGGAAGTTAGAGTGATAAAATTAGGAGTAATTTGAAAGTTAAGTAATTAAATTAAAAAAATTAAATTTTAGTGACTAAAATAGGAGTGAGAAGATAGTTGAGTGATGAATGATGCAATTTGCCTATAAAAAATGTGTTGCATTCAACTTATTCATTAAATTTTTAACAGTGATATACTAAAATGAAATAAAAAAAATAAATATTAAATATGACTTTAAAATAAATGAAAGTTTAAATACTAAAAGAAACAAAAATGAGTTTTGATGGGTTTTAAGAAATTAAGTGATTCAAGTCATTTTAAGGAAAGATTTGAGTTGTAGGGAGTGTATTTAGGTTTTATCAAGCCTCTAGTTGAGTAAATAACTCATTTTTCATACCTTAATAGTTAAAGAAGTTGGAGAAAATTCAAAGGCTAGAGGCAAGGGGAAGGTGAATCCTAGTTGATTCAAGCGGTGTTTTAGCAGCCAAGGTAATCAAGTAACACACTATTAGCTTTTCCATACCAGTTGTAGGATCATTAGAAAGAAGTTTAGCTTGAAATTTGAGTATGAGCATGTTTATTAGCCTTCCATGGTAGATTTTATGTTTAATGGTTTCAGCATGTTTCTAAGCCTTAGTTATGCTCCCTTAATATCACATAAGACTTTAATAATGACTGGGGACCTCTTAGGGTTTTTGGATTACGAAAAAAGAGTTTTTCATACTTGTTTTATGGTGTCTGCAGGTAGAGTATCGATACTATAGGGATAATATCGAACTTTATGTCATAGTTTCGAAACTCCCAGGAAGTATCAGAACTTTTGCAAGAGTGTCGATATTGAAGGACTAGTATCGATACTTTCAGTCTGTTTTGGGTTAAAAAGTCCATTTTCGAGGGATTTAGACTCGAGGTACTCCAACACTTATTTATATCACTAAATAAGACTACAAGTGATAACATAATTGATGTTTAATTCAAACGTAAAAACTAAATAATTAGGGACAAATAAGACTAGCCTTATTTGATGCTCGGGAAACGATTTGGACACCCGAGTTCATTTAGAAAAGTTAGCAGAGTTGAAAGTATAGATGTGGTCCAGATATATCCTTAGGTAAGGCACAAGGCCCTTACAATCGATTAACTAAGGTCGAGGGTGACATTCGCAAGGGGTGGTTAGTCAGGGATATGGTGTTCGATGCAAAATTTTGGGGGCCATATCCTAATAGACTAGAGGGGTGCATGAGCTCCGAGATGCAGTAATCCCTCAGCTGCACCATGATGCCTATAATAGCGTAAAGAGCGAATATCACAAGGATATTCACTAAAGCATATCAGATCAGTAGACTTGATAGCTAGTCTTTCAGTGATATGCGGTTAGTATGTTTTAGCTATTAGTGTGTCGTTGAGCTAGTTAGCTCAACCTTCGGATTGTTTCCATAGGCATGTTAGTAGATCTAATAGGTGAGGAGCAGTAGATAGACCAAAACCTAGTTCAGACCAATGCAGATTCAAAGTACGTCTCAGTATTTTTAAAAGGGAATGTATATTTGTAAATATTTATGTACAGTTGAATCGTAAATTCAGTAAAAAGTTCTGTAATATTTTGTAATGTAAATATTTTATTTTGAGAGATTCCTAGTGAAAAGTTTATCTATGTTTTATTTTGTCTTTATTTTATTATAGTCAGTTAATATAATGGTTGTTTTAAAGTTAGAAAAAGTCAAAATAAGTCGGTTAGCCACTTCGGTGGTTTCGTGTTGCACCTTAAATTGGTCGAATGTGTGTTTTATTGGTCTAGGGTGTTACAAAATATATTTTCAATAACATTCGCCATTATTGAAGGAGAGATGACAGAGGATTGGGATTTCTTTTTGACCAATCTACGCAAGTATGTTGTTCAAGAAGATGGAGTGTGCTTGATATCTAATCGAGGAACAGGGCTTTTGGCGGCAATTGAATGACCATGAAGTCTATGGACACCTCCGCACGCATATCCTTCATATTGTATTCACATATTGGTAAGAAATGCGTCAAGAAATTTCATAATGGTCGCATTCGTAGTGAGATAGTCAATATGGGTAAGTTTTATTTTTAACATATGTATCCATTTTTGTGTTTGTTTTTAAATTAAAGTTAACCAATAGATATTATGAAACGAGATATAAACTACACAAACCAAATTTTGATAAGAGGTTGGAGAATTTGAAGTGGGTGTATGATGAGCGTGTTTGGAAGTGGTCTTCGGAAATCCCTCGAGAAAAATGGTCGTAAGCATATGATAGTGGTCGACGATACGGACACACGACAATAAACCTTGCTGAGTCCATTAATTCAGTACTAAACGGTACACGACATCTCCCAATAACAAGTGTTGTGAAAGATACCTACTTTAGGTTGGCTAAAGTTTGGTTTGACAAAGGGAAAGAGATTGAGTGTCTGATCAATAGAGGTCAAATTTGTACTCCTATAGTGGTGGAAGCAATGCAAGCGAATAATTGATTGGCAACATCAATGTTTGTTCATGACTTCGATCAAGTTGGACATACTTTAACTGTCATTACATGCATACATCGTAATGAAGGAGGAGAACGAGAAACATTTAGAGTTGATTTATGACAAATATGGTGTGATTGTGGTCGCTTTCAGGCTTAGAGATATTTGTGTGCTCATGCAGTCCTGCATGTATGCATATTAGAACAAACACATACACCTATGTTGATGAGTGCTTCCATCTACAGAGGATATTAAATGTTTACAACTATGAGTTTAGGCAAATTCCAAATGAATAGTATTGGCAGAAACAAGATCATGATGAATGGTTGCTAAATCCAATATTTCATAGAAGTCCAAAAGATCGACCTAAGTCTACTCGTATCCAGACCAATATGGATATCCATATTAGAGAGAAAGGTCAAGCAAAGAAATTTGGATTATGTCGGGGTGAAAGTCATTCGGAAAATACTTGTTCGAACCTACCACGATACAGGGCTTAATAATATTTAGATTTCTTGCATATTTTTATTTGAATGAATTTTTGTAAATATTATTTCTATTTGAATGAATATTTTTAAATATAAATTTAAAAATATAAATCATTATTTAAAGAAAATTTTATTTAATAATAAAATATTAATAATAATTAACATGTATTTATAATAATCAAAATAAAATGATTGTTGCCCCCACGTGAATACTTCTCAAAACATACATGCAATGACAATCATTTAATATAAAAAAACAATTCACATACATTTAATAAAAAAAAAACCAAAAAGTTGTTGCCTCCACCTACGTGAATGCTTCCCAAAACATGCATGCAATGACATGCATTTAATAAAAAAAACCAAAATTCACATGCATTTAAAAAAACCAAAAAGTCGTTGCACTCTATCCCCACGTGAATGTTTCCCAAAGATCTAGGAGCGTGCATATGCTTGATTTTTTATTTTAATTAAATTTTTAATTTTTTAATTTTTAATATTTAAATATAATTTTCATTGCACCATCAAGTTAATAAATCTAAATAAATTTCACATCAACATGTTTTGTGCATGCCACATTATTGGTGGATTTCGTTAATATAATTTTCATTGTACCATCACGTTAATATATCTCATTTTTTTTAATAATAATTTTTCATAAAAATATCAAGGAAACATTTATAATTCTTGTTGATGACAGGGTGATACTAAATAATAATGTCGAGGGACTCGTCGATTTTGGTGTGGTCGTTATGGTTGCTCAGGAGTCTGATCATCATAGGCAACCTACTTATTCACAGAGGGCATATTCTCCGGTGTTGTAAATTCTTAAAAACCATTCTGCTCTCCCATCTTTGGTGGATGACAAATAGTCGTATTTGACATCATAGATGTCATTTCATTAAAATCAAATGTCAATCCAAACATGGGATCGTAGATGGGTGCTTGAGGAGTTGGAATAAACTTAGATGTGTAGGCAGTAACAGTTGAATCATCAAAAGCTTGATGAATTGATGAGTCGCCGCCTACTATCATATTACCTATTTCCCATATGACCAGACTCGATCTTTGATTCATATACTCGTTCCACGACTATCATGTTGATCGCGTTTCACCTGAATCATCAAACTCTTGATCTAGTGGCACCGTTTCCTCTTCATGTTGAGTTGAACTCCCACTCTCATACAGTCTAGATTTTTTTGCTTGTACTAATTTTTTTCGTATATTCTTTAAATCTCTTCCTTTATGCGGTTATTGTCAAGTACAACTTCCCATCATCCCAATAATACATATGGTAAGTCAAATTTTACAATTCAAAGTCATCATCTTGAATAAGAGTGACTGTCAGCATCAACGCTACTCAGTTGTTCCAAAGATTGATGTAGTAGGCATGCTTCATAACCCGATCAACTACGGGCTTGCCCCGTGCATCTATTGCGTGGAGACCATCATCATTTTCTAGAATTCACGGAATAGGCTGGTGGAATTCGAACTGCCTCAACACTCTATCGACCCTCTGGTACTTAATAAAAGCAAAATGTATCAAGGGTGTAAAAGCACAACAATATTCACAACCCTCCCAAATATATTGCACATGTGGTGGCACATACGATATTATTTCTCCATTATCATACGACCTCTAAATAAACTATAAAACAAAATTATATAATTATAAATATTAAATAAATAGTAAATCAATATTATATACCTCATTTTTGCTTTTAATGTCGATCCTCATTCTAAACTCTTTAACATTATTATGTGTCATTCCCATTTCTTCTATTTTATGCCTCCATTTGTATACAAAAAAATAATATTAGATAATTGTTTCCATATTCAAGAAAATAAATATATTCAGACTAATATTTTAAATCAAAATTTTACCTTCCGACAAGAGGAAATTCAATCTCAACTCGATTAATCGGTGTTAAAAATGGAAGTCTGTGCCAAGTCCACGACTGTAGCAACATCATGTATCCATTGATTTCTACTGTAAATTTATTATCTGTAAGTAATGATGCCTTGCACATCTCGCGGTACAAAAACGACAATATTGTTGATCCCCAACTATATTTACCAGTTTCCCAAATTAAGTCCAACAATGGGAGATATTGTATATGAACTAGATTACCGAATTTATCCGGCATCAAAATTCCCCCAATCAGTTAGAGTATATATGCTCGAGTTGCATATATAATGTCTTCATTGATACTATAATGATCGAGCTTAAATTCATTCTCTAACCATGATAGCTTTAAACGCGACCTTTTAAACTAGGTGGCGTCTTCCCGAGATACTTCTGACAAACGACAATCGGGTCCTTTTCATTTTTCCTCTCCACTGCCATCCCATTTATCGGGACCCGAGTTGTAGGGTCACATCCTCGATAGTGATCGTGGATTCTCCACACTGTAGATGAAATGTATGAATTTTAGGTCTCCACCATTCAATCAACGCACTGATCAAACCAGAGACCAGCTTGAAGCCTCGAACAAATGTGACATCGTAAAATCCATTCACTTTCAAATTTTGGATAATAAAATCATGTGGCTCATCACAAACATTAGTTCGTAATCGAAAGTGTTCCTGCTCATTTTCCTGTAATTTTTTAATCCATTGAATTAATCATAAAAATAATTTTCATTTTTAATAAGTCATTCTAAAAAAATTATTAAATACTAATACCAACACTCCCAAATGAGAAGAAACATGTCGATCATCTAGTCTTAGAAGATTATTTTGTGTTGCCATATTTCAACAAATCTATGGAAAAATTAACCTAAATTAATTTTGAATAAAAAAATAAATTAAGACATAACAATAAAAGAAATCTAAAAAACTGTATACTTACAACCCTATATTTTGAATAAATATATCGATCACCACCCAACGATAATGGCCAACTAAATAAATGTGTTTGATATCCCACTTGTTTGCTTCCACCGGTTTCTTCAACACCAACTTTCTTTCTTCTCTTTCAACTACACAAACTTTTTTATGTTGCATCAAGGCAACTGTACTGCACGGGCGACAGTGGTGCAACTTTGCAGGAGCACGAGAAATATGTTGAAGAATCATGGAAATTCCCGGGTCTTCACCTTCAAGATGCATGGATCACTTGACATCTTCACCTTGCTCGGATTCATCTTGAAGACGCATGGAAATCTCGGCATTCATTGAAATACATTACTAATGACATGCATTGAAATTCACAACTAATATAAAATAGGGTAAAATTCATAAATAGTCACAAAATTTTTAAATTAATTTTCTTTATCATTGATTTTATAAAAGTTATAAAATAAACATTAAACTTTGAACTTTGCTAAAAAAATAAATAGCAATCATTAAATGTTATTAATGGGCGAATAAAATACTAAATTAATAAAAAAATCTTATTTAGCCACTCAATTATAAATAAAATTTCACTTTAATATTTTTCAACATTTTTAAGTAGTAATTATAAAAAAATAGAAATTTTATATATTTTTTAAAAATATATGAAAATAAATTATTTTTAAAATTCAAAAAATATTTTCAAAAAATTCAATTATCAAACAATGAAATTATTTTTTATTAAGGAAAAATTATTTTATAACTAATTATTTATATAATTTTTGTTTTATTTTAAAATAAACTTTTATTTAAAAAATTTAAATGTAATTTAAAAGTCATACATCCATAATTTTATAATGTCATATCAAATAATTTTTAATTTATATGGTACAAATTTAATATTTATAATTTGATATTTATTTTATCTATATCTATTTTATTTTTAATTCAATATAAAATAAACATTAAACTTTGAACTTTGCTAAAAAAATAAATAGCAATCATTAAATGTTATTAATGGGTGAATAAAATACTAAATTAATAAAAAAATCTTATTTAGCCACTCAATTATAACTAAAATTTCACTTTAATATTTTTCAACATTTTTAAGTAGTAATTATAAAAAAATTAGAAATTTTATATATATTTTTAAAATATATGAAAATATTTTTTTTTAAATTCAAGAAATATTTTCAAAAAATTCAATTATCAAACAATGAAATTATTTTTTATTAAGGAAAAAATTATTTTATAACTAATTATTTATATAATTTTTGTTTTATTTTAAAATAAACTTTTTTTAAAAAATTTAAATGTAGTTTAAAAGTCATGCATCCATAATTTTATAATGTCATATCAAATAATTTTTAATTTATATGGTACAAATTTAATATTTATAATTTGATATTTATTTTATCTATATCTATTTTATTTTTAATTCAACGAACCTAATTAGAATTATTTCAAAAAAAATTAAGAGTAAAATTAAATTTTATTTATAATTGAATGGTCAAATGAGATATTTCTAAATGGTTTTGTGTCCATTTTGTAACAAAATTAAAATTTAGTATTCATTATAAAACTTTTAAAAGTTAAATGTTCAAAAGGATAATTTTGAAATAGTTTAATGACTATTAGGATATATCAGCTTGCATTGTTGTTTGTAATTAGTTAGTTATCAGTCAGTTCAAGTTAGTTGATTAGTTGGCTGATTAGTTAGCTGTTGTAATTCAATTAATCAGTTAACCTTATAACTGTATATAAACTAGCCTTGTAAGCCTTATTTGTTAACAAGAAAGCATTATTCATTTCCAGTATTCTTGATTGTTATATGGTATCAGAAGTTTGTGTCTATCTTCTCACGCTTCATCATGGTTGAATCATTGAACTATAGTTTCGACAATGGAGCAAATCCTTACTACTTGCACCAGTATGACAATCCTGGTATGATATTAGTAAGTCAGCTGCTTTACAATAATAATTTTCACATCTAGAAAAGATCGATGATGCTCGCCTTATCTGCCAAGAATAAACTTGGTTTCATTGATGGTTCCATTCAAACTCCTGACTCATCTATGGTAAACCAGTTTAATGCTTGGACAAAAGCTAACAATCTGGTCATTTATTGGCTTCTCAATTCAGTCTCTAAAGACATCGCTGCCAGTCTACTATACCATACGACTGCTACTGAAATATGGAAAGATTTGGTTGATTGTTTCCAGCAGTCAAATGGACCACGTTTGTTTCGAGCTCGTGCAAGATAAATTGTCAGTAAGTAATTATTATACTCAGTTGAAAATTGTTTGGGATAAACTATTTTCAATTCGACAGTTGTGTAGTTGTCTCCAGTGCAATTGTGGAGGAGTACAACGCATACTTGTTGAACAACAACAAGAACAAGTCATTCAATTCCTAATGGGGCTAAATGATTCCTATGTTCATATAAGGGGACAAATTCTTCTAATGGATCCTCTTTCTCCCATTTCAAAAGTTTTTTTCTCTAATTGTTCAAGAAGATAATCAAAGAAACATGCAATCTCTTCATCCTATTTCTGAGCCTACCTTTGCTGTCAAGGCTCATACTGGCACCAACACTCGCAAGAACAGACCTTTGTGCAGTCATTGTAACCTCCTTGGTCATACAAAGGACAGATTCTATAAATTGATTGGTTATCCACCTGGTTATAACTCCAAGAATTGGTCTTCTTCGAAATTTTTTTGTGGTAAAAATTCTCAAGTTATCTATACCAATTATGTGGTTTCTCAACAAGGCTTTTTCACTGTCACTGAAGCCTTTACCCCTGAACAATGTCAACAATTGATTATCAATACTTCAATCAATACTTCCATACAAGGTAAGATCTTGTCACACATAACTGCTTCAGGTGCTGGAATGACTTATTACTGGATTTTATACTCGAGAGCTTCAAGGCATATATGTTGTTCAAGAAATAACTTTGAATCATTATTTCCCATAATGAGATGTTCAGTCACTTTACCTAATGAATCCATTATCCCAGTCAACTTTGCAGGCACAGTTCGGTTTTCATCTGATTTTGTGTTATATGATGTGATATTTGTTCCAGGTTTTCGATTAAACTTACTTTCAGTCAGTGCATTGTTGAAATTATCTGATCTTAGTGTGTTGTTTTGCAAAACAGACTGCTTAATTCTGGACCTTCATATAGTGATTGGGAAGGGTGAGCTGGTTCAAGGACTCTATTTGCTGCAAATGTCCTCATTCAAAACCAATATTTCATGTAATAACGTTTCTAACATTTTGTCTAATGACTGGCACAATAGGTTGGGTCATCCTAGTCTTCATGTTATGCATCTTCTCAAGAATGCTTTGTTTTTAAAGAATGTAAAAATGAAAGATTCTTTTCAAGTTTGCCCATTGGCCAAGCAACAAAGATTGCCATTTTCCGTTTCTTCAACTCATACTAGACGGTTATTTGAATTAATCCATTGTGACATATGGGGACCTTACAAGCACAAAACATATTCTGGTCAGGCTTCATTTCTAACCTTGGTCGATGATTTCTCAAGATCTATCTGGGTCTATTTGTTGCAGCATAAGTTTTATGTCAACACAATTATACCCGCTTTATATCAATGATCACGAAACAATTTGAACTTGATATAAAGTCCTTCAGGTCTGACAATGCTCCTGAATTAAAATTTACTGAATTGTTCACTAGCTTGGGTATAGCTCATCAGTTCTCATGTGTGGAAACACCCCAAAAAAATTATGTAGTTGAAAGGAAACATCAACATTTGTTGGTTGTTGCTTGTGCTTTGTATTTCCAAACAATCAAGTATTGGGGTGACTGTTTACTCACTGCAACATACTTAATTAATAGACTTCCATCACCTGTACTGAACAATAAATCCCCTTATGAAGTCTTATATGGTCATTTAATAGATTATAGTGGGCTACGAGCCTTTGGCTGTCTTTGTTTTGTTTCTACATTGAAGTCTCAATAGGATAAGTTCTCAGCTCGAGCTTTACCTGCTGTGTTCCTTGGATATCCTCCAGGTGTAATGGGATATCGTGTTTATGTGCTGCAAAGCCAGAAGATTGTTACTTCTCGAAATGTGGTATTTCATGAAGGGATGTTTTCTTTCGAAATACAAAGTTGTCTAACCATTATGTTGACTTGTTTCAGGATTTTTGCTTACCAAAAGTTGTACATGACATGGTTGGTGCTTCACATGTACATGGGACTGAACAGGTTCTTGAACCTACTGAATCAAATGGTGGTGCTTCTCTTGGCTCTAATGACTCGACTAACGGTGCCTCCCTTGGTTCTACTGACTCGACTGGTGGTGCTTTCCTTGATCATACTGATTTGAATAATGATGTTTCTTCTGAATGTGCTGATTCACATGATAATGTTCCCTTAGAACCTACTGACTCGAATAATAATATTGTCTCGACTGATGCTGTTTCAATACCAGTTCGACGTTCTTCTCGTACTATTTAAAAACCATCATACCTTTAGCAATATTACTGTAATAATGCTTCCTCCAAATGCTTATATCCTATTGAAAGTTTTCTTTCTTTTTCAAAACTCTCAACTGAGTATGGAGCTTTTGTTGCAAATATCTTGTCTGTTGCTGAGCCATCCTATTATCATCAAGCTGTCAAATCTCCAACATGGAGGAATTCTATGAGTGATAAACTTCGAGCTATGGATGACCTTGAAACATGGACCATTGTTCCATTACCTGATGGAAAGAGTGTTGTTGACTGTAAATGGGTCTATCGGGTGAAGTGCAATGTTGATGGCTCGGTTAACCGTTGTAAAGCTAGGTTGGTTGCTAAGGGGTTCACACAAGTTGAGGGAATTGACTACATGGACACATTCTCACCTGTTGCGAAGATGACTTCCTTTCGAGTCCTGCTTTCTCTTGCAGCAACACGTAATTGGCACTTGTTGCAGTTAGATGTAAACAATGCCTTTCTCAACGGTGTATTAGATGAGGAAGTTTACATAAAATTACCTCTTTGATACAAATTTGAGCTTAAAGAATCTAAAATGGTTTGTAGGCTTCACAAATCCATTTATGGTCTGAAGCAAGCATCCAGACAGTGGTTTACTGCATTTTCTAATGTTGTAATTCAACTTGGCTTTCAGCAGACTCTATTTGAACATTCTTTGTTCACAAGGGGATGTGGAAATGAATTCATTGCTCTTCTCATATATGTAGATGATATTGTTTTGGCTAAGGAATACCTACAAGTTCTTCATAAAATACAAAGCCTTTTATAAAAACACTTCAAACTAAAGGAGTTGGGACCCCTGCATTATTTTCTAGGCTTTGAAATTGCTAGGAATAGCTCTGGAATTATTTTATCCCAGAGAAAATATGCGTTGCAGTTGTTAGAAGATACAAGTTGTCTGGGTGCCAAACCAGTCAAATCACCCATGCCTTTTCCCTTGAAGTTAAGTGCAAATGAAGGAACGTTACTTTTTGATTCTCAGGAGTATCGACGGTTGATAGGCCGTTTGTTGTACTTGACTAATACAAGGCCAGACATTATTAATGTACATTTATTGAGCCAATTTGTTTCCTCACCTCGACTGCCTCATATGACTGCCTTAAAACACCTTCTGACATACATTAAAAGCTCTCCTGGTCTTGGCTTATTATTTCAAGTTTGGTCCATCAATCACCTAAGCCTATTTATTGATTCATACTACAGTTCTTATCTTGATACAAGACTCTCCACGAGAGGTTTTTGTGCTTTCTTTGGTAATAGCTTGATGTCCTGGAAATCGAAGAAACAGGCTGTTGTTAGACAATCTTCCTACAAGGCTGAATATCGAGCTATGGCCATGGCTACATGTGAATTAGTTTAGCTTGTTTATTTGCTATCTTCATTTCATGAGGATGTTGATTATTCAAGATTATATTGCGATAATCATGTTGCAATTAACCTTGCAACTAATCAAGTGTTTCATGAGAGGACAAAACATATAGAGGTTTATTGTCATTTTGTACGAGACAATGTGAAAGATGGGTTCTTGAAGCTGTTCCATGTTCGTTCCTCAGACCAGTTGGTTGATATTTTCACAAAAACTCTTTGACCTCCCATACATCGTGCTTTCATTAACAAGCTGGGTCTCCTTAACATATATGCACATCCAACTTGAGGGGGGTATTAGGATATATCAGTTTGCATTGTTGTTTGTAATTAGTTAGTTGTTAGTTTAGTTAGTTCATTATTTAGCTGATTAGTTAGATGTTGTAATTCGGTTAATCAGTTAACCTTATAGCTGTATATAAACTAGCCTTGTAAGCCTTCTTTGTTAACAAGAAAGCATTATTCATTTCCAGTATTCTTGATTGTTATAATGACCATTTGTAAATTTTACCCTATAAAATTAGTGGTAAATTGCAATGAATGTTCTGCATTCTAGAATTTTTCATTTTAAAATATTATTTGTAAAAAAGATATGAAAATATGGATGAGTCTACAATGAGTGACATTCTTTTAAATGCACCACTAATGACATACATTGAAACATATCACTAATATAAAATAGGGTAAAATTTGTAAATAGTCACAACAATTTTTAAATTGATTTTATTTATCATTAAATTTTTAATAGTTATAAAATAAACATTAAACTTTGAACTTTGTTAAAAAATAACAATAGTTAAATGCTATTAAGGGGCGAATAACATACTAAATTAATGAAAAACATCTTATTTAACCCCTCAATTATAACTAAAATTTCACTTTAATATTTTTCAACATTTTTAAATAGTAATTCTAAAAAATTAGATTTTTTTTAAAAATATATGAAAATAAATTATTTTTAAAATTTTAAAAAAAATATTTCAAAAATTTCAGTTATCAAGCAATGAATTAATTTTTTATTAATAAAAATTATTTTATAACTAATTACTTATTTAATTGTTTTTTTATTTTTAAAATAAGAAATTTATAATTTTCAACGCCGAAAATTTATATTATCAAATAATACAAATGTTTTTTTTATTACTGATGTGATTTAAGCATTTAACTTTTATTTAACAAATTTAAATGTAATTTAAAAATCATACATCCATAATTTTATAATATCATATCATATAATTTTTAATTTATATGGTACACATTTAATATTTATATTATAAAATTAAAAGATGATATTTATTTTATCTTTACCTATTTTATTTTCAATTTAATGAACCTAAAAAGAATTATTTCAATTAAAATTAAGAGTAAAATTAAAATTTTAGTTATAATTGAAGGGTCAAATGAGACATTTCTTAATGGTTTTGTGCCCATTTTCTAACAAAATTAAGATTTAATATTCATTATGTAACTTTTAAAAAATAAATGTTCAAAAGGATAATTTTGATATGATTTAATGACCATTTGTAAATTTTACCCTGTAAAATTAGCTGTGAATTGCGATGAATGGTATGCATTCTAGAATTTTCCTGAAAATATGGGTATATATTTTCACTTTTTATTATATATAAATAATTATAATATTATTTATCTGTTGAACGAATAACATTAAACTAATATAAAAGTATTTTGAATGTTTATGACTTTTAAAAATCATATTTATATGAGATAAAATTTACTTATATATAAGATAAAGTTTTTAGTTTTAATATTTTTTATATTATTGAACGAGTAAAAATAGAATATTAAGATTAATAAAAAAATAAAAAATAAAAAAATATTTAATAAAAAAATAAAATCTTAACCACCTATTTTAGTTTATTTAACGACTTTTTTTAAAAAAATATAAAATTAAAAATTTTACACAGAAGTGAATCTAACCAAATTTATATACAAGATAAATTACATTTATAAAAATAAAACAATTTCCAATAATTTAGAAACCTGTTGAAATAGAAGTCTAAGCTAATTCAAATACTAACAAAAAGAAGCGGAATTTAATCCAAAACCCTGACTTTAAACCCCATAGATTCACAAAAGAACAAACAAAGTTATCTTTTTTATGTTTATCCAATCTTCACCTACTTCAACTCTAAAACGAAAAAGGTTTATTTATAGCAAAAAGATTCGACATGTACCAAGATCGCCACGACTACAGTAATCTGTTGTTTTTCGATTCGTCGACGCCGGCGAGGAGGGAGTGGACGTTTTTCGAGGAGAAGTCTTTTGAGCTGTGTTTGGTGGAGTTTCCGGAGGGAACTCCCGATCGATGGCAGCTAATTGCCGCCAAGATTCCGGGGAGGTCACCTGAAGAAATAAAGCAACATTTTGAGATTCTTGTTCGTGATGTTTATGAGATCGATGCCGGTCGAGTTCCGGTTCCGAATTATAGTGATAATTGGTTTATTTTCGATTCGGAGTCCGATTCGAATCATCAAATCGATTGCGAATCAAAATCGAAACGGCAGGGCAACGTTGAACGAAAGAAGGGAACTCCTTGGACATTACAGGAACATAAGTATGTGCATTTTCACTTTTTTTTTTCATTTTCCAATATATATATATGTATATGTATACATTACTTGTGAATTCGATTATTTGTACTCGAGTTCAAATTAGTTAAATATTATAATGTTTAATATATGTACACTGTTATACATTGATAACTGACTTTATTATTATAAGTTACGTATTAAATTACATGTTGAACTCAATGATTATCGTATGATACATTTTAATGTATGGTAGGTTATTTTTATATGGTCTGAGAAAATATGGCAAGGGTGATTGGCGAAGTATATCAAGAAATGTGGTGAATACTCGGTCGTCGTCTCAGGTCGCTAGCCACGCCCAAAAGTTTTATCTCCGGTTGCATTCGGGGAAAAAGGCGAGAAAAAGATCGAGCATCCACGACGTTACGATAATCGATTACGATGTGATGAAAGCACTTGTCGAACGGAACATGACTTCCGGTTAGTACTGTTCAACAACCGCCTCCTTCAAGCCATCTAGTAGGAGACTATGGCTATCCGATGCAAGGATAAGAGCTCCAAAACTATGATATTTTGATCTAAAACTTTTTGTATCGAAATTAGCGCAGTAAGGATTTAAGTCGTTTGTTACAGTCTTTGTTTTAGAAAAAAAGATTTTGGAAATGAATTGAAATTTTGAGATTTTATGAATGTTTCATTTGGATAAAGATAATGGTTTGAATGTCACATGTCACATGAATGTTCAATGCAAGCTTATCTCAATTTGGAGAACTTAACTGCAAATAGGGATATATACAAAATTTAAGTTCATCGTAATAAAACCAAATTAGATTATATTCCAATAGCATCTAGAGTACATCAGATTTAATACATTTAGATTCATCGTACCAAAATCAGACTAGATTGGGTCTCAACAAAGCCCATTGGAATATGCAACTCTGTGAGCAACCCTATTGACATAAAATACCTTAAGGTTACAATTGCTCTTGATGATCTTTTGAGATTCGTTGAGTAACAATCCGATGGTGGAAATATCTTCCTTCCAGTTTGCCAGCATATTCACGATAGAAATAGCATCCCTTTCTATTATTGCTTTACGCCACTCGTTGCCCACTGTGAATCCAAGTCCGTGAATAAAGGCCATTGCTTCAGTAGATTCAGCAGTACGAGGGGGATCAATCATTCTAGCTAGACCGCCCACCACCATACCATTACTATCGCACGCCACTACACCAAAAGCTACAGAAGCATTGTGAGCGCTAAAGACTCCATCCACATTAATCTTGATCACGTTTGTTAGTGGTCTAGTCCATTTGATGAGGTGGTTCGTTCTCAATTGGAAGTAAGGAACAATGCTACCAATGTTGGCTTGGTAGAACTCGGCATAGAACCTCCATGCTAGGACCACCACATCCCTATCCTTTTGCATTATAAAACCATATGGCTACAGGTGTATTAAGGGTCATTATAAAACCTTTTAAACATAATTGAGAGGTGGGATCTAACTTGAATAAAACCATTTCACCCTTATTCTCTTATGTTCTACTTCATAATAAAAACAGAATACTTAACAACAATCACATAATCAATCTATCATTGGTTATAACTCTTCATCTAAACAGAAAAAAAAATCGTTTTATGACTGCTACAATCCATTTTATCCTATTAACCCCCCCCCCACTAACTTGTTTGTCAGTAAACTTTTGAACATCGAAAAGCATTGTAGGTGAATCTGAAAATATCCGAGTGTTTTTTCTTACCAAGTATTCTAGATTTGGGGCATTATCTGATCCCCCGGTTGCTTCTGTGACGGGCTGTTGCCGTGTGAAATGGCATTAAAGTAGCTAGATTGGGTTGTTGATCTTGGAAAATTGGTTGATTTTCTTGGTTTCGTGGACTATGGGGAGGGATGTTGAGTTACTCAAAGTGCTTGAAGGATTATGGATACCCATATGGTGTGGCAGTTAATAAGATTAATATAATTATATATTTAATTTTTATCATTGATATATTTTATTATTTTGATTTTAATTTAATAAATTTAATTATTTAATTAGATAATGATATGTTATTTTTTTTAAATTATGTTATTATTAATTTGAATTTACTATAAACTAGTTAAGTCTAAACATCGTCCGACTTATTTGAGTCTCTTGGAGCCCACTTGATGGTACGTTGGCATTTGCTTTCCGCAACGGCTATATTCCCTTTACACACTTTACATGGTCTTTTGTTTTTCTCCTAAAAATAAAGTAAATAATTACTCCATGCTTCAATCATTCTTTTGTCTTCACCGATGATCATCATCCCAAAAGCCGAGAACAATTCGATAAGATTATTTTTTTAAATAATATTTTTTTATAATAGTTTATTTTTTATAATCAATTTTAAACTTGATTTTTGGACGTCGGTGGCTCACACACATCTAAAATACCTGTAACCACGTTTGACTCAAATTTTAATATATTATATTTTCGAGTAGTTCGTGAGATTTTCGAATTGAATATATCAAGTAATTCGATTTGATTCGTTAAAAATTATAATCTATTTGATTCGATTGTTAACCAAACTTTACTAAGTTAATCTATTTTAATAAATATTAATAGCTAATTTTGACATTGTACCTATAATTATGATTATATTCGTAAACATCTTCTTAAAAATAATTCAAAATAGCATTTTCAAAATTTTATTTATTAAATATTATAATTCTTAGGGGAAAATGCATTACGTACAATTTATTTCTTATTATATATTTCCATTAATTAATTTGACAACCAATAGAAAAAAACAAACATATCCCCACATTACGCCGCGTGCTAAGATATCGGCTTCTGCAAGGAAGGCGTGTACAATTAACCAAAATAAAATATTAAACCTAATCTCTTTTGAAAGAGATGGCCAACGAGTGATTGATGGTTGAGACTATACTATTTTTTTCAATTTTTAAAAATATAATAATATATTTAAATTTCTCCAAAGCTGTAAAATTTATAAAAACTGATGTATATAAACTATTAAATATCTAATATTTTCCATCAATAAGTTTAACTAAATAAAAGTAAAAAATTTAAGTAAAAAATATTAAAGATTTAGAGGCTAAAATGATTTTTTTTAAAGTTTGAGGACAAAAAGATCATTAGGTTAATTATACTGTATCTCAAGGAACATTGTCCCAAGAATAAATCAATGGAAATCGTAATGGGTAATTTACTACTGCCTATATGCACGGGTCAAACAAATAATATATTAAAAAATTTATTGATATTTTTTAATCACTACTACTTAATTTATTTAAGTTAAGTTTTATAAAATTAATTTTTATAATTCAATTTCTTCTATTCACATGTGTTTAATTACTTTATAAATAATTTTAAAATTTTAATTTCCTCCACCAGGTCTACATATATTATCATTGAAATTGTTCAAAAAAAAGGTTTTCATAATGACATTGAATATAGAAAAAGTAAAGATTTGTTATATAATCAATTTACTATTTATTATAGGGTAAAGTATACAAATGATCCCCAACTATAGAGTAATGCTTTGTTGAGTCTCCTGGCTATTAAAAGTTACAAAATAGTCCAATGACTATAGAGTGTTGCTTTGTTGAGTCCTTTGGCTGTTAAAATTTACAAAATGGTCACTCAACTATTCATTATGTTCCAACCTCATCATTTTCTGTTACAAAATTGACGAAAGTCGGAGCTGAACGTTAACTTGTTGACTGTGATATGATAAAATCTGATCCTAAAATTTCAAAAGACTCTCATATACTAGTCATTATGTTAACGTCCAGCTCATATGACAATCGATTTGTTAACGAAAAAAAGATGAATTTAGAATATAATGAATAGTCGGGTAACTATTTTGTAATTTTTAGTAGTTTAAAGACTCAATAAAACAACACATTATAGTCATATGACTATTTTGTAATTTTTAATAGTCAAATGACTTGATAAAACATAACTATATAATCAGGATCATTTGTATACTTACCCTTCATTATATTAAAATTTTAAACGTAATTGTTAACATTTTTATTCATGATTTTAATTTTTTTTACATAATATTTGAATTAATCAAAACATAAGAATAATTGTATTTAAATACATTTAACATCATTTAAAAAAACAACCCAATTAAAATTCAATTAACCATAATTTTAATTTTTTAATAATAAACAAAGTCAAAATACGAGAATATAGCCAAAGGGATTGGTGACTTGGCCTTTAGTTATGTAAACGAACCCAACCTTAGAACCGTTTGGTGGGAAGTTTGTATTGTAGACATTCATTTTCGTCTCATTTATATATATAGATATATATATATATATATTATAGTTTAAAAATATTTTTAAAACCTATATATAATATATAGTTTTGAAAACATGTTTGAAAATATTTATATATTATATAGTTTTTAAAATATTTTGAAAATAAATATAATATATAGTTTTTACATATTTTTGAAAATATATGTATTATATAGTTTTTAAAGTATTTTGAAAATAAATATACTATATAATTTTTAAAACATTTTTTTAAAATATATATTATATAGTTTTTAAACATTTTGAAAATATATATAGTTTTTAAAAAAATATTTTGAAGAACATATATATATTATATAGTTTTTAAATCATTTCAAAAACTTATAATATATAATTTTAAAAAACATTTTTAAAAACTATATAATTTTGAAAACGTTTTAAAAAAAACATATAATATATAATTTTAAAATATTTTTAAAAATATATATTATATAGATTTTTGGAAAATGTTTTTTAGTTTATTTATTTACCTTTTGTTATGTATTTATTATTTATTTTACTTATTTTATTTTTATTTTTATTTTGTTGCAGGGTCTAATAGGTCTAACGAGTCCAACATGTTTGGGCCTGATCTAGTCCAATATGGGTTAGGGTTTAGAAACCCTAGTCACACAGCCACAGTCAGCGCCGCAAGTCAAGGAAGCATGAGCGCCAACAGTCACAACGGCGCGAGATCTCCGGCCGAGGAAATCGGGACTGACCCATCCCGAAATCCTCGGCCCACGACGGGTTTGTTACCACGACCATCGGAACTGACCGGCACCAGTAGAGGTATAAATACCCCTACGGTCAGGAACAGGGGGGGCCACAAACCCACAGTACCAACACATCAAACACGAGAGAGAACCACAAACGCAAGAACAACGAAACCAAGAACCGTTTTCTGGAACAAAACATCATCAAGCCAAGATACCAACAGAAAAAAACCATCATCAACGGTAGCACCATCACGAGAAACCATCAACAGAGGGTACACAGGAGATCCATCAACACAGAAACCTCAACCGAGACAACACCACAACAACCACAAACATAAAGTACCAAAAACCAAAACCCACCACAGCAACCAAAAGCCAAAACAAAACTCATAAAAACACACAAAAATACAAAAACAACAAAGAACCGAGCAAAGCGAGAAGCAAGAGCGCCGGGGAAGTGAAAGGTCTCGCCGGAAGAGATAAAGGCCGAGACTTTCGTTTTAGATCTACACCGATTGGCAAGGTTTTTGGGGTTTTGGGCTTCAGATTCATGTTTAGGGTGGCTAGAGGAGCATTTTGAGGGTAGGTTAGATCTTCCGGCAACCACCGTCGGTGGCCGGAAGCGGCAGCGTTCGGTGGCAGAGGCTCGGTCGAGAGGGCTGTTTGAGAGAGTTATCTCTCATTTGAGAGAGGTGAATAGCTGAGAAATGGTGAGAAATGAAGAAGACTAGGTGATTTTGGGTATTTATATACCAAGGACCAGTTTGCAAATAGTGAATTCTTAAATCCTCTCCGCAGTCCCTGGTATTTTGAATCGGTTTTCATTTTAGTCACCATTTGTAATTTTGACCCTAAATTTGCAATTCAATTAATTTGGTCCCGGTTTTAATTTTTTTTCTTTGTGAATTGGCTCCTAACTTTTTACTCCTCTTTTTTGCAGTCTATTTTAATGCCAATTTAGCCCGTTAATCCCGTTTTTTTAAAATTTGGTCCCCTACATCTTACTGTATTTTATCGCTATTATTACTATTTTTTTCCCTTCATATCGTTTTTACTACTTTTAAACTTTACCCTTTTTATTTTTTTTCCTTTTTTAATTTTATTCTTATCTATCCTATTTTTCTTTCCTCTTTGACTTATTTCTGTTTATTTATTTCTTTTTCACTTATTAATTTTCTTTCTTTCTTTTGACTTGTTATTATTATTATTATTATTATTTTTTCTCGATTCATTTAATATGTGTTTATTTTTTTTCTAACATTTTCGATTTTTCTTTTAGAAGAATTTCAACTGATCAAAGGTAAGTAATTCGAATCGGGTAATTTAAATTTAAATTTTCTAATTTTCGCTATAAAGATAACCGATAAATTAATTGGTACCGAAAGGGCGGTTTAAGGGTGCTAATCCTTCCTTCATCGTAATCGACTCCCGAACCCGACACGTTTCTGGTACAACGCAGATCAGGTAAGATGGTGTCCGACCCACCTAAATTCATTTTAAAGTGGTCGGTGGCGACTCCAACCCAATCAATTCAAGTCGAAGCCCAATTCTGGGCCCAACCGAAAGATGGTTCCGACAGCTTGGCGACTCCGTTGGGGACAGGTAAGTGAGTCAGGCCAAAACTAATTTTCGGTTGTCTTTTTATGCGAAAATGGTAAATTTAAATTTAAATTTATTTATTCGATTCCAGTTATTTACCTTTGATTATTTTTCAAATAAATAGTTGTACTAACATTTTTTAATGATTTCAGATTTTTCAAAGTTTTCATCTCATGCTCTATACCCGAGCTCTAAACCCTATTTAAGTGGGGGTGAAAGCGACGCCTTCGCGTGAATTTATTCACCGTGCGGGCCTAGCAAGTAGCCTTCGGGATTCATATACCTTATGTCTTCGTGTGAATTTATTCACCGTGCGGGCATAAGGGAATGTTTCCTCTCGAGTTTAACTTAGTCTACACAAGCCTGTGATAGGTTTAAGACTGAGGGTCTGGCAAGCCCAAGGGGGGCACCAGCAAGGATAACTCGGGTACCTCTTTAGAACCTAAACCGGGAGAGTGCAGAGAATTAGAGCGCACCCCAAAACCTCATTCCAAACCTTAGGTTGTTTTATTTCATACTTTACTTTCTGTTCAATGCATGTGAATTAGACAAATATGCGGTTAGGATTTGTTTGAAATTAACATGCGGGATAGAGATCATGTCCGGGTAGGAATACTAAGCATGTGGGGTAGATATCATGTGGGATAGGATTTTTCATTATTGTTTTGATTTACCTCACTAACTCTTCCTATTTTCGTTCTCTTTTATTTTGTTTTCATCATTTGCATCATCTAAAAGAGGTGTTGATCCACCAAAAACGTGTTTGTTAAACTCGAATAATCTGCATTAATGGATAAAGGGGTTGTAATACAAGAGATGAAAATACAGAAGACAAGGCGACTATGTGTCACCTTCAAACCAGAAGGCGTGGTGCCCACAACTGAAGAGTATATCACTCTCCTGCATTATAAATGACTCAGAATGAAGCGGGTCTACATCAAGCACAATGAAAGTCTATCTTTGAAGAACTGACTGGTAGAGGTTGTTGGGGCAAGATGAAGGTTACTGATCTTGGGAGTCCCTTCAAAGGCAACAATGGCAAAACGATAGCCGGAATTGGAGACCATTGCTGACGAATTCAAACAAATGACTTCACGTAGTTCCTATCAATTGGGGGCTCCAATGACGTATTCGTTGGGAACAGTTCAACAAAAGATAAATTCCAGAGATGCAGTTATTCGAGACTTCTTAGGCCAGTACATAAAAGCAACTCGACATTTGTACGATTCACCCAGAGAAGCCAGAGCGGTTCGACAGGTTATTCAATCGGTGACAGACGAAGGTAGAAGACTAGTCGACATATCAGAAGCTGTCAATATTTTTTTTGTCTCTTAAAAGATAAAACACTTTTGTCCCCAATAAGGATTATTTATAATAACAGACACATTTTCGGATCAATTCCTCGAACATTTCATGCATCATGCATTCTTGCATATTTCGCATAGTTCTCCTTTTTTTTCACTGCATTCACATGAACTAATAAGATATTTTCATAACGGAAGGGTACAAACACTGGACATACCTCCACAAGCTTCGGACACGTGTCATCCTTATTCAAACCGAAAAGAAGATGGAAGCCAGAATTACTCAAATCGAAGAGAACATGTTGAAGCTCCAGAGAGAGTTAGAAGAAAAGATAAATCAGAATAGCCAGAGTACCCTAGATGCAATCACGAAAGGCCAAGAGTCCTTAATCGATCAGATCGTTGCCAAGTTAGTTGGCTTACGTCAGACAAGTGTGTCTGGGGCAGGCTCATCGGAAGGGGTAACCATGCCACTTACCCCGCAAGTGGTTGTCTCACCCAGAATCTTACCAGGACTTCAAGATAATTCGGATAGTTATCGCATTCCAAAATTTGAAGAAGAGGTCAAAACAACGAGGGTAGAAATTACCATTAACCCAGGAGGTAGAACGGGTGGAAAGCCTCCCCTGAAGAAAAAAGAAAGAGAGATCATCAACATTTCAAAGTCGTTTCCAGTCGTACCCTTTTGTAGGCAAAAACCAAGGAAGGAAAAAGAGCATTTTGATCCCATTCCCATGACATACAAGGAGCTCTACCAACAACTGTTTGACGCACATGTGGTGTCACCCTATCCCGAGATACCTCTAAAGCCCCCATACCCTAGGTGGTATGACAAAAATACGCATTGTGAATACCATGGCAGTGTTCTGGGGCATGCTATCGAAAATTGCCTCCCCTTTAAGAGGGTTATCCAAAGGATGCGCAACAGGGGTTAGATTCATTTTAATAATTCAGAATCACTCCACGTTGCACAGAACCCCCAACCAAATCATGAAGAGATTAAGAAAAGTGCAGTCATCGAGGAAAAAGGTAAAAAGGCCAAAACCAGAGTTTCCGAAGTGAAGTTACCTCTTGCTTGGGTATGGAGGCAAATGATAAATGAGGGGTTTCTTGCACCACATCTTGGCACATCAGATTCCAAAAGTGATAGTTATTGTTGTTATCACAATGAAGATGGACATGATGTACAAGAATGTACAGAATTTAGAGCCTTGATCCAACTAATGATGGACAGGAAAGAGCTGGAATTTTACGATGAAAGCAATGACACTCCTAAAGCAGAAAGAGTCATGGCAAGTGGGGCATCCTGATGAGGCCTTATTCAATTTTGAGACATGTTGTTTGAATTTGTTTTGGATTTTTTTTTCATGTTTGGGACTTGTTTTTGAACTTTCTTTGGATATTTGAATAAATTTATGCTACTTTAAAGATTGTAAGCAATGAATCACATTTGCAAACTCGCAATTCTTTGAATATCATCTGAATTAAGAAACTCTGTAAATGGTTCAAAGTTACAGATCTTTGACGAAGTAACATGATTTAAAAACAAGGACTTTGACCTTACCCATAATATACACTCAAACACCATACCCTACTCTTGCATTTAACCAATATAACCTTTTCCTTTCATAAGGTGCGGACAACATGGGGCATCATTGGCATATGACAATTACTATGTTTTTTTATTTAAGACGTTCAATGACGATGATGATCTTTACAAATGAAAGAGTCGAGTAGGTGAATCCAGTTTAGGTCAGTTGCTTGAAAATTAAACTCTAAAGATGAGATTCCTTGACTTTCAAAAACACCTAGACTATGACAGGTTCTTCTTGACAATCTTAAGAAATTAAATCCGTAAAAACTGAGCTATTCCGCTAAGGCAATTGGTTATAGAGGAAACTTGAAAGCCCTGGCCTTATGAGTAGATTACGTTCAAACCATGACATTGGTCGGACACTTGACAATTCGGTGTTTGCTCCACTGCTCTTGTCAGGCTGAAGACTCTACGATGAGATGAACCCTTCAGTTAACTTGATAAGAGTGATTATAATATTAAGTTGTCCCTCTAAATCAATTGGTTAAACGCCCCGGCTTTATGGATTCAGCTAGCCAGACAATGGTAAATTAAATCAAATTTATCTGAGCAAGAAATTTTCGGTAATGTTGGACTAAGGGAGTTAAAGAACACCTGTTATAGTTGACTACACACGAGCACTCAAGAATTTCATTTTTAGACCGATATTTTTTGCACTGCCTTTGTTGGAGGAGCCTACAAAGCTTGATCAAATGGAAGATTTCAGAGGACCGAAATAAAATGTCTAGTAATTCGTCATTCTAGTTGCGTCATTTTGTCCGCACCCAAATGAGATGTCAAAGCATATTTCGATATTTTAAAAAAATGATATTTTGGGTTACCAAAACCTTAGAAAGGAGGCCAACCTAAAGCCAACTCATCCATTTGAACATTTGTCAAAGATTTGTAACTCTGAAAGCATTAAAAGAGCTCTTGATTCCTTTGATATTTTTTGAACTCACATTTACAATTTGATTCAATTGCGAACAATATTTTACAACATTTTTATCATTTCTCTCTCCTAAAACAAGAAAAAGGAGAAAACATTTTCAAGCAGAACAGTCTCAGATATGAAAGGTTTGTAAAGCCAAAGCTCGGGAAGCAAATAGGGCACGATCCATTCCAAGGACCAGATTGACAGGCTAAACATGAGACTCCATCCAAGAAATAACACATAATTCATTCATGTTGCATGCATCTTAGACATACTTAGGTGCATCACATTCGTCATTTTGGCATACATGATTTTTTGCAGCTTTTAGAATCAAGTTTCAACTTCAGGATGAAAGATACTCGATTCATAAGTGCCTTTGAAGAACGATGGTGGTTGGTTAACTCAGCAGTGAGAAGCTACACCTCAACCGACTTGACATATCTACAGATCTCAGAACCAATTTCAGATAGGTTCGAGAACCAATTCCAACCAAATCCAGTTCAACAACTCAACAAAGAACAACATATTTCAAGTTAATGTCTTCAAGCCAGATTTCAATTCCACGACGGAAGATATTCGGCTGACAGAATTAATCAGTGGGCTTTCCCGTAAAAGGGGAGTCATCCAAATATCGTCTCACTTGGTTCAGACTCGCTCAGAGGAACCACCTGAAGAATCATGACCGGCTTCGACCCATTAAGGGAAGCCATTTTTTTTAAATAACAAATCATTTGCAGTACAACTTAAGTCTAGAAGGGTTGTCTGCCAATAAAAGACCTTTGAGTTCGACTACGCTCAGCTCAACGACACATCATTTGTAGTATAGCTTAAGTCGAGAAGGGCTATCTGCCAAAGACCCCCGAGTTCGATTACACTCAGCTTCGAGGGCACATCATTTGCAGCATAACTTAAGTCGAGAAGGGTTATCTGCCAACCAAAGACCTTCGAGTTCGACTACGCTCAGCTCCAAGGCACATCATTTGCAGTATAGCTTAAGTCGAGAAGGGCTATCTTCCAAAGACCCCCGAGTTCGATTACACTCAGCTTCGAGGGCACATCATTTGCAACATAACTTAAGTCGAGAAGGGTTATCTGCCAACCAAAGACCTTTGAGTTCGACTACGCTCAGCTCAACGGCACATCATTTGCAGTATAGCTTAAGTCGAAAAGGGTTATCTGCCAAAGACCCCCGAGTTCGATTACACTCAGCTTCGAGGGCACATCATTTACAGCATAACTCAAGGCTAGAAGGGTTATCTGTGACCAAAAGACCTTCGAGTTCGACTACGCTCAGCTCTAAGGCACATCATTTGCAGCATAGCTTAAGTCGAGAAGGGCTATCTGCCAAAGACCCCCGAGTTCGATTACACTCAGCTTCGAGGGCACATCATTTGCAGCATAACTTAAGTTGAGAAGGGTTATCTGCCAACCAAAGACATTCGAGTTCGACTACGCTCAGCTCCAAGGCATATCATTTGCAGCATAACTTAAGTCGAGAAGGGTTATCTGCCAACCAAAGACCTTTGAGTTCGACTACGCTCAGCTCAACGGCACATCATTTGCAGTATAGCTTAAGTCGAAAAGGGTTATCTGCCAAAGACCCCCGAGTTCGATTACACTCAACTTCGAGGGCACATCATTTACAACATAACTCAAGGCTAGAAGGGTTATCTGTGACCAAAAGACCTTCGAGTTCGACTACGCTCAGCTCTAAGGCACATCATTTGCAGCATAGCTTAAGTCGAGAAGGGCTATCTGCCAAAGACTCCCGAGTTCGATTACACTCAGCTTCGAGGGCACATCATTTGCAGCATAACTTAAGTCGAGAAGGGTTATCTGCCAACCAAAGACCTTCGAGTTCGACTACACTAAGCTCCAAGGCATATCATTTGCAGCACAACTTAAGTCTAGAAGGGTTGTCTGCCAACAAAAGACCTTTGAGTTCGACTACGCTCAGCTCCAAGGCACATCATTTGCAGCATAGCTTAAGTCGAGAAGGGCTATCTGCCAAAGACCCTCGAGTTCGATTACACTCAACCTCGAGGTCATATCATTTACAACATAGCTCAAGGCAAGAAGGGCTATTTGTCAATAAAATTGTCGAGTTCGACTCTATTCAGCTCGACGATACCTCAATCACACTACTGTTCGGCTGCAATCAAGGTTTTCAAGTCGAGAAGAAGACCTGGGTTAACCGTGCCTTAGTGACAAGAAACTGCTTTCCGACAGCATAGCTTAAATCGAGAAAAGCTATATGTCAACGAATACCTTTCGAGTTCGATGTCATTCAGCTCAAAGGTCTATCAACCACATGGTGGAGTCAAAGAATTACTTTATAGTCGAATTTTTAAACCAAAGTCTTTAAATCGAGAAGAAGACCGAAGTTAATTGCAATTTGGCAACGAGAAGCCACATTCCAATTTCAAATTCTGAATTACGGTCTCAATATCATGGACTCGACTTCACGACGGAAGAGCCATCTGCAATTCAATTCGACAGGGAGTTATTCTTCAACTTCACCGAACGAAAATTTGTGTCTTTTTATCTTTGTCCTATTTTTCGTTCCACGAAAAAGGACAAAGAGGGGCAGCTGTAGACACTCATTTTCGTCTCATTTATATATATAGATATATATATATATATATATATATTATAGTTTAAAAATATTTTTAAAACCTATATATAATATATAGTTTTGAAAACATGTTTGAAAATATTTATATATTATATAGTTTTTAAAATATTTTGAAAATAAATATAATATATAGTTTTTACATATTTTTGAAAATATATGTATTATATAGTTTTTAAAGTATTTTGAAAATAAATATACTATATAAGTTTTAAAACATTTTTTTAAAATATATATTATATAGTTTTTAAATATTTTGAAAATATATATAGTTTTTAAAAAAATATTTTGAAGAACATATATATATTATATAGTTTTTAAATCATTTCAAAAACTTATAATATATAATTTTAAAAAACATTTTTAAAAACTATATAATTTTGAAAACGTTTTAAAAAAACATATAATATATAATTTTAAAATATTTTTAAAAATATATATTATATAGATTTTTGGAAAATGTTTTTTTAGTTTATTTATTTACCTTTTGTTATGTATTTATTATTTATTTTACTTATTTTATTTTTATTTTTATTTTGTTGCAGGGTCTAATAGGTCCAACGAGTCCAATATGTTTGGGCCTGATCTAGCCCAATATGGGTTAGGGTTTGGAAACCCTAGTCACACAGCCCCAGTCAGTGCCGCAAGTCAAGGAAGCATGAGCGCCAACAGTCACAACGGTGCGAGATCTCCGGCCGAGGAAATCGGGACTGACCCATCCCGAAATCCTCGGCCCACGACGGGTTTGTTACCACGACCATCGGAACTGACCGGCACCAGTAGAGGTATAAATACCCCCACGGTCAGGAACAGGGGGGCCACGAACCCACAGTACCAACACATCAAACACGAGAGAGAACCACAAACGCAAGAACAACGAAACCAAAAACCGTTTTCTGGAACAAAACATCATCAACCCAAGATACCAACAGAAAAAAACCATCATCAACGGTGAGAACCATAGCACCATCTCGAGAAACCATCAACAGAGGGTACACAGGAGATCCATCAACACAGAAACCTTAATCGAGACAACACCACAACAACCACAAACATAAAGTACCAAAAACCAGAACCCACCACAGCAACCAAAAGCCAAAACGAAACTCATAAAAACACACAAAAATACAAAAACAACAAAGAACCGAGCAAAGCG
Source organism: Hibiscus syriacus (assembly GCF_006381635.1). NCBI lineage: Eukaryota > Viridiplantae > Streptophyta > Magnoliopsida > Malvales > Malvaceae > Hibiscus > Hibiscus syriacus. The sequence goes on from NW_024062730.1 coordinate 1,566,616, forward strand.
AGAAGCAAGAGCGCTGGGGAAGTGAAAGGTCTCGCCGGAAGAGGTAAAGGTCGAGACTTTCGTTTTAGATCTACACCGATTGGCAAGGTTTTTGGGGTTTTGAGCTTCAGATTCATGTTTAGGGTGGCTAGAGGAGCATTTTGAGGGTAGGTTAGATCTTCCGGTCACCACCGTCGGTGGCTGGAAGCGGCGACGTTCGGTGGTAGAGGCTCGGCCGAGGGGACTGTTTGAGAGAGTTATCTCTCATTTGAGAGAGGTGAATAGCTGAGAAATGGTGAGAAATGAAGAAGACTAGGTGATTTTGGGTATTTATATACCAAGGACCAGTTTGCAAATAGTGAATTCTTAAATCCTCTTCGCAGTCCCTGGTATTTTGAATCGGTTTTCATTTTAGTCACCATTTGTAATTTTGACCCTGAATTTGCAATTCAATTAATTTGGTCCCGGTTTTTATTATTTTTTTCTTTGTGAATTGGCTCCTAACTTTTTACTCCTCTTTTTTGCAGTCCATTTTAATGCCAATTTAGCCCGTTAATCCCGTTTTTTTAAAATTTGGTCCCCTACGTCTTACTGTATTTTATCGCTATTATTACTATTTTTTCCCTTCATATCGTTTTTACTACTTTTAAACTTTACCCTTTTTATTTTTTTTCCTTTTTTAATTTTATTCTTATCTATCATATTTTTCTTTCATCTTTAACTTATTTCTGTTTATTTATTTCTTTTTCACTTATTAATTTTCTTTCTTTCTTTTGACTTGTTATTATTATTATTATTTTTTCTCGATTCATTTAATATGTGTTTATTTTTTTTCTAACATTTTTGATTTTTCTTTTAGAAGAATTTCAACCGATCAAAGGTAAGTAATTCGAATCGGGTAATTTAAATTTAAATTTAAATTTTCTAATTTTCGCTATAAAGATAACCGATAAATTAATTGGTACCGAAAGGGCGGTTCAAGGGTGCTAATTCTTCCTTCATCGTAACCGACTCCCGAACCCGACACGTTTCTGGTACAACGCATATCAGGTAAGATGGTGTCCGACCGACCTAAATTCGTTTTAAAGTGGTCGGTGGCGACTCCAACCCAATCAATTCAAGTCGAAGCCAAATTCTGGGCCCAACCGAAAGACGGTTCCGACACGTATATTTATTAAACGAATGAATATGAACAATATTTTGTGTTTGTTTAATTAAATGAATGAACATGAACAGATGGTTCGTTCGTTCATTTACATTCGTGAGCGTTCGATAATATGTTCGTTCATTTATGTTCGTTTTTATGCGTTCATTTATGTTTAGTCTAATCTTTCTATACCCATTTAAAATATTAAAGCTCAATAAATTTTAATCTGAAACCTATAATATTTTAAAATTCAATTAATCTTAAATACAAATAAAAAAAAAGCTTCAGACAATTAAATATAATATAATCCTAAAATTATTAAGAAAGAAAAAATCTATTTTAATTTATGTTTGTTTACGTTCATTTATGTTCATCTATTGTGTTCGTTTACTTTCATTTATTGTGTTCGTTTATGTTTGTTCATTTGTGTTCGTTTACGTTCGTTTATTGTGTTCGTTTATGTTCGTTTACATCCGTTCATTTATGTTCGTTTATCATTTAAATGAAAGAACACGAACAAAAAAATTTCCGTTCGTTTATGTTCGTGTTCGTTCATTTGTTCGGTTAAAGTTAAACAAACGAACATAAACATATTTCATTCGATTTGTTTACAAGCCTATTAGTCTTTAATATCTATATTTTAGAATAAAGATCATAATTTCAATTTAATACAAAATAATTGAGAGAATTAAACCTGCAATAACATGACAATAAAATTATAAATTATAATATTATTTATGTAATGTAACATGACAAGAAAATTATAAATTATAATATTATTTATGTAATGTGAACCTTTCAAAGTTTGAATTCACAGGAAAAAAACAAACAAATGGACGAGACAAAAGAATACAAATACAGAATATCGTTAGAAAAATGACCAGTAGACAAGTCGTGGGGTGAGGGAAAGTATATTAGAGATCCTTAGACTATGTTTAAATGATCATTTTAGTCATTTAAACTTTTAAAATTTATAAAATAATTATAAATTTATCAAATTGTTATAAAATGGTCATCATAACTTTTTATAATAATAAAATTTGATAAATTAATATAATAATTCTGTAATATTTCAATACATTTAATGACCATAAATAATATTTTAATTAAAAATTTCATAATAATTTGATAAATATAATGATCATTTTATAATAATTTATAAATTTAATTATTATTTTATAATTTTTAACAATTTAAATACTTTAGTGACCTCTAATGTAATATACCCAGAAAATTAAGGTGATGGGACCAACGTTCTTCTCATCTCTCTCTATAAAAAGCTGCCACTTCCATGTTCTCGTCATTCCCACTTTCTCACTCATTAGTCCCATTTGGACTATTAAACGTGTTCATCATCTCCCCCCTCTGTATCTTCTTCTACCTGTATAGTTTCCCAGGTAGGCAAAGTTCAAACTTTTTTTTTTTCTTTTGAAACACTTCCTACCAATATAACACTTGCATTCATTCTTCTTCATTTTTCCTAAACTGGGTTTTAGTTCAAATCTTTTTTTTTTAAATCTTTGCCTTTTTTTTGGACTCGGTTATATATCTTTTTAACTTAGCAGATAAAAATGGGAATGCTCATCTTTTAAGTCATCTTTTAATTAGCTAATAGCTTGCAAGTTTTTGAGTTCTAACTTTATTTAAATCTACAGATTTTCAGAGCAAAAGCTTGATCTGGGAACTAAAAAAAAATGGGTAGATTTTCAATACCCAAGTTGGGATTTGTACTTTTATGCTGCTTAGCAGCTGTTACAGAAGCAACGTATGTGAAGTACAAAGACCCAAAGCAGCCATTGGGTGTTAGGATCAAAGACTTAATGAGTAGGATGACTTTGGCTGAAAAGATTGGTCAAATGACTCAGATAGAGCGCACCGTTGCTACCCCAGACGTGATGAAGAACTACTTTATCGGTACAAAACTGAATCCTTCTTTTAGAAATCTTTAATAAGTTCACATTTTAGTTTTTCTCATGTTTTGTTTGCATGTCTTGTTTTTGTTCTGAGATTGTATATTTGATGGTGATTCCTCTATGATTTGTGCAATTGGTTTCGTTTACCAGTAGATATGTAATGAGCAAAACAAACGATCTTCTGTTTTCTTATGTTTGTGCTGTTTTAGTTATGAAAAATGAGTTGTCTTGTAATTGGAGGAGATTTCATGGGTTTTGTGCAGGGAGTGTTTTGAGTGGTGGAGGGAGCGTACCAGATCCTAAAGCTACTCCGGAAGCTTGGATCGAGATGGTGAATACGATGCAAAAGGCTGCTTTATCCACCCGTCTTGGGATTCCGATGATATATGGGATTGATGCAGTCCATGGTCACAACAATGTGTACAAGGCCACCATTTTCCCTCATAATGTTGGTCTTGGAGTGACCAGGCAAGTGATTTGCCCTTAGATATGGACTCTAGAGATTCAAATCGTTTTGCCTGCATTTGTGGATGAAAGTTCGAGCAATTGCGATTCGCATTTTCGTTTAAATAATCGAATAGTTTAACCATTGATTTACTTTTCCATACTATCCCGTTAGGAAGATCAAGAAAACGTAAACATTATGAGAATTTCTAGCAAGAATAATAATGAGAGTTTAAAGTGACATTATAATTGTTTGTCGGAATCATTTAGCCATTTTTTAAACTGCAGGGATCCTCAACTTGTCAAGAAGATTGGAGCTGCAACTGCTCTAGAAGTTAGAGCCACAGGAATCCCATATGCTTTTGCCCCATGCATAGCGGTAAATAAACACAAGAACATTGCTTAAATGCTGAAATATTGTGAAAAGGATAGACCATGTGTACTAATTTTTTGTTCGCTTTCTTAATACCGTAAAATCTTTCACAGGTTTGCAGGGATCCGAGGTGGGGTCGATGCTATGAAAGCTATAGCGAGGATCACAAGATTGTTCAACTAATGACCGAGATTATACCTGGTTTACAAGGAGAACTCCCTGCTAATTCGAAAAAGGGTGTTCCTTTTGTTGCTGGAAAGTAAGACTCTTTATCATTAATCAACCACTTATTAACTCTTGTGTTCCTAATATTAACTATAATGCCGATTTCTGAAACTACAAGTTTCCGAAATTCGTCTTAAATTTTGTAGATATCTTTAGGTGTAACCATGTTGCAGGGTTTCATTGTGGGTCATTTAGTCCTCTAAATGTAAAACATCACTTGAATAACGAAGCAAAGTACTAGGTCCACCAATCTGTTCTGTCATACCGTGTTAAGTAGATGAGGTTCAATTATCTGCTCTGCTGCTTGCAAAGTGGTTTTGCTACTATGTTACTCAGATTTGAGTGTGCGTGTCGGATGTGGGTATGTGTCCGACACTGGTATGGTCAATTTTTTATACGTTATTCATGTATTTAGAGGGTCCATGGATAGCTGCTGAAGTCCACCGCTGGGAAGAAAAGTATCTTGTCAAAAATAGTTAAGAAGATTTAGAGGTTTTTGTAACGTACATTTTCGGATTAGGCATGAAGGAATTAGTTATAATTGGTTGAATTAAGTGTCAATGTTTAAAACTGGAGAGTAACAATTTCCTATAATCAATTAATTCCCTTTTCTAGGGACAAGGTGGCAGCCTGTGCTAAGCATTATTTGGGAGACGGAGGTACGACAAAGGGCATAAACGAGAATAATACAGCGATTAGCATGAACGGATTACTCAGCATCCACATGCCTGCATATCTTAACTCTATTAGAAAGGGTGTTGCAACAGTTATGGTATCCTATTCTAGCTGGAATGGGGTAAAGATGCATGCTAATCGTGATCTTGTGACCGGATTCCTGAAAAACAAGCTCAAGTTCAGGGTAAGAAAAATGACTTGAACTATAAAATTTTCTTCTACTCGGTATAAACCTTTGGGCTTGACTCATTTCTTTGGGTGTATTTCAGGGTTTTGTTATATCAGACTGGCAGGGTCTCGACAGGATTACCTCTCCTCCACATGCTAACTACTCGTATTCCGTGGAAGCCGGAGTTAGTGCCGGGATTGATATGGTCAGTCAACATTTAGCACCATCTATGCCAAACTATTCAAACACTCGAGTCTATTAGTGTACCGACCTTTATTTAACATATGTTACTTTGCCAAGTTGAATTTATTTTCTGATGCAATTTCTGGTGTCATGCAGATTATGGTTCCTTACAGCTTTACAGAGTTCATTGATGACCTAACCTATCAGGTTAAGCAGAAAATCATTCCCATGAGCCGGATTGATGATGCTGTCAAGCGAATTTTGAGGGTCAAATTCGTGATGGGTCTCTTTGAGAATCCAATGGCTGATAAAAGCCTGGTCAATCAACTTGGGAGTCAGGTATATTGAATCCATTCTGTTGTTATAATATGGGCTGTGTTACTTGGACTCGGACATGCATATTGGTCAATAAAAACAGACATCTTTACTAAATGATAACATGCTTGAACAGGAACACCGGGAGTTAGCTAGGGAAGCTGTGAGGAAAAGTCTTGTCTTATTGAAGAATGGTGAGGCTGCCGATAAGCCATTGTTACCCCTGCCGAAGAAAGCAACTAAGATACTGGTTGCCGGAACTCATGCTGATAACTTGGGCTATCAGTGCGGCGGGTGGACCATTACATGGCAGGGTCTTAGTGGCAATGATCTCACAGTTGGTACGTTTTAAATTATACTCTCAAAACAAATAAAAAAGTATTAGGTTTTCGACAAATAAAATGACCCGAAAATCGTTTTGGTTTCAGTATCGCCTCCGAATTTGTCATTGTTATTATTATTTTTTGAGGGGTTGCTAAAATCAAGAGATAGTTGGTTTCGCTTAGTTTAATTCTTTGTTGAATGCTACTTGTTTGACAGGTACAACCATCCTCCAGGCTGTTAAAAATACGGTTGATCCGAGTACTCAAGTTGTCTACAGTCAGAACCCTGATGCACAGTTTGTCAAATCCGGTAGATTCTCCCATGCCATTGTTGTCGTGGGAGAACCCCCGTATGCCGAAACGAACGGTGACAGCCTGAATCTTACGATATCCCAGCCTGGTCCCGACACCATTTACAATGTTTGTGGGGCTGTGAAATGTGCCGTTGTTGTCATCTCGGGCAGGCCGGTTGTCATCCAGCCATATGTCTCGTCGATCAATGCACTTGTAGCCGCTTGGCTTCCGGGGACCGAGGGCCAAGGCGTTGCTGATGTTCTGTTTGGCGACTACGGATTCACCGGGAAGCTGGCGAGGACATGGTTCAAGACCGTGGACCAGCTCCCCATGAACGTTGGTGATCCACATTATGACCCTCTCTTCCCATTCGGCTTTGGTTTGACTACTAAACCTACCGGGAAGTACTAATGCCACCTTAGAGCTTGTGTTTGACATTTCCCCCTATTTTTTACATGGCAGAAACTTATTATAGATTATTTTCCCTCTATTATTTAGAGATGGGCATTGAACTTAAGGCTTCATTTATCAATATTCGGAGTTATTTCTATTTTGAAATCGTACTTGATTCATATTCTAAACAACGGAGAAATTAAAAGATTAATGCTTATTTTGTTCATGGAGAAACTAAAATTCCATTCTTTTTTACTAAAAGGGTTACCTTTTACATAAATCAAAAGTATTAAAATAAGATTAACACAATGTCCTGTTACAGAATTTAAAATATTAAGGTTCTGGGTTTGGGAGTAAAATTAGAAAATGATTTTTAAAATAAATATAGGTGCAGGTATAAAAAAATATTTTTAACATCTTTATTAAAATTGTTTTGAAAATTTTAAAGAAAGAAAAACACAAGATCTAGATTTTTAACGAGTTCAAATCCTTCTAACAACAACTTTTTGACTTAATGGTATCTTAAGCCCTCTACTCTTACAAAAAAACAATGTGGTCCCTACATTTTTAAATAATTTATTTTGTAGTATTTTTTATATTTAATGTATAGAATATCTTAAGTGTAAATTTAAATAATTTCTTATTTTAAAAAAAATAAATAAGCCATCAAACTTTCTAAAAGATCAATTAGGCCCTCGAACTTAGTTAAAAAAATCAATTAAGTCCATCGACCACATTATCATCCATCATGTACTGTGACAACAACATTATAGATTGTCATGTAAGTATCGTAATGGTCAACGTTTGATTATGTTGGTCAAAGGGTTAGATTAATTTTTTTTCTTAGTTTAAGTATCACATTGAGTGCAAAAAAATTCAAGGGCTACATTAGTTTTCCCCAAAAAGTTTGAGGGCCTCAAATACCATTAAACATATTTTTATTTATTTTAATGACACTTGTGTGTGTTCTTGCTTGAAACAATATTTTTGTATATTTTTAAATTTTAATTGATGTCCAATATGCTCAATATTATATTCTTATTATAAACTAAAATAATTTTTTGTTTATGATTTTTTTTAATTTTTTAATTATTTTATATTTGCATAATTCACATGTTAAATTTATATAATAAAATTTTTAATGGTTATATTTTAATTTAATTATGAATTTAAATTTTCATTTATATTAACCAAATTTCTTTAAATTGAAAATGAAAAATATTTTCTTAAATTAAAAATATAAACATAAACAAAAAGTATTTTCTAAAATCAAACATATCCTAATGTTTTACGATTTAATTATTCTTTGTGAATAATTTAATTAGAGTTGAAATATAACACCCCGAATTGCGGGCTAGAAGTTTCGGGTTTATTCATTCGGACTTTAGAGTGATTTCATTATAGTTATGAAGCTTAGAACCCAAATGGAGTTAACTTGGGCCATAGATGAACCCAACCAGCCTTAAAATGAGTGTCCTTGAATTGGAACAAATAAAGAGGGACTAGGTAGGTGATTAACCTATTATTTCAAAACAAAGTTGAATAACATTTATGTGGGATGATCTCACGTCTGTTATGATATCCCTTTTTCTTCCTATTGCTTTGTCTTCTTCCTCTCCTCTTGCATCATCTTTTCTCTCAAAGAAATCATCAAAGGCTAAAGCTTTAAGAATCCTATACACCCCTTGTGAATTCTAAGTTAAGATTCACAATCTAAAACTCCTAAACTTTTATTCAAACCCACATTTTGCAAGTTTTGGTCAAGTTTCATAAAAATGAGTTTTAGTGGGGGTTTAGGAAATCATAAATTTTTATTCGTTTTATGAGATTTAGGTTGTAAATAAGCTAACAACTCATTAAACTTGTTTTGATTAGTGCAAGAACAAGGGAAGAGCTCAAAAGGTAAAGGCAAGGAAAAGTTAGTCCTAGGATGATTTGAGAACGTTTTTCAGTCACCTAGCTTCAAGGTAACATGATTCTAATTTGTCGTACCACATGTAGATCATTGTATGTGCATTTTGGTATGTTTTGCTCATGTAAGATGTTAGAGTAATTTTATGGAAAATTCCGTTTTTGATGTTTGTAAGCTTAAATGATTATAACTTTTAACCTCTAAACCTTAAATAAGACTTTAATAAGCTTTGTTAGTCTTAGAAGAGCGTATGGGTGAGGTTTAGAGTTATTTTCTTGCGCAGAATAGGGTATTATGGTCCGCCAGTATTGGTACTAGAATAACAGTACTGATATTGTTCTTCGTGAAAGGCTAAAGCCCAGCATTTTATAAGGGCAGTATCGATACCCTTCATGGAGTATCGATACTCGGAGTCTGATATCGATACTCAAAGGGCCAGTATCAATACTAAAGTATTTTTGAAAACATCAAAGCCAAATTTAGTATCGATGCTCATGGGGGTATCGATACCCAAGGTAGAGTACCAATACTCCTTAAAGGGGTATCGATACCCTAACACTTTTCAAAACATCGAATCTGATTTTGGTATTGATACTCACATGAGTATCGATACTGTTGGCCCAATATCGATACCCACTGTGATTTTTAGGCAATTTTCATAAATTGGTTTGGTTGTTCGGGCTGAGGTGTTGTAAGTTCGTATAAGCTATAAGTATCCAATACAAGTGAAAACAAACAAGTTAACTCATTTCTCACCTAGAAACCAAGTAAAATAGGGTGACATAAGAGTGGTCTTGTATGATGCTCGGGAAATGGCTAAGACACCTGAGTTACTCTAGCATTATGACGATCGTCCTTTGTTTGTGAATATCTAGATATTTGTTTGTTGGTACGCATCCAATGCACATAAATTCCAGGTCGTATTGATACTAATTCTGATGCACGTAAATTTCAGAATCGTACCCTATGCTCGATTACGTACGGGATGTGAGTTTCTGATGCACATAAATTTTGAACCTCGGATCTCTCGAGGATTCGATGTAGACTAAGGGCTATAAGTTCCGACGCACATAAATTTTGGTTCTTACCCCGAAGCTATCCAGGTTTATATAGGCTAGTGCATTATCCGAGATGCACGTAAATTCTTCCGACCACTCCACTTGGCCTATCTCATGTTTGATATGTATTTTTGCATGTTTATGACTTTACATTCCGGTATATTCATGTGAATGAAGGCATGTAGTATTGCATAATTATTTTCGTGGCATTGAGCTTGTGAGCTCAACGTATGGAATTTGTTTTCGTATGCAGGTTAGTAGATGATCGTTGAGGGAGCCTATCGCATTCGACCGTTCCTGACCACACGACTAGCAGAGTATGTCTTGAGTATTTGTAGAGGGCATGTATTCTATATGGGCCTTGTGTATTCGTGTCATAACTCTCTTTTGATTTTAAATTCTATGGTTGTATTGTATGTATTTTGGGAGACTCCCGTATTTTGTAAACTTTATTTTGATTCCACATATGATATATGAATGATTTTGATAATTATAAACTGTTTTGAAAATAAATTTTTGAGCTGTCCATTTCGATGGTTCCATGTGGCGTCGTAATCCATGGATCTTCGAGTTGGACTAGATTAAGGTGTTACATGAAAATTGATATATATTAAGGGTTCGTTTGTTTCACAGAAAATAAATTTTTGGAAAATAATTTACGTGAAATGAATTACATACGCTGTAAAACATTTTCTGAAAATCATTTCATAGTGTTTGGATGATGTTATATAAGTAATTTTCCATTAGTTAATAATTTTTATAAAAGCTACTTATTATAAATATCGAATATAATAAATAATATTATTTATTAAAAATATTATTATTTTAAAAATATTATAATTTTTTATTTAATATTTTTATTTTAATATTAGTTTTGATTAATTATGTTAGTATTATTACTAAAATATGATGTCTACAATTTTATGAATAAAAATATTAAGATTATTGTATTTTATTAAAATAGTATATTATATTTTTAAAATTTTTAATAAGTATAAATTGATAATTAATATTTTTATTAAAATGATATTAAAAATAATATTAATATTAAATATATAAAATAATAATATTTTGAGTATTTATGCTTTCAAGTAAAAAAATTTTGAAAATAACTTATGAAAAAGCAATTTGGCATTGTTTTTGAAAAGTGAATTTTAAAAGTGTTGTAGAAATGAACATTTAAAAGTGTTGCTCAAAAGTACAATTTAAAGTTTAACTGTTTGAGATTGATTTTAAAAAGTGAGTTTGAAAAGATAAAATATTTATCATGGACATTATAATGTAAATTAAAAATATCATTTGAATTATATTTATACTTCTATATAAATTTTTATCAATTTAATAAAAAAATATAAATTAAAAATTACAATTATAATAAAAATATATTTTATATAACTCAATAATAATATTTTAATATATAAATCATGAATTTTATTTATTTATAAATAATTAAAATAAATTATTAAAATTAATAAATTATTTCTTAAGGACGTTTGTATTAAATTATTAAAATAAAATATAAATATATAATTGAGTGAAATTCATACATTAGTAATAGTAAAAATATAAATTTGCTTCTGACCGCAAAGTTGGAATGAAAAGACTATAAATTATAATTTATGCTGTTAGTTTGAAACCACCGTTTCTATAGTTTTTTTTTTCAATTTTTTTCAATTTAACATTAATTTTAATGTTAAAACGAACTTTTTAACATTAGCAAAGGGGCCTAAGTGAACATTGTCAGCTTATTACTACGATTCTATGGTATTCTACTTTGGAGTAACATACGATAACCTTGTTTATTACTTTAGATAACATTTTTTAATAGGTTGACTAAAGGTAATGTTTTACCTCTTATAAATATAACTGTTTAAATTCAGAAATTTTAAAAATACTAACATATATTTTAATCACCGAAACTATTTGATGAGTTTAACTTGAAGTAACATTTAAAAAGTAAGAATTAACTCAGTTTTAATGCAAAGTGTTGTGTTTAATATTTTTATGCATGAAATAAAGGAGCATGAATTAAAGGATCAAAATGTTAAGGGAATGAGCATTTATTATTAAATAATTGAGAGTTATTTTCGAACATATATTATATTGTAGTTACATCGTATTAATAAAAAAATATGAAATAAAAGATGATGTTTCAATGGTATGATACTTTAAAATTATTATAATTTAAATAATAATAATAATAAAATTATTCAACTAAGTCTTTAAATAGATAAATATGGGTGGAGTTATTTTCATTAGAACAGTAACATTAAAGGAAAGTATCTATCAGTCACGTATGTATAATTTAATTAATTAGATTTAAATATAAATAATAATAATATTTAAATTTAATTAAATAAAAAATAAAGTTAATTTTTAATTTAAATTAATAGATTCAAATTTTATGAAAATTATATGTATCTGGATGATTAATTGAGTCGAATTAATTACAAAAAATATTTAAAAATATAAAAACTTTTTAAAAAGTAAAATCTTACAATTAAATTTAATTAAAAAAATATTTAATAGTTAAATAAAAATTTATAAACAGTTCATTCCATCTCCAATCAGATTTGTCTTTCACTTGGTCCGAAAATTTTTATTCTCTGACATCAATCCAAAAATTCTGGGAAAATAAATAAATAAACCCGAAAATATATGATTCTCCCTCCTAGTTTAGTCCTCTTCGCCAGAAAAAGGAAAAAAAAAGAAACTCCAGTTGTTTTGTTTGCTTCCTCCCTTGTTTTTTTTTTTGCAAAATCCGCCATTCTTTTACCCCCCCTCCGTTCCCTCAAAATACATAGAGAAAAACAATAATAATAATAATGAATAGCATTTCCTCTATTCATTTTTAAATCTCTTTCTTTCTTCCTTTCTTTTCTCTTTTTGAAAGCGATGGATCTTCTTTCCGAGGATTCCTCCGATTCCACTCTTCGGGTCGACTCAGACAACAACGAGGGCGCCTGCAACGATGAACAGCGAGTTTACTTTGTGCCCTTCAGGTCAGTTTCCTTTCTTACAAAACATTTCTTGAATCTGAAAATAACCCATGAAGGGAAAAAAGGGTTTTCTTTTGTTGAGTTTTGGGTTATTATTAATGGAGTAGTCAATCTCTGGTAACGTGATTTGGAATCTTAATGAACATTTACTTTACATGCATTTATTTGATGGGTTACTTTCTTAGTAACCAAAAAGGTGATGTTTTTTATTCAATTGGATTTTTGTTGGAATTTTATAAGCATTTGCTTGGATTTCTTTCTACAAACTGTTTTAAGTGAGGTATCCAACTTTTGAAATTTTTAGTGTTTTGTATTTTAAGATTTGGTTCAAGGAGTTGATTCATTTTTCACTTTTCTCTTAAAGGTGGTGGAAAGATGCACAGGATTCATCTTCAGGCGAATCTGATTTGAAGAGGGGGATTTTGTATACGGCAAACCCGGGAAGCTCGTATGCCGGTCCCATGAAGTTGATCAACAACATATTCAATTCAGATCTTGCTTTCAATTTAAGGAAGGAGGAGGAGGATTCTTTGCACAATGCTGAAAATGGAGAGGTTGGGGTTTCAGGAAGGGACTATGCATTAGTTCCTGGTGATATGTGGTTGCAAGCTCTTAAATGGTGAGTGTTTTAAGAGTGGGTTTTCTGTGTCATCTAATCAGACACTGTTGCCATCAGTGTTAAATAGTTTGAATAGGTAGTTAAATTATCCGCTGTTCTTTCAATGCCTTTTGATTTTATGCCGTGGCCTAACTGCATTCAAGAGTTTATGCAATGGATGTTAATTGGATTGGTAGGAGTAAAGAGGAAGAGTCAAACTTTTATGAGACAAGTGAATCAATGTGAAGTTTGATTTTGCTCCAGTTGTTTGCATTATTGGAAACTGGAAAGCGATAATTTTAGTATATTATAGTTTTGGATCCAAGCCTACCTTATAAAAGATCCTTAATTTCTCTGTTAAGTATAGTTTCTGCATTAAGTGAACTATTTGATTCCTATTTGAATCATTGGGATGTCTCCGATTCTCCTGAAAATAACAGCAGAATAGGTCTATGAAAAACTAGGCTGACAATTCTCAACATGGGGGATTACCCTACTTTGAGATTCTTGCACCAAACCATGATATATTCTTTACTACAATTCGTGCTTTCTTTAAATTGAATGGCCCTATTTGTGGCCTTTTAAAATGAATTTATCTTACGACATGCTTTCTGAATTTTTTTCTGTTCAATACACACTACATGAATTAGGGAGCCTACTATAATGGGCTGAAATGTTAATGAAAAGTTTATTTCTGCTGAAAACTGTAAATGTGCGCATTCCTGATAGGTTTTAAGATTGCCCTTCATTTTAGCAAAATCAAACTTGTTAATCTTAGTTTATAAGAGTATGACCTCGTTTATTATGAATGGTTTGTTTAATCCAGTTGCAACAAATGCACAGTCAATTTTATTCTTAAAAGTTTTAGTGATCCAAAAAGATTGACCGTTTATAATCATCTTTTATGCATCATTTCCTTTTTTTTGGTTCCTTTGGTTTGGCGATATTTACATAGCTTATTCTTCTGTATCTGCTTTGCTTTCTATACACCTGGTATTTGCCAATGATTGTATGAACTTTAGAATGAAAAGCAGTGTTTGTTTGAGTTACTAAAATATCTTGCCCGGTTTTCTATTCGGGGGTTTGAAGAATCAAATTCTATGTGGCCCTTAGAAACTAAAAAGAGCTTTTTAGTATCTCTCAAATTATACCATTTGCCGTTTCATGTAGGCATAGTGATACTAAGATTGCAGCAAAAGGTGGTAAAAGCTTTTCAGCTGCTGAAGATGACATGGCAGATGTGTATCCGTTGAAGCTAAGACTTTCTATTCCACAAGAAACAAATTCATTGGGAGTAAAAATTAGCAAAAAGGTAAGTTCATTTAACCCATTTTCCCATTTTGGTCTGTGAATATGTGTCACATTAGGCTATCCAAAGATTCTATAATATCTAATTTCTAGGTTTAATGTTTCCACCAATCCATATGTTATCTGTAAAATTTCAATCGAGGTTGACTGCATATCATTAAAGGTCTGATCATTTTTCACTCTGGAGAGGTGCTTAATTTTTTCGTTCCTGTTTGTTATAAAAAACATTATTTAAAAAATAATTAGTTCCATAGAACAAGTTCTTACATTTCTGAATCATTAGCCCTCGCCCCTCGTCCATGTTATCAGATGTCCTTGGTTCTGTGTACCCACTTTATGTTTCACTTTTTACAGGACAATGCAGTGGAACTATTCAGAAGAGCATGCAAAATCTTTAGTATAGATTCTGAGCCGGTAATTTTCCTTATCATTACGGAGGATCTTTTTCCCCTTTTATTTGCTTTTTCAATGAGATTGATATCTATGCTACTCTGTTCCACAGTTTCGCATTTGGGATTTTTCTGGGCAGACAGCTCTATATTTTATGAATGAAAGAGATGGATTTCTCAAAGATTCTCAACGCCGATCAGATCAGGAGGTAAGAGGTATTGTTTTAAATGTTATACTGGTTTGCACCTACTTATTTGTTTGATTCTATCCACTCTCCCTCCAAGATGCGCTCCTTAGTTTTTTTAAAACCAGTTTTTTTAACTATTGTGCTTCTCTGCATGCCTTGTTTAAAGAACTTCATAAATTGGCATAAAATAACAACTCAATCATATAGAATCTTTACTGAATACACTATTTTCGGGTCTCCTGTAGCTATACTTCAGTATGCTATTTTGATGGAATTCACTTTCCGTATGATTGTTACAAATAGAACAAATTCCAAATGTTGATTTCCAATATATGTTTTATGCTCCCAGGTTCAACTGAACCGTTTGGTTTCCATCGTATGGGACATATTCAATAAACAATATTGCAAGAATTCTTCATTGAGATGCTTAAATTACACAAGATTGATAATAATTTTTGAGACATCCTTTGCATTTGAGTTTCCTTTAGGAGAGTTCTGTGTTTCTTTACACTTACGAGGGTATTCTAGCTCTACCATTTGTTCTGCTTCCGTTTTCTCAGTGACTGATTTTTTTATGATGCAATTTTAACCTTTTGTCATGCATTAACTATTTCTACTATATATGGTTATTTTTTTCTTTGATTTCTTTATTATGCTAGAATTTCTAGAAATCATGTTGCATCAAATTTGAGCCCATCAAGAGAAATTCTGTGGCAGTAAATCATCTTATGTAACCTCAAAAGGAAATTTTATATACATGAGGTACTTTTACTTCAACTCAAAATTTAAGACAATAGAATGAATCTTAAGAAAATGCCAGCTGTGATTAGGAAGAACTGTGCAGAGTGCGAACCAATTTTGAAGCAAGGGGGCAAATTGTTTTTCCTCTTCTTGTTAATATTCTGCTCTCTTACTTCTGTCTTCTTGATCTTAATTGGAATATCATAAAAATTACTTTCTTACACATCATTTTTTTAGTTTTAATGTATGCCAATAATGTTTGGTTACTTTTGTTTCTGTAGATTCTCCTGGAGTTGCAAGTCTATGGGTTGTCAGATTCCATGAAATGTAGAGAAGGGAGAAAAGACAAAATGTTAGGACAACATCCTTCAAATTGCTCTTCTGGTGCTCCAGTTTTGTTAAGTGGCAATTCAAACTCCAATTTTGTTGGTACTGGCACTTCAATAATCTGTGGAAAATCCGGAGAAGCTGGTTCTTTGGGACTGACTGGATTACAAAATCTTGGAAACACTTGTTTCATGAACAGTGCCATTCAGTGCTTGGCTCATACACCAAAGGTGGTTGACTATTTTCTTGGAGATTATACTAGAGAAATAAATCCTGACAATCCACTGGGAATGAATGTAAGTTATATTTACTTCAATTCTTTTCCTTTTATGTTTGATTATATTTTTTCATAGGTTTCAGAATAGTATGATGTTTGAAGTTTGAACTAAAGCATGGAAAATTTTCAGGGTGAGATTGCTTCAGCCTTTGGGGATCTATTGAGGAAATTATGGGCCCCTGGAGCAATTCCGGTGCCACCAAGAACATTTAAGTCAAAACTGGCTCGATTTGCTCCTCAGTTCAGTGGCTTCAATCAGCATGATTCTCAAGTCGGTGAACATTTTCTTGATCGCAATAGTTGAGTTTTGTTTTTCCTTTTGTGGGTCATTGTAATATTATCAAATTCCATGGTTTTCTTTTTTAATTTGATGTGCCTTTTATCTTAGGAACTTCTTGCATTTTTGTTGGATGGACTTCATGAGGATCTCAATCGTGTTAAAAGTAAGCCTTATGTTGAAGTGAAGGATAGTGAGGGTCGAAAAGATGAGGAAGTAGCTGATGAATATTGGCAAAATCACCTTGCTCGCAATGATTCTATCATTGTTGATGTGTGCCAGGTAAATTTTTTTCCCCATGATATGACTTTGTTCCAAGTACACATTGAAAGTTTAATTTGATTTGTATGGTTCTTACAGCAATCAGTTTCATTTTCTCTTGGTCTCTATGTAATTTTCGTTTTGTTGAACACTTGAACTCCTAAAGATATTGGTTATGAGGAAAAGAATTGACATGTAATAGTAGTAGTTAGCTTTAGAACCGAAAAAAGAAAATAATGGATAGCATCAAATTCCTTTTGTTTTCAAGCAAGAGTGACATGGCGGTAGGGATAGTTTAGCACCCATTTTTGGAAGATTCGATATTCATTTTTGTTCTAATGTGTTCTTCTAGAATGATTGTAACATGACTTGTAGATTGAATGAATTATTCAATTATTGATTTATAGCATAGTTGATTTTGTTTAGTTAATCAAATGCATCAGGCAAGTTGGATCTAGTTTGTATTTTATCATAGAAGTACGTGGTGTTTGCATGTATTTGTTGACAAGTTTTTTATTCCACTTTATTCATTGCAGGGTCAGTTTAAATCAACTTTAATTTGTCCAGAATGCAGAAAGGTCTCTGTAACATTTGATCCATTCATGTACCTTTCACTACCTCTACCATCAACAACATTGCGTACAATGACTGTAACTGTCATCAGCACCGATGGAACCTTTCCACCATCTCCATTTACAGTTACTGTACCGAAGAGTGGGAAATTTGAAGATCTTATCCAGGCTCTAAGTGTTGCATGTTCTTTAAGGGCTGATGAGACCCTCCTCGTGGCAGAGGTTTATTGCATTCTATGCAGCATCTGCATCTGTTGGATTAATTACTATGTTGTTTTAATGCTTATAAATATTCAATAAATATGTAAGCATTAACTTATATTGCAGATATACAACCACCGAATTATTCGTTTTCTTGAAGAGCTTGCCGATTCTTTGTCATTGATTAGAGATGATGACACATTGGTTGCTTATCAGTTAAATAAAGACATCGAGAAAACTCCTTTAGTTGTGTTTACACATCAACAGATGGAAGAGTAAGTTGTTTAGTTCCTAGCTTGACTGTTTCAGTTCTCGGCATCCCATTCCCACCCTCTTCATGATTTATATTTGATTTTCATATGTTTGCATCTCCTGTTTTACTTCTTATTGAAAGAATATTTTTTGAGGTCATGTAAATTGAAAATAAGAAATTTGGAGTATACATAACTACCAATTTTTTCTAGTCCTAGTCTATTTTTTGTATTTATGAGTGGTTGTTAAGGAAATATGTCAGTCAAGTATCCTATAGTTGCATCTTTGGATGGCCACTTGGAATTATTGCATCTCCTTGCGGTTGTATCAAGTTTAATGGATTTATAAAGTTTATTTACTGATGGTTGGTTGTGGATTTGATAAAAATGATTCATTTCATCTAGACCTTGTTTGCTTCATATGGACATGCATTTCAAGATTACTTTATGGGTCCTATGGGTAAGGCAGTTCAAGTCATACACAATCCAAACTTGAATTTAATAGCAGAAAGTGACGTATGCGTGTGTGTATAGTGCAAGTGATGATGTGTATGTGATATAAAGTATTTTGTAAGTTGTAGTTTACCTATCAACATTACTTAGGAAAGAAAGATGGTAGATTTACTTGATCGTTAAAGGCCGTCACATGGTGTTTTACCTTCTAAAGATATAAAATGCTCATGAACTTTACCGTTTTTCCTGTTTCTTGTTTGTTTTCTTCTTGACTCGAAAAAATTATCTTTGTTGTCCACTCACCTACATCTGCATGACAAATACTCTGGGTTTGTCTTGCAAATATCAGTTACTTTTGATAGCTGTATCTATAACCTAAGGTTTTTATCATTTCATATTTTCAGGCAGTGCATCCTTGGGAAACTGACTTCAAATTGGAAGACATTAGGAATTCCTCTTGTAGCAAGGCTTTATAATGTTGTTACTGGATCTGACATCCATTGTCTATATCTGAAACTACTAAATTCATTTCAGACACAGACTGAAGAAGTCGTAGATGGCCGTGATATCTCTGAGAGCACGGCAGTTGAGGACGTTTCTCCAAAAGAGCACGATGAATCATCTCGAGTTTCAAATGGATTTGAAAAGCCCCCTGATGCAAATGGCCCTTTAGAGGCTGAGTTACGATTTTACTTAACAGACGGAAAGGGAATAGTCAAGGAATCTGAGATACTTTTGGGTGAAGCGATACCAGCTGATGGAATGTCCAGGAGATTACATGTACTCGCATCCTGGCCAGAAAAATATGTTAAAAAGTACGATGCACAGCTTATTAGCACTTTACCGCAGATCTTTAAGTCCTGCTTTTTCACTAAGAAACCTCAAGAATCTGTTTCTCTTTATAAATGTCTTCAAGCATTCCTGATGGAGGAGCCGCTTGGACCTGAAGACATGTGGTTAGTGTTTACATTTTTCTCTCTTACAACTTTACTTGAGAAATGTTTTGAATCTTAAAAAAAGAAAAAGAAATTGTGTTTGTTATTTCGGAGGATTAACTTTTATCAGCAAATTGAATTTTATTTTGCAGATTACTTTGATACTTGCATTGTTTCCTTTGCTTTGCTTTCCCTTGTGATAGAAAACGTTGTCCGCAGATTTTTCTTATTTGAAAATGCCATGCCCTTTATGAACTAATAGCTCATCCTTACTATTCCGTTTATTAAGAAGTCCCTTGATTTGGCTCTAATTTGCTGCATTTCTTTGCAAATTAAAAGAAGAAAAAAAGTTTGTCGGGTAGTTTATCATGCGTGAGAGATAATTATAATTATAATTATAATTTTTCGTGTATATTTGCTTCTAGATTCATCACTAATCCCTCCAAACATCCTCAATTAAGTTGTTTATAAGGGTACTTGGAACAGTAGCCTATTACACACCACACGCCCGTATATATGGATGTATGTTCACAACCCCCCGACAAACACGCGCGTAATTTTCTGTCACCGAACTTCTCTTCCACGTCCTTTTGCTTGTTATTGTCTATCTAATGCCCGATTTTGTTTAATATTATTTTAGGTACTGTCCAGGCTGCAAAGAGCACCGTCAAGCGAGTAAAAAGTTGGATCTTTGGAGACTGCCTGAGATTCTGGTTATTCATTTAAAAAGATTCTCGTATAATCGATTCTTGAAAAACAAGCTGGATACATTTGTTGACTTCCCCATTGACAATCTTGATTTGTCCAATTATATCGGCTCTAGTAATGACGAGTTATCGAACCGTTACATGCTTTATGCGGTTAGTAACCACTATGGAAGCATGGGAGGTGGTCATTATACTGCATTTGTCCATGTAAGTGATGACCTAACCATGATTTAGTTTTTGTTTCCATAGAAAAACTAACAACACAGAGGTTTTTATTGACCTTCTAAATTAAAAATAATAATAATATTTTATCACAATTGCATGGTGGCACAGCTAGAAGAACTCTAAATTTTGTTTTTCTTATGTAGCATGGGGGTGGACAATGGTACGAGTTCGATGATAGCCATGTTTATCCCATTGGCCCAGAGAAGATCAAGACATCCGCTGCTTATCTTCTCTTCTACAGAAGAGTCGTAGACTGAAAACATCCGGACCATTGTTTACCGATGTAACCTTTTAAAGTGAGAATTCTTCATCGGTGGATATATCAATATATCAAAAGAGTAAGCATTCTACTTTCATCTTTGGCCTAAGTTGATAGTTTTTAGTATTACAAAGGAAGGGGGAATTATAAGTTGATGCCATTGATGACTGTACCATAGTAGCAAGCAAGAAATGAGAGGTGAGAGTGTTTGAAGAAGGGGAAGGGGAATTTTTGTTTCTTTTATACCTATAATCATTTGTGAAATGAAGAGTTTATCCTTATTATTTTTATTTTTTAACCCATGAAAGTGTAGCTTTTGTTAATTGTTATTAATGTAAAATGATTGATTGATAGCTTGAAGAAGCCTTGAATTTGATGTCATATGAATCTTTTTTTTTTAATATTATTCTCTGTGATTACAATATAGTATGTTTATAATTTTTCGTAGTTTATTAACAATGCACATATCATGCGGACACAATTGTTCAAACCTGAGTCCTCTAAAGAGAATCTTAAATTTGTTCGATGTTTACGTAAACTGGTCGGGTTAAACTCGAGTTTTAGATGTAAAGGTGGACCATTTCCATAGTTGTGTAAGATGTGACTAAACTTCCTTGATGGTTGTAGTACCCATGGCACTAGATGAGTCCAGGACCACTATCCCTTGTGAAGCCAGGTCAGGTCCCTGTCCCTATCCTCGTGGTTCTCATTTTCTCACCCACTTTAGCCCAATTGCCATTTCCAGTGACGTTTAAGTCCCTTTCTATCTTTGATCTTTCCATTCTCATCACATGGATTCAATGAATAACATCAGCCTCTATCATCAGAAAAATCGATATGATATGAATATTGTTTTTGTTTTACCTTAAAGTCGATATAACCTTGTCATTAAAGAGTTGAACCAAATTTAGACCTGAGGGGCATCATTTAACAGCCACATTTAAATTTTATTTTTTAATATTAATACGATTGGTATTATTATTGTTGTCGTAATATTTTAAAAATAATAGATAACTTGAATATTGCATAAAAATATATTAAAATTCCATTAATTTAATATAAAACTTTGAATTTTTTCTCTACTTTTATGACGTGTCTTTTTAGCAATAAAGAAAGTGAGGTGTGCTATCCGACATGATTGCATGTCTGAATTCCCAGATCCATATAGTAAGTCAAACCCAAACTAGCTACTGATGATGACCTTCGACTTTATTTCCATAATGGCTTTCACTTTTCTCTAGAAAAATAAATCTGAAATTAATTTAATTGTTTAATTAATTCATGTACATGTATGTACTGATTTAAGATGGATTGATATGAGAAGAGGGTTTATCAGATGATATAAGAAATGAAGACGATGCATGAATAATAATATACCAGTGTTTATGATGTTTGGCAACCGAGAAAAAAGAAAAAGAAAAGTGACAAGACTCATCATCAAGATTCTATTTTCTCAATCTTCATGCTTTGCATGGAAAGAAGCAGCAACAAACCCTTTTTTCCCATTTGAGACATGACAACCCAATCGACGTAACTTTTCCCTTATACTTTATGCTTCATATAATAATACCACAACCAATAAAAGCGGGATGAATAGGGTGTCCAAGTTATGGTTTTTGATTTGATTTGATTTAATTTAATAATAAGAAGAAAAAATTAAGTTTAGATTTGATTTTAAAACGTTTAGGTTGGGTCGGATTCTGGTAAAAAGGTGAAAACCCTTCGATTTCACTCGAAAGTAATAGATTAATAGTGTAACTTTTTTATACAGATTTATAGATAATTATTATAATACATTTCTTATGATTTTTTAATTATATCTATATTTTATGTCGAGTCAGGTTGGACAGGATTTATACTTTAAAAATTTAGGTTGTTTCGGATTTGAGTAGATATATGTTCTTCGAATCGAGTGTACGGTGTAATCACCATTTTTAGCTGCAGTAGCCCCTCCATCCAGCAGCTTCCAACACTGCCATCATCTCCCTTCCATGTTGCAACTCACCCGACAGTTCCAGCAGATTCCAAAAGAAGCCAGCTGCTCCTCCACACGTCGAAGCCTATGGTGAGTCACCACCATAACTATGGTGACTCACCGAATGGCCACTCTTGTGACCGGTCCGAATGGCGTACGTGGTGGCCTATAAATAAGGCCATCAAATCTGCAAAAAAAAAAGAGAGGACACCAACACCGACGGAGAAGCAAGCTACCAACGATCCCAGACAACTACAAATTGGAAGAAAAGAGAAGAAGCCAAGGGACTTACCACCGAGGAGAGTCCAAACGTTGTCGGAGACGTTGTTCCAACCGAGGTAAAAGCTTCGGTTTTTCTTAGATTTAGGGTGATATAAGAGTTTTTAGGAGGATTAAAGGCCCGATTCGGTATTAGGATTGGAAAAAGAGCAATTTTGTGTGATTTTTCAAATTTCGACCATCGTTCACGGTGGCCGACGATGACTGTCGGCCGGTGATTGGCCTTCCTCCGGGCGTAGGCTTTAAGAGAGAGATTAGAGGGGGGAAAATCTCTCTGTTAGAGAGAGAAAAAAATGGAGAAATGAGAAAAGTAAAAGGCTTTTAGGCTTAATAATGGGTATTTATACCCTCACCAAAACGACGTAGTTTTAGTGAGGGACCTCCGTGTAAATTCTCGCTTGGTCAAACCATACGTGCCATCACTCTGAGTTCTGTAAATTCCATTTTAGTTACTTAAATCAATTTTCGAGCATTTTAATTCGGTCTCTTAATTTTATTGTCCTTATAACTTAGTCACTAATATGCTTTTATATATTTTAGGTAAAACAACAAATTTAGCCATTGTAATTTTAGTAGTTTATTTTTTAATCCCGAATAACTAATTAAGGCTAAATTACACTATTAGTACCTAAATCTCATAATATTTCGAATTAAAGTTGTAATTTTAATATTTTAAATTTTATTCATGTTGTTTTAATTTATTTATTTTAGTCACTATTTAATTGCAATTTATTTTTATTATTATCTTTTTAATTTCAATATGTTTAATTTAATACTTTAAATATTATTTATTTTAGAATATAAAATATATTTAATTAAATAATAATATTTATTTTTAAATATTAAGATAGGCATGTCTTAAATTAACTAGAAGTCATATTCAGATATTTTTAAATAAATAAATATTGTGTTTATAAAAATAAATATATATATATATATAGTTATTTTAGTTTTATTCAAATTATTATATTTTTCTTCATTTTATATTTATTTAATTTTAGTCATATATATATATATGAAAGATTAATAAGTATTATTTAATTAATTTCACAAATTAATTAAATAATAATATTTATTTATTTTTAAACATTAAGAAAGGGCGGTCTTAAAATAACTAGACGTCCTATTCTGATATTTTAAAAATAAATAAATATCCTGCTCATAAATATATTTATTTACTTCGTTTTTATTATTTTTAAGAAAAAATATTATATTCTTATTAATATTTATTTATTAATATTATAGAAAGTGGTTGTCTTAAAGGAACTAGATGTCATTTTTTAATATTTTAAATAAATAAATACTTTATTTATAATTCATAAAAATTATTTTAAATATTTTTCTTCCTTATAATTATCCTATTGAATATGAAAAGATCATAAATTAAATTTATATTCAAATTTTTAAATACTATTATTAGAGACAATTTATAATCGACATGGACCAATTTTGGACGTTGTGTGGGTGTTAATCCTTCCCCAAACATAACCGACCACGAATCTCTTTTTATTATTAAAAAGAATAAATTTTTGGTTAAACGCAGACTAGTTTATCTTTTAACTGATATTTTCTTAAAAACTCTTTTAAAAGATGATTTTTAGGTATTCGACCTACCTAATCCAAAAGGTCGATGGCGACTCCCAAAACATTTTTTAAATAAAAACCATTCATTTATCCACATTATTTTTCTCGCCAAGTAAAAATTCATGCCCGGGCAAAAACCGGTTACGACAGCTTGGAGACTCCGCTGGGGACTCTGGTCAACCTAAGTCGATTATATATTGTCTCTATAAGTTAGAAATTGAGAATCCAATTTTATTTAATTTATGATTCTTTTTTGTTTCTTTCAATTTATTTTTTACTCCTGTATATTAATATTTGATTTTTTTAGATATTAATTTTTTTGTGAAAATTTTTCCTTACACACGACACTTGCATTTGCATAAATATAGTCTCTATATTGAGCACTTTCCCTTTTAAGTAGGAGTGAAAGAGACGTCTTCGTGAGAATGTATTCTCCATGTCAGACCTAGCAAGTAGCTTTCGGGGCTCATATGCTCTATGTCTTCGTGAGAATTTATTTTCCGTGTCAGACATATGGAAATGTGTCTTCTCGAATTGAACTCGGTCCGCTTAAGTCTGTGATGGACTAGGATTGAGGGTTTGGCAGTCTAAGGGGGCACCAACAAGGACAATTCGAGTACCTTTACTCATAGAACTGTAACCTTGCATATAATAAACCTTAGAAATTCTCCTGATCTAAGACAATACTGAAACCCTGTCTATAGGTGTACACAAAGGAGAAATAAGCTCTATCTTTTAATTGATTTGATTTGATTTGATTTTCTCTGAATAAATACATGTGAACTAGAAATCATGCAGTTAGGTTAATTTTTCCAAACAAAGAATGGAACTAGAAAGCATGAGGTTAGGATTTATTTTTTCTTTTCTCATTTTTTTTTCATACATTTTTTTGCTCTAACTTGTTTATATTGATTTCTTGTGTTTGCATTGCATGATCATGGCATAACCAGAAGGTGTTGACTCGAAAGAGTGTTTATCAAATTGGAAAGTTTTCATAAATGGACAAAAAGTTTTATGATCAAGAAAAATATGACGCAACCAAGGAAAGACATCCTGAGGAAACACTGAGGATAGAAGAGAGTTATGCATACAAAGATCATGTTATATTAATACCAAAAGTATTACACAAAGATCCTGTTAGATTAATACCAAAAGCATTATACGGTAAGAGTATCAGTCGGGGCACTCAGAATAAAGGATTTTTTTATGAAGCTCAAGCATGTTATTTGAAAGATCAAAACAAGAAATTGAGCACATAAATAGAAACCATGCATGGAGATTTCCAAAAGATCAGTCAAGCCTTTCAAAATGCTGGCATAGGAAATACCCCAGAAGAGTGGATAATAGGGGTCACCAAACTGAAAAAGAACTGCAACATATATGAAGAACTTGTCCAAGAACTTCTTGGACACAAAGGTTCTCTTACAAGGGAAAATGAGCAACTCCGAGAATTGACACAGAAGATGAAGGAAAAAGAGAATGCCATGGAAGAAGTTGCAGTCCCAGACAAGCAATATGACCCGTAAGCTGATAGACCAAGCTGACTTTACAAGGAATTGAAGCAGACTGATAACTCAACTTTTGAGCATGAATGGAAACTAACTTGACTTTAGAGAAGTTAAGAGGGAAAGTTATCCCATATATGTAAAGTTTTGTTGAAGTTAGGACTGAAAGTTGTCCCCTATATGTAAAGTTTTGTTTGATGCACCGAAACTTTTGTGTTCAATGAAATCTGTTTTAAGATGATCACTCTTGAGTAACACCTTTTCATACATGCATTTGCATTTCACATCTTTGTATTTTGCATTCGTACTTTTATATTTGCTTTTGCATTGCACAATTTGAATTTTTATTTTTGCATTTCTACATCTTTGTATTTGCATTTGCATTTTTGCATTTTTACGTTTGTATTTACATTTTCATTTTTGCATTTGTATCTTTGTATAATTACATTTTGTTTCAAACTATTTTACATGTATTTAATCATGAAAACGTGGGAATAATTCGTGGAGAATTCGACAGAATTTTTGAAATCAAAGTGGAGCTAACTTGGTCTTCCTAAAGAAGGATAAGAGCCATGAATGAAATTTTAGCCAAGTGTTGGTAGAATTGAGAAACTGCAAGAGCAACTTATCAAGATTCAAAAAGAAATGACTGATCAAGCAAAAAAGTTCCAGGCTGATTCAAAAGAAAATATAACCAAATTAATGGGCATGATGAATGATATGATCCATGGAGAGAAATCCTTAGAAGATCCTGTTGTAACAAGTTTGGATGGGAGGATGAATGCTAATATTATATCTAACGCAATGAAAATAAATGACCTGGTTCAACAGAACTCCCTCGATCACAAAAGAGCATTTAGTCGTTTAGAACAATCAAGGAAAGTGAAAATCTCTCGATCGAGAAAAACTTTGAAGGTGTTTCAAGAATCTATCTCAGATCTATACCCTTATCTGGTTAAAGGTCAATACATTACACCAAGATTGGTGAAAGTATCACCAAAACCTTATGTCCATTGCCATGATCAAAATAGCTTCTGTAATTTTCACTTGGGGATATCTGGACATTCAACAGGGAATTGTTGATCATTGTTAAAAGAAATAGAGACGCTCGTTGACAAGGGAGTCTTAACACAAGAAATGATCAAGAAATGGGGGGAAAATAAGGATGAAAATCCTGGGCCAAATATACACCCAATATTCGAGGAATGATAGAGCAAGATAAAATAACAAGTGGAAGTTGTTATCTACCACTGTAGTACTTTCTACTTTCAGCATCTTGTTTGAACATGTTTTTGTTCATTTCTTTGTCTTGTTGTGATAAATAAAATTTTTTGTTGCTTTTATGGTTATGAGCAAGAAATTAAATTTTAATCTTGAAATTTTTGAGTATCAAGTAGATTAAATATTCTTTTTCAAGAATTATAGATCTTTGGCAAGTGGTAAAATTATTTTCCATATCCCATCCAACGCCAATTACTTGATCTTTACAAAAAACCAAATCTTGACCATACATTTATTTGAGACTCTGAAGTAATGTCTCTATCTGTTTTTGAGACACCAAATCCAAATGTTTACCTTATTGGGCAGAGTTGATTGGTTTATAACATTCCACCATATACGCGACTTCAAAAGTCACACATTTTTCATTCCAAATACAAAATCATCATAAACCAAAAGACCTCAAAAGAACCAAACTTTCAATTATCCGTGAATCTTCCTGCAAGAAAAGACGAGATGAGGCATTATGGATTAATTTGTTGAAGAAAATTTCGAGTGATTGGGGAATGCTCAAAGCAAGAAAAGAAAAAAAAAGAGATTGAATAATTATATCATGCATTAATTACATTGTTTTCATGTAAATAAAATTAATCCTAAATATTCATCCCCCTGGAGATACCTATTTTTACAAGGCTTCTGTGTATGAAATGACAAACGACATTGTTTCATTTATCCTTTCAAATATATATATATATCATTTGTTGTCCCCATTTGAGCCTGAATTATTTTTTCTGATTCAACCTTAACCAAGGATCACCCTCCACATTGGAAGGCAAATATTCATGAAATGAAGAGAGTTTTGAAATACAAGGTAGGTCAAATACAAAGTACTTGAAGATTAAATCCAGACAAGAATAACGAAAGAATTTCTAAAATACAAGAAGAAAAGGAGGTGCTCAAAGCAATTGAAGTCATATACTCATTCATCAAAAAAATTGAATCAAGATGGGTGACTCATTGAGCCTCAAGCTACAAGGTTGATCAAGTGCAATTAGTTCAAAGACTCATATTCAACAAAAAGAGCGAGAAATGATGAAGATATGAGAAAATGGAAATGAACCAAAAATTGACAGTCTAGAGGGAACCAAAAGAAGAATGACAAGTAGCAAAGCATATCCAAGTCAAGCAAGGCAAGATTGAAGGCATTAGAATGAATTGATCCTTAGTTCAATTACCCTAAAACACTTGTTTGGGTCTTTTTATCCCTTTCTTTCGTAACCATGAGCCATGGCCTATGTTACGTACCTGAAAAGTCCATTCTAAAATTATACATGGATTTCGATGTAAAAGAGACTATCTTCATATTTCATTCCGCTTCTCAGGATTGATTTTTATTTGCAAAGATTGGTTTTTAAAATCTTTAATGCATGATATGAAAAATAATAAAAGGGGGGTTCAAGACGTAAAATTTCTAAATAACGTTTTGAAACCAAAGGAGGATTCGAGTTGAAAACTTGAAAGGGCGGCTCGAATATCGAATGGTGCAACAACGACATAAAAGACGATCTTAAGCTCTTGATGAAGCACCACACATCCCAAAGACATTCCTAAGATTCTTGAATCAAGAAGTATTTCTATGAGATGAATATAACAACCATTTCTTCAAGTTAGAGAAAGCTCAAAGGGACATATATGTTGGAACAACCTGAGAAACCTTACTTTACCAGAATCTACCTACACTTTAAATCAGTTAATAATTTTGACACTTGCCATAGGACTATGATTATTTGATTTAAAGTATAGTTGATTTATTTGATATTATTAAACTTATGTCTTATGATTTGATTCCATTGTGAGCCTAAATTAAGGCGCAATACTTTACAAAATTCTTTCATTCTACGATAAGGAAAGGAAGAAAAAAAATTCAAACAGGACAGTCTCAAATGAGAAAGGTTCTTGAAGCAAGTTGTTGTCTATTCTACCTTTATTGTAGAAAAAGAATAAACAAGGCTAGAATGATGAAACATTCTTAAAAGCAAGTGGTCCAAGAGTCCAAAAGTCTGGAGAATTGAACTTGTAAAGATCTCTTGTGATATTATTAGCCACTCATCAAGAAAGATTAACCTTAAGTCTCATTATGTGTATTATAGGAATGAACAAGTCCACCACCTGCATTCTGGTTTTATCATGATACTGGTTTAAGTTTTAATACATCATTGATGTTTTTTTTTCATGCTGATCATTTTCCTTGACAAGATTATATCCATTATGTCCTTCAGAAGATTGCTGAACTTGAATTTGAGAACTTATAGGTACATAATAAGATATTGGAACAAATTCTACACTTATAGACCTTTCATATTGGGTAACATTGGTTACAGGATTCCAAAAATAAAGATAACCAATTTTACCATCTACTAAACCTTTCCATGCTTTGGGAAGAATGGGATATATTTTGGAGCAACAGAAGAGGCAATCGTTGTAGCAGTCATTGCAAGAAAAAACAAAAACAATCCTCGAGTCCATCCCTATGATATTCATTTCTTCCATTAAGGTTGTTACATGGGATGCCACCGACAACAAGGTTGAATCCGCCAAATCTACTCATCAATTACTCCAACCGATCACCATTTAGTTCTTGCACATTTGCTTTCAAAGGTATGCCAAGACGGTAGAAGGCAACCTCTACACCATCGATCCCAAAGAAAAGAGACAAGACATTGATATACCTGGGGAACATGTCTCTTAAAACCAAAAGATGATAAGCCACTGTGTCGGCCTGGAATGGGTTACTAAGCGATTTATACCGCTATGTCCGACTAGACCCCTCCATATCCAGAAGAGGATCACCTCATTCATAAGATGCACATATCTTAGACGTTCCCGTCAGAATGATTGAGTATTTCTTAAGTTTGTGACAACATGAAGAGAATTCCTCAAATTACTTGACAACACTGCTGTTTAGTGACCCCAGAATGAGAGCATTCAAGATAAACAGATTTGGGGCATGAATAAAGCCACAAGTACCCATAACAGTGCATTTTCAAAATTGGACCTAGTGGGGATCATGATATTCAAGTCAAACAGACATTGAGATGAATCAAAAGTAAAATGTTGGGTCATTTTGAAGGCCCATTTTCAGACATAAATGATATATGTAGGGCATTTTGAAGGCCCAAATCAGTATGAATATTTGGGCATCTTTGAAAGCTCATATTAGCAAGAAGTAAATGATGGGGCATACTGAAAGCCCATTTCAATAAAAAATTGGAATATTAACGCATTTTGAACGTTTGTATCAGTAAATATTGGGGCATGCTGAAAGCTCATTTCAATCAGAATCAAGAATGTTGATGTATTTTGAATGTCCATATCAACAAATGTTGGGGCATGCTGAAGGCCCACAACATCATGTGTTAAAGATCATTGACTTGAGCAAATATTTCCAATGAGACAGAAAGGTATGAAGAAGGCCTACATCATCATATGTTAAGATCATTGACTTGACCAAATATTTTCAATAAGACAAAAAGGAATGAAGAATGAAAATGGTGAAACAGTGATAGTGGAGTTGACTATGCATAATTATTTCGTTCATCAAATAGTTGCATTAGGGTCCTGGTGTTGAACAAATATTTACTCAACAAGTATGGTTTCAAATACCCAATCTTCTTAACCATGTGTCACATGATAGCGTGTTCTTTGTTAAGATACATCACGGTTGCATGAATAAAGATGGTCCCCATGTAGACCATTCGATCTAGGGTTCAGTTCCTCAAAATCTCGGCTTTGAATTTTGTATTCTGTGTGACGGTGAAAATTTGATCTGGCATTTAGTTTCAATCATGCTGTTGAGGCTACAAAATCATTTTCAGATCAGTTTTTGCTTACTTGATGACATTGAAGAAAGAGGCTCATCTTATATATGTTACTCTTATTCCCGTTGTTACTGAAGTTATCATTGACAGCTGAGTTTTCATCTATTTGGTTTATCAGCAAGAATTCCATGAACCTCATTCTGTACATGGCTCCTATAACTGATATGTTTCTACTTCATACAACGATCATTATGGAAGAAAATGTGATCGGTATCACACTTTGCCCTTGCCCGAGATGATATCAATATCAGTTAGTGTCTCTTATTCAATTCAACACTAGCATATTTTGTGAATTTGACCAAGTTTTGGAATACATCAACATCTCACTTGTATTCCCATTGAGTTTTATTCTCAAGTGGTCTTGTGACATCATACAAAAGTTTTGAACACTATGAAAGAGCTTCCCTGACCAGAAATCTGGGCAGAAACCACATGAAATGATGAATGTATTGTCAAATATTTTACGAATATCTGTGCAGAAACCACAGGAAATGATGAATGTATTATCAAATGTTTTACAAACCAGTTATTATGATGCTGAACCAATGTTGCGATCATATAGTGCTTCCATTTGTAAACCCAAGATAAAGTTTTTCTTCTTCAACCCCAAGGTTAGAAGTGAGATGAATTTTTTTTCCACAGAAGGGTAGCTGAAATTTTAACAACAAGAAACTAGTGGAGCCAACTAAGATTGAACAATAGGATGTTGTTAAATATCTCGACATGATATGGTCCAAGTTGACTTGTTCGAGATATGATTAGATGTGGAGACATGAAAGGAATTAGGATAAATCTTCCTTGTGATGTGTTTCAAGAGTCAAATTAGAACATATGTTGCTCTCCTAATTAATCTCTACTGAGTTTAGCATATATATATCTACATTCTTCAAAGATGATAGATTCTCTTTTCAAAGATGAAAGCTTTATGGGATCTCTACGCAAGTTTAGATGAAGAAAGTCGGTTTTATCAAAGACAAATGAGGGCATCAAGGTCATAATTCTGATTACGACAAGACTTCCATAAATGAAACATTTCTTTTGAGACTTAATGAAACAAAGAAGACACAAAGATGCAAGTTGATCATATGGTTCTTCAGGAATACAAGCTTGATAGCATAAGTTGCTACACTGATATATGCAGAAAACCCTGTAAAGGAATGATTAAGTGAAGGAAGACAGAGTTCACCATTTTGAAGTCACATAATGATTGCATCAACATTTATGCATTCATAAGAACATCATTGCATAAAAGAAAATGCATTACATTGATACATTTGATTGCATTCAAACATAAGGTTTTTTTTCCCAGATCTTCGTATGAAAAAGAAGATTCATGATGAAAAATACCTTACAAGAATAAGGTAGAATTCAAAACCTCAAATGCAGGAATCACACAAACATCTGAAGAATAGATGGACCCAATCAACAAGTTATTTTGAAAAATGAGAAAACGATTTCCAAAGTTTCTCATTTAATCTTTTCTGAAAATGAAATTGTTGAATAGTAAGAAAATGATTTCCAAAGTTTCTTACTTAGTAAACTATTTCCTAAATTTATAAGTCCTACAGGCCATCTATAAGACCTTCAGTGTAGGATGTTTTCAAATATAATTTATCTCACTTGAGATTGTTTTTCTTAAAACAAACTACATTTTGCTTGAGACATTTTCACTCGAAACAATAATTTATCTCACTTGAGATTGTTTTTCTTAAAACAAAATTTGTCTCGCTTGAGACAGTTTCACTAGAAACAGAAATTTCCATCACTCGATAGATCAACATTTCCAGAGGAAGTTCATAATGAGAAGAATTCATCTGAAAAGAAGAAGTTCATAATTAGGGATGGCAACGAGTCGGGTATTGGTTTCCCCGTCCCCGTTTAAAAAACCTATACCCATCCCTGCTAAAAATACCGCGGGGATTTAAACGGAGATCCCCATCGGGTAATCAGGGAAAATCGCGGGGAAACGAGTATCCCCGTTTAGCATAAACGATTATTTAAACGGGTATCGGGCCAGGTATTGGGCCAGGTATATATATTTAAATTATATATATATATTATATATATTTTTTAATTTAATTTAAATTTATTAATATTACATATATATATATATAATAATTATTTTTAATATTTATCGGGTCGAGTATCGAGTCTGGTAATCGGGGTGGGGATTACCAAACTCGTCCCCGTCCCAATTTAGCATAAACGGTTTTCCTAGTCTCCGTTTATCATCCCCAAACTCGACCCGTTTAATTCAATTTTCGGTTTTCCTCGTCGGGTTCGGGTTTTTTTGCTATCCCTATTCATAATGAGAAGAACTTGTTCAACCTTTTGCATGATTATATCCCAAGAGGAGATAGATCATCACCAACATTTCCAGAGGAAGTTCATAATAAGAAGAACTCATCTGAAGAGGAAGAAGAAGTTCATAAATAAGAAGAATTTGTTCAACCTTTTGCTCGATTTTATCACAAGAGGAGATAGATCAACATCAACATTTCCAGAAGGGTTCATAATGAGAAAAACTCATCTAAAGAGGAAGAAGAAGTTCATAATGAGAATAACTTGTTCGACCTTAGCTTGATTCATCATTTATGGAGTTGAATGAAAGAAAAACCTCACTTGAGGATCAATATTTTCAAAGGAAGTTCATAATGAGAAAAACTTATCTGAAGAGGAAGAAGAAGTTCATAATGAGAAGAACTTATTCAATCTTGCCTTAATTCATCACATATGAAGTTGAATCAACACCTCTTTTGAGGATCAGCATTTCCACAAGGAGTTCATAATGAGAAGAACTCATCTGAGGAAGAAGAAGAAATTCATACTGAGAAGAACTTGTTCAACCTTTTGCTATATTTCAACATAGAATGAGATATATCATTATTCCCTAGTGGAAAAGTTTATAATAAGAAGAACTCGTCCGAAGGGAGAGAAAAATTCATAATGAGAAGAACTTATAGCTTAGAAGTTTGAACAATTCAAGCTAAAAATGGTGCTTTATATTTGCTCCATTCCTGTTCCACAACAACGAGCAAAGAGGGGCAGGTGTAATCAACATTTTTAGTTGTAGTAGCCCCTCCATCCAGCAGCTTCCATCACTGTCATCATCTCCCTTCCACGTTGCAACTCACCCGGCAGTTCCAATAGATTCCAGAAGAAGCCAGCTGCTCCTCCACACGACGAAGCCTATGGTGAGTCACCACCATAGCTATGGTGACTCACCCAATGGCCACTCTTGTGACCGGTCTGAATGGTGTACGTGGTGGCCTATAAATAAGGCCACCAAATCTACAAAAAAAAGAGGACACTAACACCGACAGAGAAGCAATCTACCAACGATCCCAGACAACTACAAATTGGAAGAAAAGAGAAGAAGCCGAGGGACTTACCACCGAGGAGAGTCCAACAGTCGTTGGAGACGTTGTTCCAACCTAGGTAAAAGCTTCGGTTTTTCTCAGATTTAGGGTGATCTAAGAGTTTTTAGGAGGATTAAAGGCCCGATTCGGTATTAGGATTGGAAAAAGAGCAATTTTGTGTAATTTTCAAATTTCGGCCACCGTTCACAGTGACCGACGGTGGCTGCCGGACGGTGATTGACCTTCCTCCGGGCTTAGGCTTTAAGAGAGAGATGAGAGGAATTTTTTTTCTCTCTATTAGAGAGAGAAAAAATGGAGAAATGAGAAGAGTGAAAGGCGTTTAGGCTTAATAATGGGTATTTATACCCTCATCAAAACGACGTAATTTTGGTGAGGGACCTCCGTGTAAATTCCCTCATGGTCAAACCATACGTGCAGTCACTCTGAGTTCTGTAAACTCCATTTTATGCACTTAAATCAATTTTGGAACATTTTAATTCGGTCTCTTAATTTTATCGTCCTTATAACTTAGTCACTAATATGCTTTTATATATTTTAGGTAAAATAAAAAATTTAGCCATTGTAATTTTAGTAGTTTATTTTTTAATCTCGAATAACTAATTAAGGCTAAATTACACTATTAGTACCTAAATCTCATAATATTTCAAATTAAAGTTGTAAATTTTAATTTTTTTCATTTTATTGCTGTTGTTTTAAATTTATTTATTTTAGTCACTATTTAATTGCAATTTATTTTTATTATTATCTTTTTTAATTTCAATATGTTTAATTTAATACTTTAAATATTATTTATTTTAGCATATAAAATATATTTAATTAAATAATAATATTTATTTTTAAATATTAAGATAAAGTTGTCTTAAATTAACTAGAAGTTCTATTCCGATATTTTTAAATAAATAAATATTGTATTTATAAATATATATATATATATATATATATATATATATAGTTATTTTAGTTTTATTCAAATTATTATATTTTTCTTCATTTTATATTTATTTAATTTTAGCATATTAATATATATATATATGAAAGATTAATAAGTATTATTTAATTAATTTCACAAATTAATTAAATAATAATATTTATTTATTTTTAAACATTAAGAAAGGGCGGTCTTAAAATAACTAGACGTCATATTCTGATATTTTAAAAATAAATAAATATTCTGCTCATAAATATATATGTATATATATATATATATATATATATATATATATATATATATATATATTACTTCGTTTTAATTATTTTTAAGAAAAATTATTATATTCTTATTAATATTTATTTATTTGTTTATTAATATTAAAGAAAGTGGTTGTCTTAAAGTAACTATGTGTCTTTTTTTAATATTTTAAATAAATAAATACTTTATTTATAATTTATAAAAATTATTTTAAATACTTTTCTTCCTTATAATTATCTTATTGAATATGAAAGGATCATAAATTAAATTTATATTTGAATTTTTAAATTCTATTATTAGAGACAATTTATAATCGACAGAGACCAATTTTGGACGTTGTGGGGTGCTAATCCTTTCCCAAACGTAATCGACCACGAATCCCTTTTTATTATTAAAAAGAATGAATTTTTGGTTAAACGCAGACTAGTTTATCTTTTAACTGATGTTTTCTTAAAAACTCTTTTAAAAGATGATTTTTAGGTATTCGACCTACCTAATCCAAAAGGCCGATGGCAACTTCCAAAATATTTTTAAATAAAAATCATTCATTTATCCACATTATTTTTCTCGCCAAATAAAAATTCGTGTCTGGGCAAAAACCGATTACGACATACGGTATATAATTTTTTAGTCGAATAGATTCAAGTAGAATGTATATACATTTTGTATTAAGTTGACTTCTAGTAGAGAATATATATTTTTTAAGGTTGAATTAACAAAATCCCTACCAAACTAAACCTAATTTAGGGAGCAATTTATGAATAAAATCCAATATAAAACATAAAATGTAGAAAGAAAACCCAACATATACTTCCAAGGTGGGTGATTTGACATTACAGATTCTGTTCAGACAGACCGATCCCATTTCAGTTAATTTACGCCCCCACACCCTTCTTTTGGTTTTTGTTTTTTTACCCCCACCCCCTTTTTGCTAAACTATTATGAAGTTTACAACATTCGCATGTCATTTACCAAATTAATCCTCATAATGTTTATTACATGTTTTAAGTTATGTATTGGAGACTATAATTTAATTCTTTGAACAACCTCATTTTTAATGCATTTGGTGAATCCGAGGACAGATCTAAGGTGTCGAATAAAACTGTACTCGTATATCTATCTTGTTAGATATTGATTTCATGATTAAATTTATTTAGTTAAGAATTTTTGTAATTAAGTATTTAGTTCTATAAATAGATAATATTTCAGTTTTTTCTTTTTTTGGTTGTCTTTTTGGTTTTAGGGTTTTACCCTGATTAATCGAATTGATTCGTGTGCGGCTTCACCTTGATTAATTTAGACCAACCCGCATCTCACACCTGACTTTATCAAGTGAGTCTCCTAATGAGGATTTTCTGTATGCACAAGGATTCGAACCCAAAACATTTCTTAAGCGATATTAAGTTACTTACCACTTAAACTAACCCATGTTGATAATATATTTTAGTCTTTAGAATTATAAGAGAGAATTATTTTAGAGAGTTGTAATCCTATAGTAGTCTATGTAATTTTTAGGGTTTGCGTTACATAGATAATTTTGTACAGACATTGGGAGAGTATTTTGAGATACATTAGATTTTGCATATATATCAAAGTTGTATGATACATGAAATATCATGTATCTGTACTCTTTACGATCTCTACGTTCATGGTGGATTTTTATTTCTCTCATCCGTAAATATAAACAAAGTTGAACCACATTAAATCTCATCTCTTGCATATATCTTATTTTATATCAATATCACTTTAGTTATTTTTCCCCTCTTATAACGTATGTCGTGGGGACTGCACCATGCAATTCATAATATATTCTAAAAAGATTAAAGAATTTCTCTCTTGACAAGATTACCATCTTTATCTTCTACCTTAAATATAAGGGGAAAGACACACTCATGGCCAAAGATGATTACAAAATATAGCCAGAATTTGTCACCATAAGAAATTGCAACATATTATTCCCTGCAAATAATGTCATGATATGTGAGTTCAATATATATATATAAATGCAATCACTGGAAAATTGAAAAGATCTTCAGAACACACAATAGCAAGGTGAGGCCTTTCCTAGCAATATAGTTTAGGAGAGCTTCATCCAAATCTCACTTCCTTTTTTGATAATTAAAACACATATTACATATGTATGTATATAATATTGATGAAGAAGACGACCGGCTTCTACCATGGTAAAGTTGGCATTCTGTGTTCAGTAGTAGCGGTTAGACTTTTGAGCAGCCTGATCTGCAAATGACTGCTCCACTTTTGCTTGCTTGTTTAGCCCAAAGTGAATGTGTGGAAAATGTGCCCACTGCAAATGCATTCATCTTCTTTGTTATACATTTACCATTATATATATATATATATATATATATATATATATATATGCCAAACCAAGTGCATAACCATTATCCATATGCATAAATACTGAATACATAAGTATAAAATGTGAAGGAAAAAGAACAGCAATGATCATTAATTTTGAGCAAAACTAGTGGATATATAAATATTAACATAGAATATAAAGCTAGAGTAAATTATAAAAAGCGAAAAATATTTGAAATTATAATAATATGACAGTATATTATAAAATAAAAATAAATAATGAGATAAAATAAAATTGTAATATTATCCTAGCTTATATTTGCAGAAGCTAAAGAATAACTTACATTTTTTGCTGCAGTGCTGAAAGCTTCCCTATGGCTGATATCTGGGTTACTAGCCTTAATCCTTTGTATTTCCTCCCTAAATATAGTATATGAACCAACAAAAGAAAATGTGTGTGAGAAAGATGGTTTGTGATCTATTTTCCTCTAGGACAGACATAAGATTTTAGGTTATGGGGTGAATTTATGATATTTTAGGAGACAAAAATAAATTTTTAATAAAAAAATATAAAATTATATCTAAAATATACGTAAATTTAAAATTGTAAGAGGCGATCGCCATCACTTATTATCCCTATATAATCAAGTAGCCATGAAAGTTTGGTTTAACTTACTTAATGAACCTGTTATACGCAGAAGGAACACGTTGTCTCTTCTCAGGGGCTGCATTATTTCATCACATATAGAGATCATCAAATCTAATCATAATCAAGCTTAATTAAAAAAAAAACTCTGGGTATAAGGGCTTCACATCTCCATGCAATGGTTCAGGGTTCTTCCATCAAACTTAAGAGATTGTTTATAATCCAAAATAATAGAAAAAAGAAGTTTTGTACTGGCATAGGCAACATCAGGCATTTGTGGCATGTGAAACTTGACAGTGTAGGCTCTAGTAGTAGCCTGGGTTCTCAATAGTGGTCCATTTTCATGCAAATGTAAGCATAAGAATTCTTTATGATAAAGATATAATTTAACGTATGCTGCTTTAGGGGCAACTTTTGATATGCTTTTAGAGTGCGGTGTAGGAAACTGTTACTAATTAATGAGGAGTTAAAACTTGCCATGTAATGTCACCATCTTGTAGGGGCCACGATTGGAAAGGAGATATCAGATAGGTTGCTTAAGCCATTGAGCTACACACATATATATATATATACATACATATATACATGTATATGTAATTATGTATGTATACATGTGTTGTATGTATGTATGTATGCATGTAAATGAGAGAGAGAGAGAGACTGACGGCGAATTGGAGGCATTCTTGGCGCTTCTTGTTCTGCAGACTCAAATGCGGAAAACTGCTTGCTGCACTTTGAAGAAGATCCACAGCCCTTATTTGGATGATCTTCATCAATTTTTATGGTCTTCTGTTTCTGCAACTCCACTCAAAACAAAGCAAAAACAAGTAAATCATCCAAACAATCCCACAAAGCTTTTGTTCATAGCGTTTTTCAACAAAAAAAACAAAACTACAAGAGCAGTAAACTTTTAGCACAATATTAGAGTATATCAGAATAATATCAGCTGAAAAGGGTAAGGTATCCATAAAAAAATAGTAATTTGTTTTGGAATCTTTGATAACTCTTTGTGTTTGAATACCTGAGCATCTTGAATGGGAACTGTTTGAAGTGAAGTTCCCATATTTACAGACAGCAGATTGGCACAATGCCCGCATCGAACAGTCACAATTTTGAACAAACTGTTGTATGGAACACTAACCTGCAAAATGTTACCATTCTGGAAATGTTATAATCACCTGTAAGCTTAATAAAGTAGTGAGACTCAGAACTGATCAGCAGCAGCAGCTATGAATATGTATATGTATTTATAGATAAAAGTGGAGAATGTTTTACTTCATTGTACAATCTTATCAAACCCTAATAAAGAAGAAATCAAAGTCCCAAGCTTAAATATCCTTTGTGATTTCATAATATTAAAGAACATGGTGAAGTAATCCATGGATGGGGAAGATAAAGAAGTGATAGCATTAGCATCAGATGCCAAAATATATCAATTAGACCAGAAATTTAAGTTCCAAGAACTCCGTCATTTGTTCATCTCACATGGGGCAATAATTATTAGTACAAAGGACTTGTTAGTTGTTACTTTTCTCCCCCAATATTATGTATTTTCCTTTCGGTGCGCCTGGCTTTTTCTGCCTGACACTTGAAGCTAGATGATAAAAGGAAAAAGAAAAGAAAACCCAGAGTGGAAGAGAGTAAGAGAGAGATGAAAACGACGTGACCGGAACGGAAACCATAAAAGTCATGAGCCATCAAAGATGACCATTGAATAAAGAAAGAAGAAGAGAAAAGAAAAGAAAATTATCATGAATGGTGGATTGATTTACTGATCTTTGTGTGCAGTGTTCCTGTGAATGTGGTTTTGTTTGTTTCCCGGAATAATGTTTTTACGATAAGAGGGTTAGAAAAGGAGACAAAAAGAAGCACTTGGTTTTCCTCTCCTCAACTTGTTTTTGATATTACATCGAATACATATCGTTCACTAAAGGCAAATATCTAAAAAAAACTACGATTTCTAGTATCAGATGAAGGAATTAAGCTGTTAAGAAAGGGTTTGTGGATGCAATAGTTCCAGTAGAAGAAGATCAGGTTACTGGTAGTACAACAATCGGGATTTTTCTATCGGGAAGAAACTAAAACAAGTGGCAGGCTTGCCTTTGGAATAACATGACTTTGAAAGGTAGGGAAAAGGAAAGAATCTCCGCCATTGTTGACTTGGAGCTTGACCTGGAAGAACCCTAAATAATGCTCAACTGTAGCCTAGTCTGATAAAAAAAAACTTTCGGATTGAAACTCTCTTGGCCAAGCTTCTTCCTGCTTATTTATGAAGGATCAATCTTTTGAAGGGAATCTAAATCAGAAAATTCCCAGTTTTATTTATGTATGTAGTATCTCGTGCTTGTTTTAGACAAAACCAGGCTAAAAAATCTCATAAAATATGAGATAAAGAATGAGAATTTTGAGCTATTTTACAAGCTAAATCAAGAAAATCTCATGATCCGTGGAACTATGGTAGGCATCTTTTAATTCTAGTGTGAATTCCCACTATGTTCTTCACGAAAAAGAAGCCAAATGGATTTCAGCGAAGCAGACATGGCCAAATCAGCTCTCTTTTTTGCAACAAAAGAAGAAGAAGAAGATAAAGGAGAGAATTGAGGGTTGTACCGCTAAAATGGTGTTGCAGAAGTTGCAGTGAACATAACAAACACGTTCAGATGCCGAATTCTGTGACATTATTGTTCCAACTTGTTCTCTCTCCCCCCTTTTTAAATACTATATACCCCACTATAAGGCTAGAACAAAAGGCTAAAGAAGTTGAAAAAAAAAATAGCGAGGATCAAAGGGATGAAGAGAAGTGGGACGACAGGGAAGAAGAAAAATTGTTCGAAGGAATTATTTTCTAATTTCTTGGCTACAAACATATACATGGAATTATGATGAATTGTGAGAGACAAATGTATATTAAAAAAATCTGATAGGACTTGTCTGGTCGGGTGAGGGAGACAGAAACACTGTAGTGGAGGAATATAGTGTGGGTGATGGAAAGTGGGTTTTGTTTTTCCTCATTGCTACTATTATTTTCTCTCTCTTTTTTAAATGTGAGTAGAATTTTCATGATAATATTAATTATATTTTTTATAAAATTAATTTAATTATTTTTAATTAAATTAATACTTGATAATCAAGGGTTTTATAATTATAGATGTATAGATATATGCACACACCCACATCTTATTTAATTAAATAAGTATTTTCACCACAGTTTTTCAAATTCTTTTTTATCATCTGAATGTAAATTTATACCCAATGCTTTATTCTACTTCTAGAATAATCATATTATAATATTTTATATAATTATCCAATATATGATTGTAAACATACATTTTGATGAAGGATTTTTTAAAATTCAAATTTTAGATCTGAATTAAGCAGGGTTTAATATGATGTATTAATCTCTCTTAAATATGAATTAAGTTAACTCAGTGATTAAATGGATCGATGGTCTTTATTCCTAGAGGTTCTGGATTCGAGCAACAACGAATGCAGGGTATTTGAACGTTCATTATCAAATGATTGAGAGTATTTAGAACAAATACTATCACTTGTAATCACCCTATATTAATAAAACAAAATCAATCTCTCGTTAGGAGAGCAAACGTAAATATAACTATAATCAATATGTACAAGAATTATAATAAGATGCGTTCATATAAAAGTTTGGATCAATACATAATAAATAATAAATAGTGTGGTATAATAAGTAAAAGTTATGAAATTTTTCTAATATGACGTAATTAACATTTATATAAAATTAAATATTAATGAAATTCGAACTCAGTGAGTGTGTGTGGATTATGATTGAGGGAATGAGTGGGTGGGAGTAACCTAATCCTTGGTTTCTGTAGCGGAAGAGAGGGGCGACATATTTATGCTTTGGAATTTTTTTGGGATGTGAGTTTTAAACCAATACATACCACCGCAAATGGACCTCACGCGCGCCTCTAATCCCTAAAGCTCCACCACCACCATCCTTATAAAACAGGGTCACGTACGTAAACGATATATCCGTTATAAGAGATGTTTTGTTGAATTACTTATCTATTAAAAATTATAATATAATTTATTGACTATATATAGTTGTTTTGTTAAGTCTATTGACTATTAAATTCACAAATAGTCACACAATGATTTATGTTTCATATTCGTCATCTTTTCATTAAAGAATTGATAACATTTGAGCTGGACATTAACTTATTGACTAAGATATGATAGTCGTTTGAGATCTCGGGGTCATATTTTATTATATTACAGTTAACATTAACGTCCAGCTCTGACTGCTATAAACTTCTCAACAAAAAATGACTAGTTTTGAATGTATGAATAGTTAGGTGATTATTTTACAACTTTTAATAGTCGGCACTGAACAAAATAATATCTTATAATCAATGGATCATTTCGTAACTTTAATAGTCGGAGGACGCAACAAAGCAACACACCATAGTCGGGGACCATTTATGTACTTTACCCTATAAAATATTACTACCTTTAATGTATTTATAAATACAATATTAAAAATAATTTCTTTATATTGCCTTAAATTATTTCTTAAGAAAGAAATAGGTAAGGATTAGGAAGGTTTAAATGAAAATCTTTCACCATTTCATAAAAGATTCAATGAACAAAAACACGATAAACGTGTGCTGATTTGATTTTGAAGCTACCAAGTTTTTACAATGAATGTCTCAAACGTTTACCTAAGTGAGATCAAGCGACATTTATCATCATTACTTCATTTATCACGCGGTTGGTTAGTTATAATCGCATCTGTGCACACGTTTGAACCTATTTTGGATGGTAATTTTGTTCTTTAAAAAATGTGATTTCGATTTTTTTTTTTTAAAAAAAAAGAATTTAAAATTTTGAAAATTTCAATCAAATCACTATTTATTCTTTTCAAAATATTTATATATTTTAAAGTTCTAGAAACTTTAATCAGGTCCAAAATAAATTAAACTCCAACAACAAGCAATCGCTGGAAGGGGAGTTGAATTCTTTTGCATTGATTTCATGTAAGTGGTTGGCAGCGTCGACAACAAATTAGTTACCAACATTCAGGATGTTTGGATTAAATAAGACAAGTTATGTTGTGTGCGTGTCAAATGAGAGTGTATGCACAGGAAACATTTATGGTATAATACTTGATATCCATACACTACATATAATCTTGTCCGATTGAGTCAATGTCATCAGTTAATTCAATTTTAAAG
This sequence comes from Hibiscus syriacus, assembly GCF_006381635.1. Taxonomy (NCBI): domain Eukaryota; kingdom Viridiplantae; phylum Streptophyta; class Magnoliopsida; order Malvales; family Malvaceae; genus Hibiscus; species Hibiscus syriacus. The sequence goes on from NW_024062730.1 coordinate 1,610,173, forward strand.
ATCAAATATGTGATTTATAAATTTCTAATTATATATTGGTAGATTGAATATTAGTTAGATTTATCGATAATCTAAAATTCAAATAATCTAGACATTAGATTCAAACGTAAAGTTATATACTACTTATTTTGAACCTATTGAGTGGTCTTAGCGATTAAAGGGAGAACAATTCTCTTTAGAAGTTATGAGTTCAAACATATGTATTTACAGAGTGTATGTTTGTTGTTGATGACTAAAATAGATTCTGAATGGATATTTGTATATTACCTTATAATTATCCATTTTAAATCAAATTGAGAAAATGGTATTGAGTAATTATCTTATAAAAAATCGAATTTATTTTCTCCGCTTCAAATTAGATTGATAATGATATTGAGTAATTTTTAAATATTGGCATGTGATTGCCTAAACTTATTGGAGATAGTTGTGATTAATTCTTGGACCTCCTATTGGTCCAAAGATTGAGAAAATGATGGATCCACGCCTAATTTAAACTTTAACCCTAAGATTGAAGGGTCCAAACACCCTCAGCCACAAGGTTTTAAAGCATTAATTATTGTTTGTATTAAGCTACTTCTTCATGTGGAAAGATTGTTTTTGCAAATAAAACATAATATTTTTTTTTGCTTAAGTTATAAATTACATCTCCCCATCAAGATTAAGATACCATGTGACTTCAAGCACAAGTTGATATTAGCATTAACTTTAATGAAACTAATTTGGAAAAATAAATAAATTGAGGCTTTTGAGGGTATAATTTTAGTTTTCTAAAAGTTAAAAAAAAACGCATTTTGTTAATAAAAAATAAGTAATATTAGAAGTAAAAAAAAAATTTAAATTTAACTATTAGTATCTAATCTATTGACTGATTAATCGATATCAGATTTTGCATATAGTAATGTCCATCTCTTACCAAAAACAAGCCATTTGTAGATATTATCGGGGGTTCGTACAAATTCAGTGTAGTTCCTTTTTCACTCCACAAGGATCAAGATCAAATAAACATTCATTATCTTTCTGTCGAATGAAGATATATTTCTAGATTCTCAGTGAATAATGATCAGGCGAGACACAACTTATTTAGTTCGAATTTTTCTGATAAAAAAGAAGATAGGATTTACGATTATTCATAATTGAATCGAATCGTAGGTACTGGGCATTGCGATTTCATATATTCTGCTATTCTTCACGAGAATGCTGATTTATTGGCAAAAAGACGAAGAAATAGATTTATTATTCCATTTCAATTGATTCAAGACCAAGAGAAAGAACTAATGCTGCATTCACATTCAAGTATCTCGATGGAAATACCCATAAATGGTATTTTCCGTAGAAAAAGTATTCTGGCTTTTTTTTGATGATCCTCGATACAGAAGAAAGAGTTCAGGAATTACTAAATATGGGACTATAGGGGCGCATTCAATCATCAAAAAGGAGGATGTGATTGAGTATCGAGGGGTCAAAAAGGTTAAGCCAAAATACCAAATAAAAGTAGATCTATTTTTTTCATTCCCGAGGAAGTGCATATTTTATCCGAATCTTCTTCCATAATGGTACGTAACAATAGTATCATTGGAGTAGATACCCAAATCACTTTAAATACAAGAAGCCAAGCGGGTGGATTGGTCCGAGTGGAGAAAAAAAAAGGATTGAACTGAAATTTTTTTCTGGTAATATCTATTTTCCCGGCAAAAGAGATAAGATATCTCGACACAGTGGCATCTTGATACCACCAGGAACGGGCAAAATAAACTCTAAGGAATCAAAAAAATTGAAAAGTTGGATCTATGTCCAACGGATCACACCTACCAAGAAAAAGTATTTTGTTTTGGTTCGACCTGTAACCCCATATGAAATATCGAACGGTATAAATTTAGCAACACTCTTCCCCCAGGATCCGTTTCGGGAAAAAGATAATATGCAACTTCGAGTTGTCAATTATATCCTTTATGGAAATGGCAAACTGACTCGGAGAATTTCTGACACAAGCATTCAACTAGTTCGGACTTGTTTAGTGTTGAATTGGGAGTAAGACAACAAAAGTTCTTTCGCCGAAGAGGTCCGTGCTTCCTTTGTTGAAGTAAGGACAAACGGTCTGATTAGAGATTTCCTAAAAATCGACTTAGTGAAATCCCATATTTTGTATATCAGAAAAAGAAATGATCCGTCAGGTTCAGGATTGATTTCGGATAATAGGTCAGATCGTACCAATAAAAATCCATTTTATTCCATTTATTCAAACGCAAGGATTCAACAATCATTTAGCCAAAATCACGGAACTATTCATACGCTCTTGAACAGAAATAAGGAATCCCAATCTTTGATAATTTTGTCATCATCTAATTGTTTTCGCATGGGCCCATTCAACGATGTAAAATATCACAATGTGCTAAAACAATCAATTAAAAATAAAAAAGATTCTTTAATTCCAATTAAGAATTTATTGGGTCCTTTAGGAACAACCCCTCAAATTGCGAATTTTTATTCATCATTTTACCCTTTAATAACTCATAATCAGACCTCGGTAGCGAAATATTTGCAGCTTGACAATTTAAAATAGACTTTTCAAGTACTTAACTATTTTTAATAGCTGAAAATGGGAGAATTTATAATTTTGATCGATGCCGTAACATCATTTTGAATGCAGTCAATTTGAATTGGTATTTTCCCCATCATCATTATCATCATAATTATTGTGAAGAAACGTCCACAATAATTAGTCTTGGGCAGTTTATTTCGAAAATGTATGTATAATCAAAAGCGGACCACACCTAAAATCGGGTCAAGTTTTTATTGTTCAAGTTGATTCTATAGTAATAAGATCGGCTAAGCCTTATTTGGCAACTTCGGGAGCAACTGTCCATGGGCATTATGGAGAAATCCTTTACCAAGGAGATACGTTAGTTACATTTATATATGAAAAATCGAGGTCTGGTGATATAACGCAGGGTCTTCCAAAAGTGGAATGTTCGCGTGTTGTGAGTAATATAAAATATACGCAAATAATGTGCAAGTATACACAATCGCTCAAGTAATAAGTGATGAGTGAGTATCGTCTCCACAGGGATTGGAAGGATATTGAGTAAAGTTTATGCATTATTCTATCTAAGTATAGTTAGTCTTGATATATACAAATGTCACGATAATGGATATGTGTATGCTGGTGAATGTGGATTGATGGTGTGATGGTGTAGCAAATGGAAATGCAGTGGCAAGAATAGATGTTTAGTGTTGAAAATGATGAAATGTCAAGACAATGAAAAATGGTAAAAACAGTAAATAAAAGATAAATAAAATGAAAAGAAGATAATCCTCACGTGATAAGCTTTCAATGGAATGAATGGTAGGGATTCATCTAAGAATGCTAAACTTATCTCTCATGCAGATTTAAGCTATTTGGTCTTTACTTACTCGACATGGCTTTCCTAAAATGTTCTCACATGAACCTAACAGAATAGCATGCCAAGGCATCTGCTCTCACTCAACGATGTTGGAAAGCCTACCCTATTGATAAAGACACCCTTTTTAGTCGTTGAAATCCTATCCTAGTCTCTTCCGAGATCTAAGGGATTAGGTTATAATATTCCTAGGCCGGTTCAAAGCCCCTTGAAAATACTATAATCCATTGCTTATGAGGATCTTGCCTTGTGTTTCTTCCGAATACTTACAAGTAGTTTTAGCTTAGGATTCTTCCGAACACCTAACCTTCATCTAAGAAATGGACATTTCCATGCCTCTTACAAGCCTAGATGGTGAAGCATTCATAAACAAAGCAAATAAAGAACCAAAATAAACTTAAATATACCATTAAAATAAAGTTAAAACATCCATTAAACCAACACCACCAAATAAGTTAGTTCATGGTGGGGTTTGAAATATCCATAGAAAAATCCATAATATATTCGTTCCAACAACCCACAAATAAAATAAATAAAATAACAGCAAAGGGAAGTGAGAAAGAGCCTTCGACGCGCGCCACCGGAGGTCTCCTCGGCCATCACGAACCGCCTTAGCTCGCTAGCTCCTCTCGGCACCTAGCTCACCACTCCTTGAAGCTTTATCAATGGAGGAAAACCCAAGGAAGAAGAAAGGAAAAGGGAAAATAAAAATATGGTTTTTCTGCTACAATATGCATCTCCTTTCTTCCACACACACTCTCTCTTGTGAGGTGTAATATATAATAAAAATATCTAGGGGTAATGATGATGTTGTTGGGATATCGTTGGATGCAAAATACCCCTCATACCCCTAGAATCACATGTTGTGCATGAACCTTATCCTCCAGGTGTCAGTGGTCCCCTAGCAGGTTGTTACAACCATCATTTCACGTGCAGAGCCAGCTGTCCACGTACAGCTGTATATTTTTGTCGTTTTCTACGCCAGAAATGCCGAGGCATTTCAATCTTCTTCAGCGTGTGATACCGCGACATTACTTCCCAGCTCGCCTATTTTGCTTGTTGTTTCCTGCACATCACTAAAAACCACACCTTCCTCCTCATATAGCACCTTAATAAAATAAAATAACACAACCACCACAAATGCAATTACATGCAGCTACATACATCTAAAATGACTTATATGTACCCTTAAACAAACAATAACTTAAGTCAAAAAGGCCTTAAAAGTAGTCTTTTTACAGAGTTATCATGGAACAAGTGTTAGAAGTGCGTTCGATTGATTCAATATCGATGAACCTAGAAAAGAGAGTTGAGGGTTGGAACGAATGTATAACAAGAATTCTTGGAATTCCTTGGGGATTCATGATTGGTGCTGAGCTAACTATAGTGCAAAGTCGTCTCTCTTTGGTTAATAAGATCCAAAAGGTTTATCAATCTCAGGGGGTATAGATCCATAATAGGCATATAGAAATTATTATATGTCAAATAACATCAAAAGTATTGGTTTCAGAAGATGGAATGTCTAATGTTTTTTTACCCGGGGAACTGATTGGATTATTGCGAGCGGAACGAACGGGGCGTGCTTTAGAAGAAGCGATTTGGTATCGAGTCATCTTATTGGGAATAACGAAAGCATCTATGAACACTCAAAGTTTATATCTGAAGCAAGTTTTCAAGAAACTGCTCGAGTTTTAGCAAAAGCGGCTCTCCGGGGTCGTATCGATTGGTTGAAAGGCCTGAAAGAGAACGTTGTGCTAGGGGGTATGATACCCGCTGGTACCGGATTCAAAGGATTAGTGCACCGGTCACGACAACATAACAATATTCTTTTGGAAACAAAAAAAAAATTTCTTCGGGGGAGAAATGAGAGATATTTTCTTCCACCACAGAGAATTATTTGACTCTTGCATTTCAAACAATTTACATGATACATCAGGCCGCTCTTTTATAGGTATAGAATTTAATGATTCTTAAGATAAGAGGAGTGGATTCGTTCTTTTAAGTATTTATTTTGTTGTGGTCAGTTGAGTTGTTAAGATTTGTTAATTTGTTAATAGTAATAAAGAGAATAGCGAATAGAAAGTAATGGCTTGGCTCGTGGATAAACGACCAATCCCCGGTAGAAGAGAAGGTTCCATTGGAACTATTATTTATTTCAGGGTATCTCTCTTTTTTTAAGTAAAAAAAGAGATAGAGAGAGGAAGTGTGAAGAGAAATTGCAAGAAGATATTGGAACATAAATTTGGAAGAGATGTTGGAAGCATGAGTTCATTTTGGTCATGGTACTAGGAAATGGAATCCTAGAATGGCGCCATATATCTCTGCAAAACGTAAGGGTATTCATATTACAAATCTGACTAGAACTGCTCTTTTTTTATCAGAAGCTTGTGATTTACTTTTTGATGCAGCAACTAAGGGAAAACAATTCTTAATTGTTGGTACCAAAAATAAAGCAGCTGATTCGGTGGCGCGAGCTGCAATAAGGGCTCGGTGTCATTATGTTAATAAAAAATGGCTTGGTGGTATGTTAACAAATTGGCCCACTACAGAAACGAGGCTTCATAAGTTCAGGGACTTGAGAACAGAACAAAAGACGGGGGGACTCAATCGTCTTCCGAAAAGAGATGCATCTATGTTGAAGAGATAATTATCTCGCTTGCAAACATATCTGGGCGGGATTAAATATATGACGAGATTGCCTGATATTGTAATCATCGTTGATCAGCAAGAAGAATATACGGCTCTTCGAGAATGTATCACTTTGGGAATTCCAACAATTTGTTTAATCGATACAAATTGTGATCCCGATCTCGCAGATATTTCGATTCCAGCAAATGATGACGCTATAGCTTCAATTCGATTAATTCTTAACAAATTAGTAATCGCAATTTGTGAGGGTCGTTCTAGCTATATACGAAATCCTTGATTAATAATAAGATAAATAAATTATTTTTTGGAACTACATAGATCTATAGAATCGGTTACTATATCCTGAATCGCACAAAAGAGATAAAAACCGTAAATATTGTGTGATTAGTTTAGTCGGTGTCAAAAATATAGAATTTGAGTATGCAAGAGAAGATTGAATCAAAATAATTCCTTTTTTTAAAGTAAAGTTCTATTTCTGTCAGAGGGCAATATGAATGGTATATCATGTTCCATCAACGCACTAAACGGGTTATACGATATCTCTGGTGTGGAAGTAGGCCAACATTTCTATTGGCAAATAGGAGGTTTCCAAGTCCATGCCCAAGTACTTATTACTTCTTGGGTTGTAATTGCTATCTTATTAGGTTCCACCATTATCGCTGTTCGGAATCCACAAACCAATCCAACCGCGGGTCAAAATTTCTTCGAATATGTTCTTGAATTCATTCGAGACGTGAGCAAAACTCAGATTGGAGAAGAATATGGCCCATGGGTTCCCTTTATTGGAACTATGTTTCTATTTATTTTTGTTTCTAACTGGTCGGGTGCTCTTTTACCTTGGAAAATCATACAATTACCTCATGGAGAGTTAGCCGCACCCACGAATGATATAAATACTACTGTTGCTTTAGCTTTACTCACGTCAGTAGCATATTTCTATGCGGGTCTTTCCAAAAAAGGATTAGGGTATTTCAGTAAATACATTCAACCAACTCCAATTCTTTTACCCATTAACATTTTAGAGAATTTCACAAAACCCTTATCACTTAGTTTTCGACTTTTCGAGAATATATTAGCTGGTGAATTAGTAGTTGTTGTTCTTGTTTCTTTAGTACCTTCAGTCGTTCCTATACATGTCATGTTCCTTGGATTATTTACAAGTGGGATTCAAGCTCTTATTTTTGCAACTTTAGCTGTGGCTTATATAGGCGAATCCATGGAAGGTCATCATTGACTAGTTTTTGTTTTTGAAATAGTATAGCCCTTTTTTTTTAACTTAGTCCAATACAATGTATGCACAACTTAAGATAATCTACTTACTTAGGGACCATAAATATACAAATACGACGATCTAGAGTAATAACAAAAAAGATTACGATATTAGAGAATTCTAATAAAAAAAATGAAGAGATCTAATCTAAAAGATCTTTTTCCTAAAATTATGGTTTGGTCCATCTTTTTATTACTTATATTTATATCATATTTACCTTCAATCAATATTATCTTTATATTGATATTGTTTTTGTTTATTCAATTTCAAGTCCTAATTAGAATAGGAATTCGTATGATATTAATTTAGGGTCTATGATTTTCAATTTTAAAAAGCTGTTCTTTCTATAGAATGATTCCCATTTCACTATAGAATGATTCCCATTTCAGCCGATTTCATTCAATTCAATGATTGACCAAAAGAAAATTTTATTTTAATAAATAAATAATAAATTGCATGAACTTAACTTAGCTCAATCAAATGCTGATATTGATTTTTTTATTTTTATGCAATGATTTGGTCTAATAAATTCGTCCATTTAGATTGTATCCATGTGACATAATGATAAATAAAAGGAAGAGACAAATTTACAAAAAACAATATTAAAAAAATGATTAGGAAAAAATAAAATAAAAAAAGGGGTAGAATTAGGTATATGGAATCTAATGGCTATAAGACAGCTCTTGTCTATCCTTTGAGGAATAATTCTAGAATCCAATTGAATCTAAGATATGAAAGATTGGTTTACGTTATGTAAGAAACACATGTATATGGGATATTAGATATTGACTAGTTATATATGAACTCAAAATAGATCTAATCCAGCCCACTACTGTGGAGTTAGATAGGGATTCCAATAGAAGAATAGAAGTTCTTATGTTTCGTCTTTGACTCTGAATTGAATGAATAAAGAGATAAAATGAAGACAAAAATGAAGAATTCAAAGTAAGGAATGGGTTGGAAAAAGGAAGGAAATGGAATAACAAAGTATGCGCGGATTCACAAAAATCCAGTGGATAGGAACTAAAAAAAAGATATCGAAATAGTTCTGACGGTTCAATAATCTTCAATCTTCTCACTTCCATTCGGAGTTCTTAGTTACTTCGGCAGGTTGAATCTTAGCGATGGAATAATATAATTAAGTCAAAATTCATTGGATGATTGTATCATTAACACTTTCTTTATTTCGGTGCGAGGAACTTATCATGAATCCACTGATTTCTGCCGCTTCCGTTATTGTTGCTGGGTTGGCTGTCGGGCTTGCTTCTATTGGACCTAGAGTTGGTCAAGGTACTGCTGTGGGCCAAGCTGTAGAAGGTATCGCGAGACAACCCGAGGCAGAGGGAAAAATACGAGGTACTTTATTGCTTAGTTTGGCTTTTATGGAAGCTTTAATAATTTATGGGCTGGTTGTAGCATTGTCACTTTTATTTGCTAATCCCTTTGTTTAATCCTATAAGCATGAGAATTATGTATTTTTTTTCTTAGTTTATGGCTTGGAACTTACTCCTCGCTTTTTCGAATTATATCAAGATTTCACTCCTACAATTAATTATTCGTTGGGACAATAATCCATGGGAAGGATTAATTTGAGGATGAGGAATTATCACACTAACTCGCTTTCTTCCTTCCCCTTCTTAGTTCAAGAGAAACCTTTTTTATTATTTATGTTTATTTTTTATTATTTATGTTTAAAGGAGTGTTGCAACAAATAAGGTATTTTGCCATTGACATGAAACCTACCCACTAATTCTAATAAGAATTATTATTATTGGAATTTTCAATTGAAAAAAAATACATTTCTAGGTTTAGACATAGGTAAATGAAAATTGATAATAATTAATAATTTAATAATAAATATTAATAATAATATTAAATAATTGATTATTATTAACAAAAAAAGAAATACATAGAATTAGAATAATATAAATATGATAGAATAAATGGAAAAGGAGTCAAAGTGATATAATACAAAAAAAGAATCGAGTTCTTTTTTTAGTCTATCTAAAATAAAATATTTAGTCTATCTAAAATAAAATAGGAGATCATATGAAAAATGTAACCGATTCTTTCGTTTCCTTGGGTCACTGGCCATCCGCCGGGAGTTTCGGGGTTAATACCGATATTTTAGCAACAAATCCAATAAATCTAAGCGTAGTCCTTGGTGTATTGATATTTTTTTGGAAAGGGAGTGTGTGCGAGTTGTTTATTTCAAGAATAGGTTGGATTCACCCAGTTGTACTTTTTTTTCATTATAACTTGGAAAGCAAAGAGTGCATGATCCCGCGAATGACTTCTGAATAATTAACACATAATTATTAGAAAATATTACAATAATGAAACAACTAAAATATAATTAAAAATTAACTATCTATTTGTTCTCAAAAAATTATAATTGTTTAACATAAGAGAGGAATCCAAAATTATAATTTTATCATATAACTTTTAATTTTCTAATTTTTCAAGACATTCGTTAAAGGGAATCCAATGAATAATCATTCGTATATTATAAGTTCGAATGAAGACCAACATTGACTATAAATTTTAAAGTTGTCCTATGTTTGAAGATACGTTTCATTTAAACCTATCGAGTGGTCTCAATTATAAAAAAGAATATTATTTTTATTTAATGACTTGAATTAAAACAATTATATTTATAAGTTATGTGTACATTATTAATAAATTAAAAAATTCTAATTATATGTTACTTGTAATTATTCAAAACACTAAAAAAGAAAACTCATTATCATGTAGCCTAGATTTAAGGGTACTTGCTGACCTAAGCTTACCTAAATCTTGTATCAATGTTTAATTTTCAGTCCATAATAGCCCACGTAACCTGTTCAAGTAAATGCAAAGATACAATATATAAGGCCCAAGCATATCTATTTTAACGGATCATATATTGCTGCCCATTTTAAAATCTGTCCTATAGAAAATTGTTACATCTAATATTTTATGTTGTTCATAATTTTTTTTATAATCATCAGTATTCGATCTATTGATTGATTAATTTGGATTAGATATTGTAGAGGTAAAGGAGATCTTCTCATCTTAGTTTATTACATTCACAAATATCAGGATTCGAATTACTGACCTTGTTTAGTGACAGATCCATAAATATTTTTTAAAGTTGATATATATATTAATAACATAATTTTTTTTTATATGGAGTGAACACAAATAAAATTTTAGGATAGATATCATCAGTAAAATGAATAACTAATCGAAAGAAATTTAGATTTTAGGATGGGCATGTGTCCACCCTAAACAACATGTACGTCCGCCACTGACCTTTATTATACTAATGACTCTTTTAATCCAAAATATTTTATTTAAGATACAAATATTCAAATACTAAAATTTATTTAAAGAATCTTATATTTTATTTCGCTAAACCTATTAAAATGATATTTCGACAATCAAACCTCAAGAAAGGATCTAATATTCTTTTTTTATCAAGCTAAGGTAAATCATTTGACAACGAACGTTCAATCATCCTGCTGCAGCCACTGGTGTTTAAACCCTAATATATATTCTAAATAATATCAACCATTTGACAACGAACGTTCAATCACCTTGCTGTAGCCGCTGGTGCTCAAATGTTCTAAATACTCTCAACTATTTGACAACGAACACTCAATTACCCTACTGCATCCGTTGGTGCTCAAACCCGTGACCTCTAGGAACAACAACGATTTCTTTAAGCACTGAAGTAAATTGTTTCATACAAGGATCTAATATTTTTTTCTTCTATACCCAATGAAATGATATTTTAACGGTTAAAGCTAGAAATTTGTGATATATTTATCCATTAAACATTTCAATTAAGTGATATTTTAAAGAGATACTGAAGCAATTAAACTGAGGAATCCCATGAAGTAAAATATCATTTTTAGCCAAAGCATGCATGACGTTGGTTATGAGGGTAAAGTACACAAACGGTCCCCGACTATAAGATATTATTTTATTAAGTCCTTCGACTATTTAAAATTAGAAAATGATCCTCCAACTATAGAGTGTTGTTTTATTATGTCTCTCAACTATTAAAAGTTACAAAATAGTTGATAGACTAAATTGAAAGGAAATGGAACTGGTTAAAATAATAATTAACATACAAATGAGGCTAAATTGAAAGAAACTAGAAATTAAAGGGCTCAAACACAATTTTACATGTTGATAGACTAAATTATAAGAGATTGAAAATTAGAAAGGTCACCCACCAACAACCAGTTGGTCTAGTGGGATGAAACACTAGATTTCTTAAGCAATGTCAAGAATTTGAATCATGGCGTTTGTGTATGAAGCAAACTATGTTAAGAGGGTTGCCTCCATAATAAACCTTTGCAAAACTCAATCTGAATTAATTAATTAATAGATCGGATACAAGTGATTAATTAAAAAAAAAAGAACTATTTTGATATCGGAATAGTCCTTTCAAAATAATGTTGTTTCACAAGGGTTTAAATATCATATCTTTTTTAATTTTTCACTTCATTTATTTTCTTCTCTCTATAAAATTTCTCTAATTTTTTCTAAAATTTGGTAATCATTTTTTTTTACAAAGGAACAACATTCAATCAATGCCAACAGCATCCAAAACAAAAACGTTCGAAATACAGTGAGAGTAATCACTTTCAAACCAAATAAGAAAACTACTAGAAACAACCCACTTTGCTAGTTCATGAAGTGCTCCTTTTGCCATTCTTGGAACATACATTAACGTAAGATGAGGAGACTCGGCAATGGCAATACGCACTTACGAGATATGGATACCCACAATAGACAGATCCATGTCCTTGGAGCGCAACCTGTTAATGACACCAAAAGAATCCCCCTCATTATCCACCCCCGTCCAACCATTTTCCTTAGCCATCACGATCCCCACACGGACCGCTTCAGCCTCCACAAGCTCAGCTGTGAGAGTACCGCTCAGCTTCCGAGCATGGCCTCCCACAGCCATTCCATTGTGACCTCAAGCAATGACTCCGATTGCTCCTTACCCAGAGTCGATGAGAAAGGCCCCGTCCACATTGATTTTAATTCTATCTGTAGACACCCGTTTTTTATCGAGCTTAAAAAATATTATAAATATTAATTATATTATTATTATATATTATTATTAATACAAATTACATTATTTATGTAGATCTAAAGTTCAACCCCACTACAACAAAAGAATCCCGTAGCCCAATGCAAACCCAACGAAAATCCAACAGTCCTAAAATAATTACAAGTAACTTGTTTAAGCCACTAGTGTACTTCAGTGATGTTCCATCCACGTGTATGAGCTACCGCCAATCATGCCACCATCAAAGCTTACTGCACAAATCATCCACAGCGAATAAACAATTAGCCACCGAAAATATTATCAAAGTCAATACTTGCTCAACCAAATATCACTAAATGCATAGAAAATCAACATGCAGACAAAGGATTCGGTGGAGAGAAAAGAAATAAAAATGGAAACGAGGAGGGTCTGCTACTGGGGGGATATCGCCAACAAAGGAGGGATTTGAGAACAATGGTGTAAATCCTATCTTTACACATTCGAAATATCAGAGAACATTTGTAAGAGGAGATTCGGTCCTTATTTTTCCAAGATACAAAAGAAAGCAATAGAAAAAGCATTGGAATTTGGTAAGATACGTTTCCAAAGCAATTTGTACTTATATTCCCTATTTAAAAATAGCTATTTAAAGTGCTTATGCACTTTCCAGAGAATGCTTATGCAACTTGTACTTATTATCCCATATTAAAAAAATAGCTATTTTTTCCAAAAGCAATTTCTAGATCACGAAGAGAGGCTTATGCAACTTCATGAGTATTTTCTTTTAAAAAATAGCTATTTAAAGTGCTTTGGTCATGGGAAATTAGCATTCAAACCGATCATTTTCGAGAAAAAAATGAATTCGTCTGTTAGTTCCCATCAACAGCAGAAAGGGTTTTTCAGTAAAAAAAGAAAGCCAAATATATTTTAATGTTAGATGTAGTTACCTGGTCATCGGGGTTTGGTGGTCGAAGTGTAGAACTCCGTTGAAGAGAGGCGGCCGGCGACGTTGGGGTCCTCTGGTTTGTTGAGCAGCCGAAGAAGATAATAGCGAGGAGAGGGGTGTTGCAAACGGCTGAGGGATGTTAGTTTGAGCTTAGGTTTAGGATTAGGTTATAATTAGATTTTTATATATTACATTTAGGATAAATTGTTCTTTAACCGTTTATTTCCACTTTAGTCACTGGTAAGGACTATTTTAAAATTTAGCATTTTGTGTGTAACTCGATTTAGTTATTTTACAAATTAGATTCTAGTTATAATTATTTGGGTTATTTGAGGTACGTGTCATCGTAATTTTCTATGTAATTCATATAGATCATCAAATCAATGTTTGTGTGTTTACGATTCGGTCTTTCTATTTTATGTGTATTAAATTTTAGTCATAATTGTTAATTTATTTAATTTTAGACATTTGACCTTTATAGTTTTACATGTTTCTTTTTGGTCTTGTGTATGTTTAGAGTTTAGTATAATTTTAGTCCTTGTGATTTGTTTTATTTTGGTTTTATTATTTATTATATTTTCAATTAGTATTTCGATTGTATCTTAGATAGTGAAATTCTATTTAATATGATTTAGTTATTAGTTTAATATATGTAGCTAAATTTCTTATAGTTTGGTAGGTTAGGTTTTTTTTGTATTTAAATCACATTGATGCATTGCATATATATAAATAGGTTATAATGTATAATTATAAAAATTTGTAATTTTGGACATTAAAGTATTATTGCATGATAATTTTTCATATAGTATTTGTTACTTATTAATCATATGTTCTTAAATTTTGTATGTTATCCTCACGTGCATAACTCGACATTATTACATAATCGGATTAAGGGTAATACCCTTTTAATTTAAAATGGTCAAAATGGATTTTCTTAACTTACAGAAAGTTGTTCTTAACGATTTTAAATTACAAGTGTATCTCGTCATTGTCACTAAAAATTATGATTCTTTACTTTAAAATTTGGGAGTGAAATAAAAGGAAATATTCGGTTATTTAAAATTTTGAGAAAAGGTCGTTAGAACTTATCTAAAGATATGGTCTCAATATTTTTAAATAATCGAATATTCTTTATCTTTTAAAGGTTGTGTAATTTTAATTTAATCTATTTTGGTGTTTTTAAATATTGTAAAATTCGTATATTGTTTTTTGTTGGGGATTATAAATCAAGTTAACTTCGAATTTTTAAATTTTATTGCAAAGACGTTAATTAATCGACTAGGTACCGATTTAGGGCGTTGTGGGGGTGCTAATCCTTCCCCACGCGTAATCGACTCCCGAACTCATTTTCTGATAAAGCAGACTCCAATTTGTTGTTTTAATTAAAATTAATTTTTATTTAAAATGACAACGTTTTTGGGTGCCCAATCACACCCTAATCAAAGATTGGTGGCGACTTCTCGAATCATATGTTTTTTATCGTAAAGAAATTTTCAAATTTTTGAAACAAGAGGTTTTCTAAAATCACATTGTTTTTAATTAAAAATCAATCACAAGAGAATAATTAAAAATGGTTTTCCAAATCTCGCCCACATTTAAAAATCGTTTCGACTCTATCAACACTGGGCTTCCGCTAATGTTTGATCGTATTCCCTGATGGTCGTCGATCCAGTTCTGTCGCCACTACTCATAGATGATTTAAAATCCGAACCAAGGAGCCAAGCAGATTCAACCACCAACCTCGCCGGTTGGAGCACATTAGAGTGCACTCATTTGTTTCTCCGGTTCGAAATATTCCATAACAGCAGAAGGAACTTGTGAAACACTCCTCGGACATTTTGGTGGCCACCGATTCAATCCACGCTTTACATGAAGGAAATTCGCTTGTGAAATAGCGTTGGTCCAGCCCTGACAATTGCAACACTTCCCTAGTTTTCGTGTAGTCTTTGAGAACGTGGAGGAGCGTTTCTTGATGTTCCTTACATTAAGAGCAGGTTCCATCCCGATCCCAACCAACAGAAGTTTCGAACCAACAGGGACTGCTCCATGACATTCTCCATAAAAAAAACTTAACCCTTCGGAGAGTCTTAAGTTTCGCAATACGGATCCAGACAGGTGAGGAGTCTCTACTCTCCTGCAGCTCCTTGAGAAGCCAGGAGTAACCTGACTTAGTACTACAAAACCCGGAGTTGTGATGACCCCAAATGAAGCAGCCTTCTTTAACCAGAAAGATTAGGCACCTGAGAATGTCTTCTGCAGTGAAGACCCGTCTAACCTTCTTATCATCCCATATAGGCTCGGAGCAAACCATGAATTCCCTGTAACGTATTGGATCACCGGGACAATCCAGATAAGAAGAGGAGAACGCCAATGGGTGGAGGCCACCCCACCTAGAAGCAAAGAGCAAGGCAGGGTTGATTTCGATACGCAAGTAAAAACCGTCCTAAAGCTTATCTTTTTTTGCTTTAACGAGGCAGTTCCATGCAAAGGAAGGATTGGAGCATCGGCCCGCACTGAAGAGGTCTTCATTTGGAAAATATTTTTCAGAAAACACCTTGAACAACGAGTTTTGGTTGTGCAGAATCCTCCAGATGTGTTTTCAAGGAGAGAAAAATTAAAAAGGTTAAGATCATTGAACCCGAGGCCACCAAATCTTTTGGGTCTGTAATTTTTCTCCCTAGCCACGTGAGCCTAACCTTTTCTTTGAATATCCGTCCACCAAAACGATCTCATATCCAAGATGATAGCCGCGACAATACCACCAGGGATCCAATAGCAGGCCATTGCGTAGGTTGGAAATGCCTGTGCAGCTTTTAGAAACACTTCCCTTCCAGCCATCGAGAGCAAGTTCTTTGTCCACCCCGTATCCGTTTTGAAACTTGTCATGGTCGGAGGAGAAGGACGTGGGGAAGGAAGAGAAGACGATAGGGGAAGCGAAGAGGGAATTGAGAAAAATGTAATACAAGGGTTAGGGATTGTTGGTGGAATTGGGGATTATTACCTGAGGAAGTGAATATCACGTGAGGAGCACGAGTTCATTAACCCATTAGCCATTTGAAGACCCAGCAGCAATGAAGCCCAACAGAGAAGCCCAATGATAATATGCAGTAACAGAAAACAATTAGAATATATGTCAGCTGGCTTGTTAGATTTTATAGTACAATTGTATAAAAGTAAATGTACCTGCAAATGGATGATTATGCATGATTTTTACTAAATGAATTTATGAATTTCTTCAATCCTTTCTGCTTCTCTTCTGAAATCTCCTTTTTTCTCTACTTCATCATCTTGCATTCATCACAATTTGGTATCTCAGAGCCAAATTTTTCCTGGCAAATCGTTGCTGGAATGACAAAGAAAAATTAGAACATGTGTGAAACACCATAATTTTCAGAATTACAGAAGCAACTGGAGTTATCAACGTTGGTCAAGCATTCTCAGGATGACACGAAAATTCCTAAATGGTGGGAGAATAAAGAAAATCGACTTACTTCCTTGGAATCCAGGATGACCACTAATCAAGGGTATGTGGAGGAATTATTAAAGATTTTAACTGGTAGAAATGGGGAGCAGAACCAATCTGATAATGAACAGGTACAGTCTCCTAACGATTCTAAAACAGAGGGAAAACAACCTGTAAAGGTCACAGTGCTTAATGATAAAACCAGGTTTACTTATAAACCTAATGAACCTGGAATTCTAAGATCCAAACTAGGGAATTTACCCAGTTTTAAAAATGATATCCAAGTAGGAGAGAACAGTGCAGTTAGAAACAATATAGTTAGTTTGGAAGAGGATAGAAGAGGCACTGGAAGTTCTTCTAATACTACAGGGTTAATGTGGCATAGACCCAAGATTGAGCTGCCATTTTTTGAAGGAAGTAATCTTAGAGGGTGGATACAAAAATGCCTCAAGTATTTTTCTTTATGAAATATTACAGAAGAACAGAGGGTGGAAGTGGCTACAATGTATTTAATGGGGAAGGCAAAAATTTGGTTCGACGGTTATATCATGCAGAAGCATCATGTGACATGGCATGAGTTTGAGGCAGATCTTTGCCATAGATTCTGTGATAGGTCCTTTACTGACATAGTTGAGGAATTTATAAAGTTAGTGCAGAAGGGATCAGTGGAGGAATATTAGGACAAATTTGAGGAATTACAACCTCATATGTTGTTATAAAATCCTACCCTGGGTGAAGAGTTTTTTGTCTCTCTTTTTATTAGTGGGCTAATAGAAGATATCAAGCATAGAGTTAAGGCTTTGGAACCAAAGACACTTTCTGAAGCTTGCAGACAAGCTAAATTGTATGAGCTTTCTGTGGAATATGAGAACAAAAGAGAGAGAGCATATTTTAGAAACCCGCCCTACCCAAACACAATACCTACTTCTAAACCTAATTTTCTACCCCCACAACAGAAAGGTTCAACTAGTATGCCTTCAAAACAGAATCTGCTGGACTATAGGAGACAGAACAACCTATGTTTTAAGTGTGGAGAGAAATTCTCTCCAAGCCATCAATGTAAGACAAAGCAATTGAATATGATTATTGAAGAGGAACCTGTTCTATCCTCAGAGACCTTACGAAATGAGACAGATCAACAAGTCTTGCAAGAGGATCAGAACCTAGAAATTTCTATGAATGCTATCACTGGGTGTATTGGTCATAATACACTAAGAATTCAAGGCATTATTCTAAGCAGACCACTGAACATATTAATTGATAGTGGTAGCACCCATAGTTTTTTAACACCTCAGTAGGCTGATGCAGAGATTCAAGTGACTACACCATATCCTTTAGCCATTATAGTGGCTAATGGACAGCAGCTTTATAGTGCAGCCATGTGTAACAGAGTGGAATGACAAATGCAAGGACAGTCTTTTGTTCATGATTTTAGACTTCTTCAATTAGGGGGAAGTGATATGGTCCTAGGTGTTGATTGGATGAAGTTATTCAGTCCTATCTTAATGGATTTTAACAAACTGACACTCAGTTTTGTACATCAAGATGAGCATATTGTTATCCATGGTCAACAACCCTCAAATTTTTTGCAACAAATCTCAGGAGCTACACTATTGAAAATGACAGTTTCTAATTCTGCTATATTGGGGAATGTTATTTTGATGGCTATGGTAGAAAGCTCAAGGCCTATTCCTACATCTATTCAACCATTATTGGAGAAATACAGTTCTATTTTTGCTGAGCCTACAGGTCTTCCACCTACAAGAACACATGATCATGTTATTCCCTTAAAGCCTGATTTTATGGCTGTTAATTTAAGTCCTTACATATTCCCTCATAACCAAAAAGATGAAGTGTAAAAACAGATTGCTACTATGTTATCATCTTCTATTATTCAACCTAGCAAAAGTCCATTTGCTTCTCCATGCCTTCTCATTAAAAAGAATGATGGTACAGGGAGGTTCTGTGTTGATTATAGACAGTTGAACAGTATGACAATTAAGGATAAATTTCTTATTCATGTTATTGAGGATTTATTGGATGAGCTACATGGGGCTGTCTACTTTTCAAAGATTGATCTAAGGTCAGGTTACTGACAGACCAGGATCAAAAAGGAAGACATTTATAAAACAACATTTAGAACTCATCAGGGTCATTATGAATTTAAGGTAATGCCATTTGGTTTAACTAATGCTCCTGCAACATTTCAGGCTTTGATGAATGAATTATTTAGTTCATTCCTTATGAAGTTTGTTTCGGTGTTTTGATGACATGTTAGTTTACAACAACTCTATGGCATACCATATTCTGCATTTACAATTGTTTTTGGATTTTTTACAAAGTAATCAGCTATTTGCAAAACTATCTAAGTGTTTCTTTGGCCAGACCCAAGTAAAGTACTTGTGCCATATTATTTCAGCTGCTGGTGTTGCTACTGATCCTAGCAAGGTAGAAGCAATGAGAAATTGGCCTTTGCCTAAATCCTTAAAATCATTGAGAGGATTTTTGGGGTTGACATATTATTATAGAAGATTTATCAAAGATTATGGTACTATTAGTAAACCTTTGACTCAGATGCTGAAAAAGGATTATTTTAAGTGGAACAGTGCAGCTTTGACTGCTTTTGAAGAGCTTAAGAGAACTATGTGTCTTGCACTTGTGTTAGCTCTATCAGACTTCACTAATTTTTTTTTATTTAGAGACTGATGCCTGTTCTGGAGGCATAGGGGTTGTTTTATCACAAGATGGCAGACCTATAGCATTTCTAAGTAAAGCTCTCAGTCCTAGACATGCTGCTCTATCTATTTATGAGAATGAATATCTTGCTATTTTATTAGTAGTCTCCAAGTGGAGACACTATTTAGAGAGCAAACCTTTTATCATTAAAATTGATCATGAACCTCCAAAATACTTATTGGATCAAAAACTCACTACTTCTATTCAGAAAAGGGGACTGACAAAATTATTGGGATTGGATTATACTATCCAATACAGGAAAGGTAAATCAAATGTTGTGGCAGATGCCTTATCCAGGCAGTGGGAAGACTAGGGTCAGTGTCTTGTCATGAGAACTACCCTAGTTATTCCTACTTGGGTTCAAGAAGTGGAGGAGAGTTACAAGGATTATTTATTGGCTACTGAGTGGACTTCCATTTTAACTGTGACTCCTACTGCTGATTCTAAGTGGAAATATTCCAAAGGAATTCTCATATTTCAAGACAGGGTTTATATTGGCACTAAAGGCTCTCTTAGGCTACAGATTCTTCAAACCCTATTTAACTCACCTCATAGAGGTCATTCAGGAACTCATGCCACTTATCAAAGAATTTGAAGTTATTTTTATTGGCCTAGACTTAAGGCTATGGTGACAATTTATGTAAGTACTTGTACAATATGTCAGCAAACTAAAGTGGAGCATTTTGCTAAACATGGTCTACTTCAACCACTGCCTATTCCTCAACAGTCCTGGGAGGTAATCACTATGGATTTTATATAGGGTTTGCCTACTTCTTTGAAGAAGAATTGTATCTTGGTGGTGGTTGATAAGTTCACCAAGTACAATCATTTTGTGGCACTATCACACCCTTACACTGCTACTGAAGTAGCTAAACTATATTTGGATAACATTTATAAGCTGCATGGCCAGCAAAAAGTGGCAATTTCAGACAGGGATAAAACCTTCACTAGTCTCTTTTGGAGAGAACTAATGAAGCAGCTGGGTACTAAGACTCTATTTAGTACTGCATATCACCCAGAGACTGATGGACAAAGTGAAAGGGTGAATCAGTGTCTTGAGAAATATCTAAGGGGTTTGTGTTTCTCCCAACCAAAGCAGTGGGCTAAATGGTTGTCTCATGCAGAGTGGTGGTATAATACCACATATCATACAACCCTAAAACTAACATCATTTCAAGCCTTATATGGCTATGCACCCCTTATAATGGTGTGGCAAACAGACTCACCAGTGCACTCTGTCAGTGAACTAATGCAAACTAGAGAGGACATTCGCAGGCTAGTCAAATTACATTTAGAAAATGCAGCTAATCTCATGAAACAGAAAGCTGATAAGAAACGATCTGAAAGAAATTTTGCAGTAGGTGAAGAAGTGTACCTGAAATTATAGCCTTATCGCCAAACATCTTTGGCTCTGCGCAAAAACCTAAAGTTAGCAGCCCGATACTATGGCCTTACAAAATTACAGAAAAGATTGGTGAGGTTGCTTACCGTTTGGCTTTACCTGAGATATCACAGTTACATCCGGTTTTTCACGTGAGTCTTTTGAAGAAGCACATTGGACAGTCAGCCACTTCTTCTACGGATCCTTCTGAAATGACTGAGGAAGGTGAAATTAAAATTGAGCCTTCTCAAATCATGGGAAGAAGAATTGTAAACAAGAACCACAAACTTGTTACTCAATTATTGGTGCGATGGACGAATCTGGATGAATCGTACGATGCTTGGGAGGACTATACTATTCTTCGGGGATAGTTTCCCAACTTTGATCCTTGGGAACAAGGATCTACTCCAGCGGTGGGTATTGTCATGGTCAGAGGAGAAGGACGTGGGGAAGGAAGAGAAGGCGATCAGGGAAGCGAAGAGGGAATTGGGAAAATGTAGTACAAGGGTTAGGGATTGCTGAAGGAATTGGGGACTATTACCTGAGGAAGTGAATATCACGTGAGGAGCACGAGTTCATTAACCCATAAGCCATTTGAAGACCCAACAGCAGTGAAGCCCAACAGAGAAGCCCAATGATAATATGCAGTAACAGAAAACAATTAGAATATATGCCAGCTGGCTTGTTAGATTTTATAGTACAATTGTATAAAACTAATGTACCTGCAAATAGATGATTATGCATGATTTTACTGAATGAATTTATGAATTTCTTCAATCCTTTCTGCTTCTCTTCTGAAATCTCCTTCTTTCTCTACTTCATCATCTCGCATTCATCATAAAACTCTATCCCGAAGGAAACTGAAAGCATTCATCTTGTTCCTACCGATGATAAGGGAGAGCCTCAGATAAGTTCTAGGTTCCGATCACTCTCGAACTCCCAAGATAGACGTGATAAGCCTCCTATCATTTTGCTTTGTGTTGGTGCTGAAATAGATCAAAGATTTGTCCAGGTTAACCTT
Organism: Hibiscus syriacus; assembly: GCF_006381635.1. Taxonomy (NCBI): domain Eukaryota; kingdom Viridiplantae; phylum Streptophyta; class Magnoliopsida; order Malvales; family Malvaceae; genus Hibiscus; species Hibiscus syriacus. The sequence continues at coordinate 1,632,087 of NW_024062730.1, forward strand.
CTATCCCAAAGTCCCTTCATACTCATTAAGAACAAGTTTGAGTCGGCGAGCCTCATATTCTAAGTTCTTAATAAGCATGAGGTTGTCATCTGAATACATGAGATGATTGACTCTGGCCCCCGTAAGCTTACCCGTACCCCTTTTATACAACTTTGTCTTTGTTCGGCGACTAAAGCAACATACATCCATTTGGTGCAGAAAAGGAACATATAAGGGGACAACTGTCTGAGACCTCGCTCGGGTTTAAAGAAACCTGAACGGTGACCAATAATCCTAAAATAATAAGACAGTGGATATGTTACATGTCAAAACCCAAACGACAAATCACATCATAGATAAAGCTCCGACTAGGTCATAAGTCTTTTTCATGTCAAGTTTGACCGCGAACCCTTTTATTAGGCCCATTCTTAGAACCTTTGAAATAATGGAACAATTCATGGACAATCAAGAAATTATTGGAGATAAGACGCCCCAGTACAATGACACATTGGTTCTCCGACACATAGAGAGGCAAGATAGGCTTGAGACGATTCACAATTCCTTTAGAAATCACTTTGTAAATGACAATACAAAGGCTAATAGGACGGAAGTTTTTCATATGAACCGGATTATCAATTTCTATGATAAGCACGATAACAATTTTGTTTACATCTTCAAAATTAAAAGCTTCATTAAGCAAACCTAAATAGAGAGATAAAACATCATCACGTAACAGTTTGGTAAATCATTAGTCACTGTCATTCACCGTCATTAATAACGACAATTAAAATCACCAAAAAGTACCAACGAATTGTTTGGACATGTTGAATCTTGATATAAGATATAACATAATTACTTGAACTTAGACCTGAAACGAGAATATCACAATAGGATGTATTTATGTGTAAATTTTAAAATACATAATAAAATAATAAATTATTTTTGGGGTAAAATACATAAATAGTCTCTCGATTATAAGATATTAATTTATTGAGCCCTTTGACTATTAAAATTATAAAATAATCCTTCGACTATAGATAATTATTTTTGTTGAGTACCCCAACTATTAAAAGTTACAAAATGGTCACCTGATTATTCATATGTTCTAATCTCATCATTTTTTGTTAAATATTAATGATTATCTAAGTTTGACGTTAACCTGCTGACTGAAATATGATAAAATTATATTTTAATGATGTCTATTGACACTGTCATTTTTTTCAACCATTAGCTCGACAACTTAATATTTCAAGCACTGAATTGATAACATAATATAAACGATGAGTCGATTTATAAAGTACAATTCAAATGAATCTATGATTAGATTTTTCTTATCTCAATTAACAGGTTAACGTCCATCTTAGATGACTATCATTTTTTATTAAAAAATGACAAGTTTAGAATATATGAATTCTGAGGTGATCATTTTGTAACTTTTTATAGTCAGAGGACTCAACAAAATAGCATCCTACAATTAGAAGATTAATTTGTAACTTTTAATAATTTAAGACTAAAAAAGCAATACCTATAGTTAGGGGCTATGTGTACTTTATCCTTTTAAAAAAAACCCTAAATTTTAGCAATAAATACTATTTGACATGTGACAATTGATGGTAAGAGCACTAAAATAACCCAAAGTTCTCATTGTACAAGATCAGAACCTGCATACCCTTTAAAAGAAAGAAGGTCGAGGATACTTACTCAGAGCAAGCGAAGAAATGGACGATTCATCATCACAATCATTCTTGGAGAAGCACTGGGAAGCTTACAAAGAATTCTGGGCCGAAATATTTTCATTCACCGATGCCTATTTAAGATTCATCAGCGGGGAACAGTTTCTCCGTCCTTGGTTTGAATCAAATATTAAGGATTTCATCGCTCTGACACTCTTCATGGCCCCGCCGTTAGTAATCTCCCCCTTTAATTTCTAGGTGTTTTTCGATATTGGGTTTCCTTGATCTAGTACAAATTTTAGCAAATTTAACCATTTCTACCTATGCCCTTTGCTTTTTCTTGTTTCCTTACTGATTTTGGTTTTGAAAACTGAATCTTGCCATATGGGTAGTTTTATACGTTAGAATTATTCGATGTGTTTTTACCGAATTTGTAAGCTACAATGTAGGTTTATGGGTTTGTTCAAAGGTTAAATAGTATATCCATATGGGTAGTGTTGCGGAAGACGGCTATCGGATAAAGCAAAATCGCAACTGATAATTTGAGAAAATAAAAATGAAGATAAAGAATACACAAAATTTACGTGGAAAACCCCTAAATAATATAAGGTAAAAACAACGGGCAAAGGTAGAAGAATTTTACTATGAGAAAATAGGAATTACAACTTCTCTCGATCTAACAAGAAGAAAACAATGACAATTCTGTCTTGATAAAAAGGAAAAAACAACTATCAAGAAAACTCTCTAAATTCTCTAGTATTGGGAGAAAGCTAGAATGATTTAGGATGGTTTTAAAGCTATATGAGCTAGGGTATTTATAGTTGAAGCTTAAGGACTAATCTTGTAAATACCCTAAAGTACAATGACTAAATTATGTAAATTTACCATCTATTTTTCAACAATTGTGGATGAATTTGTTTTTCTTTTCAAATCACCTTTCGGTGGATTTGTTTTTCCACCTTTTCGGTGGATTTGTTTTTCCACCTTTTCGGTGGATAGTCAACAATCTCCCACTTGAAGATTTGATTAGAACAATCATATCTTCACACCATTCTTTCTACCTTGTACCATCATGTTGCTTACGTCTCTGACAGGCCACAAGAGGATCGAAACCAATAAAATTTATCAGCATTAATCGCCTTCGTCATGAAATCTGTTATGTTGTCTTTGGTATGGATCTTATGCACATCTACCATCCCTTCTTCCACCTTTTCACGAATAAAATGGAACTGTATGTGCTTTGTCCTTGAATGAAATGTTGGATTCCTTGTTAGATGCAAGGCGCTTTGACTGTCACAAAACAGAGAGACATACTCTTGATTGTGCCCAAGCTCCTCCAATAGCATCTTCAACCAAATTGTTTTTTACTGGCTTGTGTAACTGCTACATATTCTGCCTCTGTTGTGGATGTAGCCACAACTAACTGCAATTTTGAAACCCAGCTTACAGCTTCACCAGTAACTTTGAACACATATCTTGTTGTAGATTTGTTTTTATCCAAATCTCCTACTTAGTCAGAATCGACATACCTATTGATAAGTAAGTTTGATCATCCGTAACATAATGCAACATTTGAGTTCCCTTTGATGTATCTCAAGATCCTCTTTATTGTATTCCAATGCTCTTTGCCTGCATTTTCCATGTACCGACTAACCATTCCCACTGCTTGTGCAATGTCTGTTCTTGTGCATATCATAGCGAACATTAAACTTCCCACTGTCGATGCATACGGTACTCAAGAAATCTCCATCCTCTCTTCTTCACTGCTAGGACTCGTACTGGAGGATAATTTGAAGTTAATAGGAAGAATGGTAGAAATTGGCTTACAATCTTGCATGTTGAATTGTGACAAGATCTTCTTCAAATAATTCTTTTATGAAAGTCAAATCTTCTTATTAATTCTGTCTTTGTGAATTTGCATCCCTAGAATCTTGTTTGTTGATCCCAAGTTCTTCATTTCAAATTATCTAACCAGATGTGCCTTCAATTCTTCAATATGATCTTTGTTGGGTCCTACAACCAACATGTCATCCACATACAACAGTAATATAACAAAATCGTTATCACCAAACCTCTTGAAATAAGCACAAGGGTCTGCAATAAGTCTGTTGTATCCAAGGTACGTAATGAAGGAATCAAATATCTTATACCCACACCTCGGCGCCTGCTTTAGACTGTACAAAGATTTGTTAAACCTACAAACCAAGTTCTTCTTTTCTTTTTCTTCAAAACCTTCAGGCTGGAGCATATAAATTTCTTCTTCAAGATTTTCATGAAGAAAAGTTGTTTTAACATCTAGCTGCTATAGATGTAAGTTCAATGTAGCACACATTGTCAAAATTACTCGAATTGTTGTTAGTCGAGCCACGGGAGAAAAGATTTCATTGAAATCAATACTTTCTTTTTTAGCATATCCTTTGACCACCAGTCTTGCACGATACCTATCCACTTGATCGTCACCATTTCGCTTGATTTTGAAGACCCATTTGTTACCAATTGGCTTCCTTCCTTGTAGTAGCGGAACAATATCCCATGTATTATTTTTATGAAGGGCTTTAATTTATTCTTGCATCGCCATCATCCATAGTGAAGCATCTGAGCTGTTTATTGCCTCCTGGTATGTTGATGGCTCACCGTCCTCTGTTAAAAGACAATATGCAATTTTCCTTCTATAACATAATCTGAGTGCCAATTGGGATGTCTTCTCACACAATCTGATTGACGAGTTGTTGGAGCTTCAGAACTCTCTGATTCTTGTTCATCATGTATTGGTTCTGCTTTAGAAGAATTTCCTTGTTCAAACTCTTTTTCCACATGTATCTGTGTATTCTCTGACTTTTCAGCGCTATCATCGTCGTCTTTTCTTTATAAATTATCTTCTACAAAGATAACATCCCTACTGATGATCACTTTGTGGGCAGTGGGATCCCACAAGCGATACCCCTTTACTCCATCAGTATACCCCAAGAATTTGCATTTCCTGTATTTTGGATCCAGCTTTGAAATTTCTTGGGAGTTGTACATCATGTACACAATACTTCCAAATACATGGAGGTTTGAATAATCACCTGGTTTGCCAGTCTACATCTCCATTGGTGTCTTCAGCTTTATTGCAGTTGATAGAGCTCGATTCACCAAATAACAGGCGGTATTGACTACTTCTGCCCAAAATGATTTTTCTAGGCCTTCAGCCCTCAACATTGCTCTTGTTCTTTCTAACAAGGTTCTGTTCATCCGCTCTGCCACTCCATTTGTTGAGGAGTGTTCGCTACTGTGAATTGTCTTTTGATGCCTTCTTTCCTGCAAAAGTCATCAAATTCTTCACTTGTGTATTCTCCTCCATTATCTGTTTTGAAACACTTGATCTTATTTCCAAAATCAAGTTCCACCCGCGCTTTGAAGTTTTTGAAAGTGGAAAACACATCTGACTTCTTCTTAATAGGGTACACCCAACATCTCATGTAGTAGTCATCAATAAATGAGACAAAGTATTTTGCTCCACCTAGGGATGTAACTGGTGCTTGTCATACGTCAAAATGAACCAATTCTAGAACACTTTTGCCTCTAAAATTTGACGTGTTGAATTTCAATCTTGTTGCATTACTATCCAACAATCTGTAGGAAAATAAAATTTTCTTCAGGCCTTTCACGTGCCGCACATCTCGAACAACTTTGATTGTTCCATCATACATCTTCAATTTGATGGTTCTCACGCCAATGATCTCTAAGGCATGATCATTACAACTATACACAGATCCTCCTAATACATGTTCATAATGATGAATCCATTCTCTTCTTGAGGTCATGTGATATGTTACTCCCGTATCAATGAGCCATATATCTGCAAATTTCTTTCTACATTCCACGGTGGTTGACGCTTAACAGCATAGAGCATCTCCATTATTTGAAGTGTTTGTGGTATTACTTTGTGGATTGGAGTTTTTATTTAGACTCCAACAAACCTTCTTCAAGTGACATTTCTTTCCACAGTTGTAGCACTTTAAATTCTTCTTGCTCCTTGACTTCGATCTACCATGTTTGTGACTGCTGCTTTGGCCACATTCTGTTAATCTCCCTCTCATCGTTGTCAATGCTTCTGCTTGTTGCAGATTTACTTATATGTCTTCCTTGTTCTTGCGACAATTTTCTTCTTGTAGAACATCAACTGCAACGTCATCGAAGACTATACGGGTGACATTATTGTTTTTCAAGTTGATGATCAGTTGATTATACGAATCAGGTAAACTTTGAAGTAGAAGTTCAGCACGTTCTTGTTCTCCTATTGTACATCTTAAGGATGTAAGCTGGAAAAAAAATGTGTTCAGTGTATTCAAGTGCTCTGTCACTGAAGTAGATTCTGACATACGGAGAGTGTACAATTTTCTCTTAAGGAAAATTTTATTGAACGATGTGGCCTCTTACAGTTTGGTGAGATGATCCCATATCTCCTTAGTTGTCTTGTTCTTCTCGATGCTTGACAATACTTCATCTGTTAATGCTAGATGAAAATTTGTCATAGCATTCCCGTCCATTTCGATCTATTTGTTGTCATTTGTGAAATCTACCGGCCTTTCACTGATAGCTGCTAGACAACCTTCTTTCCTCATGATGGCCTTCATCTTCAATTTCCACAATGAGAAATTTCTCCTATTTAACTTTTCAATATCAAATTTCGTTGACATAGCTTTTATTACTGATAGCTCCCACTATTTCACTATCGTGAATAGTTCTCTTAAACCTTCAAAGAAAGGGTAATACCTTCTTACATTCTTATGTTGGAGGATTCACCTTTTGGTGGCAACCACAAAGACAACAAGTAGATATTACACACTCTAATATGGCTCGGATACCAATTGTTGCGGAAGACGGCTATCGGATAGAGCAAAATCGCAACTAATAATTTGAGAAAATAAAAATGAAGATAAAGAAGACACAAAAATTACGTGGAAACCCCCTAAATAATATAGGGTAAAAACCACGGGAAAAAGTAGAAGAATTTTACTAAGAGAAAATAGGAATTACAACTTCTCTCGATCTAACAAGGAGAAAACAATGACAATTTTGTCTTGGTAAAAAAGAGAAAACAACTCTCAAGAAAACTCTCTAAATTCTCCAGTATTGGGAGAAAGCTAAAATGATTTGGGATGGTTTTGAAGCTAAATGAGTTAGAGTATTTATAGTTGAAGCTTAATGACTAATCTTATAAATACCTTAAAGTACAATGACTAAATTGTGTAAATTTACCATCCATTTTTCAACAATTGTGGGTGAATTTTTTTTTCTTTTCAAATCACCTTTCGGTGGATTTATTTTTTCACCTTTTCGGTGGATAGTCAACAGGTAGAAATATTATGCAGATAGAGTTGTTGTCATTTTGTTGTAGTAGGAGCAATACTATACCATATTTTTCGCCTCAAATTGCTTGAATTTTTATTGTTTCCTTTATCCTCCACAGTTGAAAACTGCTAGGGAATCAGCAAACATTGCGTTAGCAGGCGGTGCCATCGGAGCGATATCTGCAGTCTTGCCCGGAAATACTCAAGGAGTTTACATGGTACTCTAATCCTTATTCTCTATGGTCATATTATTAAGCTATGAAACAATGAAGATCAAAATTCCAATTCCCTTGAGAATTATATCGTGTGGGAGAGTGTTTGTTTTGTGGGTTGCATTATTAAGCTGATATTATATATGTATCTATATTGAATTCGTGTTTGACATGAAAATAGGCTGTCGAAGTTTATGATGCAATGTTAAGTGCATAAACCGTCTCACTATTCTGAACGTTTCATCTTTCTTGCAATCCTTTATCAAACTGATTATGATCCAAGTGGAAGTTATCTTAAAGAATCTCACCCCTAATTTTTTCGCAAGTGCCGGACTGTCTTTCGCAGCGTGGGCTATCTTTGGTTGGACATTCGAGCAGGGAATCGCTGATCACTGGTATCAACTCTACAGGTTGGACACGATGAGTGCACAAGTCAAATTTATGGACTGGTGGGAAGAGAAATGCCAGAGGCGGTCTTGAACTCGGCATCGGCATTGGAAGTAGGCACCAAGACTTTGATCCCATTTGCTTAATAATGGCGTTATGCTGAAAATGTAATGCTTGATTTTGATGCTATGTAATGTTGTCAGAGACTTGGCACTTGTGTTTCAAGGATTTCCACTCAATTTTTTTCTCCTCTGAGAAGCGAATTGGCATGTCATAATAAGTTGCTAATCTCCTTTTTTGAAGAAGTTATTAATGAACATGCAAATCCATTTTCCTCCATTTTCCCACCAACCAAACACAACAACAAAACAAAGAAACACTGGAGATGAATTTGCATTACACAGGCAAAGGGAAGAAAGTACCTGAAGATGAGCCCGGCGGTGACATAGATTTTATACCCTCGTCGATTATTTCTCCGATCATTTTGTTCTGTCATGCTGCATATTCAGTTATTGAGTACGCAATAATACAGTCATGATTTCATCGTTAAGCATCGATAAATATGAATTCTAAAACATAATAACAATTGATGAACTACGAAATATTATATGAATAAGGAAAATTGATGGAAAAAGTTGAATGCGATTTCAAACAGGGAGTACGATCGATCCTTTCTCGCTTATTTTTGTTTGAATCTCATTTTGAAAGTGAAAACGCCTACTCGAAGTTTCTCAAGAAAAGTGAGAGAAAACGAATTTGAATTTCTGAACCGGAACAGAAGGGATCCGTTTTCTTATTGGATTTTAATTCCTTGCTAACGTCAAGTCGTAAGTGTACGACCATATGTCCGAATGTTCCCTCCAGAACCCGGTTCCGGGGAATCGGGCCGCCAACTTCTCCTCCGTATCAGATTCATCGGTTCCCATGGACCCGTTATCCTCATTATCACCAATTTGTTTCCCATTCACCATCCGGTCCAGCTCGGGGTCCTCCATGGGCGGCGTAGGATGCGAGATTTGGTTCCTATGGTTTCGTCTCTTCCTTGCGTAAGCCTTCTTGCAAAGTCCGGTCGGAACCTTGTATAGTCCCAGAAAAAGCATCTCCGTCATGGTAAGCGGGACGCAGCAAGCCACCGCCGTGCACTCCGCCGCGGATCCACCGACAATTCCCCCGTAGTTCTTCCCTTTCCTCGCCGTCTTCGGCGGTGAACGTGACAATTGCTTAAGAGTCATGTTTAACGGATGACGTGTTTATTATCTCTCCCCCTTCTTCCAGGAAAGAAACTAAAGAGAACGAAGACGGTGGTTTTGAAACGAAGAATGTATATGGGGAAATGAGATGCTGAATTCATTTCGAACAAGTTTATTTTAAAAGACGATAACATGAGAAAGTGAAAGGGAAATCCGGAGAATCGAGGAAGACAAAATTGGAAGAAGAAAAAATGTGCGGGAAATATCCAGCCAATAAATAAAAGAGAATTCTTTTGACGAAGCGGCTGATTTTCCGGGAAAATAGAAAGAACATTTAACGGTGAAATTTGATTCTTTTAGTTTTTTCAATTTAGTTTGATTTAGAATACTAACATTTAAAAAATACAGTAAGTATTTAAAATTTTTAGGAAAAATTAATATGATTTAAAAGAACTATAATGAACACGAGTCTAAGTTTGGAGTCAAACATGAGAATCCTAGAATTTTTTAGGAGTTTATTATACAAATTCTCCAATTCTATTAAAATAAAATTTAAGAAAAATATGGAAGTGGGAATGTTGTGAATGCTTAGCCCAAATATATCTTTTAATAAGGCTCAATTAACTGCTCAACCCAAAATCATATGAGTCCAACAAGCTAACAACCTACGTTCAGTTGCACCAAAGACCATGCTCAGTTTCAGACATGACCATCTGAGCCCAACTCTATCCTGAATCAAGACTCGGTAAAATTGGCCCAATAGACTAGGCGGATGAAAAAATTAGCCCATTAGGTCATTTTTAAAATTAATTTAGGATTCACGGCAAATGTTACAGTGCAGGGCAAACTTGTCATGCCCACATGATGAGTTTGTCTAAATAATATTTTTTATTCAAACTCGTCACATCGAGGTGACGAGTTCCAATAAAATATAATTTTTTATTAGATTTTATAGCGTCACAGTGACAAATTATAATAAAAATATATATTTTATTGAAACTCGTCACCTCAACGTGAATTCCAAGTCACTATAGCAAATATCGTAGTTTTCAAAATAAAAATTTGGTATTATATAGGGCTAAATAATTAGACCACATATAGTATTGGGCCAAAATTACCATCAAGACTCGGATGTCGATCTACCTAAACATGATAAATTAACAAAAATATTGACGACAAATACAATAACTTCTAGAATATTTTATCAAATTTTATATATATATATATATATATATATATATCTTTTATAGTTTAAATTTTTATATTCCCTTTTTAATGAATTATATTCTTTTTTAATAATAGAAATAATATTTACTTTTATATTAATTTTCATGATAAAAACGTTTATCAATAAACCATTTTTTACACCACAGATTTTTAATATATTAAAATATTAGTACACACTAGTCCCATTATTTTTGTTCCATGTTGATCAAATACATAGTTTTAGAAAATAAATTTTATTACATGTCAAGTTATATAAAATAAGGAAAATGAAAAATTATCTTCAAAATGTAATTGATAAATTTGATATATTTATTTTAATAGATATAAAAAATGAAACATATAAGAGTAAAAATAAATAAATATAATTTTTAGAAATTTCACCTCACTTTCTTATTCACTTATTCATGTTATCACGTATTAATTTTCTTGATTTTATATAATTTAATTAGTAAATATTTAAATTAAGATATTACAAAATAAAATATTAGAAGGAAAAAAATTTCATCTCATCGAAAAATAATTATAATATTAAATTCTGAACTTTTTTATTTTCTCAAACAAAAGCTTTAAATTTATAATTAAAAAAACATATATTTAAAATTTATAATTTGAAATCTAAATGTTGATATGAGTTTTCAAATTTATTAAGGAGGCGTTTTGAGGAAATAATTTATCAATAAATTTCCCAAAATAGATATTTTAGAGGTTGAATTCTTAATATGAATTAGTAACGTAGTTGATGATAAAGATGATTTTTTTCAAATTTAAATCACGATTTAAGTTTCCAAATTTGTTTAGACAATAAATTTGGATTTTTTTCCTCAAATGCCACCTAATATCCAAAAAAATATGGATATATATCATAAATAATCAATATTAATCATTTTTGTGAATTTCGTCTCACTTTCTTTATTTACTTGTTTTTCTTGGTTTTAATAATTTAGTTAACAAATATTTAAGATAAAATATTATAAAATTAAATATAAAAACATTTCGTGGAAATCTAAATTATAATATTAAATTTCAAACCTTTTCTATTTTTCTTACGGAAAATTTAAATTAATAATTTAGAAAACCATAAATCTAAAATTTACGATTAAAATCTAAGTCTTGATTTGAGTTTCTAAATAGAAATTGATCCAATAAATTTACCAAAAAAATATTGACAGATACGGTAAAATAATTAATACCGACTGTTTCTATAAAAATCGAATCACTCTCCTCATTTACAAACCAACTATAAATTTGATGGTCATCTCTTAGAAATTTGCACACATTCAAAGAAATAGAAATACACAAAATCAAGCAAAAAAGATGAACAAGTTCATTGTCCTTCCCATTCTCTGCAGTCTTCTATTGGTAGCTTTATTTTCTCCTTCCGAAGGTATTTCGTTTTTAACCCACAATTATTCATTCATAAGTTAAGATCTAATGTTTTATTGTGATATTTAATTTGTGATATTGCTGGTGAAAATAGGAGAGGAGATCAAGTTTTGCCCAACCACAATGACATTATCAGGGCCGTGCGGCCCCAATCCCAAATTTGATTGTTTTTTAGCCATTAATGGGAAGTATGGAGCAAGGGCAATGACGCAGAAGTGTTCTTGTGAAGCATTACCCACTAATCAACATATCTGTCAATGTTATATTGTTTGCCAATGATTCTAATGTTTTATCTTTTGATCACATGTAGTCGCCTCACCCACTTTTCCATTGTCTCAATAAAATAATTGCTTCGATTCAGAAAGCTTCTTATTTGGTGCGATTATCCTTCACCAATTATCATTATTTATAATAAAATTATTTATGTTGTTGTTTTTGAGATTAGGGGTTCGGCCACTATGTATGTTGAGGTATAATCATTCGTTGTCAGAGTTTTTTTTAGGTAAATTATACCAACGAACAACCAACTATAGCCCATTTTTATTTTGGATACCAATTTTGAATTTTTGTCAATCATATCACCCAACTATTTAAATGCATTTACTAGCCGTTAACAGTTAATGAAAGTGTTGATGTGGTATTTAATAAAATTGGTATAATTACACATTTAATCCTCATTACTTACACATTCTATGAAATTAGTCATAATTTAAAATTAATTAAATAAATTTAATCCTCCAATTATACAAAAGGTTTATTATACAAATTAGTATTTGAATTTGATATTTTTTTTTCAAAATGATACATGAACTTTTTTTTTATCTCGAATTAATATTTGAATACAATTTTGCTCAAATTGACATATGATTTGACTTTGCATCTCCAAGGGCGGCTCAAAGATTTAAGGGCTTTGTGCAAATTATTGAAATGAGGCCTCAATTTATAATTGTATAATAAGTATTAGATTAATTGTATAATAAATACAAATAAATATGCCATTTGCATACGTTATAGGATAAGGATAATATTTTAGAGGTAGACTGCTTAATATAAATTAATAACGTACTTGATAAACATGAAAGTTAAAGTTTTTTTGAAATCCAAATAAATATTGATAAATATGGTAAAATATCCATATATACGATAAAATAAGTAATGTTAATCATTTTTCCGAATTTCACCTCACTTTCCTTATTTAATTATTCATGTTATGCGTGCATTAGTTTTTATTTTTAATAATTTAGTTAATAAATATTTAACTTCAAATATTATCAAATTACATATAAGAAGGAAAAAATTATTTCGGAAAATCTTAATTATAATGTTGAATTTCAAAGTTTTTATTTTCTCTAACAGAGATTTTAAACTCATAATTTGAAAAACCATAAATTTAAAATTTTAATATCTAAATTTTGATTTGAGTTTCCAAATAAGCAGCGTCTCAGAAAACAATTGGTCCAATAAATTTCTCAAATACATATACTGTAAAGTAATTAATACTGTTTGTTTATGAAAATTTCACGTTACTATCCTCATTTGTAAATCAACTATAAATTTGATAATTTCTCTTAGAAATTTGCACACATTAAAAGAAATAGAAATACACAAAATCAATATAAAAAAATGAAGAAGTCCATGGCCCTTTCCATTCTGTGCGGTCTTTTATTGCTAGCTTTATTTTTTTCCTTCTAAAGGTATTTCATTTTTAATCTACAATTATTCGTGCATAAATTAAGATCTCATATTTTATTATATTATTAAAAATGATATATAATATGTGTTTGATATATTATTTTTTTTCTATTGCGTACAGGTAAGCAAGGCGTCTACTTCTTCCTTACAGGTATCCGTAGTAATAGCTTCAAGGGGTTTGGAAAGACATGCAATCTCCGAGGAAGAGTCCACGCGTGTTTTGCAAGTCCATCCGCAATCTTATTACCCTTATGGTTCGGTCATCTTCTTTATCTTTACCTGCCAATTCCTGCTCAGGTACACTTTTATATGTTGAATAATAGTAAAGTTCCTTTCCTTACTCCTGCCAAGATTTTGCAGTTGGATTGCTTCCTGACTATCGGTTTCCACTTGTATATGTTTATATGTTTAGCTCCCAATCTTTCGTAGATCTCCCAAAGTTTCGCTTCAAGCGTTGTGCACATTCCTCTTCTTTTTCTTTTTTGCAAAACCTAGTATCCACCTTCCTTTATGATCCCTAATAGCTCCTCCGCGGTTGTTAGGGGTGATCAAAATCGGGTAAATGTGTTTTCAGGTACCCGAAGTATTGAGTATCCGAGCTGTTCGGGTACTACAAACCAGTCCATGACTTGGCCCGTAATATTAGGGTACCCACATAATCAGGGTACCCACTGATTCGTGTAATAGGGTATCCGATTCTCTTCTTTTTTTTAAATTCTGCACTAATTTTTTTTTACATTTTGCACTAAATTTTCCAAAAAACTATGCACTTCACTTCAAAAAAAAAAAAACTATGCACTAAAAAATTAAAATTCAAATAAATTTAGACACTCAAAAATCGAATTACATAATTCAACATAAAAAGTAAAAAACTAAGCTGAAAAGGTACTAGAAATAGAATTAAATAAGCAATCCAGACGATGAGTAATTTACATAATGATTTGTTAAATAAGCAAAAAGGTAATCAAAAATAAAAATGTAACAAATCAAACATGCAAAATTATAAAGGTAAAAAACAATTGACTTAAAAAGAACCTCTTAAACTAGATTGTTAAATATTTCTTAAACTAGCAAAAGGGTACCGGGTACCGGTCAATGGGTACCCGGTAAAGTCATATTTTGTGACTCGGGTCCGACCTGGAAAACAGAAAAAATTAGTGTACCCTACTCGAAAATTTGAGTATTTTCAACATAATTACCAGGTAATTTTCAATATGGTAGGTAGATTGATAGATCAGGTCATCCGGGTTGGAAATTTCTGAACATCCCTAGCGGTTCCCAATTTTTGGTTTTATTATCTTGATCAATTGATCTGGCCAAAGTCCCAATAGTGTTCCTCTTGTTGATTTCTTTGGTCATTCTTGTTGCTCTCTCATACTCCCCCCTTCAATCTCCTCTTATTCGAAAAATGGTTTTGTTTCTTCTCTCCCATAGGCTCCACAGTATAACCCCAAAAAAGATGGGCAAATCCCTAGCGTCATTTGTAAAATTATCGCGATTCAGAAGATTGTTGTCTAACCAGAGTGTCGGGTATCACAGTTAAGGAATCTCCCCATTTTTCTGGGGTGAATGATTTGTTTCCAAATATCAATCCCTCTCGGGTACCGGCGCAGTACATAATCGATGTCTTCATTGGGGTTTCCACACGTTTGGCCCAAAGCTTCCATTACTTGCCATATGTCTACGAACCCTTTCTGCGTTGGTGAGTAATTTCCCTTTGCACACTAGTCATAGAAAGTTTTAACCCTAGGTAAGTGTCGCGACATCTCGAAAAATAATTTTAAGGGATTCATTTCGATTAAAATTGGATTTTTCATTTTAAAAAATATATATGGTTTAAGAGAGTCACCATCAATCTTTTTCTTTTTTTAAGGTGTGATTGGATCACCCAAATTAATAAAATTTAATTTTAAAAATTATTAAAATAATGTTTCGGTCTACTTTTCTAGAAAAACAAGTTTAAGAGTCGATTACGTGCGAGGAAGGGTTAGCACCCCACATCACCTGGAAATCGATACTCAGTCGATTAATTATTGTCTTTACAATGGAATTTATGATTTCAAATTTTAATTTATTTAATGATCATTTTTAGTTAAATAAATAAAATGTTATTTAATTGATTAAAAGTTTAGAGAGAAAAGTTCACAATTTGTGCATTTAACTTGAGAAAGTTAATCACCTAACATAAGGTAGAGTGGCATCCCTCTCATTTTCAACAAAAGTGGTGAATTGCCAATATTTATTCTAAAATTTTTATGCTAAATTTTAACATTTCACCATTTCAAACCAAAGGGAAACACCACCACCTAATATAAGGTAGAGTGACTATTTTCCCTTATTTGGAAGAAAATATGAAATATCTTAATCAAACTGTCGAGACGTTTCTCTACCCGGGGACGGAGTTTGGTTGCTGCTTTGGCTTGCTTGCTCTCTTTTGTTTCCTTCCTCTGTCTCTGTGTTTGTTTGTTGCTTGCAGGATCAGGGCTATTTATAACCCTCGTCGAACCACCCTTCGGACTGGTTAAAGAGGAGTACCCCTATGAGTCACCAAGGCTATGGTGGTGACTCACCTAGGGGTGGTGAGTTGTACGGTTCTCATGTTACTTCTGGAATCTTCCATCAGAGACGGCGGCGGCGTGGCAGCGTTGGATTGGAACAGTTGGAGACGGCGGCCGGAATAGGCCCTAGGGTTATGATACCCTAGGGTTTCTTCTAGATGAGTTATGGATCGTTGATCTGTATCTGGATTGGACGGTTAGGAATTGCTGGTGGCCGAAGGAAAGTGCTGGAAACCCTAGCTGTTGATTTTGGGCTCCTTGGGCCTGCTGGGATTGTTGGGCCTGGATGGTTCTGGGTTTGAACCGGTTGTAATTTGTCTTTGGACCTTTCTTTGTAATTAGGCCTTCTGGTCTTGTACATAATAATAATATTAATATTAATAATATTATTAATATTATATATAATATATAATATATATAAACGTTACTCGGACGAAAATGACTGACGACAGCTGCCCCTCTTTGTGTATTTTTGTGTTAACAAGAATAAAGCAAAGATAAAAAGACAAGTTTTCGTCGAGAGAACTTTATGCTTTGCTGGGAAATTCGTTCCACTACTCTTTCGTGGAGATCGAATTTTGATATGCTTTTTTGCTTCACTACTCTTTTGTGAAGGCTGAGGATGACTTGCAAATGATTTGCTTCACTACTCTTCTGTGAAGGCTGAATTTGCATTACTCCTCTACTCTTCTGTGAAGTTTGAATTTAAATGAAAAAAATATGTTTCACTACTCTTCCGTGAAGACTAGATTCGAGGTTGAAATACTTCACTACTCTTTCGTGAATGTTGAATTGACTTGAGAAGAACCATCTTGCTCGAGAGATGGAAAGGTGACCAAAAGGATTTACAAATTACCCGAAGGTTTTACAAATAACACATAACCCGTAGGCTTTACAAATGACCCAGAGGCTTTACAAATGACCCGGAGGCTTTACAAATAACCCAAAGGCTTTACAAATGACCCAAAGGCTTTACAAATGACCCAAAGGCTTTACAAATGACTCGGAGGCTTTACAAATAACCTGGAGGCTTTACAAATTATCTAGAGGCTTTACAAATGACCCAGAGGCTTTACAAATAACCCGGAGGCTTTATAAATAACCCGGAGGCTTTACAAATGACCCGGAGGCTTTAATTTTCTAGAACATTAAATGAGAAACTTTGAAAATCACTTTCTCATTTTCATGTGAAAACATCCTACCCTGAGGTTTTACAGATGACTCGGAGGATTTAAACATCATGCTCGAATGACTTACAGATGACCCGAAGGATTGACAAATTCGTGGGAAATAATTTACTGGGTAAGAGCCCTTGTGTTCAGGAAGTTCTTGTACTAGATTTCCATAATCATCTACCATCTTCATCAATGTGTGGTTCTTGGTTCTAGTGGATTTTAATTCAGCATCAATCTCAAATTGGCTGAACTGATGCGAAGCTTTTATATTGGCTATAGTCTTCTTCAACATCTAGTTTTCAGCTTCACATTTTCCCAAATTGATGATGGTTGTATTGCACATTTCTTCTACAATCTGTAAGTCATAGGAAAATTTCTTTGCTCGATCTTCATGTATCTTTTCATTATTTTTCCAATTCTCATCATCATTTTTCAGTTTAATGATCTCTATTACCCATTCTTCTGGGGTATTTCCTAGTCCAATATCCTTGAAGGTTTGACCGACTTTTCGAAAATAATTGAGCATGACTTCGACCTTTGTGCTTAATTTCTTGTTTTCATTCTCCAAAAACGTGTTTGAACTTCATAAAAACTTTATCCCTTGTGAATGTTCATATTGATACTCTTACCATAAAATGCTTTTGGTACTAGTCTACCAGGATCTTTATGTGTATAGCCTTCCATCATTTTAAGAGCTTCCTCAAGATACCCTTTTTTGGCTGCGTCATAGCTCACTTGATCATAAAACCCTTTGTCAATAACAAAAATCTTTAATTTCGATGAATACTCTCAAATCAACACCATTGATTATGCCATGATTTATGCAATGCAAGTAAAAGAGGTTAATATAAACTAGTTATAGAAAAATGTATCTACAGAAAGTAAAATGAAAATGGTTAGTATTAATTAATGGAAAGAAAAGATCTTATCTATTATGATATCCATATATATATCCTAACCTTATGCTTTCTAGTTTAGTGCTTTGTTTGGAAAATAATCCTAATCGCGTGATTTCTAGTTCGCATACATTTATTCATAAAATAAAATAAAATAATATTGTGTAAATTAAAGGACACAACATGCTTTTTCTTGTGTGCTAACCTTATGAGACTTATTTGGGGTTAGGTTTTGACTAGACTCAAGGTCTAGGTTTATTATATGCTGGGTTTTGGCTCTAAGGTAAAAATGTCAACGAATTGTCCTTTGTTGGTGTCCCCTTGGACTGCCAAGCCCTCAATCCTGGTCCATTACAGACTTTCGGATTGAGTTCAATTCGAAGGAACACACTTCCTTATGTCCATACGGAGGTAAAAACCACACGAGGAACATAAGGTGTGAGCTCAAAGAATGGTCCCATATCCCATACGGAGGTGAAAACCACACGATGGAGTAGTTTCTAATTCGAACTAAATAGGATAAGAGCGGGATTTTAGCTCATGTCATGAATGTAGTGCACAGTGGGTGAGGAAAAACATAAGAAGAAAAATAATTTACAC
The DNA here is from genome assembly GCF_006381635.1 of Hibiscus syriacus. Classification (NCBI taxonomy): domain Eukaryota; kingdom Viridiplantae; phylum Streptophyta; class Magnoliopsida; order Malvales; family Malvaceae; genus Hibiscus; species Hibiscus syriacus. Next base: position 1,650,395 of record NW_024062730.1, read on the forward strand.
CCAGTAAATTTATTCTAAAATTAAATTTGTACACATAAAAAAAAGTTAGTATAATTAAATAAATAATCAAAAACTAAATTTAAAACAAATTTATAATTTAGAAAACCATAAATCTAAAATTTACGATTAAAATCTAAGTCTTGATTTGAGTTTCTAAATAGAAATTGATCCAATAAATTTACCAAAAAAATATTGACAGATACGGTAAAATAATTAATACCGACTGTTTCTATAAAAATCGAATCACTCTCCTCATTTACAAACCAATTATAAATTTGATGGTCATCTCTTAGAAATTTGCACACATTCAAAGAAATAGAAATACACAAAATCAAGCAAAAAAGATGAACAAGTTCATTGTCCTTCCCATTCTCTGCAGTCTTCTATTGGTAGCTTTATTTTCTCCTTCCGAAGGTATTTCGTTTTTAACCCACAATTATTCATTCATAAGTTAAGATCTAATGTTTTATTGTGATATTTAATTTGTGATATTGCTGGTGAAAATAGGAGAGGAGATCAAGTTTTGCCCAACCACAATGACATTATCAGGGCCGTGCGGCCCCAATCCCAAATTTGATTGTTTTTTAGCCATTAATGGGAAGTATGGAGCAAGGGCAATGACGCAGAAGTGTTCTTGTGAAGCATTACCCACTAATCAACATATCTGTCAATGTTATATTGTTTGCCAATGATTCTAATGTTTTATCTTTTGATCACATGTAGTCGCCTCACCCACTTTTCCATTGTCTCAATAAAATAATTGCTTCGATTCAGAAAGCTTCTTATTTGGTGCGATTATCCTTCACCAATTATCATTATTTATAATAAAATTATTTATGTGGTTGTTTTTGAGATTAGGGGTTCGGCCACTATGTATGTTGAGGTATAATCATTCGTTGTCAGAGTTTTTTTTAGGTAAATTATACCAACGAACAACCAACTATAGCCCATTTTTATTTTGGATACCAATTTTGAATTTTTGTCAATCATATCACCCAACTATTTAAATGCATTTACTAGCCGTTAACAGTTAATGAAAGTGTTGATGTGGTATTTAATAAAATTGGTATAATTACACATTTAATCCTCATTACTTACACATTCTATGAAATTAGTCATAATTTAAAATTAATTAAATAAATTTAATCCTCCAATTATACAAAAGGTTTATTATACAAATTAGTATTTGAATTTGATATTTTTTTTCAAAATGATACATGAACTTTTTTTTTATCTCGAATTAATATTTGAATACAATTTTGCTCAAATTGACATATGATTTGACTTTGCATCTCCAAGGGCGGCTCAAAGATTTAAGGGCTTTGTGCAAATTATTGAAATGAGGCCTCAATTATAATTGTATAATAAGTATTAGATTAATTGTATAATAAATACAAATAAATATGCCATTTGCATACGTTATAGGATAAGGATAATATTTTAGAGGTAGACTGCTTAATATAAATTAATAACGTACTTGATAAACATGAAAGTTAAAGTTTTTTTGAAATCCAAATAAATATTGATAAATATGGTAAAATATCCATATATACGATAAAATAAGTAATGTTAATCATTTTTCCGAATTTCACCTCACTTTCCTTATTTAATTATTCATGTTATGCGTGCATTAGTTTTTATTTTTAATAATTTAGTTAATAAATATTTAACTTCAAATATTATCAAATTACATATAAGAAGGAAAAAATTATTTCGGAAAATCTTAATTATAATGTTGAATTTCAAAGTTTTTATTTTCTCTAACAGAGATTTTAAACTCATAATTTGAAAAACCATAAATTTAAAATTTTAATATCTAAATTTTGATTTGAGTTTCCAAATAAGCAGCGTCTCAGAAAACAATTGGTCCAATAAATTTCTCAAATACATATACTGTAAAGTAATTAATACTGTTTGTTTATGAAAATTTCACGTTACTATCCTCATTTGTAAATCAACTATAAATTTGATAATTTCTCTTAGAAATTTGCACACATTAAAAGAAATAGAAATACACAAAATCAATATAAAAAAATGAAGAAGTCCATGGCCCTTTCCATTCTGTGCGGTCTTTTATTGCTAGCATTATTTTTTTCCTTCTAAAGGTATCTCATTTTTAATCTACAATTATTCGTGCATAAATTAAGGTCTCATATTTTATTATATTATTAAAAATGATATATAATATGTGTTTGATATATTATTTTTTTTCTATTGCGTACAGGTAAGCAAGGCGTCTACTTCTTCCTTACAGGTATCCGTAGTAATAGCTTCAAGGGGTTTGGAAAGACATGCAATCTCCGAGGAAGAGTCCACGCGTGTTTTGCAAGTCCATCCGCAATCTTATTACCCTTATGGTTCGGTCATCTTCTTTATCTTTACCTGCCAATTCCTGCTCAGGTACACTTTTATATGTTGAATAATAGTAAAGTTCCTTTCCTTACTCCTGCCAAGATTTTGCAGTTGGATTGCTTCCTGACTATCGGTTTCCACTTGTATATGTTTATATGTTTAGCTCCCAATCTTTCGTAGATCTCCCAAAGTTTCGCTTCAAGCGTTGTGCACATTCCTCTTCTTTTTCTTTTTTGCAAAACCTAGTATCCACCTTCCTTTATGATCCCTAATAGCTCCTCCGCGGTTGTTAGGGGTGATCAAAATCGGGTAAATGTGTTTTCAGGTACCCGAAGTATTGAGTATCCGGGCTGTTCGGGTACTACAAAACCAGTCCATGACTTGGCCCGTAATATTAGGGTACCCACATAATCAGGGTACCCACTGATTCGTGTAATAGGGTATCCGATTCTCTTCTTTTTTTTAAATTCTGCACTAATTTTTTTTTACATTTTGCACTAAATTTTCCAACAAACTATGCACTTCACTTCAAAAAAAAAAACTATGCACTAAAAAATTAAAATTCAAATAAATTTAGACACTCAAAAATCGAATTACATAATTCAACATAAAAAGTAAAAAACTAAGCTGAAAAGGTACTAGAAATAGAATTAAATAAGCAATCCAGACGATGAGTAATTTACATAATGATTTGTTAAATAAGCAAAAAGGTAATCAAAAATAAAAATGTAACAAATCAAACATGCAAAATTATAAAGGTAAAAAACAATTGACTTAAAAAGAACCTCTTAAACTAGATTGTTAAATATTTCTTAAACTAGCAAAAGGGTACCGGGTACCGCTCAATGGGTACACGGTAAAGTCATATTTTGTGACTCGGGTCCGACCCGGAAAACAGAAAAAATTAGTGTACCCTACTCGAAAATTTGAGTATTTTCAACATAATTACCAGGTAATTTTCAATATGGTAGGTAGATTGATAGATCAGGTCATCCGGGTTGGAAATTTCTGAACATCCCTAGCGGTTCCCAATTTTTGGTTTTATTATCTTGATCAATTGATCTGGCCAAAGTCCCAATAGTGTTCCTCTTGTTGATTTCTTTGGTCATTCTTGTTGCTCTCTCATACTCCCCCCTTCAATCTCCTCTTATTCGAAAAATGGTTTTGTTTCTTCTCTCCCATAGGCTCCATAGTATAACCCCAAAAAAGATGGGTAAATCCCTAGCGTCGTTTGTAAAATTATCGCGATTCAGAAGATTGTTGTCTAACCAGAGTGTCGGGTATCACAGTTAAGGAATCTCCCCATTTTTCTGGGGTGAATGATTTGTTTCCAAATATCAATCCCTCTCGGGTACCGGCGCAGTACATAATCGATGTCTTCATTGGGGTTTCCACACGTTTGGCCCAAAGCTTCCATTACTTGCCATATGTCTACGAACCCTTTCTGCGTTGGTGAGTAATTTCCCTTTGCACACTAGTCATAGAAAGTTTTAACCCTAGGTAAGTGTCGCAACATCTCGAAAAATAATTTTAAGGGATTCATTTCGATTAAAATTGGATTTTTCATTTTAAAAAATATATATGGTTTAAGAGAGTCACCATCAATCTTTTTCTTTTTTTAGGGTGTGATTGGATCACCCAAATTAATAAAATTTAATTTTAAAAATTATTAAAATAATGTTTCGGTCTACTTTTCTAGAAAAACAAGTTTAAGAGTCGATTACGTGCGAGGAAGGGTTAGCACCCCACATCACCTGGAAATCGATACTCAGTCGATTAATTATTGTCTTTACAATGGAATTTATGATTTCAAATTTTAATTTATTTAATGATCATTTTTAGTTAAATAAATAAAATGTTATTTAATTGATTAAAAGTTTAGAGAGAAAAGTTCACAATTTGTGCATTTAACTTGAGAAAGTTAATCACCTAACATAAGGTAGAGTGGCATCCCTCTCATTTTCAACAAAAGTGGTGAATTGCCAATATTTATTCTAAAATTTTTATGCTAAATTTTAACATTTCACCATTTCAAACCAAAGGGAAACACCACCACCTAATATAAGGTAGAGTGACTATTTTCCCTTATTTGGAAGAAAATATGAAATATCTTAATCAAACTGTCGAGACGTTTCTCTACCCGGGGACGGAGTTTGGTTGCTGCTTTGGCTTGCTTGCTCTCTTTTGTTTCCTTCCTCTGTCTCTGTGTCTGTTTGTTGCTTGCAGGATCAGGGCTATTTATAACCCTCGTCGAACCACCCTTCGGACTGGTTAAAGAGGAGTACCCCTATGAGTCACCAAGGCTATGGTGGTGACTCACCTAGGGGTGGTGAGTTGTACGGTTCTCATGTTACTTCTGGAATCTTCCATCAGAGACGGCGGCGGCGTGGCAGCGTTGGATTGGAACAGTTGGAGACGGCGGCCGGAATAGGCCCTAGGGTTATGATACCCTAGGGTTTCTTCTAGATGAGTTATGGACCGTTGATCTGTATCTGGATTGGACGGTTAGGAATTGCTGGTGGCCGAAGGAAAGTGCTGGAAACCCTAGCTGTTGATTTTGGGCTCCTTGGGCCTGCTGGGATTGTTGGGCCTGGATGGTTCTGGGTTTGAACCGGTTGTAATTTGTCTTTGGACCTTTCTTTGTAATTAGGCCTTCTGGTCTTGTACATAATAATAATATAATATAATAATATTATTAATATTATATATAATATATAATATAAACGTTACTCGGACGAAAATGACTGACGACAGCTGCCCCTCTTTGTGTATTTTTGTGTTAACAAGAATAAAGCAAAGATAAAAAGACAAGTTTTCGTCGAGAGAACTTTATGCTTTGCTGGGAAATTCGTTCCACTACTCTTTCGTGGAGATCGAATTTTGATATGCTTTTTTGCTTCACTACTCTTTTGTGAAGGCTGAGGATGACTTGCAAATGATTTGCTTCACTACTCTTCTGTGAAGGCTGAATTTGCATTACTCCTCTACTCTTCTGTGAAGTTTGAATTTAAATGAAAAAAATATGTTTCACTACTCTTCCGTGAAGACTAGATTCGAGGTTGAAATACTTCACTACTCTTTCGTGAATGTTGAATTGACTTGAGAAGAACCATCTTGCTCGAGAGATGGAAAGGTGACCAAAAGGATTTACAAATTACCCGAAGGTTTTACAAATAACACATAACCCGTAGGCTTTACAAATGACCCAGAGGCTTTACAAATGACCCGGAGGCTTTACAAATAACCCAAAGGCTTTACAAATGACCCAAAGGCTTTACAAATGACCCAAAGGCTTTACAAATGACTCGGAGGCTTTACAAATAACCTGGAGGCTTTACAAATTATCTAGAGGCTTTACAAATGACCCAGAGGCTTTACAAATAACCCGGAGGCTTTATAAATAACCCGGAGGCTTTACAAATGACCCGGAGGCTTTAATTTTCTAGAACATTAAATGAGAAACTTTGAAAATCACTTTCTCATTTTCATGTGAAAACATCCTACCCTGAGGTTTTACAGATGACTCGGAGGATTTAAACATCATGCTCGAATGACTTACAGATGACCCGAAGGATTGACAAATTCGTGGGAAATAATTTACTGGGTAAGAGCCCTTGTGTTCAGGAAGTTCTTGTACTAGATTTCCATAATCATCTACCATCTTCATCAATGTGTGGTTCTTGGTTCTAGTGGATTTTAATTCAGCATCAATCTCAAATTGGCTGAACTGATGCGAAGCTTTTATATTGGCTATAGTCTTCTTCAACATCTAGTTTTCAGCTTCACATTTTCCCAAATTGATGATGGTTGTATTGCACATTTCTTCTACAATCTGTAAGTCATAGGAAAATTTCTTTGCTCGATCTTCATGTATCTTTTCATTATTTTTCCAATTCTCATCATCATTTTTCAGTTTAATGATCTCTATTACCCATTCTTCTGGGGTATTTCCTAGTCCAATATCCTTGAAGGTTTGACCGACTTTTCGAAAATAATTGAGCATGACTTCGACCTTTGTGCTTAATTTCTTGTTTTCATTCTCCAAAAACGTGTTTGAACTTCATAAAAACTTTCTCCCTTGTGAATGTTCATATTGATACTCTTACCATAAAATGCTTTTGGTACTAGTCTACCAGGATCTTTATGTGTATAGCCTTCCATCATTTTAAGAGCTTCCTCAAGATACCCTTTTTTGGCTGCGTCATAGCTCACTTGATCATAAAACCCTTTGTCAATAACAAAAATCTTTAATTTCGATGAATACTCTCAAATCAACACCATTGATTATGCCATGATTTATGCAATGCAAGTAAAAGAGGTTAATATAAACTAGTTATAGAAAAATGTATCTACAGAAAGTAAAATGAAAATGGTTAGTATTAATTAATGGAAAGAAAAGATCTTATCTATTATGATATCCATATATATATCCTAACCTTATGCTTTCTAGTTTAGTGCTTTGTTTGGAAAATAATCCTAATCGCGTGATTTCTAGTTCGCATACATTTATTCATAAAAAAATAAAATAATATTGTGTAAATTAAAGGACACAACATGCTTTTTCTTGTGTGCTAACCTTATGAGACTTATTTGGGGTTAGGTTTTGACTAGACTCAAGGTCTAGGTTTATTATATGCTGGGTTTTGGCTCTAAGGTAAAAATGTCAACGAATTGTCCTTTGTTGGTGTCCCCTTGGACTGCCAAGCCCTCAATCCTGGTCCATTACAGACTTTCGGATTGAGTTCAATTCGAAGGAACACACTTCCTTATGTCCATACGGAGGTAAAAACCACACGAGGAACATAAGGTGTGAGCTCAAAGAATGGTCCCATATCCCATACGGAGGTGAAAACCACACGATGGAGTAGTTTCTAATTCGAACTAAATAGGATAAGAGCGGGATTTTAGCTCATGTCATGAATGTAGTGCACAGTGGGTGAGGAAAAACATAAGAAGAAAAATAATTTACACCCAGTAAATTTATTCTAAAATTAAATTTGTACACATAAAAAAAAGTTAGTATAATTAAATAAATAATCAAAAACTAAATTTAAAACAAATTTATAATTTAGAAAACCATAAATCTAAAATTTACGATTAAAATCTAAGTCTTGATTTGAGTTTCTAAATAGAAATTGATCCAATAAATTTACCAAAAAATATTGACAGATACGGTAAAATAATTAATACCGACTGTTTCTATAAAATCGAATCACTCTCCTCATTTACAAACCAACTATAAATTTGATGGTCATCTCTTAGAAATTTGCACACATTCAAAGAAATAGAAATACACAAAATCAAGCAAAAAAGATGAACAAGTTCATTGTCCTTCCCATTCTCTGCAGTCTTCTATTGGTAGCTTTATTTTCTCCTTCCGAAGGTATTTCGTTTTTAACCCACAATTATTCATTCATAAGTTAAGATCTAATGTTTTATTGTGATATTTAATTTGTGATATTGCTGGTGAAAATAGGAGAGGAGATCAAGTTTTGCCCAACCACAATGACATTATCAGGGCCGTGCGGCCCCAATCCCAAATTTGATTGTTTTTTAGCCATTAATGGGAAGTATGGAGCAAGGGCAATGACGCAGAAGTGTTCTTGTCAAGCATTACCCACTAATCAACATATCTGTCAATGTTATATTGTTTGCCAATGATTCTAATGTTTTATCTTTTGATCACATGTAGTCGCCTCACCCACTTTTCCATTGTCTCAATAAAATAATTGCTTCGATTCAGAAAGCTTCTTATTTGGTGCGATTATCCTTCACCAATTATCATTATTTATAATAAAATTATTTATGTTGTTGTTTTTGAGATTAGGGGTTCGGCCACTATGTATGTTGAGGTATAATCATTCGTTGTCAGAGTTTTTTTTAGGTAAATTATACCAACGAACAACCAACTATAGCCCATTTTTATTTTGGCTACTAATTTTGAATTTTTGTCAACCATATCACCCAACTATTTAAATGCATTTACTAGCCGTTAACAGTTAATGAAAGTGTTGATGTGGTCGTTAATAAAATTGGTATAATTGCACATTTAGCCCTCATTACTTACACATTCTATGAAATTGGTCATAATTTAAAATTAATTAAATAAATTTAATCCTCCAATTACACAAAAGGTTTATTATACAAATTAGTATTTGAATTTGATATTTTTTTTCCAAAATGATACATGAACTTTGTTTTATCTCGAATTAATATTTGAATATAATTTTGCTCAAATTGACATATGATTTGACTTTGCATCTCCAAGGGCGGCTCAAAGATTTAAGGGCTTTGTGCAAATTATTAAAATGAGGCCTCAATTTATAATTGTATAATAAGTATTAGATTAATTGTATAATAAATACAAATAAATATGCCATTTGCATACGTTATAGGATAAGGATAATATTTTAGAGGTAGACTGCTTAATATGAATTAATAACGTACTTGATAAACATGAAAGTTAAAGTTTTTTTGAAATCCAAATAAATATTGATAAATATGGTAAAATATCCATATATACGATAAAATAAGTAATGTTAATCATTTTTCCGAATTTCACCTCACTTTCCTTATTTAATTATTCATGTTATGCGTGCATTAGTTTTTATTTTTAATAATTTAGTTAATAAATATTTAACTTCAAATATTATCAAATTACATATAAGAAGGAAAAAATTATTTCGGAAAATCTTAATTATAATGTTGAATTTCAAAGTTTTTATTTTCTCTAACAGAGATTTTAAACTCATAATTTGAAAAACCATAAATTTAAAATTTTAATATCTAAATTTTGATTTGAGTTTCCAAATAAGCAGCGTCTCAGAAAACAATTGGTCCAATAAATTTCTCAAATACATATACTGTAAAGTAATTAATACTGTTTGTTTATGAAAATTTCACGTTACTATCCTCATTTGTAAATCAACTATAAATTTGATAATTTCTCTTAGAAATTTGCACACATTAAAAGAAATAGAAATACACAAAATCAATATAAAAAAATGAAGAAGTCCATGGCCCTTTCCATTCTGTGCGGTCTTTTATTGCTAGCTTTATTTTTTCCTTCTAAAGGTATTTCATTTTTAATCTACAATTATTCGTGCATAAATTAAGATCTCATATTTTATATTATTAAAAATGATATATATATGTGTTTGATATATTATTTTTTTTCTATTGCGTACAGGTAAGCAAGGCGTCTACTTCTTCCTTACAGGTATCCGTAGTAATAGCTTCAAGGGGTTTGGAAAGACATGCAATCTCCGAGGAAGAGTCCACGCGTGTTTTGCAAGTCCATCCGCAATCTTATTACCCTTATGGTTCGGTCATCTTCTTTATCTTTACCTGCCAATTCCTGCTCAGGTACACTTTTATATGTTGAATAATAGTAAAGTTCCTTTCCTTACTCCTGCCAAGATTTTGCAGTTGGATTGCTTCCTGACTATCGGTTTCCACTTGTATATGTTTATATGTTTAGCTCCCAATCTTTCGTAGATCTCCCAAAGTTTCGCTTCAAGCGTTGTGCACATTCCTCTTCTTTTTCTTTTTTGCAAAACCTAGTATCCACCTTCCTTTATGATCCCTAATAGCTCCTCCGCGGTTGTTAGGGGTGATCAAAATCGGGTACATGTGTTTTCAGGTACCCGAAGTATTGAGTATCCGGGCTGTTCGGGTACTACAAAATCAGTCCATGACTCGGCCCGTAATATTAGGGTACCCACATAATCAGGGTACCCACCGATTCGTGTAATAGGGTACCCGATTCTCTTCTTTTTTTTAAATTCTGCACTAATTTTTTTTTACATTTTGCACTAAATTTTCCAAAAAACTATGCACTAAAAAATTAAAATTCAAATAAATTTAGACACTCAAAAATCGAATTACATAATTCAACATAAAAAGTAAAAAACTAAGCTGAAAAGTTACTAGAAATAGAATTAAATAAGCAATCCAGACGATGAGTAATTTACATAATGATTTGTTAAATAAGCAAAAAGGTAATCAAAAATAAAAATGTAACAAATCAAACATGCAAAATTATAAAGGTAAAAAACAATTGACTTAAAAAGAACCTCTTAAACTAGATTGTTAAATATTTCTTAAACTAGCAGAAGGGTACCGGGTACCGGTCAATGGGTACCCGGTAAAGTCATATTTTGTGACTCGGGTCCGACCCGGAAAACAGAAAAAATTAGTGTACCCTACTCGAAAATTTGAGTATTTTCAAAATAATTACCAGGTAATTTTCGATATGGTAGGTAGATTGATAGATCAGGTCATCCGGGTTGAAAATTTCTGAACATCCCTAGCGGTTCCCAATTTTTGGTTTTATTATCTTGATCAATTGATCTGGCCAAAGTCCCAATAGTGTTCCTCTTGTTGATTTCTTTGGTCATTCTTGTTGCTCTCTCATACTCCCCCCTTCAATCTCCTCTTATTCGAAAAATGGTTTTGTTTCTTCTCTCCCATAGGCTCCACAGTATAACCCCAAAAAAGATGGGCAAATCCCTAGCGTCGTTTGTAAAATTATCGCGATTCAGAAGATTGTTGTCTAACCAGAGTGTCGGGTATCACAGTTAAGGAATCTCCCCATTTTTCTGGGGTGAATGATTTGTTTCCAAATATCAATCCCTCTCGGGTACCGGCGCAGTACATAATCGATGTCTTCATTGGGGTTTCCACACGTTTGGCCCAAAGCTTCCATTACTTGCCATATGTCTACGAACCCTTTCTGCGTTGGTGAGTAATTTCCCTTTGCACACTAGTCATAGAAAGTTTTAACCCTAGGTAAGTGTCGCAACATCTCGAAAAATAATTTTAAGGGATTCATTTCGATTAAAATTGGATTTTTCATTTTAAAAAATATATATGGTTTAAGAGAGTCACCATCAATCTTTTTCTTTTTTTAAGGTGTGATTGGATCACCCAAATTAATAAAATTTAATTTTAAAAATTATTAAAATAATGTTTTGGTCTACTTTTCTAGAAAAACAAGTTTAAGAGTCGATTACGTGTGAGGAAGGGTTAGCACCCCACATCACCTGGAAATCGATACCCAGTCGATTAATTATTGTCTTTACAATGGAATTTATGCTTTCAAATTTTAATTTATTTAATGATCATTTTTAGTTAAATAAATAAAATGTTATTTAATTGATTAAAAGTTTAGAGAGAAAAGTTCACAATTTGTGCATTTAACTTGAGAAAGTTAATCACCTAATATAAGGTAGAGTGGCATCCCTCTCATTTTCAACAAAAGTGGTGAATTGCCAATATTTATTCTCAAAAATTTTATGCTAAATTTTAACATTTCACCATTTCAAACCAAAGGGAAACACCACCACCTAATATAAGGTAGAGTGACTATTTTCCCTTATTTGGAAGGAAATATGAAATATCTTAATCAAACTGTCGAGACGTTTCTCTACCCGGCGACGGAGTTTGGTTGCTGCTTTGGCTTGCTTGCTCTCTTTTGTTTCCTTCCTCTGTCTCTGTGTCTGTTTGTTGCTTGAAGGATCAGGGCTATTTATAACCCTCGTCGAACCACCCTTCGGACTGGTTAAAGAGGAGTACCCCCATGAGTCACCAAGGCTATGGCGGTGACTCACCTAGGGGTGGTGAGTTATACGGTTCTCATGTTACTTCTGGAATCTTCCATCAGAGACGGCGGCGGCGTGGCAGCGATGGATTGGAACAGTTGGAGACGGCGGCCGGAATAGGCCCTAGGGGTATGATACCCTAGGGTTTCTTCTAGATGAGCTATGGACTGTTGATCTGCATCTGGATTGGACGGTTAGGAATTGTTGGTGGCCGAAGGAAAGTGCTGGAAACCCTAGCTACTGATTTTGGGCTCCTTGTGCCTGCTGGGATTGTTGGGCCTGGATGGTTCTGGGTTTGAATCGGTTGTAATTTATCTTTGGACCTTTCTTTGTAATTAGGCCTTTGGGTCTTGTACATAATAATAATAATATTATTATTAATATTATTAATATTATATATAATATAAACGTTACTCAGACGAAAATGACTGACGACAGCTGCCCCTCTTTGCGTATTATTGTGTTAACAAGAATAAAGCAAAGATAAAAAGACAAGTTTTCGTCGAGAGAACTTTATGCTTTGCTGGGAAATTCGTTCCACTACTCTTTCGTGGAGATCAAATTTTGATATGCTTTTTTGCTTCACTACTCTTTTGTGAAGGCTGAGGATGACTTGCAAATGATTTGCTTCACTACTCTTCTGTAAAGGTTGAATTTGCATTACTCCTCTACTCTTTTGTAAAGGTTGAATTTAACTGAAAAAAAATATGTTTCACTACTCTTCCGTGAAGACTAGATTCGAGGTTGAAATACTTCACTACTCTTTCGTGAAGGTTGAATTGACTTAAGAAGAACCATCTTGCTCGAGAGATGGAAAGGTGACCAAAAGGATTTACAAATTACCCGAAGGTTTTACAAATAACACATAACCCGGAGGCTTTACAAATGACCCAGAGGCTTTAAAAATGACCCGGAGGCTTTACAAATAACCCAGAGGCTTTACAAATGACCCAAAGGCTTTACAAATGACCCAGAGGCTTTACAAATGACTCGGAGGCTTTACAAATAACCTGGAGGCTTTACAAATTATCTAGAGGCTTTACAAATGACCCGGAGGCTTTACAAATAACCCGGAGGCTTTACAAATAACCCGGAGGCTTTAATTTTCTAGAACATTAAATGAGAAACTTTGAAAATCACTTTCTCATTTTCATGTGAAAACATCCTACCCTGAGGTTTTACATATGACTCGGAGGATTTAAACATCATGCTCGAATGACTTACAGATGACCCAAAGGATTGACAAATTCATGGGAAATAATTTACTAGGTAAGAAACTTTCTTACTTTTAAATAATTTCATTTTCTTGAAAAGATTAAATGAGAAACATTGAAAATCGTTTTCTCATTTTTCAAACAATTGATTTGTTTGGCATGCCCCAAAAATAATGCTTCTTCTGTATGGATTGCATTCATCTATTCTTCAGATGTTTACTTTTCAAGCATGATTCCTTAATTTGAGATCTGAATTCTACCTTATACTTGTAAGGTATTTTGTCTGCATCTTCATGTGAGAAATGTATTTATGCAAATGTAATCATATATATCAATGTAATGTATTTCTTTTATGCAGATGATGCTCTTATGAATGCATGAATGTCGATTCAATCTTCATTTGACTTCAAAGTGGTGATCTTTTTCAACTTGATCATTCATTTCCAGGGTTCACTTCAATCATCAGTATAACAACTTATGCTATTAAGCTTGTATTTCTGAAGAATCTTCTGATCAGCTTGTATCTTTGTGTCTTTTGCATTAAAGTCTCAGAAGAAATGTTCCATTTATGGAACTCTTGTCATACTCAGAATAATTATCTTGTTGCCCCATTTTTTCCTTGATAAAACCAGTTGTCTTTACCTAAACTTGTGTAGAAATCCGATAAAGCTTTCATCTTTGAAAAGAGAATCTATTATCCTTGTAGAATGTAAATATAAATATGCTAAACTCAGCAGAGATTAATCAGGATATCAGCCACGTCTGTTCTGATTTGACTCTTAAAACACATTTCAAGTAGGATTTATCCTAATTCCCTTCATGTCTCCACCTCTAATCAAATCTTGAACAAAGTCATTTAGATCACATCATGTTGAGATGTTTAACAACAACCTATCGTTCGATCTTAGTTGATCCACTAGTTTCTTGTTGTTAAAGTTCCAGCGTTTCTTTATGGAAAGAAATCTTCATCATTTCTCATTTTTGATTCTTGACGTTGAAGACAAACTTCGTCTTAAGTCAATATTGGTTCAGTACCATAATTACTGGTTCGTAAAACATTTGACAACACATTCATCTTTTCATGTGGCTTCTGTCTGAATTTTCAACCAGGGAACTCTTTGTATGATGTTCAGAGCTTTTGTATGATGTCACAATGATACTCTAGTAAGTGAGATCATATCAGGAACATTTGACAATACATTTATCTTTTCTTGTGACTCCTGTGGGGATAATGTAATCGCATGGTGGATAAAACAGTTAGGTATGGTCAACTATATTGTCATTGTTTCACCATTTTCATTCTTCATACCTTTCTATCTCATTGGAAATATTTGTTCAAATCAAAGACCTTTCATTTCTAGATGATATAGGCCCTCAGCATGCCCCCATCATTTGCTTCTTATTAATGTGATCCTTCAAAATGCCACACACGGATCATTTCTCTTTAAAATGCCCCAGCGTTCTATTTCTAATTGGAATGATGAGCCTTCACAAATGTTTCATATGGATTATTTCTGTCTGATATGAGCTTTCAGCATGCCCCAGCATTAAATTGTCCCAACATTCTAAGTTACAAGGTTTACTCTCAATGTCCATTTGATTTGAATCACATGATCCTTACAAGGTCTAACTTTGATATTGCCCCATCGTGGGTACTCATGGCTCTATTTGTGTCCAAATCTCTTTACCTGGAGTGCTCTTATTTTGTTGTTACTAAACAACAGTGTTGTCAAGTAACTTGAGGTATTCTCTTATGTCGTCACAAACTTAAGAGGTAATCAATCCTTCTGACAGAAATGTCTGAGATATATGTATCTTCTAAATGAAGTAATCATTTTTTCCTTGATTGGTTGCATTCTTGCCTTTTTTTTATATGCAATAGGCCTTTTTAATAGAGCAATTTTTCTTGATGAGTTGTTGATAATGCCACAAAAGAATGTTACAAGTTCAATTTTCAGACTTTTTCGTCTCTCGGGCCACTTGCTTACAGGAATATGAAATGCTTCATCATTCTGGCATTGATCATTCTTTTTCTCAAATAGAGGTAGAATAGGCATCAACTTGATTTAAGAACCTTTCTCTTTTGAGACCATCCTGTTTAAAAAATGTTTTTCCTCCTTTCTTTATCAAAGCATGAAAATTTTTGTAAATTATTGTCCCTTACAGGTTCACAATAGAATCAAATCATAAGCATGAATTCAAAGAATATCAAAAGAATCAACAACTTTTACTATTTCAGAATTATATTTCTTTGACAAGTATCAAGATTGAGATGTTGGTTTCAGGTTGGCTTCCCTATTTTCTATGGTTTCATCTTATTTGAAGATGTCACTCCTCTCTCACTATTTTGTGAACATTGTCGCATGCCTCACTTTCTTGACTTGGTATTTTAATCGGATGCGTACAAAATGACACAACTAGCATAACCAATTACTAGACCTTCTAGAATACCTTCATTTCAATTCTCTGAAATCTTTGATTCTAACCAAAGCAGTGTGAAAATATTGGTCTAACAATAAAATTTATGTGTGCACGTGTGTGAAGTAGACTATAACAGGTATTATTTAATTCCCTTACAAAAACTTCTTCTTTTGCCATTTTGGCTAGCTGAATTCAGCTTTATTGTGATTAGCCTTCATTGGGCTAATTAAAACTTATCCATAAAGCCAGGCTTATTAACCAATTGCTTTAGAGGGACAACTTTACTGCATATATGGCTCTTACTTTTTAATGAGAACATGTTATAGTCTATGTGGTTTGGTGGAAGTTAGAAAATCTCATTACTAAATTTTAATTCCCGAGCAACAGACTTAGACTAGATTTGTAAAAGCTTCATCGTCGAATATCATCAATAGAAAAATAATCTAGTCAGTTTTGCAATGTCACAAAAGAAGCCCCACGTTGTACACTTGTTTATATAAATACCAAGCCTTTTATCGAATTCCTTACACTGGAGAAGGCTCTCTCATATTTGTAATAGGGTACAGTGTAGTGTCGGGTATATTTCAACTGAGGTAAGGTCAAGGTCCTTTTTTTACTGGTTTTCAATTTGATACTTTGTCAAAGATGTATAACTCTAATTATAAAGAGTTTTTAATCCAGTTATATTCAAAGAACTGCAAGATTGCAAAATTGATTCAATGCTCATAACCTTAAAAGAAACACAAAATTATTTATTACCAAAAAGGCAGAGAAAGGAACCAAAACATGTTCAAACAAGATGCTACAAAATGAAAGGTACAATAGTGGTAAACAACTTCCACTTATTTATCTAACTAGCTCATTACTTCTTGAATGTTGGATGTATAATCAGACTAGGGTCTTTGTCTATATTTGCCCCTCATTTCTTGATCATTTCTTGGGTATCTTCTTTGGATGAGCCCTCAGGTACACAAATTTTTGCTTTCTCTTGAACAATTTATTTGTCAAATCCTATCATCATCTTTCTTTATCTAACTGAAAATTGGGCTCAATTTGAATTTCAAAATAAATTTCTTTGGTGATGATAATTGTATCCTGGTTCTGGATGCTCCTTGCAACTATGATTGGAGTAGTATTCACTAGATTCTTTAAATTACCCCCTACTTCCCTTGATTTCAGAAAGTCTGATATAGGTGTCTGAGGTGTTTTCAGGGTTATATCTACCTTATTTCTTCTTAAACCTGCATGCTAGTCTCGGATTACCTTTCCTTTCACTTTTTCATTTCTCATTTTTGTCTCACTCATCAAAAAAGTATCGAGAGTTAAATCGGCCATACATATTTCATTTTTCATAGTTTTGCCTTGTCCTCTATTTGTTTTGACACTATCAATTTCGTTATGGGGGTTGACTCCCAAATGTTTGATCAAAATAGACCAATTGTTAACATCAACCTTTATGATTCCATGAACCAAAAGATCTTGTACCCTGAACTTGAAGTTACTATAATTTTCGATGGAATGTCCTCGGATTCCAGCATGATACTCACAAAATACTTTTTCATTTTACCATCTTGGGTAAGAAGGTATCAAAGGTTTAACCAGATATGGGGAAATAAGTTAGGTCTTGTATAATTCAGAATATAACTTGCTGCATGAAACTGAAGGGAAACAAGGTAGAAATTCCCTTGATATCATTGTCTCTTTACTATTGCTTTCCTGAAGACCTTGTAACTGATAATCAAAACATTTATTTTGAATGTTTGACTCTTGACCAACATCATGAGAGAGATGGTGATTTGAATATTTCTCTTTCTCAACCAGCTTTGAGTTTCTGAGGAGCTTAGGTTTCCCATCTTTGAAACATAACAACCCTTCTACTATAAGGTCTTGGACTTTTAATTTCAGAATTATGCAATTTTCTGTAGAGTGACTGAAATCTCCAGAATGATAATTGCATGGACTCTTAACATTTTGTCAATTTGGATGCAAATAGTTACTAGGAGAAATGGGTGTTACAGGACCATTTTCAAAAAGAAATGGTAACAAGTCTGGATACGAAATTGGAATTGGAATGAGATGTGTCGTCCTCTTTTCCTTCTTTTCATTTTTAACCTTTTTAATGGGGCTTGGTATTTTTCTATGGTTCTTTTCCTTGAACCAACTTCAATTTCCATGTCCCCTGTCATATTTCTTGATCTTTGAAGCTGAATTGGATTTCTGAGTTCCACAACAGGTTATTGGTCATTTGTCATCATAGCAGTAACTGCATCATTAAGATCCATACTTTTTCCAAGGCTTTCATCTTCTCATACTCAATAGGGTCTTCTAATATTTTTTCCCCATATAGTTGAGTAACCATCATACTCATCATCTTAGACATATGTTCCCTGGACTCAGCTTGGAACATTCTTGTTTCTTTAAACATTTCTTGTTGAATCTCTACAAGCTGCTCTTGGATTCTTTCAATCTTTCCAACTCGAGCTAATATTCCATTCATTGCTTTCAATCTTTTAGTGACATGCCCTGATTCTTGAATACACTTTCAGAACTCCTGATTCCAAAATCTTTCACTGATTACTCTCATATCTTCATTATTGACACATGTTATCATGCTATGCATAACATGAATGTAAATACAAATGCAAATGCACATGTATGTATGAAAATGGTGTAATTCAAGAGTGATCATCTTAAAACAGCTTTCATTGAACACAAAAGGTTTACAGTACATCCAAAAGATCATTACATATAAGGTATAGCTTTCCCTCCTAATTTCTCTATCTCCTTAAAAAGCCAAGTTAATTTCTATTCATGGTCTAGAGTCGAGTTGTCATTCTACTTCAATTCCCTTGTAAAACCAGCTAAGTCCACCAGCTTGTGGGCCACATTACTTGCTTGGGCAGCAGCTTTCTTCATGTTATTTTCTTTCTCTTGAATCTTACCTGCCACTTTTTGAAGTTATAGACAAAATTGCTCATTTTCTCTCATAAGAGAGCCCTTGTGTTCAGGAAGTTCTTGTACAAGATTTCCATAATCATCTACCATCTTCATCAATGTGTGGTTCTTGGTTCTAGTGGATTTTAATTCAGCATCAATCTTAAATTGGCTGAACTGATGCGAAGCTTTTATATTGGCTATAGTCTTCTTCAACATCTAGTTTTCAGCTTCACGTTTTCCCAAATTGATGATGGTTGTATTGCACATTTCTTCTACAATCTGTAAGTCATAGGAAAATTTCTTTGCTCGATCTTCATGTATCTTTTCATTATTTTTCCAATTCTCATCATCATTTTTCAGTTTAATTATCTCTATTACCCATTCTTCTGGGGTATTTCCTAGTCCAATATCCTTGAAGGTTTGATCGACTTTTCGAAAATCATTGAGCATGACTTCGACCTTTGTTCTTAATTTCTTATTTTCATTCCTCCAAAAACGTGTTTGAACTTCATAAAAACTTTCTCCCTTGTGAATGTTCATATTGATACTCTTACCATAAAATGCTTTTGGTACTAGTCTACCAGGATCTTTATGTGTATAGCCTTCCATCATTTTAAGAGTTTCCTCAAGATACCCTTTTTTGGCTGCATCATAGCTCACTTGATCATAAAACCCTTTGTCAATAACAAAAACCTTTACTTTCGATGACCACTCTCAAATCAACACCATTGATTATGCCATGATTTATGCAATGCAAGTAAAAGAGGTTAATATAAACTAGTTATAGAAAAATGTATCTACAGAAAGTAAAATGAAAATGGTTAGTATTAATTAATGGAAAGAAAAGATCTTATCAATTATGATATCCATATATATATCCTAACCTTATGTTTTCTAGTTTCGTGCTTTGTTTGGAAAATAATCCTAATCGCATGATTTCTAGTTCGCATGCATTTATTCATAAAATAAAATAATATTGTGTAAATTAAAGGACTCAACATGCTTTTTCTTGTGTGCTAACCTTATGAGACTTATTTGG
This sequence comes from Hibiscus syriacus, assembly GCF_006381635.1. Classification (NCBI taxonomy): domain Eukaryota; kingdom Viridiplantae; phylum Streptophyta; class Magnoliopsida; order Malvales; family Malvaceae; genus Hibiscus; species Hibiscus syriacus. Next base: position 1,669,960 of record NW_024062730.1, read on the forward strand.
GGTTAGGTTTTGACTAGACTCAAGGTCTAGGTTTATTATATGCTGGGTTTTGGCTCTAAGGTAAAAATGTCAACGAATTGTCCTTTGTTGGTGTCCCCTTGGATTGCCAAGCCCTCAATCCTGGTCCATTACAGACTTTCGGATTGAGTTCAATTCGAAGGAACACACTTCCTTATGTCCATACGGAGGTAGAAACCACACGAGGAACATAAGGTGTGAGCTCAAAGAATGGTCTCATATCCCATACGGAGGTGAAAACCACACGAAGGAGTAGTTTCTCATTCGAACTAAATAGGATAAGTACGGGGTTTTAGCTCATGTCATGAATATAGTTCACAGTGGGTGAGGAAAAACATAAGAAGAAAAATAATTTACACCTTGTAAATTTATTCTAAAATTAAATTTATACACATAAAAAAACAAAAGTTAGTATAATTAAATAAATAATCAAAAACTGAATTTAAAACAAATTTATAATTTTATTGCAAAGACAATTATTAATAAATTGGTGGCTTGACTCTCTTAAAAAAAAGTCCCCAGTGGAGTCGCCAAGCTGTCAAGACGTTTCTCTGCCCGGCGACGGAGAGTGCAAATAGTACATCCAAGTGTAACTAGTCTAAAAAAATTAAGTGTTTATTTTCCTTGAATCAGATAAAACACTAAGTTATAGAGTCGCCACCAATCTTTTAATGTGGTGAGATTGGTCACCAAAATGTTATATTATTCTAATAAAATTCCTAAGAATAATATTAAAATAATACAACAAAAGGTATGCTTACCAGAAAAATGAGTTCGGGAGTTGGTTGCGTATAAGGAAGGATTAACATCCCCTCAACGCCCAAAAATTGGTATCGGTGTTTATTAATTAATGTCTTTGCAATAAATTATAAATTTCTATTTAACTTTAATTTACAAATAATTGAAATAAATTACTAATTAATGTTATTAAATATCAATATCAATAATTTGATTATAATACTAAATAATAAAATTACATGGGTTAAGTTATAAAATATGTAAATTAATAATCCTAATATAAGATATAAATACTAATAGTATAATTAATCCTATAGTAACAATTAATGATTAAAATATAAAATATTAATATTAATTACCATAATTCGAAATAATATTAAAATAGTGTAGTAATAATGTAATTTACCCTAAATTATTATATAGGTCAAAATGTAAATTATTAAAGATATTAAGGACTAAATATAATATTTATCCTTATATATATATATATGTCAGTGACCTAAATAGAAATAAACAAAATTAAAAGACAATTAAAATGTATAAAAACATGTTTTTAATGACTAAATTATAAATTGACAAAGTTATAAGGACCACGAACATAATTTCCCCTACCAAAATTACACGTAGACCCTTCCCCAAAACGACACTGTTCGAGGAGGGATATATATAGGCCCTAAACTGACCTAAAAAGGCCTTAAGCCTCATTTTCCTCTTTGCTTCTCTCTCTAAAGAGAAAAGCTCTCGTTTCTCACTAGAATTCCCTCACCGGAAGGAATTCATCCCCGATCGGCAGCCGATCGCCGTCGTTTTTTGCCACCGCCAGCCGCCATTTTACCCAAACATACCCAAATGAAGCCCGAGCTGTCCTAAAGCTAAATCCAACAACTATTTCCCCTAAAAAACCTTAAATCAACGTAGATCTAGGATTTTATACCTTTGAAGTTTGACTTCTCCGGCGACGCTTGGGCTTTTCGAGAATAGTAAGGCTTCCTTCACTCTCTTCTCTCTGATTTTTATGTGGTTTGATTGTTGCTTTAGCTTGGTTGCTCTCTTTTGTTTCATCCCTCTATTTCTGTGTCTGTTTGCTGCTTGCAGAATCGGGGCTATTTAAAGCCCTCGTCGAACCACCCTTCGGACTGGTTAAAGAGGAGTACCCCCCGTGTGTTACCAAGGCTATGGTGGTAACTCACCTAGGGGTGGTGAGTTGTACGGTTCTCATGTTACTTCTGGAATCTTCCATTGGAGGCGGCGACGCCGTGGCAGCGTTGGATTGGAACAGTTAGAGGCGGCGGCCGGAATAGGCCCTAGGGTTATGATACCTTAGGGTTTCTTCTAGATGAGCTGTGGATCGTTGATATGCATCTGGATCGGATGGCTGGGAACTGCTGGCGGCTGGAGGAAAGTGATGGTGGCCCTAGCTGCTGATTTTGGGCTCCTTGGGTCTGCTCGAATTGTTGGGCCTGGATGGTTCTGGGCTTGAACCGGTTGTAATTTTTCTTTGGACCTTGCTTTGTAATTGGACCTTCGGGTCTTGTACATAATAATAATAATATTATTATTATTAATATCATATAAAATATATAATATAAACGTCACTCGGACGAAAACGACTGTCGACACAAACATTGCATATATTTACCTAAGGTTATGCAACAAACAAAAGTTTTATTAATGAAGATTATAAGGCCTTTAAGACAAATAGAGAATGTTCAAATATTTATAAGTATCGAAACTAATCCAGCGAATAGAGTCGAGAGGCTTATTTCGATAAATCTAAATATGAAAACATTTCTCTTTTTACCCTTCTGATTAATTATAAAATGTTATTATTTTTTAATTGTTTCATTGACTGCTACCCATTCATTTTAAATTATCGAATTAAACTACCCATGTAAACTAGGATGACTATCTTCGATAATTTAAAATATACGTGCATTGCCTTTTAATTTATTATGGAAAAGTTCGAGTGATGTGGATGAGGTTATCATGCTTATAAGAATATAAAATGTGATGTAATCAGAAAAATCACATAGGATAAGACAAGATGATTTAATCACATGTAGAATTAATTAATCATGCTAAGGTGTAGCATTAAACTGATTTATCATGCTTGTTTATGGAACATATCACAAAATTAAACAAACATTTTTTTTCTTGAAAATAAAAATTGAACAAACATGGATTCATAAAATAAGGCAATTAAATTAACTAAACATGCTCCAGATAAAAATTACATAAACAAAAATGTGGCATAAAATATTAACTAAGCGATTAACAATTAGCAAGAAAACGGGGACTGATTTGTATTGCAGATGAAATTTCAGGAAAATTACAAAGGAAATTAACCTTATTTCAGGACTCTAGTGGCTAAATTGTAAACTTTCCTGCACTAAGAGTATTTCATGATAACCCAAAACTCAGAAAAAGCATGGTTCAGCGACTCTCAAGCCAATCCGAGTCACTCCAACCGACCCTATTTATGCCCCAAAAATCCGGATTTGCCATTTGTGTCACCCTTGATGAGCCAAACTCAAAATACAATGACCTTTCATTGGCGAACTACCGCGCCAACCACCACTCTAGTCATCATCCACGATGGTCGGAGTATCTTAAAACCTCCCAAATACTCCCCTTTTCATCTTGAACTCAAAGTTTGAAATTTTAACTCTCGGTTAAGAAAAGTGTGACTACATCTTAAAATAAAAATGAAAACGGTCAAATATTAAGTATTTTGAATTTAATGAAAAAGTATACAAAAATAAAACAAAAATAATCAATCCTATAATTTATCATTTTAAATTTGGATAAAAATTAATGTTGATTTTTTTTTTAAGAAAAAGAAGTTACTATTGTAAAATTTATGTACTTTTATTTGTTTATTTATATGAAGATATTTACAATTTATGGATCTATATTATTAGCTTGAAATTTAAGGTGTAAGCTGAATGTGGATAGACCTCGAAATCCAACAAGTGGCTTGGCAACATGAATCCGGGACTGCAATGGAGGTTGGCCGGTAGTTTTCACCAAAGCACTGTTGACAGGACAAACGCAAAAACTTGCGTTAAAGATGCAAACATAAAAAAAATTATATTAAAACTTTCAGATGTGGGAGATTTATAAAATCTCAATTCATATAAAGCATAAAGAAATATATAAAATATAGGTTTAATATTAAAATAAGTGTCTAAATTATACAATTTTTCTCAGATAGGTGTCTAAACTATTTTTTTGACTCATCTAGGTGTCTAACATTACAAATTTTACCCATTTAGGTGCCCAGACCATCAACAACATTAATTTCTCCTGCTAAGTGACGTTTCATAATCTGGTGATTTTGAAATTATTTTTAAAATATTAAAAATATAATGATATTTATTAAAAAAAAGCACATTAACTTTCTTATATTATAAAACAACTCCAAAATCTCAAATCCTAACCTTATCCGCCACCGCCCCCCTTTCCGGCCACGACGATCGTCACCGACATAGTCCTTACCATCCTCCTACTCATACGTCGTCGTAGTTTATGTTGATTGGTATTAGAATCGTGTAGTATCGTGATTTTCATACTAAGGTTCGCGAGGTTTTGGTCATCGATCGATCACGATTTTATGAAGATTTTGGTCGCCGAAGGGATGGGAGTTTAGGTGAAGTTTCATCAACAGTAAAAGACAATGACCGACGTAAATTTAAGGGTTGAAATGAAGATTTTCAAAGTTTTAAGCTTATTTTAAAATTTTTGTTTTCTTTTTTAATATATATATATATATATATATATATATATTTAATTTTTTAATTTTAAATAAAATTTTTAAAAATTATCATATTATGACACATATAATTTAACAGATGAATTAATATCGTTGTCGACTAAAATTTTTTGTGGATGCAACCACATACTCGCATCCCCCTCGTTCCCCCTCGTTCCCCCACTGTTAGGGTCATAGATGTGCAACTTTGGGGTGTCCGTTTATGTGTTGCGTGGGACATGCACCAGCCGAACAACATAGTTGAAACAGATTGTTAAATGCTATTTAATTTCTCCAGTAAGGCTCATCTATGGATGAAGCCTCCCCCATGTTTCATCACATCGTTTCTATGCTTGCTCGTGGTCGTGGTTGGGATATCAAATTAATTTTGTGCAGCGTTCCGGCAATAGGGCTGATGACATTATGTCAACGTTGGCATTGAGTCGTCCCTTTCGTACCTTTTTTTTCTCAACCACATTATGATGTCTTTGGGCTGCTACCTTAAACTGCGTGCGATCTTTCGTGCGTAGTACTGTGCTGGCATATTGAAAGTAGGAGCTTGTCTAGTGAGCTTTTCCTTTTCATTTGATTTTTTTTTCCAATCTTCAACTTTTGAATTTATTTTTTTTCTTCAGTCGACCAGTGGCATTGAACTTCCTACTTGGACATTCAAATCAGAATATTTTGCATATTTTCTTTCTTGGTCAATCAACCTGGAATATTTCTTAATAAATCAAATGATGAAATATCAACATATTATTTGCATATCTAACCCTTAGTAAGAAAAGGATTATTAAAGAGCAAGAGACACCGCATGAGAAGCACCAGGTGCCAAGTAGTTCATACAGTACTCAAAAGTCTTCTTTCTACTATACCATAGAAATTGGCTTTCAATACCCTTAGGAACATAAACACTTTTTTCCTCCATCATCACTGCTGAGCACATTGCACCCTTTGAGCACCACCAGGCATATCCTCATCTTCATCGTAAGCTTCCTGCGCCTGCTGCTTCCTCCTCATCTCCTCCTCAAAGTTCACATCATATAGCGTGGTCTCCTCACACTCGTCTAACTCCATATCAGTCAGCTGACATGTTTGTTTCGGTGGCAGAATAGCCTCGAGTGCCTTAACCTGATCGGCGCTAAGAGAATCAGGGAATTCGACAGTGAAGTGAATGTACATCTTGCCCTTCATGAATGGCCTCTGGTATAACGGCATTCCCTCATCATTGATTGCCTTGAAGGAATCTGGAACAACAAGTTTCACAAGTTAATAATCAAGCAAAATAGGTAAGAAGAAAAGAGTTGGACGATAAGTTTACAAATTCCATAGCACTTACCAGGCTTCACAACCTCCCCAGGGTTTGACTTGATTAGAAGCTGTCGCCCATCAAGATGGGTGATTACAAACTGGAAACCACACAAAGCCTCAGTAAGAGACAATGTGTGCTCTACGAAAAGGTCTTCCCCCTTTCTCTTAAACTTTGGATGGTCCTTCTGCTGAAGAACAAAGACTATATCACCGGTAACGGTATCAGGCTGCAAAACATACCGTAAACAAACAAATTAATCCAGAAACCAAGTGCAAACGCTAGACTGTACTTCTATTTACATTCATCACAATACATACCGCCTCGTCAGCTTCGCCTGGGAATGTAATCTTCTGTCCATTCTGCATACCCTTCTCTACGATGACTTCCAAAACTTTCTTCTCCTGGACAACCTTATCACCCTTGCACTGAGGGCAGCGGTCCTTCTCGTTGATCATTTCACCGGTACCCTTACACTCGTTGCAAGGATGTTGCATTTGCTGAATCATGGAAGGACCAAGGTGCCTAATTGAAACCTTCATACCAGAACCCTGGCAACCCGGGCACTTCATTGAAGCTCCCGATTTCGAGCCCTTGCTGTCATAAACAATTAACACATTCCATGTAAGCAAATCAACCACAAATTCGAAACAAGATATAAACAAACAATTAATACATTCCATGTAAGTAAACACAACCAGAAATTCGAAACAAGATACAAATAACCAAAACACGGACTCACCCATTGCATTTCGAGCATATCACATTGCGGGAAAGAGAGAGTTTCTTTGAAGTCCCAAGGTAGAGGTCCTCTAGAGACACCTTAAGAGGATGGACTACATCCTCTCCCCTTCTCTGTCTTCTTCCTCTACTGCTACCACCTAATCATCAACAATAACACCATAATTCAACCATATCCCAATTCTACTAGTTTCACCAACGATTCTCAAAGTCCTTAACCCGTTATGATAAAATCCTCTCTCATCAGGCTCCATTAAGCAATCAAATAATCTTACATTATTTAAATAGCATTATCACATACCAAATATTGAATACAAGGGATAATGAATCGGACATCATTAAACAAATTAACAATGATTTTGAATTCAACTAAAACGCTTACCACCAAACGGGCTACCACCAAAGAAGGAGGAAAAGATGTCAAACGGGTCATGGGCGCCGGCACCACCGCCCATTCCTTCCTTGAGTGCATCCTCACCGTACTGATCATAAATCTCACGTTTCTCGGGATCGCTCAATACCTCATAGGCTTGAGCCAACTCTTTAAACTAACGAATCAAGTAAAATAAAATAGAGAAATCAGCAATAAAATCATTTCACCCATAATCAGTCGAAAGAAACCCATAAAATTTATATAAAAAAACACAAAAACACTATACTTTTTCAGGATCACCGCCTTTGTCCGGATGGTTTTTGATGGCGGCTTTCTTATATGCCTTCTTCAAATCATCCTGGGATGCGTCCTTCGAAACACCCAAAATCTCATAGTACCTGGTGTTATTACTCTTCTTAGATGCTCTTCCAAACATCTTTGATCTTTCTAGTGTTAACCTCTAATTCAGATTTTTTTTTTCTTGGAGAAAGGGGAAGGTCCGGAAATTAGCAAGAAGTGATTAGAATCGATGAAATGGCCTGAACAAAACCAAAAGGGAGTTGGGGACAATTTATAAGAAATATACGGGAAAAATCAAGAAGGCTCTAGAATTATCTACCCTCTTTGATTCTTGCTTTCTCTGCCTTTGCGAACAAAGGGGAGAAAAAAAATAACATATGTAATTCCAGATGGTTCTTTCTTTCGCTTTTGTCCATTTATATTTCAATTTTTCATAGACGTTTTATTATTAAAATATAAAAATTAAGTGACTGAATTATTTCATCATTACTTAAAAAAACCAAATACATTATCAACTTTTTATTCAATAATTCGAACTAACAATCAATTAATGTAATAAGATAAAGTATTATATTTTTAAAACAATGCTTCATTAAATATATCTTTAAGAATTATGAAAAATTAAGAATTAAATTAAATGAATCTCAAAATTAGAAATGGGAGGAAAGAAATGAAAGGGAATGATAGTTTTTTTAATAGAAGTTGTTGGTATTATTAAAAAATTGAAAATATTTAAAGTTGAAATAAAAGTTTATAACTATCATTGTAAATTAAATATATAATTTTAACATTTACCTATAATATTGAAATTAATCATTTTATGATATAAAATGAATTTGCATGAAAAAAAGTTAAAACTTCAATCAAAATACCCGAACAAAAATATATATGAAAAATTTTGATTGTACCTGTCGTAACTGGATTTCGTCCGAGCACGAAATATTTATTTTGGCGGGAAAATTGATGTGAATAAATGGTTTCGAAAATAATTTGGGAGTCGCCATCGGCCTTTTGGGTCAGGTAGGTCGAATACCTAAAAAATATCTTTTAAAAGAGTTTTTAAGAAAACATCAATTAAAAGATAAATTGATCTGCGTTTTAACCAAAAATTCGTTCTTTTTAATAATAAAAAGGGATTCGTGGTCGGTTACGTTTAGGGAAGGATTAGCACCCCTACAACGCCCAAAATTGGTACTTTTTAATTATAAATTGTCTCTATTATTAAAATTTTAAAAATTCAAAAATATATTTAATTTATAATTCTATTATTTCAAAATTATATAAAAATATTTATTTATTTAAAAATATCAGAAAAGAACTTCTAGGTACCTTAAGACAGCTCTTTTCTTTGATATTGATAAATATTAATTTAAATAATATTGTTTAATTTTTAATTTTAAAATATCAAAATAGGACATCCAGGTGTATTAAGACTGTCCTTTTCTTTGATATTAAAAATAAATATTTAAAAATTACTATTTATTATATGTATATTTATGAATATATAAAAATATTTAAAATATAATAAAATAAAAATATCACTAAAACAATATATTTTAAGCAGTAAAATGAAAACATATAAAATAAATAACTAAATTATAATAAAAAATAAAACTAAATCTAATTCCTAATTAATTGAAATTATAGGTATTAAATATTTTATTTTCTAATTTAATAATTTAGTGACCAAAATAAAATTATCTAAAATTCGAATTTTATAATAAAATAAATTAAAAATATGAACTAGGGATTAAAAAAAAGTATTTATTAAAATTAAGGGACTAAATCTGTCATTTATCCTAGATATATTATTTTAATAAAAAGGACTAAAATGAATAAAATTAAAATTCAAAGACTGAATTAAAATTATTATAAATTCAGTTTAGTGACCAAAATATAAAATTTACAAGTACTGAGGACTGCGGACGGGGTTTAACTATTTCATAATTACGCACATAGTCCAAACCGGCTGGCCCGAAAATGTTGTTAGTTAACTAAATAAAATTAAATAAAAAATTAAAAGAGAATAAGGGAGATCTGAAGAAAAAAAAGAATAAGGGAGATCTGAGCATACAAGGATAATATTTAAAAGAGAAAATAACTTCAGCGACCGAAAATGTTTTATAATATACGATTTTAATCAACTTTTTTTGGATTTGCAAAAATAACCAACAAATTCGCAATACGAACTCTAATTTCGCAACACTACGAATTTGGAATTCGCAACATAATTATAATTCGCAACTCAAACATAGAAATTTTCGCTTTCGCAACACTAATTACCGATATAGGTAAATACGATAGAAAAAATCTATAAAAAAATCCGAATTCGCTAATTTAAAAACTGAGTTGCGAATTTGGCAAATTTGTGTTGCGAAATGTAAAATCTCGCCTATTAAAGAAAAAATCATTTCGACAGTTCGTTTGTTTGGTTAAAGTTAAACGAACGAACGAACATGAACATACTCTCGTTCGTGTTTGTTCAATTCATTTACAGGCGTAGGTTTAACTGAGTGATTCATACGTGGACTTAGCAATTGAGATGTCCTATGTTGAAAACCACTCCAATGCATTTTATGTCCTTTAATTTTTTTCTTTAAGAGACGAGATTTTACATTTCGCAACACGAATTTGTCAAATTCGCAACTCAGTTTTCAAATTGTCGAATTCGGATTTTTTACCGGATTTTTTCTATCGTGTTTACCTATATCGGTAATTGAGTTACGAATTCGAGTTGCAAAACTGAGTTGTGAATAGTTGTGTTTACCTATATCGGTAATTAGCGTTGCGAAAACGAAATTCGCGTTGCGAATTTGGAAACTATGTTACGAAATTGGAGTTCGTGTTGTGAATTTTGTTGGTTATTTTTGCAAATAAAAAATAATAATTAAAATCGTATATTATAAGACATTTTCAGTTACTGAAATTATTTTCTATATTTAAAAATAGATCAAGTAGGACGTTTATGAAGCAATTTCAGAAGGATTAAGTATATCTTTCTCTTGTTCAAAACAAATTATAAGCTTTCTGAAGTTACTTTTTACGTAAGTTTCCATTTTATTTGGGACTATATTAAGGGGATGTGGTAGAAAAAAATAATTGGGGAAATATATGAAAATGAGATAATTTATATAACAATCAATGAAGTCCTCCGCTATTGAGGGCAACTTTATTCTCTCCTTTTCTTTTTTATTTTGGGATCAAATTATATAATTTCAAATTTTATGGATATTTTTTATTGATTTCAATAATTTAACTTTTTTAAAAAAATTATTGTATACTTAAAACACCGATATAATTTTATTTTCTTTCTCATACGCATTGTTTCTCTGGGTGATTAATGAGTTGAGCAGTTTGAATTTGGTTCAATCAAAATTCGGTAAAAGCTTAACTCGCCTTAACGAGTTGAGTTGAGCAAAGTTCAACTCGACTAAACAAGTTCGTGAGTAACTCGTTAATTTTTTTATAACTTTTAAGTAGTTATATTAAAAAATTATTTCAATAAGAATTACTAATTTACTTATAGGTAATAAAAAATTATAAATTATTAATCTATTAATTTTCTAATAAATAATTAAAAATGCTAAATTATTATTAATACTTATTGTTTTACTACACTCAAAAATAAAATCTTAATTATTATTTTAATGTATTTATGGATCGTTGTTTTGGCGTATAGAGTTTGAATTTGTTTTATTTAATCTTTTGGTAATTTTTTTCTTCAATTTATTAATTTATGTTTATATTAAGTTTTACTTAGTATTAGTAGATTTTACTTATACTTAAAAAAAGGCAAAGGAGTAACTTTTGCCCTTGTAGTGGTCTCAATTTATCATTTTCGCTCAATTTATCATTAATTTAGCCATCAAAGTTACTCAATTGCATCATTCTATAACGTTATCTCTAACCTAAAACCCTAAATTATAATCCTTAAACCCTAACTCTATTATCTTTAAACACTAACTTAGGATTTATAATTTAGGGTTTTAAGTTAGGGGAAAGACATAAAACGATGCAATTAAACAACTTTGAGAGCTAAATTAATATGAAAATAATATAGAGGCGAAAATGATTAATTTGGTCTATTACAAGGGCAAAGGTGACCCTTAAGCCTTAAAAATAAACAATTCGGTGAGCTTAGCGAGCAACGTGGCAAGCGACGAGCTTAACGAACAATAAATCAAGTAACAAATTTTCTTAACGAGTATGAGTCAAGCAAAATTTTAACGAGCATAACGAGTAACTAATCGAGCAACAAATTTTCTAAACGAGCAAGAGTCGAACAAAATTTTAACAAGCTTAACGAGCAACGAGTTGAGTCGAGCAACCAAATTTTTTAACGAGCACGAGTCGAGCACTGCTCAACTCGCGATTGACTCACTCGATAAGCATCCCTAGTTCCCTTAAATTGATTAATTTTTTAACATTTTCATTTTGGTTTATATTCTTTTATTTTCTTTTATTCTAGTCACAAAAAGTTACAATTATCGATAGTTACCTATGACTTCATTAATTATTATACAAATCACTTTATTTTCTTAATTAACCTTGAAAATACTCTATTTCTCCGATTAATTATATCACCCTTTCCCCCTAATTTAGCCTTTATTTGTGTTCATCGTTTTTCCACCAAACATTTTCATTTCTCTCTCAAATTATCTTTCCCCCAATATTCCAAAACATGACTTCACAAAAATTGCATTTGGTTGCAACATTTTTTTTTATTTTCTTTCATCATTTATTTGAAATCGTCATCATTTTTTATATTTTTTTCTTTTTCTTTTTACAAATTTTAAATTTATTCATATTTAAAGGGAAGGAAAGCGAAGTGTTTTAATATGTCTAGAACTCGTATATATGAACGGCACAAAATGCGTTTACTCATAAATTTTCTCAACTTAGAGAATTTTGATTTCGTGGATCTTGGCCGTTATTAAGATAAATGTCATTCTTTTGTATGAAAATATAACTAATATCTTAAAATTTATGTAATGGTGAATCTATCAAATAATTTCAGTAGTAAAAAATGATATTCTTCTAAGAGATTATGGGTTCGAGCAATTACGTTTATGGGATATGTGTCCGGGTTTAATATGTTAAGAAAGTTATAAACGTATATTACCTTCTAATCAACGTATATTATTCATAAAATTTATATAATAATATCTAACATCTTATACATGTTTGATCATATTTATCCAATTAAGTATAATTATATATCTTTTAAGTAATATTTTTTAGAATATTTTTTAATTATCGATAATATATACACGCTCTATAAAATACAATTTCTGAATCTCAAGATTTCTAAAAAAGAAAAATAATTTATCCAACCTAAGAGAGACAATGAATTTGAACACGTCCCAGCACGTGATGACCCCTCCTTGTTACCACGCTTGAGAACGACTATACCGAAAAGCAATAATTGTAAAACGACGCCGTCCTTCCGACAGTTTTAATTGCTTTTTAACTTTTACCCCCAAACACCCCCCTCTCTCCCACGCCCCCTTCCCTCGGCGTGCTTTTAGCCGATTATAGTCCTCACAAATTCATTCAAAGAAAGAAAGAAAGAAAACAAAACAAAATCCGAGAATCCCATTTCCTCTGTATGCTGATTCCTTTGTTGAATTTGAAAGAAGAAAAATTGGTAGAGATAAGGAAAGAAAGTAACTAGGATTCTGACTCTGTTGAATGATTGATTGAGTGGTAGATCATCCTCAATCCAACGCCTTGAAAAGGTAATGTCACTTCGTTTTCAGCTTTTTTCTTTTGGACTGCAGAAATGCTGAGAAAGTTTACTGGCTTTTGAGATTCTAGCTCGGCGGTGAAATTTTGCGAGATCTGTTGCTTTATCGAGCCTAATTGGGAGTAGTTATTGTAATTTACAATAATTTAGACTTTAATGTGGACAGTTTTTAATGGAAGGACTTGAAAAGGGTTATCCATTAATGAACAAAAATGGAAATAAATTATGGGTTTTCCCTTTTTATTTAATTTTTTACATGGAAAGTATGAATTCTGTTTTTTTTTTTTTTTTTGCTAGCCTATTGATGAATTGATGATGATTTGCAAGGGAGTGTGAGAAGTGGGAAGATTGATGGGAGTTTATGTTTGCTTCACTGTACATTAAACAAAGTGACTGTGACGAGCCTTTTGAATTAGCCGAGGTCCTCCTTTTTGAGCTCAAGGTCGAAACTTCAAAGCTTGGTTGACAATGTATTTGGATATTGTTAATGAGCTGAAAATGGCTGTTTCTCCCTTTCTTATTTCAGTTCTTCATTTTATAACCACTCCTCTGTGACCACTTCTTTACTATATTCTACTTTTACGATGCTTCTAATTTGTAGGATTTCGGAAATTAGGGTTCAAATTGAGTGTTAACATGGAATTCAGGCTTGGCATGTGTATGGGCAGCATAAAAATCTGTCAAATACATTACGGCGTTTTAGTTATCTCATAATTCAAATTGACAATTCAATTGTACCTAGCGCCCAGAGAACGCTGGGTTAGCCATGTTGTCTTTGATGCTTTTGTGATTTATTTATTCAATATTTTTTTGTTTATTGACAGTCCGGTTCTTTCATTATGTGAGGAATTTCACCTTTAATAGCTCATGAAAGGATTGTCCCTTTCTTCTACTTCTGGTTATGGTGTAATTTTTTCAGCGATATCCCTTCTTTTGTGGTAATAAGGGAGTTCCCTTGAAATTAATGCCAATTTTGACCAGTCTGTTTCTTATAAATCATACTGATCATATTGTAAATGGATTTTTTTGTTGTTGTAAAATCTCAACAATTGTTACATTGGTTCTTGGACGTGTATCATATCAGCTAGATGCTTACACATTGGATCAGATAGGTAGGAATTACTATCTGGAGATTTGTTTGTCTTATCGCTCAGCATTCTTTATGGTTTCTTTTCCTCTGTAGTTTGTGAAGTTTCGTTCCATTGATTGCATCCATAGGATTTATTTTTCAAGCAATTTTTCTCGCAGGTCTGCCTTGTCTAGTTGAGCTTTCATAGTTGGTACCATGGGTGTCTCAGGAAAATGGATAAAAGCATTGGTTGGCTTGAAAAAAACAGAAAAGTCACAATCTTCAGAGAAGGAAGAAAATGTTAGTATGGATGTTATTTTTTTTTCAAAAAAAAAAAATCTCCTTTTGGAAATTTAGATTTGGGTATGTTCATGTGTCATCTCATGAGCGCCTCTTCAAAATGATGAAGTGATGATATATTGTCGATATTATGTGCACATTAAGTAAGAGTTCATGCTGTGGATGAATTCCTTTTTCCTGGACTTGGGCACAATGGACTAATCTGGTACAAAGGAGAAAGGATGTTTTGTGGTAACTTACATGCAACAGTTATCCTCATTAGCTGACATCAATATGTGAATTTTGTTCTCTTCATCCATCCTTGTTTATGATGTTATATGTCATCATCAGAATGATTGTGCATTTGATGATGCTTATTTCCATTTATCTGGTCTTATTGTGGCTTGTAGAAAGCAAACATGATTTGATAACTGACTTATAGCAGGGCGTATTCCTTAAAACTTTACTGTAAAGCTTCAGAGTTTTATTGATAGGGACAGAAGTGTGAGTTTGCTTTTCTTTGATTGTATAATTTCAATATCAAAGATCAGCTGCCTTTAGCAACAATTGAGAAAAAAAATACCTGGGCCATTGCATAATAAAGGTTGCTATTTGTGATTTTGGTCTCATGAAAATAGCAGTTCTGATTTGTCCATGGTAGTGAAGTCATCAAAGTTGTGCGTTTTAGAATATTCTTTATGCCTTATGTATGTTTGTATACGTATACATATGTATTATTTGGGCACATTAAGAAGTTAGCACTTAAACGAGATTCATCTGAAGTGTAACACCATTTTTAGCATGTTTTTAGCTAATATTTTTGGTCTTTGGTTGTTATAGAGGTCAGTTACTAGCAAATTTCGTCACCGAAGAAAGCATTCTGTTGAGTTTGACACAGATAAACTTCAAGAAGAGTTGGAACGGAATGCTGTGCCAATAGCCAGAGACACTAATACTCATGCAACAGCTGATTCTGCTGGCTCTCCCTCTCGTTCACTTCAAGTGGTTGTTGCAGCTGTTAATGGACTTGCTATGGAAGAATGGGCTGCCACTAGGATACAAACAGCTTTTCGTGGGTTTCTGGTATTAATTCCACTTTTCATATCGTAACCATGTCGAATGAGAATTAAAATACTCTTTATGTCCCAAGATGTTTGGGATGGTTTGACTTTCATAAAGTTCAAGACATAGTTGTAATTTTGATTTAACCTTTATTTTAAAAAAATTGGCTGCGCTTTTTCTTGGTCATACATTAGAAGAATGTTCTTAAAATGTTGAAAATATCTTTTGTTTTTGGTAATTGAACCTGGGAATTTGAAAAATGAAGTTAGGGACAAAAAGAATGAGCTGGATGCTGTTGCTCTCTTCGGGATTTAGAGTGAGTGCATTTTAACAAGCACTCATTTTTACACATGTATTTTGCATCCTGTATGTGCATTTGTTTGTGGATGTGTTTTGTTTATGCTTATATGGATAAGGTGGTAGTGGTACAGTAAATCACTGATGCATAGTACGCCGTTCGTGTTATACTTCTTCACTTTGTTCAGACCATAAATTCTTATACAGTTTGAAGGCTATTTTTTTAATAAAAATAAAATTTATTGCATCCCTTCTTAACTGCGTAGAATACAAGTTTATTATTAACAAGAAAGGCCCAGCTTGTAATGATTTACCTGTCACCTGAACTCTATTTAAATAGTAATTTAACTTCATTATTCTTCTGCCTGATGGAATTGAAATGTATTTTACTTAAATGTCAGGCTAGAAGAGCTTTGCGAGCGTTAAAAGGATTAGTAAGGCTGCAGGCCCTTGTTAGAGGTCATGCTGTAAGAAAACAAGCTGCAATGACTCTTCTCTGCATGCAAGCTTTGGTGAGAGTTCAGGCTCGTGTAAGAGCAAGGCGTGTTCGACTGGCATTAGAAAGTGAAACTGCCCAACAGAAGCTTCAGCAACAACTTGCAAATGAAGTTCGTGTTAAAGAAGTAGAGGTGAGGAACATTAAATCTTAGTTCATTATTCATCTCAAACTACAACTATTTATTCACTGGCACACATGAAATAGAGTTGAATTCATGCATGCAGACAGGCTTACTTCTTGTTGTTGTGCATATACATGTGTCTGTATTCATTCGTTATCTTCGAGATTTAAATTTTAGGATCTTGATGAGACATCATATTCTTCTAGTGTGTCAACCTGATGAATTACTTCACTTGTGTGAGTCAGATCTCATTTAGAATGCAAGTGACAACAGACAACAATTTGCATCTTGTAAATCAGCACAAGAATGATGATAAAATTTCAATTCTAGAATTCATACCTAGTTCAGAATTTAGAATGAGGTTCATAATTTGAGGCATAGATGTTGGTAGTTTGCTGAATGCTTCATACGACTGATTAAATGCAGGAAGGGTGGTGCGATAGTATAGGATCTGTTGAAGAAATTCAAGCCAAGTTACTAAAGAGGCAGGAGGCTGCAGCTAAACGTGAGAGAGCCATGGCATATGCTCTGGCTCATCAGGTAAGATATTATAACAATACTGTTATTCATTAAGCAGCAAATCTTGCATTCCAGTAACACTTTTATTATTTGTGGAATGAATGGCTTACCCCTCAAATCAGTGCTCAGATCGCATTAGGGAGAAAGAGTTTTCGATGTTGCAATACATCTCTATTAAATTAACGTGCTCAAGCATGCTTTTATTGTAGTTGGAGCTTGGAGCTTTTGATTAGTCTTGGTATCTTCAGAAAGGATTCTCGACTATCTTTCCTACTTTTTTTAATGTGATTACGTTGTAAAAAATTGATGTCAGTATATTTCTGTGCTAAAAATTTGCCGTCTCCTATTACCACCATATCTGATATAACTATGGTTTCTTTATTCAATATTTGCTTGTGGTTCTCTTCAGTTTTGTGCATTTATTCAAGAACTCGTCCCTAAGAATAGGTCATTGGAATGATAAAGAGAGAGCTTAGTGTAATTACTGTTCTTTTTTAACGAAGGAGAAAACATAGAAAGAGAGAGAAAGAGGTAAAGGTTGGGCACACTTAGGCTTTCTTATTTTTTTCTACTTTTGCAACTTCGGTTTTGTTGTTTACTGATGGAAACTTGATAATTTGCTATAAAGTAAAAACAAATAATAAACAGGAACATTCTATTTAATCCAATATGCACAAATGACAAAAAAGGCAAATGGCAATTAAAAAGAATCCATATTTTGTAGTAAAATCACGCATTTTCTAATTTATAAATATTAAATATATATTTACTTCATCAACATTATTGTTTGATTCTTCTTTATAATCACATTTTATTCTTGGCCCAGTCCCATGTTAAAGTGGGAAAACCTGTTCTCTCTGAGCATCATTTTCATGTTTTAAGTTATCCTGGGTTTTCTGTTTTGTTAATGCTCTTGAGGGTTGAACATCTGCTGTTACAAAATTCTGTTTTGCTCTTGGTTAATTTTGCTACCTGGTCTATATGTCCTCTCTCAAGCCTCTGATATTAGCATCAACCCCACAGTTTATGTTGGATGCCAAAATCTTGTATAAAAATGCTTAACTCCTCCTAATCACCTGATTCTTTGATTGTCAGATTGTACTGTTCTCTTAGAATCATGTCAATGGCTGATCTCATTTTAGCTAGTGTTAAGAGTTGAGACCTGTTTGTGTAGTGGCAAGCAGGATCAAGACAGCAGTCTATGCCTGCTGGATTTGAACCAGATAAAAGCAGTTGGGGTTGGAACTGGCTGGAAAGGTGGATGGCTGTACGTCCATGGGAGAATCGCTTTCTCGACATTAATCTTCGAGATGGAATGATGATATGCGAGGATGATTGTGCAGAAGGAAACAATGGTTCCAATTCTCAGACAAAACCTGTTATCAAGAAGCCAGCTGCATCAAATCTTCATGCTAACCTGTCAAATCTAAAGACAGGTCCATCGAATTCTGGAGGGAGTGATTCTCCACCTGGTAAGTTGGCAAACGCGCTGGAAACAGTCAATGCATTGTCTTCCAAGCCAAAATCCAATCCAGTCCTTGAAGATTTGGTTGAAGAAGCTGGCACAAAACCTGTTATTACTTCAAGATCACGCAGCAATCCTAAAGAGAGGTCTATAAAATCAGATAAACAGCCAAAGAAGAGATTGTCTCTACCTAACAGTGGTAAGTTCCCAAAGAAATAGGTATATTCTCCTTGATGTAACCCTCCACTGGAGAATATAGTGGAGTGGTAATTAGTCATGCTATTTTTGTTGCCCACGGTGAATGAATGTAATTTGCAACCGTATCTTGCACTTGTGCATTTTGCTAATTTCTTGTTTCAATGGTTTGATTTGAGCAGGGGGAGGTAATGGAACTGAAACCAGCAAGCCTAGCAGAACTGCTGCAAAAGCGACACCAGGCTCTCACAAGCCGATAAAGGACAGGTCCAAGTCCAACGAACAAGGGGACTTGAATCCTGCATGAAATACGGCACATGCTTTTTGATATTTAAGGAAGCATCTGTGAAGACAAATCTGTTGGGTTGCCATCCACCCAGGTCTTGTTTATGTATATGTGTATCAAATTACAGCGCGAGAAGCAATTGCTTTATTTTCCTGTCATAAAATTGAGTGGCACCGCCGTGGCGGGGAGGGGAGTTGAGACTGGTTTGGCTTGCCTTGGTCTGTTATGGGAATAAGCCAATAATATGTAGATTTTATTTGTTACTGTTGTAATGAGCTGTGATTAAATGTAACAAAATCACTTGTGATTTGCGTGAATCAAGTAAAACTGAGTCCAACTCTGGTTTGAAAATTTTCCAGTTTTTACAAGAATTGCATTATGGCACCATCTGTCTTGTTATATGACCTTGGAGCAAATTTCATATTGCGATATATGGAATTTGATCGACATCAAGTAAACTCAACTAATGAATAAAATAAAATGCCAACAGTGTTTGGGCGCATTGAAAATGTATGCGGTAAAATTCAGATTTGGAAAAAGATATTACCGAGTAAGTACGAGCTAAGGATACATGACCAGGTTCTTTTTGTGCAAAGAATTTCTACCTCTACACCCTTTAATTCCTTTGTTCCTAAGTGTAAACCCTCTACCATAACAATCAATGGCGTTATATAATCTTTTCCTTAAGAATTTGCAAGTACAATGTGAAAGGACCTAGGCTTTAAACATTGTTTTTCCATGAATGGCAAACTGTGTCGGTGATCGAAGATGATCAATATGTAGACGGTGACGGGCACAACCCCAGCACCAGCCTCAGTGCATAACCCAACCCTTTCAAATTCTTCTCATTTTCTCCTTGAAATTATCCTTTTCTCGAAACAATGAGCAAGAATTTGGCAGCTTGTATATGGTTCTAAGCAATTCAAGAAGCAAGATTTGTGACGCCAAAGTATAGGGTCTTCTGTTGGAAGGCATTGATGGCATAATCAACCTGAAAATGACCAAGTGGAGACTTGAACCGAAGACCGTATCCGAAGCCAACTCCAGATCCTGGTTTCCCTTGTCTCAATGCTGGATTTCCTGAAACTCGTTTATCAAACAGTTAATAAGTAGCAGTTCTGCTTCACTGGTGAATTAGTGATATATGACAGCTTCCATAACATAAAATAGTACAAAAAGGATTAAGGTTCCATTCCTTTCACACACTAATTTCCTAGAATTACAACTAACCAATTCAATTCCTGGAAATTTTAAATTGCATGGCATTTTAGAGACTATCTACACTCGACTTGTCTCATAAAATAAACAATGGTAATGGAATGGTTGCTCCTAGAGTTGCAAGAAAGTTAAAAAGAGTAACAATAAGCAGATATAAGCTAGGTTCACACACCTAAGACATAATAAGCAATTCAATGCTAGATGATAATTTTCATGATGTGCATCTCAATGTGCAAGCAAAACAGATCAGAGAAATACAAGATTGGGATGCTTTTGATGCATCGAAAGAACTATTTGAGAGAAGAATATGAAGAGGTCAGCAGGCACCAACTGCCCAGCTTCCTAGCAGGGGTTTCAGGGTGATCATAGTCGTATAATAAATACAAAAATGAAGCAGATGCTTCATGACCTTAGAAAGCCAAATCATGCTATTTTAAACATGTTATACAAAATGCAATTAGTTGAGAATTAACAAAAGGCTGGAAGCATAAGATTCGATCATCATTTAGATACAACTTTGTAAGCAAGTAGATGAATAAGACTCACCAGGTACAAGACGACCCGAGCCCAAATCAGTTCCACAGTCCAGGAAAACAGAACCTTCCAACATCTTGTTCTGAATGCAGCAAAAAAAAAATGTCAAGACATGCAAATAACATAACCAACACTTCATGTACTTCAACATAACTTACATATAAACATTAGAATGCAATGCTCCCTATATAATAATAAAGAAAATAGTAATTACATACAAAAGGAATTGTCACTTCAGTATTAGCAACCAAACATGATCTTCCAGATCCAACAGCCCCTTCACCATACCCTCGCACGCTACCTAGACCGCCAATTGCAAACGCTTGATATGGAGCCATATCTCCTACAATCGAACCACCTGTCAAGCTGTAAGAGAAAAGGTAAGAATTGAGCAAATTTAAAAATTATGTAACAAGTACTCTAGAGCAGGCGCGAATCATGCACTTTTCAAAGTCGAGCCATGAATTCCAATCAATTTTCTCTTCACCAATGGAAGAGGGAAAAGGGAAAAAAACTGCAACATACTTGCCTTGTCAAGAGAAAAGCTGGTCCAAGTTTGATGCCCTTTGACGCAACAAACTTGAAACGGTTGAAGATTAACCACTTAGATAGAACTGGAATCCCTTGCTCTATTTGCATGGTAAACTGAAATAAGTAAAATTTTGCAGTTAGTGCCCTTATTCAAGACACATTAAAGATGTATTTCAGTAAGTTGCAGTAGAAATGAATAAATTACACGATAAAAACTGCGATCGGTTGCCTTCGCATATTGAGATTCTTGCTTTAAGACTACCATACTGTCATGAGCATTTCCACTGCACAAAATTTAAATTATTGTCAACAATCAGTTCATCTATTGTTGAGAATTGGAAAAATATTCATCTTTACCTGCAAGTGACGGGAAACCCGTCGAGATCTCTGGTAATGGAGCGGCCATCATCACTCAACAGGCGAACATTCTGTAGGGTGAAAGTCTTATAAATAACAAAATTTCCTCGAAATAAAACCGACTATTATGAGGTAATATTGTACTAATGAGTTTGACTGTTTTGCCCAAACCTCAAATTTAATGCTTGTTGTACTGCTCCATTTATAACTTGCAGGTTCATTTAGATCCAATCCAACTGACAGTCGAGACAAATTCACGCCTCCACTCCCTGAACGAGAAAAATTGTCCACAGGTACACCATGGACTCCAATCTCAGGTGAAAGTAAGTGCTGGAACAAATTATTATAAATAAGAACTATATCCATACTCCAACCTCACAATTCAGTTTTTTTAAATATAAATCAACAGAAACCCTAATTATGATGCAAACTTTTTCCTTTTGTCTCTTTCTTATCCACAAAAGCAATGAGAAAAACAAGTAAACAACATCAACAACGTACCTGCATGGTAAAACATTGTTGAGCAACCCATTGCGGTCGAGGCCTCCGATAAGCTACCAAGATATTCGAATCATATAACCCCTTATCCCAGGATACATCAAGCTTCTCGCTTCCACCGAATAAATTCGGGTGTTTGATGCAAAGACTGCAACAAATACATTGAACCAGTTACTATCTCTACAGATTCAATTCGAGCCCCAATTCGTTATCCCAATAAGGTAAAAGATAGAAACAACAAATATCAAATTCACCATAAAGAAACACAGAAATTCATATATTCTTCATCCACATTTTAGCAACAACCAAAGATGTTATCTTTGTTAACAAGAGAAAAAAGACAATACCTGCCAATTACTAGGGAAAGAGGACTGCCGGTATTCCTGTAAGAGAATAGAGCTAAACATCTTAATCAATCACTGAAACCCAATTAATTAAAATCTCATAAAATTGAAGCATGAAGTAAGAACCTTAAAGAAGGAAGCATCATAGAAGCACACATCTTGTGGGTAAAATCAACATTAACATCAATCTTGGCTGCCATTACAAACAAACAAAAGTTTATAGAAATATAAAAAAATATCAAAAGTTGTCATTTTTAATAAAGAATGAAGCAGTAAATGTGACTGCCACTTCAATCCAAAAAATCAAAAGGGAAAAAGAACTGACCTTTGCCTGCATGGATGCTCTTCTGAGCCCCCATATAGTTGGAGATGAAAAAAACATTAAGCAAAGGAAAATGGTTTTTTTTTGGATAAATGGGTATGACTATCAGTTAGACAGAGATTGCATTTTGCGTGAAAGGAAACGAATTGATGGAAAACATCAAAGACGTAAGGAAGAAGAAGAAGAAGAAGAAGAAGAAAAACAAAGGTCTTGTGTTGTGTTGTGTGATGTTTCCTTTGCAAAAGAGGAAAGAAGCCTTATTTTGTATTTCTGGGAGAGTATTTTATCCGATTTGCTCAACCCAAAAGCTGAAGCTTGAAGTTATCTCCTTTGCTTCTTCTTTGGTATTACTTGCACGTGGGGTCTGTCAATGTATTGGGTTTTGTCCCATCTTTTTCACAATGTTTTTCTCATTGGGGATTCCTTGTTATTTATTTATTTTTTAAAATCTTTTCTTTACTTTAGTCCTTGTGGTGAAATTATTACCAAAAAAAAAAATAGAACATGAGATAACTTTGAATGTAACCATCCGAAATTGTGAAGAAAAAAATATTTAATTGAAATTTGATGATTTAATTGTGTAATTGATGAAAATTTGGAGACTAAATTGAAAGCTTTCAAAACTTATAGGTTATTGTAGAGTTTAAGGAAATTCAAGGACTAAGCCCTGAATTTACTCACAAAAATGTCAACAGACACTCTATTAAATATTTTGAATCAACGGGGGGAATTCATAAGTATAATTTGCTAAAATTCCTCCCCACCAACCTCTCATTCCAAACCCGATTCCGATATCGTCCGAATTCCGATCGTCGTTTTGAAACCACCATCGTGTTCATCATCGAGCGAGAAACAAACTCCTTAAATTAATTGAAGTGAAACGCTGCCCAACGCCGTGAATTTCAAGTCAAAGACTCGACGTTTTTTTAGCACCATCGCCGAGAAAATATAAAATTCATCGCCGATCGTTGCTCCGTTTTCGACACCTCCCGCACCATCATGTTCCTTGTGCCGTTTCGAGTTTGCCGGTGTCATCCTTGGTTTCCGTTGACGGCGGCGCGTGAGGAGGTGAAACGGTCAAAGTTTCCGATTTGTTGAAATCGAGCTCTTCGCTGTTCAAAAAATTGAACCGAGCTTTGTAGGTATCTCGAAATCGCTCAAAATAATTTTTAGGATATTTTTCGTGAATTTTCCGACACCGGAATGTGTCCAACGAGCCCCCACGCACCGCCACTACGCGTGGGTAATGTTCAGCTCGGCTAGAATTGTTTAAAAAAAATCGGTTTTTGACCGGTCTGAACTAGGTTGACCGGTCCGACCCGTTGACCACCTTTGACCAGAACTTTGATCGGGTTTGACCGACCATTAAACGACCTTTAATCTTTTTCAAGTATACCTATCCTGACATTTTTTGACGTCCTGAATCTGTTTTTGGGGTTCGTTTCACCAAATTCAAACCCAAAAGTCTCCAAATCGTCAGTCAAACCCGTTGACTTTGATTTTGACAAAGAATTCAAAATTTCGGAAGGTCATACTTTATGTTTTTCAACGTCCTGAATATGATTTCGAAGTCTGTTTTGCCAAATTTTGACTCGAAATCCCCGAATCGAGCATGTGAACCCAAAAGGCTTAGTATTTTAATATTTTGATTATTTATTTGAGTTTTGGTTAAGGAATTGATTGAATTTTTTTTTTGAAGGTACTCGTGTTTCACTTGAGCGTGGATCAGTTAGGTTTGGAGTTGTTCTTTCGTCAGATCAGCCTGAAGCGCGTACTACAAGAATTACCTGTAGGTTTCCGTATATTATTTAAATAAAGATTATTTATATTAGGATTCTAATATGGATTTTTCCAATTCGTAGGATCTAGCGCTGCAGCAGAGCGTGGTCGACAAACCCAGTAATAGGCTTCCCTATCTGATTTCTCAAACTGTTATATGTGTGTTTCATAACAGTGTTATTTTACTATTTCAAAATTATTATTTGAATTGTTTTAGATTGGTGATAATTCATAATACTGTTATGACATGATACTTGATTTTTTAATATTGATTACCTGATATCTGATTTCTGTATTTCGGTATATGATTTTTTTAAGCATGAATTATTCACCAATTTCACTTGAATAGATACTTGTTTATTACTGACATTGGGGGGAATATTGTTGGAGGAAGAATACTTGCAGGCTCCTCGGCTTTGTGCTCAGGGCCTTACTGGACGTGACGTGGTGTATGGTTCTGGGGAACCTACACATTTTGTTCGTGACGGATAGGGGTATTGTTCATATTTTAAATAAAACAAACATGTTTGATGAAATGATTTTTACTGGAATATTTTATTAGTATGTTTTTATACACTATTTGAAGCACACTAGCTTTTTAGCTCATTCTATAGTTTTACCCTTTTCAGATAACAGCAGACAGTAAGCAGCAGATTTGACATCAGGAAAGATCAACTACTTTATTTTGTACGAACATATATCTCTATATATTTTTCAGTTGTGTTTGGTGACATGTATTTTGCTGTCGTTTTGGATATATATGTATTATCGATATTTTGTTTAGTATTATCTGTAATGTTTTATAAGTTGTTTTAAAAAAAATATTTGAATGGGATATATGACCACTTAGGTTTGAGTCTAACTTACAAACCGGGTACGAGGGTTACATTTAGTGGTATCAGAGCCTTCGGTTTAAACACTCGGACTGTATATTGGTCCTAAACTTTGGATTTTTAAGAAATTATGAAAAAAACAACATGTCACCTTATTTTATGATTTAAAGTTTTCTCGAGATCCCTTATGCTAATCTGACATATGTTTCAAATTCTTTCGGTAAAGCCTTATAGATCCAACGATGAGTGCTACTAGAGGTCGTAGGACAGGACGTGGACGTGGTCGAGGGCGAGTTGCTCGACCTTCTGTTACGATAGACGATTCGATATGACCACATGATCATCCTGTTCCGCAAGTAGATCCGACCCTTTCTTATGATGATCAGTTTACTCCTGTGAGAGATCCTCCCATCAGTGGAGATGAGGATACTAACATGAACGAAGATGCCATTAATAGAGTTATATTCCGCATGTTTCAGAGAGCTGCCAGAACCCCTAGTAATATGACTGCGGTTGAGATTTCAAATTCTCTGGTTGCTGCTGGTGTAGTTCCATTCGAGGGTATTACCGGTGGACCTCCAACAGACGTTGAGTATTGGCTGGAGGACACAGAGAGGATTATGTATGAGATTGACCTCAGACCTGAACATAAGTTGAAGGGGGCCCTAACTATATTGAAGAAAGAGAGCTTCAGATGGTGGCAATCAATTTCTGGTAGTATTTCGAGAAACCAGTTAACATGAGATCTTTTCAAGACGCGCTTCTGGAGTCGCTACATCGGAGAGAGATACCTGCATGAACAACTTCAAGAGTTTCAGAATCTAGAACAGGGTAGCATGTTTGTTATGGACTACGAGGTAGAGTTCATTTGATTGAGTCGTTATGCTCCTGGACTTGTTGACACTGAGACAGATCGATGCTTGAGGTTCAAGAATGGACTTATGTATGAGATTAGGAGTCGAGTCGCTACCCACCGATAGAGGAATTTTGATGCATTGGTTGAGATAGCCAAGACTGCTGAGGAAATATAACGATTGGGTATGGAGCACAAGAGAGATAGTGATCGAGCTCAAACCCGATTCAGGAGGCCTTCTGGTTCTGTTGATTTTTCTATACACCCTAGCAAGAGAGGTAGGGGTGAGTCCTTTCAGAGAGGTGGTAAGAGTGTCAGACTTGTTGCATCTGGTTCTTCAGCTGTTCAATCTTCTAGACATGGTGGTTCTTTTGGGTCGCAGTCCTTGCCAACATGCGATTACTGTGGGAAATATCATTTTGGGGAATGCATGATGAAATTGGGCACTTGTTATAAATGTGGGTCTGATGACCATCATTTGAAGGATTGTCCAGAGATACCTCATTCTGTTCAGACACCAGTTCGTACTCCCGCTCGTACTCAGAGTACTGTTCAGACTCCAACGGTGAGTCATAGTTAGGGCAGAGCACCAGGATCGGCTAATAGAGGCCGAGTATCTCAGAGTAGGGGTCCAGTCAGATCTGAGGCCAGACAGCCTGCATTGGTTTACACTGCCAGACTTCGACAAGATCGTGATGGGCCTAATGTGACTGCAGGTACTGTTACTATTCATTCAGTTCCTTACTTTGCATTGTTTGATAGTGGCTCTACCAATTCCTATGTATCACATTCCTTTTCTGAATGTCTAAATATTCCTGTTGAGAATACTGAGCATTCAGTGATAGTTCAAAGTCCCTTAGAAAAGTTCATAATGTTGGATCGTATTTTTAGAGAGTGTCCTATAGAGATCAATGGGAAAATTTTTCTGGCCGACCTGATGGAGTTACCTTTGGAAGAGTTTGATTTGATTCTCAGCGTAGATTGGTTGGACAAACATCGAGTAAATATTGATTTTGAGACCAAAAGAGCTCTTCTGAAGACCCCAGATAATCGAAAGATTGTAATGATTGGGGAACGTCGTGGATTTATGACAAATGTTGTATCTGTTTTGGTAGCTGAGAAGATGATCATAAAAGGTTCCGAGGCGTTTCTTGCTTATATATTGGATATTAGGAGTTCTCAATCTGATATTGAAGGCATCCGAATTGTCAAGGAATTTCCCGATGTTTTTCTCGAGGAGTTGCCTGGATTACCGCCAGATAGAGAGGTTGAGTTTAAAATTGAAGTCTATTATGGTTCCACCCCGGTTTCAATAGCTCCTTATCGTATAGCCCCAAAGGAGCTTAAGGAACTAAAAGTCCAACTTCAGGAGTTGTTGGACAGGGGGATTTATCAGACCCAGTGTATCACCGTGGGGAGCCTCAGTTCTCTTTGTCAAGAAGAAAGATGGGACATTGAGACTTTGTATTAATTATAGAAAACTGAACAAGCTCACAGTTAAAAACAAATATCATTTGTCGAAAATTGATGATCTATTTGATCAATTTCGAGGGGCTTTTATCTTTTTAAAAATAGACTTGAGGTCTGGTTATTATCAACTTAGGGTGAAAGACTCGGATATTCCGAAGACTGCTTTCCGTACTCGGTATAGGCATTATGAGTTTTTAGTGATGTCATTCGGGTTAACAAATGTCCTTGCTGCTTTTATGGATCTGATGCATAGGGTGTTTCGACCTTATTTGGACCAGTTTGTAGTTGTGTTCATTGATGATATATTGGTGTATTCTAGAAGTGAAGCAGAACATGAGGAGCATTTAAGGATTGTTCTACAGACTCTAAAGGAGAATAAGCTATACGCTAAGTTGAGCAAGTGTGAGTTTTGGCTCAGCGAAGTGACTTTTCTTGGACATATTGTTTCTGCTGATGGTATTCGGGTGGATCCAAGCAAAGTGGAGGCTATTCTGAACTGGAAGCAACCCATGAACGTTTCTGAGATCCGTAGTTTCTTGCGCTTAGCTGGTTACTACCGTCGTTTCATTGAGGGGTTCTCCCTTATTGCAACTCCTCTGACGAAACTATTGAGGAAAAATGTTCCATTTGTCTGGTCTGAGAACCAACAAGCTAGCTTCGAGGAATTGAAGACTGTTCTAACTCAAGCCCCAGTGCTGATTCAACCTTAATCTGGAAAAGATTTTTCTGCCTACAGTGATGCTTCTCACTCTGGATTAGGACGTGTTTTGATGCAAGATGGGAAGGTTGTCACTTATGCTTCGCGTCAGTTAAAGCCGCATGAGCGTAACTATCCTATTCACGATCTGGAGTTAGCTGCCGTGGTTTTTGCTTTAAAGATCTGGAGACGCTACCTCTACGGAGAAAAGTGTTATATGTATACGGATCATAAGAGTCTGAAGTATCTACTTACTCAAAAATAATTAAATTTGAGACAGCGTCGATGGTTGGAGCTTCTAAAAGACTATGATTTAGAGATAGAATATCATCCAGGGAAAGCTAATACAGTG
The DNA here is from genome assembly GCF_006381635.1 of Hibiscus syriacus. NCBI lineage: Eukaryota > Viridiplantae > Streptophyta > Magnoliopsida > Malvales > Malvaceae > Hibiscus > Hibiscus syriacus. Next base: position 1,698,516 of record NW_024062730.1, read on the forward strand.
GTAGACGCCTTGAGCCGTAAGATGATAATAGTCTGTTAGCAGAGTTGCAGGTTAAAGCTACTTTAGCCGAGGAGATTAAGACCAAACAACTTCTGGATAGATAATTGCTTCCCATTATTGAGCAAGTTAAGCAAGGATCGAGTTCATAGTATATTGTGGATCATGATGGTATTTTGTGTTTTCACGGTCGTTATTGCGTTCCTAAAGATGATTAGTTGAGACAGATTATTCTTCAGGAGGCTCATAGTAGTCCTTATGCTATGCATCCTGGCGGTGACAAAATGTACAATAATCTCAAAGAGTGCTACTTCTGGACTGGTATGAAAAAGAATATTTCAGATTTTGTGGCGAGGTGTTTGACTTGTCAGCAGGTTAAGGCAAAACACCAGCATCCATCCGGATTGTTACAGTCAATTAAGATTCCTGAGTGGAAATGAGAGCGCATTACGATGGATTTCGTTACTGGTCTTCCTCTGACTCCTTTAAAAAAGGATTCTATTTGGGTGATTGTTGATCAACTCACCAAGTCAGCGCACTTTATCCCTATCTGGATTAATTATTCTCTGGACAAACTGGCTAAGTTGTACATTTTGGAGATTGTTAAACTTCATGGTGTACCGTTGTCTATCATTTCTGATCGAGATCCAAGGTTCACTTCCATGTTCTGGAAGGCTTTGCACGAGGCTCTGGGTACTCGTTTGAATTTCAGCATAGCTTTTCATCCTCAGACTGATGGACAGTCTGAGCAAGTTATCCAAGTGTTGGAGGATATGTTACGGGGTTGTGTGATTGATTTCCGTGGTAGTTGGGAAGATTTCTTGCCGTTAGCCGAGTTTGCTTATAATAATATTTATCAGGCGAGTATTCGCATGGCACCGTACGAGGCTCTGTATGGACGTAGATGTCGTACTCCTATATGCTGGACAGAGTTGCATGATAGAAAAACTTTGGGTCCAGACTTGGTTCGAGAGACTGAAGATATGGTCAGATTGATCCGTGATAGCTTAAAAGAGGCATTTGATAGGCAGAAATCATACGTAGATAAGCGATGTAAGGATATCGAGTTTAAGGTTAGAGATCAGGTTTTTCTCAAGATATCCCCATGGAAGAAGGTATCGAGATTTGGACGTAAGGGTAAACTGAGTCCGCGATTTATTGGACCGTATCATATTTTGAAGAAAGTTGGACCTGTTGCTTATCAGCTTGAGTTACCTCCCCAGCTCAATCGTATTCATGATGTTTTTCATGTGTCTATGTTGAGGCGATATCGTCCATATCCGGATCACATCATTCAGGTTGACGAGGTAGAACTAAGACCTGATTTGTCATATGAGGAGGAGCCTGTTCAGGTTTTAGAGAGGGATGAGCGAGTTCTTCGGAATAGACGTATTCCAATGGTCAAAGTTCAGTGGAGTAATCGTAGCCCCTCAGAAGCTACTTGGGAGACATTGGAGTCATTGGAGGCTCAATTTCCTCATCTATTTTCATAAGGTAAATTTCGAGGATGAAATTTCTTGTAGAGGGGGAGAATTGTAACAACCCGGAATGTTGAAAAAAAAATATTTAATTGAAATTTGAGGATTTAATTGTGTAATTGATAAATATTTGGGGACTAAAATGAAAATTTTCAAAACTTGTAGGTTGTTGTAGAGTTTAAGGAAATTCAAGGACTAAGCCCTGAATTTACCCAAAAAGTGTCAACAGACACTCTATTAAATATTTTGAATCAGATTTACGGGGGGAATTCATAAGCATAATTTGCTAAATTCCTCCCCCACCAACCTCTCATTCCAAACTCGATTTTGGTGTCGTCCGAATTTCGATCGTCGTTTTGAAACCACCATCGTGTTCATCATCGAGCGAGGAACAAACTCCTTAAATTAATTGAAGTGAAACACTGCCAAACGCCGTGAATTTCAAGTCAAAGGCTCGACGTTTTTTTTAGCACCATCGCCGAGAAAATCTTAAATTCGCCACCGATCGTTGCTCCGTTTTCGACACCTCCCGTACCATCGTGTTCATTGTGCCGTTTCGAGTCTGCCAGTGTCATCCTTGGTCTCCGTTGACGGCGGCAAGTAAGGAGGTGAAGCGGTCAAAGTTTCTGATTTGTTGAAATCGACCTCTCTGCCGTTCAAAATTTTGAACCGAGATTTGTAAGTATCTCGAAATCGCTCAAAATAATTTTTAGGATTTTTTTCATGAATTTTCCGACGTCGGAATGTGTCCCACGCGCCGCCACTGCGCGTGGGGAATGTTCTGCTAGGCTAGAATTGTTTAAAAAACCGGTTTTTGACCGGGTTGACCGGTCCGAACTGGTCCGACCCGTTGGTCATTGACCGTTGACCACCTTTGACCAGAACTTTGACCGGTCATTAAAAGACCTTTAATCTTTTCCGAGTATACTTATCTTAACATTTTTCGACGTTTTGAATCCGTTTTTAGGGTTCATTTCACCAAATTTGAACTCGAAAGTCTCCAAATTGTCAATCAAACCCGTTGAATTTGATTTTGACCAAGAATTCAAAATTTTGGAAGGTCATACTTTATATTTTTCGACGTCCTGAATATGATTCTGAAGTCCGTTTTGCCAAATTCTGACATGAAATCCCCGAATCGAGCATGTGAACCCAAAAGGTTTAGTATTTTAATATTTTGATTATTTATTTGAGTTTTGGTTAAGGAATTGATTCAATAAAATATTTTATGAAGGTACTCGTGTTTCACCTGAGCGTGGAACAGTTAGGTCTGGAGTTGTTCTTTCGTCTTATCAGCCTGAATCGTGTACTACAATAATTACCCGTAGGTTTCCGTATATTATTTAAATAAAGATTATTTATATTAGGATTCCAATATGGATTTTTCCAATTCGTAGGATCTAGCGCTGCAACAGAGCGTGATCGACATATCTGATTTCTCAAACTGTTACAGGTGTGTTTCATGACAGTATTATTTTACTATTTCAAAAATATTATTTGAATTGTTTTAGATTGGTGATAATTCATAATACTGTTATGACATGATACTTGATTTTTGAATATTGATTACCTGATATCTGATTTCTGTATTTCGGTATATGATTTTTTTAAGCATGAATTATTCACCAATTTCACTTGAATACATACTTGTTTATTACTGACATTGGGGGGAATATTGTTGGAGGAAGAATACTTGCAGGCTCCTCGGCTTTGTGCTCAGGGCCTTACTGGACGTGACGGGGTGTATGGTTCTGAGGAACCTACACATTTTGTTCGTGACAAATGGGGGTAGTGTTCATATTTTAAATAAAAAAACATGTTTAATGAAATGATTTTTACTGGAATATTTTATTAGTATGTTTTTATACACTGTTTGAAGTACATTGAGCTTTTTAGTTCTATAGTTTTACCCTTTTTCAGATAACAGCAGACAGTAAGCAGCAGATTTGGCATCAGGAAAGATCAACTACTTTATTTTGTACGAACGTATATCTCTATATATTTTTCAGTAGTGTTTGGTGACATGTATTTTGCTTTCGTTTTGGATATATTTGTATTATCGATATTTTGTTTAGTATTATCTGTAATGTTTTATAAGTTGTTTAAAAAAATCTCTAAATGGGATATGTAACCACTTAGGTTTGAGTCTAACTTACAGACCGGATACAGGAGGTTACATTGAATATTTTCCAGATTATTTATTGTTTAATATTTTTTTAATGCTCTGTTTCGCTATTATTTAAATAATAAATTATATTAAATATCATCAAATTTAAAATGTTATATCGTTTATACTATTAAGTTTTAAATTTATCAATTATAATTTTTACTCCATATTATTAGGCCATTTCAATTATAACTATTTATTTTGAATATAAATTTATTAAATATTGTTATTTTATAGTAATTTAATGTTTAAATTGCGTTATACACATTTAAACAGTGTTTTAATATTTAATTTATATTTTGTTTATAATATATTTAATATTATTTTTTAAATACATTTTTAAATTTTTTTAGCACAATGTAAATTGATTGAGATAATATAAATTTGATTCAAGTTTGATATTTATTTTTTGTATAAGAGTTTGGCTTATAAGCTTATTACAATGAAGGTGTCATACAATATAAAAGGTACTCGAATTTGGCTCGAAAAGAATATGTTGAAACTTAAAATTATTTTTTGCAAATTTTGATAATCTACTATTGAATTTGAACTAGAAACATTTTTTTAAATAATTTAAATAATTATTTTAATCATAAAAATAAATTAAAATCTTATAATATACTATGATAAAATATAATATAATATATTTATATATGTAAATATTTTTTTAGGTATTTTTTAACATATTGATTATATTAAATATATATTTTTGCAAAATTTAAATAGTGTAATGAAAAATAATTCTATAAACTTACATACAAATATTTTAACTTAATATTAAGAGTTTAACTTATTAAAACAAAGTATCACAAAAATCAATTTGATAAAACTTGTTTCAAATGATTTTTTTTTATAGTACACGAATGTTCATTCGATTATAGGATGTTGCTTTATTAAGTCTTTTAAAAGTTATGAAATGATCTCAGTTATAAGTTGCTTTGTTGAGTCCCTTAACTATTAAAAGTTATAAATTAGTCATCCGACTATTCATTATGCTTCAAATTCATCATTTTCACTTAAAAATTTGATTGCCGACTAAACTAGACGTTAATCTACTGAATGATATATGATAAAATATGATATTTGAATCTCAAACGACTATCATATCTTAGTCAACATCTTAACGTCTAACTCAGATAATCATAAATTTTTGTATCGAAAAATGATGATTTTGGAACATAAGAAATAATTATGTAACTATTTTGTAACTTTTAATAGCTAATGGACTCAACAAAATAACATCTTATAATCAGAAAACTATTATATAACTTTTAATTGTAGAGAGATTCAACATAAAACCATTTTTATATTTGACAAATTTTTTAAAATTTTGTACAGGAATTGAACACGGGACTAGTGGATATAGCGTCAATTCTTAACCATTTGAAATCTTTTAAGTTATTTATTCATTGAACCCATCTGAACTGGATTTTGAGGTTGGGTTGGATTAGCCATTGGGCTAAAATTCTCATCCCTTTTTAGCTCCGTCGGCTCCAAGCCACCCCCTTACAACCGCCATCGAAGAACCCGACTTGTTTAATCCTCTCAACTCCGACCATAATCAGCGGGGCACTTTGTATTTTCCCCGGGAGAATTTCATCTGATTTAAAACTAAAGAAAGATGGGGAAGAATGAGAAGTCAGGGTTAGGGAGAGCCCTGGTGAAGCATCACAATTCAATGATACAACAAACCAAAGAGAAGGGGAGGTTTTATAAGAGCCGGAACAAGAAGGTATTGGAATCTGTAACCGAAGTTAGCAACATCGATGCCGTCATCGAGCAGGCCGAGGAAGCTGACCAGCTCTTCTCTATCCACCACCCCACCCCTAACCTCCTCATCAATTTGTAAGCTCTTACCTAAGCCTTTTTTGTTCATATCAAATTGGTCTGATGTGTAGGTGTAAATCATTGAACTTGTTTTGTTTGATTTGGTGAAAGTCTGGGTTTTTATGTAAATTTTTGTTCTTTCTGAATTAATTAGTTGGCTGTGTTTTGGGGTTTTGTTGATTTTTTGTTTTGTTTTGTTATGGTCTTAAGGTCTGGATTTTGATTGTAACAACATATTGAGTGAGTTTCATGGTGTTTTTTTTTGTTACCCTTTTCTCATTTCTATGTTTTGTTTTTGTTGGTTATGGTCTTAAGGTTTGGATTTTGATTTTAATAACATATTGAGAATTGAGATTCATGGTTAATTGTATTCCTGTTGCAAGGATTTTCAGAGACTCGGATTGGACTTAATTAGTTGTTCAAAAGCCTATATTTTATAGGCTAGTATAACTTTTGCACTAAGATCACTAGAAAAGTGTCCATTCGAATTAATAATCATGTTACTTTGTCTATTGAGGGTTCTCTTTCGTCCTATTAGTTCCTTCATCCCACCTTTCTTTTTTATCTTGAAAAAAAAATAAATGAATAAAGGATTAAATTTAATGTATTGGCATAAGGAGATTGTTGCAGGTAAGTATCTATATCATGTTTAAGTTGAATGTGTTGTTCTTTTGAGAGCTTTTTGTTTATAATGGGTGATTCCTGAATCCTGATCCTTCTTCTTTAAGCTTTACAAACCTATTGCTTTTGGTACACGTGCTCAGTGGTTTATCTGACATCCTTTTTTTTCACTAGGGATGCCAGCTCAAGCATCAGTGATATGACACCCGAAGAAAGAAGAGAACAGCAGAAGAAAGAGGAGGCACTGCACGCGAACAGTCTCCGAGTTCCACGAAGGCCACCATGGAATGCAGCAATGTCTGTTGAAGAGCTAGATGCAAACGAGAAACAAGCTTTCCTAGTTTGGCGCCGCAGCTTAGCAAGGTGAGGTGATGAGTAATATGAACATAACCTTCTCTCCCATCATTTAACAAGGGAGCAATGATAATACTGTCAGAAGTAAATATTTAATTGAACTAGGACAACTTGATTAATATTGTCATGGAGATATCCTAGGATAGGTCCAAATTCAGTGTTCGACCAGGTCAGACAAAGTGAATAATAAATATACTAGCCAATAGCAAGCCAAGATGAAACATTTTTTTTCATCTCTATGCAATTTGGTATTGTACATTTAAAATTAGTGTTCCAATGATGGTTATTTTTCAACAATAGCTTAATGGTCCTTGCCCCACTACTTTTCTGTAGATGATAGTGATTGACTCATGTCTGAAGAGAAGTGTAGCTTGGGTAAGCTTGCTCGCATATGCGAACATTTTTAGTATAGGATAGACTCATCATGTTTTATGCTTATATTTGCATATATAAGCATATAGAGAGTTGTATTAATTGTGTTTTCGTGTCCTTGTATTTGTTGTAGACTTGAGGAGAATGAGAAGCTTGTTCTCACACCATTTGAGAAGAACTTGGATATCTGGAGGCAGCTTTGGCGGGTTCTTGAACGCAGTGATCTGGTAAGATTTTTGTCTCTCGTAATGTAGAATTGTACATGTTATTACATGTATGATGAAAAGTTGTAGGATCTATGTTGCTCAGACTCTTCATTTTTCTTTGGAGTACTTGTGGTCTACCACTCGTGTTCAACACACGGATATTATGACCTCTGAGGATCCTCCAAATACATGGAAAACTTTAGAAATGTCTAATGGAAACCCATTCTGGTTACATTCCTATATCCAACTCTGACACTTGAGTCCAAGTAAACCTAGTAGGATGGCTTTCTTAAAGCAGTGTTTTCTTAGGTATGCACCGGGGCAGAGGTGCTAGATGCAAAAAACTAAGAAAGGCCTTACCTGATGAAGCAAAGCACTGATTTATAAAATAAGAAGCACTATCAGTCAATCATCACGTCCTAGTTCTTATATCCAACTAGAAATCACCCTGGAAAACCATTATTTTCTTATCTCAAAATCATAAAATGAAAAGATCGGAAAATTAAGAAGCAATTGATACTCGAGCCAAGGACCCTCGGAAAAAAATGTCTGCATTGGCATTAGGTATATGTCCTTCAAAAAAGGGAATGGGGTGAGAGGTGAAAGGAAGAAAGAGAGGGAGAGGGAAAGGTTAGCATGGAGCGAGCCCCCCTGGAATTACTATTTAAACTTATTTGAAAATGATGTGAAATCCCATCTTTTTTCCCTAAGTTGCTCATGTCTCCGAGTCTCTCTTCCATACTTGCGACTTTTCAAGATATGATATATCTCTTACTGACATACTGACTTCATTATATTCTATCAGCTTGTGATGGTTGTTGATGCAAGGGACCCTCTTTTTTACCGCTGTCCTGATCTTGAGGTAATATACTTTTTTTCTTGAGCAGAATATGTATTCTAAAGCTGCTTGAGGTAGGCGGAGCTTTTGCAAATTTGAGGTCTGGTGATAAATTAATGAACAATCTAATATAAATTTATTTATTTGTTAAAGAGTAGGTGGAGAGAATTTATTAATATGGTACGGCGTCTTGATGCTAGAATGACAACTCTCTTGAAATTTTGAATGATAAAAGAAATTAAGAGTTGGTATCTAATTCAATTTAACTAAACTTGGAAAGTAGATGTGAAAAGTTTTCATTTATCCAAAAAAAATGTAGAATGTTGATCATGTTGTATTCCCTTTTTGTACTTTTCCTTCTTTTTATTTATGGATTTTTCTACCACTTGGATGATGATTACAATGGGTTTCTGACAAATTTGTTTCTATGAAGGAATATGCTAAGGAGATCGACAAGCATAAGAGAACATTGCTTCTTATAAACAAGGCAGATCTTCTGTCAGTTTCTGTTAGGTTAGTTTCAACTCTTCCATTTTCTCATCTGTTATGGTTCGATTCCAATTTTTCCACCGCTGATGGTGCTTATTGCTTCTGTTCTATCTATGTAGGGAAAAATGGGCAAAATATTTTCACTCTCATAAGATTCTCTTTGTATTCTGGTCTGCTAAAGCTGCTACTGCTGAATTAGAAGGAAAACTGCTTACCGACCAATGGAAAACGCAAAATAGCCTGCAAAAGTGCAATGATCCTGAAACAAAAATATATGGGAGAGATGAACTCTTGGCTCGTTTGCAGTCCGAGGCAGAAGAAATAGTCAGGATGAAGAAATCAGGCTCTAGTACCTCGAGGTCTTCTGATATTCAATCTCCTAGAGGCAGTACTGAAGGAACTTCAGCACGAAAAAGTGTGATGGTGGGATTTGTGGGGTATCCTAATGTTGGAAAAAGTTCAACTATAAATGCTTTGGTTGGCCAGAAACGTACAGGCGTCACCTCAACTCCGGGGAAGACGAAACATTTCCAGACATTAATAATTTCTGATGAGCTGACTCTATGTGATTGTCCTGGATTGGTCTTTCCATCCTTCTCAAGCTCGAGATATGAGATGATTGCTTCAGGGGTGCTGCCAATTGACCGGATGACGGAGCACAGGGAGGCTGTGCAAGTTGTTGCTAATAGGGTCAAAAGGCACATTATCGAGGATGTATACAAGATTAAGTTACCAAAACCCAAACCATACGAATCGCAGTCTCGGCCGCCTCTGGCCTCGGAGTTTTTGAGAGCTTACTGTGCTTCACGTGGGTATGTTGCCTCTAGTGGATTACCTGATGAAACTAGGGCAGCCCGCCAAATTTTAAAGGATTACATTGATGGAAAGCTGCCTCACTATGAAATACCACCTGGTATGTCTGATGAAGATGGAAGGGAAGATGATGGGAAGCCGAGCTTGACTGAAGTTCACGATTCAGATCCATCTGACGTTGAAGAATCGTTGGAAAATGGAATTGAAACTACACCTGTGTCGGAGCATGTACTAGATGATCTTAGCTCGTTTGATTTGGCTAATGGACTCGCTTCGAAGAAGGTGACGGTTAAGAAATCAAATGCATCCCATAAGCACCACAAAAATCCCCAGCGGAAGAAGGATCGGTCATGGAGAGTTGGGAATGATAATGACGATGGAATGCCGGTAGTCCGAGTATTTCAGAAGCCGGTGAATTCGGGTCCCGTTAATGGTCAATGAAGCATCATTTGATGAACTACTGGGATATATCAGGGACTTTTCTTGCTTAACTGTATGCTTCCTATTAAAAGAATCCGAGTACATTTGTAGGTTTTCAATTCATTTTTATCAGATCAAAAGGAAAATATTTTAAATTTATATACTTTTTAGAATGTTAAGTGCATATTAATTAAAATTCTGTTTTGCAAAAAGACTAGCAATTAGGGGTGTTCATTGTTCGGTTAAAGCCGAATTAACCAATCAAATCAAAATTTTGGTCGGTTAATTTTGGGTTTGATTGTTCGACGGTTAACGGTTTTTTTCAAATTTCGGTTTCGGTTAATTAACCGAAATTATTAAGTATTTAATATTATATATATATATTATTTAGCTTTAGGGGTATTTAAATTTGGTTTAAACCGAATAAACTAAAAAAATTAAAAAATTAATATATAATATATAATATATACTATTTATATATATTTTATAAATTTCAGTTAATTCGGCTAAACAAACCAAACTTAATTTACTTTGGTTAAATTTTTTTTAAAAGAATTTCGATTCGGTTAACGGTTAATAAGAAAAAATTATATTAATAAATTTTAAGTAATTTTATTCGATCATTTAACCAAATTATCCGTTTGTAGACGCCTACCAGCAATGATATGTATATATGTACTTATCCCAACAAGTATTATCTGGCACATGCCTTTGTCACGTGGTACTGTCTACTTGAATTTAGATCCATTTCACCTGGACACTGTTAATTTTCATATTAATACCTAAAAATGAAAAAGAAAAATTATAATAATTTATTTTTAATAGTTTAAAATGTTTAGAAAGTAATATTTATTCATGATTTTTCTTAGTCTTAACAATACTCTCTTTACTTAATGAGTGATATTTTTATTTTAAATTTTCATTAATTATTTTATTTTATTTGAAATTCATGGCATGTAATACAATATTAGTTCACTACTTCCTTGGTAATGAACCTTAATCGCGTATAATATGAAGGACGCCAAACGCTGCAGACTTCAATTGTTCAATCAAAATACTTAAAAAGTGATTATTGAACAGCTGGTTTTAAGTCAATAATTTACATTTAATAGTTTTATCATGTTATACAATTGAACTATTATTATTTTATAGATAAAATTATGGGTAAATTCCACCATAAATCATTCTAATATTTTTAAATTTACAATTTTGTCATCCTAGTTCAAAAAGTCACAATCAAACCATTCGATTAAGAGAAAATAACCTCAGTGACAAAAAATGCCTTATAATATATAATTTTAACAAACTTTTTTTGGATTTGCCAAAATGACCAACTAAATCGCAATGCGATCGATAATTCGCAACGCGATCTCCGGTATCGCAAATCAGTTTCCAGATTCGCAAGGCGATTCTGACTATCGCATTGCGATTTCCCAAATTCGCGTTGCGATTTTCCTAATTCGCAATGCGAGCCTAATTCGCAATGCGATTACGTAAATCGCAATGCGATATCGCAATGCGAATTAGGAAAATCGCAATGCGAATTAGGAAAATCGCAATGCGAATACGTAAATCGCAATGCGATTACGTATTCGCATTGCGATTTTCCTAATTCGCATTGCGATTTTCTTAATTCGCATTGCGATTTACGTATTTGCGTTGCGATTTACGTATTTGCGTTGCGATTTACGTATTTGCGTTGCGATTTTCATAATTCGCAATGCGAATACGTAAATCGCAACGCGATTAAGTAAATCGCAATGCGAATTAGGAAAATCGCAATGCGAATTAGGAAAATCGCAATGCGAATACGTAAATCGCAATGCGAATCTGACTATCGCAATGCGATTTACATAGCGCCATTCGTATTAACGCGTATTTTTTTTTTCAAATTCCAAACATGAATTTTTTCTTAATATATCGGAAACTGAACCGTCCACAGTAATCGCAACTCATAACCTCAAACCTAAAATCACAACACTCAGTCCCATCTCCATCTCTCACTCTCTACGACGAAATCCGTCCCCATCTCCGAAGATTTCCGTCCCCATCGCCGGCGAAATCCCTCACAACCATTCACGGTCAGAAATCCCTCACAATAATTCAGAAATGGAAAATCAACCTCCAAGGGTTAGTTTTTTTAATTATTTTTATTTTGAAAATTTTGCATTATTTTAGGTTTTTCATATTGAAATTGATGATAAGTTTACTGGTAATTTCAATAATAGATTAACCATTTCACTTAGATTTCTTATTAAATTCATTCGATTACTGCCAATACTGCTAAACTGTTTAGTATTTAACACTGTGAAGTTAATATTTGTCTTTGTTTTATCTTTTGGTTGAAGTAATGCAGAAGAAGAATAGTTTTGAGAATGAAAATCGCAACGCGGAAATGACTATCGCGACGAGAGAATCGCAACGCGAAATGAAAATCGCAACGCGAAACCAAAATCGCATTGCGATTTTCATTTCGCGTTGCGATTTTCATTCTCTCGTTACGATTTTCATTTCAACCAAAAGACAAAACAATGTTGCAAATTTTAGTTTCAAGAATAAACTACTATTTATGTTTATTGTTTTTGGTATATCTTCACAGTGTAGTTTTTGGTATATCTAACTTGGTATGTTTATTGTTTTTGTAGAAATTTTTTTCGGCTTCATTGACATTAAGGAATAAAGTTAGCCTAGCCACTACAATTGCTTCGAAGCTTTCACCTGCACAAAGAAAATTGTTTGAGGAAACCTGCTTCGGGCCATGGCTGAGAGTACAACATCCGGGTGGAGATGCTAATTTGACCCATTTGTGGCTTCAAACCATGACTAGCGATCTACCCGACAGTATACAACATGGTGAGGAAGAGATATGGTTTCATTTTCCACTAGCGTATACTTGTTTTGGGCGGAAGGAGTTCTGCTTAATCACTGGTCTACGATTCAGACACGATGATGTAGGCCGGTACACTCGTCATATCACCTGCCCATCATGGTTATCCAGGGTTTTTCCTGATGAGTCAATAGAGAAGCCGAACTTACACGTCGACGACCTGAAGAAATTGTTTAATAAGAAAGATGGTTTTACTCGGATGAATGACGTCGATGTTGTCTGAGTATACCTTCTACTACTTTTGTATGCCGGCTTTTTAGGAAGAGAGGCCAGACAACCTATTCCTCAGGAGCTAATATTATTGGTAGAGAACCTAAATGCATGGAATCTGTTTCCGTGGGGTTCGTATATATGGAAAGCTACCTGGACTAAGTTGTCGTCTGCCTTTGATGACCGCAAAAGTTTGCGGGGCGATGGGTCGAAATACACTTTGTCAGGCTTTGTTTGGGCCTATAAGGTAAGAATTTCTATATAATGTTTTCAAAATTATAATTAATTATTTAACAATTACTAATGTTTGTTATTATATTGTTCGTAGATTTGGATATTCGTGGCTTTCCCCAGCATGTGGACATATGCATTAAAAACCTCAAATGATATTCCTATGGCTATTTCCTGGAAGAGGAAACGTCTGTTGGATTGGGAAGACTTAATACCATATGCGACAATAAATAATGTAAGTTAACACAAATACTATCATATATAAACAAGTTATTAATAGTAGACGTTTAACTTTGTTTGAGTTTTTATATTTTTAGGAGGCCAACACTCCATTAATGAGACTGACATCCACGGAGGCTGAGCTTGCCACTGATTGGTGGCAAGCTAGTCAGCGTTTTCTTGATGGCACGAATGATGAGAAGCCTCCACTTCCTCCACTTCGAGAGCCATCACCTCACCCAGAGCCATCACCTGATCGACCCGACTATACACCTCTACAACGAGAGCCATCACCTATCCCGTCACATCATCGAGCCTCTTCTCCACCATCACCTCATGATAGGCGACCGAAAAAGATGCCACGACTTCTATCTCCCTGTTCTCCACCTCCACAAGATGAGTCAAGGGAGTTACGTGATGAGGTCAATGCCTTGCATGAGGAGATCGGTACTCTACGCGATAACGATGGTGCATGGCGTGTGGAGGTGTCTACTTTACGTGGCGAGGTTGCCGCTCTACGTGAGATGATAGTATCGTTGCAGAATGAGGTTCATACTCTACGCAACGAGGTAAGTTTAAGATTTTCCATATTTAACTTGATGATAAATTTACTCGTAATTTCACTTAGATTAACAATTTCACTTAGATTGCTTAGTAAATTTATTCGGTTGTTGCCAATACTGCCAAACTGTTTATTAACACTGTGAAGTTAGTATTTGTCTTTTGTTTTGTCTTTTGGTTGAAGTAAATTTATTCGGTTGCTGCCAATTATGCTAAACTGTGTATTCTTTAACACTGTGAAGTTAGTATTTATCTTTGTTTTGTCTTTTGGTTGAAAGTAAATTTGTTCGGTTGCTACCAATTCTGCTAAACTGTGTATTCTTTAACACTGTGAAGTTAGTATTTGTCTTTGTTTTGTCTTTTGGTTGAAAGTAAATTTGTTCGTTTGCTGCCAATTCTGCTAAACTGTGTATTCTTTAATACTCTGAAGTTAGTATTTGTCTTTGTTTTGTCTTTTGGTTGAAGTAATGCAATCCATTCAAGTTTCAATTTGCAGAAGAAGAAGAAATAGTTTATTCTTGAAACTAATTTAGTAACACTGTTTTGTCTTTTGGTTGAAATGAAAATCGCAACGAGAGAATGAAAATCGCAACGCGAAATGAAAATCGCAACGACAAAATCGCAACGCGAAACTATAATCGCGTTGTGATTTTTGGTTTCGCGTTGCGATTCTCTCGTTGCGATTTTCATTTTGCGTTGCGATAGTCATTTTTCACGTTGCGATTTTAAGTTCCAGAAACTATTCTTCTTCTGCAAATTGAAACTTGAATGAATTGCATTATTTCAACCAATAGACAAAGACAAATACTAAGTTGACAGTGTTGCAAGTTTGAAACATATTTGCCTTTGTTATCTGATGCATTTTGTGAACTATGATAGAATAATGACTTGGGTGAATTCAATGCAAGTTTGAAACATATTTGTCTTTGTTTTCACTGTTTAAATATCATGTATTTTTATTTAATGATATTTGTATTTAATTATTTAGCGGCCCGATAAGGTGGATGCTTTACGTCGGGTTTTTCTTGCACGACAGAGTTCACGCATCAGACGGTGTGAACGTGCTATTAAGTCTCTGTACACCCCAATAGTGCGAAGACACCACAAGAAGAAGCCCGACTCGCCTGTCATCCCTCAAGAGTCCACTCCTATCGTTGAAGAGGCCCCTATCATTCCTCGAGAGTCCCCTCCCACCGTTCAAGAGGCCACTGTCATCGTTGAAGAGGTCTCTCCCACCATTCAAGAGCCCGATTCATATGGCGTCATATGTAGGATTCTTGAGAAACCCTCTGACGTACCGGAAATGATGGATTCAAGTTGGATCTCGTATGAGTTACCGGCCAGTACCATACCGGTATCTGAAGTGGAGAGGAGACAACTACCGAACACAATTCTGGATAACACCCTTTGGGCTAAGACCGCAGTTGATTTTTATCTACATGAGCGGAGCCAGGGGTGTTTCACTAACATATGCAAGCTCAACGATGATATCTATTTGTTACTTGATCGGTCTTGGTGGGGCGTATTATTAGGGGTCGAAGACAATGGCTATTTCGATGGAGGGGTAAGTCTTATATTTTTCTTATATTTTAATTTGATTATTTTTTTTTAAATTTATGTAAGTTACTAATATATGTCTTTTTTTGTAAAACAGCATATCGATGCGTGGGTGTCACGTCTTCTAATAATTAGGAAACTTAAGGAAAATAAAAGAAATACACGATATACAATTATGCCGACGTCTTTTAACGCCGTTCACTTGAAGAATCAACGAGATGAATCATTTGCGTTGGGCAATGGACAAGCTAAACTTTATCCTGCATGGTGGGAGGTCGATAAGGTTAGTATTTATTTTAGATTGAGTTTAAAGGTATTCATAAATAATTGCGCAAACATTGACTTCTCGTCTACCTTCAGCTCCCATCCCTTAAGGCAATAGTATATGACAACATGATAAATTACATATCATTGGCTGATTTAAGAGATATTATTAAGGGATGGAGCTCTCATTTGGCTAAATTCTTGGATGTGATAAATTATTGGACTCGTTCTGGAAACAAGAAGCCAAAGAAGCTCAATATTACAGTTAGCAGAGACGAGACCGCACCACAACAAACGAAAGGACCCAGAGGGGATTGTGGTCCTCTCGTATGCTTGGCGTTGGAGCGTTTGATCACAGGAAGTATAAAGTATCTGCCTCCCACCGATAGAGATAGAGCTGCAGTAGGCTTGTGGTTTCGGCATTATATGGCTAGATCGATATATACGAGACGCTGCCTAACTGCATTCGCGTTATAAAAATGTCCATAAACAATTGGTAATTTTATAGGCTTGTGGTTTGAAAATGTTTGGTTAAGTACCTAGAATTCAATAATTTGCTGTTTGTAGGTTTTAGATGTGTAGAAAGTGTTGTTTGAGCAAAATGTTTGGTTTTTGCAGGTTAATCTCAGAAGTGAGCTGCGTGAAAATGATGTATGACTGCAAAAGTTGATTCAATAGTAGATAAGGAAATAAGAATTATTGCTTATTTTTTGATTGTTTAATTGATTTGTAAAAGATGATTTGTAAAAGTTGATTTGTTTAATTGATGTGAACATAATTCTTATTTGTGCTTGTTTAATTGATTGAAATGTAATGGTTGATTTTGTTGATTTCAATCTGCATTATGTTGAAGGCAAAAATGACCATCGCAATGCGAAATGAAAATCGCAACGCGAAATGAAAATCGCAACGTGAAACTAAATTCGCGTTGCGATTTTCATTTCGCTTTGCGATTCCCTTGTTGCGATTTTCATTTCGCATTGCGATTCTCTCGTTGCGATTTTCATTTCGCATTGCGATTCTCTCGTTGCGATTTTCATTTCGCATTGCGATAGTCATTTTCGCGTTGCGATAGACATTAAGATGATTGCGAACGTCATTTTTGTGTTGCGATAGTCAAATGATTGCCTAATAAGTGATAACAACTGAACAGATCATAGAAATTTTCAAACTCAAGTTACTAATACATGCCTAACTGAAAATGTTAAAAGTTCACACATAAAATCCACATAATACAACGTTTGCATTTAAAAATCACCTAAGTTAACAGTCTCAAAAGGTGAAGCCGGTTGTGATTGGGATTTTAAAGATGATTGCGATTTTGATTGCCTTTTGCTTGACACCATATGAGCTTTGGATTTTGATGAGGATCCATATTTTGGTAGAGGAAAAGATGATTGTGATGGCACTGGTGATCAACATGTCAACCTTGTATGACCACTTTCCTTGCACCGACTACATGTCGATCTCTTCTTCTCTTCACCCTTAGACGGTATACGATCGTGACTTTTTGGTCGGCCAGGTAGCCTTCTGTCCATGGCTGGTGGCAAAATTATTTGTAAGTCATCTGGTATGTCCCACTCAGAAGGATGTGGAATAGGGTAGACAATATCGCCATAAGTCTGTCGATATACTTCTGTAGTGTAGAAATCCATAGCGTATGCGCTTGAATCATCTTGGTTTAGATGAAGAGAAACTTTTATAACATGGCCACACGGATAACCAGATGTTTTCCATTTCATACAACTACACGTCTTTGCATTTAGATCGACAAGCCCATTTAAGTTATTATCCAGTACTTCAAACAAAGTGTTTGAACATGGTTCAACTCTCCATGACGTTAACTTCACAACACGTTTCGTTATCTTTTTTTCTGTCCATGGTGTAACACGATGTTCCAATGTTCCTGTAAATTTAAATAAATAATACTTAGTAAAATATATGATAAGTTACGAATTTAAAGAAATAATACCTGCATGGTTTCTTTTTTTGTAGTACCACTGTTGAATAGAGGCTCGAAAAAACTCCATTAACATAGTAATGGGTAATTTCCAGGAATGACGACTTAGAGTGTTGATTGATTCTGCACTATTAGACGTCATGAAACCATATCTTGCTCCAAGTTGATGTACTCTTGATCATCTTTCAAACCCGACATCTTCTAGTGTTTGAGCACACTGAGGCAAAACACGTCTTAAACAGTTTATATGCTTATTAAAATCCACTTCCCGATAAGCTTTTACAGCCTTCCAGTATGTCCATTTGTGATTTTTTATACCAGCAGACCTTGATTTTAGATTTCTATACAAATGAACATCACAAAGTCCATGAAAAGCATCTGGGAAACACCTTCTAACAGCGTTATCAATTGAGTTTGCCCTATCGGATATGATTGTCAGATTGCTAATAGGACCTATGCAATCCCTAAGATGCCCCATAAACCATGTCCATGAATCAGAGGTTTCATATTTTCCAACCCCATAAGCTATTGGCAGTATCCCATTGTTAGCATCCATGGCTACTGCTAATAAGTTTACTTCAATGTATCGACGTTTTAAATGTGCTCCGTCAACTATAATAACTGGGCGCATACAATTAATAAACGAACGAATCTACAAAATCATATACACAAGAAATATAATCATTTAAATGTGAAATACATGTAACTAACAAAAAAGAGTCAACAAAATTATATTGATTTACTAACCGTAGCACCAATGGCGATAAACAGCAACTCAAAGCGTCCATCTCTATATGTTTTGATATGAGTTACCGACCCAGGATTTTTCAGCTTTAAATTGTGACAATAAGCCGGCAGTTGGGCAAACGATGCTTCTGGCGACCCCCTCAACAATTCCAAAGCATAACATTTGGCTCTCCAAGCTTGAGAATATGAGATACTAATCTTGAACCGAGCATTCATGTCAGTCATAATTTCATGTCCCCGATATACCCTACCATTCAAAAACATTAACTCAGCCAGAAAACCACCCAACACCTTTTTGTTTGCCTGTCTATGGTGAGGAAAAAC
Organism: Hibiscus syriacus; assembly: GCF_006381635.1. Lineage (NCBI taxonomy): Eukaryota > Viridiplantae > Streptophyta > Magnoliopsida > Malvales > Malvaceae > Hibiscus > Hibiscus syriacus. The sequence continues at coordinate 1,717,058 of NW_024062730.1, forward strand.
TTGGGTTTTTGAACATGTATGTTTATCAATAAAAGTCCTAACTTGAAACATTTCGCAATCTTTTATCCTCTTTGCAATCATACGCCACATACAGTTTTTGTCAATCATACACCTTGTTTCGAAACGATCTTTGCTTGATTTGTTAACTTTTAGTTGATAGCCATCTTCCACACATTTCGTATACAAAGCTATCTTCAAGTCTTCCTTTGTATCAAAACAATCATCTTTCTTGATACGAATAATTTTTGTGTGACAATAAACTGCTATCTTTACCAACTCTTCTTCCGGTATCTGAAGTAATTCTGGTATATTCCAATTATACTCTCGTGGCATTTTCTTCGGGGACTTTTCTTTGGGGATTTCTTCTTCTTCTTCTTTTTCTTCTTCAGTGTTATATGAATTACAGGATGGATGTTCAACATGTTCATTTACAGTCGTAACTTCCTACTCATTATCATCAACAACATCTTCCTTGGCAACGGCTGTTTCATCATCAAAATTCGGGTATTGACCAATATCAAAATCATTACACGCAGGGTCTGTTTCTTCTTCTGAAAAATCATCAAAATCCGAGTATTGACCAAGATCAAAGTCCGGGTATTGACCAAGATCAAATTTCGAATACTGACTAGTACTCACAATTTTTTTTGTTGGGTCATCATCGTCTAACTGGTCAATACGAAAATCGGAATTTGGTGCTGAAAGTTGATTGGGATTTGGATTAGGGAAAGGTTGTAGGTTTTGAGATTGTGTTTGGTATTGGAAATGTGGTGAAACAATATTTGCTTGGTGATGAAATTGTGGTGGAACCATTAAATTTTGAGCACCCTAAACTGGGGTTGAAAAACTTAGTTGATTACTACCTACTACTGACCCAACTTCACTACTTTTAGGTTCAACAACATACAATGTAACATCATCACTTGAAACACTAATGTAAGCAATGAATCGTTCAACATCTTCATTGTCGGTTAACAAATAAACTTTACCATTTTTCTGATAAGATAGCCTAAATCCACTTAGAGGCTCTAAATTCAATTTATTTACAACACGTAACATTAGAGTTTCATAAGTTAACTTTTTTAATGACAGTTTTAGTTGAAGATTCATGGATAAAGGCATATATTGTAAAACACCATGAACATTCTCCCATGACCCTCCAAAACACAAATCTATCCAAACATGATCAACATTAGATGATTTCATTATTGTAAATTAATTTACTAAACAAACGAGCTACGAAACTAAAACCTATTGTCGGATGGGGAAGAATGTTGTTGGATATAGGAACGGATGTCGCCGGAGAGAGTGATAGATGGAGATGGAATGAGTTGCGATTTAGGGATTTAGGTTATGAGTTGCTGCTGCTGCGTATTTATATACCCAAAACATTTGTGTTGCGAAATTAAAACCCGTTGCGAATTCAGAAATCGAGTTGCGAATTTGAAATTCAGTATTGCGATAGTCAGAATCTCGTTGCGATTTACTAAATCGCAATGCGATTACGTAAATCGGAGTACGAATTAGGAAAATCGCAATGCGATTACGTAAATCGCAATGCGATTACATAAATCGCAATGCGAATACGTATCGCAATGCGATTTACGTAATCGCATTTACGTAATTGCATTGCGATTTTCCTAAGCGCATTGCGATTTACGTAATCGCATTACGATTTTCCTAATTCGTATTGCGATTTACGTATTCGCATTGCGAATTAGGAAAATCGCAACGCGAATTTGGGAAATCGCAATGCGATAGTCAGAATCGCGTTGCGAATCTGGAAACTGATTTGCAATACCGGAGATCGTGTTGCGAATTATCGATCGCATTGCGATTTAGTTGGTCATTTTGGCAAATCCAAAAAACGTTGGTTAAAATCGTATATTATAAGGCATTTTTGGTCACTGAGGTTATTTTCTCTTCGATTAATTGATTGTAACAACAAGTCACTGTGCTGTTAAATTTCAAACAAACATTATTTTTTATTTATATTTTGATCATACAATTAAACACACTTATATTTTAATCACTCAACTTTTTTTGGATTCTCTTTTCTAATTTCTAATAAGTTGGTGCAATTTTAATTATTATTTTTTAAATATTTTAAAGTGATTATAAGGTAGTATTTATTTATATTTTTCTTCGTATATGACAACGGGTATATACTCCATCGACACAACAACACGAATCTAAATCCTCTAATAAAAATAGGATTCTCGTTTACTATTGAAATCATTCAAGATTATTTGAACAAAATTTTGAGAAATTTGATCCAATTAAAAACAAGTATGCGACACAAATTGAATCATAACTGTAATATATAGTTGTCGCAGCCGTCTTTCGGGTGGACTCAGAATTGGGCTTCGTGTTGAAAACATTTTGATGTTTCGATATAACAAATTAAGTGTTAATTAATTTTAAGATTTTATATTGAATTATATATTCAATTAAATTATTCGAATATGAAAATTATTACTCCAAGTTTTCAAAAGTCTATTTCAATCCTTACTCAAGTGTAAAATTAAGTTTTAATCTTAAAATATTTTTTGAAACAATTTTTACAAAGTATTTCGAGCCATATTCGAGTCAAAAATAAAAATTATTTAGTATGGTATCGATACCTCCCTATAGGGTACCGATACCCCTGTGAACATTTTGGTTCCGAGAAATAACAGAATGCTCGAATGGTACTGATACCCCCATAGGTATCGATACCCCCATGCAATGGTATCGATACCCCTAAGGTGGTACCGATACCCTAAGGCATATAACGGTCAAAATATTTGAATTCTTAATTGCAGGTACCGATACCCTATGAAGGGGGTACCGATACCCCTCACGCTCCAAGCTGTTTTATTAATTATTTTCACACTTAAACGGCTCCATTGACACCACTAATCATCCCCAACGTTCAGAATCAATTGAAGGAGTATTTAAACAAGTTCTGAAGCCATTGATCAACAAGAAATCATTGAGAAACAAGAGAAAAAGCATCAAACACCAAGTTTGTGCAATTCAAACCAATTTTCCTTTCAATATTCATTTTGCTTTCAAGAACACACATTGTTCTCATTTGTAATCATTTTTTAGTGTTCGTTTCTTGTTCTAGAATTGTGCAAACATCTTACCTTGTGAGGTTTTCTTATAAGTTTGCAAAATTTGTGTATTTCTCTTTGGGAGAGAGTGTGCTCAAGAATTGGGGTATAATTCTTGAGGGAGTTGTAAGGTTACTCTTTGTCCTCAAAATAAAGAACAAATTAGTGAATTTGTTGGAAAATCCTTAGCGTGGATAGCTAAGGTAGTGGACGTAGACTTTGATTGAGAAAGTTGAACCACTATAATTCGCTATGCAAATTACTTTCAATTTTCTACAAAAGCTTCTACCAAATTTTTAATTGTCAATTCACCCCCTCTTGGCCGATTCCATTAATCGATTAACTCAACAATTGGTATCATAGCCTCACTTATTTGAAGGTTTAATCGCCTCTTGAGTCGATTCGGGAAGAGTTACATCGATAATCAAGTTATCAATGGCCTCCACTTCAAACTTCGACTCCGGTCTCGATTCGATGCCCGTCAACAAGCCTCCTTTCTTCAATGGAGCTAATTATGCCTATTGAAAGAATAGAATGATGTATTTCATTCAAGCAAGTGACATGGGAGCATGGAATGTTGTAGAAGACGGATATATCAAGCCTCTCACTCATCCAAGATTGTGGAGTGAATGAGAGACAAGAATGTTCCAGCTCAACTCCAAAGCCATCCATATCATATTTTGTGCTCTTGGACCAAATAAATACGGAAGAGTTTCATCTTGTACAACTGCCAAAGAAATATGGGATAAACTACAAGTCACTCATGAAGGCACAGACAAGGTAAAAGAATATAAAATTAGTCTTCTAACACATAGCTATGAAAATTTCAGGATGAAACCAAATGAAGATATCAAAGATATGACGGATAGATTCTCAACGATTTTCAATGGTCTCAAATCATATGGAGAGATCATTCCAAACGAAAAGCTTGTGAGAAAGTTAGTTTACTCACTTCCAAAATCGTGGCCATCAAAGAAGACATCAATCATCGAGGCTAAGAACCTAAAGTCCTTAACTCTTGAAAAGCTAATCAGTTCCCTCCTCACTCATGAAATGATGCTTGAAGATGAGGTGGACCTCGATAAGATTAACGAGACACCAAAGGAGAATGAGAAGAAGAAGAATGTGGGAGTTACTCTCAAATCAACAAAAGATGAGAGTGATTCGGATGAAGATGACGATGACGAGAAAATGGAATTGTTTGCCAAACGATTCAGAAAAATGATTAGGCCAAACCGAGGAAGAAAATTCAAACAAAATGAAGGCTTCAAGAATGAATCAAAAGAGAAGGACCAAATCATTTGCCATGAATGCAAAAAACCGGGGCATGTCAAATATGATTGCCCACAATTGAAAAAGAAGGGTAAATCAAAGAATAAGCACAAGGCTCACGTGGCTATATGGAGCGATGAAGAAGGTTCCGATGAAGAGGAACAAAAAGTAGCAAACTTGTGTTTGATGGTATTGGGGGAAGATTCTAAGGTAACCTCTAACTCATTTGATTTAGATGATTTATCTTATGATAAGCTATTAGAGGAATATAATGGGTTTGTTTCGGATTATGAGAAATTGTTTTTAAAATACAAAAATGATATTTCGAAATTGAAAAATGAAAATAATCTCATATCCAAGACCAACAATGATCTTGAAAGTAAAATAAAAAATTTGCAAATCAAACTAGAAGAGTTTGAAAAGAAAATTTATGATTTGTATAATTTATTTTCAAAGGTTAATGATGATCATCAAAAGAAAATTGATGATCTTAAAGCTTCTTTTGATAAAGTTGAAACAAAACGTTTTGAAAATGGAGAAAACTCAAAATCCAACTTTGTTAGAAAAAAGTTTTAAAAACTACAATCATAGAGGTCCCTTAAGAACCTCTAATGAAAAGATCGTTAGAATTATATTGGTTCCTAAAGAACTCATTACTACTAAAGATAAGGATATCCTACACAAATGGATACCTAAGGGGACTAGGATTTTGGAAACTAATGAATATGGACCCAAAAGAATTTGGGTACCAAAAATCAAAAATTAATCTATGTTTGTAGGAAAAGGAGCATTGCTACAAGGTACGAGAAATAAATTCAAACTCATGGTACCTTGATAGTGGATGCTCAAGACCCATGACCGGAGACAAAAGCCGATTCATAGAACTTAACGCCAAAAATGGAGGAGATGTGACTTTTGGTGATAACTCAAAAGGTCACATTGAAGGTATAGACACTATAGGTAATACCTATTCCATACAAATTAAGAATGTTTTATATGTGAATGGATTAAAGCATAATCTATTGAGTATTAGTCAATTGTGCGATAAAGGATTCAATGTCATGTTTGATATTAATGGTTGTAAGGTCATTGACATTGCATCTAATTGGATTATGCTTGTTGGTCAAAATAGGAAACATTTACATGGTGCATTTAGATTCCATAGATATGACTAATTTATGCCTAGTTGCTAAAGATGAGCATGATAGTTGGTTATGGCATAGGAGACTAGGACATGCTAGTATGAGTGTTTTACAACGGCTAATTCAAGGAGATTTATTTTGAGGGTTGCCTAAACTAAAATTTGATAATGATAAAATATGTGATGCTTGTGCTAAAGGAAAACAAAAGCGGATTTCTTTTAAATCCATTAATGGCGTATCAACTAGTAGAGTATTACAATTGATCCATTTAGATCTTTTTAGGCCATCTAGAACTACTAGCTTGGGTGGAAAACAATATACTTTTGTATTGGTAGATGACTATTCTAGATATACTTGGGTTCTATTCTTAGTACTAAAGATGAAGCATTAGAAAAATTCATCACGTTTTCAAAAGTAATCCAAAACGAAAAAGGTTAATCTATAACTAGTGTTAGGAGTGATCATGGAACTGAATTTGAAAATCTTAGATTTATTGAGTTTTGTAATTCTAATGGTATTAGCCATAATTTTTCAGCACCTAGAACCCCTCAACAAAATGGATTTGTTGAGAGGAAAAATTGAACTTTAGAAGAAATGGCTAGAACCATGCTTTGTGAAAATAATTTACCAAAATATTTTTGGGCGGAAGCCACAAATACCGCTTGTTATGTTGTAAATCGAGTAATGATTAGGTCAATTTTAAAGAAAACTCCATATGAAATTTCAAAATTAAAAAAGCCTAACATTAGCTATTTTCATCCTTTTGGATGTAAATGTTTTGTTTTAAACAACGGAAAAGAAAACCTTGGCAAATTTAATGCTAAGAGTGATGAAGGAATTTTTTTGGGTTATTCCTTAAATTCTAAAGCTTATCAAGTATTTAATAAAAGAACTTTAGTTGTAGAAGAGTCTATACATGTTGTTTTCGATGATAATTCCCTTCCGAGGAAGGATTCTTGTGTTAATGATGATGTAGGTATTATGCAAGAAAATGACGTTAGACATGTCGTTGGAGAATCATCATCAAAAGAAGAAACAAAATATGAGGAAACTCATGATCCTCTCGAGAATCCAACCATTGAAGAAAGGGAAGTATCTTATCAAAGAGAGTACAACTATGTCAAGGATGGTGAAATTATAGGTGATCCATCAAAAGGGGTAATTACTCGATCTTCTCTTAGAAATATTTGTAATTATGTTGCATTTATTTCATGCATAGAACCTAAGAATATCAAAGAAGCATTAAATGATGAACATTGGATTATGACTATGCAAGAAGAGTTAAATCAATTTGAGAGAAGTAAAGTATGAACATTAGTTGAAAGGCCTGGTATTAAATCTACTGTAGGTACTAGATGGATATTTAGAAATAAGCTTGATGAAAGTGGTAATATAGTGAGAAACAAGGCTAGACTTGTTGCTCAAGGGTATACTCAAGAAGAGGGCATAGACTATGATGAAACATACGCTCTCGTACCTAGAATGGAAACAATTAGAATGTTATTAGCATTTGCATGTTTTCATAAATTTAAATTATATCAAATAGATGTTAAAATTGCATTTTTAAATGGTTTTATAAAAGAAGAAGTGTATGTGGAACAACCTCCTGGTTTTGAAGATTCAAAATTTCTAGATCATGTTCTTAAATTGACAAAAGCACTTTATGGTTTAAAACAAGCTCTTAGAGTTTGGTATGAAAGATTGTCAAATTTTTTAATTGAAAAAGGTTTTTCAAAAGGGAAGGTTGACACTACATTGTTTTTAAAGCATAAAGGTAAAGATTTATTAGTAGTTCAAATTTATGTTGATGATATAATTTTTGGTTATACTAATGATGTTCTTTGCCAAGAATTTTCTAAGCTAATACAAAGTGAATTCGAGATGAGCATTATGAGGGAGCTCTCATTTTTCTTGGGACTCCAAATCAAGAAAAGAAAAGATGGCATCTTCATCAATCAAGCTAAGTACGTCAAAGATATGCTCAAGAAGTTTAGACTGGAAAATAGGAAACCTCATAACACTCCAATGAGCTCATCAACAAAGCTTGACATAGATGAAGGAGGTAAATGTGTGGATGTTAAATTATATAGGTAAATGATTGGCTCTTTGCTTTATCTAACTGCAAGTAGACCGAACATTATATTTAGTGTTTGCTTATGTTCTAGATTTCAATCATGTCCTAAGGAATCACATTTACTAGCTGTTAAGAGAATCTTTAGATACCTTAAGGACACTCATAGTTTAGGACTTTAGTATCCTAGAGACTCTAGCTTTAGCTTGCATGCCTTCTTTGATGCGGATTATGGAGGATGCAAATTAGATAGGAAAAGCACCTCCAGTACTTACCAATTCCTTGGAAATATGTTGATTTCTTGGTTTTCAAAGAAACAAAATTGTGTTGCATTATCTACCACTGAAGTGGAATACATTTCAGCTGGTAGTTGTTGTGCACAAGTTTTATATGAAACAATAACTTTTTTATTATGGAATTGAAGTAGGTACCATTCCTATCAAGTGTGACAATAATAGTGCTATTTGTCTCACTAAAAATCCCATCCAACACTCTAGAACTAACCATATTGAAATTAGACATTGCTTCATTAGAGACCATGTCGCTAAGGAAGACGTAGTTCTAAAATTTGTTGATACTTTGCACCAATTAGCGGACATTTTTACAAAACCTTTAGACAAAGAAAGATTTTGGACACTTAGAAGAGAATTGGGTTTAACTGACCTATCTTCACTTAGTGCTTAAATTAATTTTAGCACTTTTAAGAATAAATGAAAAATACTTATAATAATAATAATAATTTTTTATTGTATTCTTTGCTTTTAGTTAGGGGGAGTTTATGATTTTTTAGTGAAAATTGATTATATGTTCAAATGAAGTTTAAAGATTAAATTGATTGATTGAACATGATTAATTTTCATTATATGAGTTGCCAATACCACTAGAGTAGTTTATTTTAGCATTTTCAGTGTTTAAATACAGATTTTTGATATTTTTGTGCATAGAGTATCGATACCCCTAAGACTGGTATCGATACCTCCTTTGAATAGGTATCGATACCCTCGCAATAAGTATCAATACCATCTTTGAATGGGTATCGATACCTCCCTGATGGTACCAATACCCTCCACGGGGTCTGTTAATAAACACCCCAAATAAACCTCATTCTCTCAAACCCTCTCTTTTCTCTCTTTGCCGACGTGCTCTCCTTCATCTCCATAAATCCCTACATTACTTCAGAACATTGATTTTTAGTCAGAATTCGTTTGCATCTCATCTCCCAATCCTGCCTCAATCATTAATTTGTGCAAACAACACCAAATTCCACTCAATCCGAAATTTTTAAGGTATTTTTCCAAAAGTCTCTATTTTATCAAATTTTGAACTTAGGACTAGTTTAGATTAGTTCTAGGTTAAAATAATTATCGGGCATTGATCATATGTTATTTCTAAACTAGATTCTACAACTAATTTCATAAAAAATACAATATTTTTTTTAAAAAATTTTAAAATTTCGATATAAAAAAATCATGGGTTTAATTGATGTTTTTGATTCAATTATGTTGTTTTCATGAAAAACTATACGTTTTATGATTCTTAAACATTATTTTCAAAATAGTTTTTCAAAACTTTGCCTATTAGGATTGTTTTAGAGAACCTTGAAATATTGAGGACTCATTTGAGTTTTGGGATTGATATATTTGCATACATGTATTTTCAAAAATTACAGGGTATCCATTTTATTCTGATTTTCTAAGTCATGTCTCACAAATGCCTTAGGTCATCTTCTAGTCGATCAAACCGACCTCAAAACCCCCCTCCAAATCCTCCAATTCCTCCTCAAATTTCTGATTCCAATATGACTATAGGTAATTATTTCTTTAATGAACCTGGTTGTAGACAAGATCTCTACTATAGGTATTCTCATTACTTTGAGTCATATAAAATTCGTGAAGAGCACATCCCGTCCCTTCAAGCTATGGTAGATATGAACTTTAGATATCTACCTACCCTATTAGATTGGAAATTTAATAAACTCTGTCAACTCAAACCGATTGTTTACCAACAACTCGTTCGAATTTTCTATTCCAATGCCGTTTGCATTCAAAATCGAGAAAAAACCGTAACCATAGGGATCCGATCCTATCTTCTTGGTCAATTCATTCACATTGATTTTCAGTATATAGCAAATGCTTTGGCTTAGATGATAATGGATTATACAATGAAAAACAAATTGTCGGTTCCCGTTACAAGGTTAGATCGAGTGCGAGTGTCTTAGATCATCACGATCGATTTCTTCATCTTATGATCTCTTGGTGGTTTAGGCCATCCGGAGGAAAATACTCCACTCTTAGAGCCTTAGATTTGTGGTGGATACATTGTATCTAGAATAATATGAAAATTAACCTTCCTCATATCATCTTTTTGGTTCTCGTTGACACCGTAAATCTCGTTCCTAATAAGAAAACTTGCCCGAGTCTAATTTACGGTTGTTTACTGAGTAATTTATTTAAGAAAGCTGAACTTAGGGTACAACTTGATGTAGTCATCCCTCTCAAAAATCAAATTAATCTTCTTTCCTTAACGAGATCGGGATGGACAAAGGATAAGGAAACCAGTGAATGGGTTCGATCCTCTGAGGAAACTCCGGGAGCTAGTTCTTCACGAGCTCCACTGGAAGCGGACGACGGTCCAGAGCTTCAACAACTAATTCAAGATATTGACAAAGCCGACGATGAGCTGGAGCAGCCCGAAGAACAAGCACAACAAGTGGATCAAATGCCTCCATATTTTTAATCTTTTATGGAGACATTCGATTTCTGATACGCATCCATGGATTCATGCATAACTTCCATAGAGTCTCATTTATCCATAATGGGAGCTCAACAATTGGAAATTCTCCTGGAGATACGCGTGAACAACACAACTATGAATGAACGTATTAATGCGCTCACACATGAGATGGCAGCTATGCGAGCTCTTTTTCCTCCTCTTGATCCTCCAACGGATGCTTGAACCTTGCTTTGCTTTGGTTGTCTTGAACTTCGAACATATTGTTTTAAACATTTTGATGCTTATGAATGTTTGAATTTGTGGATGTTTAAATTTGCTTTGAATATTTGTGATGGATATTTTGGATGTTTGGTAATTGTTTTAATTTGAATATTAAACTTAAATGTCTCTTTATTTTTGCATCATTTTAGTTATGACCAATTTCCATTGCACATTTATTTATGAATATTGAATTTTGGAACTAATGGCTAACATTTCTCTTGATTTTGATCTTAACAGCTTAAGCTTTATCTAATTAATATCAATTGACAAAAACTTGTTTTATAAGTTTTTTTTGGAATCATCTTTTTGATTTAACAAAAAGGGGGAGAAGTGTTAAAGTAAGGGAGAGTAATTTTTCAAATCTTTCAAACTTGATTTCAAAAATGATTTTTCAATTAGAAAATCTTAAAATTACTAAAATGTTTTGTTATATCAAAAAGGGGAGATTGTTGAAAACATTTTTATGTTTCGATATAACAAATTAAGTATTAATTAATTTTAAGATTTTATATTGAATTATATATTTGATTAAATTATTCGAATATGAAAATTATTACTCCAAGTTTTCAAAAGTCTATTTCAATCCTTACTCAAGTGTAAAATTAAGTTCCAATCTTAAAATATTTTTTGAAACAATTTTTACAAAGTATTTCGAGCCATATTCGAGCCAAAAATAAAAATTATTTAGTATGATATTGATACCTCCCGATAGGGAACCGATACCCCTGTGAACATTTTGGTTTCGAGAAATAACAGAATGCTCGAATGGTACCGATACCCCCATGCAATGGTACCGATACCCCTAAGGTGGTACCGATACCCTAAGGCATATAACGGTCGAAATATTTGAATTCTTCACTGCAGGTACTGATACCCTATGAAGGGGTACCGATACCCCTCACGCTCCAAGTTGTTTTATTAATTGTTTTCACACTTAAACGACTCCATGGACTCTACTATTCATCCCCAACGTTCAGAATCAATTGAAGGAGTATTTAAACAAGTTCAGAAGCCATTGATCAACAAGAAATCATTGAGAAACAAGAGAGAAAGCATCAAACACCAACTTTGTGCAATTCAAGCCAATTTTCCTTTCAATATTCATTTTGCTTTCAAGAACACACATTGTGCTCATTTGTAATCATTTTTTAGTGTTCTTTTCTTGTTCTAGAATTGTGCAAACATCTTACCTTGTGAGGTTTTCTTATAAGTTTGCAAAATTTGTGTATTTCTCTTTGGGAGAGAGTGTGCTCAAGAATTGGGGCATAATTCTTGAGGGAGTTGTAAGGTTACTCTTTGTCCTCAAAAGAAATAACAAATTAGTGAATTTATTGGAAAATCCTTAGTGTGGATAGCTAAGGTAGTGGACGTAGACTTTGAATGAGAAAGTCGAAGAAATCATTGAGAAACAAGAGAGAAAGCATCAAACACCAACTTTGTGCAATTCAAGCCAATTTTCCTTTCAATATTCATTTTGCTTTCAAGAACACACATTGTGCTCATTTGTAATCATTTTTTAGTGTTCTTTTCTTGTTCTAGAATTGTGCAAACATCTTACCTTGTGAGGTTTTCTTATAAGTTTGCAAAATTTGTGTATTTCTCTTTGGGAGAGAGTGTGCTCAAGAATTGGGGCATAATTCTTGAGGGAGTTGTAAGGTTACTCTTTGTCCTCAAAAGAAATAACAAATTAGTGAATTTATTGGAAAATCCTTAGTGTGGATAGCTAAGGTAGTGGACGTAGACTTTGAATGAGAAAGTCGAACCACTATAAATCGCTGTGCAAATTACTTTCAATTTTCTGCAAAAGCTTCCACCAAATTTTTAATTGCCAATTCACCCCCTCTTGGCGGATTCCATCGATCGATTAACTCAACACTTCGACTTAATAAAATGGGTTAGAGTCTCCACCGATCATTTATTTTAAAAACAAATGGGTTGACTCGATACCTCGATTTCTTACCTAATCTGTATCTTACCAAATATATGTCAGATTCGGGAGTCGGTTATAGTCAAGGAAAGGTTAGCACCCTTGAATGACCCTTTCAGTACTAATTAATTTCTAGTTGTAATTAATTAAGAAAATTGTAATTTAAATTCAAAGGTAAAACATGATCCTAATTACTTACATTCGATTGATTTGAACGAAGACCTTAAAAAGGTAGAAATGTTAGATTTGTAGTGAAGTACATAATCGAATTAAGATAGAAAGTATGTAAATATGAAAATAATAAACAAAAAAATAATAATAAAATAAGTAAAAATAAAAATAAGACAAAATAAATAAAATGGGAACATAAATAAAAATAAAACAAAACAAAAAAAAATAAGAAAAATAAAACAAAAATAAGAAAAGAGAAAAATAATGAAATTAAATAAAATACATAAACAAAAATGAAACAAAAAAAAGTAAAAGAAAAAAAGAAAAAAATACAAATAATATATATATATATATATATATATAGTGTTTAATAAAACAAGTAAAAAACAATAATGAATATATATATAAAATACTAGGTAAAACAAATAAAATAAAAAATAAATTAATATATATATATATATATATATATATATATATGTATAAATAAAATATTAGAAGAAAAAAAATAAAATTAAAAAAATAGACAATAAATAAATAATAAAAATAATCATAAAAGGACTAAATTGAAATAAAATAAAATTGGGGGTGAATTTAAAAGGAAATTCGAGGTGAAATCGAATTTTAGGGGGCAAAATAGGTTTTTTTAAAACGAAGGACCAAAATGGGAATTATCCCATTTTATAAAAAACCCCAAAATATGGCAAAAATAATCCTTCATTTCTCATTTTTGCAAACCGAAGCCTCTCATTTTTTCCAAATTCTCTCCTTTGTTCTTCAAAGTAAAGAACATGCCGCTGTCTGGGTTCATAGAAATCCATATTTCGGCCACCGCCACCTCGCTGGCCGCCGTTGATCGGCGCTGAAAAAATGTTTTTATTTTTTTAAAAGATCGTTTCACCCTCGTTTCGAAAATCCAAGTGGTTTTCAAAGAATAAGCCTCGGGAGGGCTAGATCTGAGTTTGAAACTCTTGAACCCTCCCCTAGTTCATCGGCTTTTCAAAGCTTTTTATGGCCTTTTTCGAATCAAGAAGAAGATGCAAAGTGAAATAACATGCAAATATTGAAATCGAAAAAAAGGTGAGATTTTTTTACCCTCTTTTATTTCTCTTCGAAACGTACAAATGCTCGGAGTTACCTTTGCTTTCTTTGTAATTTTGTGTGTGTAATCTCTCGTAATTTCTTGTGTATTTGTATGTATTTCGAATGTAATTTTCTAGTCCTTTTTTTCATTCGATTTACATCTTATTTATAATCACCGAATAGAGTCCTAATGAAACTAAACATCATGTTTGTTTCTTGTGTTTCAGTTAGCTTTGGAGTCCTACTAACATACGTCGTCAAAAAACGGGGGTTGACGTTGGCTTGGTCGCTCCATGCACATTTGGTTGAGATACATGCGACACTTGAGGGGAATGTGAGAAGCTAGGTTTGCAAACCCTAGCTAGACCGGTTCGGGTTGTTTCCACTAGAATTGGGTCGCGGGTCTGGAAACGGGTCACCCACTGTTTGAGTTTGGCATGTAATGGGCTGCTGGGAGTTTGTGATGTTGTAATAGGCCCTGTAAAAACAAAATAGATGTAAATATATATTATATAATATAATAATATTAATCGGACTAAATTAGGTGTCTTCAATAGTATTTTATTTATGACATTAAACTAATAATTAGTAGAATAATATAATATAATTGTGAGAATAAAAATACAATATCTTCCGAAAGCCAGCCTAATCCCATATGTTTTCGTCAGGCCTAGCGGATGATTTTCCCACGCGCCTTTTGTCATCTCCATTTTGGACGTATGGGAAATTACTCTATGGTCCTTGAGAGGTAGACCCGAACAGGGATTGCTTAGTCTTTTTAGTATGTTATTTTACGGATTAAGGATAAAATAATATGGAAACAAGTTTCTTTTACTTAATGCATATTTTTACCCATCCTATTTCCTAATAATACATATATATATATATATGAGACTTAAATTTAGATTTTTTTATTAATATCCGTTTATATTTTTTTTACACATTGATAATACAAATATATCATATAAATTCAATTGTTCGAATTCAAATTTTTTAAAGATAATAATATTCTTTTTAATAATTAAAGTCGATACATAAATTCTATGAATTTAGATTATTATATATATTAATTTAAAATTTTAATTTTATCAATAGTTTATGGTTTATTACTTTTAACCAATCATTAGACACTGCATGCTTCAAAAGTACCCTTAAACTTGACGTTATACACTTATTTGGTGTATGAACTTTTTCCGGACTTATTTAATCCTTGAAGTTTTCTTTCTCTTCCAGCATATTTGGTACTTCAACATAAAAATTGTTATGATTCCTTAAAAATATTGCTGTAGCTATTAATCTAAAATTTAACTCTATTAATTTTTTTTTATTATATCACCTCTCACTAATCAATGAAGTTATCTTTCTTTTATGCACGAACGAACTTACCTCAATAGTTAAAGAAATCGTTGTTGTTCTTAGAGGTCATGAGTTTGAGTAGTAACGACTGCACCATGATGATTGAGCTTTCATTGTCACATAATTGAGAGTATTAAGAAGACATACTATTTTGTAATATCTTAGTTTAGTAAAAAAATTGTCTTTAAAACTTAACTCCTATTCAAAATTTATTTTATTAAATAAAAATAAAAATATTTTATTTAGTTAATAATTTTACAACTCATTTTCGTGTAAATGAAAATTCATCTTTAAATTCTCGTCTTTTAATAAGTCTCTCAAGTTGAAAAAATTAACAAACAAAATTTCTTCATTTTTTTTCTTTTAAATTAAAAATATATCGATTTAAGATGATTACTTAAAAATAAAAGACTAAAGATAGGGTTTTCATTTATAAAAAAAAAGTTTAAAAGAAAGAAGATTCCAAATTATACAAATATGAGTTGTAAACCCCTCAACTTAGTAATAATTGACAAATTCAAATATTTAAGAGTGAGGGTCTAAAATTTTAATTTTTTTTAAATAACGAGTATGATTTTTTTCCTTTAACACATTGAGTTAAATTTAACTATTTTCCCACAATAATGAGGATGTTCTTGGCTCCTATGATGGTTTAGTGTATCTGTCCCTGTTAGTAATATAAATTTTGTATTAGTCTAATATGATTATAAGATAATATCTATTAACAGTATTTTTTAACTATTGACAACGCACGCACACACCCTACAAACGTAATTACTCTAATATATAATTTTTAGAAAGACCCCAATATTTTTTAATTACTGAAGTTACATAAACTAGTTCGTATTTTGATTTTAATCAAAGTATTATATCATTAGTAATGTGTTGATATAAGGAAGGTGACAAGGGGTAGTGAGGAATTTGTAAAGGCAGTGGTGGATGCAAAAATATTTTTCAGGGTAGACACATATATGTTAACAACATAAAATTTTTAATTGAGATAAGTACAAATAAAATTTTAGTGTGGACACCGTTTGTAAAACATGGGCAGATGTACATGGCTCCATATGGGAGCCATTGCACACCCATTATTTTGAGAAAACTGTTAAATTTAGTTTAGTTTACTAATGGGAATAAGAAAAAATAAGAAAATTTGCACCCCCGATTTTTTAGAATCGAGTATTAAAATTTTGAACTCCATTCTTCAATTTCTATATCTACCACTGCAGTAAAATAAGTAACTAATCAAAGAAAAATCAAATTTTAAGGTTAGCACGAAAAATTGCAAGGTAAACACTATAAATAAAATAAATAACTAATTTAAAAAATTCAAAATTCAGTATGTACACACCAAGTTGTGCCTTAACCACTGTATAGAGATGTGTGAATCATCCATAACTATTGTCATTATGGAGGGTTATTGTCCTCCTAAGTGCAGTTAATATTGGACTCAATAATGCATCACATGTTTTTCATGCAAAAAGTAAGCATGCGAGGACCACGTGTCAAACATGCAATAAGTGAGACGAGATCCTTTTGAGAAAATGTTAGAGGTATCAATATTTCAGTGTTTTTACTAAAAAAATCACCCAAATATATATTATTTACCTGTCATATATCATTTCTCTAAATATTATCGATCTAGTATCCTTTGGCAATAAATCGTGGTTGACCAAACGCTCCTTGCACACATGGATGAAAGGAACATATCATCAAGCGTGCCTTCGGGGTAGATCCTCAGGCGTTTCTTTGATGGGATTCTGACACGTGCTAGAAGGCGCAGATCATTCTTCCCTAAAATTATTGTCTCTTTAATTATTTACCCAGACCGACAATCGGTTATCCCCTCCCCTATAAATATCACCTCAAATGTAAATATTGAATCACACACAAATCCAACTATATTCTTCTTCTATCAATTCATTTTATCAAGCTAAGTAGAAGTTTTTATAGTTTTTAGAAGGTAAAATTATTTTTATTATATTATATTTATTTCATTTGAATTGTTTAACCAAATTTTATTGTATTAATTATGTTTTATTTCTTTTTGCGGTTACAAAATGGAAGGTAGGATCATATCTCGATGTATTTTGTCGATAAGGTAACAATATTAAATTGTTTCATTTAAATTATCGTGAATATTTTAATTTTTTAGTTTTAGTTTATATTTTAGTTTGTATATTAGAAACAATTCACGTTGTTTTTTTTTACAGAAATAAGATTCTCAATATTTCAAACTCTCAAAATGAGACACATTTCAACTATTGTTTACTATGATGGAGAAATTCAAGAATATGGAACATGTATTGTCTTCGCATCAAATCATTCTGCCAGCTTATCCTTCAAGAGGAACATAATTCTTGAGGAGCTAATCACTAAAATTTCAAAGAATGTCCATGTTGGAAGTACTAGAAGACTGTCATCACTTCAGTACAGATTTCCAACATCACTATTTTTGTTAACTTATACAACGTTTGAACTCTCCAACGATGACGATGTTGCTATGATGGTTGATGCTCAAAATCAAAATTCAGACGCTGTTACACAAATGTATACCATATTTGTTGAAGTATATGCATTTTGTGGTATGTCATTATGCTCCCACTATGGACTGGCTTAACAAGCTGATCAAGTTGACAACCTAACTCAAGTAATGTGTAATAATTTTAACTCGTTAATGGGAAATACACATCCTGGTACCATCCCATCAAGTTTAATGGGGAGACATTCATTAGTAACTTGTTACGATATCTATCGAGGTGGCTTTACGAACAATTTGTATGATAATATCGCTTATAGTTTAAGGGGAAGATATTCATTTGCTAATTTCTTTGACCTGAATATGGAGATGCCCTTGATGCAACAATTTGTTCAATACCCATTTGACACGATACCTTCAAGTTTCAGGGGGAGACATTCAACTACGATTTTCTTCGACCTTAATGTGGAGATGCATACGACACAACGCTTAGTTCAAAACCCATTTGACACGATGCCTTCAAGTTCAAGAGAAATACATTCAACTTCCAGCTTGTTCGACCTAAATATCAGTATCACATAGAAACCCTCATCTCTACAAGAATAATTTTTTCGTGAGCCAAGTAAGGATGGTACTGAGACTGAACTATTCGTTGAGCCCAAATGACCACAATTCAACATGAACTCTGATGATGATGATGCAGATGAAGTTCTCACAAATACAATACACACTGAACCTCCATCACACATGTATGAAGCTGATTATGATGCAATGTATATGTCAGAATTTATGGATATGCCTAATGTTGGTTGTACTGATTTAACTTATCAATCAATAATGGTTAGTTATATAAAGTAATGGAGTTTCCATCCAAAGAAGAAATGATGATTGTAATTATGAGTTACAATATTTATAATTATGTTCACTCTAGAGTCAACCGGTCAACCAACGAAAAATATGTCTGTCACTGCATCCAACATGATAACGTATGCAATTGGATGGTTCGTGTATCGAAGATGAAAAACAACATATAAGAACTAATAATATACAACAATCCACATACATGTTGTGCTAGAGAGATCAACCAGGACATCCTAACTTGGACTCCGACATTATCTGCCAAGCCATCATGCCCATGGTCAAAGCAAGCTCCCATATAGCTATTGCAGTGCTGATTTCAGCTATACAGTCTCAATATGGGTACATCGTCTCTTACAGGAAAGCATGGAAGGCAAAGAAAATGCCATTATAAAACTTCACGACGAATGAGATTTATCTTACAACAAACTACCAAGTTGGTTTAACGTAGTGCGCATATTGAATCCTGGGATAATAGTCGACTTCGAAACTTGTCATGCATACCAAAATGATCGAATACTTCGTGATCGATGCCAACTCTATCAACTTTTTAGAGCATACCCACAATGCATTAATGTTGTGAAGTACTGTAAGCTCGTGGTCCAAATTGATGGGATATTATTGTAAGGAAAATACAAGCAAGTTTTACTGTTGGCAGTTATCCAAGATGGTAATCACAACATTCTTCTAGTTGCTTTTACCCTTGTTGAAGGTGATCACAACATTCTTCCAGTTGCATTTGAGCATTAAAATAAAACATTACAAACTAAATAAAAAATAATTAAATAGAAACATTAAATATAAACGTTACAACTCAAACAATTAAATAATAAAAACATTAAGAAACGACTTAAATAAAAAGTCCATAATTCATTACATTTGTTGATAAACAAAGAAAATTAAATAAAAACATTACAAACTAAACAAGTTTATCGATGTTTGTATCTTGAATGTGTTGCACATGGCAGTGGTTGTCTATTCCGATGAAAGTTTCTTCGTATAACTTGCTCTTCCTCCTTACTCTCATCATCATCATCCGTAGTAACTACATTTTGTTGATAAGGGACAAATAACGATGTAGTACATCCATAGAATAAGGACTCTGGAGGTGTATGACTAACCATTCCACCACTCATAGAGAACTGTGAAAACTACGAAAACATCGACATCGAAGACTGTGATTCATATTGAGCCAGAGGTGTCTGTGTATGTGGTGAAGCACCACCCGCCAAATAAGCAACATATGAAGCCCACACTATATCCATAAGCATAGTAGTATAATGTCTGACATGAGGTGTCATAAAACCCTGCGGTGACATATGAAATAGAAGCAGTTCCATCTAAAATGGCTGTGATGCCATTTGAAATGACTACGGTGCCATATGAAATGGTTGTGGTGCCATATGAACCTACAGGGTACCCATGTATAGTGGAGGGCTGGGCATGTAAACCAGTATAGATTGTGCATATTGTGATGGTTCCTGTCGGGTAGCTGAGGATGAGCTGAAAGCATCAGCTCTCCATCTACGAGTCGGGGGACGATGATGATATGACGATGGAAACTTTTCTCGGTGCCGATGAATACTCATGCCTCATGCTTCCTCATAAAGTAGGAATGGCTTCCCGAATGTGTTGAACCACTGATAATAGTCAGCCGTAACCAAATAACGATCCACATAAATCGGCTCCCTAGGGGGAATGCGTCCACATTGATCTTCCCATATCATTATCCACTATTTATGCTTTATCAGCCAATTGACACCCTTTTTGCCCCGTCTATCGACGTTATGCAAATGATCAAGATTCCTAGGTGCTTCAGGAATATATTGTACGAAGCTAAATTGGTGGAGCACGCGATAAACAGGATGCCAATCGATAATAACATAACATATAAGAGGGACCACCACTATCCATACATCTGATAAGCCACTTAAGTGAGGTGGGATGCACAGTCTCATTTCTTCAGTACAATAAGGAGCTCATTCAAACTAAAACAAATATATATATATAATTCTTATAAATGAAATTTTCTAATTATATAATGATAATTAAAGGTAAATAATAAAATTTAAATGCATACCTCTATACCAGTCTTCTGATCAATGAGTAGCCGAATATCTTCCAATTCTTCTGGTAGATCATGATGATATTTCCTTCTACATGACCACCTATTCAATGTAAGAAAATATTTCATTATATAGTTAAAAAAATATTTCTCTATACATAGATGCAAAACTGCTGAGCCCCAACTGAGTGAGCCGACAACGTATAAGTCATAGAGGTGACGCAACCATATACAATGAACTTGGTTACGAGATTTGTCGGGCATCAAGATCACTCCTATGAGTTTTAATATGTAAGCCCAAACAAATCTTTTAGCATGTTCTGAGGAACATTCTTCACTCAAAATTTTAAAATTTGTAGCCATCCACGCTAACGGTATTCGACCAACGTTGAAAGTAGGCAATATACCTCCAATATACTCATTACACAAGGAATGCTAATCACTATCTGCCATACCAAAAATAACATTCCCATCTATCAGAAGCCCCAAATGTATGGAAATATCATCCAGCGTAATAGTGCACTCATAAACGAAAGATGAAATGTGTGTGTCTCTGGTCTTCACCTCTCAATCAGTGCAGAAATCTGGGGAAGTTCAAGGTTACAATGCCCTTCATATCTCGCTATGTAACAGAATCCAACCTCAGCTAAATATGGCCAAACACGATTCAATATCTTTAACTTAACGTTATGAATAAATGGATCTAATATATGATCATTCCCCTAATTAAATAAATAGTATATAAATTAAAATCTAAACAAATATTAAAATAAATAATTAAATAAATAAAATATTCATAATAATTAAAATAAAACAATTTAAATTTGTTACCGTATCTATAAAATGATTGAGATATGATTTCCATCTAAAAGCATTAACCTGCTTTCCATTTTATAACTGTAAAAAAAATAAAAATAAGTACAATGAAATATAATGAAATAATAAACTATTAAATGATTATAATATAGTAATAAAAGTTTTACCCTATAAAAACGATAATAGAACTTACTTAAAGCTTACTAGAATGATTGATAAAAGGAAGAGGAGAAATTTTTAGTATGGTTTGAAGGTTGTATAATGGGGTATTTATAGGTGGAGGGGGACGAGTGAAATTAAAGGGGAGGGGGACAATTGGACGATATTAAAGGAGATATTTTGGAGAAAAATGGAAGGCGTTACTCCTTCCAACACGTGTCAGAATCCCATCAAAGACGCACCTGAGGATCTGCGCTTTAGCCCTTGGCACCAACTCGGACGGAAGGCACGCTTGATGATCAGCGCCGTCCATCCACGTGTGCAAGGCGCGTTTGGTCAACTACGCTTTACTGCCAAAGGGTGTTAAATCGGTAATATTTGGAGAAATAGTGACAGACAGGTAAATAATATATATTTGGGTGATTTTGGGTAAAAACACCCAAAATTTCAAAGAAAATGTTTTCCTTTATATTTTCATAAAATTAGTTATTTATTACTTATAATAAAATCGATAGTTGCGAAGTCATTGCATTGAGAATCTAATCTAAAGAGAGTACTAAAATTCAAAACAATAAATACTCTTAATTTCGTTATTTTCGGTCACGTGTCGCGTATCTACCCTTGCGCGTGACAGTCAGGGAGTAAACCTTTCGCCTAGTTTTGGAATTCCTCGTATAAAAAGTGGCAAGAGGCTCGCCTCTTTGCAAATAGGAATCGATCTTCACGGTTAATATTTAAACCTATTTCCGGGCACCCTTTCGTCGTCATTTTCCTCTCGAAGACGGCGTCTACTGTCCATGTACCGGCTGCTCCAATATCAAAAAAGAAAAATAATTAAATGAAAAATTAACTTAATTTTTGCCAAAAAAAGGCTTAATACCAAAATAAGTGTACAAACTATACATCAATTCTCTAATAAGTGGCTAAACTATTTTTTGACATATTCAGGTGCCTAACGTTTCAAACGTTTTCATTCTAGGTGCCCGGATCGTCAAAGACGTTAATTTCCCCCGTTAAGTGACACGTGTCACAATATGGTGCTTTTAAATTTTTTATTAAAAATTAAAAAAATTAAAATTATATATATATTTTTAAAGAAAAATATAAAACATTTTGAAATAAACCCTAAAACTTTAAAAACATTCATTTCAACCCCTAAAACCAAGTCAGTCGCTGCCCTTTGCCGTTGATGAAGCTCCACTGATCTTATCTCCCACCGACAACCAAAATCCCATGAAACCGTGACTGATCGACGACGAATATACATTTTATATCCCGCAAACCCTAGGATAAAAATCGCGATCCCACATGATTTCGACAGTCGATCGATGATAACTATAACGGTGTATGACTAGGAGGTTGACAGAGACTACATCAACAACAATGATCGTGGTCGAAAAAGGTAACAGGGGCGAGTTAAGGATATGATTTAAGGGTTTTAATTATTTTGGGGTTTGTTTATAATATGTAAGAGAAATTGTGTTTTTAATCAATATAACAATATTTAAAAACTAAATTTTAAAATCACTAGATTATGATACATGCTATTTAATGAAAGAAATTAACACAGTTGACAATATGAATATTTAAAATAATAACATTACACATCTAAATAATTAAAAATATAGATTAAACATTAGGTATTTACTTTGGTATTGAGAGAGAGAGAGAGGGGATTACATAACACAAACACATCTGTAGAGAGAGAAAATGAGTTCATTCTTTTTGCTTCTCTCTTTGTTGTTAAAAATGCTTTGAGATTATCGCTGCTGTTTCTTTGCTTTGCTTTTCTTTTATCAATTTCCCTCTATTTCCTGGCAATTAAATTAATATTTTCCTGGAAAGTAATAGTGGAATTTTCCGACGAGGTGGTGTTAATTCAGGATCTGAGCTAGGGTTTCCGAAAATGTTGATCGGAAATTCGAATTTGCTTTGATTTTAGGTGGCTGATTCTGAATATTGTTTTAGCTTTTTTCTTCATCTTCCAGTATTCATCAATCACATCCGGGGGAAGATCATTGATTTCACGAGGGAGCTGGCGGTATTTATGCTCGTGAGCGAGTGAAAGCCTTTGGGAACTAGGGCTTGCTCTTCGTCGGGTTACAATTGCCCGTTTTTGGCATACTACTTCACTGACATTCTTCTATTAAGTAGCAGTAAGTAATTCAGTAGTAAAATTCCAAGCTCAAGCTTACACTTTCAATGAAAGAGCTCTAGCATTAAGGAAACATAAGCTGCCTACTTTATCTACGATTTGTTGAACCTATGGCTTAATTTGGAAACGGTAAAGAAATGGATGTGGATTCGTCGACGGTGTCAGAGACCGGCCACGATCAGAACCACGACAGAGCTTCTCTGTCTTCGCCGCCCATGGAGAGGGAGGAATAGCAACAAAACCATCAACTAGAGAACCAGGCTTCACCATCGGCATCCGTCGGATCTGCGCCCTCTTCGACGCAACTGGCTGCATCTACCCCACCTGCTACTCAAGGACAGCTGCAGACGCCGGTGGCTGGGCCAAGGTGGGCACCAACTTATTCGGTGGTTAATGCGATTATAGAGAAGAAAGAAGACGGACCAGGACCTAGGTGTGGGTATACCCTAACGGCTGTGTCAGCTGTGGGGAAGAAGGTACGCCTGGGTATATTGGGCCCAGGTTGATTCTATTTGGTGGCGCTACGGCCCTGGAAGGGAATTCTGCTGCTTCTGGGACTCCATCGTCGGCCGGAAGTGCTGGCATCAGTAAGTCATTTTCATTTTTATTTGATGATGTTTATGTAAGAAACCCTTAAAAATTTATTGTGGTAGATGCATAGAAATTTTGCTATAGCCTATTGGTGTCCATATCTTTATGAGAACATTAAGCAGATTTACGTTAGTATTCTTTAAACCCAGCAATTATTGCTTAAGCAGTTCATATTTGGCGAGAAGCCCTAATTTATTGCAAGGGTAACTTACTTCCAGTTGCTGTCCCTATTTATTGGATTGGCAAGAAAATAACTTCTGTAAACAGTAAAATTTATTTCTTTTTTCTTTTTCGTAAGAAAACTGTAAAGGGATAAGGAGGTGGCAGTGCAAGTAGAAGGCTGGTTTTGGGGTTTAAGGTCTGTAGCTTGGAACGGCGGAGGTGGCATATGAACCTTAAATTCTCTGGGTTTTGTACAATTCAAAATGCATATGATTTTTTCGTAAGGAATGCTAGAAACCTAGAAGTGAAATATATTCCCTTATTTCTTGAATTTATAGTGCTATGGAACATGAATTCAATTTTTGTATGCTCCCTCACCCTCTTTTTTCCTGCGATGCCAGCTCCCAAGACCCATTAAAGATGTTTTCTGGTCCTAATTTGGACCTGATATTTCTTAGATATCTTACCTTATTTCCATGTTTAAAACTAGCAACATGGTTGTTTCATCTTACAGTTTTAAATATCCTTAATTTGCTTCCAATTGCAAATAATATCTGCTTTATTCAAAAAAACAATATGCATATAACTTCCTTCCGTTATAATTATTGTTCCTATTTTTTTCTTTTGAAATATTCATGCTTCTATTTATAATTCATGCTCCTATAACTAAGTAAACGTAATCTCTTCTTTCTTTTCAAATAACCATGGTCTAGTGCATCCACCTAGGGTTATCAGAGTTCAACACGTCAGACTTCATTTTTGTTTTTTAGAATGTATAAAAATCGCTGATGTTTTGATCGGTTTTCAAGTAACAATGAATGATTAGGACCTTTGTTTGACTTGATACGAATTCAGGTTCCCATGCAAATCTGTTTGTAGCATATGGCATATCAAGGATAGTTGTTGTTGCCCCTTTGCCTCTCTTAACAAATAATTCTTAAGAATTTTTCTCTTTTGTCTTGGATGAAAGTCATGCTCTAAACTTCATTTTGTTTGAATTAAATTTCAGGACTAGCGGGTGCCACTGCTGATGTGGATTGTTATGATGTGTTAACTAATAAATGGTCTAGGTAAGCCTAGGACTGAGGGTTCATCTATTTTGCATTCCTGATATCTACTTGACTCATTATGTAATTAATCTCACAGGATCACGCCCTTTGGAGAGCCACCTACGCCAAGGGCAGCCCATGTGGCAACTGCTGTGGGAAACATGGTCGTTATTCAGGTTAGAGCACTGTAATTAATCATAATTTTATCTTTTTCTCTGTTTACAGTTGTTAGTATTTAGTGGAGTTTCTTCCCTCTACAGTTAGTAATTCCTCACATGAAGCTTTTATTTTGATTTAGGGTGGAATTGGTCCAGCTGGTTTGTCTGCCGAGGATCTTCACGTTCTTGACCTCACACAGCAGCGACCACGGTGGCATAGGTTTGGCCTTGAAGTATGCATGTTAGACCTTATTTATACTGTTAAGGCTGGTTACTAATGACTTCTCATTTTACTTCAGGGTTGTTGTTCAGGGCCCTGGACCAGGGCCTCGTTATGGACATGTGATGGCTTTGGTGGGGCAAAGGTATCTCATGGCTATTGGTGGAAATGATGGTAAGTAGTTTGTTATTCTGTTTTTCTTGTGTGCATTTTCTTAAAATTGTCATGGAAGTTTCTTTTTGTTTTTATTTACCATGTATTTAGATTTTCAAATGGATTTTTTTGAACAATGTGCATCATTTCTAGGAAAACGACCTTTGGCTGATGTATGGGCCCTAGATACTGCTGCCAAGCCTTACGAATGGCGTAAATTGGAACCTGAAGGGGAAGGTCCACCTCCATGCATGTACTCTCTCAAAGAGGCTGTTTGACCCATAACCTAAAGGTCACGTGTTAGTGAGAGAAGCTCCAGCTTCTCTCTAACCTTGGTGTTTTCAAATTTCGAATTACAATAGCCCAGGCGTCTTTTGAAAAATTTTCTCTCTCCTCCGACATACACCCATTGTCCGCTGCCACCGACAGCCGTCCGCTGCCGCCGCCGCCATACTCCGACCACCGTTTGAAGCTTTTTTCTCCTGGGAAGTTCACCGACTCAAGGTGATTCCAAATCTGGCTTTAGATTTGCGATTGAGACATTCAATTGACGCAGATCTGCTCGAAGTTCACCGTCGATTTACGCCTCTTCCCGCCGCTAGTGGTCGTCACCGCCTCACCACCGGACTCAGCTTCTTCTCGCGACCATAACTCCCTTTCCTAGTGTCGAAAATCAGTTCTATTTCCAGTGTACTGGTTCGGTGAAATCTTACCCTATCCAAGCTGTCTGTTTTTCCAGTTAATCCTCTTCCCAACTTCTCAGTTCTATCCATCTGGTTCGGTGAAATCTTACACTATCCTCCAAGCTGTCTGTTTTTCCAGTAAATCATCTTTCCCAGATCTCTCCATGGAACCTCTACGCTCGTCTAAGCACAGGCGTACTAGTGGTTTAGCTGCAACAACTGCGGCAGGTGCAGCGTCTGTGAACTCCATTAGTACTTTCTCTGGACCTGACAATGCAATCAATTTTTCATTTTCCGGCAAGGAAAAACGTGAGAGGGAGAGTGAAAAGGAAAGGACAAAGCTCCGAAGACGGAACAGGCGAGCCTTCACTAGACGTATGTTGGCCGGATTGCGGCAGTTTGGTAATTTCCATCTTTCAGAGCGTTCTAATATGAACGATGTACTGGCCGCCTTGGCCCGTGAGGCAGGTTGGACAGTTGAGGCCGACGGCACTACCTTCAGGCAATCGCCTTCGCCCCAAAAGCATCAAAATTCAAGAGTATTTTCAGCGAGGTTGGGTGATAGTCCTTTATCAACCGGGCGTTTGAAAAATTGCTCTGCTAAAGCTACTTCAGACTATCACCCTTCTGTTGGTAGGATTGATGACAATGGACTGTCTTCTTCTCAAGGAGGGAAACAAAAGCTCGGAACTAATTCTGTAGTGCAGACAACACCAACTTTACCTATCGCTGATATTGTTCAGGATGGAACCAAGGAGAGCTTCATGAAAGGGTACTCTTATGAAAAGTTTTCCGAAGTAACGAGAAGGAGAAAAAATGAGTTTCAAAATTGGTCGAAGGATGGTCATCCAAGAATCGGAAATGGGATCAGAAATGGTTGTTTCACGATTTTTATCGAAAACCTTCCAGAGATGATCCATTGGAAGAGACTTGGGTTTATTTTTGGCACATATGGTCATGTTATTGATGCCTTCATTCCTAAAAAAAGAAACTCGAAAGGGGTCCGTTTTGGGTTTATTCGGTATGCAACTATTGAAGAAGCAAGGAGAGCGATCTCAAAAATGAATGGCTCTCGTATCGATGGCAGCAAAGTTGGCGTTTCTTATGCTAAATTCAAACCTCGACATTCCTATTGGAGGAAGTCCTCGTTAGGTGTTCTTCGCAAGTCCGGGATAGAAGATGATTCGAGGAGGAATCATTATAAAGTTGAAGGTGTTATAGATGAAGAAAAACTTCAGGTGTTGAGCAATTGTCTAGTGGGGAGGTGCAAGGACTTTGTCAAAATTGGTCATCTCGCTAGACAAATGCAAGCGAAGGGCCTCACTGGCTTTACCTTAATGAGAGCTGCTGGTAATGCGATTTTAATGATTTTCGAAGACAATGCTTCATTGAGAAGTGTGAAGAACAATAAATCAAATATTCTCGCAGAGTGGTTCTCCATAGTCGAAGCTTGGTCAGAGAGTTTGGTAATGGAGTGTCGTCGAGTATGGTTAGTTTGCGAGGGTGTTCCTTTTCACGCATGGAATTGGGATACTTTCAAGAACATTGTTGATAAGTGGGGTTTATTACTAGCTATCGACGAAAGTTGTCAGTCTCCATCATCTTTTGATCGGGCAAAAATTCAAGTCCTCATAAAGGCTGATGCGAGAATTGATGCGATGGTGGAATTGAAGGTTGGTGACAACTTCTTCAAGGTCATGGTGCATGAGATAGAGCCTTCATTCAAACCAAACTCTTGGGCTCCTGAAGAATACGAGTCTCATTAGATCTTGTCTCTTCAATTGTGGTTTTGTTTTTATCTATATGGTTGTAGGTATTGCTTTTAATTTGTATTATGTTCTGTTGCGTTGTTTTAATCCTACTGCTAGTGGCGTAATTAGAAGGTGATTAGATTGTGGCTTTGGATGAGGTTATATAGGGTTAAGGTGTTTGTTGTAATAGTGTACATCACCATGAGAGGATATTTCGTGGTGTCTTTTATATCGGGTATTATTATCAATAAAATTTGAGGTACTCTTTTCTTCCTTCCAATGTTCGTTAACATACTTTTAGTATGTGAACGAATACGAAGGGAGTTTTTAATGAGACCTCCAACTTCTATCAAAAAAAAAAAATGCATGTACTCTCTCTCTCTCTCTCTCTCTCTCTCTCTCTCTCACTCACACACACACATATGCAAACACAAAACTGACGTGGTAGTGTGCCAAAACAACCTTAGATTATATGGTCTGTTCTATTTTTATAGTTTTTGGGTCTCTTAGAAGGAGTATGCAATACATGAAACAAAATGATACCATGTTTATTGCTAGGTGATTGCAGACTAATTCCTTGTTGACAATTTCTGTTTAAATAGGTACGCGACTGCGAGTGCACGATCAGATGGTCTCCTGCTCCTCTGTGGAGGGAGGGATGCTAACAGTGTGGTAAGTTGAGAAGTCTGCACCGCGTGGTGTCTAGATTTAGTAAATGTATAACCTAATATATATGATTCTCTGAACACTACGGCATAAGATTACATAATCTTTGGTTTTAACTGCCATTTATTATTGCTATGGGGTAGGTTCCCTTGTTCAGTTGAGTTAAAGTTTCTATACATCTTTGCAAATGCTCTCACTGATTTTAAATATATATTTTTTGTAGATTGGGAGAAATATATATTCTAATGAATTCTGAATAATTTGAAAATAATAGCAACGTAGACATTTTAAAGATTGATCTGAGATGCTTGTAAATGGTGTCATCATTTTGTCTTTTTTGTTCTTTTTGTACCATTAGATTTTCTCAACCTGTTCTCACTTCATGTTTTTTTCCCCTCAGCCATTGGCAAGTGCATATGGACTTGCTAAACACAGGGATGGTCGATGGGAATGGGCAATTGCTCCAGGTGTGTCACCATCACCAAGATATCAACATGCTGCTGTGAGTTTTTCTTTTGTTCCTTTTGCTCATTTTTCAATAATTAGCTCAACCCATGACTTCTTCAAGTTAAGATGTATCACATATACATGCTATGTTTATAGGTCTTTGTCAATGCCAGGCTCCATGTTTCTGGTGGGGCACTTGGTGGTGGACGCATGGTTGAAGACTCTTCAAGTGTTGCAGGTGCTTGGTCTTGGTTTTTTCTGTGTTTTGACTTCTTTATTACATGATGTAATATGCTGGTGGCGTTACTGGTAAACACCAAATATTAGTTTGTAAAGTCTTAAGGAAACTATGTTGCTCAGACTCTTTTGTTTTTATTTGAAGTAATGTTTGAAACTCCTATCTGGCATATGGATACAGGGATATGACCTCCAAATACTTGGAAAAAATTAGAAACATCTAACCATACCCATTTGAAAAAATTAGAAAAAATTGGAAACAGGCATATGGATACATGTTTGAAATTGTTCAAGAATGGTTTTTTTTTGGTTCTTTGTGCATTGTCCCAACTTGAAATGCATTCTTCTCTTTTCTCATATATAACATTAAGTTGTAAGAGAGGCTACAAAAGTTTTAAATTTCACTCCATCTTGTGTGTTGGAAATTAGAGAAGTTTGTTTCTTTAAAATGTTTGTTTTCGTGAAAACCGAGTTCTTTCCACGTATCATGGAGTTTGAGGTGCAGATATTTATTGGTGCTTAGTGCTTTTATTCATAAGAGAATCTGTATATGCTAAGTGTTATTTATGCTGTAGGGGTGTTGCTTGATGACTTGCTTGTTGCTGAAGACATGGCTGCTGCCGAGACAACAACAGCAGCTTCACATGCTGCAGCTGCAGCTGCTGCTTTTGATGAGCATGCAGGGCAGTTACCTGGAAAATATGGATTTGGCGGTGAAAGAGAAAAGCAAACAACGCCTGAAGCAGCTCCTGATGGAGCAGTTGTGCTGGGAACTCCGGTTGCCCCCCCTGTAAATGGGGATATGTATACTGACATAAGTACTGAGAATGTCGCGCATCAAGGATCCAGGTAAGATAGAACTGTAATTGTATTTATTTATTGGCTATCAAATGCTTAAGCCTCCTCAACTAATCCAGGGAGCTGCTACAATGTGGTTTATCTTGTAGAAGAATGAGCAAAGGCGTTGAGTATTTGGTTGAGGCAGCAGCTGCTGAAGCTTAGGCTATTAGTGCCACACTGGCTGCTGCCAAGGCACGACAAGTTAATGGAGAAGTTGAACTTCCCGATAGGGATCGAGGGGCAGAGGCTACACCTAGTGGAAAACAGATGTCTACTTTGATTAAAATGCCTGATTCTGCTGGGTCAAATGATGTTGCTCCAACTGGAGTTCGGCTTCACCATAGAGCTGTCAGTATCAGATAGTTTGATTGACATGATACTGTTTTTGAGTCAATATTGATATTGTTTGTTATCTATGACTTTGTTTCTAATGTTTCCTTTATGCAATAGGTTGTTGTAGCTGCGGAGACTGGTGGAGCTTTAGGTGGGATGGTCAGACAGCTTTCTATTGATCAATTTGAAAATGAGGGCAGGCGGGTTGGCTATGGTACTCCTGAGAGTGCAACTGCAGCAAGGACACTATTAGATAGGCAGATGCCAATCAACAGTGTCCCAAAAAAGGTATTAATATCCTCTTGTGTGTGTCATAAAGCAAGACCTGTGTTTTAGAGGTAATTGCTGATGTATCTACAAATAAAAAAAAGAAGAGTTGAATAGCAGTAGTAGGATCTTTCAATTTGAATTGTTTACTTTATGGTTTAAGATATTGTTGTACCTTTTACTTCATTGCTATGAGATTAATTTTAGTTTATCTGTGTTAAGATGAATCTTTTCTTTTTATGACACTTGATAAATTCAGGAGAGTAATATATTTTTGAACTCTGAATTGAAGGTGATAGAGTTCTACCTTATTCTATCCTTTTGGGTTCACATTTAGTACCCTCATATGTATATATGCTCTTTATTGTTCCTAAGGTTATTATTTCTCTTGATACATGTTGATTTACAGCAGGATCTATACAATCAAAGCAATGAAAGTAATCTCATTGGCTTCTTACTCAGCTTAAATTCTGCTATAGAAGGAAAGGGAAAGAAAAAGCTTGTTTTCCTTGTGATTATTTGTCTGCTAGATTTCATTACCATGCTTTTAATCTTATTGTTGTTTTGCAATCCTCATGAATGCATGCCAGTATTAAAAAGTAGATTATCAATTTTATATAGCGGCTTGGAGAGAATTCCTCTATGAGATTTCTCTTGTTCGATTTGAGAAAATCCATATTTTCTTGAATATGTCAGTTTAATAATGTGACTGATAATTCTTATACATTGACCCTCAGTTTTGTTTCAGTTGGTTATGAGATACTGTTGAATGATAGTTCTGATTGGATTTTATTTGAAGTATTCTATTAGTCTTGCATATGTATTCCTGTTTTATATGTCAAAATGCTTCCTTGCTAAACTATAATGAAGAGTCTATGTCATTTTGTCCAGGTCATAGCACATCTTTTGAAGCCTCGTGGTTGGAAACCTCCAGTTCGTCGACAGTTTTTCTTAGATTGCAATGAAATAGCAGATCTCTGTGAAAGTGCCGAACGAATATTTGCTGCTGAACCAACTGTTTTACAACTGAAAGCTCCTATTAAGATTTTTGGTGATCTACATGGACAATTTGGGGATGTTATGCGCCTTTTTGATGAATAAGTGCCCCTTCAACAGCTGGAGACATTGCGTAAGTCTGGTTAAAATTAGTGTTTCCTGACGGCTTTTTACTGGAAATGTTTAAAATTTAAATTGACTAGGTTTTCAACTGACCTTTTTCAATATCATAACTACGGTTGTCTCTCTCACGTGTAACCTCCATGTACTGTATTGCATCGCGTTTTTTAATCTTGACATTTTATTTACCTGATATTGGTTTGGTTTAAATTACTATCAGATATATCGATTATCTCTTCTTAGGAGATTATGTGGACCGGGGTCAACACAGCCTGGAGACCATTACTCTTCTGCTTGCATTGAAGGTAAATTTGGAAATTTCATGCTTTGATCATCTTCTCATGCTCACTTTTACATCCTGTTGAAGTTTGTGATGAGCCTAGATTTTCATGTAATTATGTTATGTTGCAGGTTGAGTATCCCCATAATGTGCATTTAATTCGGGGGAATCATGAAGCTGCAGATATCAATGCACTTTTTGGCTTCCGGATTGAGTGTATAGAGCGCATGGTATTGTTTCACATTGTGTTTGAAAGATGTTAGTCATGTTTGGTATATTTTTTTCGTCACAATTCTGATGGCTTGTCACAGGGTGAGAGAGATGGAATATGGGCATGGCATCGCATAAACCGTTTATTCAACTGGCTTCCTCTGGCAGCTCTAATTGAAAAAAAAATCATTTGTATGCATGGTGGCATTGGTCAGTCTATAAATCATGTGGAGCAGATTGAGAATCTACAGCGTCCAATTACAATGGAAGCAGGCTCGATTGTTCTTATGGACTTATTATGGTCAGAGCATGTTACTATTTTGTTCGAGTCTTGGAATATAGTATTTATTGCTTTAATTTACTGATTTATTTTACTGCCGTTCTATATTCTAGGTCTGATCCAACAGAAAATGATAGTGTGGAAGGGTTGCGACCAAATGCCAGAGGTCCAGGGTTGGTTACTTTTGGGGTGAGTGTGCTACTTTAGAACCTTTTTTTCTTAAAACTACAACGTTTTAAGTTCTTTCTAGCTGCATTTTTCATTGGTTTCAACATTTGTGGAGGTACTTGCTTGTCAATTTGCTTGCATATTATGGCTAGCTGGTTGATCTCCATATTGCTTCCATGAAACTGCTTCACTTTCAATTTTCCTCTCTCACACTCTCAAACGCATACACTTACGAACAAACTGCTTTAAGGGGATGGCGCTCTCTTTAAGATACCCTTGAAAGTTTTTTACTTAAGATATTGTTTAAATTGCTCTTATCAAACGCATACACTTACGAACAAATTGTTCTTATCAAAAAAAAAATATTGTTTAAATTGCTTGTCCCCTTACCCACTTGCTTGTGCAGGTCATTCCTGAGCGAAACTGTCTTTTCTGATTACTTCAATGATGATTTTGCGTTTTATGCTTAAGTAAATGGTTCTTACTGTTGCAGCCTGATCGTGTTATGGAATTCTGCAATAACAATGATCTTCAGTTAATTGTTCGTGCTCATGAATGTGTGATGGATGGCTTTGAGCGTTTTGCTCAGGGACATTTAATCACTCTTTTCTCGGCAACCAATTATTGTGGTGTGTTCCTGATCCTTGCTTTAGTATACATGCAATTTCTCAGGTTCGGACTATTTAGCCTTTAAGTTCTGTTTCATGCTTGAATTTTCAGGCACTGCAAATAATGCTGGCGCAATCTTAGTTTTGGGTAGAGATCTAGTGGTAGTCCCGAAACTCATTCATCCTTTACCCCCTGCAATGTCATCGCCAGAAGCATCACCGGAACGTCATATAGAAGATACATGGATGCAGGTGCCTCCTCTCTCTCCTTGTCATTTCTGTATCCTTTTACTTACTACGTGCATAGCTTCTTATACTGTTGCTTATTTCTTTTAACCATTGGATCAGGAGTTGAATGCTAACAGACCTCCGACACCTACTAGAGGTCGTCCTCCAGTGGCAAATGATCGAGGCTCTCTCGCTTGGATATAATACATCCTTCCAATTGTTTCTATGTACTCATGCTAACACACGGTGATTCTGCTGTTCCATATAAGAGCATGGTGCCAAATACCGGCATTTCCAAACTTGTGATCTCTCTCGTAACGAAGTTTGAAGGCTGACTTTGGTTTTTCGCCGGTTTCAGCACACGGTAGGCCTTGAGAGTATGAAAGATGCAAAGTTTCGTTCTTTGATAGTATGATAGATACAAGCTGGAGAGGCATTTTGTGGGCGGCGTAGGTTTCGTTTTTGGTAGCGTTGACGTGCAAAATTCAGGCTTCTCTGTGTAAATTGAGGCACAGCCAGGTGTCAGTTGGGTGGTTTCTTCAAATGGGCATAGTATTTTTCACATTTAGTTTTTTTAAATATTATATTTTATATTCCTCTTTTAATGGTTGATATATTTTTATGCCCTTTGACGTTGGTCATATGTGATGATGTGAGAGAGTTAAAAAAGAGAGTATGTTGGCGTTGGTTGTATCAAGAGGTATTGATTGGTGTAATTCTTTTTCTGCTTTGTACGATGATGTAATGCTTTGTGGGAAGATGACAAACTGTTCAACCCTGGAAGTTTGCAGATGATTTTGTGCCCAAAATTAAAACCTGTTGGGCCAACCATGACTCGACTCATGCTCAAACCAATTGAAATATAAAAACAGTCCATTATATTAGCCACAAATAGGCAAAGGGAATCATACAAAATCTCTACTATATATATATATATCTCCCTCGGGTGTTTTTTTATTGGGATTTTGACTACTACACGATCAGCCTCCTCAAAGAGTGGGATGTGGAAAAAACTAGCTTGGAGAGAACAAAAATAATAATAAGAGTAATATTATGGGCATGGATTTTGTTCGTCAGGAAGTGGCAATGCAATGTGGTCTCCAGAATAGAAGTGACCTATGTTCCTTGCACCCTTTCAACAATGGAACAAGCTCATCACCTTTGATCTTCCCTTTCATTGCTTGTGACTGTTGATCAAGTGCCGCAGCCGCATGTCCCTTTGACATGCAGTGATTCGGCCTCCTCCAGTAGCACTCATAAGTATTCAACGATATAACTGAGCTTGCTCCTGTTATCGCCAAAATTGGCCTAGACACCAAAGGACGCGGTGGCAATGACTGTGCTATTGCTGGTGGTGGTGGTGGTGGGGCAGTTGGCTTTACTTTCCCCTCTTCGTCTCCGGATTTGACTATTTCATTGATATCTTTAGGCCATGTTGGGTTCCTAATTGCTGACCACATCGGCTTGTTCATCACAACGGCTAACCTGTGCACATCGATTGCTCCACTTGACAGTTTAGGAGCCTCCTCAATCTCATAACACCCATCTTCACATTCCTCCCCTTCTTCATCAATGTCTTTTTCACTTTCTTTTACTCCAAAGCTTTCAAACTCTTCTTCTAACTCTTCCACTTTTTCAGTACCATTGGTATTGGCAAAAGTGAGGACAAGGCGACCGTCTTGGCGTTGAGCAAGAAAATTGTTCAAACAAGGCATTGAAACAGCTTCAATGACCAATCTCCCATTATCACGACTAGTCTTCAACTGCCTCGATGCTCCGTCTTTGGCCGAAAGGGAAGATATTGGCGGAGGAAATGACGGGTTTGACGATTTCTTGCCAACATCGTAGTTATGTTTCTCAATTATTGCTGCCTTTTCACCATCGAAACAAGGCATAACCATCGGTGCCACCGGTTCTTGCTTTTGGTGAGGTAGTTGTTGATCCTCTTGCTTATCTTCCTCCACGTCACCGGTTTCCGAAGAAAACCCATCGGAGCCGGTCTCGGAACCAAGGCTCTCGGTGCAAATTTCAAGGCTCTTGTCGCTCAAACAGCTACCTGATCGCTTCACAAGAGGGTGAATGTAAGGCGGGGAAGAGTTCGAAGCCCCTTCCACGGCCTTTTGTGACACGATCGAGCTCCATATGTCGAACAGGCCTCGATTTTCAACTTCCTCCTTGTTCTTTCGTTGAATCGAAGCCCAGACATCGAATTGACTCGACGCTTCATTATCTTCTTCCCCTTCTTCAAACGATGAAGAAACAGGGAACTCGTGGGATGAAGGACTCTTTTTCAGGGGAGACAACATGAACCCTTGTGTCAACGACATATCAGCGGACAAAGTTCTTCTAAGCGAAGTAGCTTTGGCGGCCGGTGTGTCGGAATCCGATACGAGAATGGAGACTATGCCTTGCTTCTTGGCATCCATGGCGTCTTCAGGTGAGGATAATATAAAGTAATCACACAAATTTATCTGTCAAAGTTGAAAGAAACAAAACAAAAGAGCTTAGGAAATAGGTATGGCTAAACAAAAAGTTACAAAGAAACATGCATGCATGTTGCTTATAAGGTACATGTAGATAATCATAATAATAAGAAGAAGAGATTAGAAATGAATTTACCTAATAACAGCAAATATGTAGTAGCAGCAATAGTATCCAACAGAGGTTAGACCTCTGGGGGTGCTTTTGCTTGAATTTTCTTTTGATGTAAATCAGAAGATGGAAATGGGTTTGATTGATGATGAAGCAATGCGAGGGGGTGGGGGGTGTATTTGTAAGGAGGCTTTGGAATCATGTCCATCGGTCCCCATCTTCCACTGCTATCACAATTTTTTGTGATTTAAAAATTCAAAAAAAGAAGAAAGTAAGAATAGTGTTCTAAGTGGCGTTACCAGGGATTGACAGAATCATAATATTAAGGGTAAACTATTTGAATGATCATCTAATTATGAAGTTAGTGTCCATATGACTATTTAACCATTTAATTTATTTTAATATAATCGTCTCGGTTAACATATAACATAATTGTTAATATTGATATAATTATATATTTTATCTTCAATACTTGTACATATTCAATTTGATCATAATTTTAATTTAATTTAATAAATTAATCCTTCAATCAAGAGATGATATTTGTCAACATATGATCGTGACACATGTCCTAGTTGACACGTGTTAGCACTTGGAGTTTTTTTTATAAATTTAAATTTATTTAATTAAATTTATTTTCTATACAATCAAACAATGACACGTGTCACCTCCTGAAGAGACGCCTAAGCCAATGTGCCAAATGTTTTGTTTGATTAAGTATTGCAACAAACTCTATTTATCTTATATTACTGCTAGTGATATAAAAGCAAAGAAATAAAATCATTTAAATGAGGATTCAAACATATGCCAATTATAAAATATAAGAACACCTAAATTAATTTTAAAATATGATATTTTTATAATTAAATATGATTTATATATTATAAACTATATTTAATACAAGATTTAAAATTAAAAAAATGTTTTTAAACCAATTAAAAAATTCAATATTTCGAAATTAAAAAAATTAGTACTTTTTTTTTCATATTTACATGTCACGACCATATGTTGACATCTCTTACCTCTTGATTGAAGGGTTAATTTATTAAATTGAATTAAGAGTAAGACCAAATTGATTGAATGTACAAGTATTGAGGACCAAATATATAATTATACCAATTTTGTTAACTGTCACCTAAATACTTCCGTTAATTATTAACGACATGTAACTATATAGTTAAGTAATCGTATTGATAAAATTTTAAAAATGGTGATCACATCGACACCAGTTCTATAGTTAGATGGATGGTCATTCAAATAGTTTACCCTGCTATTAGCTCCAGAGGTAAAGTGTAATTTACTTAAAAAGCAATGTTATTGACGGATCAAATACGAGTGTTGTTTTTCTTTTAGAATAATCTATGAATGATTATAAAAGACATAACTATTTAAATTCGAAATTCGTGAAAAAAGTAAAATCCTATTTTAACATTTAAATAACCCAACGAATTAGGATTTTATTTTTGTGAACAATAGTACATAAACGTGATGTTTGAGATTGAGTGTTTAGACAGCTAAGAGTAAGTTGAAGAACGATTGAACATTAGAAGGGGTAGGAGTCTAAACATGATTGGCCCGACAGCTTTTGTTGAACCAAATTATTAAACCGAATCCGATTTTAGTAGCGACCCGAGTCTAATCAACACAAGAGACGACCGTCCTTCCTTTCTTTTAATAATAATAAAAAAACGTGATTTTCAACTCAAATCATTCTCGTATGTAATCTTCGAATATTGAATTTTACTTATTTTACTGAAAAGTTATAAAAGATGGAAATGATTTTATAATTATTAATTGTTTACAAAGTTTTATTTTTTTCTTAATTAAATTATTACCCCATTACCTTATTATTACATCAGTTTAGTCAAAGATTTAATAGTAGCTAGGCACTTTTTGATTTATTGACCTTTATAATTCAATTTATTTTTTGATTTGAATATTTGTTTCATGAAATAAAACATTTATGTTAATTCTTATTAGATACTAGATAAACTACATGATTTACCGCTTTCGTTTAAGTTTTGTATACTCTTCTCACTGAATTTAAAAAAACATAAGATTGTATCACTATCGTCTTTATTTAATTAAGAAGAATGACTTACAATTAATTTATAAATTTAAAAAGGTAAACTGTACAAATGGTCATTGATGTTTGAGTAAAATTTCATTTTACCCATTGGAATTTAAAAAATAACATATTGGTCACTAAGACATCAAATAGGTCTTTAAACAGTGGTTTTATATCTAGTTTATTCCGAAAACCTTGTAATTTATTGTTTATCATTTGAAATATTCGATTGTTTCATGTCCAATGTCACATATGATAACTCATGCATGAAGCTATGACATAAGAAGCTAGGTCATATAAGTGAGAAGGGATTGCAAGTTGTAGCTTAAAAAGAGCTTCTTATGAACATATTCCAGGGCAAGTATGGGCATGCACGAAGGTTTCATACGAACATTTTAAGATATATGACAATATTTATACTCTGTTGTGAAATTAATTTTATTATCATTATATGAGTAATAATTCGGATTATATTATTCTTTTTGCAAATAATCCGTAAAATGTATTAGAGTGAGGATTAGTTTATCCTAAAAATAGAACATATAATAAATTAGATGCCAACTAGCAACAACTATAAAAAGCACGATGACGCAGGGAATCAGCTTTATATATTTGTAAATTTAAAATAATTTGATGGAACAACAACAACAACAAAACCCTATTTTTATATGTAATGGGGTAAGGAGAGGTAGGGTAGTAGGCTGCCCCCAACATCAAGTAGAGAGCAGCTTCTGTGGAAGACCTCCAACAGTCAGAAAATTAAAAATATAGATAAAATACGTGCATGTATAAATAAATAAACACATAGTTGAACAGACTTCATACGAACATCTGTAATGAAAAGTAATCACTGCAAATAAATTCCTGCGTAAAAATCTTTGCATATAGACAAAAACGTAAGTCCCGGCTACATTTGATGGAAGTAAGTACTAAATTTATTATTCCTATTATATATTATACTATTAATTATTATTCCTAAAAAATGCGACGGATTAATTAATATTTAAGAATATTTTACTATTTTATGTCCAAAGTCAAAGCCCAACTTTCTTTTCCTAAAATAAAAAAGGAACATTCGTCTCCAGAGTCTTATAAGCTTGAAAACCTTGTAAAAGTAGGGTTTGCATGCATTATTCTAATTAATTATCACTTATTATAATTAAACATTCTTTGATCATGGTTTATGACGTGTGATTCCTCCTTGACCTATAATTCCACGAGTCAATCTAATGCTGACGATATTAGAAAATTTCCATAATTCTATTCAATTATATTATACGAGATGATAACGAATTTTAAGGTTTCATATTATTATAATATTATCTATTTATAGGACAATTACTTGAAGGTAAATAAATATAATATTACAAGAAGTGTTCTTTAATATGAATTCTTAATTTCAATTTAATGCTAAAAAATGTATTTTTGTAGTCCGTGAAGGAACTTGGTGATAGAGTTTGGGGAGTCAATTTAAAACTTTAAAAAATTCATAGGTCTAAATTATTTATTTAAAAAAATTGAACGGTTGAATTTACATTTGTTTCAAAAAATTTAGGGTCTAACTATTTTTTTTTTTGAAATTTTGAGACTTTAACGTGATTTTTTAAAAATTATGGGAACGAGTTTAATCAAGAACATTAAAAAATTTAAAGTTCAATCTAAATTTCTAAAATTTTTGAGAGGACTAAATTAAAGTTTTTTAAATTTTAAGAATCTATATTATAATTTTTTAATTTTTTTTGCTGGAAGGGGGCGTAGCCCCTCTTGCTTTCCGCCACTGTTTGTAGGAGTTGAATGTTCGACATTAGAGTTTTTAAATCCACCAGGAATATCGAACAATGATGTGAAACTAGAATATTATTTTTATTAATATTTATTTAACTGTTTAAATTTTTTATACCAAATAAATAATTATATTTTTTGCTTTACTCAATACTATATATACATAATCTATAAAGAAAAAAATATGATCAGACAAATTGTTAAAGTATTATTTATATAAAAAAATTCAGAAAACCATATTTAATTGAGAAAACCATGACCTATTTTTTTTCTAGGTCCATTTAAATTTATTCAAATAATGAGTGAATTGACTTTAAAATTCATT
The DNA here is from genome assembly GCF_006381635.1 of Hibiscus syriacus. Classification (NCBI taxonomy): domain Eukaryota; kingdom Viridiplantae; phylum Streptophyta; class Magnoliopsida; order Malvales; family Malvaceae; genus Hibiscus; species Hibiscus syriacus. The sequence goes on from NW_024062730.1 coordinate 1,757,915, forward strand.
CTAAAAATCTGATTAATCTCTTGCGAAACTCTTCCTACTTATTACGTCGGATTACCTCTTGGTCACTTAAAAAGTTTCTATTGGAGTTTAGTCGTCGAGAATAAGGATGAACAAAACTCAATTCAATTTAAAAAAATATTTTTAATTTTTTTAAAAATTATTTAAGTTGGGTTATTTAACTTTTTGGTTTAGAACTAAAGTATGAGTAGAGTTTTCTTCAAGATTGATTTGAGATCGTAATATTATCAACTGAAGGTAAAAAGGTTGACATTCTCAATATGACATTCATGATGAGGTATGGCCGTTATGCGCTATCGGTTATGTTGTTTGCGCTAATAAACATGTCAGTTGCATTCATGGATATTATAAACCGAAACTTTCAACCTTACTTAGATCCTTAGTAGTATTCATCGATAATATCTTGGTGTACTCAAGTTCAAGGAAGACCATAAATGTCATCTTTGCATTGCACTACAGACACTCTGTGATAGATCGATATACGCTAAGGTCAACAAGAACGAGTTCTCGTTGTTAGAGATTGTATTTTTGGGTCACATTGTAGCAAAGGATGTTATTCAAGTTGATCCTTAAAAGATTTAAGTGATTTTGGGATGGAAATCACCAATGAACAAATTTTAAGTTCATAATTTCATAAATTTGTCTGGTATTATAAGATGTCGGTTAACTAAAGGTGTTGGATGTGGTTGAATCATAATTCCAATATCAACACTCCAAGGTATGATTAAATCACATCTAGTCACATTTTTGTATGTTTTCTATGACTCTACCCACATTCCAACTTAATAAAACATTTATGTTGGAATAAATTGTTGTAACTTAAAGAATCAAAGATAAAAGTTTGGAGAGTAGAAAGAAGAAAATAAGTTGAAAGGAAAAACACACATTTTATTAAAGTTGAAGTGCTCTCTAAATACAATAATAATAATAATAACAACTTCATCCTAAAATCAAGCAATAATCATATTTAAGATAAATAAACTCCTAAAATCTATAACAATAAAGAAATATTTAAAAAAAAAGAAGAAAAAACAATAAATTTATTTTGACTAAAAATTATACCAGCTGAACTACAATTTCAACATTCATCCTTGCTTTGCTTGCTGCGAACTCTAAGTTTCTCTCTAAGAAATTCAAACTTGCTTTTTGGTAGAGGCATTGTGAATAAATCAACTATTTGAAGTTCATATTTCCAATACTTTAGACCAACTAACACCTCCTTTTGTACTTCTCTAAGAAAAAAATAATTTGATATTGAAGTACTTCATTTTCCCATGAAAAATAAGATTGTTAGAGATAAAAATTGTAGTTTAATTATCAACGAACACTTCTGTGCATCCTTCTTGTTCCAGGTTTAAATCCATCAAAACTTTTCTTAATCATGAAGCTTAATTGATAGTGACACTTCTGTTATAAATTGTGCCATTGTATTATGTTTTTTGCAGCACCATGAGAACACACCGAACCAAACTTGAAACAGTAACATGAAGTGCTTTTCAAATCATCAAGTGAACCTCCTTATTCACTGTCTGAATAGCCTTGTAAAACATAATCATGATTTGCAAAAAATCTGATTCCATAATTCAGTGTTCCTCTCACGTATCTAAGGACTCTTTTAGTAGTGGTAAGATATGTTTCAGTTGTACAATTCACGAATCTGGATAATAGACGTATAAAATGTAAGATATCTGGTCTTGTAGCCATTAGATACATCAGACACACAATTAATCTTTTATAAAAAAGTTTCATCGACTTTTTTTTAGCTTCATCTTTTCTACTCATCTTCTCTGTTTGACACATAGGATTACTTACTCTTGCATTCATCCATTTTGATTTTTTTTTTTCAAAATTTTCTTAGCATACTTCTTCTAGTATATGAACACTTTCCTATTTTTCTGCTATACTTTCATTCCCAGAAAATAAGTTATTTCTTCCAAATCCGTCATATCAAAGGTTTGCTTCATATCTCATTTGAACTTTCTCACAAGTTCTACATTGTTTTCTCTGACCAACAAATCATCTACACATAAGGAAACAACAACAAAATTGATTTCATCACCTTTGATGTAGAGGGTAGCTTCATTGAGTCTTCTTTTGAAACTAAATTATATTAAATGCTCATCAATTCTACTATACCAGACTCGCACCGTCTGTTTTAGGCCATACAATGTCTTATTGAGCATATACACATCATCTTTATGCCATTTCACTGTAAAACCTTCAGATTGCTCGATGTAGATTTCTTCCTCCATGAAACCATTCAAGAATGTTGATTTAGTTTCAAGTTGATAGAGTTTCTAGCCCTTTGTGTAGCTATCGCAAGTAACAACCTGATCCTATCGAGTCTAGCAACAGGAGAAAAAGTGTCAAACAAATCAACACCAAAAAATTGAGCATACCCTTTTAGGATTCAGGTTGGTTCTAAATACCCACTTCACTCCAATCACTCTTCTGTCAACAGTTCTTTTTACTAGCTTCCATGTTTTATTCTTTTCGATCACGATGGGATCATCCTTCATTGTAGTAACCCATTTTAGATCCTTCTTAGCTTCCTAAAATTTTGTTGTTTCAAATACATCCTTATTTCATCTTAGATAAATATCATCAAGTGATATCATACCACTAACAGGTGTATCATCAATAACTCATCTTCCTTGAACTGTAATTTTGAAATTTGATCAAGTACCACAATTGCAATACCCCAAATTTTATCTAGTGACTAAAATATAAGTTTTGAAAGTTTGGTGACTAAACTGTAAACTTTAAAAACATTTAAGGACCATAAATAAAATTACAAAAATTTATATATATGTTTTAGCCTGTAAATGAACAATTTGGCTTAAAATAAAGATTTTCATGAGAATCAGATTTTCGGTACGAGATTTGTGTTAAAAGCTATAAAGCGATAAAATTCGATATTGAAATCGAATATTTGGATCAAATCGAAATTTAACGAAAATTTGAAGGATGTTAGGAATTGGTTGGAGATATTATTTCCATATTTTAGATCAAAGAAATTTGGCTCAGAACAGTTTAATTGTTTAGATTTAACTAAACAGTGGAATTTTAGTGACTAAAATATAATTTTCAAAATTTGCATGGCCAAATTAGAAAGTTAAAGCCAAGCTGATTCATCTTTGGCCAAGGAATATTTTAATGGAAGATAATACAATGGCATTTGGAAAATTTTCAAGATTTATTAATGGTATTTTTTTAATTTCTCATTAATTGAATTTTAAATTCAATTAAATTAGATAAATGCCATGTGTATTATCCTTTAAATACTAGAATAATCAAGATAAAGGCCTAATTTTCAGCTTGTTCATCTCTCTTAACCAAAACCTACCAAGCTCCAAGGTATGAATCTTTATTTTGATTTTGAAGATAAATATTTGATTTTTGGATTAAGTTATTAGATAGAGAATTAACCTACATAAAATTCTCTATCAATTGATATAAATATTTCATGGTGAGGATACTTGTGTGTTGAGATTTGATGACTAGGGTTTAAAGGGGTTTAGTGATTTTGAAGAATTGATGAAGGATTTTTATGTTTTTGATGTTGGTGATTATTTTTTAAAGCATGTATGATGATTAAAATTGATTGTACATGCATATATATGGTTTGGCTTAATTAGAGTTTTTGGAAATGTTGTAATTTTGATGTAATTTAATGTTGTGATGATTGAAAATGCATAAAATTGATCATAGGAGGTTGAATTCATGTTTGAAATTGAACAAAAAGTCTCCCTAAAGTGACATAGGGTATTCGACCATAGGGAAAATATTAAGGGAAAACGTTGAAAAATTTCCTATGGTTTAGAAATGATATTAGAAGTATTCTATGTGAATTGGAGATTGATTTGGATCAATTTGGAACCTTGAAAGTGAAAAATGGCTAGTTTACAAGTTTTAAGGATTGTGGGACATTATTGTATAAACGTGAGAGTAGGAGTATTCAATGATAATACTTAGTATTGAAATTCTAGAAAATTAAGTTGGAAAGTTTTGTGGAACCAAATTGCAAATTTGGTAAAAGTTGGGTTAGAATTCGAAAGGTCCTAAGAAAATGGGGACTTGTTTGCAAGTTAGTAAATTTAGAAGTATCATTTGGGTATATTAGGACAATTCTGGAATCTTGCTGAAAATTTTGTTTAATTATTAAGTTTGAATAAAATTATAAGTTTATAGAGATTGGAGGTTGAATTAACAAAGTTTAAGAAAGTTAAGGATGAATTTGCAAGCTTTTGAATGTTTAAGTGGTGATTTGAATATTTTATGGAGGTTCTGGAAATTTTATGTAATTAATGTGATACGATCATAATAGTGAAGGGCTATGATGAATTTAATGGAAAATTGAGGTGAATTCTAGGAAAAACTCAAAGTTTATTGATTTGGTTTTGGAAATTGGTAAAAGTTGAGGGATTTAAGTTGGGAATGAATATTTGGGAGCTTAAGAGTATTTGAGAAGTTTGGAATTTTAATTAAACTCTAATTTAATTACCGTATTGATTTTTATTTCATAGACTTTTATATTTTTTAGATTTAATTATGTTAGTTCGATAATAACATATATAATAACATAAAGTTTGAATATGTTATGTTATGATGTTATGTTGTCAGACTACTATATACCTAGCGATCCGAACGATCCGAAAGGAAAGGAAAAAGTCCATGAATAGAGAATTAACATATAAATGTTCGGTAGTGAGGCAAAGATGAGTGCAATTTGTTTATTTAATTATTTTGATCTAGGACCACTTGTCAACCTAACATTATTTATTTCAAAGTTATGAATTATGTTTTGATTTTTGAAATTATATCCGAAATATTTTAATAAGTTTTATGAATGATTTTGGGTATGAACTGCCCTATTATATTTTGTGTGTGAATAAGATCTGAAAATGATTCTGATGTGATTTTTATTAAATGATTATAAATTGAAATGAAAGCCCATTGTATGTTGTACTAAGAGTCATAGGTACAATTGGCATGCCATGAGGTGGAGTGATTATATTCTGATTCTGATATATTGTGGTTTATCGGTGGGTACATTAGCATATATTCCGATGGGATTACACTTTGTGTGCATATTGCGATTTATGAGTTGATAACACTGTTTGTGCTTATCTATTCCGATTCTGATGATAGAACTGAAATATTTATTACGCACACTCGTCTGACTCACATACCTTATATTCTCTTAAATATACTTTGGGCTACAAAAATAGATTATGAAAGTTCTGAAAAGTGTCTGATTGAAAAGAAATATTGACTAATATTCTGTCTGATATAATTTAATATGATTTTATGAAAGTCATAAGATGACCCCTTCTAGGTTTCTGGTAAAGATACATGACGAGATATCCAATTTGAAAATTCTGAAATTTTTTGTCTAAATTATTTTTAATTTTTTATATATATATATTTCGATCTTTATATATTTATTCTCACCTTTAATATTATTGCCTCGCACTTTATATATTTATTCTCACCTTTAATATTACTACCTTACTAAGTTGTACTTAGCGCGTGATGATTTTCAAGCGTAGGACCTGATAGGAAACCCGACGTGCAGTGAGGAGCCTCCCGAGCATCTTGTGAAGATCATCTATCTATAATATCAGTATCAGTAAAACATCATCGATGTTTGTTTTGACTAGTAGTGACATGTATAATTATGTTATTAATTTACTTTATCAGTTTTTGATTAAATGATTTGTAATAGTAAATTAGAACTGTTTATTTTGACTATTTTAAATTATCAGTATTTGATATGCATAGAATATATAATATTATGTTTTTAAATGATATGAAAATTCAAGTAGATATAAATAGTTTCAAAGTGAAAAATTAATGTTTAGAAAAATATTTAGCAATTATGAATAGTGAATATTGGTCAGTTTGATGTGATATCTATGGCTCGTATTTTTAGATATTTATGGGCTATGGGTGTTACATTTATTGATATTAGAGCTACACATTTAGTCAATTCTTAATCTAAACTGAGCCAATGTTATATCGAAAATATATATATGCTACTAGGATGTCGAAATTACTGATATGATATGGTTCGGAAGGTATTAGATGGGCCACCGAACAAGAGGTTTATGAGGGAATCGGTAGTGGGAGTAGTAATGAGGTAGATCATGTACCTCAACGATAGGGAGTGCATGTACATCAGGGAGTGCCGGCTCCAAATCAGGGAACATTTTTGCAAGCTGTAGAGGCTGTCCTGGCTCGATATCAGCTGACAACAACACATCCCCCTCCTCATCCTCTTCCTCCACCTCCTCTTTCAGCTTTGAGAATATCAGTTCCGAAAGAATTAAAAAGGTTTTGAGCTGTAGAATTTAAAGGAGAAGCAAACAAAGGCCCAATAATGGCAGATATGCGGTTGAATGATGTGAAAATTATGTTGGAAAATCTTCATTGTTCTTATAACGAAATATTGGAAAGAGTAGTGTCACTGTTATGAGGCCATGCTCGTATATGGTGGACTAATGTGACGACACATGTTCCTTCAGATCAGATCAATAGGAAATTTTCATGGAGGTATTTCAAAAGAAGTATATCGGGGAGCATTTTATTACCCAGATGAAGCAATATTTCTTTAATCTAATTCAGGGTAGTAAATCTATGTACGAGTATGAATGTCAATTTAATAAACTTGCTCGATATGCCTCGAAGATGGTTCCCATCGAAAGCGACATATGTTAGAAATTTATTCGAGGTCTTCATCCTAGACTCAGAGAACTTCTGTTGATTGCGAACTTGACCACTTTTCAGGAAGTAGAGAATAAAGCAAAATATTTTGAAATGGCTTAAAATGAGAATTATATGATAAAGAGGAGGAGACAATCTAAAATATCAAGAGCATCATCCTCGTTTCAGTCTAAAAGAGGTCGAGGCTCAGGTTATCAGTATCAAAATAAATTTAAAAGTGGTTCTTCTGGTCGTAAAGGATTTGAAGCAAAAGAAAAAGGTCAACAGACTCAGACGACAGTCTTAGGAGTTAACAAATCAGCTCAGTCACAGGGTCAGATGTTACCATGTCAGCATTGTGGTAAAACTCACCCTGGAGTTTGTAGAATAAAGACTGGAGCCTGTTTCCGTTACGGAGACACTAGTCACTTCATCAGAGATTGTCAGTTAGCAAGAGAGAAATTAGTTCAGGCAGAGAGGTTTGTAGATGTATCTCAGAGAGGTGGCCGAGGTAGAGGTAGAGGGAGGGGATATTCAGAGACAACCTCTCAGTCCGATGTTCGTGCTCCAGCCAGAATTTATAATATCAAAACTAATGACGATCGTGATGACCCAAAGATTATAATAAGTACTTTCTATCTTTATTATGATCATGTGTTTTTTAATTGATCTAGGTTCTACACATTCCTATAGTAGTTCGAAATTAGTCAGAGATAAGGGTATTCTGTTTAAACCCATCAATAGTGATATGATAGCTATAAATCCACTGGGTCATAGTGCTAGAGTTACACATATTATTAGAAATTGTTTGATAAAAATTCAAGGGATTGTTTTCCTGATGAATCTTATGGAGTTATCGTTTGATGAGTTTGAGATCATATTGGGCATTAATTGGTTATCCTGGCAGCAACTTGCTCAAGGTAACCCTATGCAAGCTTTGTTTCTCAAGCTTAAACATCTAAAGCCTTGCTTGCAATCTTTAAACAAGAATTCCTACAGTAACTTATCTGCTAGGGTCAAACTCAAGAGAACCGAGTTGGAACAATTACAGATCCTAAATATTAAAGGATCCAACCCTATTGATAAAGAACTTAATGTTCAAAATGAGCTATCTAACCTTGAAGAGGCTGAAAATATGTTCCTTAAGAAGAAAACTAAAGTTAGACGGCTCAAAGAGGGGGACAAATGCACCAAGTACTTCCACTCTGTCATTGCAACCAAAAACAAAAGAGACACCATTAGAGTTCTTATTAATTCTCAAGGAAAAAGGCTGGAATCATTTGATGAAATGTTTTCAGAAGTCTTAGAGTTCTTCAAATTCTAACTAGGTACAGTTGACCCTAATGTTCAGCAGCCTGATGCTCATTATTTGAAAAGTCTGCTCCATTTTGGCTTGCCTGCTGAGATTTCAACTGAACTTGTTAAAACTGTCTCTAATGAAGAAATCAAAGAAGCTATTTTTAATCAAGTAAATGACAAGGTCCCAAGCCCAGATGGATTCACCCCTCTCTTTTTTGAAAAAACTAGGCCTGTGGTAGATGATGATGTAATCAAATCTATTAGATTTTTCTTCCAAGAAGCCTTCATCTTGCCTGCCTTTAATGCCACTATAATAGCCTTGATTCCTAAGATTCAAAACCCCAGCACTGTCAAGGATTACAGGTCAATCTCATGTTGTTCTGTGCTATACAAAATCATCACCAAAATTCTTGTTAAAAGACTGACCATGCTGCTGCCAAAAATAATTACTCCTAACCAGTCTTCATTTGTTAAAGGAAGAACTATAATTGATAATACTCTCATTGCTCAAGAATTAGTAAAAGGTTATGGAATGAAGCATATATCTCCAAGGTATGCCCTCAAAATCGACCTTAAAAAAGCATTCTACTCCATTAATTGAGAATTCATTTATACTATCCTCAAAGCTATTGGGCTGCCAAGTATCTTCATAAGGTGGATAGAAGCCTGTTTTACAGAAGCTAGATACTCTATTTCTCTTAATGGCAGTTTGGTTGGTTATTTCAAAGACAAGAGGGGGATTAGACAAGGTGACCCTCTATCTATTTATGAACATCCTCTCTAAAGCTCTTAATATTGCTGCTGCCAAAGGGATTTTTGGGTATCACCCTACCCTAAATGAAAAATGATAGGCCTTACCCATCTTTCATTTGCTGATGATCTCTTAATTTTTTGCAAAGGAAATCCTGATTCTATTGCTGGAATTATCTCTGTCTTAAATCATTTCTACCACATATATGATCTTAAGCTTAATGTTAGCAAGACTGAACTCTTTGCTTCTGGAATTTCGTCTCAAAATCTTCAAATTATCAAAGCTTTCTGGTTTCAAGCAAGGTTTTATTCTAGTTAGGTACCTGGGGGTTCCATTAGTCACTAAAAAACTAACAGAACAGGACTGCCACCCTCTTATTGACATAATTAAGCTAACACTCCACCACTGGTCGGGTAAGCTCTTAAGCTATGCTAGAATGCTTGAGTTAGTCAAAACGATCTTGTTTAGTGTGCCTAACTACTGGTGCAGTCAATTTATCCTTCCACAAACTATTATTAATCGAATTAATCAGCTATGTTCTCATTTCCTATGGAATGTAACTAATCAGGCAGCAACTGGAGCTAGGGTCAGCTGGGCAAGAATCTGCTATCCCAAATTCAAAGGAGGCCTAGGTTTGAAGAACATTAAATCCTGGAACATTGCCTGCATGATCCAGCTTATTCGTAATATCCTTGCAGGAGAAGGATCACTCTAGGTCGCTTGGTTATATTGCTATGTAATTAAGAATGAAGACTTCAAGGACATGGCTGGAAAAGCCTTTCACAGCTGGAACATCAAGAGATTACTAGAACTACGATCTACTTCTCTTCCCATTCTTAATGCAGGAGCTAAAACTGCTAAAGACGTTTGGGAAGCTGTTCAAGACAAAAAAATAAGGTACCTTGGCACAAAATTATATGGTTCCCTTCTCACATTCTGACTAATGATTCAACAATGTTCATGGATTTGATGAATCGGGTGCTTTAGGCGTGTTTGGATCAATTCATGGTCGTATTCATTAATGATATTTTGGTGTATTCTAAGAATAAGGAAGAGTATGACATACATATCCGTTTTGTACTTTAGAAGTTAAGATAAAAAGTTATATGCTAAATTATCAAAAAGTGAATTTTGGCTGTCAGAGGCCGCTTTTCTGGGCCACGTGATTTCAGCATAAGGAATTAGAGTAGATCCCAAGAAAGTACAAGCGATAGTGGAGTGGAAAACTCAGAAAAATATCTTTGGAGCCTGAAGTTTCTTGGGATTAGCTGGATATTATCAGAGATTTGTTAAGAATTTTTTAATAATTGCATCTCCACTTACCAAGCTACTCCGAAAGGATGTACCATTTGTCTGGACTAAAAAGCGTCAAGCTTTGACATGCTTAAAAAGATTCTGACAGAGGTACCAGTATTAGTGCAGCCATAATCAAGAAAATATTATGTAATCTACAGTGATGTGTCTCATAATGGTTTGGGATGTTTTTTAATCCAAGAAAGTAAAGTGGTAGCCTATGCTTCAAGGCAGTTAAAGGAACACGAACGAAATTATCCGACGCATGATTTGGAGCTAGCAGCTGTGGTGTTTGCCTTGAGGATTTGGCATCATTATTTATATGACGAGTGATGTTACATTTATACTGATCATAAGAGTTTAAAATATTTGCTCACTAAGAATGAATTAATTCTAAGGAAAAGTAGATGGATTGAGCTTCTAAATGACTATGATGTGATAATTGATTACCATCCTGGGAAGGCTAATGTGGTAGCTGATGCGCTTAGCTGGAAAACCTTTGCTACTATGAGAGCGTTAGATGCAAAATTATCAATGAAAAAAGATGGCACATTGATTACAGAATTGAGATTGAGACATGCCTTATTGGATCGAATCAAAGATCTACAAAATAAAAATAAAAAATGTTTAGATATAATGGAACAAGTGAATAAAGGAGAAATGAAAGATTTTGAAATTAAGTCTTATGGATGTTTGTATTATCAGAATCAAGTTTGTATACCAGAAAATGAAGAACTGAAGAAAGATCTTGTAACACCCCAACCCGTACCCGACCCGGATACGAGTCCGAGGTGTCACATTGACCATTCAAAGCATATACTTTTATAAAAAAACCATAGAAATTTAAAACTTCTATTCTATAAAGTAATTCTTTTACATAAACATGTTTAAAACCTTAACAGACTCCATCAGAGTGTACATATATAATGACTTAGTTACATGCCAACATACTAAATTATATGACAAGACATACTTTACAAAATATTTCTGATCTAAACTTTGAGCGGAAATATGCTGCTTTACGGATCCGAAGCTTGATCTTCTGACTTATCCACACCTACGTGTAAGACACTTACACACTAAGTCATAGACTTAGTGAGACATGTAAATACATAAAGTAACTAACAAATGCATGAACATCTTATGTAATACACACTATACTTATATACCTATTGAACTCATCACTAACATGTTTATCCTTATTTATTTCCTTGTCATTAATTCAATTCCATCATATGAGCATATATTGAACATAAAATGTAATATAATTTAAAAACACAACAATACATGAATGATTACTATGATTATATCATACATAACCATATAACATCTCATATCACCACTACACTTATGCACTTGTTACCATTATTATCATATGATCCTAACTTATCACTTATACATATCACATATCACATATACCATTTCACAGGAAACACACATATCATTATATCAAATTATGTTTCTTTTCAAAGCCCATGCACACTATTGAGAACTTAAGGTATGTGAGTACCTAGAGGTTGCGCACAATGCTGTCACCACAGCTTGTATAAATCCCACTAGGGGCGCGTAGAATTTGTCTCGTAGGACCACTATGTCCCGAAGGACCATTGTGTTCCGAAGGACCACTATGTCCTGAAGGACCACGTAGACCCTCGACTCTTGGCATGCCAACTATACCTATAGCTCTCGTATTATATAACATGGGCATTATTATTTATCTTTTTACATATTCATGTAGATACATAGTTCACGTTCACATAGCATATTTCTATGTAATTCACATTCACTTATCACATAGCTTTTCACTTTTACTTGTATTCCTTTTCACATAGTTCATAGCTTCCTTTTCACATAGTTCATAGCCATGATTCTTATCTCACAACACATTTTTGCATATACATGTTCTGATACAACCCCTTCATTCAATTATAACATCTAATCTATCTTATTATACTAACATGTATTCATATCATTCATTTCACATACATAACATATCATATAACATTCTAATAGAAACACATACGAGTCATATTATTTTCACATATATTTTATCATATATCTCATGATAACATGACCTATTATCATAAATACATGCATTTACATAGTTCACACATAAATATGCATTCAACAATTAGGCATATGCATTTACTCATATACCATACATCTAACACCATATCACTACATATTTATGCTTTAGTACTCATATCATATAATATCGGAATTAGACTCATCGCAAGTCTTAATTCCTTAACATAACGTACACTTACTATCATGTACTCACCTGGTCTCAATGAACACTCTTAAGCTCTTGTTTTCTTTGAGTATCTTACTCTGCCGACTTATCCGAACTTTACTTTTAATCGATGTCTACACAATCATATATTTATATTATCAGTATCCCATTGATATACTATAATCTATAATTTCTCATACTGAAAGAAATATTTATTTCATTTCTTATTGAAGTGCATCGGTACATTCTACTATGTATCAATGCATCCCTTAATATGTGTGCATCGATATAGTACCCCATGCATCGATACACAATTTACATTCGATGTTTCTATTTTAAGGGGTGTATTGATGCACTCCCTATACATCGATGCACTCACTGCATTCGATGTTTATTTATTTGAGAGTGCATCGATACACAATGAGTGTGCATCGATGCACACAACCCAGAAATTCCAGTTAGAGCACAAAATTCACTTTGTTTTTTAGCTCAACTCTTCATATTTCATTCCCTTTTATATTCTTAACTCACATACACATATTCAAACTCATTTCCATTCATTCATCACCTCTTTAACATCAAAATCCTATTCTCCATATGAAATTCAAGAATTACACTAAATTTTCAACATGTTTCAAATTCAATTCTATTGTTTCTAACTTCTTAATTAGACCCTTGACAAGTCAAATTTGGTTTGGAAATCCCATAAATGTATTTATATCAAGATTTCATTTATTCACTTCATTCCTTTAATCCTTTATGTACCTTTCCTCTTATTGTTTTATGACAAATTAAGCTTCCCTTAAGCTTAAGAGCCACTTGATAATCAAAACCAAACTTAAAATTCAACAAGAAATCAATTAACCAGAAACTAACCTTTGCTCTTGGCTTCCACGTGAAGAAGAAAAAAAAGAGAAGAAGAGAACTCTGGAGAAATGTTGAAAACATTTTGATATTTCGATATAACAAATTAAGTTAAATGTATTTTAAGATTTTCCAAAAAGACTTTCTAAGTATATTCGATATAATTATTTGAATATCAAAATATTACTCCAAATCTTTCAAATGTCATTTTAATCCTTACTCAAGTGTAAAATTAAGTTTTAATCTTAAAATAATTTCAAAACGATTTTACAAAATATATCGAACCATTTCAAAGCCAAAAATTCTAGATTGCTCAGAGGGAACCGATTCCCCCCAAGGGGGTACAGATTCCCCCTGAATGGTTTGGATCCGAGAATTGCAGTATGCTCGGAGGGAACCGATTCCCCCCACTGTTCAACGGTCGAAATATTCGAATTTTACACCTAGGGAACCGATTCCCCATTAGGGGAACCGATTCCCCATTAGGGGTACCGATTCCCCCCACGCTCCAAGCATAAATATTAATTGTTTTCACACTTAAACAGCTCCAAAAACTTCATTAATGATCCCCAACGTTCAGAAGTGATTCAAGGTATATTTAAGCAAGCTTAGAAGGCATTGATCAAGAACAAGAAAAATCAAGCAACTAGAATTAAGAGAGAATCAAAGAGAAAGCATCAAACCTCAAGTTTGAGCATTTCAAGCATATTTTTCATTCAATACTCATTTTGCTTTCAAGAACACTTATTGCGCTCAATTGTATTCTTTCTTGAGTGTTCTTTTCTTTGTTCTAGAATTGTGCAAGCAATCTACCTTGTGAGGATTTCCTTGTAAGTTTGCAAATTTGTATTGTTCTCTTTGGGAGAGAGTGTTCTAAAAAATTTGGGGTATAATTCTTGAAGGTTTGTAAGGTTACTCTTTTTCCTCAAAAGAAAGACAAATTAGTGAATTTATGGAAAATCCTTAGTGTGGATATCTAAGGTAGTGGACGTAGACTTTGGTTGAGAAAGTCGAACCACTCTAAATCGCTGAGCAAATTTCTTTCAATTTTCTACAAAAGCTTCCATCAAAATTTTAATTGTCAATTCACCCCCTCTTGGCCATATTCATTAATCGATTAACTCAACAATCGGTATCAGAGCCTAACTCATTTGAAGGTTTAATCGTCTCTTGAGTCGATTCGGGAAGAGTTACATCGATAATCAAAGTCATCAATGGCCTCTACTTCAAACTTCGACTCCGGTCTCGATTCGATGCCCGTCAACAAGCCTTCTTTCTTCAATGGGGCTAACTATGCCAATTGGAAAAATAGGATGATGTACTTCATTCAAGCAAGTGACATGGGAGTATGGAATGTCATAGAAGAAGGATACATCAAGCCTCTCAATCATCCAAGATTGTGGAGTGAAGGAGAGACAAAAATGTTCCATCTCAACTCCAAAACCATCCATATCATATTTTGTGCTCTTGGACCAGATGAATACGAAAGAGTTTCATCTTGTACAACCGCCAAAGAAATATGAGACAAACTTCAAGTCACTCATGAAGGTACCAATGAGGTAAAGAAATCTAAAATTAGTATTCTAACGCATAGCTATGAAAATTTCAGGATGAAACCAAATGAAGATATCAAAGCTATGACGGATAGATTTTCAACGGTTGTCAATGGTTTCAAATCATATGGAGAGATCATTTCAAATGAAAAGCTTGTGAGGAAGTTAGTCTACTCCCTTCCAAAATCGTGGCAATCAAAGAAGACGGCAATCATCGAGTCTAAGGACCTAACGTCCTTAACTCTTGAAGAGCTAATCGATTTACTCCTTACTAATGAAATGATGCTTGAAGATGAGGTGGACCTTGATAAGATTGAAGAGACACCAAAGGAGAAGGAGAAGAAGAAAAATATTGGAGTTGCTCTCAAATCCACAAAAGAAGAGAGTGATTCGGATGAAGATGACGATGATGAGGAAATGGCATTGTTTGCCAAACGGTTCAGAAAAATGATGAGACCTTACCGAGGGAGAAAATTCAAATGAAATGAAGGCCTAAAAAATGAACCAAAAGAGAAGGACCCGATCATTTGCTATGAATGCAAAAAGCTGGGGCATGTCAAATATGATTGCCCACAATTGAAGAGAAAGGGTCAATCAAAGAATAAGCACAAGGCTAATGTGGTTACATGAAGCGATGAAGAAGGTTCTGATGAAGAAGAACAAGAAGTAGCAAACTTGTGCTTGATGGCATTCGTGGAAGATTCTAAGGTAACCTCTAACTCATCTGATTTTGATGATATATCCTATGATGAGCTATTAGAGGAATATAATGGGTTGGCTTCGGATTATGAGAAATTGTTTTTAAAATATAAAAATGATGTTTCAAAATTAAAAAATGAAAATAAACTCATATCCAAAACCAACAACGATCTTGAAAGTAAAATCAAAGATTTGCAAATCAAACTAGAAGAGTTTGAAAAGAAAAATTTGGATTTGCAAAATTTACTTTCAAAGGTCAATGATGATCATCAAAAGAAAATTGATGATCTTAAAGCTTCTTTTGATAAAGTTGGAACAAAACATTTTGAAAATGGAGAAAATTCAAAATCCAACTTTGTTAGAAAAAGTTTTAAAAAATACAATCATAGAGGTACCCAAAGAGCCTCTAATGGAAAAATCGTTAGAAGTATATGGGTTCCTAAAGAGCTCATTACTACTAAAGATAAGGATATCCTACACAAATGAATACCTAAGGGGACTAGGATTTTGGAAACTAATGGATATGGACCCAAAAGAATTTGGGTACCAAAAATTAGAAATTAATCTATGTTTGTAGGAAAAGGAGCATTGTTACAAGGCACGGGAAACAAATTCAAATTCATGGTACCTTGATAGTGGATGCTCAGGACACGTGACCAGAGACAAAAGCCGGTTCATTGAGCTTAACACCAAAAATGGAGAAGTGACTTTTGGTGATGATTCAAAAGGTCACATTGAAGGTTTTGGTACTATTGGTAATACCTCTTCCATACAAATTAAGAATGTTTTATATGTGAATGTATTAAAGCAAAATCTCTCGAGTATTAGTCAATTATGTGATAAGGGATTCAATGTCATATTTGAAACTAATGGTTGTAAAGTCATTGACATTGCATCTAATAGGATTATGCTTGTTGGTCATAGAATAGGAAATATATACATGGTGCATTTAGACTCTATAGAAATGACTAATTTATGCCTAGTTGCAAAGGATGAGCATGATAGTTGGTTATGGCATAGGAGACTAGGACATGCTAGCATGAGTGTTTTGCAACAGTTAGTTCAAGAAGAATTGGTTCGAGTGCTGCCTAAACTAAAATTTGATAATGATAAAATCTGTGATGCTTGTGCTAAAGGAAAACAAAAGTGAGTTTCTTTTAAATCCATTAATGACGTATCAACTAGTAGAGTATTACAATTGATCCATATAGATCTTTTTGGGCCAACTAGGACTACTAGCTTGGGTGGAAAACAATATGCATTTGTCTTTGTAGATGACTATTCTAGATGTACTTGGGTTCTATTTTTAAGTACTAAAGATGAAGCATTAGAACATTTCATCACATTTTCAAAAATAATCCAAAATGAAAAAGGTTACTCTATAACTAGTGTTAGGAGTGATCATGGCACTGAATTTGAAAATCTTGGATTTATTGAGTTTTGTAATTCTAATGGTATTAGCCATAATTTTTCAGCACCTAGAACCCCTCAACAAAATGGAGTTGTTGAGAGGAAAAATCAAACTTTAGAAGAATTGTCTAGAATCATGCTTTGTGAAAATAATTTGCCAAAATAGTTTTGGGGGGAAGCCACAAATACCGCTTGTTATGTTGTAAATCGAGTAATGATTAGGCCAATTTTAAAGAAAACTCCATATGAAATTTAAAAAATAAAAAACCTAACATTAGCTATTTTCATCCTTTTGGATGTAAATATTTTGTTTTGAACAACGGTAAAGAAAACCTTGGCAAATTTGATGCTAAAAGTGATGAAGGAAATTTTCTGGGTTATTCCTTAAATTCTAAAGCTTATCGAGTATTTAATAAAAGAACTTTAGTTGTAGAAGAGTCTATACATGTTGTTTTTGATGATAATCCCCTTCCGAGGAAGGATTCTTGTGTAAATGATGATGTAGGTATTATAAATACAAATGAAGTTAGACATGACATTGAAGAACCATCATCAAAGGATGAAACAAAAGCTGAGGTAACTCATGATCCTCTTGAGAATCCAACCATTGAAGAAATGGAAGTATCTTATCCAAGAGAGTACAACTATGTCAAGGATGGTGAGATTATAAGTGATCCATCCAAAGGGGTAATAACTCGATCTTCTCTTAGAAATATTTATAATTATGTTGCATTTATTTCATGCATAGAGCCTAATAATATTAAAGAAGCATTAAAAGATGAACATTGGATTATGGCTATGTAAGAAAAATTAAATCAATTTCAGAGAAGTAAAGTATGGACATTAGTTGAAAGGCCTAGTAATAAATCTACTGTAGGTACTAGATGGGTATTTAGGAATAAGCTTGATGAGAGTGGTAATATAGTGAGAAACAAGGCTAGACTTGTTGCTCAAGGGTATACTCAAGAAGAGGGCATAGGCTATGATGAAATATACGCTCCAGTAGCTAGGATGGAAGCAATTAGAATGTTATTAGCATTTGCATGTTTTCATGAATTTAAATTATATCAAATGGATGTTAAAAGTGCATTTTTAAAAGGTTTTATAAAGGAAGAAGTGTATGTGGAACAACCTCCAGGTTTTGAAGATTCAAAATTTTCGGATCATGTTCTTAAATTGACAAAAGCGCTTTATGGTTTAAAACAAGCTCCTAGAGCTTGGTATGAAAGATTGTCAAACTTTTTAATTGAAAAAGATTTTTCAAAAGGGAAGGTTGACACTACATTGTTTTTAAAGCATAAAGGTAAAGATTTATTAGTAGTTCAAATTTATGTTGATGATATAATATTTTGTTCTACTAATGATGTTCTTTGCCAAGAATTTTCTAAGCTAATGCAAAGTGAGTTTGAGATGAGCATGATGAGGGAGCTCTCATTTTTCTTGGGACTCCAAATCAAGCAAAAAAAAGATGGCATCTTCATCAATCAAGCTAAGTACGTCAAAGATATGCTCAAAAACTTTGGGCTGGAAAATGGCAAACCTCACAACACTCCAATGAGCTCTTCAACAAAGCTTGACTTAGATGAAGGAGGTAAATGTGTAGATGTTAAATTATATAGGTCAATGATTGGCTCTTTGCTTTATATAACTGCAAGTAGACCGGACATTATGTTTAGTGTTTGCTTATGTGCTAGATTTCAATCATGTCCTAAGGAATCACATTTACTAGCTGTTAAGAGAATCTTTAGATACCTTAAGGACACTCATAGTTTAGGACTTTGGTATCCGAGAGACTCTAGCTTTAGCTTGCATGCCTTTTCTGATGTGGATTATGGAGGATGCAAATTAGATAGAAAAAGCACCTCTGGTACTTGCCAATTCCTTGGAAATATGTTGATTTCTTGGTTTTCAAAGAAACAAAATTGTGTTGCATTATCTACCACTGAAGCCGAATACATTTCAGCTGGTAGTTGTTGTGCACAGGTTTTATGGATGAAACAACAACTTTTTGATTATGGAATTAAAGTTGATACCATTCCTATCAAGTGTGACAATACTAGTGCTATTTGTCTCACAAAAAATCCCATCAAACACTCTAGAACTAAGCACATTGAAATAAGACATCACTTCATTAGGGACCATGTCACTAAGGAAGATGTAGTTCTAGAATTTATTGATACTTTGCACCAATTAGCGGATATCTTTACAAAACCTTTAGACAAGGAAAGATTTTGGACACTTAGGAGAGAATTAGGTTTGACCAACCTATCTTCGCTTAGTGTTTAAAATAATTTTAGCACTTTTAAGACTAAATAAAAAAAAATGCTTAGAATAGTAATTTTTGATTGCATTCATTGCTATTAGTTAAGGGGAGTTTATGATTCTTGATGAAAATTAATTTTATGTTCAAATATAGTTTAAAGATTAATTTGATTGTTTGAACATAATTAATTTTTGATATATGAGTTGCCAATACCACTAGAGAAGATTAATTTAGCATTTTGAGTGTTTAAAATCGGATTTTAGCATTTTTGTGCATAGGGAATCGATACCCTCATGAGGGAACCGATTCCCCCTTTGAAGGGGAACCGATTCCCCCCCTAGGGGAATCGATACCCCCTTGGGGTTCTGGATTTTAACACGGGTAGAACTCCTAAAAATCTCAAACCCTCTTCTTCTCTCATTGTCACCGTTCTCCTCTTCAACTCTCTCCATATCTCCGCTTTACCTCAAAACAACGTTTTTAATCAAAATTCTCTTTAAATATCATCTTATAAACTTGCTAGCATCATTAAAATCGTGCAAACAACATCAAAATCCACTCAATCTCATCTTTCAAGGTAAATTTTTTTTAAACTCTCTATTTCATTGATTTTGAACATATGACTAGTTTTAATTAGTTCTAGATAGAAATAGTGATCGGGCATTGATTGTTTAGTGATTAGAAACTAGATATTACAACTAATTTCATCAAAAACACAAGAATTTTCCAAAACTTTTGAAATTTTCGAAATAAAAAAAATTGTTTTTCAAATTATTGTGTTTTAATTGAATTATGTTGTTGTTATGAAAACTATACATATATTGTTTTTCAACACCTTATTTTTAAATAGTTTTCAAAAACTTTTCCCATTAGGATTGGTTAAGAGAACCTTGAAATATTGAGGACTCAATTGAGTTTTAGGATTGATTGAATTGCATACATGTGTTTTCTAAATTAGAAGTTATCCATTCTATTCTGATTTCCTAAACCATGTCCAATCCTAAACGTGCTAGGTCATCATCTAATCGCTCAAACCGTCAATCCAACCCACCTCCAAATCCTCCTCCTATTCCTAAAATTCCAATTCCTAATCCTATTCCCATTGATCCTAATATGACTATCCAAAACTCGTACTTCAATCATCCTGGTCCTAGAAATCATCATTTTTGGTATTATCAATATTTTGACTCTTACAAAATTCGAGAAGAACGTATCCCTTCTCGTCAAGCTATGATAGATATCAATTTTAGATATCTTCCTCTTTTACAAGAGTGGAAATTTGATAAACTTTGTGACCTTGAACCTATAGTTTACCATCAACTTGTTCGCATCTTTTATTCTAATTCCGTTTGTGTCAAAAACCGAGCTCAAACTGAAACCATAGGAGTTCGTTCCTACCTCCTAGAACAATTCTTACATATTGACTCGGCTTACATAGCCAAAGTATTAGAATTAGATAATGATGGTATATCAAATGAAAAATAGGTTTTAGGTTCTCGTTATAAAAGATGGGATAGTGCGAGTGTCTTAGACCTTCATGATCGTTTTCTTCATCTAATGATTTCTTGGTGGTTTTGACCATCCGGAGGTCGTTACTATACTCTTCATGCTTTAGATCTTTGGTGGTTACATTGTTTCCAAAACAATATTAAAATAAATCTTCCTGAGATTATTTTTGCTGAAATCGTTGAAACCGTAAACTTAGTGCCAAATAAGAAACTTTGTTCCTCTCTAGTTTATGGTTGCATTCTAAGTAATCTATTTTCTAAAGCTGGGCTTAGAGTAGGTCTACATGCCGTCTTTCCTTTAAAGAAACAAATTAATCTTATTTCCTTAATGAGAGTGGGATGGAAAAGGATAAGGAAACCTGAGAATGGGTTCGATCTTTTGAAAATACTCCGGAGCTAGTTCTTCACGAGCTCCACCAGAAGCTGAGGACGATCCCGAGCTTGAACAATTAATGCGAGACATCGATAAAGCTGAAGATGAGCCTGAGTAGCCCTAGGAGCAGCCCGAGGAGCAAGCACAATAAACGAATCAGATGCCTCCATATTTTCAATCTTTTATGGAGACATTAGATTTCCGATATGCTACCATAGATTCGCGCTTTACTTCTATAGAGTCCCATTTATCCACAATGGGAGCTCAACAATCAGAAATTCTTCAAGAGATGCGTGCAAACAATGAAGCAACAAACGCTCGTATTAATGAACTCACTCATGAGATGGCCGCTATGCGAGCTCGTTTTCCTCCTCCCGGTCCTCCTATGGATGCTTGATTCTTTGTTTTGCTTTAGTACTTTGAACTTAAAGCTTATTGTTTAAACATTTTGAATGTTTTTGGATTGTTTTCCTTTTGTTGTTGGATATTTGAATTTATTTGATGGATTATGGATGTTTGAACTTATATATTTGGTGTGGTTAAATTTCTTCATTCTTGCATCATTTACATCATGTTAGATATATGACCAATTTTGCCATGTCATATTGTTTATGAATATTGATTATGAAACTAATGGCTAACGTTTCTCTTGATTGTAATCTTAGCAGCTTAAACTATATATATAATCAATTGGCTAAATGATTTCAAAACCTTAATTAAAATCTTTTACGGGTCTTTTTGATTTAACAAAACGGGGGAGAAATGTTATTAAAAGCTTTTGAGAGTTTTGAAGATGAGAAGTGTTAGAGTAAGGGAGAGTAATTTCAAAATGATTTCAAAATCTTAAAATTACTAAAATGTTTTGTTATATCAAAAAGGGGGAGATTGTTGAAATCATTTTGATATTTCGATATAACAAATTAAGTTAAATGTATTTTAAGATTTTCCAAAAAGACTTTCTAATTATATTCGATATAATTATTCGAATATCAAAATATTACTCCAAATCTTTCAAATGTCATTTTTAATCCTTACTCAAGTGGAAAATTAAGTTTTAATCTTAAAATAATTTCAAAACGATTTTACAAAATATTTCGAACCATTTCAAAGCCAAAAATTCCAGATTGCTCAGAGGAAACCGATTCCCCCCTAAATGGTTTGGCTCTGAGAATTCCAGTATGCTCGGAGGGAACCGATTCCCCCCAGGGGGTACCGATTCCCCCCACTGTTCAACGGTTGAAATATTTGAATTTTACACCTAGGGAACCGATTCCCATTAGGGGTACCGATTCCCCCCACGCTCCAAGCAGAAATATTAATTGTTTTCGCACTTAAACGGCTCCAAAAACTTCATAATGATCCCCAACATTCAGAAGTGATTCAAGGTGTATTTAAGCAAGCTTAGAAGCCATTGATCAAGAACAATAAAAATCAAGCAACTAGAATCAAGAGAGAATCAAAGAGAAAGCATCAAACCTCAAGTTTGAGCATTTCAAGCCTATTTTTCATTCAATACTCATTTTGCTTTCAAGAACACTTATTGTGCTCAATTGTATTCTTTCTCGAGTGTTCTTTTCTTTGTTCTAGAATTGTGCAAACTATCTACCTTGTGAGGATTTCATTGTAAGTTTGTAAATTTGTATTGTTCTCTTTGGGAGAGAGTGTTCTCAAGAATTTGGGGTATAATTCTTGAGGGTTTGTAAGGTTACTCTTTGTCCTCAAAAGAAAGATAAATTAGTGAATTTATGGAAAATCCTTAGTGTGGATAGCTAAGGTAGTGGACGTAGACTTTGGTTGAGAAAGTCAAACCACTCTAAATCGCTGTGCAAATTTCTTTCAATTTTCTGCAAAAGCTTCCATCAAAATTTTAATTGCCAATTCACCCCCCTCTTGGCCATATTCGTCAATCGATTAACTCAACAAGAAATCTCTCCCTTTCCACGTGGTGCCCTTATCTTATAAAGGAAAATAAAAATCTTACTTGTCAATATACCATTTTACCCTTTAATTCATTCAATAATTACCAAACAACCTTGAACTATATTTCCAATAAGTCATTGAACTATTTAACTATTATACTTTTATCACCAAATTTAAAAATTCTCATTTTAGTCACTGACCCAGATTTCGGGATGTTACAGATCTTCTTTCCGAAGCTCATTATAGTCATTTGACTATGCATCCAAGAGGAAATAAAATGTATCGAGATTTAAAGAGTCGGTATTAGTTGGAAGGTATGAAAAGAGCTATCACTGAGTTTGTTTCTAATTGTATAACCTATCAGCAGGTAAAAGCAAAACACCAAGTACCTTCGGGTTATTGCAACCTATTTCCATTCCTCAGTGGAAATGAGAACGAGTTTCCATGGATTTCATAACATTTTTACCTTTGACACCAGTAAGAAAGATTTGATTTGGGTGATCGTGGATAGATTGGCTAAGATAACACACTTTATTCCAGTTTGAGAGGATTACTCGATGGACAAGTATGCTGAATTATATATAAGATATAAATAGTACGACTTCAAGGAGTATCTATTTCGATAGTTTTTGACATAGACCCTAGATTTACTTCGAGATTTTGGAAGTCTTTACATTAAGCATTGGGAACTCGAATGAATTTCAGCACAACCTATCATCCTCAGACAGATGGTCAATTTGCGCGAACTATTTAGATACTTGATGACATGCTAAGGGCGTGTGTTATTGAAAGGTTTAACAACAGTTATCAATCGAGTATCAAAATGGCTCATTTTGAAGCATTGTATGGAAGAAAATGCCGGACACCTCTGAATTAATATAAACTAAAAGATCAAGATGTAAGGGTCAAATATGATTAGGAGGCGGAAAGAAAAAGTGAAAGTAATTCAAGATTCAATTAGCTACTACGATAGATAGAAATCTTATGCTGATTTAAAGAGGAAAAGAGATTGAGTATCAAGAGGGTGATAAGTATTTTTCTTTCCGAAGCTCATTATAGTCATTGACTATGCATCCAAGAGGAAATAAAATGTATCGAGATTTAAAGAGTCGGTATTAGTTGGAAGGTATGAAAAGAGCTATCACTGAGTTTGTTTCTAATTGTATAACCTATCAGCAGGTAAAAGCAAAACACCAAGTACCTTCGGGTTATTGCAACCTATTTCCATTCCTCAGTGGAAATGAGAACGAGTTTCCATGGATTTCATAACATTTTTACCTTTGACACCAGTAAGAAAGATTTGATTTGGGTGATCGTGGATAGATTGGCTAAGATAACACACTTTATTCCAGTTTGAGAGGATTACTCGATGGACAAGTATGCTGAATTATATATAAGATAAATAGTACGACTTCAAGGAGTATCTATTTCGATAGTTTTTGACATAGACCCTAGATTTACTTCGAGATTTTGGAAGTCTTTACATTAAGCATTGGGAACTCGAATGAATTTCAGCACAACCTATCATCCTCAGACAGATGGTCAATTTGCGCGAACTATTTAGATACTTGATGACATGCTAAGGGCGTGTGTTATTGAAAGGTTTAACAACAGTTATCAATCGAGTATCAAAATGGCTCATTTTGAAGCATTGTATGGAAGAAAATGCCGGACACCTCTGAATTAATATAAACTAAAAGATCAAGATGTAATTGGTCCAAATATGATTAAGGAGGCGGAAGAAAAAGTGAAAGTAATTCAAGATAATCTCAAGATAGCTACCGATAGATAGAAATCTTATGCTGATTTAAAGAGAAAAGAGATTGAGTATCAAGAGGGTGATAAGGTATTTCTTAAAGTGTCACATTGGAAAAATATTTTGAGATTTGGGCGTAAAGGGAAATTGACTCCAAGATTCATCAGGCCATACGAGGATATAAAGATAGTTGGACCAGTAGCTTATTAGTTGGCATTGCCTCCAGAGATTGACAAGATTCATAATGTATTTCATGTATCGATGCTTCGAAAGTATTGATAGATCCTTCACATGTGATTACACCGAAGGAAATTGAGCTTCAGCCAGATTTATCATACGAAGAGGAGTTAGTAAAGGTTCTAGCACAAGGAGTCAAATAATTGAGAAATATGACGATTCTACTGGTAAAAGTTCTTTGGCAGAACTATAAATTTGAGGAAACAACTTAGGAACAAGAAAAATATATAAAGAAAGAGTTTCCTCATCTGATTATTTCAGGTATGTAGAAACGTATGGAAAATTTGAGGACACATTTTCTTTAAGGGGGAGAAATTGTAATATCCCAAATTTTGTCTAGTGACTAAAATGTAAGTTTTTGACAGTTTAGTGACTAAATTGTAAACTTTAAAAAGTTTAGGGACTATAAATGAAATTTTGAAAAAAGTATATATATTTTAGCCTGTAAATGAACAGCTTGACTTAAAATAAGGATTTTCGCGGGAATCAGGTTTTCGGTACGAGATTTGTGTTAAAAGCTATAAAGCGATAAAGTTCGGTATTGAAATTGAATAATCGGATCGAGTCAGAATTTTACGAAAATTTGAAGGATGTTAGGAATTGGTTGGAAATATTATTTCCATATTTTAGATCAGAGAACTTTGGCTCAGAATAGTGTAATTTTTCAGATTTGATTGAACATTGGAATTTTAGTGACTAAAATGCAATTTTGAAAAATTGCATGGCCAAATTAGAAAGTCAAAGCCAAGTTTATTCATCTTTAACCAATGAATATTTTAATGGAAGATAATACAATGGAATTTGGAAAATTTTCAAGATTTATTAATGGTATTTTTATAATTTCTCATTAATTGAATTTTAAATTCAATTAAATTATATAAATGTCATGTGTATTATCCTTTAAATACTAGAATAATCAAGATAAAGGCCTAATTTTCAGCTTGTTCATATCTCTTGGCCGAAACTACCAAGCTCCAAGGTATGAATCTTTATTTTGATTTTTGAAGATAAATATTTGATTTTGGATTAAGTTATTAGATAGAGAATTAACCTACATTAAATTCTCTATCATGAATGTTTAAGTGGTGATTTGAATATTTTATGGAGGTTTTGGAAATTTTATGTAATTAATGTGATATGATCGTAATAATGAAGGCTAATTTTGAATTTAATGGAAGTTTGAGGTGAATTCTAGGAAGAACTCAAAGTTAATGGTTTGGTTTTGGAAATTGGTAAAAGTCGAGGGATTGAAGTTGGGAATGAATATTTGGGAGCTTAAGAGTATTTATTGCATTGTGTGTGCTTATTTGTTCCGATTCTGATAATAGCACTAAGATATTTATTTCGGACACTCGTCTGACTCACGTACCTTATATTCTCTTAAATATACTTTGGGCTACAAAAATAGAATATGAAAGTTCTAAAATGTGTCTGATTGGAAAGAAATATTGACTGATTATTCTGTATGATGTAATTTAATATGGTTTTATGAAAGTCATAAGATGATTCTTTTTAGGTTTCTGATAAATATACATCACGAGATATCTGATTTGAAAATTTTGAAAACTTTATCTGAATTATTTTTAAATTATATATATATATATATTTCGATACTTTATAAATTTATTCTCACCTTTAATATTACTTCCTCACTAAGCTTTACATAGCGCTTGATAATTTTCATGCGTAGGATCTGATAGGAAACCCGCCTGTAGAGAGGAGCCTCCCGAGCATCTTGTAAAAATCATCTATAATATCAATATCAGTAAGACATCATCGATGTTTCTTTTGACTAGTAGTGACATGTATAATTATTAATATGTTTTATCAGTTTTTGATTAATTAGTTTGTAATAGTAAATTAGAACTATTTATTTTGACTAGTTTAGTTTATCAATATTTGGTATGCATATAATATATAATATATAATATATAAATATAATATTATGTTTTTAAATCATATTAAAATTCAAGTAGATATAAATAGTTTCAAAGTTGAAAAATGAACGTTTAAAAAAATATTTAGTAATTGTGAATAGTGAATATTGATTAGTTTGATGTGACATCTATAGCTCATATTTTTAGATGTTAATGGGCTATGGGTGTTACAACAACTACTTGTTTTTCTACCCAATTTCACTCATCATTCTCCACAAAATGAACATCTATACTTATCAGTATTTTCTTAGTGTTAGGTTGGAAAATTCTGTTAGCTTTAGATGCTGTACTATAGCCAACGAAGATCCCTATTTTTGTCATTTTAGATAATTTTTCCATTTTAATTTGAGGAATATAAATAAAGCACAAACATCTAAATACTTTGATTTTTTTAAAAGAAGGTTTAAAACCATACTAGATTTCAAATGGAGTTGAATTTACAACAGCTTCTGTAAGAAGCCTGTTGAGAAAGAAGACTGTAGTGTGAGTTGTCTCGGCCCAATATTCTTTTATTAAAATTTTCACAAACATCAAACATATAGCCATATCCATTATCGTGTGAGTCTTTCTCTCACTGACTCCATTTTGTTATGGAGTGTGCGGAGCAGTAAGTTGATGTTCAATGTAAGCCTCTTTGCAAAAAAACAAATTAAATTGATTGAAGGTATACTCCTTGCCATTATCAGATCTTATGACTTGAATTTTGCTTCCACTATGTGCTTCAACCCATTTCTCAAATCACCAAAATACACCGACAACTTTTGACTTAAATGATAAATAGAACAACACACTTAGAGTATCTTGATAAAGATAAAAAAATACCTAATTCTATTTAGAGATGGAGTGTTTTTAGGTCCAGCCACATCAGTGTGCACCAATTAAAATTTTTCAATAGCTCTATAAGTTGATTGCTTGAATGGAAGTCTCGTTTGCTTTCCTTCATTGCAAGCTCTACAATTTGAAATTTCAGATTCAATATAAGGAAGACCTTGAACAAATTCCTTTCTATACAAATTCAAAAATCTACATGATTGAAATGTCCAGGCCTCTTATGCCAAACTTCAGTATGAGATTTTGTTGCTGAGAATACGACTTGTTCCCCCTCCAATGGATCAAGTGCAAAGCTCTTCCCCTCATTTTTACTTTGAACACATCATTTTCATTTGCATATTTGATTAAACATTGATTTTATTCAAAGATAACTTTTAAACCCTTTTGAAGTAACTGACAAATACTCAATAATTTTAGACTGATGTTAGGCATAAATAACACATCTTTAATAAATTTTGTACCTGAAATGCTTTCAATTGTAACTGTACCTTTTCCCTTGACTATAATGTACTCTCTATTGCCAATCTTTACTTTGGAATCTACCAAAGTATCTAATTCTTTGAAGAGATCGTAATTAAAAGTCACGTGGTTTGTACAATTTTTACTGCAAATTCACTTGTGTGACAGACATTTGTTGAGTATTGTTTTTGCAAATTTTTTTATGACACCTTATCTTTTGACGTTTTTCGCATTGTTGATATGGTTTTCTCTAGCATTTTAAAGGTGAATGACCCTTGTTACCATAATGTCTACAAGGAGCAAATCATATTTTGTTCTTGTATTTGTATTAGAAGAATCAGAACCTAAATTTCCCTTCTTGTTCTTCTCATATTTCTTCTATTTTCTTGTGTTTGATTGCTTGGATAGTTGTTCTCTTGCTTCTTCAAGTGTCCTTAGCTTGTATTTATAGCATGAAATGTGTTTGAAGTCGTATATAGCCGTTGGGGATGTTTTGGAGCCGTTTGGGGATGAGAAACAATTAATAAAATAGCTTGGAGCGTGGGGGGAATCGGTACCCCCTCATGAGGAATCGGTTCCCTAAGTACAATATGTTTTTGATCGTTAGACATGGGGGAACCGGTACCCCATGGGGGGGGGAATCTGTACCCCTGGGCAATCTGATTTTTCTTGAAACCCTTTAAAAAGAAAATATTTTTGGCTCGATTATGGCTCAAAATACTTTGTAAAATTATTTTAAAAGAGTTTAAGTATAAAACACAATTTTACACTTTAGTAAGGATTAAAATGAACTTTGAAAGACTTGGAGTAATATTTTGATATTCGAATAATTACATCGAATATACTTAGAAAATCTTTTGTAAAATCTTAAAATTCATTTAACTTAATATTTTATATCGAAACATCAAAATGTTTTCAACATAATGCTCTAAAAATGTTCATGGATTTGATGAATCGGGTGTTTTAGGCGTGTTTGGATTAGTTCACGGTTGTGTTCATTGATGATATTTTGGTGTATTCTAAGAATAAGGAAGAGCATGACGCACATATCCGTTTCATACTTCAGACGTTACGAGATAAAAAGTTATATGCTAAATTATCAAAAAGTGAATTTTGGCTGTCAGAAGTCACCTTTCTGGGCCACGTGATTTCAACAGAAGGAATTATAGTAGATCCCAAGAAAGTACAAGCAATAGTGGAGTGGAAAACTCTGAAAAATATCTATGGAGTTTGAAGTTTCTTGGGATTAGCTGGATATTATCAGAGATTTGTTAAGAATTTTTTAATAATTGTATCTTCACTTACCAAGCTACTCCAAAAGGATGTATCATTCGTCTGTACTGAAAAGTGTCAAGAAAGCTTTGACATGCTTAAAAAGATTATGACAAAGGTACCAGTATTAGTGCAACCAGAATCAAGACAAAATTATGTAATCTACAGTGATGTGTCCCATAATGGTTTGGGATGTGTTTTAATCCAACAAAATTATGGCGCATGATTTGGAGCTAGCAACTGTGGTGTTTGCCTTGAAGATTTGGCGTCGTTATTTACATGATGAGTGATGTTACATTTATACTGATCATAAGAGTTTAAAATATTTGCTCACTAATAATGAATTAATTCTAAGGAAAAGTAGATGGATTGAGCTTCTAAATGACTATGATGTGATAATTGATTACCATTCTGGGAAGGCTAATGTGGTAGCTGACGCGCTTAGCTGGAAAACCTTTGCTACTATGAGAGCGTTAGATGCATAATTATCAATGAAAAAAGATGGCACATTGATTGCAGAATTGAGATTGATACATGCCTTATTGGATCGAATCAAAGATCTACAAAATAAAAATAAAAAATGTTTAGATATAATGGAACAAGTGAATAACGGAGAAATGAAAGATTTTGAAATTAAGTCTTATGGATGTTTGTATTATCAGAATCAAGTTTGTATACCAGATAATGAAGAACTGAAGAAAGATCTTGTAACACCCCAACCCGTACCCGACTCGGATACGAGTCCGAGGTCTCATATTGACCATTCAAAGCATATACTTTTATAAAAAAACCATATAAAATTTAAAACTTCTATTATATAAAGTAATTCTTTTACATAAACATGTTTAAAACCTTAACAGACTCTATCAGAGTGTACATATATAATGACTTAGTTATATGCCAACATACTAAATTATATGACAAGACATACTTTACAAAATATTTCTAATCTAAACTTTGCGCGGAAATATGATGCTTTACGGATCCAAAGCTTGATCTTCTGACTTATCCACACCTACGTGTAAGACACTTACACGCTAAGTCATAGACTTAGTGAGACATATAAATACATAAAGTAACTAACAAATGCATGAACATCTTATGTAATACACATTATACTTATATACCTATTGAACTCATCACTAACATGTTTATCCTTATTTATTTCCTTGTCATTAATTCAATTCCATCATATGAGCATATATTGAACATAAACATATAATATAATTTCAAAACACAACAATACATGAATGATTACTATGATTCTATCATACATAACCATATAACATCTCATATCACCACTACACTTATGCACTTGTTACCATTATTATCATATGATCCTAATTTATCACTTATACATATCACATATCACATATACCATTTCACAGGAAACACACATATTATTATATCAAATTATGTTTCTTTTCAAAGCCCATGCACACTATTGAGAACTTAAGGTATGTGAGTACCTAGAGGTTGCGCACAATGCTGTCACCACAACTTGTATAAATCCCACTAGGGGCGCGTAGAATTTGTCTCGTAGGACCACTATGTCCCGAAGGACCATTGTGTTCCGAAGGACCACTATAATGAAGGACTGGAGAAAAATCTTCTTTCCGAAGCTCATTATAGTCATTTGACTATGCATCCAGGAGGAAATAAAATGTATCGAGATTTGAAGAGTCAGTATTGGTAGGAAGGTATGAAAAGAGCTATCACTGAGTTTATTTCTAAATGTATAACCTATTAGTAGGTAAAAGCAAAACACTAAGTACCTTCGGGTTGTTGCAACCTATTTCCATTCCTCAATGGAAATGAGAACGAGTTTCCATGGATTTCATAACATGTTTACCTTTGACACCCAGTAAGAAAGATTCGATTTGGGTGATCGTGGATAGATTGACTAAGATAACACACTTTATTCCAGTTCGAGAGGATTACTCGATGGACAAGTATGCTGAATTATATATAAGATAAATAGTACGACTTAATGGAGTACCTATTTCGATAGTTTTTGACAGAGACCCGAGATTTACTTCGAGATTTTGGAAGTCTTTACATGAAGCATTGAGAACTCGAATGAATTTCAGTACAACCTATCATCCTCATAGAGATGGTCAATTTGGGCGAACTATTTAGAAACTTGATGACATGCTAAGGGCGTGTGTTATTGACTTCAAAGGATCATGGGAAAAGTATTTGCCTTTAGCAAGGTATAACAACAATTATCAATCGAGTATCTAAATGGCTCCTTTTGAAGCATTGTATGGAAGAAAATACCGGACACCTCTGAATTGGTATAAACTAAAAGATCGAGATGTAATTGGTCCAAATCTTATTTAGGAGATGGAAGAAAATGTGAAAGTAATCTCAAGATAGCTGCCGATAGACATAAATCTTATGCTGATTTAAAGAGAAAAGAGATTGAGTATCAAGAGGGTGATAATGTATTTCTTAAAGTGTCATATTGGAAAAAGATTTTTGAGATTTGGGCGTAAAGGGAAATTGACTCCAAGATTCATCGGGCCATACGAGGATATAAAGAGAGTTGGACCAGTAGCTTATTAGTTGGCATTACCTCCAGATATGGACAAGATTCATAATGCATTTCATGTATCGATGCTTCGAAAGTATCGATAGATCCTTCACATGTGATTATACTGGAGGAAATTGAGTTTCAGCAAGATTTATCATACGAAGAGGAGCTAGTAAAGATTCTAGAACATGGAGTCAAATAACTGATAAATAAGACGATTCCACAGGTAAAAGTTCTTTGGCAGAACTATAAATTTGAGGAAGCAACTTAGGAACAAGAAAAATATATGAAGAAAGAGTTTCCTCATATAATTATTTCATGTATGTAGATACGTATGGAAAATTCAAGGACACATTTTCTTTAAGGGGGAGAAATTGTAATACCCCAAATTTTGTCTAGTGACTAAAATGTAAGTTTTTGAAAGTTTAGTGACTAAATTGTAAACTTTAAAAAGTTTAGGGACCATAAATGAAATTTTGAAAAAAAAATATATATATATTATAGCCTGTAAATGAACAGTTTGGCTTAAAACAAGGATTTTCGTGGGAATCAGATTTTCGGTATGGGATTTGTGTTAAAAGCTATAAAGCGATAAAGTTCGGTATTGAAATTGAATAATCAGATTGAATCGGAATTTTACGAAAATTTGAAGGATGTTAGGAATTTGTTGGAAATATTATTTCCATATTTTAGATCAGAGAAATTTGGCTCAGAATAGTATAATTTTTCAGATTTGATTGAACACTGGAATTTTAGAGACTAAAATGCAATTTTGAAAAATTGCATGGCCAAGTTAGAAAGTCAAAGCCAAGTTTATTCATCTTTGACCAATGAATATTTTAATGGAAGATAATACAATGGCATTTGGAAAATTTTCAAGATTTATTAATGGTATTTTTATAATTTCTCATTAATTGAATTTTAAATTCAATTAAATTATATAAATGTCATGTGTATTATCCTTTAAATACTAGAATAATCAAGATAAAGGCCTAATTTTCAGCTTGTTAATATCTCTTGGCCGAAACTTACCAAGCTCCTAGGTATGAATCTTTATTTTGATTTTTGAAGATAAATATTTGATTTTTGGATTAAGTTATTAGATAGAGAATTAACCTACATGAAATTCTCTATCAATTGATATAAATATTTCATGGTGCGGATGCTTGTGTGTTGAGATTCGATGATTAGGGTTTAAGGGCGTTTAGTTATCTTGAAGAATTGATGAAGGATTTTTATATTTTTGATGTTGGTGATTATTTTTTTAAAGCATGTATGATGATTAAAATTGATTGTACATGTGTATATAAGTTTTGGCTTA
Source organism: Hibiscus syriacus (assembly GCF_006381635.1). Lineage (NCBI taxonomy): Eukaryota > Viridiplantae > Streptophyta > Magnoliopsida > Malvales > Malvaceae > Hibiscus > Hibiscus syriacus. Next base: position 1,791,153 of record NW_024062730.1, read on the forward strand.
ATTAGGGTTTTCATAAATTTTGGGATTTTGATGTAATTTAATGTTGTGATGATTGAAAATTCATGAAATTGATCATAGGTGGTTGAATTCATGCTTGAAACTGAACAAAAAGTCTCCCTAAAGGGGTATTCGGCAATAGGGAAAATATTAAGGGAAAATGTTGAAAAATTTCCTATGGTTTAGAAATGATATTAGAAGTATTTTATGTGAATTGGAGATTGATTTGGATCAATTTGGAACCTTGAAAGTGAGAAAGGGTTATTTTACAAGTTTTAAGGATTGTCAGACATTATTGTATAAATGTCTGATTTGGAGTATTCAATGATAATATTTAGTATTGAAATGCTGGAAAATTAAGTTGGAAAGTTATGTGGAACCAAATTGCAAATTTGGTAAAAGTTGGGTTAGAATTCGAAAGGTCCTAAGAAAATGGGGACTTGTTTACAAGTTAGTAAATGTAGAAGTATCATTTGGTTATATTAGGACAATTATGGAATCTTGATGAAATATTTGTTTAATTATTAAGTTCGAATCAAATTACAAGTTTATAGAGATTGAAGGTTGAATTGACAAAGTTTAAGAAAGTTAAGGATGAATTTGCAAGCTTTTGAATGTTTAAGTGGTGATTTGAATATTTTATGGAGGTTCTGGAAATTTTATGTAATTAATGTGATATGATCGTAATAATGAAGGCCAATTTTTAATTTAATGGAAGTTTGAGGTGAATTCTAAGAAGAACTCAAAGTTAATGGTTTGGTTTCGAAAATTGGTAAAAGTCGAGGGATTTAAGTTGGGAATGAATTTTTGGGAGCTTAAGAGTATTTATTGCACTGTGTGTGCTTATTTGTTCCGATTCTGATGATAGTACTAAGATATTTATTGCGCACACTCGTCTGACTCACGTACCTTATATTCTCTTAAATATACTTTGGGCAACAAAAAATAGAATATGAAAGTTCTGAAAAGTGTCTGATTGGAAAGAAATATTGGCTGATTATTCTGTATGATGTAATTTAATATGGTTTTATGAAAGTCATAAGATGATTCCTTTTAGGTTTATGATAAAGATACATAACGAGATATCCGATTAGAAAATTTTGAAAATTTTATCTGAGTTATTTTTAAATTTTTTATATATATATTTCAATACTTTATAAATTTATTCTCACCTTTAATATTACTGCCTCACTAAGTTGTACTTAGCGCCTGATGATTTTCATGCATAGGATATGATAGGAAACCCACCTGTAGAGAGGAGCCTCCCGAGCATCTTGTAAAGATCATATATAATATCAATATCAGTAAGATATCATCGATGTTTCTTTTGACCAGTAATGACATGTATAATTATCTTATTAATCTGTTTTATCAGTTTTTGATTAAATAGTTTGTAATAGTAAATTAGAACTGTTTATTTTGACTAGTTTAGTTTATCAGTATTTGGTATGCATATAATATATAATATTATGTTTTAAATCATATTGAAATTCAAGTAGATATAAATAGTTTCAAAGTTGAAAAATGAATGTTTAAAAAAATATTTAGCAACTGTGAATAGTGAATATTGGTCAGTTTGATGTGACATTTATAGCTCGTATTTTTAGATGTTAATGGGCTATGGGTGTTACAACAACTACTTGTTTTTCTACCCAATTTCAATCATCATTCTCCACAAAATGAACATCTCTATTTATCAGTATTTTCTTAGTGTTTGGTTGGAAAATTCTGTTAGCTTTAGATGTTGTACTATAGCCAACGAAGATCCCTATTTTGTCATTTTAGATAATTTTTCCATTTTAATTCGAGGAACATAAATAAAGTACAAGCATCTAAATACTTTGAGATTTTTAAAAGAAGTTTTAAAACCATACTAGATTTCAAATGGAGTTGAATTTACAACAGCTTCTGTAAGAAGCCTGTTGAGAAAGAAGACTGTAATGTGAGCTGTCTCGGCCCAACATTCTTTTATTAAAATTTTCACAAACATCAAACATATAGCCATATCCATTATCGTGTGATTCTTTCTCTCACTGACTCCATTTTGTTATGGAGTGTACGGAGCAGTAAGTTGATGTTCAATGCAAGCCTCTTAGCAAAAATAAAAAATTTAAATTGATTGAAGGTATACTCCTTGCCATTATCAGATCTTATGACTTGAATTTTGCTTCCACTATGTGTTTCAACCCATTTCTCAAATCACCAAAATACACCAACAACTTTTGACTTAAATCTGAGAAAATAGAACCAACACACTTTAGAGTATTCATTGATAAAGATAAAAAATACCTACTTCTATTTAGAGATGGAGTGTTTTTAGGTCCAGCCATATCAGTGTGCACCAATTACAATTTTTCAATAGTTCTCTAAGTTGATTGCTTGAATGGAAGTCTCGATTGTTTTCCTTTATTGCAAGCTCTACAATTTGAAATTTCAGATTCAATATAAGGAAGACCTTGAAAAAATTCCTTTCTATACAAATTCAAACATCTACATGATTGAAATGTCCAGGCCTCTTATGCCAAACTTCAGTATGAGATTTTGTTGCTGAGAATACGACTTGTTCCCCCTCTAATGGATAAAGTGCAAAGCTCTTCCCCTCATTTTTACTTTGAACACATTATTTTCATTTGCATATTTGATTAAACATTGATTTGATTCAAAGATAACTTTAAAACCCTTTTGAAGTAACTGACCAATACTCAACAATTTTAGACTGATGTTAGGCATAAATAACACATCTTTAATAAATTTTGTACCTGAAATGCTTTCAATTGTAACTGTACCTTTTCCCTTGACTATAATGTACTCTCTATTGCCAATCTTTACTTTGGAATCTACCAAAGTATCTAATTCTTTGAAGAGATTTCAATCAAAAGTCATGTGGTTGGTACAATTGCTAGCTATTTCTTAATTGAATGACAAACTGCAAAGCAAGTGCCCACAAAAAGTTGCTCCTTATCTTATTCGTCGGCAATTTGAGCAACATTTTTTTTACTGCAAATTCACTTGTGTGACAGACATTTGTTGAGTATTGTTTTTGCAAATTTTTTGATGATACCTCATCTTTTGACATTTTTCGCATTGTTGATATGGTTTTCTCTAGCATTTGAAAGGTGAATGACCCTTTCTACCACAATGTCTACAAGGAGCAAATCATATTTTGTTCTTGTATTTGTATTAGAAGAATCATAACCTAAATTTCCCTTCTTGTTCTTCTCATATTTCTTGCTCGACCATATTGAACTTTTGAGGCTAATGCACCTTCAATAGACCCTTAAGATCTCATGAGTCTTCTATGCTCTTGTACCTGCAAAGTGTTCATTAATTCTACCAAGGTAACCTTGGATAGATCTTTAGTGTTTTCCAATATAGAAATGGTAGCTTCAAAATTTTCAGGAACAATTACAAGATTTTTTTAACTAATCTCGAATCATTAAATTCATAACCAAGTAATCTTACTTTATTTGTGATTCCAAGCAATTTGTCAAAGTACTCATTAACCATCTCAGAATCCTTCATCTTCTGGAGTTCAAACTCTCTAATCAGGTTCAGAATTTTCATTCCTCTAATCCTTTCATCTCCTGCATACTCCTTCAAGAAATTCCAAACTTTAAAGGCTGACTTCATTGTCATGATTCTGAGAAAGATCTCAGATGAGACTGCAGCAAATAACATAGCTCTTGCCTTTGATTTCCTTGATTTTTTCCCTCATTGTGATTCTTAATTTGCGCCATAGTTGGATTGACAGGTAATAGAGGAATTTTATAGTCCTCCTCAACAGCCTTGAACGGATCATTTGCCTCTAGATGAGCTTCCATCCTTGTTGTCCAAACATAAAAATTTTCACTATTGAAAACGAATGGTGCAAGTGCAGTGAAAGGCATTTATGAATTTACAGAGGAAGAAAGTCGAGATAAAAAATAGTTATATGTCCCTCAAGAAAAAGGCTTGGATACCAATTTGTTGGAATAAATTGTTGTAACTTAACGAATCAAAGATAAAAGTTCGGAGAGTAGAAAGAGGAAAATAAGTTGAAGGGGAAAACATACACATTTTATTGAAGTTGAAGTGCTTTTAGAATAGATAGTACCAATGAAAACCTTTGTAATGTTTGGGGTATAGTCTAACCAATCTGTGTTCTTTTTACAAGTAGGTTGTTCTTAGACCATTTTGTTAAAGATTGGTTGATTGTTTTGTAACAATTCTTTGTTCTTTGGATAATAAAAAATTTGATTTATCCAAAAAAAAAAATGAAGAAAAGAAGTGCTTTTAAATACAAAAGAAGTAACAGCTTCATCTTAAAATCAAGCAATAATCAAATTTATGATAAATAGACTCCTAAAATCTATAACAATAAGGAAATAAAATTTTACAAAAAAAAGTAAATTTGTTTTGACTAAAATTGTGGCAGTTGAAGCATGATTTCAACAATTTATCTAAGAGGAATCACAATACAACACATTCATTATCTATATAAGAGCTTTATATCACCTAAAAAAACTCTAAGACACTCCTATGCATAACAACATTCTACAATAAAACTCTATAAATTAATAATGTCATGACCAATCAATTCTATTAATTTAAAGATATATTAATTAATTAATTTAAAGAGATTTTTTTTCTTATTCAACAAACTTACATTATTCTTCATCAATAAAAACATACATTGTATTGATTAATTGAATGATGTTCATGTACAATGTGACTAATGAAATATAATACATACCCCTAAAAAACAAAGTTCATTGTAGTATGTAGTACTAGTTAAAACTTAATGCAAGTTCATGTATGGTAAGGAAATCAACCACTATATAAAAAAAAATTAAACATTCCTAATTAGTTAATCCAAATCAAAACAACCAACCATGGTTTCACATCTAAAAGGTGTTCAAAAATCAACTATAACAGATCAAATATGTAAAGCACTATGTGAGTATAAGAGAGATCACTTCAAATGCCCTAAAAAAGATTTGCAACAGTAGACTGATGTAAAATTTCATTTGAAAGTTAGTCAAGGTATAATATCGAACACACTCAAGCGATCATCTAAGTTGTCCTAGTTATTTTTGTAATTTTATAGAATTATTAATTTATAATATTGAAGGGACCATAAATTTATATAAGGGGGACTTCTAAAAAATTATTATGTTATTAATTTATCGAAATTGCTAATTTAGACCTTGGGCTCGAATCGGGACAGAGAAAAATTATTATTTTAGAGAGGTTATTAATTTATCGAGTATTAATTTATAAATATTCTACTATATTTGAATTTCACTAGACTCTTCAAAACTTACCAAGATCCCAATCCACTAGCTGTCAATATCTTCACGTGAATCGTCCCCAACCTCCAATATTATATCTTATATCAATGAACGCACACACCATAGATGATATGAGTTAGAACAATTACGTCTGTAAGATGTCTACGTTATCGATGACTAAAAAAGATTATAAACAAATATTATCTTGTAATCACTCCAACCTAGTAAAAATATCTTATATCAACACTATACACATCTTACTAATGAAATAATTAGTGTATTACAAAGTGATAAACATAATCTTGTTAGTTAGACTACCATTTAGATAAAAAAAATAAGTCTAGAGTGAGAGTGGAATCTAAGCTAGAGCTTGAATAAAGTAGGCATAAATTCAACCTGATCAAGGAATGAATCTTGTTTTTTTATGACAGATTAATATCAGAAGTTTATCTCTTCTGATGAATATTATAAAAATGTTGAAATTGTACCGTGTAAATAGAATATTAAATATGTACAAAATAAGAGAATGATTTTAAATTGAGGATTGGATAGCATATATTATATCATAAAGGAATTTGACAAAAAGGGATGCCGAAGGAAGGAGATGAAGTCATCGTCATTGATTTGCTGCTTCATTCTTTTCCTAAAGCTGAATGAATGAAGTTAAACTACAAGTGCGCCTTCGCTTTTCGAAGTGTCAAGTGGCACAATGCATGTTCCCCTCCTTTTTTTTTCCAGCTTTATACCCTAAATCAAATTGACCAATGCTATGCGAGCAATACTTGATTTAAAGGGGGGAAAAGATTTTCTAGCCCTTTGTTTAACCATGATGATCTCATCCATGCATTAATGGTCCAATTCTTTCATGTCTATGTTCAATGAATATGGATGGATAGAGGAGGTTGACGGGTAGCCACTCTTTAAAAATTTTAAATTTTAATATATTTTAGATGTTTTTTATTTTATTTACACACGATAAGTAAATTAAATGATTACATATTTAAAAAATCATATATATCAATATATCAAATTGTTGATGGAAATAAATTAATTTCGTCGATTGTTGTCAGTTCATCTGTTGAACCATGTTTTATAATGTTTTGATATAACAAATTAAGGAAAAAATATTTTTGGACTTGATTGAATTTGTTCAAAGTTTTCAAAAATAATTCAAAGTCCATTAAACTAGAATTTGAGCACAAAACTGTTTTCTGAGTACATAGTACCGTTACTGTTCTTACAGTATTGATACTACATAAACAGTACCGATACTATCCATGTGGTTCTGATACCAAAGGTAAGAGAAGTATCGATACTCTCTAGGTAGTATCGATACTACCAATTATTTTTCAAATTGCTCAAATTCCAGAATTCAAAATAGATACAGATGCTCAAAGGGGTATAAATACTACTTTACACAATGGTATTGATACCATGAAGCATAGTATTGATAATAGTTAAGCCTAACAGTCTTCAACGGCTAGTTTATTTAATTATTATAAATATAGTATCAATACTCATGAACGAAGTACCAATACTCCTTGTTCTGAGTAGTTTTATTTTGCAGAAAATTAATCCCCAACGGCTAGAAATGGCCACAAACTTATTCCAACGTATAAAAACAAGTTGAGGACATTTGAAGAAGGTTGGAACACCTATCCAAGCAATCAAACACAAGAGAATAGCTTTTCATTCTTATTTTCCTTTCTCTTGTAAATATTAGTGTTTTGAGCTTATTGCAAATCTTTTAATTGGTTTCTTGTGAGCTTAAATTTTCGTAAACACATTCTGTTTGAGAGGGTTTTCTTGTTTACATCTTATTTCTTTTGTAAAGGGGATTGGTTCTAGCTTAGCCTTTGAAAATCTAGAATGTTGTAAAGGTTATCTCTTTATCCTAGAAAAAAGAAAGAACAAATTAGTGAATTTGTTAGAAAATCCTGGGAGCTTAGGTAGTGGATGTGGACTTCGTTGAGAAGTCTAACTACTATAAATCTTTGAGCAAATTGTTTATCTTTATACTCCTTACTCCCTAAAATCAAAAAGCCAATTCACCCCCTCTTGGCAAATCATTCGGTTGATCATTTTGAGCTTCATTGAATCCAAATAATTAGTATCAGAGTTTAACTCATTAGAAGGTTTACCAACCTTAAGACGATCCTTGAAGAAACTCAATCCATTTCTGACACAACCGAGAAGATGACTTCCACCTTAGGCTCATTCCACATATAAGACTCTCAACCGATTGACAAGCCTCCATACTTCAATGGAGCCAACTACCGTCATTGGAAGAAATTAATGAAGTTATTCATCCAATCCAATGATCTTGATGCATGGGAGATGATAGAAAACGGCTGCTCTTCTCAAAAGAAGAAGACGAATGAGTGAAGTGCTCAAGAACGGAAGAAAACTCAGCAAAATGATAAGGTCATGCACGTTATTTTGTGTATTTGGTCTCGATGTCTATGAAGGAGTTTCTTCTTGTTCAAATGCCAATGAACTTTGTAATAAGCTCGAAGAGATCCATGGAAACAAGAAAGAAGAACCAACAAAGGCGGAGTGCTTAATGGCTCTTGAAAAGGCCGATGTATATTTTAAATATAATGAATCCGATTTTTATTCTTTTGATGAGTTACAAGATACATATGATGAATTATTTTTGGAGTTTAAGACCATGAACTCCAAATACAAGAAAATAATTTCAAAACTTAAAGTTGAAAGCGATTTCCTTTTGAAAGCAAAAGTTGATTTTGAAAAACAAAAATAAAATTTTGAAAAATGATTTAGAGCTTTCAAAAATGAAAATTGAAAAATTTGAAAAAAGAAAGTTTTTATTTAATGCTTAACAAAAGAAAGGGAAATCATTTTAAATAATTCATCTAATTTCATAATGACAAAATGCTCACATTGTCATTATCATGGTCACAAGGAACATACTTCTCCTTTAAAGAAAGGAAAATGTTTTATAATTAAAGAAATATGGATTCCTAAGGGAACAAGGGGCATTGAAACTAACGTTAAAGGATCCAAAGCAATTTGGATACCAAAATCCATATAAATGTCTCTTATAGGTGTGTGGGAGCAATGGTGATGAAAGTGAAGATACTCAAATGCTCTAGCCACACGTCATATGAAATAGGTAACCCTAAGCTTATTTTGATTATCTTGTATAATTGGTTGCTCATTTAGTTTAAGCATGCATGGGTTTTGATCTTAAATGATTATGCATTGTTTTACATCTCATGTATGTTGAAAAGTGTATTATGATGGACGTTTTAAAGTTTTTGTAACCCCCTCAGACCGATGCGGATGACCCGATCCGATCTGAAGTGTCACATTAAGGCCACCGGAGTGACCCACCGTAAAAATCTCAGGAAATTTAAAACTTTTCTTAAAACATGTAAACTCATAAAATCATTTATGAATACAAAATAAAATTTATCAGTATTCAAAAACAAAACAGATTTTCAGACTCGGATATAAAAATAAAAATACATGTTACATGCCCCCTAATAACATGTACTATACTTTACAAGCAACGTCGGAAGAACTCCTTTACTGATGTAGATAGGTGCACTGATACGATTCTTTTAACCTGAAAAGGATGAATTAACAAAGTGAGCTTTGGAAAGCTCAGTAATATAGTACTACCAGTTGAAGCTACATGTCATGTAGATAACAAATAGGCATAATTTTTCTTATTAGTTCAGACATCTTCAGATCTTTATGTTGAGCGGAGATCCTACTGATATTTCAGGTAGTAAGAAACAGTAAGCTATCAGTTCAGATGGAAATATTTCGAATGACTGAGTTCAGGAGATCATGATGGTTATCTAGTGTGTTCCCACAAAACATTTAAAACAATTATGTTTTCTTTAAAAACAATCAGTACAGATCACAATCATTAAAATATCATAGGAGTTTTTAAATTTAAAAACTCTGAATCAGTTCCCCATAACTGCACAACCTAAGGGAGTACCTTGGGGCCTGCGAGCCTACCCAAGAAAATTCTCAAGGCCACAGAGCCTACCCAATGGTCGTCTTAGGTCCATAAGGAATTACCAGTCGGTGCTGAACCTGTCCGAGGAATTACCAATAGCGATTGAACCTGCCAGAATCTTCATACCAGATCCAGAGTGCCCCAAAAAAACATTTTCCTTCAGTAACAGAGATATAAAAAATCAGAACAGAATTCAGAGCAGAAAGCAGAATAGAAATCAGATAAAATATTTATATGATCAGGGAACACACTAGAGATTACATATATGGTTCGGAGGTACTGGATAATCTTATCGAACATAGAAACATGGATCTTTAGTATATCAATAGAATATCAGAAATAAGAATCACTATCGGAAGAGTTTATTAACTGATGGGAACATCGATTATTCAGAATGTGATTTATCAGGATAATTTAGTATTCGGAAAGTTTTTGGAGGCACAAGGATTCAGAAAGTTTTCCAGAATCTTTAGCATATGGTTAACTTTTTTTCATATAAGACCAGAGTGATTTGAGCTGATAAGGGAGAACGAAGATTCATGACATTTACCATCTATGTCGATCGATCGGATTATCGAACAACTCGAGCTGAACCACTTCCAGAACTGATACTTGTCGACTGATCAATTCATTTCCCTTCTAGGGTATTCAATCATTTCTGGCCTTAGTAATATTCTTGGGTCATTTGCAATCCAATGGTATTTTGGTCATTTTACAGATCCATAATATTTCAATCTTTTCTTTCCGTCCGATCTTATCACTTAATTCAAACTTATCATCTATTTCAGTCATTTTGAACATTTCTGACAAAAGAACACCCTCGATAATTTATTCTTCAGGTATTTACTTATAACTTAGAGATTTTCGGGGCAATTTCCTTCTCAAATGTTACGAACGGATTATCGGGAATTTTCTATACCAAAGTAAGATCTTAACAAATAAATCAATAATTTATCTGGTCAGGTACGAATTCTCAGGGTACTTCCTCATTCAGAGTCAACTCGGACTATTTTATCTCACAAGGGTAATTTCGTAATTCCTTAATCAGGTTTTTTTGGTATTAAACATTTTAACGAAATTAATGAAAATTTAATAATTCTGAGATCATTTTCTCTTCATATTACTCACTGTACTAAACATCATTTCTTACTAGTCTTCCAATTCCTTTATATAATTCAATATAGTCTAAACCAATTTATCACTTAAACCGTATTCAGTTCGAGTCCATCAATCAAACAGGCATAATAGACCAATTATATACATCTATGCATTTACCCATTATCAACATATTCCATAAAGCATGCAAAGAGGTAGTAAAGTATTACCTCAATTTTCATGCCATACTGATCGATCATTTAAGTTCTATTTGAACGATATCGATCTTTAATTCGACTTCCCATAATTGCTCAAATACATAACAATAGAAATTTCATAAAAAACGGATCTTAATTGCGAAAAATGATCGAATCGGGTGATTAATCAGTGAAACATAGCTTACCGGTTTCAAATTTGACGAAACGGTCTTCAGAATCGGACTCAAGTCGTCAACAAAACCCAAAATATTACTTTTGAATTTCAGCTCACCAACTTGATTCCTAACTTCCAATCTTTTTTTAACGAACGCGGTCAATATATCATACAAATACGACTTCAAATATTTTTTCTCGCCATAAAAAATAACTTATTAGAATCTAATTAATAATTTGGGGACCTAATTGTTAAAACTAAAAGCTTTAGGAGTTAATATAATTTTTAATTACTAAAATTAGGGACTAAATCGATTTTAATAAAACCATTATGCCATAATCATATCAATATGAAAACTAAGAGAAATGGTTAAGTTTGTACCAAACTTGGATAACTCAGCTTGTAATTTACCCCTTTTACACTTTTATCAACGATCCCCCAAAATCCACGTGATTTGCTCCTTCACTTCAATTGTAAAATCAACGTAACCAGGTGTATCAATTATTTTAATCTAGTAATCTTTCAAGGTGCAATACGTGGCAGTAAATTGTATAGTAATTCCTTTCTCTCTTTCTAAATCCATGGAATCCATCTTTTCTCTAATGTCGTCTTTCCTACGAACCTTGTGAATCTCGTGGATACGGCGGGTATAATAGAGAATACGTTCCGTCAGGGTGGCCTTGCCCGAGTCGATGTGAGCGGAGATTCCAATGTTTCGGAGTCGCTCCATGGACTCTTTCCACCATGGATCTATCATTCCTTGCTCGTGCCGTGCTACCAGCTGAGAAGTGATGGACCTCGAAGTTTCCGACAAGGAGGGAAGGGACGGGTACTAACTTTGGATCGGGAGAGGAATTGGGAGAAAGGGAAATAACAAGTGAAACTAAGAGAGGAAGATGATGAAGAAGAGATTTAATCCAAAGCGTCATCACACCATAAGTTGATATTATTTTATGTAAACGTTATGTAAAGAAAGGGCTATAAAAACCCAAAAAATGTAAGAGGGGTAGACTTTTTCCTCTCATTTTTTCCAGAGAAAATAGAAACAATCTTCAAGGTATTTTGAGTGTTCTATTTGTTTTTTCTTTGTTTGAAATAAAACAAACAAACATAATAAATAGTGGTTATACGAGAAGTAAAAGAGAAAAAAAAAAGAAAACAGTAAGGTTTTTACCTGAGGGGGTGTCGGTTCATCTCCACGGTTGTCGGAGTGAGGAGAAGTTAAAGCGTCGAGGTATATTTGGGGTAGTTTTCGAGTATTTTTGGAGTTTTTAGCCTAAAATAAGATCATTTTTTTGTGTGTTTTGAGTGAAAAATGAAACATAAACCTGAAAGATGACATATATAGAAAAAGTAAATGGGTAAATTGCATCTTAAAGGCTCGTAACTTTGTCGTGTTTTTACGTTTTGGTCTTGTAAGGACCAAAATTGATATTTCGCCAATTTGTTATGCATGTTTTAATTATCTGGTAAATTCATTGTTTTAGTCCTTCAAATTTAGGCGTGTTTTAACACTTTGGTCACTAGACCTTTCATTTTTAATTTATTTTAATTTTATTACCAAATTTTATTTTATTTCAATTTAGTCTCTGTTAGTTTTTGATTTAGCTACTGTTATTTCAATTTTTGCATTTTGATCATTGTTTATTTCCTATTTATTTACTAGTTTTATTTTATTGCATTTTAGTCAACGTAATTAGAGTTTTTTATAATTAGGTCCTTATATATATATTTTTATATATTTTTTGTTGTTTTACTATTTTTATTATTTGTTGTTTTAATTATTTTAATTATTATTAAGTTTATTACTATTTTAACTTGTTTCATAGTTTCAATCTTCTAGACTTAGTTTTTAAATTATATTAATATTCGAATTAGATTAGAAATTAGGTAAACACTTTAGTTTAATTAGGGAAGAATTCAATTCGAGTTTTCGCACTAAAAATGTTGATTACTCGAGTTGATTGTTGTATTTCTTAATTTATTAATCTTCAAATAATTTTAATTTAGTAATTCGCTTTAAATAATTATTAGGGTTTAAATTTATAGGTTAATCCTTTAAACTTTAAGATTTATAGATTTGGATCCTTAAGTTTTATGATTTTATATTTAGATCTCATAATTGTAGTTCTTTATCCTAATCCTTTGACCATTTAGTCCCCAAGCTTAATTAGAACTTTAACATTTACATAATCAAATAGGATTAATATTAAAGCTTATGTTTTTAGATTTAAGTCCCTAGGTTCCTTAATTTTCAAAATTTGACACCTTAAGCTAGAAAAAGCCTTTAATTTACTTGTAGCTTAATTAAAATTAAATAAAATTTTGATTACATTTTATTTTTAAACTCAAGGCAATGTTCACTTATTAGAGAATTAATGGTATATCTCCCGCAATTATGCACATGGAGTGACTACTGGTGATTCCCGAAATAAGTCAACATCCTTTTCAAAACCGCATCATGATTTTCTAAAAATGAGGCAATATTCAGTTATTAGGCACAATAGCTGATCTCCCGTATTTCTGCTTGGGGACGAATGATATCAGTCTCGATAAACAAATATCCTTTTCAACTTTGCATCCAAAATGATTTTGAAATTAAATAAAGATCGATCTCAAAATTTCCGATTTTAAATATACGGTAATCAACTAGGTACCAATTGCTGGGCGCTTGTGGGGTGCTAATCCTTCCACACGTGTAACTGACTCCCGAACCTGATTTCTAGATTTTTCACAGACCCCAAAACTCTATATTTTGATAAAAATAAAATGTTTTATTAAAATCATCTGGTTTTTGCAGTGTTCCAATCTCACCTTAAATAATTGGTGGTGACTCCTCACATTTCGAAGCATTTTTTAAAGAGAAAACCCCCGAGTCAGTATCAGTCTTTCCCTGCCCGGGCGAAAAACGGTGTCGACAGCTTGGCGACTCCGCTAGAGACTTTTGTTTTTAAAATAAATTGAGAGTTGAGCCACGAATTGGTTACCATGTATTTATGATTTTGGAAGATACGAGTTCGATCTTATTTAATTTACGATTCATTATGTTATTTCAAAAGAAAAATAGTTTTCCTCTCTGTTTATTGCTTGCATTTCTGTGAATATTTAGGATTATTACATATCATAGCTCTAAACCCGAGCTCTAACCCGATTTACCTAAGTAGAGAGAAACGTCACACCTCATGAAAAGCATTGGGCTTCCTTGTACGGGTCCGATAAAGTATCTCTGGAGAGCATCCTAAGTTGCCTATCCGGATATCAGATCCGAGGTACGCTTTTAGTGATGTGATCCCTTGAGCAGAACCTGATTTGTAAGTCTGTAATGGGCCAGAATCGGGGTCAACCTTAGCAGGTTGTAAAAATGGCTTGGGAACCTTTGTTAGAACCCAACACCATATAGAGAATTTAGTAAGCCTACCCCGCTAGAGCCATGTGGATAACCTAGGAGAATTAGAGCGCATGCCGTTAGGACTCTTAATTTTCGTTGTATGTTTTATTTTTCTGTCTCAACTTTGAGTCGTATTTAATTATTTTTGCTAAGATTACACTTCTTTGACTAATCATTTCAACTAACTTGATTCTTTTTGTCTTGTTTCTACTAAAATTGATTTATTTTTGTCTAGTCTTGTTGCATTTTTTCATGATAACTGTCTTAAAGCAACTAGATGTCATTTTCTGATATTTTTAAACAAATAACTGTCCTATTTACAAAACCCTATATATATATATATATATATATGTTTTTCCTTAGAAATATCATATTAAATTTGAAATAACACGATTGTAAATTAAATTCATATTTGAATTCTTAAATTCTATTATTAGAGACAATTTATAATCTACAAGGACTAATTGTGTGCGTTGTAGGGGTGCTAATCCTTCCCAAACGTAACCGACCACGAATCCTTTTTTATTATTAAAAAAATGAATTTTTGGTTAAACTCAGATCCGTTTATCTTTTAATTGATGTTTTCTTAAAAACTCTTTTAAAAGATGATTTTTAGGTATTCGACCTACCTGACTCAAAAGGCTGATGGCGACTCCCAAAACATTTCAATAAAAACCATTTATTCACATTATTTTTCCCGCCAAGTAAAAATTCATACCCGGGCAAAAACCGGTTACGACAGTCACAAATAATTAAGATAAATTTAAACAAATACAATCACTTAATCAGACCAATTAAAAAAAACTCGCTCATTGAAGGAAATCAAAAGGGCTTAAAGGGCTAGAACCATGATCGAAATGAACGTCCCTTGAACCAAGGCAAAAACCCATATTTAGCGTTAATATTTGACACGTGGCCGGTTCTAATTGGAAGGATTTGGCATTCCCAATAGTGGAAAGGCATGCATGCATGCAAAAGGCAAAGGCATAGATTCAAATAGTGTCATCTGTTGAGTTCCATCATCCTTCATCCTGCTGATATTTTCCGATTATTAGTTAAATGAATTTCAAGACAAAATTTATAAAAAGTGAGTAGTCCAACTCCCAACAGCTGATACCTTAGATGTTATAAGATTGTAGTAATGGGCGGATGTATGATTTTAAGTTAGAGAGCGAACTTGAACTTATAAAATTTTAAGGGGATGAAAACAGATTTTTAAGAGAAAAATACATAGAAAAAAATCTAAAATATATGATAATTTTAAATTTTAGGAGATAATCGTCCACACCCGTCCTGCCTATGTTTATCCCTGATTGTGGCATCATGATCCAATCAATGTAATAATAGGGAAGAAAGATGTCT
Source organism: Hibiscus syriacus (assembly GCF_006381635.1). Lineage (NCBI taxonomy): Eukaryota > Viridiplantae > Streptophyta > Magnoliopsida > Malvales > Malvaceae > Hibiscus > Hibiscus syriacus. The sequence continues at coordinate 1,806,634 of NW_024062730.1, forward strand.
ATGATGACATTGACATTTCATTTCATGTTCTAAAAACATTTCAAAAGCAATCACAAATTAAGATGTTTGTTGCGGGCGAATATCTTCCTTTTCTTTTTTCACTATATTTTCCATTGATATTTTCATCAAATCATATTATATATTCTATTCATCAAAGCTGTATCATAAACGAAAGGCTGATTTCATTCCAATAGTAATAAAATGTCGTATAAATTCTCTACTTTGGGTAAATGTAAGTCTTTTTTTTTACAATCATAATTATATGTGAAAACGAGAGAAGATAGAGAGCATAGAAGGTGATTTTTCTTATAACTGGGATCAAATTAAAAAAATGAAAATATTAAAGAAAGTTTTTTATAATTTTTAATTTAAATTGATAAAATATATAAATATTAAAAAAATATTATCATACAAATGGGATTTTTAACAAGATCCCATATTTTTTATTAAAAAAATATTATTATACTAATTATTTAAATATAAAGTCATCATTTCTTTTAAGAAGTTATCTATACATCTACTAAAACATAATGTTACTAATTGTCTAGTGACCTTGAGTGTAGTTTGCCTTTATTAGCACGAACCAAAGGAGCGCAGTGATTAAAGGATTGTTGTTATGCTTTGAGGTCTCGGTTCGAACACGACGTTTGCAGGTGTATATGAGCGTTCAATGCCAAATGATTGATAGTATTTCAAACAAAAACTACATTATATTCACTCCAAACTAATAAAAAAAATGTAAACTATTAAGGTAGATAAAGTTCTTCAAATCAAATTGGTTAAAGTAATTTACACCACTAATATAACTAAATAATTTTAAACAAAATTGAGAAAGGAAATTTAGAATTTGCAATCAAATTTCCTATCTATAAACTCAAACTTCTAAAAATGATTAGGAACATTCGTTTTGGGGTAGGGTAGGTCTCCTCCTTGATGGAGTACGGCTCTTTCCTCACCCCCCCCCCCGACCAAACACTTTTTTTAATTAAGTTGTGATCGGTAGTCTAGCCTTTGCATTAAAGCGTTCTCTTTTTCTTTAGTACCCCTTCTGACCCTCCACTTTACGACCAAATCTGAGTAACCTTTTGGAACCAAAGATTTCAATCCATGCCCCATTTATTTGCACGAAGCAGCCTTGTAAACACATCATCCTACAATCACTAGGAATACTTGTGTTGGATTTTATTTCTTGGGATTCATATCTGAAAGGATAACTTAACCATTAAGTTCCATAGAGGAACATATATATATATATATATACGTTATATCTCCGGAGGTTATCTTCGAAAAAATCAACTCTTTGCTCTTTGTCGACACCGTTTTTCGCCCGGGCGGGGAAAGACCGATACCAACTCGGGAGTTTTGTCTTTGAAAAATGTTTCGAAATGTGAGGAGTCGCCACCAATCATTTAAGGTAAGATTGGAACACTATAAAAACCGGATGATTTTAATAAAACATTTTATTTTTATCAAAATACCGAGTTTTGGAGTCTGTGAAAATCCAAAAATCAGGTTCTGCAGTCGGTTACGCGTGGGGAAGGATTAACACCCCCACAAGTGCCCAAAAATTGGTACCTAGTTGATTACCCTATATTAAAATCGGAAATTTTGAGTTCGATCTTTATTTAGTTTGAAAATCATTATGGATGCAAAGTTGAAAATGATATTCGTTTATCGAGACCGATGACATTCTCCCCCGAGCGTAAATGTGGGAGATAAGCTATTGTGCCTAATAATCGAATATTGCATCCTTTTTAGAAAATCATGATGCAGTTTTGAAAAGAATGTTGACTTATTTCGAGAATCACCAGTAGTCACTCCCTGAGCATAATTGCGGGAGATATACCATTAATTCCCTGATAAGTGAACATTGCCTTGGGTTTAAAATAAAATGTAATCAAAATTTTATTTAATCCTAATTAAGCTACAAGTAAATTAAAGGTTTTTTCAAGCTTAAGGTGTCAAATTGTGAAAATTAAGGAACCTAGGGACTTAAATATAAAAACGTAAGCTCTAATATTAATCCTATTTGAATATGTAAATGTTAAAGTTCTAATTAAGCTTGGGGACTAAATGGTCAAATGATTAGAATAAATAACTACAATTATGAGATCTAAATATAAAATCCTAAAACTTAAGGATCCAAATCTATAAATCTTAAAGTTTAAAGGATTAACCTATAAATTTAAGCCCTAATAATTATTAAAAGTAAATTACTAAATTAAAATTATTCAAAGATTAATAAATTAAGAAATCGAACAATCAACTCGAGTAATCGAGCATTTTAGTGCGAAAACTCGAATCGAATTGTTCTCTAATTAAACTAAAGTGTTTACCTAATTTCTAATCTAATTCGAATATTAATATAATTTAAAAACTAAGTCTAGAAGATTGAAACTATGAAACAAGTTAAAATAGCAATAAACTTAATAATAATTAAAACAATTAAAATAGCAAATAATAAAAATAGTAAAACAACCAAAAATAGATAAAAAAAATATAAACTAAAACATATATAAGGACCTAATATAAAAAAATCTAATTACATTGACTAAAATGCAATAAAATAAAAGCTAGTAAATAAATAGGAAATAAACAACTATAAAAATGCAAAATAACAGTAGCTAAATAAAAAACTAACAGGGACTAAATTGAAATGAAACAAAACTGAGTAATAAAATTAAAATAAATTAAAAATGAATGGTCTAGTGACCAAAGTATAAAAACACGGCTAAATTTGAAGGACTAAAATAATGAATTTACCAGATAATTAAAACATGCATAACAAATTGGTGAAATATCAATTTTGGTCCCTACAGGGACCAAAACGTAAAAACATGGCAAAGTTACGATCCTTTAAGATGCAATTTACCCATTTACTTTTTCTATATATGCCATCTTTTAGGTTTTTTGTTTCATTTTCACTCAAAACACACAAAAAAAAGGAGAGAACTCTCTAGAGCTCTCTCAATCGAAACTCATTATTAGATCAATGTGATTTAATTTGCCATTGTCTAGGTAGCTGAATTCAGCTTTATTGTATATACCTTATAATCGCCCTCATTGGGCTAGCTGAAGGGTTCATCTCATCACAAGATCTTTGACTTGACAATTACAGTGGAGCAAACGCTGAAATGTCGAGTATCCGAATAATGTCATGGTTCGAATGCAATCTATTCATAAAGCCAGGGCTTTTGAGTTGTCTATGTAACTAATTGCTTTAGCGGAATAGCTCAGCTTTATTGTATAATCTATAGTAATATTTTATTAGCCTTTCAAGCATTCAGATTTAGAATTTCTAAAGCTTATCGAGAAGAACCTGTTATAGTCTAGGTGTCTTTGATGGTCAGAAAATTCCACATTTAGAGTTCATTTCCCAAACAAACTGACCTACATTCCATTTGCAAAGATTAGTATCATCACTAAACGTCTTCAACAGATGTGTAGTCCAGGCAGTTTTGTAGTGTCATATACAAGAGATGCCCCATGTCGTCCGCTCCTAGTCATACCTGAATGCTAAGCCTTTTGATCATTTTCTCATGAGAGTAGAAGACTAAAGTGGCCCCTACAAGAGAAGGGTATGGGGTTCGTATGTATCATCTGTGGTAAGGTCAAAGGTCTTTGTTCTATTAGTTTTCAATATTGTCATTTTGTCTAAGATCTATAACTCTGATTCTTGAAAGCTTTTAATCTAGTAGATATCTAAAGAACTTCAAGTTTGAAATTACTCATTGCTCATAACCTCAGAAAGTAGCATTTCATTTAAAATGTTCGATTTTCAAGTGACTTACAAACCTTTTAACGAAAAGAGAAAGATAATAAATTTAAACAAGACAATATGTATGTGCATTAAAAGTTCCTAGTGGCTGCAATGGTTTTTCTCGATTTGCATCAGAATGCTCCATCATTCATCGAATGTCCATGCCCCTGAATCGATTAAATTCTAAACCTACGCTTCAATGTCCCATAATTCTCAATAGTATGCCCTGAGCTTCCCATGTGATAGCTACATACTGCATTAGCATCATGCCCCTAAGGAAATGGGGGTTCTTTTGGTTTAGATTAGACTGGAGTCACGAGATTCTTCTCAACTAGTAATGGGAGCATTTCTTTATATGTCACCAGAATTTCACCAATAGGAGTCTTTTTTTGGGTCACTCTATAAGTTTTGATCTCATGATTAGCTGAATAAGACCTCACCGTATTGACCTCAGCTCCTTTTTTGACGTCAGTACTATCAGAGCCTCTTATCTTGCCATTTTTATAGTTGTTTCGATCATTTCTCCACTCATGACAATGTCAGAGAAATTATTGGTGGCAGTCCCTATCATGTGATCAATATATGGAGGTTTTAGTGTATGGATGAACATAGTAGCGAACTCCTTTTCGGTCACTAGTAGATGCACATGAGAAGCAATGTCCCTCCATCGTTGTGAATATTATCGGAAGCTCTCGTTGCACCTCATCTCCATGTTTTGTAACGTAATTCGATCAGGGGCCAGATCCGTCATGTGCTTGTATTGACCCACAAAGGCTTGAGCTAAGTCTTTCTAAGAACAGATTTGAGTACGCTTTAGCTGGTTATATTATTTGGAAGCCAGTCCAGATAAACTATTTTGAAAACAGTGGATCAATAACTTCTCATTCCCTACGTAGCCAGCCATTCGACGACAATACATGGTGATGTGGGATAAAGAACATGTGGTCCCATTGTACATCTCAAAGTCTGGGATCTTGAACTTTGGTGGGAGAACCAAATCGAGAAACAAACTTAGTTCCTTGGCGTCGCACCCATTCTATATTTTTCAATCTTTGGATAATATTTTTATTTTCAGCTAATTCATTTAGGTCAAGGACCTCATTATTAGTACAACATTCATCTGGCTTCAACCCAGAAGCGGCAGGACAGACAGCGGAGAATGAAGTTTCGGCTTGATATTATGGGTTCTCGACAGTGAAGCAGACTGGTGATCAGATTCCTTGATGCACAGAGGTGTGCTCAGGAATATGAACAAGTGTGAAACCTAGAGGATGTGTGGGGTCTTCCACATTTGTCTTTCCAGCGATCAAATGTCTCCTAAACATTTCTTCCACATTGTTCAACAGATCGAGCTAAGAGTTTGCGATATTAGTCTCAAGTTGTGCTAACTTTCTCTTCATTTCTTCTTGCATCTCTTTCTGTTATTTCTCAATTCTGGCTAGCTTATTATCTATTTCTTTAGGCATTTTTCTTGTGTCGTGCAGATGACAAGGGTTTTCACTACTAGTGTGAACCTGGATCACTGCGATCGGAAACCTTATCTTATTATCATTATTTTAATGAATGAATGTTTTAATGCATGATTCAGAAATATATTAAGGAATACAAATGTCATGCAAAATGAATGTATGCAAAAGACATTAATCCCAAAATAACTGCTCCTAGAACAATTCTTAAAAAACTGACAATGTCTCGGTACACTAGGGAAGTGGAAGTCTGGTCCGCCTCTAAGTTGTCCGCCTTCAAAGCTTCTACTTCGTCTCCTACTTTCATAAATATTTTGAGCTGGTTCATGATCTTCAACTTATTGGCTTTAGCGTCGAACCTTCTTGAATTCAACTTGTTACCTCAGTAGGTATACGTTCGGCTTCTCAGTAGGGAGACTCTCCCTTAACGCTACATGATCTATGTGGAGCATCTTCGAACTCCTACCGATCCCAGCGAAAAGCATTGCTATGGTATGTTTTTCAAGAACCTTTTAAACGATCAGTTATTTAGGGATCAATACCTTTGAATGACATGCCATGTTCATTAAAAATGCAACAAGACCAGACAAAACTAAATCAATTTTAGTAAAAACATGACAAAAAGAATCATGTTAGTTGAAATGATTAGTCAAAGAAGTGTAATCTTAGCAAAAATAATTAAATACGACTCAAAGATGAGACAGAAAAATAAAATATACAACGGAAATTAAGAGTCCTAACCGCATGCGCTCTAATTCTCCTAGGTTATCCACATGGCTCTAGCGGGGTAGGCTTACTAAATTCTCTATATGACGTTGGGTTCTAACAAAGGTTCTCAAGCCATCTTTATAACCTACTAAAGTTGACCCCGATTCTAGCCCATTACAGACTTACGAATCAAAATCAGCTCAGGGGATCACATCACTAAAAGCGTACCTCGGATCTGATATCCGGATAGGCAACTTAGGATGCTCTCCAGAGATACTTTATCGCACCCGTACAAGGAATCCCAATGCTCCTCATGAGGTGTGATGTTTCTCTCTACTTAGATAAATCGAGTTAGAGCTCGAGTTTAGAGCTATGATATGTAATAGTCCTAAATATTCACAAAAATGCAAGCAATAACCAGAGAGGAAAACTATTTTTCTTTTGAAATAATATAATGAATCGTAAATTACATAAGATCGAACTCGTATATTCCAAAATCATAAATACAGGGTAACCAACTCGTGGCTCGACTCTCAATTTGTTTTAAAACAAAAGTCCCTAGCGGAGTCGCCAAACTGTCGACACCGTTTTTCTCCCGGGCAGGAAAAGATTGATATTGACTCGGGGGTTTTCTCTTTGAAAATGTTTTGAAATGTGAGGAGTCGTCACCAATCATTTAAGGTGGAACACCGCAAAAACCAGATGATTTTAATAAAACATTTTATTTTTATCAAAATATAGAGTTTGGGGTCTGCAAAAAATCCAAAAATCAAGTTCGGGAGTCAGTTACGTGTGAGGAAGAATTAGCACCCCCACAAGCGCCCAACAATTGGTACCTAGTTGATTATCGTATATTTAAAATCAGAAATTTTGAGATCGATCTTTATTTAATTTGAAAATCACTATGGATGCAAAGTTGAAAAGGATATTCGTTTATCGAGATCGATAACATTCTCCCCCGAGCGTAAATGCGGGAGATCAACTATTGTGCCTAATAGCTGAATATTGCCTCATTTTTAGAAAATCATGATGCGGTTTTGAAAAGGATGTTGACTTATTTCGAGAATCACTAGTAGTCACTCCATGTGCATAATTGCGGGAGATATACCATTAAATCCCTAATAAGTGAACATTGCCTTGGGTTTAAAAATAAAATGTAATCAAAATTTTATTTAATTTTAATTAAGCTACAAGTAAATTAAAGGCTTTTTCTAGCTTAAGGTGTCAAATTGTGAAAATTAGGGAACCTAGGGACTTAAATCTAAAAACATAAGCTCTAATATTAATCCTATTTGATTATGTAAATGTTAAAGTTCTAATTAAGCTTGGGGACTAAATGGTCAAAGGATTAGAATAAAGAACTACAATTATGAGATCTAAATATAAAATCCTAAAACTTAAGGATCCAAATCTATAAATCTTAAAGTTTAAAGGATTAATCTATAAATTTAAGCCCTAATAATTATTTAAAGTGAATCACTAAATTAAAATTATTCGAAGATTAATAAATTAAGAAATAGAACAATCAACTCGAGTAATCGAACATTTTTAGTGTGAAAACTTGAATCGAATTCTTCCCTAATTAAACTAAAGTGTTTACCTAATTTATAATCTAATTCTAATATTAATATAATTTAAAAACTAAGTCTAGAAGATTGAAACTATGAAGAAAATTAAAATAGTAATAAACTTAATAATAATTAAAATAATTAAAAAAACAGATAATAAAAATAGTAAAACAACCAAAAATATATAAAAATATAAACTAAACCATATATAAGGACCTAATTATAAAAAATCTAATTACATTGACTAAAATGCAATAAAATAAAAACTAGTAAATAAATAGGAAATAAACAATGATCAAAATGCAAAAATTAAAATAACAGTAGCTAAATCAAAAACTAACAGAGACTAAATTGAAATAAAACAAAATTGAGTAATAAAATTAAAAACGAAAGGTCTAGTGACCAAAGTGTAAAACCACGGCTAAATTTGAAGGACTAGAACAGTTTGGATTAAATCTCACATGCACTTATTCCTTTTGGCAGTTGGTAGTGGCAGAAAACAGGGGATGGTGGCAGCGTGGTGTTGGCATGGGCACAGGATGTTGAATAAAAAATGGTTTTACACTCTTTAAAACATGTATAAACATTTTTGCTCACTGTTGTTCCCAAGAAATTAATGCCCTCCCGAAGACGCGTATCTGAATAAGCTATTATATATGAACAAGACCCTTAGATAAGACTTCTAACATGTTATGTAATCCATTATGATGAAATTCAAGATCTGATGACTGTATTTGTTTAACATGATGACTTACTAATAACAATAATGGACATATACCTAGCATCATACGATTGATAGGGGGATTTTCTTCCTTTTTCTCCTCTAATATTCATTTACACCAACCATCTCCTTAAATCAATCAACAGTTATCATCTCATCGGCTGTGGTTTTTCGCTCAAACTAGAAGGGATGATGATGATATTCGATGAAGCTTAAAACGATCAACCGAATGATTTTCCAAGTGGGGTGAATTGGCTTTTTGAGTTTAGGGAGTAAGGAGTATCAAGATGAAACAATTTGCATAAGGATTTATAGTGGTTCGACTTCTCAACCAAGTCTACATCCACTATCAAAGCTCCTCACTTAGGATTTTCTAACAAATTCACTAATTTGTTCTTTCTTTTTCCAGGATAAAGAGATAACATTTACAATTCCCTAGTGTTGAAACATTTTGATATTTCGATATAACAAATTAAGTTAAATGGATTTTAAGATTTTCCAAATGATTTTCTAAGTATATTCGATATAACTATTCGAATATCAAAACATTACTCCAAATATTTCAAAAATCATTTTTAATCCTTAGTTAAGTGTAAAATTAAGTTTTAATCATAAAACAATTTCAAATAATTTTACAAAGTATTTCGAACCAATTCAAAGCCAAAAATTCCAGATTGCTCAGAGGGAACCGATTCCCCCCCATCGGAGGAACCGATTCCCCCCTGAATGGTTTGGCTCCGAGATTTCCAGAATGCTCGAAGGGAACCGATTCCCCCATAGGAGGAACCGATTCCCCCCTAAACAGTTTTGTTCTGAGAATTCCAGTATGCTCGGAGGGAACCGATCCCCCCCAAGGGGGTACCGATTCCCCCCTTGTACAACGGTCGAAATATTTGAATTTTACACTTAGGAACCGATTCCCTTCAAGGGGGAACCGATTCCCCCCCACACTCCAAGCTGTTTTATTAAATGTTTTCACACTAAAACGGCTATAATATCTTCTCTAATCATCCCCAACGTTCAGAAGTGATCCAAGGTGTATTTAAGCAAGCTTAGAAGCCATTGATCAATAACAAGAAACATCAAGCAACTAGAATCAAGAGAGAATCAAAGAGAAAGCATCAAACCTCAAGTTTGAGCATTTCAAGCCTATTTTCATTCAATATTCATTTTGCTTTCAAGAACACTTTTTTGTGCTCAATTGTATTCATCTTTGAGTGTTCTTTTCTTTGTTCTAGAATTGTGCAAACATCTTACCTTGTGAGGTTTTCTTGTAAGTTTGCAAATTTGTAATCTTTTCTTTGAGAAAAGAGTGTTCTCAAGAGTTGGGGTATACTCTTGAGGGAATTGTAAGGTTATCTCTTTGGCCTCAAAAGAAAGAACAAATTAGTGAATTTGTTGGAAAATCCTTAGTGTGGATAGCTAAGGTAGTGGACGTAGACTTTGTTTGAGAAAGTCGAACCACTGTAAATCGCTGTGCAATTACTTTCAATTTTCTGCAAAAGCTTCCACAAAATTTTTATTGCCAATTCACCCCCCTCTTGGCCAATTTCGTCATTCGATTAACTCAACACCTAGCTTTTCAAAGGCTAAGCTAGAACCAACCGCCTTTACAAAAGGAATAAGATGTAAACAATAAAAACCTCTAAAAAAGAATGTGTTTACAAAAATTTAAGCTCACAATAAAACAATTAAAAGATTTGCAATGAGCTCATTATTATAATCATGATATTTATTATTTTGAAGATACCAGAAGAGGACATCTAGTTATTTTAAGATTGCCCTTTCTTAATATTTTAAAAATAAATAAATATTATTAACTTATAAAATTAATCAAATAATATATATATTAATAAAATAATAATAATAATTAAAATATTGAATTAAACATATAAAATTAAAATATAACTAAACAGTGACTAAAATAAATAAAATTAAAACTATAGTATTAAAATATAAAAAAGTAATAAATTTTGTAATTAAAAATAAATGAAAGTATTAAAATTAGTGATTAAACTATAACATATTAAAATTAAATGTCCTAATAATTAGTTATTTAAAATTATAGGGGCTAAATATACTATTTTACCTTATTATTAATTTAGTGATTAAAATAGACATATATTAAATTCGAACATCAAATTAAAATAAATTAAAACATACTTTTCGGGATTAAAATATTAATTAATAAAGTTTACAATGGCTAAATCGATTATTTTCCTTATATATATATATATATATATATATATATATATATATATATATATATATATATATATATATATATATTATGCTAGGGACTAAATTATAAATTAAATGAAATTTAAATACCGAATTAAAAGGATCATAAATTTGATTCAGTGACTAAAATGAAAATATATAAAACAAATGGACTGCAGAAGAGGTTTTACATTTAATAAATTACACACAGACCCCTCCCCAAAACGACGTCGTTCGGGGAAGGGTATTTAAACCCATTTAACTGGCCTAAATGATCGGTTTTCTCATTTCTCCCTTCTCATTCTCTCTCTAAGATATGGACATTTTTTTCTCTCTCGCTCTCTCTATAATTCCCTCATCTGAGGGAAATTGGTCGCCGGTCGGCCTCCATACACCGTCGCCAACCCCACCGTCAGCCACCGTCGCCGATGGCTGAAAAACATGAAATTTTTCCAAATGATATATTCGAACGATCTAAACCCAAATCTGACCCTCGTTTATCCTAAAAATTCATGGATTTTCGCAGATCTAAAGAAATACCTTCGGTATTTCGACTGCTATGGTGGCGTGGGTGACTCCGGCGATGGCGTGGCTTCCTCGGTAGGTATCTCTCTATTTTTTGTTTTGATATTTTGGTGGTTTTTTTTGGTTGCTGTGTTCCTCCCTTCCTATTTTGCAGGTTCGGTCGATGGCTTTATAGCCATCACCGACGCTTGTCTCGGACCGGATAAAAGGGTGAAGTTTGGTGAGTCACCAAACTATGGTGGTGACTCACCGTAGCCTTTAACGTGGACGGCCCTCTTCAAGTCTTATGGAGGCTCCCGTTGAAGCGTGGCAGCGACTGGTGGAGATGTCTGAGAGACGGTCGGCATCATGGCCCTAGGGTTATGATACCCTAGGGTTTGTTGCTGGGATCATCTGGACCGTTGGATCAAAGTTAGATCCAACGGTGGAAAGGAGCGGCGGCTGCTGGAGTATGAGATGAAAACCCTAAATGGGTTTAGGGTTTCTATTAGGCCGGTCTAGGTTGGACTTTTATAACTGGGCCGGTCTGTTTGGGCCTGTAATAATAATAATAATAATAATAATAATAATAATAATAATAATAATAATAATAATATAATAGTAATAAAATAATAATAGTAATAAATAAAATAATAAAAATAAAAATATAAAACCCAAATGGAAAAAAAACTAGTGTCTTCAGTGTCGTGCACGTACATTATAGACACAACTGCTTGAATACGAATATTTGAGGAAGAATAACATTCTTTATTACCATGAACGAATATAAGATTTAAATTTTTTAGGAGGATGATCGGTACATTTATATTTTTTGCAAGTGAGATCACTCATTGGATTCTAGTTAAAGGATGTTTGATTATTATTATTATTAAGGTAATTTTTTTCTAAAACAGGGACAAACATGAGATTTTATATTATGGGGTAAAATTTTAAAATTTTAAGAAGGAACGAATTTATAATTTTAAAGGAAGAAAACAAATTTTTAATAAAAATATCAAAAATCTAAAATATGATAACTTTATATTTTATAAGAGACTACTGCCCCACCTGCCCTCACACTATCCCTACTTCAAAATCTTATTTTTCATGTTTAATTTTGAGGGAAAGTGCTAGGTTAAAAAGATCACAAACAGTAGTGATATTTTTTTCCAAAATAATAGGAGTTTTTTTTTCAATTTTTTTAAGTATTTGTCAATTTTGATTAAATTTGAATAATATTCTCAATGCAATAATAGTTTTTTTATTGATCTATTTGTTGCATACTTTTTAAATAGATTGCTAAATGTTTAGGTTCAAAATTTATTGAATATTTTTTATTTCATATTAATTTAATATTTAAATGATTTTATACATATTTAAACAATACTTTAATATTTTATTAATATTTTATTTTTTATTTATCTAATATTATTTTTTAACCATGATATCTAAATATTTAGCTCATAATATAAACTTAATTGATATAATATTTTATTTTTAATTCAAAAATTTGGCTTATAAGCTTATGAAAATGCAATTATCATAAGTTACTTCATTTTTTTGGATAATTCCATTTCATTACCTAAGAAAGCAGGCGAACCTGCTATAAACAGAACGCTACATAAACACAAATAACATAACTAGTAACAGGAAATAACAAGGGAAAGAAACTAACACAAAATACCCCAGCTCGTGCAAAGGGAAACATTTCTCGAGTCAGCCCTGCTATTGGACCATCTTTGGAATCGAACCTGAATGATCTCTTGGATGTCATTCAACAGCTCACCCACACTTCTACCCCTTCCTCCAAACAACCTGGCGTTTCGCTCCCTGCAAATACAGTACACATGGCTTGTAAAAGCAAGCTTCATCACTTGAATAATAAAAGACTTCCCTCTAAGAAGCTGTACAACCCAAGCTAGCTCCCCATCCCAGGTGCTCACATCGCGAACAATCCCGCATAGGGAAAGAATTTTACCCCATAAATCTTTCGCAAAGTAGCAACCAAAGAACACGTGGCTTCTAGTCTCAGTGGCCGAGCCACAAAAAAGTTACTTCATTTTGGTTCAATAGTAAACGTGATAAAATTTAAAATTTTGTGATTATCTTTCTATAGGTGTTGAAAAAATAACATTATTATTTGTATTTGACGGAAAGCTTGATCGTCATATAAGGGTGGATTTACTATTCTAAAATATTCTTTTTTAATAACTTAAACGTATATTTTTAATCACTAAAAAATCAAAAGTTCTATTATATATTATGATGAAAGTAATATAAGAGATTTATTTATGAAAATTTATTTTTAAATATTATTTTATGTATTAATAATTTATTAGATATTTTTTTTGTAAAATATAGATAGTGTGATGAAAATAATTTTATAAATTTTCGTACAAATATTTTAAATTTATTTCATAAGTTTAATTTTTTAAAAATAAAATATCATAATTATAATTTAATAAAATTTACTTTAAAATAGTTTTACATTCACTTAATCGAATGTTATAATCTATATTTCTATCAAATAATTCAAATAATATAATATATTATTTAATAATAATATTAAAATTAAATATTTAAAAAGTTTTGTTTTAAAAAATAATATTTCATTGTACAAATCCAACGCAATCTAAAAATGGTTGAATGAACCCCTATTAGTTTCGAATTTGGACCAGTAGATAAATTAGTGGGCAGCCAGGTGAATCTAGGCATATTTCTACTCCTATCCTTCCCATTTTCCCATTTTTATGGTTTACACGTGTCGACTTTAGATTTTATTTTTTTATTAAACTAAATTAATTATAAAATAATATCTCTAAATAATCTCAACCATTTAACAATGTTAAATGCTTAATCACCATGTTATAGTTACTGGACTTCGAACCCATAACTTCTATAAATAACAACGATTTCTTTAATCAATAAGATAAATTAGTTAATACAAACTGTCCATATATTTTTAACTTCGTGTGAACATAATTAAGTGGTAGTTTATTTAATTGTGGTTAATTACTAGGTCGGTTTAATAATTAATGTCAAAGTTTATTCAAAGGTTTATCCTCCACCCTGTTCCCTATTGTAAGATACCCTACCCTAGTTGGCTATCATGACTCATAAGCCAAACTTTTTTGAAGTAAGGTAAATTATCGGATTGGTCACCTATGTTTTATATTTTTATCCATCAAATTCAAAAAATATATATTTTAGTCTCTTACATTATCAATTCAAAGTTGTCTCAAATATTTTTGGAACTCTATACGAAAACTAGAAAATAAGCTACTATAAATGAAAGTCTATTTCATTATTTTGAATAATTAATTTAATTTTTCATTAATAATAAAAAATAATTAAACTTTGTCAACCATATTATTTTTATTATTTTATTAAGAAAGCATATTAAATATAACTAAGAGAGAATAAATAAATAAAATGAATGTGAGTATGATATGAAATTTGATTTTGAACAATAAATAAATAAATGAAAACTTGATGTATTATTTTATATTTGGATTAAGATCAGAGAAGACTAAGAATTAAAGAATATTTAATAAATTGAATAGTGAAAGTTAAAAAAATTGATTGAATATGTTGTATGATATGTAATATAATAAAGCCCTAGTCTCCTTATCTCCCCCAAGCCCTAAAGTTCTCTATCATTTTCTTCATTCTTGATTGATGGGCAGCGACACTGACCTTTGTGATGGTTCCCGTCACCGATTTTTCTTATATTTTTATTAATTTCTTCTATCAAATATATGTTTTTCTTTTATTTCTTTAGTTTTAATAAGTATGTCTTTATGACACATTTTCAATTGTTTTTTACCATTGTTTAGTTTATTTTTTCTCAGGGTTGAATTTGACATCATCACGACCAATCAAGATGACACTTATTTGTTATTATGTTGATCTTCCCTACTTTGGATCCTCAAATTGGATTTGGATACATTATATGTGTTCATGGATGATTTTTTTTTCACGTCGCTTGACTCTATTTTTTGATGCAATCAAATATGTTTGTATTTATCTTTTGTTCGAGCTTTTTAGTTAGGGTTTTAACCTTTTCCTTCTATGGTCCTTGTGTGATCTTAAGTGACTAATTTTTGTGTTAATAGTTATATGAAAATATCTTATAATTATGTGTTTAGTTTACTTTTATGATGTTAATGTTCATTGCAATTATGTATATTTTCTCTTTTTAATAAAATTAGTCGTTTCTATTAAAAAAATATAATTGGATTTAATTTAAAATTAAATGGATTAGTGAGGGATGGAGAAAAGGAATGAAAAATCAATAATTTTAAAGAATTTAAAAATATAGGACCCATTAATTATAAAGGGAGAAAGTGATGCCTTGAGCAATAGCTAAGGGTACTCCCCTAATAGCATGCTCTATATCTATTTATTATAAGTTCATTAATATTATCGATTATTAAATTTAATAATTATATTACGCTGTTTAAATCCATATACGTAGCACGAACTAAGCAACTTCAGTGTCTAAGATATTTGTTTTTCTCCCTATAGATCCCAAATTTGAGTACCAACTAGAGTACGAGCGTTCATCGTTAATTGGTTGAGTCTTTAAATAGATACCGCCTTGTATTCACCCATATATATATATATATATATATATATATATATCCGTATATGTAAGCAAAATTGAAAGTGATGCACATGCATGGTAGGTTTTTATTCCCCTGATTTTGCATGTCTTTGTCAGAATTAAAATGGAAAACGAATCTAAACCGATAGTTTGAGACCACTGAATGACCAACTTTATGCCAACAATGTTGCTTCCATGAAATTTGTATAACAAGTTGCAGTCGAAACATGCACGAGACAGGGAAAGCCTTTTAATGGGATTCTTATCTACTTCATTGGATTATTCATTCAACTTGCCACATTAACCTATGTTTATAAGACTTTAAAACAAGAAAGTTAGAACCAGAAAGGGGAATGTCTGATTATTTTAGCACATAATCATCTATTTATACATTGATTTTGGCTTTTGCCTTATAAAATTGTTATTGTTAAAGATACACGTTTAGGGTTAAAATTGCCACATGAAATGAATAATATTAATATCTACTCATTCAGTAACAAATAAAGCAATAAACGTGTTATATATGATCAAATATTAAGTAACAAAAAATAATAATTTGGTGGTATTTTCAAATAAGTTGATGTTCAACCTACTCATAACATTAGTCCAATCGGATATTTGATTTATATATGTAATGGAATGCAAAAACATATTTAAATGATTTTCGTGATAAAATAGAATGGTGATCTCTCTTAAACATAGTGGACCAACCCAAATTGGGAGCCTGAGGGTCAACTTTCATTGACCTGTTCCAATAGTTAAAAACTTTAATATGGGATGATTAGATATTACATGAAAACGTTTATTTATGTTTAAATGTTTTTGAACAAATATATTTATATTTACACTTGTCTTTAAAATATTACAAATAACTAATAAAAATTAAATAGAGATATGACGAACGGGATGAGATTAACAGTGATGGATCGAGGGGGTGATCGTTCCGTGAAAATTTTAAATTCTCATATATTTTAGATATTTTCTATTGATAATAATTTTTTTATAAGTTTACCTCAACATAAAATTCTACATCCGTTATCGGAGATGAGGATAAATGCATCTAACATCTATAAAAATAATAGTGATTTATAAAATTACACGTCTATAATGAAGCTAGATGGATGATGAAATAGAACATGCGAACTTTGGAACGATGATGGATTTAATAACATCCGTTCCAAACCATAAAAGCAAATTACAATTAATTATATGAAGCACTAGAGGTCATTAATGAAATCCAAAGCCTTAAAATTTTAAATTTAAAGTCTATAGGTGAATGGGATTGAACCTTAAAAGTTGGAGAAAGTAGAGTTTCATCGAAGAATACAATTCATGACATTTGTTGGGGTGGTTGAATGTAAACAGCGCAAGTTGGTTTTATAAATTATTGTGGTCCAAAACCCAATTTCGTTGACACAATGTAGTCTCATTATACATGCCCATGGATTTTTGAGAACTTAGAAGGATGGATTTGAGTTTTTTAATATGTTGTTGTTTGTTTCAAGTTTACCTTGCAAAAAGTTTGGGAAGAAAAGAAAAGGATAAGAAAAATTCAATCCTTTTCTCTTACAATTAAGAAAATGATGATATAAAAAATAGACTGATATTTACAAATGCATTAGCAAATATTTTATATATAAAATCTCATTAAATATGGATTCAGTTTTTAAAGAAATGATTTTTAGTTGTTTTATCTAAAGATTATATACAACGTGAAAAGATAAAAATATTATTATAATAATATTACTTATTTTAAAAATGATATTTTAATCATTCCACAACTGAATTGAAACTGATTAGGTCCTGACATTAACTTAACAAATCAAATTAATAATAAATATAAAATTTTAAATTTGTATAGATATTCATAATCAAATAAAAATGAAAGGAGTGTGTCGAAACGATTTTTACGAGTAGGGGGCGTGATTCAGAAAACCGCGTCATTTTTTAATTATTCTCTTTACGATTGAATTTTAATTAAAAACAATGCGATCTTAGAAAACCTCTCGTTTCAAAAATTTGGAAATTCCTTAAAGATAAAAACATGTGGTTCGAGGAGTCGTCACCAATCTTTGATTAGGGTGTGATTGGGCACCCAAAACGTTGTCATTTTAATAAAAAATAATTTTAATTAAAATAACAAATTAAGGTATGCGTTATCAAAATCCGAGTTCGGGAGTCGGTTACTCGTGGGGAAGGATTAGCACCCCCACAGCGCCCTAAATCGGTACCTAGTCGATTAAAATGTCTTTGCAATGAATTTCACAAGTTCAAGTTTAAATTGATTTATGATCCCTTAAAACAACAAAAATGCTAATTTTGTCACATTCAAAAGCAACGAAATAAGTTAAATTAAAATTACCAAGCCATTAGAAAGATAAAGAATGTTTGATTATTTAAATATTGAGACCAGATCTTTAGGTCAGTTCTAACGACATTTTCTCAACAAATTTAAATAGCCGAACATTTCTTTTTCTTTCACTCCCAAATTTTAAAGTGAAGAATCAATTTTTTGGTGACAATGACGGGATGCACTTGTAATTTAAAACCGTTAAGAACGACTTTCCTGTAAGTTAAGAAAAGTTATTCTGACAGTTTTAAATTAAGAGGGTATTACCCTTAATTCGATTATGAAATTAGGTCAAGTTGCAGTATGAGGATAACATGCATATAAATAAATAAATAAATAAATATATAAAATCACTTAACAAATAATATATACAAAACATTTCTACGATACTTTAAAATAGAAATTATATACATACTTTTATTACCACACATTATACCATATATATATATATATATATGTGTGTGTGTTAATATACAATGCAAAGCCATGACTTAAATGCAAAAAAATAAAAACATAATAACTAGAATGCGAACTTCATAAAATAATCATGTTTATTTAAATAAGGACCAAATCATGTTAACCCAAACATTAATACCTTAAATATAACCAAAACAATTGGAATGGAACACGAGAATAACCCACAACACATAAGCAGGACTAAACAGTAACATGCAAGAACTTAAGGCTCAAATGTCTAAAAAACAGAAACTACTTATATAACCATTCAGGACTAAAATGAAATATGCAAAACACGAAAGTCAAATGTTTGAAACAGCAAAGATTCAACTACAACAATATTTAGGACTAAAATTAAACCTACATAAAATAAAGCAACTAAATTAAAAACACGAAAACGTTCAAAATAAGGACTAAAACGAAACATGCAAAAATTATAAGTCGAATGCATAAACAAACAGAAATTAAATACATTACCATTTAGGACTTAAATTGAATACATGCAAAATATAAAGAACAAATTAAAAATACTAGAGACTCGATTCTTGGACTAAAATGAAATAGAAATAAAACTTAAATAGCTCAAACGAGGGATAAACCACGCGAGAAATAGGTGCCATGAACCCCTAAACGACGCCGTTTTAATAATATGATATATATAACATTTTAGGTCAAAATTAAACCTAGCTTCATTTCTAACCCTCAGGGCTGCAATGCTCTATTCTTCTCCCTCTCTCTACGCAGTTCTCACCCCTTTGCTCTCATCTTTCTATTCTAACCCTAGACGACACTAGGCCGTCGTGGCCTCCGCTTGCAGTTGGCTCTAATGAAGACTCAAGACTCCTTAAGGTAAAAAACTAACACCTTCCTTACTCTTATTTTGATTCTAGTCTTAAAGTCTAAAAATCAACCCTAACTGCTTCATTTCTCCATTGACCGAGACTCTCTCCAACCCAGAAAGCAACCTCGGAGCCTACAAGCAACGACCCCTAAATTCTACGGCCGACGAGACTCTTCAACCTCAGACCCCGATGATGAAAGAATGCTCCAACCTGTGAACCATTTCCTCTTTTAATTTCCAAATTTTACTAAAAAAAGAAAATGGTTTATTACCTTGAAAATGCTTTGCGTTGTTTCTGTACATTGCTTTGAAACGAAAAAAAAGATAAACAACGAAAGTGATACTGTAAGTAATAATAAAGTTAAAAAAAACTTGAAAGGAATGTACTTGGATGCTAGGAAAATCCTCTATTTTTATTGCTTGTCTCTTTTTTCTTGACAATGGTAGAATTGCACCCTTTTTTTACATTCATCTCCTCTGTAAAATTTGAAACCAAACATCTAGACCCCCCTCTTGTTCGTTTCTGGTTGCTGAACCGAGAGCCCCCCTTTTCTCATTTTTTGTGTTAGTCCCTCCCTTCTTTTGTGTAAAACTTCCCCCCTTTTACATGATACATAAAATTAAAATAATTCCCCTCTTTCTTCGCGTGTTGTAGGTCACGGGTGATGGGGAGCCAAGCTTGCCTGCTCGGGTATGGTGCATGCTTGGAAACGAGCTGCATGGGCGTTCATAGAGAATCGAACCTTGTCTGCTCAGTTGGAGCATTTCACGCGGGAACTGATGTGGGGAACCGAGCTGGAACAGCAGGGTATGGGCTACTGCTTGGTTAGTGTATAACATGGGCATCTCGTGAGCAGTTGGCAATGGCTTCACGTGGGAGCTGGCCATGGTCGGGTCTTGTAATTAAACTTGGGTTGATTTGAGTTGCTGGATCGGGTTGCTTGTAATTAGGCCCGGTTTGCGCTTGTTCTGTAAATGGACACTAGACTTTTAATTTGAATTTTGGATTGAATTTTAATTTATCCCTCGGTTTCAAAAATGAAACATATACGATATCAATCCAAACGCAAACTCCCATAATTCGTCGTTTGAATTAAGTTCTCATCGAGCATCAATATCTTCAAATTAATTCTCGATCTTCAAATGAAATTAATTGGCCCGGACAAAATTAGGGTATTACAGCTGCCCCTCTTTGCTCATTATTGTGAACAGAAGAGCATAGCAAAGACAAATAATGACCTAATTTTGTCCGATTGCAGCGTCATTTTTCCCTTCTTCAATCTTCTTCTTCACATTCGCTTCCATCTCACTTGCACAAACCCTTTTAATGGATTATTCCACTTCTTTATACCTGAGAATATTTGATTTTCTCCCACATTTAATGGTCTGATGGTCTACTCCAACACTTTTTGAGAAGGCTTAAAATGGCCCGGATAACTTATTATCTTGGTAAAAAAAACATCCTGCACGAAGGTCTTATGGATGACCCGAAGGATTTATCTTCTTGCTCGAGAGACTCACAAATGACCCAAAGGATTTAATCATCATGCTCGAAAGACTCACTGATAGATTTGCTCCACTACTCTCTTGTGAAGGCTTAAAAATTACCCGAAGGATTTAAGCATCATGCTCGAAAGACTTATTGATGGCCCGAAGGACTTATAAATTGTGAAATTTTGAAAATCACATTCTTCGTTTTCAAAAATTCCATCTTCTTAAAACATCAATTTTCATTTTCAAATTCTTGTGAAAACATCCTACCCGAAGGTTTTATGGATGGCCCGAATGACTTATCATCTTGCATAGAACTCGATGTTTGGTTCCTTGTACCATGTTGTAACTCGACCGACTGCTCTTGCAACTGATCTTGTGATTCCTGATTAGATCACTCCATTGCTTCCATTTGTTTGTCCATGATGATGATGAAGTAATATGAATGAATGATCTTGTTATTACTGTTACATAATCTTCCATGAGTTATTTCCATGTTTTCATAATTACTGCATGTAAAATACTTAAACAAATACATGCAATGCAACATGAAAATGCAATATGAAAATACAAAAGGTTTCATTCCAGAGTGACCATCTTAAAATAACTTTCATTGAACACAAAATTCTCGGTACATCAAACAAACTTTACAGATAATGGACAGCTTTCACTCCTAGCTTTTCTATCTCCTTCAAAAGCCAATGTAACTTCCACTCATACTCGGGGGTTGAGTTGTCAGTATGCTTTAATTCTCTTGCAAAGCCAGCTAAATCAACCCATTTTTGAGCCACATCGCTTGCTTGAGTCAAAACTTCTTTCATGACTTTGTCTCTTTTCTCTATCTTGAGTGTCGATTCTCGGAGCTGCAGACACTGTTGTTGATTTTTCCTTGTAAGAAAGTCATTTTGGTTATGAAACTCTCGTATAAGATCACTACATTCATCCACCATCTTCATCAACTTCTTGTTCTTGGCTCTAGTGGCTTCTAGCTCAACTTCATTCTCCCGCTTGTGGCGTTGATGTGAGATTTCCAAGTTAGATATGGCCAAATTCAACGTCTGATTTTCGGCTTGATATCTACCCAAATCATTGATAGTTGTATCGCGCCTTTTCTCTGCAATATGTAAATCATAAGAAAACTTATCCGCGCGGCCTTCATGAACCTTTCAATTCTTCATCCACTATTCAATAGCATTCTTCAATTTAGCGACCCCTGTTATCCACTCCTCTGGGATATTTCCTATGCCGGAAAATTTAAAGGCTTGGCTGATCATTTGAAAACTATCCCGTATAACTTCCATCTCTCTGCTCCATCTATCATTCTCTCTTCTTAATGACGAATCTGAGCTTCATATCTTGGCAAACTATCTTCTTCTTGGATGTCCTCACTGATACCCTTACCTTCGAACACCTTTGGCTCCGACTCAATAGGATAAGCTGCTACCGAAGTGTATTGTCCTTTCAATTCAAATTCTAATACTCCATGATCCAGAAGATGTTTTACTCGTCGTTTTAAGGCAGTGCAATTCTCAATGAAATGTCCTTGAACCCCAGCATGATATTCACATCGAACATTTACGTCATACCATTTTGGATACGGAGGCTGCAAAGGCTTCACATAATGCGGAGCTACTTCTCGGGCTTCTAACTGTGCATCATACAACTCCTTATATGATATTGGGATAGAATCAAAATGAGAGCCACCTTTCGACTTGGGTTGAACTGAAGCTTCAAGCTTTACTCCCCCGATATATGGAGTAGACTATCAAATACCACCGTGTTCTGACTGCATGGCTTCTTTTCATCCTTATGAACTTCTACGGTTGCCACTATTTCTTTGGCATTTCCAAACAGCTTGTTGATACGAACAATGATTGTGCGTGGCCTCTCATACTGGCTAGAATCAGCAGGCTCTAAAGTAGTCTCTTGCATATTTGACACCTCAAGGTTGCTTCTGTCGAGCTCTGTTGTAGAAGTCTCTCTTCCTTTGGACAAAGCATCTATCCTATCCATCATCCTGTACATCTGCTCTTTTATCTCTCTTATCTCCTTTTGCTATTTCTCAACCACGCGATCTCCGGGTGTAGATCTTTCCACTATTCTCGAAGCTTTCTTAGGATGCCATTTCTCATCTGTGTTATAGTCTGCTTGATCACGAAACCCCTTGTCCATCATGAAACCTTCTACTATGCTGACCACTCACAAATCGACACCTTTGATTATGTCATGATCATGTAATGCAGACAACGTAAAAAACAAGACAGTATAAATAAGGTAACAAAATGACAAAAAAACAATAGAAAAATAAATTAATAAGAAAATGCAAAAATAAGAATGCAAATATAGATGCAAATGCAAAAATAAGAATGCAAATGTAGATGCAAATACAAATGCACGAGGTGTTAATTCCGAAAGTGACCACTTATAGAACAACCGTTCACTTAGACAACAAGAATTCAACAAGTACACCATGTAGTCAAAATACAACTATGATTCTTCATTTCTTCATTTCCTTGAGTCGTACTCTTCATGGATCTTGTATTGCACCTCCAAAATTATTGACGCATTTTATCACCTTCGATGATGTCGGATATCTCTAAATTGAATCTTGAAATCCCATTCTTAGCTCAAATGCAAAGTGGTCTTCATGTCTTTATAAAGGGTCTTCTCGTCCTTGGTATGACTGTATCTATCCCTTGAGTCAACATCTTGGCCTTTGCACCTTTTCTTCAACCAGCTTCAGATCTCCTCATTCATCGGGTGTCTTTCTTCATGGATCATTTGAACATCTCTGGATCTCCTGGTTTTGACTACATGGTGGAGAATTTCTTGCCTCAATATGGTCAGCCTTCTTGTTAGTCAATCACTTACGAATTAACACCCCTCGATAACATGAGAATGCAATTGCAATAAAATCAAAATAAAACAGAAAGAGAACAAAATGGGTTAGTGCACATAAGATAAACAACAAGATAATGGATACCATAAACAACCTACTCTCACATGCTGGCTACCCAATCATGTTTTAGCAGATCCTACCTAACATGATATCTACCCACATGCTTTGTCCTTCACAAAAAATCCTAACCGCATGGTATCTAATTCACATGCTTTGTACGAAAATATAAAACCTAACTGCATGCTTTTCTAGTTCTCATACTTCTTGCAAAAATAAATTCGAGGAAAAGGTTAGAATGAGTTTCCCCTTTGTATATGTGGACTGAGATTCAACATAAGATGGGAAAAGTTTGGTATCACTAAAAGGGTCCTCGAATTGTCCTTTACTGGTGCCCCCTTGGGCTTGCCAGACCCTCGATCCTCACCCATTATAGGCTTAAAACGGATCAAATTCAATTCGAGATGATACACTTCCCTATGTCCATGCGAGAAAACTCAATGTTTCACTCGTAAACATAAGGCATGTACCCCAGAGGTTAATTTCTAAAGCTCATGCGGAGAAAAGTGATTTTTCTCACGTAAGCGTAGCGTTCACCCCTACCTAACGGGACAGAGAATAGTAAGAAGGCTCTAAATATCAAAAGGTTGTAGCGACAGTAAGGGGAAACCCATAATCCTTTGCCACGATCCAAGGAAATCAACAAACTAAAGTCAGAAAACTGAAACACGCAAATCACACGTTAGTACAACTATTTATTCGTTAACCAAATAACCAATTAAATGCAAACAAGAAATTTAAAACAAACAAGGGATCAAAAACCAAATTAAAATGAACTTATAAATTTCGTTTGCAAAGACAATTAATTAATCGACTATCGACCTGACTCTCTAAAAAAAAGTCCCCAGCAGAGTCGCCAAGCTGTTGAAACGATTTTTATAAGTGAGGGGCGTGATTCAGAAAACCGCGTCATTTTTTAATTATTCTCTTTACGATTGAATTTTAATTAAAAACAATGCGATCTTAGAAAACCTCTCGTTTCGAAAATTTGGAAATTCTTTAAAGATAAAAATATGTGGTTCGAGGAGTCACCACCAATCTTTGATTAGGGTGTGATTGGACACCCAAAAACGTTGTCATTTTAAATAAAAAATAATTTTAATTAAAATAACAAATTAAGGTCTGCGTTATCAAAATCCGAGTTCGGGATTTGGTTACGCGTGGGGAAGGATTAACACCCCCACAGCGCCCTAAATCGGTACCTAGTCGATTAATTAATGTCTTTGCAACGAATTTCACAAGTTCGAGTTTAAATTGATTTATGATCCCTTAAAACAACAAAAATGCTAATTTTGTAACATTCAAAAGCAACGAAATAAGTTAAATTAAAATTACCAAGCCATTAGAAAGATAAAGAATGTTCGATTATTTAAATATATTGAGATCATATCTTTAGGTCAGTTCTAACGACCTTTTCTCAACAAATTTAAATAGCCGAACATTTCTTTTTCTTTCACTCCCAAATTTTAAAGTGAAGAATCAATTTTTTGGTGACAATGACGGGATACACTTGTAATTTAAAACCATTAAGAACGACTTTCATGTAAGTTAAGAAAAGCTATTCTGGCAGTTTTAAATTAAGAGGGTATTACCCTTAATTCGATTATGAAATTAGGTTAAGTTGCAGTATGAGGATAACATGCATATAAATAAATATATAAATATAAAATCACTTAACAATAATATATAAAAATATTTCTAGAATACTTTAAAATAGAAATTATATACATACTTTTATTACCACACATTATACCATATATATATATATATATATATATATATGTGTGTGTGTGTGTGTGTGTGTGTGTTAATATACAATGCAAAGCCATGACTTAAATGCAAAAAATAAAAAAATAAAATAATCATGTTTATTTAAATAAGGACCAAATCATGTTAACCCAAATATTAATACCTTAAATATAACCAAAACAATTGGAATGGAACACGAGAATAACCCACAACACATAAGCAGGACTAAACAGTAACATGCAAGAACTTAAGGCTAAAATGTCTAAAAAAACATAAACTACTTATAACCATTCAGGACTAAAATGAAATATGCAAAACACGAAAGTCAAATGTTTGAAACAGCAAAGATTTAACTAGAACAATATTAGGACTAAAATTAAACCTACATAAAATAAAGCAACTAAATTAAAACACAGAAACATTCAAAATAAGGACTAAAACGAAACATGCAAAAATTACAAGTCGAATGCATAAACAAACAGATATTAAATACATTACCATTAGGACTTAAATTGAATACGTGCAAAATATAAAGAACAAATTAAAAATACTAGAGACTCGATTCTTGGACTAAAATGAAATAGAAATAAAACTTAAATAGCTCAAACGAGGGATAAACCACGCGAAAAACAGGTGCCCTAAACCCCTAAACGATACCGTTTAATAATCTGATATATATAACATTTTAGGTCAAAAATTAAACCTAGCTTCATTTGTAACCCTCAGCGCCGCAATGCTCTCTTCTTCTCCCTCTCTCTGCGCAGTTCTCACCCCTTTGCTCTCATCTTTCTACTCTAACCTAGACGACACTAGGCCGCATAAGATCACTACATTCATCCACCATCTTCATCAACTTCTTGTTTTTGGCTCTAGTGGCTTCTAGCTCAACTTCATTCTCCCGCTTGTGGCGTTGATGTGAGATTTCCAAGTTAGATATGGCTAAATTCAACGTCTGATTTTCGGCTTGATATCTACCCAAATCATTGATAGCTGTATCGCGCCTTTTCTCTGCAATATGTAAATCATAAGAAAACTTATCCGCGCGGCCTTCATGAACCTTGCAATTCTTCCTCCACTGTTCAATATCATTCTTCAATTTAGCGACCCCTGTTATCCACTCCTCTGGGATATTTCCTATGCCGGAAAATTTAAAGGCTTGGCTGATCATTTGAAAACTATCCCGCATAACTTCCATCTCTCTGCTCCATCTATCATTCTCTCTCCTTAAATGACGAATCTAAGCTTCATATCTTGGCAAACTATCTTCTTCTTGGATGTCCTCACTGATACCCTTACCTTCGAACACCTTTGGCTCCGACTCAATAGGATAAGCTGCTACCGAAGTGTATTGTCCTTTCAATTCAAATTCTAATACTCCATGATCCAGAAGATGTTTGACTCGTCGTTTTAAGGCAGTGCAATTCTCAATGAAATGTTCTTGAACCCCAGCATGATATTCACATCGAACATTTACGTCATACCATTTTGGATACGGAGGCTGCAAAGGCTTCACATAATGCGGAGCTACTTCTCGGGCTTCTAACTGTGCATCATACAACTCCTTATATGATATTGGGATAGAATCAAAATGAGAGCCACCTTTCGACTTGGGTTGAACTGAAGCTTCAAGCTTTAC
The DNA here is from genome assembly GCF_006381635.1 of Hibiscus syriacus. Classification (NCBI taxonomy): domain Eukaryota; kingdom Viridiplantae; phylum Streptophyta; class Magnoliopsida; order Malvales; family Malvaceae; genus Hibiscus; species Hibiscus syriacus. The sequence goes on from NW_024062730.1 coordinate 1,833,666, forward strand.
TTCCCCCGATATATGGAGTAGACTATCAAATACCACCGTGTTCTGACTGCATGGCTTCTTTTCATCCTTATGAACTTCTACGGTTGCCACTATTTCTTTGGCGTTTCCAAACAGCTTGTTGATACGAACAATGATTGTGCGTGGCCTCTCATACTGGCTAGAATCAGCAGGCTCTAAAGTAGTCTCTTGCATATTTGACACCTCAAGGTTGCTTCTGTCGAGCTCTGTTGTAGAAGTCTCTCTTCCTTTGGACAAAGCATCTATCCTATCCATCATCCTGTACATCTGCTCTTTTATCTCTCTTATCTCCTTTTGCTCTTTCTCAACCACGCGATCTCCGGGTGTAGATCTTTCCACTATTCTTGAAGCTTTCTTAGGATGCCATTTCTCATCTGTGTTATAGTCTGCTTGATCACGAAACCCCTTGTCCATCATGAAAACCTTCTACTATGCTGACCACTCACAAATCGACACCTTTTGATTATGTCATGATCATGTAATGCAGACAACGTAAAAACAAGACAGTATAAATAAGGTAACAAAATGACAAAAAACAACAATAGCAAAATAAATTAATAAGAAAATGAAAAAATAAGAATGCAAATATAGATGCAAATGCAAAAATAAGAATGCAAATGTAGATGCAAATACAAATGCACGAGGTGTTAATTCCGAAAGTGACCACTTATAGAACAACCGTTCACTTAGACAACAAGAATTCAACAAGTACACCATGTAGTCAAAATACAACTATGATTCTTCATTTCTTCATTTCCTTGAGTCGTACTCTTCATGGGATCTTGTATTGCACCTCCAAAATTATTGACGCATTTTATCACCTTCGATGACGTCGGATATCTCTAAATTGAATCTTGAAATCCCCATTCTTAGCTCAAATGCAAAGTGGTCTTCATGTCTTTATAAAGGGTCTTCTCGTCCTTGGTATGACTTTATCTATCCCTTGAGTCAACATCTTGGCCTTTGCACCTTTTCTTCAACCAGCTTCAGATCTCCTCATTCATCGGGTGTCTTTCTTCATGGATCATTTGAACATCTCTGGATCTCCTGGTTTTGACTACATGGTGGAGAATTTCTTGCCTCAATATGGTCAGCCTTCTTGTTAGTCAATCACTTACGAATTAACACCCCTCGATAACATGAGAATGCAAATGCAATAAAATCAAAATAAAACAGAAAGAGAACAAAAATGGGTTAGTGCACATAAGATAAACAACAAGATAATGGATACCATAAACAACCTACTCTCACATGCTGGCTACCCAATCATGTTTTAGCAGATCCTACCTAACATGATATCTACCCACATGCTTTGTCCTTCACAAAAAATCCTAACCGCATGGTATCTAATTCACATGCTTTGTACGAAAATATAAAACCTAACCGCATGCTTTTCTAGTTCTCATACTTCTTGCAAAAATAAATTCGAGGAAAAGGTTAGAATGAGTTTCCCCTTTGTATATGTGGACTGAGATTCAACATAAGATGGGCAAAGTTTGGTATCACTAAAAGGGTCCTCGAATTGTCCTTTACTGGTGCCCCCTTGGGCTTGCCAGACCCTCGATCCTCACCCATTATAGGCTTAAAACGGATCAAATTCAATTCGAGATGATACACTTCCCTATGTCCATGCGAGAAAACTCAATGTTTCACTTGTAAACATAAGGCATGTACCCCAGAGGTTAATTTCTAAAGCTCATGCGGAGAAAAGTAATTTTTCTCACGTAAGCGTAGCCCCTACCTAACGGGACAGAGAATAGTAAGAAGGCTCTAAATATCGAAAGGTTGTAGCGACAGTAAGGGGATCAAAAACCAATTATTCGTTAATACAACTATTTATTCGTTAACCAAATAACCAATTAAATGCAAACAAGAAATTTAAAACAAACAAGGGATCAAAAACCAAATTAAAATGAACTTATAAATTTCTTTTGCAAAGACAATTAATTAATCGACTATCGACCTGACTCTCTAAAAAAAAGTCCCCAGTAGAGTCGCCAAGCTGTTGAAACGATTTTTATAAGTGAGGGGCGTGATTCAGAAAACAGCGTCACTTTTTAATTATTCTCTTTACGATTGAATTTTAATTAAAAACAATGCGATCTTAGAAAACCTCTCGTTTCGAAAATTTGGAAATTCTTTAAAGATAAAAATATGTGGTTCGAGGAGTCACCACCAATCTTTGATTAGGGTGTGATTGGGCACCCAAAAACGTTGTCATTTTAAATAAAAAATAATTTTAATTAAAATAACAAATTAAGGTCTGCGTTATCAAAATCCGAGTTCGGGATTTGGTTACGCGTGGGGAAGGATTAACACCCCCACAGCGCCCTAAATCGGTACCTAGTCGATTAATTAATGTCTTTGCAACGAATTTCACAAGTTCGAGTTTAAATTGATTTATGATCCCTTAAAACAACAAAAATGCTAATTTTGTAACATTCAAAAGCAACTAAATAAGTTAAATTAAAATTACCAAGCCATTAGAAAGATAAAGAATGTTCGATTATTTAAATATATTGAGACCATATCTTTAGGTCAGTTCTAACGACATTTTCTCAACAAATTTAAATAGCCGAACATTTCTTTTTCTTTCACTCCCAAATTTTAAAGTGAAGAATCAATTTTTTGGTGACAATGACGGGATACACTTGTAATTTAAAACCATTAAGAACGACTTTCATGTAAGTTAAGAAAAGCTATTCTGGCAGTTTTAAATTAAGAGGGTATTACCCTTAATTCGATTATGAAATTAGGTCAAGTTGCAGTATGAGGATAACATGCATATAAATAAATATATAAATATATAAAATCACTTAACAAATAATATATAAAAAATATTTCTAGAATACTTTAAAATAGAAATTATATACATACTTTTATTACCACACATTATACCATATATATATATATATGTGTGTGTGTGTGTGTGTGTAATATACAATGCAAAGCCATGACTTAAATGCAAAAAATAAAAACATAAAATAATCATGTTTATTTAAATAAGGACCAAATCATGTTAACCCAAATATTAATACCTTAAATATAACCAAAACAATTGGAATGGAACACGAGAATAACCCACAACACATAAGCAGGACTAAACAGTAACATGCAAGAACTTAAGGCTAAAATGTCTAAAAGAAACATAAACTACTTATAACCATTCAGGACTAAAATGAAATATGCAAAACACGAAAGTCAAATGTTTGAAACAGCAAAGATTTAACTAGAACAATATTTAGGACTAAAATTAAACCTACATAAATAAAGCAACTAAATTAAAAACACAGAAACATTCAAAATAAGGACTAAAACGAAACATGCAAAAATTACAAGTCGAATGCATAAACAAACAGATATTAAATACATTACCATTTAGGACTTAAATTGAATACGTGCAAAATATAAAGAACAAATTAAAAATACTAGAGACTCGATTCTTGGACTAAAATGAAATAGAAATAAAACTTAAATAGCTCAAACGAGGGATAAACCACGCGGAAAACAGGTGCCCTAAACCCCTAAACGATACCGTTTTAATAATCTGATATATATAACATTTTAGGTCAAAAATTAAACCTAGCTTCATTTGTAACCCTCAGCGCCGCAATGCTCTCTTCTTCTCCCTCTCTCTGTGCAGTTCTCACCCCTTTGCTCTCATCTTTCTACTCTAACCCTAGACGACACTAGGCCGCCGTGGCCTCCACTTGCAGTTGGCTCTGATGAAGACTCAAGACTCCCTAAGGTAAAAAATAACACCTTCCTTACTCTTATTTTGATTCTAGTCTTAAAGTCTAAAAATCAACCCTAACTGCTTCCTTTCTCCCTTGACCGAGACTCTTTCCAACCCAGAAAGCGACCTCGGAGCCTATAAGCAACGAACCCTAAATTCTACGACCGACAAGACTCTTCAACCTCAGACCCCGATAATAAAAGAAGGCTCCAACGAGGAACCAAACCATGCCGGTACACTGTGAACCATTTCCTCTTTTAATTTCCAAATTTTACTAAAAAGGAAAATGGTTTATTACCTTGAAAATGCTTTGCGTTGTTTCTGTACATTTCTTTGAAAACAAAAAAAAAGATAAACAATGAAAGTGATACTGTAAGTAATAATAAAGTTAAAAAACCTTGAAAGGAATGTACTTGGATGCTAGGAAAAATCCTCTATTTTTATTGCTTGTCTCTTTTTTTCTTGACAATGGTAGAATTGCACCCTTTTTTTACATTCATTTCCTCTGTAAAATTTGAAACCAAACATCTAGACCCCCCTGCTGTTCGTTTCTGGTTGCTGAACCAAGAGCCCCCCTTTTCTCATTTTTTTGTGTTGGTCCCTCCCTTCTACTGTGTAAAATTTCCCCCCTTTTACATGATACATAAAATTAAAATAATTCCCCTCTTTCTTCGCGTGTTGCAGGTCACGAGTGATGGGGAGCCGAGCTTGCCTGCTCGGGTATGGTGCATGCCTGGAAACAAGCTGCATGGGCGTTCATGGAGAACCGAGCCTTGTCTGCTCAGTTAGAGCATTTCACGCATGAGCTAATGTGGGGAACCGAGCTGGAACAACAGGGTATGGGCTACTGCTCGGTTAGTGTATAACATGGGTATCTCGTGAGCAGTTGGCAATGGTTTCACGTGGGAGCTGACCATGGTCGGGTCTTGTAATTAAACTTGGGTTGGTTTGAGTTGCTGGATGGGGTTGCTTGTAATTAGGCCCAGTTTGGGCTTGTTTTGTAAATGGACACTAGACTTTTAATTTGAATTTTGGATTGAATTTTAATTTATCCCTCGATTTCAAAAACGAAACATATACGATATCAATCCAATTAAGCGTCTCTAGCTTCCAAACGCAAACTCCCATAATTCGTTGCTTGAATTAAGTTCTCATCGAGCATCAATATCTTCAAATTAATTCCCGATCTTCAAATGAAATTAATTGGTCCGGACAAAATTAGGGTATTACATAGCCCATCATAATTAGGGATGGGCACCAGTCAGGTTTCGTGTCAGTTAAAACACACTGTAATTAATAACCCAAACATGAACATTGTAAAAACTCTCTATCGGTTCCAAAAAAAACCACTCTAACTTTGTTAATTTTCAGAGCAATAAATAGCAAATTTCAAGGTTTACTATTTTTTATTTTGTGCTTCGAAAATAGCACAAGCATATATATATATATATATTACACTATTCGAAAACACACAAAAATTTCAGGGTGGTCAAGCTTTTTTTATTTTTTATTTTCGAAACATAAAAAGCGAAGCATAACAAAAAAAAAACGAAAATAGAGAGAAAATAGCGTTAAAGTTCGGCCAGAGTCTCGTCGGCGTTCGGGGAACAGTTCGCAGATCCGAATGGTCAGAAGACAGAGGGGAGGCGGACGAGTAACATATTACGATTTAGGCTCAATCCAACGGCGAACGGCAGAGATCTGGGCGGTGGAAGTCGAGGAGTTATTAGCTTATTTCGTGGTGATGAGGGCTAATTTTCTCAAAACCAAGCCCAGATTGACAACGAGGAGCTGGAGATGGACTTACCCGTGAAATTTGGTGGCCAACGGCCACCGACGACGACGACGGTGTGAATGGTCGGATTCCTATAGAGAGGGGAGTCCCTCTCTCTCTACTTTTTAAAAAAATGAAAAAATGAAAATTATAAAAAAAACAAAATGTTTGTTATTTATAGAAAGACTTTAGGGGTAAATTTCGTTTTAAATCCCTTATATTTGCACGTGTTTTGCATTCTAGTCAATTGTAGGGACCAAAATTGCTATTTTACCTTTCTGCTATGCATGCTTTATTTTTTGGTTTATTCACTATTTCAATCCCCCTAATTTTGTCGTGTTTTTACATTTTGGTCACTGGACTTTTCGTTTCTAATTTGTTGCAATTTTATTATTATGTTTTGTTTTATTTTAATTTAGTCATTTTGGTCATTGTTTATTTCTGATTTAGTTACTAACTTTTATTTTCTTGCATTTTAGTCATTTTTATTATTTTATTTCGATTTAGCACTTATATTTTGATTTGTTTAAATTTAGCCCCTATTGTATGTTCAATTTATTCTTTTTAGTTTGGTAATTTTATTTTTATGCAATTAGGTCCTCATATTTTATTTTTATTTTATGTTTTTTACTGTTTTTTATTTTTTTAGTATTTTAATTATGTTTATTAATTGTTTTAATATTTCATAGTTTTATTCCTCAGATTTAATTTTAAATTATTTTAGCATTTGAATCAAATTTAGAAATGAGGATTTCACATTAGTTTTAATTAGGGAGCAATTCGAGTCGAGTTTTCTCATATGACGCCCGATTACTCGAATCGATTGTTCAATTCTAAAATTAATTAATAATTAGTATTTTTTAAAATTTTCAGTGTAATAATTTAGATTAATTAGATTTTAATTAGCCCCCTAACGTTAGAAGTTGTTGTTTTAGATCCTTATTCTTTTAAGTATTTTAGAACTCGATACTTTAGACCATGACCTTTTTAGTCCCTAAACTTAGATTAGACTCTTAATATTGACATAATTAAATAGGTTAAACAGAGCCTCCATTTTAACTTAGATTTCAAATTAGTCTCTTAATTTAGGGGATAATTCGTAGTGGCTCTCGCTTAAAAGCTCGAGGGACCATTTCGGTTATTCAACTCAATAATCGATTAAAATCAAATAGGATTAATATTAGAGCCTACGCTTTTAGATTTAAGCCCCTAGGTTCTTTAATTTTCATAATTTATAACCGTAAGTTAGAAAAATCCTTAATTTATTTTTATATAATAATTAGGACAAATAAAATTTTGTTTGATCGCATTATTTTTATAAATCTAAGGCATTGTTCACTTATTAAAGAATTAATAGTATATCTCCCGCAATCATGCTCAGGGGGTGACTACTGATAATTCCCTAAATAAGTCGACATCCTTTTCAAAACCGCATCATGTTTTCTAAAAACGAGGCAATGTTCGGTTATTAGACATAGTAGATGATCTCCCGCATTTACGCTCGGGGGTGAATGCTATCGGTCTCAATAAACGAATACCCTTTTCAAACTCTGAATCCTTAATGATTTTTAAATTAAATAAAGATCAAACTCAAAATTTTCAATTTTAAATATAGGGTAATCAACTAGGTACAAATTTTTGGATGCTTGTGGGGGTACTAATCCTTCTCCACGTGTAATCGACTCCCAAACCTGATTTCTGGATTTTCACAAACCTTAAAACTCAGTAATTTGATAAAAATAAAATGTTTTATTAAAATCACCCGGTTTTTATGGTGTCCCAATCGCACCTTAAATGATTGGTGGTGACTCCTCACATTTCGAAACGATTTTCAAGGGGAAAACCACCGAGTCGGTATCGCTTTTCTCCGCCCGGACGAAAAACGGTGTCGACAGATATTTAATTCTATTTTTAATAGAATTAAATTGTGTGTTTGAAATGACATTTTGCCCTCACTATTTAGCCTATACATAGTGGATAATTTTTTTCTTTTTATATATCCAAAAAGAAATTCTTTGCTTTAGAAACACTCTCATAGTCTAGCTCTTTGTGGGCTTGTGGACATTTTAACCAAAATGTGAGATATTTTCCTCAAATAAAGAATATCTTTTCAAAATCTGTTTTGGAATTGAAAGGATAAATATTAAAATGTTCCTTTAATCAAAACAGTAATTTTGGAAATTGCTTAATTGCTTGATTCTCATTAATGCTTCATTAGGTCAAAAATTTCCAATTGTTCACAATGTGAAATCCCTATAAATATCGTGTTAACCTACTAGGTTAATTTTTTTTTAACCAATTCAAAAGAATTCTTTTCTCTAGTTTTTTGGGTTTGGCAAAGACAATGAGTAATTCGTAATCTCGAAAGTTGTACTACTGTGTGCTGATCATTTGTTGTATCTTGGGGGACAGACGACCAAAGATCTCGAGCACCAAGGAGTGGCCGAAAATCTGTCTTAAGGAAACTGCCTAATTGCAGGCCTAAACTTATTTCAATTCATATATGTATGGTTTTCTATTCATATATGTATGGTTTTCTATTCATATTATTTAATTTAATAATTTCCATGTTATTATTTGTGTTTGTTTTATTCTTGATTAATGTACATGAATTTTACGACGAGATCCTGTTGAGGAATTGAATTTCGTTTGACACGACTTGTATGAATCACCATGGAAGCAAATTGTGGATCTATAAAATATTTATTTTTATTTTCTTTTCGTCTTGGATTGTTATACCTATAACAAAACAATCAGTGAAAATTAAATTAATAAAATATATAAATATTGATAATTAAATTTATCCATATATGAAAACTCAAATAAGGGATCAACAACCAGATGGTCTATTGGGATAAGGTACTAGGTCCCTTAAGCAAGGTTAGGGGGTTTAAATCATGGCGTTTTTGAATGAAGCAAACGGGATTGGGAGGGTTGCCCTCGCCTCTGCAGTACCCGAGCTGGATTAGTCGGTCAATATATCGGATACCATTAATTAATTAAAAAAAACCCAAACAAGAGAAGTAAAAGATGTAGGCAATCAATCCATTTCAATTGACCTCGTCCTCCAACTCCAAGTAAAAGCTGCATTAAACAAAAAATTTGAAAATAGAAGGACATACATAGAGTTCTTAAAGGAACAGGCGTTGAGATGCGTGGAGACCGGGATATCCACGAGCCAAATGAGGTATTGTCGGCACCAGCCATGCAACAGTCATGATACACATCCAATTTTAAAAAACAAACAAAGTCTTACTTTAAACAAAAAACAAAGTCAAAGAATCAATAAAGCTCAACAACCAACCATTGAAACACCGAGACCTGTCCCATAGCTCCCCCAAATTTATTGCCCTCACGAAACAAATCTTGTCCCATTTTTTTGTACCCTGGAAGTAGTGTTTTTTTTAGATCCTTTTTAACCTTGGAAATGGCCCTAATTTAGTTTTCCTCCAATTCTGCGTGTGTTGACTTTATATTCATTGATATTGAACAACTTGCACTTGTCCGTTGATATAAAAAGCTTCTCCCCAACCAGCTATTTTGGCAAGTGTTAAAGTTCACTTCTTTTTTGCCTACCTTTATCTGGTATCATCTTATTTTCCGTATATAGTTTCATAAAAATCTTATTTATTATTGTTATTATTATTATTTTTGCATATAGAATTATGGATGAAATTCAGATTCCTTGCCATTTTCTTTGTCTGATTTCGTTTCAACTAATGAGAGATCCAGTTGCTATCTCAACCGGGATAACATACGATAGAGAAAGCATAGAGCAATGGTTGTTTTCATGCAAGAAAAAGGTATCTCCGGTGACGAAACAACCGTTGCTCGGCGATTCAGATATAACCCCGAACCACACTCTCCGTCGTTTGATCCAAGCATGGTGCACTCTCAACGCTTCCAATGGAATCGAAAGAATCCCGACACCGAAGCCTCCGATCAACAAAACCCAGATCGCCAAGTTTATCAAAGATGCGAACAAGTTCCCTGAGACGCAAGTCAAATGCCTTGAAACCCTCAGATCAATCACCCTCGAAGGTGAAAGAAACAGTGGCTGCCTGAAAGCCACAGGTGCAGTTGAATCCCTGGTATCGATCATCAAGAGTTATGATTCGTCGTCGTCTGAAGTTATAAAAGCTAGCGACGAAGCGTTGAACATTCTTCATCATATCAAGGTATCCGAAAGCAGTCTAAAGAGTATCGTCGATATTGATAATGAGTTTGTGGAGTCTTTAGTTCAAATCCTGAAAAATGGTAGCTACCAATCTCGAGCATATGCCAAGATTCTGTTGAACGATGTGTTCCAAGTTGCGGATCCAATCCATTTGATCAGCCCTACACCCGAATTCTGTTAGTTTTCTTAAAGCCAGTAACAAACTTGAAAAACAAAACAAACACAGAGGATTTGTGATGCTCAACTCACTGCATCATTTTCTAGTTTTTTTATTATACAAGCAAATACAAAGTATAATTGCACCACTAACATAACAACCCACATTTTCAAAAAAAAACTAACCATATCAACTTTACTTAAATAACTGCTACCCTGCTTTTAGTAACTGCTGACTCTAAAATCCAACCGCCTAAAATATGCTTAAAGTTTAAAAAACATACAAAGACAATTCCTGGAGACAACTAGATTAACTCAACAATCTCCTCCTAACTTGTTGTCCTCCATTGACGATCCGCACACCAATTTTCTCTCTCATCTCCAAGAACTTCAATTTTGCAAGTGACTTTGTCATAATATCAACACACTGATCTTCTGTGCAAACATGTTGAATTTCAATCATTCTTGATTCAACACAATCTCTAATGTAGTGGAATCGGGTATCGATGTGTTTGCTCCTCTCATGGTGAACTGAATTCTTGCTCAATGCAATTGCAGACTGATTATCGATCTTTAGAACCATTTTCTTAACCTCGGTCTTTAACAAATTTGCCAGCAGTCATCCCAACCACACTCCCACGCTGCTACACAGGCAGCGATATACTCAGCTTCACAGGAAGATAACGCAACCATTTTCTGTTTTTGTGAACACCAACTAATATGATAAGACCCAAGGAAAAATATTAAACCTGAGGTACTTTCCTGTCATTAGTATCACCAGCTAGATCACTATCGGAGTAATCGATCAGCTCCAAGCTTCCTTCATTTTTCTCATAAACGCAACCGAGGTTTAAAGTTCCTTTCACGTACCGTAATATGTACTTCACTGCGGCCATTTGCTCCGTTGTGGGCTTCTCCATGTATCTACTCACCATGCCGACAGAGAATGCCAAATTTGGGCGCGTGTGCAGTAGATATCTTAAACTGCCAACAATACTTCGGTACAGAGTTATGTATACAGGTGGACTTGTGCTTTCCTTGCTCAGTTTCAGATGAGGTTCCATTGGGATTTATGAAGGGTTGCAATCTTTCATGTCGCATTTGTCTAAAACCTTTCTTGCATATGCCAACTGGTTGAGTGTGATCCTTTGAGAATTCTGACAGACTTCAATTCCCATATAGTAACTTAGTAACCCATGGTCACTCATGCTAAACAACTTCTTAATCTGTGATTTGAACTTGTCTATGTCTTGAATACACTCTCTAGTGATTATTAAATCATCCACGTAGGCTCCAACAATTAAATTCTCTTTACCTTGATTTCTCATGTATATGGCATGCTCTAAAGAACACCTGTCAAAACCGAGTGTCCTCAATGACTTGTCCAGTTTTGAGTTCTAGGTGCTTGACGCAAACCGTATAATGTTTTGTACAGTTTTAACACCTTATGCTCTTCTCATTTTATTCCAAATCCCAGTGGTTGAATGACATACACTTCCTCTATCAAATCACCGTTGAGGAAGGTTGACTTCACATCCATATGATGCACCTTCTATCCTGTATGTGCCACAATAGAGATCAGCAAACGTACTATCTCTAGCCGAGCAACAGGGGAGAAAACTTCATCAAAATCTATGCCTTGTCGTTGAACGTACCCCTTTGCCACTAATCTCGCCTTGTGCTTCACAATTCTGCCTTGAGTGTCATTCTTTAGCTTGTAAACCCACTTTAGAACTATAGGTTTGTGGCTGTCGGGTAATGGAACGAGCTTCCAAGTTTCATTTTTTCGAATAGAGGAAATTTCCTCCACCATTGCTCTTCTCCACATCGGATCTGCCTTGGCTTCTTCAAAATTCGACGGCTCCTCTTCTCCTAGTAAGCACAGAACCGAATACTACAACTCTATTGGGATTGTTGCATCGTACAAGCTTTTGATGTCACGCTTACCCCGTGGTCCTACTGATTCTTCAACAGTTGCTGCTAGAGTATAAGGCGAGTTCGAAACAAATGCTCTGGATCTCGTGTTCATCACTAGTGTAGCATACTGGTATCGGTCACTAGTTTATTCCTGTGTCGGCTGTGGGAAATCCATGCCAATGCCAGAATCGTTGACACCCTCTTTATCTTTCTGATTTGTCATATCAGATGCGCCTTCTATGGTAAACTAGTGTGATGTAAGAGTGTTCCCTGCTGATTTTGTTTCTGGAAATTTGCTCCACTCCCACTTCTTCTCCTCTTCTAACACGACATCCCGTGTCACCACTACTCGTTTTGACTTTGAATCAAACATCCGATAGCCTTTTGTATTCGAATCATAATCAATAAACACCATTGGTTTACTTCGATCTACAAGTTTTGAAAGATGAGGTGTAACATCTTTTACAAGTTTTGATCAACAGTTGGCTTGCGGTTGTAATATGTTTCATAGGGAGTTTTACCGACGATGTTTCTTGTTGGTGCTCAATTTAAGAGATATACGGCAGTTGATATCGTCTCTCCCCAAAATTCGCCTGGGACTCCCATGCTTTTCAACAAGCTCCCTGCCATGTCGACCACCATCTGATTTCTTCGTTCAACAACTCCGTTCTGCTGAGGAGAATAAGGCGCCGTGAGATAACGCTTAATTCCCAATAACTCACAGTAAGTCTTGAACTCATTTGAGGTGAATTCGCCACCACGATCTGTGCGAAAAGCCTTCAACTTATTATTTTTCTCCATTTCTGCTGATGCTTTGATCTTCTTGAATGCCTCAAATTCGGATCAACACCTGCCACATGAATCTAGTACAATCATTAACCAACAATAGAAAATAACTCTTGCCTCCGTGTATATCAGGAGTTATTGGCCCGCACAAATCTCCATGCCACAGTTCAAGAGGTGATTTTGCTCGAAATTTCACCACTGCTGGAAAAGGATTTCGGTGTTGCTTTCCAATCAAACAACCATCGCAGATGCGGTCCACATGCTTGATTATGGGCAAGCCGTACACCATCTGTTTCTAACTTAGAAGCTTCAAGGCATGAAAGTTCACATGCCCGTATCTTGCATGCCAGCTCCAAGCTTCTTCTTTGCTCCTTGCGAGAAGGCATTCGGGTAGGGTTGGTACTATGTTAAACACATATAACTGATTTCTTAACATGCTCACTTTTTCTAGTAGCCTTTGTGATCTGTCGAAGATAGACATTACTACTCCTTTAATTACAATCTTGCATATGTTCTTATCTAACTGACCAAGACTTATTATGTTGCTCTTTAACTTTGGGATATAGTAGATATTTTTAAGTACACGATGTTCACTTGTGAAGCATTCAAATAAAATTGAACCTCTTCCTTGTATTTCTACAGCCGAGCCATCTCCAAATTTGACTGACCCTTTAATAGTCGTGTCAATTTTAGCAAAATTTTTGATACAACCGGTCATGTGGTTACTTGCGCTGGTATCTAAATACCAAGCCTTGTCTTGGGTGTTGTTAATCTTTGGCACCACCTTGTCTTCGTGTAGTAACACATGTTCGTTCTGTATTGCGTGGCTGAGAACACAAGTTTCAATCATCAACAGTGTCGGTTCATCATCAATTTGTGTTGTACCAAGATTGGCCTTCTCTCTTCGGTTTGACTTGGGATACTCTTTTGCAAAATGACCATATTCATTACAATTGAAACACTTAACCTTGGATTTGTCGAAGTTGCGTGGCTTTCGGTCTTCATTTTTGCGTTCACCATTTCCTCGACCTCCACCATTTCCTCGACCACGACCACGTCCTCTCCCGTGACGTCCTCCTCTTTTGTTGCTGCAGGAACCTTCATCTCTCTTTGCCTTTGGAATTCTTGCCTCTCACTCGGCCTAGGTAATGAGTAACTGTTCTCCATTTCTCTTTGAGTGCAGTCGCCTTTTAAGCCCTTCCTCGAAGGTTCTGAGCTGACTGATCGCCTCTGAAACTGACATCTTCTCAATATCGCGAAACTGCTAAATTATTCCAATAATCTGGATAAATCTATCTGGAACTGCGTTGAACAGTTTTTCAATAACTTTGCTGTCATCGAGCTTCGTTCTAAGCGAGCGAATCCCACCCACCAGTGTGGTAAGCTTCATGGAAAATTCGTTTATTGTCTATGAATCCTTCATGTGTAACTTGTTCAGTTGCCGTTTCAACACTTGTATGCATGCCTTCTTAATGCGATCTTCACCAATCTGCATCTCCCTGAGTGCGTCCCAAGCCTCCTTTGTCGTCTGCTCCTCAACGATTGCCATCATCACGTCATCTGGCACGGCTTGAAAAATGGCTACCATGGCGCCTTGATCTTTGTCGTCGTCTGTGTTTCCATCTTCGATCACTGACCATACTCCTAGCGAACGCAAGATTATCTTCATCTTGACAGCCCATATGTCGTAGTTCGTTTCGCTTAACGTTCGATATGGATCCAAAATTAGGCTCCTCTTGCCATCGGTTTGACCACTACAAGTGTCTGTGATTGATCTCCTACTTCACAGGCCATTGCTTTGACAACCTGGCTATGAATACCAAATGTTAGTTTTCTTAAAGCCAGTAACAAACTTGAAAAACAAAACAAACACAGATGATTTGTGATGCTCAACTCACTGCATCATTTTCTGTTTTTTATTATACAAGCAAATACAAAATATAACTGCACCACTAACATAACAACCCACGTTTTAAAAAAAAAACTAACTATATCAACTTTACTTAAATAATTGCTACCCTACTTTTAGTAACTGCTGACTCTAAAATCCAACCGCCTAAAATATGCTTAAAGTTCAAAAACATACAAAGACAATTCCTGGAGACAACTAGATTAACTCAACAAATTCCTGGCCGAGATCGTACGCACTTTACAAGACCAGATCTCACAGCAAGCCACCAAGGCAGCATTGAAACTCCTAGTGGAGCTTTGTCTATGGGAAGAAACAGGATTAAAGTTGTGGAAGGAGGAGTCGTGTTCGTATTGGTCGAGCTTCTCCTCAAGAGCTCGACCAAGCGAGTATCGGAGCTCGCATTGACCTTTTTCGATCATCTCTGCGATTGCACCGAAGGGAGGGCAGAGTTCTTGAACCACAGAGCAGGGTTAGCAATTGCGTCAAAGAGGATATTTAGGGTTTTGCATGCGGCGAGCGAGAGGGCGGTGAGGATACAATCGTCGATATGCATGTTTTTGGCAACATCTAGGGTTCTTCAGGTGATGTTGCAGGTTGTGGTGGTGCCAAAGCTTTGTTTGGTGCTTCAAATCGATAGTGGTTATAAGACAAGGGAGATATTGAAATTGCATGCTAGGGTTTGGAGGAACCATTCTTGTATCCCTTCACATTTGTTGTCTTCTTATCCATCTTCTTGAGATCGGCGCTCTTATCTTTTCTCTTTGGTATTGTGTGTAGATAGATTGAAACAGGCATGTGGTGAAATTAAAGCAGATCTCTCCATGCAACTGATGTTGGAAATATACAATTTTATTAGGCATCAAATATTTGTCAATGTAGAGACACACTTTCCATGAGAATTTTGTTAATTATTCTTTAAAAATATGTTATATTCTTTTTCAGTGTGGACGTAGGAAAGGATAAAAGTTCAATGTTAGCTTTTTAAGATTATTAGTTTATAATCTATTAATCATGATCGGATACAATAAAATTTTAAAGTCGTCTGAAATATTTTTCAAGTCTTAAACAAAGTCTTAAAAACAAGTTCCTATAGAATATTCTATTATTTTGAATAATTAATTTATTATTTTGTTAATAAACCATAGAAACATAATTAAACTTTGACAAATATATTATTTTTATTGTTTTGTTAAAAACACATTAAATACAATTAAAATAATAAGGGGTTAACATTAAGTCAGACGTATTATTCTTATTATTTTGTTAAAATAAAAGATGATGCCATGAGCGGGATGTGCATAGGTCTCATTATGGGGTAAGATTGAACAATGAGGGGAAATATTTAATTTTAAAATAAATAGGGTCCTAAAAGGTAATTAAATTATAAAATTTATGAGATTAATAATTTAATTTCACTAATTTTAAAATTTAAAGGTCCTAAAAAGTAATTAAACCAGACAAATTTGAGGTAAAAGCTTAATTCCATTAATTTTAAAATTGAGTCCTAAAAAATAATTAAACCAAGATTTTTTGAAAGGGACAAGGCCTTGATTGCAATGGTTTTTAAAACTATCAGTGGCTTAAAGAAAAATTAGACCATCAAACTTTGGATTAGATTTGGATTACGTTTTTTTATTATGACTAATACAGTTTTATGTTTGGAAATATCCAGATTGCTCTGAAATACGAATTTTAAGTTTTTTCCAATTTTATTTATATTAATTCATTTTTCACTGACCAAATTTCTTTTAATTAAATAAAGAGATATTATATTCTAAGATGAGTATCGAGATATGAAATCATACAAAATTGAATAACATAATTAGCAGTGTAAATAAATAAAGCGTTCGGTGGACTGTTCGTCTATGTTTGTTAAGTTAAATAAATGATTATGTACAAAATTTTCGTGTTCATTTAATAAACGAACGAACACGAACATATGTGTGTTCGGTTCGTTTATGTTCACGAATAAACTCGTTTATCGCCTCGATCGTTTATGTTCATGATCAAACTTGTTTACTACTGATAGAGGTAGAGACTAAATTGAACAAGTAATAAATTTTGGAGTTTAAATTATGAATCTTAAGGAGTTTAAACACTAGTGACGTAATTTTACCATTTTTTAACTCGTAAATGATAAAACCAAAAATTGAATATAAAAAGGAATGCTAAATGAATAATAAATGAACATGTTCACGAACGTTAAACACGAACATGATTGTGAACGTATAAATGAATATGATCATGAATGTTAAACAAACACGTTCGAGAACAATAAATAAAAGAGCACGAACACAATATTGAAAATTTAATCGAACAAGAACTAAACATTAACACTTTTAAAAATAAAGAAACGAATACAACACAAATTTATTCGTTTAAGCTCGATTTATTTACATCCTCCAAACATAAAATTAGCTGACCCTTTTTTCTCATATATAATAGGGTAAGGGAGAGGTATGATAATAGGCTGGCCTCCAACGCCAAGTTGAGAGCAACTTCCGTAGAAACCTTCGAATTATGAAATATCCTCCGTGGGACTCGATCTCACGACCACAAAATTAAAAAATTTGTACTCTACCAACTGAACTAGATGGGCATTGCACACATTGCATGCTTTAAAAGGCCTAAGTTTTTTCTTTCTTTTTTTCTTCTGAAAAATAAAAGGCTTAAGTGGAACGGAGATAGCCGGCCCAATTTTATGCTTTTAAAGGCCTAAGTTAGTTGAAAACTCTGAATACTTTCTGTACAATATGTCAATACCATTTCCTTTTAATGCTAAAGTATTTTTCTAAATTCATAATTTTATTATTATTTTTGTTTAAATTTATAATATAAGTGAAATTATATGTTATTATCATATATTATAATAAAAAGCACAAAAATGTTTTAACTCCCAACAACTGATTAACGATTATATATATATATATATATTGTTAGATTGATTAGACTATTTGTAAATCTCTAAATTTATAATTAAATTAGTGAATATGAAATGTTTAGTTCACATCTTTTAAATTATTATAAAAATAATAATGTCAATCAAATTAAAATTAAATTATTATATTATATAAATTTTAAAATTGGTTCAACAATCTTACTTATCGCATCAGATAATGATTTACATGAATCGTTCAACAAAAATTGTTTATAATATATAAATTTTGATTTACTATATTATATACATGATTTTTTTTTATTTTAATTAAATTATATATATAACTTTTATTTCAATTTAATTATATATTTTTAAAAAATAAATATATCTATTTATTAATATTTTTTATTAATTTTAATTAATATAATTCTTCATATTTACTGTATGTTAGTTACAAAACGATACTATATTGATAACAATGATAGTAACTTTTGAAAAATTAAAATAAAATAAAGTTTCACCTATAAAATTTTACAAAATTGGAAATAGATGTATCTTTTTTTTTTTTTGCCCTTCAAGTTTTAAAGTTTTGTTTTGACTAATCCGATCGACCCGCGTCACACGCCTGGTTTTGATGAGTGAATCCCACAATAGGGATTTTCTACATACACAAAGACTCGAGCTCAAGACTTAAGCGATATCAAGCTGCTTACCACTTGAACTAACTGATATTGGCATATAAAAAGCGTTATTGATGAATATTGTATATATATTTATTGATATTGATCAGTATGGATATGATTATATTAATCAATTATGATGTTTTTAACCATAAAATGTAATACTTTTTTTTTTTACTTTTGTTACCAAGGTTACCTTTGGTACCTAGTTAATAGATAAACATCAATACAAGGAGAATCACTCCACAAATTAGAGTGCAATCTGAGGACCCCTCTGGCTTTGTGTTTCAGATATGTTGGGCAATCTGCTTGAATTACCATGCACAGCTTTGTCACTGCCCCAACCCTCAACATCTCTAAGAGCACTTCTTTTGTTGCTGCATTTTTCGAGATCGATGAGAGTATGAAAACCGCTTGATCATCGGTTGTTGGCGAAACTCTCAGGATCCTTTTCGCCACCATCGCTATGCTTCCCGCATGGCGAAGAAACTCGGCTCTACCCTCGGCGCATGAACATAGGTGTGCCAATAGGTTGAAGATCAGTTCCGATATGTTCTTTTCGGGTTTCTCGAGTTCCAATTCAACGAGCTCAAAGATCGCGTTGTCGTCGACCATCTTCGTCTTGTTTCTTCCTTGAAGACACACTTGGATCAAAACTTGTAAGGCAGATTTGGTCGCTTGTTGAGAGATTCTCGATTTAAGTACCCTTAACATTTGTTTCATGAACTCGGGTTTCAATTTCTCCAACAACCTCGTATTCGATGCCTCGATCACCCGTTTCAACGCTTGCATTGAGAGAGTCTTGGTGACGACGTGATTCTCTATCTCGCACCCGAGAATCCACGTTAGACAGTCGATTAGCTGATGATTTTCATCTAAAAGTGCCTTGATTTCACTCGATGGTGTCCAAACAAGAAAGAGAATCCTCAAAGCTTGTTCGACACCGATCGTTTTACTTTCATTGTAGCATCTTATCAGCAACAAGATCACAGCTTTGGCTACACCAGCGTCCTCCATGAACTTCTTGTTCCTCTCAATGTCCTTCGCTAGGACTTCCATTTCGTTCAAAGCATTTGCGTACAAACCAGGAACGTCTAATTCACGGATGAGTTCAAGAAGACGAATCCTACATAAAGGAGACATCAGGGTAGGGACCTTATCGACACCGTCTCCAGTATTCGCCGTGCACCAAGCCTGAATCAACTGACGGAGTATGTGGTTCGGCGTCAATTCGGAACCGGACGGCAAAACCTGCTTCGTTACAGGGCAGGTGATGCCCTTGGGCGTCTTCAGCCATTTCTCTATGCTCTCCCTGTCGTAGGTAATGCCGGTAACGGCTGTAACAGGGTCTTTCATGATCTGAAGCGATATGGGACAGATGAAATATTGAGGTATCTCAACGTCATCCATCGGTGTAAAGCTCGAACCGTAGATTCAAAACGCAGAGACTTGGAAAAACTGAAGTCTTCAAGCCCAAATGGTAAGAGAAGGTGGCTTATATTTATATACAAGTAGGATAGTTCCAAGTGGTGTTCAGATATTCAATGGTCAACAATCCAAATGACATTGGGTATGAAAATTCCTCCCAACTGATAATGAACCGCCACTCGGGAGTTATTTAGTGGTTTCCAAGGCCGGAAAGGACGACGGTAGGTCAAAAGGGATCCCCCACAAGCCAGACTCATTTAACAACTCGGTTAAAGCAAAGGGGGTATGACTTCAAAGGTAATTTCTTCCATTTCTGGCTTTGGGGTTCAATAATTTTTTTTAGCAATTTTCAAAAGTTATCATATGCCGACGAAAAGAGAAGACTGAAGATGGGGCACGACTTGGGCGACTTGGACGGGAATGAAATACCAAACCAAACCCATAATAATGACAGCCATGCGTGGAATTCAAACTTCTCTTTCACCCTTCAATTTTATTGTACTCTGCCAACTATAAGTTTTTTTTAATAAGTTAAGTGATTATAAAATAATATTTATTTTATATATTTTTAATCATTTGATAATGAATACTCGATTATCTTATTATAGTCACTAATGTTTAAACCCGTGATTTCTAAGAATAACAATGATTTCTTTAACAACTGAAGTAAGTTGGTTCGTACTTTGCCAACTATAAGTTTAGCTTTGGTTACACAAACTTCATTTAGTTTATCTGTTTATATAATTTAATGTACTAAAATCATCATTCACATGGCCATTAAATTATGATTTATCATAGGCCAATTTCTATACTACCAATTATTTTAAATCTCTTTATTGTGTATTCTTTTATAAACTAAAATATATAAAGATTAGGAAACAAGATGCATTTGAGTTAAATTCGTTAAATTATAAACATAAAATTTAAAATAAAATCTAATTTTAAGTTTTACATTTCGATATTTAATTTTATTTTTTTGAGTTTTATATTTACGTATTAATTTTTTTTTTCAAAAGTACATTAGCTTCTTATTTTTTTCACCCATATACCTACTTTATTTACTTTGGTTACAACTGTGCTCCAAAATATACCAAGAATTAGGAACAAAGTTTAGACCAATTATAATTAAGATTGGAGTTCAAACTTCAAAGTATAATCTCAATTGACAGATTCTTTTCGTATAGTTAATTATCGAATATATAATATTACGAAAGATTAAGAGGAATTGATTTTTCTCGAATGTATTAATTATTATATTATAATAAGTGTATATCCTTGTCAATTTCTTGGGGATATAATGATATTCTTTGAATTGATTTTACATTAATACAATGAAAACCGGCGTTATTAAATTAAACCCCATCATTTTTTTAAAAATAACCCCTTAGCATATTTGTTAAAAAAATAATCTCTTTGTACACATGTAAGACTAACTCGTGTCCTATCCAGTGTGTGATCATACCTCACATTTTACAGGACGCGAGGTATCATGCTATTTTCATATTACTCAATTTAATATGATTATTTAGTATCTTGCGTTTTCCAAAATGCGAGGTCCCTAAGATATTGAAAAAATTATCGTTCGCAGAAGTTTCGAGATTTAAAATTTGAAAAGATTCTCAATACCTCACGTTTCATGGAACGCGAGGTACCATTTACCTTGCTTCGAGGGCAGTGCGAGGCTCACTATAAATACCGCTCTTCCCTAGGGGTGTTAAAAAAAGGGAATCGTTAACCGTAACCGTTAACCGGTATAACCGTTATATTTAACAAGTTAATTAACCGAACCGTTAATATTAAATGATTTCGGTTAACTAAACCGCTAAAAATGATGATTAATGGTTAAAGTTACGGTTACGTACTTTGATAAACGGTTAACCGGTTAACCGTTAATAAATTAAATTTATAATTATATTTCTAATTTATTACAGTTTTACACAAATAACTTAATATAATTTTCCATTATTTATAACTTATATATATTTTAGTAAAATTTTTATACAAATAAAATAATATATTTTTTAAAAAATATAAAAACATACTTACACCAATATAATTATGTGTTTATTGTTAGATATTAAGATATTAGGAGATGTACATACTTATACCTGTGTAATTATGTGTTAAGTGTTACATTTTTCTATTTTATTCACTTATACTGGTGTAAGTATGTGTTAAGTTTTACATTTTTTGTAGTATGAATTATTAAAAAAATGACAAATAAATGTAATAGGTTAACCGTAGGTTAATTTGTAACTGAACCGTTAATAATGGTTAATCGCTAATGATTAACCGTTTATTAATGGTTAGGTTATGGCTAGAAAAATCTCATAATCGTTATAACGATTAACCAACCGTTTAGGCTAAATGGTACGTTTAACTGTCAATGAACAACCCCCACCTGAATTCCTCACACCTTCATTAAAAAAAACTCTCTCTCTCACATATTCTCTCTCTTATATTATTATGGCGGGACTATTGAGGGCTGATGTTCCCCATGTATGCACCTATTGGCGGGATAATCCGGCGATAATTTTTATTTATTAATTTATTTTAAAAATTTTAATTATTTTTAAAAATTTATTTATTTCTTTAATAATTTTGTTCGGTTTATTTATTTCAAATTATTTATTCATTTCTTTTGAATTTATTTATTTATATATTTATTTAATTATTTAGAATTTATTTATTTATTATTTGTTTGTTTCGAAATTATTTGTTTATTTGAAGAGATATGAACGTTCGTTGAAGTGTTTTACCATTTCCTGGCCCCTAGTGACGATATTATTCAATACTTGCATGAAGTCGGTTTTGGTTACGTTGGCACTGTAACTGATGGTACAAAGTTGCACCCTCCATTGATAAATGCGTTGCTTGAATGGTGGAGACCGGAGATGCACACATTTCATTTTCCTTGTGGGAAGGCAACTATTACCCTTGAAGATATCACATACCATCTTGGGTTGTCTATTGTTGAAAATCCTATTACTGGTATGGCTCATGGGGATTAACTAAGCTTGTGTGAGGAGTTGCTCGGACTTACTCTGACAGATGACGACTTGGATGGATGGAAGATCTACATTACAATTTTGGACAACAATTTTACACAACCCCCGTCGATGCTGCTACATAAACAGGTAATTTTCTAAATCTATGTTTGTTTAATTTAATTTATTTATTTATAATATTTAAACTTTATTTTAGTTTTTGTTATTGTAATTTTTTGACGATAAATTTTTAATATATTCACACTAATTTTATTTTACAGCAATATGTCTGTGCTCATATTTTAAAAGTTATTGGGGGATCTTGATGTCTGATAAATCCCGAAACAAAGTGTATCTAATGTGGTTGCATCACATACGCGATTTACGAGCCACTAAAAATAAGAGTTGGGGATCGACAATGTTGGCCTTTTTGTTCCTGAAGCTATGTAAAGATGTTCATCCGAACAAATAAGAAATTGACAGCTATTTGATATTGTTACAATCACAGGCTTGGTTTCGAATGTCGTTTTTAGCATCAATTCCTACACAACCGACCCCATTACAATTTCCATTGCTTTGAAGGTAATTACAAATAATCTACGTTTATTATATTTATATATTTTGTAACACCCCTAACCCGTACTCGACCCGGATACGAGTCTGAGGTATCACATTGACTTTTCAAATCATTGACTATTAACAAGTAAGGAAAATTTTAAACTTTCATTCGCATTAAGAAGGTGGAACCCTTGAATTAAAGTAAATAATAAAAACTTGCATTCACACTTAAATAAACCCTTAATAATTTACATAAATACAAAAGTATAAGTTTACAACATAGATCATAGCATTTTAATTTAAACTTGTAGTACATGCCAGCAGTTTACAAATTTATAAGAAATTGACATTTAAATTGTTCTGATCTGATATTTGTAGGAGTATGATGTCCTCGCCTATCCTCAATTTCTGTTTTCTTCAAACCTACGTGTGAAACAATCACACGCTAAGTCGTTGACTTAGTGGGGCAATTATGAGTCAAATAAAGCACTACATAATAGTTTCTTATTCATTTTATATAAACACATTTCATAAGGAATTCAAATAACTTTTCATAACAAGAGTGTATACTTTTATATCTTGTTCGAATTTATATAACCTTAAATGCCCAATGTATATTACTGAGAAATCTAGCTATTTGAGTACATTGAGGTTGTGCACTAATGTTATCACCATAGCTCATATAATTGCACCGAAGTGCCATATATTTGTCCCAAAGAACCACGTAGTTTTATCCCAACGGACCACATAAGTTTGTCCCGAAGAACCACATATAACCCTCGACTCTTGGCATGCCAACTATACCTCTAATCCTCATACATATACCTTGGGGTTTTAATCACATAATTATTTCTCATTTTTTTATTCATATTGTGTCATGTTCACATAGGCACTTTCACATCAAGTATTTTTCGTATACACATATTCGCATCATCATATACACATAACCATCAAAACACAGCTTAAGTAATATAACTTGAATAAAACATTAAAAAATATAACAATAAAGAATTGAAAGGTTTTCGATCGAAAACTCTGAGGTTGGATTATCGCAAACCGCCCTCGAATCTAATATAAAACAAATGAGTTGTACCCACCTTTGCCTCACTGAAGTCCTAAATGAATTCTTATCACTTTTGATCGTTAACTTATAACGTTGAATCATCTAGAATTTGTCTTCGTTTAATGTCTACACAATAATACAATCGAAATGAATATCGAAATTCATATTAGTTATTAACTAATCATAATAACTTAAGCTAAAATAAACACCTAATTTATTATTTCAGGCACACTAGTATCGGTACTCCTCGTACAATATCGATACTTCCCTTTTATGGTATCGATACCCACTTCGGTGCCGATATCATTTTGGCATTCTGGAATTTCAACTTGATAATGGTATTGATTCCTTACCCTTGGTATCGATACCCCTATTTCAATATCGATACCTCATTCAATCAGTACAGATATTGATCCTCAAACTTAAACCAATTTTGCCTTAAAGTATCGATATTGTTCTTCTCTTGAATCTAAAAATCATACCATATTTTCAAATATGTTCTTAAATATTCTTAATACTCCAAACTTCTTACTTAGACCCCTGACAAGTCAAATTTACCAATAGACATCCAAAAACTAAACCATGTCAACAATTCCTTTAAAAACTCACTTTACAAATTCATCACTAATTCAATCATCTTTTAGTTTTAATCTTCCTAAGGCCTCCCTTAAGCTTATAAATCACTCAAAGAACAAGAAACAACTTAAAAATTCAGAGAACAAACAACTTAAAATCAACTCGCCTTGAAATGAAGCTCACTGGAAGAGAAAGAAGAAGAAGTTCCAAACTTTTCCTTTCATCTTTCAAACTCCACGTGTTTTATAACTCTTAAAAAGGAATTTAAAATTCATTTTCTTCAAAAAAAAAACCTTAATGCCCCTCTAATATTTCATCTTTGATAACAAGTCCTAATCAAAATTTCCAAAATTAGTCCTTGAACTAATCAATTATTCCACTTAAACCATTAAATTTTTAATTTCTTACATTTTGGCCACTGACCCGATGTTTGGGATGTTACATATTTATTACTACATGTTTTTTTTTACTTTTACAAATAATTGTATTTTATTATATGGATGATAGGTGGATTGTCGCACTTAGTCACTCCCACCAATTATCACACCCCAAAAATTTTGGGTTAACATTTATAATCATAATTGGTTTTTTATTTAATTAATTTTTAAGGACTAGTTTGTGAGTTTTCAAAGTTTCAGACTAGTTTTTAGATTTCCCTGGAAGTTTAGGGACCAACCTAATATTTTCCCCTTCTCTACATGCAAAGAAAAAAAATGAATTAAGGAGAGAGGGCACTTTTAAACCCGTGACCATCAGGCATAGGGAGTCATGCCCTAGCCACTAAATTAGGACACTGTTCATGTTTTAAAATAAAAAAATATTGTTTTAATTATTCAAGACCAGATTTTTAAATCCCTAAAATCATTTTCCTAGATCAAGCAAAATCTCTAAATTTCATATACATGTCCTTTTAGCTCATCATCACACTTCGATTACCCCTTCTCCAACCGACGTGGCGTGCACTGCTACCACCAAAATGTTCCACACCGTGCCTCGATCAGAACCTCTCTTGTAAATCATCGAGAACCATCGTCGATCATCGTGGAGGACCCCTTAAAGCTTAGTCAGAAACCATAAAAAACCATTGTCATTTCTTCACGATTCAGGCCACCGTAGACGACAGTAGGTTGTACCGTCCCCACCAATGTGACCATGGTCTACTCGCGACCAAAACTTGAACAACCTTGCTCCATTTAAGCTCGTCATTCACTATGGATAATCTAGTGAATGCTCGTAAAAAAACCTCTCAAGTCTATCACTGTTTTCATGGTTTTGTGGTGAACCCAAGCCCTGTTCGCCTCACCGCCAGTGCCATCAGGTTCCCCGTCCAGTTCTGACCAAAACCCAGTCGAGTTAGCCCCTCACCATCGTTGTCTCTGTCATTCGTCATTAAAGGTAAGCATCCCGTTACTTTATTTTATTTCGCATCGATGATTGTTTTCTTATTTGAGATTATACGAGTTGATCTTGGTGTTTGGCTATTTTCTGATTAATCGAAAGTCGCCCCTGTCCTCGTCACCCACCGCATATGCCACCACGCGCCTCTATCATGCGTGGCCTTTGTCCCTATCGAGTATTCTAAAAAATTAAGTCAACTCGACCGAGTCAGTCGAGTCAACCCGTTGACCCAACTTTTGACCCGTTGACTTTTACTTTGACCACATTGGCTTTAACCAAAAAGTAAACTTTTTAAAAGTCTTATTTTATGTTTTTCGATGTCCTGAGTCCGAATCCGTAATCCATTTTGCAAAATTTTAATATGAAAGCCTCCGAATTGACACTTGAATCCAAAATTTTATAGTTATTTTAATTAAATTGGTTAAGGAAAATAAAGAAAATTACAAAGATTGATTTATGAATTTGGTTATGGTAGGTACTCATGATTATCTTGATCATACGACAGCTCAACCCAACTCCTCTCGATACGTCTGGTCACGTGAGTCGTGATTTCTCGTATGATTATGAAACTTTGTTAAATATTCTGATAGTAACTTTGTTTCAATCTGATTTAGGATCGTGTTCATCTTTTTATCATAGCGATATCGGTGTTCAGTAGACCACCCTGATCGACCTGTTTCTCGATGTATGTTCTTGTGTGCTATATTTATCTGTTTTAATTGATTTTGAAATCATGATTTTGTATACTGATTTTTCCTGAGTTATGATTTTACTGATTTGGAATTTCTGATTTTCTAGTACATATTCTCTAGATTAATGTTACTGTGAAATATCATATTTATGATCTCTTGATTTTATAGGTACTATTTGAAAATGTTTTATTGGGGTACTGTCTGGGTAGGTGTCTAAAGACTCTGAGGTTCAACTAGCTGGTAATTTCTACCTGTTATGATCTTCCATATTGGACTCCTAGATCTTAGTGATCTATGGTAAATCCTTATGGATGCCTGTTTTAGGGTATTTCATATGGTGGAGGGTGGAGGGTAGCTAAGGTTTTAAATTAAAACTATATCGTTATTTTTACTCTATGATTTCTGAAATCAGTTTTGAAATGTATCAGCATGTTTATTTTTGCACTTATTGGAACACACCCAGCTCCCTAGCTCACTCCTTATTTTTTTTTCTCGTTTCAGATATTTTGGATATGCTTCCAAACCAGGCACTTGGAGGATCGACACATTTCGTACAGTAATTTTTGTTGTAATATTTTAATATTTCAAATTGCATTTATTCTAGTGAAATGTGCATATTATTTTGATATACTGATTTATGGATTATTTTGTCACTAGTTATTGATGTTTTGTTTCACTCGCAGTATTTCATGTTTTATACTATTCGATTTTGGTTTTACTATTATAAGTATGTTGTATTTAAAGAAGTTACGTTTTTAAAGTATGAAAATTATTTTATAAATTTTTATTGTAATCCACTAGATCTGGTCGAAAGGCATAGGTTGGGTCTAGGGGTTACAATTAGTTAGTATCATAGCTCTTGGTTTTTAAACCTCAGACTGTTGTTAACTCTGAAATTAAATATGATTTTGAAAATATTTTATAAACAAATTCTGAAGGTCATGTCACCAAGTTTTTACAAGTTTTATTGTGTACAATACTCCAAGTGTTGATTCTAATCTTAGGTTTCATCTTATGTAGTGAATTTTTATATCCTTCGAGATGAGCATTAGGTGAGGCTGTTGACTTGGCAGTGGGCGAGATAGACCGACGAGGTTTGTTGACCTGTTAGATAATACGCATGTAGATCCCCCGCCTCCGATAGATCCTTCTTCTCCTCAGGATCCTACAACCCCCGATAGATCTGCCTCATGCTCATGGTAAAGTTTGACTACGTTGGTTAAAAGAGCATCTTATTCTAGCACCGAGCTTGTTAGTTTTTTTCTGGATAAGAATCTCAATAGACAGTTTCTCTAACTGATTCAGGGTATGGTTAGAGCCGTAAGAGTTACACTCGATGTGCCTATTTCTTAGACTCTTATTGTGATTGGAGTTAGGACCTTTTCAAGCCCTACTAGTGGAACTCCGACTGAGGCAGAGGATTGGCTATGTGATACCAAACGATGTATGGATTATTAGGTTTAGATCCACAGAGAACATATTTGGGAGTCGTTTTGATGTTGGATGGGAATGCCCACACCTGGTGGAAGTTCGTGGTGAGTAGTATTTCGATCGACCGCTTGACATAAGACTTCTTTAGGGAGCGCTTCAGAAAACTTTTTATTGGAGAGTGTTATCTGGCTAAGAGACAACAATAATTTCAGAAATTAGTCCAGGAAGATATGACACTCTCCGAGTACGAGATGGAGTTTTTAAAATTAATGAAGTCTGGTGAAAGTCTGGTTCCAACTGATAGGGATAAGTGTTGTAAGTTTGCTCGACGACTCAAATATGAACTGAGTAGGAAGGAGGTAACCCATCAGGATGAGGTGGTTAATGATTTTCTAGATAAAATAAAAGAAATTGAGTAAATCGAAGCTAAGGCTCATGTTAGTGAACGAGTAGATCGAGAATGATCTAGAAGGTATTTTGGCCTGATCGAATCTTCTGTCCGTTCTGAAAAAAACCTCATTTTGTTACCCTTCAGAGAAGTTATACTAGTTCGATACCTGCTTCTCCTCCACCCTAAGTTTTTAGTCGGGGTGATTCTTCAAATTTTCTTCATATACCTATTTGTGAGTATTGTGGTAATCGATATAGAGGAAAGTGTCGGAAAAAGTTAGGTGCTTGTTATCATTGTGGGTCTAGTGAGCATTACCTTAGGAATTGTCCCCACCCTGCCTCTTCAGAGCGTACATCTATTCTAACCCCTACATGTTCTTAGGCTTCCGTTCATACCCCAACTAGGAGATAGAATCAGGGTAGGACTTATGGATCTGTTTCTAGAACTGACACTAGAGGTCGTTCGCCTACTCTGGTATATACTACTAGACGTTTGGCAACCAGGATGAGCCTGAGATTTCTACAGGTATATTTATTGTTAATTATGTTTATTATTATGCATTTTTGAATAATGATTTCATTTATTCCTTTATTTCGAGCCCTGTATCCCAAGACCCTAAGACTCTGATTGAGCTTATCGAAATAACTGTCATCATTGCAAGTTTTTGTATCTGTTCGATTCAGGTGAATTTTGAGGGCGAAATTCTTTTAATGGGAGGAGAGTTGTCACACCTCAAAAATTTTGTGTTAACATTAATAATCTTAATTGGTTTTTTATTTAATTAATTTTAAGGACTAGTTTGTGAGTTTCCAAAGTTTCATGATAGTTTTTAGATTTCCCTGGAAGTTTAGGGACCTAACCTAAGATTTTCCCCTTTTCTACATGCAAAGACAAAAATGAATTAAGGAGAGATGGCACGATGCAAACCCGTGACCATCAAGTATGGGGAACCATGCCCTAACCACTAGGCTAGGGCATTGTTCATGTTTTAAAATAAAAAAATATTGTTTTAATTATTCAAGACTATATTTTTAAATCCCCAAAATTATTTTTCTGGATCAAGCAAAATCCTTAAATTTCATATACCCATCCCCTTAGCTCATCGTCCCCTACGATTACCCCTTCTCTGGAACCCCTCTTACAAATCATCAAGAACCATCTTCGATCGTCATACAGAACCCTTTGAAGCTTAGTCAAAAACCTTAAAAACCCATTGTTGTTTCTTCGTGATTCCAGCCACCGTAGGCAACAATAGGTCATGCCATCCCCACAAATGTGACTGCGGTCTGCTCGTAAACAAAACCTAACCAGCCTTGCTTTGTTTAAGCTCGTTGTTTGCAATGTAGAACCCAGTGAAGGTTCCTCATAATACCTCAAGCCCATCGTTATTTTCATGGTTTCGTAATAAACTCGAGCTCGAGCCCCGTTTGTCTCACCACCACTACCATCAAGTTCTTCATCTCATTCCAAACAAAACCAATTAGGTTTACCCCTTACCGCCGTTGTCTTTTTCATTCGTCGTTAAGGGTAAGCGTCTGATTACTTTATTTTATTTCACATCGATGATTGGTTTCTTATTTGAGATCATACGAGTTGACCTTGGTGTTTGGCTATTTTCCAGTTAATCAGTAGTCGCCGCATGCGTCTCTGTCGCATGCGGCCTTTGTCCCTACCGAGTCTTCTAGAAAACTAGTCAACCCGACCAAGTTGACTGAGTCAGTCGAGTCAACTCATAAGTAATCCACTGAGTTAACTCAGACCAGTCAACCTGTTGACCTGACCGTTGACCTGTTGTCCCGACCATTGAACGTATGCCAAACCTGTTGACTTTGACTTTGATCGCGTTGACTTTGACCAAAAAGTTAATTTTTCTGAAAAAGTATCATTTTATGTTTTTCGACGTCATGAGTCCGAATCCGCAGTCTGTTTCACCAAATTCTAACCCAAAAGCTTCTAAATTGACACTTGAATCCAAAATTTCATAGTTATTTTAATTAAATTGGTTAAGGAAAATTACAAAGATTGATTTATGAAATTGGTTCTGGTAGGTACCCGTGATTCTCTTGATCACACGACTGCTTGACCTAGCTCATTTTGATATGTCCGACCGCGTGAGCCGTGATTTCTCATATGGTTCTGAAACTATGTTAAATATTCTATTCAATTTATTATTCTAATAGTAACTATGTTCCAATCTGATTTAGGATTGTGTCAACTTTTTATCATAGCGAGACCAGTGTTCAGTAGACCACCATGATCGACCTATTTCGCAAGGTGTGTTCCTTGTCTGTTATATTTATATATTTTAACTAATTTTAAAAGCATGATTATGTATACTGATTTTTATGAGTTTTGATTTTACTGATCTGGAATTTCTTATTTTTGGTACATATTCTCTGGATTAATGTTACTGTGAAATGTCAGATTTATGATCTCCTGATTTTACCGGTGCTATTTGAAACCGTTTTACTGGGGTACTATATAGGTAAGTGTCTGAAGACTCTGAGGTTCATCTAGCTGGTAATTCATGCATGTTCTGATCTTCCATATTGGACTTCTAGATCTTAGTGATCTACGATAAGTCCTTATAGATTCTTGTATCTTTCATATTGGACTCCTAGATCTTAGTGATCTACGGTAAGTCCTTATGGATGCATGTATCTTCCATACTAGGCTCCTAGATCTTAGTGGTCTATGGTAAGTTATTATGGATACCTGTATTTTCTATAATGGACTCCTAGATCTTAATGATCTATTGTAAGTCCTTATGGATGTCTGTTTTGGGGTATTTCATATGGTGTAGGGTGGAGGGTAGCTAGGGTTTTAAATTAAAATTATATGGTTGTTTTTATTATGTGATTTCTAAAAATCAGTTTTGAAATGTATCAACAAGTTTATTTATGCACTTATTGGAACACACGGAGCTCTCTAGCTCACTCCTCCTTCGTTTCCCCTTTCAGATATTTTGGATAGGCTTCCAGACCAGGCACTTGGAGGATCAACACAGTCCGTACAGTAATTTTTGTTGTAATGTTTCAATCTTTCGAATTGCATTTATTCTAGTGACTTGTGTCTATTATTTTGATATATTTATTTATGGATTATTTTGCCACTAGTTATTGATGTTTTATTTCATTCGCAGTATTTCATGTTTTATATTATTCGATTTTGATTTTTAGTATTATAAGTATTTTTTTAAAGAAGGTACGGTTTTTAAAGTGTGGAAATTATTTTAGAAATTTTTATTGTAATATGCTAGATCTAGTCGAAATGCATAGGTTGGGTATAGGGGTTACATCTACCACAAAGTCTATGTGATTTTAGATTGTCGATCGATAAGATGACAGGCGAGGTAATCGATTTTCTAATTTTAATTTGTAAATTAAATATCAATTTTCTATTCTAGTTTTTGTAACATAGTTTAAAAATATTTGTGTAATTCCTGTGAACGCCTTATAGTGACAATGTTATTGTAACGTGTACTCCGGATGAGATATATCACAGTTCGCACGTTTGGATGTCGGTGGTCCTGTGATAGTCTATAAGATCATCGAGTGACTTCCTGCTGATCGCGTGTTACGGTAATTTGGCCGTGTCTAAACAATTCTGCCACCAACAAGAACCTTGGATGATGTCTTACATCGCGTAAAGCGACAGGGAAAGACTGATGTTAATTGGGAGGTGTATCATGTGGTTTGGGTGATGTAGTGCATATTGAGGTTCTTATGCAACCCATTTCTAAATCGATCTTGGCCTACGGTGTTTCAGATTATTATATGTCGTGGTATGAGCAAAATGGGATACCACATATTCTGACCGAGGATGAGAGAGCGCGAGAAATTTATAGGCCTTCCAAAATGGTCCGCCCACGCAACGTCGTGCAAGTCGGAGTAGACAAAAACACGCTCAAGCCTCATCATCAGGAAAGGCACAGACACCTACAAAGTATCAAACACCACTGACGGCACTTACATTCACCCATTTGACTTAGTCGTCATTTCAACATATAATGCCACTGACGGAAGGTTTTTTCACCGACGCATTTCGTTCATATCCGGCAATCGTTGTCCATTCTCATTACCCTCATGCACCAGCTAAACCATATTATTTTTCACCTCCATGTGTATATATTCGACCATTGGCAACAGAATTCGGATAAGGCAGTGTTGAGTAGACGTCACCGCAGAGCATGTTTTACATAGGTCTCAGTCTCAGTGGCAGCGGTGGTACTGGCCATGTAGATGAGGGTAATGATTATGTTGATGATGGTGGTGGTGGTGGTGATTAGAGTGATGATGATGCCTCCGAATATAGATTGATTCGTAGAAATCCTCGTCAGACTCATCGTCCACCATAGTACAATATGAGTGGACATATGCATCATTAGTTGTTTAAATTTGTAATTTTTTAGTTATTCGAGCTGTATTTTCTTTTCTTTTTAAGTTAACCGAACTTCATTTTCTTTTTTGTTTAAAAATAATAATTGAATATAATGTTCTAGTTTTTTAGTTGTTCGGTTTTATGCATAAACAACTTGGGAATCATCATACTCACAAAAAAATTATTTTAATACAAATTTAAAAACATAATAAAAAAAACTACAAAGTTTTTTAAAGCTCTATCTCCCGACGTTAACGGGCAATACGTAGCAGATCTGCCTCTTCGTCCTCATAGTATTGTGATAACTGAGTTACTCTTTCATTGCTTGTTGAATATGGTTCTGCCTCAAACGTTACACTCAACTCGATGTTCCTACCACCAACACGTGTGTAAGCCTTAAACATCTTCTGAAGGTCTCTTGTATTCGATAAGGTCAACATGTAATGTGCTTCATTACTGGTACTTCCCATGGAAACTTTAACTTACAACGAAGACATCTGTCATGTTGTAGATTTTTAAGCTCCGTTGAGATCAAATCGTACAACTCATCTTTCTTAATCTTTCCACTGAAGGAAGTGTAGAAATAAGTTTCGGAATTGAACACAATTGCAGAAAATCTCGCTATTAATATTTGTTTTACGAAGGTATTTCATCCAAAATAGACACTTGTCTTGTTTTTATAGACATATTTTCTTGCTCCTTATAAACCAAGACTTACCATGTCAAATCAAATATTGCTTCCACGTCAGGAATCTCTTTCACGTCAGAAATCTCTACCACGTCAAGAATTCCTAAGAAACTATCTTTCTGCAGAGAGTGAGTTTCTTGACACGTCAGGAATCTCTGCAAAACTCACATTTTACACAACGTGAGATTATTGACTATAAATATTCCTTACTTCTACTGATATTGTAAATTTTAACACGGTCTATACTTATAAAAGGCTTTTCTTCTGGTGGCACTAAACTTATATCAATATTGGTGCTATAAGTTATTCTACCCGAAGAGAATGTTTTTTAAAAAAGATATGGACTTCTCGACAAAATGTTTGTTTCATAAATTTTGCTTTTTTCGTCAAACCAACAATATTTATAAAAGGCATTCTCTTCGGGTCTCTTCTGCAACTTGTCTTTTATAAAACATATATGTAAAGTCAATTAAACATGAGTAACCCAACCTTCTTGGGAAACTCAACGAATGCATCCTCTTCTGGTGGCATCCTCTATGACTTTTCTTGATCGAGATGTTGATTTGACAAATGGCACACCGCCACTCATCTTATCACTCGGGAAACTAATATTTTCCAAGAAGGTATTCTCTTCAAGTGGCTCCATCGACTTATTGCTCGTGACGTAAATCTGATGGGTTCCGAATTTCATATTTATCCTCGACCCATTCTCCATCAAGCCCACGATATTTCTCAGAAGGTATCCTCTTCAGATGGAATCCTCTACTTAAGGCATCAAACCCAAAGATGAAATACCTCCACTCGTTCCCTCAAACTTATCATGTTTTTTCATTGTACTGCTTTTGTTTAGAACAATTTTCAATACGATTATCACATCGTTTAAAATGTCTCGTATGTGCCGATACTAGCCATGTCTATAGAGCTATTTTAGCTTGTTATGTATGCACAAAACCAAACATTGGATCCATTTTGAACACAATTTTGTTTCTTCTTATTCTTGCACAAAACAAGGTTTGGTACCATTTTCAACGCGATTTTTAACTCGCCTACAATATCTCGTATGTCTTTATATTAGCCTCAAGTGAAGGATAAATTCCAATACTACGTGAAGAATAAGTTACAAAATTTTTTTAGATTAAATACCATAACATGCCTATAAGCACTTCTGGTTTACTAGAAAAACTAAATACCTCGTTTTTTGGAAAATGCGAGGTACATAAATACTTTTCGCGATAAATTTCTCTGGGCGATTCAATATCTCGAGGACCTCGTGTTTTGGGAAACATGAGTTACTAAATAATCATATTAAATTGGGTAATCTGAAAAGTGTGTGGTACCTCGCGTCCTCTGAAATGCGAGGTATGATTACGCACTGGGTAGGACGCAAGTTAGTCCTACGTGTGCACAAAGGGGATTATTTTTCTAACAAATATGCTAAGGGGGTTATTGTTCAAAAAAATAATTAATGGGATTTTTTTATTTAATAACGCCATGAAACCTTCACTCATACATGGTAACGTCTCTCATATTTAGTCATTGATCTTTTAATTTTATGAATTATACAATTTAACTATTTAAGTGTTATTAATCAAGTCACCAACCATTAATATTTAATGAAGGAGTTCACAAGATTATTAAAATTTGATTAAATTATACATTTAATCGTCAATACTTATTAAATTAATTCAATTAAATTAAAACTATGACCAAATTGATAGAATGTGTAAGTATTGAGAACTAAGTGTGTAGTTATACTTATTTTTAACAACAATGTCAACTCATCCGTTAAATGTTAACGATTTATTACTTGACTGACAACGTATAAATAGTTAATTGATTTGATTGATGAAATTAAAAGATCGATGATTAAAATTGAATTCACCTATAATTAAGTGGCCATGGGTATTTTTTACCTAAAAAATCTTACAAATTGAAATATCAAACTAAATAAAGGTCAATTAGTTCTCGTATATTTCTAAAAAAATGTAAGAATTTGAATCAAACTAAATCATATACACCCTAAAAAACATCTTTATTACACAAATACCGATTATTTTTAGGGTAAATTTTATCATTTTACCGCTGGATTATGAGATTTTCTAATTTGATCATTGATATTTTAATTTTGTCAATCAACTTATTTAATTATTTAAAGTATGTCAATCAAGTCATCCACCATTAACATTTGACGATAACTGATATGGTAGCTAATAAACTTGATATAAATACATATTTGATTTATATTACTTACACATTTTATCAATTTAGTATAGATTTAATTCAATAGATTTAATCTTTTCGCCAGACAGTGGCACCTATTACTGATGACATAAAAAGGCTTAAGCCTAAAAAAATTATCCCAAAATACTTGGATTATGAAAATCAATCTATGTGAAAATAAAATCAAGACTTCAACTTCAAAAAAAATAGTCTCAAAACACTTTAATTTTCATTTGAAGAACTCATCAATGAAAGATAACATTTTTTAAAAGTGACCTGAAAATAACTACGAAATAATATATTACACAATTTCAATAAAATAAAAATATTAATTATTTATTTTAGATGAAAAATTAAGGTTTAATATAAAAATAAGTGCCTAAACTATACTCAAAATTAAATTTAGTGCCTAAATAATTTTTCGTTAAAAATATGTGCTTAAAGGTTTCTCCTTTACACTTTTAGGTGTCTACCGTTAAAATAAACTGTTAAGTGACATGTGTCACATCTATATTTTTTTAAAATATTTTTAAATAGTATTTTATTTTTAAAAAATATAAACGCGATATGTGTCAGTTAATAATTTTTTTAACGATAAACACCTAAAAATATAACGAAAAAAATTTTAAACTCCTATTTTTAACGGAAAACATTTATTTTTATATTAAACCCAAAAAAATAAATACTATAACCCAGCCCACGAACTAGAACCTTTCTGTCACGAAATCTTGCTTTCTTTTCCTTTCATGAAATGGGCTTCTAATATTCTCAAAACAAAACTCTCTCCTTTCTTTATTAAATTTAGGGTTTAGTGAAATTCATAAAACCCTTGGATCTCTTCTTCCCTGACAGAATCTTCCCGTTTCAACGAAAGCCCTTGTCTGCCTCCCTACATATCAACGGGAAGAAGAGAAAATAGATGGGCAAGATTACTTACAAGAAACTGAAGGGAAGTCAAAACATGAGGCAAAG
Organism: Hibiscus syriacus; assembly: GCF_006381635.1. Taxonomy (NCBI): domain Eukaryota; kingdom Viridiplantae; phylum Streptophyta; class Magnoliopsida; order Malvales; family Malvaceae; genus Hibiscus; species Hibiscus syriacus. Next base: position 1,870,484 of record NW_024062730.1, read on the forward strand.
GTTACTCTTAGCAACGTTAAAATCAACTCCTATTCTCATCGAAGTCATCCACGCCGACGACACCTTACCTGGTCTCCGGCCACACGAGATTTCCCTCCTTCATCTTTTTGAAAAGCTCACCGATGACTGCGTCGTTGAAATCAACGAAACCGGTAACCCTTTTTTAACCCCCCTGGTGCTATTAACTTTTGAGTTGAAAATAATAATTAAAAATTAAAAATCTACGGGTGCTATTTGGTATTGGTAGGTACCAAATTGAAGTACAAGCCAGGGATAATAGTTGGAGGGAGTAATCTGGTGCATGATTGTGGTGTGAGCAGAGCAATTGGGTATTTTTTGGAGCCTCTGATCTTGCTTGGATTTTTTGCTAGGAAAACCCTAGCTATAATCCTAACAGGTAATCCCTTTTTTGGTTAGAATCTCATATTTTTTCTGTGGGTTTCTTTGATTTTCTGTTAATATGCTCCTTTGTAATATGTCACCCTTACTAGAAAAAAGTCAGTTGAGTTTTGCAGTTTTGCTGTGCAATGTTTAATGACATACAATCGGAAGGTATATTATTTCAATGTTGAAGTAGGAAAGAAAGTTTCATAGGTCAAATTGATAGAATAGGGAGTTTATTCATATGATTAGACTACTCTTGATAACTTAGGTGGATCGAATTTGTAATACTACATGTAAACTAGTATTGAATTATCCTTAATCAAACCTGAGATTAATTTTCACCATAATGCTAGCGCGTATAATTTCCTTTTGACACAAACGATAAGTGGTTGCTAATCCATATGTTGCTATTTTCAGGGATTACAAATGATTCCAAGGACCCATCTGTTGATACTTTCCGTTCCACGACCTTTCCCATGTTGAAGCATTTTGGGGTTCCCTCAGAAGGATTGAAGTTGGAAATAAAGAGTCGCGGAGTTTCACCTCATGGTGGTGGTGAAGTTCATTTGACAATTCCTACTGTTCAGCACCTAAGAGTTAGTTTTTTTTTAATCTAATGTTACTTAAATTTTTTGTTTGTGATATTTATTACATTCTGGTACAGGCAACCATGTGGACTGATGAAGGAATGGTTAAGAGAATCAGAGGGGAAGCTTTCACTACCAGAGTGAGTCCCCAGCTTGGAAATGAGATGATTTATGCCGCTCGTGGAATTTTTAATCGTTTGCTTCCTGATGTTTATATCGCTAGTGACTATAGAAAGCGCTTAGAGGCCGGATCTGGAAAGTACGGTTACTATATACTTCAAAACTTCTTTTTATCAATAAGGCATAAGTATAAATAGGAAATTTCAAAATTTTTATTCCTAATTGCAGCTCACCAGGATATGGAATTTCACTAGTTGCTGAAACTACTTCTGGTTGCTGCATCTCTGCTGATACTACTGTTTCTTATGGGGAGAAGCAGAAGATATTGAAGGCGAGGACAAGAAAGAGCTGATACCTGCAGCTGATGTTGGTGAGAAAATTGCTTCTGTGCTTCTTCAGGAGATTGAGAAAGGTGGAGTGGTGGATTCAACTCACCAGGTTTGTATTTCAAAGTTTCAGTTCCATTGACCTGCCACTCTTCCAGTTTCATTATTCTAATACCATTTTATGATTGTGATATCTCTGTCTTCATTTCTTAATGACATTTAACTAATAGCTTAAATTTTATACTTGTCGCTTATATGTATGAGCAGGGACTAGGATAATTTTTACATAAACTGTGATTTTTTTTTTAGAATATTATGCTCATCTAAAACTCTTAATTTTTATTTTTTTTTGGTGTGGGGGTGTTAAATGAAGTCTTCATCCTCTGCTAATCTGCTGATATGGATACATGCAAGTTTAGTAAAGGTTTTTATTGCATATCATTCATTTATCCTTTCCTGTTGTATTTATCTTGTACTAGAGATTTAAAAGATTTTAAGTGGTCAACATGGAAATGTACTCCTGTTAAAATCTTTGTAACATATGGCCAAATTGACCTTGCATTCATACTGATCACATTGGTTTTAGTTCTGGCAGCTCTGCTTTTATTTTTCCACGCTTTCCTTTCTATTTTCCATTTTTTTTCTTTTTTGAAATCAAAATATCTTCACTGGCCAAGAAAATGAAAGTTCCATATTGAATTTTCTTTTTTAAGTTGTAGACTTATCATACAAAAGGACTGGTTTTTACTCGGGGTTTGACATCTAAGCTTTACCACGAAGCATCTTATCAAGGTCCATGTGAGACATAAGATTAATCTTGTTAAGAATGCTTTTTCTTCTTCAGAATGAAGATGAAACTTCATAAGCTACTTGTTGTAATGTTGCATTATTTCAGGACAGATGTAGCAATAAAGGTCATAACCCGTTGTTTGGTTTGTAGGGCTTGTTATTCCTTCTTTGTGCACTTTGTCCGAAAGATGTTTCGAAGGTTCGTGTGGGGAAGTTGTCACCGTATGGAATAGAAACACTAAGGCAAATCAAAGATTTTCTAGATGTTCAATTTGTGATTAAGGCTGATCCATCCACAGGGACGGTGATCCTTAAATGTTGGGGTTCTGGGATGAAGAACCTATCCAGAAAGACAACCTGATGACATTGTGTAGCACATTATAATTCTGGTTCACCTTCGTTTTCTCGCTTAGACACTGATTGCAGGAAATATGATGTTCTAGAATCCAGATATAGCTACATGTGTTATTTTTTTTGTGGGTAAATTATATACTAGATGGCATTTTAAGCCAGTTAATCCAATTATATGTTAACTTGTATGTTTTATAGCTTCATGATTATGTGATCCATATCGTGGAGTATTAGCAGCTAAAGAATATCCTTAATTACGCCACTAACCGTCAACATTTAACTAAGTCAACTATTAAAAATTGATAAAATTAAATATTCAATCCTTAATATTTACTAAATTTATTTAATTAAATTGAAATTATGATCAAATTGATATAAAATATAAGTATTGAGAAAGAAGTGTGTAATTATACTTATTTTTAACAATCATATTAGCTTATCCGTTAAATATTAATGACCGATGATTTGATTAATAATACTTAAATAATTAAATGGTTTGATTAACAAAATTAAAAAAATTGATGATCAAAATAAGATTCATCCATAATTAAATGCCATGATGTAGTTTACCTGAAAAATCTTATAAATTGAAATATCAAACTAAAAGAGGTAATTTATTTCTCCTCTATTTCTAAAAATATTAAGAATTGTATGAATCGAACGACTTTAGTAGTAAAAGAATTGTTGTTATTTCTTAAGGTTTCGAGTTCGAGCATCAGGAATACCAGAGGTGTAAGCATTCAATGTCAAATGGTTGAGAGTTATCTTTAAACAAATAATGCTTAAAAATTTGAATCCAACGAATCATATACACCCTAAAAACATATTTATTACATGAATATTGATTAATTTTAGGGTAAATTATCACATTTACCACTAAACCATGAGAAATTCTAATTTGATCACTAATGTTTTAACTTTGTCAATAAACCACTTAATTATTTAAATTGTCAATCAACTCACCCATTGTTAACATTGATGAGTAGCTAACATGATAGTTTATAAAATTGATATAGTTACATGTTTGATCTTCATTACTTACGTATTCGATAAGTTTAGTTATAATTTTAATTTAATTCAATAAATGTAATCCTTTAGTCATATCATGACACGTGTTTTACGTATAAGAAACTAGAATATGTATTTGGCCCTGGCAAAGTGCATCCTCCCGTAAGTGACGAATCCAAAAATTTAAAAATGTGATCTAAAATTTTAATATTATTTCTTAAAAATAATGGATATAAAAAAAATTAGTTTTTTTTCTTCTTAACATATTAAACTAAATTTTACCGTTTTTCTAAAATAATATGATACACTTTGCTCTATATGAGACTTAGTGCATCCACCCTACCTCCCGTTACAATTATATTTAATAATTTATCTAAAGTAATGAATATGCATCTCGCTCTGGCCAAGTGCATCCTCCCTGATTGATATAAAGCTCAAATTCTAAGATTAAAAACGCAGCAACTCGGAAAGACTAGAGTTTTCAAGCCAAAATGATAAAGACAAGGTGGCTTATATTTATCTACAACGAACGTAGGATAAGCGTAGTTAAAAGTACTGTTCTGATTATTCAACGCTCAACAATCCAAATCACATTAATGGGTATGAAAACTTCTCCAGCTGTTACTGAACCGCCACTTGGGAGTTATTTAGTGGTCTCGAGGCAGGAAAGGACAATGGTGGGTCAAAAGGGATCCACCACATGCTAGACTCAATCATTCCGTTGAACTATATGTTCAATGAATTATTAGTATAATATTTATTTATTTAGGTAAATAAATAAATATGAGTAAAAGTATTTAATAAAGATAAAATCGTCTCAGTGATAAAAAATGTCTTATAATATATAATTTTAATCAATCTTTTTTGGATTTGTCAAAATGACCAACAAAATCACAATGCGAAATAAAAATCGCAACGCGAACATATAAATCGCAACGCGAACATATAAATCGCAACGCGATTCTGACTATCGCAACGAGTATCCGTAAAATCGCAACGCGTATCCGTAAATCGTAACGCGATTTTTAAAGCGTCATTAAAGTCGCTACGCGTATTTTATTTTCAAATTCCAAACACGAATATTAATTATCGGAACACTGAACCGTCCACAGTATATCTCGTAATCGCAACTCATAACCTAAAACCTAAAATCACAACTCAGTCCAATCTCCATCTCTCACTCTTTACGGTGAAATCCGTCCCCATCTCCGAAGATTTCCGTCCCCATCTCCGGCGAAATCCCTCACAACCATTCACGGTCAGAAATCCCTCACAATCATTCAGAAATGAAAAATCAACCTCCGAGGGTTAGTTTTTTTAATTATTTTTATTTTGAAATTTTTGCATTATTTTAGGTTTTTCATATTGAAATTGATGATAAGTTTACTGGTAATTTCAATAATAGATTAACCATTTCACTTAGATTTCTTATTAAATTCATTCGATTGCTGCCAATACTGCTAAACTATTTAGTATTTAACCCTGTGAAGTTAGTATTTATCTTTGTTTTGTCTTTTGGTTGAAGTAATGCAATCCATTAAAGTTTCAATTTGCAGAAGAAGAATAGTTTCTAAACTTAAAATCGCAACATGAAAATGAAAATCGCAACACGAAAATAACTATCGCAACGAGCGAAATGAAAATCGCAACGCGAAATGAAAATCGCAACGCGAAACCAAAATCGCATTGCGATTTTTATTTCGCGTTGCGATTCTCTCGTTCCGATTTTAATTTCGCGTTGCGATTCTTTCGTTGCGATAGTCATTTCCGCGTTACGATAGTCATTCTCTCGTTGCGATAGTCATTCTCTCGTTGCGATTTTCATTTCAACCAAAAGACAAAACAGTGTTGCAAATTTTAGTTTCAAGAATAAACTACTACTCTTTATGTTTATTGTTTTTTGTATATCTTCACAGTTTAGTTTTTGGTATATCTAACTTGGTATGTTTATTGTTTTTGTAGAATTTTTTTCGGCTTCATTGACATTAAGGAATAAAGTTAGCCTAGCCACTACAATTGCTTCGAAGCTTTCACCTACACAAAGAAAATTGTTTGAGGAAACCTGCTTCGGGCCATGGCTGAGAGTACAACATCCGGGTGGAGATGCTAATTTGACCCATTTGTGGCTTCAGACCATGACTAGCGATCTACCCGACAGTATACAACGTGGTGAGGAAGAGATATGGTTTCATTTTCCACCGGCGTATACTTTTTTTGGGCGGAAGGAGTTATGCTTAATCATTGGTCTACGATTCGGACACGATGATGTAGGCCGGTACACTCGTCATATCACCCGCCCATCATGGTTATCCCGGGTTTTTCCTGATGAGTCAATAGAGAAGCCGAACTTACACGTCGATGACCTGAAGAAATTGTTTAATAAGAAAGATGGTTTTACTCGGATGAATGACGTCGATGTTGTCCGAGTATGCCTTCTAGTACTTTTGTATGCCGGCTTTTTAGGCAGAGAGGCCAGACAACCTATTCCTCAGGAGCTAATATTATTGGTAGAGGACCTAAATGCATGGAATCTGTTTCCGTGGGGTTCGTATATATGGAAAGCTACCTGGACTAAGTTGTCGTCTGCCTTTGATGATTGCAAAAGTTTGCATGGCGATGGGTCGAAATACACTTTGTCAGGCTTTGTTTGGGCCTTTAAGGTAAGAATTTCTATATAATGTTTTAAAAATTATAATTAATTATTTAACAATTACTAATGTTTGTTATTATATTGTTTGTAGATTTGGATATTCGAGGCTTTCCCCAGCATGCAGACATATGCATTAAAAACTTCAAATGATATTCCTAGGGCTATTTCCTGGAAGAGGAAACGTATGTTGGATTGGGAAGACTTAATACCATATGCGACAATAAATAATGTAAGTTAACACAAATACTATCATATATAAACAAGTTATTAATAGTAGACGTTTAACTTTGTTTGAGTTTTTATATTTTTAGGAGGCCAACACTCCATTACAGAGACTGACACCTACGGAGGCTGAGCTTGCCACTGATTGGTGGCAAGCTAGTCAGCGTTTTCTTGATGGCACGAATGATGAGCAACCTCCACTTCCTCCACTTCGAGAGCCATCACCTCACCCAGAGCCATCACCTGATCGACCCGACTATACACCTCTACAACGAGAGCCATCACCTATCTCGTCACATCATCGAGCCTCTTCTCCACCATCACCTCTTGATAGGCGACCGTCAAAGATGCCACGACTTCTATCTCTCTGTTCTCCACCTCCACCTCTACAGGATGAGTCAAGGGAGTTACGTGACGAGGTCAATGCCTTGCGTGAGGAGATCGGTACTCTACGCGATAACGATGGTGCATGGCGTGTGGAGGTGTCTACTTTACGTGGTGAGGTTGCCGCTCTACGTAAGATGGTAGTATCATTGCAGAATGAGGTTCATACTCTACGCAACGAGGTAAGTTTAAGATTTTCCATATTTAACTTGATGATAAATTTACTCGTAATTTCACTTAGATTAACCTTTTCACTTAGATTGCCTAGTAAATTTATTCGGTTGCTGCCAATACTGCTAAACTGTTTATTCTTTAACACTGTGAAGTTAGTATTTGTCTTTTTTTTTGTCCTTTGGTTGAAGTAAATTTATTCGGTTGCTGCCAATTCTGCTAAACTGTGTATTCTTTAACACTGTGAAGTTAGTATTTGTCTTTGTTTTGTCTTTTAGTTGAAAGTAAATTTGTTCGGTTGCTGCCAATTCTGCTAAACTGTGTATTCTTTAACACTGTGAAGTTAGTATTTGTCTTTGTTTTGTCTTTTGGTTGAAAGTAAATTTGTTTGATTGCTGCCAATTCTGCTAAACTGTGTTGTCATTGAACCTGCACTAAACCTATATGTTGTCCTTTTAAATGTTTATATAAGTGCTTACTTCTGGAATGTTATCTGATGCATTTTGTAAACAATGATATAATAATGACTTGGGTGAATATTGTGCAAGTTTGAAATATATTTGTCTTTGTTCTCACTGTTTAATATCATGTTTGTTTATTTACTGATTTATGTATTAATTTATTTTTAGCGGCCCGCTAAGGTTGATGCTCTACATCGGGTTTTTCTTGCAAGACGGAGTTCACACATCAGACGGCGTGCACGTGCCATTACGTCTCCGTTCACCCCAATAGTGTGAAGAATCCGTAAGAAAAAGCCCGACTCACCTGTCATCGTTCAAGAGGCCTCCCCTATCGTTCAAGAGGCCCCTATCATCCCTCAAGAGTCCCGTCCCACCGTTCAAGAGGCCACTGTCATCGTTGAAGAGGTCCCTCCCAACATTCTAGAGCCCGATTCACACGGCGTAATATATCGAATTATTGAGAAGCCCCCTCACGTGCCGTACATGATGGATGACTCTTGGCTTTCGTATAAGTTACCGACCAGTACCATTCCGGCAGATGAAGTGGAGAGGAAACAACTACCGGAAACAATTCTGGATAATACCCTTTGGGCTAAGACCGTAGTTGATTTTTATCTACATGAGCGGAGCCAAGGGTGTTACGCTGACATATACAAACTCAACGTTGATATGCATTTGTTGATTGAACGGTCTTGGTGGGGTGTATTATTAGGGGTTGAAGACAACGGCTATTTCGATGGGGGGGTAAGTCTTATATTTCTTATATTTCAGTTTGATTAATTTTTTTTAAAATTTATGTAATTCACTAATATATGTCTTTTTTTGTAAAACAACATATTGATGCATGGGTGACACGTCTTCTAATTGTAAGGAAATTGAAGAAAAATATTAAAAAAATGCGATATACAATTATACCGACGTCTTTTCACGTAGTTCACTTGAAGAATCAACGACAGGAATCATATGTGTTGGCTAATGGACAAGCTAAACTTTATCCTGCATGGTGGGAGGTCGATAAGGTTAGTATATTTGTTTAAATATTTTAAAGGTATTCATAAATAAGTGCGCAATTTGAATTATTACATTTCGATGCAGGTGTTTATCCCTGTTTTGGACCGTACTCATTAGCTTCTCGTCGAGCTTCAGCTCCCATCCCTAAAGACAATAGTATATGACAGCATGATAAATTACATATCATTGTCTGATTTGAGAGATATGATTAAGGGATGGAGCTCTCATTTGGCTAAATTCTTGGATGCAATTGATTATTGGACTAAGTCTGGAAACAAGAAGCCAAAGAAGTTCAATGTTACAGTTATCAGAGATGAGACCGCGCCACAAAAAATGAAGGAAGCCAGAGGGGATTGTGGTCCTCTCGTATGCATGTGCTTGGAGCGTTTGACGACAGGAAATACACATTTCTACCTCTCACCGATAGAGATAGAGGTGCAGTAGGCTTGTGGTTTCGACATTTTATGTCTAGAGCGATATATGCGAGACGCTGCCTACCTGCATCCGCGTTATGAAAGTGTCCATAAACAATTTGTAAGTCAAATGCAAGTGTTGTTAAACATATTTACTCTTTTTGGTTTGAAAATGTTTGGTTAAGTAGCTAGAATTCAATAATTTGTTGTTTGTAGGTTTTAGATGTGTAGAAAGTGTTGTTGATTCAATGTTTGGTTTCTGCAGGTTAATCCTGAAGTGAGCTGCGTGAAATGGATGTATGGGTGCAAAAGTTGATTTCATTATTATTTTTTTATTGTTTAATTGATTTGTAAAAGATGATTTGTAAATGTTGATTTGTTTAATTGATGTGTACATAATATTTGTGCTTGTTTAATTGATTGAAATGTAATAGATGATTTGTTGATTTCAATCTGCATTATGTTGAATGCAAAACAGACTATCGCAACGCGGAAATGACTATCACAACGAGAGAATCGTAATGCGAAATGAAAATTGCAATGCGAAATGAAAATCGCAACGAGAGAATCGCAATGTGAAATGACTATCGCAACGAGAGAATCGCAATGCGAAATAAAAATCGCAATGAGTGAATCGCAATGCGAAAATGAAAATCGCAACGCGAAACTAATTTCACGTTGCGATTTTCATTTTCGAATTGCGATTCACTCGTTGCGATTTTCATTTTCGTATTACGATTTTCATTTCGCATTGCGATTCTCTCGTTGCGATAGTCATTTCCGCGTTCCATAGTCAATTTTGATTGGGATTTGGATTAGGGAAAGGTTGTGGGTTTTGAGATTGTGTTTGGTATTGGAAATGTGGTGAAACAATATTTGCTTGGTGATGAAATTGTGGTGGAACCATTAAATTTTGAGCACCATAAACTGGGGTTGAAAAACTTAGTTAATTACTACCCGCTACTGACCCAACTTCACTACTTCTAGGTTCAACAACATACAATGTAACATCATCACTTGAAACACTAATATAAGCAATGAATCGTTCAACATCTTCATTGTCGGTTAACAAATAAACTTTACCATTTCTCTGATAAGATAGCCTAAATCCACTTAGGGGCTCTAAATTCAATTTATTTGCAACACGTAACATTAGAGTTTCATAAGTTAACTTTTTTAATGAAAGTTTTAGTTGAAGATTCATGGGTAAAGGCATATATTGTAAAACACCATGAACAATCTCCCATGACCCTCCAAAACACAAATATATCCAAACATGATCAACATTAGATGATTTCATTATTGTAAATTAATTTACTAAACAAACGAGTTGCGAAACTAAAACCTGTTGCCGGATGGGGAAGGATGTCGTTGGATATAGGAACGGATGTCGCCGGAGAGAGTGATAGATGGAGATGGAATGAGTTGCGATTTAGGTAATCGTTGCGATTTACGTAATCGTTGCGATTTACGGATACGCATTGCGATTTACGTATTCTCGTTGCGATTTACAGATACGCGTTGCGATTTACGTATTCTCGTTGCGATTTACGGATACGCGTTGCGATTTTACGTATTGTCGTTGCGATTTACGGATACGCGTTGCGATTTTACGGATACTCGTTGCGATAGTCAGAATCGCGTTGCGATTTATATGTTCGCGTTGCGATTTTCATATTCGCGTTGCGATTCTGGAAAATCGCAATGCGAATTTGTACTATCGCATTGCGATTCTTCATAATCGCGTTGCGATTCTGGGAACTGATTTGCGATTCTGGAGATCGCGTTGTGATTTTTATTTCGCATTGCGATTTTGTTGGTCATTTTGGCAAATCCAAAAAAAGTTGGTTAAAATCGTATATTATAAGGCATTTTTGGTCACTGAGATTATTTTCTCTTTAATAAATGAATGAATTCGTTTGTTTATTTTGACCAACAAACTCATTTATCAATTTATTTATCAGATCATTTATAAATTCGTTGATTAACTCGTTTATAAGATTATTTATTCAGTTTTTTCTTTTTTTAACATATCAAATATTGATGAAGATATGAACTAAATTAAATATAAGATAAATTTTAGAGTTTAAATTGTGAAGTATAGGAAATTTAAGGACTAGATACATGAGTTCATCATTTATCTTTGGCTCGCAAATAAAAAGGTATAAAAAGACCAAACATCAAATAAACATGTTTTGATGTTCACAGACATTAAATGGAAATTTCATGAACGCTAAACGAACAAATATAAACATCTTCAAAAATAAATAAACGAATATGAATACGATATTGAAAATTTAAACAAACATGAACATGTTTAAAAATACAAACACAAACATAATTTTATTCGTTTAAATTTATTTCGTTTACACCCCTATACATAACCTAAACGTTAATTTCAAAGATAATTTCTTTCACTTTGGTTTTGGGATTTAATAATTTTTTTTAGCAATTTCCAAATTTTATTATATACCAACAAAAAGAGAAGACGGAAGAAATAGCAAAGCAAACTCATAAAATTGACAGCCATGCGTGGATTGGGATTCAAACTTATCTTCACCCTTCAATGTTATCGAGAAGGGAGATAAAGTTAGAGATTTGAGATTTTTAGGAATTTGGGGGTTTTGGTAATTTAAGATATATTAGAATTTTTTAAATATAATAATATTTGCAAATGTTTTAAAATAAAATTTTCAAAATTAATAAAAGACAAAATGTGTCACTTAACAAGCTTTTTTAATGATAGTTACGATTAAGACGTTTAAAATGGTAAAGTTTGTAATGATAGGCACCTAAATTTATGGAAAAAAAAAGTTCAGACACCTAAATGAAAAAAATGATATAGTTTAGGTACTTTTTTATATTAAGTCTTTTATTTATCTATTTTTGAATAGTTCGAAACGATTGCAAGATATTATCTATTTATAATATTTTTAATCGATTGATAACATACACACCCTACAGATGTAGTTGCTTTAATCTAGAATCTCTAGAGAGAACAATATTTTCTTTTATCATTAAGGTCATTTGATGAGTTTTTATTTTTCATTTAGTTATTGGTTACAACCTTAGTCCAAAATATTCTTAGAGTTTGGTACTTGGTTATACCCATTGATAAGTTGTGAAGAGTTTAACCATAGATAATCTCTTAACCATCCCATCAAATAAGTGGAAGATTCATTAAACTGTGAGACGTTACCCTGCCATAATGTGATGTGTTTCCAATGCCAATAAAAAGTAACCCATCCAATGGTATTTAACATATAGAAAACCGCCAAATAAAATACGTCCCACACAGAAATATCACAAGTACTACCTCGGTCCGGACCATCGCAAGGAAAACTATAACCAAAATCCTTTTTATCCAGCATTAACTTGGAACTGCGCGCATCTAAAGCGCCTTTTACTAAGATCAATGTAGTTTTATGTAAACCTAGATCAATAGCATGATGAACCAAGAAGTCTCCAGGACCTATTGTTAAGAATAGTGAATTACTATTTTCATTAACAACATTTAACCAGCCAGACAACCATATGCTTCGACCCGCATTAAATGATGAGCCATTCGTTGAAGATAAAAGTACATCGAACCCATATGAAGTTTTACCATGAGCAGATTGGATCCATTGGGAAAATATGGGTTCAATCAATATTTGTTTCTCTGGAGTCCCAAAAGCAAGCATGACATCATTATGGACATAAAGTCCAAAAGTATGGAATCCTAGAAAGAGGCTGGCCCAACTTAAATGGGGTATGATAGCTTTTTTATGGTCTAATATTCTTGCCAATACATTATCCTCATTCTGTTCCGAATTGTAATCTCAAATAAAAAATATAGCTTTGTGGGCAAAAGCTCCTGTCATGATGAATCTTGCGATGTATTGGTGATGGGTATATAATGCAGCTTGAGTAGTAAAGTCTTGTGCTATGAACGCATAAGTAGGTAAAGAGTACATGTGTTGAGCTACCAAGGACGTAATAACCCCTAAAGAATCTAGAGCAATGACTAATTGAATGGGCCCTATAGAAAGTCCATTTATTCCTAATCTCTAGTAAAAATCAAAAAAATTTATCCATTTATAATCTTCTACTAGCTTGATTAATGGATCGTCCAATCGGAAATTATAACAAAATGCATAGGTTGTTAGAAGGAGTTCAAATATGCATATACACATAGTAAACCACTTAATTAACTTATTTCCTCTATGAGGAAGAAAGAAAATTAAAGAGCCTGCAGATATTGGTAAAACTACAATTATTGTTAACCAAGGGAAATAATTCGTGGTAAAGACAAGATACGCTTGGACCAGAAAAACTCGTGCTTAGAAAGAATTTTTTTAGCACTGAGCACGGGTTTTTTCAGTAAAAAATTCAAATGGATTAAAAATTTATTCAAGTGGGGTTCTCTTTTCTAGAACATATCAATAAGCTAGACACATACTTCGAGTTGTTTCATGCCATAAAGAATCTCGAACACTCAAGAAATCCGTTGGCAAGCGGATTCACATCTCTTACAACCAACAGTCTTCTTTTCTTGGAGCGAAAGATGTTCAAATGAAATATCTATATTATTGTTATATTGATATTGTTATTGTTTCCAGATATCTCAATTGATCAAATTCGAAGCAATTTCCCTCTTTTGATAACTACCCGAAAGAACCGCCTCAAATAATAAAGATTGTTCTATTCAGATTTTGAAACGAATGAGCGCCCTAGCTATATTCTGTATCTAACGTATCAACTCCAAATATTGAAAATAAAATAGAAAGTCCTTATTTTGAAATACTTTGATATATGAGACAAATCCATTATTTTGATTTTTTGCTTGTTTTGTTATTGAATTAAGATTAAGTTGAGTGGTTTTACAAACGCATAAAAACAATTTTTTGTGGAAAAAAACTTTTTTTATGTTATGACTCTTCCGTATACGTCTACTTTGGTTCGAATAGGCATTCTGAAGAAACTTCAGTTTAGTTTTGCTATAGAAAAAAGAGGATTCTTGACTTGAGTTTTTTCCTACTAGAGAGAAAGCATTTATTCTGCAAATTCATTTCAAAAGACTTCAATCAATACACTCAAAAAATAGGCCAATTCAGTAGTTTTTTGCTCAATTTCTCGTAGAGTCAAATTTTCATCAGTACGAGTCAAGGGAATGGCCCCCTGGCCTCTGATTTCCATATAAAGGACACGACGAGCATAAATACCATCTTTAACTTCTATTCTGATGGACTGAATATCTTTCACAAGGAATCGTAGAAAGATGCGACAATTTTTTCCAGGAAAACCCCAACGAAAAATACATACTATTCCCTCTTGTTTATCGAATCGATCATAACCACTACCTATATTCCTAAAAATTGTGCACCACAAATAGGAACTAATAAAGAGGCCTGTGATCCCATAGAAAGACATTATGATGCCTTGTGAAAAAAAACTATTTACTGAGACAAAAATAAAGATATCAAATTCCTACCAAGATAACTAGAACTTCTAACTAATAAAAACCCTAATTAACCAAAAAAGGATAAATGCCCAGCAGAAATTGCTTGTTTTTAGAGACCCCACTATAAATTCTATCCATATAGATTCTGATCGCCAACTCATACATACTAGATCCAGTTGCATTTTATTGGAATTGAGAGAATAACAAAAAAAATCGACTTTACTTTTTTTGTTTCCGAAGTAACTCTCATCAACTAGTATTATTTTGATATTTTGATATGAACTTTTAGAAGTAATTCATCAAATTGCTTAGATCTAAAATCATCCCCTTTTATATGATCCCCTATACAGATCTACTAGATACATAGACTTTAATTTCATACATCCATTCGGTACTTGCTATAATTTATTTAACCCTATATCATGTTTACGTATGCATAAGAGGTTTCATTTATGTTCGGTTTGGAAAAGCCGAATTTTATACAATATTCTACTAAATAGGTATCTTTGGAATCTAAGTCTTGAAAAAAATAGATAAGATTTGGTCTTGGCCCCATTTGCATCAAGCTCAAACTTCCTTCTTGCATACGTGCACATTCGGACGCACACACTAGAATAAGAGGTAAAAAATTATTAGTAGCATATTCGATCAAACGGGTAATTTTCTCACCTACTACGAATCCCATACTACCCCCCATAAACTGAAAATCCATAACCCCGATTGCTATAGGAATACCATTTAGTTGACCCGTGCCTATTTGAATAGCCTCAGTTAATCCAGTATTTCTTTGATAAAAATCAATACAATCTTTATAAAGCTCTTCTTCAGACTGAAATTCAATGGGATCCAGAGAGATTGTGTCTTCATCCATAGGACCCCAAGTGCCTGGATCAATCGAAAGTTCAATTATATCTGAACTACTCATTTTCAAATGATATCCACATTGTTCATAAATATTCATTTTTGACTTAAGCAATTTCTTATAATTTAATCCATAATAATTTTCGTATTGAACCCACAAATGCTTGTATAGATCGAGATCATTAGAACTTTCTTTTAGAGTTAAATCATTATCATTTTCACGAGTTATTATATCGAAATTCTTGTCTTCACTACTCTTTCCACCTTCGCCACAAATGTAATTATAAATATAACTATCATTGGAATTGTCACTACCACTTAAAATGGAACTATCAATACAGATTTGAGAACGAAGAAAAGAGTCAATACAACTATTAATGTGATTATTCCAATTATAGTTAGTATCATACAAGTTAAAATCATAGTGGAGATCATCATTTTTCGATCTATTATTCATATAACTAGAATTATGACAACTATAAAAAAACTTTCTAGTTCACTCAAAAAAGAATGATCATTGTTAATCTCAAAATTTTGATTTGTACTATCAAAATATATGGAATAACTATCTTGATTACTATCCTTACTTAAGAAGGTGTCATCAGAAATGAAATTTCGAATGTCTTTGACGCCAACTAAATGATCAACCTTACTGTAATAGCTAGAGCTGTCACTACAATCATGAATTTTTTATCCGTATCATTTCTAGCCGGGTCTTTGTTTACACTAGTATTTTCAATAGAACCGAGGCTATCCATTGATTTACTTAGCCCGCATATGTATTCTAATTCCCCCTTAGACAAGATCAAATTGAATCATGATTTTTCCATAGAGCTTTCTTGCCTCTATTTACATGAAAGTACAATAGATGAATAGGCATTCGATGAAAAATCAACTGAATATTTTATTTCCTATCAGAATACGCATACTAGATACAATCACTAGGGTTATTAACAAACAATGAGTGAATGTTGAAGGAAACGATTCTCTTTTGTGAGAACCTGGACTAGCATTTCATTATATATGATAGAGCTCTTTTTTTCTTTTCAATTAGAAATATCAATTTTCAATTCGAAATAGTGATTTCCCCATGTTGTGTAAAATTCGCACTGAAAAAATTGAAAAAATAAAATTTTCTCCCATCAAGACCCTTTTTCGTAAAATCTCTACTACTAATACAATAAATGTTTTGTAAAATCTCGTCTACTAATACAATAGAATAAGTTTCTATTCCAACATAGAACCAAAAGGACAACATACAGGATGGGTAGAAGAAGTTGTGATGTTTGGTTCAATCCATGATCCGAAACCATAGGATATAGGATAGAAAAGAATACACCAATCCTAAGGATCCATACATATATATAAGATTAATTATGGACCTAGGAGAAAATTTAAGTTGTGTTTAGTCTTTTGTATTTAAGATTTTGTATTTAAGATATATCTAGATAAAAATATATCTATAAAAAATATAGACAAGATAATAAGGTCGGCTCAATCCTTTTAGTAAAAGATTGGGTCGAGTTTAATTGCAATTCAACAAACCGGCATTAATTACTGGATTACAAAGTATTCATTGCTTTGAAGTCAATTTTTCTTTTTATCCTTTTTCTTTATCTAAAGTATCCACTGGTTTGAATTCAAATGTGATCTCCTTCCATACTTCACAAGCAGCAGCTAGTTTAGGACTCTATTTGCTAGTCTCGCGGATAATTTCAGCACCCTTGTCTGCAAGGTCACGTCCCTCATTACGAGCTTGTACACATGCTTCTAAAGCTACTCGATTCGCTACGGCACCCGATCATTTCCCCAAGGGTGTCCTAAAGTTCCTCCACCGAATTGTAGTACGAAATCATCTCCAAAGATCTCGGTCAAAGCAGGCATATGCCAAACGTGAATACCCCCCGAAGCTACGGCCGGAACACCTGGTAGAGAAACTCAATCTTGAGTGAAATAAATACCACGACTTGAATCTTGTTTAATAAAATCATCACGAAATAAATCAACAAATCCCAAAGTTATTTCCCTTTCTCCTTCAAGTTTACCTACTACTGTACCAGCGTGAATATGATCTCCACCAGACATACGTAAAGCTTTAGCTAGTACATGAAAGTGCATACCATGATTCTTTTGTCTATCAATAATTGCGTGCATTGCATGGTGGATGTGAAGAACCAGTGGATCATCTCTTATTCAATGAATAGAATAAATAAAAATACAAAGAAAAGAAAGGTTTGTCCTTTGATCAAAAAAATTATAAACTAAATGAGAGTTTGAAAGAATAAAAAATATTTCGATTTATATTTATAAATAATAAAACTCCTTCTTTGTTTGCATTTTTTTTTAGTTCGGCCACGAGGTTTGAATAGTAAGTATGAATCATAGTCCAAATACTTTGTGATCCATTTCATATATTCCGCGCTCCAGATACTAGAATGACTATCCGACGGGATAAAACTATCTCGGTCAAGATGACAGACCCATTTTCTGTACTATCAATAGGATCAATTATAACAAGTCACACACTCATATTCCGAAAATACAAAAACAAATAAATTTCGCGGTCGAACTACCGAAATAGAATGGGCTAAAAATTCGAGAACTAAAAGTTTCACTTTTTCTATTAAAAAGTGAGGCTTTGTGGTTCTTGTGAAATTCCATCCAGTAAAACGGGAGAATTATAAATCTCCAAAATAATAGATAAGAATCTCGCAAATAAAGCCATTTTGACACCCATTAAAGGAGTCGTTCCCCATCCAGGGGCTACCTTACCATATTCTAAATTCAAAGGTTTCAAAAATCCCCCATAACAATTCGTCTTGGACCAGATCTAGAATTACCCTCACCGATTTGGGTAGCCATAAATCTTATTTTGTATTCAGTGAGATCTGTTGACTTAGTATATCATTCCACTATAAATAAACGATCTTATCATAGATCCATTGTGATCTTGAAATTATATAATAATGGAAACATCAACCTTAGTCACCATCTTTATATCTGGTTTACTTGTAAGTTTTATTGGGTATGCCTTATATATTGCCTTTGGGCAACCCTCTCAACAATTAAAAGATCCATTCGAGGAACACAGGGACTGATTGAAGTAATGAGCCTCCCAATATTGGAAGGCTCATTACTTCAATTGAGATAATGAAAAATCATTTCATTTTTTAGTTGGAACTTTAGGCGGTTCTCGAAAAAAGATAGCGAAAAAAATTATCCCTAGAGTAAATACTAAGAGTAATGTATAAACCAATGCTTCCATAAATTCGATCGTGGTTTACAGTTATAGCTTCCGTACCTGTTTATTTGGAATCATCTCCCGAATAAAATAAAGAAAGAAAAAGGAAAGGAAAAGGCAACGATTTTAATCAAGATTTTTCTAGCAGCCTATGTCAAATAACAAATAGAAAATATAAGCGAAAAATAACAAAGCAATCTTGCATCAAACTACTTGTCTTCTTGTAGTTTGATCTCCAAGTTTTTGGAATGCTCCAAATTCTACTTGAGCATCCAAATTTGGATCAATACCGGCAAAAACATCTCTGAACAGGGTTCTATCACCTTGCCAAATATGTCCGAAGAAGAAAAGCAAAGCAAACGAAGCATGCCCAAAAGTAAACCAACCCCTCGGACTGCTACTAAAAACACCGTCGGATTTCAAAGTAGCACTATCTAATTCAAAAATTTCACCCAATTGAGCACGTCTAGCATATTTTTTCACAGTAGCAGGATCACTATAACTCACTCCATTGAGTTCGCCGCCATAGAACTCAACAGTTACACCTACCTGTTCGACACTATACTTTGATTCTGCCCTTCTAAAAGGGA
Organism: Hibiscus syriacus; assembly: GCF_006381635.1. NCBI lineage: Eukaryota > Viridiplantae > Streptophyta > Magnoliopsida > Malvales > Malvaceae > Hibiscus > Hibiscus syriacus. The sequence goes on from NW_024062730.1 coordinate 1,889,496, forward strand.
TATCCTCTCTAACAATTCTGTCTCCGTCTACCAAAACAACTGGAAATGTTTCAAAAAAAAGTAGGCATATGGCGTACAAAAAGTTCACGCCCTTTTTTATCTCTAAAGATAGGGTGTCCTAACCACCCAACAGTTATTCCATCCCCGTTGTCCATTGAACCCGCTTTGAATAATCCTCATTTTGCCGGATTATTGCCAATGTAATCATAAAAATCTAACTTTTTAGGAATTTTAGACCAAGCTTATGATAAACTTTAATTTTAGGCTAACCCAACACTAACCCTTCGATATATTTCTTGCTGGAAATATCCTTGATCCCATTGATAACGAGTATGACCAAATAATTAGATGGGGTAGTTGCTGAACCATACCACATAGTTCTGACAACAACAAAAGATGTAAAAAAAATAGCAGCTATACTACTGGAAAAGACGATTTCAATATTTCTCATACGTAATCCTTTATATAAACGTTGGGGCAGACGGACACTAAGATGAAATAAGCCTGCTAATATGCCCAATGTCTCCGCTCCAATATAATGAGAGGTTATTCCTCCCGGAACAAAAGGATCAAAACCTTCCACGCCTCACGTCGGATTTACAAGTTGTACATTGCCAGTTAGTCCATAAGGGTCAGACACCCATATTCCAGGATCATACAATCCTGTTATATGAAATGCGCCAAAGCCAAAGTAAGCCATTCTTGAGAGAAATAAATGAATTCCAAAAATATTTGGTAAATCCAAAGAAGGTTTTCCTGTACACTCATCACAAAAAAATTCTAGATGCCAATATACCCAATGTCAGATAGCTGCCAAGAAGCACAAGCCAGAAAACACAATATGTGCTCCGGCCACACCTTCGTAACTCCAAATACCCGGATTTGTTATAGTCCCCCTGTAATACTCCAACTGTCCCATGAATTGGTTATTTCTAAACGAGTCATGAAGGTTATAACGAACATACCTGGTCTCCACATTGGATTAAGAACGGGATTGGAGGGGTAAAAAATGACTAATTTATATAGAGCCATTGAACCGGCCCAACCAGCAACCAGAGTCGTATGCATTATATGAACAGAAAGCAAGCGACTGGGATCATTCAATACGACAGTATGGACACGATACCAAGGCAAACCCATGGAAATACCCCTTATATCAATGAAAAATAGACACTATATAACTTTATTGCATTGGGATACCTCCCCTTTTCGGTGATTCTTTTGTAGAAATTATTAATATTTGTTCTATTCCATTAGTAATAAGGAAAGAATTCGGCTCAGAAGAAAAAAGAGAAGCAGATCTATTCTATACCCAATAAGTATAAATACGCAATGGGGTTGATCCTATTTTTTATGAATGAACGCATCTCTATTTGTTCATCATTCAAAGGACCTATTAGTAAGAATTCTCTTTCATTCATTCATTATGTCTTTCTTTATCTTTATTTTATGGCCTTATTCTATCTATGTATAAAATATGATAAATTATATCTATGTATAAAATATGATAAAGAGATAAAGGCCAATATTATTAAGACCACTATTACGTTTCCACATCAAAGTGAAATATAATATTTAATTCTTTTTCTTTCCTTTAATGCCTATTGGTGTTCCAAGAGTTCCTTTTCAAAATCTGGGGTAGAAAGATGCAGTTTGGGTTTACGTATGCGACTTGTCAAATATATTGGGTCATATGGGATTCCCCCGTTCTCTCGCCCGATCGAGATATCCTCTATTTCGCCAAAAAAAAGATTGATTGAATTATCAAAAATTTATGGGGTGAAATCTAATGAAGTGCAATTAGAGATCCATTTCATTTTTTTGGGGGTATCCAGATTAATATTTTCAATTAGAATGATTTATGGTTGGCTTGGTTGGACAGATAAAATGAAGCATCCAGGCTCTGTTTAGAAAAAAACCAATTGGTAATATATTTATGATTATCACTAATATCATAATCATAAATATTTTTTATTTTAAAATGAAAAAAAATTTAAATAGAAATAAGAGCAATTTCAAATTGTTAATCAATCGAATAATATGAGAAATACGTTGAATATTTGGAGGAAAACGTGAAAGAAAAAGGAATTTAATTAAAATAAATAAAATAAAAAAGTAAATGATATCATATCAAAAAGACGTGGTATTAGGTCATTTGTCCTATATGCGCAAATCAAAATCGGACATATTTTTCCTCGGAGTAGAGGATAAACCTAAAACAAATTGAATAAAAATTGATGAAACCCATTCAGGAACAAGAAAATGACATCGTGATTTGGATTGAATCCCAATGAAAAAAATAGATCATTAAAAAGTTTGTGCGATAAGTTTAGCGAATTATTTTCTATATTATAGGAAAATGGGCCAAAACTCATTTTTCTTTAATTTCATTTTTAATTTCATTTGATTTGAAAAATGTAAGAAAAAGCCCCTTCATTAGAAATTAGAAGTTAGAAAAGGCCCACTATAAAAAATGAAGGATGGCTTGGAATCTACACATTAATTTTTTTTTCATAATTTTTGTTGAACTGTATGCATCAAAAGGTACATGTACTGCTACTAAGGGATACAATTTTATCCTAATCAACCGACTTTATCGAGAAAGATTACTTTTTTAGGCCAAGGGGTTTATAGGGAGATCTTGAATCAACTTATTGGTCTTATGGTATACTTCAGTATAGAGAATGATACCAAAGATCTGTATTTGTTTATAAACTCTCATGGCGGATGGGTAATACCCAAAGTAGCTATTTATGATACTATGCAATTTGTGCAACCAGATGTGCATACAATATGCATGAAAAATTCTTTTTATATAGGTTTAATATAAAATAAATGTTCAAATTATATCATTTTCATAACACACTAAATTGCAAGTTAGTAGTTTTGGTTTTACCCGAGAGGGAGATGAACCATGAGGTGGTCGCAGTTAAAGTCTTAGGTCAAGTGTGAGATTGATTGGATGTAAATTGAGCCCAATTGATTTTAAAAGGGTATTTTTGGTTCAGGGTCAAAGTGCAAGAGATTAAAAGCGCAATTAGATCATTGAGGAAAAATAATACTGATATTATGGGGTTTTTTCTATAGTGGGTGTGTGTTTTGTTGGCCAAAAGCCTCATCTCTTTGTCTTCCTCCTTTCTTTTTTTCTTTTTAAGTCTCCATAGTCCCAAGTGGATGGTTTCATACTCCATTAGGATTCTAATTTGTGTCAAACACTTCTTACAACCTTTTTTATGTCAGGAAATCCTTGTATATTTGTTGGCTAGAGAAAAAGAGTATTAGCTAGCTAAAAGAGCTTCATTTCAAGTTTCTAACACCTATGTAGTATATTTATAATCTTTTGTATTGTTAAGGTTTTCATAATCACGAAGATTAACAAGATTGTCGAAGTCATGCAAAATAAAAACTGATTTTACTAAACTAACTTGTAGTAATAGCGATATCAGGTCAAATCCCAAGAGAGCTGAAATTAGAATCTCAATGTTAAAGCAATAAAAGTAAAATGAGGGGTTTTGACTAATGAAACTAAAATTAAGAAAAAAAGCTGAAAATAAAATAATGAAAATCAATTCTTACCAAACTTTCAATTTAAATGTGTGTTCTTCATCCGACTATAATTTTGATTATAGGCTTAAAGGATTGATTTTTCAATATCCAAGTACTTGGTCACTTGCTCGGAACCGTAACAAGTATGATTCTCCTTTTATAATTGATTAGCCTACTCATTTGCAACAAGCATTCAAATCAAATCTTACACGAATATTAATATTGTTATTAGTTCAGATCATTTTTATTGCATATGTGTTATTAAGACTAATATAAAAACAAAAACCTTGAAATAGACATCAACCACCTGTCAACAATCGTTTTCTTCTGAATTCAATTTCAATATAATTATATAATATATTATAATTACATTATTTTATTATTATAAATAATTGTTACAATTTTATAGGTCAAATGCATTAAGCCCGATTACAACCCGAGGCCCAATTACAAGCATAGTCCAGAACCCATATTACAACCAGATTTGATCCAAGCAACCCAACAGAATCGGTTCAGGCCCAAATCTGACCAGAGCAGTCCAACAAGCCCAATGAGCGGACCTAAGTTTGGTTTAGGGTTTCACATATATTCCAGCACCGCAAGCTTCCTCAGCCACTCGATCAGAAGCAAATTAACGGCCAGAACCGAACCAGCCAAACCCTAGGGTACTCATTGTAACCCTATGGCTATTCCGACACCGCTGTAGATATGATAATGCCCCGTCGATGAACTTACCAATCAGCAGTAGCCACGTCCTCGCCGGATCTACAAGATCTGGGTGCATTTAATGCACCCAGCCTCTCCACCGCACAGCTCATCTCCCCTAGGGTGAGTCACCACCGTAGCTCGGTGACTCACTGGGGTTCATTCGTTTAACCGCTCCAAAAGGGGACTCGAATGATCCTATAAATAGGGTGAACCTGTGAAGAAGAGAGAACAATGAAAAAGAGCAACAAAAAGCAATAACCAATACTCACAACAGCAAACTGAGAGCAAGATAGCAAGCAAACCACCCAATACACAGCAACCAAAGTCCAGAAAAATATAAGGAAGAGAGTGAGAGAAGCCTTAGCCTCTTCTGGGCACTCACGTACTTCTATTCATCGCCAGAAAAGACGAATCATCAAAGGTATATTTCCTTATATCTACTGTGATTTAGGGTGTTTTTGGAGAAAAGGGTATTGGATTCTTGTTTAGGGAAAAGGGGGAGTGATTTAGTATATTTTGTTGATATCCGGTCACCATGGGGGTGGTATGTGGTGGCGGTTGACGGCGGTGATCGGCTGCCAGCCGGGAACGATTTCCCTCCGGTGAGGGAAATCCAATGAGAAGCGAGAGCTTCTCTCTGGTCAAACGAGGAAATGAGAGAGATATCTCTCTAATAGGCCGATTAGGGTTTATTTATACCCTTCCTCGAATGACGTCGTTTTGGGGAGGGGCTTCTGGGTAAATTCGCACATGGTTTAATTGTACGTGTAGTCCCTGTAATTTTGTTACCATGCAATTTATTCATCAAAAGCATGTTTTATATATTTTAATTTTGTCTTTTAATTTTATTTATTTATGTTTCGATCACTACTGCATATATATATATTAGTATAAATATTGTATTTAGTCCTTGATATTCTTAATAATTTATATTTTGAACTTTTTAATAATTTAGGGTAAATTACATTAGTAGTATATAACTCTAATAATAATTTAGATCATGTTAATTAATTTTAATATTTTTCATTTTACATTTTAATAATGCTAATTATAATATTAGTATATTTTATAACTTTATAATATATTTTTAATATATTAATAGGACTAATGATATGTATGTTTAATACTATTTAGTAATTATCTATATTAAATTTAGATTTAGAAAGCAAGTTTATCAATTACTGCAAAGACATCTAATTAATAAATACTGGTATTAATTTTGGGGGTTGTGGGAATGCTAATTCTTTCCCATACGTAACCGACTCCCGAACTTATTTTTCTGGCAGACCCAAGTTGTATTATTTTAATAATATTCTTAGGAATTTTTATTAAACTAATACGACATTTTGGTGACCAATCTCACCATATCAAAGATTGGTGGCGACTCTACAATTTGGTGTTTTATTTGATTTATGGAGGATAAACACTTACTTTTTCGAGGCTAGTTACACCGTCTGGGGTGTACTATTTGCACTCTCCGTCGCCAAGGCAAAGAAACGTCTCGATAGCTTGGCGACTCCACTAGGGATTTTCTTAAAACAAATGAGAGTCCAACCACCAATTTATTAATTAGTTGTTTTTCCAGTAAATAATAAGTTTGTTTTAATTTTGTTTTAAATATTTATATTATTTTACTAACCTTTTGTTTTTATGTATACATATTTAATTTTGGGTCATTAAAAATAGAATAATATGTCACATATTATTTTATGCTTTTCCTCACCCACTAGGCACTACATTCATGACATGATCTAAAACCCCACTCTTATCTCCGTATGGGATAGGGGACTATTCCTTGAGCTCACAGCTTATGTTCCTCGTGTGGTTTTCACATATGTATGGGCTTAAGGAAGTGTGTTCCTTCGAATTGAACTTAATCCTAAAGTCTGTAATGGACTAGGACTGAGGGCTTGGCAGTCCAAGGGGACACCAACAAAGGACAATTCGTTGACCCTTCTTACCCTAGAGCCAAAACCCAGCATATAGTGAAACTTAGAACTTAGGTTCAGACGAAACCCAGACCGATTAAGTTTTGTAAGATTTAGCACACAAGGAAAAGCATGTTGAGTTTTTTATTTTTATTTATTTTCTGAATAAATGCATGCGAACTACAAATCATATGGTTAGGTTTGTTTGTTTTAAATAAAAATTAGGCTTTAATTATCTTTGATTAATTTTATGCTTCATTTTCATAGCATGGTGTTGATTCATGACTAATTACATATAGAGAGATGGAAATATGGAACAAAGTGTCCAATATGAAGTAGAAGACAATGCAGTCGTTTTAAGATAGTCTGAGCAGTCTCAACTTGTCAAGGGAAATAGTATATCACTTGGATACGTGTCAGATCTGGTCAAATATACACATATCAACGTTAGCTAGAATAACCTGGATGAGTTAAAAAAATATGGGAGAAATGGGAAACCGCAAACAAGCAGTTATTTCATTAGTTATATGGCGACATTGTTTATCTTTTGGATATTCCTATTGACAAACATCTGTTCAAAGCCCTATCACAATTTTGGAACCCTGCTTACAGTTGCTTCACTTTTGGCAAGGATGATTTGACACCCACTATAGAAGAATATCGAGCTCTTATCCGCTGTCCAATAATCTACGAAGACAAGGTATATATCAAGTCACTTAACACTGCTCCTTTCAAGAAGAAAGTGCTCTTATTGACCGCAATGAGTGAGGAATGGGCTACAAGACATATTAAGAAAAAGAGTGATAGTGAATGCATTACTTGGGTTGCCTTGAAAGAAGTAATCTACCACCATCCTGACAAAGGGAAGCATGTTGATATACTGGCTTTAGGAATTTATGGATTAATCATTTTCCCAAAGATTATGGGGCATGTGGATATATTAATCGTAGACCTGTTTGAAAATTTGAAAAAGAATGCAGATCCAGCTCCTGTCATATTAGCCGAAACATTATGTTCCTTGAATTCTTGCAGACGTGAGGGAGAGGGGCGTTTTATAGGTTGTGCACCCCTATTATTGATATGGATTCTGAACCATTTTAAACATGAAGAAAGAGCTCCTGGACGAGTATTTCTAGAAGGTTTTTCACCTCTACAATATTTCCTTTCTCGCAAATGGCCCGGAGGATATGACGAGGAAAAATTGATGAATATCTTTCGAAACCTTGAAGATAAAGACGTATTATGGCGAGCTTCATGGAATAATTCTTCAAACATAACATATAAGTGTGGAGAGCACGATTGGGTTCCCTTGCCTGGCATCTGGGGTTCCATAGGATATGCACCTTTGATGGTCTCCAGACAATATGGATCAAGACAGTTTATTTCTGTGACATCTGGTTTATCCGAATCAGAATTTGCATTAAGAAATGATCAGTACAAGGAAAAATCAGAAAGGTTGCTGAGGCCTGGAACTGGATTTATCGAGTAAATTTATTTACTTTCAATCAAAAGCTCTCACCTGAATATGAACAATGGAGAATCAACCGCGTCAACGACAACATTCCAGTGGTTAATTTCGAGAATGTTCAACCCATCAAAGAAAATTTAAGAATTATACCATCTCCCTTAAAATTGGCAAAACAAGATTTTGAGATCGAAAGAAAGCAGTGGAGAAAGACTCTACAAAAGCTGGAAGAAAAAGTCTACCACAAAGAAATTGAGATAGATATCCATAAAGGGAGAGCAGATCAAATTAGAAAGGTTGAAAAATAGCTCAGGACAGATTTCAACGATCTCCAATCAACCTATCAATGGGTCGTAAAGACTTAGATTGCCGAAGGATCAAGCAAACAAGAGTTGACATGTCTGAAAAGAAAAGCTGATGAAGGTAAAGATGAGCTCAAATAAAGCAAACACCAGACCAAGATGTTTGCTAAAGAAAATGAGGCATTGGAGAAAAGAATATTGGAAAATCAAACTCAAAACCAAAAACTAAGAAGCAAGATTGAAAGGTTAGAAACTGCACTGCAAAGTCAAGAAAGTAACTCGAAAGCTAAGAATTTAAGAAAGCAAGTGAATGAGCTGGAAATCAAAGTCTGAAATCTTCAGAGAAGGGTGAATCAACTCCTTATTGTTCGTACGAAGGAATTTTGCAATGGTGATACCGTTTGGAACGCGCCCAATAGAAGGTCAAACAAACAGATGATCTCATTGCAAAGTATCTAGGACAACCTTAGGGAGTGGCACAATATCTAGTGGACTTGGCATACGAAGCTAACACTTGAGTGAGGAATTGGAACCAGAAACCGAATAAGTTCATAAGGTCTTTGAGTTACTTAAACACATACAGTAGTTAGGAGAAGCTGCTTAGATGTATTTGTAGCTGCTTAGATGTATATGTAGCTTGTACTATTTCTCAAAAAGGCTTTGTAATAAGACTTTGTTTTAATAATAAAGTTGTTCTAAAGAAATTTTCTTGTATCAAAACCTTGCATTTACATATTGAGCATGAACATTTTAACATTATATTTTTCATCCATATTCATTAAAAAGTTTTTTCTTTTTCGAAGAATACTGGACCCCCCTAAGCATTCATATAATACCAGAAAAAGGGCAATGGATGATAAGGTCGCTCAAATTGAAAGGAATCAGCTTGAGATGCAAGAGAATTTCAAGAAAATTCAGGAAGAAATGCATGAACAGTTAATGAAATCCCGGAATGAGATGATGGAAAAATTCGCAAGTATGTTACAAAGAAGAAATATGGATCAAACAAATGCCCCAGCTATTGGTACTTTCACTGAAGATCCTTTGTATCCTCAAGGCTTTACAAAAAGGGCAGATTGCCTAAAAACTAAAGTAACTGAGGAGCCTTTATACCATCCTGATCATGCAACTCTCACGATAAAGTCCAGTCAGGGGCATTTACTCAAACAGGGAGGGTAAACATAAGTTTATCTAGTGCTTCTATAAACTAACAACAAGTTGAGAATGTTCCAGATTTTGATCAAGAAGCAAAGAAAGAGTCAAACAAACAACTGGAACAACTAATGGAAGAGGTTAGGGAAACCAAGGAAGGCTCTAATGTGTATGGAATTGAAGCCAATGAATTAAGTTTGATACCTGATTTGGTATTACCACCTAAGTTTAAAATATCGGATTTTGAAAAGTTTGATGGTATGGAATGTCATTCTACCCATATCACAAAGTTTTACAGAAAAATGATGGGTTATATAGGGAATAATCAGCTCCTGATCCATTGTTTCCAAGAAAGCTTATCCGGTTCGGCCATCCAATGGTATAATCAATTAAGTAGAGCTCATATTAAATCTTGAAAAGATTTGGCTAAATCCTTTTTGGAACAATACAAGCATGTGAAGGATATAAGGCCTAATCGAATTGTACTGCAGAACATGGAAAAGAAATTCAACGAAAGTTTCAGGCAATATGCCCAGAGATAGAGGGACATAGTTATACAGGTACATCCACCCATGGAATAAGAGAAGCAAATGTGCTCTTTGTGAACACTTTGAAAGCTCCTTTTTTAACTCACCTGATAGGGAATTCTTTCAAGAGCTTTACTGACATAGTTACAGCAGGTGAGATGATTAAAATGGCAATCAAGAGTGGGAAACTTGAAAGTGGTGAATCTAGCAATAAGCCATTTATGAAAAAGAAAGAAAGTGAGATAAATGAAGCAAGGAAATATAAATCTAATAATATCACAGTGTCTCAACCTCAGGATATTGGATCTTTTACACCAAACTTCGCCAAACAAGAGACGAGGGAACCAAGGGTGGAAAGAGAAAAAATTCAGTTTGACCCAATTCCGATGACCTAAAAAGAGTTATACCTGATATTATATGACAAACATATAATATCACCTTATCATGTATCACCCATACAACCTCCATATCCGAAATGGTACAATGATAACTTGCAGTGCGAATATCATGTAGGAGCTCAGGGGCATTCAATCGAAAATTGCATCGCATTTAAAAGAATTGTTCAAAGCCTGAGAAAAAAGAATATCATAAATTTTGGTGATAAATAGCAACCAAATGTGGCTCAAAATCCATTGCCAAATCATACAGGAATAGGGATCAATGTAGTTATTGCAGAAAAATGAGAACATGTGATAAAACAAGTCAATAAAGTGAAATCGCCTATGTTATGGATATGGACTCAAATAATCAAAGTCGGTTTATTGAAATATGATATATCAGTAGAACAATTAAGCTGCGAAAATATATGTCACTATCATGGTTATGAAGAACATGATATACAACACTGTTCAGATTTTTGAGCTTTCGTACAAAAAATGTGGATGAAAATGATATAGAATTTTTCAAGGAAACATCAGAAGAAGAAATGAATATTTGTGCATATGAGGGATCATCTAAAGAGTTTTATAACTCTAATCATCCTCTAATTATCACACCCAGAAATCATGTACTAGATAAGAAAGCTTCAAAAATGGTTATCACTTCACCATCTTCGTTTCCATATAAAATGACAAGCAAGTTCCATGGAATTATGAATGCCAAATGAAGGAAGTAGTGGGAGAAAATCAAGAGGTATATGAAGTTAGAGATTTTACCCGCAATGGGAGATATTATTCTAAGGAATTTGAGAAACAAGGTCTAGTTGATAAAGGGAAAAAATCGAGCTACAGTTAAAAGAGGATGAAATTTTCATCAATGAACCTGTAACTGAAAGCGAAGCTGTATAATTTTTGAAGTTTCTCAAGCACAGTGAAAACAACATTGTTAAACATTTGCATAAATTGTCGGCTCGTATATCAGTTTTAGCACTTTTATTAAACTCTGAAGCACATCGTAATGCTCTGTTAAAAGTGTTAAATCAAACTTTTGTAGCGAAGTAATTGAATGTAAACAAATTGGATAGGCTTATTACAAATATACAGGCTGATAATTTCCTTTCTTTTTTTGAAGACAAAATTTCTTCTGAAACGAATGGTATCCCTAAAGCTCTGCATATTACAGTTAAGTGCAAAGGACATATTTTATCTCGAGTGTTAGTGGATAATGGCTCGGCTTTGAATGTGCTACCATTAGTAACTCTGAAGAAATTACCAATTGATAGCACACTCATGAGAAGTAGTCAGAGTATTGTCTGAGCTTTTGATGGAACCAAGAAAAATGTATTAGGAAAAATCGATATTCCCTTAACTATTAGTCCAGCTACATATGAGATAGATTTCCTTGTAATGGATATAATAGCCACTTACAATTGTTTGTTGGGAAGACCCTGGATTCATCAGGCAGGGGCAGTTCCATCTACGTTACACCAAAAGATAAAATTTGTAATAGATGGTAGGTTGATATGTCTTAATGCAGAAGAAGACATTGTCGCTTCAGTCTCTACCACTGCTCCATATGTCGAATTGGATGATGAAGATATTGAATGCTCTTTCATATCTTTGGAGTTTGTTTGTTAACGCAACATTTGTAGCTGAGACGAAAAGAATGCCTAAACCCAAAATTTCTAATTGTACAAAAATGGGACTTAGGTTGACCCTAGGAAAAGGGGCAAAAACATGAAAAAAAATAAGAAACTATTTGCAAGGACCAGTGAATCCAGTCTTTCCTATCTCCAAGAAAGATTGATTTGGTTTGGGATATCAGCCAACAATAAAATAGAGATAAAGGAACATTAGAAAGAATAAGGAATTGAGAAAGCCAAAGTTAGCTGGAGAAGATCTCACATGGGAATCAATGACCTTTTCACCACTAAATGATACTTTTGTGTTTGGAGGACATACTTTTCAAGAAAATCGGCAAAGCAAAAGGCAGGTTATTGAGGATACTTTTAAAGGAATGAATATCAATGTCATATCGGATAATGAACCTACAACAAAAGAAGCTATGGGCATTTACCCCGCATCATCAGATTTTGAGTTAAATAATTGGACTGCCAAAGAATTACATGTAGTTTTCAAGTCTTTTTCAGAGTAATACACCAAAACTTTCATTGTTTCCTATTCCCTGGGGCAATAGTTTGATTTTATGTAAAGGGTTAAACTATGTTTTTTTCTTTTTCAATAAAAGATGCATTAGTTCTAAATGACAATCATTTTTAAATGCATTTTCATGATTATATGTATATACTCTTGTTTATTTTTCTTTCAGGAACTCAAATATCCATGACATAGATGCTAATGATGCTGGCCCAGAAATTGATTTTGAACAGCCTATGTGTCCTAAGGAAGTTGAAGGTTATGGTGAAGAATGTGATTTACCCTCTGAACTGTTAAAAATGATGGAAAAAGAGGATAAGCAAATTCTACCTCATAAGGAACCTATTGAGATCTTAAATTTAGGATCCAATATGGAAAAGAAAGAGGTGAAAATTGGTACCACTTTATATGATAAAGGGCGACAATATTTGATTAAATTACTGCAAGAGTGCAAGGATGTATTTGCTTGGTCATACGAAGACATGTCAGGATTGGATATAGAATTGGTAATACATAAGTTACCAATAAGATCAGAATATAAATCTATGCAACAAAAGCTGAGAAGAATGAAGCCTAAAATTCTGCTCAAGATCAAGGAAGAAGTAAAAAAGCAATTTGATGTTGGGTTTCTTAAGGTAGCCAAGAACCCTGAATGGGTAGCAAATATTGTTCATGTAACAAAAAATGATGGTAAAGTCCGAATGTGTGTTGATTATCGAGATCTTAATAGAGCTATTTCAAAGGATAATTTTCCTTTGCCACACATAGACACATTAATGGACAATACTACTAAGAATTCTTTATTCTCATTTATGGATGGTTTCTCTGGCAATAATCAAATCAAAATGTACCCTGAGGATATAGAGAAAACAACGTTCATCACCTTATGGGGAACGTTTTGTTATAAAGTGATGCCATTTGGACTTAAGAATACAGGAGCAACTTATCAAAGGGCTATGGTAACCTTATTTCACGACATGATGCATAAAGAAATAGAAGTTTATGTCGATGATATGATTGTCAAAGCCAAATCTGAAGAAGAGCATGTTGCGAATCTGAGAGCTTTTCCAAAGACTAAGGGAATGTCAGTTAAAGCTTAACCCGAATAAGTGTACATTTGGGGTAACCTCTAGTAAACTCTTGGGATTTGTAGTAAGCGAAAAAAGAATTGAAATAGATCCAGAAAAAGTCAAGGCTATTCAAGATTTTCCACCCCCACAAATATAAAAGGAAGTTCGAGGATTTTTATGAAGGCTTAATTATATAGCTCGATTCATTTCACAGCTAACTGAGAAATGTGATCCCATTTTTTTCCTCCTTAGAAAGAATGATTATGGAACATGGAATGAAGAATGTCAAGAAGCCTTTAAAACATTTAAGAGATATTTATCGAGTACTCCAATATTAGTACCACCTATTCCAGATAAACCTTTAACTCTTTATTTGTCGGTCTGGGATAACTCAACGGGATGTGTATTAGGATAGCATGATCAAACTGAGAAGAAAGAAAGAGTTATTTATTATCTCAGTAAGAAGTTCACTGAATGTGAATCCAGTTATTCTTTAATTGAGAAATTATGTTGTGCATTAGTATGGACTACTCGAAGGCTTAGAAAGTATATGTTGTATCATACCACATGGTTCATATCCAAATTTGATCCTTTGAAATATCTAATGAATGTTCCTACATTATCTGGAAGATTATCTCGTTGTCAATATTGTTGTCAAAATTCGACATCCAATATGTCAGCCGAAACGCAGTAAAAGGAAGTGTGATAGCTGAATTTATTGCAAGTAGAGCTTCTCAAGAATATGAACCGATAGATTTTGATTTTCCTGATGAAGATTTGATGGCAATAGGAGAAGCAAGTGTGTCCAATAATTGGAGCAATATTAGTTTCTCCAGATGGAGAGTATTATCCGTTTACCAGCCGACTTAATTTTAACTGCACAAACAATATGGTTGAATATGAGGCATGTATTTTGGGTCTTAAAGCTGCCATTGAACGTAAAGTAAAAATGCTTAAGGTTTATGGGGATTCAGCTCTAGTAATTTACCAAATCAGAAGAGAATAGGAAACAAAAGATCACAAGCTTGTAAAATATAAGAAATTGGTTCTGAAACTCATCAAAAAATTTGAAGAAGTGACTTTTGATTACATCCCCAGAGAAGAAAATCAAATGGAAGATGTTGGCAACTTTGGCAGCCGCATTTAAAGTAAATGGACATGCAAGCATGATGCATATTGAAATGCAGGCTTATGAATATCCATCACATTGTCTTAATATTGAAGAAGAAGAGAAACCATGGTATTATGATATTTTGCAATATATCATATATCAAAGTTATCATGAATAAGAAACTGAAAATGATAAGAGAACTATCCGAAGAATGGCATCAGGGTATGTACTAGATGGAGAAGTCTTATAAAAAAAGAGCCTAGATCAAGTCTTGTTGAGATATGTGGATAATAAAGAGGCTAAATCAATTCTCGGAGAAGTACATGAAGGAATATGTGGTACACATGCTAATGGGCATACAATGGTTAGACAAATTATGAGATTTGGATACAACTGGTCAACTATGGAAACAGACTGTATTAATTATGCCCGAAAGTGTCATAAGTGTCAAATATATGGAGATATGAAGAATACTTCTCCTCATCCATTGCATGTAATGACAGCTCCTTGTCCATTCTCTATGTGGAGCATAGATGTTATCGGACAATTTTTTCCTAAAGCTTCAAATGGTCATCGTTTCATTTTGGTAGCAATAGACTATTTTACCAAATGGATAGAAACAGATTCTTATATGAACATCACTCATGCCACAGTCTGTAAATTCTTGAAAAAATAAATCATTTGTCGATATGGTCTGCCAGAGAGAATTATTACCGACAATGTTTTGAACCTGAACAACAAAATGATGAAATCAGTATGTGAATAACTTCAGATAAAGCATCATAATTCCACCACCTATTGCCCAAAGATGAATGGAGCAGTTGAGGCATCTAATAAGAATATCAAAAGGCTTATAGAGAAGAATACTGAAACTTATAAGGATTGGCATAAGAAACTGCCATTTGCCTTGTTAGCCTATCGAACTTCAGCACGAACATCGACTGGGGCAACTCCATTTTCATTAACCTATGGAATGGAAGCAGTCTTACCAATTAAGGTAGAAATTCCTTCATTACGAGTTCTATCAGAAGTAAAGTCAAATGAGGTAGACTAGGTACAAACCAGATATGACCAATTAAATTTGATTGAAGAAAAAATAATGAAATCAATTTGTCATGGTCAGATGTACCAAAAGAGGATGATACGAGCACATGATAAGAAAGTTCGCCTCCGAGAATTTTACGAAGGAGATCTCGTGCTCAGAAGGATTTTACCTTTTCAAAAGAATCACCTAGGAAAGTGGATGACAAATTGGAAAGGACCTTATGTTGTAAAAAAGGTTTTTCTGGAGGAGTTTTAGTCCTTACTAAAATGGATGGACCTTAATTACCTTTCCCAGTAAATTTAAATGCAGTTAAAAGATATTTTGCATGAAGGAAACAATGATTTGAGGAACGAACTCCATATCTTCATCACAATTTTCAGATCCTTTTGACAAAAGTTACACTCAAATCACTTTGCGGTGTACCAGTTCAAAAGCATTTATTCTATTGGAGTTTGAGGACACCTACTTTGTCTTTTACAAACAAAAGTTTTCCATGTAAATTCTTTGCATAAATAAAAATATTTTTCTTTTTGCAAAGCATCTTGAGTTGGGGATTTCAAAACATGTAGTTTAATTTGAGGCTAGCAATGTTTTAACATATGATGACATGATACATGAAGTATTAAAGAACGCAAAGAAATTTCAGATACTTGATCTGAAATATTTGTCATTGGTGGAATGATTTGTCATTGGAATTCAAAAATAACAAAGACAGGTTCAGGTTCAAAAGAAAAATATCAAGATGATTGGTCGAGATAAAATGGTTATGATTGCTACATCCATGATGAAACTAATGGGCAATAAAAAGGGGGTCCTTGTTCGAAGAAAAAGATACCCTGAAACTTTGTCATTGCACATACTAGGCATAAATAGGGTCATGACATTCATAAATGCATGATAGCAAACAATGTCACATTTGCAGGTTTTCCAAAAAGAAGTCGAAAGTCCAAATCTCGAGATTTGAATAGTCAACTCAAAATCCCTAAAAGAGGGATATCCAAAGATTGTACGAGTATAGTACCTACGGAAGAGTGGGAATGATTTCTCTCCAAGTCAATCCGATCTCCACGGAAGAGTAGTGGAATCAAATTCGAATATGATCTTCACGGAAGAGTAGTGAAACAGATACTTTTCAAGTCAATCAAGCATTCACAAAAGAGTAGTGAAGCAATGCAAATAAAGTCTTCACAAAAGAGTCGTGAAGCAAGATCATATCAAAAGTTCGATCTCCACGGAACAGTAGTGGAACAAATTTTTATCAAATAAAAAATCACTCGACGAAAACTACTTGTCTTTTTATCTTTGCTTTATTCTTGTTTACACAAAAATAAAGCAAAGAAGGTCAGTTGTCGACAGTCTTGTTTTCGTCCGAATTCAATTTTAATATAATTATATAATATATTATAATTACGTTATTTTATTATAAATAATTGTTACAATTTTATAGGTCAAATGCATTAATCCCGATTACAACCCGAGGCCCAATTACAAGAATAGTCCAGAACCCATATTACAACCAGATTTGATCCAAGCAACCCAACAGACTCGGTTCAGGGTTTCACACATATTCTAGCACCACAAGCTTCCTCAGCCGCTCGATTAGAAGCAAATTAACGGCCAGAAGTGAACCAGCCAAACCCTATGGTACTCATTGTAACCCTAGGGCTATTCCGACTCCTCTGTAGATATGATAATGCCCCATCGACGAACTCACCAATCAGCAGTAGCCATGTCCTCACCGGATCTACAAGATCTGGGTGCATTTAATGCACCCAGCCTCTCCACCGCACAGCTCATCTCCCTTAGGGTGAGTCACCACCGTAGCTCTAATGACTCACCGAGGTTCGTTCGTTTAACTGGTCCAAAAGGGGACTCGAAGGACCCTATAAATAGGACGAACCTGCAAAGAATAGAGAACAACGAAAAAGAGCAACAAAAAGCAATAACTAGTACCCACAACAGCAAACCGAGAGAAAGATAGCAAGCAAACCACCCAATACACAACAACCAAAGTCCAGAAAAATATAAGGAATAGAGTGAGAGAATTATTACCCTCGTCGGAGCACTTACGTATTTCTACGCGTCGACAGAGAAGACGAATCGCCGAAGGTATATTTCCTTAGATCTACTATGATTTAGGGTATTTTTAGGAAAAAGGGTATTGGATTCATGTTTAGGGAAAAAAGAGGACTAGTTTGGTATATTTTGTTGATATCCAGCCATCGTGGGGGTGGTCAACGGTGCCGATCGGCTGTCGGTCGGGAACGATTTCCCTCCGATGAGAGAAATCCAGTGAGAAGCGAGAGCTTCTCTCTCTAAAGAGAGAGAAGCCAAATGAGGAAATGAGAGAGATTTCTCTCTAATAGATCGGTTAGGGTTTATTTATACCCCTCCCCGAACGGCGTCATTTTGAGGAGGGGCTTCTGGGTAAATTCACACAGGGTTTAATTATACGCGTAGGGTTTAATTGTACGCGCAGTCACTGTAATTTTGTAACCTTGCAATTTAGTCATCAAAAACATGTTTTATATATTTTAATTTTGTCTTTTAATTTTATTTATTTATGTTTCGATCACTACTGCATATATATATATATATTAGTATAAATATTGTATTTAGTCCTTGATATGCTTAATAATTTATATTTCAACCTTTCTAATAATTTAGGGTAAATTAAATTAATAGTATATAACTTTAATAACAATTTAGATCATGTTAATTAATTTTAATATTTTTCATTTTATATTTTAATAATGCTAATTATAATATTAGTATATTTTATAACTTTATAATATATTTTTAATATATTAATAGGACTAATGATATGTATGTTTAAAATTATTTAGTAATTATCTATATTAAATTTAAATTTAGAAAGCAAGTTTATCAATTACTGTAAAGACATTTAATTAATAAATACCGGTACTAATTTTGGGCGTTGTGGGAATGCTAATTCTTTCCCATACGTAACCGACTCCTGAACTTATTTTTCTGGAAAATCAGACCCGATTTGTATTATTTTAATAATATTCTTATGATTTGTTATTAAAATAATACGATATTTTGGTGACCAATCTCACTATATCAAAGATCGGTGGTGACTCTACAATTTGGTGTTTTATCTAATTCATGGAGGATAAACACTTCTTTTTCGAGACTAGTTACACCGTCTGGGGTGTACTATTTGCACTCTCCTTCGCCAGGGCAGAGAAACGTCTCGACACCACCAATTTAGAAAAACCTTTCTTAATGCGAAAGCCACAGTCGTGCTCTCCTTGACTAAACCATCAATGAACTATAATAGTATCAGATGATATATATTTTATAATTAAGGGTAAATTATGTGTTTAGTATTTAAACTATTATTTTTGGTCTGATTTAGTACTTAAACTTTCAATTTTTTTTAAAAATCATACCTAAAATTTAGTTTTTGTTTCATTTTAGTACCTGTCGTTAAAAATATTAGTTTTTGTTTCATTTTAGTACCTCGTTCAAAATTAAATGTTAAATTTTGAAAAACATTTGAAAGTTTAGATACTAAAGCGGGCCAAAATTGATAGTTTAAGTACTAAAATTGTTAAGTTTTTAACGACGGGGTACTAAAGTAAAAGGAAAACTAAACATTAGGTATAATTTTGAAAAATTAAAAAATTAGATGCTAAAACAAACTAAAAGTGATAGTTTAAGTACTAAATACGTAGTTTACCATATAATAAATTAATCGGTGTTCAAAATCGGGTACCCATATTTTCAGGAACCAAAAAGTCGGCCCTTGTACCTCTATAAGGTAGGTGTTTACAAAATTTAAGCTCACAAGAACAAAATATTTACAAGAGAATAGAAAACTAAGAATGAAATACTCTTATCTTGTGTTTAATTGCTTGAATATGTGTTCTCTCTCTTCTTCAAGTGTCTTGAACTTGTATTTATTGGTTGGAATGAGTTTGAAGTTGTATCTAGCCATTGGGGATGTTTTAGAGCTATTGAAGATTCATTTTCTGTCAAATAAGGCTGCCCAATACATGAAGTATCGGTACTCTTAAGTGGAGTATCGGTACTACCTTTGTTAATTTCAAATTTGCTAGCCGTTACTAGTTGTTGGAGCCTTGTAGTATCAATACTATGGTTGTGGTATTAGTACTACTATATAACATGGTATCGATACCATGTATGGTATTGGTACCATTTCTGCATTCTCAAAATTGAGCCTTCATGGTAGTATCGATACTACCTAGTGGTATCGGTACTACTCTTACTTATGGTATCGGTACCATATGAACAATAGCGGTATCTTTCAAGTGGTATCGATACTGCAAGACTATTATCGGTACTGCTTGACCAAAAATAATTTTGTGCTCAATTTCAATTTAAATGGACTTTGAATTATTTTTGAAAACTTTGAATAAATTCAATTCAAGTCCAAAAACATTTTGCCTTAAAATTGTTATATCAAAATATAGTTCTACAATCTCCCCCTTTTTGATATAACAAAACATTTGAAAAATCGTTTTTGGCAAAACTCCCCATAAAATATTTAATGAAAAATATATCAATTGATACCAATTGTTGGAAAATATGTGAAAATGTTCAGCTTACCCTTTTTCATTAAGAAATTGAATTTTTCAAATTAATATTTCTCCCCCCTTTTGTTATATCAAAAATAATTCAACTTTAAAGTTCTAAAATAACTTTGGAGAGCAAGTGGTAAATTTGACATAAAATCATTTGAAAAATCAAAGCTCTCCCTCAAAAAATGCATTCCAGACAAAATTTAACTTTAAAAGTTTGACACTTAAACAATATTGAATTTCAACAAAGAATAACAAACATGTTAGTAGCATATGAAATTCAATATATCCAAGTCTAAAATACTTTATGCAATACCAATTATTGAAATTAAGTACATGTGCATAAAACTTTCAAAAAAATATTATGCATTTGAAAATTTTATATCAATTGTTAGAGAGATATCATTTATATTTTAAATCATATGAATAAACATTTAATTTTAGGTAAAAAAATTTAAAATTTGTAAAATCAAAGTATTTGAAAAGTTGATATCAAATGTTAGAGAGATATCAAATGTTAGAGAGATATCATTTGCATTAAAAATCAATTTTGACCAAAATTCATTATGATGAACTAAAAATTATGAAAAATCATTAACATTTTAAAATGTACATCATAACACCTTTTTAACATAAATGAGAGGAAAAACATAACATATCCATTTAAGATCAAAACTCATGCATGCTGAAGAAACAAATAAGAAACCAATTATGCAAAATTAAAAAGCTTTTAAGCTTAAAGGTTACCCATTCCTTTTCAAGTGTGGCTAGAGCATCTCGATATCTTCATTTTCATCACCATTGCTCCCACACACCTACAAGAGACATTTAAGTAGATTTTGGTATCCAAATTGCTTTGGATCATTGGACATTAGTTTCAATGCCCCTTGTTCATTTGGGAACCCATACTTATCTAATTTATAACGTTTTCCTTTCTTCAAAGGACAAATATGTTCCTTGTGACCATGATAATTACAATGTGAGTATTTTGTCATTCTGGAACTAGATGAATTGTATAAAATGTTGTCTTTTTCTTTTGTTAAGCATTCAAGCTTAACTTTTAAATCTAAACATTCTTTTTCAAAACTTTCAAATTTCATTTTTGAAAGCTCTAAATCCGTTTTCAAAATTTCATTTTGGTTTTCAAAATTCATTTTACCTTTCAAACGAAAATCATTTTCAACTTTAAATTTAGAAATCAATTTATTGTATTTGGAGTTCATGGTCTCAAACTCCAAAAAATTCATCGTATGATTCTTTTAACTCGTTAAAAGAATAATAATTTAATTCATTTGAGTTAGAAGATACCTCGGGTTCTTCACGAGCCATTAAGGACACCACCTTTGTTGGTTTTTCTTTCTTGTTTCCATGAAGGTCTTCGAGCTAATTCTAAAGTTGCTTGGAATTTGAACAAGAAGAAATTCCTTCATAGATATCAAGACCAAATGCACAAAACACCATGTGCATGGTCTTAGCATTTTGTTGAGCTTTCTTCCGTTCTTGGTCACTCCGCTTCTTCACCTTCTTCGTAGTAGAAGAGTAAATATTCTCGATCATCTCTCATTCATCAATATCATTAGATTGGATAAATAACTTCATTAATTTCTTCCAATGACGATAGTTTTCACCATTGAAATGTGGAGGCTTGTTGATCGGTTGAGAGTCTTCCATGTGGAACGAGCCGAAGGTGTAAGCCATATTCTCGGTAGTGTCGGGAATCGGTAGAGCTTCTTCGAGGTTCGCCTTAAGGATGTGAAGCCTTCTAACAAGTCAAGCTCTGATATCAATTGTTGGGATATGTGAAAGCTCGAATCGACAACTGAAAAGGTTTGTCAAGAGGGGTTAAATCGGTTTTTATGTTTAGGGAGTAATGAGATTGAAAGATAGAAATTTTGCACAGCGATTTAGTGGTTCAACTTCTCAACCAAGTCCACCTTTACTACCTTAGCTCCTCACCAATGATTTTCTAACAAATTCACTAATTTGTTCTTTCTTTTTACATGATCAAGAGTAACCTTCACAACTCCCTAGCTTTTCACGGGCTCAGCTAAAATTGATCCCTATCTTTTTACTTGGCTAAGATAAAACCAACCCTTTTACAAAAGGATAAAAAGAAGTAAACAAATAAATCTCTCTAAGGTAGGTGTTTACAAAATTTAATCTCACAGGAATAAAATATTTACAAGAGAATAGAAAACTAAGAATGAAAAACTCTTCTCTTGTGTTTGATTGCTTAGACATGTGTTCTATGTCTTCTTCATGTGTCTTGAACTTGTATTTATAGGTTGGAATGAGTTTGAAGTCGTATCTAGCCATTAGGGATGTTTTAGAGCTGTTGAGGATTCATTTTATGCAAAATAAGGTTGTTCAATACATGAAGTATCGGTACTCCTAAGTGGAGTATCGGTACTACCTTTGTTAATTTCAAATTTGCTAGCCATTGGAGCCTTGTAGTATCGATACTATGGTTGTAGTATCGGTACTACTATAACATGGTATCGATACCATGTATAGTATCAATACCAGTTCTGCATTCTGGAAATTGAGCCTTATGGTAGTATCGATACTACCTAGTAGTATCGATACTACCTAGTGGTATCGGTACTACCTAGTGGTATCGGTACTACTCTTACTTATTATATCGATACCATATGAACAGTATCGGTACCATTCAAGTGGTATCGATACTGCAAGACTAGTATCGGTACTACTTGAGCAAAGATCATTTGTGCTTAATTCCAATTTAAATGGACTTTATTTTTGAAAACTTTGAATAAATACAATTCAAGTCCAAAAACATTTGCCTTAAAATTATTATCAAAATATAGTTCTACAATATTTCACAGCCTCAACAATAATAAGAGAAAACTACGCGTTTAATATCCAACTATTACTTTTATTCCATTTTGATCACCTAATTATTTTTGTTTTAAGGATTAATTTTGATTTTATTTTAATCATTTATCGTTAAAAATTAATTTTGATGCTGATGTATAATCATAAGATAATGTCATATTATTGAATTAGTGAAAGTAATATTTGGTGGTCAAAATATAGAAATGGCAAAAGTTTGTTGATCAATCAAGAGAGAGGATAAAAAGGTAAATAATCGTAATAAAATCGTACAACACGCTCTCGTTGTCCTGCGTCGATAGCATTACTATTTTTTTTTTGAATTGAATGAAAGTCTAAGACAATAGTCTATGCATGGCTAGTGGCATCATCTTGTTGTGCAACAGCTGCTTCTAACCTAAGAAGGTCAACAAGCTCATCTGGGAGGAGTCAAAATGAATCAAACTGAAGCGGTTCCACGAGGCAAGCTTTTTCATCTTATCTGTAATCTTGTTCCCATTTCTGCTTATCCATTGTACCTTTATTATCCAACATCCAGACTACCGTTACCTTAGAATTGCGCATAGTAAAGGAATATGACTATCAATGGCAATACTATCTTCGCCCAGCTTCACTGCTCTGCTAAAATCAGATTGTATCAATAGCCTAAAAATCCCAAAGCTCCTTGCAATGAATAAACCTTCGTAGATGCTCCAGAGTTATGTGTACAGGGCCGATGTTGTCCCTATATTTTTTTATAAAACCTATAATCCATTCACCAGTGGAGTTACAAAGCACACCACCAATCGAACCTCACCCATCAAGTGTCACAACTACATCATCCGTGTTTAAGCACATCCATCTTTGGGGTGGCAGAGACCACGTTGGAGCAGCCACATGTTATCTCGAGCATTCAATATGAGTTTTGATATTACTTTCATAGCATTTGGCCCAACTATAACTACTATGAATGATCGAATCTGTTTATAAGTGGCGCCCTTAAAAACATAATTGTTCTTTTGTTTCTAGATTAGCCAAACGAGAGCAACAAAAAAATAGGACCAAGAAGGATTACCATCACATAAGGAACGCTACATGTTGATGTTTTGTGTAATCCATTAATGAAGGTCGGCCCTAAAAAAACTAATGTAGGCATATTGGGGTACAACGCGCGACCACAAGTGTCGGCTTGGTGGGCAGTCACGTAACACGTGAATTACAGTTTCTATTGCATCACCATAAGTCGAACATAAATGATTATTTGTGAGCATTTGTCTTCCTCGTTCGTAGTTTGTCATGATTTTTTCTTTATAAGCGAAGCATGAAAACATGAAGACTCGTTGAGGAGTAGTGATTGACCAAATATTCTTCAAAATAGAGCTTTTTTCAGTCTAGTTACCTTACATGAGAAAAGTATAAGCTGAATTAATCGTAAAGTTGAGTTCAGGATTCTATCTCCGAACCAGGGCATCAAATTTATCATTTCTATCAGGGGGCCTAACGCTGATGACGTGAGGGATGACAGCTGGGATAAAAACTCGAGATATAGTTGCAATGTCCCAATGGCCATGATCATCAACGAAGTTGTGAATTTTTAAGTTAAATCAACATATATATTATCTCGGGCGTGATCTCGTAAATGCCCCAAGCTCGGTACCCACTTATCATTCCAGAAGGTTATAGTGTTCCCATTACCCACTGACCAAACCAAAATGAGAGCAATTGCCTCCATATTTTTGATATTCCTCTCTATAATGGGGGAGCAGTTGTGTTTTTCAATCGATAGAGGGTGAGTCTCTTGAATTTTATATTTTTGGCTGAGTAGTTGGACCCAGTAAGTTTGTCTTCACCATAAGGGAATAGCCAAGCTTCATAATGAAAGCTTTGTTTTGCTCAAGAGGCCGAATAAACCCCAAAACACCTCGATCAATAGGATTGCAGACAGTATCCCAGTTAACTAGAGAGATTTTCCTATCAGATGGTTTTGATCCCCAAATAAAATATTTGATCACGATTTCTATCTTCTCACAGACCCTTTTAAGGAATGGCATGACTTGCATAAAATAGTTGGTATGGCTGAAAGGACCGATTTTGTCAGAGTAATATGCCCTACCAGCGAAAGGGATCGAGCAGCCCAACCATTTAATCTACCCCTGAATTTATCAAAGATGAAGTCAAAATCAGCAACTTTCATACGACTATGAAGGACCGGAACTCCAAGGTACTTCCCCATAGAGTTAACTTCTTGGAACCCAATACATGATAGAATGGCATATTTCGTGGCTATGGCAGTATTAGGTGAGAAATATATGCATCTTTTGTTTCTGACTTTGTGCCCCGAAAAGTACCCAAATTACGTGAGGGTTTTCTCAATGATTTTCACATGGGATAGATCAACCTTTGCATATAACATAAGATCATCATCAAACATAAATGACTGATGGGAAGGTCATTTCGGGAAAAAGATAAGCCCTTCCAATTTCATTCTTCAACACATTTACAAATGCTATGGCCAAGACGTTCTATTTCTAAATCAAAGAGATATAGAGAAAGGGGGTCACCTTGTCGGATACCCCGTTCTGGTTTGAACTAAGAAGAATTCTCACCATTCCATTGGATTTGCTTAGAGGTCGAAGTGATACATGCATTATGAATCGGATGGTGCTTGATGGAATCCAGTTCCACAAGTGAATCTTGAATGAACTCCCATCGGAGGCGATCGAAAGCTTTTTCAAGATCCACTTAATTTCCATCCAACCTTGCTTTGTCTTGAGCTGTCGCATGGAGGGATTACCTCCTGATTTATAATGATGTTTTTGATAATAGAATGACAGCAATGAAATTCGTTTGATTCGGCATGATTAGAATAGGGATCATTTTCTTTATGCGGCGAACAATAATCTTGGTAAGAGTTTATACATAACAATGCACATGTTGATTGGAAGAAAATCCGCAAAAGTTTTCGGGTCCTTTTTTTATAGGATTAAAACAAGCACAACTTTATTTAGATCGGCTTCAATATCACCTCCTGTAAAAACCTTTTTCACCATGCTACAGACAGATTGCCCCACCGTGCAACTGTGCTGGAAAATTCTGTATGGAGGCCATCATGGTGGGGTTCTTTTAGGGGAGTCATATCCTTCAGAGCTTCAAGATTTCCTTATCTTTGAGTTCAATAGACATGGAATCCTTTACCTGAGTCGGAATAGCCGAGTAGTAACCTAAATTGGAAAAATCCCTACCACTTCCTCATCGCATGCACAAATATTTCTGGAAAAAAATAAACGTTTCTTCCTTAAGTTTATTCGTGTCAAAGCACCAATCATTTGTATGAAGTTTTAGGGCCAAGATTCGGTTCTTCTACTTTAGCTGCAAAGCACTTCTATGGAAGTATTTTGTATTTCGATCACCTTGGGTAGGCTAATTTATTTTCGAGCGTTGTTTCCATAGAGTTTCCTTTTGGTCTAGGAGTTGCTCTAACTCGGTGAGGAGTTTCGGCTTCAAGATTGATAAGGAAAGTCAAATGATATCTACTAAGCTTTTGTGTATTTTCTTGAAGTCTTGTAATAACTATCTTCTTTTTGTGCCTATATAACCAAATATCGTTTTTATTTCATGTATCAATTGCATTAGTAAAATGGGTGATAGTTTCTGAAAGATATTCAGAGTTTACCCAGTTACCTCCACCATTCAGTTGAAATCGTCATGTTGCAACCATCTAGAGAAATATCTGAATTGAGTCGGCGAATGTTAGTTGTAGAGCTACCAACACAAATGAGAATTGGTCTATGATCAGACTGCATACGATGAAGATGATGTACACTGTCTTATGATACGATTCGTCCCATTTGCTATTACATAAAGCACTGTCAAGACGAGCATAAGAAAGACCCCTATTCCACGTGAATTCAAGACCTTGGAATCCCATGTCACGGATTCCAAAATCATAAATAAAATCCTGGAAATTTTTGCAAGGTCGAGTAGAAGTTGCACCATTCCTCGATCAGAAGTAGTGAGCGTGGCATTAAAATCTCCCAACATGACCTAAGGGTAGGTAATATGTCTCGCGAGGGATCGAATGTGAGGCCATAGTTGTTTTCGCTTAGTTGTATCGGGCTGGCATATATAATGGTCGCCAAAGTCGAGAACTTGCCATGGGAGGTAGAGATACGATAGTGGATGAACTGGAAGTGATTAGAGGTATGTTTACATGGATTTTTTCGCCCATCATAACCATATGCCTCCTAAAAATCCTGCAGCTTCAATACGATGAGAGCGATCGAAACCAATGCAGTGATAAAAGCATCAGCTCTGCCCCCACTTATAGGGGGTTCAAGAATTACTACTAAATTCGACTTAAATCACGCAAATATTACCGAAAAACTGTGAGAAAATGTGGGTGACCACATCCCTGTACATTCCAGCATATATTTTAACATTTATAAAGAAAGATAAGTGTAGAAAGCCAAATCATTCCAGCATGGGGTCGCTTGACTGTCAGTGCAAGTATTCTGCATGCACAGTCTCGTTGAACAAGACTAGTAGGATCAGCTTCTGTTGTTGTTAAGGTGCTTCACTCGATTGAGATTGGTTTGTATCAGGTGGTTCTCATGGTATGGATTTGTGTTGGGTGGCCCTGTGCATGGCTTGCAAATTCACACCGTCGAAATGTTTGGATTAGTATTTTTTTCTAGTACGATGGCCAAATGTTCAACCTGTCCAGTATGGAAACACGTGGTTCAACATTACTTTGGCGGGGTTGGTGGCTTGACAGAGTGGCACCTTGTTTTTAGCAGTATGTTGACCGCTGGAATTGCCTTTGCTTGACTGTGCGTGAGTAGCTGAAGAATGAGCATGAAAGGCATTCGGAGCATGAGAAGTATGAGGAGTATGAGAAGTATTCGGAGTATGAGAAGTATTCGGAGCATGAGGAGCTTGGTTGGTATATGTAGCTTGATTGATTTTCAAACACAGCAGTAGTAACATCATCGGTTGTTCATAAAGAGGGTTAATCGCGAACCATGGTTCTCCAGATTTTGTCCTTTGTCAACAGGAGGTTTTTTAGTGCTTTTTCGTTGCCTTCGTTCAAAACCATCCATGGTCCAAATGGTTCAGAGCTTTGCTTGGCATCAGCAATTATGGTTCACTTACTTGTCATTGGGTCATTTGAATCTTGGTGGTCGATAATAATTTTATCTGGGCATATATCTTTCACATGTCCATACTGACCACAAGAAAAGCATATTGTAGGCAGCTATTTTCGATTCAACGATCTGAACGATCCCATTGATAAGGAGCTTCGAGGTTAGTGGTTTTTTTAGGTCCACACTCACCGTCATTCTTGCAAATCGTCCTTGATGACCAGTTTTCGTTTGATAGTCAATTTTAACAACCTTTTCGATGTATCACCAATTTCAGTAATAAGCTACGTTTATAAAAGGTTATCGGTAGTCCGGAAGGCGAATCCACGCCACAATTCTACTAGGTAACAATTGTGAGGAGGTAAAATCCAGCGACCATGGTTCAATGGTTACTTAATGTCCAAAGATTGTCCATGGACCATCGGAGAGGGAGTCAAGAAATCTGAGTGTGTTCGTAGCAAAACAAGGAAATAGTCGTTTTCTATGTCCATGAGACGAAAGGGCTGAGACAGCTTCCAGAGATCATAAAATTTATTCCGAGAGTTGTGTAGCCAATACGCCTCCCAAGCAGCTTCACCACAACGGTCTGATCAAAACTTTTATTGGCTATGGCTTGGACCCGATCAGAGAAATCAATGGAGATTAAACCATCGACGACTCCACGAACAACATCATCCTCGAAGACTTCGACATCTTCCTCTTCTAAGATTTCATCATCGATTAAAGGTTCTTTAGGGTTGTCTTTAATGAGGGTGTCACGGTAGGAGATTGGAGCGGGTGGGATAATTGGATTCGTTTTGCTGGCCATTTCACATACATACTGTGTGGAGCATCGCCGCTGTGTCTGGTGGTTCTCATCAAGTCGGCGTGCTTTCTTTGTGGGCAATCATCTTGGGCTACGTTTTCCATTTTGAATGAGTAATCCTATTTTATTTTATTTATTTCCATTAGAGGTTTGGAAAAAACAGGCGCCAAAAGTAGCCAATTCTCCCGCCTTGTCGCCTTTCCTGACCAAACCCTCCCTCTCTATTGTCATCTTCTTTCGTTTCTATTCTCCATCTAAAATTACATTACATCACGGGTCCCTATTCAAAATTAGGGCTCCTTAATTAGCTGATGTTTACGACAGCGGGCTTTGACTGTAATTACTCCTCTAGAACTGAAAGTATGCTGCTTGAATGCTTTTCATTTGTTTCAAATAATGCCGAGAGACATCATTGATATGATGGTATCAGCAGCAACTTGTACTGAATAACATTTATCTGGAATGTTGACATTTTGAAGATGTAAGTAGGCATATTATCAATCCGGGTTTGATATCAAAGGTATATTTTCCAAAAAATGCAAAACGCAGGAACATGCAATCTCGCAATCAACGTTAATCTTCAAAGAAAATATGAAACTGGTTCCCTAGTTGTGTTGCAGAACCTGTTGAGTACAAGCAAACAAGTATCAAGCTCCATTTTTGTTTTTTGTTTTTTTTTCCTTTGGATGGTTAACACTGTATCATTAACATAAGAACCCTTCATCGATTCAATCATCGCCAGGCATCATCTCTCAACTTTTGCCTTGTAGTTATCCGGTTCCTGGCTTCTTCCTGGTTTCTCAGTTCTCTAGACCCAAAGGTGGATGGCAATTTCGATCCTATTGCTTGAGCAATCAGCCTCTGGGCAGTTCTTACTGATGTCTGCGGTCTTTGACGAGGCGGCTCCAAATCTGGGAAATGAACAGAGCACATTTTCACCACTATCAAATTTTATCTTACATATTACTTTTAGATAAATCCTACAACTCTAAACTATGCAAACATAAAAGCCCAAAATGCAAGGACATCATTGTCTTCTCCTTTTCTTTTATGATGCTTGTTACTTGAGAAGCTAACTCAAAAACTTTGAACAGAAAAGTTGCAAATTTTATAAAATGAAGAATTTACTATCTACTAGGAGGCATGGAATGCAAATGAAATGCATAAAGAAAACAAAGCAAGCCCAACTGAAGAAAGAAAATGCACATGGAGCATTTAAAATTGGAATGCATCTGTTATCGTCCCACTAAAAGAAAGTAAGCCTATTTAAAATACCTCGCCGAAATTGAGCCAAAGAGTGCATCATCCTCATCAAGTATGCGTACATTAAATGGACAACGAACATGGTCGAGGGCTTCAAGGGCTGGCATCAAATTTTGAGATAGTTAGCCAAAGAAAAACTACTGTTGCAGAACTTTGCAAGCTGATTGTAGATAGGACAACACAGATCTTAAGATCAATGGTAAAAACAAAAACATGCCACTGAAGTTGATTATCATTCGAGGTTTGGCATTGTCTCTATAGTCCAGATATAGAAAACAACTATATGCAATTCAAGTTGATTTTCTTTACAAGTCCTATGGTTGTTTCTACTTGAACGACTCCCATGGACATATTTGGCACATAAAATGTTTGCATTATGGTCTCTTTTGGCTTTGAGATGGAAGCACATAAAACTTAGGCTGAAGAGTTCATGTTTAATCAACATAACATCCAGATCTTGAAAACTAATTTACACAACTACATTTGAAGGATAGATACTCGCTCAAGAAAGGTGAAACATACAAAATTCGTTCATAATTCCATATCATCTTCCATAATTGCATCATGTTCAAGGACAAGTATTTAATCAAGGGGAATAATGCTTGTATCCAGCCCCAAGTTTGAACGATGCGCGTTAAAGTTCTACAACCATGATGATACCGGTTCCAGTTTTCTAAACTAGTGGAAACATTTTTAAAAACATAGCCCTACCTCAAACTAACTTTAGAAATCCATTTCACAGAACATCAACAACGAATCTAGTAATTATTACCTACAGAAGGTGTTCGAAATACTGCAAGGGCAGTTGTATCATTGACCCAGCGAATGGCAACTCCTCGATCTCTGAAGTTCTCGAAAAGCATCTCTAGGTCTTGTGTCCTAGTACTTAGTGAAAAGCCGGCCAAAACAAGAACATGATGTGTGCCATATCTAGCTGCATTCAAAAGAATTTCCAACCCTAATGATCAGTATGATCTACAAAGACAATACAGAAAAGCTAACGTGAGAATTGACTGTCAAGCTAAAATAAGCTTTTCAATGTGATCTAATGGTTTTAGAGGTTTAACAGGAACAATTCAGATCCATGAAAATAACTTATTCCTTTCCCCTAGTTGTGACTTGAATTTATCTTACTGCAATGAAGTAAATAAGAACAAAAAAAGAAAAAGAAACACAGAGTTCCAAACCTTATACAGGAACTTTCTTTCAACATTGTTACATAGATACATTTGACCAGGGAAAAAAGAAGGAAAGACCATAAATAATTTGAAATCATTGAAAGATATATGACAAGATGGAATGCTATGTCTGACTAGATCAAGGCCGGGAAGCAAGCAAATAAACTTACTTTCAGGTTCATTAAGAAAAGATTTAGCTACCTGTCTTCTACATATATAGAGCATTTATGGAAACAAAACTTGGAATTTTGAGACATAAAGGCTTACGTTCAACCATTTTTGTTTCAGGTTGTTTGCCCACGTCCTCATTCTCGGTATCTTCAGGAGCAGACATGTCAGAGAGTTGATCATTGTAGAGTTCACTTTTATGAAAATGTCCCCCTTCCGCGTCTCTTAGGGGCTTCAGCTTTACTATCCCCAAAGAAAGTTTTGATACTCCAGGCAAGCATTCTGAAGAAAGTAACTCATCCGGTTCACGATCCGCAATGGCTTCCCAATCTGTACAAACCATTAGAAAGCAATTCCATAGCAGGTCATCCATTTCAGGGAATCAAAAAAAAAATCATTCAGATGGGCTAAACTACTAAAATAAACATACCATCATCTGAAGATGAGTTAGGTGGCAAACAATCATCGGCCAATGCCGGCAACTTTCCACGGTTCGCTTTAGCCAAACATTAAAGGGGGGGAAAAATAAGTTCCACATAATTCATAAGAGATAAAAGCAATAAATCCACCCAAACCCCAACATATTAGGTTTTCCCATCACACCATGCCACAAGAGAAGCAGAATCTTCATCTTACTAAAGCACCGAAATAATATACATTCAGAAACAAAAGCAAAAGGGAAATCAGGCGAACGTTTAGCTAAAGTAAGTGAATTGAGTTGCACCATGAGTCAAAGGATTGTCATTTGCAGCCAAGAAACATTAGGTGACGTTAAAGAATCCTCCTTCAAGTCCTTGTTTTTCAGTCCCGCACTGAAGTTCAAACGAAAGGTAGGAATTTAGCCTTGAAATCATTTCCATTTGCATTAACAGTAAAGAAAAAGAAAGAAAGAAAGAAAAAGAGTACCTTGAAGAGTGAGCACGAAGTTTGAGAACAGAAGCGCGTGAAAGAAGATCATCGGATTTAAGGGAGAAGCCGATGGAGGAATAGAGGGAAGCTAAGTCGGAAAGAGCAGAGGCTAATCGGAGGTCCTCGGAAGGCGTCGTTTCGATATCGGAAATGAGGTCTTCGAGGAAAGTGATGGCGGTCTGCGTGTCTCCGGCAGCCACCAAATCCTCCACTTTCTCACTCCAACTCGCTTCACCTGTTTTTTCCATTCGGTTGCTCTGTTTTCCTTCACGGCTCATAACAACAAATCTATTTTATAGATGACATTATCATAATTCCAAGACTTCGTTTCTTGAAGCCCAGCCCATTCAAGGCTCAATAGTTCATCTATAAAAGCCTAAAGCACAAAGTCTCAACTCTTCCTATTCTATTTTTGGGCCTAACAATAGGATTAAATGGGCCTCACTTCAGGCCGAAAGACAAGATCGATGAACAACGTAAAATATTCTTGTCGGTACCGAGGGACGAAGGAGGCTAGATTAGTCGAAAGATGGTTATCGGTTAAAATAAACGTAAAGTATTTAGATTTTCATGTGTGCATGACAACACGTGAAGTATTTCTTTTTTCTAACAAATAGAAAACATGAAGTAAACAGGTAAATGTTAGTTTTCTTTTATGAGCTAAATGCATCTATGGCTAAGATTTTAGAATGTTTTATAAATTTTTAAACAATCTATCTTAATGAGATCATTTGTTAGTCTAGTTGTCTACTTAGTTATTAATACTAACTTAGATTTAATTCAAAAGCAGTTTATCTAATTTTAAACACTTTATATTTACTAAATAAGTAATTTTGATCTTACATGTTAAAATAAAAATGACTAAAGTTTTGAAAAATAGTCTATTTTTACATATCAAATCAAAACTATCTATGTAACATGTTGATATATGTTTAAATTTTAATTCATTATTTTAAATATATTTCACATAATATCTACGCTGACACTGAATACCAAAAAAATTATGAGATTGATGGAGGAACTTAATTGGAACAAGTTTGAGGACTCAATTAGAATATTTTAAAATTTGGGACCAATTGTGAACCTAATCTTAGTTTGGGGGTGTCAAGTGTAATAAACTCTTTTCTAATACAAGCAAATTTACGAGGGAAAGAGGAATCAAAGCTAGGTTGAGATAAAATGAAAATACACGCAAAAGAGAAAATAAACAATTCATCATAAATATAGAGATCACAAATAGCGCAAATATATAAATTCTTTATCTTACAAATTTCATGTTGGGATTTTTCGATGAAGCTCAAATGAACAACCGAATAATTGCCAAGAGGGGGTGAATTGGCTTTTTGAATTTAGGGAGTATAAAGATGAAACAATTTACACAATGATTTATAGTGGTTCGACTTCTCAACCAAGTCTACATCCACTACCCAAGCTCCTCACTTAGGATTTTCTAACAAATTCACTAATTTGTTCTTTATATTTTTCCACGATAAGAGATAATATTTACAACTCCCTATCTTTTCAAAGGCTAATCTTGAACCACTCTCCAAGGAATAAAAGATGTAAACAAGAAACCTCACAAGGTAGGTGTTTACAAGATAAAGCTCACTAAAACACTAATACTTACAAGATAAAGGAAAATAAGAATGAAAAACTCTTCTCTTGTGTTTGGTTGTTTGGATAGGTGTTGGTAACATTCTTCAATTGTCCTCAACTTGTTTTATATGTTGGAATGAGTTTGTGACCGTTTCTATCCGTTGGGGATTAATTTTCTGCAAAATAAACTATTCAGGACATGGAGTATCGGTACTCCTTTAATGAGTATCGATACTACCTTTGTAATATTTAATTAAACTAGCTATTAAAGACCGCTGGGCTTGACCATTATCGATACTATGCTTCATGGTATCGATACTACTGTGTAAAGTAGTATCATTACTCCTTTGAGTATCGATACCTATTTTGCATTATTGAATTTGAGTAATTTGAAAACAACTGGTAGTATCGATATTACCTAGAGAGTATCTATACTTCTCTTACCTTTGGTATCGGTACCACATGAACAATATCGGTATTGTTCATGTAGTATCGATACTGTAGGAACAGTATTGGTACTACGTACCCAGAAAAACGTTTTGTGCTCAAATTCTAGTTTAATAAACTTTGAATTATTTTTTAAAACTTTGAACAAATTCTAACAAGTCCAAAAACATTTTTGCCTTAATTTATTATATCAAATATTATAAAACATAGTACAACATTTCAAAATTAAAAAAGAAAAGGCTCTCCCAATATTCTTACAAAAGTAATCTCTACAACATAAATTAAAGGTGAAAGCATATTCTAAATTTATAGAAAACAAACTTAGTCACCAGGAATTCTTACTCCATAAATTTTTTATCTAAATAAACTTAATCACAAATTAATCTTAAATCACTGAAATTGCAATAAAATTTAACTTAATTGTCAATTAAAATTTGAGTTAGCATGTAACAATCTTCACTAACACGAATTTCATCAAAAAAATTGGCATTCAAGTCTTCATCAACTTAAATTCTTACGTAAGTCAAGTATACATTGAAACACCACCGTTAAGTCTTTAACAACTTTAATTTTTATGTAATATTTATTGGATCATCGCTAAATCAATTGAGAATTAATCCCCAATTGAAAACTCGTTACAATAAAATTAGTCTTATATGTCTTCAATATAGCTAACAAAATCTGTGACAACAAATAACTCTGAAACTTCATAACTAAAATCATAGTTCATGATATCATTTATTAGAAATTTGTAAGGGAAGAAAAATCAAAATGAGATCAAGATAAAATTAAGACAAGTGTAGAAATGAGATTTGATGTAGTTCGATCTACCTACCTCCATGGATGATAAACAAAAATCCGCTATAACGTAGAGATCATAAGAGCACAATATTGAATTTCTTATATATGACAAATTCGATATATCTATCAAAAAATTTGATGTATCCAAAATCATCTCAATATCCTTACAAAATTCATTATACCATAATAGTTATAGAGTTCACGACAAAATTTGCATTTGTAGAGAGTAATTTTCTCTTATAAAAACTAAGAGCATAGGTAAGTTGAAATACGATGGTATACACCCCATAAACCATTTTAAAGATCTATATTATAAAATAAAATGTTTCAAATCTCTCCAATTGTATCAAATGATATATAATGCTCAACCTTAATAATTCAAGCCAGAACTGCGTAAGAATATATGCGAATTACCTATATATATATATATATATATATATATATATATATATATATATATATATATATATATAAACCATCGATCTTCCCTTACAGTGGAGCAAGCAGCATATTTACATATATAGAAACTGATCTTGGGCCTTCTTTTATGCATGCTCTTCGAAGTTTGGGAAATAGAACGAAATTGAATGCAATGGAAGGTTGGGTTTCGTATTTTCATGCCACGAAATCGGGTAACAATTGAGCGGCAAACCTCTTCCTGTTTTGCATCTCAAAGGTGTCGAATGAGAATCTTGTTGTGCGTCGTTGATCGAACAAAACTCAGATTCCGCTGGCTCTAACTCTATCCTTCTTCCTAGCTGAATGCTCTGGTGGTGGTTCCCCGAGAGTGAGAGGTTCTCACAGTGGGGGAGGCCAAGGGTGAGCGAAACACTGTTCCCATGAAACCTCGGTGTCAGCTGGTTCGGATCGAACCTCCCGATATCTCCCATCGCACCGCCGTACATCGCAAATCCACCTCCGGGAAACGAGTAC
Organism: Hibiscus syriacus; assembly: GCF_006381635.1. NCBI lineage: Eukaryota > Viridiplantae > Streptophyta > Magnoliopsida > Malvales > Malvaceae > Hibiscus > Hibiscus syriacus. The sequence goes on from NW_024062730.1 coordinate 1,925,525, forward strand.
CGTCTTTGGGCAGCCTTTCATCACCTTGCTTCATTTCCATGTCCATTGAAGGATACTACTAGTGGAATTCTGCAAGTCATTAACAGTAGTACCCCTTGGCTTCTTGGGGCTTCTTTGAGCCGCACCGACGAGGTCGGAGGAGCCGATGAGGTTGAAGGGTGTTTGTGGGAGAAAGGAGGATCCTCGTGGAAAATTGATGGGTAGGGGTATTATTGACGGAATTCTGGGTTTGACTTGTTCCGTCATGAATGAAACGTTCTCTTGCCCGCGGCCATCGGAGGTAGATCCCGACTCCTTTTGCCCAGTTTCGTTTGGGGTTTGTTCGCTGCCATTCTTGTCTTGTTCCTTGATTTCCTCCAAGTACATTTCTTCAACCATTGGCTTCCATAGCCGAACCCGAGCATTTATGAACCAGTTTGACACCTGCATTCCAAGTTTACACTTGCCTCTCAGTCCCCTAAAAGTTTAGCTAATGGTTTTCTCCTAAATATAATTCTATATAAAAGAAATCTCCCATATAAATCCTAAACTTTAAACTTTACGTTTTAAATATTAAATTTTAAACCCTAAAATATAATAATGCATACCACTTTGATCTTAAACTATATCATATATGGCAGAACTAGTTTATTTCAATTATTATTTAAAAATAAATATAACCATTTAATAAATATTAAATTTAATTAATAATTTTAACATTTATATTTATATAAATATAATTATGTATGTAATTTTAAATTTAATTAAGGTTTTATATTTATATAAAAATTATTAATTTAATTAATACATTACATAAGACATACCTGGCTTCTTGTAAGCCCTGTTTGTTTGGCAAGCATATGTTTGTCTGAATCTTTAGGATACCTGGGAACAAAATAAAATCGAAGTTAAGGGATTACGTATATGATGATCATCTAATTAGAGTAATTGTAATTTTCTAGTTCATACGGATGAAGAAAATGCTCGAAAAGCCAAGCACGAAGGACGGAAACTGATCGTTCGGGCAATCCTCTCTGGGGTCTCCAAGCATTGTGCTGGACCATTCCCAGCTGTTGCCGGAACTGATGATCCACGTTCGCAGCCTCGATCCCTCCACTTTTGCACCCAAGCAATCCTCTTCACCTAATATCGTGCTCGCCGCTTTGATTTGTCCGGATATCGCATCTTTCAGACACCGGAACTGCTTCGAGATCGTCTTCAAAGCAACGGCAGTGTACGCTTTCGCTGCACCGAATCCGGCCGCCTGCTCGAACGATGAAACCACTATTTGCATTTGATGATGGTACTGCCTGTATCTTTGCTCCACCTTCACAAACAAAGTGCAACTAACATTAGTGGAAGATAATAGATCTATACATAGACAGAGTAGTGATTCCTTCAATTAATTAGCGAACCTCATCCAGCATGCTGATTTGTTTTGCTTTCTTCATCTGAAGCTCCTGTCTTTGTGCTGTGGTGAGCTCAGCTCCACGTTTGGTTCCATTTTCAGCGGCACTTGAACCTTCAGCAGCCACTGGTTCTTGTTCATCTTTATCTTCTCCTTGGTCCCCTCAGTCACGTCAGTCTTTATCCCTTTCCCCACATTAACCCTTCATCAAAGCTCTTGCGCTGCTCTCAAGTACCTTGATCCCAATACCACACTCTGAGCCCCGGAAATCCCGTTTGAAAAGACGGAAACCGAAGACGGTGAGTTCCCCGATATCCTCGCGTCATCGGCCAGTGACATGGTTGGTACTTGTGGTTGTTGTTGTCCATGTATGTCTGTTCCCATTATTGCTCGACCTATTATAAGCGCTTGTTGGGATGATAAACTCAGGGACAAACCTTGCCTCGGCGACACCTCCGGCCGACGAATTCCCGACTGCGACGAGACGACGCCGTGGGACCCACCCGAGTTATTGTTATCGGCTGCGGACACGACCTGAGGATGGCTAGTACTTCCTGGTGGAGAATTCTGATGATCAAGGCTCGAAGTACCCCATAAGTTGGAGTGGAAACCGGGGACTATACCGTGGAGAGGCGATGAACGGTGGGGATCATCGGAATTTACCGGCCTTATGGAAGCCGATGGCGGGTCTGGATAGGAAGACCGAGGAAGCGCTGATGGTTGTTAGGCGGCGGCGCTTGAGTTAAGCTCGTGGGGTTTAAGAATAACATGTTAGGGGTGGCGGCAGCTGGTTGGTGTGTATCGGAATAAGGAACGTAGTTGGGCTTCATGAGAAAGAGCGTTTGCATCCCATCAGGTGCAGCAGCTGAAGCAGTTTGGAAGTCCGAGCTTCCATGAAAGTACATCGCCATCTTGATTTGTAAAAAAAGAAAACGAAATCCCACTTGTACCAGTACAGTACCAGTACCAGCGTACGGAAACTGCACAAATTCTTTTCACCGGAAAGACAAGAGATTGACTTGAAGTGAACAAATCAGCCCATTTGATGCTCAATTCATAACCTGGGAGAAAACAAAGCAAAACCCAAATCACAGATAAGGAAAGATTTGATCTTTAAAGTCAAAACAAAATTAAAAAAAAGAAGAAAATCGAAGCAGGAAAATGATCAGTTTCTGATAAGAATAAAAAAAAAGAAAATCGAGAGGGGAAAGGAAGCCGTCAAAGGATGTTGCAGAGACAGGCAAAGTACCATATCCAATCCAATTATGGCTAAAAACACACGGGAGGAGATGCATATCTGTGAGAGTCAGCACACGTTCTCTCTTGGAAGGCAAAAAAAATATATTCTGCAGATATTGTCAGCCTTCTTTGCTATTTTCCTTTCGGTTCATAAATAATTGATGATAACTAGAAAGAAAAGAGAAAGAGATGGAGATTTTTGATTGGGGGGATTTTGATTAATAATTAAAATTCACTGTTTACTCAATTCTTTACGGTCCCTTTCTTTTCATTATCTTATCTCTACAATGGTGTTAGGTAGCAGCAATACATTTTGAAAGTGAAATAAAAAAGAAATGGCAGTGACGGCATAAACAAGCATGCAGCTGGAAAACGAGCAAATGTCCACAAAGAAAGGTTCTTCTTAATGAACCAAACCATAGGTGGTAATGGTTACAGATTGAAGTCATTCACCTTCGTGTCTTGTTTGCCCTTTTTTAAAAGTGTTATATACCTTTTATATGCATTTGCTTCATTTTCATCTTTATTTCACAACTGGATGCCAAAGAAAGAATATAAAGCACTTAACACAATGCCATGATGGAGTTGTCTATTTGTTAAAAAGAGCATGCTGATCCCATGTAATTTATATTCAACTTTTCCTTCTCGTTTCATTTACATCTCATTACCATGGACGGATGTATGCAACCCTTAAGATGGGGTTTAGTTCGCTGGAACGTTTATGAGGAAATTGGAATCTGTGAAGGAATTGAAATCTGTAGGAATTGGAATCTAAATCTGAAACATGTTTGGTTAGCAGGAAATTGAATTAGAATCCAATTTCATATTCTATTTGGTTCGCAGACTATTAGATGAATTTGATTTCAGTAATGTAAATGACAAAATTGCCCTTCTTGTTTTTTCTTTATTTTATTTGTTTTATAACTTAGCAATATATTATAAAATTTTAAAAATATTAATTTTCATTTTATTGATTGATTATTCATTTCAATAAATTATAAAAACCATACTAATAAACACTATAAGTTAAAATCATCCCAATTAGGATGGCTATGGTCGGGTGGTTGATTTTTGGTCCACCCGACCCGACCCGAGAACAAGGGAACCTCCACCCGACGAAAATAAGTTTCACCCGACCCGAATATATGAATTAGAAACCCGGCCCGAAATAATAAAAAAATTATTTTTATTCAATAAAAATAGTGAGTTAATTGAAAAAATAATATATAGAGGGGTGTTATGTAATTATTCCTAAAAGCTGCCCAACTTCAACTGTCATCCACGCATGTCTCCTACTGCGTGTCAAGCCAACATAGAGACACCACCAAATACTTCTAAAAGTTGTCATCATCTGGCCATCTCAGCAAATGTGACTGGATTGAAACCAATGTCAACACAAAAGATTAAGTTTACCTAAATCGTTGAAAAAAAAAGCAAATCCCGAAAATTACGGGATTAAAGATACTGCTTCAACACTAATTGAAGAAAAAGTGGATTCGAAACAACCATAATAGGGGGAGGCATTGAAGAAAGAAAAAGAAGAAATTGTAAACACTGGGGGCTTGGACTCGGGGATTTTAATTTTTTCGAAAACATGTACTAGGGGTTTCTGATCCCATTTCGAATGAAAAGTATCTTCCTTTTCTGTTTTGAGAAGAAAAACGAAGAAAATACAAAACTAAATTGCAGTAGCATTTAATCATTTAAAAAAACATTTCGTGTTTTGTCAAGAAAGAACAATACATTACAAGTAAGAGGGTTCGATCCATTACCTGAACGAAACGCCACCTAAGGGTAGTGTCTGCATACTCATTATTTTAGGAAAACTATTAATTTAGTTTAATTTATTAAGGAGAATGAAAAAATAAAAAATGGCATACACAATTCTTTTAAAATGAAGAGTATAAAATTTTGGACCCATATTTTTTTAACTCATTATGCAGTTTTATATGTTTCCGCTTCATTTGCATATGAACCTGAAATGTTTTATCAATCTCAATAAACTTTAATAAGATTCTATATTAATACATAATCACTATAATAAAACATGATTTTAGTGGCCTTTTTTTAGTCTCATAACGATGGTTCTAAGCGCCGTTAAAAACACTACCGGCATAGTAAGAGTTCCTCAAGAAGCGTCGCTACAAAATAGATTTGTTGTAGTGAATTGACATTGTATGTGTCAATTATCCCATAAACGTAATATGATTATTTAGATAAATCTCTTATCTTCAATCATACTTGACACGTAATGAAGCGTTTAAATTTGACATTGATTTCTGATTCAACGTGCTGCTCGGAACGTAATGAAGGAAAACATGAAACATTTCATCATCTACCTAATAAACCTTGAATGTTAATTAAAAGTTTATAAATTATAAGAGAGAAACTCCGAATTAACCTTGATTGTTTAGAGTATGTTTTCGCTCTCTGTCTCTTACTGATCGTATGCTATGTGATACATGTGTTTGTAATAAAGTATATGTATCCAGGGATACAATCGGTATTAACACAATTAACCATAGTTATTGCCAAGAAAAGTTGGGTCAAAGTTTTAACTTAGTTATCATTGTATTTCAATCAAAAGGTGGCCCAACAACTTGTTGATGTGCAATACACTACACTGTTCATTCATCATTTCCCAACCTATGCCCCCTTAAAAATTATTGGTATAAAATTATTTTTCCCAATAATTATATAGGAATGACTGCAAACAATCTAATTATATATATATATATTAAATATTTTAAAATAATTATAATATAATATTATTTATATAATATTGTATATATAATCTCATTAATTCAATTCAATTTACTTTTTTCAGAATTCTACCTAGATTAAGATTTGTAATCAAAACATAATGTTTTGTAATCTTAATTTATTTTTTATAATATATTTTAATCATTTATGTTTGAAATTGATAAAAGAGAACAATATCATTTTAAAGTTTAATTATATCATCTTTTAATAATACATCCAACGTTGATCGAATCTTATAATTTTATTTACGAAATTAATCTTTTATAATAACATAGTTTGAGTGGATTAATCTTGAAAACAGATGACAAGTGGACTTCAGGTACTAATTAATAACACTTACTGAAAATGAGGAGTATATAACAAGTGAAAAAGGTAATTAAGTAAAATTGATTGACTAATTAAAGTGAGAATCTATCTCTATTGTCATCAACATATAGAACAGCCCTACACATTTAAGTTTCTTTTAGATCTCTTAATTTATGTTTACCAGTGTCCTTTAAATGTTGTAATTAATTAACCTAACCTACCAAACTGGGATCATTGTCAAATATTTTAATGGTAAATTATTCCATTAGTCGTCACATTATGAGTGTGCGGTTTTTATCATCACAGTAAAAAAAATTATAAATTTAGTCATCAAAATATACTTTTATCTTAATTTAATAACTTTCCAAAAGCTGTAATAGCATTTTCTCATTATTAACCATTCTCTTGAATTCACATCTCATGTTCCATCATCTAAAATTATTGATTCTGTTATATATTAACTTGAATTCTAATTAATAATTATATGAATTTTGTTATAATTTTAGTAGTTGAAGATTAGTTGATGGTTAAGTTTATGTAAGAATTTTTATCTTGGGATCAAGTTTATATCTTTGTAATATAGATTAGGTCTTAGATGTCGTGACGACCTTCTGGATCAAGCTTGACGAAGTTTTTGAAATGTTGGTGAAAATATGAGAGTCGTCACCGGTCATTTTAAAAGTATTGGAACACCTAAAATCGGTAATTTTAATAAAATATTTTATTTTACTAATATATCGATGTTTTGGTCTACGAAATCAGAAATCAAGTTTGGTAGTCAGTTATGCATGAGAAATGATTAACCCACAAAACCCAAATATTGATATCTAGTCAATTACCCTATGTTTTAAAATTAGAAATTTTGAGTTCAAAAATTTTAAACCCATTGTGTATTTAAATTTAAGAAGGGCGTCAATTTATCAGGAGCAATACAAACACCTCTAAGCACAAGTAGAAATTTCATTATTAATCGAAATAAATAATAGTGTCTGACAATTTAAAATTATGATGCGAGATTTTGAAAAGGATGTTGATTTACTTCGAAAATTGATAGTGGGTTACCCCGAGCGTTATGCGGAAGATACACTATTAACCCCTAATAAAGACATTACTTTGTTTTGAAATCGAATTATGAAGTCAAACAACCAATTATTGAACCTAATTATAATAGGTGAGTTTTAAGGCTTCTCTCTAACTAAAGTTTCAAATTATGAACTTTAGGACCCAAAGGGTTTAAACCTAAATATAAGGTCAATATTAAAACCTAACAAATTTTAGTAATTTAGTGAATCAAATAGTTAAAATGGAACCTTGGGCATAAAAGAAGGACCAAACTAAAAAAATCTCCAAAAGTAAAGGATTATAGTGAAATTGAACCCTAGATGAAGGCTCTAATATTAAACTTAATCAATTTTGCAATTTATTGAATCAAATAATTAGTGTGGAACCTCAGTCATAAAAGCAAGAACCAAATTAAAAATTCTCCTAAATTAAAAGACTAAGGTGAATTAAACCTTAGGTGAATGCTCTAAAATTAAACCTAATCAATTATACAAATTATTAGGTCAAAGAATTAAGATTGAACCTCGGGCATAGAAGCGAGGACCAAATTAAAATTTCACCTAAATTAAAAAGTTTAGGAATAAATTAGAAGGAACATAAATTTAAGGATTAATCTAAATACTAAACAATCAAAATATGACTAATCTAAGATTACTAAAATGCATATTAATAAAATAAATTAAAACTTAAAAAGGGATTAAATTGAAATAAATTAAAATATATAACTAAAATTAAACATATCAAATGAGGGGATTAAAATGAAAGAAATATAAAGTAGGGTTTAAAATACAAAATGCAAAAAATTTAAATACTGTAATTTGGAGATTGAAATAAAAGCTGGAAAACTAAAAGACATAAATTAAAAGATATTGAAAATTAAAATACTAAAATATAAAATAGCAGGAATTAAAGTTAATGGTTAGTTTTATATTTTACTCGGATTTTAATAATACATTTGTATCCTGGGACGATTCATTATGAGGTTGTAAAATTAATTCGGTACAATAATTTAGAAGTTAATGGTTTGCATTATAATTAAATTTTATTCAAACCATAAAATACGGTTTGTATTTCAGGATGGATCACCAATTCACCACGAGGTCATATATAAATAATATTATTATTATTATTATTATTATTAAAAAATAATGATTTAAAAATGGAAACTAGCATAGTCAGTACATCAATTTGAAGTGGTGTGGCAGATCTTCCATCGAAGTATTTGGGTATGCCGCTAGGTCAGAAGAAAAATTCGAAGAATCTTTGGCAATTAGTATTGGATAAAATCAGGAATCGATTGCAAAGCTGGAAAGGTAAATTTTTATCTTTTGTTGGTAGAGTAACTTTGATAAAATCAGTTTTGGTTAATCTCCATGTGTACTATATGTCAATATTTCCTATCCTTATATCAATTGCCGAGCAGATTAATAATGTATGTCTAATTTTCTGTGGAAGTCCCAATCGGATAGGTGCATTCATTGGGTTAAATGGAATAACATTTGTGGTCCGAAATCACATGGTGGATTAGGTTTTTTAATTAAAACCATGAATCGTGCCTTGCTAAATAAGTTGATTTGGAGATTTAATATTGAAGTTGATAGCTTATGGAGGAAAATTATTGTTGCCAAGTATAATATGATCTTCATTCCATTATTCCGAGGGCAGTCAATCACAGAAATTCCTATTGGATTTGACGTAGCATTGTTAACCCGGTTAGTTCTCTTGAGGTGGATCTAATTTCTGTGTTGAAATGTGTTATGGGAGAGTGGGGAAATTGAATTTTGGACAGATTATGGACTGAACTCGTTTCGCTTAAGATGCGTTTCCGAGAATTTATGCGATTGCGGTAAGAAAGCTTGCAAGATAAGTGAGTTTGGAAGATGAGAAATGGAGCATGGTTTTGGAGGATTGAGCTGAGAAGACCCTGTTCGAATGGAAAATTCGTGTGGTCGATTTTCATTCAAGTCCTGAACAAATCTGTGAGTGATAGTAAAGGAGTTGATAAATTGAAATGGTTGGGTGCGGAAGATGGGAAGTATACTCTTAAAGCTTATTGCTTAAAGCTGGCATGCGGTAGAATGGTGAAAGATCATATTGGAATTTGGTATGGTTCGAATTCGTTCCTCCTAAAGTAGTTGCATTTGTGTGAGAGTTGTTCATCAAAGAATTCCAGTCATGTAGAATAAGAAAAAAGAGGTGTTAAGAATCTAGAACAGCTGAGATGTATTTTCTGTAATCAAGAGTCGGAATCGATAAATCATGTTTTATGTATATGTGAGGTTGTTTGGAAAGTATGGCAACGATGGTGTAGAGTGTGGAAAGTGAATTTACTGATCCTTATGAATGTAAAACAGCTACTAGAGGATTGGTTAATTCAACGAGTTAGGAAAAAATTTCGGTTTCTGTGGCAACTTGGTTTCTTGGACTGATTTGGGTATTTGGCGATGCAGAAATAAATCCAGATTCCATGGAACTGTGTTCTCAGTGGAGCAAATTTTTACTAAAGTTTTAATTCAGGTGGGGTTTGGGGGAAGTTCCTCTAGCTGCCGTAATTCCCTATGTGCAAGACTTTGTTCGGAGCCCTGAATCTTTCGTTATCATTTGATGTTTATGTAGTTGCGTGGTCTGAGTTCCTGGTTGCATATGTAATGTTTGGAAATTGCATAATCGATTATGGTCTGTTAGGTGTAATGGTATTGCTATGGGTTGTTTTGTTATTATCCTTGTATGTAGGTCTTAGTAGTGTATATGGACAGGGGCAGGGTATACAGTTTGATTTTTTACACTTAGTTGTTTGTGGTTTTAGTGTTTGTATATTTGTTTGTTTTGATCTAGTTTGTATCGTTTGTTATACCTCAAGGTTCACTATTTTTCCTCCAAATAGGTATAGGGAGTTTTTTTAATGGGGTCCTTGGGGTAATGTGCTTTGTAATTTCCGTTCAATACAAAGTACCCCTTTTCAAAAAAAAATGAAATACTAAGAATAAACAAGAAAAGTGACTAAAATGTAAAATCATGCTAAAAGTGAGAGAACTTTAATGCGAATAACCCCTTGATGAGTGTTCTGAATCGATAATATTTGCTTATTAATTCTTTGATCTTATGAATTTATTGCTACTGATTTGGTTGTGTTATGCTTATTTTCGTGCAGGATCTTACTTTCCAAAATTAGTAGTAAAACAGTCGCATTCTACATTTTTTTATTATTTGGTCACGGTTGGAGACATGAGCACGACTCTGGGCATGACACAATATAACGTGGCAGTTTCCAATTTCTAGAAGATCTAGTTAGCACCTTCTGGAATGTGGACAGATAGAGATATCTAGGAGGTTTATTTTAAAATTTAAAGCTTGAATTTAGAAAACATTGGAATTATCTTTATGATTATTTTAATTTTAATTTCTATGTTATCTTTAAGGTTGTAGAGGCTATAAATACCCTCTTCAGGTAAGCCTAAACACACAACCGTAATTACTTCTTCTTTCTAGTTTTTATAAAGTTATTTCTTTTCTTTTCTTTTCAAGTTTTCGTTTTCGTTTTCATTTTATTTTTAAACATAAGTATGAATTTTGTCATGCTTAGCCAATTTTATCATAAGTCGATAGTTGAAGCGATGACTCAATTCCAACGTGAGAATTGAAAAGCACCTTAATAATTTCGGAATATCTCTCTCAATCTTGCGATTATTATCAAAATCAAAACAGTTTTCAAAATCAAAGATTGACTTTGGTCAAGATGTTGTTGCGATAAATGTGTAGGAGGAAGGATCGACTTATTGAAAGCACATTATACTTCCTGGGAACACACTTGGCGAGATTGTCTTGCCAAGAGGGAATTGAGATCGGAATTGGTAGTTATTGAAACCACAATCCGAGTCGGTATTTACGAACTTAAACGATTATTGATCTACGTCAATTGATGTTGATCAGATCAATTTCCGAAGTCGGAATCAAAAATTGCCTTGGGTATTCGGTATAGAAATAGAGTCATGAGGATTTCCCTTGTAGACAAAGTAACTGACGTGAATTTCGAAGGGAAAATCTAATTCGACGATCCGAAGGAAATTAAAATAAAGCGATGCTTGAGGTTGTTTTTACCATATTCATTTTCAACCTTCAATTTTTATTTTCTTTATTTTTCTTTAAATCGTTTTTTATTATTTAATCTTTTTTACCAAAAAATCTATTTTTACTACTTATAGCCTGTTATAAGCAATTCAAACATAAATTTGGAATTTTCTAAGTCCATGAGAATCGACACTTACTTCTCTTTACTACGTATTTCCTTTATTTATTAATTAAGAAAAATAAATTTATTTTGACATCAAAACGACAGTTGTCACCCCAAGTTTTTAAATCAAACTAAGTTTTCTTTGGAGACTTGGTTGTATTCGACGGAGATTTAGGTTCTTTGGCGCCTTTTCAGTATTCTTTGCTAGCAAAACTGAATGTTTGGTAAGACTCCACCGTGAGCGATGGTGACGCCGGCGAGAAGCTTCTCCAATTCTTCGTCGTTCCTTACAACAAGCAGCACGTGCCTTGGGATGATCTTGTTCTTCTTGTTATAACGTCCAGCGTTCCCGACCAATTCCAAAACTTGAATCAAAATCAGAAACACACCAAATTAAGAATCATATAAAAGAAAGAAAAATCAAACGATTCAATTTTGTTCTCAGCTACCTCAATGGCCAAGTGCTTGTAACTTTTAATAGTCTAAGGATTGAATAAAATAGTATCATATCGAGAGACCATTTATGTATTTACCTATAGTTAATTTGGTTCGTTGTTCAATTTATAACTTGGAGTTGACATGCAACACTCATTTCCTGTCATTAAATTTAGAGAAGTTTTTTTTATCAAGGCTTGTGTCGGTACCTTACTGATATGATTTCTCCAATCTAATATATTATTACCTTTCAAAAAAATATAAATGGAAAAATTTTTTTTCTTTTCAAAAAGTTATATTTTACTAAACTCACACAAACGGCAGATAATACAAATCAAATTCAAATATCTAAAAAATTAATATTTCATTTATAACTATATTACTCTCCGAATCAAATTATATTTGACAATTCAACTCGGACTGTGACAATGACGCGTTATGCTTCTGAACTTTCCCCACCACCCTTCATCCTTTCTTTAATCCACCTTTATATACACACACATTTGCCTCTTCGGATAGCTGCAATCCTCCCCCAACATTGCTCCATGTTTGCTTAAGAAACTCATAAATTCGGAGTAATAGTCGTAAAAGAATTTCGATTTATACACTTGGTAAAAGAAATCATTTGAAACTTACTGAGTACATGTCGGTAAAATGTGAAAGTTTGATGAATGAGATAAGTCGAGGGGACCGAGAGTAGATAATAATAATGGCGCCCCACTCATGTGGGTCTCGGCTCTCGCAAGTGTCATTTTCACCAAAAGCCCGGGCGACACGCAAGCGCAGCACTAGCATTCGCACTTGCTGCTGCAGTGTATGCTTCCTTTTTCTTCTTCAATTACAAAACATTTTTCTTTGGACCAAAGCGAAAACATTGTTTAAATAATGTGTAACTATTATATATATATATATATACGTAGACGAATCTATGTGGGAGATAGAAGAGGCAAATCCCCAACTTTTTGACGGTTTAAATGGTTTCGGGTCACTAATATTTTTAAAATATTATAATCAAACTCTTATCCTTCCTAAATTTTCTGATTTAATTACAAGTTCCTTCAATTTTAAAAGTCGTGAAATTAAATTGTAACTACTTTAAATTTAGGGTAAATTACTCAAATGACCATTTAACTATGGAGTGGTGTCAATATAATCACCATACTTTTAGTTTTGGCATATGACCACATAACTATTTAAGTGGTTTCAATCAAATCGCATACTGTTAAAATTTAATAGAACAACTAACGTGACAGCTAATAATCAATATTAGTCTCATAACTATTTTGATAAGCAACATTTGCTAATATATCACATGCAACTCCTTATTTGTTGCATAGTTTTTGTCCCATTGATCTTATGATTACCAAAATTATGATCGACGGATATCATTGTTATTCTTCATGTTCTACTTAGATAAATACATGTACTTGGCTTTAATTAAAACTCATGTGTACTGATGGAGACTTAAGATGGTAAATATTAAAAAAAAAACATATTAATTAATATTTTATTGGGGAGTTTTGTGATAGTCTTATTTCATCATTTATTCGTTAATTGGAATTATCAATTTACTTTTATTAGCAAGTTAGAGCCATCTATTGTATCACATGCATGAAAGCAACAAATAAATACAATAAATAAAAAGGATTAGTTATAATCTAAGCTGGTTCCTCCCAAGTCGATGAAAGAATCCAAGGGAAACTTGAAGGGTTAAGTTGTTTCTCAAGCTTTCACCTTTAGTTGGCCCATCCTTCTTCTCCTTTTGTCAATGACATTTTTATATAGAAATCAAACTAATAAATTTAAACTTGAATATGTATATATAAGTGTTTTAATACCATTATTGGGATCATAGGTTGGTCCCAAGTGGGATTGTCGGTTGATCTCGTGATGCAGTAAAAAAATTAATCTGACGACCTCTAGAGATTCATGTACAAGTGACGAGAGAACAAGAAGAGATGAGATGAAGTTATACCTTATTGGTCCGGAAGATGATCAAGTGTAAACTTGATTTGTTATGAATGGGGCCTAATTAGGTAGGAAGTGGGAATTTTGAATAAATGAGAAAAGATGAAGTACTTAAAGGGTAATTAGACAATTTAAGGAAATCAAGATTTTACAAAACCTTTTAGATACAATACAGCAAGTTTTCTTTTAATCCTTTTTTGAGATTTTTTTAATTACATCATGATTTTGAATTTAGTTTTAGACTGATATCTTCTTTTAAAGGAGTTTTATTAATCGAACATACAAATATGTTAATGATATAAACCTCGTTAAAATACTTCCCTAAACCTAGACATGAAAAAAAAAGTGTACCATAACAAAAATAAATAAATACAAAACACGTTACCATCCACCTATAAAAGCCAAATAATGAAAAAAAAAATAACAAAACACGTACTTATCAAAAAAAGGTAACAACCAAAGCTATACTCACTGCTCAATTATTTTAAAATCACCAAAACCAAACATCTGATATCTGATATAGAGAGGTTATGGTTCCCAAGGAAAGACAATCTCATATTTACTCTTATATCTCCGTCAGAAGAGTTTATATTCAAGGGAACTCTATCTTCTTCGAATACACAATCAAATATGTACTCAAGGATTTCAACCTATCGATTAATTCAGGTACGCTTCAGCAAATCTATTATTTATCATTCTTGATGTTTTGATCATGGTTAATTTTATATTTATTATGGTTTGGTTCTAACAAGTTAGTGCCTTGTGTGTTCTGGTGTTAGCTGATTTGTCAGTGCTTCAGTTTCCGATCTTCTCTGGGATGAGCTATATTTTTTCAGAGGGCGGAGTCTGTTCGTGGCTACAATGTTTGTTGTGGATTAAAGGGTTGCTAAGTTGATGGGTTTGCTGATGGGTGATTTGGTTATGGTGAACTGGTTGTGTGGATTCATGTACAAACATGTCGAGTGGTACAGGTTATTTCATTTTTACCTTTCACCATTTCATTTATTTTCTCCTCATTTTTATACCTAATTGAGTGTGATTTTTCATATTGATAATGACTAAATGTGTGAATTTATCATTTAAACAAGATTACTAAAACATATTTGATAATAAATTCACTACTCAATAAATGTGTGGATTATTATTTAAAACAATTTTTTTAATTGATATAACATCACCGATTACTTTGGTTTATTATAAATTCTTCTATTATAAAATTTTAACTTCAATATACACATTTTTTTAAAGTTATAAGATTCATTTGAAGAACATTTTAAGTGTTTCAAGCATTAATTTACGAGGTTTGAGATTTTTATTCTAGTTTTATAAAACCATATTTTAAAAAAAATTAAATTTCAAAATATGTTTTAATAAAATTTAAAAAAATTATTTTTTAATTTAATAAAAATATCTAACTAGAATACTAAATGTATATTTAAATCTTAATAAAATCATTCTAATCAATAATTTAATTAATTATTGTAGTTAAGGATGACAATACGTCGGGTTTTTTGTTAATTCGATCTAACTTGAGAAGCATACTCCTCTTTTAATCCGATCTCTCCCAATTTTTTGAAGGTCTTATCTGACTTGAAACTTAATCCAAATTTTAGGGTAAAAACATGCATCCAACTAGACATATAAAAAATCTCATTTTTATTTGATAAAATAAAGATTTAATTAAAAAATTAGAGGCCAATGAATATTGACACAAATGGTTGTGATTCAGGAATTTGAGCTTGTAAGTCCAAGTTCAAATCTTACCACTGTTACTTTTTGTAAGTAACCTGTAAATTATTATATAAATCCTAATTTGGTCTTAGGTATGCCTGACCCTGGACTATGGTGACCACCCATGACTTAAACTTTTTTGTACCAAAAAAATTATAGAGATTAGTATTATAATAACTACATCTAAATATATAGAAAAGAACGATATTATTTTCTGGAGTAGAATCGAGTTAGAAATTATACACCTTAAACTTGACTTCAATCCAATTTAATCCAAACTTTATTTTTAGAAAAATAACCTTATCAAATCGGATCTTCCTTAGATTCGATCAAATTATCATAATTAGATTATTAAAAATATCAGTTATAAAATGAAGCCTAACTAAATAAGGTCCCGTTGCTCGTAGGATCAAATTTTTTTTCTCCATATATGGGACCGGACGGACAAGGCTTTTATAATGCTTAAAAATCGTCCTTCACACGCGTCTGATAGAAAGCACGCTCCCTATGTGCGGGCCCACGCTAAAGATTCGGTCTCCTCAATGAGCGGACCCCACGCACCAATCAATTCAAAAGGTCATGGATTGGCCAATCGGGAACTTGTGGGCCTTTGGACTACAATAATTTCTCTATTGTGGATTATATTCATGAGGGTGTCCTGTTGGCTCAGTTTTTTCTACACGTGTCGATCAGTGAGGTCTTTCTGATTGGGCTATTCCTAATTTACATGGTGGCCACGACACTTTGTATAACTCCCATCATTTTCCGGAAAATGATGTTTGGCCCCCTTGGTTTTAGCTTTTTCTCAACTGGTCCACATATAATTAGTTTATATAATTAACACTATCAACTATTATGGTTAAAATATTAACATAAATTTTATTTGCAAACACTCTGTCCAACACACACAGAAAAAGTTAACGTTGTTGTACAACCATTTATCTTCTTCGCAAGCCTACGTAAGAAATTTTTCCTCATGAATAAACTTTTGTAGGACTCTTTCGCAGTTGAGACTCCAAAAAAGCATCTCTAAATATAGGACCTCTCGAGCTTTATTCCTCTAGGAATTCATTATTATTTTTTACATGATTTTTAGTAGATGTCACATGATTTGATAGAGCTAAAATCAATTGACATCTAATCACATCGATTTATCAACCTACAAATAATCATGATAATCTTATGTCTAACACTTGTAATATAGGTCACTATATAACACTTTGACAAATATCATGAAAAAGAGAGAGATCCATCTCCACCCCTTCTTTCCTAAAAAGACAAGATATCATGATATCGATCAACCACCATATAATTTTCGATTCTAACTATCTGTCTAAATTAAAATGAATGAACCTCCCGAGAATAATACTATTCATCTTGTCATTAACAAATATCAACAAGTTAAAGTGAGTGGTTTTAAGCAAACAATTCGATTTTAATTAGATCCTAAATTGCAATATTTTGGGATTGTGGGACTTAACAAATCGTACCTTTCTTACGGGTACATTCTATACGACCATCCCTTTTGTAACACTACACAATATATTATGGGAAAAATCAACTAAATGGGGCAATGAAAAATTCTTTATATATTGTACCTTTAAGATTGTGTTCTCAAATAAAGTATCGTGAATAGTAACTCAAGAAAGATGTATGGAACATGCGACGCTTTTTATATGATCCGGGAAAAACACATTGAACAGTATCCGTCTTCTACATGGGTTCGGAAGGCATGGGTGTGCATCGGTCATAGGAGCATGGAAAAAACATTAGGTCTTTCATGCGTCTTCATGAAGATGTCAGGTGGTCCATGCATTTTCTCGCCTTCATTGTTCATTTCACCTCACTGAAGAAAATAATTTCACCATGTTTTTCGGGAAATTTTGCCATATATTATGTAAGATCACGTCAGTGTTGCTCACTAATTGCTTCTTGGATTGGTATTATGCCTTTAAATCAGTCAAGGCAGGTGGTTGGACTTTTAATTTATCTAGTGGAATCCAGTACAATGCTCGTTGTAGTTCCAAAGTCTTTTCTCGAGGCCCCATGCAAGATTTCCCTATCCAAATTCATATATATTTTACCCCAATTTCTTTGTCAACTAATTAACCGATAATCATGCTCAATAATCTCAACTTTATAAATAAATATTAAATGTATTGGGATACAAACATAATTTTCACCCGACATTTAGTTTGAAATGAAGGTGGACAAGTACGAAAACAAGAGGGCTGCAAGACTTCTTCGCTTTCAAGCAAACACTACAAATATACATAGAATATTACAGGTCGATGACATTTGGATTCCTTCTGTGATGATTTATATGTCCTATTAAAACATGCAAGGCTTAATACTAGAATAAGTGCCTAAATTATACCTCAATTTTCGAATAGGTATCTAAACTATTTTTTGACTCATCCAGGTAGCTAACGTTACAAACGCTACCCATTTAGGTGCTCAGGCTGTAAATGATATTAATTTCCCTGTTAAGTGACATGTGTCACAATATAGTGATTTTGCTTTTTTTAAAAATATATTATTATATTTATAAAAAAAACTAATTTCTCTTAAATTATAAAAAAGACCCAAAATACCTCAAATTCCCAAATTCCATCCTTAACCCACCATCGCCCCCCTTTTCAGCCACGACCATCGATGTCGGCGTAGTCCTTGCCATCCTTTTCGTCGTAGTTGTCGTCGATTGGTCGTCGAGATCAGTGGAATTACGATTTATCATAGGTTCGCGGGATATAGTAGATTCGTCGTCGATCAGTCACGATTTCATGGGGGGTTTTAGTTATCGGGGAAGATGAGGTCTGGTGGAACTTCGTGGACGGCAAAGGGTGAAGGTCAGCATAATTTAGGGTTGAAATTAAGGTTTTCAAAGTTTTTGGGTTATTTCAAAATGTTTATGTTTTTCTTTAAAAATATATATAATTTTAATTTTAAATAAAAAATTTAAAAGCATCATATTATGACACGTGTTAATGGGAAAATTAATGTCGTTAACGGTCTAGGCACCTAAATGGGTAAAATTTGTAACATTATGCATCTGGATGGGTTCAAAAATAATTTAGGCACATTCAAGATTTTAAGTATAGTTTGGACACTTATTTTAATATTAAGTCAACATGTAAGATCAATTAAGTTTGTATAAATATTTAAATCCTCTAACATAAAATTTTATGTTCATTCTTGATCTAACCCGCCTATAAAATTCTCAATTATGTCATTCAAACAGCACTTTATAGATTCTCTTTTCCGTTTCATAAGTAACTTTCCTTTTGAGAAAGAAATTGGTCAAGCAATGATGGACTCCTAATATTGAAAGAGGTGCATGAACCTGTAATCTAACGAGTATACCAATATGTGATAAAAGGTGACTCACTTTTGTCTTGTCAATGAAAAGCCCCCATGGATTATGGTACTATTAGGGGTCAATGACACAAGTCGATCCTATTGAAGACGGTTGAGAAATAATTGATTGAAAATCTATGCATGTTTTAGTGTAGATTTTTTGGATGAGGGCCAGTTTTATTCCTAGCTGCCATCCACGAGCTTGACAAAATAATAATATATGATTTAATAATAATTAATTCAAATAAAATAATTTTTAATTAAATTTATATCGTTAGAATTTAAAATATAAATATTATTTAATCAATCAATCAATAAATATCTTCATTTTTTTATATTATATTAAGTTTTTCCACTTGCAACTGCAATTCAAGAAGTTTGGTATAGCCCTTGCCTTAGGGTTGCCAACATGTCAACCAATTTCCATTTAGGTCAAGTTTATCTTATTAACAAACTAACTACATATATTATATTCATAATTTATTTACAAAATTATTAAGATTAAACCAATTGATTTATATAATTAAAAATGAAGTCATGATACCACTTCAAGAGAATAAAATGTAATCCATAATAGAAATTAGAGATCAAATTAAAATTAATAGGTCTAAGTAGATCTTTATCTTTATATTTTTATTAAATAATAATAACTTTCAAGTAGGACTAAATCGAACCGAACGTTCAATGAACCGTTCGACGGAAAGTTCGTTTATTTATTAAAAGAACGAACATGAACAAGATTTTATGTTCGTTTAATTAAATGAACGAATACGAACAAAGGGCTCGTTCGTGAATGATTGATGATTCGCTCGTTTATGTTTGTTTATTATTTTAACGAACAAACATTAATAAGTTATATTCGTTAACGAATAAACACTAACAATAAATTTTGCTCATTTAATTGTTCGTATTTATTCGTTTGTTCAGTTAAAGTTAAACGAACCAACATGAACATACCTTAGTTCGTTCTTTCGATTCATTTGCAAACATACTTTGAAGATAAAGCATAACATCGTCTCCGTACATGATTACCCTAAATTTAATAATAAAAGTTGAACGGAAAGGATTTAGATTCTTGAAAAACTTATTAGAAGTTATTTCCCCTTAAAAGAGCATGAAAAGGGGTTGCATTAATTAAATATCAGATCCATATACTTGTCACCTTGACATACACTAAATCCATTAATGTGGGTATTCTTTAACATTTAAACTATCATAATCATCATCAAAGACCAATTCTTTCAACATTTATATGCATGGTGGCAATCACTATCTTGAAGAAAGAAATGGATGTGACTATGGAGAATAGCATGGAATTTCTATCACGATATAAAATAATGAAGTTTTGAAGGTCACGTGGCCCACTTCAAAGGCCCCTTCCTCCCCATTCAGATGCCAAATATTTTATTGCCATTACTCACAGTGTAGGGATCCCTACACTTGTACTTTCTACATGGGTTAGGAGGCTTGATAGTGCTTCAGAAAGTATGAACAAAAACATAGGTTTACAAAAGATGTACCTTTCTCTTTCAAATCAAAGGTGGGAACTGAGATGTTTGCTCCACAAAATTATAATGGAATTATTAAAGCTTAGCTTATAAAAATGACATTTTATTATCATTTGTGACTCTAATAGGTTTACACTTGTACGCAGGGACTTATTTATTTCTCTCCCTTTTGGGTTAGTGAGTTGTCACTTGTTAGGTTAAAATACATTTTCTTCCACTTCTACTTTGATGTTGTTGGATAAATCAGAAATACTGAAAAATTAAGTGTTGAATTTAAACTATAAATAAATTTACTAAATTATTTAAAATTAAATGCGAAATATGATTAGACTGTTTGATAAATGAAAATTTTAAATTAAAAATACTTAAAATGATATTTTTAATAAATTAAAAATTCTAATGAATAGTTTTAATTTTAAATTAAAAAAAAATACTTAAAATGACATTATTAATGAATTAAGATTTTCAATGGATTATAATAATTCAACTTAATGTTTCTATCCCACTTTAGCCCCCTGTTAAATAAATAGTTCCTTTTTAATTTCTATTAAAAATCAATAATGCAATTTAAGCCTCTTTTAACAAGACTTTTTTTTAATTTTAGTCCTAAAATATTATAATTTTATTCCTACAAAATAAATTCAAAAGGTAGGGCTTGATGCAAGTATTCCAATTTGAGAGCATACCTTATCCAAAGTATGATCCATACCCAAAATCTCATACAAATAATAACTAGAGCCCATAATCTCAACCTAGTGGACTTGCAGCAAGACACCTTCATATTTCTCTCAGTCCATTAGCACTTAGCTTCAAACCATACCTTGTATTGACTATATCAAATATAATAACAAAAATATATATACAATATTTTTAATTATACATATTATTGAAAGTTTAAACATCAATTAAAAAATATTTTTTTAAAATTAATGTAACCGATTATATTCATATTATATAATTAAAACTAAACGGGTCCTAAATTATATAAAAAATCAAATATTAATTATTTATAAAAATCACTTATCGTAATTGTACACCTTTCTTTTTTTTTTCTTGATTAAGTTAAGTTGATTACAAAGTAGTATTTGTTATTCTAACTACTTTCAATCATTTCACAATGAACATTCAATCAACTTACTGCAGTCACTGGTGTTAGAATTCGTGACCTCTAGAAACAACAATTCCTTTAACCATTGAGTTAAGTTAATTCGTACGTAATTGTATACCTTTCACATATGATGAATAGTCGTTCAATTTATTTTTCCAAAAGAATGGAATTTTAACCATTATCTTGCAGTGGTTGACCAATGTCATTTGTATTGAATTTTACATGGATGAAACCATTCACACAAAGTAAATGATGGTCTATCATTGAAATTTTTGCAAAAAAAAGATGGTGGGAAATGATATTTGCCGAAGTCAAGGCATACTCGAAGCTTGTTATTTGGTTTTCTTTGCATTGGAAGCAGGGATGGACCGACGTTCCCCTCCCCAACTTTGATGGTTTAATTATTTTTAGATCATTACTATTTATAAAATCATTATAGTTAAGTCCTCACCCCGCCTAAAACTTGTTGGGTTAACTATTTTTAAGATTCTTTTAATTTTAAAATGAAGTTATGTCTTGTCCTACAATTTCTCCGGTTTAGTTATTCTTTAAGACGTTTCAATTTTAAAATTAGTGAAATTAAACCATAATTCCTTTAAATTCTGTCGTTTATTCAATTTTAAACACCCTCTTCGTTTTAAAGTTAAATAATTTGTCCCCCTTCATAGTTCAATTCCGTCTCCGTCCTTCGTCGAAACTTAAATTTTTTTGGAGTATCCAACCTTATTAACATAGCAATTAAACCAAAGGCAAATTGATAGACAAAATTAGACGCATGACATTCCCTTTATTTCCCTCGATGGACATACGAAGCACGTTAATTTTGTAGCTTACGATGATTGAAGAAGATTTGATATGCACAAATGGAGGAGCAGCCAATAACGCTCGTGATTCAATTGCAAGCAATGGCCATTAAGAGAGGATAATGGGTTACCACAAAACAAAAGCTTGAAGGGAACAAGTTGCTAAAATCTTTTGTCTTGTCAGGGGATCCAACCACTTGACCCTATCTGATTCATCCCCTACCTTTGCAGTACAGCCCATTCCAATTCTTATCCCGTTTTCATTATCATCACTCGATTTAGATTTATATGTTGGTGATTGAGTTGGATACTGTGAACTCTATTTGTCCTTTTCGATACTGCCTTCAAATTTTCAATACGGACAAACAAAATTCTCTACTGTGTAATCTTTTTTTATGATTATATATGACAATTCGTAGAGTCCAAATAAATTGACTTACATTCCATTCCATGAATTTCAAGTTTTCTCGAGAAAATGATTGCTGGAATCGTATGTTCAATCATACCAATATCTATATTCTATTGCAACTTGGACAACAAAATACCATGTTTTTATTTTAGCACAATGAACAATTCAAGTGGAGTGTGATTGTACCAATGGTCAAGAGAGCGTAGCTACCCGAGTATTCTTCTTAGGATCAATTTCGTTGCGAATTCAAATTGATTTTGGACAACTTTTGAGATGTTGCAATGATGGATTTGGTATTGGTTTTGTATCCAAATACATATCGTTGAAGAAATAAATTGGGGTAATGCGGTTTTTGACGGTTCACTTTTGAATGAAAAATCGTGATCGATTACTCGATAAAAGAAGAATGTAATGTTAAAATTTGTCGTAATATAATTTTTCTATGAACGCATATTGTTCGGAACTCGTTTTTTCTTGAAAGGAAATTTTGTATGATTAAAAGGAGAAAACCATACAAAACATGCATCGAGGGAATTTTGTATGATTGAAAGGGAATATTGTTCGGAACTCATTTAAATTCATGTGAATGAATGTTGGTTATACACCATTTTATCGACATCATCAGCGTATTTTAACGAGTCAACATGAACATGATAGCATAGACGGACATAAAATTTTATGTTAATGAATGTGAATTTATGAATTTATATTAGAAATTTAAGAAACGCGAAATTACAAATCTTTAGGAATGTAAAATTAAATAATCAATAGAAATACAAAAAATACTTAAATTATATATGAATTTTAAATTTTCAAGATATACAATCCCCGACCAATCCTACATGACAGCATATGTACCAAAGTGCTTGAAACTTCTTGCAGTTGTACCATTAAGTTTTCGTATTAAAAAGGGTAGTAGGGACTATTTATGTCTTTTTTGGGTAAAGAAGGATACAACGAAAAGAGAAAAAAATAAAAAAAGAAAGTATAATATAGATATATATATATATATAGGCTTATATAACAAATAAGTATTTAAATTATATCATCTTTTTTATTTAAGTATTTAAAATATTTTTTAGTTAAAATAAATATTTAAAGTTATTTTTTTTTGTCAAAATAGGTACCTAAAATATTTTTAAAAAAATATCAAAATACCTAAATTATTCTTTAATTAATGTCACGTGTCAACTTTTTAGAACTTAGATGAAAAAGTTTGAATAATTTAGATATCTATTTTGACATAAAATATTTTAGGTATCTATTTTGACTAAAAATATAATATTAGATATTTATTTTTACCAAAAGATACTTTAAGTACTTAAATGAAAAATATAATATACTTAAGATACTTTATTTGTGACATATACATAAACGTTAGATATTTTGTAAGACAAGTATGGATTTTCTTTCTTGGTCTTTCCAAAATAGAAGGAAAAGTACTATAAATTAATTTTAATTGCGATATACAAATATAAGCATTATCTCAATAGGATTAAATATCTTTTTAGGAAGACCGTTAAAGTCTTAATTCTAATGATCGACAAACTTTTAAAAATCAATGATCATTACTTAAACGTAAACAAACTTAATTATATGAAAATAAATAATAACATATTCATCTTTAAAATAAGTTTGTCAACATAATCTGCCATAAATCTCACGTTGACTAATCATAAGAAGAAAAACACTTTTAAATAAAGGAAAAAAATTTCAGTGACCGAAAATGACTTGTAATATACGATTTTAACTAATTTTTTTTTTATTTACGAAAATGACCAACAAAATCGCAACGCGATATCAAAATCTCAACGTTGAAAAGAAAATCGCAACGCGATATTCCAAGAATCGCAATGCGATTAAGAGAATCGCAACGCGATTTAGAAAATGGCAACGGTCAAACGAAAATGGCAACGCGATATTCCAAGAATCGCAATGCGATTAAGAGAATCGCAACGCGATTTAGAAAATCGCAACGGTCAAACGAAAATCGCAACGCGAAATTCCAAGAACCGCAATGCGATTAAGAGAATCGCAACGCGATCGCAAAACTGTCAGCAGTAGAGCTGTTGCATTTGTTTCTTTCTTAAGAATTTTCTCTAAAAAGATAGTATCCGCGCGGACGTGTCGAAGACACGTATTACCATTACTATTACCACGACCACGACCACGACCACGACCCGAGATGAGACGGCGACAGCGGCGGCGCGCGAGAGTCCCCCTTGTTCTCTTTCACTCAACAAGGAAATGTGAAATTCAAGCCTTAAATACACTTCCCAATAGTGTTTCCAAAACTATGTGGGATTGAACATTACTCAACACTTCAAAGAAAATATAGCAATTTTTATAGCATTTTCCCACTTAATCCATATCTAAAAATATTAAAACATTTTATCAAGAGAATTAAAAGAGTTGTAGATATCTACATTTCAATTCAAACGTATACATATAGTTTTAATATGATAAAATATTTTAATATTTTTAGATATGGATTAAGCGGGAAACATGCTACAAAAATTGCTATATTTTCTTTGAAGTGTTGAGTAATGCTCAATCCCACATAGTATTGGAAACACTATTGGGAAGTGTATTTAAGGCTTGGATTTCCATTTCCTTGTTGAGTGAAAGAGAACAAGGGGGACTCTCGCGCGCCGCCGCCGCCGCCGTCTCGTCTCGGGTCGTGGTCGTGGTCGTGGTCGTGGTCGTACGTGTCTTCGACACGTCCGCGCGGATACTATCTTTTTAGAGAAAATTCTTAAGAAAGAAACAAATGCAACAGCTCTTGAAAGAATTTACTCATATTTATAACATGGAGCGTACACTGTTATATAATAAGCGCATTGCGATTCTTGGAATCGCAATGCGACTTTCTGGATCGCATTGCGCTTCTTGGAATCGTGTTGCGATTTTCTGAATCGCATTGCGATTCTTGGAATCGCGTTGCGATTCTGAATCGCGTTGCGATTCTTGGAATCGCGTTGCGATTTTCTGAATCGCATTGCGATTCTTGGAATATTGCGTTGCGATTTTCTTTTCAACGTTGTGCTTTTCTAAATCGCGTTGCGATTTTGTTGGTCATTTTGGCAAATAAAAAAATTTGATTAAAATCGTATATTATAAGACATTTTGTATCTCCATTTGAAAGACCTAATTTAAAATTAAAAAATTAAAACATTTTTTCTCAAAAATAATAACAAGGTAATTACTATTTGTGTTAATTTTAATATATGAATATTGATTGGACGTGAATGGTCGCACATATAGACAGGTTGAAGAAGCACAATCGAAATTGGGATGGGAAAACGAGACATATTAAATGGCGATGTGCACATAGTCAAGATTATCATTCTAGGGTTGACACATTGTGGCTTATATTTTCTGCAAAATTATTTATGATTTATTGCTTGAGTCAATTCAAGCCACCCCCCTTCACAAAATTTAAAATGTGATGGGGAGAGGGTGGTGGAGCACTTGGCCACCTTTCCACTCAAAAAAAAAACGCAACACCGAGTAAATAAAATTAGTTAACCCTTATTTTCATATGTAATGGGATAAGGAGAGGTAGAATAGTAGGTTAGCCCCCAACACCAAATTGAGAGCAATTTCTGTGGGAGACTTCTAAATTATGAAATGCCCTCCGTGAAACTCGATCTCACGATCATAAAATTAAGAATCTTACGTTCTACCAACTGAACTAGATTATCATTTCAACACCGAGTAAATAAAATTGTGTTAAAAAGGAAATTGTACAGGTGTTGGGAATTGCAGTTTTAGAAAGATTGTGGAGTGAGTTTGGTAATATTTTGTAGGGTCGTTTTCGTGGTTTACTCTGGTCTGGACCCCCATTTTTGGGGTTTGGTAAAAGGGGTCTTAGGTTTCAAATCTTTTTGGATTGTTTATTAGATTTTGAGCAGACAACTAAATCTTAGGGTGGACCAACATTTTTATTTAGGAGAATAAAATACGGCATCACCTAGTCTAAAATTCAATTTACATGCTAAGTTTTCCTTTCACTTCTGTAAGTCAGAATGACCCTTATTGTTTATTTTGCCATAATTGTTTAAGAATATAATTTTTCAGTGTTAAAATCTGATTTTTTTTATTAAAATATAATATATTTCTTATTGTTATTGTTAGATATTTACTTAAATTTTAATTGATTATTAAATTAAATAGATTTTAGTCTTTTAAATTGGATAGAGTCAAATTTGCTAAATAAAAGTAATTCTTAATTTTCAAATAAATAAATAAAGTAGTATAGAGAAGTAGGGTCGATCCACATGGGCTACGAAAGTTTGATAATATCGTTTCTGGGATTGAATCAACGGTGAAAAATAAAAGAGGGGGATTTTAAAATTAATGCAAGTAAATAAATAATAAAAAATAATGAGAAAATAAATAAAGTTGAAGAATTCAATAGAAATGATATAGCCTTAGGTTTTGCTTAGTCTTATTTTCGACCGCTCATCGAAATAAAATTTTTCCTTCGTGATGTACATTGGTTACAGTGAACATGGTCCAACCCTGCAACTAATTGTTCTCTCCGGTTAACCTATCGATCATTGTTGGTATAGCCACGTCTATCGCCGTTAGATCCAAAATAACTTTAAGTTTTGGAAAAATCCAACTCGAGTTATATCGTCTCACCAAGAATCAAACTTGATTTTGATTCCTCTTAACGGACCACAACTAAGTTTATTCACATGAAGCTGAATTAGGATCAATCGATCCGACTTCCAAACTTCAACCAAACATTCTTCAAATCAACGTACACATTTTGAGTTGAAGATGTAATAAATTTTAAGGGAACGGTCGATTGTCACTCTCAGTTTCCAGATAATCGAATAATACAATATGAAAGTATTAAGATCAATACTCAATTCTCACTATTAGAATTGAGTTTCGAAAAAACCTTTGGATAAGAGGAAGTTTAGCTAAGCATGGATTGGATCATGCTTAGCACTGTGAAAAGAAAATAATGAAAGAAAATAATGAAAGAAAATAAAGAAACAAAAGTGGAGATGAAAGAAAAGTTTCAATAATTAACCAAGGAAAATAAATTTCAATTTGCTTTTCTAAGGGGTATTTATAACTCGAGAGTTATCTTCTAAGTAAATAAAATAAATAGTTCCTATATAAAATAATAAAATAATCAAACTAAAAATCCTATTGATAGTTCTAATTAAATAAAATAATTAATTCTTAAATAAAATAATCAAACTAAAATCCTAAATTCACAAGGTTTATCACGAAAGATAAAAAAACATTTAAGTCTTGTAGTGTTGGTTGAATTCTACTTTATCTTCTAGATAACCTTGTCCCAAGTAAATTCTAAATTAGATATTCAAAATAAT
This sequence comes from Hibiscus syriacus, assembly GCF_006381635.1. Classification (NCBI taxonomy): domain Eukaryota; kingdom Viridiplantae; phylum Streptophyta; class Magnoliopsida; order Malvales; family Malvaceae; genus Hibiscus; species Hibiscus syriacus. The sequence continues at coordinate 1,953,186 of NW_024062730.1, forward strand.
TATGTTCGTCTTCTAAAAGATGTTAATTGGAACGTTGAAATTTGCTGATTTTTAGTCTAATTAATCCAAAGAATCTACTATTCAAAATAAACTCAAAATAAAGATAAATCAAAATATTTGAGTTATAAATGAGAGGTAAATAATAATAAAAATATACAATATTAAACTTCCATAATGAATTACGGGGAATTCAATTTTGGAGAGATGTAAATTTTTTTATTTCAATCTCATGAATTTTTAAGGAAGTCGATGGTATCTTTTGAGACTCATCAAATTTTGAGATATATATTACTCTTCTTGATCTCTACATTTTCTTTACTATGGAAATTTTAACAATTATATCCCATAGTTATTTATTTTTTTCATAAAGTAGTATTTATTTATAATTTAAAGAACCACTAAAATGTGGTTTATACAATTCTAAGTAAAAAGATCCAGAGCATACACCCTTTTACAAGATACAAAATCACACCCATAATTATACGAAATAAAAACAAGAACATGATCATCAACGCCAACACCACCACCACAAAGACCAACCAATTATGAAAAACAATGATATATAAAAAAAAAGTTTATAAAAATGAACTTTAATTCAAAACCTAAATCTATCTTTTATATTTTGTTTCATTTAAGCCGAGATATTGAAGTTGGGATTTTGTGGATCTCTTGATGTCTAAGTCGTATCTAAAAAGAAATGAAAGAGTAACAATGAAGGTACTAGATAACTAGAATGCGACTTGGGGAACGTTCACGTCCATCCTTTTTGTTAGGGTTTCGAATTTCGATTAACAAAAGTTATTTCGGTCACAAACATTGGTGTTTTACTGACTCTGGAAATTGAGAGTTTATTGAGACCGCCGCCACCGCAACCGCTGTCACCGTCGGCAAATTCTTTGCTTTCAATTCCGTTTTTCTACTACGAAATGATGGTTTTGTGGGTAATGGTCATAATTCCTTGATTGAGTATGATGGCTTGTAATAATTACTTAAATTTATTCGGATATCAAATAGTTTAAGTAATGATTTGTAATAGTTTCTAAAATTAGGATTATATATAAAACTAAAATATATATAAACATAAAATAAAATAGGGTAAAATACATGTTTAGTACCTAATCTATCAGTTTTATCCATTTTAGTACTTAAATTTTATTTTTTTCAAAACCATACCTAATTTCTCACTCCTATTTTGGTTACTAAAATTTAAAAAAAATCAATTTAACTACTCAACTTTCAAATTTCTCTTGTTTTAATCACTTTAATTTATTTTTATTAATATTTTTGTGACATGAAACTTTATTATTAGTTCATTAATATATAACTAAAATGAAAAATAAATTTAAAATCAATACCCAAACCCATAAATTATACCACAAACCACTCACCCCACCTCATGGTCTCACTCTTATCGGCCTCTCTAACTCCTCCCTTCCTTTTTTATTTTAATCATATATTAATAAAATAATAATTAAAAGATGTCACATCATAGAAAATATTAATAAAATAAGTTTGAGTGATTAAAATATGAGTAATTTGAAAGTTAAGTGATTAAACTAAAAAACAACTTCAATGACCAAAATAGAGTGAGAATGATTAATTTACCCATAAAATGCCAGTTTCATTAAGTTTTTAACTAGGGGTACTAAAATGAAATAAAAAGTAAACGTTAGATATAGTTTTGAAAAAATTGAAAATTTAGGCTCTAAAATGGAATAAAATGATAGTTTATATTAAACGTGTAGTTTACCCAATAAATACTTAAGGTTTTTCTTAAAACTTTAAGTATTAATTCAATATGTTTTAACTAGATAAAAAAAAAAATTCTATTTGATACGTTGAATGACGTAGCAATAACATGTTTCATCTAGCATTTGCGATGGAATTGCCACTTCATTTAATCACCAAAATATCTAATGGAAGGGTAATAATTTATTTTTTAAATAATTATTTATGTAATTTATTCATATCAAATGACAAGTATCATAATAAGAGATTAATAAATATGAAATAATAATATTCAAAAACTTGGGAGGGAACGTATATGCACGTTAACATGAGAAAATTATTGAGTCAAAAGGTATGCAAAAATTCAGTGAAAATTGTTGGCTGTCTAGTACCGTATTGTAGGCAGTGGCGGCACGTGTAAACTTATAAATTTAAATTTATTTATGTTAATTGTCTATTTTATTAAAAGTACCCACCTTAAAATTTATTTGTGCTCACCTTGTATGATTTTTTTTTATTATTAATACATATGTATTCATCATAAAAAATATTTTTAAATCGGCCACAATTATAGGTTCGATACCCTTTGAGAGAGAGACACGGTCACAAAATACAGTTTGTAAACTCTTTAATTCAAGACATTCAAAGCTTAGAAACATGGTTGAGAGTACTTTTCCTCTTTTAAAAATATTTATTTATATTAGCACCATCTCCTTAATATAACAAAAAACAATTTGGGATGATAAATTAGATGGAGTAAGAATTATGATTCGGGTTTAGTCGATGATAATTAGGAGTAAATGTTTAATGTTAAGAATGAAATAACTCAATAAATTTAGAACATTAAAGGAATTAAATAAAAGTAAATAGAATATTTATTATTATTATTATTTATTAGCGATTGTATGTCGAATGTCTCCTTAAACCAACGGGGTACATGCCATGATTTGGATTTAAGTTTTGTTTAATTTTTTTAAGTATTATTAATAATTTTTATAATAATTAATATCATTTTGAAATTTAAATTTATACTATTAAACATAAACATAACATAAAAGAACTAAAATATAATTACACTTTGATAATCGTTATAAAAGAAAATAAAACACACTTTGTTGGTAAAATATATCAAGGATTTTAGAATCTCTGTGATTACAATAAGTACTTAACCATTTAATCAAAATTAAACCAATTAATTTTTTTTTATAGAAAGTCGTTAGTTTTATTAAAAATATAAAATATCCAAATTTACAATTAAGTTTTTTCAAGTATAACCGTAAAATTAAAATATAATTATGTCATTTTCCTATTGCAATTGAGACAAAAACTAGTTACCTAGATCACATAAGGACCAAATAAGGAAAATGTTTAAAAAATCTAACAAAAAAACTCGAATAAAATAAAGAACAAACAAATTTGACTGCATCAATAAACGAATCATGAAAAGGCAAGCGACAAATAGCAAATTAGAGTCAAACAACGTGAGAAAACTATCTACGAACGCAAAATCGTGTCCAAATCAATCTGAGGGTCCAAAGCAGTAAATATCATCATGATAACAAATAAGCGTCATCTTAATTAAGCTCTAAAGAAAAAGATAAATAAAAACAATGACAAAAAAGTAAATTATCAAAAGGCATAGTAAAACATGCCACAAAAAAGAGAAAACGTGCTATAAAGGTATAAAACATGTCACAATAATATAATTATTCTTATTAAAAAATCAAAGAGAAGATAATCGATAAAAACCAGCCAACATTAAAATAGATATTATCGTTGATTAAGTAAAATTAAAAAAAAAAAGATTGATCAATAAAATTGATATAAATTATAAAAAAAATAGAGGAGGAGGAAGTAACCCAATTAAATTTGATAAATCAAAACCAATCAAGTTTAATGAAAATTTAAGGTAAATCATTATTGTACTCTCATAGAAAAATAACTATAAGTGATATAACAATGGAATAAAGTAAAAGAGAACACAAAAAGGAACAGTGTCATGTGTGTCTTCTCCGAGTAAGTGCTCCATCTTTTGATGTCATCCCCACTAATTTCTTTATCTGCGCAGTGCTCACTTCACCAGCTTTTTTCTCTTATTTTATTTGCTCTACACCACCAATAATCATTCACATCCGTTGATATTTTAGGGTCAGAGAAATCCAAGGGTCGAGAGATAAGGCAAATTGTACTCTTCCTCTGCCATGTCTGTCTAACTGGTCTTACAAGCAACCTACCCACCAATATTAATTAACTCTTAATATTTTATTCACTAAAACCACTAGAAAGGTTACAAGCACACATTCACAACTGACAATACCATCAAAAGTAAAATATTTTTAACGAAAATAATTAAATAATTAATATTCCCACAAAGAGCACGAAAAGAATAGAAGACAAGAAGAGAATTTGTGAAAGGAAGTTTTTCTAATATTATTGTTTTTGAACTGCCTTGGACTTGATTAAATAAGTGGAATGCCTGTGTTAAGTCGAACAACGACTACAAGAACCGATAAAGGGAGTTATTAGACAATAGAGCAACAATGAAAACATTTTTAAGGTATCAATTCTTAGGTTACCTATCCTTATAGACCTTGCTTACAAATATATATGATAAAACTTTAACGTGCTTTGATGATAAAAATATTTTTTATTAATTTAATACGATTAAAGTGATATTATTTATTCATTTAAAATAAATGTTTTAAACATTATAATTTATAGTATAAATCATCCTGCAGTTCTAACTACTTCTAAAAGTCTTCATATAATGTGATGACTTTCACCTTATATTTTAAAAATATTTTATTTTCAAAAGATAATTTTTACTACATCTCCCATGAGTATTTTTTTTTCTTAATTTATCATTCAAATATTTTTTTTCTTAATCTAATATTGGTATTTGATAATTGTAAGTGTTTTTGTTAATAATTATTAGGGCTACATGTAGGTTTATAGGTCATGATGAGCGCATTGTAGCATGAAAAGCAAGCACCTCCTAAGCATCAATGATATAGGCAATAGAATGTGAAGGGCATGGACACAATGGAGCCAAGACAAGTAATTAAAATTACCTACATTTTTGGAGTTAGAGTTTGAGGGTTATGGGCTCAACGCAATGCATATGATTAAAACATTTTGGGAAAATATTAGCTTATAATTATCATTATTCACCCTACCTAATTACCTATGTTCATCATGTTTTTACTCAAATGCTACCCACGGTAAAAATCAATAATTTTTTGTAACGCTAAGAATAATATTTAATATGATAAAACATTATTATCGTTTTCATATCAAATGTTGGATTAGCTTTCAAGAATTGTTTTGGGAAGAAGGAATCACAATGTCCGGGAACCTGTAAGAGAGCGACTTGTCCTATGCAATTGTCTTAGATCAAGAGACAGAGAAAATACAGGTCCTTTTTTTTAACTAATTATTGTTATTGGTTCTATATATGACATGAAACAATGACAATTCTTTTGATTGTCAGAATCCCACAAAATTGCAACAATTCGTTCCGGTCATTTCTTGGTCGCCGTTTGATTTTGCATTTGCACAGGACATTACTATTCCGTTAGTATATTACTACAATCCGATGGTTTAAAGTATGGAAGATGAAAATAATATCAGATAAATGATATCTTGATCAGTCGTAACGATGTCAAATCAATCATTACAAAAAGATAAATAAAAAACGACAAGAATCGAAAAACATGAAAAAAAAAACACAAGAAAAATGCCATAAAGATAGATAAAACGTGCAACACATACAAAAATATGATATAGAGAATAAAAAATAATAAAAAATACCGATGATCGACAACTAACATTAAATTTGCTGTCACTTATCAACAAAGACGAAAAAAAAAGATGAGCAAGACACTAATGAGAAAAACTTAAATATCTTATATTATATATATTTAAAATAATAATAAAATTTAATATACATGATTTAAATATGAACACAACTCAAAATTCAAGAGTACAAATTCAAATGGAGATTAACAGAATTCTACTTGTAAAATTAAATTGATTAAAGATAGAATTAATTGAAGATATAGATCTTAAGTCTTTACAAATAGATAATTTGTATTTTTTTTTAAAACTACATGATATATAAAAAATTAAACACGTACACCGATATTTTATTTTATTTTGAAATATGACTTACAAAACAATTGCATTAATTATTTTTTTAATTTCTTATTTATTAATATTTTGAAACCATAAACTAAGTATAATTTAACATTAATGTTGTTAATGTAAACAAAACTGAAAATGAAAATATTTTAAATAAAAAGGACAAGTTCGTAATTTTGACAAAGGAACATAAAGAAAGGTGTAACAAAGAGAGATAATTTCTATTTTATTTTTTTAGGTTTCGTTCTGATTAATATGATCGATCCGATGCTCACATCTGGTTTTGGTGTGTGAGTATCCCAGCGAAGATTTTTTATACGCACAAGAATTCAAACATGAAACCTTATTTAAGTGATATCAAACTATTTATCATTTGAATCAATCCGTTAATAATTTTTATTTCATTTTATATAGTGACAAAGTAGTGGTCAAACTAAATCGCAAGGAAGCAATGAATATGGGAAATATGTAAGGGAATATAATCTAGTTTAATATCAAGGACGATAGAGGAGAGTAACTAAAAATGTTATAAAATTTATAGTATTTTTGGTTGAGCGTAATTTAAAATATTAATTTTTTTAATGTTTTTCGGTTACGTACTTTCTTCACAATAACTGAAAATATTATTTATTCATAATATTTTTTGTTCAATCGAAAATATTAAAAAATTAATATTTTAGATTGTGCTAAAATAAAAATATTATATTTTTATAATATTTTGGTTATATAGATGCTCTGTCGTTCATTAATCCTAAATTAACTTATTATACAACAAAAATTCCCATAAATATGATTTGGGAGCCTGAAAATAATTTTGTTGAATATGTTGATACAATGGATTCATCGTTGGATGATTTTGGATTGAGAAGTCCTTGTGATTCATTCTCACAGCAAGAAAAACTTCGTGACATGCCCAGCAAAATCTTTTGAATCATATACTTCTACGAGTATAATTATTAAATTTAGATCTTACACATTTTAATCATATATTTTTATAAATATAATTATTTAAACTCTAATTTTATAAAGAGAATAATTTTCTTTATCATTATCATTGAAATTATTCAACGAGTTTTGTAAAATATTAACATAAGATGGTAAAGTAAATAAAAATGGCATTTGCCTTTATAACAAATATAATATTTTTTAAATAAACTACTACTTATTCAATCGAGTGAAGGTTTTAATAACTAGCGAGAAAAAGAAAGAATACAAATTGTATACGATTTACAAGATCAGCTTTACGCTCGTGACACAGCTGCAAATTGCGAATGGAAAAGAAAGAGAGCACCTTTTCTTTTAGTTTTTCCAAAATTAAAAAGAAGAAGGAAAATTAAATAACATATCCAGAAGTTCAGAAGCCGACAAAACTAAACTTCATTTCAGGCATCAGTGGCATCCCCGTAATTTTATTCCTAAACTCCCTCTGCTTTATGTCCAAAAATCAACCCTTCTGTGGCGCACTTTAGAAGGAGAGGAGAGAAAAATAGGAGAAGGAAAGCGAGAAAGCAAAAGCTCACCAATTTTCAACTCACGATAGCATCCCAAAATCCCCCAAATCTCTCTCAACTTATTCTTTCTCCCCCTCTGTTTTGTGTGTGTGTGTTCTCCCCTTGTTGTGTCTGCAGTTGAAAAAACAAATGGAGCAAACTTTGGCAATCTTCAAGCTTGAAGCTTGTGGTATCATCTAGGAGAAAAAAAGTTTCTTTTTTTCCTCCTATTGTTTGACTTGGTTTAGTAATCTTTGTTAAAAGTTAACAAAAGTGTTGATGGGGAGAGGTTGCAGGAGGATGATAGCAGGAAATTTGGATCCAGATAGAAAAAGAAGCGGTGGGTTGAGAACAAAGCAGGCCGGTAGAGGCTCTTGTAGAGGAAGTTAGCTTTAGTTGCTCTTTTTTCTTTTCATGTTTCTTAAATGTGGGATGTTATAAAAATTGCACCTTGAGTCGTTCATTGTTGGTTGATTTGCCTCGATATTAAGTGTATGATCTTTGAGAAGAAAAAGAAGAAGAAGAAGAAAAAAGAAGTGCTATGGGTGGTTTGTTGAAAGAAGCTTTGAAGTCACTTTGTGGCGTGAACCAATGGTCTTATGCTGTTTTTTGGAAGATCGGCTGCCAGAATACTATGTAAGTTCCTGTTTTCCCCCTTCTTCTTGGGTTTTTTTGGTTGTGGAGAAAATGAAGGAAAAAGAAGAAAAACTTTAGTGCTTTTTTATCTACTTTTCATGTTTTTGCTATGGTCGGGTTACTCGAGTGAAGTTTTACTCGATCTGAGTTATGCTTGTATCTTCATTTGGTTTAGCTAATAAAGTAGAAACAAAATACGTTCCCCCCCTTTGGGAGGTTTAGATTCCATTTTTAGAATATCAAGCTTCTAAAACTGAATCTATAGTCCCCCCCTTCTCCTACATGATGGGGTTAAAAAATAAACTATCGAATGATTTTCTTGTCAAACAAACAAAGGAGGAGATCCACCATAGCTGAACGTATTTCTTGTATAGTACTTTTTTTGGATTCTTGAGGTGCAAAACTTGTTTTACATGTTAAAGTTTGATTTTTTACTGTTATCTTGTAATTTTCTTTTACATTGATTTATTATCTGATGCTGCTTTTTTCTTTTCTGTTTTTGGCACTTTGTGTTTTAGATTATTCTGTTTTGTCTTAAAGAATCATAGTGAAAAGTAGATGTGTAAATGAAGTTTGACAAGAAACCTTCTTTGTGTTGGACCAGTTTTCACTGCTGAAATCCATTAATCCAGCAAATTGTTTCCCTTTGTTTGATCGAGTAGAAGTTGCTATGAGTTGCTTTTGTCTTGGTCTGTTTGGAAGCTGGAGAAAATATAAAGAGAAGAAACAATATTAGAAACTTGGAGAATTCATTTTTTTGTTATGTTTTCTAAACTTATTGCCCCTAATAGGATGAGATTTCTTTGGCTTTAATGGCATCATATGCATCTATTTTCATTTTTCCTCTCTCTCGATTGACGACTAAACTTTTGGCATAATTTGCCTGTGTATCTCATCGAAGGGTTAAATTATTTTTGCCCTCGTAAAGAAGAAACATGTTTCTTGTTCCTGGGTTTTAACAGCATGTTTTACGCCTTGCAGGTTACTAATTTGGGAGGAATGTTACATTGAAACTGCCCCGTCTTTGGTCCCTCCATGCATTGCCAGACTTCAAAACCCTGAATTGTCCTTAGGAGAGCAGGAGGGATGCTGGGGATCCAAAACGTCCTCTCGAGACGGCAAAGTCCATTTGCTGATGAACAAAATGATGATAAATAATCGCATTATTATAGTTGGGCAAGGGTAAGCTTTTCTCCGCTTTCCAGTTTTCCACTTGCAGATTATTCATGTATTTTTTTAAGGTTCTTTTCCTTGTTTACTCAAGAAAGGAATTGTGAAAAACTGCTTTCTTTGTTTTCCAGGTTAGTAGGGCGAGCGGCGTTTACTGGTAATCATCAGTGGATTCTTGCAAATAATTACATTAAAGATGCCCACCCTCCAGAGGTATATCACTAATTCTATCTTCTGGGTGTCAAGGTAGTGTTGTGTAACAAAACATAGCATGACATAATTTTTTGCGTGATGCTTCTAGGTTCTAAATGAGGTGCATCTCCAATTTTCTGCTGGTATGCAGGTTCGATAATTTCTTCAACTTATCTCATTATTTGTTTTCTTTTTATCCCTCTGCTTCATTATTTGACTTCTTTTTATCCCTCTGCTTCATTATTTGACTTCTATCTGTTGTAGACTGTTGCGATTATTCCTGTTCATCCTCACGGAGTTCTTCAGCTTGGTTCTTCCACGACTGTAAGCAACTTAACTGTGCATGCTTGATTTTATAGCCATATCAGTGGCCTTGAAGCTCAAGTGTTCACCGATTCTTCCTTATTCAGATTGTGGAGAACATGGGATTTGTGAATGATGCGAAGAGTTTAATTTTTGGTTTGGGATGCATTCCTGGTGCTCTCCTCTCTAACAGCTGTGGAGCAAATGAATGCATTGAGATAACCAGGATTCCCATTTCCTTTGAAAATTCCATTGCTTTGGATTCAGCTGGAATTTGTAGGCCTACAAATTCCATGGCTTCAGTTTCCGATGGCTGCAACCAACAAAGCAATTCATCTCAGGCTTCTGTGGTTATTGATCGATCATCTTCCCTGATCAGTTCAGAGATGAAGCCAAACATTTATTGTAGAAGTCAAATGGAATCTGGAGTTGTTGGTGCTGAAGTAATTCACTCCAACTCGGCTTTGTGGCAGAACCCTCAAGTTTCTTTTAGCAACTCACGGTCTGGGCTCAACTATCAGCAAATGATAGGTCAACCAATTGCCAGTCACAGCAGCATAAAGTCAATGGATCAGCAAGCTTTATCAGATGTTCTACAAAATCATGTTATCAACAGCATTACTGTTCCGAATGGTAAAATGAAACCAGAATCAATCCCTGGCATTGTTTCAAACTTGCAAAAACAAGTTTTTACTTCCTCTTGCATGCAATTGGCAGGAAATGGGATTCAGCAAGTTGGTTCGTCTAGGATGGAGGTTTCTTTATCTGTCCTGACTGATCAGTTAACAACTACTTGTATGGTTTCGGGACTTCCTAATCAGGGACACGAGTCTGAGAATTTCATGTGTATTCCGAAGAAAGAAAGTACATATAATGATTTGTTTGAAGCGCTTAGTATCCCATTGCCCCATGCTGATGACAGCATGCCTTTAGTTGAGCAACTTCCTAGTGCTTTTCATGACTGCCTGAAGCATGAGAGTGAAAATTTGAGTACTAAATACTTGAATATTAACTACGGGGATGCATGTGTCCAGCCTCCATCAGGGGATGGCTTGTTTGATGTATTGGGGGCAGATTTGAAGAGTAAATTACTCGGTGAGAAATGGAATGGTGTTCTTGCCAAGGGACAAGATTTGAAGGTGCAAAATGTGGACAAGGATACTTCAATATTCAGGGATATGCCCAATGTGTTTCCTGATCATTGTTCTGCTAGTAAAGGGATTTCCAACCAGGGAATTTACTCTCGGGTGGGTAAAGATCATCTTTTGGATGCTGTGGTTTCTAGTGCCGTTCTGCGGGAAGCAGATATCAGATGATAATTTGTCCTGCAGGACAACATTGACAAAGTTCAGTAACTCTTCTGTTCCTAGTAGTTCCGGTACCTTCAGCCAGGCTAATAGTTCCAATCAAGTTCGTGGGGAGTTACTAGGTGGCCTTCCAAAGTCTCTGTTGAAGGGAGGAACTCTTCCATCCAGTTCTTATCGATCTGGCTGTAGCAAAGATGATGCTGGAACTTGTTCTCAGACTACTTCAATGTATGGGTCTCAAATCAGTTCATGGGTTGAGCAGGGTCATAATTCAAGGCGTGATGCCAGCGTCACAACTGCAAACTCAAAAAGGAACAATGAAACGACCAAACCAAATCGCAAAAGACTAAAACCTGGAGAGAACCCTCGACCCAGGCCAAAAGATCGCCAGATGATCCAAGATCGAGTAAAAGAGTTGAGAGAAATTGTACCAAATGGAGCAAAAGTAATGCATCTTTTTAACTTGACATGCCTAAATTCTTTGCCATGCTTTTATTGTAATGAATAGTCGTTAATGTCCATCCATTGATGTGACTAACAGTGTAGCATAGATGCTCTTCTTGAAAAGACCATCAAGCATATGCTTTTCCTACAAAGTGTAACAAAGCATGCAGACAAGTTAAAACAGACGGGAGAGTCTAAGGTACGATGATTATTTAATGCTTCTAACCTAGTTTCATTTGCCCAACCTTAGATTTACAACTGGTAGTGGTGTCATTGCCATCATGGATGTGTAAGAATCAATGTTTTTTACGTGCATACTATATTCTCTGATGTCTTTAGTTCTAAGCTGTTGCTGTTGTTTGAGTTTGCAGATAAAGGAAAATTTTGAGGGAGGTGCGACATGGGCATTTGAGGTCGGCTCACAATCTATGTTGTGCCCTATTGTGGTTGAGGATCTCAATCGACCTCGTCAGATGCTTGTAGAGGTGGGAATCTTTCTTGTGAAGCTGCCTTAAAAGTTCAATTTCTCTTGTTCCATCTGTGTAACTGCATTTCGTTTATGTCCCATGACAGATGCTTTGTGAAGAACGGGGTTTCTTCCTTGAAATAGCAGACTTTATCAGAGGTTTGGGATTGACCATCTTGAAGGGAGTTATGGAAACTAGGAACGACAAGATCTGGGCACATTTCACTGTGGAGGTGAGATTTATGAGTATCTGAATCCGATTCCTATATATTTTTGTTCCGGTTCTGTCATTGAAGAAGCAATGTGATATCAACAAGCCTAATATTTTTTCCATTTCATATGAGAATAGACTAATAATAGGAGATGATATTTGATTAATGTTATGCATTCCAATTACAGTAGACTAATAATAGACTATTTCTTTGAATTATTGTTTAACTCGAATTTCCCGTACAGGCAAACAGGGATGTTACGAGGGTGGAGATTTTCATGTCACTTGTTCGTCTTCTGGAGCAAACTGCGAAGGGCGGCAGCACATCATCTGCCAATGCTTTCGATGGCAACAACATGGTGGTTCAGCACACTTTTCCTGAAGCTGCATCCATCCCGGCAATTGGTAGGGCCACTAGTATACATTGAACCACCTTGCAACCCGGTATTCTGGTTTATAGACACGTTAAGAGCAGGCCTCCCTACCCTTTGCTTGCCATGACTAACATACAGTCTATGGATTAGGGTGGTTCGGACCTTGAGTAACGTTTTTTTGTTTCCCACGACAGACCTCGTTTTCGAGAGGAGGGAACTTGTTTAGGTAATGAAAGCTTGTCGAACAACTTTCCAATGACCTGTATTTGGATTCTTACTGTACCATTTGATGGATAAACCTGGTAGGCATAATAGTTGGGGTTTTATGGGATTCCTAATGTATAGAGGAATGGGATATGAAATGAAAGGCATGGGATTGTTGTGCTAGATTTCCTCTTGTCGTGCTTGTTTTTAGTTATTTCGTAGTGTAATGTAATCATATTGTGTTGGGGTTTGCCACCACCCAGGGAACTGCATCCTGTTTCTTCTGCTACTCTATGCATCCGCTGAGGGATGTTTTGTTTTAAAATCTTCACTTTATAAGAATGATTGTGGAATGGATAAAGTTTAGTACGTATGTATTTTTTTAAGGAGATTATTTCATTTTAAAAAGTAAATGGTAAGATTTGAATTCGTACAAGATAAACATCATTGATCATTCGATCAATTAATGAATTTTTTAATAAATATATATATATATATATCTTTGAATTCACATTTGGTTATGTGACTTCGCGGTCTTTAAGATGTTATGATTACAATGAAGTCTAATCGAATATATATATATACCAAGAAAAATGTTAATAACAATATTAGCATAAATCATCAATGAACTAACGAATAATATTTAATTTAATCATCGTCGAGACTTGACAATCATATTAGAAATGTTATAAAATAATCAAAATAAGATTTAAAGCGATTTAATTTTGTTTACCTCTAGTTCTTTACAGATAAAAAAAATAATAATCTATTATAAATATATAAATAACAAAAGTATAAATTTATAATATCTCATGTGACCAAAAAATTGATATTTACATCGAAACTTGTAGTATTCCAAATCAATCTTATAATATTCCGATAAAACTCGTTTTTGTCACACAAACACTAAAAGTTACAAACACTACAAAATGATTATATCTCTAAAAAATAGTTCTCTTTCGTAAATCTAAAGCTAATACATAATTTCTATTTATAGATTTTGTGGGAAAATCTAACTATAAATAAGAGAAACTGTGTGTACAACTGTAATTAGTTAGGAGATTTTGTAATAATCCAGTCATTGTAATCCTTGATTGTATGGAATTAGTTTTGAGTTAATATTTTTAGGATTAGCTATTTTCCTAGAGTTTCTTAATTTAAATCCTTTGAAGTGTATATATATCAATGTAATTTCATTTTATTTTAATATAATTGAACTTAACCCAATTTGTTTCATGGTATTAGAGCTTTAATTTCAATTATGAGAATTGTATTTCAGATCTTATGAATTTTGATATCACTAGACAATTTATATTCAATACTCAATCAAACACTATCACCTTACAAGTTTGTAAACTTTTTTTTATTATCAAAACACATGTATGAAACAATCTAAACTTAAAAAATTGAGGCTAACTTGGAGGTCTCTTTGATTGAAGGCAACAACCCGACTTCAACAGGTGAATTACATAACATCCAAGTATCGCACATGTTAAATGGGAAGAATTATCAGAAGTGGTCTCAACTGGTTCGCACGTTCTTGAAGGGAAGAGACAAACTGAGTCACTTTGTACTGAGCCTAAAAAGGGATCATAAGTTTGAAGCTTGGGATGAACAAGTCTCTATAGTGATGTCTTGGTTATGGGTAGGGGTGTTTAAAATCGGGTTTCCAAAAAATTAGGTACCCGAAATTTTCGGGTATCAAAATGTCAGCCCATGTCCCGTCCCATTACAGTCGGGTACCCGTAAAACCTGAGTACCCATATTTTCGCGTCACGGGTACTCGGTTCATTTTTTCCCCTTTAAATTACATTATTATATATTTGTATATATATATTCTCAAATTTAAAGTTATGTAATATATAATTAACACATAAAGTTTAAAAATTCAAATTACATAATTGAAAGAAAATTTATTAAATAATAAAATAAAAAATATAATTAAATTTCAAGTGTTTCAAAGTTAAAATAAATATTTTAAATAATAATTTAGAATATTAATGTGAAATAATTTAAGAAATTAAAAAAATTAGAATGTTATGGTAGCAAAATTTAAGAAATTAAGAATTTAGAACGTTAAATTGAAATAATTTGAAAATTATAAATAAATATTTAATATAAAAAATAAAATATATATAATAAACTGAATACCATGTCAGCAGGTACCCGATTAAGCATCATTTTGTGACCCGAACCCGACCCAGAAACCCAAAAAATTTAGCGAACCGGGTACCCGACTTGAAAGATCAAGTATTTTCAATATAAATACCTGATATTTTTTAACGGGTTGACGGGTCGGGTATTTTTGAACACCCCTAGTTATGTGTCTCTATGCTGCCATAAATTAGCGATACATGTATGTTTTTTTAACACAACCAAAGAAATTTGAGAAGCTATTAAGAAGACTTATTTTAAAGTCTTAGATACTATACAAATCTATGTAATCAATACCAATATTTCATTTACCAAGCAAGAAAGTTGGTCAATCATAGAGTATTTCAATATGTTGCAAAGCTTATGACAAGAAATGGATCATATTACTAATGTATTCAAATGAAGTGCAGCGAAGTTGCACGCTCCTTAAGAGGTTATTAAAAAAGATCGAATTTATGTTTTTTTGCGAGACTAAATGTAGAATTTGATATTCTGTTCAAATACTTGGAAAATAAGATTGCCATCGCTAAATGAAACAATTGTGATTGTATGTGCTGAGGAAGGAAAAAGAGGAGTTATGATTGAAAATAATAAGGTGAACCGTTCAATCTTAGTCACAAAAATTGTAAACAAAAGGAAATGTAGCTTAGAGAAAAAACCAATAAAGACAACAGGGAGACAAATTTTACAAGGCCAATTAATAAAGATTCCATATGGTGTATGTACTGCAAAAAATTCTGTCATATTGAGGGAATATTATGGAAACTCCATGAAAAATCACAACAAACAAAAATTTTACAGTAAAAAGTGGACAACCAAAAGGACAAGGGCAGGCATATACAACAAGTAGAAAACATGGTGGAGAAGACAATTCTCAAGAATCACTTATTGATTTTAGTAGACAAAAAGTTGAGAAACTGAAGAATCTGCTGGGATCATTGGAGAAGCCTTTTTCAACAGGTACTTGTACTTTGGCGTTCTTAGGTATATCCTCCTCTACTCATGAATCTAAAGTCTTGGATATATCTACCACAAGTTCCTAGGTCATTGATTCAGTAACTATAGATCACATGATCCACTCCTCATAAAAATTTATATCATATACATCTTGTCTTAGTAATAAGAAAATAACAGTAGTAGATGGTTCTTTGACCACAATGACTAGTCAGAAAGATGTTTTTATAAGCAAAACTCTCACATTTAAAAATGTCCTCCATGTGCCAAAATTATTTACCAACCTTTTGTCAACCCAAAAGGTCACAAAAGATTCTAATTGCATTGTGGTGTTTTATCCTTCTCGTTGTGTATTTCAGAAACAAAGCACGAGGAGGATGATTGGACATGCTAGAGAAAAGGATGACCTATACTATTTTGAAGAATCCAATAGTCAAGTTAGTGTTATGAATTCCTCACCATTATTTATCAACCTTCACCTTGGTCACCCGTCATCTAGAGTCATTAAAACTATATTTCCTTCATTTATTGTTCAAAGGATTAACTGTTGAAAAATTTTATTGTGATGTTTGTGAACCTGCAAAAATAAAAACATGTTTTTTTTCAATAAGTAATAAAATAACACTTGTTCCATTTACCCTTACTCATAGTGATATTTGGGGACTGTCTTCTATTTCAAACATTTATGGGGCTTGATTGTTTGTTTCCTTTATTGATGATTGTACTCATGTGTCTTGGATTTTTCTTTCAAAAATAAATCTGACGTGATTTCTGTCTTCCCTATTTTTTATAACATGGTCAAAACACATTGAAAAAAATATTGATCTGACAATACTAAGGACTATTTCAATCCGTTTCTCTCACCATATTTCTAAGAAAGAAGCATTATACATGAATCTTCTTATGTTAGTACACCCAACAAAATGGTGTAGTTGGACGAAAGAATGGTTACATTTTAGCTATCGCGAAAGTATTATTCTTTCAAAAAACATGTTCCTAAACAATATTGGGGGAAGCTTCTTTAACTGCTACTCATATTATAAATACATTGCCTACAAATGTTCTTGATTTTCAAAGTCCTATGCAAATTCTAACAAAATTCAAAGTCCTATGCAAATTCTAACAAAATTCTTTCCTAATTTCAATACTTCAAATAATACTGTTCCTAAAATATTCGACTATGTCCATGTGCATTCTCAAAATAGGAGAAAACCTGATCCATGGGCTATAAAATGTGTCTTTTTTGTCCATTCTTCCACTCAAAAGGGGTACAGATGCTATCATCCTCCCATAAGAAAATTCTACGTATCAGTTGATGTCACTTTTGCAAAAAAAAAAGATAATTACTTTACTCATCCTTATCTCCAGGGGGAGATTTTATTCATGGAAGATCAAGATAATGGTTTTTTCCTTCTTGATTTTCCACCGTCTTCCCTAGTTCATGTCTCTGTTGCCCAGTCAAACACAATGTCCTTTTCTGGTAACCAGCCTGAGCCAGTCCAACTTGATCCAAATGGTCAGTTTGAATCAATATAATCTGAGGAGTCAGAAATTCAATTGAAATCCATAAAACAAGAGACCGAGCCCATACACCCAAGTCACATGAAGTAATTCCAGATACTACTCGCCCATTGTTGGTTTATTCAAGAAGAGGGAACCTGTGTAGGTTCAATCACCCAATTCAAGCCTTGTTCTTGAACTTAGCGAGGTAACTACTGAATCTATTTCTAATAAATATGGTGCTACTAAAAATCCTAATCAAAGTGACTATGATATTCTCATTGCTATTAGAAAAAGAACTAGAGCATGTTGTTGAATTATGTTTCGATATAACAAATTTAAAGGCAAAATGTTTTTGGACTTGAATTGAATTTATTGAAAGTTTTAAAAAGGTTTCAAAAATAATTCAAAGTCCATTAAATTCGGATTTGATCAAAAATGCTAAAGGGTGTCAAAGTGCATTCATGCACCCCTGCAGTGCATCCATGCACCTCTGCAGTGCATCCATGCACCTGCCACTAGTGCATCGATGCACCATGTAGTGCATCCATGCACTCCATTTCGAATGTAATTAGTGCATCGATGCATCCTGCTGTGCATCGATGCATCCTGCTGTGCATCGATGCATCCTGCTGTGCATCGATGCATCATGTTGTGCATCCATGCACCAAGGCTGCAACGGCTAGTAACAACTAGTTTATTTGAATTTAATGAAGGGGTATCGATGCACCTTGATAGTGTGCCGATGCACCATGTTATGTGCAACCTTTTTTAGTAGAAAAATCATCCCCAAACGGCTCTAAAACATCCCCAGCGATTATATACGACATCAAACACATTCCAAGCTATAAATACAAGCTAAGGACACTTGAAGAAGCAAGAGAACAACTATCCAAGCAATCAAACACAAGAGAAGAGTTTTTCAATCTTATTTCATCTTTTTCTTGTAAATATTTTGTTATTGTGAGCTCAATCTTGTAAACACCTACCTGAGAGAGGTTTTCATGTTTACTTATTTTATCCTTTTGTAAAAGGGAAAGGTTCTAGTTTATCCCGTAAAAGCTAGGAAAGGTTCTATTTTAGCCTGAAAAAACTAGGGAGTTGTAAGGTTATCTCTTTGTCCTCAAAAGAAAGAACAAATTAGTGAATTTGTTGGAAAATACTTGGTGAGGAGCTAAGGTAGTGGACGTAGACTTTGGTTTAGAAATTCGAACCACTCTAAATCACTGTGCAATTTTCTATCTTTCAATCTCCTTACTCCCTAAACTCAAAAACCATTCCGACCCTCTTTGCAAACCGTTCCGATTATCGAATCGAGCTTCCAAAAATTCCAATAATTGGCATCAGAGTCTAACTCGTTAAGAAGATTTAACCACCTCTACCAATTTCCGAAGCAACCGACAAAGAAATGACTTTTTCCTCAAGTGCTTATTATCTTGAAGAATATCCCATTATGGATTCACAACCGGTCAATAAGCCACCCTTATTCAGTGGAACAAATTATGCACATTGAAAGAATAAGATGATGTACTTTATTCAATCATACAATCTAGGAGCTTGGAACTCAATCATGGACGGTTACTCCTCTCCACTCGGGTACAACGATTGAGTAGAGAAGAGTATAAAAATTTCCAGCTTAACTCTAAGGCAATACATATTCTATTATGTGCTTTAGGCCAAATGAATATGGAAGAATCTCATATTGTTCCAGTGCCAAAGAGATTTGGGATAAGCTCCAAGTCACTCATGAAGGAACCGACGAAGTA
The DNA here is from genome assembly GCF_006381635.1 of Hibiscus syriacus. Lineage (NCBI taxonomy): Eukaryota > Viridiplantae > Streptophyta > Magnoliopsida > Malvales > Malvaceae > Hibiscus > Hibiscus syriacus. Next base: position 1,972,225 of record NW_024062730.1, read on the forward strand.
AGGGAATCAAAGAAAAGTCTTCTCAATGAAACCCGATGAAGACATCAAAGCTATGACGGATAGATTTTCTATGATTGTCAACGGTCTCAAGGGATATGGAGAAGTAATCCCTAATGAGAAGCTTGTGAGGAAGATGATCTACTCTCTTCCAAAGGAGTGGCAATCGAAGAAAACAACCATTATCGAAGCAAGAAACTTAAAGTCTCTCACTCTCGACGAGCTAATTGGTTCCCTTCTCACTCATGAGATGATGGTGAAAGAAGATGAAGAAAGGGAAGAGAAGAAAAACAAGAAGAAAAATGAGATAGACATTGCCTTCAAATCCATCAATGAAAGCTATCAAGATTCAAATGATGAGGTGGATGAAGACGATGATGAACAAGAAGAAGAGATGGTCAAGCTCTTGAAGGAACTCAAGAGATTCATGATTTCCAAGGAAGTGAAACATGAATCAACCAAGAAGAAGAGTCCCCCGATATGTTTCAATTGTCAAAGAAAGATGCATGTCAAGTATGAATGTCATCTTCTAAATAAAAAGGAGAAGAAGGCATTTGTTGCATCTTGGAGTGATGAAGATGATTCCAATGATGAAGATGAAGTAGTCAACCTATGCCTCATGACTACTCAATAAGAATTCGAGGTATCTTCTAACTCAAATGAATTTAATTCATTTACTTTTGATGAGTTACAAGATGCTTATAATAGGTTATATTTGGGATTTGAGACCATGAATTCCAAATATACAAAATTAATTTCAAAACTCAAAATTAAAGATAATTTGATTTTGAAAGCAAAAGTTGATTTTGAAAATCAAAATGAAAATTTGAAAAATAATTTAGAGCTTTCAAAAATCAAAATAAATGATTTAGAAAAAGTAAATTTTGAGTTAGGAGTTAAGCTTGAAGGCTTAACAAAACAAAAAGAATTAATTTCTAAAAATAACCTATTATGTTTAAAAATGGCAAAATGCTCACATTGTCATTTTTATGGTCATTTGGAACATACTTGTCCTTTAAAGAAATGAAAACATTTTAAAATTAGACAAGTATGGGTTCCTAAGGGAACAAGGGGCATTGAAACTAACGTCCAAGGATCCAAAGCAATTTGGATACCAAAATCGAAATGAATGTCACTTGTAGGTGTGTGGGAGCAATGGTGATGAATATGATATTCAAGATGCTCTAGCCACACATGAAAAGGAATGGGTAACCTCTAAGCTTAATGTTTTTAATTTTAGTTATTTGGTTGCTTATAGGATTTATGCATGCATGAGTTTTGATTTTAAATGATTATGCATTGTTTTTAATCTCATGCATGTTTAAAAAAAAATGGTTATGATGAACATTTTAAATTTTTAATGATTTTTTTTTATTTTTAGTTCATCATAATAAAATTTTGGTCAAAATTGGTTTTAATGCAAATGATATCTCTATAACAATTGATATAAATTTTTCAAAAACTTTGATTTTCCAAATTTTAATTTTTTTTACCTAAATTTAAATGTTTATGCATGTGATTTAAATGAAAATGATATCTCTCTAACAATTGATATCAAAATTTTCAAATGCATAACATTTTTGGAAAACGTTATGCATATGCACTTAATTTCAATAATTAATATTGCATAAAGTATTTTACACTTGGATATATTGAATTTCTTGTACTACTAACATGTTTGTTATTCTTTGTTGAAATTTAATTTTGTTTAAGTGTCATGATCCTAAAAGCTTAATTTTGTTTGGAATGCATTTATTGAGGGGGAGCTTTGATTTTTCAAATGATTTTTAAAATTTCAAAATTACTACTTACTCTCCAAAGTTATTTTGAACTTCAAAGATTGAATTATTTTTTATATAACAAAAAGGGGGAGAAGTCTTGGTTTGAAAAATTCAATTTCTTAATGAAAAAGGGGGAGCTTAACATTTTCTTATATTTTCAAACAATTGGTAACATTTGATATCATTTTGTTAACAATTGATATCTTTTTCATTAAACATTTTATTAAGGGGGAGTTTTGCCAAAAACAAATTTTCAAATATTTTGTTATATCAAAAAGGGGGAGATTGTTGAATTATGTTTCGATATAACAAATTTAAAGGCAAAATGTTTTTGGACTTGAATTGAATTTATTCAAATTTTTAAAAAGGTTTCAAAAATAATTCAAAGTCCATTAAATTCAGATTTGAACAAAAATGCTAAAGGGTGTCAAAGTGCATCCATGCACCCCTGCAGTGCATCCATGCACCTGCCACTAGTGCATCGATGCACCAAGTAGTGCATCCATGCAATCCATTTCGAATGCAATTAGTGCATCGATGCATCCTGCTGTGCATCTATGCACCAAGGCTGCAACGGCTAGTAACGACTAGTTTATTTGAATTTAATGAAGGGGTATCGATGCACCTTGATAGTGCACCGATGCACCATGTTATGGGCAGCCTTTTTTAGTAGAAAAATCATCCCCAAACGGATCCAAAACATCCCAACGGTTATATACGACATTAAACACATTCCAAGCTATAAATACAAGCTAAGGACACTTGAAGAAGCAAGAGAACAATTATCCAAACAATCAAACACAAGAGAAGAGTTTTTCAATCTTATTTCATCTTTCTCTTGTAAATATTTTGTTCTTGTGAGCTCAATCTTGTAAACACCTACCTTAGAGAGGTTTTTTTGTTTACTTATTTTATCCTTTTGTAAAGGGGAAATGTTATAGCTTATCCCGTGTAAAAGCTAGGGAAAGGTTCCATTTTAGCCTGAAAAAACTAGGGAGTTGTAAGGTTATCTCTTTGTCCTCAAAAGAAAGAACAAATTAGTGAATTTGTTGGAAAATCCTTAGTGAGGAGCTAAGGTAGTGGACGTAGACTTTGGTTTAGAAAGTCGAACCACTCTAAATCGCTGTGCAATTTTCTATCTTTCAATCTCCTTACTCCTAAACTCAAAAATCATTCCGACCCCTCTTTGCAAACAGTTCCGATTATCGAATCGAGCTTCCGAAAATCCCAACACATGCACAACACCCTTTGTACTTATTCATGTCATACAAAAATATGTCCTATAATCACAAAATGTTTCTCACTACTATAAACATAATCTTCACTCACAAAACTGTATACGAGGTATTAGGTGAAGAGAATTGGAAGAATGTCATGAAGGTTGAAATAGAAGCACTTGAAAAAATACATGAGACTTGGTGAAAAAGCCAATGGGACGTCGATAGGTATTCATAGTGAATTACAAGTCAGATGGTTTATTAGAGAGATACAAAGCAAGATTAGTTGCAGGTTTCGTTTCACTGTCAAAATAATTTTAGTTTCTTAAAAATAAATAAAGAAAGAAAGAGATAGAGTATAGTAGAGTAGGGAAGCAGGGTCGGTCCACGGGGACTCTGGTATTTCGATGAAGTGAACTTTATGATTTAGAAAAGGATGAGATAAGGTAGAGTTTTAGATGATACTAAATAGGGGGTTTTAAAAGTTGTTTTTTAAAATAAAAGATAAAAATTAAATAATAGAAAACAATTAATTAAATAATTTAAAAGATTGAGATAAAGAGAAACTTATAGTGAAATTAGCCCTTAGACTTTAGCTTTGCCTCAAATTCCTACTGATCCTCGGAATATATTTTTGCTTCAGTTATTTGCTGGTTACAGTCTTCAAGGCCCAACCCCTGTAACTTGTTTTTATCTCTTGTGAACCGATAAACCAAAATCTATTTTTGGATATCAGTCCTTTACAGAGACTAACTACGACTATCGTCGCTAGCACCAATCTATTTTATAGATATGAAAAACCTGACTCGGACTATGTCGTCTCAATGAGAAGGACTGCCGCTAACTGTGCTCATAGGAAGTCGAACTTGCTACCAGCCGATTCTTCCTCCCAACTATAAATCAGAACAACTTTCGAATCGACAAGCTCTTTTTGATTTGAAAATGTTTTGATTTTAAAAAGATAGGTTGATTACCAATCTTATTCCTCCAGAAAATTGAGAAAATAACTCGAAGTTATTTTAGTACATTTTAATCCTCACAATAGGGATTGAGTTAGCGCTTCAGCCTTTGGCTATGGAAAAATTAGCTAAGTATAACAATCATACTTAGCATATTTGAAAAACAAATAAAAATAAAACAAAAAAGAACTTTGAAAAAGAAAAGAAAAATTCTTATTAAAAACTAGAGAAAGAATAAGAATGATTTCTGAATGTGTTTCTAGGCTTACCCTAAGAGGTTATTTATAGCAAAAATCCTAAAAGTAAGGAAAATATAATTCCTATAATAAATAGATAATTCCTAATAAAAATACTTAAACTATTTAAACTAAAATACTAAAAACAAAGATAAGATAAAATATAACTCTTAAAATATTTAAACTAAAATCCTAGAGATAAACATGGAATAAAAATAATCCTAAATATAATTCCAAATGTTTTATTCAAATTCAAACTTTAAATCTCCTAAGATATCTCTGTCCGTCCACCTTCCATAAGGTGGTGACTAGATCTTTTAGAAAACTATTGCTGACTTGACCTTCTAGAAACTGCCACGTCAAACCGTGTCATACCCAGAGTCGTGCCCATGTCTCTGGTTGTGACCAAATAAAAAATAAATAAATAATACGCCCTTTTTACTGCTAATTCTGGAAATTAAGATACTGCTTGAAAATAAGCATAATAGAACCAAATTAGTAGTATTAAATCCACAAGATCGAAGAATTAACGAGAAAATATTATCGATTTAGAATACTCATCAAATTCTCTCTCACTTATCTCATGCTTGTCCTCAAGTATGATATAATCAAATCAGTCAAAAATTCCATTTATGTTTCTTTATCAAGTCTCACATTTGAGGAGGTAAGGTAGAGACCACAATAATCATCCAAGTCAAGACATCAATCAATTGAACATCACCAATTGGAACAAGTTAAATACAATTGTAACATCCATTCATTAATCAATCTTAATGTCATATAACTTAACACCTTACCAGGATTCACTCAAAGAATTCAATGTGTTTGGGGTATAGAAACACACAATGTCAGAACCGACACGATATTACCATAGGTCTGCAAGTAAATCAAATCTCCACTACTAATAAGAACAAGATGCATAAATCAAAGGGTCTTTTATTGGTTGTAATGAGGCTTAGGTAAAGGTGGGAATAAAGCTGAATATATGGCTAAAAATTCAAGACAAGGACTTATAAATAATAAGTAATACTCCATCAATTGACTAAGTACCATCAAACACCACATGTTCTTTCGAATTGAATTTGATTTTTCCGACCTTGTGTTGTTGCTTTGTTTTTTTTCCCATATTTTTCTCATGTATCTTTATGTTTCTTTTATTTATTCATGTTTTTTTTGAACTGTTTTTTGAAACTAAAGAAGATTGTTTTTTACACTTGACTTTCTTTCTAACACCACAAAAATTCTTCTGTTTATGGAGCATGGTCATACATCGGATAAATTGTTCACTAGTCCTGAAAAGGGTAGAAAAGAGGGATAAAATAAAAAGGCTCGGGTTTATAAATGTGGTGAAAACAAAGAATGGGAATAGGATCAAGAGTGGTTAACTAGGGGAAAATGCATGGGTAGGCAATTTATTGGGGGGGGGGGAAACAGAGTGGTTAATCCTAAGGTGCCTAAATCATTTTTAAGCATTATGTTTGCGTGTAATCTTGATAGTATCTAAAATGCAGGTTTTAAAATACCACTGTCAAATTCGACACACTCAATCCAACAAAATGAGAGCACAATGATATGCTCATAAAGGCTCAAATCTCACCAAAATGTTTTCATGCATTGAGCTAAGCACATTTCAACCAACAAAATCATGGAATATCACAAGAATACCCATTTGATCATAACTCATGCTATCCACTATCAAGAATATCTTAACCTAAATAATTATGTGTTCCCAAACAAGCATGTCATACCAAAAAACATTCAACAAGACAAAGAGATTCAATGAAACTTTTCGCAAATCCAACAAACACATACTAGCATCAAACATGGAGATAAGCAAAGGAAAATTCAACCTAGACTCTACTCCCCCTCACTTAAGGCGTTTTGTTACAAAATGTAAAATTAAAGTATAAGAGAAGGAATAAAATACTCCCCAGATTTACTGTTGAACGAACTTCACTACTCGAGGGTTTGATTTGTACACTGTTCGAATGAAGATTTCCAAATCCTCCTATAAGCTTTATTTAAAACATTAAGTACCTAAAAATTAAAAGGAAAAATTATAAGAAATAAATTAAACGAAAATGATAAAAATAAATTAAAGAAGTAGCATTGAAAATGGGTTACCTCATATAAAGCGTTTTTGTTTAACGTCATTAGCTCAACGACCTTTTTTTTTCTTCAGTATTTGGGTTCCTCCAATTCGATTTCTTTGATTAGACCAACTGAAGTATTCTCATAATACGTCTTCAACCTTTAACCATTAACTTTAAATCGAACTCATGAGTTATCTTCAACTTCAATAGCATCGTGAGGAAATACTTGAGTCACTGTAAACGGTCCGAGCTATTTTGATATGAGTTTTCCTGCAAAAAATTTAAATTTAGAGTTAAATAGTAAAATCTTTTGACCAATAGAAAAAGTTTTAAAAGAATTTCTATTATCATGGAATTCTTTTATTTTTTTCTTTAAATATCCAAGCATTATCATAGGTGTTTCTCTGGATTTTCTCAAGTTCTTGAATATGTAATTTTCGAGTCTCACCAACCTCGTCCATGTCCATGTTACACTGTTTAACTGCCCAATATCCTTTTGCTCCAATTCAATCGGCAAGTGACATGGTTTACTGAAATCTAGTTGACATGGATACAGACCAATGAGACATTTATAAGCGGTTTGGTATGCCCACAGTGCATCGGTTAATTTTAGACTTCGATCCTTACAGTATGGTTTAACAATTTTCTTAAGAATTATTTTTATTTCTCAATTTGATACTTCTTTCTTTCCATTTGTTTGTGGATGGTAAGCGATAGTAATTATTTGAGTTACTCCAAATTTCTTAATCAGCGATTCGATTACTCGGTTAATGAAGTGAGTTCATTTATCGCTTATTATAGCTCGTGGTGTGCCAAACCTGGAAAAGATAGAATTTTTCAAAAAGTTAACTGTAGTTTTAACATCATTATTACGGGTAGCTTTAGCTTCCACCCATTTGGAAACAAAATCAACAGTTAAAATTATATATGTTAGAGTATGCCCAAAGACCAATCATATGATGATTGTAATAATATATTTATTTACCAATTTTATTGAATAAAGACATTGCCACTATTATTTTCAGTTATGTGTATGTGTTTAACATAAACTGAAAGATAATAGTCCATATAATAACATTATTAAAAGATCCATAGTCAAGTATTATTATGGGCATGGACAATAATAATATGCTTAAGACTAACATGGTATTGATTGATGACAAGGAGTTGTCATTGACATAGAGATGTCAGAATTGATACATGATTATATTGTTAGAGAACAATGTATTGGATTGACCCATCATGAGCATATATCTTGGATTATTATGTAACAGTCATAACATTACTCATGGTGATGACTATATGTATGATCCTCAGACTTGAGATCAATGTCATCCCAACATATATTGTTGTATGTTTTGATACAGTTAACCATGCACCGTAACTGGTTGCACTATAAAGACTGTTATGGAATATATTTCGATATATGTAGTGAGGTGTATATGGTTAAGATAGGATTTGTCCTTCCTACATAATATGAAATATATCACAGGCCACTTGATTGAGTGAGACTAGAAATGCATGGCCATGCTCGAATAAGTTGATATGTGATATCATATTCGTTAATTATAGTCTACTCTAGATATCAAGAAACAATAGATGGGCTATACAAGTGTGACTATTCTAAGACTTGTGTCTATTCTAGATATAAAGGACAAAAGAATGCAATACATAAAAGAGTTAATCACGAAGATGATATGTCGAATCATAATTTCTTGTAACTTAGGTGACAATGATATATTGCTAGATGTCACTCATTTTATATAATATTAGAATTGTTCTAATAATTACTACTAACGTTACAAGAACCTACAGGGTCAGTCCTTAGGATTGAAATGAGCAAAAATGTACAATTTGTTGTATGTTACTAAAATATATCTAGAGTTATGATATGTATATTTGATATACATATCATTTTAATTATCCCGAATATAGTAAGTAAGCATTAAAAGAATGTAATTTAGATTACAACTCTTTTAATTGGTATATATAATTCGGAATAATTAAATAAGTTTTTAAATAAACATTAAAGATTATAATTCAGATTATAAGTCTTTAATGTATATTTAATTGAATTAATTAAATAATATTTTATTATTAATTCGAAATAACTTTAAAAACCCTAAGATATTAGGGTAATGGATATAAAAGGGTGTGTTAGGTCTAGCAGCCATTTTTAACACACACACATAAACATTCATCCGTTTTTCTCTCAAAACAGTTTTGGGAAAAACAAATATTGCTCTCAATCGGGTGAACTGAGTAGAGGCCAATACGTGATTTCGTTGAGGCTTACGATTTGAACCGATCTACACCACCAGTATTCACTGTTGTTCTTGCTATTTTTCAAGGAACCCGCTGTAAGTATTCACATCCCTTCCTCCCGATTTCGGTTTTATGTACTTGGATCGCTGGTGAGACTTTCGAGTTTTGTTTCTTCTGCGCCGTGGGGTGCGCCGACGATCCCAACAATGTAAGTATTTCCAAATGAAGAAACAAAAAAACCCATGTAATCGATTCCCCAAACATAAAAAATCTCAAAAATTTGTATCAGATTAAACGAAATCTCATTTATACAACTTAAATTACATGTACATTGACATTTTTCACAAGTTTTACAAAATATATAAGAATCTCGAAAGCTGTTAGGCCAAAAGAAACTACATTCAAGTATTTTATGAGCTGTATGTTTTGGCCCAAAATGACCATCACAAGAGTAAGAGTGACAAAATTGTAAAATTGAATTTACCTCATTTTCGACAATAAATCGCCGAATTACATGATTCAAGCAGTGCTTCCATAAATAAGGATCGCCTCAAATATAATATCGGGATTCTTGATTAATTCGATTGATTTCAGCTCTTGGCAAATCTAATGGTAACTTACATGTGGCCAAATAATTGACCATATCCGCAAACCATTGAGTCATGCTTTGCGCCACCATCAGGTTTTCTTTAGGAAATTCTTCTCGAAGTGGTGGATCAGTTATGGAAAGGGGAATTCAACTCAAGTGGCACGCTACCAGATTTTTGCACCCCTTCTTATCCTTGATTTCTAAGTTAAACTCCTGTAAAAGCATGATCTATCGGATAAGTCTTCGTTTTGCCTCTTTTTTGCTGATCAAATATCTTAAAGCTGCATGATCAAAATAAACAATAATTTTAGTGTCAAGCAAATAAGATCTAAACTTTCCTAAAGCAAAAAATTATAGAAAACAATTCTTTTTCCGTTTTGGAATAATTTCTCTGAGTCGAATCTAAGGTTCGAGATGCATAAGCTATGACATATGGCTCTTTGTCAATTTTTTGACCGAGAACGGCTCCAACACTTGTTTCTGATGCGTCACACATAAGTTCAAAAGGGTAATTCCAACATGGTAGCTTAACAATTGAGGCTGCAATAAGCTTCTCCTTTAATGAATCAAATGACTCCATGTATTTTGAATTAAAATCAAACTCTTGATCCTTTTGAAGTAGATTGCATAAATGTTGTGCTATCTTCGAAAAATCTTTAATAAACATGTGGTAAAATCTTGCAAGTCCAAGAAAAGAATGAATTTCCCTAACAATTATGGGGTAAGGAAGTGAGCGTAGAACATCTGTTTTTGGTTTATCAACGACAATCCCCATTGAAAAAACAATATGACCTATAATTAAACCCTTATCAACCATAAAATGACATTTTTCGTAATTTAAAATAATGTTAAATTCTAGGCACCGTCTAAGAACATTTGTTAAATTTAATAAACATTCATTAAACGAATTACCGTAATCAGTGAAGTCATTCATGAAGACTTCAATACATTTCCTGAGATATTCAGAGAAAATACTAACCATACACTTTTGGAATGTAGCAAGTGCATTGCATAGTCCGAAAGGCATACATCGGGAAGCAAAGGTGCCAAAGGGACAAGTGAATGTTGTCTTCTCCTGATCTTTTAGTGCCACTGGAATCTGGAAAAATCCTGAAAAGCCATCAAGACAACAATAATGAAATTTACCAGCTAATCTTTCTATCATTTATCTATAAATAGAAGAGGAAAATGGTATTTTAGAGTTAACAAGTTAAACTTACTATAATCGATGCAAACTCTCCATCAATTCTAAACTCTTGTTGGAACTAACTCACCTTCCAAATTTTTAATTACCGTAACTCCTGTTTTGTTCGGAACCACATGGACTAGACTTACCCAATTACTATATGAGATTGGGTAAATTACATATGCATCAAGAAGTTTATGGATTTTCTTTTTCACTACTTCCATCATAGGAGGATTTAATCGGCGTTGTCCTTCCCTTGACAGTTTTGCTCTTTCTTTAATCTTGATTTTGTTCATGCAAGTCGAGAGGCTAAGTCCCTTGATATCGGCAATACTCCAACCGATTTCCCTTTTATGCGTTCGTAACACTGTTACCAAGTCATCCTCTTCTTTTTTTCGATAACTTACTTGAGATAATAACCGACAAAGTTTTGTAATGTATACTTTAAGTGGTCCGATAAATCTTTCAGATCAACTTGAGGTAACTGTATAACAGAATGTGACAACTTAGGATTTTAAGGAATAAAACATGAATCAGAATTAACCGAAAATATTATTTTAAACCCCCTAGTTTCATAGTCAAGTTCTTCGAATTCCCTACACAGATTATCAACAAAGTTGTGTTCTATAAATTTTTCAACGGCAGGATCAATGACATCTACAAAGTTTATATTAGCAGCATTATCAGGATAACACATTGCTTTGTATACATCAAATTTTACGATCTCATCGTCAAACTCCATTGTAAGAATTCTACTTCTTACATCGATTTTTGTATTCGTTGTACTAAGGAAGGGGTGACCCAAAAGTATCTCAAAGCAAGTATTTGTTCGCTTGTTTTCCATGTCAATGCCATAGAAATCCAATGGAAATATAAGCTCATTTTCCTTAACTAATACATCTTCCAAGAGTCTTTCAGGATATATTATCGATCGATCCGCCAACTGTATTGTTATTCTTGTATCCTTTAAAGGCTCATTAGAAAGTAAGTTGTACACAGATAAATGCATTATATTAATACAAGCTCCTAATCACACATTGCATGTTTAATTCCAACTTTACCAATTTTGCAAGGTATAGTAAACATATATTGATCTTTTAACTTTGGTGGAAGATTTCATTGGAAAATAACTGAAACATGCTCTCATATATTCACCTTTTCTGTTCTGATAAGACTTCTTTTCATGGTACATAAGTCTTTAATAAATCTAGCACCTTGGTATTTTTTAGATTACGCAAAAGAAGGGTATGTTGATTTCAACATTTCGAAACACCTCCAGAAGAATTTCATTCTCTTCAGCTTGATTGTCTATTTTTACTAATCTATAAGGAAAATGTGGTGGAGTTTCATAGGGAGATGTGTCGAATCAGGCTTTGAAACTTTTTCTTCTTTCTCTGGGGATTTGCGTCAATCCCCTTTTCTTTAGGAGGTTTTGCGCCAACTGCTTCTTCTTCTATTTGGGATTTTGGATCTTCTTCATTCCTTTGTGGGTTTACCCAACATCCTCTGGGACTGGTTGTTCGATAATTATACCACTTCAAAGAGTGATGCCGTTTATATTCTCTCTTGGATTTGACACCGTTTGAGAAGATAACTTCCCTCGTGATTCTAATCTTACCACGGTTTGAGCCAGCTGGCTTATTTTTTTATCCAATTCTTGTAGATGGGCCTCGGTTTGATTTTGGAACTTTTCCTTGGACAAGGCCAAACGTTCAACAATGGATTTGATAGAGGACTTTTGTGGTTGAATGTTTGTGGGGGTCTTTACTGATAGGCTTGATTTTGCCTTGTGTTTTACCCATAACTCAGATTTGGATGGTTTCTCATCCCGGATTATAAATATTGGAGTATGGGTTATAGGGTCTCTGGGGAGGTCCCAGAAAGTCCTCTACATCATTTTCTTTTGCGCCAACTTATCTCGTGAACTTGTCGGTTGGGTTCAGTTGAAGTGCCAAACTGCTGAGAGTTGGCAACCATTGTCGAAATTAATTCTCTTGCTGCAGCTGGTGTTTTTGTTGAACTATATTTTGATATACAAATTAAGACAAAATGTTTTTGTACTTGAATTGAATTTTTTCAAATTTTTTCAAAGTTTTCAAAAATAATTCAAAGTCCATTTAAAAGTAGAATTGAGCACAAAATGATTTTCTGGACAAGAAGTATTGATATTGTTCTTACAGTATCGATACCTCATGAACAATACTGATACTGTTCATATGGTACCAATACCAAAGGTAAGGGAAGTATCGATACTCATTAGGTAATATCGATACTACCAGCATTGCTCAAATTCCAGAATGCAAAAATGATACCGATACCCAAAGGGGTATCGATACTACTCTACATAGTAGTATCAATACCATAGGCATAGTATCTATACCATCAGGCCCCAACGACTAGTAACAGCTAGTTGATTTATAAATAGCAAATGTAGTATCGACACTCCCTTTAGGAGTACCGATACCCTCTGTTATGGGAATTTTTATTTTGCATAAAAATTGATCCCTAACGACTCCAATACACTCCCAACGGCCACAATAACATTCCAACATATAAATACAAGTCGAGGACACTTGAAGAAAGGTTGGAACACTTATCCAAGTAATCAAACACAAGAGAAGAGCTTTTCACTCTTTATTACAATTCTCTTGTAAATATTTTGTTCTTGTGAGCTTAAATTTGTAAACACCAACCTAGAGAGATTTCTTTGTTTACTTCTTTTATCCTTTTGTAAAAGGGGTTTGGTTCTATCTTAGCAAATTAAAAATATAGGGAGTTGTAAAGGTTACTCTTGATCCTTGAAAAAGAAAGTACAAATTAGTGAATTTGTTAGAAAATCCTTAGTGAGGAGCTAAGGTAGTGGAGGTAGACTTAATTGAGAAGTCGAACCACTATAAATCCTTGTGTTCATTGTCTTATCTTTTACCCTCCTTACTCCCTAAACAAAATTTTATCAATTCACCCCATTTGCACATTTTTTGATTGTTTGATTTGAGCCTTTTCGATCCTAACAGTTTTGTTCACAAGAGCTCCTGCACTAGCAGTGTCTATAGTTTTCATCTCCATTGGAAGCAACCCTTCATAGAAATACAGGATGAGTGTTTTCTCGGATAATCCATGCTATGGACAACTTGCACAAAGCTTTTTAAATCGCTCCAGTAATCGTAAAGCGATTCTCCATCTTTTTATCTTATTTCCAGAATGTTTCTCCTTAATTCACTTGCTTTTTCTGATGGGAAAAACCTATCAAGAAAAATCTGAGTTAAATCAACCCAAGTATTTATAGAATTTGGAGGTAAATAAAATAGTCATTCTTTGGCTAAACCATATAAAGAAAAAGGGAAAGCCCGTAGTTTTATTTGGTCTTCAGATACTCCGTGAGGTTTCATCCGTTAACAAACCATATGAAACTTTATGAGATGTTTGAGTGGACGTTCATTGAGAAGCCCATGAAATATAGGAAGAAGATGAATAAGGCCCATTTTTAGTGTAGAATGAGTTATGCCTTGAGGAAAAATGATGTAGAGAGGTTGTTGTACGGCAGGCGCCGCAACTAACTGTCAAATCGTATGATCTGCCATTGGTTCTGGCGTGTTCTCTGTGCCTAGTGTATCTTCGGTTATTGGTTTTTCGTTTGTATCAAAGGAAGATGATCCTTCCAGATTTAATTCAACATGCTTTATAGATATGGAAAACCCCAACTCGGACTATGTTGCCTCAATGAGAATCGAGCTCGATCTCAATTTCCCTTAGTGGACTGCCGCTAAGTGTGTACACAGGAAGTCGAACATGCTACCAGCTGATTCTTCCTCCCAACTACAAATCAAAACAATTTCCGAATCAACGAGCTCTTTTTGATTTGAAAATGTTTTGATTTCAAAAAGATAGGTCAATTTCCAATCTTATTCCTCCAGAAAATTGATAAAAAACTCGAAGTTATTTTAGTGCTTTTCAATCCTCACAATACGAATTTAGTCATCGCTTCAGCCTTTGGCTAGGGAGAAATTATCTAAGTATGGAAATCATACATAGCCTCTTTGAAAATAAAAATAAAAATAAAAAACTTTGAAAAAGAAAAGAAAAACTTTTTTCTAAAAACTAGAGAAAGAAAAAGAATGATTTCTGAATGTGTTTCTAGGCTTACTCTGAGAGGGTATTTATAGCCTTCAAAATCCTAAAAATAAGGAAAATATAATTCCTAAAATAAAGAGATAATTCATAATGAAAATACTTAAACTATTTAAACTAAAATACTAAATACAAAGATAAGATAAAATATAACTCTTAAAATATTTAAACTAAATCCTAGAGATAAACATGAAATAAAAATAATCCTAAATATAATTCCAAATGTTTTATTCAAATTCAAACTTTAAATCTCCTAAGTTATCTTTGCCCGTCCACTATCTAGAAGGTGCTGACTAGATCTTATAGAAAACTGCTACTGACTGGACCTTCTAGAAACTGCCACGTTAGACTGTGTCATGCCCAGAGTCGTGTCCATGTCTCTAGCTGTGACCAAATAATAAAAAAATGCGGAATGTGCACTTTTTACTTCTAATTATTGAAAGTAAGATTCTGCACGAAAATAAGCATAATACAACCAAATCACAGCAATAAATCCACAAGATCGAAGAATTAATGAGCAAATATTATCTATTTAGAACACTCATGAATTAGTTGCTAAATGCTACACTTAAATGTACAAAATAGATTACCTTGAAACATTTATTCCTGTTACGAAGATGAACTCCATGAGAGTTTTGTTGTTATTAGCTGCCAATCAAGGCTGGAAATTAAAACAATTTGACATAAAATATACTTTTTTTACATGGTGATCATAAGGAAGAGGTGTACCATAGATGTCCCACTAGGGTTTGATTCAAATACATGACAGGTAGTATACATGTTAAAGAATGTATTAAATGGATTAAAACAGTCTCCAAGAGCTTGGTTTGTAAGGTTTGCCAAGGTAATGATCAATTTAGGATCTAAATAGAGCCAAGGTGATTACAAGTTGTTTGTAAAACACTCAGCTTTAGGGGTAGTGACTGCATTATTAGTCTACATAGATGAAATTATAATGACGGGTGATGATTTAGAAGGAATAGAGAATTTAAAAAAGTGCTTAGTGAAATAATTCGAAGTCAAAGAGCTTGGTAAGTAAAAATATTTTCTCAGTATTGAGGTAGCACATTCTCGGAAAAGGATATTCATATCTCAGCAAAATACATAATAGACTTGTTGATGGAGACATACAAGTTAGGATGCAAACCAGTAGAGACGACTATAAAGTTGATCCACATGCTTGGAGATACTTTGAAAGACGTGGCAGTTAACAAAGGCTCCTATCAGAGACTTGTAGGAAAGCTTATCTACTTGTCATACAGTAGACTAGACATAGCCTATACAATTAGTGTTGTAAGTCAGTTCATGCACAACCCTAAAGAATCATATTTTAGGGTTATGTATTAGTTCTACAATACTTGAAAGGCACATTAGACAAAGGATTTTTATTTAAGAAAGGGGATAAGCTAACCCTTGAAGTATAATCTAATGCAGATTATGCAAGGTTTATAGTTAATAGAAGATCAAACTCGGGTTACTGAACTTTCCTAGGAGGCAACCTTATGACTTGGAGGAGTAAAACACGTAATATTATGGCTAGATCTAGTGCAGAAGATGAGTTTAGAGCAATAAACCTTGGGATTTGCGAGTTATTATGGCTAAAAAATTGTATTGAAAGATTTGAAAGTCAAGTGGGAAGGTCAAATGAATCATTATTGTGACAATCAACTATTAATATTGTGCATATTCTAGTTTAACATGACCGTATGAAATACATTGAAGTTGACAGACATTTTATAAATGAGAAGTTTGACAGTGGCTTGATTTACACTACATTTGTGTCCCCTAATGATCAACTAACATATATACTTACAAAGGGTTGTCTTGAAAGTTTTTTCAGAGATTAATAAGCAAGCTTGGAATGGATGAATATGGAATGAATGATATCCATTCACCAACTTGAGGGGGAGTGTGGGAAAATCCTCTCTAAATAAGGGAAATCGTGTGTGTATAACTGTAATTAACTGGGAGATTTTGTAATAATTCAATTATTGTAATCCTGATTGTAGGGAATTAGTTTTGGGTCAATATTTCTATTATTAGCCAATTTTATAGTTTAGAGTTTCATAATTTAGATCATCTGAAGTGTATATATGTTAGTGTACTTTCATTTTATTTTAATATAATTGAATTTAGCCCAATTTGTGTTAGATTTAAATACTCGATCATCTAGAACCATTAATCTATAATAATTCTCACTGAATAAGTTTAATCACTAAGTGATCTTCAACCGATAGAATTATAGCACAATCTAGCTTAATTTCTAATTAGAATATGAGTCAATATTTAAAAATGTCTCCATTAACAAAAATTACATTAAAAATTATCTTTAAATCTCCAACAACTTATTCTTATGTAAGCCAAATATTCGTTAGAGCATCACCATCAAATCTTTAAAAACTCCAATCCTTAAATAATATTTGTTGAAGCACCTACTTCTTTGCAGCTAAAAAAGCATTACATCAAAATTTCTCTTGCATATCTTGAATATCTATTATGAAATCCACTACAACAATTTTTTTTAAAACTACATAACTTGAACCATAATTATGATACAACTTGTTATAATAATAATAATAATAATTAAAGCAAGATCAATATAGAATAAGACATGCACAATACATGAAATTTAACGAGGTTCAACCTTATTTATCTCCATAAATGAGAAGAATAATAATCCACTATAAATGTAGAGATCATGAATGATACAAATACATAATTTCTCATGTATGTAACATAAATCATCGATGAAATAACAACTTATTTCAAAAATAATAAAAATAAGCATTCTTTTTTAATATATCACGTCAATATACACAATCAGTACACCAAACAAAATCTTTTTAAGGAAATAAGCAATTCGGGAGTACAACATCTATGAAGATGATGCTAAAAATGTTAAAGAATAGGGTTAATTATTTTAAATACCACTTACCTTTAAGTTCGGGCTCGTTTATGTCACTAAAGTTTTAATTTTGTCAACTTTAACACTGACGTTTATGTTTAAATGCAATTATGTCACTCCGCCGTTAATCTATTAACGGGACAATGACATGACATCTCGTTTCCGTGACGACAATGACATAGCTCCCTCACCAAAATGACGTCGTTTTGGCACGACCATTTTGATGCTCAAGAAGCTCAAAACGATGTCGTTTTTGTTGATAAAAAACTTCTTATGAAATTCGAACCATAAACCTTTAAAACTCAAACCTAACAACCCAACCACCAAGATAACATCAGAACTTGTTATAAACTTAACAATACTATTATAAATGTTAAATAACAGTTTGAATTTTTAATTTTTATGAACACAATCTTCATCTTCTTCCTTTCTTCCTCAACAAAACCCTTTAAAGACAACCCAGCATCATTATCTGCCCCGACCCAAAGTCGGAGAAAAGTTTAAACATGAGCTGGGAAAATACATGATTTTGCTTGGTCCTATAAAAAACGAAGGAAATTTGTTTAACCTTTACAATACAAAGAGAAAATGAAAAAAAAAGGTGTAAGATTATAATAAAGCGTTTGCTTTGTTTCAAGGTACGGTTTCACTTTCAGTCTTGACCAAAACACTGGGAAATTTAGAGATTCAATGCTTCACGCCTCTCTGCCTCCCACACTGTCATTAGAACAGACAAAAGGGCGACATTTTTTATGTCTTTTTTTTTGAACGATCAAGGAACATAGAAAATTTGAAGAATTCAAGTAATGAAACAAAATGAGTTTGAATACACCAACTGATCGGAATCGGATGGCATTAATGGAAGGAAAAAACAGAGTCAAGTTCAGAGTTTTATTTTAGCAGTTAGACGTTCATAAGAATCCCAGTAAGTCGGCCGGATTTTGCGTCAAAATTCCAACAAGGAAGCACCAAAATGTGTTAAACAGAGGAACAAATCGTAATCAATATATAGTTGCATATATAAATTATATGTATGTAAAAAGAATCAGTAATTACCTGAATCAGCAGATAATGATGCTGGATTTTTCTTTAAAGGGTTTTGTTGAGGAAGAAAGGAAGGAGATGAAGACTATGTTCATAAAAATTAAAAATTCAAACTGTTATTTAACATTTATAATAGTTTTGTTAAGCTTATTATAAGTTCTTATGTTATCTGGTTGGATGTTTAGGTTTGGGTTCTAAAGGTTTATGGTTTGAATCTCATAAGAATTTTTTTTCCATTAACAAAACGACGTCATTTTGGTAAGGGAGCCATGTCATCACCGTCACGGAAAATAGATGCCATGTCATCGCTCCATCAATGGATTATCGACGGAGTGGCATAATTGCTGTTAAACATAAACGTCAGTGTTAAAATAGATAAAATTAAAACGTTAGTGGTATAAACGAGACCGAGCTTAAAGGTGAGTGATATTTGAAGTAGTTAACCCTAAAGAATAATAGTAGAATATATGAAAATATCGTTGTAAAGGGAAAAACCCTAACGTGGAATCGTATACCATATCAAGGGTTGGAATTTGAAAGAGGAGCTGGAAACTGCAAAAATAAAAGAAACATTGTTCATATAGACCTCCGGTCATTATTCCCCAAGTGCCTTGAACAACAAAATCATATGCAGGTAAATTGTATATATATTGATAATTAGTTTTAGATATTTTCAAATTATCATATATTTTTTATTAATAATATTTTTTCACACTTTCTAAAATTTTATAAATTCACATATAAAACAAGATTTACATATGTCAGTAATTATATACAAACATGAAATGAAAGCAAGTGGATGAGTGAATATTCTAGATGTCTAATCTCTCCATGGCAGGAGCAATGGGCGGTGTGATATATGAAGAAGAAAAGCCTGCCATAGCCCATAGCTAAGGTTGGATCGACCATCGTACGTTGTTTATAGAGATATGGCATTTTCGAACATCTTTTGCTGATTTTATTTGTTTCCCGTGCAGACTGATTTTAACACGGCCACCCATGCTATCCATGTTAGAATATGTTTTGATGGATTTTCATTCACGTGTGATTGATGTACAAATATTTTCTATAATTTCTCATAAAAAAAATATGAGAATCTTTAGTCGGATTATTAAAATGTCTTGTCCATTTGATATTGGATTTGATTTTCTAGGTTTTTTTTTTTTGAAATTTGCATAAATATACTTTCCTTGTTCTTGGAAATAGATTGGTTGGTTGATCGGATGTATAAGTGAAGGTGTTGATAGCTAATAACATATATTTTTGAAATTTGTTAGAAGTATTATATAAAAGGGTAAAGTACATAAATGGTCCTTCAACTATAGGGTAATACTTTGTTGAGTCCCTTTGATTATTGAAAATTATAAAATAGTCCTTTGACTATAGGACGCTATTTTGTTGAATCTCCGACAATTAAAAGTTACAAAATTGATTATCTAACTACTCATGTTTCAAGCTTGTCTTTTTCTGTTAAAAAAATTGATGGTCGCCTGAGTTGAATATTAACTTATTGAATGAAATATGATAAAATCTAATCTCATAACCGTTTGAGTTGTATTTTGTGGGTCGACACCCCGTTTACATCATGCCATCGAGTCAATGCTTAAAACATTATGTTGTCGAACCAGTGCTTGAAATCATTGACAATGCTAGTAGACATCATTAAAACACGATTTTATCATATCTCAGACAACATGTTACCGTCCAGTGCAGACGACAGTTAGTATTTTAACAGAAAATGATGAGTTTGAAATATACAAATAACGAGAATCCTCATCAACCATTAATTTATTATTATTATTTTCATTTGAATAATTCATGGGAAAATATTTTTTATACAAAGAAAAATCACATTTTTAAAACGGAACAAATGTTATGGGGTAAAAATATATATTTTCACATGTACTAATTTTTTTTGAATTAATTACTGGTATCCGATCTATTGATCGACTAATCCAGTTCGGATACTGCATAGGCGAGGGCGACCCTCCCAAAGCAGTTTGCTCTATTCGCAAACTCCAAATTCAAACCCCTGACCTTGCTTAAGGGACCTAATGCCTCATCCCACTAGACCACCTGGTTGTTGGTTACTAAACTTTAATTTCCTATATGAGTGGATTATATTGAAGCGACAGACATTTGTTTAATTTTGGGTTTAAAATCTTATACTATCCAATAATCACATTGAGTTTCAATTAAATTTAGAACCATATGAGATCAGACTCATGAACATTTAAATTTAAAGAGCATGAAATTCCTTACCTGTCGACTTAGCAGGAGTTGATGAGACTTTAGAGAATTTTCTTGTGATGAATTTGAGAAAATCTTCTTAATATAGTAAAGATGTCGGGTCTTATTTGTGAAAAAGAAAAAAAAGTTAAAGGCATATATTCTCAATTCTCGTAATATGATCGGATGTCGTCCTTTTGTTAGAAGCAAATATTTCCAAGCTTTCACATAATCATTAATTTAAATTTTGCAAAATTTAGAAAAGAGACATGGTGACCTGGATAGAATGATTGGTCCAAATAAAATCTTTGGCTGCAGGTTACATATAAGTTATTTGGCCGACAGGATACCCTAATTGAAAGAGAGAATAATGTATTGTAATGTTTTGATGGAACATTGATATTTGGGAACTAAGTTGATAAATCAAATTAGAAATTTATTCTTTCGACTTTTATTTTATACACGAGCAATATTCAAATAGAATTCGAAGAAAATAGATGCGATAAGGTAAAAAAAAGTTTTATTTTAATTCCTTGCTACTCCTAGTTAGAAAGGAAATGAATTATTACTGACGAGCCATAGCAATTGCACCCATCAAAGCAACTAAAAGAATTATCGAAATGAATTCAAATGAAAGGAAAAAAAATCTAGTGCTAAATGAATTCTAATTTGTTGATTGTTACTTATTAAATCTTGTTCTATAATTTGGTTTGATCTTGCGGTTCAAATAATCTCGTACCATTATATATCTAACATAGTAGTAATTAGCGAAGCAAGAATACTTATACAAACCAACGGAGTAAGGCCGTTAAAGTAACGATAGTTAACAGTTCAGTGATCGAATTAAAACTAATTGATAACGTAAATTTTAATATTTTGAATTTTGATGATTGAAATAAGACAAAAATAAATTAAAAGTGAATTCCGTAATAATTTACCCAAAAATCAAACTTGATTTAATCCAATAATAAAAATAATTATTTTTTCTTTGCAAATTAATAAAAACAATTTAATTGAATCAACTTACCTAAGTGGTTAAAGGAATCATTGTTGTTCTTGGAGGTCACGAGTTTGAGCACCAACGATTGTAGCAGGGTGATTGAATGTTCATTGTCAAATGGTTGAGAGTATTTAGAATAAATACTACTTTGCAATCACCTTAATTTAATAAAAAAAATTAATTCTCAAATTTAAATAAACAAAATTGACAAACAAATTTTTAAAACAGACAAATGAACACCACAGTGATTTCAATGATGTATTTTTGGTGAAAAAAATAATTTGTATGCATGTTGGTTTTCCATATGAATGGAGAGGCCCACAAATCGTGCTTTGTAAAGGCGTATTCTTACAGGCAATCTCTTTATAATAATCTCTACTCTTCCTCTTCCTCGATGCAACCTTTTTCTTAGCTATGGATTTAGAGTGTGGAAGTGAAGAACCAGCAAAACAAGGCCTGCTTGCTCGTTTATGGCCAAAGATTAAAACCTTCAGCAACAATGTCAAGTCCGAGGTGTTTGAATTCTTCACAACCTTAAGAAAGCTCGGCCAAGATGATCCCAGAAGAGTCGTTCATTCATTGAAAGCCGGGCTCGCACTCACCTTGGTCTCATTGTTTTATTATTACCAACCATTGTACGACAGCTTCGGCGTTTCCGCAATGTGGGCTGTAATGACCGTCGTCGTCGTCTTCGAATTCTCCGTCGGTATGTTTCGTCACACCTTATACTCCAAGAGGTTTTCGATTTTCTGATGTGAATAACAATTTCTTCCAACAGGAGCTACTCTTGGGAAAGGTGTGAATAGAGGATTGGCAACGTTGTTTGCTGGTGCTTTAGCTGTTGGGGCGCATCAACTGGCTAATCTATCGGGACGGATAGGTGAGCCCATAGTGCTGAGCTTCTTTGTCTTCCTACAAGGTATAATAAAACCGGCGCTTGAAAAATTTATGCACCCGAAATTCTCTTCGACTTACGGATTCTAATATGCAGCTGCGATATCGACGTTTGCGAGATTCTACCCCAAAATCAAGGCGAGATACGATTACGGGCTGTTGATATTTATCTTGACGTTCTCCATGATATCGATATCGGGTTTTCGGGACGACGAAATACTGGAACTGGCTCACAAGAGACTGTTAACCGTGCTCATAGGTGGTTCAACCTGTGTCACAATTTCTGTTTTGATTTTCCCTGTGTGGGCTGGTCAGGACCTTCACAACTTGATCGCTTCCAACATGGAAAAGCTCGGCATCTTCCTAGAAGGTACCCGATCTTTCACTACTTGGTCCGACTCGACCTATCAAATTCGAGTTCTAAAATACAATGTTTACAGGGTTTGGAGATGAATACTTTAAAATGGCAGAGGACGGAGAATCGAAAGAAGGTAGATCCTTCTTGCAGGGATATAAAAGCGTTCTTAATTCAAAGAACAACGAAGAGGCCTTGGTGGGTTAAAAATACACTTGCTCTTTAAATTCCATCTCTCATTGGAAAAGCTTGCTTAATTTTTCTTTAATTATCAGGCTAACTTCGCAAGATGGGAGCCGAGGCATGGTCGATTTCAATTCCGACATCCATGGAAACAGTACCTAAAGATCGGAGCTTTAACTCGCCAATGTGCATACCGAATTGAGTCACTAAATGGACACATACATGCTGGCATTCAAGTATTCTATCTAAAATCTCCACGTCTCAAATTCATGTATTATATCAATGCTGACATTTCATTTTTATGGTAACATTTGCAGGTAAAACCCGAAATCCGATGTAAAATCCAAGAGACATGCACGAGAATGAGCATGGAATCTGGTGAAGCGTTAAGGGAACTATCGATGTCGATCAAAACGATGGTGAAACCGTTTGCTGCCGATATCCGTATCGATAACTCGAAATCGGCAGCCAAGAACCTCAACTCTTTGCTCAAATCAGGGTTATGGGGTGATGAAAGGGACCTGTTGGAAGTGGTACCGGTGGCCACGGTAGCTTCGTTGTTAATTGACGTGGTTAGCTGCACGGCCAGAATTGCTGAATCTGTTCATGAACTTGCGACTATGCTGAATTTCGAAGCCGTTGAGCCACTTGTCTCACCGGAGACGGAACCTGAAATTGTGATATCATAGTCCAGAAGATGGGAATTCAGCTTCCACGTCCATCAAATAATAAACCTACCAATAAATACTAACCACAACTACAAACTTTAACATCGAGATCGTGTTTAGGGTGAATCAAATATTAGCCGCTACTGGAAACTTCAACCACAGCGATGAAAATGCTTAAATATTATTGTTGTATAGATATACAGGTTATTATTTGATATATTTGCGATATAAAATTAATTTATTTATAATAATATATATTATGCTACTCTCTTTCCATATCTTTTGTGGAATTTCAAGCGTCTGGTGTTTTTGATCATTTGCCCGGTTTTTGTCTGGTTGAAGAAGTCTGTTCCTACGAATAAACTCAAAGCTTTCAAATTCTTTGACTCTAGGTCTACATGTTGAAGGGGATCCTATGTTGATTCTCTTTACCTGTATGGCTAAGTTTAGAAGGTTGCTTGAAGAGCAGTAAGTCCATAATCTCTCTAAGAGTGGGGATGGGAAAAGTGCTGTTGAACATATTAGCAGCCGGCGGCTTTTATTATGGTCAAAAGGGGCTGTTAAGGGGTAATTTTTTTATTATTTTGTAATAGAGATAATTACAAAATTGAATCATTGAATTTGAGGGTATTTTCAAATATTAGTCCCTAAACTTCAACTATAAATACCCTAGCTCATTTAGCTTCAAAATCATTTCAAATCATTTCTTTCTCCCAATACTAGAGAGTTTTCTTGTGAGTAGTGAGTGTTTTGTAAACACCTGTAAATTTTCTCTCTTAGTAGAAGATCTGTAGCAGTCCAGAGACGTAGGCAAAATTACTTGTACTCGGGTTTATTTCCCAACAACCAGATTAGTGAGAATGTGAAATAAAAACGGAAAAATAATATCAGAAATTGATAACGGAGTTCAGCCAATTATGCTTAAGTCTCTGGACTGCTGCAGATTTTTTACTAAGAGAGAAAATTTACAGGTGTTTACAAAACACTCACTGCTCACAAGAAAACTCTCTAGTATTGGGAGAAAGAAACGATTTGGGATTTTGGGATGATTTTAATGCTAAATGGGTTAGGGTATTTATAGTTGAAGCTTAAGGACTAATCTTGTAAATACCCTAAAGTCCAGTGACTAAAAATAATTTTCCCATGCCTAAAATATCAATAAAATTCAGCCCCCCATTTTGATTTTCAAACAGCTGCCGGCTGCTACTAATTTTAGCAGCCCATGTGTTTGACTTTCAACAATCTCCCACTTGAAGACTGATTTTAATCTGTCTTCACACCTCGATCAATGCAACAGCATTTCTACTCTTGTTACTGTAGCATGCCAACTGAAGTTGAACACAACTTCAGTTTGTCCGTAGTCACCGTCCTGTAAACCCACTTGTTATGGACTGCTTTCTTGCCTGGTGGTAATTCAACTAATTTCCAGGTCTGATTTGACATAAGCGAGTCCATCTCATCTTTCATGGAAGACTCCCACTTGACTGAATCCTCCACCTGCATTGCTTCATCATAGCACTCTGGTACACCATTGTCAGTCAGCAACAAGTAGTGCAAAGAAGGAGAATAACGTTGGGTTGGTTTAGGAATTCTGGAGGAGCGTCTTAGTTCTGGTGTGCCCGGTTCTTCTTGAACTGCTTCAGGACTGATCTGAACATCATTTCCAGAAATCTCCTCAAACTCAGCAAATTCCTTTGTTTCAGCTTCGACATTGGAGCTACTTGATTATACGGTTGACCTGTCTTTGTACATCACATTCTCATTGAAAATGACATCTCTGCTTCTGATGATCTTTCGATTTTCGTAGTCCCAAAATCAGTAACCGAACTAATCACTACCATAACCAACAAAAACGCATTTGTTGGACTTGGCATCAAGTTTACTTCTTTCAGCAGAGTTCATGTGTACATAATAAATACAACCAAACAATCTTAAGTGTGAAAGGTTTATTTATTTTCTGCTCCAAACTTCCTCTGGTAATCCGCCATCCAAGGGAACAGAGGGCCCACGGTTGATCAGGTAAGCTGCAGTGTTAATAGCTTCATCCCATAGAAATTTGGGCAAGTCGATATGTATCCTCATGCTTCTGGCACGTTCATTCAGAGTTCTGTTCATGCGTTCTGCTTTAGGTGTTCATTTTAGACTCTCCAAAGAATAGTCACCAAAGACGGAGGAAGAACGTGCACACATGGTGAAGGTGTCGTATGCCTCAACGATTGGAAGTCTGATGTATGCCATGGTTTGTACCAGACCAGATATTGCTCAAGCAATGGGAGCTGTTAGCATGTACATGAATAATCCGGGCAAAGTACACTGGGAAGCAGTCAAATGGATCCTTAGATATCTGCGAGAAACTACAAACAAAACACTTTGTTTCAAAGGTGGATATACGATACTGACAGGCTATGTATATGTTGACTTAGCCGAAAATGTTGACATCAGAAGAAGCACTACAACGTATGTCTATACTCTAGGAGGTACTGCAGTGAGTTGGGTTTCTCAACTACTGAAGATAGTTGCTCTCTCCACAACTGAAGCAGAATATGTCACTGTTACGGAAGCCAGCAAGGAGATGGTTTGGCTCCAAAGTTTCTTGGAAGAGTTAGGCAAGAAACAAGAAAACAATGTCTTGTATTGTGACAGTCAAAGTGATATCCATCTAGTAAAGAATCCGTCTTTTCATTCCAGGACAAAGCACATACAATTGCGATATCATTTTATCCGGTCTCTTGTGGAAGATGGGATTTTGAAACTTGAAAAGATTAGTAGAGCTCAAAATCCGACAGACATGTTGACAAAGACGGTGACTACGGACAAACTGAAGTTGTGTTCTGTTCGTGTGTTGTGAGTATTATAAATTATACGCAAATAATGTGCAAGTATACACAATCGCTCAAGTAATATAATGATGAGTGAGTATCGTCTCCACAGGGATTGGGTGAAATTACAAAAGTCTAACCAAAGCAATGCACTATTCTATCTAAGTATAGTTAGTCTTGATATATACAAATGTCACGACAATATAAATGTGTATGCTGGTGTATATGGAGTGATGGTCTGATGGTGTAGCAAATGGAAATGCAGTGGCAATGATGGATGTTTAATGTTGAGTATGGTGAAATGTCAAGGCAATGAAAAATGGTAAAAACAGTAAATAAAGATAAAATGAAAAGAAAATAATCCTCACGTGACAAGCTTCTAAGAGAATGAATGATAGGGATTGATCTACGGATGCTAAACTTATTTCTCAAGTATATTTAATCTAACTGGTCTTTACTTACTCGAAAGGCTTTCCTAAAGTGTTCTAAAGAACCTAACAGAATAGGATGCCAAGGCATCTGCTCTCACTCAACGATGTTGGCAGCCTACCCTATTGATAAAGACACCCTTTTTAGTCGTTGAAATCCTATCCTAGCCTCTTCCGAGATCTAAGGGATTAAGTTATAATATTCCTAGGCCGGTTCAAAACCCCTTGAAAATACTATAACTCATTGCTTATGAGGATCTTATCTTGCGTTTCTTCCGAATACTTACAA
This sequence comes from Hibiscus syriacus, assembly GCF_006381635.1. Classification (NCBI taxonomy): domain Eukaryota; kingdom Viridiplantae; phylum Streptophyta; class Magnoliopsida; order Malvales; family Malvaceae; genus Hibiscus; species Hibiscus syriacus. Next base: position 1,999,490 of record NW_024062730.1, read on the forward strand.
GTATTTTTAGTCTAGGATTCTTCCGAATACCTAACCTTCATCTAAGAAATAGACATTTCCATGCCTCTTACAAGCCTAGATGGTGAAGCATTCATAAGCAAAGCAAATAAATAACCAAAATAAACTTAAATATACCATTAAAAATAAAGTTCAAACAACCATTAAATCAACCACCACCAAATAAGTTAGTTCATGGTGGAGTTCAAAATATCCAAACACAAAGTCATGAAAATATTTGTTCCAACAACCCACAAATAAATATAAAATAGCAGCAAAAAGGGAAATTGAGAAGAAGCCTTCGACGCGCCACTGGATGTCTCCTCTCGGCCACCGTGAACCACCTAGCTCGCTAGCTCCTTTCGGCTCCTAGCTCGCCACTCCTTGGAGCTTTATCAATGGAGGAATATCCCAAGGAAGAAGAAAGGAAAAGAGAAAATAAAAATGTGATTTTTGCTACCGTATGTGTCCTCATCTCTTCTTTTTTTTCTCCCCCATGAGGTGTCATGTATAATAAAAAAAATATTTAGGGGTAATGATGAGGTTGTTGGGTGCAAAATACCCGTTATACCCCTAGAATCACATGTTGGGTGTGAACCTTATCCTCCAAGTGGCAGTGGTCCTTTGGAAGCTCTGGTAGGCGGTTACAGCAGTCCTTCACGTGCAGAGACAGCTGTCCAGTGCCAGCTGTCCTTATGCAAAATTTTTTGTTTCTTTTTCTGTGCCGGAAATGCCAAGGCATTTCAATCTGCTTTAGCAACGTGTGATGCCGCGGCATTACTTCCCAAAGAATCCTTTTTTCTCGCTATTCCCTGCACACCACAAACAAACTGCACATTTCCTCAAACAGCCCATAAGAAAAAAATAGCACAACCACCAGAAATGCACTATATGCAACTACATGATCCTAAAATGCCTAAAATGAGCTTTTAAACAAACAATAACTTAAGTGAAAAAGGCCTTAAAAGTAGACTTTTTAGGAAGTTAACATGTTCAGCTTCAGTTGGCATGCTAGAATAAAAGACCAGAAATACTGCTGCATTGATGTGTGAAGACAGATTAAAATCAGTCTTCAAGTGGGAGATTTTTGAACATATTAGCAGCCGACGACTTTTATTATGGTCAAAAAAGGGGTTGCTAAAGGGTTTTTATTATTTTGTAATAGGGATAATTACAAAATTAAGTCATTAAACTTTAGGGTATTTTCAAAGATTAGTCCCTAAGCTTCAACTATAAATACCCTAGCTCATTTAGCTTCAAAATCATCCCAAATCATTTCTTTCTCCCAATACTAGAGGGCTTTCTTGTGAGTAGTGAGTGTTTTGTAAACACTTGTAAATTTTCTCTATTAGTAAAAGATTTGTAGCAGTCCGGAGACGTAGGCAAAATTGGTTGAACTCCGTTATCAATTTTGGGTATTATTTTTCCGCTTTTATTTCACATTCTCACTAATCTGGTTATATGGAAATTACTTGTACTCGGGTTTATTTCCCAACAAGTGTTGCCCGAGTAAGAGAGCTGAGTAAAGAATTGGGGGATCTTGAAAAGACTAAAAATTCTTTTTACAGGCAGAAAGTCAAGATTTGCTGGCTCCAAGAGGGTGATATGAGTACATGGTTCTTTCACTCCTTGATTACAATGAAGAAAAAACGAGAAACCATCAGGATAAGTAATGAGGCAGGGTGAAGACTAGTGACTTTTAGGGGGATGTCCTCGGAAGCAATGGGTTTCTTTAAGAATTTGATTGGTAAGATTGACTCGGTTGTGGCTGAGTGTGAAAAGAATTTACTTAAGGAGATTGTGAATTATTCTTTGCCCAAGGTTGGTGTCTTGTTGTTGACTAAAGATGTCTCGAATTGGGAGATTAGACTTGCGATTTTTCCAGCATGGTGATGATAAAGCGTCAAGACCTGATGGATATTCTCCTTATTTTTTTCAAAGCTGCTTAGGGATTATTAGGGTTGACTTTACTTTGGTTGTTCGACATTTTTTTACTCTACCTCCCTCATGCTCGCTTTTAATACTACAACAATTGTCCTTGTTCCTAAAACTATCAATGCGAGTAGCATGAAAGAGTTTACGTCGATGTATTGTTGCAATGTGGTGAACCGTACCATCAAGAGAATCTTGGTGAATAGGTTGATTACTTTCTTTCCGGCTATGATTTCTCCTCATCATTCGACTTTTATTAAGGGAGGGAATATTCCTGACAACACCTTGTTAGCTCAGAAGTTGGTGAAGGGGTATGCCAGGCGTTGTGCTATTAAGGTAGAGTTGCAAAAGGCGTTTGATAACATTGACTGAAATTATGTGCTTGTTGTTTTGATGTCTATTAGCCTGCCTGACAAGTTCATTGAGTGGATTCGGATTTGTCTAACTTCCCCTCAGTTCTCATAATTTTTAATGGCTCTTGGTGGGCTTCTTTGAGGGTACTGGGGACGAGACAGGGGATCCCCTTTCTATGTACCGATTTGTTTTGGTTTTAAATGTCCTTTCCAAGATTTTGGATTTGGTAGCAAAGAATGACATTTTTCAGTTTCATCCGAAGTGTAAGAAGGTTTCTTTGACTCACATTTGCTTTGCGGATGACCTCCTTATTTTTTAAAGGGTTCTGTTGACTTGATATTATGTATACAATGTGTTTTGGAGCGATTTTATTTGTGGTATAGTCTTAAGCTTAATGCATCTAAATAGAGATTTATGTCTTGGGTGTTTCGAATGAAGAGCTAAACAGGATTGAGGAGTGTTCAGGTTTTAAGAGATGGCAACTTCCAATCAAATATCTCGTGGTGCTCCTTGTGATGAGGAAGCTCTCGGAAAAGGATTGTCATAGCTTGATTGCGAGTATTAAGGGCAAGTTGGATCGTTGGTTGAAAAGAAGGTTTGGCTATCTAGGTAAACTGGAGTTGGCCCGCTTGGTGATGTTTAGTATAACTAACTTTTGGTTTAGATAGTTGTTTTTACCTAAAGTGGTGGCTGATCGTGTAAATCAACTTTGTATGCGCTTTTTTTTAAAGAGGAGGATATGGCGGTGATGGGTGAAAGAGTCGAATGAAACCAGATTTATTCACTTAAATTGAAATGAGGTTTGGGTGTGAAAGACTTAAAAAGCTGAAACAAAGCTTGCTTCTTCTAGTTGCTGAGGAAACTTGTAGTGGAGGGTTCACTGTGGGTTGCACGGGTCAAAGCTTATGCTATAAAGGATGAAGATGTTTGTAACTTTCAATCGAAAGGAATGATGATAACTCCGTTAAAAGACTATATTTAGGGCATTTTCACTTAAGTTATTGGTTATCTTAAAGCACATATAGGTTCATATAGATGCATTTAGGAACATCTAATTACATTTGGTGGATTTGTCTTGCCTTGGCATTTTATTTTATGAATGGTGCTATTTTATGTGGAAGGTATGGTTTGGATGTTAACGTGCAGGTTGTGCAAGGAAAATTGTTGTGGCAAGCTGGATGAAAAAGTCGTAGCATTTCTAAGTGGTGTGCAAGGAAAATTGCCATGAAAAACATTATTAAAATGTCATGGCAACTTCTGGGAGCAGAAAAGGACAAAGAAGTTAAAGATATATTCGCACAAGGCCAACTGTCATTTCACCACGTATTATTTGTTGTCAACCACCTATGAGGGGCCCATTTCCAGCTATTGTACTACGCCTCACATGTAGGAAATGTGACTTACGATACCATTGGAATTTTGGCACAAAACCCTAAGTATATTCCCTTGGTATAAATAGATTATGTCGCCACAAAGGAAGAGGGCTTTTCACAATCTTCTAATTTCCATTTTTGAGCTAAAATGTGGCTGAAAAGCTTCTTCTTTTTCTTCCTTTTATTTCTTTGTGGTGTTCCTCCATTAAACAAGCTTGAGAGAGTGGCAAGCTTGGCGTTCGAGAGGAGCAAGTGGCGCTAAGGTGGTTCATGGTGGCTGAGGAGCTCACGACAGTGAAAGTTGGGAGTTTTCTTCCACCCTTTTTGCTTCATTTCTCTTTTTATTCGATGAGTTTTACGGAACATATTGTTTTATGGTTAATTCGAACCCTACCATGAACTAAACCTTATTTGGTGAGGTTATGATAGATGATTAACTGTTTTTTAATGAATAATTGATGTTTTTATGTTTATCACTTGTTTTGTTCATTGCTTAAGTATATTACTTAGTGCTCGAGAGAAACTAAGTTAAAGATCCTTAGTATTCGAATGAAACTAAGGGAATATTAACATGAACAATAGGTTTTAGCTACTACTTAGAGAGTATCGATAATTCTCTTACCTTTGGTATTAGTACCACATGAACAGTATTGATATTGTTCATGTAGTATTGATACTGTAAGAACAGTATCAGTACTACGTACCCAGAAAACGTTTTGTGCTCAAATTCTAGTTTAATGAACTTTGAATTATTTTTTGAAAACTTTGAACAAATTCAATCAAGTCCAAAAACATTTTGTCTTAATTTGTTATATCAAAATATTATAAAATATGGTTCAACAATTCTCATAATAGCTTGTTTTTGAGAGGATTATAAAGTCATTTTAGTTAATTCCCAAGTTATCATTTCACCTAGCTTTAACGTTTTTTATTCAAATTGCCCGACATTTCCATTTGCTACACATTCACACCACCAAACCAATTCCACCCACATACATTTCATCTTGCCTCAACATATTCATTTGTGCATACCACTAACTATACTTAGATATTTTAGTATTCGTGCTTTAACTTAACTTACAATTTCCTCCAATCTTCGTGGGAACGATAGTCACTCACTCTTTATTATTTGTGTGATTGTGTATACTTGCACATAATTTACGTCTAATTTATAGTACTCACAAAACGCAACAAATGATAAGCTAGAGCTTGAGAAAAACCTTTCTTTTCGAGATGAGAGGACTGTTGTTTTTGAAAGAATGAACGTTCTAATGCTCTCCGAGTGCAGAAGATCTTGAAGGAAATCAGGACCAAAAAGAGAAAATTACGTGACAAATGCTAGTTTGGTTCCCGCTACATGTTTCGAGGCATGCTATCATTGTATGGATGATGCTCCTCGATATGCTACCAATTCGGGAAATGCTGTTACGTATGAGAATGAATGTGTGGAATTCTCTTATGCACGGGTAAGTCCATTACTGCCACCATTAGACTTGTCTGGAATGTGTTCATTTACTTTGTTTGGATGAAAAAAATATGAGATGTTTTAAAAATGTGAGTGTGTCTGATGATGTTATTATTCAGTCTATTAAGGAGGTTATAAAGACTAAGGTTTATAGGAAATAGAGAGCAAGACTTGACTCTAAGTTGAATATAGATTGAGGAATTGTAAAGTGACTATCTTATTTTTTGACGAGTACTCTTAAGCATGTAAAATTCTTTGCCGTTGGATATAATATATACATTTTATCCAAAAAAAAATTAAGTATGACACTCGAATTTAAGTTATTTTGGGAGAATAAATTCAACCCACTCCAATAGTTCATCCCAAAGACTAAGATAGGGATGACAATTTTTCCCGACTCCGACCCAATAGGAACGTATTTTCTTTAAAAAAAAATTGTGTTCGGGTCATGTTGGGTCGGTTTGGTGAATAAGATTTTCAGGTCGGAGTCGAGTTTGGGTAAAAAATATCCGATTTGACTTGACCCGACTATTTTTAATTATATAATATAATTTAACATATTTACAAAATTGACACTATTAATACTTTATGGTTTCTCCCACTCTATTTCTCTTTTGCTAACGCATATACTTTCCTCTCAAATTTTATTCCTTTCTTCTCTCAAGTCTTGAAGATCTATCTCTCCCCAACCAAGTATTTGAATATTAAAAAAAGTAACTTTGTTTTTAATTTCTTATCTAGATGATCAAAGGTTCTCTTTCAAAGTTTTTTTTTTCCATTTGTTCAAAGAAAAAACTAAATTTTCAGATATATTTTGTTCAAAGGTTTTTTTTTTTGTTTATGAGTTCTTTTAGTCATTTGTTTTTCTTTATTTTGGATTTAATATGTAAGATTGCATGAGAATAGCATTTGGTAACCGAGTTTTCTATGTGTCACCTACCAAGATTGAAGATTTGGTGTTGTAGAACAACCAAGTTTTAGTCCAGAACGCTGGTGCACTGCAATTGGGGTTATTTTTAGGGGGGTTTTTTAATGTATTTTTTATTATTTATTTATTTTTAATATTATACGGGTTGTGTCGAAATCAGGGTTGTGTTTTATTTTTAGAGTTGAATTCGAGTTGAATTAAATAATATTAAAATCATAATTGGGTGTTTATGATTTTACTATGTCGGGTCGGAGGAGGCAAAAATCCGATCCGACCCGTTGCCATCCGTACTCTAAGATGCAAAACAAGCCAAATTAAAAATAGGGTAAATTATATATTTGGTCACCAACCTATTATTTAGTTTATATTTTGATCACTCAACTATTATTTTTTTAAAATCATATTTACTGTTACGTTTTGGTTACTCGCCGTTAAGAAATTAACAGTGATGTTGACATGGTATTTTAAAATTATTTTTCAATGTTGGCATCACATTACCTTAGCTTATAGTAATATGTCAACATCACCGTTAATTTTTTATTGACGAGTGACTAAAACAAAACAGAAATATAACATTAAAAGTGATTTTTTAAAAAAATTAATAGTTGAATGACTAAAACAGAAACTAAATAATGGGTGAGTGGCCAAATAGATAGTTTACCCAAAAAAAGCAAGACCCAACCACAAGAAGGCCCGGTATGAACAAAGCTCAACACATTAATTATAAGATTTGGCATATTATGAAATGTTAAAAACAAGTATACGACCCAACATAAAATTAGTTTAGTGGGATGATGCATTAGATCCTTTAAGTAACGTTAATGATTCGAATATTGACGATTCTGAATGGAGCAAATTGGGTTAAGTAGATCGCTCTTGCCTCTGCAATATCCGATCCAGGGACGTGGCTGAGGCGGCGCGAACTGCGTGACCGCGCTGGCCCCCAAAAAAGTATATATATAGTGGCATTTTTTCAATAAACGCCATTATAGATGGACCTATTGTGACGTTTTTAAAAAAACGCCACTATTATTGTGGCTTTATTGATAAAACGCCATTATAGATGGATCTATCGCGGCGTTTGTCAAAAAAACCACTATTGTTGCCCCGAAATCGAATATATCTAAAAAATAGGGACCCCTTTATAAGAATTTGTACAGGGACCCCGAAAACCCAGTCACGGCCCTGACCCGATCTTGATTAGTCGATTAATTGACCGGATACCGATGATTATAAAAAAAGTATATGAAAACACGAGGAGAAGAAGTTCTCACTAAAATATGCATTGATTAAATTACATTTAGAACCATTTACATCAGTGATTAACTCCCTAGTATCAAAGAACTAACTTTTTAGATCCGGAACAAACATCCAAGTAATCGACATCACTACTAACCAAGTAGATACAATATTTTATGTTAGAGTACGATCTTAACAATTTATATTAAAATTATAAAGATAAGAAATTATAAATTTTCAAATGATACAAAATTAGATTATCAAAAAAATATAAAAAATATATAAGATATATAATTTAAAATTTCCAATTATACGCAACATCCCCTCGACCATCCAAGCAAGTAACCATCAATTAACTAATTTTTACAAGCTCGTTTAAGCTTGAGGTTGTAGATGTTGAATTAAAATTTGGAATTGCAATATATGGACGCACACTGTTCCATGCTGGTTGGTGGTGCATATGGGTAGCCAGCCCTGTTTGACCCCGTTGTGCCCATTGACACGTCCCCGAAATTTACTCATGTGGTTCCCATATCTCAATATCTCTTGGAAGTGGCATTTTGTCAGTCGTCAGTGTACTTCTCAGTGTCCGAGATATTCCGAGTTGTAATAACGCGCATTTAGAGCTCCAAATAAACCCATCTTCGGGTATAAATACTTGGATTCTGAAGAAAAAAAATGTATCAATCTCCTGGGTCACTCTTTTTTCACTCTTAAGTGTTGCCTTTCGTTTTTGAAATATCAAATGGAAGCAGTGACATCTTCCCAGCAGGATAGTTATGGACCCATAACTCGTGGGTGCCAATGCCTCAAGTCATTGCCCAACAAATTTTGTGATAAAACAATGGAGATCGCAAGGAAGACGAAGAAACTCGGGCAAGATGATCCAAGAAGAATAGTCCATTCCCTAAAAGTTGGACTAGCTCTTACACTTGTCTCGTTGTTCTACTGCTTTAAGCCACTCTATGATGGTTTTGGAGACAGTGCAATGTGGGCTGTTCTAACTGATGTTGTTGTCTTAGAGTTCTCTGTAGGTATGTGTACATTGTCAATCGATCAAGAAAATTTTGGACCGATATGATAGACTTTTGGGAAACATTAAACTAATATCGTTGTTATTCTTTTGCAGGGGCAACACTTCGTAAAGGTTTAAACAGGATGTTGGCCACATTAGTAGCAGGTGGGCTGGGCTTCGGAGCTCACTGCTTAGCTACCCTTTCTGGAAGGAAAGGGGAACCCATCTTGATCGCAACTTTTGTGTTCATTATAGGTACATGATTCACATACATAAACCACAAGCAGATTCAAAATATATGTTAATCATAATGGCCTTCATGTTTTTTGCAGCTGCGATTATGACATTCATGAGATTCTTCCCAAAAATGAAGGCAAGATATGACTACGGACTTTTGATATTCATATTGACCTTCTGCTTGGTATCGGTATCGGGTTATCGGAATGACCAAGTCCTGGAAATGGCCATCACAGGTTTTCCACCATCTTAGTTGGTAGCTGTGCTTCTCTCATTGTTTGTATCTGCGTTTTCCCTGTCTGGATCGGTGAGGATCTCCACAACTCTGTTGCTGCAAACATTGGAAGGATTGGCAATTTTCTTGAAGGTACCAAATATACCACTCTTTATCTTTAAACAATGGATTATTGACTGTTTTACCCCCACCCCCCCAGAATGACCTATTGATTTAATGTACACAAAACAGCCTTTGGAGATGAATATTTCAAAGTATATGAAGAATCCAATGAGAACAATAAGTCGCGTCTTCAAGGATATAAAAGTGTTTTAATTTGTAAAAGCAGTGAAGAAACTATGGTAAGTGATGAGCTAAGTAACTAGTTGATTTAAGTGAAGCAGCTTATTCAAATGTCAATGTTCATTCTGTCCCTGCAGGCTAATTTTGCAAGATGGGAACCGGGTCATGGTCCGTTCGGGTCCGTCATCCATGGAAAATGTACCTCAAAGTCGGAAACCTTACTCGGGAATGTGCTTACAAAATTGAAGCCCTTAACAGCTACCTTAACTGTAAAATCCAGGTACAACAAACACCATAATCAACCACGTTTAAACCTGACGTTAAACGCGAAGGCCTCGAATTAACATTATCATTCATTCATCTTCATTCAGACTCCGGCAGAAATCCGTGACAAAATCCAAGCGCCGTGCAGAAGGGTTAGCCTAGAATGTAGCCGAGCTCTGAAGGAAATGGCGTCGACATTTCGAAAGATGGTTCTAACAAGATGAAAGATGGTTCTAACAAGATCGGTTATCGTACACATAGAAAGCTCAAAGAAGGCTGCTGAAGAGCTCAAAAGCGTCCTCAAAACAAACATGTGGGCAGAAGCAGCAGATTTACTAGAGATCATACCGGCTGCTTCAGTCGCATCACTCCTGCTGGAAATCGTTGAGTGCACTGAGAAAATTTATGAAGCAGTAAATGAATTGGGAGAGGCCGCGTCTTTTAGGAAGGATAATGCAACAGTCCTACCCCAACAACCAGATTCTATCCGGCAGGAAACAGTCCAACAAGATTCCAACACTGTCACGCCGGTGCCACATTGTGTCATAGTAGTTGCGGAATAAGTGTGCGTAGGGATGGATCGAGGAGGTTGACGAATGGTCTTTCTATGAAACTTTTAAATTTTTATAATAATTTGGGTGGTTATAATGTAGTATTTATTCATAATCTTTCTAAATCAGCTTGAATCTATGATCTCAACTGATAATAACATTTCCTTTAATCATTAAATTTATTCAATGAATTTGGAATAATTTTTTTTTAAAAAAGGCAACATTCTTTTTTTTAGTAACTTAATTGTTAAACAAATAATAATAATGAAATAACATGCGTTAGCTCATCTAACCCAAAAACAATTCATGAGTGGAATTTATTTTAAAAATAACAAAGAGTAAAGTTTACGCCTAATAATGCCTAATCTATTCTGTTTCATATGAAATTATTATTTTTTAAATAATCATATATTATTCATATAATTTAAAGTATTTATAAAATAATATTTATTTATAATTATTTTAATTATTGACATCACACATTTTACATGTACATCTATACGAAGATTTTAACCAAATCCAATAACTAAAACATAGTTAGAGCGATCAGTTCCTAAAATTCTAACCGAAATTATCGGATCATTAGCTTTCTCCATTAAAGCTTAAATTCCCGTGGGACCCATACTCACTCCACATTAATTTTCTTTCAATAATTTTACCTAATTTCTCAACATTTTATTCAATTCTTTGCCAAACTCTACTTTATTTACTATTATTATTTATGCGATTTATTATATTTTTTTATTGTTAAAATGATTGCAGTAGATATTTTAAATATCCTTAACCGTTTGATAATGAAAATTCAATCACTGTTAAAGTTGTTGATACTTAAACTCGTGATTTCTAAGAACAACAACGATTTTTTTCAGCCACTGAAATAATTTGATTGTACTATTTATTATTTTTGACATAATTTTAAACAAAGATATTAGTTGGAGTTGGTTCGATTTTATCTACGTTATTAACTAGTAAAATATTTTATTTAAAATTTATTATGTGAATTTAATGGTAAAAATTAATATTGTTTTTTAGAGATTTTGGGTTCGAGCAACTACATCTATAGGGTATCTGTTATCAATTGATTAATAAAATTTTAAACAAATATTATCGTATAATATCCCTAAATTATTAAAAAATTATTTAAATTCAATTATAAATATATAAATTTAGTTAACAATTAAACGATTTATTTAAATTTAGTTAGAAATATATATATATATAAATACTTTTTCAATTTTTAATATAAGATTAACTGTGGTGAAATTAAAAATGCAAGATTTTTTTTTTTTGAAAATTATAATAGGAGTTATTTGCAATAGTTCTTGATAATAATGGATAATTTTAGATGTTTTATATAAAAAAATGATTTTTTATTAAGCTAATGTAATTATAAAATAGTAACCGTTTTAAATACTCATAGTTTGTTTGATAATGAGCGTTCAATCACCTTTACTATAATTGTTGATGCTCGAATCCAATATTTTTAAGAATAAAAATCATTCTTTCAATCACTGATGTAATATGACTTTTGTATTAAAAGAGTATACTTTAATGGTTTTAAATATTCTGCAATAATATAAAACATCGACGAATATTTTAATGGTTCTAGATTAATTAATTAATTGACAAAATATACACAAATAATTATAAAATATTTTTTTATTAATTTAGAGTAAATATAAGTCAGTATCTGTTTAAAGATAATTATCAACCATTTGATATCGAATACTCACGCCTTTGACATTCTGGTACTCGAAATCGAGACCTTAAGAAATAACAATAATTCTTTCACCACTGAAATCACTTGGTTTGTGCATAATTAAAAAATATATAAAATTGTATGTATTAAGATAAGATAATAATTTGCAATACGTTAAGGAAATTGCCTATGCTATTAATTAGCAAATCTTATAATTATAATGCTAATTAATATTTTGATTTTGCTGAGATTTTATGCACTATTGTCTTTTCTATGTGAAAATAGTATATCAAATATGATAATTTTTTTATTATATATTATATGCTTTAAATTTTTTAATAAAACGAAATTCTCTAAAGAACATAGATACATGTATGAAATCTAAACTTAAGAATATACTATATGTTATCAAAAATAATTTAAGGAAAAAATGGTAAAATTATGCACTTCTTAATTTTTGTATTAAAGCTAGAAAATCTTAAATAAAACATTTTTATACATAATGATTGTCGGTCAGCTGTTGCTGCTTTTGTCGGTCCTTTCTTCTGTAACGCCACATTTTAAGGGCATAAACCCGTCAACGGAAAGTTCACCAAAGCATCAAAGCGAGGGACCCTCTGCTCTGCTTACTAGTAGGAGTAATAAATTTTGCTCATCTTTTTAGGGTTCAAAGAAGAAATACCAATAAATAAAAGGGTATCGCAAATTTCATCACTCCATTGGATCATAATTCTGTTTTGGTCATTATTCTTTTACCAGGTTCGGTGATTTTTTTAATTAAATTGAGGTGATTATAAAATAATATTTATTCTAAATATTTTCACCAATCATTTGATAATGAACATTTAATCATCTTACTGTAGTCGTTGGTGCTAGAACCCATGACCTCTATGATCAATAATGATTCATTTAACCATTGAAGTAAGTTGATTCGTGCACATTTTGGTCACTAGATTCTAGCAAATTATTTCATTTTTATTATTCGACCACTAAACCATACATAAATTATAAAATGACATGATAATTTATACTAAAATAATATTATTTTACAATTTTAAAAAAATACTTTTGTAATAAAATGATGTCATTTTAGATTTACATAGAAATTATTTTTTCTTTTTAGTCTATTCTTCTCTTTTTTCTATCTTTATCAATCTATATTTTGACTATTATATTATTCGTCATTTCAATTAATATTGACACCATTGAATCTAAGTTCTTTTTTTTTATTGAAAAACACTTCAAATTTTATAAATATAATGTAAATACTTTGATTTTTTAATTATTTAACACATATAATCTGTTATTGAATGATATATTATTTAGTCTAAAAAAATAGTATTAAAATATTCAAATAAAAGCCTGATTATCAAAGATTTGTCAAAGTAAAATTTTTATTCTTTAATTTCTTTAAAACTGATAATCCTTTCTCATATTTAGAAATGAGCAGCTCTTCTAAAATGAGCTAATTCTATCAATAAAATATGTAAGAAACCCCATAATTTGAAACATAATTAAAACAAATTCTTATATTTTCTTAATTATCGTTTAGTTTAATTTTAACAACCCCTAACTTAAAACATAAACTAAATTACCGTTTAATCTTTTTAATAATTAATATTTATGACACAAACCAACTTAGCTAAGTAGTTAAAGGAATCGTTATTGTTTTTAGAGGTCACAATATTAAGCACCATCGATGCAATAGGGTGATTGAGCGTTAATTGTCAAATGATGAAAATATTTAGAACAAATACATTTTTGTAATCATCTTAGCCTAATCAAAAAATAATAATTAATATTTATAGAGAAAATGATTCGAGAAATAATTAAATAAAATAAATTTAAAAATGAACAATAATTGATTTATTTACTTTAGTTCCTAAATGATTAAAAACGACTTAAAATTAAGTGATTGAATTAAAAAATTGAAATTTAATGATTAAATATACGAGTAAGTCAAACTTGAGTGATAAACTTTATAGTTTAACCTAATAAAATAAAACAAACAAATAACCTCCCAGAAAATCCAATATTTATCCTTCACTTTACTCACTGGTCTCCTTCTTGAACTAATAAAGAAAATTTTCGTTTTTGTTTTAAATCTGAGATTTTTTTTTCCAACATTTTGTACCAAACTTCGTTTACTGTTCTTTTTCCTGTAATGACCAAAGCCTGATCACTTCCAGGTTCTGTTCTTCTGCCTTTTAAACAAGATTACAAATCTGGTTCTCCAAATCTCGTGACTGTTAGAATTCCAGTATCGGTTTTCTTTGAAACAGCATTGGAGATTGTAAAATTCTTTCCTTGTCCTTTTTCCTTGGGAAAGGAGCAACTTTGCCATGGAATTTGTTCACCAATGGTTGTTCTATTTCGGTGTTCTCGCATTTTTCTTCACACTTGTTTACAGTGCAACAGATCCTAATGACCTGAAAATCTTGAATGATTTCAAGAAAGGTTTGGATAATCCCGAGCTACTTAAGTGGCCTGAAAACGGCGGCGACCCTTGCGGTCCACCGTCTTGGCCTCATGTTTTCTGTTCCGGCGACAGAGTCACTCAAATTCAGGTCCAAAATCTTGGTCTCAAAGGTCGTCTTCCTCAAACCTTCAACCAGCTTACAAAGCTCTATAATTTAGGGCTTCAAAAGAATCACTTTACTGGTAAATTACCAACCTTTAGTGGTTTATCAGAGTTGGAGTTTGCTTACTTGGATAACAATGAATTTGACACTATCCCTGCTGATTTCTTTGATGGACTTAGCAGTGTGCGTGTCTTGGCTTTGGATTACAATCCCTTTAATAAGACCACTGGATGGTCTATTCCTACTGAATTGGCTAATTCAGTTCAATTGACAAACCTTTCTTTGGTTAACTGCAATGTGGTTGGTCCATTGCCTGATTTTCTAGGCAAGTTGCCTTCTCTTGTTGCACTGAAACTTTCTTATAACAGATTGTCCGGTGAGATTCCGGCGAGTTTCGGCGAATCTCTGATGCAGATTTTGTGGTTGAATGATCAAGATGGTGATGGGATGACGGGTAACATCGATGTGGTTGCCAATATGGTGTCCTTGACTCAGCTTTGGCTTCATGGGAATCGATTCACCGAGAAAATCCCGGAGAATATTGGGAACTTGACCTCATTGAAAGATCTTAATCTCAATAGGAACCAGCTTGTTGGTTTGATTCCGGGGACTTTGGCCAATATGGAGCTGGATAACTTGGTATTGAACAATAATCAGCTGATGGGTCCGATTCCGAATTTTAAGGCCGGTAACGTTTCTTATGATTCCAATTCATTTTGCCAATCTAAACCTGGGGTTGCATGTGCCCCGGAAGTTAATGCACTTTTAGACTTCCTTAGTGGTATGAATTACCCTGTAAATCTTGCTTCTCAATGGTCCGGTAATGAACCTTGCACGGGACCGTGGATTGGATTGAGTTGCACTGCGAATTCTCAGATTTATGTTATCAATTTGCCTAGACATAATCTTAGTGGTACACTTAGTCCTTCGGTTGCAAAGTTAGAGTCATTGATTGACATAGGTTGGGGGGAAACAGTATACATGGTACTGTCCCTGAAAATTTCACCGAACTGAAAGCTTTGAGAACGTTGGATCTGAGCGGAAACAATCTTGAGCCTCCATTACCCAGATTCCGTGACACCGTGAAGCTTGTCATTGATGGAAATCCTTTGTTGTTAGCTAATCATACAAGTGAGTCTCCGTCCCCTGCTAGTAGTCCATCTCCTGCAAGTTCGGACTCTCCACCGAGTGATCAATCAGGTGGTACCAAGTCACCCCCATCCGGCAGATCACTCCCCCGAGTAGAGCTAAGAATTCTAATTCATCAATTTCCCCTACCATTCAAGGTGAGTCTCGATCGAACGGTTTCCAAAGATTTAAGGTTTTGATTGTTGCTGGAGGTGCAGCTGTCGCCATCTCGGTTCTTCTAGTGATTCTGTTTTCTATATTCTGGTGTAAGAGGAGAGAAAAAGCTTTTGACTCTACTAGTTCTATAGTGGTTCATCCTAAGGACCCATCAGATCCTGAAAACATGGTTAAGATCGCTGTTTCGAATAACACCACCGGAAGTTTATTTAGTAAAACTGCTACCAGCCCCGGCAGTAGTAATAGTAGTGCAACGCAAAGTTCTCATGTCATTGAGAGTGGAAACTTGGTCATTTCGGTTCAAGTACTCCGCAAAGGGACCAAGGATTTCGCCCAAGAAAACGAGCTCGGCCGTGGTGGGTTTGGAACTGTTTACAGGGGTGAACTGGATGATGGAACAAAACTAGCAGTTAAGAGGATGGAGGCTGGCGTGATAAGCAGTAAAGCATTGGATGAATTTCAGTCAGAAATTGCCGTTCTTTCTAAGGTCCGGCACCGACATCTGGTTTCTCTCTTGGGGTATTCCATTGAAGGTAATGAGAGGCTTCTTGTCTATGATATATGTCTCAGGGTGCTCTAAGCAGGCATCTGTTCCATTGGAGGACCCTGAAATTGGAACCTCTATCTTGGAGGAGGAGACTCAGTATTGCACTGGATGTTGCCAGAGGAATAGAGTATCTCCATAACTTGGCACGGGAAACGTTTATCCATCGAGATCTCAAGTCTTCCAACATCCTTCTAGATGATGATTTCCGAGCAAAGGTTTCCGATTTCGGGTTGGTGAAACTCGCACCCGATGGAGAGAAGTCTGTGGCAACTAGGCTTGCTGGCACATTTGGATACCTAGCACCTGAATATGCCGGTGAGCAATCTAATTTCATTTCCAAATATTTGGTCTTCTTTGACATTGAATTCCTTTTTCAGCTTCGCAAAGTGATCGACAACTGAAAACCGGTTCATATAGGATTATGTTTTCGACAATATGTGTTTGTGCATCTTATTAAAGTTTATTCTGTTGGCTGCAGTAATGGGGAAAATCACTACTAAAGTGGATGTCTTCAGCTATGGAGTGGTGTTGATGGAACTATTGACTGGATTAACCGCACTCGATGAGGATCGATCAGAGGAAAGCCGTTATTTGGTCGAGTGGTTTGGCCGAATCAAGTCAAACGAGGAGAAGCTCATGGCTGCAATTGATTCCGCTTTGGAAGTGAACGAAGAAACCCGTGAGAGCATATCCACAGTAGCTGAACTAGCCGGGCACTGCACTGGAAGGGAGCCTTATAATCGGCCAGACATGGGCCATGTGGTGACTGTTCTAGCAACCCTAGTAGAGAAGTGGAAGCCAGTCGACGATGAATCGAATGTTATTCCGGCATCGACTACAACCAGCCACTTTCCCAAATGTTGAAGGTTTGGCAGGCAGCCGAAAGCCAAGGCCTGAGCTATACAAGCCTGGATGATAGTAAAGGAAGCATTCCGGCAAAGCCTTCCGGATTTGCCGACTCCTTCACATCTGCAGACGGTCGATGATGGTTGGTAATCCCTACAACAACGAATATGCTGTCCGTGGCACAATTAATTTTATTTCCATTGTTCTTGAGACATGAACATGTCATTACAATGTGTGTAGATAGAGATACTGTTTTCCATATACCTAAAGTTGATGACTCAATTTTCCAACTTTAAGACGAAACGACATGAACCCGAAACGAATACATGAATTTCCGGGGTCCGTTTTTCTTTATACATTGACTTATTATTGCTTCACATGGTGCTGCTGATGTCTCTTTTCTAACACGTTGATCTTTGCAAGACTGTAAAAGTCATCCGCATGCCATCAACTGTCGAAATTACAGTTAATGATTTCAACTTCCATCTTTTGTTTTTGTCTAAACAAAGGATAATGTTTT
Source organism: Hibiscus syriacus (assembly GCF_006381635.1). Lineage (NCBI taxonomy): Eukaryota > Viridiplantae > Streptophyta > Magnoliopsida > Malvales > Malvaceae > Hibiscus > Hibiscus syriacus. The sequence continues at coordinate 2,016,861 of NW_024062730.1, forward strand.
ATGTTCTCAACCACTCGTTTCTTAATAGACAAATATCTTGTCTGCAATAATTCAAAACTGTACCGAACTGTGGATTGGAACCAGTCATTGATGGCGATTGGGATTTCATGTGCGGAGCATGAAATGGCTACTGCTTTTTTCGTTGGTGTTGGGAAAAGGCATGTGCCGATGCATGAGCTGTGTTGGTTCCTGTTTAATTTTTATGTCCCCACTCTGTCTTTAACTTGGTCTTTTTAATGTTTCACTGCTTGTTGTTGCAACTACCTTAGGTTCTTTATGAGACTTTTCCGTTTCTTGCGCTATGGTCCTTGCTATTTCTGCTCCATTTGTTTTATAAAGGGGTAAATAATTTCAGCTATTCAATTTGATCATCTTTTAATTTAGTCCCTTGATCTTTTCTGTGAACATTAGTCCTTGAACTTTGTAACTTTTTTAATTTATAATCATTTGATATGCGTAATTTTTATATTTTTGTTTGTCTGCATCCGTAACACGTATGTTCGTTGTCAATTACTAAGAAAGATTTTGAAGAGATAGTATTATTTAATCCTTTACACTGTTTAAATAATAATAATAATAATAATAATAATTTCTTTGTATAACATACCAAAAAATATTGAATTGATTTATTATTATATTAATCTGTATTTATATTTTGATGTGACCTAACGTGTCTGTGAAGAAAACACTTGCAGCATTCATGTCCCATTTATTTATTATTATTTTCATAAAATATAAAGAGAAGTGTATTTTCTTAATATTAGAAAGGGGATCCTAAGTTGCAGGTCTTTTGTCACACTCAAACCATGGCCACAAACTTTGAATATTTGCTATTTGCTATTTGCTATTTGCTATTTGCCAAGACCAGGGCCCCCTACTTATCATTTATAACTCTTTGGGTACCATACCAATTACCAAACCTTGTATTTTAAGTTTATAGTAATATATTGTATAAGAATAATACAAATATCAACTAACACGTCATATTTGATTTAATGTGTTAAATATTTATTATAAATCGATAAGTAGTCGATACTATCTATTTTATGGGCACCAGTGTTGGGATAATGTTTTTCGGTTTTTTAATTCTCAAATAATGTATCGGTCGAATTATTTCTCAAGATAGCCATTTGTTACAGTAAAGATGAATACGTCAGGATTTCTACGCGTCTTTAAGCTGAAACCTAGTAAAGGCAAAAGTGTTGTTGTACAGATTGGAGGCCAGCGTTGAAGACGCACGGTAGTCCCGACGTTTTCACCTTCAAGACGCGCGAATTGCTAGGCGCCTTCTACAAGACGCACAGATTGCTACACTTCATCTTGGACTGTAGCAGATGACCTATTTAGGGAAATATTTGGCAGATGCACTACTTAGTGAAATAAAAATCCTTCAAACATTATTGAAGCATTTTCCCTATTTTATGTACTTAAGTATTTAAAAAATTGTTTAATCATTTAAATTTGTCTTAAATATACAAAAGGTGTCAAACGTATGTCTTTGATTACAGTTTAGTGCCTAACATTTATTTCGTTCCCGGTGGTGCCTAACATTTTATTTTGTAACTCAAATTGGTCAGGCAGTGACAGCCTGTTAAGTTTGGTCGTTAAGTGACACATGTCACAACCTAGTAATTTTAAGAATTTTATTTAAAATTAAAAACCTTCATTTCAACCCATAAATATGCGTCGCCTACCGTCTTTTTCCGTCGACGAAGCTCCCTCCGACCTCCATTCCCCCGACAATCAAAACTCCTATGAATTCGTGACCGATAGAAGGTTGATCGGCTGTCGGAATCGCGATTTTCATACTAGGGTTCGCGGGGTATAAAACGTTGATTGGTCGTCAATCAGTCACGATTTTATGGGGATTTTGGTCTCCAAGGGGATGGGAGATCAGGTGGAGCTTCGTCGTCGACAAAAGGCGATGGTCGACGTGGGTTTAGGAGTTATATGAAGATTTTCAAAGTTTTGAGTTTATTTCAAAATTTGTGTTTTTTTAAATATATATATATATATTTTAATTTTTTTAATTTTAAATAAATTTATAAAATTAGTAGGTTGTGACACATGTCACTTAAGACCAAACTTAACAGACTGTCACGGCTTGGCCTAATTTGAGTTACAAAATGAAACGTTAGACACCAAATTGGAACGAAAAAATCATTAGGCACTAAACTAGAACCAGAGACATGTCTTTTTGTATATTTAAGTCTAAACTTTTAGTATGTTTTTATCAATGTTATCAAAACCGGACCGGACCGGCCTGTTCAACCGTTGAACCGGAACGGTTGCCTGTCCGGTCAGCCTCCAAAACCAATTTTGCAATGAACCGGTAGAACCAGTGCGAACCGGCGGTTCACACGGTTCTGGTTTTTTTAAATTAAACCAAACGACGTCATTTGTTATGATTTTTTTCAGCCTCAAATTTATATTCTGATTTTGCATCTGGATTAATCCATCGTAACAAAGACAATTCGACCCGGTAAATATTACTTTATATTTTCTAGTTTATAATTCATATTTTTACGCTTAAATAGTTAAGTATAACTTGTGTTCTATACTTCTATTTTTTATCATTAAATTTATTTCTTGTAGATCAGTGGTGGGCTTTATTTGGGGTTAGTGCTCCAATTTTGCAAAAGTTGGTAATCATTCTTCTTATCCAAACTTCTTCATCTTCTGGATGTGAGAGAAATTGGAGTGTCTTTGAACGCATCCATACAAAGAGAAGAAATAGACTAGAACATCAAAGACTAAATGATCTAGTTTATGTTACTTATAACTTGCGTTTAAAGAATAAGTATAATGTCAAAATATTATTTCAATTCCTTATCCTTTTAAGTATAATCAATTAATCATTAATCAACTTCTTTCTTGATATTGTGATGTTTAATTTTAGGTTGCCTAAGAAGCCATGTTATGATCCTATTGATTATGAATCTATTGATCATGTTGATTTTTGGGTAATTGAAGAAGAAACACCTCTTGAGCTTGATATTGATGAGATTGATAATTTTCTTTATCATAAGAATGCAATTCCAGTTGGTCAATCATCAAAAAACAATGAAGGTTAATCTTTGCTTATTTATTTTAGTTATATAATTATATTTATTATTTAATATGTTTTACACTTTTACTTTTAATTGTTAAGTATTGTTTGGAAATTTAAATTTAACTTTGTATTTGTTTATCATATTGCTAGGTGATGAAGATCTTGATGCTGTGGACTTTCAAGTTCAAAGTGATGCTATGGAGTTCAAGTTCAAAGTGGTGATGGCGATGGTAGTTCAACTAATGAAAAAGCTTTTTCCAATATTTTGGAATTCGAAAGAATCAATTTCAATGAATATTATGATGATTCATACTTGTATCAAATATGTATTTTTTTTATTTAGTTGTTGATGAAATTCATTAGGTATTGACCTTAAATATTATGTTGCAGTTGATTTGAATCATTTTGTTTCACTTGATATTATGGTATTTAACTTATATATGTTATGAATTGTGATATTTTTGTACCTTTTAATATTATGAACTTAAAAAGAGTGTTATATATATATTAATAGAGAAAATAACCTCATTGACAAAAAATGCTTTATAATATACGATTTTAACCAACTTTTTTTGGATTTGCCAAAATGACCAACTAAATCGCAATGCGATCGATAATTCGCAACGCGATCTCCGGTATCGCAAATCAGTTTCCAGATTCGCAACGCGAACTTCGACTATCGCAATGCGAACTTCGACTATCGCAATACGAACTTCGACTATCGCAATGCGAACTTGGACTATCGCAATGCGAATATGTAAATCGCAATGCGATAGTCGACTATCGAAATGCGAATATGTAAATCGCAATGCGATAGTCGAAGTTCGCATTGCGATAGTCGACTATCGCATTGCGATTTACATATTCGCATTGCGATAGTCCAAGTTCGCGTTGCGATTTATTCCAAATTCGCAACGACTGGTGGTATTACATTTGTTTCTTAAGAATTTTCTCTAAAAAGATAGTATTCGCGCGGACGTGTCGAAGACACGTATTACCACGACCACGACCCGACCCGAGACGAGACGGGCGGCGGCGGCACGCGAGAGTCCCCCTTGTTCTCTATCACTCAACAAGGAAGTGGGAAAGCCAAGCCTTAAATATCATTCCCAATAGTGTTTCCATTACTATGTGGGATTGAGCATTACCAACACTTGTTTCCAATACAATGTGATTATTCAGGAAACAATTAACAATCATGCACCTTAAAACAACTGAATCAACAACTAATTGCATTAGTATTATACGATTAAATATGTCATAATTAAAAGTCAATCTACAATCAATCGCGATTATTGCAATTTTAAGCAAAACATTCAAAAATAATATCACTATTTAAGGCTCAATCCCACATAGTATTGGGAACAAGTGTTGGTAATGCTCAATCCCACATAGTATTGGAAACACTATTGGGAATGGTATTTAAGACTTGGCTTTCCCACTTCCTTGTTCAGTGATAGAGAACAAGGGGGAATCTCACGCGCCGCCGTCTCGTCTCGGGTCGGGTGGGGTCCGGTCGGGTCGTGGTCGTGGTATTACGTGTCTTCCACACGTCCGCGCGAATACTATCTTTTTAGAGAAAATTCTTAAGAAACAAATGCAATACCACCAGTCGTTGCGATTTTGGACTATCGCAACGAATTTGGAATAAATCGCAACGCGAACTTCGACTATCATTTTGCGAACTTGGACTATCGCAATGCGAATATATCGCAATGCGAATATGTAAATCGCAATGCGATAGTCGACTATCGCAATGCGAATATTAAATACAATGCGATAGTCGAAGTTCGCGTTGCGATAGTCCAAGTTCGCATTGCGATAGTCGACTATCGCATTGCGATTTACATATTCGCATTGCGATAGTCCAAGTTCGCATTGCGATAGTCGAAGTTCACATTGCGATAGTCGAAGTTCGCGTTGCGAATCTGGAAACTGATTTGCGATACCGGAGATCGCGTTGCGAATTATCGATCGCATTGCGATTTAGTTGGTCATTTTTGCAAATCCAAACAAAGTTGGTTAAAATCGTATATTATAAGGCATTTTTGGTCACTGATGTTATTTTCTCATATTAATATTGCTTTGAATATTATGTAAAATTAAAAAAAAATATTATTTTATATAAACCGATTCAATCACGATTTAATCATGGTTGAACCAGTGAACCAGTACCTTCACCGGTTTAAGGTCCGATCCGATTTTAAAAACATTAATTTTTATTTTAATCACTCAATTATAACTACTTTTAATTTAACCGTTAAACTTTTGTATTTGTTCATTTAAATTAATTGAAACGCCGTTTTTTTATCGTTGTTTAAAAATCATGTCAAAAGTTTTGGTAGTTTTATGTAACACAACTTAAACTTTTAGTTTTTGGATTCTTTTTGATTCAGTGATGAATAATTTTCATTTACATTCAAATGGTAAATAAATAAGAAAAACAATATATGTCGATCCTATTCGGGAATTGAACCCACACTTAATTTGGACCTAAAGCGTGCTTTTGGATCAGAACAGGTAACTCGGGCCTGGTTTAGACAATGGGTATAAAACAAATCCCGTCATTTCTGATACAAAACAATGAGCCTTCTTCCCGCCTTAACATCTTCTCATACCTAGTCAAACCCTCTCACCAAGATCAAACCTTATCTTCTCTCCCGAATCACCAAATCCCCCTTAAACCCCTAGAATCTGTAGTCTCATGGACCTCTTAAATTTCTCTTTATTGCCGCGCTGGCCAACTATAGGATGCCGCCCAAGAGTTTACACGCATGAGACTTGCCGGTGTTGAGCCAAATCATATCACATTCGTTACCCTTCTCTTGGGTTGTGCTGAGTTTCCTTTAAAAGGTCGTCATCTGGGTTCTTTGATTCATGGGTATGTTTGCAAATTGGGGTTAGACAAAGAAGACGTGATGGTCGGCACCGCGCTTGTGGAAATGTACGCTAAAGGAGAACATGTGGAAGTGGTTAAGTTGGTTTTTGGTATGATGAGAGTGAAGAATTCGGTGTGTCATGGAATACGATGATTGATCGGTGTATGAAGACTCGGGAGTTTGAGAAGGCATTTGAGGTGTTCGATGAAATGCCTCAAAGAGATGTCATTTCATGGACCGCCTTGATTAATGGGTTTGCTAATAGGGGTTTTCACGAAGAAGCGTTGGATTGGTTTCGAGAAATGATAATTTTCGGGGTCGAGCCTGATTATGTGAGCATCATAGCTGTTCTCACAGCTTGTGCTAATTTGGTACTCTTAAGTGTTGGCTTATAAGTTCATTGCTTTGTTTTGAAACAGAGTTTTAGAAACAACGTTAGATTAAATAATTCATTGATCGATATGTACTCGCGATGTGGGTGTATAGAATTCGCTCGTGCTGTTTCCGACAAGATGCAGCAGCGAACATTGGTCTCATGGAATTCAATCATCAGAGGGTTTGCCGCTAACGGGTTTGCCGATGAAGCTTTGAAATATTTTGATGCAATGCAGAAAGAAGGGTTTAAACCAGATGGTGTCAGCATTACCGGGGCGCTTATTGCTTGTAGCCATGCAGGTTTAGTAGAAGATGGGCTCTGTTATTTCGATATTATGAAAAGAGTTTATAGGATATCCCCCAGGATCGAGCATTTCGGTTGCATAGTCGATCTTTATAGCCGCGCCGGAGAATTGAAAGAAGGATGAAACGTAGTACAAAATATGCCTATGAAGCCAAATGAAGTTGTATTGGGATCGTTGCTAGCTGCATGTAGGAATCATGGGGATATTAGGTTAGCCGAAAGGATAGTGAAGAAACTTGTGCATTGGACCCTGGTAGCGATACGAACTACGTACTGCTGTCGAACATGTATGCAGCAGTTGGAAGATGAGAGGGAGCGACCATGTTTAGGAAGAGAATGAAAGCACTTTGGATTCGAAAGAGACCAGGTTTTAGTTCAATTGAGATCTATGGCTGTGTTCATGATTTTGTTGCAGGTGACCAGTCACATAGGGAAATGGACTGTATTTACGCAACACTAGAGTTGCTCACCTTTGATCTAATGTCATCTGGGTAGGGGTGTTCAAAAATACCCGTCCCAATTGACCCGACCGATGATCTTACGACCCAAACTAAAAAAATCAAGTATTTTTTAAAAAATTACCGACCTGAAATTTTTTTGTTCGGGCCCGGGTCACAAAATTTCATTTTTCAAGTACCCAATTACCTGAATACCATGTTATAATTATTTTTTATATAATATAATATTACATATTCAATTATTAATAATTTTATATATTAAATTAAACTAATAAAATTAAAAAAAACACCCACCCAATAATTATATGTTTAATAATTAATATAATATTTTTTAATAATATAAGTTTTTTTTAAATAATAATTAAAAATAATTAAAACCGGGTACTTGATTACCGAATTACGGTACCCGTAAAATCTGAGTACCTGGTACCAGATACTCGCAATATCCAGGTCGGGACACGAACTGAAAATCTAATACCCAAAGACCCGGATACCAGGTACTGGATTGAATACATCTGGGTATGCTCCTGAAATTGTTGAAAGTGATTAAGCTTATCAATGAGTAACAAGAAACAAGTGCATTGATTCTTTCGTGCCAAATTACTGGCAATATAAGTTTTTTTTAAAGGCCTAATGGTATTTGAGGTGGTCAAACTTTTGGTTAATTAGTATGAATAAAATATAAAGTTTAATTGAATCATATAAACTGACTATAAAATCTAAGATCATGTGTATATATAAAATTACCTTGAAAATGAAAATTCAATTTTTTTTTTAAAAAAATTATCATATTTGAAAATCTTTTGTATCTATATTTTTTTCTCTACAAGTTTCTGATAATAATGTTTCATTCCACAAATAAAAGATGGAGACATTTTGCGTTTGAGATTCCTGACCATTTGGATTTCCCTTTCAGGCCAAAAAAATGGATCTGATATTCCAATAATCATGAAAAAACAGAACTTGAATCTGATTATCAAACTATATATTGACACTGGTCTTGTTTGTGCTGATATCATAATATAAGATGTTGACAGACATGACAGGGAATAGTTGCAATAAGATAATCCCAGCATCAGCACTGTCAAATCCTTAATTGTCCGTCAAACATGTATAGATTTGGTTGAGAAAATACAGCAGATGCCGTTAGTTATATTTTGCAGCACCAGATACCATATCTGCTGGCATGCACCCACTGCCACCCCTCCATTGAATCTCTTCCAATCCACAATTGGTTCTATAACTACAAACAATCACATATCTCTCTCTCTCTCTCTCTCTCTCTCTCTCTCTCTCTCTCTCTCTCTCTCTCTCTCTGTTTGCTTTTAGGGTTTAGGCCATTTGATCAAATTCAACTTAAAAGCATTTTCATTTATACAAAGAACAAAAGGATAAGAGACCATTGCAAGGTCTCTTCATGATTAAAACAAAAGGTACTCTCTTCCAAAAGAGAAAGATGGAATCCTACAAAGATTTATATTTCACTGAGGTATCCCAAACACTAGAGAACATTAGCAGGTAAGTTTAAGGGTCGGTCCTTGGCTTCTTAGGGCTTCCACCATTATGGTGCAATGGATCTGGTCCTGATGGCACCGTCCTAAAGTTTTCCCTGTTCCCAGCACCGGTTGTGGATCTTTTGTTTATCTTCAAATCAGCCTGCAGCAGCATCTGCAAGCACCAGTTTTATAAGTTTCTTTCAAGTTATGCATTATGAAAAACGAGAAACAGTAAGATAAAAAAAAAAACTAAGCAAAACAACCAACCTTTCTATTTTGAACTGGCTTTTCATAGAAGCCTCCACGTCCAGAAACGCGGCCTGTTAAACATGAGAAAGATAAGCTCATAGACATTAAAAACTAAACCCCAAACAAACAATAAATAGAACTCGAACCACAAACTCCATGCAGAACCAGCAAGCATAAGACGAGCAGCTTCAATGACCTAGTTGCCATTGTGTATCAGAAAGAATGTTCTCCTGATAACCAAGAACTAAACGAGAGAGAAGACAGATAAAGGTGTGAATAACAAGAATAAGGGTTGCTCAATTTATATAGCGTTTGAGAATAGTAAATGATTGCATGGTGCAGCCGTTTTCAGCCATTTTCTTTGAGAAATGACTGAGACTTTCGGTTCTGATAATATGGCGCCGTTTCAAAAAATGTCAGTCATTGTCAACGTCACTCTACACAAACGCGCCGCCGCAAATCGTATATAATCTAAAAGATGGTGATAATGCCATTTTTATATCAAAAACCTGGATATGTTATACCGTTATGGTTTCTCATTCCATTATTACATGGTTTTTTAAGTAGATTTTGTTACGAGTCCTTAAGAGGAATAAAGATTCCATTTAACACTGTAAAAACAAGTAGTGATTATTTTCATGCAGAGTAGAGCTGATGATGGATAATTATGGTTAAATGGTGCTTTTCTGTTTATTTTCGACGTGGGATTGATTGATGGTGATAGGGTGGCGTTCGATGCTCTTATCCCAGATGGAAATTATCAAAGGTTTTATCTTTCTAACAGGTAAACTACTTGAATAACCACTTAATTATGGGATTAATATCATAACGATCATTATTTTTAAATTTGTGTTGACATTACACTGAACTTAACTGCCCTTAAACTCTAACGAAAGGGTGATGTGGAATTTAGTAAAAATTTATATAATTATACATTTAATCTTTAATATTTATATATTTTACTAATTTAGTTCTAATTTAAATTTAATTTTATAATTATAAAAAGAAAGGGAACCGCAAGTTCTTCTGCAGAGATCTCAGGTTTTGAACTCCTGACACACCGTTGGTACGTGAGTACCTTGAGATCGAATCGAAACTGTTGTTGATCATTTGCGGCGGAGGTGGCAATGCGACGTCGAAACCGGGGTGAAAAAAAAAGGTTGGCACTGGGAGTGGTGGCAGCGGAGGAGACTGCAGCAGCAATTGTGGAGAAACGGGACACGTGCTCAGATTATGTATGGCTGTCGTAAGAGCAGCTGTCACGATCAGTGCGGGAAATGGTGGCGGGATCAAGGAGAGGGGAAGGGAGATCGAGGACGGAGAACTTGGTTCTTGGTAAAATGCAACGACGTCGTTCATGCGGCTCCTCGCTCCACCGTCATGGCTGCTGCTGGAACCATTAACGGCGCCACTCTTCTGCAAATAAAAAACCTTTGAGCTTCAACAAAATAGTTTATCAGACAGAAAGAAGCAATGAAGTACAGAGAGAGAGAGAGAGAGAGAGAGAGAGACTTTTGAGATTGAAGAGAGAAAATGGTAAGCAAATTTGCCTTCAAGCTTTTACTCATGCATGACCCAGTTACTCTTTTGACCTTTAGGAGCCCTTCCCTGTAAAAAAAACGAGGGTTCTCTTCATTCCATCATGGGCAGACGTCTTGGAGCTATAAATCTCCCTATCTTTCCTAATAGCCTTCCAATAACCAGCCTCGATTGCTCGGTTTATCCTCAACCTCGTTGGGTACTTCATATCTCTTAAACTGAAGAAATACCACTCTTTCTCTCCCATCTTTGCGATATTCCATAACCAAAAAAAAAAAAAAAACTGTAATCAGATTATATTACAACAACAATTAAAATGTTTAAAGGTAATCATTGCTACAAATTTCCAATTAGGTCTTAAGAATGTTTTGTCCTTGGATTAAAGGAGTTACGAAAAAAATACATACCAGGAAGTTCCCAAGGCTCTCACTTGAATTTAATGTAAATTTTATAACTAAACAATAATATTCTATCTGTCCCATAAAAACTGTTCATTATTGATTTTTTTTCAATTTTTAAATTTTGACTAATTATTATTTAAAATATATAATTGATAAAAATATGTAAAAATATATTTTAAAAACCTTCGATCAATTAGTTTTCAAATATATATTTTATAAAATTTAATTATTTAAAATATATAATATAATCAAGGTCAAAGTTTACAAATTTTGACATTTATAAAGTAAAAGGGACAGTTTTTTATGGGATGGAGGGAGTAATTTCTTATTTATTAAAAAAAGTAAAAATATTTAATATAAAGTTAAAAATAATTTTTAAACAATTTATGAAAAAAGGCATGTAACATATAAAAATATTTTTGTTTTTATATTTAATACAAGATGTAAAATTAAATATTATTTAATTTTAAAGAGAAATTCTACATTAAATTCAATTATTTAAAAATATTTTTTATATTACTTGATTCTTCCATAAATTTTGTTTAAAAATATAAAAAATATTGAATTGGTTTTAAAAATAAAATATTAAATTTATTTTGATTTGTTTAAAAAATATAAAATATTGAAAGTTAAATATCATTTGAATATTTTTATTTCTTCATTTTTATATTAGTAATAATATTATGAGATGAATAAATGTTGGTGTAATTACCAATTCAAGTGAAATCGTTGGCTCAATGGTATGGGCACCCCATTTTCATCTTGGAGAACCCAAGTTAAAACCCAGTAAATGTAAGTTATCTTCTATTTATTTTCTTTTTAATCTATGAGTACACGTGTCATTATATATTTGATAGATATAATTTTTTTTGAATTAAAAGCAAGTTCAAAACAGGCTAGTTAGCCATTGTTTTACAATACGGTGGACCAAATTTGTCCCTATCGAAAGAGTGCGAATGTTATCAGGGGGAGTGTCGTGGATAACTAAGGAGCAGCTGGAGGAATCACTGGCAAGCTTTGCTAGAGCATCTGCAGGGAAGTTTGTTTCTATAGGAATCCGTTTGAAGTCAACAGCCCAAGCTCGATTGCATAAACCAAGAATGGCGCGGACAAGAGAAAGGGAGTTAATAGTAGCAGTTGGGTCTTTGAGCATTCGAATTGCCGACGCGTAATCGGATTGAACCTGAATAATCTCATACCCTGTGACCATGCTACAGTTAAACCTGTGTAAATAGCCAAGAGCTCTGCTTAAAAAGCATCTGTAATACCAATTCGTTTAGAAAACCCAAGAATCTAGTTGCCGTCATTGCCTCAAACCAGCCCCCAATGGAGCAAGAGCCAGTGGACGAGGAGCAAGTGCCATCAACATTTAAACAAATGTGACCGATTGTAGCAGCTTTCCATTGAACAGACTGAGACATCACGGAATTCACAGTGATTTTGCTATTATTATAGTGATTCACCCAAGCCATGCTTTTCTGCATAATTGAGTATATAGACGGAGGAGAGGCATTGAAGACAAGTTCATTTCTATTCTTCCATATGTTCCAGGCAAGGGACACAGAGACTGAATTCCATGGGATAGCATCATTCCCAGCAAGCTGGTGGGTGTTAAGGTTCGTAACGAACCAAGCAGTGTTATTTTATAATATCTCCCAATTTAAGCAAGAACACTCCATAATGGAGTGCAATTATAGCGGGTAATTGATGCAGGGAATAGATCAGTGATTCTATATTTTTGTCGACGAAAGACAACCCATAAAGAATCCAATTTGGTGTTCAATTAGAAACTCAACTTGAGAATAAATGCCACGTTATGACCATGAAGATTTCTGAAGCCTATGCCACCATGATTTAAAGGTTGACAAAGGGTCTCCCAATTGATAAGAGAAACTTTGTTCGTTGATGAAGAGCCACCCCAAACGAATTTACGGATTTGTCTCTCCAATTCATTACAAACTTCTTTTTGAAGGATCATAGATTGCATAGAATAAACCGGTATAGCTTGTTAAACTGCCTTTGCCAAAGTGATTCTCCCAGCTATTGAAAGAGATTTAGCAGCCCATCCACTCAGCTTTTTTTTGTGTGGATAATTTTGATTTGTTATTACCCAAGACTGCAGAAAAAAAATGCTACAAAAACCAGTTCAAACAATGGAAACAGAAACAGGGGTAATCTATATACAACAAAATCAAACTATACCCCAATGGTTACAAATATCTAAATTAGTTATATCTAATCTAATGACATTTCTATTGCTTAATTGAGACCCTACAATCTGTTTGATTGAGAGCAGAATAGCATCCTCGGATCTAAAACTGCCTCTGAAAATCCTTCGATTCCTTTCCTCCCATATAGTGCAATTAAATGCGCACCAAGATAGCTTGAGGATGTTGGTAATTAGAGAATCTCCTTTCCAAGTTGCAGTCGTCCAAACCAATAAGTTAGACCAAGTGAAAGGAGGTTTGTGAATCCCAGAGAGAAGGAGAATAGAGTTCCAAATGGAGGCAGCCATCTTGCATTCTGCAAAAAGATGATTTATGGTTTCGCGACCATCAAAACGGAGAATGCATTGGTCGTTAGTAGCTAGACCGAACCTTTGGTGGGAAGACGATCCAAAATCACCATACAAGATAAAATGTTGTGTTTCGGTATATGGAAAGAGTACCAAATCAGTTTTTGCCAATGAACATTGTTGTACTTCTGTCAAACCTGTTCCCAAATATCTTTGGTGCTCGTGACTCCTGTAGAAAGCAGTGGTTGAGCAATACTACGAAGCTTCATTATTTTCCTGAAGCTCCAGCTGAAGGTAGAGGATTCTTCCATGAGCCAGAAATTCTGTTGCTTGATTACATAACTTTGTAACCATGCTACCCATAGTGAACCCTCCACAGCAAGAAGATTTTTGATAAGAAGGATCATGCATACTTTGTTCCAAGATTTAATGTTTTTTAGGCCTAATCCTCCTTCAGACTTAGGCGAGCAGATTGTGTCCCAACTTACTCTAGCTCCAGCAGCAGGAACGTTTGATCATTTCCAGAAGTATCTCGAACAGATTTGCTCAATCTTGTTGATGATGGATTGGGGCAATATAAGTTGCCTGCATAACTCAGTTTTAGTCTAGACCATTGGTACAGTTTGGATTTGATCTTATCGATAAGGGGCTGACAGTCTTTAATAGATAATTTCCTGGTTACCAAGGGAATTCCCAGGTATCTGACAGGCAAAATTCCATGCTTGAAACTAGAAGAATTAATAATATTTTCAATATGAAGAACAGAGATGCCAGTTGTGAAGATCTCACACTTGAGAGCATTTAGTTTAAGACCAGAAATCTCATAGAAATAGTCAAGAACAATTATAACTCCCATGACATATTCAAGGTTCCCTTGCAAAATATTAACAGATCATCAACAAAAGTTAAATGTGTAAGGTCGATTTTCTTGCATTTAGGGTGGTAGCCAAAAATCCCTTTATCGGCAACATTATTGAGGAGTTTAGATAAGACATTCATAACAAGAACAAACAATAAAGGGGATAAATGATCACCTTGTCTGAGTCCTTTTGCGCCCTTAAAAAACCCAATCAAGCTTCCATTAAAGGCAATGGAATAACTAGCAGTTGAGTAGCAAGCAATAATCCAGTCAATAAGTTTACTAGGAAACTCTAAAGCCTTGAGGATATTCGGAATGAGGCCCCAGTGAATTGAGTCGAAAGCTTTTAGAAGATCTATTTTCAGTGACACCTTGGAGAAATGTTTTTCCTCCCATAACCTTTCACTATTTCTTGAGCAAGGAGGGTATTATCGGCTATACTCCCCCTTTGATAAAAGCAATTTGATTAGGAGAAATAATGTTAGGAAGCAAATGAGAGATCCTCTTTACAATAATCTTTGTAATGGCTTTATAGATGACAGAACAACATGATATGGGGCGAAAATCCGAAACTTTACTAGGATTAGGGATTTTGGGAACTAAGACAATAGTGGTTGCATTGAAAGCAGGATAGATGAGTGAATCTTGAAAGAAAAATTTGATAGCCTCCGTCATTTCGTCTCCAATCACATGCCAAGCTTTCTTAAAGAAAAGGGAGTATAACCGTCAGGACCAGGAGCCTTGTCATTACCTTGACTGAAAATAGCCTCTTTAATCTCTTCATTGGTGACTTCCTTAGTAAGCCCTTCGAAATATTCAGGGGAAGAGATTGGTTGTAGGAGGTCTTTAAGCAAGCAGGTTGAGCAGTCTTTAACTTAGAGACATAGGTAAAAGTTTATTGAAAAAATTAGTAACTTCAACGGACATGTCGTCAAAGGAATCCAATCTTCTTCCCTGGTCGTCGACTAGGACTCTTATGGTGTCACGTTTATTTTTGGTAGCAATGACAGAATAAAAGAACTTGGAGCATAATGATTTTTTGCTTTTTGTTTGAGAATCATAGCCTCGACAACTTCTAATGTGTTTAACTCTCTTTGTAGCTCGAGTTCTTTATCAATAAGCTCAATACCTCTAAGGGTTAGAATTTGTTGTTTCTCAATCTCTTCTCTTTTTATTCTAACCTGAGCTGAAATGTCACTAAAGTAGTTCTTGTTAAGATTTTTGAGGCTGACTTTAAGCCTTCTAAGCTTGAGAAAGAGTTTCTTCAAAGGGTTGCCTTGACTAGCTTGGTGCCATGAATGACTAACAATATTTAAGAAATTTTGATGCAGAGTCCAGCAGTTGAAAAATTTGAAGGGCTTGGGTCTGTTAAGTTCAATCTCTTTATTTTGAGTCAACCAATGCCAAGCAATGGTCGGAAGGACCAGGGGCTAAGAATTCCACAAAGGAGTGAGGGAAATATTCAAACCACTGGGTGTTGGTGAGAACTCTATCCAATTTTCTAGTAAGGAAGTTTTCACTTTGCTTGTTGCTCCAAGAGTAAATTGGACCAAAAAATAGATGATCGAGAAGATAAAGATCATTAGTGACTTCTTAGAATTCAAGCATATCCGGCGAAGAAATCAGACCTAGGCACTTATGATTGGAGCTTTCATTTGGGTACAAAGTGACATTAAAGTCACCCCCAATATCCAAGGACAGTCGGGAAACCTTGATTCAATATTTCGCATGTCCTGCCATAGGCTTCTTCTAGCTATTCCATCGTTGTGACCATAGATCCCATTAAGCAGAAAATGAGCATTCTGAAATAAACATTTAACTGTAATACTTTGAGCTGAGACATAACATAAAGATAAATATATTCCTTTCCTCCACAGTAACCAAATCCTACCATTCTCTGCATAGTTATAGTTGCATAGTACATTTCAGTTCTCAAATCTAGATGCAAGTATGTCATCCAATTTAACTCGTGTTTCCAGCAAACACATAATATCAATTTTAATAAGAGCAGCTCTCCTTTGGACTTTGCTTTATTTAAGAGGATTGTTTAATCCTCTAACGTTCCAAAAGGAAATAATCATTTTGCAGGGGGTGAGGGGGCGTTTCCCCCATTTTACTACCTACTGGTGCATTTTTAGCTTTGTCAAGGTGAAATTTCTTTTTAGTTTTGAGCTCTCTGATCAATTCTGCAACCTCTAAAGCTGTTGCTCTTGTTTTTTTTCCCCATGTTCTCAGAAACAAGAATAGTATCTTCAATAGAATTTAGAATCTCAAAACTGTTGCTGTTGCTTGACCCTGCTACAGAATTTCTGCTTTTGACTTTCGGAGGCTTCCCTAAATCCCTTTTTGAAGAAAAAGCCATCTCATTAATACAGACTGATAATTCTGGTCGATTGTTGAGTTCATCAGCTTCATCAAAAACTGGTTCGGTAACATGAGGGGGCTTAAGGAAGGTAAAATAGAATGAGCATCCAAGGAAGAAATGGCATTGTCAGAAGGTGGAAGTTCATAGACAAGTTGGTTGCCTACATTTTTTTCCACGTGAATAGAGTCATTAGAATTAACAGGATCAACAGCCTTAGTGAGCACTAAGGTATCATTGCAGGACGTTTAATGGGACATCGAAGAAGATGCTAAAGAATCATTTTTCCTCCATACTTGAGAAGTGTTGGAGGATATAAGATTAATTTTGCAGCTTTTAGAACTATGGCCAAATGTATTACAAGCTTTACAACAAAGAGGAAGCCATGGGATTTCAACCGAAATTGTAGTTTCTTTACCAGTATTTAGAACTACATCTATAGACTTAGGGATCACATCAGACGCCTCTATTTCAACACAGACCTTGGCGAATTCCAATCTAGTCTTAGAGGCAGTGATAGAGTCCATTGACAATGAGAAGCCTATGGCACTAGCAATGTAACTCAAACCATCATTTGAGAACAATTCAAGTGGCACGTTGTATAAGTGAACCAAAATCGGGATTCTGGATAAGTTAAAGTGGAGTTTTTGCATATTAGGCTCCCAATTCCTAAGGATTAGAGGCTTGTTGAAAATATGCCAAGGACCGTTTTCCATTACCCAGTCTCGTGCAGTTTGAGATTCGAAGGAAAACAAATAGAGGTTGGGTCTAGGTAACTGACCTGGATATTGGCTCCTTGCAAAGGTTTTTTCCATAAGCCTTCGATGATCCTTTGTAGGGTTGCGAAATTTGGAGCTGACCCCAGAACTTGACCTACAAGAGAGTGCTTCCACTCAGAGATTCCTCCTTCAAACACTTCCGGCGGAGGGTGAACAGTCGGGACACCATTTCTCTCATTTGGGGGAAAATACTTGAGATGATGATTTATAGAACATCGGAACAATTTGCGCCAATCCATGAATGGAAACAGGCAGAGTGAGGAAAAACAGAAGAAAAATAATAGAAAACCATTGAGAAGACAGTCGAATAGTCAGAGAAATTTCAGTACCCATTAGATTCGAGCGCCCAGAGGGTTTCGAGAGGCGCCGTCATTTCTCATCCTCAAAAAACGACGGGGTGCAGATTAATATCCCCCAACTTGTATTTTACCTTATCAGTGATGAAAGAAAAATCAACTTTAGTGGCTCGTTGGTGGGTGACCGGGACCCCCAAATATATACCGAGAGAGTCTATGACCTGAAAGCCCAAAGAGGTGTTAATATCATTCCGTAAGTTAATCTCGATATTTGGCGAGAACCAAATTTGAGATTTACGTCGATTAAACTTATGGCCAGAGAAATCATCAAAAGTGGTCAGAATAGAGATAAGAAATGTGGCTTACTGAGCGTCTGCTTTAGCATGCAATATGAACGTAATTAGAACGTTAAGAATAATTATAACGTAATTAATAATATGTAAAATTATTGATCTCGGGCAAAATTTGGTGTCTACACGTTCATCACAGGGACCACACACGAAGTACACATACACGAACGATCCTCTAACAACTTTAGAAAGCTAGAAACTCAACAGCAGCAAAGACCCTGTGGAACAAAACTCACTAGCTCAGGAGCATTAACTCAAAAATCAGACCCATATAATAAAACAGTGAAATGCAATGCCAGAGAAGAAAACTCAGCACAAAAACCACAACATCTCAAAAGACCTTGTTGATGAGATAAAGATAACGTGGAGCAGCAGAGGACAACGACTAAGCTATGAATAAAGCCAAGAGTCCCATACATATAGAGAAGCAATATAACAACCCAAGGAAAATTCCTTCAACGAAAAACAAAGAAAAAATGAGGCAAGAAGAAGAACATGGCAGACCCTCAAAAGTTGATCACCCGAATATGGATAGGACAACACAAAGGAGAGCACCACGAAAGCCAAAGCCAGTAACCTGAGGAACCGGACTGACTTAGGATTTGACAGCTCAGTTAGGGTTTACAACACTTGAAACATTTGACAGAGAAAGAGACATCATTGATCGAGATTGGGGATCACTATAGAACAAACTATCACGGCGTTTTCAAACAAAACGCCACTATAGTTCAATATATTGCGGTTTTTAAAAAAAGCTACTATAGAACGATTCTTTTGCGGTGTTTGTTTAAAAACGCCACTAAAGAACGATCATTTTGCAGTGTTTGTTTAGAAAAGTACTAGGTTTTAGCGGCGCTTGTCTAAAAACGCTCAATATATGAACCCTATTAGGCGTTTAATATGTTGCGACATTTGTGAAATAAACGCCGTTAGAGTACGAGTTTTAGCAGCGTTTATGGGGAAACGCCGTTAATATTACCATTTTGCTGTGTTTTGGATATAAATGCCACGGTATGCATAAAATTAGTGGCATTATTTTGAAAACGCGCAACAAACGCCATATATACTTGTTTTGTTGTAGTGAATGTTTAAATTATTTAATCATTCCCTCTTTAATTATTTTCATAACAAACTTTATTTTTTGCATATTTTTATTTTTATTTATTATAATCATTTAATTTTTTATTTTACAATTAAGTCATTTAATTTATATTAATATCATGAACCAATCGATCTCACTTGTTAAGATTAAGAGATTGTCTAATAGTTGAGAGTCTTTGAAAATATACTACCTCATATTCATCTTAGATCTATAAAAATGTATTAATAATAAACTTTATGTTTTAACCTTTAATTATTACTAGAGAATTATTATTCAATTTGTGTGACAAATAACATACTTTTTGGTTTTCTTAATTTTATTTTAATTTTAAAAATTATAACTATCAATTTAAAAAATTCTAAATTATCTAAATCTCTAAAAGCCTCAACTTTAAATCTTGTATATTACATGTCATCGTCAAATCAATTATCACCCGTTGATCTTTTTGTTGTCGGACTCTCACTAATTGATCATTTTCTTATTATTTCACATCATAACTGCACAAAATTATTATTTTTTCACTTAATCATCGAATGTTCGTCGTCATCGATGAAGTTACACAGTTGTTTGAATCAAAATTAAGTCATCTGAATTTTTTTATTATCATTCGTCATTTGATCTTTAGTCTTTAAGAGGATTTGAGAATTTTAGATTGATTGAAAATTTAATCTTTTAAAAATTATATTATTTAAAAATTAATATTAATTAGAAATTAATTATTAATAAGAAAATTTAATATTTTAAAAATTTTAAAATTATATTCTTAAAAAATTAATATTAATTAGAAATTAATGTCACGAGTTAAATAATTATTAGTTAAAAAAATTTAACCACAATTAACAAAATAAACTTAAAATAATAAAGAAATAAAAGTTTAAGAATTTTTTAATAGAACTCTAAATATTTTAAATAATAATGAAATAAACGTTTAATAATCTCTTCAAACTTTAATATTTTGTTGGACTTTGTGTCTCATAAAAAAAATTAGTGGTATTTGTTATACAAACCAGTGTTGCTCATAGATGGTTTATTGTTACTAAAGGTTTGATTATATATTGATCTATTATAATTAATTTTTAAAAATAATACGATATGAACGTTTTAGTTTTACAATTCATGTTATAAAAAAGTGTAACACTTAATACATATTTACACCGGTGTAAGTATATACATCTTCTAATATCTTAGTACTTAACTATAAACACATAATTATATGGTGTAACTTGTAAGTATATTTTTTGTATTTTAAAAAAAATAAAAATATATATTAAATTATTTGTGTACAATTTTATTAAAAAAATATAAATTAGAAATAATAAAAAAATTATATTTTCCATAAATTTTAGTAATAATTCAATATATCATCAAAGATTTAAAGATAAGTCTTTAACATACATAATATAAATGATTATAAATTTTAAGAATATAACTAAAATTTACTTCTAATTCTATTAATATTTTCCCTAAAAATATAATTATAAATTTAATTTATTAACTGTTAATCAACGATTAACTGTTTATCAAACTTTGTAATCGTAACCTTAACTAATATTTTTAGCGATTCGATAAACTGAATATTTAACATTAAAAATTCAATTAATTAACCTGTTAAACGTAACAATTATACTGATTAACGATTAAGATTAACAATTTCAGTTTTTTGAACACTCCTAACACAAACATCCCATACGAGGTCATATTTTAAACCTATTTAAGATAATGTGGCATGTGGTGCCTAGAAATAACCAAAAGATTTTCTTTCAAGTACCCACAAAGATGAGAAATTATTTGATGGACTCGATTCACCATGTTATTTGTAGTCTTAACCAATAAGATTCATTCTTCTCAAAGTAACTTTCAAATAAATATCCATTCCTTATTTATATGTAGGAAAAATGTGAAGATTCACCTTAAAAATGAGACAAATAAATTTTATTAGTAAATACTATAGGTAACGTGGTGAATTAAATCCATCTAATAATTTTTCTACAAAAATAATTGGACAAATATACTTTATAGGCTTAATTCATTTTTGACCATTTCTAATGATATGTCCAAAACTGTTTGATTCGTTGATCTTGAGTAGTAAAAATTGTGTCATAAAAGAGGGAAAAAGAAGAAGATCAATTATAAATAGTATCAACCTTTTTCTCGAATGTGTTAAGAAATATTTATAGTAATATTTATTGCGTGTTTCAGTTGTATGATTGTTATAACTATTCATAGATCAATAAACCAGAAATATCTGTTGGTTAAATCTTAAATTTCTCTCAGATAAATTATGTGGATTTATTAGAGATCGTGTTTATACAATGTGAAAGACTTAAAAAAATTATAACATCCCAAATTAGGGGTCAAATTACGAGTTTCTAAAACTTATAGACAAATTTAGAAAGAATAGGAAATTTAGGGACCTAGTCCTAAATTTTCCCATTTTCAGTTAATGTTGAAAAATAGACCCCCGATCGTCTTCTCCAGTGGAAGCTAAAACCCCCAAATTATCTCCCCCGTCGACCCTATTTGTCACCTGATTACGCCGCCGTCCGACCACCGTTCGTCACTCCGACACTACCAATAGACTCACCGTTGAACGGTGATCAAAACCACCCCTAGCCCGTCTTGAAATGCAGTTGTTCACCGTGGAAGACCAAGAAAAGCCCGTTGAAAAATCCCCGTCGCCGAGTATATCTTTGATGATTCCGGCAGCCTCCAACGTTATCTTGCCTCACCGCCTGCATCATTGGATTCACTGTTGTCATGCGCTCAAGACCCGACCGGTTTTGTTTACCATTGACGCGCCGTCGTCGATCCATCGTTTGGGTAAGTTACCAATCGGTTGTGGGTGAGTTTTGGTATGGTTTAAGTGTGATATTGGATTGGGTTTTGATGTAATTGAAGCTTTGGTTGAATTTGGAGTAAATGGAAGCCGACCATATCTCTTCTCGCCGGTTCACAAGCCCCCACGTGCCGCCAGGTACGCGTGGGGCTAGTCCCTAGCTCTTGATCATTCTGGCTGGACCGGCCCGAACCGATCAACCCGGTTTGAACAATACCGACCCACTTGCCCGACCCGAACCTCTTTGACTCAACCCGTTGACTTTGGTCAGAGTTGACCGGTCAGACCGTTGATTTTGACCAAAAAGGTCAAAATTTTTGGAAAGCCCTATTTTTACGTTTTTCGACGTCCTGAGTCCGAATCCGAAGTTCGTTTTGCTAAATTCGCACCCGGTAAGCCATTTTTCAGAGATTTACCTTCATATTCAATATGGTTTCTAAATTAAATTTAGTTTCTGACATAAATTTGGTTGCTTTGTATATGAGGAATTATTGGATGTTGAATTCAAGTTTGAGACTGATCAAATGGAGTTTAAAGGGCCGATCGATATGATACGAAAATCGAGGTAATACTCTATTACCCTTTGTATGCTTTCCGGAACCCATTGATAATTGGTACATGCATAAATGAATATAATTGGTTCATGAGATGTAATTAATTATCATTGTACTCAAATTAAATTTGCAATAAAGAAGGAACACTGTAAAAGCCCTAAACGACTCCAAAAAGAAATAGGTAGACTGATCAGAAATAAACCTCAGTTCAATGATTTAATCAGTAAATCAATAAATCTTAGAACGCGTAAATTCTGATTAATCTCGTTAAAGGTTAAATGTTGGAAATATTTGGAATGACATTACCAAAAATAACACCATGTGATAAAATTACGAAACTGTCATGGTATTGAAAAAATGACCAAGACTTCCCCTAGTGGTGAAATTAACCTCTAGTGATCAAATGAACAAAGTACCCTGAATGCTAAAGGAACTAGAATACTTTCAAGCCTAAGTTACCCGAAGTATGTCACTGACAAAATTGAATGAAATGACTATAATACCCTTAAAGAGTAAAAAGCAATATGGATGACTATGATAATAGAGACGACTTGAGAACTTATATCATGATCCATTGGAATCTTGGAATCACTGATTAAACTTCTGGTTTATTTGGAATCCCCCTGAAGTATAATATGATTCAAAGCACATCTAAGCACTAGAATAACTAATACCCTCAACTCTGAAATGAACAAATCAACCTCGAATACCAAAATGACTAAATTATATAACCTAAGTACCCTCAATGACCTAGGGTTAAGTGAGTGACTTGGATAAGTCTAGAAACATCGATGGTTATATATATATTGTATTAGCCATAAGGGTTTTGAACCACGAATCAAACACATCACATTTCCTGATATTATTGAAATGTATAAATGAAATAAAGACCATTGGAATATTTGTTCGTCTCCTTAAGACATTCAGCGATGATTCTGAAGATGATCAATTTGACAAGAGATGTATGCATTGAAAAGTGAATACCCTGAAAGTGTAACGATTTGACAGGTTGACAGATATCAGTGATGGGAGTTATCAGTTTGAGTTAACTCGATATTTTCCGATAGATCGACACAAATCGTAAATGCCTTGAATCTTCGTTTCTCCTTGATTAGCTCAAAACTCTATAAATTCTTCAGTCTAAAACAGCTCTGATGTCCTGGATAACGAAATTACTCCTGTCATATTTGAAAACACGAGTAACTCTGATGCAAAGGATTCTAAATACCTTTCTGATTACATAGTAACTCCGAAAAATATTCGAATAGTTTATGATTCTGATAAATCACATTTTGAATAACTGATGAAATTGTCAGCTATTAAACCCTATTATGGAAATCTAATTTCTGAATTAAATCAGTTTACAGAAGTTCATAACTCCCTATCTGATAAATACCAATCACCTCCGAATAAAATCTGGAACCTCTAGTGTGTTCCCGGATCATCATGGATGTTTTCTCTAATTATAAAAACATTTCTCTAATTTTAAAAACATGTCTATATTATCTGAAATATAGGTTGATCTCCGATTTCTGTTATGAACTTTGATATCTGTTATGATCTCTGATTTCCGATATGATTTCTGATCTCTATTTTCAAACTGAAATTTATTTTTATACGAGGTAATCTGGGACTATGGTATGACTGAAGACACTGGCAGGTTCAGTCGTTGTTGGTAATTCCTTGTATAGGTTTAGTACCGACTAATAATTTCTTATGGACCTAAGGTGACTATTGGGTGGGCTCCTGTGCCTAGTAGGCTTAGTGTTAAGACCTTATGGACCCTAAGGCACTTCCTTAGGGATGACACCACTACTATGTGCTTTTGGGTAAGACCTTATGGACCTGAAGATACTCTCCTCAGGTGGGCACCTACACTTCTACTAGGGTAAGACCTTATGGACCCAAGATGCTCCTTTAGGTTGGCTCCTACGCTCTTTTGGGCCTAGGGTAAGTCCTTATGGATGCACCTCTAGGGAGCTGCATATGGCGTTCGGTTGGAGGTATTACTATGGTTTTTGAAAAATACGTTTTAAATGGTTACTGTTTTAAAAAGATCTGTACCTTTTTACTGGTTTTGTGGGAACACACTAGATACCCTATTTTGATCTCTTGAATCCAGTTATCCGAAATAGTTCCCTATGAACTGAAAGCTTATTGTCTGTTACTACCTGAGATATCAGTGGGACCTCAGCTCAGCCTAAAAGTCTGTAGATGTCTGAACCAATAAGGAAACATATACTTATTTGTTATCTGCATGTTCTTCAGCATCTTCTGATAGTTCTGTATTACTGAGCTTTCCAAAACTTACTATGTTACTCACCTTTTCAGGTTGAAAGGATTGAACTAGTGCAGCTATCGACATCAGTAAAAGAGTTCCACCGGCGTTGCTTGCGGAGTACGATACACGTGATTAGGGGGCATGTAGCTTGAATTTTTTTTTATATCCGAGTCTGAAATCTGTTTTATTTCTGAATATTATTAAATTTACCGTTGTGTTTATAATTTTTTTTTATTTTACATGTTTTAAATTTTTTTTAATTTTATGGGATTGTTACAGTGATCGCTCTGGTGGCCCTAATGTAATGCCTCGGATTAGATCGGGTCACCTGCATCGATCCGTGGGTGTTACAAAAATTATCCGAATAAGTCAGAGAAATCGTTTTAGAGCATTTTTGGCGAATAACTAATAATGTATACAAGGGTATTACAAAAACCTTTAACACCAATTAGGAATAATATCCCTAGGAAATGCTTCTTTTAACACCAATCATAGAATTGCATGTAAAATGCATCATTGCTCGAAGGTAAATTTAAACATCCCATATTCATGTTTTGGTTTCCAAGAGAGTTGAATTCTTGGTGGGTCCAAATGGGACAATGGCCTTGAAGTAAAAGGAGTATGCACCCACCAAGATAAGGTCTCACTAAACATACACACTCATTTTGCACCACCCATCTCCCCCTTTCCTCTTGAAGTCAATTTCCAATCAACACTCAACAAATATATTCGGTGGCACATTAAATTAGTACCCATACCCCCAAGCTTACACACACATCTATCTATATATCACTCTCGTCTCACTTTCACTCTTCCTCTCCTTCCAAAACCCTTCTTCAGATCTTCTCATCTCCACCATGGGTTCCAAGGACTGCGGCCGCCACGATGACAACCGTGAGCTCGCTAAGCGTGTATCGTTAGCCATTCTCGGGTTCTTAATCGTCTTAGTCATAGTCATTTTCCTCGTATGGGCAGTTCTCCACCCTGCCAAGCCCCATTTTATTCTCCAAGATGTAACCATCTATGCTTTCAACCTCACACCACCCAACTACCTCACTTCGAACATGCAGATCACCTTAGCCTCGAGGAACCCCAACGACCGGATCGGCATTTACTACCAAAGACTCGATGTCTTGGCGTCGTATCGGAACCAGCAGATAACTCTACCGACCCTGATCCCGAGAACCTACCAGGGCCATGAGGATGTCACTGTATGGTCCCCATTTTTGTTAGGCAATGCAGTGCCGGTGGCTCCGTTTCTCGAGGTGGGTTTGAACCAGGACATGAATGCTGGGATGGTGCTGATCAACGTTAAAGTGTTCGGGGAATTGAAATGGAAGGTTGGGACTTGGATTTCAGGTCGATATCAAATGAACGTCAATTGTCCGGCTTACATTTCGTTTAGTGATCGAACTAAGGCCATCCAAGTAGGTCTAGCTATGAAGTATCAGCTTGTTCAAAGTTGCAGTGTCGATATTTCTCTTGATTAGTTCATCTTTTCCTTAATTATTGTTGCTCATGTGACTTATATATACCATGTTTAATCTTCTTGCTTCTGCAACTTTCTTCAAATTAAACGTTCATTTCGATGAGAAAACGAGTACAGTTTTTGGATCCTGTTCCATGGGAACAAAGGATTGAGTAATTAGATTCACGTTCTCTAAGGTTAATTTAAAGAGTAAAAATTTGGTTAACTTTGTTCATTGTTGGGATACTACATCCAATGGCTGAAGACCAATTCCAAGTCCCAGCAATGTTCTTGAAGCTGTAAAGATTTGTGAGTGCCATGTTATACGTAATTAATGCTTTATTGCTTCACCTGCTTACATAGCTGCTTCGGAATTATTGTGGTTTGGTATAGTTGGAACTAGTACTCATTGAGATGGGTATGCGTCAGGTTGGGTCGAGTTTTTAATCAATTCAATCCGGTCTAAAAATATATACTCTTTATTCAAAATTTGATTTAATTCAGGTTTAAGGTGACTACATTCGACCTAAAATTTAATTTTTCTTTTGAAATAAAATTTGAAATTGAACCAACATAAATATATTTATAAAAAAATCTTAATTTTATTCGATAAATAGAAATATAATTGAAAATAATTAATAGAAAGATAAGAGTATCATTGTAATTATTCCTATATATATAAGATATAATTATATTATTTTTTGAGTCTCATTAGATTGAATATTTTTATCTTAAACTCAAACCTGACCTAACTCGAATTTATTCTCTAAAGAAATTCAACCTAACCAGACCAAAACTTGAGTTTTTTTAAAAACCCTAGCCCAATAGAGTCTAATTGGGTCAAAACTCAGCGAATGTAGTTTATTTCTAGTATGAGCAAGTACCAATTATGAAATCTAAATTTCTTTATATTAGTTATTTATTTTATTGATGTTCTTTGACTTAAAATTTTATTTATATCTATTTAAAATTTCAAAATTTTTGTTGTTCAAATTGATTTCCAATCCTCCATTGTCCTCAATATTCTTGTTAGCTCGAGAAATAATCTTTAATAAATTGATTAGGTTTAGGTTTGTCGGAGATAAAGACAATTTTTAATTTAGATATTTATTTTAGTTGACGTTATTTTTAAAAAAATATAATATTTACTTTTATTAATCAACAGATCACATATAAATAATTAAAAAAAGTAATATATATATATATATATATATATATTAAAAAAATACCCATAAATAAATCCGCTATATTGTCACATGGGCAGTTCTACAGTGCGACACCTTAATATAAGGCTAAAATAAGGCGCTACCTATTTTGTTATTGTTTAAATAATAAAATCGGTAATATTATTATTTTTACCTAAAACATCATTTTTTTAATATTTTCGGTCATTTTTTAGCGCCTAGTAATGTTTTCTGTTATTTTTTAGCGCCTAATAATATTTCTAATCATTTTTTTGAAAATTCGGTTAAAACGTCAAATAATAATAAAATCGATCATTTTTTAGCGTCTAATAATGTTTCTGATAATTTTTTATCGATTTTGTTATTTAAACAATAACAAAACCAATAACACTTTTTTAATCGTATATTAAAATTGCTGCATGTAACCATTCCCCATTGTCACATATACCTAACAACTAGTTTGATTCTTTTCCAGCTAACTTGACGTAATGTTTCTAGAATGGAATGGAATGATACCATAATAATCAATAATATTATAAAATTCTATTTGGGATAAAATCAGATTAAAATGTCAACAATTTTCATCCTTAAACTTCAAATTATCAAACAGAAACTCAAAGTTTATTAGAAAATTTTTATCCACGTATTGCTATCTTGCAAAAGCTCATCCACTCACTTGTCACAGAGCACACTGACACCGTATCAATCGGTGTGGTATAGTACCACGTGTTAAATGAAAAAAAATAAAAAAATAATAACACTTTCAGTAAAAACAAAACATGAGAATGAGGAATCACCAAAAAGTAATTAAACTCAAAATTAATTTGATTTTTGTACACAATTCGAAGCATCAATTGCAATGCAGATTATGACATGACAATTCAATCTGATCACAAGTTGATTTTTGTCTTGTAGCATATGTTTGAGTAAATTTCGTTTTATTACAATCATATTTATTTCTACTGAATCTTCTGTTGTCATGTGCAGTTACTTTTAACCATTTAACCATCTTTTTTTCTTTCTTTTTTTACTGGAAATCTGTTGTTGGGATTGAAAGCTGAAATCATAAAGATGGAAAGAAGGATTAGATTCTCTCTCCTTATAGCTTCTGATCGCATCAAAACAAACTTAAATAATTGAGGGAATTGGGTAGGCTGCTCAGTGAAGATGAGAATGATGAATATTAGTATTCGTGTAAAAATATCATGTAATCATATAATATATCATTGAGTAATTCCATCTCAAAAGATAAGTGAAATTCGTAAAGAGAAAACATGATTTATTTGCACACCATATATATATATATATATATATGTATGTATGTATATATATATATATATGTATGTATGTAGGAAGTGCACACACATTTCACTCTTCTTTTTCAACCTTCTTTCCTAGCCACCTCCCAACAAAGGGGTGAGAGACACAGTTGGAAAGAACCTTATAGGAGATGCAGAATGTGCCAAAGCAAAACTCCCCACTCTCTCTCCGATCGCATCGGTGATCAACTTACATAAATAACCATTAGAATATGAATTATTTTTTCATCATTTAAATTTTAAAATATTATTAATAGTATCATTGTATAATAAATCAGCTAATCCTTTATTAATGATTATTACTTGACTTAAGGGTTACCTTTGCCCTCGTTGTATATCTAATTTATCATTTTCACCCATATCGTATTTTCGTATCAATTTAACCCTCACAATTATTTAATTGCATCATTCTATATCATTTTCCTAACTTAAAACCCCAAATTATACATTCTAAATTAGTATTTAAGGTTTAGGGTTTATAATTTAGGGTTTTAAGTTAGGAGTAGGATATAAAATGATACAATTAACATTTCAAGGACTAAATTAATACGAAAATATAATAGAGGCAAAAATGATAAATTAGACCTATTACATAGACAAAAATTACTCTTTTACCTTATTACTTTAATCAGAAAAGGCCGATATGATACGTTTGATTAGTTTATTTGCCACCGTTTGACAATAGGATATCACATTTGACAGATTATTTAAACCCTATACGAAATCCTCATTAGACATGATTCCTAACTCCTAAATAAACCCTATTTTCAAATGAGAGAGAAGAGTGGAAAAGTGTTAAAGAAAAAATAGAATCAAGAGAGAAAAGAATTGAAGATCAATCGACACATGGATGGACCGAAGGAAGTGTTAGAAGTGCAATCGTAATTTATGAAAAATTTAAATTCATCTATAATTTAAATAACTCTTAAACTTTTAGGACGTTTGTATTTTAATTACCCAACTAAAAGTGTCACGTCAATAAAATTTAAAGGATGGTAACAACATAGACCTTACTAAAAATAACCTAAAAGTTTGATAATTATATTATAATTTTCAAAAGTTGGGTGACCAAAATACAAATGTCCTAGAAGTTTGGGGACTATTTCTATACTTTACCCTTTTTTATATTTTCTATTTATAATTTTATTTTTCACCTCTAAATTTTTGTTATATCTTCTTATATTTACACATTTAACGTAAAATCTTGTGTTTCTCTGAATCACCCATTGAGAGCCTTCTTTGCCCTTGAATCACTGCCTCATAGCGGTATCTTTTAAAGCAAGAACATTTTTTGCGCCGTCACTGGTGGCTGCTACTACATGACCCTTCTGCTTCAAGCTCTGTGCCCTTAGGAGTTTGTGGAAAGGCGATGATCTTGCCATTACTCAAATAATTTCGACCTTTGGCACTTCTATTTTTCTGTGAATTGAATGCCTCAACATGGATTATTTCATAAACACTACTGCTTTTGAATCATTAATATTCCAACACTGTGTCATTCAAAGCCCAGGAAATTAGTGCAGCTTTCTGGGTTGGACTCTGGAATCGATGTGGGATTAGGTTATAAACTTTATCAATTGTGTTTAAACATACCCCTTCACTTGGTAACCAGAGGATCTTAGATGTTATATCCAAGCTCGAAAAATTATCAATACGTTCCTTCACAAGTCAAAACTCAGTAACCCTCATGTCGTTTAATGTAAGAATGTCGGTTTATCAGTGCAGATTATGGTGGTTGAACCCCTAGTTTCATAGGCAGAGTTTTTGCACCATGGTCCTATTTTTCCTATACACTTCTCTTTTACTCCTCTCTCTTATTTAAAATTAGAGTTCATTTAGGAATTGGGATCCTTTTTAAAGAGCGTTTTTGTGGGAGTAAGCTGTGATCTATCATGCTTAAACAGTGTCAAGTAAGCTAATTAAACATGTCACATCAGTATTTTGTGATTGAAATAACGCTTGTTAAGGGTGGAGGGATTCATTTGTTACAAAACAATAATATTAATGACTCATTGTATAACCTTTAAAACTTTAATAATGAAAAAAGGAAATTTATTCATTGTAAAATGATCATTTATATAGTTTACCTTTCATTTATTTCTTTGGTACAAATCCAGGAAACAGGGGGCTAAATTTGAGCGTACGTGTCTTAAATTGCATTCAATGTTTCAGAAGAACTCCAAAGCTATTTCCTAAAGGCTAAGACATGGTGGTTCATAGACGTAAACTTGAAAAATTTTAAATTAAGTTTGATTCCAATTAAAAAATCAAGATTTAAAATTATTAAATTTAATTTAAATTTAAATTTAAAAATTCTAACTCCATTTAAACTTGAAAATACTTAAACTCAAAATATTCAAGACTTAACTCGAAATATTATAAAGTTTGAATTATTGACTAATAAACCATATATTATTTAGGGTAAACTACACATTTAATATTTAAATTTTCATTTTTTTCAAAATCATGCATAATGTTTAGTTTTATTTCATTTTAGTAATCATACCATTAAAAACTTAACGTGATTACTACTAAACTATTAGTTTTGGTCCATTTTGATACCTAAACTTTCAAAAAAATCAAAATTTAACGTTAAATTATGAACAGTGATACTAAAATGAAATAAAAATTAAACTTTAGGTATAATTTTGAAAAAAATTAAAGTTTAGGTATTAAAATGGATGCAATTGATAATTTAAGTATTAAATGCGTAATTTACCCTATTATTTATTGATACTTTTTATACAAACCAAACCAACTTAATAATTAAACAAAATTTTGCTATCCATTGAGATCCTAAATTTGAGTACGTCGTCCATAGAAATATAGAAATATTAATTTTTAAATGATTGAAATATTTCATATAAATAGTATCATATATTTACCTCATATTAATCAATTTCTTTATTACCTCATATTAACCCACTCAAAAAATAATATATAAAAAAGATCAAAATTAAATTTAGGCTTAAATATACAAAAGGTGCCCTACCTATGCTCCTTTTTCTAGTTTAGTTTGTAACGTTTATTTCGTTCCAGTCTGGTGCTTAACGTTTAATTTCGTTGCTCAAAATGGGTCAAGCCGTGACAGACCGTTAAGTTTGCCCATTAAGTGACAAGTGTCACAACATCGTAATTTTAAAAATTTTATTTAAAATTAAAAAATTAAAATTATATATATTTTAAAAAGAAAACACAAATTTTGAAATAAACCCAAAACTTTGAAAACCTTCATTTCAACCCCTAAACCCATGCTGACTGTCGGCTTTTACCGTTGACGAAGCTCCACCCGACCCCCTCCCCTTGGCGACCGTTGATCGATCACGATTTCATGGGGGTTTTGGTCACCGAGGGGAGGGGAGGTAGGGTGGAGCTTCGTCGACGGTAAAAGGCGGCGACCAGCATGGGTTTAGGGGTGGAAATGAAGGTTTTCAAACTTTTAGGTTTTATTTCAAAATTTATGTTTTCTTTTTAAATATATATATAATTTTTTAATTATAAATAAATTTTTTTAAAATTATCAGGTTGTGAAACGTATTACTTAAGGCCAAACTTAACGTCATTGATAACCCGGACACCTAAATGTGTAACGGAATGAAACATTAGACACCAAACTGGAACGAAATAAAGGTTATACACTAAATTAGAAAGAGCATAGGTTGGGAATTTTTTGGTATATTTAAGTCTTAAATTGAAAATAATTATCAAATTGAAACCCAAATATATTATTTTATCTAAATAATTAAAATATATTCATAAAGAGAAATTTAAACAAAATTCGGGAGTAGCTATTAGGATTTTTCAGGACCTAAAAAACGTTGAAAAAGACCGGTAGACAATACAAATCTAATCCATTCCCATTTCAGTTATACTAAATTTATAATAGTCTCCTCCTCCTCTCTACGACTCTACCTTTAATGTCTTCCAACAAGAAAAAGCTGTGGAAAACCCTGTTCACACTCGATGCAGGCTGTGGGTGTAGCAGACCCAAGCTTTCCGACGCTTACCAGCCAAAACCCAAACTCCGAAACCCATCAAACGCCCCGATCGAAGACGATGATCTCACGTCCACTTCCTTCTCTTTCAACAACGTCGACGCCATATCATCGTCGTCCACCACCGATCATCTCAACTCCGATTCCGAATTACCCGATCATCAAACGTTTCCCAGAGCTAAACTCGGCAGCCATTGCTCTAAAATCGTCGACAGCATCGCCGTGGTGAAGGATTCCAACGACCCCTACGGTGATTTTCGACATTCCATGCTTCAAATGATCGTGGAGAAACGAATCTACTCCGAAGATGATCTCCAGGAGCTGCTTCGGTGCTTCTTGGAACTGAATTCTCGGTGCCACCACCGTGTTATCGTCGAGGCTTTCACGGATATCCGGGACCGGATTGTTACGGTGGCGGATCAGGAATCGTGCTTTGTTCACGGTGGAGGGCTTGAGAGAGCTCGCGGCATGTGAATACATTCAATTCGCACGTGGGAAGAAGCTGCCCCGCTTGGCATTTTGACAAAGTCAAAACTGCTATGCGCACGTAATTGCCATCGGTAAATTCATCTTACGTTGGTGGTTTATATACGGTTTTGGGGAATTTAGTCAATGATTAGTTTTAATTTCTCAAAATGTGTGTTTTTTCATATCTACGAACTATGCTTAACCAGGACCTAAATGAGGATAGTATGCTACGAATTGTTCATGAAATATTCGTATAATATTTGTTGGTGTTTGTTTTATTAAGTTTAAACGATTGTGAACTAATTTTTTATGTTCATTTATTAAATGAATGAACACATACAATGTATATTTAATTCGTTTGTATTTACGAACGAAATCATTTATGAGTTCGTTTATCAATTTATTTGATTATGTTCATGAACAAACTCGTTTAATACCTCGTTTATAAACCTGTTTATATTTTTATTTTTATATATTAAATATTAATGATTTTATCGATTAAAATGAACATATGATAAAATTTTGAGTTCAAACTATGAAAGTTAAGGAGTTTAAACACTAGTGACGTGGTTTTATAATTTTTTTTAGCTTGCAAATGATCTTATTTGCGAATATTAAATGAACACTAAACAAACATATAAATGAACACTAAACAAACATATTTTTGCAAAAACCAATAACTATGTTCGCTAACATATAATCGAACATGTCCGCGAATGAATATAAATACCTTTAAAAGTAAATAAACGAACATAAACATAATATTATTCGTTAAAACTTAATCTCATTTACACCATTATGGTTAACTTTTGTTTTCGTAAATAATGTGATTTATTTTTAAAAAAAGACTACATTGATATGACTAGTAAAATGTATTTTTTTTATATATAATTGGATGAATATTAATATTTTTTTCTCAATCTTTAGACATTTTAAAATGTATAAACAAATTTCCAAGAAAAAGGGTTGGTTTAGCACCGAAAATGAATAGAAATAATTGAATTATATAATAAAGGAAAAACACATGATGCATGGATATTTTATAGAGTTTGACCTAAATTTTTATATATTAGAAACTGGGTTAAACGTACACTACAAGTCTATATACTATATAAAAAGTTCATTTTTGTTCTTTTCATTATAAAAGGGTCATTTTAGTTTTTGTATATTTTAAAAAAAGTAAATATGTTGATTTAAAATATTAAAATTACAATTGATTGAACAAATACTTTAATTTTAATATTTTTAATTATTTTTTAGTTTTGAAATTTAGTAATCGAACTCTCTTAAAAAACAAGAGTAATTTAATTTATGCAATTTTTAAAGTGAAAAAAATAATAACAATCTATAATGAGTTAATGACGTTGACCATTTAAATCAGTACATTGACACTTGCTCAAATCAGTATATTGGTGGCACATGAGCTTATTCATTATATGAACTCTTCAAAAAATGGTCCGAATAAGGGTGCTGGTATTAAATTAGATATGGAGAAAGCGTACGATATAGTGGAATGGTCTTTTCTGAGAAAGGTTATGTTAAAGCTAGGTTTTTGTGTTGATTGGGTAAATCTTATTATGAGATGTGTGGAAACCGTCTCATTCTCTGTTCGTATCAGTGGTAGTCTCACTAAGGAGTTTAGGCCAAATCGAGGGTTACGACAAGGCGGTCCTTTATCTCCATTTTTATTTCTTTTCTGCACTCAGGGGTTATCCACTCTATTTAACCGTTTGCAGGCTCAAAGGAAGATTCGTGGAATGGGGGCAAGTCGGAATGGGCCTAAGGTAACTCATTTATTTTTTGCTGATGATAGCCTTATTTTCATTAAAAACTCTTTACAGGAGGCCTCTATTATTCGTGATGCTCTTGGTGTTTATGAAGCTACTTCTGGTCAAAAGGTGAATCTTGAGAAATCGACATTATATTTTAGTCCAAGTACGAGACAAGAATGTCGTGATCAGATTTCAAGTATCTTGGGTATTGGCGAAGTGCCTGATTTGGGACACTACCTTGGTATGCCTCTTAACATTGGAAAGAATAAGAGAAATACATTTGGTTATTTGAAAGAAAAGGTTTCTAATAGAATTGACGGGTGGACGAAACATCTTCTTTCATTTGGAGGTCGTGAGGTATTTCTTAAAGTTGTAGCCCAAGCTCTTCCTCAGTATATTATGTCTTGCTATCGGCTTCCTGATTGTTTAGTTCAGGATTTGGTGAGTAATATGAGGCGTTACTAGTGGTCAGGTGATGTTAATAGACGTGGTTGGCCAATGATTGCTTGGAAAACAATGTGCAAACCCAAAAGAGAAGGTGGGATAGGATTTCGGGACTTGCATAGTTTCAATTTGGCTTTATTAGGCAAACAATTATGGCGATTTATCAAGGATCCAGAGAGTTTGGTGGCTCGAGTATTTCGTGCTAAATATTTTCCCCATGGTGATCTGTTGCATGCTACTTTAAAGGATAGAAGTTCTTATGCTTGGAAAGGTTTATACCATACATTATAAGAGATGCGTGGGGGTCATTTTTGGCGTATTGGTATACGAAGTAATATACGGGTTCACCATGATATCTGGGGTGGTTCAAAAGTTGTTTATCTCACAGGGAGTTATTCTAACTCTGATCTTAATCCTATTTATTGTTCTGATCTTATGATTGATGGCTCTAATGTTTGGAATGAACCTTTGATTTATAGGTTGTTTTCTAAGGAATATGTTAGGCAGATTCTTTCAGTTCTTATTGCACCTTATGCTGAAGATGTTATTGTTTGGGCTAACCATGATTCGAGTATTACTCAGTTAGATCTGGTTGTTGGTGGTTACAAAAACGACATCATGATAATGAGAGGAAGTCTAAACTGTGGTCAATTATGGTTAAATTGAAAATTCTTCCTAAGATACGTGTGTTTGCTTGGCGGGTTGCCCGGAATGCATTACCTATGGGAAGTCGGCTTAAAATTGCTGGTTTTGGTGATGGAATTTGTCTTATGTGTTCTAATGAGGAGGAGATTGTTATACATGCCATGTCCTGTAACTTTGGAGACTTTACGTCTAGCATATCTGCTCCCTTCTATAATTTTAAGTACTATGGATAGTCCTTTATTATGGATGGAGAAATACTCTCTATTCTAGGAATTGATGCTTTTGCTGGTTTTTTTTATAATTCTGTGGAATGTCTGGAATAATCGAAACTCATTTGTTCATTCTGATAGGTTGCAACCGACATGGATCTTGGTGGCTAATGCAAACATACTACATCAGGACTATTTAAGGGCGATTAGTGTGGGGATGAATAAACAACGGTCTACAAATACTGCTAAACGATGGACTCCACCTTTGGAGGGAGTTATCAAAGTGAATGTTGATGGTGCCTTTGTTGCAAAGCGTCGACTGTCTGTGATTGGAGTTGTTGCTCGTGATAAGTATGGACAGGTGTGTGGTGGTTTGGCCCAGTCTTCTATTGGATGTTTTGAGGCGGGTTTTACGAAACTATCTGCTTTACTAGCTGGTCTTAGAATGGTTTGTGATATGAGATGGTATGATGTTCAGTTTGATACCGATTCCTTGATGCTAGTTCATAAAATACACGAACTTCTACATATATTTCCACCCTCAGATTGTATGTTCAAGAGGCTCATACTATTTTTCAGGACCATCCTCATTTTTGTATTTTATATACTCCTAGAGAGTGTAATCAGGTTGCTCATGTATTAGCCAGTTGGGCTTTAAATTCGGGTGGTTTTTTGAGTCGGTTTGTCCCGACAACATTGTTCAGAATTTTAAAAACGATGTCATTGATCTTTGATTAATATAAGTTGGACACTCTTTTCCCCTTACTAGGTTTAGATTGGGTTTTTAATGAGGCCCATGAGTTTCATTAAAAAAATGTGATTGGATAAATTGCTTGAAATGTGATTAGGTGTGTATATTGATGTGAATAACTTACAATATTTTTTAATTATATTTAAATATAAAATTTGTAATACCCAAAATTCCGGGTTAATAATTTTAGGTTTACCCGAGAGGTAAGTGGACCCTGTGAATTTTATAATTTAAGTGTTAGGCCGAGTTGGGCTTAATTGGGTTGGATTTAGGCTCAATTAGCCATAAAAAAAGGGTCTTTGAATAGTGGAAAGAGGGGAAAGACCAAAAGCGTAATTTCCCTATTTTTGCAAAGATGAGGGTTTTTATAACTCATTTCCATATTCTCTTCATTTCTTCCTTCATTTTCATTTTCATCTCATTCTTCCTCTCTAAGTTCCATAACTCAAATATAAGTTCTTGAGCCCCTTTTCATTATTCAAATCCATCCTTAATCTTTCCAGCATCATTTTTTAATGATTCATGTCTTGGGTTCTTTCTAGCTAAAGAAAAAGTGGAGGTTTTCAACCAAATCATAAAGGAAATGAGTGTGGCTAAGCAAAGAGCTTCATTTCGGGTTTCTAACATCAAGGTAGTGTATTTCTAATCCTTTGGAGTGTTAAGGCTTTTTAAATATGAAGAAATCGCTAATGTAACACCCCCAACCCGTATCCGACCCGATACGAATTTGAGGTGTCACATTGACGATTCAAAACATATACTTTATAAAACAATAGAAATTTAAACTTTCATTAATATAAAGATAACATTTTACCTCAATATATTCAAAAACATTTCCAAAATCGATCAGGGCATACATACTTAATGACTTTGTTTATATGCCAACATGTCTGTTACATAAAAGACATACTTTACAAATATTTATGATCTGATTTTCGAGTGGAGATATGCTTTTCTGTAGGTCCTAAGCTTGATCCTCTTGATTATCAGCACCTACGTGTAAAACACTTACACGCTAAGTCATAGACTTAGTGAGACATGTAAATAACTAATGGAACTATAACTACTTAACAAATTCATGTACATATCATACCACACAATGTTTATATACACACATAGATCATCATTAGTATGCTAAACAATAGTTATATTATTATCATTAATTCATTTTATCATATGAACTTGTACTTATCATTTCTATACACATCATAAAACAAGTAGATCATTTCACAATAGAACACACATAATCAAGCCAAATTTATTTATTTATTCTCTTTAAAGCACATGTACACTTATGAGAACTTAAGGTATGCGAGAACATAGAGGTTGTTCACACATGCTGTCACCACAGCTCGTATAATTCCCACTAGGGGCGTGTAGAATTTGTCCCGAATGACTATTATGTCCCGAAAGACTACTATGTCCCGAAGGACCACATATCACTTATGTCCCGAAAGACCACTCCTTAAAAACCATATAAGTATTCCAATGGACCAAATAAGTGTACCGAAGTACCACATATATATTCCAAAGGATTACATATATGTCCCGAAGGACCACGTAGAACCCTCAACTCTTGACATGCTAATTATTCTCTTAGCTGTCATGACACATAACATGGGCATTATTAATTATATTTATCACACATTCTTATGTTCATATCACATAGGCATATAACTCATACTTCTTATCACATATCATGTAATATTCTCATAGAGTCTCATTTCTTCTTATCATATATCTCATAACACATGTTCTTATCATATATATATATATATATAACATTCTCGTAGAGTCATTTTCTAACATTCATATAGACATGTAATCACATATATCATTTTCACATATCTTTCATCATATCTCTTATCTCTTACCTCTTATAATCATATAATTTATTATTACACATGGATCATATTCACATCATTTATCACATATACATGCATTCACATAGATCACATACGAATATGCACTTAACATCTAGACATATGTATTTACTCCTATCCATCTAGCATAATATCACTACATACTTATGTTCCAATATCCATATAACCTAATAAAGGAATTAGACTTATCACAAGTCTTAATTCCATAGCATAACTTACACTTATTATCATGTACTCACCTTGGTCTCAATTTACAAATTCCAAGCTCTTGATTCCTTCTTGTAATTCTTACTCTGACGGCTTATCCGAACTTTGCTTTTGATCAATATCTACATTAATATAATCCAATGAATATCTGGATTGAAAATTACTTGATAAAATTCATATCAAAGCAAACTAAATGAAACATTAATTTACACTTTCATGTTTTGAAGTATCGGTACTACCCTAACAGTACCGATCTACCCTTCAAGACATCGATGCCTCCTCATGGTATCGATACCAATCTGGCATTAGATGTTTCAAGGGTATCGATACCATCCTTAAGGTACCGATACTACCCTTAAATATTGATACCTCTTTAACAAGTATCGAAACTACCCTTACAAAATATTCATATTTAACCTAAGAAGTATCGGTACTGTTCATAAGGGTACCGATACTCGAAGCCCAGAATGGCCATTTTCACTTCAAAAATCAACCCAAAAGCTTCCCAAATCTCCTATATCATCACCCACAAGATTTAAAACTCACCTTTATACTTCCACACCAATTAGTATTCATTTACCACTCTTAATTATCCAATTTCCCTTTTAAACACTTGAATCTTAAAATCATACCAAGATTTCAAGCATGTTATTAACCAATTCTAACACTCTTAACTCTTAATTTAGAACATTGACAAGTCAAAAATCTAATCAAAACTCTAAAAACCAAACCATATCAAAATTCATCTTAAAACCCATTTTACAAATCCATTCCTAATTTACTCATCTTATTGTTTAAATACTATATAAGCTTTCCTTACGCTTATATAACACCCAAAGAATCAAAACTCACTTAGAAATCCAAGAATTAAACAACAAAAATTAAACTCACCTTTGGAGCTGGAGCAAACGTGAAGAAGAAAAGAGTTCCAGATAATTCTCCCAAACACCCACATGTTATCTCTTAATAAGGGGAAAATATCCTTTAATCAAAAAATACTGTAATACCCTTTCAATCCTTCCATAATTACCATTTAATCCCATACTAAAATATTCATAATTGAGTCCTTGAACTTTTCAATTTTTCCTAAATTGATAACCAAATTTCAAAACTTCCATTTTAGTTACTAACCCAGTTTTTGGGATGTTACAAATCTCCCCCTTAAGAAAATTCATCCTCGAATTTTCACTTCACCACAAGATGAAATAATTCACCTTATACTCTTACTACTAACATAATACTCATATACATTCCTTATACCATATACAATTTCAACATAACACATTCACTTGAAAACCATGCCCTACTAATTAATCTTTAATAGTTCATTACCCATCACTTCAAATCAAATCTTCCAATTCTCCTCCTACTTGCTACTAGCATATAACTATATTAATTCAAATCTATTAAAACTCAATATTACTTTACCACCTTATAAAAATTTACCTGCAATAATATCTGGATCCTCAAAATCTTCATCTGCCCCTAAATTGTAAAATCGTGTAGTTGGATGCATATCATGATGAGTGGATGACTCAGTTTGATTTCTCCCACGACCTCTACCTCAACTTCTTGGAGATACCGTAGCAGATCTTTCTCTCTGCACAGTTTCATCAGTCATGAGTGGACAATCTCGAATAAAATGTCCAACATCACCACATCTAAAACAGGCTCCTGAAATCACTCGACATATTCTTGTATGATTCTTTCCACAATACAAACATTACCGGAATTGACTTAGACTTGATCTTTTAACCGAAGAAGCACCTGATTCAAACATATCCTGAGTTTGAGAATCCAAATCTCTACATTTTTTTGATGATGATGAACTCGACAAAGTACCAGTTCTCTTAGACTTCTGAACTTTTCGCTCTTTAAATCTCTCATTCTGAGCTCTCTCTAGAGCTTTAGCTCGATTGACCACATCTTGAAATGATGAAAAATTCAAGGCTAACAACAACTCTTTTAGCCTAGGGCGCAATCCCTCCACAAACCAATCACATACATCATTTTCAGTCGGAATAAGCTCAACAGCGATACGACTTAACTTCTTAAACTCACATTCATATTCATACACTATATAATTTCCTTATTCCAAATTCAGAAATTCTTGCTTCATCTGTCTAATAAACTGATCACCAATATTACTTGATCACTTCTCAATCTCATGGTGACATTTATCCACCATATTCTAGCTTGTCCCCGCAACAGTGAAACTATTCCATCCAATTTCTCCATCCAACATTATCTTAACATCGTTCAACCAAAGATCCACAATAACAGGATCTTCCTCAGCTTCACCCTTGAACTTGGGTGCTCCTAAACCTTTCAATTCCTTAG
Organism: Hibiscus syriacus; assembly: GCF_006381635.1. NCBI lineage: Eukaryota > Viridiplantae > Streptophyta > Magnoliopsida > Malvales > Malvaceae > Hibiscus > Hibiscus syriacus. The sequence goes on from NW_024062730.1 coordinate 2,058,233, forward strand.
TTATATTCATTCGAGGATCTGAGAGAACATGAGGTTTAAAACGAGATAAAATAGCGTTTAACGTCCCAAAAAACAACCCTTGATCTCTCACTGGGTACTACTGGAGGTGTTCACTTTTCACTCTGCCTGGCTAGGCCAGGTGAATTGCTACTACCTTCAGGTCTATCACTTCTCCTTTCACTTTGAGAACTCTCACGATTAGACATCTAATACATAACCATATAACTCTATTAGAATACAACATACTCATTACTCTATCAGATCAGAAACTTTCACTTTTTGATGGCATATATACATTTTAAAACACCATTTTACTTCGGTTTAAGCCTAGAATCGTCTAAACCTTAGCTCTGATACCATTAGATGTAACACTCCCAACCCGTACCCAACCCGAATACGAATTCGAGGTGTCACATTGACGATTCAAAACATATACTTTATAAAACCATAGAAAATTTAAACTTTCATTAATATAAAGATAACCTTTTATTTCAATATATTCAAAAACTTTTCCAAAATCGATCAGAGCATACATACTTAATGACTTTGTTTACATGCCAACATGTCTGTTACATAAAAGACAAACTTTACAAATATTTATGATCTGATCCTCAAGTGGAGATATGATTTTCTGCAGGTCCTAAGCTTGTTCCTCTTGCTTATCAGCACCTACATGTAAAACACTTACACGCTAAGTCATAGACTTAGTGAGACATGTAAATAACTAATGAAACTATAACTAATTAACAAATTCATGTACATATCATACCACACAATGTTTATATACACACATAGATCATCATTAGTATGCTAAACAATAGTTATATTATTATCATTAATGTATTTTATCATATGAACTTGTACTTATCATTTCTATACACATCATAAAACCAAGTAGATCATTTCACAATAGAACACACATAATCAAGCCAAATTTATTTATTTATTCTCTTTAAAGCACATGTACACTTATGAGAACTTAAGGTATGCGAGAACATAGAGGTTGTGCACACATGCTGTCACCACAGCTCGTATAATTCCCACTAGGGGCGTGTAGAATTTGTCCCGAATGACTATTATGTCCCGAAAGACTACTATGTCCCGAAGGACCACATATCACTTATGTCCCGAAAGACCACTCCTTAAAAACCATATAAGTATTCCAATGGACCAAATAAGTGTACCGAAGTACCACATATATATTCCAAAGGATTACATATATGTCCCGAAGGACCACGTAGAACCCTCAACTCTTGACATACTAATTATTCTCTTAGCTGTCATGACACATAACATGGGCATTATTAATTATATTTATCACACATTCTTATGTTCATATCACATAGGCATATAACTCATACTTCTTATCACATATCATGTAATATTCTCATAGAGTCTCATTTCTTCTTATCATATATCTCATAACACATGTTCTTATCATATATATATATATATATATATATATCATGTAACATTCTCGTAGAGTCATTTTCTAACATTCATATAGACATGTAATCACATATATCATTTTCACATATCTTTCATCATATCTCTTATCTCTTACCTCTTATAATCATATAATTTATTATTACACATGGATCATATTCACATCATTTATCACACATACATGCATTCACATAGATCACATACGAATATGCACTTAACATCTAGACATATGTATTTACTCCTATCCATCTAGCATAATATCACTACATACTTATGTTCCAATATCCATATAACCTAATAAAGGAATTAGACTTATCACAAGTCTTAATTCCATATCATAACTTACACTTATTATCATGTACTCACCTTGGTCTCAATTTACAAATTCCAAGCTCTTGATTCCTTCTTGTAATTCTTACTCTGACGGCTTATCCGAACTTTGCTTTTGATCAATATCTACATTAATATAATCCAATGAATATCTGGATTGAAAATTACTTGATAAAATTCATATCAAAGCAAACTAAATGAAACATTAATTTACACTTTCATGTTTTGAAGTATCGGTACTACCCTAACAGTACCGATCTACCCTTCAAGGACATCGATGCCTCCTCATGGTATCGATACCAATCTGGCATTAGATGTTTCAAGGGTATCGATACCATCCTTAAGGTACCGATACTACCCTTAAAATATCGATACCTCTTTAACAAGTATCGATACTACCCTTACAAAATATTCATATTTAACCTAAGAAGTATCGGGTACTGTTCATAAGGGTACCGATACTCGAAGCCCAGAATGGCCATTTTCACTTCAAAAATCAACCCAAAAGCTTCCCAAATCTCCTATATTCATCACCCACAAGATTTAAAACTCACCTTTATACTTCCACACCAATTAGTATTCATTTACCACTCTTAATTATCCAATTTCCCTTTTAAACACTTGAATCTTAAAATCATACCAAGATTTCAAGCATGTTATTAACCAATTCTAACACTCTTAACTCTTAATTTAGAACATTGACAAGTCAAAAATCTCATCAAAACTCTAAAAACCAAACCATATCAAAATTCATCTTAAAACCCATTTTACAAATCCATTCCTAATTTACTCATCTTATTGTTTAAATACTATATAAGCTTTCCTTACGCTTATATAACACCCAAAGAATCAAAACTCACTTAGAAATCCAAGAATTAAACAACAAAAAATTAAACTCACCTTTGGAGCTGGAGCAAACGTGAAGAAGAAAAGAGTTCCAGATAATTCTCCCAAACACCCACATGTTATCTCTTAATAAGGGGAAAATATCCTTTAATCAAAAAATACTGTAATACCCTTTCAATCCTTCCATAATTACCATTTAATCCCATACTAAAATATTCATAATTGAGTCCTTGAACTTTTCAAATTTTCCTAAATTGATAACCAAATTTCAAAACTTCCATTTTAGTTACTAACCCAGTTTTTGGGATGTTACAAATCTCCCCCTTAAGAAAATTCATCCTCGAATTTTCACTTCACCACAAGATGAAATAATTCACCTTATACTCTTACTACTAACATAATACTCATATACATTCCTTATACCATATATAATTTCAACATAACACATTCACTTGAAAACCATGCCCTACTAATTAATCTTTAATAGTTCATTACCCATCACTTCAAATCAAATCTTCCAATTCTCCTCCTACTTGCTACTAGCATATAACTATATTAATTCAAATCTATTAAAACTCAATATTACTTTACCACCTTAAGAAAATTTACCTGCAATAATATATGGATCCTCAAAATCTTCATCTGCCCCTAAATTGTAAAATCGTGTAGTTGGATGCATATCATGATGAGTGGATGACTCAGTTTGATTTCTCCCACGACCTCTACCTTAACTTCTTGGAGATACCGTAGCAGATCTTTCTCTTGCACAGTTTCATCAGTCATGAGTGGACAATCTCGAATAAAATGTCCAACATCACCACATCTAAAACAGGCTCCTGAAATCACTCGACATATTCTTGTATGATTCTTTCCACAATACGAACATTACCGGGATTGACTTAGACTTGATCTTTTAACCGAAGAAGCAGCTGATTCAAACATATCCTGAGTTTGAGAATCCAAATCTCTACATTTTTTTGATGATGATGAACTCGACAAAGTACCAGTTCTCTTAGACTTCTGAACTTTTCGCTCTTTAAATCTCTCATTCTGAGCTCTCTCTAGAGCTTTAGCTCGATTGACCACATCTTGAAACGATGAAAAATTCAAGGCTAAGAACAACTCTTTTAGCCTAGGGCGCAATCCCTCCAGAAACCAATCGCATACATCATTTTCAGTCGGAATAAGCTCAACAGCGATACGACTTAACTTCTTAAACTCACATTCATATTCATACACTATATAATTTCCTTATTCCAAATTCAGAAATTCTTGCTTCATCTGTCTAATAAACTGATCACCAATATTACTTGATCACTTCTCAATCTCATGGTGACATTTATCCACCATATTCTAGCTTGTCCCCGCAACAGCGAAACTATTCCATCCAATTTCTCCATCCAACATTATCTTAACATCGTTCAACCAAAGATCCACAATAACAGGATCTTCCTCAGCTTCACCCTTGAACTTGGGTGCTCCTAAACCTTTCAATTCCTTAGTTATATTCATTCGAGGATCTGAGAGAACATGAGGTTTAAAATGAGATAAAATAGTGTTTAACGTCCCAAAAAACAACCCTTGATCTCTCACTGGTACTACTGGAGGTGTTCACTTTTCACTCTGCCTGGCTAGGCCAGGTGAATTGCTACTACCTTCAGGTCTATCACTTCTCCTTTCACTTTGAGAACTCTCACGATCAGACATCTAATACATAACCATATAACTCTATTAGAATACAACATACTCATTACTCTATCAGATCAGAAACTTTCACTTTTTGATGGCATATATACATTTTAAAACACAATTTTACTTCGGTTTAAGCCTAGAATGGTCTAAACCTTAGCTCTGATACCATTAGATGTAACACTCCCAACCCGTACCCAACCCAAATACGAATTCGAGGTGTCACATTGACGATTCAAAACATATACTTTATAAAACCATAGAAAATTTAAACTTTCATTAATATAAAGATAACCTTTTATTTCAATATATTCAAAAACTTTTCCAAAATCGATCAGAGCATACATACTTAATGAATTTGTTTACATGCTAACATGTCTGTTACATAAAAGACAAACTTTACAAATATTTATGATCTGATCCTCAAGTGGAGATATGATTTTCTGCAGGTCCTAAGCTTGTTCCTCTTGCTTATCAGCACCTACATGTAAAACACTTACACGCTAAGTCATAGACTTAGTGAGACATGTAAATAACTAATGAAACTATAACTAATTAACAAATTCATATACATATCATACCACACAATGTTTATATACACACATAGATCATCATTAGTATGCTAAACAATAGTTATATTATTATCATTAATGTATTTTATCATATGAACTTGTACTTATCATTTCTATACACATCATAAAACAAGTAGATCATTTCACAATAGAACACACATAATCAAGCCAAATTTATTTATTTATTCTCTTTAAAGCACATGTACACTTATGAGAACTTAAGGTATACGAGAACATAGAGGTTGTGCACACATGCTGTCACCACAGCTCGTATAATTCCCACTAGGGGCGTATAGAATTTGTCCCGAATGACTATTATGTCCCGAAAGACTACTATGTCCCGAAGGACCACATATCACTTATGTCCCGAAAGACCATCCTTAAAACCATATAAGTATTCCAATGGACCAAATAAGTGTACCGAAGTACCACATATATTCCAAAGGATTACATATATGTCCCGAAGGACCACGTAGAACCCTCAACTCTTGACATGCTAATTATTCTCTTAGTTGTCATGACACATAACATGGGCATTATTAATTATATTTATCACACATTCTTATGTTCATATCACATAGGCATATAACTCATACTTCTTATCACATATCATGTAATATTCTCATAGAGTCTCATTTCTTCTTATCATATATCTCATAACACATGTTCTTATCATATATATATATATATATATCATGTAACATTCTCGTAGATTCTCATTTTCTAACATTTATATAGACATGTAATCACATATATAATTTTCATATATCTTTCATCATATCTCTTATCTGTTGTAATCATATAATTTATTATTACCCATGGATCATATTCATATCATTTATCACACATACATGCATTCACATAGATCACATACGAATATGCACTTAACATCTAGACATATGTATTTACTCCTATCGATCTAGCATAATATCACTACATGCTTATGTTCCAATATCCATATAACCTAATATTAGAATTAGACTTATCACAAGTCTTAATTCCATAACATAACTTACACTTATTATCATGTACTCACCTTGGTCTCAATTGATAAATTTCAAGATCTTGATTTCTTCTCATAACTCTAACTGTCTATCCGAACTTTGCTTTTGATAAATATCTACACAAATATAATCCAATTAATATCGAGATTGAATTACTTGACAAAATTCATATCAAAGAAAACTAAATAAAACACTAATTTCCACTTTCATGTTTTAAAGTATCGGTACTACCCTAACAGTACCAATACTACCCTTCAAGGGATCGATACCTCCTCATGGTATCGATACCAATATGACATTCGATATTTCAAGGGTATCGATACCATCCTTAAGGTACCGATACTACCCTTATAGTATCGATACCATCCTTAAGGTACCAATACTACCCTTACAGTATCGATACCTCTTCAACAAGTATCGATACTACCCTTACAAAATACTCATATTTAACCTAAGAAGTATCGGTACTGTTCATAAGGGTACCGATACTCGAAGCCTATAATGGCCATTTTCACTTCAAAAATCAACCCAAAAGCTTCCCAAATCTCCTATATTCATCACCCTCAAGCTTTAAAACTCACATTTATACTTTCACACCAATTATTATTCATTTACCACTCTTAATTATCCAAATTCCCTTTTGAACACTTGAATCTTAAAATCATACCAAGATTTCAAACATGTTATTAACCAATTCTAACACTCCTAACTCTTAATTTAGAACATTGTCAAGTCAAAAATCTCATCAAAACTCTAAAAACCAAACCATATCAAAACGCATCTTAAAACCCATTTTACAAATCCCTTCCTAATTTACTCATCTTATTGTTTAAATCCTATATAAGCTTTCCTTAAACTTATATAACACTCAAAGAATCAAAACCCACTTAGAAATCTAAGAATTAAACAACAAAAATTAAACTCACATTTGGAGCTGGAGCAAACGAGAAGAAGAAAGCAAGAAGAAAAGAGTTCCAGATAATTCTCCCAAACACCTACATGTTATCTCTTAATAATGGGAAAGAAAATATCCTTTAATAGAAAAAAGACCATAATACCCTCTCAATCCTTCCATAATTACCATTTAATCCCATACTAAAATATTTATAATTGAGTCCTTGAATTTTCCAATTTTTCCTAAATTGATAACTAAATTTCAAAACTTCCATTTTAGTCACTAACCCAGTTTTTGGGATGTTATAGCTAAAATTTGTCTAGTTGAGCATTTTAGGGTTTATGCATGATTTCTTGATTAAATAATGTTTTTGTTGTAAAAGATGTGCTTTAATTCTACCTTAAGACCCTAAATAACTTTCTAAAACGTTAACACATGATTAGGAACCAAACAAGTCATTTGGGACAATATTTGGATGTTTCTCGAGCTTAAACAAGTTATTTATGAGTTCTAGTATCGATATTGGATTAACAGTATAGATAATGGATGAATCATGACACAAATTAAGGGTTTCCAATTAGGAGTATCGATACTTCCCTTACAGTATCGATACTAAGGGTGACAGTGTTGATAATGGGCCTAATTTTTTAGAAACAAAATACTTTTTTGATATTGTACTCATAGGGGTATCGATACTTGACCTAGGGTATCGATACTGCAAGTAGAGTATCGATACTACTCACTTTGGATGGTTAGATTTAATCGGTTTAAGGCTCGTACAAGCTAAGTGATGCTATGAAAATGCTATAGCATACAACGCAAGTGCACGTATCGCAAATCAAGTAATAAAGTGGAAACTACAAGAATTTCGGATGTCGAACCCACAGGAGCAGCTTGCTTTCATTAGAGTGGTAATAATAAGAAGCATCAAAGAAATGAGAGGATAGAGAAAAAGTAATAAAATCAATAACAAAAGCACTAGTTCATGCTACAACATTCCAGAAGCAATTGGTTAGCTATCGAATCGAAGGATGTGATATTATGAATCCCAAATTCTATGCAAGAGTGAAATACTTAATCTATGTGATCGACATTGATTAAATCCATTTGAACTATAACCATTTTCATCAATTAAAGATTCAAACCATTAACAATACTAATCAATTGGATGCACACTTATGCTACTCAACAACACCAATGCTCACACAAGTATATATCAACTCAAATAAAACTACGTCTAGATTAAAACGAAAATACTATATATGTATGTTGCAAATATTTCTACTCACAATCATGAAGTTCAAAGTTCTTAAACCAAGCACACAAGAGAACCCAAAATAAAGAAATCCATAATAAACATCCAATAACAATTTAAACATTCAAAACACTAAATCTCTCAATAGAAGGCATTGAACGTTGACCTGCTGACCGCTGAAGCTTTTTGGCAAGCTTCCTTCGTGCTGCAACAATCCCTGATAGAGGATTTAGGCGTCCATGGCTTGAAAAGAAATAACGTGGAAATGGTACTTTGGATCTCTCTCAATCATCACACTTTTTGTACCCAATTACTCTCATTTTATAGCTAGAATGAAAATCTCATCGCCCAATAGGATAAATCCACATTTCAAGTGCTATCCAGCCACATGACAACTACCAACGGTAGCTGTCCTGATCCAAAAGATTCTTTCAACCGTCTGGAGTTGAAACGACCACTACAACATCCAATCAACATTTCCTTTGTGTTGCATCGCTAATCTAGATGAGAATCTTCAATCGACTCCAAAATCACACACTAATGATTTTTAGAAAAAAGTAATTTATAGAATCAGATACAAAAATATTAATATTAACATAAAAATCATTAATAAGGAGCTGTCGGGATTGATCTATTCTAAGTCAAAGGTCTCAAGCATTCCGATCTGTGTTAAGCTTCAGCCAAAATTCTACGCTAGAATTAACGAGTCCTTCATAAAGCCCCACAGCTGCGCATCAAGAATCGAACACACTCCACCATCTTGCCGATGAATCCCTCAACACTCCTCCACACATGGCAATACCTGTCGACAGATGTCGTCCACCATCTGTGTTAAGCTTCAGCCAGTCAACCGTAGGTTGTTGCCACGCTACCATCTCACGATCCCTTCGCACCAAAGACACCAAGCCTTCCCCTTGGCGCTCCTCATATCATTCACCTCCAAGCATAGTCGTCGACTCCTCTGAATAACACTTTCCCGATCAATAACATTTGGCTCAAAGGTCATCCGGTTTCTTCGATTCCATAAACACCACAAAATTATCCATATATATTTTATTTAATCAATTAAAATATACTCTTCTATTTCATTGAATGTATGTTATTAATGTTTTATTCATTTTTTTTAAATTTAACTCATTATTTTTAAATTTTATTATTAATATAGATATGAAAAAAATTAATTTAAAAAACCTTCAATTAATTTATTTTTAAATATATATTTTATAAAATTTAATTGTTTAAAATATTTAAATTTAATTTCGATAAAAAAATTAAAAATATTAATAATAGATAAATTTAATAGTACAAAGAACATATATCTTTATTTTTCTCTCAATCCAATTAATGTTTTAAATATTTATGTTTCTTGCCATATGCAAAGTATATGCTTTAATTGCATCAATTGAATTTAAATGTTTTTAACATCTAATTCTTTAGAAAATCAAAGCAAAAAAAGGGAAAATAAAGAAAAGGAAAACGATGTCTTCCCCTTTCTTCTTCTTACAGAAAACCAAACCACACAATACCTAAACATGAAAAAAAAAACATATGTAATTAAAATAAAACTTCAAACATCCAGATCAAAAAAAAAAAAACAAACAAACCAACCCTAAAAAGAAAGAAAGCCTGTTTCTAGAGATGTAAGTTGTAGTTGTTTGTTTCATGAGAAAATCTCGGAAAGAGAAAGAAAGAAGAACAATCCTGGGACATTCTTGTTCATCTAGTTCCTTTCTTTTTGTTATTCTCTTCGTTAAGGAAATCAAGCAACACGGAGCTCTTGCATCGAGGGCACTTGGGATCCACTTCCGACAACATAATACATGAGGCATCGAGGGCATCCCACCAGCACCATCGATGTCTCTTCGGGGCTACTCGGATATTGCACAGTAGTCGTCTGGTTGTCGGCTTCCGACGACACGCATGAGCTCTCCGGTGACGTTTCCCAGGTGGAAACCGACGTGTTCGAGGACCCGACTTGTAGGCTAGGCGCCCTTGGCGGCGATAAGTTCAGCGTCAAATCCAGCTCCGGACTGCTTGCTCTCCCACTCATTATTTGTCCGCTTACAAATTTCTAAAAATAATATTCACCTGTTTAATAAAAATGGATTAAACAATCAACCGAAAAAGAAAAAAATAAAAACTGAAAACAGAAGAAAAATATATATAATTCACCTACGTGAAACAGATTAGGAGGCCTCAATGATCAAACTGAAGTGTTTGGGAACCGAGAAAAAGAAACAGATGAAATTGAGTTTCATTTTCTCTTCTGGACAGCTTCAGGCCTTTATATATGCAGTGATTTTGAGGTTTTTTCTTTCTTTTTTAATTGTTAGTAATGAATAAGGGGTAGGCTTGGAGGGTAAGGAGAATTTAGGGTGGAAAACAAGTTGGGATAGCATTCAAGGTTGAAGATGGTGACTTGTTCTCTCACATGCATTTTTTCTTTTCTTTTTTCCACTATAACACTAATTAAAATTAATTTAATTATAGACTCAATAATATTTTATATATTTTTCGTAAATGGCTCCATAATTAATGCCTAATATTTTCTTTTTATTTATCACATGATTGTTAAACATGTTCGAGTCAAATTTCCCAAGCTACACATCATCGGTCCAAAATCTAAAAAGGGAAAATCACGTAATTAATACATCTATATATCACATGATACTTTAAGGAAAAATTCTAGAATGCATGCCAATCATGGCAATTCACCACTAATTTTATAGGGTAAAATTTACAAATGATCATTAAACTATGTCCAAATTATCCTTTTGAACATTTAACTTTTTAAAGTTACATAATAAATATTAAATTTTAATTTTGTTACAAAGTGGGCACAAAATTCATTAAGAAATACCTCATTTAACCCTTCAATTATAACTAAAATTTAATTTTACTCTTAATATAATTGAAATAATTCTTATTAGGATTGTTGAATTGAAAATAAAATAGATATAGATAAAACAAATATCATCTTTTAATTTTACATTATAAATAATAAATTTGTACCATATAACTTAAAAAGTATTTGATATGACATTATATAATTATGCATATATGATTTTTAAAGGTGTTGATTATTGGTAGGTTGAGAGCATATCTCATTTTAGTTGGATCTTGAAGAGGCTATTGAAGATGAGAGATGGAATTAGAGTTTTGTTTGGAGGTGGTGTGAGTTGGGCGATGGTTTCTAAGATTTGGGATAGGATTAGAAGCAGGAGGCCTAAGGTGCAATGGCCTAAAGTTGTAACACCCCTGATCCGTACCCGACCCGAATACGAATTCGAGGTGCACATTTGACTTTTCAAAACATATGCCATTCATAAATAGGAACAAAATAAAATTTTTGTTTCAAGATGAAAAGTGTAAACCTTAATTTAAATAAGAAAAATATTTCACATACACTTTTACATAAAATCATGATAATTTGCATAAATTCAAAATACATTAGTTTACAAAATAGATGAGAGCATTTACAAATTAAACGAGTAATACATGCCAATAGTTTCAACATTAACACAAAACCTACATTTAATTTGTCCTGATCTGATCTTCTGATGATATGTTATCCTCGAAAACTCAATCTTCTGCATTCTTCAAACATACGCCTGAGAAAACACAAGCTAAGTCTATGACTTAGTGAGGCAATACTAAAAGTGCTAACTTATTAACAGAAATCTTATTTGTTTTATTCAAAATGTTTGGCAAGGAACTTTCTTTATTTTCATATCAAAGATATACTTATGAATAATTACACTTTGTAGGTCTTTGTTCAAGTGCCCAAGGTATACTACTGAAAACTCTAGATATCTTAGTACTATGAGGTTGTGCACTAATGATGTCACCACAGCTCGTAATTTGCACCGAAATGCCACATAATTATCCCGAAGTGCCACATATTTGTCTCGGATGACCACCTAAAACCCTCGACTCTTGGCATGCCAACTATACCTCTAATCCTCATATATATACTTTGGGTTATTAATCACATAATATTGTTCAATCCTTATTCAAAGTGTTTCTTATTCACATAGTTTCTTTCTCATAAAGTTTGTTCACATTCACTGGTTCAAAGTTCACATTCACTTATTTAAAGTTTACATTTCTATAACATATAATCATAAAACACAGTTTGTATAATGGAAATTGAATAAAACATTGAAATATATAAAATAAATAAAGTTTTCGATCGAAACACGGAGGTTGGCTTATCGCAAACTTTCCTCAACTCTATTACAAGAAAGAGAAGTTGCACTCACCTTTTCCTCACTAAAGTCTAATCCAAATCATTTTGAATCAATACTCAAATTGCCAAGCTGACTGGAAGTCAATTACGTTCAATCACTACACAAAACAATCTAAAATCAATATCGTTCTTTAACTTAATTATATCGAATCAAAATAACTTGGGATGTAAGAAACCCTATATTCCATTTCTTGCTTAGGGGTATCGGTACTACCCTAATGATACCGATACCACCCTTCAAGGGTATCGATGCCTCCTCATGGTACCGATACCGAAATAACATTCGATGTTATAAGGGTATCAATACCTCCCCAAGGTACCGATGCCAATCTGGCATTCGATGTTTTAAGGGTATCGATACCATCCTTAAGTTATCGATACCCATCCCTTACGGTATCGATACCACTCTCAACAGGTATCGATACAACCCTTACAATTACTCATTTTTAACCCAAGAGGTATCAGTACTGTTCATAAGAGTACCGATACGCTAAGCCCAGAATATCCATTTTCACTTCGAAAATCAACCCAAAAGCTTCCCAAATCTCCTATATTCAACACCTTCAAGCTTTAAAACTCACCCTTATACTTATACACTAATTATCATACATTTATCACTCTTAATTATCCAAATTCCAGTTTGAAAACTTGAATCTCAAAAACAAACCAATTTTTCAAACATGTTCTTAGACATATCTAACAGTTTTAACTCTTAAGTTTAATCATTGACAAGTCAAAAATCTCATTTAAACTTCAAAAACTCATCCATAACAAAATTTCATCTAAAAAATCATTTTACAAATCCATCTCTAAAGCACTCATCTTGTTGTTTTAAGACACTACCCAGAATTCCATTATCAAACCAAATATTAAAATAAAACTACAAAATCCAAATTCTTACCTTTGAATAGGGAGCTCACGTAAAGAAGAAATAATGGAGTGTTTTTAGACACTTCTCTCTCTTTTTCAACAAACTTATCAAATGAAAAATAAATTAAATATTCTTCCCTCCAATTTACCATATTACCCTTGTTAACTATCCATATTTGTTATAATGCCCAACACAAAATTCCTCCATAAATCATTGAATTATCACATTATTCTAATTCAACTACTGAGTTTAGAAGTTCTTATATTTTGGTCACTGACCCGAAAATTAGGATGTTACAAATCTTCCCCTTTAAGAAAATTCATCCTCGAATTTTCATTGCACAAAAAGGTGGGGATATTGCTTCCTTATATCCTCCTCACGTTCCCACGTAGCTTCTTCTGCTTTATGGTTTCTCCAAAGGACTTTAACTAGTAGAATCGTCTTATTCCGTAACTACTTACATTTAAAAACTAGAATCTGAATCGGTTCTTCCTCATATGACAAATCATATTGAACTTTTATTTCATCTGGAGTTATTATGTGTGCAGGATCAGATCGATACCTCCTAAGAATAGATATATGGAAGACATTATGGATCTTTTCCATCTCTGGTGGCAACGCTAACTGATATGCCACGGGTCCAAATTTCTTCAAAACTTCATAAGATCCAATGAACCTAGGACTTAGTTTTCCTTTGCGCCTAAAGCGAAGCACTTTCTTTCAAGGTGAAATTTTCAAAAATACTTTATCGACTACTTGAAATTCAATCTCTTTTCTTTTCAAATCGGCGTATGACTTTTGTCTGTCCGAGGTAACTTTCAAATTATGCTAAATTACTTGAACATTTTCTTCCACTTCTTTAATCCAATCTGGACCATGAACTTCTCGATCCCTCAATTCATACCAATTGATTGGCGTTCTACACTTCATTCCATATAATGCTTCATACGGTGTCATATTGATGTTGGATTGGTAGCTATTATTATAGTCAAATTCCACAAGCGACAAATATTTCCCCCGATCCAACAAAAGATCACACACGCTCTCAACATATCTTCCAATATCTGAATTATTCGCTCTGATTGCCCATCAGTCTGAGGATGAAAAGCAGTACTAAAATTTACTCGAGTACCCAAAGCTCCTTGCAAAGACTTCCAAAATCTGGAAGTGAATCTGGGATCTCTATTAGAAATTATTGAAATTAGAACACCATACAATCGTACTATCTCCTTGATATATAATTCTGCATGTTTCTCCATAAAGAAATATGTTTGCACAGGGATGAAATGCGCTGTCTTTGTAAGGCGATCCACAATTACCCAAATCGATTCTTTTTTACCCGACAATAAAGGTAAACCCATTACGAAATCCATTTTAATGTTTTCCCATTTCCACTAAGGAATTGAGATGGGTTGCAACAAACCCGAAGGCCCCTGATGTTCAGCTTTTACTTATTGACAATTTAAGCACTTTGCTACAACTTTTGTAATGTCTCTCATGCCTGGCCACCAAAACACTCTTTCAAATCCTGGTACATCTTGTTTCTTCCTGGGTGCATTGTTAAGGGACTACAATGTGCTTCATAAAAAATATCTCGTCTCAGCTAACAATTATTAGGACAAAACCGATTTTTAAAATATAAACACCCATTCAACTTAACCTCAAAGTCCTCAAGTTTATCTTTCTCTACTTGATCAAACCAAGCTAAACACTTATCATATTTATTTTGCAACTCCTTGATCTGATCTAACAACAATGGTTTCAACCTTAACTCATCCATCAATGCACCATTTTCTTTTAACACCATTCGAGCGTCCATACTACGCAAAGTAGTAAAAGTCTTCCGACTAAGGGCGTCCGCTACGACGTTAGCTTTCCCTAGATAATAGTTAATGATTGCATCATAATCTTTCAACAATTCCATCCACCTTCTTTGCCTAAAATTTAACTCTTTTTGAGTCAACAAATACTTCAAACTCTTGTGATCAGTGAATATGTAGCAACGCTCACCATACAATTAGTGCAGCCAAATTTTCAATGCAAAACCCACAGCTGCTAACTCCAAATCATGTGTCGGATAATTATTTCATGAGGCTTCAGCTGTCTTTAAGCATAAACAACTACTTTATCATCTTGCATTAGGACACATCCCAAACCATTATGGGAAGCGTCACTGAAAATTATGAAATCTTTTTTTGATTCCAGTTACACCAACACCGGAGCTTCTGTCAAAACTTTCTTCAATGTTTCAAAACTCTTCTGGCAATCAAGAGTCCATTCAAAATGTACCTCATTTCTCAATAATTTGTTTAAAGGCAGAGATGTCATCGAAATCTTTTTGACAAACCTCCGATAATAACCTACGAGACCTAAGAAACTTCGAACTTCTGACACATTTTTCGGAATCTCCCATTCTAACACAGCTCTAACTTTTTGTGAGTCTACCCAAATTCCCTCAACAGAAACACATGTCCCAAAAACACCACTTCCGATAACCAAAACTCATATTTGGAAAACTTTGCATAAAGCATCTTATCTCGCAACGTTTGAAGAACTACACGAAGATGGACATCATGCTCCTCTTTCAACTTAGAATACACTAAGATGTCATCAATAAAGACGACAACGAACTGATCAAGATACGGTTAAAAAACCCTATCCATCATATCCATAAACGATGCAGGTGCATTAGTTAACATGAATGGCCTTACAACAAACTCATAATGACCATAACGAGTACTAAACGCTATTTTATGGACATTTTTTCTTGAATTTTCAGTTGATGATATCCAGAGCGTAAATCTATCTTTGAAAACACAGTCGCTCCCTTGAGTTGATCAAATAGATCGTCTATCCTTGGAAGATGATATTTATTCTTTATGGTCACCTTGTTAAGCTGACGATAATTTATACAGAGGAGCATCAAACCATCTTTTTTCTTTACAAATAATACTGGAGCACTCCAGGGTGACACACTAGGCGTAATGAATCCTTTATCTAAAAGTTCTTGCAACTGAGCTTTACTCTTTCAACTCCTTTAGGGCCATCCTGTAAGGAGCCATCGAATTGGTGTTGATCCACATCACTTCAATCTGAAACTCAACCTCCCTATCTGGAGGTAACCAGGCAAATCATCCGAAAATACGTCTGGAAATTCTCCGACTGTCGGAATATCTTCAAGCTCATTTCTTTAACTCTTGTATCGATTACATTAGCAATGTACGCTTGACATCCTTGTAGTATCAACTTCTGGGCTGACATCACCAATATCACATTAGCTAAAAGAGGGATTCTTTCACTTACCACACTAACTTCCAATCCCTCAAGACTTGCTAACTGCACTCACTTAAGTCGACAATCCAAGTTGGCATAATAATGATAAAGCCAATTCATCTCCAGAATAACCTCAAATTCATCAAAGGGTAATTCCATTAGATTAGCAGGGAATTTAATTCCCTGAATCCATATGGGACACCCTTTGCAGACTTATCTCACCTTAGCACTATTTCCTAATAGATTTATCCAATCATCTCACTACAAATAGGTTCTAATGGAAGGCTCAATTCTTAACCAATTACTACTAACATAGGAATTTTCGATCGAATCAATCAAAACTAATAGATTTACCAGCTATCTGAAAAGTACCTGCAATAATTTATGGATCATCACAATCTTCACTGGTCTTCAGGTTGTATACCCTAGCAGTAGAGCGTACTTCAGGTTAAGCAGTCGATTCAGATTGATTTCTTCATATTCCTCTACATATACCTCTCATTGGAGCAGCCGTGGATCTCTCAGTCATCATTGGGTAGTCTCGAATAAAATGCCCTGCCTCTCCACATTTAAAACAAGCTCCGGAGACCCGTATGCACACTCCACTATGGTTTTTCCCACAGTGCTGATATTGTTTCGGCTTGTCCACTCCAGATTCCACTGAATAAGCTTGTCTTGCTCTTCCCGGATTTGATCCTCTACCGGAGAATGTTACGGATTCTGCTCTGGTCTGAGGTCTAGAACTTGAACCTCTACTCTTCTTTGATTGCAAAGAATCAGACGATGTACCAAATATTTTATTTCATTGCATCCGTTGCTCCGTAAATCTTTCATTCTGAGCTCACTCCAAAGCGTTAGCTCGATTCACAACCTCTCTGAAGGAAGAGAGGTTAAGTATCAGTAATAATTCTTTCAGTCGAGATCATAACCCTTCCACAAACCAGTTATAAGAGTCTTTCTCTGTCGAAACTAACTCGATAGCAAATTGACTCAATTTGTTGAATTCGCACTCAAACTTATACACCGTGCGATTTCCTTGCTTTAAATTCATGAATTCATGTTTCATCTGCTGGATGAACTGATCTCTTATATATTTATTCTTAAACTCTTCTAGGAAAAGGGCCAAGTCCCTTGATCCCTTGAAGCTCTCATCGTCACATTAGACCACCAAATTCTGGTTTGACCTCTCAATAAAGAAACTGCACCATCCAATTTCTCCATTTCAGAACAATGGAGATTCTCAAACATCACTTTCAAATCATTAAGACACATATCAGCGACAACCAGACCTTCTTCAGCTTATCCCCTAAATTCATATGCTCCTAGACTTCTCAACTCTTTAGGGACATTCATCTTAAGGGTTGAGGAGACAGGCGGTTAGAATCGCGTCAAGATCGCGTCCAACATCTGGAAGAATATTCCTTTATCTTGAACAAGCACTCCAGGTTGTGCCTGCTCCTCACCCTTCCTACTAGGGGCAGGTGAGTTACTACTTTCCTCCATCCTATCTCCCGCATCACTTCGGGTGCCTTCAAAATTCGACATCTATTAAGATCAAATTACTAAAAGTATTAGCAAGGATATCATATTGATCCCCTATCAGATCAGAAAGACTTTATTAAAAATTGGTATGTACTCTTTTTAAAACCGAAAATAACTTTATTTCAGACTTAAAATCACTTAAACCTTAGCTCTGATACCATTAAATGTAATACCCCTGACCCGTACCCGACTCGGATAAGAATCTGATGTGTCACATTTGACTTTTCAAAACATATGCCATTCATAAATATGAACAAAATAAATTTTTTTCAAGATGAAAACTGTAAACCTTAATTTAAAAAAAAAATCTTTCACATACATTTTTACATAAAATCTTGATAATTTGGATAAATTCAAAATACATGAGTTTACAAAATAGATCAGAGTATTTCCAAATTAAACGAGTAATACATGCCAATAGTTAAAAAATTAACACAAAATCTACAATTAATTAGTCTTGATTTGATCTTCTGATGATATGTTATCCTCGAAAACTCAATCTTCTCTTTCTTCAAACCTACGCGTGAGAAAACACACGCTAAGTCTATGACTTAGTGAGGCAAAACTAAAAGTGCTAACTTATTAACAGAAATCTTATTTGTTTTATTCAAAATGTTTGGCAAGGAACTTTCTTTATTTTCATATCAAATATATACTTATGAATAATTACACTTTGTAGGTCTTTGTTCAAGTGCCCAAGGTATACTACTGAGAACTCTAGGTATCTGAGTAATATAAGGTTGTGCACTAATGCTTTCACCACAGCTCGTAATTTGCACCGAAATACCACATAATTGTCTCGAATAACCACATAGGTTTGCACTGAAGTGCTACATAGGTTTGCACCAAAGTGCCACATATTTGTCCCGAATGAGCACATAATTGTCCCAGATGACCACATAAAACCCTCGACTCTTGGCATGCTAATTATACCTTTAATTCTCATACATATACTTTGGGCCATTAATCACATAATATTGTTCAATCCTTATTCAACGTGTTTCTTATTCACATAGTTTCTTTCTAATAAAGTTTGTTCACATTCACTGGTTCAAAGTTCACATTCACTTATTCAAAGTTTACATTTCTATAACATATAATCATAAAACACAGTTTGTATAATGGAAATTGAATAAAACATTGAAATATAACATAAAATAAATATAAAGTTTTCGATCGAAAACACGGAGGTTAGCTTATCGCAAGCATTTCTCAACTCTAACACAAGAAAGAGAAGTTGCACTCACATTTGCCTCACTAAAGTCTAATCCAAATCCTTTCGAATCGATACTCAAATTGCCAAGCTGACTGGAAGTCAATTACGATCAATCACTACACAAATCAATCTAAAATCAATATCGTTCTTTAACTTAATTATATCGAATTAAAATAACTTGGGATGCAAGAAGCCCTACATTTCATTTCTTGCTTGGGGGTATCGGTACTACTCTAATGGTACCGATACCACCCTTCAAGGGTATCAATACCTCCTCATGGTACCGATACCGAAATAACATTCGATGTTATAAGGGTATCGATACCTCCCCAAGGTACTGGTACCAATCTGACATTCGATGTTTTAAGGTTATCGATACCATAATTAAGGTATCGATACCCATCCCTTACGGTATCGATACCACTCTCAACAGGTATCGATACAACCCTTACAATTACTCAATTTTAACCCCATGAGATATTGGTATTGTTCACAAGGGTACCGATACCATAAGCCCAGAATATCCATTTTCACTTCGAAAATCAACCCAAATCTTCCCAAATCTCCTATATTCAACACCTTCAAGCTTTAAAACTCACCCTTATACTTCTACACTAATTATCATACATGTACTACTCTTAATTATCCAAATTCCAGTTTGAACACTTGAATCTTAAAAACAAACCAGATTTTCAAACATGTTCTTAGACATATCTAACACTTCTAACTCTTAAGTTTAATCCTTGACAAGTCAAAAATCTCATTCAAACTTCAAAAACTCATCCATAACAAAATTTCATCTAAAAATCCATTACAAATTCATCTCTAAAACACTCATCTTGTTGTTTTAATGCTATATAAGCTTTCCTTAAGCTCATATACTACCCAAACTTCCATTATCAAACCAAAGATTAAAATAAAACTACAAAATCCAAATTCTTACCTTTGAAGAGGGGGCTCACGTAGAAGAAGAAAACAATGGAGCGTTTTCAGACACTTCTCTCTCTTTTTCAACAAACTTATCAAATGAAAAAGAAATTAAATATTTTTCCTTGCAATTTAACATATTACCCTTGTTAACCATCCATATTTGCTATAATACCCAACACAAAATTCCTCCATAAATCATTGAATTATCACATTATTCTAATTCAACAACTGAGTTTAGAAGTTCTTGCATTTTGGTTACTAACCCGAAAATTGGGATGTTACAAAGGTTGTTTAGTTTCCCCTTCATATTTCCAAGCACTCGATTATGGCTTGGATGATCATCTTGGATAAGGTTCCTACTAAGGAGAGACTTACAAAAATGGAGGTGGCAAAGAATAGTATATGTAATATGTATGGGGTTCATGTAGGGATCATCTTTTCATGGAATGTCAGTTCGTGTTAGTGGGCTTAATAAAAGAATTAATTTCATTGTTTGATAAATGATTTTTTTGAAAATATTTTTTTAATTTTAAAAATAATTTATTTTCATATATTTAAAAAAAATTGAAAAAAAATTCTAATTTTTTAGAATTACTACTAAAAATGTTGAAAAATATTAAAGTGAAATTTTAGTTATAATTGATGGGCTAAATAAGTTATTTTTCATTAATTTAGTATATTATTAACCATTTAATAACATTCAATGATTGTATTTATCTTTTTTTAACAAAGTTTAATGTTTATTTTGTAACTTTTAAAAACTAAATGATAAATAAAATCAATTTGAAAAATTGTGTGACTATTTATGAATTTTACCCTAATTTATATTAGTGGTACATTTCAATGCATGTCATTAGTGGTGCATTTCAATGAATGTCACACATTGTTTAATCATCCTACTTTAAGTCTTTAACATGCATTTGCCGAAGAGAAAATTAAAATTGACCAATTAGTTATTGATTTAGCCATTTTTTAAAAAACAATAAAAAAATAAAAAAAAACCCTAATATATATATATATATATATATATATATATATATATATTAATTAATTAATTTACATTTAATATTACTTAATCGATAATCTAGACAATTATTATACCAGTTGAGCTTAAAAAATAAGTTAAACGTTAAGAATAAGTTGATTACAAATAAAGTATATTAAGCATTGTTTATAAAAAATAGAGAAAATAAATAAATAGTAATTATTCTGCAAGCGAGCTGTCCCAAAATAGAGAAAATAAATAAATAGTAATTATTGTGCAATTAATTAATTAATTAGGAGTAATTTATGGCTATACATGTCGGAAAAACATAATAATTAATTTCAGTTTTTAGTTATTTCTTTCTCCTTAAGACATATGCACACGTAATTACAGTTTCAGCTAACTTTGTTGAGCAACCCAAATAATTAAATTAATTAATAAATTTTAATATATTATCAACAAATTTTTATTTAAAATCAATTGAGTGATAGACTTGACAAACTTGACCCGAACCATATTATCCGAACCGATTTACATGACTCAATATCTAATATTGACCCTAATATGATAATCAAATTTGATCCGATACCCGACCCAAAATTTAGCGAAACAGAAAGTAACCCGAACCGGAACCGAAATTAACCAGAATCGAAAGAAACACGAACCGAATTTTTACTCGATCCGAAAGCAACCTGAAGAGAAATTAATCCGAACCGAAAAAATTTATTTCTTTATCAAATAGTTATCATTATAAACTTTTCATACAATATCAATATAAAATTTTTATAACAAAATCTAACACGCATTATAAGATCGTATTTGTGTCAAACTATCGATTTATCATATCTAAATGTTGGTTTAATTCAAAATATTGAAAAGTTTAGAATTGAAATTAGGCCTAAATAATAAGATTAAAAAACAAGAAGATATTTTTTTACAAGAATATATCAATAATTCTATATATACTTGATTAGACTTATAATCAATTCAACCAAAATTGACATGATCTAAAGGTCGACCTAAATCAAAAATTAACCGATCTGATATTGACTCGGCCCGATCTTAACCCAATTCGAAATCTAATAGATCCTATATTGATCCGAACCGAAAAACAACCGATCTGGTAATCACCCGACCCGATACCAGATCCGATTTACCGTACACCTAAACTAGATCCGAACCAGATCAGATCCGACCTGAACAAAATTAAACCGAATATGATCTAGACTCGAAATGACATGACTCAAACATGATCCGAATAACCCGTTTGCCACCTCTATTGAGCGACTTCAATAGTAAATGAGAGTATTATTCTCTCTAAAAATATTTGAATTTATGCAATTGCGCCCGTAAGATATATGAACATTATCAATAATTAAAAAAGATTTTAAACAAATATTTTATTATAATTACCCTAAACTATTTAAATATATATATATATATATATATATTAAATTCGGTGGAAAGGTAAAATATTAATGCAATGGGTGAAAATAAAGGGGTGTGGTTAATTTAGGAGGCTTATCTTCATTTTGTTTTGAACAATTTCTGTTCACAACTGCCGCTTCTGTTAGACAAAGGAATTTTCAACTACCTTATTAAGATCCTTTCACTGCGTACATCGATTTCAACTGCTGGATTAAAGAGGTATATTTAAATATTTTAATTAATTAATTAATCACAAATTGTCAAGAACGGTTGCATGGCATCAAATTTGCGTTACCAAAGTATTATTATATGTATGCATGCTTAGCAAACAAGTAATGGGAGGATTAATTGCAATTTAATAGTTGGCCGAAAATATGAAAAAAACTAATTGATTAATTAAATATGACAATAAAATATAATTAGTGTACATGTTCCCTTCAATACGAGTTTAATGATAAATTAAGAAAATAAATTATATCAATAGGATTTAAATTTGGACTATTATGATGTCCATTGACACCACTACTCCTTTTGTTGGTGAAAAGATTACTCATCATACGATATACTCGTTATGTAGGTAAACATTGGATAAAATGTGAAAAAACAATTTAAGCAATGATTTTTTTTTAAAAATATAATTATTATTGATAAATGCAAGCACTTATAAGAAAAAATTTGCCCGAGTACATTTATATAATAATAAACAATTTTATGGTGACTATATTTATACTAAATATCAAATAAAATTAGAGATAATGTTATAATGTACGAACTAAATTATCTCAATGATTAAAGAAATTGTCATTCTTTTTAGAGGTTGTAGATTTAAACACTAACTACTACAAAGGTGATTAAATGTTCATTGCCATATGTTTAAAATATTGAGAACAAATACTAATTTATAATCATCTTAGTTTAATAAAAAAAACTAATGTTATAATATGCACAATAATCTCTCTTAAATACCAAAGCGATTTTAGTGTGATCTAGGGATGGGCACGAGTCGGATTTGGTTCGGCTTTCGGACAATCAATTCGATCCAAAAATTTTACATCATCCACTCATCTCGACCTGAAAAATATACATTCTCCACTCGATTCGAACTCAATCCGAATTTTTGAGATAAAATTCGAACTTGACCCGAACCGAAATAATAAAAATATTATTTTTATTCAATAAAAATAGGGATTTAATTGAAAAAATAATATATAGAGGGATATTATTGTAATTATCCCTAAATATATAAGGAAAATTATATTTTTTTCGGATAAAGTTGGATAAGATGTTTTTCACCATAAATCTGAACCCCACCAAACCCAAACCTGATTTTTTTTTAAAAACCAGACTCAATTATATCAAGTCGGATCAAAACCCATCGAATTCGTGTCCTATGCCATCACTAGTGGGATCTACCATTCGTATTCTCAATAGTTCTCTCCTCTCTGCCCTCGTGCTCTTAATTAAAGCTAGAAATGTGCTAGCACGTTTAACGGTGTCGTACATTAATGGGATAGGGTAGCATCATGCTTAAATACTTAAATATAATATTTAAATTATTTAAAACATCCTTGAATTATGCGTTTTTATGATTTAATCTCTCAACTAAATTTAATCCTTAATCCATTTTTTACGTAATGCATAAATTTTTAGTCTTGAGACTAACATTTTTGTATCAGTTTCATCGAATAATTTGATATATATATATATATATATATATATATATATATTACATATTTATACATAATAAAACAACTACAACAATAATGTTTGTTGCTCGCTTATTAAGTTAAATAAATAAGTGTGAACAAAATTTTTATGTTCATTTAACAAACGAACAATCACAAATTAAGTGTGTTCAGCTTATCCATATTCATGAACAAACTTGTTTATTAGCTCATTTACTCAATTATCTTTTTTTACTTTAAATATTGGTGAAGATAGAAACTAAATTAAAAATAAGGTAAACTTTGGAGTTCAAATTGTGAAACCTAAATAATTTAAGGACCAGCGATTAATTTTATCATTTTTCTTTGGATTATAAATAAAAGGTTAAAAACAGAGTGTTTGTTGACAAACACTAAACGAATATGTTCGTAAACACTAAACGAACGAGTATGAACACCTTCCTTCAGAAAAAAAATAGATAAGTCCGAACGAAATACTAAAAATTTAAACGAAAGCAACTGAACAATTTATTTGGTTAGATGCTATTCATTTATACTCCAGCTTAACCTTAAACAAGCTAGGTGAAGGCTTTCACTACATCCTACCACCTAGTTGGGACAGAACCTTGAACAAGCTTGGTGAAGGATTCCAAAGGGTTTCATGGCACCCCGCCACCTTACTTTAGACAAACTTAAGGGCTTTGCAACTACCCCCAAGAAACTGAGCTTTGCAACTACTCCCAAGAAACTTTATCCATTATTTATTAATGAATCAAACACTAAATATTCTAACCTCAACTCACTATTTTCCTCTCTATATCCAAACAAGACATATTTATATATATATACCTATTTCTTAGGACATATTGTCCTTATAAAGGGTAACGAAACGCTGAAATTTTTTATGACGATTATCCATCAACATACTTGTTAGATTTAAAACAAAAATAAGTGTTTAAATTATATTTAAAATTAGTTTTTAGTGTTTAAAGAAGTTTTTATTTAAATATAGGTGTCTAAAGTTTTTTCGTTACACTTTTATATGTCTACCGTTAAAAAACCTTTAAGTGACATGTGTCACATTTATATTTTTTAATTTTTTTTAAAAAAATAAAACATTAATTAAAAATATTAAAAAAATATATGAACATAACACATGTCATTTAATATTTTTTTAGCAATAAACACTTAAAAATATAATATAAAAACATTAAACATCTATTTTAACGAAAAAAATTTAACTATGATAAATTAACTTTAAATATAATTTTATTACTTATTTTTATATTAAACCTACCGGTCATTACTACTTTATCATTAGATAACAGAACTACCACCCTTCACTATAATCAACCAAAAACTTATCGATTTTCTAATCCATTTATAATTATTGATGATCTTGTCTTTTCCAATATATTTATATAGAGAGAGAGAATTAATATACTTTATGATTAAAAACTTGAAGTTTTTTTTTATCTTCTCGGTTCCAAATTTTTTCTTTAGTTCGGTTCTACCCGCGTCGTATACCTAATTTTAGTAGATGAGTCTCCTAACAGAGATTTTTTGCATATAAAGACTTGAACTTGAGGATTTATTTAAATGATATCAAGCTGCTTACCACTTGAATCAACCATGTTAGTAGCTGAAGCATTTTTTTCAATCAAAGAGACCAAGTATTTTCATTTTAAAAAGTTCAAAATTTAATTTTTTGAATAAAATTAACATAATTATTCATAAGGTTTAAAATGCATTAATTACAAAAGAAATGAGATGTGTACTTTCATCAAAATTAATGCTACTTCGATGGATCATTAATATATTTTATATAATTTATTGGTTTAAATAATTAATGGAAAACCTTTTACAATAAGGTTTCACAACTATGTGATCTTAATTACATTTATTTTTACAGAAAAAAGCTCAATAAAATTATTTATTTACGTTAGTACTTTAATCATACGTATCTAATTTGCTGCCCTTGGTGGATAATATTAATATCTCAATCTGTAATATACTTTAGGTTTAATGACATCTGACGCACTCAATTTTTTTTTAAAAAAAAATCAATATGATACTTAAATTTATTTTGTATTTAATATGATATTTGAATTAGAAAAGCTATTAATTTAACTCTTTAAGAATTTGACTAACAAAAATTATTATTGATCGTTACGATATTAACATTACAGTTCATATCATTGACATGATGATCCACAATCTTATGACACAATTCACAGTATTAATGTGACGGTCCACAATGTTAATGTGATAGTCAATAATGGATGATAATGATTAGATGAGTTTAACTAATTATTTTAGAAAATTCAAGGGTTTAATTAATTTTTTAAGAAAATTTGCAGTTTATTTAATTTTTTAAAAAAAATTAAGACATTATTTAGAAGTTAAACTATTTAAAAGTGTATAAAAAACTAAAATAAAAATTAAAGGCTTAATATAAAAACAAGTGTCTAAACTATACTAAAAATTAACTTTTGGTGCCCAAAATTTTTCCCGTTACATTTTTAGGTACCTACTGTTAAAAACTCTGTTAAGTGACACGTGTCATGTCAAAAAAATCCATTAAATGACACATATCACGTCTAAAAATCATGTTAAGTGACACATGTCACATCTAAAATTTTTAAATATATTTTAAAATAATATTTTATTTTTAAAACAACCTGGACGTGACACATGTCATTTAACGATTTTTTTAACGGTAGACACTTAAAATGTAACAGAGAAAACTTTAGACACCTATTTTTAACGAAAACTTCTTTAGGCATTAAAACGTTTTTCGAGATATTCTTTACGCAATTATTTTTGTATTAAGCCAAAAATTAAATTATCAACCCCTTAAAAGAATACTAAAAACGCTATTAAAATTTTAACATATAAAAATATCATTATTTATAAAATTATCAAAAAGAATAAAAAATATTCGAATCCTTCCATAAGAAAAGACTTCGTCTCGTCAGTCTGATTAAATTATTATTTATATAATATATTTTCAAACAATTTTTTTTATATTTTTGATAGTCCACAATATATTCAATAATGAAATGACATGTCAACATATTAAAATTGTTAACCTTCAGATTTCCATTGATCAAAGAGTCATGTTAATTTTTCTTTCTTAACTGAAGGATCACATTGAATACAAAATAAATTGAGGGGTCACATTGATTTTTTTTCAAAAGTTTGAGGGCTTCATCTTCAATTAAGCCTATATATCAATACATTACAAGCTATGGCTAGCATGAATTAGGTTAGTTTTATTTATTTTTGCATCTACCATACGTATAATTGAAAAACAGAATTGATCTGAACGTAAATAATCATATTTATATAAGAACTGTCAATTAATTTAACTTGATATCTTTTCGTTTTCTATTTTAACATAAAATTTGAAAAGTTTTAGTTAAGTAAAATAAGATTAAAGATAATATTATTGAAAGGAAAATCCATGTAGCCTAAAAACAGTAAAATAAACATATAATATATTAAAAATATAGCTTTTTAAAAAAAAATACAATTACTTATGATACGCTTATTATCTAAAGGTTTTTTTGTAATTTTTTTATGTACATTGATTTGTTGATCATTTCTTCTAAATTCCATGTGAATTATATAAATTTTTGTTCACATAATCACAAGCATTACTATCATGCCTTAAGCGAACCCCTTTCGAAGTTGTGGTCAAAATTATTTGTATCCACGTAGTTTAGATTCTACCCACTAAATAGAGATTTAATTAAGCTTGAATAGAATATCAATGTATTGTATGATCCTTGTATATACTCGATCCTAAATACGAATAAAATTTACAGTCGAATTCCAATTTTTAATGAGCATTACCATCCAAATCGAAATGAAATAATAACACAAACATGATAAGATGAATGTGAAAACCAAATCTATCATGCAACGTATTCTCAAATGTCAACTCTTGCAGATCATGCATTGGAATTAAACTCCAAGATAACCCTTAATTAAGGTCTAACAGAAAATGATTTGATCTTTGTTTTAGAAAGGATCTCAGATGCAGTAGTTTGAAATTTCTGCTTAAAGCCCCTACACATTATAGGTGAACTGAAGCAATAATCGTGTTAACTATGGATCTGGGGCAAAGCAGCCGAGTATCTGTTCAGGGTGCATGCAGAACCAGAAGACTAATGAATGCATGTATGTTTGAATGCAGAAGCTCAAGTTTCAGGTTAGAGCACACCATATAAGGCATTCTGAAGCAATATATAAAGGAGAGACTACATTTAGAGCAAAGTAGCTGAATCCAATTCTCTAATCAATGCATGAGAAACAAACATGTCCAGCCAATTTGCAAAATCATGTCACAGTGTGGACACTAAATTTTTGTCCCGTTTTATTATAATAATTATTTTATTATTATTATTATTATTATTAATAAATAATTTTATTTATTTACATGTCCATTTTTAAATCTTGAAGCCCAATTACAAACAGAGGCCCATACCTCAATCCAGCCTAAACCAGAACCCTAATGCATCTAGGGTTTGTATCTTGTCCAGCTCCAGCCGCCTCAACCATCAACCGTTGGATCTAATGAGATCCAACGGTCCCCAGATACACCAGAAGTAACCCTAGGGTTATGATACCCTAGGGCCATTCGGCTGCCGCCTCTGCCAGGTGCCTCGTTCAGCCGCTGCCGATGCTCCACTAGTGCCACGATGACGCCTCCGACGAAGCCTCTAGAAGCACCACGACCCCCCCACGTCGAAGCCCTATGGTGAGTCATCACCATAGATATGGTGACTCACTGAAAAGGCCACTCTTTGGATCGAACCAAAGGGAGCTCCGACGAGGCCTATAAATGGAAATCCCCTGCAAAAAAAAAGAAAAAAAAAGGAGAACCCAACGACGAACACAGCAAAAAAACAAAAAAAACAACAACCACGACAGAAACCCAGCAAGCTAAACAATACTAATAGCAGCGGAAAAATAAACCCACAACAGCAAATCGAAAGCAAAGAGAGAAGAGAGAAAAATATTTACCCTCGGAAAGCCCAAACATCACCGGAAAACGTGTGAAAACCAAGGTAAAATCGTCAGTTTTTCCTAGATCTACTCCGATTAGGAGATTTTTAGGAGAAACTAAGGCTAGGTTAGGCTTTAGGGTGTTTAGGGCTTTGTTTTGGTGTATTTTGGGATTTTCCGACCACCGTTGCCAATGGTGGTGGTCGGTGCCGGAGCACGACTGCCGGCCGGTGGTCGGCCAACCTCCGGCAGGAGGCTTGTAGAGAGATGGGAGAGAGAATTTCCGTCTCTTTTTTAGAGAGAGGGAGGAAATAAGAAATGAAGAAAGAATGGCCCAAGAGGGTCGATTTTATAGGCTTATATATACCTCCTCGAATGACGTCGTTTTGGGGAGGGGTGTGTGCGTAATTTCCTAAAGGGGTAAACCCCTTCCGCAGTGTTCCAAGTTTATGTTCTTTATAATTTAGTCACTGAAATTGACTTTTAATCATTTCAATTTAGTATTTAAATTTTATTTTATTATATTCTAACCATTAACTGTATATATATATATATATATATTTAAGGGTAAATATTTTATTTAGTCCCTTAGGTTTTAATTTTATTTTAATCACGTATAATTATATAGGTTAAATTACACTGTTAATATTTATGTTTCATGATATTTCGAAAGATGTCCATTAATTTTTATATTTTTATAATTTAATCATTGTTTATATATGTATATATATAGTGTAAAATACCATATTTAGTCCCTTAAGCTTTAAATAATTTTTATTTTGATCATTAATTAATTAATTAAGGACAAATTACACTTTTAGCACTTAGATTTATGAAATTTCAAATTAGATCATTTAATTTTAAAATTTTACAATCTTAATCATTGATTTTTATAATTTTCATTTTTGTTTATTAATTTTTATATTTTTCAATTTAATCCTATATTTTTAATTCCTTTTATTTTGACTATGTAATTGCAATTTATTTTATTCCAATATGTTTAAATTATTACTTTACTTATTATTATATTAGTCATATATATATATATATATATATATATATTTGTTTAAAAATAATAATATTTATTTATTTTAATATCAAAGAA
The DNA here is from genome assembly GCF_006381635.1 of Hibiscus syriacus. Taxonomy (NCBI): domain Eukaryota; kingdom Viridiplantae; phylum Streptophyta; class Magnoliopsida; order Malvales; family Malvaceae; genus Hibiscus; species Hibiscus syriacus. The sequence goes on from NW_024062730.1 coordinate 2,088,546, forward strand.
AATGGCAGTCTTAAAGCAACTAGATGTCCTATTCTGATATTTTAAAAATAAATAAATATCTTACTTATAAAAATCAGAAAATACATATTGTTTTAGTTAAATTATTTTCTTAGAAAAATTATTATTTTTAATATTTATTTATTTTTCAAATATTAAGAAATGACAGTCTTAAAGCAACTAGATGTTCTTTTATGATGTTTTAAATAAATAAATATTTTATTTATAATTTATAAAAATTATTTAATATATTTTTCTTCCTTAGAATTATCCTATTAAAATACAAAATAATAGGATCATAAATTAAATTTATATGTGAATTCTTAAATTTTATTATTAGAGACAATTTATAATCAACAGATACCAATTTTGGGCGTTGTGGGGTGTTAATCCTTCCCCAAACGTAATCGACCACGAATCCCTTCTTTACTAAAATTTGTTGATTATACGCAGATCAGTTTATCTTTTAAATTATGTTTTCTTAAAAATTATTTTAAAAGGTTATTTTTAGGTATTTGACCTACCTAACTCAAAGGGTCAATGGCGACTCCCAAAATATTTTATTTTAAATCAAAATCATTTATTTATTCATTTTAATTTTCCGGCAAGTAAAAATTCCGTGCCCGAGCGAAAACCAGTTACGACAGCTTAGCAACTCCGCTGGGGACCTGGTCAAGCTTTGAAATTAATTATAAATTGTCTCTATCAATTAGAAATTAAAAATTCATATATTTAATTTATAATTCTTTCCTTTCAAATTTTTTATATATATAATTATTATTTTCATACTATTTTATATATTATTTTTTATTACTGTTTTTATTTTATTTTCAGGTATTAAATTTCATTGTTTATTTGTTTGTCAGAGGTTTGAATATTTCTCCTCACACACAACACTTGCATTGCATAACATAAACTTTATAATCAAGCTTGTCCCTTTTAAGTAGGAGTGAAAGCAACGTCTTCATGAGAATTTATTCTCTGTGTCAGACCTAGCAAGTAGCTTTCAGGGTTCATATGCTCTATGTCTTCATGAGAATTTATTCTCTGTGTCAAACATAGAGAAACGTGTCCCCTCAAATTGAACTCGATCCGCTTAAGTCTGTAATTGACTAGGATTGAGGGTTTGGTAGCCCAAGGGGCACCAACAAGGACAGTTCGAGTACCTTTACTCCTAGAACTAAAACCTTGCATATAATAAACCCTAGAAATTCTCCTGATCTAAGATTGTACTGAACATTTGTCCGTAGCTGTACACAAAGGAGAAATAAGCTCTAGCTTTTATTTTATTTTATTTTATTTTTTCTGAATAAATGCATACGAACTAAAAAATCATGCAGTTAAGTTAATTTTTCCAAACAAAACATGAAACTAGAAAACATGAGGTTAGGATTTATACCTTGATAGATAGGATCTTTTCTTTCCATTAATTGGTACTAACCAACTTATTTTTTCCTTTCTCATTTTTATTTTTTCATACATTTTGTTTTGCTCTAACTTGTTTATATTGATTTATTTTGTTTGCATTGCATGATCATGGCATAACCAAAAGGTGTTGACTTGAAAGGTTGTTCATCAAATTGGAAAGAATTCATAAATGGACAAAAAGTTCTATGATCAAACAAAATATAACACAACCAAAGAAAGACATTCTGAGGTAACTCCGAGGATAGAAGCGAGCTATGCACACAAAGATCCTGTTATATTAATACCAAAAGTATTACACAAAGATCCTGTTAGATTAAAACCAAAAGCATTTTACAGTAAGAGTATCAGTCAGGGCACTCAGAATAAAGGAGGTTTTTATGAAGCTCAAGCATGTTATTTGAAGGATCAAAACAAGAAATTGAGCACAGAAATGAAAACCATGCATGAAGATTTCCAGAAGATCAGTCAAGCCTTTCAAAATGCTGGCATAAGAAACACCCCATAAGAGTGGATAACAGGGGGTCACCAAATTGAAAAAAAACTACAACATATACGAATATTTTGTCCAAGAACTTCTTGAACACAAAGGTTCTCTTACAAGGAAAAATGAGCAACTCCGAGAATTGACACAGAAGATGAAAGAAAAAGAGAATGTCACGGAAGAAGTTGCAGCATAGACAAGCAATATGGCATAGAAAATGATTTGATCTTTGTTTTAGAAAGGATCTCAGACGCAGTAGTTTGAAATTTCTGCTTAAAGCCCCTACACATGATAGGTGAATTGATGAAATAATCGTGTTAACTATGGATCTGGGGCAAAGCAGCCAAGTATCTGTTCAGGGTGCATGCACAACCAGAAGACTAATGAATGCATGTATGTTTGAATGCAGAAGCTTAAGTTTCAGGTTAGAGAACAACATATAAGGCATTCTGAAGCAATATATAAAGGAGAGACTACATTTAGAGCAAAGTAGTTGAATCCAATTCTCTAATCAATGCATGAGAAACAAACATGTCCAACCAATTTGCAAAATCATGTCACTTGGCGTGTAAATACAGCAAATAAATTAGAAATAATAATAAGTTTACATCATTCTAAGGCAGTTCTCCTAAGAAAATTTCCTTTTTAATGTAGGATTTCAAGGTATGGAACTACATCTTAAGCGAATTATTCTCACCCCCATCTTTAACTACAGAATGGTAGGGGATTCACACTTGTTTTCTAATAGCAGGAAGAAAGAAGGTACTCCAACACTCAGAAATAACATTTGTTATCCGCATGTATGCGGGCAATGGTGATTTTTAAGGTTATAATCAGTTTGACGATACATAGAAAAATGATAAGTCAGCACTGTCATAGTAATTAAATAGGACTGGTAATCCAATATTGGCTAAAGCCAAGTTAACTGCCTGTACTTCTAAAATAGGCCCATACTGAACCATGTCTCATAATAGGGTTTTTTTTAGTAACTGAGTCAAATAACAACAGCCACTTAGCAAGGAATATGGATTGTAAAATGGATGATTTAAACCAAGCATAGCTTCATCTCTTCCTTTCGAAAGAGATGAAGTGGATACGAGGAAAAAGAAACATATAACTTACAACAAATGTAACTTCGAACTTACACTTACATAGATAAACAATGATTTTACAACTTCAATGCACAGAAATCAGAGCATATGTTTTAATATGTAATAGCCTAGTCCTCCAAGATCTGTTTCCTCTCAAGCTCAAGAATATGTTCAGTCAAATGGCTTACAGTGTCATTTGTTGTCTTGTTATTTCCCTTGCACTGCAACAATTGCAGTTCAAGACTCCTCACAAATTCATTAAGTCTCTGAATCTTCTTCTCTTGTGATAGGATGATCTGCAATGAGTGATAAATTTCCACTAGAAGTCAATCAGAAGTTGAATTGCTGGTGGAAAATGTAGATCAAGACAAGACACTCGTTATAATTGGCTACCAAACGCAAATATTTCCAAGTACCTAGTTCATGCCTTTTGGCCTACAGGGTTTGAAATAGCACAGTTCCTTCTAAACAATGTGAATGTGTTGATTAGAACACCATGATCGGTATCAAAAACAAAAAATAATACTAGCCAACAGAAGTGACAACAGAGAAAAACAAGAACTTTGTCATTGATACAAACAAAAACAAGCACACAAGGCATAAATTTATGCCATCTTGAAAAGCATTCAGCGACAACTTAGAATGTAGACCGATACTATACCATGTTCTGAGCAAACATAAATCTTGAATATAAAGATAAAACTCAAACAAAATATTGAAGAGGGTAGCTTACAGAAAAGAAATTGCTAAGGGTATAAAAACATTTTGTTTTACTTTTACAATTTCCTTCCTACACTGAATAAACCAACATTAGTAAGCTGATTAGAAAGTGAAAATATTATAGATAGAAAGGGATTTGCCTTTTGCAATTCAGTATAAGTTTACATAACTATACATATAATACGTCAAATAAAACATATGCATTTCAATAAATCTAATCTCATTATTCAAATGTTAACCGTCAAGAAAAGATAAACTTGAAATTTTATTAGTACAAGGCGTGTCACCTTTTCTTTCACGGCTTCTTCCCTCCCGGAAATTTGTTGCTGCTTCTGGGAAACGCTCGGGGCCGTGACAACATCGACAACAAGTGGTTGTCTCCACTCAAACTGTGAGGTGATTATTAGTACAATGAATAGGAAAACAAGTAACATTGGTCTCGACATTGTTCTCTAACACTCTTTTGAAACCTGTAACTCAAAAAAAACACTCAACATTCATTAAAACCAACCCTAAACTAAAATGCCGTCACCGCAATCATGTGTTATGCGATTAATCAAATTGATCAAACTAAAAAATAAAATTGAGTCAATATACGTAAAGTAAATGCAGTAATTTCATAAAAACTAAGCCCTAACAGTTAAATATCTCAAAGGTAACTCTTAAGGATCAAATTCAGCTAAAAACCCTTAACTTTATTCGACCAAAATATTAGAAGAAATGAAGAAAATACCTAAATTGAGAAAGGAGGAGGAAAAAGCGGAGAAAAACTTACAGATCAAAGTTGATTAGAAAACCCTAAATTCATGATCGATCAGAACACATTTGCGACTCTTCTTGTGAGTTCTGAACTTTCTTTTCTGGGTTTGATTCGGATTGCTTTGGTTATTCATCGAAGAAAGCGTTACAGTTTTATCTTTCCATTTAAAAAACGAATGAAGTCAAAATTTGTGGATTGGGCTCTCGGACTTTACTTATTTCCTTCCTTAGATTTGGGTTTGTACGGTTGTACCACATTTCAATTTTATTCATTAAAAAATAAATTTAAAATTTAACGGATTAAATATTTATAATCTTTTCAAATTTAAATTTATAATTTTTCTAAAAATTTGAATAATCCTATTATTAACATTTGAGTATTTACTTCAAAGTATTCAAAAGAAAGTACGAATATTTCATTTGTATTTGAAATTAGTTAAACATAATCTAATTCACTAAATATTTGTAAGGATAAACTACGCAAATGGTCACTCATGTTTGGGGTAGTGTTCGTTTTCACCACTGATGTTTAAAAAGTCACACACCGGTCACTAACGTTATCGTTTGTTACAAAATGGTCACTCGACGTTAACAATCGTTAATAGGCGTGACGAAAAACACAGCTGGACCGTTATATGATGACATGGATCATTGGCCGCCATAGCTAGGCCATTTTGACTGTCTCTTCTTCTTCTTCAATCCCATCTTCTTCTTTCTTTCTCTTCACTTTTCTTCTCCATAGCTTCCCAATCAAACAAATTTACAATTAATCAACCACATCTTCTTCCTCAACCCATCTTCTTCTTCTTTCTTTCTCTTCACTTTTCTTCTCATCGATAATTTTATCAGATAAACCAAAATTCAACAATCAACCCTAAAGAACTAAAAGCATTCCAAAATGCATAAACATTAATCAAATTTCTTTTTATTTTTAGAAAAGCCTCAATTAGCATTAATATAAGACATTATATCAAATCAAGTGATATAAATCCAAGAAGTGAGCTGGGATCACATTTTTAAAGTTCAAAGCCAAAGCAAAGACGAACCGTAAACAAAAAAGAAAATAAACTTATTGTCAGGGTCGCTGAGTAACAACATCGACGAAATGTTCATTGAGGTCGATAGTCCATCGGAGTCGAGGCTTGTGATCAATTGTTAGGACCAAACAAGCATCACCAGGCAAGTTTGTACCATCAAGCGACCCTTGACGATCTCCCACCCTTCCATCAAACGCTAACGCCCGAATAGTCGAGTACACTTCTTCTTGAAGCTACGGAGAAGAAAAATGAAGAGAAAAAAGAGAAAGAAGATGGGTTGAGGAAGAAGATGGGGTTGGTTAATTGTAAATTTGTTTGATTGGGAAGCTATGGAGAATAAAATTGAAGATAAAGAAAGAAAGAAGAAGAGATTGGGTTGAGGAAGAAGATGGGGTTGAAGAAGAAGAATAGTCGGTCAAAATGGTCCAGATGTGGCTGTCAATGATCCATGTCAGCATATAACGGTCTAGTTGTGATTTCTGTCAAGCCTATTAACGGTTGTTAACGTCGAGTGACCATTTTGTAACAAACGATAGCTTTAGTGATCGGTTTGTGACTTTTTAAACATCAGTGGTGAAAACAAACACTATCCCAAACATGAGTGACCATTAGCGTAGTTTACCCTATTTGTAATCAATAAGCATAAATTTAAATTTATAAAATTATTTTAAAATTTAAATAACTTATTGTCGGCATTTAAGTATGCTATAAAATATAAAATTAATTATGAGTAATTAATGACAGGAAAAAAAAAGAATAGAAGGAGTGATTTTCAGTGATTAAGATCAAAGATGATTTAACGAGAAAAATTCATAAAATAATTTCTGGTTTATTACCTATGTTTCAAAAAATAATTACTAAATAGTATAATTAAATATTAGTGATTAAAGAAAAATAATTTTATTATTAATAAAAATAAAAACAAATTTATTACTGAAACGATTCTTTTACTCTCCAAGATGCATAAAAGCCAATGAATCAATGATGAAATACTCAAATGGCCTGAACTATGAACGCATAAGCTCTACGGCTCTCGATTTCCAGTTAAACGTGATCATACATCCTATTCATCGCCAGAAACGCCAGTAGAACGCATAAATATTTGAACTATTTTGCTGGTTTTTAAGTCGGAACATTTTATAAATGGCAGAAACAAAGCCACTAAAGTTATCAGGATGACTAAAATCGCAGTCTTCCATGAGAATGGAGATACCATACGTTTTGATGATTCCTCAGGGATTCGAGAACCCATTTGTTTCTCGATCGATGTCTCACCGAGGCCATATTCCGACGCATCGGCGGCGCCGATTGTATCTCCTTTAGCGGGTCTCTGTTTGACTGTCCCCTTCGCTTCGCCCCGGTAGAAAGATACATGGCAGGGTGCATTTTGTTGCACGATCTCTGGTGTTAGGGTTGACAATGAAGCTTCATCAAGCCTTATTATGTCATCTTTCAGTATCTCAGAGAAGAAATCATCTTCCTCATCAGAGTCCTGCAACTTAAGCCAAAAGCATGTATGAATTCGAGTTTGAATGCATGACGATTACGAGTTAAAACCTGCAATCTTGTTGATTAGCAAACCATTTTGTAAGTTGAAGATTCTGTCGGTCCAACATCGTTCGAAAGTTTTTGGTCGGAGTCGGACGCCAGATCGATTTGCTCTATAGAATGAGAATCATTACTGCTAGTAGTCTTCTTTGAATAGAATTCGGCTGCCTTGTTCCCTTCACACAAGGCAGTCAGGTCAGTTCCACCATCTGAGGTAGCATGGTTACCGTCATGGATGATCGATAGATTCCGAGGACCACGATTCGAATTATTATTCAGACGAAACTCGCCGTTCTTCCTTAGACGGCAAACAACTAGGGAATCCTAAAAATTTCAAACATCAGCCAATTGACCCTGCAATGCGTGGTTAGTATAAGACAAGTGGTCACCTGGGATTTTCCAGTCATGCAATATTCACGCATGATCCACTCGGTCCTCTCGCCCCTCGGTGCGCGACCGGTGTGGAACACGAGCGTACTCTTGGTGCCGATGACATTGGAGCCGGACTTGACATTCCGTTCTTTCCCGGTGGCTTTCCAATAACCCTGTTCGGTTGCCCGTCGACTTTGTGAACCATTCGGGTACTTCCTCCCTCGAGCGCAGTAGAAGAACCACTCGTTATCGGACTTTATGATCGACTTGGCTGGTACAGAAATAACGGAAATCAGTGATCAACACACAAATTATAAGGTTCCATCGTTAGAAGGAGTAATTAACACCTGGCAAGTCCCAAGGCTCGCATCTACAAATTTCAATCTGGGGAATGACCTCGACACACTTGTCACAGCCATGGAGCTTCTTTTTCAAGTAATAAGAGATCAATTCAACATCAGTTGGTGAAAATCTAAAGCCCGGAAACATTGAAGAGGCTTGTATGGACATTGGGTTCTCTTGAAACTCCTCCTTCACCCGCCATCATCATCCACCCAGAAAACAACACCAACTTGTCCTTCTCCTATTTTTGGGTGAGGGTATACGTAAAAGCTGTGCTTGGCTTTGACTTTTGGGTTTGGTTTTTGAAGTTCGAAACTTGTGAGGTTAGTTTCTGAGTTATGTTTTGCGTATGGAAGGGGAAGTGACGTGATGTCGGATTGTTTTTGAAACTTGGGACAACCGAAAGGACACATTTTGACGATTGGTACGGACCTGACCTTGGCCTTACATTTGACGTTAGCGATAATGCCATGCAACAACAACAACAACAACAACAACAACAACAAAACCCAATTCCCATATGTATGGGGTAAGGGGGAGGTAGGGTAGTAGGCTGCCCCCAACGCCAGGTTGAGAATAGCTTCCGTGAAAGACCTCCGGCAGTCAGAAAATTAAAAATATAGATAAAATGCAATGCATGTATAAATAATTACATAAATACATATCTAAACAGTATTCATATGCAGTCATTTATCATATGTGCTTCTGTAATGGGGAGTAATCCCTGCAAAATAATCCATGCGAAAGAGTCTCTGCATATAGACAGAAACCTAAGACCCGGCTAAAATTAATAGAGGAAACATGATGAGAATGATACACATGAGACAACGATAGCAAGCCCAGTTCTAATCTTTCATAATACCATAACAGAAAAGTATAAAAGTAAAAGTCAAGGAAATAACTACAAATGCATTTAAAAGAAGACAGAGATGATACACCCTATAGATGTGACCCACACTACTCGACTACCCTAGTCTTAAGCCTCCATAATTTCCTATCATAGGTCATGTCTTCGGTAAGGCCTAAATCCCTCAAATCAGATCTCAAGCAGTCATCCCACTTCCGCCTTGGTCGTCCTTTCCTTCTGGCACCGTCGACTGTAATCGACTCTACCCTCCTAACCGCATCCGACGGTAGTCGCCTAAGGACGTGTCCAAACCACCGTAGTCTTCCCTCCCTCATTTTTTCGGAAACAGACATCACCCCTAAGGACATCCTAATAGCAGAGTTTGTCGTCATATCCCACAGAGTCCTACCATGTCCATCGAAGCATTCTCATTTCTGCGGCCTCTATCCTCCTTACGTGATCCTTCTTGGGTGCCCAACATTCTGATCCATACAACAGTGCTGGTCTTATTGCCATTCTATAAAATTTTCCCTTAAGTTTTAGAGGCACCTTCTTGTCACACAAAACTCCAGTAGCAGCCCTCCACTTTAGCCATTCCGCCTTTATACGGTGTGTAACGTCATCATCTACACCCCCATCTTTATGTATCATAGACCCTAAGTACTTGAAACAATCCTTTGAGGGAAGAACGTGTCCTTCTATGCATACTTCTACATTTTCATCATTTTGGTTCCCACTGAAGTTTGAACATAAATACTCTGTCTTTTCAATATTGATCCTTAAACCTTTTTCTTCCAAAGCAGTCTTCCAGGTAGCCAGTCTGCTATTCAACTCAGACTTTGTTTCAGCCACTAAGACAATGTCGTCAGCGAAAAGCATACACCAAGGTACACCGTCTGGTGTCGCACAAAAGATGTCGTCCATAATCAAGGCGAAGATGTAAGGGCTAAGAGCCGACCCCTGGTGGAGTCCGATTTCCACCAGGAATGCCTCGGTGTCGCCAACTGTAGTCCTAACGTAAGTAGTAGATCTACAGTACATATCACGAATCGTCCGGATATAAGCAGTTGGTATCCGTCTCGTTTCCAAAGTCTTCCAGATCGTATCGCGAGGAACGCTATCATAAGCCTTCTCAAGGTCAATGAACGCCATGTGAAGATCTCTAGACTTTTCCCTATATTTCTCCATAAGCCGTCGAAGTAAATGAATCGCCTCCGTGGTAGACCTGTTTGGCATAAAGCCAAATTGGTTTTCCGAAACCCTAGTGACTTGTCTCAACCTAGCCTCTATCACCCTTTCCATAGCTTCATGGTATGGCTGAGTAGTTTAATACCTCTGTAGTTACCACAACGTTGGGGATCTCCTTTATTTTTATAAATTGGTATCACCGTAGACTCTCTCCACTCCTCTGGCATCTTGGCAGTCTCTAAAATAATATTAAAGATGATGGTCAACCACTTAACTCCCTCATCTCCTAGGGCTAACCACACAGTGATAGGAATTTGATCAGGACCGACAGCTTTCTCCCTTCCCATCTTTCTAAGAGCCATTTTGACTTCCTCAAACCCAATCCTACTTGTAGGGCAGTCAATGGCCGTAGTATGATGGTCGGCTGACCCAACAACGATATTATCTCTACATGGAGAGGCACCGTCATTAAATAAGCCAAAGAAGTAACTACCCCAAACCCTCTTAATATCCTGTTCTTTCGTTAAAAGAACACCATTGTTGTCCTTAATAAACCTAATGTTACCTAGATCTTTTTTCCTAGTCTCCCTAGATTTTGCAAGTCAGAAGATGCCATTTTGTCCTTCCTTAGTGTCTAATCTCTTGTACATTTCCTCATATGCCTTATCCTTTGCTTTAGCTACCGTTTTCTTGGCTTCCCGCTTTGCCTCCTGGTATCTTTGTTTAGCTCCCGACCTTTCTTCGTCGTCATTGCATTGAAGAAACTCCTTGAAGCAAGTTTGTTTTGTCTTCACCTTAGTTTGGACTTCGTCGTTCCACCACCACGATTCTTTATGTTCCTTGGCCTTCCCCGTCGACAACCCAAGGGTTTTTTTTGCCCACCTCTCTGATGGAATTTGCCATATTTTTCCATAACATATCTGCGTTATTTGAGTTTGTAGTTTCAAAACCTGTATTAGACAAAAGCTTACTCCTAAAGTCATCAGTTTAGCGATAATGCCATGCCATTACGCCAATTCAAGGTACTCCATTCCATTACACCTTCATGTATGTAGACCCGGCTCCTGTGATTTCTTTTTTTTATAAGGTACCCCATAACGGCAATTCAATTCAAGGTACTGCATGCTGTTTAATATAGTATTTAATGTTTCACATAGTAACCATGTGACTTTTTCTAACAAAATATTTTAATTTCGATCAAAATCACATTTTTAATACAATTTTAATATATTTAATTTTAATCACAATCATACTTTCTAATTAAAAATAAACAACAATCAACTATTATTGATATGATATTATATTTATAAGTTAATAAAATATATTATTTTTTTACACAACTAAAAGTCATTGATTTTATTAAAAACTTAAAAATTACAATGTCAGTTTAAACTGAAGTGTAACTTAACACGTAATTAGGATATTTCTTATAATTATTGATATGAAATTAATTATTTAAGATCAAATAAAGATGAAAAAATCAAAAAAAAATTGTCAAAAAAAAAACAAAGAAAAGAAAAATTAAATATATATAAAAAGTAAAAAAAAAATATTGACGATCAATGATCGATAATAAGATTGATACCACCGCGATCTAACCAAGAGAGAGATGAAGGCAAGTGGTTAAGAGTAAAGAAGAAACACTACGACAACACGAGACCTTAGTAATTTTAAAAGTCTGGTAAAAAAGTATTATTATACCACTTCAGTTATCAATTTAATAAATTGGTGTTATTCACTAAGGTAAAATACCGGATACTATTAGAGATGAATACGGGATTTGAATTTGAAGGATTCTGATTTAATCTGATTAGATCGAATTTTTTTAGAAAATAATATAATCAGGTCGGGTTAGATTTAGGTTTAGGGTGAAAAATGCTTGACTTAATCCGACTCGAAAAAATTTAATTTTATCTTGTATATGCGGATAATTCCAATAATACTCATCGATATATTATTTTTTAATTAAATTCATATTTTTATTGAATAAAAGTAATATTCTTTTTGCACGATTTAAGCAACATTGGTGGTAAAAGAATTGTTATTATTCCTTGAGGTCTCTAGTTCGAGCACCAGGAATGCTAGATGTGTGAGCCTTCAATGTCAAATGTTTAAGAGTTATCTTTGAACAAATATTGTCTTGTACTTACTCGTGATTAATAAAGTAATATTTTTTTATAAAATATTGTTTCAAGTCTAATCGGTTCAATTTAGGTTTTATCCCAAAAAAAGCATATGAAATTCAGGTCGGGTGAATGTATATATTTTTTAGGTCAGATCCAGATCAAATAGAGGGTCTATAATTTTCTGATCGGGTTAGATTAATCGAAAATCGACTCAATCCGACCCATGACTATCCTAATTACAACCTTGGTCAATTAATCAAAAATAAAATAAATAATTTATTGAGAAAAGAGTTTAAACCTGAAATTATGTAGAGAAGTTCAATGCTTAACTACTAGATTAAACCAAATGGTTGTTACATAATTCACAAAATAATGTTTAAATTTAATTATTATTAAAATTAATTACATTATTCTGTAATTTATGTTGTAATTCATGTATAACTTAAAATAATTTATAAATTATTATTTAATTTATAATAATTCATAATTTATTGATATTATTAGAGAGTATTAATTTATTAAATTAGTAGCTAACATAATATAATAATATTTTCGATTAATGCAATATAATAGTATATCAGCATAGATGGGTCAATAAAAGATTTTATTAAATTTGAAGATTAAAGTACATAAAAAGAAATAGTCAAAATGATCGCTTAATAAAAGGTTCAGACTTGAGAGCTATTTTATTATAGAGCTTATGTCTATATATATTACAAATATATAGCTTTTTAAGTGATTTCATTTGACAAATTTGGTAAAAAGACCTTTTAAGTTGGATCAATTTCGATAGAGCAAGGTGAGTGCTCTCCATACATGAAAGGATTAGTGTTTCGATTGATGGTTTATTTCATAGGTTCAAGTTCCCTTCAACCGGATTGTCTTCAGCTCTGTGCTGTCGGCAGAGCCTAGAGAACATGTCTCGAGCAAATCAACATATAATCTAACTCCTCTTGCGTTGCACATTACTAACTATCAATCCACAAACCAAAGCAGTATCCTCCAATTTTCCACATCTATCAACTGAAAAGGTAGAAGAAAGTACAAGATTAAATAGGATTCTCATGAAATGAATTTTCCTGCTGCTCTTGAAGGATTTCGCCGAAGACTTGGCATCTATGTATAGCTTGCTTACTTCCTCGAGATCCGCCTATACATAAAATATATTTACTCCTTGCATTACTGATAAAAGAACGATAACGAAGAATAACGGCTGCTTCTGAATAGTTAATTACCTTGCAAATGGTGTCTCGGCCATTCATTTTTGCCACAATGCTAGCAGGCGACAACAACTGAACTGCATGCCTGAAGAAGTAGAAACTTGCGAGTATGATTCTCATATATGAGGACAACTGTCAACTGATATTGGAATAAAAACCTAGATTTTAAGCCTTACCTTAAAGATGTGCTTTGCCCGATCTCTCCAAGGAATGCCAGACTTTCTTCATCCACAACAAGTTCTTCCACCTGTGCACGGATGGCTAAAATCTGCAGGCCACAGGAAAGTGACGACTTTAGGCAGGTTTTCATTTGATGCTTGCTACAAGTGATAATTACGATGAAAAAAAGTAACCTGTATCATTCAGCAGGACCATAAATCTGAGTGCGGATAATAACCAATCTGTCCAATAAGTCGACAGGAATGCCGTGAGGACTATTCATATCAGTACCCCTGCAAAAATGTAAATACATTTTTCAGAAACCAGAATCAAACAGATTAGCAATGCAAGCAATGTATAATATATATATATATAAGTACACGACTAGAAAATATAACATTTGACATAAGATCCATCTTCAAGTCAAAATGGAAACCTCGTCATAGAAGATATCCAATATCATGAATGGAAAATGAACATGTAAAAACTATGCTAACCCAAAAATATAACAATCACCATGAAATTCATCTTTGGATATTTAAGAAAATACATCTTGCAGAAGATGACTCATATTTTGATTCTTTAATTCCATGCCTGGAACATGAACATCTATGCTAACCCCGTCACAGTTCCTCATTATGACAACCTGAATTTTGTATCTGATTTATGTTTATCCTACAACTGCTCCTCAATTATGAGAGCCAAAATTTTGAATATATATGGAAAATTTTCCTCCAACAACAAAATCCTTCCAAGGGTATATATTATAGTTGCATCAAGCTATTTCTGTATTCCAAGACTAAAGCAACAAACTGTTTCACTAGGATGTGAAGCACTGAAACCAAGCCATTATGATATGAGTAATAGCTCATCTAGTATTCAAGTTCAAATTGCATACTTCCTTTTTAGATTAAACAAAAAGAAAAGCGGATCTAACAAAAAGTACATCTCAAAAACAATTTTCATTACCTTACATTACATATGCCTCTATTTGTAGCAAAAATTACTATTGGAGATAGTGAGCTCTCTAAAGCACGATTCAAGTATGAAAAACACTCCATGTCCAACATATGAACCTGCAAACCGTGACTTGGAAAACATAAGTATGTCTGATGTGAAAATGTGCTTGAGCATATGTAGGTCATAATAAATATCTTAGGTCTAAATGTGTGCACACACATACACAGAAACCATAAATTGTATCCATGCATCTAAGGACATGTATCATAAGCTGGAAGAGCTCAGGTAAAGGACAAGACCTCATCAATGAATAAAACTCCCGGAACGAGCTCTGCAACACCTTCATCAATATAACGGTTAACAACCTATCACAAATAACATTGTTATTTCAATTAAAAGGCATGCCATCTTTCGAACAAAAATTTAGCACAGAGGCTGAAGTCAAAATCCAAATCACAAGTTTTATAAAATTGAATAAGCAACCATTTTGACTCACAAAGTCACAACCAAGCAGGATAGCTATAGCTTCTAGGTCGCATGTAATAATAGGGGCATACTAGGATTAACCACTAACTAGCTGAACTCTTAAAGTAATATTTAATCCATTAGGCTTTGAGAATTTACTCAGACAAAAGGCATGAAGAAAACATACTCTAGTTATAGGAAACCATGACAGTGATGAAAATACATCACAATAAATTCAAGCAATACTATGAATGAGATACATATAGAGGAACGTCTCAAAGACTAAAACTTATTCAATAAAAGCATATTGTTTTCCGTAGATTTTAAAATATAATGATCCTGCCATATGATTCAGCAGACCTATATAGACCACGTAAAACTTAATAAGAATAAGATACATTTGGACTGCTAAGTGAATTTTACAGTACTACTACTAATGGATATTGCCGGCAAAAACTACAGCACCTGTAATCCAACAGGTTTTCCAAAAAAAAAATGAAATCGTCAAAGAGTGAATGCCAAATGTGTTTAGAAAATAATACCTTATTTATTTCTTGTCGTAATTTTTCAGTAATTTCCGTCTTCCTGGGCTTCATCATCTGGCCCATTAGAGACAATATGTCTTGCCCCCCTTGTGGTCGTGCATTGGCAGCATCCAAATCATGTAGTGTTACATCCTGGTGGAGAATAAAAATAGAATATTTTTAATGAATTTCAACATGGGTAGAAAACATATAAATTTAGAACCTGAGAAAGGCAAACGGGACTAAACCCAGCAAAGCCATATTTGTAAAATATCAAGCAAATGTAGAAGGCAGCAAATTCATTGAATTTTTCCCTTTTTTCTTCATCAAGTGGGTTTTAGCTCTTAAGCAAATGAATAATATTTTGTAGTCGGCAAATTGCTAGTAAGATGCTTCAGAAAAAGATCCTCATTATTCATATGTGACGAAAGGCATGATAATAACGGTTATTTTATATATACAAACAAAATTTATTACCAAATAATGTCCATGCCCATCAGTGTAAAATATGAGCAGAAAGAAGTAATTAAGGCCAATTAGATTATACTACAGAATAAATGCTAAGGGAAACACAGAGAAAGCATAATCTCAGTGGGACAAACCTGCACTATTTCCTTCTTTTTGTGAACCTCTCCTTTGGGAAGTGGCACATATTCCTCTGCTTCAAGGTCAAATTCTGTGGCAAAAGCATCACTTCTGCCCACCCTTTTGACTGCTCCACTATTAGCTTCAATATATATAACATCTCCAACAGCTACCTGCCATTCAAATTTAAAACCTCACTAGCTTTCAAATTGAAGCCAAAATTCTTTGGCACACTATAGTGCCTCCTACAGGTTACAAGAAGTCTGAAAATAAAAATTTGAACAATCTTTTTGAAATGATAATGCAGAGAGACTATAAAGCTCGCAGCTTACCTTTTCTTTAATCAAGGCATCATAAATAGTAGGGTCCAACTTCAGTTGTTTTGTTCCTTTGACAGTTTTCAATCCAATAATTACATGGCTAATGCTTTTACCATAACCACCTGTTACACTCTCTGTTTCTTCGGGAGAGAGTTCAGTAACCTGAAAAAAGACCAGCCAGGAATCAGGCTTTATCCCTAACCCGAAGAGAACACAATCACATAAAATCAGGGACAAGGAACAGTCATTAGATAAAACTTGCCTCTCCTTCATAGACCTCTTTATTTTCTTTGATACGTAGACCAATGGATCGTCGGAAATTTTCCATTAAAACTTCAGTTTTCTTTACTTCTGATGAGTATACTTCAGATCCAACCATTGGACAGAATGGAACCTGCATAAAAGGAAGAGGAATACATATAGACAAAAACAGGCAATCATTCCAAAAGAACTGGATAACTAATAATGCCAAACTTGAAGGACATTCATAAAATAAAGGGAGAACGCAATGAGAACCTTGCTTCCAAGTTCTTGGGATATTCCCAAGGCCAAAGCTGTTTTTCCAGTACCAGGAGGACCAGCCAGCAAAAGTGCACGGCCAGCCATCTTTTTCTGCCTTATCATATCCACCACGAGACCGGCTGCTTCCCTTGCCTCTGCTTGGCCAACAAATCCTGCAGCCAAAGGAATGGCGTTTCCACTGGCCTGATAACAAAGGAAAAGGAAAGCTATGTAGGGAGGGCATTGCAATTTTGCTAGTAAAACAAGTGAACGAAAGAGAAATATATGTGAGAACTGAGAAGATATCTAGAAGTTTCTAGCTTTCTATTACAAGCACAGGCTTTTCCATGGAACTTCATGATGAAAATAAATGAATTCACTTCTTCACTTCTAATATGTATTATAAAAGTATACAATTAACAACTTACTTCAACAAGATCCTGATATTCTTTCCATAGTCCATTAGTTGAGAATGAACCAAAATTCATCCAAAATAAACAATTATCTCCATCTCAGGACATTAAATTTAATTTAAACTGTACTTTATCGACTATAAGACTTAAAAGTACATCAAATCCAAATCCAAAAGCAAACAATAAACTCCAATAATTGAACATAAATTTCAGTACTTTATCTTAAAACCCTAAAAACTCAGAAAAGGTTAAGGGGAAAGGAAACTTTCCATGGCTTAAAACAAAAAAGGAAATTTCAGAATGCCCACAAATTACAACGACGATGCATATATAGAAGAAAATAAAAAACCACTTCAGCAGAGAAAAAAATACATAAAAATAAAAAGAAAGAGATGGACGGAAAGAATGAAGTGAATACATCGAGACCAAGGCCTTTGATGTGAGTGTGAGTAGCGACTCTCTGCTTTTTGGCCGTTGATTGAACCTCTTCTATCTTCATTCTGTCCTTGCCTTTCCTTTGCTCTTCTCTGTTTCAGCTTGTTCTCGCTCTTTTTGAGAGCAGCAAAGAGCCAAGACTGCAAATTTAATCTGGCATTTTTTCGTGAAGAAATAAGGGCAAGGGTTCTCTTAAAAGGGTTTAAGTATGCATCTTGCTGGGGTAAATTACACCTATAGTCAGCAATCTATTATTCTTTTCCAATTTCCACTTATTTTTAGGGTAAACATATTTAGTCACCCAATTATTTGTGTGGTTTTGTTTTAGTCACTCCACTATTTTTTTTTAAAATCATATCTAACATTATGTTCTAGTGTCGTTTTGATTATCCGTCGTTAAAATTTTAATGAACTGTTGATATAGAATTTTTTTGATTTCTTCAATGATATTGTGACATTACTTTATAATTACACATCTATATCATTGTTAAGTTTTTAACGGTGACTGACCAAATAAACTAAATCGTAATGTTAAGAATGATTTTGTAAAAAAAAATAGTTAAGTGGTCAGAACGAAACAACATAATAATTAAGTAACTAAATATGTAATTTATCCTTTTTTAAAAATTCTGTTTTTTAATAATTTGATTATATTTTAAGCTTTTAATATTTTTATTTAATCGACAAAATAGTAACATACGATATGACAGCACCTGAATTGCAAGCCCCTTCAGTATAAACTTTAAAAAATATGAAGGTGATAAGTTTAAGTTATATGAAGTTGATTATAAATTTTTAAATATTTTTATTTTCATTGTTACAAGTCAAACTTAGCAATGCCAATTAATGGGTGGAATTGTAACCAAAAGCAGGACGGCGTGGAGTTATAAGAAGTTGTAGTGGAGTTGCTTTACGACTCGTCACTCCAGCTGCTTCGAGCATATGGACTAGTACTTCTAGAGCTACTCGAGTTATTAGAGATCGACTCGGTCAAGGTTTGATAAATACTCGGATCGAATGGACTCGACTCGAATTCTTAACGAGCCGAAACGAGCTACTTGATACTCGACTCGAAAAGCTTGTGTCAGCTCGAAAATATAATATATTAAGATTTTATTTTATTTTTTAAATAAATAATTAATAGTATTAACATTTATGTGTTGTTGTTTTTTTTAAAATACAATAAGGCTTTTATGTATTTAAGGTTCAAGTTCGATTTCGATGATTCAATCTTGTTAAGTTTAAGAATTTTTTTTTCATTTCGACCTTTTTGAGTTGCTCACGAGCTTCAGTTCAGGATTTCGAGTTCGAGTCTAGTTTAGCAATTTTAAGCTCGCGAGTTTTCGAGTCGAGTCGAGCTCAGCAATACTCGAGCTCGACTCGACTCACTTACACCCCTAAGTACTTCACCTGATGGGGTCTCAAACTCGAACCAATACAATACATTAGCCAGCGTGAGTTCCAACATTCGAAACACAAACGAATCTCCCGGACACATTCTTCTACCAATTCCGAACGAGTGTACTGTTTTTGGTTAGTCATGAATCTTTCGGGTCAAAATTCGAACGGAACTAGCTTGAAATTATGTGGCTAGTCCCGGACACATTCGAATGGAACGAGTGTACTCCCGGACACATTGGAAACACATACGGACTAGTACTTCACCTGATGGGGGTCTCAAACTCCCGGCCCAAATATTTATGCCCCCTCACGTCAACGTCTCTATGGCTAGTCATGAATCTTTCTGGTCGAAATTCAAATGGATCGCCAAGATGAATCTTTCGAAGATTGACGATATAAGCCAAGTGCCGGCTGAAACATGATATCCATCAACTGTGCAATCTTGGATGGCTTTATGAACCAAGGAGAGTGGAGCAGCAGGGTATAGGCGCAGTGTTTCCTTGATGACAGACCCAAGGTACACTAAGTTTTTGGTGTCTGATTCTTTCACCAGCAGCCTATCTTTACCGACATGGATGTTGAGATCATGTTGGAACTTGTGCAATGTATCACGATTGTTGAGTAATAAAGATAAAGCTTGTAACACCCCAACCCATACCCGACCCGAATACGAGTCTGATGTGTCACATTGACTTTTCAAACTTTGACTCTTGACAAAATTCAAAGAAAATTTAAAACTTTCATTAAAATAAAAGCGGTTTATTTACATAAATTGACTAAAATAATCAAAATCGATCAGAGCATATTCAACTCAATCAATTAGTACATGCCAACTATATTCAAATTAACCAAACACATTTAAATCATCTATTTTCTGATCTGAAACTTTGTAAGGGAGATGCTGACCTGTCTTGCTCTTCTTCGCTTCTCTTCTCGCTTATTTAACCTACGTATGAAACAATCACACGCTAAGTCTATGACTTAGTGAGGCATTAAATTTATAAAGGAAACTCTAAATGCTTAAACATGTATAAACATATTACTTCATAATGTCACACAATCATTATATATAATATAATGTACACATATACACATCACACATTATTTCCATCATTAATCTTATTCTATTATCCACATTATTATCATTTATATCCTTTAATCATACTTTTTCATCAACATATGACTCATTCAAACTATACACACATCATCATATCAATCATATAATACAGTTCATATCACAAAAACATATACTTCACAAGTACCATCTTCATTGTTATCTCTTTGTTTAGCCCATGTACACTTTTGAGAACTATATATATGTGAGTTTATTGAGGTTGTGCACTAATGTTGTCACCACAACTTGTATAAATGCACTGAAGTGCCACGTAGAATTGCACCAAAGTGCCACGTAGAATTGCACCGAAGTGCCATATAAAATGTCTCTAAGGACCACGTAGAAAATTCCTTAAGAATCATATACATATGCAAAGGATTAAGTATGTGTCTCAAAAGACATCACACATGTTCCAAGGAATACATATATGTCTCGAAGGACCGCGTAGACCCTCGACTCTTGGCATGCCAACTATATCCCTAGCTCTCATGACACATAACATGGACATTATTATTTATGTCATTTCACGTATTCACATAGACACATAATTCACTTTCACCTTTCACGTATCTTAGGTCACATAACTTGGATCACATATACATATAATCATGTAGATCACTTTTACACAACTTATATTAACTTTACACGTCATTTCACATTTCTTATCACATTGCTTATATCTTATTCTTATGTCTTCTCATAGACATATATTCACATGTTCATATAGTTCACCATCTCATCATATAAAATATGTACTCATTTCATTTCACATATAGTCTCATAATTTATCCTAGTATAAATCATATAACATTATTCCAACTCATAGTCATATATAGTTATATATATATATATATATATATATATATATATATATATATATCATTTTACCTATACTTATATTCACATGGTTTATGTTCTTCTTATCATAATCACATATACCATATTTAATAACTTATATAATCTCATATAGCTTAAGCTTCATTCTATTATATTTACATATATCATGTAATTTATGACATACTTATAAACATGTATCACTTCTATTATTTTACTTATATATATATATATATATTAATCTAATCTATTTACTTAGTTCAATTTCATATACCTTATATGCCATAATTTTATTCAAGTACATGAGTTTTCCCCTTATAGTTTATCTTATATGTTCGTATTATCACATATGTTCAAGCTTCCTAATTAATATACTATTCTCATTTCATTATATGGTCAATCTTATTTAGCTTATCTCAATTTTTATTAAATCATATAATTCTATTATACTAATGCATATAAATGATCACATAACTATGTACTTACCCAATTCATGTTTCTATTGTTCATATAACTTTTATACATGCTTATCCAGTTCATATCGCTTCTCATAAACTCACTTATATCATATTCTCCTATTTTTACCTAATCTATCTTATAGACATGTATTCACATAGTCTCATATTTCATTGTTATATGGATTATATTTTATTCTCTTATTTCTCTCTATGTACACATATTTACACGTCTCACCATTTATATGTAGTTTACATTACATTTTCATATATCACATAATAGTATTTTTACATAAATCATATAGCACATACAAAAACATATCAATACATATAATCATGAATACATATAAATCAGGAAATTCACATACTTATATTCATGACTTAATGCACTATAACTATAGGAATTAGACTTATCGCAAGTCCAATTTCCACATAATCCTATATTAAAATAAGATGCACTCACCTTGGCCTCACTTGATATCAATTACTCATATGGCTTTCTTTCTCTTCTTGATCAATTCTAACCTTTCAATCATTACGGAATTTGCTCTCGATCGATATCTACACAATCATGTATTTATACTATCAGTATCCCATTTGATATACTTAATATATCCTTTCATAAACTGAAATAACGATTTATTCTATTTCCCATTAAAGTGCATCGATACATTCTACAGTGTATCGATGCATCCCTTAACATGTGCATCGATGCACTACCCATGCATCAATACACAAAGCACCTTCGATGTTTTAATCTTAAGGGGGTGTATCGATGCACTCCCTATGCATCGATGCACTAATTGCATTCGATATTTCCATTTTTAAGGGGTGCATCAATGCACTTCCTGTGCATCGATACATACTGAACAATTTCTGGAAATTTACCCTTGATCCATCGGTACAAGTGTTAGAGTATGCCCAAAGTTCAATCATATGATGATTGTAATAATACTTTTATTTACCGATTTTATTGAATAAAGGCATTGCTGCTATTATTTTCAGTTATATATATATGTGTTTAACATAAACTGGAAGATAATAAAGTCCATATAATGACATAATTGTTATTATTAAAAGATCCCTAGTCAAGTATTATTATGGGCATGGACAATAATAATACGCTCAAGACTAACATGTTATTGATTGATGACAACGAGTTGTCATTGACATAGAGATGTCAGAATTAATACATGATTATATTGTTAGAGAACAATGTATTGGATTGACCCACCATGAGCATATGTCTTGGATTATTATGTGACAGTCATAACATTGCTCATGGTGATGACTATATGTATGATCCTCAGACTTGAGATCAATATTATCCCAACATATATTGTTGTATGTTTTGATGCAGTTAAACAAGCTCCGTAACTGGTTGCTTTATAAAGATTGTTATTGAATATATCTCAATATATGTAGTGGGTGTGTATGATTAAGATAAGATATGTCCTTCCTACATAATAGGAAATATATCATAGGCCATTTGATTGAGTAAGACTAGAAACGCATGGCCATGCTCGAATAAGTTGATATGAGATATCATAAACTATTTGTTAATTAAAGTCTACTCTAGAAATCAAGAAACAATAGATGGGTTATACAAGTGTAACTATTTCAAGACATGTGCATATTCTAGATATAAAGGACATAATGATATAATACATAAAAAGAGTTAATCGCCAAGATGATATATTGAATCATATTTTCTTGTAACTTAGGTGACAATGATATATTGCTAGATATCACTCATTGTATGTAATATTAGAATTGTTCTAATAATTACTTCTAATGTTACAAGAACCTACAGGGTCATACCCTAAGATTGAAACGAGCAAAAATGTACAATTTGTTGTACGTTACTAAAATATATCTAGAGTTAATTAAGTATATATATTTTAATAATCCCGAATATTTAATTTCAACTAATTAAATATAGATTTAATTAATTTTAAATAATAAAATCCCTGATATAATTAGGGTAACTTGGATATAAAAGGATTATTAAATTCCAATTAATTAAACATAGATTTAATTAATTTGAAATAATAAAAACCCTAATATGACTAGGGTAACTTGGCTATAAAAGGGTGTGTTAGGTCTAGCAGCCGTTTAGGGAGAGAACACACACAAAACCTTCAGTCACTTTCTCTCAAAACTATTTTGGGGTAAAACAAAATTGTTCTCAATTGGGTGAACTGAGTAGAGGCCGAGACGTGATTTCGTGGAGGCTTACGATTCGAACCGATCTACACCACCAGAATTCACTGTTTTCCTTGCTATTTTTCAAGGAACCCGCTATAAGTATTCGCATCTCTTCCTCCCGATTTCAGTTGTTCGTACTTGGATTGCTGGTGAGACCGTCGAGTTTTGTTTCCGCTGCGCCATGGGGTGCGCCGACGGTCCTAACAACAAGTTGAATGTGTACCGATGCACACTAGCCCAGAATTCCATTTCGTGCACGAAAATCCACTCAAATCAACTCAAATGCTTCATCTTTCATCCCCTTTCATGTTCTTAACACATGTACATTTGCTTAAACCAATTTATATCCATATAAACCATCTTTAACTTCAAAATTCTATTCCTCATATGTAACTCAAGAATTATACCAACTTTGCAACATGTTTTAATTCCAATTCTATGGCTTCTAACTTCTTAATTAGACCATTGACAAGTCAAATTTAACTTTCAATTTAACTTATCAACTTTCATTCAATATTTCCTTTAAAAACTTCTAATCTTTAATCTCTCTTGACTCTTTTATCTTTTGGTTTTAAGATAAATTAAGCTTTCCTTAAGCTTAATTATCATCTAATGATCAAAACCCAATCTTAAATTCGGCTAAATATCAACCAACAAGAGATCTTACCTTTGCTTATGGCTTCACGTGAAGAAGAAGAAGAAAGGAGAAGAAGAAGAAATGAGAAGAAGAGAACTCTGGAGAAATCTCTCATCTTCCACGTGGTTCCCTTATCTTATAAAGGGAAATAAAAATCTTACTTGTCAATTGACCATTTTACCCTTTAATTCATTTAATAATTACCAAACAACCTTCAACTATATTTCCAATAAGTCATTAAACTATTTAACTATTCTATTTTTATCACCAAATTTCAAAAATTCTCATTTTAATCACTGACCCGGATTTCGGGATGTTACAAATCTCCCCTGATTTAAAGAAAATTCATCCTCGAATTTTCACTGAACATATCAATAAGAACATATCTTCTAATGTTCTCATGTTGCCTCATTTACTTAACATTTTTTTCAACTACCTTTTCCTTTATACATTCATTTACTATCACTTATCATTTAAACAACAACCAGTAACTTCAATCCATTTATGTCTTTCCTCTCTTTCTATTCTGCATTTTCTTCTATTCTGCATTTTCCTTTGTCCATTTCTAAAATTTCATATAATGTCACTAATCACCTAGACAGTAACATCAATTTCCATCACTTAACCTCATAAATCCATCTCTAATTACCTTATAACAATAACCAAACTCATTTTCCATCATCATTTGACTAAGAACACAACCTTAAATCTTCTTCAAATATGACTAAACATACACTTTAAAGAATCTTTTCACCTCACCTTGCATACTTTTTGTACTTCTATATCGAACTTATCATCTACACTTCCATGTAACCTTCATCATATCTAATCCCTTAAACTCAATCATTTTCATTTCTTTATTCCTTTATTCATTCCAAATTAAAATCTCCTTATACATAAATCATATATTTCCTTTCATATTCATATACTCTTGTCCTATCACCTATACTCTCATATCTGTGTACCAATCTTCATTGCATCCTCGTAACCTTGATAACCCAATTTACTTATACAGAACTTCATTGTATACCATCTCTTATACTTGTATTTTCCTTCTTTAAAGCTCCATACAATTACTTTTCTCCTTGTCTACATCATTGTTATCCGATCAGAATACACAACTATATTCAGATCCACATCATAATTAATTAATTCAACTTTATCATTTCTTCCAATCTTATAACTCTATCACCTTTACTCTGACAGCTAGTCAATAACATCTGTCCAATCTAGGCACAAGCCCTAGTCAACCAATCATATACATCACTTCCAATCGAAATTATTTAAAAATTAGTTTACTTAACTTATCAATTTCACCTCTATCCTCATACATCTGGTAATTTCCGTTGTTCAAACTCATCATTTCGACTTCCTTTATTTTATAAGCTGATCATTGATATACACATTCTTAAACTCTTCTGATCAATCCTTAACTTGTATTCATATCCACTTCATATCTTTTATCTTAACCTGACAATATCTCTCTTATAATCTTATAATTCCGGTACATTTTTATCACATACTCTGGTTAGTCAATCGTTAACTCTTTCCATCTTAATTGCAAATCCTTATCATATACACACTCTTGCTTATACACAATACTATCCATTCGTTTCAAACCATAAGCTCTAACTTTATACATCTTATACGCTTTTCACTAATACACTTATTCTTGAACTCTTCTACCAATTCTCACTGTATCATTTGATCTTTTAACGCTCTTATGGTGACACTTGTTCACCATATTCTATCTTATCCAAGGAATAATAAGAATGCTTCACATCACTTTTCTGATTCAAAACTAGGAAAATCTTCTATCATTATTCTAATATGATTTCGACTTATGAAATCAACCTTTGATTTTATGAGACATTTCCTGTGGTGTCCGCTTTTCATCCTGCCAGGCCAGGCCAGGTGAATAGCTATAACAATAAGGAATATCACCTTTCACTTTATTTCGGAATTATCATAATCATACTTCTATTATAACTTAGCAATCTAATTCTATTAGCAAGACTACACACTCCTTACACTATCAGATCAGAAATTTTCACTTTATGTTGGCATGTACACATTTTTAAAACTCATTTGACTTCAGTTTAAGCCTAGAATCGGCTAAACCTTAGCTCTAATACCATTAAATGTAACACCCCCAACCCGTACCCGACCCGAATACGAGTCTCAGGTGTCACATTAACTTTTTGAAACTTTGACTCTTGACAAAATTCAAAGAAAATTTAAAACTTTCATTAAAATAAAAACGGTTTATTTACATAAATTGACCAAAATAATCAAAATCGATCAAAGCATATTCAACTCAATAAATTAGTACATGCCAACTATATTCAAATTAACCAAACACATTTAAATCATCTATTTTCTGATCTGAAATTTTGTAAGGGAGATGCTGACCTGTCTTGCCCTTCTTCGCTTCTCTTCTCGCTTCTTTAACCTACGTGTGAAATAATCACACTCTAAGTCTATGACTTAGTGAGGCTTTAAATTTATAAAAGAAACTCTAAATGCTTAAACATGTATGAACATATTACTTCATGATGTCACATAATCATTATATATAATATAATGTACACATATACACATCACACATTATTTCCATCATTAATCTGATTCTATTATCCACATTATTATCATTTATATCCTTTAATCATACTTTTCATCAACATATGACTCATTCAAACCATACACGCATCATCATATCAATCATATAATACAGTTCATATCACAAAAACATATACTTCACAAGTACCATCTTCATTGTTATCTCTTTGTTTAGCCCATGTACACTTTTGAGAACTATAGATATATGAGTCTATTGAGGTTGTGCACTAATGTTGTTCCCACAGCTCGTATAAATGCACCGAAGTGCCACGTAGAATTGCACCGAAGTTCCACATAGAATTGCACCGAAGTGCCATATAAAATGTCCCTAAAGACCACGTAGAAAATTCCTTAAGAATCATATACATATGCAAAGGATCAAGTATGTGTCTCAAAAGACATCACACATGTTCCAAGGAATACATATATATCCTGAAGGACCGTGTAAACCTTCGACTCTTGGCATACCAACTATATCCTTAGCTCTCATGACACATAACATGGGCATTATTATTTATGTCATTTCACATATTCACATAGACACATAATTCACTTTCACCTTTCACGTATCTTAGGTCACAAAACTTGGATCACATATACATATAATCACGTAGATCATTTTTACACAACTTATATTAACTTTACACGTCATTTCACATTTCTTATCACCTTGCTTATATCTTATTCTTATGTGTTCTAATAGACATATATTCACATGTTCATATAGTTCACCATCTCATCATATAAATATGTACTCATTTCATTTCACATATAGTCTCATAATTTATCCTAGTATAAATCATATAACATTATTCCAACTCATAGTAATATATATATAGTTATATATATATATATCATTTTACCTATACTTATATTCACATGGTTTATGTTCTTCTTCTTCTCATAATCACATATATCACATTTAATAACTTATATAATCTCATATAGCTTAAGCTTCATTCTATTATATTTACCTATATCATGTAATCTATGACATACTTTTAATCATGTATCACTTCTATCATTTCACTTATATATATATTAATCTAATCTATTTACTTAGTTCAATTTCATATACCTTATATGTCATAATTTTATTCATGTACATGAGTTTTCCCCTTATAGCTTATCTTATATGTTCATATTATTACTTATGTTCAAGCTTCTTAATTAATATATTATTCTCATTTCATTCTATGGTCAATCTTATTTAGCTTATATCAATTCTTATTAAATCATATAATTCTATTATACTAATGCATATAAATGATCACCTAACTATGTACTTACCCAATTCATGTTTCTATTGTTCATATAACTTTTATACATGCTTACCCAGTTCATATCGCTTCTCATAAACTCACTTCTATCATATTCTCCTATTTTTACCTAATCTATCTTATAGACATGTATTCACATAGTCTCATATTTCATTGTTATATGGATTATATTTTATTCTATTATTTCTCTCTATGTACATATATTTACACGTCTCACCATTTATATGTAGTTTACATTACATTTTCATATATCACATAATAATATTTTTACATAAATCATATAGCACATACAAAAACATATCAATACATATAATCATGAATACATACAAATCAGGAAATTCACATACTTATATTTCATGACTTAATGCACTACAACTATAGGAATTAGACTTATCGCAAGTCCAATTTCCACATAATTCTATATTAAAATAAGATGCACTCACCTTGGCCTCACTTACTAGCAATTACTCCTATGGCTTTCTTTCTCTTCTTGATCAATTCTAACCTTTCAATCATTACGAAACTTGCTCTCGATCGATATCTACACAATCATGTATTTATACTATCAGTATCCTATTTGATATACTTAATCTATCCTTTCATAAATTGAAATAACGATTTATTCCATTTTCCATTAAAGTGCATCGATACATTCTACAGTGTATCGATGCATCCCTTAACATGTGCATCGATGCACTACTCATGCATCGATACACAAAGCACCTTCGATGTTTTAATCTTAAGGGGGTGTATCGATGCACTCCCTATGCATCGATGCACTAATTGCATTCGATATTTCCATTTTTAAGGGGTGCATCGATGCACTTCCTGTGCATCGATACATACTGAACAATTTCTGGAAATTTACCCTTGATGCATCGGTACAGGTTGAATGTGTACCGATGCACACTAGCCCAGAATTCCATTTCGTGCACGAAAATCCACTCAAATCAACTCAAATGCTTCATCTTTTATCCCCTTTCATGTTCTTAACTCATATACACATGCTTAAACCAATTTATATCCATATAAACCATCTTTAACTTCAAAATTCTATTCCTCATATGTAACTCAAGAATTATACCAACTTTGCAACATGTTTTAATTCCAATTCTATGGCTTCTAACTTCTTAATTAGACCCTTGACAAGTCAAATTTAACTTCCAATTTAACTTATCAACTTTCATTCAAGATTTCCTTTAAAAACTTCTAATCTTTAATCTCTCTTGACTCCTTTATCTTATGGTTTTAAGATAAATTAAGCTTTCCTTAAGATTAATTATCATCTAATGATCAAAACCCAATCTTAAATTCGACT
Organism: Hibiscus syriacus; assembly: GCF_006381635.1. Classification (NCBI taxonomy): domain Eukaryota; kingdom Viridiplantae; phylum Streptophyta; class Magnoliopsida; order Malvales; family Malvaceae; genus Hibiscus; species Hibiscus syriacus. Next base: position 2,117,930 of record NW_024062730.1, read on the forward strand.
GAATATCAACCAACAAGAGATCTTACCTTTGCTTATGGCTTCACGTGAAGAAGAAGAAGAAAGGAGAAGAAGAGAACTCTGGAGAAATCTCTCATCTTCCACGTGGTTCCCTTATCTTATAAAGGGAAATAAAAATCTTACTTGTCAATTGACCATTTTACCCTTTAATTCATTCAATAATTACCAAAAAACCTTCAACTATATTTCCAATAAGTCATTAAACTATTTAACTATTCTATTTTTATCACCAAATTTCAAAAATTCTCATTTTAATCGCAGACCCGGATTTCAGGATGTTACAAAGCTCATGTCATTGTGATTGACGTGGTATCTTCCGCCGCTAATATAAGAGCCTATTAGATTATAAACATGGAAAGACCAATAATGAATCTCCCATAATATAGCATGGGCAAGCTTGTATTTATAATATCAATAAAGGATTTGGTTAAAAATGGACGTACGAGAGTGGTGGCTTTGTTGATGGTATCAACACCGTGCTCCTCTGCATCACGGAGAATAACTAGCAACACTCCCATGAGATCTTGCTCACTATTTGCCTCATCTTCATCTCTCTTACGTACGCTTGTGCTCTTCAAGCCATCCTTCCACAACTTGGTCCAATTCTTTAGCTATATTCTTCATGGACTACTATTATCCACCAATGTCCACCCACCCCAGAAACGGTAGAACATCGAAAACCATGAACTTTTCAATTGCTTCAAAGAAGTCGTTCAATGGCTTCTTCCATTCCAGGCTTTCATCTCGCTTCCCCACAATAATCCTCATACTCACATCAAGTGTAACATCTCTAACCATCTCTGCATATCCACCAATGTATTCTTATTGCAGACCTTGTATAACTGTTGCATCGACATCTTTATCTCCGATTCCCGAACGTGTTTAAATGAGTCGAGTCGGTGATTCGAGAGGAGCTTGATCGTGGCACACATACGTACTTGACGCCAATAATGTTCATAAGGCGCAAAGAAAATAAATGCATTTAATTTGAGATAAATTATTTTATAATATTTATTTTTATCAAATTATTTTATTAATTTAAACAATGATTTGAAAAGATTAAAACTAATGTTATCAATATTATAGATATTGATGTACTCTGATATATCATTTTAAATTTATCAATTGTAAAACAAATATTTAAATTATATATAAAAATATATCTTAATTATGTATTTAATATTATATATATATATATAAACATAATTTTGAATTAAGTAAAAAAAATTTAAATGATGATATTTTATTTTTAAATATAATTATGTAAAATTGATTAAAAATATTACAATTTCATGTTAATTGGTACAAGTCAATATGTACCAATACATGATGATATTAATTGGTACAAGTCAATCTTATTAGGCAAAACTTTTAATTGAATTAAAAAATATTAAAATGTAAGTTAAATAAAAAATTAGGTCATAACTTAGAAAGTTAGATTAGGGATGACCCAGACAGTTCGTTGTCTTCGGCAAATACTGAGAGAGATTTATCCTTCTATTGTTTTCTTTATGGAAACAAAGGTTAAAGGTTCGCGTATGGAAAAGATTCGCAAGTCGTGTGGTTCTATACACGGAATAGAGGTGGATTCACAGGGCTCGAGGGGTGGTTTGTGTTTCACGTGGAAGTACACATGCGATGTGGTATCGAGATCCTATTCTAGTTCTCATATTGATGTTTTAATCACTGCAGACGAGGATGGTAAGCAGTGGTGTTGCACTAAGTTTTATGGTATGCTGGAGGAGGGTAGGCGTTGGGAGTCTTGGCAACTGTTGAGGCAATTAGATAATAGTTCAAATGTACATTGGCTATTAATTGGGGATTTCAATGAAATTCTCTTTTCATTCGAAAAAGAAGGGGGCCTTGATCGTAGTGAACGTCAAATGTCTGCTTTCAAGGAGACGGTAGACTTTTGTGGTTTAATGGATATTGGTTACATGGGTACTTAGTTTACTTGGGAAAGATGACGAACTAAAGCTACCAACATTTGTGAAAGGCTTGGCAGGGGTTTGGTAACTGAGGTGTGAAAATCCTTATTTTCACATTACTCTTTGAAGCATTTAGCACACGTTTTTTCTGACCATTGTCCGCTGCTTTTGGATACGACTTCTCGTAGCTTAAACGATCGGCAGTGGCACTTTAGATTTGAAGCTTCATGGTTATTGGAGAGTTCATGTGAAAAAGAATTTCAAAGACTATGGAATGCTTCCACAGGTCTCGTGCCCAATAAACTTAATTTTATTAGTCGTGGCCTGGATGAGTGGTTTAAAGAAATCTGCAAGACAAAGCGCCTTTCATGTAACGCCCCATACCCGGTCCAGGAGTCCGAGCCGGATACCTGAGCGAACATTACGTTCCAATCGTGTTGGACAGATCAGGATCCACATTATGCACATTTCACGGAAGGAAACAAATTAAAATCTCTTAATATTCATCACAAAAAGTGTTCAATGTAACTAACATGCAATTGAATCTCAATTAAACATGCAAATATTACATTTAAACATTTAAGGGTATTTTGGTCATTTCACATAGTATAATAAATCAACAAGTCAAATCACCCTATTAAGTTACCACATGTTAAATATTGTCATAAGAAAGCAACACACAAAATTTCATACCAATCGGACAATCACTCAATCGATCATACAATATTAGGAACCCAAACGTATACATGCAAAACTTATGTACCAAATAGTAACATGCAATTGAGGGTTCTATTATGTAATTAAGTGTGTTTAAGAAGTGATCACTCAAATTTCATCAAATTTTCAAATTAAAGTTTAATTAATTAATTAAATAAATCAATTTATGGGTTAAATCGAACCTATACCATCATCAAGGGTCAAATTAGAATTTAAGAACACTTCAGACCTTTAATGAATGCAATTTCACCTCTTTCTATCGAGCAAAACAACGAAGGGATCGATCTTTTATTTAAAGGGATCGATCCTTTGCAAAACAGAAACTTTGGGATGGATCCTTTCTTGAAAGGGGTCGATCTTTTTTCTGAAAATTGTAGATTTATCAAGAACATGCATATTGAGTCAACTAATTATCCACATAAAAGTATTCATGGACTACGAACATGCTTGGACAGTTTTCAACCACTTCATACATGTCCAGACAATGGTATAACATGCTTTCTAACACAAGTCAACACATTAATCAAGGATTTGGCCCTAAAAATCAACAATTGCATAAAAGTTCATTTGAAGCACAAGTCACCTACTCATTTTGGCATTTAAGGTCGTTTCATGCAACCTAAGAGTATAACACGTTTAGTTTACAAGTTACACTTAACTAAACACTTCAAACACTTCTTTATGGTCTAAAACAATATTTGAGTAATCTCATGCTTCAAGCAACAAGTTCATACTTATAAATCCAAATTCAACGAATCAAACCAACATCAAATCTGAAATGTAAATTCACTTATTACAAACCAAAATCTAACATTATAAGTCCAACAAAGTGAATAATAGGTCTAAGTCCCAAATGTCCTCAAATCGCCACACAAAGTTTCCAAAAACCACATACGTATTACTTTATGCCTTAACGTTGCTTGATCACACCGATGTCAAGCTCCTCACCTCCAAACTCAACTCTAATCCTCTGAAAAATGTTAACAACGAGTGTGAGCTTATAAATCCCAGTGAACGACTAACATTCAAAGCAATGCACATAACCAAGATAAAGATCAATCATATATGTTCATACGTAACTTGTTCTTTACTCTAAACATATAATTCCATATCTCATGCTTGAATGATCAACTAACATTTTTCCAAATTACTTGATTTCCAGATTAAACAAATATCTTGGTTTCATACATGCACCAATTACCTTCCTTGGCAAGCCACACAATCATACACATTTTTCATTTTAAGACCAATGGCTTCTGTTCGAAACACAACTTGCTCATTGGATAAACAGACTCCATACAACTCCCGTTTAGCCTACGGACTCACATAGGTCCAAAACCACGAATTGCGGAGCAAACTCAACGTCTAACCTTACCTTGTATCTTCTCAGAGAAAAGCTCAACGTACCATCCAAATCCCATATAGTCCTGATGTCAAAACAATTTCTTAAAAATTTAATTAGGAGTGACTTAAAAAATCTTGTCTCGATTAATTTGATGTTTCCTTCTAAATTAAAAAAAAAGTTGAGGAGTCGCCACCAATCTTCGATTAGGGTGTGATTGGACACCCAAAACCGTTGTCATTTTAATAAATTTAATTTTAATTTTATCAAAATGAAGTTTTTGGTCTATATTCCAAAAAAATGAGTTCGGGAGTCGATTACGCATGGGGAAGAGTTAGCACCCCCACAACACTCTAAATCGGTACATATCCGATTAATTAGTTGTCTTTGCAATGAAATTTACAAGTTCGGATTTAATTTAATTTAAAATCCCTATAAATTATATTTTTCGAATTTTAAGATGAAAAATGATAATATTTAATTATTTTCTATCGAGAAAAAAAGACCTCTCATGCTTTAGAGCAGTTAGTTCTTACTCCAATTGAAATAAAGAAATATTACTATCTCATTCGAAAATTCATTATTGATTGAAATTTCAAATGCATGAATAATGACAAAAATAAAATAAAACAAATTAAACTAGAATTACCGATCATTTTAGAAAGAAGAAGGATTTTCGATTATTTAAAGACATCGAGACCAGACCTTTTATAAGTTATAACAATCTTTTCTTGACGAATTTAAATAGATGAACATTTATTTTTCTCTCGTTATCAAATTTTAGGTGTGGTCAAGTTTTAGGATTTCACTTGATAAGATACGATTTTATTTTAAAATTGTCGGAAGTAACCTTCTTATACCTTAAGACAGTCACTTCACAATAACCGAAAAATGAAATGGTACGACCTTTATTCCAATTATTTGATCGGGTGAAGTTATTCTCATAAGGATCATACATATTAATGAAAGGATGTTATGTGACTAAGCATTCATACGAACCTACACATTCTAAAAGCACTTATAAACATGTACTAAATTAATTAACCAAGATCCATTATTCATACATGTACCTTACTTTGGTAAATGAACGAAAAACATGCCAAGTTCACATAACCATATCACGTATTTAATATATATGTGCTAACATAATAACATGAAACAAGGGATTATAACACACATTCACATAACCAAGCATTAATATAATATAAAAAGTACGTCCGCATATACAATGAAAACATAGTTAGATGAACCAAAATAAAGGAAGGAAAAAAACGTGGGATCATGCAACCAAAGTTTAAAAATAAATAAATAAATAAGATAAAATAAAATAAAATAAAAATCCAAAGTCAAATATAAGATTCAAAACATGGTAGCAATGAACTAAGGATTTTAACGGGTAGGTTCAAAATCAAATCAATTATATATATATATATATATATCAAGAAACAATCAAATAACATTAAAGCATGAGATATAAACATTAATAAATACATTCAATAAATAAAAAGCTTAAATATGGAATACATGAAATGAACATAATAATATAAAATACTAAAATTAAACATACAAAATTTAAAGGAAACAGGGAGTTAAATAACAAGGGAACTATGACTAATTTGTAACATGGACAAAATCAAAGGCAAAATTCAAAACTAAAAAAAACCTCTAAAAAGAGGACTAACTTGCATTAAAACTAAGAGTGGGGGAGCCCTTGCACAATAAGACCATAACGTGAAAATAAGCAATCCCAAACCTAGATAAAAACGACACTTTTGGAGGCACCTAATTAAAGCCTCCAAATGAGGATTTAAAAACAAAACCTAACCCCATTTGAATAATTTCTTTTCCCTAATCACTTTCCCCTCAACGTCGTTCTCTCTTCCTCTCATCCCTCATCTCTTTCCTTTTTTTGTTTGCTTTACTTCTTTTCTAAACCCGACGGCCACCGTGGCCAAGGCAATCAACATGGTTGCCACAAAAAAACGACCCCAACGAAGGGATAAAAGACCACTGAATGGCCATCAACCAAAATTAAACTCCAAAAATAACCAAAACCTTAAATAACCGACCCCCTTAAACCCTAAAAAAGACACATACAACGATTACCTTCGACAAATCGGTGAGATTTTAGCACCAGAGGACGAGGGTGACATTTTTTCGACAAGGAATGTGAGGTCTCTATATTTTTATGGGTTTTTTTTATCTCTTTTGGTATTTGGTTGCTGATTGCTCGAAAAAAAGGATATTTTTTTTGTTCTTTGGTTTCTGTTCTGTTACTTTTTTGGAGATGAAAAGATGAAAGATTGTCGTGTCCCCCCCTTTCTTTTTGTCTTATAGGCGTTAAATGGAGAGAGAAATCTCTCCTTTTTACATTTCTTTTGGCTTTTTCTGACAGGGGAGTAAGTGGTCGAAGACAATGCCCTAATGGGTTCGGTGAGAACAATAGTGAGCATGGGTGACCAGCGTGAAACAAGCCTGGTGAGGATGATAGTGAGCATGGGTGACCAGATTGAATCAAGTCCGGTGACGACAACGGATACGAGTGGAAGTCGAGGAGTCATGGGTGAGCGAGATGATATAAGCCGTCGGATCAGATTTGATCCAACATCATGGATGAAACGACAACTACTGAAGACTATTAGAAACTCTAGTTATTTTGGTCTTCACATGTAGGCTTCCAACTCTTAGGCTTTAGTTGTTGAGTCTTGTTATGTTTACGAGCTGGTGGTATTTGTTGTAATTAGGTTGCCAGATTGTGTCTTGTAATATTGGCAAATGAAACTTCGATAAAGCCCCAGACAAAATGAGCATCTACAGTTACCCCTCTTTGTTCATTATCGTGTAATGGGAATAGTGAAAAGATCAAGGATGGTTACATTTGTCCAGTTATAAGGAATTCAAAAGGTTAGTCTGCTCCACTGCAACTTCAGGGTAGGTCGGACTTGATCTGCTCCATTTTTTTGGGTAATCAGATCTTGAAATTTTTTGATTCATTTCGCTGCTCTTCAGGGAAATTTGAATCAAAGTTGATTTGCTTCACTGCTATTCAGGAAGATCGAATATGGGAAAATGAGGATATGGCCCGCTACTCTTTAGGGGAGATTAGACTCAGGAATTGTGAATCAATTCACTGTTCTTCAAGAAACATTGCATCAAGGTTGACTTGCTTTGCTGCTTTTCAGGAAGATCAAATCTGAAAAATGAGGATCTGCTTCGCTACTCTTTAGGGAAAAACATATCTTTTGAAGAAATTTGATTCACTCCACCACTCTTTGGAAAGAACTGAATTGAGATCGATTTATTTCTCTTGTCTTCAAGAAGATCGAATCTGAAAATTAAATATTACCAGTTGTTAGTATACACTCGGGAATTTGAAAACATCATACTCGAGAGTTTATAATTCAACAGAGTCTTTGAAAATCAATTTCTCTTGTGGAAATTCGTCTCGTCGTCATCAGATATGGAAATCTGTATTGACTCTGGTGTCTTTTGAACTTCTCATTTTTCGAGACTTTGAAATGGTTACTTTTATCTTGAGGTTTAAACATCTTCGATCTTTAATTTTCTTTTACGAGACCTGTAAGTTCTTAATTGCATTGATTATCATGTATTTTATGAATGTCATGATCCTATTTATGCCTAACATGTATGCAATGATGCAAATTTTAATATATTTTCGTTTTCAAATGAGAACCCTCTCTCGTTGACAGTTCATGATTCAATCAAATCTTGAACACAAAAATCACCACCGATTCACCCCAATTGACCATTTTTGATAACATACACTTTTGGTTGGATATAATCTTCATTTTCCTTTTTTTTTTTGGAATCTAACTGCACTTATGACTAGCTGCTTGACCAGTGATAAATATTTTGGGTTATCCTCAATTTGCTAAAATTTCCTATGTACTCCAAGGTTTTAGTTTCCTGTAGCCCATCATCATGCAAGCCTCATGCTAAAATCATTGTCAGCTTCATAACGCCTGCACTTTTCCAAAACTTTTTTCACAATAATACACGATGATCTCATGATTTTTAAGTTAAAATATATGTATTTAATTTTGACAACGTCATATATAATAACATAAAATATTCAAATATATGTTGGAATCATACTAACATAATCTAAACTTAATAATATAAAAGTCTATAGAAATAAAATCAATACTTAATTGATATAAAACTAAATCATATTTCCATCATAAATTTCAAACTTTCCAAAATCCTCATTCGATTCCATAAATATTTATTTTCATCATCAACCCTTCAACTTTTGCCCATTTCATTATCAAGCCACTAATTATGAATTCTTTTTTAGAATTCATATCAACCTTTCTATTTAATTCATAATGATCATTCAACATTATGATCATTTCACATAATTTACTAAAATTTCCAGCACCTTGATAATATACTCACATCAATCCTCAAATATTTGAAAACTTATAATTTCATCCTCAATTTCTTTAAACTTTTCGAACTCAACAATCCACTATAATAAACTTTTAATTTGATCCCAAACCAATATTTAAACTCAAAATAAGCATGCTAATAAAATTTCCAGCATTGAAATTTTCTTAACAAAATCATGCCATCACATTTACAAACTTACAACCAAGTCCCTAAATTCCTAGGACCTTTTAAATTCCACCATCATATTTTACCAATTTTGTAATTTGGTTCCAAACAAATTTCTAACTTTAATTTCCAACATTTCAATATTAAAATTCAACATTGAACACCCCAATTAACCCATTTATGCAATAATATCCCAAAGTTCTCAAAACTTGTAAAATAACTCTTTTCCTATTTCAAGCTTCCAAATTGATATCCAAAACACATAGAACACTTCTAATATCAATTCTAGACCATAGGAAAATTTTCAACATTTCCCCCTAATTATTTCCCTATGGCCGAAAATCATAAAATAGCTAGGGTAAACTTTCCATTCACTTTCAAGCATGAATTCAACCTCCTAATATTAAATTCATGCTATTATAGTCTTCATAACATCAAATTTAATTAAAATTAAATCAACTCTATAAACCCTAACCATGGCCTAACATGATTTAAGCTTCTACACTTGATTTTAAATATCACTCGTGCTTTAGAAATATTCAGCAACTTCAATAACATAAAAATCTTCCTTCAAATCTTCAAAATCAAACATGTTCTTCAACCACCCAATTTGACTTTGACTTTCTACTTTGGCATGTAATTTTCAAAAATTGCATTTTAGTCACTAAACTCTCACTGTTTGACCAAATCTAAAATATTAACTTCAATTCCACTTATCCATGCTAAATTTCACTGATCTAAAATATGGAAATAATATTTCCAACTTTTATCTAACATCCTTCAAATTTTGTGAAATTTCAATTTGATTTGATTATCAAATTTCTATACCGAACTATTTCGCTTTATAACTTTTAATACAAATCACGTATCGAAAATCTGATTCTCATGAAAAATTCTTGTTTTATGACAAACTTTTCATTTAAGGGCTAAAAATATATACTTTTTCAAAATTACATTTTTGGTCTCTTAACTTTTGCAAAGTTTATACTTTAGCCACTAAACTTTCAAAACTTATATTTTAATCACTAACCAAAATTTGGGGTATTACACTAATAGTAAGGTAGATATTTCTAATCCATTGGAGTGTTAAGGCTTTAATAAGCATGAAGATTTGCTAATATTTGTGTTTTTTAGCATTTTAGGGTTTATGTTTGATTTATGATTAAATTTGTTTTTATACCACTTTAAGATCCTAAGTAACCTCCTAAAGCTTTAGCACATTATTAGGAACCAAACTAAGACATTTGGGATGATTTTTGTGTGTTTTCTGAGCTTAAACAAGACATTTATGGGCTCAAGTATCGATATTGAATGAACAATCAATATTGATACTAGATGAATTTGATTGATTTCTAGGTAAAATACAAGAAGAGTATCATACTCTAAGGAGTATTATTAATATTGTAGCCCTGGTATTGATACTGAGGGTAACAATATTGATATTGGGGTAAATTTTATAATCTGATAACCATTTTTTTTACTGATACTCATAGGAGAATCGATACTTGACATAAGAGTATTGATATTACATGTAGGGTATTGATATTACCCATTTTGGATGGTTCAATTCGACTTCGTTAAGGCCTGTAAGAATTAAGGATGACCCGAAATGATGAGGCTAGGTCCGTAAGGAACTTAAATGGCAAAATATGCCTAGAATCATGTTTAGAAGTGAGGTACAACCGAAGTAACCATGTTAGGCGTAATACATCCAAGTATATTCAATCGAGCACGTATCAAATAATTAAAAACAAGAATCGTTACAGAGAATGTACCAACAAGTAGTACGATAAGTAAGCATATTACGTAATAGTGAAATTGTGTACTCCAAGAACGTCAATGAACCGAGAACATATAAGTCGTCCCTCTAATTCAAGGGTATTGAAGATGAGTGCGATAAAAACGACTAAAGTGTCGCTGCCCAATAATGAACTCGCGTCAAGAATCATGCTAGCTAGTATTACAAGCAATGAATAACAAACAAAATAATCATCGTAAAATCATAAAACGCATAGAGACCTCTTTAGAGAAAAAATTTACTAAAATACCCTTAAGTGTTAATAACCATAATAGAATACCATAATAAATTATCAGAATAATATATTAATAAACCCTTGCACAACGTTCTAGAAGAGAAAACGAGCGAGATAATAGCTAGTGAGGGTTCAACCTCACTTTAGTATGTCGAGCTACACTAGTGTGTAATTAGTTTACCTTAGTTGCCCTAGTGGAGCGTTGTCAGTGTTTTGAGGCCTTGAGCCCTCTGTCATGCATGTATAGTTGCACCAGTCCAGTACAGTAGATACCCTTAGAGCTTGGTTTAACCGATGTGTGAGATCGAGCCAATGCTTTAGTTAAGCGAGAATTGTACCAATTGGTAAGTGATGACCAAGTTCCCTATCCATGATCTATCTGATGGCTATGTGAGACCAGGAGATCATTCAACATCTTGGTGGAAATTTCACCGATGCTATGTGGCATCGGATTCCCTTAGTTAACTAGTGTCTTATAGCTATGATTGACCAGATACTAGCAGTGTTGCATTCAAATAATGCACAACAGTATTAATGTTGTATTCAGATAATGAACAACAGAGTTACTGTTGTATTCAGATAATGCATAACAGTGTCAATGTCATATTTAGATAATGTAAAGAAATTACAGTTAGTGTGGGTAGAGACCTAATAGAGGTGTACTCATGGCGAGGCCCTTAGCAAGGGATTAAGGGAAGCATGAGACATCTACTTCAGCGATAGAACAATAAAACCTTAAAGTATGTATCACTTGGTTAAGATCATGTATGTACCTACTGCTTAGTACCATGTTTTTATCATGTTTATGTTTATGTGATTCATAATGCTGCTTTAGATTAGCAATTATATTATTGGTCTTTAAAAGTTTAGCTTTCGAATATTTTCTCGTTCAAAGGTTATTAGCTTGAGCAGTTCGAGGAGTATCGTCGCAACAGGACTTCCAACATCTTCCTCAGAGTATTATACTATAACTTTAGTAGTCATATGTATTCATAGAACCTTATTCATGTATTTGGTTTATCAAATTCTAAGTTTGTATTATTTTTTTTATTTAAAATAATGTGTCACGGAGCTCTGATTTATAAAATATTTTTATAACTGTCATGTATGTTTATTTTGATACCATATAGTATGTTTATTTTGATACCTTATAGTATGTTTTAAAATGTAAATGAACAATTTTTAGAAATCAAGGGTTGTCTCGACAACCAAGTGTGTCACTTTAGGCCCAATCAGGTTTAGTGTGTTACACTAAGTTGAGCGGAAAACTTTGGCGAGAATTGATGGTTTATTGTTTACTATTTTTATTTAGGGTTTAGTGTTAAATGTTTATAATTTTATATTCATGTTTAGGGTCTATTATTTTTGGTTTAGGGTTTAATTCTAATGGTTAAAGTTTTTAATTTTAACCTAATCCTAAAATATTTTTTTTAAAAACCTAGAATTGCTTAACAAAATCTTAACCCTAAATTAGATATGGTATTAATAAAGAATACTTGTTTTAAGAAAATAGCTTTTCAAGGAAGGCTCATTTCGTGGGACGCGCCTTCCACGTGTAACGCTACATCATCAAAACTCGAGAAAAACTCATTTTGTGAAACATGCCTTTGAAAGACTCATTTTGTGAGATGTGTCTTCTTACACTTTTGTCAAAAAGGGTGATAGTTTAGTACATAAAAGGGTGCAATAATGGAGCTTTTTATTCTTTTTGGGTGATATTTGGATAAAATTACGTAGATGGTAAAAAGAGTCGGATAGTTTTAGCACCTTTAATTTTTTAGGAATTTTAAATTACACCTCTTATATCTTTTTGAAAATTTAATTAGGTCCCCTCAAATTTATTAGTAATTCTCATAAAATCTTGAAACTTTTGAATATTTTAAATTAATCCCTCAAAATTGATATTTTAAAAAAATTAATTAGATCTTCATTTTTTAAAATGAAATATAAGTTAAATCTCTCAATAAAAATTTAAAAAAGAGTAGACCTTCCAAAAAAAAAATTATTAGACACTATTATATTACCTCAAGGTTCGCCCCTGGTGACGAGTATAACAGTTTGATAGGCTTTTCTTTGGTAAAACCAATCCGAAAATAGGCCCAATTTAAAATCCCTGCTAACAACCCTATTTCATACCTTTTCCACAACGAATCTTCAAGTCTTCATCACTTCAGTTCTGCTGCTCCGTAAGCAATTTCTCTCACCCCATTTTTGTTTGCTTTTTCTTGTCTACTAATTACTCCTTTTTTATCGTTTAATCCAAGTTTTGCAATTTTTTTTGTCTACTTATTGTTACCAAATCTGATGAATTATGTAATGCTCGATTTGATCCTTCCCGGGCTTTACCGGATTTACGAAATGAAAGAAAACCGGAAATGAATTAAATGAATGGAAAATAGAACATGGGTTTTAGTTTAAAATGCTTAGAAATGAAGTTTTTCCTTTGACTTTTTCATGTTTTAGTCCTTTAGGTCTCCAGAGCCTTATGGTTTGATTAGTTTTAGAACATTGTTTGATAACCTTTATATGAAGTTGATGTGACTTTCATATTTTTGAATCGTAGTTAATTTGACCATAATTTCCATTATGTGTGAGGAATTGACTTTGTTTGATGGTGGTAATACAATGAGATTATTGGTTTTGTTCCTTTTGGTTACATGATTGTCTATGTTATACTGATTGCAGGGATTATATAGTCAACACTATGGCAACCAGAACGGCTGTCAGATACATTTCTCGTAGGTTCTCGAGTGGAAGTGGGAAGGTACTCAGTGAGGAAGAAAAGGCTGCTGAAAATGTTTACATCCAGGTACTCGATCTTTTCAGGCTGTTTTCATCATGTACCATTAGCGTAGTTATTTTGGTGTAAGCTCAGAGTTCTTAGTTTGTGTTGACGTTATGATAATCATTTTTTCTTGAACTCCTTTCATTTTATTTAATTCCCATAGATTTAATTATTTTTCCCTTTCCCTACTAGGTTGTGTTTAGGACTGTGCAGTGTCGAGTTGTTAATGATTTCCTATAGATTCAACTTGGAATTATAAATAAGTTGATAATGATCATAATAGTCTGTAGAATATAGGTCCGGTGAGATTCAATGGTCTGGAAACTGGATCATCCATTTTTGGCCAGACAGTGAGAAGGGGTATCTAAGGTCTTGACATCATAAATGCTGGCCCAGTAAATGTAAAATGTGACGATTGTTATCTTCCTTGGTCTCTTCTTTTTCTCATGCCAGGGTCGGATTACTTTGTGTTTTAGAGTCCTTGCATTGCTGCCTTGGGTATTGTAAGTAATATCTTTGAAATGGTCTAGTGTTAGTTTCTGAGTTTAAATGCATGTAATTCAAATGGAAAATATTATAGATTTCATGGAAATCAATGATGTTCAAGGCTTGTCCATCATAACGGTGTTGGTTTATATATGTTATGCATCATAGAAGTTTGTGACCAATGTTGCTGGTCGATCTATCAAGCTGGTCTCCATCATCTCTACTTTTCCCTCTCCGCTTTTTCTCTCTTCCTCTTCATCAGTTCTGCAAAATGTCCTAGAACATGTCTATTTACTTTGTTTTTCTATGTTTATTGCAGAAAACTGAACGAGAGAAATTGGAGAAACTTGCACGCAGGTATGCTCATATCAATTGTTATGTTGATCTATCTTGACCTAAAATCTGTGGGTATGCTCAAAATTTTTATTCCCACAATGATACATGCACAAACACTTTTCACATGCAACTTTGCACGCCCATACAGTCTCTGTCGTACAGTCATGAACTTTATATTAGCAGCTGCTGATGCGCTATGGCAATTCACTTGGTCATGATTTTCTGTCAATCAAATGGTAACGACTGAATTCTGTAACGGTTTAATGATTAGGGTTTTTGTGTAAGAATAGTGGTCAAACATTCAAAGAATTCTTGAAATATTTCAGGAACAGAAGCCAAGGGAGAAATCCGATTCAGGTTTAGGGGGTACTGCAGCTGATGCTAATCTCAGTGGCACTACCTCAACATCCAGAGCATCTGCTGAGAAAGCTTCAAGCGATAAGTTTCGGAATTATGTTCTGGCTGGTGTTGCAACCCTCGGTGCCGCTGTGGGATGGTATCTCAGTTCTAAAGATAAGAAACAAGAAGCCAAGGAGTGAGGTTAATGTGATCGGATTCTGGTACCCTAATGCTCTGGTGTGTAGAAAAACGAAGCGAACTTTGTAGAGCAGTTTACTATGTGTTTCTGATAACAACTGTGTTTGAATCAGAAGTATAGCTCAATACCTAACATGGTTTCCTAAATGTCTTCTAATGAGTGAGGTGTTAACTGATGTTTTCCTAAATAAAAGTTTTCCAGATTTTATACCATAAAAAAGGTTGTCTTATGGTGTCTTCTTTTTCTTGGTCAATAATGTTTCATTTCACTACAAAGGTCCAAGCAAATTACAAGAATTGTTCAAAGCCCAAATGCTCAATTACAACCATAGACTTGGATCTAGCAAATTTGATTTGAACTCCCAACTTGACATTTGATATAGATTCGAGTATAATAGCCCAAATTTGAGTTGAAATTTGAAACAAATTGATTTGAACTAAAATTGACTTGAATTTTAGTTAGATCAACATGAACTCATACCTAATTTAGTTCATATCAAAACTAATTTGAATCGAAAGTGACTTGAACAAAGAGTAATTATAATTTAACTTCTCGTCATAATGGATAAAAAATATTAATTAAGTTCATAAAATGCAAAGCTCTATAATTTAAATCAATGTATGTCAAAATAAGAGGTGCATACCATTAACAAAATATATAAAATTATCTGAATATAAAGTCCAGATAAGAAGTAAGGTAGTGTACTCGAAAAGTAGTTCGGTATTAGAATCCATCTTTAATGAAGCTCCTCGAGTGCTATTCAATCTAGTCACTTGTGAACGGAAACATCCGAACGTTAAGCTTGACAAGTTCATTAACATACAACTACGCTGATATTCATTGATTCATAACATAAACATGTGATACAAGTATAAGCATGGATATATGAAAACAAGCATCAATCATCTTAACATACGTCTCGTGATAACAACATATCATTAGTCACTACTAATATAAACATCATGCAACACAACTTAATAGTAGTATGATCATAAGGTACATACCACGCAGTATCAGACCAATGCTCAATCCAATCTTGGACCACAAAATATTAGACATTAATACACATGGTATTTGGACCATATAGCATGAGGTAGTAAAGCAGTCCGGTGTTTGGACCACATAACATCATATCATTGTTGCACAGCTCTTCATACGGTGTTAAATTGAACCACACAATATCAAGTATCACAATTCACAGATATTTGGTCAGTTACCCTACACTACACATGGTCGAGTATCAAATAAGATCAACACGACCACATTAACAATCATCGAGTAATACACCTAAATCTTTATCATGTTCGTTCATATGAAATCTTCTGATAATATGTTTTGAGAGTGTCCTCTGTCGCAGGGATGAAGCTATGCTTCTCAAGAGGCACTGCCCTCTGATTTTTTTATAATTGAAAAATATATAAGATAAATACCTACTTAAATCTTTAAATTTTAATTTATTTTAATTTAGTCCTCTATATTCTATTTTTAACTAAACTTTGTTCCCTTACGCTGATATCCTAGCTTCGTCTCTGTTATCTCTGACACTCTCCTGATGAGACATCGTCCACTGGCATCCTCTACCAGTCTACCGTAGTCTCCTCCGCTATAGAGCCTTCTTCTATGGACTCCTCCTTTGTAGTAGACTCATTAAGTATCATATGTTTGTTTTGGAGCATTAGTTTTGTAGAGGGTTAAATTTAAGGTTAGAAACATAACTTGAGAGAAAAGAATTCTGTTCACAAGACTAGTATAAATAAGCTGTTATAGGGCTTAGTTTAGAACGTGACATATTATGGCTGGATCTCATGATAATGAACCCAACATGCTCTTTGGGGCTTCATGCAATTCCCGTATTTAATGTTTTGTTTTTTGTTCTTTCTAAATTTTGAAAGAAAAAGACAATTTATTTTATTTTTTATCTTTCATGTTGGTTTTATTATCTATGTTTGAAGTTCATGATCATAAATAAACATTATTTTAACATAAATTAAACGTAAATACAACATTAAAATAGTAAATTCTTAGCACTCTTTTAATTAACTTGCAATTCCCTTTGAGGACTATAATACACTGGGGAATGTTGTTTCTCGTCCTTTTTATTACATGAATGCAAATCAACCTTTCACCCTTTCCTCTTTTCTTTGTTCTTTTTATGACATGGATTAATCTTATGAGGCTTGCCTTTTATCTTTACCGGCATCATCAATTTCATCATTCATCAAATGTCCTTCTTCATCAAATCCTTGGTGTTTCATTGATTCATCATCTGTCTGCATAAACTGCAGCTTCAACCTACCATCCTCCCTACATGCATGCAACAACTCTTGCGTAGGGGTCCTCACCTGTTTCAGCACGAACCTCCCATCTTGCCTGTAAGATTTGAACGAAACCACCGGCTTCCCATTCTTCCCTATGCATGAAATCGCGGCGGAAAGTCTCCGACACCGGTCGATCTTCTCAACTTAACGGCCTTCAATTCACCATGCATGTTCCCTCTCTTTCCATTCACTATGCCGCTTGCTTCATCTATCTTCTCCTTGCAGCTTTGCCACTCTTGTTTCATATCATTTGTAGTGTCGTTGTCCCAGGCGTTGTCACAGCTCTCGGAACCGAGCCCTTCGGTGCACACTTGCAGGCCCTCCGAGTTCGACGAAAAATTCTTTTTACGGAGCACTGTTGGGCTGCTAGAACTAAGGATGATGTCTTCATCTTCCCTGGAAGAGAGGTTCAATATTGCTGAAGAAAAGGGTGAGATAGGGAAGGAAGGTGATGGCAACTTGGAGTTCTCCTTGAAATGAAGCTCGCCGAAGATTTCGGTTATGGAAGATTGTTCGATCGGTTGAATTTGAGAAGAAGGCTTGATTTGTTTCCAAGAAGATGTCCCAAACAGTGTTGGGGCTTCTGGTATCGTGTGCTCGAAGATGTGCTTAAGGCCTCCAGAGGCAGCCATGGGCTGGCTCTCCACTAATCTCTTTCGAAAGATGATTATTACTCATAGAGAGAGAAGAGAGCTGGGGGAATGGAAGCAAGAAAGAAGGAACTATAAAGAGATTATATGTTAAAGTCAATTGAGTGCTCTGTAAAAAGAGTTGAAAAGATCAATGGAATCCTCTTCTAGTGGAGCATAATAAGGATTGGTGGTTTAAGTGCTATGACTTAATTTAGTGGTCATTATACAAAAGAGATCGTAATCCATGAAAGTAAAACAGAAAATAGATACCGGAATTCGTCGAACTCCGGTGGTAATTTCCGTGTCTAAGTAGAAATGTTAGGGTCACAAGGTTTAAGCAAACCAGTCATCACACTGAAAAGATGCAAGAAAAAATTTGCCTTTTTTTCCCTTCACAACTTGCAAAATAAACAAACATTCACAGCAATCATATGTCAAAGTATCAGTTAGGGTTCAACCGTTGTTGAGTACCCTTCAACGCCATGATTCGATGCGTTCTATCCTTGAATCTATACGGCTCAAGTTGGTTATCCCTTTGGTCTTGTCAACAGTGTTTGTCATCTGAAGTATCGATCGCAGATCGATGATTTTGTTGGACTCCTTGAGACATGAATTACTAGATTGGCCAATATTGTTGGTCTTTCCATCAATCACCAGAGTTGCAGGTTTCAGGTTGTTGGATACAATGGCATCGGTTTCAGTGATAAAAGTTTCAGTCTCATTGGGATGATCTGCATCAGTAATTAGCTTGTCAACAGTGCGCATCAGGCTGTGATCTTCGGTATTTGGGATCTCGTTGTTTTGACTACAATTCCTGAAACTTTCGTTTGAAGGCTCTTCAGCGAGAAAGGCCAGCTCTTTCTCTTCATTATCATTTTCAGTATTTGGATGCAGGAGAGTGAAGGGGTTTGATCTCCGTTCTCGTCGAAAGGCTCCAAACGGAATGCGGGAGTTGGATCTACCACCGAATCCTCTCTTTCTCTCAGGGTCCTTAAGATGAGTGTCTTGAGGAAGTTCATCACTTGGACTGCATACATCAATGCCGTCAAAGGATCTGCCATCTGCAACCAGGCCATCGTTAATCGGCACAATATGTCATCAATATTGATAGAAACGAAAGGCTTTGCTCAAGAAGTTCTTGTTATGGATAACCAATGTGGATGTGAACTTAAGGAGAGCATTATGGTGAACTCACCTGAGTCATGTTTGGAGCAAAAACCATAGCTATATTACGTGCATTCATCTTGTTTAGATGTTCTTGCTGAACAACATCAGCCATGAGATTTATGGCCCAATCTAGTAGAGCAGATTCTGTTGGGGCTAGAAGTCGTGCAAGGTCAGCACACTGTTCTTCGGTCTGGCATTGCATTACCTGCTCTGAAGATAAAGAATCCAGAACACCAGTGGGAAGTTCTCTGAACCAAGCCTAACAATAAACCAACATCAAATTAGCATATTCGGGTTCGATAATAAAAAGGAAAAGAAGAAGAAAATACAATGACATTTCCCTGCAGACGTACCTGGATAAAATTTACATTAGAGATATTTCTAGAAAACTATTCGCAGTTAATTCATCTTTTCATTCAACTCCATAATCACATACATCAAATGTAAGTGAAGGAAAGATCAGGTGAGATTAAAACGGCATCGCCATACCTTGATTAGTCCCGCCAAACAATGTATGTCGACCCCTTCTGGAACCACTCCACCATTTAATTGTTCTCTGACATACTCTTCCTGACTGTTTTCAGCATTGACTCTGAAGATCCCTTCTGCCTGCATGTAGTGAAGCCAATATGTTTCGGTCATATATATAAGAGAGAATGTTCGAGACGTCTATGTTCTCCAATTATGGAGCTATATAGCATATTGAAGAGGGAGAGGATTGAGAAAAGAAAGAAAACCTGCAAGCCTCCTCGAGCATATAAACGCCTTTGCATTAGCAAGATTATTGTTGGCACACTGTTACCTCTGGAGTCATAGGATAACTGCATCGATTCTGTGGAAACTCCAAAGACAGTTGCACTGCCAAAAAAATGAAACGACAAACGATGACATATGCTGATCCATAGAGATTGTGTTAGGATGTTAGCATTCTGCTACCCGTACATGCAATGGAATATCGTGCAAGACAGTGCAATTGCAGAATTGCCAGTCTCTATAATCAAAATGTTTCAATATTTGTCATGTGCGTATATGGGTGTGCATAGAAAATACATCCTATCTTCTTAATTTGTTAGCATTGACGAAGCGATAAACAAATCATTAGTGGCATTAGCACTCGTCGACAGTAGACACAGAAGAAATAGAATGAGAACAGATCTCAAACAGTTGTTAGCAATTAAGTCCGCGGCAATCTAGAACAGTTAACTATATTAGCTCAAGAAGATGACTGTTCTAACAAATTATACCCCTCATGTTTACCTCCCAATCCCCACCACCAACACCACATGGTAAGAAGACAATGAAAAACTGTCTCCTCTAATCTTTTTGCCCGCATCATAAGATCGATTCTAAACTTGCATTGCACACCAATGTTTCTTCCCTCAAAGATAGCTGCCTCGGTGCAATTCCCCTCACCCGTTGAACGTTTATTTACTTAAATTTTGGCTATTTCCAACAATCTCAATTACTTGAGGGATAACACCAAAGAGAAAAACACGAGAAATCATCCAGGACTCTTCAAAACGACTCACCAGCAAAGTCTGAACAGCAAACAAGTAAGCCAGATAAGCTAATGGCCGGCCAACCATCAAAGTTGGAAAACTAGTAGAGAAAATTTTGTTCCTCGATGGCTTACCTAGTCACTCGACTTTAATACCAGATAATGAAGACTTGTTACACCGCCAAAAGTAGAAGGCCACAAACCTAGCACTACTAACCGTTAATACTAGAGGAACTTCTGATTAGTTAACTTTCAACAAGAAACTCAAAAAAAATCATTCAACTACTCGAAAGTCATTCTGAAAGACATTAGAAGTCGAGACATACCGTACATGTCTACCTAAAGCAGGAGAAAAATTTAAGATTCTCAATCATACATAACTTATTGATATATAAATATACATATATATACACGCACACAAACCGACAAACCATCAAAATGATGGCAGTCCCTTTGTACATCAAAAATTTCCTCCGAGGGAAGAAATTGGTCAAACAGAGCAGGCGAATTAAAGCAAAAAGCAGTAAAGAATATTAACTCAACCTCTTGTATGATTGTGTTTCCTTCCAAAAACATACAATTAGCTATGACATTTCAAAGAGATAAGCCAAAACAACTTCCCAAGGAAACATACAATTAATGCAAAGAATTGAATCCCCCCTCTTTTTCTCTGAGAAAGTATAGACGGGATTCGACTATTTAACATGGAAATCTAATTTTACAATAATTAATTTGCCTAAACCATCATATATATATATGTATAAACACAAACAACTAGTGGCATTAACCAAATTCATCAATTGAAATTACCAAACAATACCATCATCAGAAAAGAGTCATAAAACACCATAATGCACCAACAGTTCAAACATTAAAGCTAGTGGACCCAAACATAAGCGGAAAGAAAAACAAAACTTGTAGTAACAATTCAAGAATTTTTCTTTTAAGAATGCCAAAAAAATGGAAACTTGTAGTAACAATTCAAGAAATTTTCTTTTAAGAATGCCACAAAAAATGGAACATTATGTTAAAGATTAAAAAAAGGCAGAAGGAGAAACCTTGCACTAGGAGCTCTCCTGGGAACTTCAGGCTCAAACTCGACAGGCAAACCCAAGAAGCCATTGAACCTATCGAAGGTAACATGTGCAACGTGTCGAACATTGGTTGGCGAACCGATCTCCATAGCACAAAGCTCCCTTCTATCAATGTTCTTACAAGCAACCAAAGATTTCCTAAAAAGGGTAACAAGCAAAGCCAACAAAGACAACTGATCCGTGTCCTGTTTCTGCGTTTCCTTCACTTCTTCCTCCTCCTCGTCTTCTCCTTGGTCACATCTTGTTTCATTAACAAAGTCATCTCTTTCATGAGTGCAGGTTAAGGAAGAGGAAGGAGAGGAAGTGCTTGTGCTTTGAGGTGAAGGAAAATGAAGGACCTCAGTCATGGCTGGCAATGACAGCAACGTTTCCTGGAATATTAAAAAGAAACGAAAAGAAACTATTTTTATTTCTGAAGAAAACCCAAAAAGAAGAGATTTTTTTATTGGAGAAATCAGATTCGAGAAAAGGAGAGGAGAAGGTGGAGTTGAATTGAAGGAAAAGGGAAGTTTCACAAAGAATATGAGACGACATTAACTAAATTCACAAATAAAATATATAGAAAGTGATGCTGTTTTTCCTTCTTTTGGGTGTCTTTTTTTTTATGGGATTTATGTAGTTTTGTTGGGAGAGTTGAAGAAGCAAAATTGGGTGGGAAATCAATGGGCTTATAAATTATGGCAACTAAAAGTAGAAGAGAAAGTAAAATAAAGGAAACCCGACTTTTTTTTTCTGCTAAAAATAAATGTTAATGGGGCCGTCCGAGTTATCATTACATGGATGGATAGATTAGCCTTATATGGAGATGCCATTTATTGCTGATTTATTGGCTTTTTTATGTGGATCAAGCTCATTGATCTTTGATGGTTGGTGGGTATTAAACAAAATTGAAAATTTCTATAGAATTCTTCAAAATTAACCAGATTTTAGCATGGGAAAGTAAACACTGAATTTTCATTTCTTTCTTGTAATCAAACTAAAAAGTGAAATTGAATACGAGTGTATGATTGTTTTTCCTATTATGTTACGTGAACAATCAATTTTAGCATGAAGTAATGAGATTTATGAATATCAACTACTTCTAATAATAATAATAATAATATATCATTATTTAAATAATAAATGAACTTCAAAGGAAGAAGAAAAAGGAATAAATGAAGTTCTGTATATCACAAGATATGTGTTTATTATGTTTAGAAAAAGAGAAGGTGTGTGTGTTGAAGTGTCTTTTCACACAATGCTCGTTAGAATATGTTGATGATGGTGAATTTACAAATTAGTAACCTGGTATATATATATATTAACGGTGACTTGATTTTGAGTTTTGTCAGATTGATTTTAAAATTTTGTAAAACATAGAATTATTAAAGTAAAATTTAAAATTTGGGACATAAATATAATAATTTAAAAGATATAGATTTTAATACTTTTAAACACTCCATTTTTTATATATATTTTTGTTTATATTGATATAATAATTTGAAAGATGTAGATATGAATACATTTTAACACTCAAATTTTTAGAATCAAACAAATGATTTCAGTTATAAAAGAATATAGTATTTTCTTTAAATATTATATATTCAAGTAGTTGTATATACATAATATATATATATATATATATATATATGTTAATTAATTAAAATTATTTTAAATAAATACAACTTTATCATCCTACTAATAAAAAAATGATGCTATTGTCTTTTGGTTCATATGAGTCGTATTGGATTCTGAGAAACAAGGTCAATTTGCAGTTCACCAACATGTGTTCTTAACGTAAAATAACTACACAATAAGAATAATAAATGCAATTTCTAAATTTTATCACTTGTATCCAATCTATTAATCGACTAATTCAGATCAAGTACTGCAGAGGCGAGGGTGACTCTCCCAATCTAATTTTCTCCATTCACAAACGTCAAGATTCGAACCTCTAACTTTACTTAAGAAACCTTTTGACTCATCCCACTAGACCATCTGGTTGTTGGTAATTTCGAAATTATTAAATGAATTTAGATTTGAGTTTGTTGAATTGTGTCATGAAATGCTAATCAACACACTGTCGTTTTGCATATTTTAGCTTTTATAAAATCCTTTACTTGTGAACCAAAGCGAACCACAGTTGTAAGCAACTATTACGAGAAATATATAATTTATTATTATATATTGAAACTGTGTGATTTGGTTGAGTGAAATAAGGCCAATATTATTCCGCACGTGTAAACGTTGGTGATTAAACCCGACTCTTTAGTTTTGGTGGGCAAATGAGTATGTGCTGAAAGGTAAGCATTTCATGGAGGTTGATCCTCCTACTTGTAGCTGGTTTTGGAAAATGGTTGATGAAGCTAAAGGGAGAGGACTACAATACCATGGCAATGGTTATTATTATTTTAGTATTAAAAATAATAAATAATTATTATCTTATAACCATTCTAAATTATTTAAAAAAAATATTAAAGATGGTTTCTCTAAATTTGAATCACTCCTTTGATAAATGAAATTACCATGAGATTTCATTGCTCATTATTTGAACCCGGGCAGATGCAGTAAGCCTTAAGGACTAAGAAGTAAGTGTATATTTCTTATTTTTTTAAAAAAATATTAAATTTAATTTATTAAGTAGAAAAGAATATATATATATATATATTAAGAAAAAAAATTAAAACTTGAACTTGATGATCCAAATAAAACATTGTCCCCTGGCATAGTTCTATTCTATGTGCATTCTGCTGACTGACTTTTCAGCTGCTCTTCACACTATTGTTCGTTTCATTTCATCTTCCATTTTTCCTTCACCATCGAAGCAAAAATATGAGCTTTACAAAGAGAAAATGTGACCGTCCTTCTTCCTCGCAGGTAAGTGATGTTTATATTGTTTTCCTTAAAAGAAAGTTGGCATCTTTTTTTCATTGATTCATATACGTAGTGTTATCTCTGATATTTTATTTTCCCTGTTTCTCTGATTTCTACACATTCCTCTTTTTTTTTTCTTTGGGTAAAAATCCGAGCTTTGCAGTAGAAAAACTGTGGTTTTCTACTCTTTATTTCTTAAAAGGATGCTCACATTTGATGTTCAAAGTTGTTTCTTTTTCTTTGTTTGATTCGACTTACAATGATATTGTAAGTTTAGTTGATTAATGCTCAAGTTTTTTTGTTCTGCATTTCATTTGGCCTGTTTGTAAGAATGCTCTAGAGATGTGTGAATGTTTGCTTTCTGGAATGGATTTGTGTTTTAGGAAATGGGTAATTTAGGGGAGCTAAACAATTACATTCCTTTTGATGTGCTGTCTCGGTTGCCGACCAAGTACATGCCACGATTAAAGTGTGTTTGTAAAGAGTGGAACCGCCTCATCTCCGACCCCATTTTTATGAAAGTTCAATCCCAGAAGAAAGAGCCGGCTGTACTATCAGGTTTCTTCTTCCAACAAAGATATAGGTGGAGCTACGAGGAAATCTCCACTGTAGCCTACATTCCTGTTAAAAAGCAAGATGCTGAAGAAGCTGAGCTCTTTCAGACAGTGTTGGACTTCCTTCCTGAACATGTTGTGGTGCTGTCTTCTTGCAACGGTTTGGTCTGATGTCGCAGTTGCTTCCCTAGGATAGACCCTTGTTTCTACATCTGCAACCCCTCGAACCATGAATGGATGAGGCTAAAATGGGATGAACCTAATAGAGAAAACTTTGTTTTGGCATTTGATCCATGCAAAGATACCCTAGGCACATCAACAAAGTTCAAACTTATCAAAGTGAAACAAATCGAAACTGAAGCCGATGTCTCATGCTTCTTGTTCGACATATATGCTTTGGAGACAAGGGCCTGGAAGAAATCGGTCGAAATCTGCAAGTGCAACAGTAACCTGTACAAGAACAGCGGGTGGTATGTGGAAGGGGTTTTCCACTGGCTGACTGATGGTGATGAAGTTCTCACCTTTCATGTTTGGTATCTGTTCCACTTCCCGCAGATGAATTCATCAGCATCCCCGAAGCATGTATCGGAGATTCGGACAGCAAGCTGCATTACATCCTGGTTTCTCAACACGGACTCCAGGTGTGGTGTCTCGACTATTACTTCGAATCCCGGTGGTCGTTGAAGATCTCGAAAACGCTCGAGGAAATGGAAGAACAACATACACAGTTCCTTTACAATCTGCAAGAGAGAGTAACACAAAGGTTGTCTGTTGAAATGGAACCATGGGTTGATCTTTTATCCTTCAGAGATGGCTATTTACTAATGAGATTTTCTCTGAAGATCATGCTATATAATATCGAGACGAACACGATGCAACTAGTTTGCTCCATTTCCAAGTTGGGCACTGATTTCACCTTTTGCACAGTGCTTCCTTATTCACTAAGTCTGGTTCCCTTGAATTGCAAGTAAATAGATTACACTCTAGAATCTTCTCTGCTGGAACTTCATCATTGTCTCTGGTTTGTCCTTTTTATTTTTTTTTGTTTTATTGAAATGCTGGATACCTGAACCATCTATCAAATCTGCTAATGTATATAACTTGAATTTCCATAGCTTAACAGTTCGTTTCTACTAATGTTTGATAATTTGTGTTTATATATGAACAAGAATTTGTCTTGTATTTTTTCTTGGGGGTGAAGCAATCATTGCATTTTTATAGCAATTATTTAGATTAAGTTGATTTGGATATGGTTTTATAACCCGAACCAATCTTATAAATAATTGCTTTAGAGTTTCAAGTCTTCGACTAAATGCTTGATTTCTACGATTAGGACCGTAAATGAACTGAGACAGAGCATAAACTATTTGAATTCGATTTGGTTAAAATTTGATCAACATTTAATTCGAATGGACTCAATTTGATTCGAATGCTTGGAATCTACTACTCAAAAACCTCTGTATAAACCCTTGCTTTTCATTTTCATCTTTCTACCTCTTCTTTTCTTTGTTCAGTGCTTCAAGGTACATACTTCTCTTTTCATGTTGTCTGATTTGTGTTGATTATTTTGATTCACACGTTTTTCTTTAATCATTTTGCTACTTTTTTTTTAATGAACACATCTTTTGTTTCTCTCTTTGATTACTTGCCCATGTTGAATAAAGTTGTATCCTGAGTTATTTTCTTGCAATTTTTTTAAGGAGTTTCTTAATTAAACCCAGACATGAAATGAAATAATTAAGAGTTTGTGACATCTCTAGCTAGAGGAAATTTTCTTGGTTTGGACGTATATGAACCTTTTGTATAGATTAGCTATATGTGTTACTGTTATTGTTGTTTTTCATCTGGGTTTTAATGTTGAAGCATGGCTATAGTTTAGATTATTTAATTTTGTTCTTTGTGCCCATTTTTGTATCCAAATCTTAGTGGAGTTCAATCGGTTTTTGTTTCACGTTTCATATATTTCTTTTTGAATTCATTTTTTTTCATGTGGTGGGTTTAGGAATTTAAGCAATGGATGATAACTTGTATGATAAATTTGGGAACTATATCGGACCTGAGATCGAGTCCGACAGGGAGAGTGAAGGTGAGATAGAAGAAGATGAAGATCTCCTTGACATGCATGCCCAAGAGAAAAGAGAAGAATCTAATGGTGAGGCTCAACTTGGTACGTCTAATGGAAGGATTACAGCTGCTGATGACGTTGATATGGAAAATCAGATTGTCCTTGCTGAGGACAAGAAGTATTACCCCACTGCTGAAGAGGTTTACGGTGAGGATGTCGAGACCTTAGTCATGGATGAAGATGAGCTACCTCTTGAACAACCTATTATTAAACCTGTTAGGAATATAAAGTTTGAGGTTGGAGTTAAGGCTTCTTCAACATATGTATCGACTCAGTTTCTTATTGGTTTGATGTCAAACATAGTTTTGGTTCGGAATGTTGCCCTTGTTGGATACTTGCAGCATGACAAGACTGTGTTTATGGACATGTTGGTTGAGCAAACCCACCATATGAAAACATTTGATGAAAATCGTGAGAAGCACGTGAGATACACTGATACAAGATTGATGAGCAAGAGAGAAGGATATCTATCAAGGCGATTCCTATGTCACTTGTTCTCGAGGATAGCAACTCAAAATCCTATCTTTATAACATCATGGACACTCCTGGTCATGTGATTTTTTCTGATGAAATGATTGCTGCTCTTAGGCTTGCTGATGGTGTTGTGTTGATTGTTGAAACTGCTGAAGGAGTTATGGTAAGAATGTCTTGCTGAAAGATAAAAACAAATGGGTGGCTGGAAAGTCATAACAGCCGGCGACTGTTTCTGTTTTTTTAATTATTATTTTTGTTGAATTATGCAAATGATAATTACAACATTTAGTCACTAAATTTAGGGTATTTACAAATTAGTCCTTAGGCTTCAACTATAAATACCCTAACTCATTTAGCTTCAAAACCATCCCAAAGCATTCTAGCTTTCTCCCAATACTAGAGAATTTAGAGAGTTTTCTTGAGAGTTATTTTCTCTTTTTTTATCAAGAGAGAATTATCATTGTTTTCTCCTTGGTAGATCGAGAGAGGTTGTAATTCCTATTTTCTCATAGTGAAATTCTTTTACCGTTGCCCGTGGTTTTTAGCCTATATTATTTAAGAATTTTTCACGTAAATTTTGTGTCTCTTTTATCTTCATTTTTATTTTCTCAAATTATCAGTTGCGATTTTGCTCTATCTGATAGTCGTTTTCCGCAACAATTGGTATCAGAGCCAGATTTGAGTGTGTAATATCTGCTTATTGTCTTTGTGATTGCCACCAAAAAGTGGATCCTCCAACATAAGAAAGTAAGAAGTTATTACTCATTTTTTGAAGGTTCTAAAGAACTATTCACGATAGTGAAATAGTGGGAGCTATCCATAATAGAAGCTATGACAACAAAATTTGATATTGAAAAATTTAATGGGAGAAATTTCTCATTGTGGAAATTAAAGATGAAAGTCATCCTGAGGAAATATGGTTGTCTAGCAGCTATCAGTGAAAGGACGGTAGATTTCACAGATGACAACAAATGGATCGAAATAGACGGGAATGCTATGGCAAACTTTCATTTAGCATTAGCAGATGAAGTATTGTCAAGCATCGAGGAGAAGAAGACGGCTAAGAAGATATAAGATCATCTCACCAAATTTTACGAGGCCATATCGTTGCACAATAAAATTTTCCTTAAGAGGAAATTATACACACTCCGTATGCCAGAATCTACTTCAGTGACGGAGTACTTAAACACACTGAACACATTATTTTCTCAGCTTACATCCTTAAGATGTACAATAGGAGAACAAGATCGTGCTGAACTTTTACTTCAAAGTCTACCTGATTCGTATGATCAATTCATCAACTTGACAAACAATAATGTCACCAGTATAGTCTTCGATGACATTGCAGGTGCTGTTCTACAAAAAGAAAATCGACGCAAGAACAAGGAAGATAGACAAGTAAATCTGCAACAAGCAGAAGCTTTGACAACAATGAGAGGGAGATCAACAGAACGTGGCCAAAGTAGCAGTCACAAACATGGTAGATCGAAGTCGAGGAGCAAGAAGAATTTAAAGTGTTACAACTGTGGAAAGAAGGTTCACTTGAAGAAGGATTGTTGGAGTCTAAATAAAAACTCCAATTCACAAAGCAATACCGCAAACACTTCAGATGATGGAGATGCTCTATGTTGTGAAGCGTCAACCACCGTGGAAGGTAGAAAACGATTTGCAGATATATGACTCATTGATTCGGGAGCAACATATCACATGACCTCAAAAAGAGAATGGTTCCATTATTATGAACCTGTCTCAGGAGGATCTGTGTATAGTTGCAATAATCATGCCTTAGAGATCTTTGGCGTTTGAACCATCAAATTGAAGAAGTATGATGGAACAATTAAAGTTGTTTGAGATGTGCGATACGTGAAAGGCCTGAAGAAAAAATTATTATCCTACGGATTGTTGGATAATAATGCAAGTAAGATTGAAACACAGAGAGAAATCATGAAGATGTTCCGTGGAGCGTTTGCGGTGATGAAAGGCGAAAAGATAGTAGCAAACTTGTACATGTTGAAGGGAGAGGCTTTGCTAGAAGCAGAAACCTCTGTTGCCTCATGTAGTTCAGATTCTGCAATGCTATGGCATCAGAAACTTGGACACATGTCAGAACAAGGAATGAAAGTTCTTGTGGAGCAAAAGCTACTTCCAGACTTAACAAATATATCATTTACTTTTTGTGAGCATTGCATAACAAGTAAGTAGCACCGGTTAAAATTCAACACATCAAATTCTATAGGCAAAAGTGTTCTAGAATTGGTTCACTCTGACGTATGGCAAGCACTAGTTACATCCCTAGGCGGAGTAAAATATTTTGTCTCATTTAATGATGATTACTCCAGGAGATGTTGGGTGTACCCTATTAAGAAGAAGTCAGATGTATTTTCAACTTTCAAAAACTTCAAAACGTGTGTGAAACTTGATTCTGGAAATAAGATCAAGTGTTTCAGAACAAATAATGGAGGAGAATACACAAGTGAAGAATTTGATGAATTTTGCATGAAAGAAGGCATCAAAAGACAGTTCACAGTGGCGAACACTCCTCAACAAAATGGTGTGACAGAGCGGATGAACATAACCTTGTTAGAAAGAACAAGAGCAATGTTGAGGGATGCAGTCCTAGAAAAATCATTCTGGGCAGAAGCAATGAATACCGCCTGTTATTTGATGAACGAGCTCCATCAACTGCAATAGAACTAAAGACACCAATGGAGATGTGGACTGGTAAACCAGCTGATTATTCAAACCTCCATGCATTTGGAAGTATTGTGTACGTGATGTACAACTCTCAAGAAATTTCAAAGCTGAATCTAAAATTCAGGAAATGCAAATTCTTGGGGTATGCTGATAGTGTAAAAGGGTATCGTTTGTGGGATCCCACTACCCGCAAAGTGATCATCAGCAGGGATGTTATCTTTGTAGAAGATAAGCTACAAAGAAAAGAAGATGATGATAACGCTGAAAAGTCAGAAACTACACAGATACTACACAGATACATGTAGAAAAGGAGGTTGAACAAGGAGATTC
Source organism: Hibiscus syriacus (assembly GCF_006381635.1). Taxonomy (NCBI): domain Eukaryota; kingdom Viridiplantae; phylum Streptophyta; class Magnoliopsida; order Malvales; family Malvaceae; genus Hibiscus; species Hibiscus syriacus. The sequence goes on from NW_024062730.1 coordinate 2,148,430, forward strand.
TTCTGAAGTAAAATCAGCACATGATGAACAAGAACCATAGAGTTCTGAAGCTCCAACAATTCGTCAATCAGATCGTGTGAAAAGACGTCCTAATTGACACTCAGATTATGTTATAGAAGGTAATATTGCATACTGCCTTTTAACAGAGGATGGTGATCCATCAACATACCAGGAGGCAATAAACAGCTCAGATGTTTCACTGTTGATGATTGCGATGCAAGAAGAAATCGAATCCTTTCATAAAAATAATACATGAGACATTGTGCCACTACCACAAGAAAGGAAGCCAATTGGTAACAAATGGGTCTTTAAAATCAAGAGAAATGGTGACGATTAAGTTGAGAGGTATCGTGCAAGACTGGTGGTCAAACGATATGCTCAAAAAGAAGGTATTGATTTCAATGAAATATTTTCTCCTATAGTTCGACTAACAACAGTTCGAGTAGTTTTGGTAATGTATGCTACATTGAACTTACATCTAGAGCAGTTGGATATTAAAACAGCTTTTCTTCATGGAAATCTTGAAGAAGAGATTTATATGCTCTAGCCTGAAGGATTTGAAGAAAAAGAAAAGAAGAACTTGGTTTGTAGGTTGAACAAATCTCTGTACGATCTAAAGCAGGCGTCGAGGTGTTGGTATAAGAGATTTGATTCCTTCATTATGTGTCTTGGATACAACCGACTTAATGTAGACCCTTGTGCTTATTTCAAGAGGTCTAGTGATAACGATTTTGTTATATTGTTGTTGTATGTGGATAACATGTTGGTTGCAGGACCCAACAAAAATCATATTGAAGAATTAAAGGCATAACTGGCTAGGGAATTTGAAATGAAGGATTTGGGATCATCAAACAAGATTCTAGGGATGCAAATTCACCGAGACAGAAGTAATAGGAAGATTTGACTTTTACAAAAGAATTACTTGAAGAAGATTTTGTCACGATTCAACATGCAAGATTGTAAGCAAATTTCTACCCCTTCCTATTAACTTCAAATTATCCTCCAGTATGAGTCCTAGCAGTGAAGAAGAGAGAATGGAGATGTCTCGAGTACCGTATGCATCAGCAGTGGAAAGTTTAATGTTCGCTATGATATGCACAAGACCAGACATTGCACAAGCAGCGGGAGTGGTTAGTCGGTACATGGCGAATCCAGGAAAAGAGCATTGAAATACAGTAAAGAGGATCCTGAGATACATCAAAGGGACCTCAAATGTTGCATTATGTTACGGAGGATCAAACTTACTTATCAATGGGTATGTCGATTCTGACTATGCAGGGGATTTGGATAAAAGCAAATCTATTACATGATATGTGTTTAAAGTTGTTGGTGAAGCAGTAAGCTGGGTTTCAAAATTGCAGTCAGTTGTGGCTACATCCACAACAGAGACAGAATATGTAGCAGCTACACAAGCCAGTAAAGAAACAATTTGGTTGAAGATGTTATTGAAAGAGTTTAGACACAATCAAAAGTATATCTCTCTATTTTGTGATAGCTAAAGCGCCTTGTATCTAGCAAGGAATCCAACATTTCATTCAAGGACAAAGTACATACGAGTTCAGTACCATTTTATTCGTGAAAAGGTAGAAGAATGGACGGTAGATATGCAGAAGATCCATACCAAAGACAACATAGCAGATTTCATGACGAAGGCGATCAATGTTGATAAATTTACTTGGTGTCGATCATCTTGTGGCCTGTCAGAGACGTAAGCAACATGAAGATACAAGGTAGAAAGAGTGGTGTGAAGATATGATTATTCCAATCAAATCTTCAAGTGGGAGATTGTTGAAAGATAAAAGCAAATGGGTGGTTGGAAATTCATAGCAGCCGGCGACTGCTTTTGTTTTTTTAATTATTATTTTTGTTGAATTATGCAAGGGATAATTACAACATTTAGTCATTAAACTTTAGGGTATTTACAAATTAGTCCTTAGGCTTCAACTATAAATACCCTAACTCATTTATCTTTCAAAACCATCTCAAAGCATTATAGCTTTCTCCCAATACTAGAGAATTTAGAGAGTTTTCGTGAGAGTTGTTTTCTCCTTTTTTATCAAGAAAATTTATCATTGTTTTCTCCTTAGTAGATCGAGAGAGGGTATAATTCCTATTTTCTCATAGTAAAATTCTTCTACCGTTGCTCGTGGTTTTTACCCTATATTATTTAGGGGTTTTCCACGTAAATTTTGTCTCTTTTATCTTCATTTTTATTTTCTCAAATTATCAGTTGCGATTTTGCTCTATCCGATAGTCGTCTTCCGCAACATGTCTTGCATGAGTATCATAGTATTTAAAATGCATTAATGATCAATTATCTTGTTCTTCTTATGGCTATGGTTGAGACCCGCCTAATATTATACCTAGAAATAGGAATTGTCTTTATGATTCTTTGGAGGGAAAAGTACACATAAAATGGACCTAAAGAGAATGAGAATTCTGAGGTTTATTGCAATTAAATTATACTACACGTAATCAAATCTTTTCAAATCCACTGCATTACCAATAGTTGAACTTCGGTTACTACACGATGTAACTGCATTATGAATAATGAATTATGAAAACGAATCAATATGCGGTGTTCTAAGCAATACCTTTGCCTTCATGTTTTGAACAGGTAAACACTGAGAGGGCCATATGCAATACAGGAGCGCTTACCTATTGTAGTTGTTATAAACAAGGTAAACTCTTTTCTCCTTATGATTGATCTCTAAGTTTTTCTGATGAAAATGATGTTCCGCATCTTGTTCCTGCAGTCCTGCTCAAATGCTTTTTACTTTTTTAGGTTGACCTGTTGATAGCAGAACTTAAGTTGCCCCCCAAGGATGCTTACCATAAATTAAGGCATACCCTGGAAGTAATCAATAACCACATATCTGCCGCTTCTACAACTGCTGGTAATGTTCCAGCTATTGATCCCGCTTCTTGAAATGTTTGTTTTGCTAGTGCATCTGCAGGATGGTCCTTCACGTTGCAGTCATTTGCAAAATTGTATGTCAAACTCCATGGAGTTCCTTTTGACGCTGAGAAGTTTGCATCTCGTCTTTGGGGTGATATTTATTATCATCTTGATACAAGGACTTTTAAAAGGAAACATCCTACTGGTGGAGGAGAATGATCATTTGTCGAATTTGTGCTTGAACCCCTTTATAAGATATATAGCCTGGTGATTGGTGAACATAAGAAGAGTGTACAGTCAACCCTTGCAGAGTTAGGTGTTACACTTAGCAATGCTGCTTACAAGCTAAATGTTAGGCCTTTGCTAAGACTGGCTCACTGATATGCTGGTTCAGCACATACCATCTCCCAAGGATGTTGCAGCTAAGAAGGTTGATCGCACTTACACCGGACCTAAACATTCAATGATTTACAAGGCAATGGTAGATTGTGATCATTCTGGCCCCCTTATGGTTAACGTGACCAAACTATACCCCAAGTCCGATTGTAGTGTTTTTGATGCTTTTGGTAGAATTTACAGTGGTAGAATTCAAACAGGACAAACTTTGAGAGTACTGGGAGAAGGCTATTCACCAGATGATGAGGAAGACATGACAATCAAAGAAGTAACCAAATTATGGATATACCAAGCTCGATATAGAATACCAGTAAGCAGTGCTCCTCCTGGTTCTTGGGTTCTCATTGAAGGTGTTGATGCTTCAATTATGAAAACTGCCACCCCTTGTAACGTGGAACTTGATGAATATGTATGCATATTCCGGCCTTTACAATTTAATACACTTCCTGTTGTAAAAACAGCAACTGAGCCTTTGAATCCCAGTGAGTTGCCCAAAATGGTGGAGGGGCTTCGAAAGATCAGCAAAAGCTATCCTCTAGCTATTACTAAAGTGGAGGAATCTGGTGAGCACACTATATTAGGTACTGGAGAGTTGTACTTGAACTCAATCATGAAAGACCTTAGGGAGCTGTATGCTGAGGTGGAAGTTAAGGTATCTAGTTTCTTACACACTATTTTCGTATTCCTTTCTGAAATTTGTTTGTCTATTATGAGCTGTGCTTACTATGTGTGATTTTACTTCTTATGCTTCCTATAATAGGTGGCAGATCCTGTTGTTTCATTCTGTGAAACAGTGGTGGTCTTCCTCCATGAAATGCTTTGCTGAAACACACAAGAAGAAGAATAAGATAACCATGGGTAGCCAGCCATCTAAGCTCTTCTTTAATCGACATGCTTTTAGGAATAATTACTGGTAGTACTTTGCTTTCAGGCTGTATTATCAAAATGCTTGTCCATGATTTTAAGCTTGCAGAGCCATTGGAGAGAGGGCTTGCAGAGGACATTGAGAATGGTGTTGTATTGACTGGAGTCGGAAGCAACTTGGTGACTTCTTCAAGACAAAATATGACTGGGATTTGCTTGCTGCACGTTCTATCTGGGCATTTGGACCTGATAAGCAGGTAACAGAAGTGCAAATTCCATTGTTTCTAACTTAATCCCCGACTTGGTGATTCTATCTTGTTCCTATTGTTCAAAGAGCTGAAAAGTCGAATTCAAGTCCTAATATTCAGTATCTCTGGCCATTACGAATCTTGTTTTATAGGGACCTAATATTTTATTGGATGATACGCTCCCTACTGAGGTGGACAAGGCATTGTTGGGTTCTGTCAGGGATATGAAACCTGAAAATATTCTCGGTCTTTATGGTTGCAATTTCTCTTGAGCCCATGGTATCCTCTTCATGATAGGATGAGCTATGCGGAGGTTTCAGTCCTACCTTGAAACAAAGCCTCTTTTGGCTTATGAAGGAGGAAGTTAAAGGAAGTTTCTTCTTTTTGATATCATTTTTAATATGGAACTTGTTCTGATGACTCTCCAACTTACGTGTGATTAAATTCGTAAAGTTGTTTCAGATACAAACACCAATCGATTGTGTCTCTGCTATCTACACAGTATTGTCTCGTAGACGTGGTCATGTTACAGCTGATGTGCCTCAACCAGGTACCCCTGCCTATATTGTGAAGGTAAGGAAAAGCTAAGGTTAAATTCCTTATAGAAATATTCACGTAATTGGCCAATAGCTACTAATCGCCCCATCTATATGCTTACAATTTTCATCTGATCCTTTTTCTCATTTAGGCATTTTTACCTGTGATAGAATCATTCAATTTCGAGACAGATCTGAGGTACCACACACAAGGACAAGCTTTTTGTCTCTCAGTATTTGATCACCGGGTTGGGCCATAGTACCCGGAGATCCCTTGGGCAAGAGCATAGTTTTGCGGCCTCTTGAACCTGCACCAATACAGCACCTTGCTCGGGAGTTCATGGTGAAGACAAGGCGTACAAAGGTATCGCTAGGTGTTACTTCTATGCACGCACGGATTTTATTTCTTAAAATTGACAAAAGAGCCTTAAAAGAAAAGGGCAATCACAAATGGTTGAGTGAATTGTGTTTAAAACCATTCAGGGAATGAGTGAAGATGTGAGAATCAACAAGTTCTTTGATGAGGCTATGGTGGTGGAGCTGGCTTAGCAGGCAGCTCAGATGATATAATAGAAGCAATGCATTGGAACACGACACATAATAGCATTATCGATGTCCATGCTTCCCAGAAGTTCCGGGACAAGACGGATATACTTGTAGGAAAGTTTAGGTTTGCGGGACACGATAGATATACTTGTAGGAAAGTTTATGTTAACCTGGCAATGACATCCTTGTATCTTACTTATACAACACCTTTTCAGTGGACTAGAATTTAACAAGATAGCAATGTTTGGTTCATTCTACCAATCAAGTAGAACAATTATGATATGAAATTTCAGTCCACCCCTAAATATGACAGTAACAAACGTTACACAATAAAAGACAACACATTCTACGGTAGGAGAGTATTTACTCTCATTGGCAACTTCTGATAATAGTCTGGACAGCTACTTAAGAAACTAACTCATTTTCTGACCACAAAATACTTAGTAGAGATCTTGCTCCTTGTGAGTGTGAATCTCACAATCTGAGGTAGGGTACGAAACACAAGTCAGCAAATAACCGTCTTCCATTTGTTTATCGTCGAGGAAGGAACCGTCGGATTGATCGACGGAACCCGAAACCATCTTTCCAGCACATGTGGAGCAAGCTCCGGCCTTGCAGGAATAAGGTAGGTCTAGTCCAGCCTCCTCAGCCGCATCCAAAATGTATTGATCATCAGGAACTTCAATCTCGCTTGCCTCACCATTTGGTCGTACGAGCTTAATCTTGTACACGGCCATGGATGTTCGGCAATTTGAGGAACATTTCAAGCCAAATGATTTCGAGATGCTCTTAACAGATCCAAGCGATCTCGGGGCCTTGACAACAGCACCTGTGAGTTGGATTGGGATTGCAGCTTTAACAATACAAGGAGATGTGAGGCTCATACTTGTCATCTTAACGTCAGATCGGGTTTAAGATGTCACACTAAATCAAAATAAGAATCGTCAGCTATCAACACTGAAAAGCTTAGAATCAAGAGAGGCAAGAGTTGTACTAATAAATAACAATCTTCTTGGTAAATGATCAAACACATAGAATAAACCATTTTTATACACTTCTGGTGCATTCAAAAAGATTTTCTCTTCACTAACCCAAATCAACCCAGAACAAAAGCTACTCCCTTTTTTTTATTTCCTTTGGGTTTCAAGGTTGGAACTTTTTCCAGATCAAGAACTGAAGATTTCAATTTTGCATGTAACAAGAAAAACAGAAAATCATGGCTCCATCATATATATAAAAGCTGAAATACTTGAAACAAGAAATCAAAGCTGAAACAATCGAGCAACACAAAATCTTAAAGAGGGAGATATAAAAGACGATCATGTTAAATATCAAAGGAAGGGAGAAAAAGGAGAAGACATACCAGCTTGAGTTTTGAGTAGCGGAGGAAACGAGAGATCAGCGCTAAGTTTATGAATCGTAGCAACCTACTGGCAAATAGCTACTAGGCAATACAGCACACACTTCGGCAAATAAGGTAATACAGCATCTACCTTTACCATTGTCTTTAATAGAATGTTAACTTTATGGTAAATTACAAAATTAATAACTGAATTTTCTCTCAATCCTATTTTCGATTTCATTTTATATTTATATTCAAAAGAAAGTTAAACAAAAAACTTATCACGAGTAGACCTCGCAAACTTGACACAAACATGATTATTCGAACCAATAACCCGAACATGATAATGAAAATTGACCCATACTCGACTAAAACCATACTCAATCCAAAATTTAGCGAAATTGAAATTAATCAGAATCGAAATCGAAATTAACTCGAATCAAAAGTAATCCGAATCGAATTTTAACCCGATCCGAAAGTAACCCGAACTAAATTTAACCGACCCAAAAGCAACCCGGACATATTTAAATTGATAAAAGTTATTAAACAATAAAAGTTATTTCAATAATAAATTAATTTAAATAAAATTGATAATTTATTAAAAATATTAGATTTATAATAAAATAATATAAAATTTAAGAGGAATATAAAAGTAAGAATTTAATTGTAATATTGAAAACAATAATAAATAAAATTTACTTATCGTATTTGTTATAAAAATATTAGATTTATAATAAAAATAATAGAAAACAATTAAAACAAATGAAATAATACTAGATTTATAATAAAAAATATATATATAATTTACTTATGTTACCACTAAAACTTAACAAATAAAATTATGTATTAATTTTTAAAATTTAATAAATTATTAAATTTATAATTGAAAATAAAAATATTTTAATAAAAAACTATTTCTTTATCAAGTAGTTCTCATTATAAACTTTTCATAAGAGATCAATATAAAATTTTGAAATCAAATTCTAATATGTATCATAGGATCGTATTTGTGTCAAAATATCATTTATCATCTCTAAATGATGGTTTAATTCAAAATGTTGAACGATTACTAATTGAAATTAAACCGAAATGATAAAATTAACAAATAAGAATACATATTTTTACAAATATATATCAATTATTCTATATATACTTAATTTTGATTAGAGTCATAACCAATTCAACCGGAATTAGCCTAATCTAAAGGTTGACCTAAACTGAAAATCAACCGATCCAATATTGACTCGACTCGAAATCTAACTGATCCGATATTGACCCGATCAAAAAATCAATCGATCTGATATTGATCCAAACCGAAAAACAACATATCCAATAATCACCCGACCCAAATATTGACCCAATCCGATTCACAATACACCCGAACCAAATCCAATCCGATCTGAACAAAATTAAACAGAATTAATCTAGACCCCGAAATTACCCGACCCAAAATGACCCGATCCAGATTGCCCTTTTGTCGCCTCTAGTCAAGAGTGACATGATCCTTTTATTAGACATCTTAAACTTGATTTTAAAACAATTATATAATAAAAAATAAAACATTTATTTTGATTAAGAAATTAAATACCTAAAATAAAATGATATATTTTAATATTTTTCAGTTAAGATAAATCTTTTAACAATGACAACTGAATTTCATTAATAAAAATGGAGGAATCAAAATTACAATTCATCTAAACAAAAATTGGAGATAACTGTCAGAAAATACTCATACATAAAATTTAAATATTAAGCCCAAAGATATGAAAAGAATGAAACCTCTCAAACATCAAAACAATCCGTAACCTTCATCAAACTCCTTATCTCTGTCGAACGAGACTGTTTCGCTACGCAAGTCTGATTATATCGGCAAATGACCATTTATAAAAGAAGGGATCTGACAATACGTGACCACCGACAAGCCAATCAAAAAATAAATACCGTGAGGATCTTTGTAGAAGCACCAACACGACCGCAGAAGTATGCGAAAAACTTACCGAAAACTATAAGGAACGTGTCACAAGAGCAGAGAAAGAACATGTCACAAGAGCAGAGAAATTGTGTCACAAGGACAGAGAATCTTATTTAAAAGTAAACAACTCAAGAAAAAACAAAGACATAATATGAAAAAGAACAAGAAAAATAAAAATCACCGGCGATCGACAACCAATATTAAGATTGGTGCTGCCCCCGGCTAAACAAAAAACAAAGGAAGAAAAGAAGACGGCACAATAATTATTCAGAAGAATTATACAAATATAAAATAACTTATAAACAAATGATTTTAAATTACACAAACCGACTGATTCTTTGCTTATGTCAATAGTTATATAAAAAGACAAAAGTAATTAAGAAAACATGCAAAACCCTCCCTGAAACCCTAACGAAAACGATAACGCAGAAATAACTGATAATTCCACTGAAAACCTACTGCAAAACCTCGCACCACCAGATGACCCTCTTAGACTCCCACCGAAAGAACCTCTGGACTTGGAGAAACCTAACCAATTCATGGAAGATATCAACCTGATTCGATTGTAACCCTATAAAGACCTGGATCACCATTGGAAAAACTTCAAGGGCTGAAGAAGGAAAGAAACTAAGAGATTATACATATAGAGGAAACAAGAAGATGTTTGATGATAAAGAAAAAAACAAAGAAGAAACAAAGTAGAGAGAAAATAAGTACACAAAGGTTATTATCATATGCAGGGTTAGTCGCAGGCAAGATGAATCATCCATTATCAAAACCCCCACAAGTATGGATATTATTCTACTGGAAGAAGGCGATGTTATAATCGATACAAGAGAATCAATACCTTCTGTCGACTTCTCTAAAAAAGTGCACGAGAGAATAGACAAAAGCATGAGCAAATCCATTATAGTTAGATTGTTAGGGAGAATGATAGATTATGAAACTCTTTGGATATGATTCAACAACTATTGAAACCCCGAGAAAAATACATTGTGGTTGATCTCGATAATGACTATTGCCTAGTTATGTTTGAGATGGAATGTGATTATGTGTGCATCCTCATTGAAGGTCCTTGGACGATTTATGGTAGTTACCTCTGTCACACCCTTGGAACTTCAACGCCTAGAAAGTGCGACCTTAGTCACTTCCTTTGTGATAGCGGCTAAGTCAATCTGAAAACAATCAAAGCAGAGATGCTTAGGATTCCCAATGGAAGCAAAGAAAACAAGAGAACTTAGCAAGTACAAGCACAAAGACAAGAGAGAGTTTGAGAAAATGCTTTTTGATTTCTCAAAATGAAGAAGTAAGTACAAATGAGGAGGAGATGCCTTAAAATGAAGATCTAAGTACATCGACGGTCCAGATCTATACAATCCCACAATATAGGAGAATCATATTTACACAATCTATCTATTTAAGGAAAGTGTATAAAGCTATTGAGAATATACCTTAAATAAAATATTATAAGGATTATGAAAAGAATATGAAGGATCATGCATTAACCAAGTGGTATTCTTGCCATAATTGTGCCAAGTTCTCCATCTCCATGGAATGGGCCATTCTGAATGGATGTGGGAAGGCCCAAAACGCCAACCAAGTAGTCTTGGACTCATTGTGTAGCAGCAACCTCGGTCATGATCTCACGGTCCGTGACATTCTCCCCTACTGGTTTCGATGACGCCCTTGTCACTCGCCTCAAATGATACTGGTCTGTCATGGGTCTGAATTGTCAAAGTCCCTCGGCATGCTCCCAACTCCCTTCACTCTCGGGAAGTCCCTTCCACAAAAGAAAGTACTCATGTCTTGGGCGATGTCCTAGATGTTGAATAATTTTTTCTGCCTAGATGTCTTCAACCTCCTTGTCATAGGAGATCTTTACTCTGACTAGCGCTCGATGTGACCTTCCTTGATCAGGATCATCCTCATTCTGCTAGTATGACTTAAGCAGGCTAACATGGAGCACAAGATAGAGTCAGATGGTTCGTGGTAACTCTAATATATAGGCCATGGTGCCTACCCAGTTCACAACTCGGAACGAACCCTCATACCTTCGCACAAGCCCTTGTCCACACTTGGGTTGTGTAAAACATTCACTAACTTGAGAAAGACTAGATCGCCAACTTCAAAGTTTATGTCTCTACGTCTTCGGTCAGCCCACTTCTTGGTTCGCTTCTTCGCCTTGTGAAAACAAGCACAGGCTAAGTCATGATACTTTTGCCAATCCTTGGATAAATTATGTGCTGCTGGATTCGACCCATCATACTTGGTAACAATCGTGTTGGGTGTCAACGGTTGTTGCCCAGTCACGATCTCGATCGAACTTTGGCTTGTTGTTTCGCTCCATTGCAAGTTGTAGGAAAACTAAGTCACATCTAACAACTTTGGCCAGACACGTTGAGTGACACTCACATAATGCCTCAAATAAATCTCCAAAAGAGGATTCACTTGCTCGGTTTGCCCATCGGTTTGTGGATGGACTGCTGATAAAAAGTTTAAGCTTGATCTCATCAACTTGAATAACTCGGTCTAAAATCTCCCAATGAACTGTATGCCTCGGTCATTGACAATGGTTTTTGGTACTCCCCAATACTCTACTATATGTTTGAGGAAAAGTCAAACCGTCTCCTTGGTTGGAATGAACATCGTATACATTGAAAACCTGTCCACCACAACCATGACGCTTAAAAGCCTATCAATATTTGGCAAATTGACTATGAAGTCCATCAAAACACATTCCCATGGTCGTCCGAGAATAGACAAATGTTGCAATAATCCCGCATTTTTCTTCATCTCAACCTTCTCTTGTTGGTACACAATGCAAGTCTTCACATAGGCCTGCACATCAGCCATATGTGACCAATAATACTTCTCCGCAAGTAGTGTCATGGTTTGATCAACTTCTGGATGTTCCGCCCACTTGGAGTCATGGCATTTCTTCATGATCTCCTTGTGCAGTTCACCATACTGAGGTACAAAAAGACGATGCCCTCGAGTATAAAACAACTCACATTTGAGTCAAAACTCTCGAGTTCACCCCTCATTATCTCCATCTATTAATCTTTTTACCACAGGGTCATGGGGTAGCCCTTCATTAATCTTATTGAGCAAATAACCCTCCACCGTCTCGATGGCATACCTCCGACTTAATCCATCTGCAACACAGTTCACCTTTCCAGGTTTGTACTCCATGGAAAAGTCAAACTCAACAAGGAACTCTTGTCAACGAGCTTGCTTGGGAGAAATCTTATTTTTGAGTGAGGAATTAGCTATTTGCAACATTGTCAATGTAAACAACGAACCTGGAACCAAGCAAATAGTGTCTCCAAATACGCAAGAAATACATCATCGCATTCATCTCCTTCTCATGAACCGAGTACCTCCTCTCAGTTTCATTGAGCTTCCGTCTCTCATATACAACTAGATGTCATTCTTGCATAAAAATCCCACTAATGGCAACGTCGGATGCATCGGAGTAAACATCAAAAGGCTTGGTATAATCTGGCAACACCAACACCGGTTCACTCGCCATGACCTCCTTGATCCTTTTGAAAGCTTCTTGACACTCTATGCTTCATTCCCATACCTTATTCTTTTTGAGCTACTTAGTCAAAAGTGTGGTCATCTTGGAATATCCTTTCACGAACCGTCGGTAATAGTTGGCTAATCCCAGGTAAGCTCTCAATTTAGTCACCTTGGTAGGTGGTTTTCATTTATCAATGACCCAAATATTGTCCCTATCATTTCGGAGCTTGCCTCATCCAACAACATGGCCTAGGAACGGGACCTCTTTTTATCCAAATAAGCATTTATCCTCCTTGACAAAGCTCGTTCTCCCTTAAGACTTGAAACACTTTCCTTAAGTTCTCAACGTGTTCCCTAAGAGTCTTACTATATACCACAATATCATCAAGGTACAGTACAACGAACTGATCAAGAAAGAGTTGTTCTACCTTGTTCATCAACGTGTAGAAGGTTACGAGGGCATTCGTGAGGCCAAAAGGCATTACAAGAAACTCATACGAACCGTAGTGTGTCACACAAGTTGTCTTCGGTTCATCACCCACGACTATTCTGACTTTATAGTATCCAAACTTTAAATACAACTTGGTGAACCACCTTGCACCACTAAGTTGATCAAACAAGTCAGCTATCAATGGGATCAAGTACTTGTTTTTTTATAGTGAGCTTGTTCAAAGCTCGGTAGTCGATGCACATCCTAAGAGAGCCATCATGCTTATTTTAGAGCAACACTGGTGCACCAAAGATTGCGTTGAATTATCGGATATACCTAACATCAAGGAGCTCTTTCAACTGTATGTGAAGCTCCTTTAACTCAGGCGGGGCCATTTGATAAGGTGCTCTAGTGGACTTCTCTTCATTCGGCACAAGTTTAATCTTGTGGACCATATTCCTCTCAAGTGGCAAGGTCTTCAATAACTTTGTTGGCATCACATCCCTAAAATCTTCCAACATTTATCCCACTACACTTGAGACCTTCTCGACCATTACGAGCTCATATCCCACCAACGTCGCCACAAAGGTGGGCTCCTCCTTACGTACCCCCTTTACGATTTGGATTGTGGACAAAATCTTTGCCCCAACTCTAGCATCTCGGCTCACTGGAATGATGCATTAATGTCTCAGATCAAGACGCACAAGCAATCAACAAACATAATAGGGAATGCATTAATCTGATCGAGAAAACTAAGACCCAAAACAAAGTCGAAGTCATCAAGTGGGATTACCTTCAAAGTTTCCTTGCCATTTCGCCCTCCAATATTGAGCTCAACTCCTCTTACAACCTTGTAATTGGAGCCTCCTTTGAATTGACGGTCTTGATGAAGCTGCTTATCTTCTTCATACGAAGGTCAAGTTTCTTGGTAATTAGTTCAGACATGACCAACTCGGATGCACCAGTGTCGACTAGTGCACTCATCTTGTGGCCTACCATAGTGATGTTCATAAACATCAATTCTTTCTCGGCACGACCTTTCTTGACTTCCATAGAGCTCAAAATGGATCTAAGCTTCAAGGTCTCCTTCTCTTGCCCATCATCCTCATTGATGGCAACAACTTTCTCAAGATGAGGATAGTCTCTCTTCATGTTCCTTCCCCTAAAATTGAAGCAAGATAAGTCATTTTTCACCCCTAGATTGGAAATCCTTTTGGTCTGGTCACTCGACTTCCATTGCCCCCAGACGACTTGTTTGATCCACCTTTAGCATTCTCTCCCCCACCATTGCCATTCAGCTTTGGCTTTGGTTTGAGATAGTCGATCTCCTTTACTTCAAATGGGGTAATGGCCTCAGTTGCATCTAATGCTTTAGAGAGTCTGGTCACTCCCCTCCTCTGGATATCCATGTTGTCCCAACATTGAAGTCCATCCATGAAGAAAAAGCAGTCTTCCAATTCACTCAAATTCAGGATTTACATCTTGATCTCTGTGAAGTTCTTGACATACTCTAAGAGTGACTACTCATGCCTCAACTGCTTCAACTTTGCTACACCTCGAGCTAAGCATTCTTGGAATAGAATTACTCTTTGAATTATCTCACGAACTCCTTCCATGTCCCGATCAAAATTGAATTTTCCTTCTCCTCGGAACACCTACGTCGTCACCATAAGAGAACGACATCAATAGTTGGAAGCAACATTTACCTTGGATGCATCATCTTCCACACCCATGCCTCGAAAGAATTGCTCTATGCCTAGATGAAATTTTCCACATCATGGGCAGTTTGAGTCAACTTGAACTTCTTCGGCTTAGAGACATTGATCTTGGGTCTAGGTGTTGGCGCCTCCTTAGTCACCTCATTTAGTACAACAACCTTGTAGACTAACAACTCACTCTTGAGCTCCTTTATATCTCCCGCATCATTTCCGCCTTTATGGCCAGGAACATACTTTCCAGACCCCTGGTCCGCTCATCCACCTTCTCAGTCATATCATCGAGGACTCCCTGAGTCTCCTGGCTGAGCCCTTCCTCCAAGGACTCTAGCTTGTTCAGACAAAACTTGAACGAATCTTGAGACTCCTTGACTTCGTTGTACATGTTCTCAAGCCTGTCAACCCTTCGTTCAAATGATGCCACAACATCCTTCGAGCTAGCATGCTTATTACCGCAGCAACGTGAGTCTCTATCACTTTGGTGACTGTTGGGGCCTCGTCTTGGTTTTGTGGTGCCATCTCTCGCAAAACTAGCTCTGATGCCACTTGTCACGCCCTTGGAACTTCAATGCCTAGAACGTGCGACCTTAGTCGCTTTCTTTGTGATAGCGGCTAAGTCAGGCTGAAAACAATCCAAGTAGAGTTGCTTAGGATTCCCAACGGAAGCAAATAAAACAAGAGAACTTGGCAAGCACAAGCACAAAGACAATAGAGATGTTGAGAGAATGCTCTGTGATTTCACAAAATGAAGAAGTGAGTACAAATGAGGAGGAGAGGCCTCTATTTATAGTGAAAGTTCTCCTCAATGAACAACTAAGATCTAAAGTACATCGACGGTCCAGATCTATACAATCTCACAATCTAGGGGAACCATATATACACAATCTCTCTCTATCTAAGGAAAGTACATCAAGCTATTGAGAATATGCCTTAAATAGAAGACTACAAGGATTATGGAAAGAATCTGAAGGATCATGCATTAACCAAGTGATCTTCTTTCCATAATCATGCCAAGCTCTTCATCTCCATGGAATGGGTCAATCTGAATGGATGTGGGAAGGCCCAAAACACCAACTAAGTAGTTTTGGACTCCTTGTGTTGTGGCAACCTCGACCATTGGCTCGCGGTCCGTGACACCTCACAGTTCAACCTTGGAGTTGAAATTTTTCGACATCGAAAAATTTCCCATCACAAGTGGTAGTCTAGGTAAGGATCCCAAAATTACCATATCGATACTACTCCGAAGTTTTCTTCAAACACATTGTTGCAATCATTGGGAAAGTAGTCAAAATAGACTACAATACCAACGTTGGTGGCCATGGGAAATTTGCTAGACTCGCAATATTAGTAGATCTGAACAAACCTCTAATTCTGAGTATTCGTATTGACGGAGTGATTCAACAACTAGAATACAAAAGATTAAATCTGTTGCAAGTGTGGCAAATATTGTCATTCGACAGAATCTTGTGGCATAACTACTAATACGACTCAAGAAACTGATACAAGTCAAGGAAAGAAACAAAATTATAGCATTGGAGTACCCGAAGAAAACTCAATTTACGGATCATGGATGGTCGCAAAACCCGGAAGGAGACCACCACTCAGAAACCAGGAAATTACCAACAAAGACACAAAACGAGGAAACACCAACAATGGTTCTCGCTTCCAGGCCTTAGAAATATCATAGGAAGAAATAACAAAGGATCCATATGTGGAAGGAAGAACTAGGCAACACGATGAGAGGAGAGAACAAGAAAATAAAGGCAGTAATGGAAACACACAACTTAAGAGCCCAAAGACCGGAAATATCGAAATCCAGACACCTGATGGATCAAAAGCTACAGTAATTCCAACTCAAAGGACAAAAGCAGGTAGTGGACAACATATAGCAGTGTCCATAGTGGAAGAAGGAACATTATCCATGCGAAATAAATCCTTGCACGAGAAAAAGAAGCAGGGAAAGAGTGAAAAAATCAAACCATTCCCCGTAAGGATACTAAGCCAAGGATAATCAAGAAAAGAGTAGGAATACTAGGCTATCAATAGAACCAATGATTAGCTTTCTATTTTGGAATTGCCAAGGAGCAGCAAGTCCGTCATTCAGATGACATTTTAAAGAAATTTGCAGACAACATAATCCTAAGGTAGTCGCCATTCTTGAGACTCGAACTAGTGGAGACAGAGCGGACAAAATAATAGATAAAATGGGATTTTCAAACTCTTTTCGAATGGAAGCCAATGGATATAGCGGAGGAATTTGGATACTATAGAAGGATTCTATACAAATAGAAATCTTGAAGGTATTTCCACAATTTATACATGGGAGTGTACGAGATGAAGGGAATTCTAGATGGTTATTCTTTACTTCCGTAAATGGCAGTCCACAACCAACAGCAAGGAAGGAATTATGGGGTCGACTTTCAGCTTTAAACCTCGGTCATGACGAAGCTTGGATGCTAGGCAGAGATTTTAACAGTACACTGCGAAGGGAAGAGAAGAGAGAAGGATCAAACCACGGCAATGGAGTGAATAAAGGCTTTCAAGAATTCATCTTCAAATCGGAACTCATAGAAGCAGAATTTTGAGGTGCGGAATTCACCTGGAAACGCGGGAATCTGTGGAAAAGATTAGATCGCTGTCTTTTCAACGAAGAATGTGCTAATATATATCCCGTGTCGCTGGTTACGCACTTAGACCGAGTAGGATCCGATCACTGTCCTGTATTGTTCCATGAACCAAAATCAAGAGGCCGTGCTTCAGAGAGACCTTTTCAGTTCTTAGCCGCGTGGCAAGAACACCCGGAATTTTCAAACCTGGTTAAAGAATCATGGGATAGTGAACATGATATATTAACCAACATTGAGAATTTCAAATCCAAAGTCAATAGCTGGAACTGATTAGTATTTGGACACATCGGACAACGGAAAAAAACACTACTTGCAAGGATTAGAAGAATTGACAAAGTATTGAAACGAGTCTACTCGGAGCGACTAAACCAATTTGATAAGGAACTAAGAGCACAACTTGACGAAGTACTAGAAAAAGAAGAAACTATATGGATGCAAAAAGCAAGACAGCAATGAGTATTACATGGTGACAAAAACACCAAGTTCTATCATGCAAGCACCATGCAGCGAAGAAGAACGAACTATATCCAAGCCCTCAAACTTCAAGATGATAAATGGTGTGCTGAACAAGACAAGCTAATAGACATGGCCGTACAATTCTACAAAGAACTCCTCACAAGTTCGATTATCACTCGACACAGATATGAATTAAGAGGTAATTTTCCTACGAACCCGGCAAACTTTAAAGAGGACATGAACAAACCTATCACTGACAGTAAGGTCAAACAAGTATTTTTCGATATGGCACCACTAAAGGCCCCGGTTGTAGACGGTTTCTACGCTTTTTTCTACCAAAAAAACTGGTCGACAGTTGGCAACAGCGTTTGTCAAATTGTGAAAGATATTTTCGAAGGGGGTAAATTCGAGGAAGCTTTGAACCGAACACTGCTAGTGCTTATACCAAAAGTTAAAGCACCTGAGAAAATTACCCAATTTCGACCAATAAGTCTTTGTTCCGTACTGTACAAGATCATCACGAAGGTGATAGTCAATTGATTAAAGTCGTATTTGCCACACTGGGTATCACCGAATCAGAGCAGTTTCGTTCCTGGGAGATTAATCACAAAGAATATAATTATCGCACAAGAAGTAATGCACTCCATGCGCTTGAAAAAAGGAAGAACAGGATTTCTGTCCATCAAAATTGACCTGGAAAAGGCCTGCGATCGCCTAGAATGAACATTGATAGATGATACGCTATAAGATATTGGATTACCAACAAAACTGAGACAACTTATTATGAGATGCATATCTTCAGCGACTACACAAATACTATGGAACGGTGCAGCATCAGAAACATTTAAACCGAGTAAAGGTATCCGTCAAGGAGACCCCCTTTCACGGTATATGTTCGTGCTCTGTATGGAATGACTTGCACTAGCCATTCAAAAGAGCATTAAGAGTCGAGGATGGAAACCGGTTAGACTTGTGCGTAATGGGCCAGAAATCTCATGTCTATTATTTGCGGACGATATGATGTTATTCGCCGAAGCCACAACAACGCAAGCGGTAACTATTAGAGATATACTTGAGAAATTCTGTCTCGCCTCGGGACAAAAGGTAAGCGTAGAAAAGACATTCTATCCTCTAAGAATGTGGATACCCAATGCAAGAAGGAAATCAGTGATGTTTTTGGATTTGCTGAAGTTCGGGACCTAGGTAGCTACTTAGGAGTACCATTACTCCACAACCAAGTCACTAAAGATATATACCAGCACATCATCCAAAAAGTCCGAGATAGGCTGACAGGATGGACGGCGAAGACACTATCGTTAGCAAGCCGAATAACATTGGCGAAATTGGTTCTAGCAACAATCCCCTACTATTCTATGCAATCGACATTGCTACCTAAAAGCACATGCAAAGAGATAGAAATGGTAATCCGAAACTTCTTATGGGGGCAAAACGGAAAACAAAGGAGGGCTAAGTTTAGTTAGATGGGATACAGTGTGTTCACTGATCCCGAATGGTGGACTTGGCTTCAAGATCCTAGAAAAACAAAACGACGCATTCTTAATGAAAATCGCCTTCAATCTAGTAACTTGCCTGAACCAACTGTAGGCACAAGTTCTGAAGACCAAATATAAATGGAGAGAAACAGTACCACACGACATATCGAAACATAACTGCACGAGACTCTGGAAAGGTGTCAGCTTATGGGAGACTGCAAGAGACAACTTGGTATGGTCGATTAGAAACGGCAACTCCATTGATTTTTGGAAAGACCCGTGGCTAGACGACGTTGGTGCGTTAAAAGATCACGTCAACGACCAAGAACGGGCCAGAAATTTACCCAAGGTGACGATTGAAGCCATGGTCAATGAACACGGGGAATGGAGATGGGAACTTATAAACCCGATACTACCTCGTAATATTTTACACAGATTAATGGCAACCTTGACTCCAAAACAGGTTCAGGCGATTGACAGTCCGAGATGGAAATGGAATCCGAATCGTAAATTCACAGTACGATCAGCCTATAGGTAAGGATGGGACAAGAGTCGAACCAACAGAAAGAATATGGAAAACGATTGACAGATTCAATGACTTACAACGAATGAAAGTCTTCCTATGACTAGCAGGAGGTAAGATTCTCACCAACAGCGAAAGAACGAGAAGACACATGGACTCAGACAACAAGTGCGGAGTGTGCCGATCTAATGAAGAAACGAATGAACACTTATTCAGGGAATGCCCAAAAGCGCTAGAAATATGCAAGTCATTAATCCGCCCAGAATTGTTCAACGAATTCCTGGAGATGAACTTTAAAGACTGGATCTTGACAAATCTAGAGAAGACGAAACATTTTGCAAAAGACCCAAAAGACTGGGGGAGCATGGAAACATAGGAATGTATGTGTATTCGAACCAGAAAGCATGGAAAGAATAACAGTGTATGAGCAAGGGAAACATCTTCAAGATGAATGTATTCAAGCGAGGGAGACGGCAATAGCAAGAACAACTGTAGACAAACGGAAATCACAACATTTGAAAGCACCACCGAGAGATTGGATAAAGATCAACACGAACGGAGCAAGAGACGCAATAGATGGATATGCATCTTGTGGAGTAATTTGAAATAGCGAAGGCATGTGGCTTCTAGGATTTTCAAAAGCCGTGGGAATCTGTTCAACAGTAGAAGCTGAATTATGGGGAGTATTAGAGGGGCTTAAGCATGCATGGAGACTAGGGGAGAGGAAAATAATCCTCGAAGTGGATAGTGGAGAAGCACTACACCTTCTAAGCAAGAAAGATAAGGACGGAAAATCACCGACAATCTCACATACATGAGCTAAAGGAGAGAACACGGACGATCTCTTTATCACAAGTAGGTCGAAATGGCAACAAGACAGCAGATCAATTGGCAAAGCTGGCTACGAAAGATGAGCTTGAAGGAAGAATCATGGCGGCAGCCCCACCAGCTCTACTTTGAAAGTATCATGCAAATAGCTTAGGAAGAGAAGCTTGATACATTATTAGTTTAGACTTACCTTTAGTTACCAAAAACAAAGTTGTATAAAAAGACCTCTACATGAAATAAGCTGAACTGCACCCCCGAAACTAGATACATTTTCAAATTTACTTATATTTTATTTCAAAATTTATATATTCTGTATCTATAATCATGTTACCGTGGTATTTTTTACAGATTGTTGTTCGGTTATAAACCATAAAGCAATCCATTAAAACTCCATCAAAGCAGTACTTTTTCATGCAAAATCACGGCCAAATTCATTCACAAGAAGCCGTTCTCATAAAAAAACAAAAAACTTCATCTAGAACTTGCAATTCTTAAGATAATGGAAAAGCATAACAGGAAATTTGAGCATTCTGATTAAAACCGATATAGTAGTATTAATCCCCACATACATAACTCTAACAGAATGGTAAATGTTAACTCAAAAGATCCTGTTTGATGGACCCATAGTACTCTTCAGGTAAAGGCACCTCACCTGCAATTAGCACACGTCATTATTATTATGTACTAAACAAGTTGAAATAACATTAAAATCCCATTGCATATATACGATCAAGGAAGATAAGCATTGTGCGGAAGGAGTAGCTAACTAGCCTACACAGAAAAAAGCCAAGGAAACTCACATTTTGCCAGTTTTTCTTCAACAACGAAACAAGGAAATTGACGCTCATTTGCACATTTTGGAAGATTTGCTTCTCCTCCATAGCTACATTCCCAACCGCAACACCCATGCAAAGCACCTTCTTTAGCTGGAACTTAACCATTGCCTTGGTCTCATTCACTTTGGACTCGAGTAATTCCTGGTGGGTAACAAGGGTCGGGAATTTTCCTGCACTTGTCACCAAAATCAGCAATGTAAGATCACATTTCAGAAACCACAATTGAAAAAATGCAGAATCTAATCAATTGCCTAAGGGAGTGCAACTAAAAAGATTGTTGATAACAGGTGCAACAAGTGATTGTAAAGAATACTGGCCTGCTTTGTTGAGACCAGGACCCAAGAGACGAGGGATCTGCTTGATGACAGATTCAGAAGCCAAAAAGGCATGATACTTCTTGGCAAGTTTCTTCACCAGCTTCTTGTTCTTGTTAAGCTTCTTAAGTGCTTCCACATCCATATAATCCAAACCTATCTTTTCTGCCTGCAGTACAATAAACCATTTAAACAACAATTCTCACAGCATAGATCAGCAATCAAATATTAGAGGTATAAGCTTCACATAACTCCTATACCCGAATCTAAAAACAACATGCCCTTCCAAGAAAGGAAAGCAAGCAGATGAAAATTTACCTCTTCAACATGTTGAGCATCACCAAGCATGCAGATCTTCATCTTAGGGCGAGGAATGTGGGGCAGCTTCACGGAACCACTGAAACGCTTATCTTTTTGGGGATCATAGTTTTTCAACCCAATCTGGAGCTCAATGGTCTCCGTAAACTTACGTTGCTTCTCGTTGGACTGAGCTACTACGGTTGAAATAGCCTCTCTAAGGGCATCACTCTGAAGCTTACTGTAAATGAGAAACCAAAAATCCCTAAGGAAATAAAACCCTAAACTAGTATATATAAGAACCAACTACATGTTTCACAAATTAGCGTGGTGAAGGATTAATAATCCAAGGCAACAAATAAAGAGCTCATAATCATACGATGAACAACAAAAAATCATGCATATCTCATATTTCATAGATGGAAGTACCGAACAGATCATTCCATAAAACACATTCCATTCAAAGGATCCTAATTCTTCTAATTCAAGTCCAGCAACTCAAAAACAATATTAAAATCCTAAGAAACAAATCAATATAAATAACAGATATCAGGAAAACATATATACATATGAGCAATCTAAATTCAGCATTGTTCAGAAGAAAATAAATCAAGCCGATGAGATGAACACAAAAAAACAGAATTAAAATCACCTCATCTCTGAATATCTGTTCTTTCCACGTACAACACTATAAAATTACCTGCGAAGCAAAGTTATCAAGTCACGTAAAAATCGAAAAGATGACTCATCAAGATTAGATCTGAGAATAAATGAGAGTTGTTTTGAGAATAAATGAGAGTTTTTTTTTAGAATAAATGAGAGTTTGAATACACAGCATTTACCAGAGGAGAGAAAACCCTAGCCGCGAATTGAGTTTTGTGGCTGAAGATAAAATATATAGGGGTGTCAATGACAAACCCTAGCAATTGTAATAAACTGAAACTGGGCCAACTGCATGTCTAGACCGAATTCATTTGGGCTCAGAGTTGGTTTGATTTGGCATGTCTATTGTAATGTTAGCCGACTCAACAACAATGGGTCTTACGTGAATTTTATTGTGACATAACAATTAGGGTCGCTCGCATGAACTAAATTGCTTCAGTATTTAAAGGAATTGTTGTTGATCCTAGAGGTCACGGGTTCGAGCACCAGCAGCTGTAGCAGGATGATTGAGTGTTCATTGTCAAATGATTGAAAGTGTTTAAAATAGATACTATTTTGTAATCACTTTAGTTTAATCAAACGTTGTGTGAAGGACACTTAGTGTCATTTATGTGTTTTAACCGATATTATACATAACCTATGGAGTGTGTTAAATAGAGTATTATCTTTTCTAAAGATTTTGACTTCTAACAATTGCATTTGTTGGGTGTGTACACATCGTTAAAAACTAAGATTTTGAATAAAAATTAACTTGAAACCATCTCAGACTAATGAAAAACGTAAAAGTAAATAAAAAGAAATTACACAAGACATTTTTTAATATTCTATGATGATTATAAAAATATATGTTCATAATATTTATAAGAAAATCACATAAAAGTTGTTCTCTCATTTTATAATAAAAAAATAAAAAGGAGCACGAATCAAACAACCTATGTGGCTAAAGATATAGTTGTTATCTCTAAAAGCTCTGGTTTCGAACACCAACGACAGCAGTGTATTTGAGCTTTCATTGTCAAATGATTAAGTCTTTAAAACAAATATTATCACTTGTAATCACCTTAGATTACACAAAAAAAAAAAAGACAAAATGATAATTATACTATTAAAATAATACGAAGATTATATTTAAACACTTAAGTACGTCAATACTCAAATAAAATGGGATTTCTCAATTTGCATTACCAATGTTCCTTCACTAATGTAAGTAGTAGAGTTTTTGCGAACATAAGAAAAATTAAAGTTGAGTGAAAATAAAAAAAAATAACGACAATAAGATTAGCTGTTAAAATATGAGTATCTTACAAATTTAAACCGATATATAGTAAAATAAGTAATTATTCTCTTTAATAAATGAATAAATCTTGAACTTATTCTGATAGGAGTTAACTCATGACACACGATCAATTTCAAATTCAATTGAATTTCACCTTGAGTTGTTACTAAATGTTCCACAAAAAAGTTCTGATATCTTTTATAAAAGATGATTAGTCATTTATATTTATATAGATAATTTTATCAACTATATATTAATATAGGTAAACCGAATCAAAATTATGAAATCACTCAAAACTTTTTAGAGTGAATTATATATTTAGTACATAAACTACCAGTTTTGATATATTTTAGTATTTACAATTTTATTATTTTTTTTAAAATTATACCTAACGTTTAGTTTTTGTTTCATTTTAATATCTTGTCGTTAAAAGCTTAACAGACAGGTTAACAGGGTATAACTCTGATGGATGGACGATCAATCCAAATGATGGACCATGAGAGAATGACAAGTCGACTAACATAGTCCAATTTTAGGTCTATCAGACTGCTAATGACAGAGATCAGAGTATGAAGGAGTCGAAGAGTCTATCGTTGATTTGGGGAGATTGAAGCATTTTCAGTGAAACAGATGCCGGGATCACCTTTAAGGGGTCAAAAAGGTGCATGTTAAAAAGTTTGTGCTTCATCGATCGACAGATGAGACAACTGTAGACACATCGGACAACAAACCCATCAGTTAAGTTCTCAACAATAGACACTAAAATGAAACAAATTCTAAATGTTTGATATAATTTTGAAAAAATTGAAAGTTTAAGTATTAAAAAGACCAAAATTGATAGTTTAGGTTCTAAACGTATAATTTACCGAAACTTTTAATAAAATCCACACTTTCAAATTTAAATTCTACAAATGAATTAAACTTAGAATTAATTACATGTGAACTGTGTTTTCAAAGATTCAATTAAATATTTTGAACTGTTGAGATTAACTTAAAATTCAGGGATCTCTACTTGAATTAAACCTTATACAACGACAAAATAAAAAGGAAACGAAGGACCCACGTTGGCGTGAACTGGAATAGCAGCGGGTTTTGCTTAAAGAGAGGTGAAAGCAGGCACGTTCTGGTCTGATTTGATTCAATTAAATTTCAAAGCTTTAAAAAAAAGAGTAAATTACAAATTTGATAACTAAACTTTCAGACGATATATATTTTACTTATTTTACTTTTAAAATTTTTAATTTAATTATCAAACTTTATACATATTTTTTGTCACTCAGCCGTTAAATAATTAATGGCATTATGACGTGAAAACTTATACTAAAATGACGTAGTTTTGAATCTTTAAAAAATTAAAATTTTGACCAAATTGACGTTGTTTTAATCTAAATAAAAATTATATTTCCTTTTTTCCTTCATTTTTTTCCTTTCTCCTCTTTATTATTTTTCTTCATCCTATCATTTCCATTTTCTCTACTATGGAAGCTGAGGAAAAACATGCGATGGTCTTGAGTCTTGGCTGTTGCTGGAGCCGACGAAGAAGAAGAATACGACATGCAAGGAAAATTGAAAACAATTTTTCGGTATTTTCATCCTTTTTATTTTTCCCCCTTTTCCCTCTTTATTCTTCTTCTTCTTCCTCTTTGTTTTTTTTTTTTGTGTTTTCATTTTTGAATTTTAGAGAGAGAACAAAAACATTTATTGTGATTGTTTGGATCTTGGAACAAGTTTATAAGATCTCCATTGGAGTTGTTTGTGGACTTTTATGGTTGTCTGATTAATTTGCAATTTTTTTACGATATGATTTGGGGTTTGGATTTTGTATAGGATTTTGGGTGTAAATTTCAATTAGTAATTGTGATTGCTTGGTTCTTGGAACAAGTTTATAAAATCTCCATTGGAGTTGCTTGTGGACTTTCATGACTGCCTTATTAATTTGCAAGATTTTTTTTGTGGTAGGATTTGGGGTTAGGATTTTGTATTGGGTTTTTTCTAATTAATTTTATTAAATCGAAATCTTATGTGGCGTCTTATGTGGTTGAATTTTAATATTAAAAGAAGTCACGTCAATTAGTTGTTAGGGATATAACAGTAGAGTAATAAAAAAATTTAATCTATAAAGTTGAGTGGGTAAATTAAAAATTTTAAAAGTATTGTGAGTAAAATAAGAATCATATGAAAGTTCAGTTATCAAATTTATAATTTTTCCTAAAATTCGAAATAAAGAAATAAAAGAACAAATCAAGTAGGAAAAAAAGAAAAGAAAAAAACATTGAATCTATTATTCAGCAAACCTTATTTATTCTTTTTTCACTCACATAAAATCGTCAGTGGTTTCTTCAAAAAAAAAAAAAAAATCGTCAGTGGCTGCCATATAGAGAACCCCAATCTTGGTAAGCTCTCTTTGGGTGGTTTATTTTGTACAATTTAACATATTTGTTATATGCCCAGATGCTGAAATTTCTATTTTGTTGTTTCTTTTCTTTTATTTGAATTTATACGTGTATTGAATTCTTAGTTTATTCTGTATCAAACCCTATTTTGTTATCTTTTCTGAGTCATTGAAGGGACTTTAGCTTGTAAAAATCATTCTTTTTAAAATACCCAGTTACATGATCTTTACCTTGATCCTTCTTTTTAAGGTCAACGTTTATTTAGTTGGAATCTTGCTTATATTCTGATCTTCAAATTCCCTTTGAAACCCAACAAGTTGTTTCTTCTTTTGATGCTTGACATTTTGTTTGGACATAAGAGTATGTTTGAAGATCTAGCTAAAAAATTATGTTTTTGAGTCGCTTTTGTGCTTGTTTTATTCTACAGACCCTTTTTAGGTGCTGGAAAACAAGATTATGGCGACGATTTCAACCCATTTCCCCTTTGGTTTTTTGAGTTATGAAGAATATCTGTTGCTTGCTTATATCTAGTTGAGCATCTTTGGAAAAGCATTTGTCGATTTGAGGCTTTTGATCTTTATTGGCGATGGAGCATCTACCTATTGAAGTCATTGGAAACATCTTATCTCGGCTTGAAGATGCCCGGGATGTGGTGATAGCCTCTATGGCATGTCGAAAATGGCGTGAAGCTTACCGGATACACCTTCACACCTTAGCATTTAATTCTAATGATTGGCCTGCTTATCGTGATATTACAGCTAGTCAATTAGAGATCTTGATTACTCAAACAATATTCCAAACTACAGGACTGCAAGGCCTATCGATTTTAATGGATGATGTTGATGAGTTCAATGCTGCAACT
Source organism: Hibiscus syriacus (assembly GCF_006381635.1). Taxonomy (NCBI): domain Eukaryota; kingdom Viridiplantae; phylum Streptophyta; class Magnoliopsida; order Malvales; family Malvaceae; genus Hibiscus; species Hibiscus syriacus. The sequence goes on from NW_024062730.1 coordinate 2,175,471, forward strand.
GTAATTGCTTGGCTCATGTATACCAGGGGAACCTTGCGCCGGTTATTTTATAACGTCCGGACGAGCCCAAATGTTAACATTCTTGAAATCTGTGGGAGGCAGAAGTTGGAAATATTGGCAGTGGCTCACAGTTCGATAACTGGGGTTGAACCTAACTTTCAGAGATTCCCTTGTTTGAAGTCCCTCTCTCTGAGTTATGTTACTATTTCAGATTTGGATTTGAGACTTCTGCTCACTGCATGTCCGAAGCTTGAATGCTTGGAGCTTGTCGATCTAGAGATAGCAATTTCAGATGCACAGATGACACTTGAATTGAGCAGCCCAACATTAAAGAGTATTTATGTTGAAGCAATCAGTTTGGATAGATTTATGTTGGAGGCTGATAGCATCGAGCGTTTACACTTGAGGGATTGTTCCCTTGAGGTTTTTGAACTGATTGGAAAAGGCACCTTAAAATATTTAAAGTTTGATGATGCTATTGTGATACACCTCGACATGGGTGAGACTGTCGATAATCTTGAGGTTGTTGATGTTAGTAGCTATGCAATCTTCTGGACAAAATTCTACCAGATGATTTCAAGATCCTCAAAATTGAGGAAGCTTCGACTTTGGGACGTGACCTTTGATGATGAATACGAAGTTATCGATTTGGAAACAATTGCTGTTTGTTTTCCACAATTGAACCATCTTTCATTGCGGTACGAGTTGAGACATGGCGAAATGCATTACGGTCTCCAAGGATCTTCTAATTTGGAGACTGTGACGGTGCTGGAGCTTGGATGGACTGTACTCAACGACCTTTTCTCGCATTGGGTTGAGGAGCTGCTAAAACGATGCCCAAATCTTAGAAAAATTATTATTTTTGGGGTTGTTTCGGAAGCCAAGTCACACGCGGAATGCCAGATATTGGCCAATTTCACCTCGTCTATGGTTCAGCTCATGAGGAAATATATACAAGTAGAGGTGCAGTTTGAGTATGAGTAAAAAAAAATTCTCAACGACATTTCTAAATTCAAGCTCTGTATCAATTGTAGCAGATATACAGGTAGAATTTACAGAATGTAAATCCCAAATATCTTTCCTTTTTGTGCCTTATGATACATTGGTGGTATTTCTTCAGTTTGATAGGAAATTATATGCAATCAAAAGAATACTGCTGTTGTTTCACTCAATTGTCGTTCTGCTCCTTTGTGATTATTGACCATTTTGTTTTATTCCAAAGTTGAAAATTCACTCTATGCGATTAATGCCTGCTGTGGCATGAACCGTCCTTTTATGTATTATTGCTTTAAATTAACGGTTTTCACGAAGCTAAAATTCGAAAGTGCCTAATCCGAAACTAATATATAGTTTTGAGTGTATGCACAAGCCTAGGCCTAGCCTGTGAGAATAACTTCATTTTCGGAGTTTGTGGATTTTCAGAAGTGAAGGTAAGATTTATCAATTTGATGAATTACTTCGCCATGACAATCATAGTTAGAGGATTTCTTCTGAAAACTAATATATAGTTTTATTCTTCTTGTTAAACCAATTATCAGCAGTGTTTGTATCTTTGCTTCCTTATGACTGATTCTCTTATATAAAAAAAAGAGGGGCGAATTTCCCTTTTAAACTTTCTGATTGTTTGCTTATATGCTGCTGTTCATGTTGAGGCGTACTGCAGGGTGCACCGGCAACTAACAGAGATTGTAAAAGTACTAAGAGTTGTGATTTTTTGTATTTCCTTTTGCGTTGCAATTCTCGATTTATCTTTCCAGCTTCAAGACCCTTAGAAAATAAAATAGTCCATCTCTTGTACTTTCATTCTAACCTGACCTGTGTTTTTGTCGATGTGCTCCTCGGCAATCTGATATATTGTAAGCATAGCTTTCCTCTCACATCCTAGTATTACATTAGGCATTGGTTTTTGAGTTATTAGAGGGGATTATGTTTTGTATCTGACATTTGCTTAGAAAAGAGTAGAGATGCAGTCACTTCTGCATTTGCATTGTTCATAATGAAGAGGCCATAGGATGACGAGTATGTTTTAACTATATCTTTTGCTTCTTGTATATTTCTAGAAGCAACAGAATTGCGGAACGGATTGCAGAGAAAGGATTAACAGAATTGCAGTCCTTCTCATCAAAAGTAATATGGAAGGGGAAAGTCTCTCCTTGGTCTCTGCAATCGGCATGTTTTTGGCATAAATAATGTAAGCATGCAAGAGATTGTAATATTCACTTGCAGTCTTATTCCTATTAAACTGCAAATCTGCAATGAAGGAGCTTATTGGCATTAGGCAAGTAGGCAAGTTGTGATGCCTGCAATTACACATGTTTGGTTAACTTACCTACACGAAGAATTGTTTCTTACTACATTTTGATTTCAGCTGAAAAAATGAATTCGTGTTGTGAATCTGCATGAGTTTTCCCTTGTCGATGAACACTAATGCCCTTTTCTTAAACTCGGTGTTCAAGGGAAACCGAGTCGAATTTGACAGCAGCAACACCACGCAAGCACGCACGCACCTGTAGACGTGCATATGCATTAAAAAGGAAGAAAGTGTACTACAATTGAGAAAGAAAAACTCTCGACTCCGTCGGTGCCTCACTTCTCTTTATGTTCTTGTAAAGAAGTTGCAGATGCTGAAATCCGAATTTATGTCAATTCGATGAAAACACTTTCCTTCTTCGCATTAAAATTTATGTAAAGAAGGAAAATGTTTTCATCGAATTTCATTTATGCACGGGCATTATCATTAGAATTCTACTTATCTAAGGTGATTTTTTTAATTCGAACTTGGACAAGTATTAGGTGAATGCTCGAGTTTGAACGGATGATTGACAATTCAAAAGATATGCATGACATACTTTGATTATTTAAATTTAGTTGTATATGAACTTTATCCAATAATTTCCTTCTCCCATTAATATTTTAATAACAAATTTGTTAGTTTACGCTAAATGATAAGATGATAATAATAATAATAATCAAAATAAGATTTTGAAGTAACAACTATATGTGGTGCTGCTTGCCATGTCTTTTTCATATTGGTTATATTAGATAATATAATTATTATTGGTGTAGCTGTATCAGAAAATACTTAAGTGAGTTGGTCAAATTAAAATGTATACAAAAACACAAGAGGGTTTTCTACACAATTCATATCAATCGGTCAACGATCCTATCTTCATAAAGTCTTGCTCAGAGAAAAGTTCATTATAATGTTTTCAATACAAATTTCATAAATCTTCAACTTAAGTACACATGCTAAGTTCATTATAAAGTTTTCAATGCAAAATTCCTAAATCTTCAACTTAAGTACATGTTACGTGTGTGAGTGTACTATAATATGGTGCGTAAAATTGTGCAAGTATACACAATCGAACAAGTAATATAGTAGCGAGTGAGTATCGTCTTCACAGGGATTGGAGGGACTTCGAGTAAAGCTTATGCACTTAAACTAAAGACAATAAATTGTAAAATGGTATAAACAAGGTGATGTGAATGCTGTGGAAAAGTAATGATGTGGTTGAAATGCTATGACAAACAATAAAGTGAAGTATGCTATGAAAAAATAGAGTTGAGAAATGGGAGTACAAGATAAGACAACGATACAACCTCACACATGTGGAACTCTCAAGATGGATAAACGGCTAGGTCTATCTTGGAATACTATATTTTGTCCTCAATGAATGCTTAACATTTTCCGATTAGTACGATGCTCGACAAAGTTTTCTAAGTTGTTTCTAGGTTATCTCTAGTAAGAAACATGACAGTGAAAATGCTATAGCAATACTTCTCAGCATGAATCCTAGCAAGATACTATCGATTAAGCCCTACTCCTTTTGCCTCCTAGGTCAACCCCATTGTTCACTTAGATCTAAGCTTAACTCTCTCGATATCAAGCATCACACATAGATAAAGGCTATCTCTCGAAAGCTCTTACAAATCTAAGCAATAAAACAATGAACAAAGCATGTGTATAAATTGGAAATGCTGCAGCAGTAATTAAAACACAAAATAGATTCATCCAAAATAAACCCAAGCCAACTTAAGCTAGTTCAGGGTTGGGTAATTAACATTCGTAATCATCTATTTAATACAATCCATATCCAACAAAAGATGAAGAAAATAGAGAACAACTAAGTGAGGAAGAGAACTCCCAAGCCAAGAGTCGTTATGGACTGTCATGAACCACCCAAGTGCCGCTGCTTCTCTTAAAGGCCAGCAAGCTTTATCCCCTTGGAGCTCCAATAATAGAGGTCACCACGATAAAGAAGAGAAGAATGAAGAGTGGATGCCTCTCACCTTTTCTCTCTTATCTCATAAAATCTAAAAACTATCTCATAAATGTGGTGTCTTTTTCTTTATATACTGGGGGCTCCTAGGGTTGAGTGCCCTAATTCCTTTTATATCCTAAGGGAATATTCCCTTCACATGTATGGGCTGGACAATTGGTACAGGGCATTCACGTGTGATAGCTAGTAGTAACAATAAAATATCTTCATATTTTTGTCATTTTTTGCACCCAGAAAAGTTGTCTAGAATGTTGCTTCAATTTTCCACCCAGGAATGCTATCTAGAATGTTGCGGCATTTTTCAATTTTCCTTCAGTTTTCTTCACCTGCACAAATCACCACCAAAACACTACCTTTCTCCCATCAAAGCATCATTTATAAGATAATTAAAGACCAACAAGCAAACTACACCGCAAGTTTGATAAATGCAACTAAATACCTTTTTATGGAGTTATCAGTACACGTACTAATTGTATCCACTTTCTGTACAATAATGTTTCTCAAAGAAATCGACTAATGTGAAATAATAAAGTTGTATACATTCGACCCACTTTTTTCACCCTCTATAAATGGATGAAGAATGTGATGTTTGGGGTTTGATGGGAGGGTCCAATGCCAATGATTGATTTACATGAATATGATAATATTCCCCATGGCACCTTCCTAATAACTCATACATCACATTATATACATAAATACACATTTATCAAGCAACTCAAGTAATGATTCCAATCCAGAATCTGAACCAACTTGGGGCTCCAGTTTAGTTTAAATACATTATTTTATTCTGCAAATCAACTAATCCATACAACATAATAAATAATTGATCCAGAATATTATATAATATTAATTTTTTTTATAAGGTGAACATAAATAAAATTTTAAAATAACAAATAATTATTGAAGAAAAAATCGTGTTTTAGTGTCCATTCTCAATAGAACGTGATTCCGTCACCGAATATAATTCACTTCTCATGCTTAAAGCACAAGCAATATTAAACAAGATCTAGTAATGCTGATAGTTAAGGGTAGGAATTGTTTCTCTCTCTCTCTTTTGGGGTTAGTCTGCAAATTAAGGGGTAGCTTTGAGGATATACATGCAAACAAGCATTGAATTGTATGTCTGGATGCAAAGTTTGGGACAGTGCCAACAAAGAGACCTTACCTAATCATGGGGATTAAGCCCTTAAACAGGGCATTATTTTGCCAAGTCTTCAAATCATGGTGTAATTATGGTTTGGGGGACCATCCCAAAGAAAGAAAGACAAATTTCTAATTAAGGGAAAAAGAATATGAAAATGTGGCATTGGGGGTTGGTTAGGTGATGAAAGGGAAAGGGATGTTGACCCATCAACAAAAGGGCATCATTCCTAATAAGTCCATCTCAAAGATCAAAGGAATTATAAATACACAAGTGGGGGTTCATCATTATTTTAATGTTGTGGTTGAACAACAAGTTTAAAGAAAATCAAGACCATTATTTGTCCAAAAAAATAAAAGAAAAGTAAACTCGTATAATCTCACACCTCCTTTTTAGACTGCTTAATTCTGCCTTACAACCATACTTGTTTTCCTACCTTGATAATTAAATGTTTTTGGTACCTTCCCATCGATAAATATATTTTTATCTAAATAATTCAATAATGTGAAAAAAAAAGTTAAAGGGTAAATTTTCAAATGGGTCACTATTCTTTTATCTTTGTACATTTTTGTTCATCAAATTTAAAAAAGTTACGTTTTGGTCATATATGTTATCAATTGTTATATTATGGCCATTGAATCATTAACTTTTGTTAGTTTGATGACATGACACGTTAGTAATAAAATAGTTTAACTTTTAATTTGGCAATTGAATTTTAGATGAATACTAAATTTACATATGAAATTTAGACGAAATAGCATTTTGACCCATAAACTTTAGGTAAAATATTAATTTGACCATTGAATTCGACAAAAGTCTCCTCTTTTGACCGCCACTCACTACTGTGGTTGTCAAGCCTTCATCGATCGTTTTCACCAACAACTGTTGAATCTCAAAATTTCAAATTCACTAATTTTGACCTCTTGAGCACGAATTTGGTGTCCGATTCACCAAATTATATATCAGACTCAATAGATATAGTTTAGAACTTCATTTGAAGTTAAATTATAATAATAAATTCATCATTATTATTTCTTTAAAAATAAAGAAACTAAATAATTACATTGTTTTTTAGTTTATAATGTTTTTAAATAATTTAAGAATGTGAAAAATCAATTATTAAAGTAGAAAAATGAATAAAATTAAGAACCAAGACAAACAATATGAGAAATTGAGACGCGTATACTATAAAGATGAAGAAAACCGCCCATTTTCTGTTGTATAACCTTTTCCATACTCTTTTCCCTACCAATCTCTATCCATTTTATTAAGAAAGAAAACCTTGTATTATCTAATATTCAATGCTGGATCAAGTGCTGTCCATTTATTACATCATTTTTTAAAATAAATAAAAAAATTATATATATTTCTTTATTTTATTATTAGTATAGTACTTTGCAGAGCTGAAGAGGTCCATGAAATCGAGCCAATGAGAGGCAACAGGCGGTTAAAGAGAGAGAGTGGAGTTGGAGTCGGTGATTCTAGTGGGTTCCTCTGAGTAATTTTTAAACTTCAAAGATCCCCCACAAGGGAAGGGTCAGGGCCTGTGTGCAGTACCGTAATAAAATGAATAAGAGTTCCAGAATCTGATACAATTTCCTACAATCTTACACGACAACAAGGTGCTGTAATAAAAGCAAAACAGAAACACACACCGGATCTCAAGTTGAAAGCTTTTTTCAACTTATCTTCCTTGTGCACTACCCCCATCTCCGTCTTCTTCTTCAGCGACCTTTAGCTGAGGTAAGCTAAACATAAACCTATAGCCACTTTGGGTTTTCTTTGTTTTGTTTCTGGTTTCTGAGTGTGTTTCATCGTGCTGCAGCATGTTTTCTTTTTTCGTTTCAGCTGTTTCTGGTTTGGAGAATGGTGTAAAGATCTGTTGCCTGGCGAATCATAGAGTTGGAGAGACCGGTTTGACTGACTCGGGAACTTCGAATCGCCATCATCATAATATCCCTTATGCAGTTCTTCATGGAATGAATGTTCCCACAAGTTTCATGTATGTTAACTTCTTCTCTTTCAAATCTGATCCTTCTCTTTTCCTTGTATTTTTCATCAAGCTCCCATTCCTCAGCCATCAAGAAGGTTCCTCCGATTTAGGAGATCTAGAAGAAGCAATTGTGGTGCAGGGAGTCAAGATCCGAAACGATGAAGCTAAACCACGTATGATCCTTTCCTTTCCCATATCATTAACACATACGATTTCGGTTCTTACTTCGTCATCAATATTCGACAAAAGTCAGTAAAACCGCAATGGCGATATTAAACACGACACGAAGGGGTGAGATAGAGAGAGGAGAGAGAGAGGATACAGTGTAGAGGGAAAAAAACAGGTAAAGAGGAAGACAATAGAATGACGTTGAGGAACCAAACATGGAAAACAATGACCTGTTTAGCATGATTTTTATTTACTGACTCCCCCATCATAACTGTTAAAAAAATGATATAAAATAGCAAACCAATATATATACAATCTTGGTGGTCTTTATCTTGGTTGATCTTCTGAGATTGTACACTTTGCTTTTTGTGTGATTCTTTGTGCAGCTTTATTCACACCAGGCAGACCAGCAGCTACCCTGGAGATGTTCCCTTCTCGGCCAATGAGATTTCAACAAATCCCAAGAGTAGTTTCTTCTTTTTAACCCATCTGTTTGACCATTCCTTTGTACTGGACGTGATTCACAGTGGACCATTTTATCTGTTTTTTTAATACGTTTCTTATACTCAACAGAGTTGACAAAAATATTTAATATTTATACTTGATTTCATCCAGGGAAGTTCAAAATCAGGAGGGGAAAGCGCTGATTCAGGTTCAGCAGTGAATACAATCTCCAGCAAAACTGAGAACCAGCTTGAACCGGAATCTCCGATCAATAGTACTAGAAAGACAACTCCTTTGGTTCAACAACAGCAAAAACAACAAGATATGGCGAGTGAAATCTCAAGACCCCAAGAAAAGGTTCTTCTTCAAAGTTAAAGCCTTGTTTTTTTTTTTTACTATATTTCCTTTCCATTTCCCAACAACTGAGGAAAAGTAGGTATCTTATTTGTTATTATTACTGTTTTGATCCTTCTCTTTCTCTTTCTCTGGGCCTATCTTTATTCAAAGGGGTACACAGATCCCAACAAACCCTCAGAAAATCACAGGATTCAGAGTTTTTTCCTTGATCCCTGAACGATTTTCTGACATAAAAATAGTGAGAGAAACACAAATTACACATTGGAAAGCAAAGAGACAATCTGTACTACTACTACTACTACTACTAGAACCTTTGTTTTTTGACTATAAAACCATGACCCCACTTTTACTCGATCCCCATAACTCACAGATGAGCTTCATGTTTTTTATACTGTAGAAATCACTTTGAGAATTAGAAGAAAAACCCTCCCCCCTCCCCCCTCCCCCAAGGTATACACCCAAAACTCAGTATCCAAAAATGGCGGAATTTGATGATTTTTGCTACCCTTACCATGTTCATGATTACATGTTACAAGAGCAAGAGTCACATCGCCATCAGCAATCAGCTTCTCTTCCCAGAAATTTTGTGAGATCACTTTTGATCATTGTTTTCTTTGAAGAAAAAAAAGCTTGGCTCTTTAAGTTAGCTAGATAGTTTAACTGTTAGCAAAATAACTGAGTTTTTGTGTGTTTTTTTATATCATGAACTCATTTATCATATTTTTTAGCCTACCAAACAATCAAATGCTCTCAATTTCCTGACCAACTTCTTGTCTGGGTTTGATAAGAGACTTTAAAATCACCAACCACTGCATTTTTCATCTTCTTTTTTCCTTTTCCTTTTACACTTTTCATTATTTATTATAATAATTTTTTTCTAATTATGTTGCAGAAAAGGGGTTCAACTTCTGAGAAACAGCTTGATGCTAAGGTACAGAAAAATCTATCTTTGTTTCTCTTCTTTTTCAAAAAACATTTCAGTTCAATCTATTTAAAATTGTTTTTTTTTCAGACACTAAGACGGTTAGCACAAAACAGAGAAGCCGCCAGGAAAAGTCGTCTTAGAAAAAAGGTTGTATAACATGGAAACATTGCTTGAAAAACCCAACATTTGCATGGTTACTTGTATTAGTAACTAACTGGTTTACTTGTCTTAAAACAGGCTTATGTTCAACAACTAGAATCAAGTAGAATAAAGCTAACCCAACTGGAGCAAGATCTTCAGAGAGCACGATCTCAGGTTTTTTTTTCTTTCCCTCTACAGAAACACATGATTTTATCTGCAAAAGACACTGTTTCTTTTGTTTATTTATTTATTTATTTATTAATTTTTGAATATTGTGATATAGGGCTTTTTCTTGGGAGGTTGTGCTGGTGCTGTTGGAAATATCAGCTCTGGTAATTTCAAGATATACGCTTTTATAAAACATTAAGATTATCGATTTAATGTACATCAACTGGGATTTTATATGTTTGTTTCATTACCATTATTGTCGTGTTTGTTTCATTTTAGGGGTTGCAATCTTCGACGTGGAGTATTCGAGATGGTTAGAAGATGATCAAAGGCACATGTTGGAGCTTAGAACTGGACTAAATGCACACCTTTCCGACAGCGACCTTAGAATAATCGTAGACAGTTACATATCACATTACGATGAGATTTTCCGGTTGAAGGTCGCTGCCGCAAAAGCCGATGTCTTCCACCTTATAACCGGCATGTGGACGACTCCGGCGGAACGCTGCTTCCTTTGGATGGGAGGTTTCAGGCCTTCCGAGCTCATCAAGGTGACAAGTTCCCAAATGCATCCTTATCTAAATATCGACACGTTAATAATTCATGTCATATTCGAATTTATCTATAAAAATACTGTTTCTTTTTGCAGCCATTTATCTTTGTACCGGTTCTGATTTGTTTTAATCATTGATCAGATGTTAATATCTCAATTAGATCCATTAACTGAGCAGCAAGTGATGGGGATCTATAGCCTCCAGCATTCTTCACAACAGGCGGAAGAGGCACTCACCCAAGGCCTCGAACAGCTCCAGCAGTCGCTGACCGACACCATTGCCGGCCGTCCAGTCGTCGACGGAATGCAACAAATGGCTGTTGCCTTAGGCAAGCTTGCCAATCTTGAAGTCTTCGTTCGCCAGGTATCATCATTTACTTGGCCAATCCCGAAAGATCACCTAATGTTTAATAATATTGTCAAATTTAAAGGGTAAAATCAACGAGATAATGCGTTGAATTTTTTTTTTCACGAGATAGTGCCCTCGTCAGATTAATTGCTCAGATGGGATGATCTCTACAGTCCCACGTACCTGGGGGTAGGTCGCCATGCACGCCCAGCGACCTACCAGGTCGCCATGCACGCCCCAACACGCTGGGCATCAGAGGCCATCCGACCGAGGCCATCCGAAAGCATCCGAGGCCATCCGAGAGCATCCGAGGCCATCCGACCGAGGTCATCCGAACGAGCTATGCGAGGGCAACCGAATTCCCTCGCTCGGTTGCCCTCGAATTCCCTCGCATAGCTCGCTCGGTTGCCCTCGGATGCCCTCGCATAGCTCGTTCGGATGGCCTCGGTCGGATGATCTCGGATGCTCTCGGATGGCCTCGGATGCTTTCGGATGGCCTCGGATGCCCAGCGTGTTGGGACGTGTATGGCAACCTTTGGGGGCTGCATGGATTGCATGGCGACCTACCTAGGTTGCTGGGCGTGCATGGCGACCTAGTAGGTCGTTGGGCGTGCATGGCGACCTAGTAGGTCGCTGGGCGTGCATGGCGACCTATATGGGGACTGTAGAGATCACCCCATCTGAGCAATTAATCTGGCGAGGACACTATCTCGTGAAAAAAAAAATTCAACGCATTATCTCGTTGATTTTGCCAATTTAAAGCGTCCAAGTCTAACTAGAATTTAATTAGTGGCAAAATGGTACTTAATGAGATTGAAATAATTTTAATGAGGGAATTTTTTTAATATTAATTGCTTTAGTCCATTGCCATGAATGGGATTGATTGGGTATCTTTATCTATAAAAGTTCCTATCAAAAAGGTGGCTCGATAGTGATATCTTTTGGAATAAAAACCCTAGCTTCAACCATCAATGGAAAGTCATGATTGATTACTTTATAATAGACCCAATCCTAACATTAACATAAACTTCAAAGCTTTATATATTAAACTTGTATGTGTGTGCTGTAGGCTGACAATTTAAGACAGCAAACCCTTCACCAGTTGTCTCAAATATTGACGGTCCGACAAGCGGCGCGGTGTTTTCTGATGATCGGAGAGTACTACGGACGTTTGCGAGCACTCAGTTCCCTCTGGGCGTCTCGTCCTCGAGAGTAAGATCTCTTAATATTATATAAAGCATTTTGATTTGCGTAAAGAAACCCTAACGGGAAAATATACATGAATTAACCATAATCCCCCCCCGGCCCAAAAAAATGGACATGATAAGATATTAAACAACATGAGGTTTACCTACTTTTAAACAAATATTCTCAAAATTCTTCTCTTTAATTTGTTGGCTCATGTGTATATTATTACAATTTATGTGTAGTTATTGATTAGTCCAATTAACGATGAAAGTATGCATGATGCAGGAGCATGATGAGTGATGATCACTCGTGCCAAACAACAACAGACTTGCAAATGGTCCAACCCTCACACAATCATTTCTCAAACTTTTGATAAAAGAATAGAAAAAGAGTTCCCAGAATGTTGGAGCAATCAGAATCCTGTGTTTTCCACGATGAAGCTGCCATGCAAAATATTATATATTATTGGATTTTACTAAGCTACTTGATTTAAAGGATATCTTAGGGCTTTATTTTTCTTTGCTTTTTTTTTTAGTTTCTTTTTTGTATTAACATTATCACTGTAAATGAGAAAAAAAATCAATTTTAATGTGCATCAAGGAGCTAGCTTTCTCCTTTCTTTAAAGAAATTAAATTATCATCAAAGAACAGTCAAAGTTGAAATTAAAAGTATTTATATATGAGAGATATTAAAATGAATTTAGATTGAAAATTGAAATTAATCTAAATTCAATTTGATAAAATAATTGATGATTTGAGATTAAAAAGGCATAATGTCAAAAAAATTATAATGTTTGATAAAATAATCATTTTCCCTTTTTTTAAGAGTATTTTGTCCCCTATTAGTTTATTTTAAGGGGAGAAGGTCATAACGTTTTAACTAAATAGTCACTTTAACTTTTATTCTTCTTTTTAGAACATTTTGTCCCTTAATATTTCTTTTTAGCACAAAATTGCTCCTATTTTGGAGCATCACTTGTTTGCTGACTAATGATTTTTCATCTACGGATGTGTCTTTTAGCCCCAAAATAAAACGTTGAGGGCCAAAATGACTATTTAATCAAATATTAAGTATATTTTTTTATCATTATGTCATTAAATAATGGCTTAATAAGTAAATTGACACCTAAACTATTTCAAAATTTTCATTTTGATCCTTAAGGTTGTTTTTAATCAAAAGTGACTCATAACATTTTATTCCAATTAGAACCTACAAATCAAATTAAGAGATAGATTTACTGTTTCACACAAATCACCTTATTTAAGAAATGTCATAAGTGTGTTGTTAAGAGTTTTGAATGTTGTGTTTACAACAAGTGTTAAGTAATTAATATACTAAGGAAGATAATAGTTAGAATAAATTGTACGGAGGCCTTCAACTTGTATGTGCAGTTGCACAAGTGAAACTTATCTCAGTGGTTAAAAGGAATCGTTGTTGTTCTATAGGTCAGAGGTTCGAGCACCAACAACTGCGACAGGGTGATTGAACGTTCATTGTCAAATGGTTGAGAGTATTTAGAACATATATTATTTTGTAATTAATCACCTTAGCTTAATAAAAAAAAAAACTTGTATGTGTAGTTAGGTTAAGGATAGGTGTCTCAAAAATGATACCAGTCCATCCAAATGATTGCCTATACAGCCCTTTTTTTTTGGTTTTGGGAAAGAATAATTTTATTATTGTGTTAAACTGAAAAATTTTCAAATATTTAAAGAGTTTTTTTCAAGTAAATTGATCATATTTGAGGGCCAACATCATGGTCTACCCTTTGATTATAGATAATTTAAATAGGTATATAAAAAATGGCTATTATCTACGCATTAGTCATCTATTTCTACGTTCACAAAACACAAATAGATTGATACATGAAGTCAGTTTGTATCCTTGACTCCCGTAGCTGGCTCTTGAAGCTAAAATGAAAATAAATAAATAAATAAAAAGGTGTTGAGAGAAATAGATAAAGCCAGACTTGTAATAAAATTATTATTATTATCATAAGAAATCAAAGAAAAAAGAAATTTGTTTTCTCTCCATTAATTGAAAAATGTGGAAACGACAAATACTAATATTGTTAGAGTGGACGCGAGACATTGTTGTATATAGAGATGAAAAAAAAAATCTGAACCCGACGGGGAAAATCGAAAACCGAATTAAACGGGGATGGGAAAAAATCGTTTATGTTAAACGGGGAAAAACCGTTTATGTTAAACGGGGACGGGGACGAGGACGGGTTTGATAATCCCCGCCCCGATTACCCGGCCCGATATCCGGCCCGATAAATATTAAAAATAATTATTATATATATATATATAATATTAATAAATTTAAATTAAATTTAAAAAATATATATAATATTTATATATTTAATTTAAATATATATACCCGAACCCCGATACCTGTTTAAATAACCGTTTATGCTAAACGAGGATATCCGTTTCCCCGCGGTTTTCCCCGATTACCTGATGGGGATCCCCGTTTAAATCCCCGTGGTTTTTTAAGTGGGGACGGGTACGGATTTTTTAAACGGGAACGGGGATGGGGGACCAATATCCGGCCCGAACCCGGCCCGTTGCCATCTCTAGTTGTATATTTACAATTTCATTGATGTTTAAATTATTTCATTTATTTGAAGTGGTTGAGAGATGTTTTATTTTAATGAGGAGAAAGACAATAAAATAAGAGACAGACAAACCGACAGACAAGGAGGGGTTTGTTTCTTTTACCCTAAATTCCGAGTTAATGGAGTGCTGGATGACATAAATATCTCTCTTAAAGTAATATTTATAATAAAGTATATATTAGATCTATATCGATTAAAAATATATTAAATTATAATATCTGTTTCAATTCTATGTATGAAAATGGGAACATATTTATATTTATTGGATAAATATAATAAGGAAATGAAAACAGCATGCTTGGTGCATGAAATGTTCGCTTTTCACACGTATTATATAATTATGTATAGGGTTAGAGTTGTATGATTCAAAATTTTGATGATCTAATTGAAACTATTTATTTAAAATATAGATTAAAAAGGAATCTGCTGCAGCGGGCCGATGAAAAATAACAAGTTCAGTTGAGTAGATATTTTATATAAGTTTTTTGTGTAAGCGAAGAATGTCACTATAAATAAATATTAGAGACTAAGATTTAGAAGTAAATTAATTATATAATTAAGGACATAAGCTGATTAACTTATCTTTTTTACTTAAATATTTCTTTAAATCAACGCCTAAATGCTGCTTTGCTCATCACTTGTTTATATCAACTGTTTCAGTGACGATGGACCGTTCAAATAATACTAATAATTTTTTAAGTTCATTAATTACGTAATTTGTTATAAATAATTATGATATTTTTGTTATAGAATTGTTCACTAGCCGAGTAAGCCTGACGAGTTGTCTGATGAGACTGAAATTTTCAATCAAAATGATTGTTACACCTCGTCTCGTCTTACAATAAAAAAAATGATTTAAGAAGGAAACCATACATTTGACCTCTCGAGCAATCATATTTATAATATCTATTTCTAATATTCTTTAGGATTAACTTGTTCATTTTTGCTGATGTGTCTCGAAACTGAAATTAAATTTATTATCTCGAATAAATTCAATTTATAATTATTAATAAATATGTTAATTTTATGATACATATATGATATGATATATACACCTGCACCTTATTCATAATTGGTTTTATACATACAGAAGATTTCATCATAATTACAGTTTTTCTCTTCATTTTGCATCAGATAGGCTGCTAAATTAGTAACCTAACTTTGCTAATGCAAGGGGTCAACAATATCAGAATGCAAATTTCAAACCCGAGAGATCATCCATCGGTATTTCTAACCCTATTGAATCATGGTCTTGCAAGCCATCTTCATCGAAGTTTAGCCATGAGCTCAGATCTTGCGGACCATCGATCTCGTTCGGGACACCCAATTCCTCCATTGTATCCAGCTCGTTTAGTTGCAAGTTCGCAAAATCCATTGGATCGTCTGCTTCTTTAGTTGAATTCTGATGGATCTTATCAGTAGGTTTCAAAGGTCCTGTAGGCCTTCCGTTGAATCCATTTCCAGAACTTGATAAATGACTATGTTTTTGCTTGGTTTTTGCTTTCGTTTTCTGCTCGTCCTTCGAACTAGTATTTCTCAGATTCTCTCTGCTTTGCTCCCTTCCGTTTACTCCTCCAACACTGCCATCAAGAGTC
The DNA here is from genome assembly GCF_006381635.1 of Hibiscus syriacus. Classification (NCBI taxonomy): domain Eukaryota; kingdom Viridiplantae; phylum Streptophyta; class Magnoliopsida; order Malvales; family Malvaceae; genus Hibiscus; species Hibiscus syriacus. The sequence goes on from NW_024062730.1 coordinate 2,191,394, forward strand.
GATGTTACCCTAGACGAAGCACTACCAACAACATCATCGGTAAGTACTTCCCTCTTCGTCCCTTTGTTCAACAGAGATCCATACTTTATTTCCGATGAATCATTCCTCTCGTAAGTACTCGAAACAGCACCTGTAGCAGAAGTGAAATGAACATGAATAAAGCTGTTTGAAAGTTAAACGAGGCATGTACCCAAGCATATGAAACAAGACGAGATAACCGTTTTGTTTCTTCCATCATTGAGCAAAAAATGCTCTCGAATCCTAGTTAAAACCAAAATGCATAACCTTGAATAGAAGGTAGAATTTTCGATACCTGAGCCCCTGGCTTCTCCTTGATGGTTGGAAGTTTCATTACAAATATTACTAGCAGTTCCGGAGCCAATACAATCAACAGACTTTGCTTCTTTGCTGCATGGAGATACAGAAAACATAATATCTTGCAAAGCTGGTTCACTAAAGCAACTATTGCCGGTCTGTTCAAATTTTTTACATCTACCAACAGTTCGCTTGACAAAAGCCAATGCAACTTGTTTCGAAACCTTACGAACTGCACTTTTGGATGAATTATTCCTACGACATGCCTGCATAAATTGTTTGAAAAAAATATCAATTGCTTCACATATAAAACAAATAAACCATTCAACAACAGTATACGAGATGTTACGCCCAATCCTCATCTAAATCAACAATAAAGTATGTAAAAAGGCCTGGCATCTGTAAAACTCGCCAATAAATTGCCAATACCAGACTAATACTGCATTGACTACATAGCAAGAAAAAGTTCCATGCCGTGTGATTTTTTTTTTGATAGGAAGTTAAGGCTTCGTTAAAACCCCCTTCATGATTAATGGAACACCAATTGGTGTTCCTTAATCAACGGAAGGAGGAAAAGAGTGTCTCATAATTCATTAATAAGTAAAAGATTACATAATGTTTAAAACAAAAAAGCCCCTTATAAAAACAACCCGAAACACACCAAAGAACACATCTTTCACTCTATTAAACAATATCCCAACCCAACAAACAATAACTACCCAATACCAGCCTTAGCTAAGCTATCAGCTTCTATGTTTGCCGTTCTGTCAACCCATCTGATAACTCCTTCCAAAACTCTTATCATGGCAACAATATCTAGGGATGGCAAAAAAACCTGAACCCGACGGGGAAAACCGAATTTAACGGGTCAGGTTCGGGGATGATAAACAGGGACGGTGACGGAAAAAACCCGTTTATGTTAAACGGGGACGGGTTTGGTAATCCCCGCCCCGATTACCCGATTATCCGACCCGATACTCGACCCGATAAATATTAAAAATAATTATTTTTTATATATAATATTAATAACATATTTTAAATTAACCCTTAAATATTTTTTATTATTTTTTTACCCCATACTGACCTACTTTAAAACATCGTCCCCGCTTCAATTTCTAGAATTTACCTCAATTTTCGCTGTCTCATAAAATTCTTTTTTTCTTTTAATCGTGAAAATAGTGCTTACACTTCTTGTTTGCAATCACGTGTGAACCTTTAATATCTTTTAATAGACAAACATTGTCTAGTTAAATGGGAAAAGTCTTGTTGGTTTGGTGGTATTGTGCCACTTCCAACGAACGTGTACTTGTTGCAGGGTCCTCGTCCAATACACCATTACACACCTGAAGCCCACCACTAGCATTGGCAAGCTGGAAATTATGTCTAGCAGAATTTAAAATCAATGCAACTTGCATATTGTCTTCGTCTCTTCGACAACAACCCTCCTTTTCACCTCGCATTCCAATAACCTCATACAAGCTGTCTCCATTACACAAGCTTTAACGTTCCTCTGACAAAGCGAAGTATGTGAATTAGCCATATTAAAATCAGCCTTGGGACCTATACCAACATCACGTTCTTCCCTAGCAAATGGAACAACAGCTGCTCTTTAGTATTAAATTCGAAAATTCTAAAAAATTTCGGTTAATTAAAAAATTAACCGAATTAACCGAAATTTATTCGGTTCGGTTAATATTTTCGAAAAAAAATTTGGTTCGATTAACGGTTAAAGAAAAAAAAATTCGATTAATTCAGTTAATGGTAGTTCGGTCAGTTCGGCCACCGAATTAACCGAATGAACAACCCTACCAATACCCGTTTAAATAAACGTTTATGCTAAACGGGAATACCCGTTTCCCCGCGGTTTTTCCCGATTACTCGATGGGGATCCCCATTTAAATCCCCACGATTTTTTAAACGGGGACGGGTACCGGTTTTTTAAACGGGGACGGGGACGGGGACGGGGGGACCAATACCCGACCCGAACCCGGCCCGTTGCCATCCCTAACAATATCTTTGACTAGATGAAGGAAAATACCAGGACAACTATCTAAATTCTTAACCCAATCCACAGCAAGTTTGCTATCAGATTCAACAATACACCGATTCTTAAACCTCTGAAGAATATCAAAGATAAGTACCCCTCTTGATGGCAACAAGCTCTAGCAAAGTTGGAGGGCCTGGATCTGCAGATTCTTTAAAAGAACCCATAATCTTACCAGCCTCATCTCTTAGTAAACCACAACGCTCTTTGCCAATCATTGCAAAACTGCTGCATTCAATTTTAGAAAACCTTTGGAGGAGGAATCCAACACACAATTTTAGTAGTCGGATTTCTGGAAGAAGAACAAAAATCTGCAATAGATGGATCACTTATCAGGGAGTCTTTAGTAATAGTAACCTCGTTGAACTTAGCTAAGAACCAAGAAGCAAGCCTTAGCCTAGCCATGAAAAATAACTCGATGTGATCCAAAGACCTTCCTTCAAACACCACAGCATTCCTAAGTTTCCAAATGGTCCAAAGCACTACCCCGGAATTAAGGACCAAATAGAAGAAGAAAACATCATGTCATTCCAAACAAGTAAAAATCCTTGTGCATTTCCATGAAGGACCGAACTAATATTCCAAAAATTCAAAAACTTATTCCATAGGGACCATACTACCGTACAAGAGAAAAATAGGAGGAATAGATTCAATCTCTCCTTTACACAACGACAAGAAACATCAACAATCCCCGAAAACCCCTCTTTTTGAAGCTCAAACTTACTGCCAATTTCTGATGGGCTACTTACCACATAAAAGTTTCTATTTTAGGAGGCACCAACCCCTTCCAAATACATTTCTCCCAGAAACTATCTTTTACCGATTCAACAAAACAAATCTTCATACAAGAATTAACAGTAAAAATACCTTCCCCATTCTCTCTCCAAAGCAGACCATCTCTTGACTCTTGGGATAGGCTGAAATTATGAATGATGGCTAGAAAATTAGAAAATTGTTCTAACTCCCAATCACATAGGTTTCTTCTCAACTGGACATACCAAGACCACCCCGATGAATTGAACTCACCGAATTCCTTAATTATCCCAAACTATTCTAACTCACCTCGGGAAAACAGTCTTCAAAGGATGATCAAGAGCCCAAATATCTACCCAGAACCTGATTCTCTCCCCATTACCCACTTTGACTTGGAACATGCTACGAATCTTGGCACCAAACTCATCCTCTTTAAAATAATTATTAACCACCGATTTCCAAATCCAAGAAGCATTTGTAGGATATTTTTTAGAGAAGAAATCAATTAGTGTCTTGATTATATTTGGAACTTATCAACCTTTCCAAATTGATTCACTGTCATTAGCAAACTTCCAAACCATTTTTCTAATAAGGCCCTATTCATAAAATAAGATTCGAAGCCCTAAATAATCAAAAGGGAAAGTACCAACTGCACACCCAAGATCCCCCGCCTACTCCTTGACCTCTTCATCGGTAATATTAATGCCAAATAAATTACTTTGCTTAGATTAAGCTGTAGACCAGACATAATTTCAAAAACCCTTAGAACTCTCTTTACATTTAAAATATCCGTCTTAGAGGCATTACAAAAAATAATAAGATCGTCTGCAAATTGCAAATGGGATAGCATATAAGAACCTTCTTCTTTGCCGACAACCAAACCATTAAACAACCCCGAAGATACCGCCTTGAGAAGCAATTGATTAAGTAGCTCTCTTATAAAATTAAACAATAATGGGGGAAGTGAACAGCCCTGTCTAAGACCTCTTGACATTGAAAATTCCTCTGTAGGCACACCATTAACCAACACTGAAACTGATGCTGTGGTAACACACTTTCTTATCCAGCTGCACCATTTTATGCCAAAACCCATTTTGTCCATGACTTTGAAAAGAACATCCCAATCCACTGTATCATAAGCCTTCCGGAAATCTACCTTAAACACACAACCCTTTAAGCCTTTCTTTCTCCAAAAATCTATTCCTTCATTAGCTATAAAAGAACTATCCAGGATTTGTCGACCAGGAGTAAAAGCAAATTATGAAGCACTAATGACATTGTTCATGCAACATCTCAACCTTCTTGATAGACATTTCAAAAGGATCTTATACAATCCACATACTAAACTAATAGGTCTGAAATCATCTAAGCCCCCAATGTTTGAACCCTTAGGGATGAGGGTTATGAAGGTGTGATTAATGCCATGCTCCCAATTTTTTCCCAAGTAAAAATTATGAAAAAATTTCAGAATATCAAATTTCAATGTGGATCAAAACCTTTTTGAAAAATACCATGTTAAACCCATCCAGCCCTGGTGCTTTGTTGCTATCACATGAATTCAAGGCCTCCCAAACTTCTTCTTCCGTAAACCTCTTCTCTAAGCTTGTACTCTACTCTAAAGTTATTCTCGAAAAATTCAGCTTGATATCTTCCACTTCCAGGATAGACTTGAAATTAAAAGTTTCAACAAAATGATCACAGACACTTGCCTTGATGAGAGTCGGGTCATAAATGATTTCATCTTTCACTTTGAGAGCATTTAAAGAATTCAACCTCCTAATTGAAGCACAAGTATGGAAAAATTTTGTATTTCGATCACCTTCTTTTATCCATTTCACTCTTGAATTTTGAATCCAGACTTGCTCCTCAATCCTGTATAACTTCCACAATTCTGATCTTAAAGACCGCAATTCTTCAACACTGTCTGTACCCCTTACTACTTGCTGTGACTGAGAATTCTGCTCTAATTGGTGAATCTTCCCTTCTAAAGCAGAAATGGTTGAAGCTGGAAGCTGATCTCTCCTTCCAGACCAACTTTTAATAGCTGATTTTGAACTTCTAATGATGCTCAGAATACCTGCTTTTCTATCAACTTTCTTACAATCTTTAATAGCTGTAACAACCTGCTCATCAAACCCATCCTCATTCATCAAATAGTTGAACAACCTGAAAGGTTTTTTACCCCAATTATCACCCCGTCTGAAGCAATATTGCATTATGGTTAGAAATAGATCTCGGAAGTAGGAGTTGGGTGATATCCGAGAATGCAGATGAAAAATTAATACTCAGCAGAAACCTATCCAATCTGACAACAGTAGGATCTTCCCAATTGTTACCCCAAGTAAATCTTCCCCCCGTCAATGGAAAATCAATTAAGCCCGAATGATGAACAAATTGCCTAAAAATATCCATCGAATTTTTGTTTTGTGCTCTTCCATCCTTCTCATCTTCTGTTAAATAAGCATTAAAATTCCCTCCTACACAAAAAGGAATACTAATACCATTCAAAAACAAGCTAAACTCTTCAAAAAATATGCTTTTTCTTCCTCCACCGAAGGTCCGTATACATTAATAAACCCGCACTGAAATTGATTCATTTTGAGCTTCCCTAAAATAGCAATAAATCTCCTATGAATCTGCCTATCTTCTACCTCAAAAACATTGTCATCCCAACAACTAAGTAATTCCCCTAAAGAACCTTCTGCTGGCGATTCAACATACCCTTGAAGATTGTTCAGTCCACTTCTTCTCAAAAAAGACCTTGGACATGCCTCCAATTTTGTTTCTTGCAAAAAGAGAAAGGATGGTTTCTTCTCGGAAACTATCTTTTGAACAGCTCGCTGCTTTTCTTTTTCCCCAAACCCCTGACATTCCATGACAATATTACTATCTTTGTTTCCATGGTAGTATGCTAATACCAATCTCCTCCCCAGCTTGACAACCTACTCAACTGACCCCACTCAAACCTTCCTCTAATTCATGATTTTATCCAAGAAAGCTTCCTTCCCTTCCTTAAATGATATACCCAACATCTTGCTAATTTCCCAAGTTGCACGAGCTTCTTTTAAAATCGAAGTAAAAGCAGTAGATGAAACAGTGGAGACACTAACCTTTTCTAAGGCATCCTTAATAAAAAATCTTTGAATTCTCCTTTTAGATCTTGAAATCCCCACATCTTCACAATTCTCTTCTGAGTTTTGATCATCCTCTGGAAATTCACAACAACAACAACAACAAAACCCTGATTCCCATATGCAATGGGGTAAGGGGGAGGTAGTGTAGTAGGCTGATCCCAACGCCAGGTTGAGAGCAGCTTCCATGGAAGACCTCCGGCAGTCAAAAAATTAAAAATAAAGATAAGACGCAAATGCGTGTATAAATAAATACATAGATGAACAGACTTCATATGCAGTCTTGATATGTGCGTCTGTAATAGGGAATAATCTCTGTAAATAATTCCCTGCAAATAATTCCCTAAATAGAAATCTCTGCATATAGACTAAAAATGTAAGACCTAGCTAAATTTAAAAAGAGGAAACATGAATAGAAATGATACACAGAAGTCAATAATAGCAAGCTACAAGGAGGAATAACTTCAAATGAGTTAATTCTTAAACTAAGGCAACACTACTCCGATACCCTAGTTCTAAGCCTTCATACATTTCATGTATAAAGTAGGAGTCATGGAAAGTACTACAAAGACATTAAAAAGAAGACAGAAATGTTACACCCTATGGTTGTGAACCGCACTACTCAACTACCCTGGTCTTAAGTCTCCATACTTTCCTATCAGAGGCCATGTCCTCGGTAAGGGCTAATTCCTTCAAATCAGATCTCAAGCAGTCTTCCCACTTACGTCTTGGTCATCCTCTCCTTCTGACACCGTCGACTGTAATCGACTCTACCCTCCTGACCGCATCCGTCGGTTGTCGCCTAAGGACATGCCCAAACCACCATAGTCTTTCCTCCCTCAATTTTTCGGATACAGGCACCACCCCCAAGTACATCCTAATAGCAGAGTTAGGTGTCATGTCCCAAAGAGTCCTACCATATGTCCATCGAAGCATTCTCATTTCTGCGGCCTCCATCTTCCTTACGTGATCCTTCTTGATTGCCCAACATTCTGATCCATACAGCAGCGCTGGTCTTATTGCCATTCTATAAAAATTTCCCTTTAGTTTTAGAGGCACCTTCTTGTCACACAAAACTCCAGTAGCAGCCCTCCACTTTAGCCATCCCGCCTTTATACGGTGTGTAACATCTTCTTCTACACCCCCATCTTTATGTATCATAGAACCTAAGTACTTGAAACAATCATTTGAGGGGACAATGTGTCCTTCTATACATACTTCTACATCTTCAACGTTTTGGTTGCAACTGAAGTTTGAACATACATAATTTGTCTTTTCAATATTGATCCTTAGACCTTTTTCTTCCAAAGCAGTCTTCCAGGTAGCAAGTCTACTATTCAGCTCAGTTTTTGTTTCAGCAATTAGGACAATGTCGTCAGCGAAAAGCATACACCATGGAACACCGTCTGGTGTCGCACAATAGATGTCGTCCATAATCAAGGCGAAGATGTAAGGGCTAAGATTGTGCATATCTTAAAATAACAGCATTTTCATTCTGTTTGATTGAACCACCCTCTGTTTGAGATAAGAATCCTGCTCACTACTTCGCCAATGTTCCTCACCCGAGATCTTTTATAAACTCTCTTATAACTTCTTATCATTCTTCTTCCCACCGGAGCACTTTTCATAGAATATCTTTGCTGGACGATTCTGAAAAACACCCCCCACAGTTAACAAATTATTACCTTCTGCAGACCTCACATTAGCTGAATTCAATGATGTAAAATTAGAACCACCCTCCACTATTATTTTACTAGATTGAATCCCCTTATTTACTGCTTCCTTCGGACTGCTTGGATGAATGAAACACTGATTATTTAATGGAAACTGAAGTCCAGATATGAGAACTGCTGGACCCTTAGGAATTAACTTCTTTATTGGGGAAATGGGCTGACTACTATCATCTGTTTGGGCCTGAGAATTACCATTTGAATTATTCAAATTCCTTAAACCCAAACCTGCAAACTCTCCCTTTTAAAACTCCCATACTGTGCAAATCTGACATCCCTTCATTAATTCTTATCCCATCCCTGCTTCTTCTAGGAAACTGATCCTCTGTCAAATTCAACAAAAGCGGAAGTAGTTCCCTGCTCCATCCAGCTATCAACTCTCTTACGTGCTTCCTCAACCAACCGAACAATACCTGTCTTATCAGTTGACTTTAAGTTGTCAACTTTCATCTCCGACGACTCTGATGCAGTTTCACCTTCATCGGAAAAATTTTCCGGCATGGAACTGGAGAAAAAACTAGAATAGATAGAGGTCGAACCCAGCTTAATTTTCACCTTGTAGGATCTTCCATACGAACCTAAATTGATAACTTCCGAAACATCAAAAGGGCTTGCCACCCTAATCAGAATTCTCACAGTCGAGAGATCCTCCATGTTTTTTTTCGAGTTCTGAATACCATCTACGATCCCCCACCTCCCCGCTAACTTTTCTAAAAAATCTTCTTGCCAACATAGTAATGGAACACCATAGAGCTCCACCAAACAAAAAGCCATTGGCACACCTCCTTCATTCAACAGAAGTTCCAGTCTATCAAACCAGAAGCATAACAACTCACTCCTTTTCATCCAAGCCTCCTTCATCTCCTCGTCTGACTTAAATATAATGACACAAGATTTCCAAATGTGACCCCAGCTTGCAATCTGGACTTCAAAACCTTCTTTGGCTAAAGCGCTTTGCACCAACTCCAGATCAAACTTTTGTTTAACAATGCCCGTGAATGATCTTTTTACCCAGGATGATTGATCAGAAGGAATATGCATCTCCCAAATATTCTTCTTTCCTTTCCCCCTATCTGAAGCATCATTTTTATTCTCTAAATCTTTCAAAGCTCTTCTCTGCGGGATGTTCACCAATAAAGCATCCTTATAAGACCTATCATCCCTTATGCTTCTTGTGTGCTGAGCTCTTTCAGTAAAATTGGTATTTCCTTATGTTATCTTCTTTGAAACACCATCTAGAACCTTATCTAACCCTCCATACCTTGAACGATCTTTCTTATATTTTGCAACTCCAACAAATATTTTTCTCCCATCTAACCATATCCCATTTAAATTTTCAATTGCATTCCACATTCCTACTTCATTACCAAACTGAACAAAAGGCAAACAAGTAGGATTTATACTTTGGTTTGTTCGTCTCATTTGGAATAAAAACTCTAACCACATGACCTTGAGAAAGAAATAAATCTCTTAACTCTCTTCTAGAGACTCTCTTGCTAAGATTATCAACGAAAACCGTCCAACTCTCACCGGTAGAGGATTGACCTTTCTCTCTTTCTCTCCCTACTTGACTGACTCTCTCTCATATTTTTTTAAGTTCCATTCCATGCCGTGTGATTTTATAAAGACATGCTAAGTAGATAATGCACTGGACGAAGTGCCATAGAGTTTTACAATCTAGAGCCATAATGTTTTCCATTATCATGAAAACAGTAGAAAATCTTAAAAAAGGAATTGGTCCCCAAGAGTGGTTCAAGGGTCAAATAGTTCAGCTAATTTAGTTCAGTCCTCTTGATTTTGCTAAATACCAACATAGGCACCTGTTATCATTGTAATTGTATTGAATATTTAAAGGACTGAGAACATCATAAACAATAAATAAAGACCATGTAAACCATTTCTCCCAACTTTCTTGTTTTTAATCACTTGGGATTATGAAGCAAGCAGCCAGATAGGTCCTAGTTCCAAGTTCAATCTAGCCAGTCTGACTAGTCTCTAAAACACTGGCATTGTAATTGTCAAATACCGAGACTTAACATTATTTATGTAATGTGTCTGACATTACAAAATTTTAAACATATTCCCTTTAACAGCTGCAGGCATTGTCACTATAAAGCTAGATTATCAACCTAAATAGATAGCAACCAAAAAATATTTTGATAATTAGCTGTCAATATAAAATACTAGTTTGCTTGATACTTGTTAAAAAAATGCTATCAACTTGTTAACAATTCTTGCATGCAATGACTCTCACACCTTTAATTATCATAGAGAAACATGTAAAACGTGGAAATTTAGATTAAAAACAGGAAGGATCAATGGAAAAGAACTAAGCCTCAGAAGCTCCAGGAAAATCATTTAGAAACAAGTGCGCAATGATTCTGAGAAGTACCAAATGTCTTCTGTAAGCCATCTCGATTAATTGGTCCATTGCAACATGCTCAATGTCCCTGCAAAGAAAACCACATTACTCTAGTTGAAGCACAATTCATTAGGTTATCAATATTCAATAACAAGATCAACAGTTTATCCCACCTTTCTACATCTCTCCCATTCTCAACAGCTTTATCAATCTTCCCCAACCTTTTCTTCTTCTGCTGAATCTAAGAATCAATAAATAAAAAAAAAGTGTTCAAATATGCAAAAAGAATCAATGTAAAAACAGAAGTCAACTAAATAAAAATTTACTATGCTATGGACCGACGAGGTACTTATGTACAGCGACGGGTATGAAGGGGGTTTTTAATGAGGCCTATTTTTTTATCAAAAAAAAAAATTTACTATGCTATAAGCGCATAAAGAAATAGATCTGGAAAGTAAATAGCACCAGTATAATGCCAAATATGCTTAAATAATCCAAATTGGAGACATTTGCGAAAACAGGTAACAGTTTCAAACAGCAACCTGTTGATAGAGACATTCATTAAGTTCAACAACATTTTGGTTTATCGCTTCCTCCCCCTCTGACAAATCAGGCTGCAAAAAGGCAAAAGCAAATAAAGTAAACAATAGTACTTATATAAGGTAGCAGGAAAAAATATTTGTCATCCAACATACGGGGGGCTTGGGTGTATTCCTGGAACTGAAAGAAGGAAAGTTATTTAAATCAATCAATCAATCTTACCATGACAGAAAAACTTACCAAGGACTCGAGATAAATGCCAATACTATTTAACTCCAGCAAAAGCTTGTCCTCCATACACCTCAACTGATATTGACAGTCAAAAGAACCCTCAGAAACATTTATTTCCTTCTGTTGGAGCTGACCCAGGTCAGTTGAACATATTTCACTCACGGGACCTGAATCCATATGTGATAAATCATCATCTCCCAACCACCGTTCGCTGCTATGTAATGAATTAGACATGCTGCAGTTCCTAAAAGTGTTTGATGCAACACTCACATCACCAGACATCCTGTCTAACAGAGAATTTTTCTGACAATGAAAATCTGTGATTGACTCAGCTTCAGTTTCTATTCTGTCTCTATCTCTAAATTCAACATCCATCTGGTTGCAAGAACCACAATGGGAATCGTCGCTTGCATAGTGAAGAGACATGTTCTTCGCTTCATTGCGGTGGTAAACTTCTTCATTTTCATCTTCTTCGATCAAAGCAGAAAGAACTCTTTGATATAAAGGAGTAACCTTGTCAAACTTCTTTATATCAGATCTTTCACTTGCAGCAATAGTTTTGGCCACTTCTTCAACAGAAAAAGGTGCATCTTTCTGCAGTGCAACACCCTGAGGAATGGCAGGAGTTCATATCAACATTTGCCAACAAAGTCTGACTTAATTTCCAGTTATCCTTCCTTCTCTTCTTAGATCTCTTAAGATTAACATGCTTGTATTTATAACTGATTAAATAGACCTAGTATTAGGGAAAGAGACATAAGATGATGGAAATTTACCTGAACATTAAATCCATCTCCAAAAATTTGAGACAAACTCTCGTCAAGTTCTTCTGCCAAACTTAGCTGATGCAACATCAAAATAGCATTTAGGAAATTCTGATGAACTAACCCCAAAGTATCAATGCATCATAAATATGTTTGGCCATATGGTACCTGTTGCCTGAGGTAAGACGTGTCCTCTGAGCTCACTGAATTAAAAATAGATCCCATTTTCTTCCAGAAAGGACCACAACAAGCAAGACCTACAGAAACAAGAAATATATGTCTGAATAAAAGCTCAATTCACATAAGGCATTTGATTTGATTTATTATTTATTTTTATTTGTGGGTAGGGGGTATGCATACCGCTAGCATTCCGAGCCGAAGTGGCAGCTGCAAATAGTTCATCACGATCATCATCATCAGATTCGCCTGCAAATGGCATCCCAAATACACCGTCATCAAGTGTATACACCAGAAAGTTTCAGAGATTTTCAACGACATTTCAGCAAGTTTGGAAGTTCACAAAAGATGCACATACATATGCATGTAGATAAGTGTCGTAGTACAATTCCTTCCAAAATCTGAAAATTAAACAACAAAACATCTTGACGAAAATAAAAATTAAATCCTTGCAAGAACACACACATAACTTGTTGATAGCTAAACACACAGTAAATCTAAGAGCCAAATATATGTCAAAATGGTAATGTCAGGTAGCAGAAATGTGGTATCAAAGTCATCATTGATGCACAGCTTTAAGATTGGTAACAACCATGCAAAATGATGTGTAGATATACCATCACAGAGAAATCATAATGCTGCAACAGACTCCATATTTTTGACAAATATGCAGCTAATTATCATCAACCTAATAAGCAATCAAATACCTGTGAAATCAGGAGAAACATTATTCACCATTGACCCAACACGAGTTGAGGCCTTGCGATCTTTTAGCTTTTTGGAAGGTGGGCAAACTATTTTACTGAACAAAAAATTCATGATTCATTCATCAGATTCCACAAGACAAATGAACAACATAATATTAAGAACCAGATAAGAACCTTCTATTTTTATCAGAAGCAGATCTTGCACTTTGAATTAGCTTCGTTGTTGTAAGATTGTCCGATTTTTCCCTCATTGGATGCACACCTGGTTTTGTTAAGGGTGTAGCACTGCTACCATTCCTTCCTTGCCTTCGGACTCCATCTCCAATTTCATTTGTATTTTTATTCTTCCTTGTGGGCAGTAAGAAGGTCCCAGCTTTATGAGATGCAGGAAGAGTAACCTCACAAGTATCAATTCCTTTATCTTTTGATTTGTTATCTCCAGCCCCAGATTCTTCACTCTCAGATAACCCAAATGGAGAAGAGACATTCTCAAGTTCCTGTTCAATGTTCGGAGTAACATTATCTACACTGCTGCCAAGAAGCGATCCACCAGTTCCAATAGATACCCTAGCACCAAAATTAGGAATTGCAACGCCTTGAGATGAACTTGAGCTTCAGCATCAGCCACAGGGGACACTAGATTTGCTCTCCTTGTTCGTGTGATTTTATGTGGTCTCTGACCACCCCACTGGGATATAGCATGTGATGATGAACCTGTAGACATTGAACATTTTTTATTGTTCATAACACCTAAAGCTTGGATTTTATTTGGATTTGGCTGATCTGAACCCTGCAAAGCTCCAGATGAGAGGTGAACTTTAGAAGAGGAGTCTAACACCATGATGGACCCAGTTCTTGGTGCCCTTGAAAACTTCCCTTTTAGAATTGTACTTGAGCCACTTGCTTGATTGTCCTCATGATGACTTGCCCTGACAAACAGTTCCATAAAAAATATCAATAATAAATGAGAAGGAAACATTAATAGAAAATCATACATGGCAGAAATTAAATGCAAATTTTGATGTACACCAATTACGCAAGGTTCCTGCCCATTCACAGATTGCAAGAACTAAAAAGGTAAAGGGACATACTTATTATTTGTTTTCACTACAACCCTCTGCTCCGACATAGCTGCACGATCCCGTAGAATAGATGTACTCTCCAATTCATTCCTGACTACTTTATTCGCCTCTGAACCAGCAGCTTCAAATGAACCGCGAGACTTATTGATTCCACCAACCCCGGGGGAAGGTTTCGTTCTGCATGCATAAAACAATGAACAAGAGCAGTTTTAAGAATCGTGCATAACATATTTGAAAATGACTGAAAATGTCTAGAATCAGCGTAAACTGTATCTTATAAAGTCAAAATTTGATAATCATTTCCAGAAACAAGAAATGTCATCATTTTGATTAATGCCAATATCAAGCATTTAAAAATGCCATGCCAGCAAGAAAGCAGTCACAATCATATATTCTATATTAGAACTAACAGCAGATAAAATAGAAACACCAAGGTTAATTACAATTGACAACCCAAAAAACATGTGAGCACGGAGATCTGTCAATCCAAATATAATATGAGCTCTTAAGCATGAAATTTCATGATTGACTCTCACAATGCTACACACTATAGCAATTTTATCTAAAAGCCTCCATCATTCTTTCTTATACAAAACAAAATTCACAAAGTTCCGCATGTTATGAATAATAATGACTGCAACCATAAAATCTACAAGCATTAAATAGAAAAACAGAATGTTTCTTTGACAATTACTCTAAGTCTATAACACCGCCAGTTTGTAGGCCTGTAAACGAACCGAACGCACACGAACAGAGGTATGTTCATGTTCGTTTATTTAAAAAATAAATGAACATAAACGAACACGAACATAAACGAACAAATTTTTTTTTGTTCATGTTCGTTTATTAAGGAATATAACTTGTTCATGTTCGTTCATTTAATAAATAAACGAACATAAACGCGCACGAACACGAACATAAATGAACACGAACATAAACGTTGGAGACCCTACCTAGGGGTGTAAACGAGTCAAGTCGAGCTCGAGTATTGCTGAGCTCGACTCGAACTCGAAAACTTTCAAAGTCAGCTCGGCTCGACTCGAAAACTCGCGAGCCTAAAATTATCAAGCTCGACTCGAACTCGAAATATAATATTGAAACTCGACTCGAACTCGAAAAGGCTCTAACTCAAAAAACAATTAAGAGCTCGATTAAAACTCGAGACTTGAGCTCGATTCAAGCTCGATTCAAGCTCGACATTGCCCCAAGTGCAAAGATGCTTAAACCTATTCTCCCCCATCTTTTATATAAGTTACCAACCCCGAGCTGCTTATTTGCTACTGATGTGGGATTGCATAATGTTCCTCCACTTTCTTTCTTCCTATCTCATTTAACAACAGTCGAGATGAACACAGATTGTGTTTTATGTGATTGCCGACCTTAATCCTTGGGGATCAAATAAACATGTCCTTAGCTTCGTGCTATGTAGAAGTTGAAAATTGGGAAATGAGAGAAGTAGGTTGGCTAAACTTCATATCCGGATGGGCACAAAATTTGTTTGATGAAACGCGTTAAAGAACTTCTCAACCTATGGAATAAGGCCTTACCATTATTGGGTTCTTGAGTTCAAAGTAAGCTGACTTGAGTTACTGGTTGATAACTATTTACTTGTAAATTCGAATACTCCATTATAAATGAAAGAAAAGAAGATTATTTGAGTAGAAGAAACGGTACTTAATACTTAACATCCTTTCCAGAATCCATCACCTTTGGACTTGGTTTCAAAAGCAACCGGTTTCTGAGACTCCTCTTTGCTCATTAGATAACCAGCTGGTGGTGCAGTCACATAGGATTTCGGCATAGTGGATGTTGACGGTGCTGGGTATGCAGCTTATGGATCGTTCAAAATGAACTAAACCATGTTAATATTGTTGGGTTTTCCAAATAAAATTGGGTTAATTATAGAGTTGGTCATCAGAATATCAAATTAATTAATATTTTTAAGATACTTAAAAATTGATCACCAAAATTGATTTAAGAAGATTGGATTAAACATAAATGAATAAACATAAACGAACATAACCGAACATAACCGAACGAACATAAACAAACATAACAGAACGAACATAACCGAACGTTCACGAACATAAATGAACGAACGAGACTTATGTTCATGTTCGTTCATTTAATTAAACGAACACAAAATCTTGTTCATGTTCGTTCATTTAATTAAACGAACACAAAATCTTGTTCATGTTCGTTCATTTAATAAATAAACGCACATAAACGAACTTCCCGCCGCACGGTTCATGAACGGTTCGCTGAACGTTCAGTTCATTTACAGGCCTACCAGTTTGATCATAACAATTAAAGCACATCCGAGACGATCACAGAACCCAGTTTTTCTCATCAGCGATGTATCCACAATTAAATCAGCAACTAGGAAGTAAGAAAGATCCTATACAATCACCTGAAACCCAGCGTATCACATAATTGCAACTTTGATTCAGAACTCAGCTTTGGTTGCATAGATCGTTTTATATCTCGACCAGCGTTGGCAGCTCTATTTCCTACAGCTGCAACAGACCGTTTCCTTTTCATCTTTGTCTCCCATCCTTCACCTGGCAATCTGCGGATCTTTTCTTTAATTTGAGCAGAACCCCCATTAACAGCTGAAAGCACATCAGTATCCTTTTCTACTACCCCCTGCTGCCTTGGATTCACAGTAGTCCTGTTATAGCCTGGTCTCACGAAAAGAGTAAAGAGAAAACAAGGGAAATAAAATTAATGAAGCATAAGCTAAAAATTAAGAGAAAAAAAGGATCTAGTCAAACTACTGTTATGTTTCTGGACTATTTTTCTCTCATTTAAAAATTAAATGGCACATTCAATTATGGTTACTACCAATATAAAACGAAAGACAACAGGAAACTTTATTCAGTGCGGAAGAAATATCAACTGATTTTTCTTTGTTCAAGAATGTATGACAAGACTAAATAGGTTGAATCCTAATATGTTCCAACAATCATAGAGAAATACCCGTAAATCGGAAAATGATGTGCGTACACGCTTGTTGAGCCCAACACACTTTGTCTTATCCTCTGATCTTTGGTTCATTATTTCGTTAGTGTTTCTATGAATCTGGCTTCCCATCTTTGCAATGCCTAATCCACTACTTCTCTCATTCAAAATATCACTTCGTTGCTGCTTCTTTGTGCCTAAGGCTTCTCTATACCTTTCCAATTTAGAAATTGAATCGCGAAACTTTTTCACCCTAACACTGACATAAAGATGATGTATATTCAATAACCAAACTGTCAAGTGTCTGCACAACCTAGGAGTATCAGGAATCATGACAATGATAAAATATGCACAAGTACAAGCTCAGAAAGATGAACTGCAAGAAGAAGCACTAGAATTAATTGCAAGTTCATATCGTCCACCTGAGACAAATACTCAAGCAGCAAGGAAGTTTGAAGATGGGATATCTACATTGCACACAGAAAGAATACATTGCATATACACCATTTTATATGAGCATTGCATGCATCATAACATTTATGTACCATGTTGCTGTTACTTGCCCATTCTGTTTCCATTGAAAGTACCTACCTTTAAAGGTTCCCTTATCACCACAATTACAACAAGAAGTTACTACGCTAACTCATGAAGAAAACCATGCTCTGTAAAACATAAACTATTCAAAAAAAAATTAGCTGGATGATCGTAATAACAGAAAAAGGGACTATACCTGGCTTTTCTTTTGGCATCTTGAACACTTTCCTTAAAGTTCTTAAGCTCCTCTATTGCCACGGGAGGGGAAAGTTTGGAGTGTGAAACTCCAAAAGAGTGATCCTCTGATGTACTACTTCGAAGAGGAACACCCAGAGCCCGGCTTAGCTCTCGGACCGTGTATATTTATGACTCCCCAATGTAATTGGCTCCAAGGCAAACACTGAGGCAATGGTGGCATATCTAAGGGAAGTCCTGCATTCCCTCGGCTTAAACTATTCGCAGAACCAAACATTTCTTCCTCTATGTCAATCTCCTGAATTTGAACTTCCAAATCTGGACACATGAAGCCAAGACTCTTACCCAAAAAATCCAAATAACTCAATCTCCCGAGCTTTGCTTTTGAATTTGAACGAATGAAAATTAAAAGTAGGATAACTTTAATACAGAACAACTAAATCAAACGTAGTGTTGCACTTTACTTACTTCGATCATTCTTAATTCAATTATAAATTTCTTTTTAATTTTTTACCATTTGATTTAGCTTTTTGGCATTCTTTTTAAGAAGCAAAAGCATCAAGCAAACAGAGCCTCAGCAAATTCTATCAACTATCGTTTTAAAACATATAAGTTATAACTGAACTCAATTCCACATATGCAAAAACATACTTAAAAACAGAAATATTTGGCAAATATGTCAAGCAATAACAATTTCTTTCTGTGCCCCCTTTTTTGCCACTTTTTTTCAACTACTAAAACAATAAACTTTGTTTATTTTACGTAATATAAAAAAAACCTTTCAAATTCAAATAATAAGAACAAAGGAACAGCAATGACAATCAAAACTACAATAACAATTGAACCGAAATTACAAATAAAAGAGAGAAAAATCCAACCGGAAGTTAAATTGAGTTCTCTTTCCTTCACTCTCTCAACTTCCAACTAGGCAAAGTGAGATTTAACAAATAAAAGGAAAAAAGAAACTGAAAATTTTAGAAACTAACATGACAACCCTAACATGAGAGAGGACCTGGAAGAAAGAACTATTGAAATTGAATTGAAATTACGGGAAAAGAATATGAAATTAGAGCGTCTAAAGATCCAATTACCTGAGAATCAACGCACTGAATCGAATATCAAAATCAGGGAGAATTTTAGGGCGAAACGGGAAAAAAGAAAAGAAAAGCGGGAATGGTTATTATGTAATAGTAATGTGTATATATAATAAAAATATATAAAATTCCTTTTAGTCGTATAATAAATAGTTTAATACGTCGTCGTCAATTGCCAAATAATTGAGAAAATTACACTTGCACCTTTCTAAGTTTATAAAATTTACAATTTCAACCTTAATTCATTTTCTTTCTCGTTTGAAAAAATAATTTCGTTTGATAAATCAAAATTAAAAAAATGATTTTATTAATTTTAAATTTTAAATTGAGATCTCATTTTAAATAAATTTCAATTATTTGATTTTCCTGTTATTTTTTGCATGTAAGATTTTAAATAAACATAGAATATTGCTACTTATTATTCTTTTACCATAATTAATTTAAGTACTTATTATTACACACGCTCGTATATTCGCATGATCCCTTCAAAGAGAAAAAAGAAACTAAAATATGGGTTTTTTAATTTGGAAATATTCCTAATTATTTAGATGTACGCTACGTTTGTAAGCCAAAGTAAACTAAGCTAAGCATACTATAATTCTCTATTTCTCTATTTTCTCATCACTTTCATCATCCCAAGCTCACTGCCCTCCTTAATGTCCTCATCTTATCTGCAGCAACCTTCCTTTGCGCTGGTAATTTTGACTGTTTTCTTTTCAGAACCTGTTCATGAGTTCACCGCATATGAAAACAAGAAAGAAATTAAATTTATGATGATTTTCTTAGAAAATAAGTATGTCAAATGCATGGCAACAATCAGAGATTTAAATTGTAGTTGTGTTTTTATCATAATTGCAGACATAACGGATGTTATTACGGTCATTGTAGGAAGTTATTACGATCATTGTAGGTATCACAGTTGTGCAATAACAATTTCGGACATCATTGTTACAGTTATTCCTGATAGTGGACCACTCTTTAAATCCCTGGCAGCAACAACTCACCTCTTGCTTTCGCCTTTGCTCATTTTCTTCTGCTCAAAGTTAAAAACCTAGAAACAGTTTAGGAATTTAAGCTTTTTCGGGAGGAAGTATTTGGCTTAAGCTTTTCATTCTCCTGTTTGAGTTGATTCAACTCTAACTCCAGCTCCACTGTATACGCCTGCAATTCAAGAAAGTAGAGTCTAAATTTAATGGATAGTACTGAACAAGCAAACCACATCAACCGAAAATACTTAAGCATGCACCTGTTTCCTTGCTCGAGATCTTGTTGCGGATTCTCGATTCTTAATCATTCGACGTTGTTGCCTTTCCATTACCACCTCCGTGAACCATCTATGATCTCTTCTTGTTCTATATCATGACAGGCTCTAACATGCGGTTGGTGCCCTTCCCATTTTCAGCTACATTAGAAGATTCACACATAACAGCTTTACTCTACGTGAAAACGGGTATGTGGTTGCATAACCATTGTCTGGTGCTGCCTGTAAAGATTAGCAACACATATCTAAACTATGAAAGCAAGAACAAGAAACAAAACTAAAGAGAGAAACCTTCTGAACTCATTATTTTCAAGAGTGTGTGTTTACAAGTCTCAAGGAGTGCAGTTATAGTTAGTATTGTAGCTGTAACTAATGATGTAACTAACTTCAACAAACTAATTGCTCAAACTGATTAGCTGCAGTGTATCAATCCTCAACTGTATGCACGACCATTATGCACAGTAGTAGTACGTGTGCTTATATACCATGCATTTATTTATACTAACATTCCCCTTGCAACCTTCAACTTCAAACCTTCTTCAAACTCAAAATTACACAATCATGATCAACGCTTCCTTCAAAACTCAAAACGCACGAAATGTTCATTTGCACTAACATTCCCCTTGCAACATTCAACTTCAAATCTCCTTCAAAACTCAGACTGATATGCTTTTAAGTTGCATCACCAGTAACCGTTGTCTATGTTTGAAAAACAAAGGTGCTGATAAAGGCTTGGTCAACACATCAACAACCTGCTCGACTGCAGGAACTTCATGCACTTGTAACTGTCCCATAGCCACCATTTCTAGAACAAAAAACAGATAAACTCAACATGTTTAAACTTGGAATGAAGTACAGGATTATCACATACTGCGACTGTACTTGTATTATCACACCACAATGTGGCCTTGCCATGAGTAACTATATGCAACTCTCCCAACAATGACCGAAGCCACACCATTTCAGCAGTTGCACAAGCCACACTCTATACTCAGCCTCAGCAGTTGAACGTGCAACAACCTGCTTCTAGAGCTCCACGAGACCAAGTTCCCAATATATATACAGAATCATGAAGTTGACCGTCTATCATCAATATCTAAACCCCAATCCGCATCTACAAAGCCAGTCAAAGCCATTCTCGAGGAGGGTGTAAACCGTAGTCCAAAGTCAACGGTGCCTTGTAGTTAAGATTATTCACTTGACTGCCTGAAAATGAACATCCAGTGGGGCTTGCATGAACTGACACACTTTATTCAAAGCAAACGCCACATCAGGCCGAGTAATTATAATGTACTGCAGAGCACCTACTATGCTTTTGTATTGTGCAACATCTTCAAGTGGTTTTCCCTCCTTAGCAAATAGCTTGACATTTGAGACCATGGGAGTGGGAAGGCTCTTTACTCCACCAAAACCATGCTTTTGTAAAAGGTCATGAATGTACTTTTGTTGACTCAAAACAACATTGAAACCTTCATAACTGACTTCCACTCCTAGGAAAAACTCAATGGTCCAAGATCCTTCAATGAAAACTGAGCATTCAGTTTGTCTATAACACTTTGAACAACCACATCTTTATCCCCTGTTAAGATGATATCATCAACGTACACCAGTAAGTACACCAAGCTATCCGAGGTCTTTCGAATAAAAGAGGCATCCGACTTAGCCTAAGCAAAAACCTTTAGATTCTAGGTATGCCTTCAGTCGTTCAACCAGGCCCTCGTGCTTGTTTCAGCCCATAATCGCCTTGTGTAACTTGCATACCCAGCACCATTTCCTTGCTCATACCCTGGTGGTTGAGTCATATAAACGTCTTAAGTAAGTAACCCGTTCAAAAAAGCATTATTGACATCAACTTGTCTCAGCTTCCACCCATCGTGATAACACCAAGGAAATGATTACCCTGATCGTTGCAGGCTTAACCACCGGGCTGAAGACTTCATCAAAGTCAATTCCTGGTTTTGAAGAAAACCTTTTGCCACCAAGCGTGCTTTGTACCTTGAAATTGAACCATTAACACTTTATACGAAATATCCATTTACAGTTTACTGCCTTCCTATCTCTAGGAAGAGGAACTAGTGTCCACGTGCCATTCCTTACCAGGGCGTCATACTCGACTTGTGCAACTTCTTTCCAATGAGGACTCATCAAGGCCTTTGTGATATTTGTTAGTTCTCGATCTGAACTTGCAACGTTATAAACTTTCGACTTCCAGATTCCATGCTTACTCCTGGTCATCATGGCATGAACATTGGAGACTGCTTGTGGTACATCACTCTCCATATCATTATTATTGCCAGCATCGTGATTCCCTTCTTGGACCCCATGTGAGCTCCTACCGTAACTACTCCCATGATGGCTATCATCGTGACTTTCTCCTTGGACTTCATTTGAATTGCCAACACAACCACTCCCATTATTTAAATTTGTCGCACCTTCATAGTTTCCTTGAACCCCATGTGAGTTACCAACACAACCACTTTCATTATTTATATTAGCAGCACCACTACTCCTATTATATATAATTGACGCACCATGACAATTACCTTGGACCCCACGTGAGTTGCCAACACAACCACTTCCATTGTTTAAATTAGGCGCACCTTCATAATTTTCTTATTCTTGGACCCCACGTGAGCTTTCATCACAACTTCTCCCATGATTGCTCCCATCGTGATTCCCATGTGTGTTTGTTGAAGTAGCAACGTGGGTGGGCACCACGCCAAGAGGCACATGCGCATTGGACCCATGCGTATTGGATCCATGCGCACTATTATGGTAGCCAACGATATTATGGCTTGGTGTGGCCCCATGAGCATTACCACGTGCATCTACCATTTCAAAAGACATGCCCCCAATGATATTATGGCTTGGATTATGCGTACCTACCCCAATATTATTATGATTGCCAAGCGGTGTGGCTCCATGTTCATTATAAACTACAGGCAACTGTCCATTCGTGATAATTTCTTGTCTATGGCACTTGCATACTAGTTGATTCTTATCAAAGGGAAATACTTGCTCATTAAACCTTACATGTCGAGACACAAAGACTCTACGATCATTGTATAAACATTTGTACCCATGATGTGAGGTGTTGGGCCCAAGAACCACACACTGCCTTGACTGAAAATCCAATTTATGTTGATTAAACGATCTCAAGAAAGGAAAGCAAGCACACCCAAACACTCTCATACCTGAGTAGTCAGGAGCTTTTTGATAGAGAACCTCAAACGGGGTCTTGCCTGAAAATATCTCAGATGGTAGCCTGTTTATGATGTACACTGCCATAGGAAAGACATGACTCCAGAACTTTGTTGGCAGTGATTCTTGAGCTAATATGGCTAGTTTCATCTCAACAATGTGACGATGTTTCCGCTCAGCCTTCCCATTCTGCTCTGACGTGCTGGGACAGGAGATTCGATGTTGTACACCATTGGTAAAAAATGAACTCTTCAGGGCTTGATATTCACCTCCACCATCGCTTTGTAATGCTTTGATTTTCTTCCCAAACTGAACCTCAGCTATTTTAACAAGGTTGAGAAAGCATTGGCTGACTTCAGACTTCTTTCTAATTATATAAAACCAGGTATGTCTGCTAAACACGCCAATAAATGAGACATAATATATGTAACCTTCAGTCGAAACTATAGGTGCATGTCCCCACACATCTGATACAACCAGTTGAATTTTTTTTTGTATTCAGTCAACGAATTACAAAAAGGCAGCTTGTGAGCCTTGCCTTGAAAACATACACAACAAACATTGTTCAACTTGTTTTCACTAGAAGAAACATTACACATTTTCATAACATCTTTGACAGTATTCACACACTAGTGTCCTAAACGCCTATGCCAAAGTTCCAAACTGCTTGAAGCCTTGGACACATTGTTCATCATGCAACTTGATTTCTTCTCTCCATACGGTAGCAGCTGGTATAAACCTTTACGTGTGAGATTCCCTTTCAATAGAACGGTCCGAGTCTGTACATCATTCACCAAGCATTTAAAAGGATGAAACTCAATAAATACATTGTTATCACGAGTGAATTGAGGTACTAACAGTAATTTCTTCTTAATGTGTGGGGCATGTAGCATATTTTGTAACACCATAGGTCTGAGACTAGAATACAAAAAGCCTTGACCAATATGATCAGTTTTAATCCCTTCACCATTTCCCATTAGAAGTGTGTTGTTACCTTTGTATGCCATACCTGAATGGAATGGTACAAGATCATTCAATACGTGAAGAGTGGCACCCTTGTCTGGATACCACAAAGCATTGGAGTGTTTTGGAACACTGTAAACTGCTGCCATACTAGGCACAGTGGATACAAAAGTTATAGGTGCAGTATGAACAACTGAATCTTGTCCTTCCATTGTTGTAGGATGAACTACACATTCCCCAGGAAAGGTATTCATTACCTGATTCGAGGAGTAAGGCAGTCCTTGACGAGTCAAAGTATAAGGCATACCATGCATAGAACTGGATGGATAGTGGTAGAAAAAAGGAGATTACATCGTGTAATTATATGCATGTCCATTCACAGGAACAACCTGTTCAGCTGGTTTCTTCCATTTCTCAACAGATTGATCTTCACTGACAACTCCAGTGAAATCTCGGTCAAAACGACGATAGCACCGCTGAACAATGTGCCCAAACTTTCCACACAACTGGAATTGTGGCCGATTTGAAATATTAAACCTTCATCGACCTCGACCAAGATAGCCTCCCTATTGACCTCTCATGGGATAAAATTGATTTTATGTTGCATCTGTTTCAGTGATAGCCTAAGACTTCGACCCATTCTATTCTTTTGGTTAGACAACCATATTTGCAGCAATACCATCGCTTAAAAAGGCTTTCTGCCTAGCCTCATAATCCAGGAGCATTTCAGTGAGACTATCCAATGATACTACATCATGAGATGCTATAGCAATGATGAACTCAAACTCCATTGACAATCCATCAATAATCACATTTACTTGGTTCTTGTTCAGATATAACACAGCCTGCCACATTCAACAAGTGACATATTGTCTTGATCTTGGCTAAATAATCACTTACAGTCAAACCAGATTTCCTTTGAGAGTGCAAACTGTGTCTAAAAGAAGAAATCTTGGCACTTGAACGAACTCCAAACAACCTTGTTACTGCATTCCAGATTGTGCGAGGGGAAGTGAGCCCCATAAGATGTGACAAAACCTCCATGCTAACTGTTGTCAACAACCATGAAGCAATCAACTTGTCTTGTTTCCTATGCACAACATATCTGGATTTTCCTCAAGCTGTCCTGACTCATTTGTGACAAACTGAGATGGAGCAGGATTATCACTAGAGATATAAGCCAACAATCCATAGCCATCAATTATAAGGGTCACCTGATGCTTCCAAAGAAGGTATGTTAACTCGGTAAGTTTTATGACATCCTGTTTAGGTATATGTTGTACACTAGATAGGACCGAAGAACCATATGACGACGAATTGACTGTGGTATTCACCGAAGACTGAACATCAACTTATTGCAGGTCCACCATTTTCAAAGTAAAACAATAACCTTCAAGAACCTCCAAGAAAAGAAGCAAACCAAAAACTGCATGATCGTTTTGGCGACTGATACCATGTATAGATTAGCAACATATATCTAAACTATAAAAGCAAGAACGAGAAACAAAACTAAAGAGAGAAATCTTCTGAACTTCATTATTTTCAAGAGTATGTGTTTACAAGTCTCAAGGAGTGTATTTATAGTTAGTATTGTAACTCTAACTAATGATGTAACTAACTTCAACAAACTAACTGCTCTAACTGATTAGCTGCAGTGTATCAATCCTCAGCTGTATGCATGACCATCACGCAGAGCAGTTGTACGTGTGCTTATATACCATGCATTTATTTATACTAACATTGCCATGTTGCTGGCAACAATTTGGTGGTCTGGGAATCTTGGCCCTATAACATATCTCATTCCAAAGTTTACATCTATGTTTCCATTGTTATTTTGAATAGATTTTAGCATCTTTGGTTGAGAAGATTCGATCCTTTGCCCTAGTCCATAGTTTGCATCTAAACCTATGCCATTGGTCTGTATAGGACATATAGGTGTCACATTCT
The DNA here is from genome assembly GCF_006381635.1 of Hibiscus syriacus. NCBI lineage: Eukaryota > Viridiplantae > Streptophyta > Magnoliopsida > Malvales > Malvaceae > Hibiscus > Hibiscus syriacus. The sequence continues at coordinate 2,217,386 of NW_024062730.1, forward strand.
TCTGTTGGGAAGAAACCGATGATGATTCTTGAATAACTCCAACTTTGACGACAAAATCCTCCAAAGTCATCTCTCTGAATGTTAGTTGGCGCTGCGAAAGTTCATGATCGGGGATATTAGCTTTCCGCTGTGGCGATAGGTCTTTCTGATTTATTTGAGATATTCATGGTTCGTGTTTGACCAGATATCTTAGAATGGTTTAGTCCCGAGTTGCTCCGATTTTTATGTTACAAGCGCCAAAAACTCGATCGACTGGTAATCTCGTCGGCTTGTGATTCCCACGCGTTGTTATCAGTAGCTCTTGAACTTTTAAAACATTTTGGGATTTGATCTTGGCCGTTGGATTGGTTACAGATCCAATGGCCCAGGATTGGTTGTGGTGTGATGATATTTTAGGGTTTAAAAACCCTAGCTCTCTTATGATTCTGGCCGTTGATCTCTATCTTGATCTAACGATCCTCATTTATGAGGCGCTGGACTTAATGATGAAACCTTAGTGTGGCTTGGGCTTGCTTCTTGGACCCTGTCCATTATACAATTATTTGGTAGATTGGTTTGCTATATCAGACAAACCTCTCTGTTGGGCCACCACTTGATTTGGACTTCCTTGAATCCCAATCTGATGCGTCAGGCAGGTTAGGTCTTGTCACCCATACTAGACTTTTGAACCTTAAATAAAGATGAAATAAAAAAAATGAAAATAGATAAGAAAAAGGAAAGTAAAATACTAATAATAATATGTATATTAAAAAACTATATAATATATATATTTCAAAAACAATATAATATGTTTTCAAAGATTATATATATTATATACGTTTTCAAGAATCGTTTTTTAAAAACTATATATTATATGTTTTCAAAAAACCATTTTTAAAAACTATATATTATATATTTCAAAAATATTTTCAAAAACTATATATATCTTCAAAAACAATATATATATAATATATATATATATAATATATATATATCTATATATATATATATATATATATATATATATATATATATTATCATATATACTAAATAAAGACCCTTTAAGTCCCGGATGAAAATGAGTGTCTACAGTTGCCCCTCTTTACCCATTATTGTATAACGAAAATAGGGCAAAGACAAGCTTGTTCCTATGAGTGTCGTCGATCTCTGAGTTTGAAATTTGACTAAATGTTGTAGTCGACTCTTTTTATCGAATATCCTTCGTTGCAGAGTTGAAATTCAACTTGAAAATAAAAGATGGGCTCCATGTTGTTCAGCTGAGTTACGGATAACTCATTCGTATTGAAGTTGAGATTTGACTAGACGACATTATCCCGTCGTTGAGTTAAACTATGTTGTGGAGACTCTTCGCTGTGAAGTTGAGTCGATCTCGAATGAATTAGGCACGATATCCTTCATTGTGAAGTTAAAATCATGTGTGACTCATTCGTCGTGAAATTGAGTCAATCTTGGATGTTTCGAGCATGATATCATTCGCTGTGAAGATGAAATCTAGTTCGAAATCTGAACTGGAACGTGGCTTCTTGTTACCAAATCATAGTCAACCTTGGTATTCTTCTTGGCTTAAAGACCTCGATTTAAAATTCAACCGAAAAATAGTTCATCACTGCTACCATATGGTTGATATGGCCTCAAGCTGAATGAAATAGAACTCAAAAGTTTTCGACTGAAGTTATGTTGTAAATTAGGCTGGAAGATAGTTCATTGTTGCTAAATCACAGCTAACCTAGGTCTTCTTCTTGGCTTAAAGACCTCGGTTTAAAATTCAATCAGAAAATAGTTCCTCGCTTCTACCATGCGATTGATAAGCCATCGAGTTGAATGGAATCGAACTCGAAAGTTTTCGTTGACTGATAGCCCTTCTTGCTTTGAGCTATGCTGTGAATTAGGCTGGGAGATAATTCCTTGTAGCTAAATCGTAACCAACCTAGGCCTTCTTCTTGGCTTAAAGACCTCGGTCTAAAATTTAGTTAGAAAGTAGTTCATCGTTGCTACCATGCAGTTGATACGCCCTCGAGCTGAATGGAATCAAACTCGAAAGTTTTCATTGACAAATAACCCTTCTTGCCTTGAGCTATGTTGTGAACGGTTCCTCTAAGTGAAGGATGGCTTCCCTTAATGGGTCTAAGTCGGTCATAATTCTTTAGATGACTCCCTTTCATGGGAAGGTCAGGTGAGATGACTTCCCTTATCGGTTTAAATTGATCTTGATTCTTTGGATGATTTTCACTTCCCGGGAAAGCCAAGTGGTATATTCTTCAGCTGGTTCACCTTCGCGGGTCTGAACCAGGTGAGATGATCTTTGGATGACTCTCTTTCATGGGAAAGCCATGTGAGATGTTCTTCAAGTGACTCCTCCTTGCGAGAAAGCCAAGTGAGTTATTCTGTCAACAGGATATCATCCGTCGTGGAGTTAAAATCTAGCTTGAAAACTTTAATAGGAAATTGCCACTCGTTGCTGAGTTAAGCTAAATTGAATCCATTCTGAATTATCTCTCGAACCCATCTGAATTGGCTCTCGAACCCGATTTGAAGTTGATTCTAAGATCCGTTGATCTTTCTATAGGTCAAGTTGGTTGAGGTGTAGTTCATCGCCGCTGATTTAAGCAACCACCATCGATTTTTTAAAACGTTTTTAAATCGTGTATCATTCGTCGTGAGGTTAAAACTTGACTCTTAAGCTGCAAAAATTATGTATGCAGAAAATGATAAAATGTGATGCTCTTAAGTATGTCTAAGATGTATGCAAAATGAATTAGTTATTGTTTTATTTCTTGGACGAAGTCTCATTCTTTGTTTGTTGGCCTTGTCCTTGGAATCGATGATGCCCCGACATTAATGGCTTCATGGAAATATCTGACATTTGCTTATTTGTTAGCTCAATCCAGTGATCTTACACTCTTGATAGTATGGATCAATTTTAATTAGAGATTCTTAAGCTTTTAGCCTTTGTTTACTCGATGGAGTAAGACTCTATTGCATTGGGTTGACGATCAAATATGGAATTGGTTGAATCATCGTAGTTGACACATCAATATTCAGTGAAAGGCTTCCTTACGTGGCTTAAAAGCTCAAATGATAACTTCTACAGCCAAGGCTACCTCCTCCAACATCTGTAAAATTATTCTGATTGCCATGGAAGAAGATTGGCAAATAAGAAGGCATGTTGCCTTAAAATTATATCAAGCACCCTCAGTGCTACTTGTGAGTTCTCAGATTCTTGTACTCGTAGAGTACTTGAATTCTTACACGGGAATCTGGTAGCAAAGTTTATCTCTACTCTAAACGTATTTGAGTATAAGTGTCTTGCTCTCTTCCTTTCACGCTCATTTGTGTTGTGATAACTCCGTAAAAGGTCACATTTTGAGACCTTTTCACTTAAGTTATTGAATGCCTTAAGGCTCATTTAGGACCATGTAGATGCATTTAGAATAATTTAGTTGCATGTGGTGGAATTCAGTTTACCGTGACATTTTATTTTTAAAGCGGTGCTGCCTTATGGGAAAGTGCTTGTTTGATGATGTGCAGGAACTGAAAGCAAGGAGGAGAGGAAACGAAATGCCGTGACATAAGGAGATTGTTGAGCAAAATGAAATTGCCAAGTTCGATTGGCATTTTGAAAGCGTACAAAGTGTGAGAAGATATTTTTGAAGCCAGCTGTCTCCGACTCTCCAAGATCTCTACCCGAGGAATCCACCTTGAACATCCGCCTGGAGGGATTGGCACTGCAACCGCTGGTCCTGCTGATAACGTCGCCTGACCTTGCAGATCTTGTCTGTCCTTGGGCGCCTACAATAGGATTATACCGGTTACTCAGCTAGCTACTCAGGCTGTATCATAGCCTGCCTTGCCCGACTCCTAAGCAATTTAACCATGGTTTTGGGGTTTTCTAGGAAAGTCAATACCAAGTCCTAGGATTTATTTTCCCCTTACAAATAGAGGATGAAGCCATATTGAAGAAGACATTGGTTCCACCCAGATTTGAGCTTAAAAAGTTAGAGAGAGAGGGTCTCATCTTTCTCCGTCAATCTTACTTGCCATGGCATTTCTCCTTGACAAGCTTGAGAGAGTGGCGTCCTGAGCGTTTGAGAGGAGCCAGTTTGCTGGGAGCAGTTCTTTGGGTGGGAAGCATTGGGCAGGCACGTCAGGCTTTCTCTCATCCCTTAGTTCTTTGCTTTTATTTTATTGGGTTGTAAAGAAGGAATGAAACTTACTGTGAGCTTGTTTATTTCGAACCCCACCATGAATAATCCTATTTGATGGGAGTTCGCTTGGTTTAAGTTTTTATTTCAATGAATGGTTGTTTCTATGCTTTAATCTATTTGTTTATGAAACTTAATGCCTTAAGGTTGTAGGAGCTACGAGAGTAGCCTTTCCTTAGGAGGTTTTCAGGGTTCCAGAGAATACCTTGGCAAGATATCCTTAGTATTCGAGAGAAGCTAGGGATGAACTACATAAGCAAGGGGTTCTAGGTAGTAACTAGACCTAATCCACCTTAGAGATAAGGTTAGGATTTCATTCGACTAAAAGGAGTTGTGCAAGAACGATATGTTAGATGTTAATGCTGTCGCAAAAAGGTATTACCGAGACATATCTTGTTATCTGGACCAATGAGATCACTGTAGGGGTTTACGCCAATCGGTTTTGCCAGAGCATATTTAATCTGTCAAGTCCCTTACTAGAGATAACATAGGGCACCTCGTAGACTCTGTCGGGCAGGTAGGTATAGAAGAAATACCATTCGGAGAAATAGACTTAGATTTTCCCCAGGACTCTTATCACTCTTCCCATAGCAACTTGTCGTGTGAGAAAGCTAAAGTCCTATAAATTAATCTTGTATTACATTTTGTTTTGCATTGACATTTTCTATTTGCACTAAACACAATCTATTTTGCCACGACATAACCATTGCTACCACACTTCCATAGTTCTATTCCACATCAGTCATTCCATTTTGCCACATATCATTTGTACATACATCACTAACTTTACTTTGGTGACAAAGTAAAGTGCCTTGACAACCTTTGATTTCAATTCTGTGGAGACGATACAAACTTATCACTGTATTACTTGTTCAATTGTGTATACTTGCACATATATCCACACTCATTTATAGTACTCATACCGAGCGGACAGGTTGTCATCACTATCAAGGCTGTATTCAATTTTTTCTCTTTGATATGGCATCCTCAGGTATAAAAGTGAACATGCTTGTTATTCGGAAGGGATTTGATAGCGACCAAACGTTTCTCGCCATTATAAGCGAAATTATTTCTGACCAACTCATTGTTGTAGGTCTCTTGTAGCTTCTCAGAAAACTATCTTCATAGTAAAGAGATACACTTCTTCTTCATAACGTCAGACTCTGTTATGATAGGAACCAATCAGGAGGAACGGGTGGTGGAATGAGAAGAGATTGGAAACCTAGAGATGCCCTACACTGTTTTGGGTCCTTCAACCAAATTTTTTATAGAAAATATGTCTTTTCTGAGATATCTCTTTTTTAAAGGTTTGGTATAAAAATGATATCAAAGCAATTGAAGCAAAGTATTAGTTCACTGAATATCAAATAAACGAATCACATAAGTTTTTTAAAAAATTATAGCTTTTTGACAAGTTTCAAGATCCATGGGTGTATGGGAAGACAATGCGATTGGTTTTGATTTTCATGATTTTCAAATAGGATGTGAACAAAATAGCGCAACTGATACACTCTACTGCAAGGCCCTTTAGAGAACGTTTCTATTTCAGTTATCAGGAATCTTTTATTTGTTCAAGCTTCATAGACTTCTTAAGCAGATATAGCGCAGAAATATCGATCTAAAAATAAAACCCCTAAGTGTTTTTATATAGTCAACTATAACAGGTGTTTCCTGACTCCCTTAGTTCATCTTTCATCGAAATTTAATTTCAAATACACGTTTATTTAAGGCCTTAATGTCTTTCTTTAAATTATACTTTGTTAAAATTGATATACTCACTTTAGATTTTGTTGGGAGATTTATCTCGACACATAGAGACTAGTGTCATGATTTGAATGTACTCGTATTCATAAAGTTAGGGAAATTAACGTTTCTCGCTACTTTAGCAGAATACCCTTAATTGAAGGATTCAAGTGTCAGAAAGTCTTCGACTTGACAAACTCTAATGAAACTCACTCCGTAAAGTTCAGACATTACAACCATAGTTGCTTCAGACATTACCTCTGAAGATTAACATCCTACTACTTTCAGGTGAGTGACCCTAGCATTGTTAAAAATATCACATTAATTCTTCGATTTCTAGATTTTATAAGTTTATCAGGAAGAATCTATTATAGCTTGAGTGTCAATGAAAGTCAGAAAATTTCATCTTTAGAGCTCAATTTTTAAGCAACTGATCTAAGCCAAATTTGTCTATTCCACAATTCCATTTGTGAAATTATATATCGTCACGGAACGTCCTTAACAAACATGCAAACTAACTGGTCTTGCAATTTCATGCATCGGAGATACCCCATATTGTCTACTTCTATGCTTGTATGTGTAAGAAAATATTTTCTTTTTCGGGTGAAGGATATGGATCTTGTTTTTTAAAGGAATTTGATCTCGGCATATGTCGAAAGGCTATAACCTCATTTCTCAAAATGTGCATTTATTATACTTGATATTCACTAAATTTCAATAATTCTCTATTACTCAAAGAAATGTCATTCTTTTTTAAAAAATATTTCAGGCATATAAAAGACAAATTCAAACAAGACATTATTTCACAAGTAACACAAGTCCGTGGTAATAGTGATGATCTCCTCTTGTCTCGTCCTAAGATGTCCTATTCCTCGATTACGACATTTACTTTTCAGATGCATCTCCAATTATACAAACATCCGCTTCTAGAGTGTCATTGCTTTCCTCGTAAAATTTCAGCTCTATTCTGTCCATCATTAGCTGGAGCAAGGCTCTAAATTCAACATATTCTTATACATCATGTTCGTCCTCATTGTGATAACAGTAATGACTTCCACCTTTTCAATATAATATACTAGGATGCGGTGCAAGAAGCTCCACATTTATCATTCTGCCTCTATACCCAAGCCAGAGGTGACTTCACTTCATAAACTCTGATTTTGATAGTCTAACCTTTCTCCTCGGTGATTACATTTAACCCATTTTCTTGGTGATTAGGCAGAGGGTTCTGTGCAACTTTGGGCAATTCTGAATTATTGAAACGAATCCAGTTCATATTGTTCTTTCTTTGGACAATTCTCTTAAAGGCAAGGTAGTTTTCAATAGCATACCCGGAACACCACCATGATATTCACAATGGGCATTTTCATCATACCACCTGGGGTATGAGGGTTTCATCATACCATATGTGTGTTAAAAAGTTGTTGGTAAAGCTCCTTATACATCATGGAAATTTGATTGAAATGATCATTTTCTCTTTCTCTCATTGGTTCCCTCGAATCTTATCTAGAAGTATTTGATGGTACAACTACAGTTGGCTTTGATTTGGAGACCGTAACACTTTTACTGGTGTTAAAAGTGTTGATGTTATTGATCTCTCATTCTCTCTTCTTCATGGGAGGTCTTCTACTTGACTCACCTCCCTCTATATTTCCTTGTCTTATGGTCGTTTCTATCATTTTTCTTGCCATAACGAGATCAGAGAAATTTTTAGATGTAATTGCATTTAGATCCCCGAAGAAAAGGGTCTTCAAAGTATGTACGAAGAGCTTTCTTGTCTTTTTCATCCAAAGGTGGATGAACATGTGCAGCTAAATCCCTTTTTCACAGAGACTGAAGAAGCATAATGAAGATATTTAATTCAGAAAGTTTATTGACATTCTGATTCAACTTCAAATTAATGTTCCTTTTCTGGAGGCCATGGAACAAATGCCAACATATGCTAAATTTCTCAAGGAAATTATTACCAAGAAGAGAAAGGTTTAGCAATATGAGACAATTGCCATGGTAAAAGAATTTTGCTCTTCATTAAGCAAGCTGCCACCGAAGAGACATGATCCGCACAATTTTATCATCTCATGTTCGATAGGTGACAAGTTTATTGGGAAGACATTATGTGACATTGGCTTAAGTGTAAACTTGATGCCTAAGTCAATTTTCGTAAAGCTTGGGATAGGGAATGCGAGACCCACATCTGTCATCTTGTAATTAGCCAATCGTTCACATGTTCGTCTCAAAGGGCGAATTGAATATGTCATCTTGAGGGTTGACAAATTCATTTTTCCTGTCGATTTCCTAATTTTGGACTGTGAAGTTGACGCCACAGCACCCATCATCTTGGGGAGACCATTCCTAGCTACCGGTCGTATTCTCATTGACTGTGAGAGGGGCAAGTTGACTATGTGAGTGACCGATCAACAAGTCACTATGAATGTCTTCTGATCTCTCAAATACATAAATGATTCTGAAGAATGCCAAAGCATTTTTGAAGTAGTTACAACAATTGCAAAGGAATCAGATCAATTTTCCCAAAACAATTTTATTCAGTTAGGACCTGATGAGGGGCTATTAGAAGACTTAAAGGCTGGAGGGCTTAATGATTTTTCATCCGAGTAGTAGTAGGCTAGCTTCCTAAAAGCTAGCCCAAGTACGCATTTTGAACCTTTGAACTTTGAAGAGCTTGTTCCTCCCAAGCCCTCATTACAACATGCTCCTACCCTAGAACTTAAGAATTTACCACAACATCTTAAATATGATTCTCTGGGTAGTAACGAAACTTTACCTTTGATTATTTCCTCTGCCCTTTCTCCTAACCAAGAATCTAGTTTGTTAAGTGTTTTGTCACAACATAGGAAAGCGTTAGCATGGACAATGGCAGATCTGAGAGGAATAAGTCCAATTATCTGCATGCACAAGATCCTGCTAGAAGAATGCCATGGCAAATCCATAGAGCCAGCGAAGATTAACCCAATCATGAAGCAAGTTGTGATGAAAGAGATTCTCAAATGGCTTGATGCTGGAGTGATTTACCCAATTTCAGATAGTTCTTGGGTGAGTCCCATTCAATGCGTGCCAAAGTAGGGAGGCATGACAGTGGTGACAAGTGGAGACAACGAGTTGTTACCTACACACACAATCACCGGGTGGCGAATTTGCATGGATTACCACAAACTCAACAAGGCCACCAAGAAGGATTATTTCCCTTTTCCGTTCATCGATCAAATGCTGGATCGACTTGCTGGAAAGGTATTTTATTGTTTCTTGGACGGATACTCGGGGTATAATCAGATTGCCATCGCACCGGAGGACCAACGTGTCCCTATGACATATGTTTTTCGAAGAATACCTTTTGGACTCTGTAATGCCCCGGCAACTTTTCAGTGCTGTATGCAAGCCATATTTTCAGACATGGTTGAGGATTTTCTGAAAATTTTCATGGAAGATTTTTCTATTTCTGGAGATGATTTAAAAATACCTCGGCAATTTAGCAAAGGTACTGAAGCGATGTGAGGAGGGTGATCTCTGAACTGGGAAAAATGCCACTTCATGGTAAACAAAGGCATTGTTCTAGGCCACAAATTTCAAAAGCATTGAGGAAGACAAGGCCAAGATCGAGGTGATTGAGAAGCTATCCCCACCAACTTCTATCAAGGGCATTGAAGTTTCCTTAGACATGCTCGATTTTATAGACGATTCATCAAGGATTCTCCACATTATCCAAGCCCTTGTGCACCCTGCTACAGCAGAACCAACGTTCATGTTCGATCAGAAATACCACGGCGCATTCAAAGAGCTGAAGAATAGACTTATCTCTGCATCGATCGTAGTTCCCCCAGATTGGACGGCACGTTCGAATTAATGTGTGATGCAAGTGATTTTGCCGTGGGAGCTGTGTTGGCCAGCGTAGAGGTAAAATCTTTCATTTATATATTATGCTAGTCATACCTTAAATGAGACACAATTAAACTATACCACCACTGAGAAAGAATTACTTGCCGTGGTATTTGCATTTGAGTTTAGGCCATACTTGATAGGCACCAAGGTCATAGTTCACACCGATCATTCAACTATAAATACTTAATGAACAAGAAAGATGCCAAGCCTAGACTTATTAGATGGATATTACTGCTGCAAGAGTTCAACTTAGAGGTCATTGATAGGAAAGGTACTGAGAACCAGGTTGTAGACCATTTATCTAGGCTAGAGAACATTTCAGAATGCCATGACATTTTTTATATTAAAGGAATTCCCGAGGAGAAAATTTTATATGCTATGGCAATTCCGTGGTACGATGACCTTGTTAATTTTCTTGTGGTGTTTTTCCTTATGAACTGAACAACCATGGAAAAAAGAAGTTTCTGCATGATGTCAAGTTCTATTTTTGGGACGAGCCGTACTTGTTCAAGCAATGTGCCGATCAAATGATTCGACGGTGTGTTCCCGAAGAGGAGCAACATGTCATTCACCCATTTTGGAGGTGTGAGGAGTGTGCAAAGGTCCTCCAATCATGCTTCTATTAGCCATCATTATTTAAGGATGCCCACGCATTTTACAAAGCGTGCGACAGATGCCAGCGTCTGGAAACATTTCCAGATGACATGAAATGTCGCACAAAATATTTTTAGATAAAGCACTTTGATGTTTGGGGCATTGATTTATGTGACCATTACCATCTTCCTTTGGAGATTTACATTTGCTTGTGGTGGATTTTGTGTCTAAGTGGGTTGAAGCAATTGCCACACCAAGGAATGACTCGAAGATGGTGCTCAAGTTTCTTCACTCGATTTGGAGTACCAAGGGCCATTATCAGTGATGAGGGCACCTACTTTGATAACAAGTTAATTGCCAAGGCATTGCAGAAATACGGAGTGCAACATAAGATTGCCACGTCATATCACCCGCAAAGAAATGGGCAACCTGAAGTGTCCAACCGAGAGTCAAGTAAATCCTTGAGAAGATGGTGAACCCTCGAAGGAAAGACTGGTCCCCAAAACTCGATGAAATGCTCTAGGCCTATAGGGCGGCATTCAAAAACTATGGGAATGTCGCCCTTCAAGATGGTATATGGAAAATCCTGCCACCTCCCAGTTGAGTTAGAAACAAGGCATACTGGGCAATCAAGAAACTAAACTTTGACACGTAACTTGCTGGGGAAAAACGACTGCTAGATCTGAATGAATAGAGGAGTTTCAAGTGCAAGCATATGAAAATGTCAAGCTCTACAAGGAAAAGACTAAGAAGTGGCATGACAAAATGCTTTTGCCACGATATTTTCATGTGGGCCAGAAAGTACTGTTGTTTAACTCTAGGCTCAAACTCTTCCAGGCAAATTAAAGTCACGGTGGCCGGGACCATTCGAAGTCCACAATGTTTACCCGTATGGCACTGTTGATATTAAGAATATGAACGATGGGTCTATCTTTAAAGCAATGGCCAGCACCTGAAGGCTTACCAGGGAGTCCCACCATTGCGTGAAGTTGCTCTTCTCTTACATGACGTCGATACTGGCCCAACATCTTAAGGATGCCATAACATTTTAAATTTACTCCTGTGCATAAATAATTTTTACTTTGTCATTATTTTAGTATTTCTTCTTTTTAATTAATTACTTTAATTTTATTTTTGTTGCAAGGGATATTCCACATGGCTAGAATGTGAGATGTATGGAGGAAGCTTGTGAAAATTTGGGCGGCAAACTTAAATAGTAAAAGGAGGAAACTTTTTCACTTTTCACTCTTACTTAGGATTAAATATTTTTACTCTTTCTTTTTGTTTTCTTCCCGCCTAGACCCCATATTCTATTTAATATTCCCCTCCCAAATCTCTCTTTTGTTTATTTCTTCCTTTCACTTCACTTCACTTTACTTTTAACTTTTTTTCTTCTTTCATCTTCTTCTTTCTTCCTTTGCGCCGAAACCTCCATAGCCGACCAAAGTTTTAAGCTTTCTTATTCTTTTGTAGTTTTCTACTCCTAAAATGGTCTGTTCCCATCCATCTTCTTCGGTACACCCTCTCTACCACATTTTGTGGATGATGCTGCCCGAGATCGATTCCAAACTATAAAAAACTGACAGGTCTTTTTCTAGTTGGGGTTTATCTTCTCCGAGGAGGAGGATGCTACCTTATGAAGTGAGGTGCTCCACGTGGTTAACAAGCATAAGTGGCAAAAATTTGCCAAGCATCATGCCACTGTCAACGCGTCGATAGTAAAGGAGTTTTACTCCAACATCACCGAGCCAAACCAACATGCCGTTGTGGTTTGTGGCATTTCTATTAGATTTACCCCCACTGCTATTAATCGCTATTTTAAATTGTAGGTTGTGGAAGACCGCCATACCACCTTTACGCAAGAAAGAAGTAGACAACGAAAACATACCAAGGCATCCTGGAAGACCTCTGTCTTCCCGACACCCAGTGGATGGTCAGCAACTGAGCCGTAGGACCGTGGACGGGAGAGGTTGCTCCTGCAAGTGAAGTTGTGGAACAATTTTATGAAGCACAAGCTTCTGCCAACTTCCCACAACACCACCGTGTCTTGCTAGCGGATGTTTTTACTACAATCAATCATATTTGGGGGCGAGCCATTGATGTAGGGAAAACTTATTGCGAAATAAGCTCATTTGTGCCTGAAGCGACCTGCAAGTGCCCTGGTATTTTCGAATCTCATCACTACCTTATGCCGTAAAAAGAAGGTTCCTGAAGACCAGTTTGATGAGATTTTACTGGTATTGCTGGAATTACCAAAGCAAAAATCCCTATGTTATTGGGTCTGAAGGAAGCCAAAGGGAAAGAAAAAGAAGCGACTACATCTCGCGTTTCACCATCTCCAGATGCCAGGGCAAACTCGGATGCCTGGAGCAAGCAATCCAGTGCACTCAAGAGCACATCGGGCAGCTGTCCGAAAACTGATGACTTATTTCCTACGCTAAGCGTAGGGATAAATTTTCACTAACGCCTTCTTAGAGTTTCTCTCGCACATGAACTTCACCATTCCTGCCTTCCCTGAAACACTCGTACAACCAAATGAGAATGTCGAGGCATCTGTAAAAGTACCCCCTCCTGCTACTGCCGACGCTCATCAATCACCCAGTATAGAAAGTCCCCAGCCTGAAGCAGAAGAACCCGTTGACCCTGATCCAGTCTATGCTGTGTCGCCCGACGCAGATTGAGAAGCCAACATCCAACTCGACATCTCCCGGAATCCCCACAATTTGTTGAACCTCTGGCGACAGAACATCTGATATGCCACAACCTGTCACGCCAATGGAAAAAGAGCACCCTAAAGTACCACAGCCCACCGAGTTAACGAAGAGTCACAATCCGAGATGCCACGACAAACTCCTTTGCGTAGAGCCGACGTCGCCTGAAGAAGGCATCTAAGCATGAGAAGCCCCAACTCTCAACTGTCCCAGAAGGTCCCAGTACTCCTCTCGACTGCACCAGCTTCTGACTCCGAACATTCCAGCCCTGCCAAATGAGAAAGTTAACTCGTCGCGCGACTGCACTACCCCCGCTTAAAGACAAGGTACCTTGCATTGCATTGCATTCATAACATGTAGTTTATTTTCCTTAGTTTTAGTAAGCATTGAGGACAATGTTTCTCTCAAGTTTGGGGGAAGTAGGGTTCTCGATCATTGCATGAGTAGTAATAAAATAAATATGCAATGATATTAGTAAATGTTTGAATAGTTTTCTGGAATTAGTTAATGATGTCTGATGATGATGAATTCGTGATGGCTAGGATAGAATATACATGATTGGTTGAGGATGATAGAACCAACTCTAGGACTTGGTTTTTTAAATCTTTGAAACACGATTGTATGTTTTCCATGCTGAGAAAGTTAGGAATTTTTTATAAGAGAATTCTTAAATACCGTGGCATAAAACTTTGAATGATGAAAACTCATGGTTGTTAAAAAATGAAAAATGATGATAAAGTTGTGAATAAATGCCTCAGCATATCTGTAGAGGGACACTCCCCTTGCCAGGAATATGAGTGAATGAAAGTAGTCACAAGATGACTCTACCTGACTTGCTCGGGGGTGGAAGGTATGCTCCTTTCATCTAGAGTGTGGGAGGGTAGAGTGATAGGCTGACTCCCCTGTAGCAGAAGAAAAGAAAAGAAGTAAGTTGGGAGTAAAGATTTTATAAATGTCATGGCAAATTAAAAAGCTTGCTTAAATTTTTAAGTTTATTAAGCATAGACTGGATACTAGCAATCACACACCCCACAAAGAATCTTGCCCTAGGGGACAATACTAGATTTCGAACCAGTTTAGCATGTTGAAGCCATTCATATGTGCTGAGGGCTGAATTTTATCCCATAAGACTATTCTTCTTCTGAACTTGTCATGGTATTTTTGTTTTGCTTATTACTATCCATTGCTTGAGGACATGCAATAGCTTAAGTTTGGGGGTGTGATAACTCCATAAAAGGTCATATTTTAGGACCTTTTCACTTAAGTATTGAATGCCTAAAGGCTCATTTAGGACCATGTAGATGCATTTATAAGCATTTAGTTACATATGGTGGAATTCGGTTGCCACGGCATTCTATTTTTAAAGCGGTGCTGCCTTACAGGAAATGTGCTTGTTTGATGATATGCAGGAACTGAAAGCAAGGAGAAGAGGAAACGAAATACCGTGACATAAGGAGATTGTTGAGCAAAATAAAATTGCCAAGTTCGACTGGTATTTCGAAAGCGTACAAAGTGCGAGAAGATGTTTTTGAAGCCAGCTATCTCTGACTCTCCAAGATCTCTGCCCAAGGAATCCACTTCGAATATTTACCTAGAGGGATCGACATTGCAATCGCCAGTCCTGCTGATGACGCCGCCTGACCCTGTAGATCATGTCTGTCATTGGGCGCCTACAACGGATTATGTCGATCACTCAACCAGCTACTCAGGCTGTATTATAGCATGTCCTGCCCGACTCCTAAGTAACTTAACCATGGTTTTGGGGTTTTCTAGGAAAGTCAACACCAAGTCCTAGGATTTATTTTCCCCTATAAATAGAGGATGAAGCCACATTGAAGAAGACTTTAGTTCTACCCAGATTTGAGCTTAAAAAGTTAGAGAGAGATAGGGTCTCATCTTTCTCAGTTAATCCTACTTGCCGTGGCATTTCTCCTTGACAAGCCTGAGGGAGTGGCGTCCTGAGCATCCGATAGGAGCCAGTTCGCTGGGAGCAGTTCTTGGTGGCCGAGGGAAGCATTGGGCAGTGCACGTTGAAGGCTTTCTCTCCTCCCCTTATTTCTTTACTTTTATATTTTATTATTGGGTTGTAAGGAACGAATGAAACTTGTTGTGTGCTTGTTATTTCGAACCCCACATGAACTAATCGTATTTGTGGGAGTTTGCTTGGATGTTTAAGTTTTATTTCAATGAATTATTGTTTTTCTATGCTTCAATCTGTTTTGTTTATGAAACTTAATGCCTTAAGGTTGTAGGAGCTACAAGAGTAGCCTTTTCTTATGAGGTTTTGAGGGTTTGAGAGAATACCTTGGCAAAATATCCTTACTATTCGAGAGAAACTAGGGAGACTACATAAGCAATGGGTTTAGTAGTAACTAGACCTAATCACCTTAGAGATAAGGGTAGGTTTTATTCGACTAAAAGGAGCTGTGCAAGAACGATAGGTTAGATGTTAATGCTGCCACAAAAAGGTATTGCCGAGACATATCCTGTTATCTGGACCAATAGGATCACTGTAGGGGTTTACGCATCAATTTTATCAGGACATCTTTAATCTGTCAGTCCCTTACTAGAGATAAATAGGGCACCTGAATAGACTCTGTCGGGCAGGCTAGGTATAGAAGAAATACCATTCGGAGAAATAGACTTAGATTTTACCAGTGACTCCTATAACTCATTCCCATAGCAACGTGTTATGTGAGAAAGCTAAAGTCCTATAAATTAAATCCTGTATTTACATTTTATTTTGCTTTGACATTTCTATCTGTTTGTACTAAACACAATCTATTTTACCACGACATACCCATTTGCTACCACACTGCCATAGTTCTATTTCCATATCAGTTATTCCATTTTGCCATAACATTATCATTTGTAAATACCATCACTAACTTTACTTAGGTGACAAAGTAAAGTGCCTTGACAAACCTATTTGATTTCCTCAATTCCCTGTGGAGATGATACTCAACTTATCACTGTATTACTTGTTCAATTGTGTATACTTGCACATATATCCACATCATTTATAGTACTCATACCGAGCGGACAGGTTTTCATCACTATCAAGGCTCGTATTCCAATTTTTTCTCTTTGATATGGCACCTCAGGTATAAAAGTGAACTCATGCTTGTTATCGGAAGGGATTGATAGCGACCAAACGTTTCTCGCCATTATAAGCGAAATTATTTCTAACCAAACTCATTGTTGTAGGTCTCTTGTAGCTTCTCAGAAGACTATCTTTATAGTAAAGAGATACACTTCTTCTACATAACGTCAGACTATGTTATGATAGGAACCAATTAGGAGGAACGGGTGGTGGAATGAGAAGAGATTGGAAACCTTGAGATGCCCCACACCGTTTTAGGTCCTTCAACCAAATTTTTATAGAAAATATGTCTTGTCTGAGATATATCTCTTTTTTAAAGGTTTGGTATAAAAATGGTATCAAAGCAATTGAAGCAAAGTATTAGTTCACTGAATATCAAATAAACGAATCACACAAGTTATTTTAAAAAATTATAGCCCTTTGACAAGTGTCAAGATCCTGGGTGATATGGGAAGACAATGCGATTTGGTTTTGATTTTCATGATTTTCAAATAGGATGTGAACAAAATAGAGCGATGGTTTCTATTTTAGTTATCAGGAATCTTTTATTTGTTCAAGCTTCGTAGACTTCTTAAGCAGAGATAGCGAAAAATATCGATCTAAAAACAAAACCCTAAGTGTTTTGTAGTCAACTATAACAAGTGTTTCCTGACTCCCTTAGTCCATTTCATCGAAATTTAATTTCAAATACCGTTTATTTCAGGCCTTACTGTCTTTCTTTAAATTATACTTGTTAAACTTGATATCCTCGCTTTAGATATTGTTGGGAGATTTCTCGACACATAGACTAGTGTCATGATTTGAATATACTCGTATTCTTAAAGTTAAGGATATTAACGTTGCTCATTACTTTAGTGGAATAACCTTAATTAAAGGATCCAAGTGCTAGAAAGTCTTCGACTTGACAAACTCAAATGAAACTCACTCCGTAAAGTTCGGACATTACAACCATAGCTGCTTCAGACATTTCTCCGAAGATTAACAGCCTACTACTTTCAGCGGAGTAACCCTAGCATTGTTAAAAATATCACATTAATTCTTCGATTTCTAGATTTTATAAGTTTATCAATGTAATACCCCAAAAATTTAGATAATGACCAAAATACAAATTTTGAAAGTTTGATGGTCAAGTAGAAAATTTGGAAATTATTGGGTTGTTGTGTAAGTGTTATATAATTGATGTACTATGTTAAAATTTTTGGTATTAAGAATCTAAGTGATAAAATGGTGAAGGAACATTTTGTACAAATTGGAAAAGTTGTTTCCAATGTTAAAAAAGAATTATTAAATGTTAAATACTTGGTAGAAAATGAGTTTCAAGTATATTATGGAGTTGTTATGGGATGTGTTTATGTTAGTACAATACTAACATATGTATTATTATGATTTGTGATTAATACAGATTGTGATTGATTTGTGATCGAAGTAAGTCAAATAGAAAAAGGGTTTATTGTGGAAAATTAGTGAGGCACATATTGTGGATTATATAAAGTGGCAAGGTGAGTGCAATACATGCATGACATTATATATGGATGTTGTATACATCATTAAGAAGACTTGCAATAAGTCGACCTTGTTTATATCAGCATGATATATGTCATTTTATAACTTTGACATGACATTGAAATGTCACGGTATGAAATTAAAATGCATTATCATAAAAAATGTGATATTTTACCATGAAGGTTTTCAGGTATGAACTGCCCAATGTTAAATATTGATAATATTCTTTGCCTTGGATGAATATAATAAAGACTATATGCCCATGTAAGTCATTGAGGGACAGGGTATAGTTGGCATGCCATAGAGTATAGCAGCTGCAGGATTATAATAGCACTATAGTGTGTAAGGGCACTAAATGCGGGAAAGATGGATACGACCTTATGTATCATGTCCGGATTAGCACTATAGCGTAAGCTTAGTGTAGGTGGTGGGCACAACCTTATGTGTCATATCCAGATTAGCACTATGGCGTAAGCTTAGTGCAGGTTAGCACTATGGTGCAAGTATTTTACTCGAATACCCATGGTCCTCAGGGTTTTATATATGGTTTATGGTTTATTGGTGAATAAATGGTAAGCGTACAAATAAGCTTATGAGCTTGTGGAATAAATGGCAATATTTGTATGAAATTTTATATTTAGTTATAAATATTTGTCATGGTAAAATATTGGATATGATGGTAACATGATTTTAAGGTATTTTGTTTTGACAATGAAATTCATGCATGAATTGTATTGCATTATTTATTATTTTAATTGCCTCACTAAGTATATACTTACCGTGTGATGATTTTCACGCGTAGGTAAAAAGCCAGTAGAGGAATAAAGAGTTCAAGGCAACATCTAGCATCAAGAGTATATTTCTATATCAGTAAGACATCCTAAGATGTAATGTTGACTTTATAGTGGCATGTAATTATTAATGTTTTATTTGTTTTGTTGAACAAATTTGGAACAAAATGGCAATTTTATGAGTTTTGTATATAATGCTGAAATTAATGTAGCAGTTACTGTAGCAGTGCATCGATACACAATTTTAATTCAAAATTTTTGGTGCATCGATGCACTGTTCACGTTACTGTAGCAGTGCATCGGTATACTGTTATAACAAATCATAATTCAAATGATATAATAATTTTGATAATATCATTTATAACTTAAGAAAAAAGTTTAAATCGATTTGGAATGATAAATGGTTTTTGAAATTCGAGTGACATCTATAATCTATATAGGTATAATTATACGGGTTATGGGTGTTACAATCAGGAAGAATCTGTTATAGCTTGAGTGTTAGTGAAAGTCAAAAAATTTCATCTTTAGAGCTCAATTTTAAGCAACTGATCTAAGCCAAATTTGTCTATTCCATAATTCTATTTGTGAAATTATATATCGTCACGGAACGTCCTTAACAGACATGCAAACTAATTGGTCTTGCAATTTCATGCATCAGAGATACCCCATATTGTCCACTTCTATGCTTGATGCGTAAGAAAACATTTTCTTTTTTCGGGTGGAGGATATGGATCTTGTTTTTTAAAGGAATTTGATCTCGGCATATGTCGAAAGGCTATAACCTCATTTCTCAAAACGTGCATTTATTATACTTGATTTCACTAAATTTCAACATTCTCTATTACTCAAAGAATTTCATTCTTTTTTTAAAAAATATTCAAGCATATAAAACAAATTCAAACAAGAAATTATTTCACAAGCAACACAAGTACGTGGTAATAGTGATGATATCCTCTTGTCTCGTCCTAAGATGTCATATTCCTCAATTGCGACATTTACTTTTAAGATGCATCTCAGTTATACAACATCCACTTCTGAAGTGTCATTGTTTTCCTCGTAAAACTCCAGCTCTATTCTATCCATCATTAGCTGGATCAAGGCTCTAAATTCGACACATTCTTGTACATCATGTCCATCCTCATTGTGATAACAGTAATGACTGCCACCTTTTCAATATAATGTGCTAGGATGCGATGAAAGAAGCTCCACATTTATCATTTGCCTCCATACCCAAGCCAGAGGTGACTTCACTTCATAAACTCTGATTTTGACCTTCTACCCTTCTCATCGGTGATTACATTTAACCATTTTCTTGGTGAATAGGCAGAGGGTCTGTGCAACGTTGGGCAATTCTGAATTATTGAAATGAATCCAGTTCGTATTGTGCATTCTTTGGACAATTTCTTAAAGGCAAGGTAGTTTTCAATAACATGCCCGGAACACCACCATGATATTCATAATGGGCATTTTCATCATACCACCTAGGGTATGAGGGTTTCATCATACCACATGTGTGTCAAAAAGTTTTGGTAAACTCTTTTGCAGCAGATGAGTCCCCTTGAAGTCTTGGTAAGATTCCAGGTGAATAACCAATTGCGGAGTAGGTGGAACAACCATCCTTTAGATGCCCTTGCTCCAGGAGAACTCATTTAATTCAAGTCAGACATATTTGCCACGATTTCAACCAGTGACTCTTGGTTTCTAGTGATGGAATCCAAGGTCTTTTGTTGATTTTGACTTTTTTTTCTCCTCACGCTCCTTTTGTAACCCTAGCATATTTTCCTCTAGTTGAGCGATCTTAGCTTCCATTTTTTGATGTGTCCAATGCTTGAAGAGGTATCCAGTGTTTGTTCCCTTTTTTGATGAGACATTTTTATTAGTTAATTTTAAAAAATGCAAAATTATGCAAAATGATGATGAAATTTTTGAGGCATTGATCCAAAACGTGTCTGTTATTTAAATAGTCTTTATTAGGACAAAAGTGTTACTTCTAAGAGACCAAAAACAATTCAAGGTACATTTTAGCTAGATCTTCTAGAGCCCGAATGGCTTCTAATAGGTTGACAAGTCTTCTTGTCACTGGTGAATACCTTGTTGAACTACCCCGGCTTCTCTTGCCAAACCATGCAAGTGGTGTGCTGCTTTTGTACCTGCTCTTGAAAGTTCTGAATGACTGCATCTCAACATTTACCCTTTGTTGAGCCTATTCCCAATAGAAATGTCATTGGAGCCCCAATTTTCTTAAAGGCAAGGTAGTTTTCAATAACATGCCCGAAACACCACCATGATATTCACAATGGGCATTTTCATCATACCACCTAGGGTATGAGGGTTTCATCATACCACATGTGTGTCAAAAAGTTATTGGTAAAACTCCTTTTGCAGCAGATGAGTCCCCTTGAAGTCCTGGTAAGATTCCAGGTGAGATAACCAATTACGGAGTAGGTGGAACAACCATCCCTTTAGATGCCCTTGCTCCAGGAGCACTCATTTAATTTAAGTCAGACAGATTTGCCACAATTTGATCAACCATTGACTCTTGGTTTCTAGTGATGGAATCCAAGGTCTTTTGTTGATTTTGACTTTTTTTTTTCTCCTCACGCTCTTTTTTTAACCTTAGCATATTTTCCTCTAGTTGAGTGATCTTAGCTTCCATCTTCTTCTTTTTTTTTTGTGGGTATTGTGTGCTTGAAGAGGTGTATCTAGTGTTTGTTCCCTTTTTTAATGAGACATTTTTTGTTAGTTAATTTTAATGAAAATGCAAAAATATGCAAAAATGCATGATGCATGAAATTTTTGAGGCATTGATCCAAAATGTGGTTATAATAGTCTTTATTAGGACAAAAGTGTTACTTCTAAGAGACCAAAAACAATTCAAGGTACATTTTAGCTAGATCTTCTAGAGCCCGAATGGCTTCTAATAGGTTGACAAGTCTTCTTGTCACTGGTTGAATACCTTGTTGAACTACCCCGACTTCTCTTGCCAAACCATGCAAGTGGTGTGCTGCTTTTTGTACCTGCTCTAGAAAGTCCTGAATGACTGCATCTCTAACATTTACCCTTTGTTGAGCCTATTCCCAATAGAAATGTCATTGGAGCCCTCCATCAAAAGGAACTATTTGGAGTTCATTTGCCTTCTTCTTGAATTTATCCACGATGACCTCCAGTTCGACTATAGTTTTGTTATCTTGCTCATGTTGCATTTGTGTGAATTCGATCAATTACCCATTTTTCATCGACCCCTATAACTTTTGCAAACCCATTCTTGAAAGGCTGAGTCTTGATGTATTTGATGAAGACTCGGTTCATTATGATTCATTCGTAATGTAATAGGGTAGTGTACTCTTCAATTGGGCACCATTTCTTCTTGATGAATGTAAGTAGTTGTATCTCAGATTCCAAAGTTGTATCAGGCTTGAATTAGGGTTAGTCTATCTTGACATAGAGCAAGTGTGCGATGTCACCGTATCGTTAGCAAACTTCTGTTCCCTATCAGCTTTCCAACTATCCAAATGTTTCGCAACTCCTGGGTATCATTCCTTTTTAGACTGATGGAAGGTAGCCAGCCGGATCTGACATATTTGTCTTACAAAAACTATCCTTTTTTCTTCTAAGTCCTTTCTGGCATAGTCGTACTTCTGCATTCTTGACCTCTTGCATTATAACCCCTTTTTTCATTAATGCCAACTATTCAGGTTTAAACAAACACTTTACATGTCAACGCCTCTTTAAATGATACAAATGATAAAGATGGAAATAAAACAAAAAAATGAAAGAAAATAAGTTAGTAAATAGCAATAAAAATCAAAATGAAATGAAAAAATAAAAATTCCTACCCATATGATATTTACCCACATGTTTTTATTCCTACACAGACATGATTTCTATCCCATATGTTATTTTCTTGAACAAATCCTAACCACTTATATTTTTAATTCACATGCTTTGAACATAAAATAAAGCAGGAAAAAAAATCAAACATCCTAGGCTCTGAAATGGAGTTTTTTTTGGGTGGCTCTAATTTCTTGCAACATCATGGTTTGGTTCTAAAAGAGGTACCCGAGTTCCCCTTGCTGGTGCCCCCTTAGGCTTGCTACACCCTAAACCTATCACATACTCACGTGAATCGAGTTAAACTTGAGAGGATACATTCCCTTATGTCTGTAGGGAATAAATTCACACAAGACAAAGGATATGAATCCCGAAGGTTACTTGCTAGGCCTATACAGAGAATAAATTCCCACGAAGGTGTCACTTTAGCTCCACTTAAGAAAGGGTTTGGAACTTGGAAACAAGCCTGAGATTGAATGAATTTTGAAAAAGTTGAAATCATTAAAAAATCAGTATAACTATTATTCGAAAAATAATAATCAAAGGTAAATAGAAAGGGTCGAAAGGATAAATTATAATTTATACTTACAATTTTTGGTTAAAAAGACAACCGGAAATCAATTCTGGCCTGACTCACTTACATGTCCCCAGTGGAGTCGCCAAGCTGTCGTAACCGTCCTTTAGGTGGGCCCAAAATAAGGTTTCGACTTTAATTAATGTTCCAAATCAGGTTCAGTCCCGAGTTGCTCTGATTTTTACATTCAGTGGACGAAAATCTCGACCGACTGGTAACCTCGCCGATGCGTGCTTCCTACGAGCTATTATCGGTGGCTCTTGAGCTTTTGGAATATTATGAGATTTGATCTTGGTGTTGGCTGCAGTGTGATTATATTTTAGGGTTTAAAAACCCTAGATCTCTTATGATTCTGGCCATTGATATAACATCCTAAAAAGAGTACTAGTGACTAAAATGCAAATTTGAAAGTTTAATGGTCAAAGTAGAAAATGGGAAAGTTTAAAGATATAAGTAGTATTTTTCCCAAAAAGATTTATTCCATAAATGGATTTATTTAGTGACCAAATTATATGATTTTGAAAGCTTGATGACCAAAGTATAAACTTTAGAAAAGTTTGGGGACTATTCTATAATTTTTGAAAAGTTAAGGGACCAATTCAATAATTTTGGAAAAATTGTGAATAATTGTAAAATTGTTTAATAGTGGATGTCCTATGCTGAAAATTGTTGTTTTGGAATTAAAATGAGCATTTAGATGTGAAATATGACTATTTTGGAAGTTTGAAAGATTGGTGATTAAAGGGCAACATTCACATAGTTAGTGTACCGATACACTAAGGAAGTGTATCGTTACCCTCTTAAAGGAAACTTTCGAATGTAATTTTTTACCAATACACAGGCAATGTATCGATACGCCAATGAAGGGATGTACCGATACCCTATAGCAGGTACCGATACATTGAAAAGGGAAATGTAATAGATCTTTCCTTTAGTTTAAGAAATGAAAACTAGAGTATACTATTGGGAATATTGATATGTATAAATGTATGATTGTGTAGATATCGAGCACAACCAAGTTCTGAACGATTGCAAAGTTGGATCAATCCAAAGAGATAAATCATAGAAGTGGATTTGGATTTATATAAAGTGTCAAGGTGAGTGCAATTTAATTGTACTTATGTTATCGAACAAACATTGACTTGCGATGAGCCAGTGACGGAGTTACTATGGCAAGAAGTGACTCCTAAAATGTTATTTAATTTGTGATTGATGTGATTCTTATGTGTGCATGAGTACATAAAAATGGGTATATGTGTTATATGTTACTATATGTGACATGATCTACATAATTACATGTATGTGATATGTGATACTGAACTACATGAATATAAATACAACACACTCTATGTGGTATTGACATAAGTGACTATAAGATCACGAACTATGTAAAATAGCAAGGACTTATGTGATAACAAGAAAAAAATGATATAAGCTAGGTGATATAGATATAAATGATAAGTTAAACGACATGGATATTGTGATTTTATGAGAAAGAATATAAGCTATGTGATTATGAACATGTGGATATAGGTCTAGTTGAAGATATAATAACAAGATATAAATTACATGAGTTAGATATATAGGAACTGGTATTACCAACTTATGAGATTAAATGAAAAGTAAGATAAGTTAAACAATGACCTAAAGGATAATATGAGAATAGTTCATAAATTATGAGACATTGACAGAAGCGATTATACGATCATGTAAGATAAGTTATATGGGGAAGGTTATAGGCTTAAATGAACATATAATATAGTCATATGGTAAAGATCTATGAAGCTATAGGAAATGTTATAAGAGCTAGGTGATGATAAGTTATGAGAATATATATAGGTAACAAGCTATGTGAAATTGAATTAAATATATGAAACTAGAATATAAATAATGTGAGATAAGTGATTATAAAACTGTAAGATAAGTTATAAGGCATTGATATGTATATGAAAGTATGTAAATGAATACATGTATAAGTTTATATGTGTTTATGATGTATATATATATGTGAACAAGATATGACATGCTTGTTTAAATGAACACATGAGAAATGATATAAGTTATACGATATAATCTATGTGATTACATGTACATGTGATATATGTTACATGATACGAACCTATGTGATATAGGTTATATGACAAGAATGATATATAAGCTATATGAGAACGAGTTATGAGATTACTTGTTTATATAATACAAGTGATGTGAACTGTTATAAATGATAATGCCCATGTTATGTGATATGAGAGCTAGGGGTATAGTTAGCATGCCAAGAGTCGAGGGTCTACGCGGTCCTTCGAGACATATATGTATTCTATGGAACATTTATGAGGTCCTTTGAGACACATATTTGGTCCTTGGCATATGTATATGATTCTTAAGGAATTTCTATGTGGTCTTTATAGACATCTTTTATGGCACTACGGTGCATTTCTACGCGGCACTTCGGTGCAATTCTATGTGGCACTTTGGTGCATTTATACGAGTTGTGGTGACAACATATGTGCACAACCTCAATGTACTCGCATACCTTGAGTTCTCAGTAATGTACATGGGCCTATAAAAGATATAAAAAGTGTTTGCATTATTATATGATATCATGTTATTATTGTTTACAGTGAATCACATGTGTACATGGGCTAATAAAGAGATAATAATAAATACACTGTATGTGATGTATATGCTTTGTTATATGAAATATGCTACAATATTTATATGTGATACCGTGTGTATTGTTGAGTGAAATGTATTACATGATAATGATATTGATATTGATAATGATAGAGATCATGATAATGATGGTATATGTGCATGTATTCATTCTGTTATATGAAATGTTCACTACAAGAAAATATACCTTTAATAACACACGGATAATGACACGCTAATTTATGACTTGCAAAAACTGTGTGTAAAAAAAGGTCATGTTTCTTAAAATATGAACGATTTATGACTTACAATAATATGTGTCATATTTAATAGTCATAATCCAAAAAATTTACAAAACACAGAGTACACTTTTTAAATGTGTGTCATATATAAAAGTCGTCTTTTAATTTCCCCATTATTTTCATCCTTTCCCGTTTCTTCCCCCTCGATAATTATAAGTTCACTCCGCATGCTTCCCCTTTTTCTCTTTTTCCCTTTTTCTTTTTGTCCAAAACGCCATATTCTCGAAGCGATTATGATATCTTTTTGTTACAGTGATTTTGCATACAACTACCTCGAAGGGACCATTCCAAGTGAATGTGCTTCAATGAATTTGACTTTTGCATCCACCGTCACGTATGATAGCCGAGCAATTTTCATTGACGGGAAACGCCGCGTTTTAGTATCCGGCTCCATTCACTACCCTCGCAGCACCCCTGATGTAAGCTTGAATTTTCTGTCATTTTCCCCTCGTTTTCCCTTTACTTGTTTTTGGAAGAGGAAAAAATGTGTTTCATGTTTTCAGATGTGGCCGAACCTTATACAAAAATCCAAAGATGGAGGATTAGATATGATCGAAACTTACATTTTCTGGAATCTGCACAAACTAGTTCGAAACCAGGTTCTGCCTTCTTTTTTCCTCTTCAGTTGTTGTGCTAAAACTGTTATGAACTTATGCACTAAAAATTAATCCCATTGATTATTTCCTGAGTTTTGATTCGATGTTTAAAGTATAATTTCGAAGGAAGAAACGATTTGGTTAAATGTGTGAAGTTAGTTACAGCAGCTGATCTTTATGTTCATCTGCGCATCGGACCATATGTTTGTGCTGAATGGAATTATGGGTAAAATTTTATTTATTTATTTATTTTTGGGTATGTTTAATTTTCTTTTATTTGTTGATAAAATATTTGCAGTTGATTTCCTCTTTGGTTACATTTTATACCCGGGATCAAGTTTCAAACTGATAACTAACCATATAAGGTAATATATTTATCCATAAAAATATTATTACTTTATTATTTATATAAATTAATCTCTTCTTATTCATCATTCTCTTCTGTTTCGTAAAGTTCACTGAAATTGTTGGAAGGACTGTTAGCTGAATGATTAAAAACAAGTGTAAAAATGTTTTTTTAGGCAGAAATACAGAGGTTCACGGCCAAAATTGTGGACATGATGAAGCAAGAAATGTATGCATCACAAGGAGGACCCATATTTTGTCACAGGTATATGTTTTGTCTTTGCTCTATAGTTTGTCTTTGCTCTTTTCTTCAACTTCTTATGAACAATTCCTGTTGTTGTTGTCGGTGCTATAATATTTCTGGGATTTCTTATACAGATTGAAAATGTATATGGAAACATTGATTCAGCATATGGGGCAGGTGCAAAACCATATATTAAATGGGCAGCTGATATGGCTATCTCATTGGATATTGGAGTTCCCTGGTCATGTGCCAGCAATCTGATGCTCTTGACCCCATTGTAAGTTTGGGGTTTTAAGATTTACTTGCAATTTCGATCATAGTTAATCGTTTCTCTTGGAATTTGCATGTTTTAGTCAAAGAGGTTTCAATGTTTTTTGTTTGTTTTGAAAATCAGGGCATTGGTTGGTTTTTTATATAATTTCTTCTTTTATCTTGGCAATGATAGATTAACACATGCAATGGATTCTACTGTGATCAATTCACTCCAAATTCTAATAAGAAACCGAAAATGTGACCGAGAATTGGTCTGGATGGTATGGTGTCCAAGTCCAACTCGTCAATATAATTTACAATCTGACTTCTACTTAGTAGTTGTTTTGGTGATATGGATTAAATGTCTTCATCATAATGCCGATTGCTTGCTTCTCTTATTCAATTTTTTTATCAAAAAGTATTTCTTCTTCATTACTTCCCAATATATTTCAAATGTTAGGTTCCTTTCATTTTGTGGTGTCGTTCCCTACATACCTGTAGAATACCTAGCATTTGCGGTTGCGCAGTTTTGCCAAAGAGGTGGAACTTTCCAAAACTATTATATGGTAATCATAATTAGAGTTTCAAATGTGTTTGTGCATTGGCTTTTATAGTAATAAAATTCAATCCTAGAACCTAGTACGCAGTCTTATTTCGAACGGAACTTACGGGTCAATTTTTTTGGTTTCTCTTAAAACAGTATAATGGTGGAACGAACTCTGGCAGGACTACAAGTGGACCCTTCATTGCTACTAGTTATGATTATGATGCTTCGATTGATGAGTACGGTATGTCTTCAACCAATCTAATAAAAATTGATAGCACTTCTAAGCATATACTTAGCCTCTTGTAACATACTTGAGGTTATCATCTTGTATGCAACTTGACTCATATCAGTGGTTATTACAATAGAATGAGTAATGTAAAACCATGATTATTCAGTTTATACTTTCATAAACGACATCTTCTAAGTTTCACATGTCTTCCAATTCACTGTTTTTTTAGGACTTGTTAGACAACCTAAGCGGGGTCACCTAAGAGATGTTCATAAGGCTATAAAGCTTTGTGAAGAAGCACTGATAGCCACTGATCCTACCATTTCCTCCTTGGGTCCAAACTTGGAGGTATTTTCCATATTTATTCTCTTCCTTTCTCATTTTAAAAGAGAACATTACTTCTTTGCTTCTATGTTGGTTATGAATAAGAACTCAATGAGGGTTGTCTCTTTATTCTTCTTTGTCTGATTGGTGAGCAAGGGTCCCGTTGAAATCTCAAGGATCATAATATTTTATACACATAAATGACAAAACATAATCACTTTTTTTCTTATCATAAACTCTTCTTAAGACTTTTCTCGAGAACAAAATGTGCTCAGGCTATTATTGAAATATATAGTTGAAAATCAATTAACAGTGGCCCAACAGTTTCTTTGCCAGATCTTGTTCAAAATAATGTTCATTGACGTATTCCTTTTTCTTCCCAGGCTGTTTATAAAAACATGATCATTATGTTATGCTTTTCTTGTCAATGTGGACACAAAATATGATGCAACTGTTAAATTCAATGGTAATTCATACCTTTTGCCTGCGTGGTCTGTCAGTATCTTATCAGAATGCAAAAATGTTGTTTTGAGCACTGCCAAGGTATGCTTCATTAGCAAATTCGCCACCCACTTCAAGTTTTGTTTAGCTTCATT
Organism: Hibiscus syriacus; assembly: GCF_006381635.1. NCBI lineage: Eukaryota > Viridiplantae > Streptophyta > Magnoliopsida > Malvales > Malvaceae > Hibiscus > Hibiscus syriacus. Next base: position 2,246,419 of record NW_024062730.1, read on the forward strand.
AGCAGCTTAACCAGCTTGCTTCTTGTTCTAGATTTTCATGCCATAACTAGTCAATATTCTTTATGACAAGTTTCTTTGAAACATTGGAATGAATAACATAAATCATGTAAAACTAGCTTTTCTATCTTCTCTTACAAAAGGATCATAGCTGAAAATTCAAGTTGTCATTATTTTTGGGTTCATATAACCTAACTCTGCAAAAGAGACTGTCTGAAAACCTCCCTCACAGTTGTACAATATATTTCTTCCCCGGATTAAGTCAGTCTTTTAGGATCTCAATCGTCTTTTACCTTTGATCAAATGAAATGGGGGGATACATATTTAACAAGCTAACTGCAATGAACATTCCATATCGGTTGTTAAGTATAATGTGCTGAGTTTATGATTATTTTCACTTGAGAACACTAATAGGATCATTTCTGTAGATTGTGTCTGCTTCATCTGCCATGGATTGCTTGCATTTATATTTACTTAATTATGTCAATTTGTTCTTTCAAGTAACTCATATAGTTTTATTCTTCAAATGACAGATTAACTCTCATACTGTGATTCCTAGCTTCATGCATGAATCTTTGAATACCAATGCCAACTCAACTGACTCAAGTGATTTCTCTGAATTTTCTTTAAAGTTGCACACATAGAGATTGAATGTAGTAAATATACCCTCTACTTATTGTATAAATTCACTTGTTTGAAAAGTCCCCCAAAATATACGCTTCTCGTAGTTATCATGGATACCAGGAAAATGATGGTCGTCTGGATCGTTGCAATGTTTTGCTTTAGCTTGCTTAGATTTGCTGAGTCTAAGGTGGCCAAAGAAGAAGATGAGTCAAAGTTTAAGATCTGATTTTTATTTGTGGTAGTTTCATTTTGTTTATGAGATTGTGGGGGAAAACGGGTGTAAAAGCTCTTGAAATGATTTGCTATGATGATTCTACATACTAATTGTAATCGTGAGCAGTAGTGTTTAACTGCTTTATGTTATCTTTTTGTTACAGTGATTTTGCATACAACTACCTCGAAGGAACCATTCCAAGTGAATGTGCTTCAATGAATTTGATTTTTATATAAGTTTTTAGAACTCCTAACATAAGTTTATTCTCTTAAAATATCAATCTGAAAGTTTTTGTGCAGCTCTCTTCTAGTAAATCGCTTGTCAGGAGAAATTCTGAAGTACCTGGGAAAATTTACCAGTCTCACATATCAGTATGTTCTGAACCTTTGTTAATTATAGTTATTCAGTTAGATTTTTCAGGGTGCGATAACGATTGACTTCCTAGAAAAATTTCATTGCAAAATCAAAACAGCAAACTCTGTTAGTCTGTTTTTTATTAGATGTTGTAGGTACTAGAAAATTATAGACTTTTCATATTCCTTTTTTCACTCGGAAGGAAATTTATTAAGGATGTTTGATGCTTTTCTTTATCAGGAATCTTGAAGCAAACCAATTTTTGGGCCCTGTACCACCTGCACTTGGGGATTTAGTGAACTTGGAAACTTTGTAAGGAAAAACTCAGTACCTTCTTCTTCTTTGTTTAATATTTTACGATTCTCTTAATTTCTTGTTAAATTGGCCTTGATCAAATGATTTGTTTTCATGCTCATTGTAATTTCAGGATGCTCTCCTCCAATCATTTAACTTAGAATTTGCCAGTGACGTTTAGTTTACTAAGAAATCTAACTGACTTGTAAGTTTCTTCAAATTTTTCTCTATTTTAAACCACGTATCTGGACACGTTCATAGGATCAACACTGATTTGTTTGCAAATATTGCATTTATCTTTGTACAGGAGGATTAGTGATATAAGGGCCAAGTCAGGATTTTCTTGCGCTCAGAAAACATGAAACGCCTACTGACATTGTATGTTTTGTGCTCAAATTATCAAATATTTTGAAGGTGTCACATATATATGATTCATTTTGACATAACATAATCCCGTTATATTTGTATAGGGTTTTGAGGAATCTTATGTGACAAACTTTATTATGTCGTGATATTTTGTATCGATATATGATTACAATATTTTGTATCGCTTAATGTGAACATATTGTATGCAAATGGATTGCTTATATATAATATGATATATATATTTAGTATTATGAGGCATTAAATGTGATTTAGTTTGATTATTTGTCATTCTACAATATATATATATATATATATATATATATATATATAATTTACGACATACAATCATGACACACGAATGTGTGTCATCTTTTCTAATGACGTGTGCTTCAATGACATGTAATGTAAGTCATAAATGCGTGCCATAAATTTATGACACACAAATGTGTGTCGTCTTCATTTATGACGGGGGCTTCAATGACGCGCAATGAGCGTCATAAATGCGCACCATAAATGAATGTCATAAATGTGTGTCATAAATGTGCGTCATAAATTTATGACGCACAATTGCGTGTCATCTGAGATTTATGTCAGTGGCTTCAACGACAGGCATTTGTGTGTTATCCACACCCATAGATGACGCGCAATGCGCATCATTAAAGGGGTTTTTTTTCTAGTAGTGGTTCTATGGTTTTATTATATATTTTATATGTCTCACTAAGTCAACGACTTAGCGTGTGATTGTTTCACACGTAGGTTTCGAGAAGAAGAATGAGTAAAGTTAAGCAAGACAGGTCAGTTTCTCCTTTTTAAAGATCAGATCAGAAAAGAATTGAATAGTATGTATTTTGTAATACTGGTTGTGGTTGGCATGTAAATAAAGATTTGAATTCGATATGATCTAATAGGTTTTGTAAAATCATATGATTGTATTTTATGTAATTATTTAGTTGTATTTAGTAAAAGTTTAAAATTATTCACTATTTTGACAAGTAAATGTTTTGAAAAGTCAATGTGACACATCGAATTCATATTCGGGTCGGGTACGTGTTGGGGGTGTTATATTTAATGGTATCTGAGCTACGATTTAGTCGATTCTAGGCTTAAACCGAAGTCAAAAGAGTTTTAAAAAGTATACATGCCAACACAAAGTGAAAAATTTTCTGTCCTGATAGTGTAAAGAGTGTGTTGTCTTGTTAATAGAGTTAATTTTTTATGTTATATTAGATGTTTGATCATGAGAACTTACAAAGTGAAGTGGAAGGCGATAGACCTGAAGGTAATAGCAATTCACATGCCCTGACAAGGCAGGGAGAATAGTGAACACCTCAGGGACTGTCTGTATAAGATTAGGGAATGTTTTCATCATGTTGAAGGATATTCTGATGTGTTTTCAATTTTATGCTCCTTTAACTCATAGAATGAATATATTGAAAGATTTGAAAGAGTTAAGAGTACCCGAGTTCAAGGGTGAATTTGAGGAATGTTCTATTGTTATAGACCTTTAGTTAAATAATATGAAGATAATGTTAGAAGGTTTTCATTTCTCCAAAGTAGAGAAGTTAAATTGAGTAGTTTCATTATTACATTGACAAGCTAGAGTATGGTGGACAAATGTCACCATGAGAATGTTAAAAGATGAAGTGACGTAGTTATTATTTGTATAAGAGTTAAAAAATAAGTACATCGATGACCAGTTTATAAGACAAATGAAGCTAGAATATACGAGCTTGAAACAAGGAAATTACGCCTTAAATTAAAAGAGTTACTGGTTTTGAATTTTTTCTCGTTTCAAGAAATGATTAATCGTGCTAAAGCTCTAGAGAGAGCTCAAAATGAAAGGTTTGGAGAACAAAAATCTCAGATGATTAAAAGAACTAGTGCTTCATAGTTCAACATCATCAAAGAGATGTTAGAGATTTTGGTTTTCAATTTCAGACCATGTATGAATTAGTTTGCATTCTGCCAGAGAATCAGACAGACTCAAGTAGTAGGTCTGATACTGGAAGATTAAACAAGGAGTTAATTGATAATAAGTTAAGGTTAAATACAACTTTTATGAATTGGGTTAAAAGCTCTGTTAGAAGTTATGTTTGAAGTAGAAAAAGTATTTTAAATGGATTATATGAGTATTGGAATTTGGTAATTGTTGAAACAAGTGGAGAAAAGACAAGTATAAGAATGATAAAGAATAAGGTTTTGTGCAAGTAGTGTTGACTATCAAGGATATAAAGATGTGGAAAAAAATTTGTAATCAGATATGAGTATAAGTGTTACGATGATATTTCTTATATTGATATGAGAAGAGTGATGGAATATGAAGAAAAATATTTTTGTTTGGGCAAAAAGGGAAACTAACCTACATTCATTAGACCTTATGAGATCTTTAAAAGATGTGGATCTATAGTATAACAGGGAAATGCAAATAAGATATGAGTAGACAGTTTCCTATCTCTTTGTGCAGTGAAAATTCGAGGATTAAATTTCTTAAGGCGGAGAGATTTGTAACATCCTAAAAAGATGACTAGTGACTGAAATGCAAATTTTGAAAGTTTGATGGTCAAAGTAGAAAATTGGGAAAAGTTTAAAGATCTAAGTGGTATTTTTCCCAAAAAGAATTTATTCTATAAATGGATTTATTTAGTGACCAAATTATAAGATTTTGAAAGCTTGGTGACCAAAGTATAAACGTTGGAAAAGTTTGAGGACCATTCTATAATTTTTGAAAAGTAGGGAGACCAATTTGGTAATTTTGGAAAAGTTGTGTATTATTGTAAAATTGTTTAATAGTGGATGTCCTATGCAGAAATTGCTATTTTGGAATTAAAATGAGCATTTTATGTGAAATATGACTATTTTGGAAGTTTGAAAAGATGGTGATTAAAGTGCAACATTCACATAGTTAGTGTACCGATACACTAAGGAAGCGTATCGTTACCCTTCTTAAAAGGAAACTTTCGAATGTAATTTGTGTACCGATACATAGGCATGCATTGATACACCAATGAAGGGATGTACTGATACCCTATAGTGGGTACCGATACACTGAAAGGGAAATGGAATAGATCTTTCCTTTAGTTTAAGAAATGAAACTAGAGTATGCTATTAGGAATACTGATATGTATAAATGTATGATTGTGTAGATATCGAGCACAAGCAAGTTCTGAAACGACTGCAAAGTTAGGATCAATCCAAAGAGATAAATCATAGAAGTGGTTTGGATTTATATAAAGTGTCAAGGTGAGTGCAATTTAATTGTAGTTATGTTTTCGAACAAACATTGGCTTGCGATGAGCCAATGACGGAGTTAATATGGAAGTGACTCCTAAAATGTTATTTAATTGTGATGATGTGATTCTTTGTGTGCATGAGTACATAAAAATGGGTATATGTGTCATATTTACCATATGACATGATCTACTAATTACATGTATATGCGATATGTGATACTAAACTACATGAATATATAAAATACAACACACGCCATGTGGTATTTGTTGAAAACATTTTGATATTTTGATATAACAAATTAAGTTAAATGAATTTTAAGATTTTCCAAATAATTTTCTAAGTATATTCGATATAACTATTCGAATATCAAAACATTACTCCAAATCTTTCAAAACTCATTTTTAATCCTTACTCAAGTGTAAAATTAAGTTTTAATCTTAAAACAATTTCAAAATAATTTTACAAAGTATTTCGAACCATTTCAAAGCCAAAAATTCCAGATTGCTCATAGGGAACCGATTCCCCCCCAAGGGGGTACCGATTCCCCCTGAATGGTTTGGCTCCGAGAATTCCAGTATGCTCGGAGGGAACCGATTCCCCCCCAGGGGGTACCGATTCCCCCTTGTATAACGGTCGAAATATTTGAATTTTACACTTAGGGAACCAATTCCCCATAGGGGGTACCTATTCCCCCCACGCTCCAAGCTGTTTTATTAATTGTTTTCACACTAAAATGGCTATATGATCTTCACTAATCATCCCCAATGTTCAGAAGTGATTCAAGGTGTATTTAAACAAGTTCTGAAGCCTTTGATCAAGATGAAATCATAGAAAAACAAGAGTGAAAGCATCAAACACCAAGTTTGTGCAAATCAAGCCAATTTTCCTTTCAATATTCATTTTGCTTTCAAAGAACACCATTTGTGCTCATTTGTAATTATTTGTTAGTGTTCTTTTCTTGTTCTATAATTGTGCAAACATCTTACCTTGTGAGGTTTTCCTTGTAAGTTTGCAAATTTGTAATCTTCTCTTTGGGAAAGAGTGTTCTCAAGAATTGGGGTTATTCTTGAGGGTGTTGTAAGGTTATCTCTTTGGCCTCAAAGAAAGAACAAATTAGTGAATTTGTTGGAAAATCCTTAGTGGATAGCTAAGGTAGGACGTAGACTTTGATTGAGAAAGTTGAACCACTCTAAATTGTTGTGTAATTACTTTCAATTTTCTGCAAAAGTTTCCACCAAATTTTTAATTGCCAATTCACCCCCCTCTTGGCCAATTCTGTTAATCGATTAACTCAACAATTGGCATCAGAGCCTAACTCATTTGAAGGTTTAATCGCCTCTTGAGTCGATCCGGGAAGAGTTAAATCGATAAATATGACGTCTACTTCCGGTTCATTCTCCATGGAAAAATCTAGACCTATTGACATGCCTCCACACTTCAATGGAACAAATTATCGTCATTGGAAGAGGTGTATGATGATATTCATCAAAGTATTTGATATGGAAGCTTGGATGATAATCAAGAAAGGATATTTCTCTCCTACTAAGAAGGCAAAGAAGTGGAGTGTTCAAGAACGGAAGGAAGCTCAACAAAACTCAAAGGCTATGCACATATTGTGTTGTGCAATTGATCCTAATGTATATAAAGGAGTTTCTTCTTGTTCAAGTGCCAAGGAAATGTGGGATAAGCTTGAGGAGATCTATAGAGACAAGGAAGAAGAAGAACCAATAAAAGTGATGTCTCTATTAGCTCTCACAGAGCCAAAGGTATCTTCTAACTTAAATATATCAAATTCAAAATCTTGTAATGAGTTACAAGATGCTTATGATAAATTATTTTCGGAGTTTGAGACCATGAACTCCAAATACAATAAATTGATTTCTAAATTATTGCTAAAAATGATCTTCTTTTGAAAGCTAAAACAGACTTGCAAAATCAAATGAAATTTGAGAAAGGAGTTAGAGCTTTCAAAATAAATCTGAAAACTTTGAAAAAGAAATTTTCAAATTAAACAAACTTCTTCTAGAAATGAAATGGATTTTGAAAATCAAAATGAAATCTTGAAGAAGGATTTAGAACTCTCAAAAATGAAATTTGAAAGTATTGAAAAAGAAAATTTCAATTTGAAAGATAAGCTTGAACAAGAGAAAAAGAGATCATTCTAAATAATTCATCTAGTTCAATAATGACAATATGTTCACATTGTCATTATCATGGTCATAAGGAACATACTTGTCCTTTAAAGAAAGGAAAATGATTTAAAATTAGACAAGTATGGGTTCCAAAAGGAACAAGAGGCATTGAAACTAATTTTCAAGGATCCAAAGCAATTTGGATACCAAAATCTACTTAAATGTCTTTAGGTGTGTGAGAGGAATGGTGATAAATATGATATTCAAGATGCTCTAGCCACATAAAATGGAATGGGTAACCTCTAAACTTAATGTTTTTATTTGGTTGCTCATTTAATTTATGCATGCATGAGGTTTTAAAATGTTGAATTATGTTTTATCTCATGTATGTTGAAAAATTTGTATGATGAACATGGTAATTTTTGCTAATGTTTTATAAACTCTAGTTCATCATATTAATTTTTGGTCAAAATTGTTTTTAAAATGTAATTGATATCTCTTTAACAATTGATATCGATTTTTTCAAGAACTTTGGTTTTGCAAAATTTTGACCTGAAATTTTTCTTAATGTTTATGCATAGATTTTTTGTTTAAATATTATAAAGTTTTAAGGCATAACATTTTCAAAAACTTTATGCGTGTGCTCTTAATCTCTATAATCAACATTGTATAATGTTTTATATGTGAATGGGTTAAAAGCATAATCTTTTTAAAAATAAATTTGATAAAAGATACAATGTTTTATTTTAAATGATTGCAAAATTGATTGACATTGCATCTAATCAGATTATGCTTGTTGGTCATAGAATAGGAAACATATACATGGTGCATTTAGATTCTATTGATAAGACTAATTTGTGCCTAGTTGCTAAGGATGAACATGATAGTTGGTTATGGCATAGGAGACTAGGACATGCTAGTATGAGTGTTTTGTCGCTAATTCAAGGTGATTTAGTTCGAGGGTTGCCTAAGCTTAAATTTGATAATGATAAAATCTGTGATGCTTGTGCTAAAGGAAAATAAAAGAGAATTTCTTTTAAATCCATTAATGACGTATCAACTAGTAGAGTATTACAATTGATCCATATAGATATTTTTGGACCAACTAGGACTACTAGCTTGGGTGGAAAACAATATGCATTTGTCTTGGTAGATGACTATTCTAGATATACTTGGGTTCTATTTTTAAGTACTAAAGATGAAGCATTAGAACAATTCATCACGTTTTCAAAAGTAATCCAAAATGAAAAGGTTACTCTATAACTAGTGTTATGAGTGATCATGGAACTGAATTTGAAATATTGGATTTACTGAATTTTGTAACTCTAACGGTATTAGCCATAATTTTTCAGCACCTAGAACCCCTCAACAAAATGGAGTTGTTGAAAGGAAAAATCGAACTTTAGAAAAAATGGCTAGAACCATGCTTTGTGAAAATAATTTGCCAAAATATTTTTGGGCGGAAGCCACAAATACCGCTTGTTATGTTATAAATCGAGTAATGATTAGGCCAATTTTAAAGAAAACTCTATATAAAATTTTCAAAAATAAAAAGCCTAACATTAATTATTTTCATCCTTTTGGATGTAAATGTTTTGTTTTAAACAACGGTAAAGAGAACCTTGGCAAATTTGATGCTAAAAGTGATGAAGGAATTTTTCTGGGTTATTCCTTAAATTCTAAAGCTTATCGAGTATTTAATAAAAGAACTTTAGAAGAGTCTATACATGTTGTTTTCGATGATAATCCCCTTCCGAGGAAGGATTCTCGTGTGAATGATGATGTAGGTGTATAAATACAAATGATGTTAGACATGACGTTGGAGAACCATCATCAAGGAAGAAACAAAAAATGAGGAAACTCATGATCCTTTTGAGAATCCAACCATTGAAGAAAGGGAAGTATCTTATCCAAGAGAGTACAACTATGTCAAGGATGGTGAAATTATAGGTGATCCATCCAAAGGGTAACAACTCGATCTTCTTAGAAATCTTTGTAATTATGTTGCATTTATCTCATGCATAGAGCCTAAGAATATTAAAGAAGCATTAAATGATGAACATTGGATTATGGCTATGCAAGAAGAGTTAAATCAGTTTGAGAGAAGAAAGGTATGGACATTAGTTGAAAGGCCTAGTAATAAATCTACTGTAGGTACTAGATGGGTATTTAGGAATAAGCTTGATGAGAGTGGTAATATAGTGAGAAACAAGGCTAAACTTGTTGCTCAAGGGTATACTCAAGAAGAGGGCATAGACTATGATGAAACTTACGCTCCCGTAGCTAGGATGAAGCAATTAGAATGTTATTACATTTGCATGTTTTCATGAATTTAAATTATATCAAATGGATGTTAAAAGTGTTTTTAAATGGTTTTATAAAGGAAGAATTGTATGTGGAACAACCTCCAGGTTTTGAAGATTCAAAATTTTCGGACCATGTTCTTAAATTGACAAAAGCTCTTTATGGTTTAAAACAAGCTCCTAGAGCTTGGTATGAAAGATTGTCAAATTTTTTAATTGAAAAAGGTTTTTCAAAAGGGAAGGTTGACACTACATTGTTTTTAAAGCATAAAGCTAAAGATTTATTAGTAGATCAAATTTATGTGATGATATAATATTTGGTTCTACTAATGATGTTCTTTGCCAAGAATTTTCTAAGCTAATGCAAAGTGAGTTTGAGATGAGCATGATGAGGGAGCTCTCATTTTTCTTGGGACTCCAAATCAAGCAAAGAAAAGATGGCATCTTCATCAATCAAGCTAAGTACGTCAAAGATATACTCAAGAAGTTTGGACTGAAAAATGGGAAACCTCATGACACTCTAATGAGCTCTTCAACAAAGCTTGACTTATATGAAGGAGGTAAATGTGTAGATATTAAATTATATAGGTCAATGATTGGATCTCTACTTTATCTAACTGCAAGTAGACCGGACATTATGTTTAGTATTTGCTTATGTGCTAGATTTCAATCATACCCTAAGGAATCACATTTACTAGTTGTTAAGAGAATCTTTAGATACCTTAAAGACACTCCTAGTTTAGGACTTTGGTATCCTAGAGACTCTAGCTTTAGCTTGCATGCTTTTTCTGATGCGGATTATGGAGAATGCAAATTAGATAGGAAAAGCACCTCCGGTACTTGCCAATTCCTTGGAAATATGCTGATTTCTTGGTTTTCAAAGAAACAAAATTGTGTTGCATTATCTACTACTGAAGCCGAATACATTTCAGCTGGTAGTTGTTGTGCACAAGTTTTATGGATGAAACAACAACTTTTTGATTATGGAATTGAAGTTGATACCATTCCTATCAAGTGTGACAATACTAGTGCTATTCGTCTCACTAAAAATCCTATCCAACACTCAAGAACTAAGCACATTGAAATAAGACATCACTTCATTAGAGACTATGTCACTAAGGAAGATATAATTCTAGAATTTGTGGATACTTTACACCAATTAGCGGATATCTTTACAAAACCTTTAAACAAGGAACAATGGGCACTTAGGAGAGAATTAGGTTTGACCAACCTATCTTCACTTAGTGTTTAAAATAATTTTAGCACTTTTAATAATAAATGAAAAATGCTTATAATAGTAATTTTTGATTGCATTCATTGCTATTAGTTAGGGGGAGTTTATGATTCTTGATGAAAAATTAATTTTATGTTCAAATATCGTTTAAAGATTAATTTAATTGTTTGAACATGATTAATTTTCAATATATGAGTTGCCAATACCACTAGAGGAAATTAATTTAGCATTTTGGGTGTTTAAAATCGAATTTTAGCATTTTGGTGCAGAGGGAATCGATCCCCCCATGAGGGAACCGATTCCCCCTTTGAAGGGGAACCGATTCCCCCCACAGGGGAATCGATACCCCCTGGGGTTCTGGATATACACGGGCAGAACCCTTCAAAACTTCAAACCCTCTTCTTTTCTCTTCCTTACCACCTATCACTCCTCTACTCTCTCAAATCTCCATTTTTGCCTCAAATCAACGTTCTTAATCGGAATTCACTTCAAATATCATCTTCTAAACCTGTTGGAATCATCAAAAAAGTGCAAACTTCATCTAATCTCACTCAAATCCGAAATCTTTTCAAGGTATTTTTCCAAAACTTCTATTTCATCAATTTATGAACATAGAACTAGTTTTAATTAGTTCTAGGATGAACTTTAGATTGGGCATTGAGTGTTTAGTGATTACAAACTAGATATTACAACTAATTTCATCAAAAACACAAGAATTTTCCAAAAATTTTTAAATTTTCGAAATAAAAAAAAAGTTGATTTTCAAATTATTGTGTTTTGATTGAATTATGTTGTTGTTATGAAAACTATACATATATTGTTTCTCAAAACCGTATTTTTCAAAAGTTTTCAAAAACTTTGCCCATTAGGATTGATTTAGAGAACCTGAAATATTGAGGACTCAATTGAGTTTTGGGATTGATTGAATTGCATACATGTGTTTTCTAAATTGCAGGTTATCCATTCTATTCTGATTTCCTAAACCATGTCCAATCCTAAACGTGCTAGGTCATCATCTAGTTGCTCACACCGTCAACCAAATCCACTTCCAAATCCTCAAAATCCAATTCTTAATCCTAATCCCATTGATCCTAATTTGACTATCCAAAATTCGTGCTTCAATAATCCTGGTCCTAGAAATCATCGTTTTTGGTATTATCAATATTTCGACTCTTACAAAATCCGGAAAGAACGTATTCCTTCTTGTCAAGCTATGTTAGATATTAATTTTAAATATCTTCCTCTTTTACAAGAGTGGAAATTTGACAAACTTTTTGATCTTGAACCCATTGTCTACCATCAACTTGTTCGTATTTTCTATTCTAATGTCGTTTGTGTTAAAAACCAAACTGAAACCGAAACCATAGGAATTCGTTCCTACCTCCTAGGATAATTCTTATATATTGACTCGGCTTACATAGCCAATACATTCGGATTAGATAACGATGGTATTTCAAATGAAAAACAAATCTTAGGATCTCGTTATAAAAGAAGAGATAGTGTAAGTGTCTTAGACCTTCATGAACGTTTTCTTCATCTAATGATTTCTTGGTGGTTTCGGCCATCCGGAGGTCGTTATTCTACTCTTAGAGCCTTAGATCTTTGGTGGTTACATTGCTTCGAAAACAATATTAAAATAAACCTACCTCAGATTATTTTTGCTGAAATTGTTGAAACCGTAAATCTTGTTCCTAACAAGAAGCTATGTTCATCTCTAGTTTATGGTTGCAATTTGAGTAATCTGTTTTCAAAAGCTGGGATTAGAGTCGGTTTAGATGTCATTTTTCCCCTTAAGAAACAAATTAATCTTCTTTCCTTAACGAGAGCGGGATGGATAAAGGATAAGGAAACTGGTGAATGGGTTTGATCTTTTGCAAATACTCTGGGAGCTAGTTCTTCACGAGCTCCACCAGAAGCTGATGACGATCTCGAGCTTGAGCAATTAATGCGAGACATCGATGAAGCCGAAGATGAGCCTGAGCAGCCCGAGGAGCAAGCACAACAAACGCATCAAATGCCTCCATATTTTCAATCCTTTATGGAGACATTCGATTTTCGATATGCTACCATGGATTCGCGCTTTACTTCTATAGAGTCTCATTTATCCACAATGGGAGCTCAACAATTAGAAATTCTTCGGGAGATGCGTGCAAACAACGAAGCAACCAACGCGCGTATTAATGAACTCACTCACGAAATGGCCGCTATGCGAGCTCGTTTTCCTCATCCTGATCCGAATATGTGATTCTGTGCTTAGCTTTAAAACCTTAAACTAAACGATTATTGCTTCAACTTTTTGGATTGTTTGATTTTGTGACTTTGGATTTATTTGGATGTTTGAATTTGTGGATTGATTGATTTTGAATTTTTTTGGATTTATGGATGATGTGAACTTATATATTTGGTGTGATTTATTCATTATTGCATCATTTACATAATTTTAGCAATATGACCAATTTTGCCATGTCACATTAATTATGAATATTGATTATGGAACTAATGGCTGACGTTTCTCTTGCTTGTGATCTTAGCAGCTTAGACTATATATAATCAATTGGCTAAATAATTTCAAAAACTTGTTTAAATTCTTAAAAATGTCTTTTTGATTTAACAAAAAAGGGGAGAAGTGTTAAATGTGTTTTAAATGATAAATGGGAGAAGTGTTAAAGTAAGGGGGAGTAATTTCAAAACTTGATTTCAAAATCTTAAAATTACTAAAATGTTTTGTTATATCAAAAAGGGGGAGATTGTTGAAAACATTTTGATATTTCGATATAACAAATTAAGTTAAATGAATTTTAAGATTTTCCAAATAATTTTCTAAGTATATTCGATATAATATCGAATATCAAAACATTACTCCAAATCTTTCAAAAATCATTTTTAATCCTTACTCAAGTGTAAAATTAAGTTTTAATCTTAAAACAATTTCAAAATAATTTTACAAAGTATTCGAACCATTTCAAAGCCAAAAGTTCCAGATTGCTCATAGGGAACCGATTCCCCCCAAGGGGTACCGATTCCCCCTGAATGGTTTGGCTCCGAGAATTCCAGTATGCTCGGAGGAACCGATTCCCCCCCAGGGGTACCGATTCCCCCTTGTATAACAGTCGAAATATTTGAATTTTACACTTAGGGAACCGATTCCCCATAGGGGGTACCGATTCCCCCCACGTTCCAAGCTGTTTTATTAATTGTTTTCACACTAAAATGGCTATATGATCTTCACTAATCATCCTCAACGTTCAGAAGTGATTCAAGGTGTATTTAAACAAGTTCTGAAGCCTTTGATCAAGATGAAATCATAGAAAACAATAGTGAAAGCATCAAACACCAAGTTTGTGCAAATCAAGCCAATTTTTCTTTCAATATTCATTTTGCTTTCAAAGAACACCATTTGTGCTCATTTGTAATTATTTGTGAGTGTTCTTTTCTTGTTTTAGAATTGTGCAAACATCTTACCTTGTGAGGTTTTTCTTGTAAGTTTATAAATTTGTAATCTTCTCTTTGGGAAAGAGTGTTCTCAATAATTGGGGTATATTCTTGAGGGTGTTGTAAGGTTATCTCTTTGGCCTCAAAAGAAAGAACAAATTAGTGAATTTGTTGGAAAATCCTTAGTGTGGATAGCTAAGGTAGTGGACGTAGACTTTGATTGAGAAAGTCGAACCACTCTAAATCGCTGTGCAATTACTTTCAATTTTCTGCAAAAGCTTCCACCAAATTTTTAATTGCCAATTCACCCCCCTCTTGGCTAATTCCGTCAATCGATTAACTCAACAGTATTGACAAAAATGACTATAGGATCACGAACTATGTAAAATAGCAAGGACTTATGTGATAATAAAAAAATGATATAAGCTAGGTGATATAGATATAAATGATAAGTTAAACGACATGGATGTATGTGATTATATGAGAAAGAATATAAGTTATCTGATTATGAACATGTGGATATAGGTCTAGCTGAAGATATAATAAAAAGATATAAATTACATGAGTTAGATATATAGGAACTGGTATAACCAACTTATGAGATTAAATGAAAAGTGAGATAAGTTAAATAACATTGACCTAAAGGACAATATAAGAATAGTGCATAAATTAGGAGACATTGACAGAATTGATTATACGAACATGTAAGATAAGTTATATGGGGAAGAGTTATGGGCTTAAATGAACATATAATATATGAGTCATATGGTAAAGATCTATGAAGCTATAGGAACCGTTATGAGAGCTAGATAATGATAAGTTAGAATATATATAGGTAACAAGCTATGTGAAATTGAATTAAGTAAATATATGAAACTAGAATATAAATAATGTGAGATAAGTGATTATGTAAAACTGTGAGATAAGTTATAGGGAATTGATATACGAACTATATGAAAGTATGTAAATGAATACATGTATAATTTTATGTTATTATATGTGTTATATGATGTATATGAACATATGTGAACAAGATATGACATGCGTGTTTACATGAACACATGAGAAATGATATAAGTTGCACGATATGATTTATGTGATTACATGTACATGTGATATATGTTATGATATGACCTGATATGGGTTATGACAAGAATGATATACAAGCTATATGAGAACGAGTTATGAGATTACTTGTTTATATAATACAAGTGATGTGAACTGTTTATAAATGATAATGCCCATGTTATGTGATATGAGAGCTAGGGGTATAGTTGGCATGCCAAGAGTCGAGGGTCTACGCGATCCTTCGGACATATATGTATTCTATGGAACATTTATGAGGTCATTTGAGACACATATTTGGTCATTGGCATATGTATGATTCTTAAGGAATTTCTATGTGGTTCTTATGGACATCTTATACGGCACTACAGTGCATTTCTACGCGGCACTTCGGTGCAATTCTATGTGGCACTTCGGTGCATTTATACGAACTGTGGTGACAGTATGTTTGCACAACCTCAATGTACTCGCATACCTTGAGTTCTCAGTAATGTACATGGCCTATAAAAGATATCAAAAGTGTTTGCATTATTATATGATATCATGTTATTATTGTTTACTGAATCACATGTGTACATGGGCTAATAAAGAGATAATAATAAATACACTATGTGATGTATATGCTTTGTTATATGCAATATGTTACAATATTTATATGTGATACTGTGTGTATTGTTGAGTGAAATGTATTACATGATATTGATAATGATAGAGATCATGGTAATGATGTTGATAATGATGGTATATGTGCATGTATGCATTCTGTTATATGAAATGTTTTATGGTTTTATTATATATTTTATATGCCTTACTAAGTCAACGACTTAGCGTGTGATTATTTCACACGTAGGTTCCGAGAAGAAGAATGAGTAAAGTTAAGCAAGACAGATCAGTTTCTCCTTTCCAAAGTTCATATCAAAAAAGAATTGAATAGTATGTATTTTGTAATATTGATTGTGGTTGGCATGTAAATAAAGATTGAATTCGATATGATCTAATAGGTTTTGTAAAATCATATGATTGTATTTTATGTAATTATTTAGTTGTATTTAGTACAAGTTTAAAATTATTCACTATTTTGTACAAGTAAATGTTTTGAAAAGTCAATGTGACACCTCAAATTCGTATGCTGGTCGGGTACGGGTTGTGGGTGTTACATTTGATCTTCATCTTGATCTAATAGTCTTCATTTGTGCGGCGCTGGACTTAATGATGAAACCCTAGTGTGGCTTGGGCTTGTTTCTTGGGCCCCGTCCATTATACAATTGCTTAGCAGATTGGTCTGCTGGATCAGGCAAACCTCTCTATTAGGCCTCCACTTGATTTGGACTTCCTTGAATCCCAATCTGTTGGGTCAGGCAGATTGGGTCTTATCACCCATTTTGTACTTTGGACCTTAAAAAAATATGAAATAAAAAAATAAAAATGACAATAGATAAGAAAAAGGAAAGTAAAATACTAATAATATATATAAAATAATATGTATTTATTAAAAAACTATATAATATATATTATATTTCAAAAACAACATAATATGTTTTCAAAAACTATATATGTTTCAAAAACCCATTTTAAAAACTATATTATATGTTTTTTAAAAACTATATATTATATATTTTTAAAAATATGTTCCCAAAAACTATATTATATATCTTCAAAAACTATATATATTATACATTTTTGAAATTTTTATATATATTATCATATATACTAAATAAAACCCTTGAAGTCCTGGACAAATATGGGTGTCTACATTATGCATATATAAATATACAATAATAGAAGTATTTACCATGTTTATCTCTTAACATAAAATTTAAAATTATGAACCATGCTTCATATATATATATATATATATATATATATATATATAATTGTCAATCTATTCAATACCATATTTCATGAGGCGAAACATGTTATTCCTAGCTAAAAAATGGTGATGTTACACTATTAAAAAAAAGTTGGCGATGTTACATTTTTATGATTTTTTCTCGTGCTTATATTTATGTTTTGTTCATATTATTTCAATTTTTTTGTCTTTTCGGTTTTAAGTTTTTACCTTGACTAATTCAGACCGACTTATGTCGTATACATGATTTTGGTAGGTGAATCCCGGCAAAGATTATTGCACTTTAAATATATATGTTCGAGTGTTTGTATGTATTAGATATGCATATGCAAATTGTGAAATCTTTTCATGTATACTAATAATATTATATATAATAATATGTAGATATTTAAAAACTATAATATATATTATATTTCAAAAACAACATAATATGTTTTCAAAGATATATATTATATACGTTTTCAAAAACCGATTTTAAAAACTATATATATATATATATATATAATATATTCAAAATAATTTTTTTCAAAAACTATATGTTTCAAAAAAAACCTTTTTAAAAACTATATTATATGTTTTCAAAAATATGTTTTCAAAAACTATATTATATATATTTTCAAAAACTGTTTTTTAAAAATTATATATTATATGTTTTCAAAAACTATATTATATATGTTTTTAAAAACCATTTTAAAAAACTATATATTATATGTTTTTAAAAATATGTTTCCAAAAACTATACTATATATCTTCAAAAACTATATATATTATATATTTTTGAAATTATTATATATATTATTATATATACTAAATAAAACCCTTGAAGTCCTTAATAAAAATGGGTGTCTACATTATGCATATATAAATATACAATAATATAAGTATTTATCATGTCTATCTCTTAACATAAAATTTAAAATTATGTACCATGCTTCATATATATATATATATATATATATAATTGTCAATCTATTCAATACCATATTTCATGAGGCGAACATGTTATTCCCAGCTAAAATGGTGATGTTACACTATTAAAAAAAGTTGTTGATGTTACATTTTTATGATTTTTTCTCGTGTTTATATTTATGTTTGTGTTCATATTATTTCAATTTTTTTTGTCCTTTAAGTTTTAAGGTTTTGTCTTGACTAATTCAGACCGATTTATGTCGTATACCTGACTTTGGTGGGTGAATCTCGACAAAGATTATTGCACTTTAAATGTATATGTACGAGTGTATGTATGTATTAGATATGCATATGCAAATTGTGAAATCTTTTCATGTTTATCAATCATGTGAAAAAGGGACCATTGGTGGCCGACAAGTCATCGACGGCGGTGAGATTTGTAATCAGGACTAAAGGGATTTTGGACTAAATGAAATATTCAATTGAAACATAATTACAAAGGTTTGAGTGAAAAGCTCATTTTAGCTCGTCACAAACGTGGCTTATATAGTCCATCCTCTAACAACCCACTTAACAACCACTAACATACTTATTAACAAACACTAAACAAGCCTGATAACAAACTTGACTATTTAATTTGTTCTAACAAATCTTACACCACATAATTGCCCAGTCACAATCAACATTGAAAGAATGAAAGAAATTGTGGATGATATTTAGGCGATAACTTTATCTGCACTTGGTCTATACAGGTTATGTTCTTCTCCGAGCAGCAACGCACGTAATATGGCCTCGCGTAACCCGTTGTAATGCACGAGTAGGTGTCCACCATCGGGAACTTCATGGTGTTGGATCCATGGTAGCTTTCTCGAAATGCATCGTTGGAGTTCGAATGGGACGATCTTGTCTTCGTTACCCTGCCAGATATGAACACCGCTCTGGTTTTCGGGGAATGGATTAGTCAGCTCCATTGGATCGAAGTCCCAATCACCGTAACAGACCAGAAAGTCACTGCACAGTGTATCGAAAACAGATTGTTCTCGCAATCTTTCCCGTTTGCTTGTACAAATATAAATCGTCAACATAATGAGTACTTGATAGCGGGCGTCCCAAGTTTAAACATAGGCTGATGTAGAATGTTTAATCTTTACCTTGGTAAGTATGGGGAACCCATCTGTTTTCTTCAGGGCTTCCATATCCCTTTTATTGAAGAACACCGGCTTTTCTTCCACGACCAATGACAAAGGGAACCATTTTCGAGTAACAGACCAGAGTAGCAGCGAGGGGTATATTTTGCTATCCATTACAACAACTTCACAATTTTTCTCCTATCATCTTCTCTGGTCAGGCTCTTGGGAAAGGAGGGCCATCGATAATTGATGACCGGAACCACCATCGCCACGCCTGCTAGCCTGCAGGGATAATCAATTGGCAAGTAGATTGCTTATGGCACAAGTTACAACAAAAGCCTTAGTTTGCCTTTCTGGTATATATTTGAGGAAACTCCAGATGGGGTATGATCCCATTGAGACTCAAATCACATAAAACTTTGGTCCTATCTGTAACTGATCAGCAAGCTCTTGGAGGTCGAATGATTCACTTTTAACCGAGCTCTTTGGATTCGGATCACTTTCGCTATAGCCAGCTCGATCATATAGCAGAAAATATATTCCCAATTCTTCTATTAGTTCCTGGAAACTTGACCAATCTTGAAGTTAATTTCAGGCAAAAGATGTCATAACAATCATTGACTGTGATCAAGTCTGTTTGTAATGCTAAACAAGTAACATCTCCAACTCCAGGTCAGTTACATCAATACTTGATAAGTCTTACAAGTTTCATAAGAAAAAGATCAAAATCCTATCATATTCATTTTCGACACGAATTCATGCATGCATGTGGGAGTATGGTCCTCCAAGTATATGAAAAAGTGTTAATAAATCTCCATATCTATTACTCACCCGAGCCTCAAAAAAATTCTAAATGATACAAAAATTTAAAAATTTCAAGAAGAATTGCCCCAATAACCCCTCTCGTCTATCCTGATAACATATATCATACGGATTGCGAATAAAATTTCTTAGCAGTTCCTAATTATCATAGGATTAATGAAAAAAAGGCAGTATAAGATTTGAGAAGAAGGTTAAAAGTGAGTACTTGGGGAACTCGAAAATTCATGTCTTTGGAGCTTCCAAAGCCATGAACAATGATAATCCTGCAGTTTGATTCGGCCTTGGGCACACCTCTCTCTCTGTAAGCTATACGTCTGCCTTCACTGAGTTTGATTCTGAGTGAAGCAATTGGCAGATCCTCCGGTGAACCATCCTTATTCTACTGATAATACCATTCCCAGAAGCAAAAAGAGCAATTTAGCCATTGTTTTTGAATTAAAAAGGTCAGATCTAGCAAACGTAGCTTACTCACCGTTCAAAATCCTGGTAAAAAGGATCTGCTTCTCTTTCTGCCTTTGATTGGCAGCTGCCTCTCTTCAAAGAATTGATTAACACAGAGAAGAGCAGTGAGATTGTTGACTTGCTCTCCTTTTAAGCACCTGCCATGAGTTTACTTTTGGTTTCATCTTTGCTATTTAGTGAATAATTGCAGCACTCAAACCTGCAAGAATCTCTGAAACAGAATACAATGATTCCTTGAGAATATAATGCTCGACCGGCTCTTCAATAATTCGAAATGGCAGATGAAAAACAAACCCTCTGGTATTTAAATAGTTTATGATAGGGTCAACTACAATGTTCATCACTCAACTTTCTTCTTACTCCTGTTTTGGTTACTAAACTTTAAACATTTTAAATTTAATCACTCAACTTTTGAATTACTATATTTTGATCATGATGGATAACATAACTTATTCTATTAACGTTTTAACATGACAGCACATATTTTATTAATATTTTTACAACAAAAGATTAAGAGTAAGCACATTGTGTTTATTCTTAACTTCATCAACTTTAGTATCATATAATTGTTGAAATAAGATTAAGAGTAAGCACATTCACCAATATATATTAAATATCTAAAAGACGAGTGTAGCATGGGACTTGGGGGGGGGGCATCAAACAGTGTTAAAAAAGAAAAAGGCAAGGTGGAGCAAAAGATGATGGAAAAGCATGCAACAAATTTAGAAAAGGAAAGGGTTAAAACATGTTTTATCCCCTGAAAATCCGCTCACAAAATCTTGTCGGCAAAAAAATAAATTAATATGACACAAGAATTGATAAAGGCTTAAGCTTGGCTACTAAAAAACCTATGAGGGTTGTTATTCCATAATTGGGGAGTTGCCTTGTCTAAATAGAGTATGCACAATGGCTAATGTAGGACGGGCGGAGTTTCATTGCAATAATTAAGGCTAATTAGGTGTAATGGCAAATGCATTAGGTGTATATCACACCGATTTCATAAGAATTGTCCGTCAACTCAGTTGGTAGAGCGCAAAGCTCTTAACATTGTGGTCGTGGGATCGAGTTCCACGGTAGGCAATTCATAATTATGACTGCCGGAGGTCTTCCACGGAAGCTGCTCTCAACCTAGCGATAGGGGCAGTCTACTATTCTACCTCCCCCTCATCCTATTACATATGAGAATAGAATCAGTTAATTTTTATATATGTGGCAAAATGGGACACTTTATCATGAATCTCTCAATAGAATTGATATTATGTGATCTTGAGATGTTATACATTATTTATATAGTGGCGGATGTACGCAGCTCCCATAGTACATACCCGTATTTTGAAAAAAAATTACTAAATTTAATTTAATACATTAAGAGGAAAGAAAAAAATAAGGAATTTTACGTACTCAAATTTTCTAGAAATTAGAATATTAAAATTTTAAACTCCCATTTTTTTAATTTCTAGATCTATCACTATGTTGTAAGATTTTATTCTTTATCCTTCATTGACTTGTAAAATACCTTTTAACCATATATGCGTGTGTTTACATGTAGATAATACTGTTGTTGGATTCTCTATTTATGCATTTCATTATCTTAAACCCCACCACTAATCTGCTTTCCATATTTCACTATATACTCTCCCCAAATCAAACAAATGACAAAAGTTGACAAAGATAAAAGGGCCAGGAAAGAAAGAAAAGAAAAGGGAGTGTAATTTGTCCTAAAAGACAAACCAAACCAGCTGCTATATTTTTCAAGGCCAAAGGCCCTTCCCCACATAAGATGAAGATGGGTTTTAGGAGCTGCCATGTTGAGGAATTCCAAGCTCCTACTTTCATTGAATGGCTCAAGCCATCTCCTGCTTCATCGTTGTCGTCGTCGTCTTAAATGATCAGCGCGTTCCATTTATAAACACGATGGCTACTTGATACAAGATGATGAGCAGCAAGGGAAGGAAACTGTTCGATGCCTGCCTTTTAAGCAGGATGACAGAGAACAAATCATTGAAAGAGAATATAGTTAAAGAAGAAAAGATGGAGAAAGTTGAAGTTTCTTTGCACATTGGGTTGACTAACAGTTGTGCACAGATCATGGAGATAACTGTAATCCAGTCATTAAAAACAAGATTTTTAAGGAGGAGAAGGAAGAAGAAGAAGAAGAAGCCATCAAGAAAAGCAGAAGCTTCCATGGATGTTCTTTCAACACAGAGAGTAGGTTTTGGATCCCAACACCGCACAGATTCTCGTTGGCCCATGCAGTTTGCTTGTTCCATATGTAGCAAGACTTTCAATAGGTACAATAACATGCAGGTCAGTCAAATTTTTATCTTTCCAATTCTTTAATCTTATGAACAAATCATGGAACATGCAAGAAATTAAATTGATGACTTCTTTTCCATCGTTAAATTAACAATGATCTGTGCCTTAGATAATGAAGTGGTAGGAATCAATTAGTTGAAATTGATTAGGAAAATCTAAAAGGAAAGGTGTGAGGGCCATGGGATTTAATCTGAGCAGCTCCATTTCACATCTTTGGATCTTGTTATTCAGTAAAATTTCCACTCTTTAATAACTTAATTATTCAACTTTTAATTAAAAGACACATCTGAATGTTCCTTGGTGTTGCCTTTTTTTATCAGTAATCATGACTATATTCTAAAACATCACTATCTAAATTAACATCAAATTCGAATTTTTTTTTTCTAATTACTTACTTTTTAGGTATGGAATGATTTATTTTTAAGATCGAGAATGATTATAAGGTAATATCTGTTTAGATTTTTTAGATCACTAAGGTCACTCAATCTGTCAAACGGTTTTTTAAAAATGTTAAGAGTATGAAATTATTTGAGGAAAAACAAGTAAAGGAAACTGAATATTGTTGGTACAGATGCATATGTGGGGGCATGGATCTGAATACAGGAAAGGGCCAGATTCACTTAAAGGAACACAACCAGCCGCAATGCTGAGGCTGCCGTGCTATTGCTGTGCTCAAGGCTGCAAGAACAACATCAACCACCCACGAGCCAGGCACTGAAAGACTTTCGGACACTTCAGACTCACTACAAGAGGAAACATGGCGCAAAGCCCTTCGTGTCGGAAATGCGGCAAACAGTTCGCCGTCAAAGGCGATTGGAGAACACACGAGAAGAACTGCGGCAAGCTGGTACTGCACCTGTGGCTCCGATTTCAAACACAAACGGTCCTTGAAAGATCACATCAGGTCTTCGGAAAGAACCATTCTCCTCACCCTTGGCTCGACAAGGAATGCACCACGGGCTCCGAAGATGAACTCACTCACTGAGTCACTAGGCCGTTTCGACTACACTTTAACTTGCGCTCGTGTTTCTGAATTGGGTATCGCTCGTGATCGGGAATAAGATGGAAAGAAAAGGGTTACCTCGAGTGGTGAAGTAGATGAATTTTCTTCTCTTCCATGGGGATTTGAAACAAGTTTGGGTTATTTTCTAAGGGAGAAAATTTATCAGCTTCATTGCTACTGGTAATATTTTAATAGGACGGGGATTGTATTGTGTTCCAGACATTCAAGAGTTATCTGATATGTCTTATGTGTCTTGGCTACCAGCATTAATCATAATTTTCAATCAATCATGTTGTTTTTATGCTTTTGATTCTAAAGTTAGTATATCGTTCCCACGTATGCATGCATGAGAAGCACTTGGTCTATATTAAAGGTTTCACATGAACACTTTCCAATTAAATGTAATTCATTTGGTTTGTTGATTCTTAAAAAAAATAATGGTTAAGGATTAATCTTGATGGTAAAATATGATTTTACGATGATGGTAGAAAGTTTGTTCCTTTTGATTAGATAGATAACTGTAACTAATAATTTTTGGAGAAAATATAATTGGAGAAGATGAATTTAGAAGAGTACGAAAGAAAGATAGAGAGTTCGAACTATCTTTAATATTAATGTCAAATCTAAGGTCATCATAACTTTATAGGTTAACAAAGTAAATGAATGTATCGACTGTCAATAGATTTGATCATGAAAGATCTCTTAAATCTATTAATGATATTGTAGAAAAACTATTGTTGATCAGAGAATATAGGATACCAGAAGTTTTAGCAAAAGAATTCTTATAGAGGTTTTTATAAATGAAAAAAAATTACTGTTACGGTAAGAGTATTAAAAAAAATATAACCATTATATTATGTTTCTTCATCTCTTTTGAGAATTTGGTTGCAAGAAAAAAAAAAAGAGATAAAAAAAGTTTGGTTGAACATTTAATTACCAATTAACCCACATCATGGCACCCACCACGCGTATATAATAAAGTTCATGAATACAATTTATTTTTATCAATGTAAAGATGACGTCAAAAAATCATCTAGCCATAGTCACTACTTACAAAATTTGGCATTCTTTGTCAAACCTGGAGGTTTCACCAAATCATCTAACAAGATATTTATTTAATTACCATAATTAACCCACATCATGGCACCCACCACGCGTATATAATAAATTCATGAATACAATTTATTTTATCAATGTAAAGATGACGTCAAAAAATCATCTAGCCATAGTCACTACTTACAAAATTTGGCATTCTTTTGTCAAACCTGGAGGTTTCACAAATCATCTAACAAGATATTTTATATGAGAAATCGCTCAGTGACAAAAAAAACTTATAATATACGATTTTAACCAACTTTTTTTGGATTTGTCAAATGACCACAAAATCGCAACGCGAATAAAAATCGCAACGCGATCCCCAGAATCGCAATCAGTTTCCAAATCGCAACGCGATTCTTGAAAATCGCAATGCGATAGTACAAATTCGCATTGCGATTTTCCAGAATCGCAACGCGAATATGAAATCGCAACGCGAACATAAATCGCAACGCGTATCCGTAAACCGCAACGTGTATCCGTAAATAGCAACGCGTATCCGTAAATCGCAATGCGTATCCGTATATCGCAACGCGTATCCGTAAATCGCAACGATAGTCCGTAAATCGCAACGAGAATCTGTAAATCGCAACGATAATCCGTAAATCGCAACGAGAATCTGTAAATCACAACACTGAAATTTGGGTATATAACTACGCACAACAGCAAATCATAAACTAAATCCCTAAATCGCAACTCATTCCATCTCCATCTATCACTCTCTCCGGCGACATCCGTTCCTATATCCAACGACATCCTTCCCAATCCGGTAACAGGTTTTAGTTCGCAGCTCGTCTGTTTAGTAAATTAATTTACAACCATGAATCATCTAATGTTGATCATGTTTGGATAGATTTGTGTTTTGGAGGGTCATGGGATAATGTTCATGGTGTTTTACAATATATGCCTTTACCCATGAATCTTCAACTAAAATGTCTTTACAAAAGTTAACTTATGAAACTCTAATGCTACGTGTTTCAAAGAAATTGAATTTGGAGCCCCTAAGTGGATTTAGGCTATCTTATCAGAGAAATGGTAAAGTTTATTTGTTAACCGACAATGAAGATGTGAACGATTCATTGCTTACATTTAGTTTCACAAGATGATTACATTGTATGTTGTTGAACCTAGAAGTAGTATTGTTGGGTCAGTAGCGGGTAGTAATCAATTAAGTTTTTCTCAAAATCCCAATCAACTTTCAGCACCAAATTCCGGTTTTCGTATTGACCAGTTAGACGATGATGAGCCAACAGAAAAAATTGTGAGTACTAGTCAGTATTCGAAATTTGGTCTTGGTCAATATCCGGAGAAACAGACCCTGCGTGTAATTATTTTGATATTGGTCAATACCCGAATTTGATGATGAAACAGCCGTTGCCGAAGAAGGTATTGTTGATGATAATGAGGAGGAAGTTATGACTGTGAATGAACATGTTGAACATCCATTCTATAATTCATATAATCCTGAAGAAGAAAAAGTCCCCGAAGAAAAGAAAATGCCACGGGCGTATAACTGGAATATGCCAGATTACTTCAGATACCGGAAGAAGAGTTGGTAAAGAAAGCAATTGATTGTTACACAAAGTTATTCGTATCAAGAAGATGATTGTTTTGATACAAAGGAAGACTTGAAGATAGCTTTGTATACAAAATGTGTGGAAGATGGCTATCAACTAAAAGTTAACAAATCAAGCAAAGATCGTTTCGAAACAAGGTGTATGATTGACAAAAACTGTACGTGGCGTATGATTGCAAAGAGAATAAAGATTGCGAAATGTTTCAAGTTAGGACTTTTATTGATAAACATACATGTTCAAGAACCCAAGTTTTTCCTCACCATAGACAGGCAAACAAAAAGCTGTTGGGTGGTTTTCTGGCTGAGTTATGTTTTGAATGGCAGGGTATATCGGGGACATGAAATTATGACTGACATGAATGCTCGGTTCAAGATTAGTATATCATATTCTCAAGCTGGAGAGCCAAATGTTATGCCTTGGAATTGTTGAGGGGGTCGCCAGAAGCATCGTTTGCCCAACTGCCGGCTTATTGTCACAATTTAAAGCTGAAAAATCCTGGGTCGGTAACTCATATCAAACAGATAGAGATGGACACTTTGAGTTGCTGTTTATCGCCATTGGTGCTACGGTAGTAAATCAATATATTTTGTTGACTCATTTTTTGTTAGTTACATGCATTTCACATTTAAATGATTATATTTCTTGTGTATATTATTTTGTATATTCGTTCGTTTATTACTTGCATGCGCCCAGTTATTATAGTTGACGGAGCACATTTGAGAGGTCGATACCTTGGAGTAAACTTATTAGCAGTAGCCATGGATGCTAACAATGGGATATGCCAATAGCTTACGGGGTTGGCAATCTGAAACCTCTGATTCATGAACATGGTTTATGGGGCATCTTAGGGATTACATAGGTCCTATTAGCAATCTGACAATCATATCCGATAGGGCAAACTCAATTGACAACGCTGTTAGAAGGTGTTTCCCAGATGCTTTTCATGGACTTTGTGGTGTTCATTTGTATAGAAATCTAAAATCAAGGTCTGCTGGTATAAAAAAGCACAAATGGACATACTGGAAGGCTGTAAAAGCTTATCGGGAAGTGGATTTCAATAAGCATAAATGTTTAAGACGTGTTTTGCCTCAGTATGCTCAAACACTAGAAGATGTCGGGTTTGAAAGATGGTCAAGAGTACATCAACTTGGAGCAAGATATGGTTTCATGACGTCTAATAGTGCAGAATCAATCAACGCTCTAAGTCGTCATTCCGGAAATTACCCATTACTATGTTAATGGAGTTTTTTCGAGCCTCTATTCAACAGTGGTACTACAAGAAAAGAAACCATGCAGGTATTATTCTTTGAATTCGTAACTTATCATATTTATATATTTACTAAGTATTGTTTATTTAAATTTACAGGAACATTGGAACATCGTGTTACACCATGGACTGAAAAAAGATAACGAAACGTGTTGTGAAGTCAACGTCATGGAGAGTTGAACCATGTTCAAACACTTTGTTTCAAGTACTGGATAATAACTTAAATGGGCTAGTCGATCTAAATGCAAAGACGTGTAGTTGTATGAAATGGCAAACATCTGGTTATCCGTGTGGCCATGTATAAAAGTTGCTCTTCATTTAAACCAAGATGATTCAAGCGCATACGCTATGGATTGCTACACTACAGAAGTTATCGACAGACTTATGCCGAGATTGTCTACCCTATTCCACATCCTTCTGAGTGGGACATACCAGATGACTTACAAACAGTTTTGCCACCAGCCATGGACAGAAGGCTACCTGGCCGACCAAAAAGTCACGATCGTATACCGTCTAAGGGTGAAGAGAAGAAGAGATCGACATGTAGTCGGTGCAAGGAAAGTGGTCATACAAGGTTGACATGTGGATCACCAGTGCCATCACAATCATCTTTTCCTCTACCAAAATATGGATCCTCATCAAATCCAAAGCTCATATGGTGTCAAGCAAAAGGCAATCATCTTTAAAATCCCAATCAAACTGGCTTCACCTTTTGGGACTGTTAACTTAGGTGATTTTAAATGCAAACGTTGTATTATGTGGATTTATGTGTGAACTTTTAACATTTTCAGTTGAATTAATGACTCAGGCCAACCATTTTGACTTAACAACTCTTGTTATTCAGTTGTTATCACTTATTAGGCATGCATTTGACTATCGCAACACGGAAATTACAATCGCAACGAGAGAATCGCAATGCAAATGAAAATCCCAACATGAAAATCGCAATGCGGAAATGAAAATCGCAATGCGAAATGAAAATCGCAACGAGAGAATCGCAATGCGGAAATGAAAATCGCAATGCGAAATGAAAATCGCAATGAGAGAATCGCAATGCGGAAATGAAAATCGCAATGCGAAATGAAAATCACATTGCGATTCTCTCGTTGCGATTTTCATTTCCGCATTGCGATTTTCATTTCGCATTGCGATTCTCTCGTTGCGATTTTCATTTCGCATTGCGATTTTCATTTCCGCATTGCGATAGTCATTTTTGCCTTCAACATAATGCAGATTGAAATCAACAAAATCAACCATTACATTTCAATCAATTAAACAAGCACAAATAAGAATTATGTTCGCATCAATTACACAAATCAACTTTTACAAATCATCTTTTACAAATCAATTAAACAATCAAAAAATAAGCAATAATTCTTATTTCCAATCATCTACTATTGAATCAACTTTTACAAATCAATTAAACAATCAAAAACAATCAATTAAACTATTGAATCACTTTTGCAGCCATACATCATTTTCACGCAGTTCACTTCTGAGATTAACCTGCAGAAACCAACATTTGCTCAAACAACACTTTCTACACATCTAAAACTACAAACAGCAAATTATTGAATTCTAGGTACTTAACCAAACATTTTCAAACCAAAAGTCTATAAACTTACCAATTGTTTATGGACATTTTTTATAACGCGGATGCAGGTAGGCAGCGTCTCGTATATATCGATTTAGCCATATAATGCCGAAACCACAAGCCTACTGCAGCTCTATCTCTATCGGTGGGAGGTAGATACTTGGTGCTTCCCGTCGTCAAACGCTCCAACGCCAAGCATACGAGAGGACCACAATCTCCTCTGGCTCCTTCCGTTTGTTGTGGCGCGGTCTCGTCTCTAATAACTGTATTGAGCTTCTTTGGCTTCTTGTTTCCAGAACGAGTCCAATAATTGATCGCATCCAAGAATTTAGCCAAATGAGAGCTCCATCCCTTAATAATATCTCTTAAATCAGCCAATGATATGTAATTTATCATGCTCATACACTATTGTCTTAAGGGATGGGAGCTGAAGCTCGACGAGAATCCAATGTTTACGTTCCAAAACAGGGATAAACACCTGCAATCATAAGTAATAATTCATTCATTTGCGCACTTATTTCATAAAACCTTTAAACTCAATCTAAATAAATACTAACCTTATCGACCTCCCACCATGCAGGATAAAGTTTAGCTTGTCCATGCCAAATCAAATGATTCATCTCGTTGATTCTTCAAGTGAACGGCGTTAAAAGACGTCGGCATAATTGTATATCGTATATTTTTATTTTTCTTAAGTTTTCTTATTATTAGAAGACGTGTCACCCACGTATCGATATGCTGTTTTACAAAAAAAGACATATATTAGTGACTTACATAAATTTTAAAAAAATTAATCAAATTGAAATATAAGAAAAATATAAGACTTACCCCCCATCGAAATAGCCATTGTCTTCGACCCCTAATAATACGCCCCACCAAGACCGATCAAGAAACAAATAGATATCATCGGTGAGCTTGCATATGTCAGTGAAACACCCCTGGCTCCGCTCATGTAGATAAAAATCAACTGCGGTCTTAGCCCAAAGGGTGTTATCCAGAATTGTGTCTGGTAGTTGTCTCTCTCCACTTCCGATACCGGAATGGTACTGGCCGGTAACTTATACGAGAGCCAACTCTCATCCATTATGTCCGGCACGTCAGAGGGTTTCTCAAGAAGCCTACATATGACGCCATATGAATCGAGCTCTTGAATGGTGGGAGGGACCTCTTCAATGATTACAGTGGCCTCTTGAACGGTGGGAGGGGACTCTCGAGGAATGATAGGGGGGCCTCTTCAACGATAGGAGTGGACTCTTGAGGGATGACAGGCGAGTCGGGCTTCTTCTTGCGGTGTCTTCGCACTATTGGGGTGTACGGAGACTTAATAGCACGTGCACGCTGTCTGATGCGTGAACTCCGTCGTGCAAGCATAACCCGACGTAAAGCATCCACTCTATCGGGCCGCTAAATAATTAAATACAAAAATCAGTAAATAAACAGACATGATATTTAAACAGTGAAAACAAAGACAAATATGTTTCAAACTTGCATTGTATTCACCCAAGTCATTATTCTATCATAGTTCACAAAATGCATCAGATAACAAAGAAAAATATGTTTCAAACTAATACCCTGAAGTTAGTATTTGTCTTTGTTTTGTCTATTGGTTGAAGTAATGCAATCCATTCAAGTTTCAATTTGCAGAAGAAGAAATAGTTTACTTTCGCAACACGAAACTTAAAATCGCAAACGCGAAATGAGAATCGCAACGAGAAACCAAATCGCAACGCGAAACCAAAATCGCAACGCGAACTGAAAATCGCAACGACAGAATCGCAATGCGAAATGAAATCGCAACGAGAGAATCGCAACGCGAAATGAAAATCGCAATGCGATTTTGGTTTCGCGTTGCGATTTTGTCGTTGCGATTTTGGTTTCGCGTTGCGATTCTGTCGTTGCGATTTTCATTTTGCGTTGCGATTCTCTCGTTGCGATTTTAAGTTTCGTGTTGCGAAAGAAACTATTTCTTCTTCTGCAAATTGAAACTTGAATGGATTGCATTACTTCAACCAATAGACAAAACAAAGACAATACTGACTTCATGGTATTAGTTTAGCAGAATTGGCAGCAACCGAACAAATTTACTTTCAACCAAAAGACAAACAAAGACAAATACTATTTCACAGTGTTAAAGAATACACAGTTTAGCAGAATTGGCAGCAACCGAATAAATTTACTAAGCAATCTAAGTGAAATGGCTAATCTAAGTGAAATTACGAGTAAATTTATCATTAAGTT
Source organism: Hibiscus syriacus (assembly GCF_006381635.1). Taxonomy (NCBI): domain Eukaryota; kingdom Viridiplantae; phylum Streptophyta; class Magnoliopsida; order Malvales; family Malvaceae; genus Hibiscus; species Hibiscus syriacus. Next base: position 2,277,927 of record NW_024062730.1, read on the forward strand.
AAATATGGAAAATCTTAAACTTACCTCATTGCGTAGAGTATGAACCTCATTCTGCAATGATACTATCATCTCACGTAGAGCGGCAACCTCACCACGTAAAGTTGACACCTCCACACGCCATGCACCATCGTTATCGCGTAGAGTACCGATCTCCTCACGCAAGGCATTGACCTCATCACGTAACTCATCCCGTGGAGGTGGAGAACAAGGAGATAAATGTCGTGGCCTCTTTACCGGTCGCCTATCATGAGGTGATGGTGGAGAAGAGGCTCGATGATGTGACGGATAGGTGATGGCTCTCGTTCTAGAGGTGTATAGTCGGGTCGATCGGGTGATGGCTCTGGGTGAGGTGATGGCTCTCGAATTGGAGGAAGTGGATGCTGCTCATCATCCGTGCCATCAAAAAAACTCTGACTAGCTTGCCACCAATCAGTGGCAAGCTCTTCCTCCGTGGGTGTCAGTCTTTGTAATGGAATGTTGGCCTTCTAACGATATAAAAACTCAAACAAAGTTAAACGTCTACTATTAATAACTTGTTTATATATTATATGAAAGTATTTGTGTTAACTTACATTATTTATTGTCGCATATGGTATTAAGTCTTCCCAATCCAACAGATTTTTCCTCTTCCAGGAAATAGCCCTGGGAATATCATTTGACGTTTTTATTGCATATGTACGCATGCTGGGGGAAAGCCTCGAATATCCAAATCTACAAACAATAATAACAAAATTAGTAATTGTTAAATAATTAATTAATTTTAGAAACATTATATAGAATTCTTACCTTAAGGCCCAAACAAAGCCTGACAAAGTGTATTTCGACCCATCGCCACGCAAACTTTTGCGGTCATCAAAGGCAGTAGACAACTTAGTCCAGGTAGCTTTCCATATATACGAACCCCACGGAAACAGATTCCATGCATTCAGGTCCTCTACCAATATTAGCTCCCGAGGAATAGGTTGTATGGCCTCTCTGCCTAAAAAGCCGGCATACACAGTAGTAGAAGGCATACTCGGACAACATCGACGTCATCCATCCGAGTGAAACCATCTTTCTTATTAAACAATTTCTTCAGGTCGTTGACGTGTAGGTTCGGCTTCTCCATTGACTCATCCGGAAAAACTCGGGATAACCATGATGGGCGGGCGATGACGAGTGTACCGGCCTACATCATCGTGTCCGAATCGTAGACCAGTGATTAAGCAGAACTCCTTCCGCCCAAAACAAGTATACGCTGGTGGAAAATGAAACCATATCTCTTCCTCACCACGTTGTATACTGTCGGGTAGATTTGATGTCATGGTCTGAAGCCACAAATGGGTCAAATTAGCATCTCCACCCGGATGCTGTACTCTCAGCCATGGCCCGAAGCAGGTTTCCTCAAACAATTTTCTTTGTGCAGGTGAAAGCTTCGAAGCAATTGTAGTGGCTAGGCTAACTTTATTCCTTAATGTCAATGAAGCCGAAAAAAATTTCTACAAAAACAATAAACATACCAAGTTAGATATACCAAAAACTACACTGTGAAGATATACCAAAAACATAAACATAAAAAGTAGTAGTTTATTCTTGAAACTAAAATTTGCAACACTGTTTTGTCTTTTGGTTGAAATGAAAATCGCAACGAGAGAATGACTGTCGCAACGAGAGAAATGAAAATCGCAACGATAGAATCGCAGAGAGAAATGAAAATCGCAACGAGAGAATCGCAACGCGAAATGAAAATCGCAATGCGATTTTCATTTCGCGTTGCGATTCTCTCGTTGCGATTTTCATTTCTCTCGTTGCAGATAGTCATTTTCACGTTGCGATTTTCATTTCTCTCGTTGCGACTCTTTCTGCAAATTGAAACTTGAATGATTGCATTACTTCAACCAAAAGACAGAACAAAGACAAAACAAATACTAACTTGAAAATCGCAACGAGAGAATAGCAACGCGAAATGAAAATCGCAACGAGAGAATCGTAACGCGAAATGAAATCTAAGTGAAATGGTTAATCTATTATTGAAATGACCAGTAAACTTATCATCGGTTTCAATATGAAAAACCTACAATAATGCAAAAATTTCAAAATAAAAATAATTAAAAAAACTAACCCTCGGAGGTTGATTTTCCATTTCTGAATATTGTGAGGGATTTCTGACCGTGAATGGTTTGTGAGGGATTTCGCCGGAGATGGGGACGGAAATCTTCGGAGATGGGGACGGATTTCGCCGTAGAGAGTGAGAGATGGAGATGGGACTGAGTTGTGATTTTAGGTTTTAGGTTATGAGTTGCGATTACGGGATTTTGTCTTAATATTCGTTTTTGTAATTTGAAAATAAAATACGCGTAGCGATTATAATGGCGCTTTAAAAATCGCGTTGCGATTTACGGATACGCGTTGCGATTTTACGTATTGTCGTTACGATTTACGGATATGCGTTGCGATATACGGATACGCATTGCGATTTACGGATACGCGTTGCGATTTACGGATACACGTTGCGATTTACGGATACGCGTTGCGATTTATGTGTTCGCGTTGCGATTTTCATATTCGTGTTGCGATTCTGGAAAATCGCAATGCGAATTTGTACTATCGCATTGCGATTTTCAAGAATCGCGTTGCGATTTTGGAAACTGATTTGCGATTCTGGGGATCGCGTTGCGATTTTGTTGGTCATTTTGGCAAATCCAAAAAAAATTGGTTAAAATCGTATATTATAAGGCATTTTTGGTCACTGAGGCGATTTTCTCTTTATATATATGATTTGATATTAATTAATTAAGCTAAAAAACGGAAGAATCCTTGTAGTCTTAGGAAAATGAGTTTGATTATGTATGAATTATTATATATTTAATTCATATAAAGAGTTCACAAAATACCCAAAACTGGAGAAATTATTTTATAGTTTCGACACTATATTATTTATGATCCCTGTATGAGAGTAACAAATTTTAAAATAACTTTTAAATAACTGTTCACTCTTTATTTATACGTAGGAAATAGGTGAAGATTCATCTTAGAAAAAAATGACATAAAATATTATTATTAGTTGAGATAACAGATGACGTGATAAACCGAAACCATCTAAATTTTTTTTTTCAGAAGATAGTTTTGCGTTTGAATTATGTGTACAAAAGAAGATTTTTTCTTGGAAGAATACATTAAAAATAACAAAAAGAAAGAAAATTCATAAAGATAGGTTGAAATTTATTTCCCCTTGAAGGTACACTTAACCGATTGAAAAAGTTTTGGACAAAACGTGAGGTATACAACTTTTAGCGTAAATTATGTTTTTATTACCTAAACTATCAATTTTAATATATTTTAGTATTTAAACTATCAGTTTTGATCTATTTTAGTAATTAAATTTTTAATTTTTTTTAAAATCATACCTAAAGTTTAGTTTTTATTTCATTTTAGCACCATGTTTAAAATTTAACATTATTTTTTATAATTTTTTTTTGAAAGTTTAAGTGCTAAAACGGACCAAAATTGATAGTTTAGTTACTAAACACATTAAGTTTTTAACAATGGGTGCTAAAATGAAACAAAACTAAATATTAGGTATGATTTTGAAAAACAATTAAAAGTGTTAGTACCAAAACATACAAAAACTGATAATTTATATACTAAATGCTTAGTTTACCCTAACTTTTTTGGCATAAAAATATTACAAGCCTTTGAATTTTTGAAGAGAAAAATATTTTTTTGAATGCTTTTTTGCACCAAATTCATTTTTACTAAGATTTAATCATTAAATCTAATAATTATACCACACCCGAGGTTAAGAAAATACATCATTTCCACGTGGATTGTATTAACTACATGATTGATCATTTAAGTTTGTGTTTTCTCTACTTTTCTTCACTGATTTCAAAAAACATAATATCTAAGATCACTTTCGTTTTCATTTAGTTAAGATGTGGTCACCACAGGTTAACTATAGTTAGACCATTATCGGTTTGTTGAGTTGGCACGATAATTAAATAAAGTATAAAATACATCATTTTCAGTGGATTAAGTTTAAAGAAATAAAAAAATAATTGATATAAACGTGAGATAAAAAATGTCATCAACTATTTTTTTTCTTCAAATCCCTAAAACAAAGCCCCCTTTGAAATAATTTTCTTCTGTCACTGCTTATTCCATAATATTTTTCTTCTTTGAGGTGTCTTCTTCTTCTTCTTAGGATTTTAAGACTGCTAGAGATATCAAAAGGGTGTTGTGTTAGGGATTTAAAGAAAAGTATTTTTAAAAGAAATAATCTGTTTTATGGATTTGAAGAAAATGGATAGTTGATGATAGCTTTTTATTTCACAATTATTCAATTAATTTTTAAGGGTTTTTTTAAAACTTAATCTATGTGAAAATAATGTATTTGCCATTTTATTTAATTGTTGTGTCAGCTCAGCAAATCGTTAATGGTCTAACAACAACTAACTTGTGGTGACCACATCTTAATTAAATAAAAACAAAAGTGATCATGAATATTATGTTTTTTGACATCAGTGAGGAAAAGTGAACAAAACACAAATATAAGTGATCAATCATATAGTTAATACAATCCACGTGGAAATGATATATTTTCTATTTTATTTAATTACTGTGTCAATTCATCAAATTGTTAACGGTCCAACAGCAGTTAGCCTTTGGTGATCACATATTAATTAAATAAAAAAGAAAGTGATCATATATTATATTTTTAAAATCATAAAGAAAAGTAAACAAAACACAAACATAAGTAATCAATCATGTAGTTAATCCTAAATAATATAAAAGATTTATAGTTTTTGGCTGCGGACTAAATGTGACAATTTCTGCCTAATGAACACTTTTCAAATATTAGATTTTTAAAGAAAACGGGGACTATTATGAAAATTGGTTGAACTCCCAGGGTTTTAAGATGAATTTTTTTTTTAATTTCAGATTAATTCACGCAAATTAAATACCAGCGCCTTTACTAATTTTTATTATATATCCTAATTAATTTTTTTTAATTCAATACTCTCATTTATTATTGAAGTTGCACAATAAGAACTTCACATGTAATGTTTAAATATTAGTTGTGCCTTTTTTTCTTCCTAAATATGTTCACCCTGTTTTCTTGCCGTCCAATTATCTGGTTTTTGAAACATTTGAAATTTCAGGTACTTCTTGGAGCACTTGCCGTTACTGCCTAGCAGTTAGGATTACACTTGAACGGATGGTTAGAAGGGGTTGGGTTGGTCTGGTCTGCTTAAGTGAATTTGGTTGAAAAGTGTCGATTCTATCCTCATATAAATAAAGAAAAATAGTACTAAGATGTTTGAGCATTTAATATCAAGATATTATATTGTACTTATCTCATAATTAATTTTTTATTTGATAATAAATATAAAAAATATGATTCAATTTAAATATTAATAATTTAAAAATTATATATCAAAACAAGTATACTCTCTCTTCTTTCACTAAGTCATCTCATTTCTTCTAATTATGTGATAAGATTTAGGGTTTAGGGTTTAGAATTTATGTGATATAATAAGATTTAGGGTTTAGAATTTAGGGTTTAGGGTTTATATGATACGATGTAAGGTTTATATGTTAGGATTTAGGGTTTATATGTTAGGGTTTAGGGTTTATATGATAGGGTTTAGGGTTTAGGGTTTTTATATTAAGGGTTAGGGTTTAAGTTATGCACATGAAGATAACATACAAATTATGCAAAATGATGTTATGTGACTCCTAAATAAATCATTCGCATACTTATACATAAACATATCAACATGCAAAATAAATATTCACAACCAATTAAAGAAAACAATCCTAAACAATGACTAAAATAAATATACAAAATTGGAATTAAATCAATGACTTAAATACAAAATACGCATAAATTATAGGGTCCTGAAATTGAAAACCCAGCTGCTCGGTGTTACGAAAGTGTTGAGGCAGAATTGCCATCTTCAGGCTTAAACTTTTAGAAATGGAAGATTATTCAGTCGAGTTGCCCAAGGATGAGCTGCTAACGACATATATGCACATTGAATGTGAATTTACAGTTATCCTAATCTACTGTTTGAAATTTTGGATGACCAAAAAAGATCTTAAAATGCTAAAAGGAAGGCTTTGCCGCTAAGTTTTAGCATGCTCACACCAGTGGCCTAGCAACAAAGTAACAAACTACATATTGTCGGTGTTCAGTAATTAAATCAGAAATGAAAAAAAATAACTGCAAGGCTTCTTCGATCAGGTATTTGAAATTTGGTTAAACTGACTTAATTAGACTTATAAGAATTTACAAATATAGAAAACAACTTGATGGTTCACAGTTAAACTTAAATACAAACATAAAATGATGGAAAAAGAAGGCTCACTAGAAGTCTCATCCTGCAAGCTCATGAGTCATCACAAAAATATACAAGAGAAACTTACTTCCCAGAATTGAATTACCATATAAACAAATAGAAAAATTGTCATCAACTCCACTCAACCCATTGCAGTTCGTCATCTACAGCTGCATTAAGCCATACCATTGAATTGATAGTTTAATATATTAATTAGGCCACAAGTTTTTTGATGAATTCCATTCCGAGGTGATAATGCCTCACCCAGAACATAAACTATACATGAGAATCCTAATAAAATGATGAAACAAATCATTCCATTTTCACTTGTCAAAATGCAGCAACTTCAAATCATAAATCATAAGTATTTATTCTCTGTTATGAAAGGATTCTTGCTCAGATAAATTTCGTTTTAGCTCTCACTCAACTTATTTCAATGCAAAACCCGAAACAAAAAATCCAGTGAAAGAGTTGAAAGTTGAACCAGAAACAATGGTGGAGAGCTCTGTACCGATCTTGAACTGAATCAGTTAATAGACCGTAATGTTGGGGATTTATCAGGTGGAGAGCTCCAGAGATTTGCTATTGTTGTTGTTGCCATACATAATGTTGAAATATATATGTTTGAAATACACTATCCTATGTGAGTTGATATCCCACATCGGTGGTTCTTGGGAAATAAGGGGTAAGTCGAATGTATAAAAGGGGGATGGGTTTCAACAAAAGAATATTAACCCAACCTCGAGCTTAAGTCGATGTTGAATCGAGCTTACAATCGAGCTCGAGTCTCGAGCTTCAGTTGAACTCTTGAATTTTTTTGAGTTCGAGCCTTTTCAAGTTCGATTCGAGTTTCAATATTATCTTTCGAGTTTGAGTCGAGCTTGAAAATTTTAGGCTCGCGAGTTTTCGAGTCGAGTCGAGCTCGGCAATACTCGAGCTCGACTCGGCTCGTTTACACCCCTAACTATAACCCCATTATATATCTAATTTAAGAATCAATTATTGTTTGTAGTTATAACTTTGCTCCTAATCGAATTACAAATAAAACTTTAATAGTATCTACACTTTTATTTCTATGACACTTCTAATACATTATGACTTTATAACATAATCAGACACTTAATTTATGTCATATTTTATTATAACAATATACATTGAAAATATGTGCTCATAATTACGGATTTTAATTCAATAATTTAATAATAATGAAAGAGGGTTTTAATAATAATGAGAGTGATAAGATAAAAAATAAATGATAAACAAAAAATATTAAAGGTAAATAAAAATAAATAATATTAAAAGAATTCAAAAATGTCTACCGTCGTTAGCACAAAAAAATGGTTTTATATGTTAGAAGAGCTTAATCCGAGTTATAACATCTCTTTGAGAATCAAACTCTATCTTGATTCTCCTTAGCAGACTACCACTAAGTTTGTTCACATGAAACTGAATTACAATCAACTAATCTGACTCTCAAACCACGAGCCAAACCAATCTTCAAGCCAATGACATCTTTTTTGAGTTGGAACTGTCGTAATTTTTAAATGAATGTCATGTTATCACTCATAGTTTTCAAAGAATCGAAGAATACTATCATAAGTGTGAAGTGCAACTCAATTCTTATCATAAAATAACTATTCCTAAAAAAACTCATTCCTATATAATATATAACTATAAAATATTCAAACTAAAATTCATAAATTTAAATCTAAAAGTTTATCGCAAAAGATAAATATAAATATTTAAGATTTGTGGTTCAATTTGAATTCTCGTTTATTTTTACGGATAACCTCATATTCATCTCTCTGACGTTTATCTTTTAAGATAATATTGACATGTCTTCTAGAAATTGCTGACTATATCGTAAAATCTGTTGTATCGGACTTGTAATACCCTAGACCAGTACGACACACAGTTGACCAATATAGCATGCCACAATGAACCATCGGAGTGACTGAGCAACACCTTACTCTTTTCTTGTACTATAAAACGACCATTTCCACAAATAAAACACCTATAAAATAATATAATTTAAAACTTTATACTGGGGAGCTCCCAAAATAAATATTTACAATCAAAATATTACAGACCGACTCTTAATAAAATTTATGACTTAATTGATACAACAGGGTTTGTAAAATATACATGTCCTTCAAAAACTGTTGAGACATACTATGAATCAGCGCTGGGTCTAGACCTTGATCTATCTACTGCTCCTCGAACTCTCGATCTACTTACCAGCCCATAGAAAATAATCTATAGGCTGAGCTAACTTGCTCAGCTACTAACAACTAAAATATACTAAAAGTTTGTCACTGAAATTCTCAAGCTATCAAGTCTACTGCTATCTGGTCTAGTGGTCTGTTATGTTATTCTTTAGTGAGTATATATGTATACTCACTCATCACTCTCTATTCTATGGTAGACAACATGGTGCAGCTGAGGGTTATTCATCTTGGAGCTCACACACTCCTCTAGTATACAATGTGGCCCCCGGAATCTCTACATCGGACACCACACTCTCGACTAGCCCACTCCTTAAGTGTTTGACCTTACGCCCAAACTGGTCAGCTTAAAGTGCCTTGTGTACTCCTTAAGGATATCCGAAACTGAATCTATACTTTCGACTTTGCTATATTTTCTAAAGAAAATCGAGTGTCCTAGTCATTTTTCTGAGCATTCAAACAAGGCTAGTCTTATTTCACCCTACTTTATTCTCATTTCTACATTTGAATTAAAAACCATTAATGTTCTCAGTTGAAGTCTAATATGAGGAAATACTGAAGTGTTGGGGTACCTTGAGTCTAACTCCCTTAAAAATGAACTTTTTGCCCAAAACATACTAAAATTATTGATACTAACCCAAGAGTATAGATACTCCTACACAATTTTTGATACTTTATATAAGTACGAATACCTTTAAACATTATGTTCTGCTCAATTTCGAAACTTTATGAGAGTTTCGAAACTATGATACAAAGTTTCAATACTCTTGTCCAGAAACTCACAATTTTGTCCAAAACAAAGAACAAGTATCAATATTGAAGTCATAAAACACATACAAAAAATAATATATTTCAATCCCAAAGACCTAGTGAGGTCCCTAAACATTCTTTAAAGTCTAATGTGATTAAAAGGAGCATAATAAGGCTTTATATCATGCTTATAACATAAATCATGTAATCTACCATTAACATATAACTCTAAGCTTTATAACTTACTCTCAAGTTAGAACTTATTTCTAATGACCACTTGGAGTGTGGAAGAGTTGATAGTGTGTTACATTGCTTCTTGCTTGCTAGAAACTCTCTCAAGTTAACCAATGGGTAATTTATCTTTCCCTCTTGATTTAGAGTTTTCTCTCACCTCCCTTGTTAAATAAATATAAGAAAAGGGTTTACTAAACTAACTAAGCTCTTGGATTAAAGCTTAAGATGCTCTAGGTAACTTGAATACACTATAACCAAGCTTGGATTATGGACCCCCTTAACTTCCATAAAACCCATTTTTGAAAACAAATTCTAAAACTTACAAAATTGAGCTTAAAACAAAGCTTGGAGGATTGAGGAAAACATTCTTACATTGACTAGTACAAACTAAGCTTAGAATACTTGAAACTTGGCTCTTTAAAGGAATAAGAAATGAAAACTAATGAATGAAAGAAGAAGAATATTATGGGGAGTTTGGTTAAGTGAAATGACATAAAAAGAGGGGGAAAGTTTTCAGCTTTAACAAAAAGGGTAAACTACATTTTAGGTCATTCTCTTATTTACTTACTTTTAAAAACACCACTTTCTTATAACTATTGGGCCAACCTAAGCCCAATACTCTTAAGAATTTGTCTAAAATTGGCTTGAAAAATCTAATGAGCATTACTGTCGAGTCTCAGGTTGACCGAAACTACTAACCTAAAATTCGGGATATTACAACTCTCTCATCCCGAATAGGAAATTTCATCCTCAAAATTTTGACAATGTATCTTCAATAAATATTAACCACTAGAACATCTAATTATAAAGGCAGAATACTAATTTGACTAGGGTGGCTATTGGAATAGGGAACAAGGTAGGTTACCTGAGATTTCATCAGTTGCATCATTCTTTTCTCTAGCTCTAATTACAAACCGACGGGCTATAACTCTAGGGTTTCTACTTACTCCGTGCTATACGACACCTCCACCAGTCTGATCAGAAGAACTCTCTAACCTTTGGAATCCAATACCTCTATGAATTGTAGGAGTTGACTGCTGGGTCAAAAACTGGAGCTACATTCTGAGCTTCTGAACAATCTCGGAGAAAATGATCCAAAGATCTGTAACGGTAACAAGCTCTGGACCCAAGCCTACAGGTTCTTGGGTGCATCATACCATAAAGGGAACAGCGAGGATGAGAATACGCTATCGATGATCCTCCAGCACTAGCTACCAGTGCGGTATACAAAGGTTGCATGTCGTCTGCGATGACTGGTCCTACTCTCTCCTCCACTCGCGCTCTGAACTGGTCCACTGAACTGGCTTGTCGGGGTTCTCCTAAAACTCTTGATACTTTCTCGACCTTTTGGATGGCTGGGATAGTTCTGCTGACTCAACCACTTCTCTACGCTGACCTAAAGTGGTACCCTCTTTTGCTACTCTTCTTCCCACAACGCTTTTTACTGCCTTTGCCTTATGAACTAACTCGACAAATTTTTTTGGTGGATTAGCGACTAAATGAGTGAGGATGCCTAGTTGAAGACCCTCTCTAAACTTCCTGCAGCACTGATACTCTGAGGAAACCAGCTTTGGGGGGCATATCTACTCAACCAGAGAAATTCTACTTCATATTCAAACATTGATTTATTCCCTTAAACCAACTAAGCAAATTGATCTCTCATTGCATCCATATGGACCTCCCGAACATAATTCTGACGAAACTCTTCTAAGAATCGATCCCGAGTAAGTTGTTCAGGCTCTAACGATATCTCAATTGTCTCCCACCAATTTATCGTATCGCCTTTCAACAGGGAGATGACACACTATAGCACACCCTCTGGAGTGAGATGTAATTGATAAAGAGTCCTCAAGGTTTCTCTTAACCACTGATCGGGATCATAATCCCCTGACCCAAAGAGCTTGGTGGTCCAATACCTTCGGAGCCTTTCTACTGGTGTTTTCTGAAATGTTATAACTGAAGGAAAGGCCGGGCTGGCTAAACAGGCGTTCTAGGAAAGACTCTAGTTATACCGTCCAAGGTAGCAGTCAGGTTTCTAAAAAAGTTTGTCTCATCTATCCTCGCATCTTCGCGCTCATCAAACTCTATGTCTAAAATAAACTCATCTCTCAAATAACATGCTAAAGAAGCTCTACTTTCGTCACTAACCTCTCTACTACGGTCTAGACTCTCATCTATCTCTAGAATTCTAAACTTAAGAGGAAACGAGGAATTACTACTACTGCAGATACATAAGTATAACATAAATCTGTAGGGTATGTATACTCATAAACTATTTTATCGACACTGACCCGTGGTTCTTAGGAACATCAAACCTGACGCTCCGATACCACTAAATATAACACCCTAGATCAGTATGACACACAATCGACCGATGTAGGATGCCACACGGAACCACCGTAGTGGCTAACCAACACCTTACTCTTTTCTTGTACTATAAAACGACCATTTCAACAAATAAAACATCCATGAAATAATATAATTTAAAACTTTATACCGGGGAGCTCCCAAAATAAATATTTACAATCAAAATATTACATACCGACTGTTAATAAAATTTATGACTCAACTAATATAACAGGGTTTATAAAATAGACATGCCCTTAAAAAATTGTTGAGTTGCACTTTTAATCTGGATTGGGCCTGGACCTTGATCTATCTAATGCTCCTCAAACTCTCGATCTATTAACTTGCCCATGAAAAACAATCTGAAGGCTAAGCTAACTAGCTCAGCACCACACTAACAACTAAAACATACTAAAAGTTTGTCACTGAAATACTCAAACTATCAAGTCTACTACTATCTGGTCTATTGTTATCTAGTCTACTGGTCTGTTTTGTTCTGTTTTAGGGAGTATTATAATACCCCCAACCCGTACCCGACCCGGATACGAGTCTGAGGTGTCACATTGACTTTTCAAACCTTGACTCTTTATAAAATTTAAAGAAAATTTAAAGCTTTAATTAAAGTAAAAGCAGTTTATTTACATAACTTGACCACAATAACTAAAATTAATCTGAGCATATTGACTCAATCCTTTAGTACATGCCAATTATATTCATAATAACCAAAATCATTTAAATCATCTATTTTCTGATCTGAAATTTGTAAGGGAGATGTTGACCTGTCTTGCTCTCTTAGCTTTTCTTCTAGCTTTCCAGAACCTACGTGTGAAACACTCACACGCTAAGTCGATGACTTAGTGAGGAAAATAAAAATTATAATGCACTTAATAACATTTAACCATGCATGCATGTTTCATTCTATCATGCTATACTAAATCACCTTATTTCATCATAGCATACAAAATCATATCAGATTACCTAACAAAATATACCTACATACACATAAAGCATCATCAACAGTTTATCTTTTAATCACATACTTTTATACTTAAACCCCTTAATCAAACAATATACACACACACAACATCATATCATTTCTACAACATTTATCATATCACAAACATATATTTGTTATTATCTCCTGATTAGCCCATGGACATATGTGAGAACTATATGTATGTGAGTCTATAGAGGTTGTGCACTAATGATGTCACCACAGCTCGTATAATTGCACTGAAGTGCCGCGTAGAATTTGCACCGTAGTGCCATATAAGATTGCCCATAAGGACCACATATAAATTCCTTAAGAACCATATACATATAACAAGGATTAAGTAAGTGTCTCAAAAGACCTCATACATGCTCCAAAGAATACATATACGTCCCGAAGGACCACGCAGAAAATTCCTTAAGAATCATATACATATGCTAAGGACCAAATATGTGTCGCAAAGGACCTCATAGATGTTCCATAGGATACCTATATGTCCTGAAGGACCGCGTAGACCCTCGACTCTTGGCATGCCAACTATACCCCAAAGCTCTCAAGACACATAACATGAGCATTAATATTTATGTTAATATACATTCACATATACACATAGTCTCATAGTTCTTTCATAGCTCATTGTCATATAAATCACATATCACATATACATATAGACACATGATTCACTTACGCGTAGAACATTTTCATATGATTCACATGTCACAAAGCTTATCACATATAATTGTATTCTTTTCCATATAATCACATAATCATATAATATTTCATATGACATATACTTTCTCTTTCATATATCTCATGTCAAGTATTATATCTTGTAACCATGTAATCATGTTACTTATAATCACATAACTTCTACTCATACGGTTCAACATCATTAAACTTAGTTCACTTTTTCATATTATCATACATTTATATAACCTTATATGTCCTATCAATAACCTATAAACTTACTCATATACTCATATATACTCTTTAATATAATTTACATAGCAATGCTCTATAATTGTATCATATAATGAGTTTACCTAAGTCTTCCTTTATAAAGTTTATACTACAAGTTCAAATAGTCTCATTCTATCCTATACATAGTTTCTACTTATCATATATCACTTCCCCTTTCACTCACATAAATCATATATATACTAGTTTTATCTATTTATTTAATTCAATTTCTCATGACTTCTATAATACTTTTTCATAAAGTTTTGTAATTCTTCACTTTATAATTCATAAACTGTAGTTTCCTTTAAGTATATAAATCTTCCCTATAAAACTTATGTATCATTACTTATGTTTATGCCCTCAAATTTATACTATCCTCGTAGAGTCTCTTAACCTTTCTCATGTAATCACTTATACCATATAATATGACTTATATTTGGTTATCTTATATTCATATATATATACATATGTCAATGATTCATTAACTTGTAGCTTATTTCACCTATTCATTTCAGTCCTTATGTCTTTATCATACAACTTATTTCATGTTATTCTATTATTACATAATAGTGTTTTACACAAATCATATAATATATATAAAGCATATCAATATCTTTAGTCATGCATACATACAATTAGTGTAATACATATAATCACAACAAACACATAATCATGTTCATAACTTCATGCATATTACTCTAGGAAATGGACTCATCGCAAGTCTTATTTCCATTAAACACTACATGTTACTAGTATGCACTCACCTGGCCTCTCTAGTCAATACAAATCTCTTATCTTTCCCTTTTATCGATCTTACTTGACAATGATTCTGGAACTTGTTCAGGCTCTGAATCTACATAATTATACATTTTCAAGACAATTATTAGATACCTACATCTTGTAATTCGATACTACCAACTTAAACGAACTTAATAAACCAATATTCTTTTCTTCCTTTAGGGGAAAATCGGTTCCCTCCTGTGGGGGTATCGGTTCCCCCATGACATTCTGTAAATTCTAGTTCGTTTGAGGGGGTATCGGTTCCCTTTGAATGGGTACCGATTCCCCTAGCCCAGAAATCACATGTAGAGCTCGAAAATCACTTCATTTTCAGCTCAACACTTCATATTTCACTACCTTTAATATTCCTAACTTTCATATACATACTTAAACTAATTAATTTTCATTTAATACCTCTTTAACTTAAAAATTCACTCCTCCACATAGCATTCAAGAATCATACCAAATTTTCTATATGTTCTAAATCTAATTCTATCACTCCAAATCTCTTAATTTAAACATTGACAAGTCAAATTCAACTTTACAATATATTAACTCCCTCTATTTCAATAATTCACTTAAAAACTCTTCACATTTAATCCTTCATAACTCATTCATTTTGGAGTTTCAACATGCTTTAATCTCTAAATAATCTTTCTTATCACCCCAAGAATCAAAACTAAGTTTAAAACTCAAGAATTAACCAGTTGAAATTAAACTTACCTTTGCCATGGAGCTTACGGGAAGAGAAGAAGAAGAAGGTTGAACCAAAGTCTCCAGACTTTTCTATTTTTTTCATCCCTTTCCACGTTCCATCTCCTATATAAAGGAAAAATAAAAATCTTTCTTATGGAATTACCATTATACCCTTCAAACTTTCCAAAAATTACCATTTAATCTAACACTGAAATTTTTCTATTTAAATCCTTGAACTTTTAACTTGTTTCGAAACTGAGCATATAGTTTTTAAAATTTGCAATTTAGTCATTGACCCTGATTTGGGATGTTACAAGTATACTTGTATACTCACTCTCTATTCAATGGTAGACATCATGGTGCGGCCGAGGGTTCTACATCTCGGAGCTCATACACTCCTTTAGTCTATAATGTGGCCCCTGGAATCTCTACATCAAACACCACACTCTCGATTAGCCCACTCCTTAAGTGTCAGAACTTACACCCAAACTAGTCAGCTTAAAGTTCTTTGCGTTCTCCCTAAGGATATCTGGACTGAATATATACTTTCGACTCTGTTATATTTTCTAAAGAAACTCGGGTGTCATGGTTGTTTTTCTCGAGCATTCAAACAACGCTAGTCTTATTTCACCCTACTTTATTCTCGTTTCTACATTTGAATTAAAAATCATTAATGTTCTCACTTGAAGTCTTATGTGAGGAAATACTGAAGTGTTAGGGTACCTTGAGTCTAATTCACTTAAAAACTGAACTTTTTGGCCAAAATAAACTGAAAGTATCGATACTAGCCCAAGAGTATCGATACTCCTGTAAAAGTTTCGATACATTATATAAGTACCAATAGTTTTAATCATTCTATTCTGCCTAGTTTCGAAACTTTCTAGGAGTTTCAAAACTATGACCCAAAGTCTCGATACTCTTAAAAGAGTATTAATACTCTTGCCCATAAACTCACGAATTTGTCCAAAACGAAGAACAAGTAGCAATACTATCCCTATAGTATCGATGCTCTACCTGCATAAGTCATAAAACACATACGAAAATACTATATTTTAATCCCAAAGACCCTAGTAAGGTCCCCAAACATTCTTTAAAGTCTTATGTGATTACAAGGAGAATAAATAAGGCTTTATATCATGCTTATAACATAAATCATGTAATCTACCATTACCATATAACTCTAAGCTTTATAACTTACTCTCAAGATATAACTCATTTCTAATGATTACTAGGAGTATGGAAGTGTTCATAGTGTGTTACCTTGCTTCTTGCTTGCTAGAAACTCTTTGAAGTTAACCAAGGGGTAAATTTTCTCTCTCTCTTGCTTTAGAGTTTTCTCTCACCTCCCTTATTAAACAAAGACAAGAAAAGTGTTTACTAAACTAACTAAGCTCTTGGTTTAAAGCTTAAGATGTTATAGGTAACTTGAATAGACTATAACCAAGCTTGGATTCATGGATCCCCTTAACTTCCATAAAACCCATTTTTGAAAACAAATTCTAAAACTTACAAAATGGAGCTTAAAACAAAGCTTGAAGGATGGAGGAAAATATTTTTACCTTGGCTACAACAAACTAAGCTTAGAATACTTGAAACTTGGCTCTTGAAAGGAAGAAAAAATAGAACTAATGGAAGGAAAAAGAAGAAGAGTGGGTGAGATATTATGGGGAGTTTGGTTACTTGAAATGATATAAAAATAGGGGAAACATTTTTAGCTTTAACAAAAAGGGTAAACTACAATTAAGTTCTTCTCATATATTTTTTTTAAAAACACCATTTTCCTATAACTATTGGGCCAACCTGAGCCCAATACTTTTAAGAAATTGGTCTAAAATTGGCTTGAAAAATCTAATGGGCTATACTGATGGGTCTCGGGTTGACCGAAACTACTAACCCGAAATTCGGGACATTACAAGACTCAAATTGTGTCGTACCTCACGTTATGCCCCTAACTCCTACTAAGAATTCCAGTAAAATTCAAATTTTTCCTTTAATGGTTGGTTTTGATCTAATTGTTCCGATGAAGTTCATAATAAAAAAATGCTTAGAAAAGTTGAATTATTAATATCTAAATAAAAAATGAAGAATAAATAATATTAAAAATATGCAATATCCCACCCATATCATTAGTCTCGTGGATTTTAAAAACTAACATCGATATTACTCTTGTTATTTGCTCTTTTCTTTTTTGAATTAATATATCTGATATATTGATTGACTAATCCAGATAGGATATTGTAAAGGCGAGAGCTACCTTCCAACCCAGTTTGTTCTATTCGTAAATGTTATGGTTTAAACTCCTGACATTGCTCAAAGCATCTAATACCTCATCCACTAGACTAACTGGTTGTTGATTTGTTGCCTGTTCTTTAGTGCAGAATATAATATATTATGGGTTCTATTACAAACTAGAAGGAAATGATTGTGTAATAGAATATTCTTCAAAACCTTGATGCTTATTGCATTGATGCCTTTGGGTCAGAGCTCTCAAATTCGGCTTCATCATTTGACTTGGCACTGTTGGAGAAGCATTTTACTTGAAGATTGCTTCAATTCTTCCATTCCACAATCATTGAAACAAACTTGACATGCATTTTCGATTGATTAATAAAGAGATATCTCGATTTACATGTCACACCCCAATTTAGGGGTTAAAATTTATTAATTTTAAAGTATCGAATTAAAGATGTAATAAGAGAAAATTTGAGGACTAAATTGTAAAATTTTAAAAGTTACAACTTTGTTATGGAACCTATGGGAAGTTCAGGGACTTAACCCTAAATTAAACTATTTTTTGGTTAATGAAAAATAAATTTGTTTCCCCCAATCAGAATCAAAACCCAACTGCCAAATACCCCATTTCCAAAAATCTCTATCGACCCAAACCATTGCCCCGTTCAGTCACCTCCAGCCAGCGGTAAAATAAACCACCACTTCCAGATGCATCACCAACATCTCGTGACCCTAGCTCAGAACATTAAACACCTAGATTTGTTGTCAATCATCGTAAACAGGGAAGGAACATTTGATTTCTTTGTCGTCAATCCCAGTTGTGGCTTATTGTTAACCGTCACTGCTCCCACCGACGGATACGTCTCATCAACCAAAACAAATCCTGGCTGATTACTTCCTTTGAATCTCCGTCGTAAGCCATAGGGAAGTGTTTGAAGCTTTGTCAAAAAAACCAATTCCTTTTTTGGTTATTCGTCATTTCTGTCTGATTGGAACGTCCGTTCGACTCACCGCTGCCTTCATTTGACTCCCCATGTGATTCTGATCAAAACCCAGTCAGCACTGTCTCTTCACAGTCACTCATTTTTCGGTTTTCGGGGGTAACTGTTCAACAAATTTTACATTTGTTTTACATCTTTTCTGGTTGAATTTTTGAGTAATTTTTTACTTATTATCATGTTTGGCAGCATCTAGAGTGATCGGGCCACCTCAACGGTCCTTGTTGCCGCCACACGCACTGGCACGCACCGGCAATGCGTGTGGGGCTCCTCCGTTAGTCCAAGATATTTATGGAACTGGTCCAGTCGAACCGGGTCTAGTTGACCCGACTGAGTCAACTCGTTGACTTTGACCTATTGAAGTTGATCGTTGACTTTGACAGTTGATTGTTGACTTTGACCCAAAAAGTTAACTTTTTCGAAAAGGTTATATCTTATGTTTTTTGATGTCCTAAGTCTGAATCCGAAGTCCGTTTTGCCAAATTCGCACCAGTAAGCCATTTTTCAATGATTTACCTTCGGATTCAATATGGTTTCTCAATTAAGTTCAGTTTCTGACGTAAAATTGTTTGCTATGTATCCGAGGAATTATTGGACATTGAATTAAAGTTCGAGTGTGATCAAATGGAATATAAATGGTTGATCGATATGGCATAAAAACCGAGGTAATACTCTACTACCTTTTGTATGTTTTTCAGAACTCATGGATAAATAGTAAATGCATGAATGGAAATGATTGATCCAATAGAAGTATTTAACTAGCATTGGATTCAGACATAAATTGGAATAAAAACATAACATGGTATAAGGCTCAAACGGTTCGAAAAAGAGAGACTGAAAGATTAATTTAGAAATAATTATAAGTTCAGTGATTCAATAATAATTTAATTGATTCAAGATCCTTAAAATTTGATAAATTTATTTAAATGTTAAATATCGGGATTAATTGGATAAGAAATTACCAAAAATATCCCTATGAGGTAAAATTATAAAAATGCCCTTGTACTGTAAAAGGACCAAGACATCCCCTCGTCGTGAAAATAACCTCCAGTGATCAAATGAACAAAGCATTCTGAACTCTAAATAAACTAGAATACTTTCAAGCTTATGTTATCCGCAATAATGCCACTGACAGAATTGAATAATATGACGATAATACCCTTAAAGTGTAAAAAAAGAATATAGATAACTATGATAATGGAGACGACTTGAGAACTTAATTTATGATCCACTTGAATATTGGAATCACTGACTAAATTCATGATTTAGTTGGAATGCCCCTGAAGTGTAATATGATTCGAAGAACATCCAAGCTCTGAAATAACTAAATACCCCAAGTACTGAAATGAACAAATCAACCTCGAATACCAATATGATTTTATTATTTGACCAAGTTAAACAGAATGGAAGTACTAAATGTATTCGAATTTGTACAAACGACCGAATTATTTAGGAAACTCCTAAGTGATCGGGATAAATTTGAATACTAATTAAATTAAGTACCACGATGACCTTGGATTAAGTGAATAACTTGGATAAGTCTGAAAACACTGATGATCTTATATGTTGTATCGTCCATAAGAGTTTGGTACCACATATCAAGCACATCGACATTTCCTAATAGAGAAAATAACCTCAGTGACCAAAAATCCTAGATAATATACGATTTTGACCAACTTTTTTTGAATTTGCGAAAATGACCAACAAAATCGCAATGCGATCTCTAATTCGCATTGCGATCTCCACTATCACAAATTCGCGTTGCATTTCGCGTTGCGATAGTTGAAAATCGCGTTGTGATTTTCCATTTCGCGTTGCGATAGTTGAAATCGCAACGCGATCTCCACTATCGCAAATTCGCGTTGCGATTTTCCATTTCGCGTTGCGATAGTTGAAATCGCAACGCGATCTCCACTATCGCAAATTCGCGTTGCGATAGTCTACAGTTGTCGTTGCGATTTTCCAAATTCGTTGCGATAGTCTACAGTTGTTGTTGCGATTTTCCAAATTCGTTGAAAAAAAAGATTTTGTTTCTTAAGAATTTTCTCTAAAAAGATTGTATCCGCGCGGACGTGTCGAAGACACGTATTACCACGACCACGACCACGACCACGACCATGAGACGAGACGAGACGAGACGGACGGCGGCGGCGGTCGTGCGCGAGAGTCCCCCTTGTTCTCTATCACTCAACAAGGAAATGGGAAAGCCAAGCCTTAAATATCATTCCCAATAGTGTTTCCAATACAATTTGGGATTAAGCATTACCAACACTTGTTTCCAATACAATGTGATTATTCAGGAAACAATTAACAATCATGCACCTTAAAACAACTGAATCAGCAACCAATTGCATTAGTATTATACGATTAAATATGTCATAATTAAAAGTCAATCTACAATCAATCGCGATAGCAAAACATTCAAAAATAATATCACTATTTAAGGCTCAATCCCACATAATATTGGGAACAAGTGTTGGTAATGCTCAAATCCCACATGGTATTGGAAACACTATTGGGAATGGTATTTAAGGCTTGGCTTTCCCACTTCCTTGTTGAGTGATAGAGAACAAGGGGGACTCTCGCGCGCCGCCGCCGTCGTCCGTCTCGTCTCGTCTCGTCTCGGGTCGTCTCGGGTCGGGTCGGGTCGTGTCGTGTCGTGGTCGTGGTCGTGGTCGTGGTCGTGGTCGTGGTAATACGTGTCTTCGACACGTCCGCGCGAATATTATCTTTATAGAGAAAATTCTTAAGAAACAAAATCTTTTTTTAACTATCACAACGAATTTGGAAAATCGCAACGACAACTGTAGACTATCGCAACGCGAAATGGAAAATCGCAACGCGATTTTCAACTATCGCAACGTGAAATGGAAAATCGCAACGCGAATTTCAACTATCGCAACGCGAAATGGAAAATCGCAACGCGATTTTCAACTATCGCAACGCGAAATGCAACGCGAATTTGCGATAGTGAAGATCGCAATGCGAATTAGAGATCGCATTGCGATTTTGTTGGTCATTTTCGCAAATCCAAAAAAAGTTGGTCAAAATCGTATATTATCTGGGATTTTTGGTCACTGAGGTTATTTTCTCTTCCTAATAACGTTGCAATGTCGAATTGGAATAAAGACCATTGGAATACTTGTTCGTCTCCCAAGGATCCATTACGCGATGATTATGAAGATGATCAATTTGACAAGAATTATTTGTATTAAAAAGTGAATACCCTAGAAGTGAAATGATTTGATCGGGTTATAGATATCAGTGCTGGGATTTGTTTAATTCAAGTTAACACGTTATCCCGATAGATCGACACAAATCTTGAATGCCTCTGATCTCCTGAGTAATGGAATCACTCTATGTAAATATGAATCTTGAATTATTCTGATATAAAGGTTCCTGAACACCTTCCTAATGTACCCGAATCATAACGAGGTTCTAAAGTATCAACTTTAAATATCTGATAGATCCATTAGTAACCAATCCCTTTTAATAGGACCTCGATCCTGGAATCCGATCAAATTACATAAGTTTCATGTTTTCCTGATATCTATTATGTGCCTCTGAAAAATTCTTAGATCCTTAGTATGTTCCTCATGTACTACATGACTATTTTATATATTTTGAAATGCATTTTACCGAAATTTATTGATTTACTGGCTTATGAACCATGACAACATAGTACGTGTTCTCTGATTACGGTTTTCACTGAAAAATATGATTGCTCCTGATTTATGGAATCATGGAATTTACTGGTTTATGAACTATGGTTTCTGTTTTCACTGGTTACTACTTGAACTGTTTTATTGTGACTTTATATGGGTAGGCTGAAGGTTCAGCTCTGATCAAGCTGGTAAATCCTTACAGACCTAAGGTGACACTTGGGTAGGATCTGAGGCCCCGAAAAACTTTCATGGGTAGGCTCTCAAGCCCTATGACACTCCCTTGGGTTAATCATGGAACTACATATGGTGTACGGGTGGAGGGCAGTTACATGGTTTATTTGATTGTCACATTTACGAGATTTTACTGGATCACGATCTAGATGTTACAGTTTACAATTAAAACTAATTTCTACTGGATTTTATATGGGTAAAATTCTGGAGTATGGAGGTTCAGACATGATCCAGCTGGTAAATCCTTACGACCCTAAGGTAACCCTTGAGTAGGCTCCGAGGCCTCGAAATCTTTCTTGGGTAGGCCCCGTGGCCCTGAGTAATCTTCTTGGGTAGGCTCTCGGGCCCCAAGGCATTCCCTTAGGGTGACTCCCTTTGTTGTATGCTCAGGGTAAGCCCTTATGGATACAGTTCTAAGGAACTGCATAATGGTGTTCAGTTAGAGGGTTCTACTATGGTTTTGAAAACATGTTTTAAACGGTTACTGTTTTAAAATATATATATCTTTTCACTGGTTTTGGTTAGAACACACTAGACACCATATTCCAATCTCCTAAAAGCATGGTATTCTGAATGTTTTCTATGAACTGAGATCTTCATGGCTTTTGCTCGATGAACTACCAGTGGAACCCCAGCTTATCCCGAAAACATGTATACGTCTGATTCAACAAGGAAATTTTATTTTTCTACATTTATCTACACGTCTTGTAGCATCAACTAGTAGTTCTGTATTACTGAGCTTCCTAAAGCTCACTCCTTTACTTACCATTTCAGGTTAAAAGGATCAAACCAGTGTAGCTATCGACTTCAGTAAAGGAGTTACATCGGCGTTGCTTGCGGAGTATGGTGCATGTGATTAGAGGGCATGTAGCTGGTATTTTATTTTTATATCCGAGTCTGGAATCTGTCTTATTTCTGAATATTGTTAAATTTTACTGTTATGTTTATAAATTGTTTTATGATTTTAAGTGTTTTAACAAAATTTTAAATTTTCTAAGATTTTTACAGTAGGTCGCTCCAGTGATCTTAATGTGACACTTCGGATCGGATCAGGTCACCCGTATCGGTCTTTGGGTGTTACATTACAAATATCTGACCTCAGCTCATGTAAACATTGAATTCCGAAATTTAGAAATACAAATTACAAGGGCAATGATTACACTTTCCTCGTATCAGATTCCATGAATTGGGTTTGAAAAGCTGGTTAGCAACAAATATTAAATACAAACAAGGACAGTTTAAAGGGGAAAAAAAACTCTTAAATTGTTTTTACCTTGAATTAAATACAAATTTGATCCTTCCCCAGTTAATCTTGTGGGAGTTGAGGAACTTCCATTTGGGAGCTGTTTTGAGGTCACTTTTGCTGAACATAGATGCTCCAGCCAACATATAGTCTTGTTCTTTCAACATTATCCAATGGAATACTTCCAATAACCTCACTTTTTTTCTCTATACAGAAATCATCATGTAAGGTCCTACATGAAACATATCTGCAAGAAATAGCCGGAGCCGGCTAACTTATCATATCAATACACTGAAATAGACTTTCAACAATAATCAAATCATGCCGGCAATTGAAACTCTCTTTTTTGAGTTTCTTCTGCTATAAGAAGGTCATTTTGCCGGTCATGGTTCTTCACCGTTTCCAGCTTTAAGCTATTATTCTCTTGGTTTTTCATTTTCATCACCATGAGACTTGCTCAACTTCTAACTCTTTTATTGTTCATTAGATTAACTCTGGTTCATGGGGACAGCAGCAATGCAAAGGTAAGGAAATAGAATATTTGTTCATGTTGTGTTGATTTGATTTAGGTGGCTAATCTGATTGTGTTTCATTGCGTTTTGCTCGATTTCGCATCATTATACTGTTTACATGGGGGAGCATTCTCATCCCAACTCAGAATCTGTTATCAAAGCAAACCTTGAAATGCTTGCTTCAGTTACTGGAAGGCATGCACTAAGCTAATAGCTTATTATTTCAGAAGTATTAATTTATTCACATATGCTATGGGAAATTATTGTTAATGACGTTTCGGCATATAATTTTCGGTTTGGAAGGAGCAAAAGAAGCTACACTTCACCATTACAGTAAAAGCTTTAGAGGCTTCTCAGCCATGCTTACACCAGAACAAGCACAAAGAGTAGCTGGTATTGTTTTGCAATTATAGCTTCATTCAGGTAACTCAAATAATACACCAAGCAGTTTTGCTATTCAGTCCATAGCTATAAGAAAAAACTTTGGATCATGAAGTTTAAATTCTTACCGATTGCAATTGCGTTGCAGAGAATGACGGGGTTGTTTCCGTGTTCAAAAGCAGGACAAATAAGCTCCATACAACACATACATGGGATTTTCTAGGAATAGACTCCATTCAACAATATAAGGATCATCTAATGGATTCATCAGCCAATGTTATTGTTGGTGTCATTGATAGCGGTAATATATGTACTAAGGCTTTGCAGGACTGCATCTGCTTGCTTTGACGTTTCTTGAAATTTTCATTCATAACTTCTCCTTATTTACATCTATTCTTCAGGAGTTTGGCCCGAATCGGAAGAGAATGTGAAACCGGAGAAGAGTTTGCATTGTCTAACTGCAATAGGTATGCTGACATTTCCAATGTGAACTCTCCTCTCAATATCTGATCAGTTCATAGCAATTTCCCCCTTTTTGTAATGATGATGATACATTGGTTCGAAATTTTCAGGAAAATTATTGGTGCAAGGTACTATTTCAAAGGGTTTGAAGCGGAACATGGGTCTCTCGAGTCACAAGGAGGCACTTTCTTCCGTTCAGCTCGGGACAGTGATGGTCATGGAAGCCACACCACGTCAACCATTGCTGGATCAGTTGTAGCAAATGTCAGCTTATCTGGCATGGCCAGGGGTAATGCTAGAGGTGGTGCACCCAGTGCCAGGCTTGCAATCTATAAAGCTTGTAGGTTTAATCTTTGCAGTGATGCTGATACTCTTTTGGCTATGGATGATGCTATTAGTGATGATGTCGATATCCTTTATCTTTCCCTCGGCCCTGATCCTCCAGAAAGCATATAATTTGAAGATTCATCTCCATTGGAGCTTTCCATGCATTTCAAAAAGGAATTCTAATCTCCTGCTCAGCTGGAAATTCGATTTTTCCAGGCACTGCATCGAATGTTGCTCATTGGATCCTCACTGTTGCCACAATTTCGGTGGACAGAATATTCAACTCAAATGTATATCTTGGCAATTCAAGAGTTTTGAAGGTAACATTCCGTAAACATTTTTGTTCTCAGGATCCCTCCCTCAATCCCTTCTTCAACAAGAAAACCGAAAAGAGCTCGAAATGAACACAAAAAGTGAAGTATCTGGAAACTGCATACGAGTTCGTATGCTCTCAGGGTTTCTCTTTAAACCCTCTGGAAATGGATGCCTCATATGGTTTGGTAGATGGGAGTGCAGCAGCTGCCAAAGGAGTTACACCAAACAATGCTAGGTATGCCTAAAACTTCAACTCTGCAGCATTATATGTGTAACATGTTCACGATCATCCTATGCCTCAGAGTTGCATTTTCGATTTTCGGTAATGCATATAATCACTCAAATCATGCCAAATATTCTTTCCCGATACTACGATTCAACCGTCTAAGATTAAAGCTTGGAACAAGGCCAAGGATTATTCATGATGAAGAATGGCTTCTCAAAATTCATACCACTAGCCTGATTCATTTTCCACTATTTTCCAGCTTTTGCAAGAACAATACTCTGGATGCTACTTTAATCAAGGGAAAGATTGTGGCATGCACGATTGAGGCAGTAACAGATGACCGAAGAAAGAAAAGCATATTTATAAGACAAGGCGGCGGAGTCGGTATTATACTTATCGATCCATTAGCAAAAGACTTTGGGTTCCAGTTTGTGCTCCCAGGTACTCTAATTGGTCAAGAAGAAGCAGAACTGCTACAAGAGTACATGAAAACCGAAAAGTCAGTGTATATTGAGAATTAAACATGCAGTCTTACCATTTCAGAATTGAATGGTAGTCATAGTATTAACTTTTTTGTTTACTACAGGAATCCGGTTGTCAAAATATAGCCGTCGATAACTGTTTTAAACACTAAACCTGCACCGGCAATGGCTGGATTTTCTTCCATGGGACCAAATGTTATAACTCCTGAAATCATCAAAGTAAACTACTACTGCATCCTCATTCCTCAATACTATCCTGCACATGCCTTAATGTGACATTATCCCTTCTATTGTTTTAAACGAGTTCAATGTGCAACTTTTATGCAGCCGGATATTACAGGACCTGGACTGTACATTCTGGCAGCATGGTCTCCCATTGCAATTGTAGACACCGCAGAACGCTCAGTCGACTATAACATCATCTCTGGACCTCTGTCTTGTCCTCATATATTTCCACAGTTGCTGCAATAATAAAATCTATCAGACCTTCATGGAGTCCGGCAGCCATAAAGTCTGCAATAATGACTACAAGTTAACAGTTTTCTGCAATCAGAATAGTTGGTTGATGCATGAAACACACCCATTTTCTTGTAATACTTTATATCTAAGACTTCATTTCTTGCTGCTACAGCTACTGTCCTTGATAACACCAAACACCTCATCGGAAGACAACCGTTCGGAAATGAGACCACACCGTTCGACTAGGGATCTGGACACATAAACCGATAGCGGCACTTGAACCTGGTCTAATTTACGACTATGACTTGACCAAGCTCATCGATTTTCTTTGCAGTATAGGTGCAAGCCCTGCACAACTGAAAAACCTCACTGGCCAACTAACATATTACCAAAAACCTCTTGTACCATCCTATGATTTAAACTACCCATCAATCGGTGTGTCCAACATGAACGGAAGTTTATCTGTTCACCGAACGGTTACGTATTACGGTAATGACGCCACGGTTTATTATGCATACATAGATCATCCGGTTGGTGTTAAAGTTAGAGTTACACCTTCAAAACTTTGCTTTACGAAGACTG
This sequence comes from Hibiscus syriacus, assembly GCF_006381635.1. NCBI lineage: Eukaryota > Viridiplantae > Streptophyta > Magnoliopsida > Malvales > Malvaceae > Hibiscus > Hibiscus syriacus. The sequence continues at coordinate 2,305,344 of NW_024062730.1, forward strand.
GAGAGAAGATGTCTTTCAGGGTTGATTTCATGCCATATGAGAAGAGCAATGGTAGCTTTGTGTTTGGGGCTTTGACATGGAGCAATGGCATTCATAAAGTTAGAAGTCCTATTGGTCTCGGCGTGCTTTACTACAGTGACTTGAAATTCATCATGTCAACACGATGAGTTCGAATAAAATATTTTTTATTTGAAATTTAACAAAGTGATATGTTATAATAATTGATTAATTATAACAAAGTGATTGTATGGTATTTGAACGCTTATTGTTAAATAATTGAGGATCTTTAAAACATATATTACTTGTAATCACCCTAGTTTTATAAAAAAGAATCGATTACTTAAATAATAGTCATTTGTGATAACAATTTATATTTTTTTATGCAAATAGAGTAGATAGTTTTATTGAAAAGAAAAAATATTCAAAATTATAATTAAATACATAAATTTAAAACATAATTAAAATATTTTTTTATAATCATTGACATAATAAATTAGTTATTCGAGATCATACAATAACCATACAAAAAATGTTAACATTTATTCAAAAAACTCGAATAAAAGATATATACAAACAAATCTGATTCTATCGGCAAACGGACCACAACATGAGATTAAATTATTGAAAGACTATTGACAACCACAAATCAAAATTAAATGTCGTGAGAAAACTATCTACGAATGTAAAACACGTATCTAAGTCGAATACGAGTGTCCAAAGCAGAAAAGATACAAAAAAATAACATTAAGGGTCATCTTGAAAAGTCGAATTAACGTCAAATCAAACCCTAAAGGAAAATAAACAACTAAAAATGTGTCATAAAAATAGAAGAAAATATGCCATAAAAATAAAATTATTATAAATTAAAAAATAAAGAAAAAATAAATATGTGATATAAAAAATAAACAATAAAAAAATATAGGTAGTCACGACCGACAACAAATTGGTACCATTGCTTGTCTAGCAAAATGAAAATAAAAGAAAAAAGAGGAAGTATTCGAAATATTTATATTTTTCAATTTTAAATGACGCAAACATATTGTTTTTTTATTAATCTAATGTGATTATAAAGTATTAATTGTTTTAAATAATCTTAACTATTTGAGAATGCATTTAATCAACTTACCGCAATTGTTGATATTCAAACCCGTGACCTATAAAAACAACAACAATTCCTTTAATCACTGAGGTAAATTGAAACGTGCGACACAAATACATTAAATTGCTTTTATTGATACGTGTTATTCCTTATAGTTGAAATGTGCACATTTTATTATAGTAGCATTTCATTGTATTAATAAAAAAAGCATTTCATTGTTGATAAAATAAAAAATAAACTATGTGTTTAACTACTTAGTTATTTTTGTATTTTTATTTTGATTTTTTTCATCTAATTATTTTAAATTTTATTTTAATCAAAATTATTATCATTTTAACTTGTTTTGGTTGTCAATTATTAAAAATAATGAAAATTATAATGTGATTTATTTTAAATTGGTACAATAATATATTTAATCTTTAACACTTATATATCTTATCATTTGATCTTAATTTAAATAATTAAATAAATTTAAACATTTATTTATAAATACTATCAATATGATCATAGTTCTAAGATTATAATTACAAAGATTTCAAAAATAAACACCATGCTAATAATATTAGTAACATTTAATTATTTTCTCTAACTAATTTAATATTGATTTATCTTTCCTAATAATTTATCGAAAAGTTATTATGATATAGATATAAAATTAGGGTATGCGTTTTTCACTGAAAAAAGATTTTGGAAAATGATTTTCATAAAATGAATTTTATTTTCTTAAAAATCATTTCTTAAAATCATTTTTACGATATGTGGATGGAGATGTGTAAATCATTTTCCACTTGTTAGTAAAATTTTAAAAATATTAAGATCACTATATTATACAATCCAAGACGAAAATAAAATAAAAACAAATCGAATTTTATTAATAAAGTAGAAGAAACATGTTAGAGTAAAGAACCCGAATAATAACATGATATCGAACTTGAATCAGGTTGAGGCTTGTAACAACGTAGTTTCCTTAAGATAGATTTTCGGTCACTCCTTGGCGCTCAAGATATCTTGGTCGTCTGTCTCTTAGGATACAACAACGATATGATCAACTCACAGTAGCACAACTTGCGAGATCACGAACCAAATCTTGCTAGAGACTATCACCGAAAACAAGAGAGGAAGAAGAGAGTTTTTGAACAGTGTTTAACCTAGTAGGTTAGCATGGTATTTATAGTGTTTCACAAAGGAGATGAATTGGAAACAATATATTTGGGCTATTAATTAGCATCTGAATAAAATCAGAAATAGTCAATTAACACCGTATCATATCGAATATATTCGTGAATTGCAATTCATATCATATTTAATATTTAAATTAAAAGGAAATCGCATAATATTCTTTTTAATTTAGAATATTCAAAAAGATAAACTTCATTTAAAGAAAATATTTAATTCATAGTGGATAAAATATTCATAGGCTCCTAACCAATTCAAACTATAATGTTAAATTATTATTATTAACAATATATTTCTATTTTTTATTTTTAATAATAATAATAATAACATTGAAATTATATTAAAACTATAATGTTAAATTATAATTAAATTATATGTTAATATGTGATTCAAGTAAATTTTGGTCTTTTAAACTTATATTAAATTCAATTATGTTTTAACTTTGAGATGAATTCATTAAAAGTTTTATTTAAAATTTAAATCCCTTTATATCTCAATTAAAATTTCACATATTTTTATAAAATCTTCAATTTTGAACTAAAAATATAAATAGAAACTAATTTATTATATTATTATGTAGTTACCTTAAATTTATTTGGGTAAACAACACATTTTATACTTCAACTATCATTTTTTATTATGTTTTAGTTACTCAACTATTTTTTTCAAATCATATCTAATGTTACGTTTTGATTTCATTTTAATCACTCACCGTTAAAAAAATTGTTGACTTGATATTTTTTATTTTCTTAATGAGACAAAGCATTATTACCTTATGATGACACATTAGCATCATTAATTTTTTAATGACGCGTGACCAAAATGAAACAAAAACTAAATATTATGTATGATTTTGAAAAAAATAGTTAGGTGACCAAAATGAAAAAAAAATGACAATTGAGGTACTAAATTTGTAGTTTACCCAATTTATTTTGATAAATGAACGAAACTAACCTATAACTTCAACATAACCTATAACTTCAACAAAAAGAGCTTATAAATATGGTAGACATCTAAGACATTTTCCATCATCATATCACCATGCATGATCCCAATTAGTGCATGTTTTCCCCTATAAATGTCCTCTTTATAAAACTCATTATGAAAACATCAAGATTGGAAGACTATATTTTCTTCTGTGCAGTGTAATTTATTCTCTTAAGTTTTACTGCCATCAGACATGGAGATATTGGATAATGTAGCCAAGTTTCTTCAAGGCAAGACTATATTAGTCACTGGTTCAACTGGATTTTTGTCGTAGGGTACTACTCTTATTATCTCTTTGCTAAGCTAATGGAGATTTTATTGAAACTACAGCTAATATTTAATGATTCATCCATGGCTTCTAGTCTTAGTGGAGAAGATATTAAGGCTTCAACCAGATGTGAATAAGCTTTATCTTCTTTTGAGGGCTTCAGATGAAAACTCTGCCATGCAACGTTTGTGTAACGAGGTATATATGAAGCTGTAAAATACATAGCATAACTAATATTCATATGAGGTCTAAAATTTGTATGCAGATCATAAGCACAGAATTGTTCAGGATTCTTCGAGAGAAATGGGGTTCGAAATTTGATCACTTGATACCATGTAAGGTAATAGCTATTGACGAAAACGGGTAAAGAAAACAAAAGAACACGAGAATTTTACGAGGTTCGGCAATGTGCTTACGTCCTCGGTGCCTAGGCGGCGCTAGAAGTTTTTTCAAATGATATTTTAGGTCTAGGTTACATCTCTATTTATAATAGAAAACTCTGGTACATAATTACAAAATCAACCCTGTACCGTACCGTGGGGCTGCGCCCCCGCACCCCCAACCCACATAATTCGTAACCCCATAACGAGACTTTCTTTGTAAGGACAGTTGATGTTCGCTTCGCTCACTCCGCTCCATCTCCTGTCCTCTTTACTGGTATATTTATGAGCCATACCTAACAAATCTCCACCTTGGCGAATATCCTGCCCCTTGGAAACTTCAATGTGGGTTTGGTTACCTTGCTTCTTTAACAACTCAAAACATTCAACAAGTCCAAGCAATGCTTGAACTTGTCTGTCATAACTGGCTTGGTGAACATATCAGCGGCATTCTCATCAGTATGTACCTTCTGAAACAAAACTTCTCCAGATGCAACCAACTCTCTGATCTTGTGGAACCTTACATCAATATGTTTAGTTCTAGCACGATACACCTGATTCTTAGCCAAGTGAATAGCACTTTGATTATCACAAAGCAACTGAACTCCACCTTGTTGAACACCCAACTCCTTCACTAAACCAGTAAGCCATAAAGCTTCTTTTGCAGCTTCAGCCGCTGCCATGTACTCAGCTTCAGTTGTAGATAGAGCCACAACATATTAAACAGTAGACTTCCAACAAATAGGCCCTCCACCAAGAGTAAAGACATACCCTGTCGTAGATCTTCTATTATCCAAGTCACCTGCATAGTCTGAATCCACATATCCTATAACCAAAGGATTATCCCGCTGACTCCCAAAAATAATTCCATGTCCCACAGTACCCTTTAAGTACCGAAAGATCCACTTGACTGCTTCCCAATGTTGCTTACCAGGTTTAGACATGTACTTACAAACTTGACTAACAGCATGAGCTAAATCAGGACGAGTACATACCATCGCATACATCAAGCAGCCAACAGCATTAGAATACGGAACCTTTGCCATATCTTCAGCTTCTTTATCTGTCTTAGGGCACTATTCTGATGAGAGCTTAAAGTGATTCTCCAATGGAGTGCTAACTGGTTTCGCGCTGCTCATCGCAAACCTTTCTAGCATTTTCTCAACATAACCCTGTTGAGATAGCCGCAGTTTCCTTGAGTCTCTGTCCCTGCAAATTTCCATTCCAAGAATTTTCTTTGCAGCACCTAAATGTTTCATATCAAATTCCTGACTCAATAAAGTTTTCAAACCGATAACATCATCCATGTTCTTCGTAGCAATCAACATATCATCAATATACAGTAATAGAAAAATAAAAGAACCATCATCAAGGCTCTTAACATAGACACAACAATCATACTCACATCGGTTGTAGCCAATCTTGATCATATAGGAGTCAAACCATTTATACCACTGTCTCGGAGACTGTTTCAACCCGTACAAAGATTTCTTCAATCTGTAAACTAAATGCTCGTTTCTAGGTTGAGTGAAACCTTCAGGTTGTCGCATGTAGATCTGCTCCTCTAAATCACCATGCAAAAAAGCAGTTTTAACATCCATCTGCTCTAAATGCAAATCCCAACTAGCCACTAATGCAAGTACTGCTCGGATTGAAGTGTGCCTGACCACAGGAGAAAAGATTTCATCATAATCAACTCATTTCTGCTGTGAAAAACCCTTCGCTACCAAACGAGCCTTGAACTTCTCCCCCTCTTTTTCTGTTACTGTTGGTTTCTTCTTATACACCCATTTGTAACCAATCGACTTCTTACCTTCAGGAAGGGGAACTAACTCCCATGTGCGATTGTGATTCAAAGACTTCATCTCCTCAACCATGGCTGCCATCCACTTGTCGTTTTCCTGACTAGTAACGGCATCATGAAAAGTAACCGGATCATCACTGCTAACAATAAGTGCAAAAGATACCAAGTCTTCAAAACCCAATCTGTTCGGAGGCTTTATATTCATTCGTCTCACCCTGTCTCTGGCGAGACTATAATCCTGCAAATCATCCGTAGTGGAACCACCAGAAATCGGTTGAGAAGTTTCTGGTTTCTCAACTGGAAACTGCTCGAAATCCACCACTGTCGTGTCTTGCTTCTGCTGCAACATGGACTGTTCATAAAAAACGACATCTCTACTAATCACAACTTTCTTCGCAACAGGATCCCAGAACTTGAATCCTTTGACACCTTTCTTGTAACCCAGAAAAATGCACTCCTTCGATTTTGCATCAAGTTTGGATCTCTCATCAGCAGGTACATGCACATAAGCAGGACAACCAAAAATCCGTAAGTTATCAAAACTAACATCATGACCAGTCCATACCTCTTCTGCAACTTTCCCAGCCAGCGATGCCCTTGGCGATCTGTTGATAAGGTAACACGCCATGTTAACAGCCTCAGCCCAGAAGTGTTTGGGAAGCCCCGCATTCAACCGCAAACATCTGGCTCTTTCATTCAATGACCTGTTCATTCGTTCCACAACACCATTCTGTTGTGGTGTCTTGCGCACTATAAAATGCCTCTGAATCCCATGCTCCTTACAGAATTGTAGGAACTGTGAATCTGTGTACTCCATACCATTGTCAAACCGCAAACACTTGATTTTTCGTCCTGTTTGATTTTCTACCTCAACTTTCCACAGCTTGAACTTCTCAAAAACTTCAGATTTCTGTTTCAAAAAATACACCCAAACTTTCCGTGAAAAATCATCAATAAAAGTAATATAGTACCTAGATCCACCCAAAGACAATGTCGTGGAAGGCCCCCATACATCAGAATGCACATAATCAAGAATCCCTTGAGTTGTGTGTTTCGCAGTCTTAAAACGGACTTTAGTCTGTTTACCAAGAACACAATACTTGCAAAAATCGAGCTTACAGCTTTTGACACCATGCAACAAGTTTCTCTTGTGTAATTCTGCCATACCACGTTCACTAAGATGAGCAAGGCGCATATGCCACAATTTTGTCGTATCATCACATGACTCAACAGAGTGAACTCCACCTGCAACGGTACTCCCTAACAATCTGTAGATATTCCCTGCAGTCATCTTGCCTTTCATCACAGTCAATGCTCCTTTAACAATCCGAATGGTTTCCCTATCCTCGTCAGCCTTAGGGATAAAACCATTCTTGTGCAAAGTGCCCAAGGAAATCAAATTCTTCTTCAAGTCTGGGATATGTCGAACACCACTCAACGTCCGAACGGAGCCATCGTGCATCTTAATTCTGACATCACCAATACCAACAATATTGCAACATCGATCATCACCCAAATAAACTGAACCAGAATTAACCGGCTTGTATGTCGAAAACCATTCCCTATTTGGCGTGATGTGATAAGAACATCCAGAATCAAGAATCCAAGCATCCGTCAATTGTGTCGTTGAAATAAAAAGCATATCACCCTCACTGCAATCAGAATTATCATCCTCGACCACGTTCACAGACTTGGTTGAGCCATCACGCTTCTCATCAGTCTGCTTTTTCAACTTCGGACAGTCTCACTTCATATGTCCCGCCTCCTTGCACTTGTAACAGTGAATCGTCTTCTTATCCCTGGATTTGGATCTGGAATTCCGCTTCCCGGACCCTGCCTTCTCTGGCTTCCGTCCACGATCTCGATTACCCTTGACATATAAGCTATCGGCTTGAGAGTTTTCCCCTGCATTCTGCTTCCGCTAGTTGAGAGCCAACAAGGCTGCAGTAATCTCCTTAACGTTGATAGTCTATTTCCCATATGTAAGAGTAGTCACCATGTGTTCATAAGAGGGAGGAAAAGAACACAACAGAATCATCGCTCTGTCTTCATCCTCAATTTTCACATCAAGCCGAGCCAGATCAGAAACGATTTGATTGAAGACATTCACGTGTTGCGCCAAATCGTGATCGTCCTGCATCTTCAGCCCATACAGCCGCTGCTTCAGATACAGTTTTGTCGTTAAGGATTTGGACATAAACTGACTTTCCAACTTCCTCCAAATTTTGTCTGGAGACGATAGATGCATGACGTGATACATGACCTCGTCCGCCAAACATAATCGTATGGTTCCTGCCGCTCGCTACTACAATTCTTCCCAATCTTCCTCATCCATCGACGCCGGCTTTGAAGGTCGCAAAGCCTTCAAGATCCCTTGCTGCGCCAATAGATCCTTCACCCTCGTTTGCCATAATCCGAAGTTACCCTGACCATCGAATTTCGCGACTTCAAATTTTGCTCCTGACATCTGATACCAATTGTTGACGAAAACGGGTAAAGAAAATAAAAGAACACGAGAATTTTACGAGGTTCGGTAATGTGCTTACGTCCTCGGTGCCTAGGCGGCGCTAGAAGTTTTTTCAAATGATATTTTAGGTCTAGGTTACATCTCTATTTATAATAGAAAACTCTGGTACATAATTACAAAATCAACCCTGTACCGTACCGTAGGGCTGCGCCCCCGCACCCCCAACCCACATAATTCGTAACCCCACAACGAGACTTTCTTTGTAAGGACAGTTGATGTTCGCTTCGCTCACTCCGCTCCATCTCCTGTCCTCTTTACTGGTATATTTATGAGCCATACCTAACAATAGCAGTGGCTGGTGATGTCTCTTCTGAAAACTTGGGACTGAAAGATTCAATTTTACGAGAAAAAATGTGGAAAGAAATAGAAATTGTAGTAAATGCAGCAGCCACAACTGACTTCAATGAAAGGTAGTTTAGATTTATGCATGTCATAATTATATTATAACTATGGTTATCATCCTCATAATCAAAAGTAGAAGTTGTATTGAGTTGATCTTAATGTAGAAGTTTTCATCTTAGTTTCTTCTTACGTATCGAAGGTACGACGTTGCATTGAACATCAATACGTTGGGAGCTTTCAATATTTTGAACTTACGAAGAAATGCGATAAAATTAGGTTACTTCTCCATATTTCAACTGGAAATTATTAAATACGAATTATTCTTCATATTGTGTATGAGATTTTTTTGAAAGGGCTCTGATGTTCCTGCTTCTGGAGCAAGGGTGAGCTTGTTGGAATCGTGCTTGTCTCTTGCAGCTTCTTAGGAAGTTGTTGGCTAATAATGGTTCACTTTGGGTGGCTTGGGTGAGAACTTATGTTCTTAGGGGAAGAGATTTTTGGAGTTTTGATCCAAACACTGGGGTGAGTTGGAGTTTGAAGAAGATTCTTTCTCTTAGGGAGGTGACGAGACCTTTATTTCAAAATGGGTGTTCGGAGGCTATTCGAACGAGGTGGATTTGGAATGAGATAAGGGTGAAGAATGATAAAGTTCTTTGGCAGAAGTTGGTTTGGTTCCCATTGCGTATGCCTCGGCATTCCATTATTTCCTGGTTTGCTTTGCAAGATAGGCTGCCCACTAAATGCAAGTTGTGCCGAATGGGGTTGGTTCTTGAGGATAAATGCGTGCTATGTGGAGAGGAAGGGGAAACTAGGGACCACTTGTTTCTTGATTGCTCTTTTTCGGCTAAGGTTTGGAGGGCAGTTCTAGCTTGGAATGGGGTTCATCGTGCAAGCGTTGGATGGGAGGAGGAAATTCGATGGATTTTATCCTGTTGGAGGGGTAGGTCTCTTTCAACTCTCTTGTTTAAGATCTCTTTGAAATGCTTGTATATTTTTCTTCGGGAGGAAAGAAATAGAAGGAATTTTAGGAACTTACATAGGAATGAGGAGAGGATTATTGATTGTATTAATGATTTTGTTCAGATAAAGCTTATTAGGAGGAGATAGTCAATGGTCTGTATAGTTTGTTTAGGGTGTTGGACTGTTTTTGCAGCTTTGCTGCTTCTTTGGATTAAATATACATTTTATCCCCCAAAAAAATGATAATAACATGGTTTTTTTCCTCTTTTAGCTTATGTTTGTGGTGAACAGACGCGAATAATTTTAGAAAAACTATTTTATATGGGTGAGAGTTTGAAAGGAACAGATAACATAAATATTTTTGAAGAGAAGAGAATTGTGGACGAACAACTAGAGCAATTACAATATTATTTTGCCTCTGATAAAGCAATGTCTTCATCAATGAAGAAACTTGGCCTCGAAAGGTTTCTTTCTATATTTACCCTAAACGATTAGCTACAAAATGAGACAAAAACAATGATCTGAATCAGTATAATTAGCATACTAAACAACAACATATGTTTTTGTGTGTATGAACATAGGGCAAAATTGAATGGGTGGCCGAATACATATGTATTTACGAAAGCAATGTGAGAGATGCTTTAAGGGAATTTCAAAGACGATTTGCCTCTTGTTATTATACGTCCCACCATGGTTACAAGCACTTATAAACACACCCTTCCCAGGTTTATTGAAGGTGTCAGGTACTCAACACAAATATTCAATTGCAGAAATCAAACTACAAGTTCACAACTTATGGAATTTATTTCTGGTTTCTTATACACAGAACCATGAATAGTGTCATTCTGAGTTATGGAAAGGGGAAATTAATATTTTTTTCTAGGCAATTTTAACTCTCCTCTTGATGTGGTAAGAAAAAAATCAACATAATTAGTTAAAACCCAAAGTGAAAAAGATGAATTTCTTAACTATATGTGCAGATACCAGTAGATATGGTGGTAAATGCCATTGTTGTGGCCATGCAAGTTCATTACGCAGATAATTTTCTCTTGAGAACATTTACCATGTCAGTTCTTCATTCAGAAATCCTATGAAATTGTCAGATCTTCGAAAGTTTATACGCTCTTATTTCACAAAAAAAAAACCCATGGATTGATGCAAATGGGAAGTTAGTAAAAGTTGGTAAAGCAACAGTCTTTAGCACACCCAACAGATTTTTCCTATTCCTGCAACTCAAATATGTGCTCCCACTCACGGTTTGTTCTTCTCAATTTTCAGTTTTATGAAGTATTTTTACATCAAATTATTCACTCTTTTTCAATGTTTGTAATCTTGGAATACAGGTGTTCTATTTGATCAATATACTCTGCTGTCAAGGTTTCAAGAAAATTTATACCAAACTTGATCGTAAAATTAAGTATGCGCTTCGATTAGTAGAATTTTACAAACCTTAAGCGTTCTTCACAGGGATGTAAGTTTCTATTTTGCATTCTATTTTATTTAACATTTCAATTATGTTACATTTATTAATATAAGCATTTGAAATGTCTTTGTGCTCTTTTAAACAGATTTGATGATCAAAATTTGGAGAAACTGCAGAGGGTGGCTGAAGAGAGAGGCATTAATGTAGCTGAACTCAACTTTGATTCAAAGAGCATTGACTGGGAAGATTATACAATGAACATTCACATTCACATTCCAGGCCATTTACAACATGGAATTAAATCTTAAGTACTGAATAAAATATTAATAATAATAATCTGGGTTTGAGTTTCCGTACATTTGTGAGACACTATTTGATATCATCATGGTATTTTTACGAGTTTTTCGTTTGGTGAACAAACTTTGCTTCTGATATTTCAAGGAACTTTGTTAGAACTTGAGTTGTGAAATAAAATCAGTTGTGGGATAAGTACAACTTTACTATCACCTAATATATATATGTATATATATGATGAAACATGTACATATCTATTGATTCTTTTTCTACAGTTTATGGTAATTATTAGGTAGTATCTGTTTAGAGTTTTTTTTAATTATTAACAAGGCATTTCCTATAGATGTATATGTTCGAACATGAGAGCTCTAAAGAAAATAATACATCCCTGTTACCACATAGATAACTCGGCTTAGATCACAAAAACTGTAGGAATATGTCTGAATTAAGCTTCCCTTTCTTGGACTAGAACCGGTAAGCCACCTCTCAAGGTGGCAGTAAGACCAGGGGCAAACCTGGGTGGTTGAGTAAGACCGGGAACCAGGATTTTGAACCGCTTGATTACGGCCAGAACCACACATTTCATCTCCATGACTGCTATTTCCTTCCCTAAACAAACCCTTTTCCCAGCTTGGAAAACTGGGAACTTGTACGAGTCATGAGGCATGTATCTACCGTTTTTCAACCATCTGTGTGGCTTGAATTGAAGACAATCGGAGCCCCAAACCTGCTCCATCCGACCCATTGCATATGGATGGTAGGTAACCCTGGTGCCTTTGCTCACAAAGGTTCCATCAACCAATATGTCATCTTCTTCAGCAAACTTGGAGTCGAATTGGACCGGTGGGAAAAGTCTCAGGCTTTCGTACAAGGCCGCGTGCAAATAGTTCATTTCCCGCATTTGGTTGAAACTCGCGAATTGCTCGTCACTCGAACCCATGACTCGTTCCAGCTCGTCTAGGATGGCTGACTCAACTTCTGGATGCTGAGTTAACAACCAGAAGAAGCTAGTTAACCCTGAGGCCACCGTGTCGCGACCGGCCAAGAGGAAACTTACGACAATGTCTCTGAGATACTTGTCTTCGTTGATAGTTCCCATGAATCTTGACAGTAGATCGTTTCTTTCAGAAAACCCATTTTGTCGCCGTTGATTTATCATCTGTTGAGCAAATTCATCAAGTATTTTAATGGCTTCTTTAAGCTGCTTCTCCGTGCCTAAATTCAGTAGCCTTTTGACCTTCCATATCAAAGAAGAACACGCCAGCCCTCTTTGTGCCGAAAATTTAGATGCCAAATCAAAAGCTTCAGCGAATTCTGAAACCGGCAATGATAATTCCAGGCAACCGGGGTCTAACCCGAAGGAGAATTTGCATATATTATCGAATGAAAATCTTCTAAACACATCTTGTAAATCAAGAACCTGTTCTTTACCGGAAACCGACGATAAAAGAGGCAGAAGCCTGGACTGAATCTCTGATTGAACAATATCAAAAGCGTGCGCTCTTACGGAGACGCCACCGAGCTCGAGACTGGCCATTTTCCTCTGAAACTTCCACGAATCGCCGTCGACGTTGAAAATACCTCTACCAAGAAGATCGCCGAGGAGAGTGGAGAAAGTTTTCCCTTTCGGGTAAATTTCAAATCTGGTTTTGAGCATGTGCTCGACATTACCAGGATTTGCCGTGATGATATTGCCAAGAACATGGATATGGATGGTTCCTGTGGCGGATCTTTTAAGAAGATGAGTATACCAGTCACAAAGATTGTCGAACTCTTTGGCCCAGCTTGAAGTAAGATAAGCCTCGCAGATTTCACATTTACACCATAGCTTCGACCTCAAAACGAAGACCAGCAACGAAAACAAAGAAAACAAGAGGGTGAAAGTGAAGAACACGAAGAAGAAAGCACTAGTCATGGAATAAAACCATAAGGAAAGTTCTGAATCCATTGATTAGACAATAAACAAAAAGAAGGAGATCAAACGAGTGAAGGTAGGATGAAGAATTGAAGAGAAACGATTCATTTATATATAGTATTGCCTAAGCAGTGTCGAAGATATCAGTAGAAAAGTAGTGATGCTGATATTCCAGCTGTTTGACACACGAGAAAATATAATTAATTTTGCATGAATAACGCGTGCGCAAAATCAAAACAACAGTCCCTTTTCCCAACGAAATTTGCCAAATTGGGTGTCCCTCCTACGCTAGCTTTTCACTATCTACTTGCTTCTTAGTTCCGCTCCATTCAACAGCCTGCCTTCGAATTGAAATTTTCCTCTTTTTCTGCGCCTATTTATCTGATGAATCTATAATATCATTTAATATTACCATACTTCTCGAATATTTTTTTTTTCAGAAATTATTAATCTTTTATCAGCCGAGATTCTTGGATAAATTTCTTCGTTTTCCAAGAAATCTATAGTCTTGGGGCACGAGTATTATAGTTTTTTTTGACTCCGTTACAATTAAATTCATTTAATCTACAGACTTATGGCTTGTCATAATTATTCTACGTCTAAATATTTAATACCGTTTACTATAATCATTATAAATATCTCTCGATATGATTGAGAATGAGATCTTTTCCACTTTTTACACCTCTTTTACTCGCATCTTACCCCTTACGATTTTATCTTTTTCACATAAAAACATCGTTTAACGGTCATTACCTTATCGATTATGACTCTTTACTCAAATTAGAAAGAATGAACCGTTAAAGACTCACGAGGTAAATTTATTATCAATTTACAGATAAAAGGTAAAATAATAATTATAAGTAATATATATTTAAATAAACTAGAATTAAAGTTGATTGCTATAAATATTATTGAATTAATAATTAAATTATAATGAAATCCAAAGATAATTCACACATAATTTATATTAAATTACTCCAAAGTCTCATCATTTACTAACTTTATCAACAGAAATTGAATCAAAGAACTTAGAGTGATTTTGTTCTTAAAATAAAATGTATTACTCTGAAATCCTTTAAAAGAATATAATTTTATTTTGATTCCTAGATTCACCTTATGTAGCAAAAGTTCGTTCATTAATATTATATGCAAAAAATTTTAGAAACATGTGGATAAAGAATAAGACAAGGGCTCCGTGAGTGGCAAAACGACAAGCAGGGAGGCCAATTTGAGATGGGTGATATTTTAAATCATGCCGACTTCAACTTTGGAAGGACGTTTTCTTTTAACGTTTTGCTGAATGAATGTACACCAGAATGCAATAACTAATGTTTTTTGGTTGCAATAAATAATTTGTGATCCCGAAGTAGAAGCAGGACACGTTATGCAAGTAGTTGGAAGATGGGCATGTCGGCCTCGAGTGCGCGTATACGTCTCTTGATTTGGCGCTGCAGACAAAGCAAGAGTCGAACCCACACGTAATCCCAATATCGCTGCCCACCCACCGTTTTCAATTTAAAGCACACAAATGGTTTGTAAATTACAAGAAATTAATTTGTTCATTCTTATAATCATTCAAAGTTATAAATTTATTTTTTATTACAACGTGATGTTTTTTTTGAGTTTTTATTATTATTAAAAAGTTATAAAATTTTAAAAATTGTATAAATTAAGTTATTTCAGTGGTAAAGAAATTATTGTGCGAGGTTTGGGTTTGAGTACAAAAAATATCAGGAGTGTGAGCGTTCAATATAAAATGATTGAGAGTTTCCTTTGAATAGATATTACATTGTACTTACTCTAGTTTAATAAAAAAAAATAGTCACTCAACTATTCACATGTTCAAACTCAGTATTTCTCGTTAAAAAATTGACGATCGTTTGAGCTTGACGTTGACCTCTTGATTGAGATGTGATAAAATTTGATCACAAAACTATTTGAGATGTATTTTGTATATCGACTCTCCGTTTACATTATGTCTTCAACCATTTCTTGAAACATTATGTCGAGGACAGACTTATCCCAAAAGATATGCAGACCCAATGCTATTTTTCTAAAATAAAAAAATTAGTTGACCCTTATTCTTATATGTAATGGGGTAAGGGGGAGGTAGGATAGTAGGCTGCCCCCAACACCATGTTGAGAGTAGCTTCTGTGGAAGACCTCCAAATTATGAATTGCCCTCCGTGGAACCCTTAAAATATTTTCTAATAAGATGAAATTATAAAATATCAAAATTTAAGATATTGAAATTAGGATGGACATAAATAAGAATTTTTTTTGTCCATTTAACACCATAAATTTGAAAATTTTTAAGAAAAAATTGATTACAATTGAATTCTTGAGATAATAAGGAGAAAATTAGGAGGAATTTTTTTTTTCAAATTTTGCCACGGAAATTTTTTTTCCTAGGTTAATAGGTTTTTTTAAGTGCGGGGCTCTTAAGTTTTAGGGCCATGTGACGTATCACAAACTACATTTGTCAATGGACAAGTTTGATCGACGAGACAGTCCTTGAAAGCAATAGTGGTGTCAGTGGGCATCATTAAAACATGATTTTATCATATCTCAGTCAGTAGGTTAACATCCAACTCAAATGACTGCCAATTTTTTAACAGAAGATGACAAATTTAGAACATATAAATAGTTAGATGATCATTTTGTAACTATTAATAATTGAGGGGCTCAACAAAAATAGTATCCTATAATTAGAGGATCATTTTATAACTTTTAATAATAAGATGACTCAATAAAACAATATTCTATAATCAGTGACCATTTATATATTTAACCCTAAATTTTATTATTAAGTAATAATAAAATATATTTATAAAAAATATTATGTAAATAATGATTATAATATTTTGCAAAGATTGGATCGAATTAAAAAAATATAATACATTTAACAATCAAATATTAATTACTCCTATTTCTAATTCATAAAAAATATTAATTATTTCGATCGAGGATTTCATTTTTATTTCTGTTATATGAACAATACTTACCTATAATAATTTTATAATATATTCTAATTTACACATCACTAAGAATTATAAGGCAAGATATCATATATTCGTAACAAATATTTATTTTTAATTGTAAAAGTTTGGTTTATTAGGTTAATGTGTAGTTTAAGGATAATTTATTTACCAAATATTATATATTTTTTAATTCACTGTATATATGTTATCTTTTTCTGAAATTTAATTTGTCTCTAATTATATTGTAATTTTATTGTGATATAATTTTTTAAGTTTTAAAATTTTTAAAAACTAATATAATAAAATTATGCAAATAATTGATAAATAAATATTGAAGAATGAAGATGGGCTTGTCGGCATTGAATGGTCGTATACGGCTCTTGATTTGGCGCAGTAGACAAAGCACGAGCCGGAGCACACGTACTGTCAAATTTCGCTGGTCCACGCACCGTATATTCAAATATTTTTATTTTATATATATGTATGGTAAATAAATAAATATATATTAGGATTGTAAACGAATAGAACGTTTAGCGAATCATTCGTGAATCGTTCGGTGAAAAGTTCGTTTATGTTTATTTATTTATTAAACGAAAGAACATGAATAATATTTTGTGTTCTTTTAATTAAATGAACGAACATGAACAGAGGGCTCGTTCGTTCATTTATGTTTGTTTATGTTCGTTCGTTTATGTTCGTTTATGTGCGTTCATTTATGTTTAGTCCAATCTCTCTAGACCCATTTAAAATATTAAAACCCAATAAATTTTAATCTAATACCCATAAATATTTTAAAATTCAATTAATTTTAAATACAATTGAATAAAGCTCAAAACAATTAAATATAATATAATCCTAAAATTGTTTGGAAAGAAAAATATATATTTTCATTTATGTTCGTTTACGTTCATTTATATTTATTTATTGTGTTTGTTTATGTTCGTTCATTTGTATTCATTTACGTTCATTTATTGTGTTCGTTTACATATGTTCATTTATGTTCGTTCATTTGTGTTCGTTTATCATTTAAATGAACGAACATGAACGAACACGAATAAGCTACATTCCTTAACGAATGAACACGAACAATAAATTTTTTGTTCGTTTATGTTCATGTTCGTTCATTTGTTCGGTTAAAGTTAAATGAACGAACATGAACATACTCTCGTTTGTATTTGTTCGGTTTGTTTACAGGCCTAATGTATATATATATATAGCTTTTGTTTTTGATCTGTCTTATTTAGGTTACTAGTTTTAAAAAGGTTACATTTTAGTCACTTTTCTTTTTGATCTGTCCAATTTTGATCAATGGACATTTAATTCTAGTTAGTTTGCTGACGTGACATATTGGTAAAAATAGTTAAATTTTAACTTAAATCTTAAATTTTAGACAAAATATTAATTTAACAAAAAAATTTGCATAAAATATTAATTTAACTCCTGAACTTTAGATAAAATACCAATTTGACCTATGAATTTAGTCAAAAGTCTCCCTCATTGGTCGTTGTGCACCACCGTTGTCTGTCATTGTCGGTTGTTGTAACATCCTCAATACCGGGTTAGTGACCAAAGTGTGAAATTTTAAAAATTAGTGACCAGATTGGATAAATTGAAAAAATGAAGGAATTAATTGAAATATTTTATATAGGATAGTTTAGTAAATGAATAAAGAGTCAAAGGGCAAATTGGTCATTGAACAAGGAAAATAATTAAATAATAATTATTGGGTATTTTAATACCCATGTGGAGCATGTTTTGGGAAACAATGTTTCCAGATATTTCTTCTTCATCTTCTTCTTCTCCATCGTGAAACATAGAAGCAAAGGTGAGTTTCTTAATTAGTTGATTATTTGCTGAATTAAAGGTTGGGTTATGATCCTTAGGTGATACTTAAGCTTAAGGAAACCTTAAGTTATCTTATAATCAAAAGATGAAGACGTTATAAGAGATTGAAGGGAATGTGTTTCTAAATAAATTTCTGGAAAAGAGTTGATAAGTTGAATTTGAAACTAAAATTGATTTGTCATAGGTATGAATAAGAACTTATAGGTGTTAAATCAAAGTTTGGATTACATGGAAAATTTAGTAAGATTCTTGGTTTTAAGAATTTGGATGAGATATGGGAGATAATAAGATGTTGAAATGATAAAAGTTAATTAAAATGGTTGTAGTTGAGTTTGGTGGTATGAAAGGAGCTTTGTATGAGGAAATTCAATGAAGAGTTGATGAATTTTCGGGTGAAAATGCCTGTTTTGGGCAGAGTGTATCGGTACCCTATGTATGTGTACCGATACCCTTTTAAATGAAAAATAATAGAATACAGTACGGGTATCGATACCTCAATGGGTGTATCGATACCTCCTAAAGGAAAAATTGAATATTGATTCATTAAATTCGTTTAAGTTATTAGTATCAAGTTATAAGGTTTAGGCTTTTGATAATCTCGGAAATTATGTTTATGTAGATATCGAGCCTAAATGAGTTTCGGAACAAGTGACAAGTAAGATTGATCGAGGGAAAAATAAAGAGATCTAGGTGAGTGCATATGCATAACATGATTATAGAAATATATTCAGTTCTGGACTTGTGATAAGTCTAGATGTAATATCATGATACATGATTACATTCCATATTATGATACATGACATGAATTCATATTATATGCATTATATGACAATGTTCTAAGTGAATATGTTTGAAAAGTTACACGAGCTATGTGATAAAGGTAAGAATTTATATGTCTACGAGATATAAACTATGTGAATTGTGAAAGCCCATGTTATGTAGATGAGAACTATAGGTATAGTTGGCATGCCAAGAGTAGAGGGTCTACGCGGTCCTTCGGGATAATTCTACGTGGTCCTTCGAGACATATATGTGTTCTATGGAACATGTATGATGTCTTTTGAGACACTTACTTGATCCTTGGTATATGTATATGATTCTTAAGGAATTTCTATGTGGTTCTTATGGACAAATCTTATATGGCACTATGGTACAATTCTACGCGACACTTCGGTGCAAATTTCTACTCGGTCCTTCGGGACAAATTCTACGTGGAACTTCGGTGAAAATTTATATGAGCTGTGGTGATAGCATAGTGCACAACCTCACAGTACTCACATACATCAGGTTCTCAGTATTGTATCATGGGCTATTGAACTAATTGATGTGAATTCATGATGGATAATTTAATAAGTTCATGGGTAAGATACATGGTTATGTGACTTGCATGGATTGAATATATGATTTCATGATAATGCATCTCATTATGACATTCTCAGTATATTTTATTGTTATTATTATTATGTCTCACTAAGTCTATGACTTAGCGTTTTACACATAGGTACCGAAAAGAAGAAAGACCCAATATAAGCTCAACAGAACAACGTATCTCCACTTGAAGATCAGATCAGAAGTAAATTATGCAATATGTATTATTATGTGATAAATAGGTTGACATGTAAAAAAAGTCGTTAAATTAAGTATGTGTGCTCTGATCGAGTTTTGGAATGTTTTAAACATAGTTATGTAAATGGTAAATGTATAGATATGAAAGTTTAAATTTTATGAGTTTTATATAATTGGACCGAAATTACTGTAGCAAGGGTATCGGTTCACTGTAGCATTTTGGAAAAATTTTAGCGTCGGTACTGTTCACGGTACTGTTCATTACTATTCACGGTATTGTTCATTAATGTTCATAGTACTAGTCGTAAAAAAGTTTCTTTCCTTAAATTTGTTATAATGAAATATAATTAACCATATATGATCATATTTTCTTAATATAAGTCCAAATATTCAGTTATTTTGTAAGAATATTGTTTTAAAGAGTCAATGTAATATCTCAGACTCGTATCCGGGTCGGGTACGGGTTAGGAGTGTTACATTTAATGGTATTAGAGCTACAGTTTAGTCGATTCTCGACATAAACCGAAGTCTAGAGTGTCTTATAATGTATACATGCCAACAAAATAGTGAAAACTTCTGATCTGATAGAATAGTAAGTATGTTGTGTTGCTAATAGAATGATATGGTTGTGTCTTAATAGATGTCCGAACATGATAGTTCTAGAAGTGAAGTGGGAGATGATAGGCTTGCTGAAAGCAGTAATTCACCTGCCCTGGCCAGGCAAGGTGAAGAACATGCACCTTCTGGAGTGTCTGTAGCTGATCAAGATGTGTTCTTTAGAACGTTAGATGCGGTATTGATGCGTTTCTAACCTATGTTCCATTAACTCCCAGAGTAAATGTAGTAAAGGAGTTGAGAGGATTAGGAGCTTCCGAATTTAAGGGAGAAGCCGAAGAAGGTCCGGTTGCGATGGATCTTTGGCTAAATGATTTGAAAATCATGCTAGATGGTCTCCACTGCTCTGAAGTGGAGAAGCTGAATGGATATTTGTCTTTATTTAGAGGACAAGTTAGAATATGTTGGACGAATGTTACCATGAAGATGTCAAGTGATCAAGTAACTTGGTCTCTGTTTTTGGAAGAGTTTAAGCACAAATACATTGGAGATCAATTCATTAGGCAAATGAAGCAAGAGTTTATGAATTTGAAACAGATGAATCGCTCCCTATACGAATATGAATATGAATTTAATAAGCTGAGTCGGTTTGCTTCGGAGCTTGTAACTACAGAAAAAAGATGCTTGTGAATGGTTTGTGAAGGGCTTGTGCCCTAGATTGAAAGAGATGCTGATAGTATTGAACTTGTCCTCCTTTCAAGAGGTGATTAATTGTGCTAAAGCTCTTGAGAGAGCTCAGAACGAGAGATTTGGGAACTCAAAAGTTGAGACATCTAAGAGACTGGTGCTTCTTCAAGCAAAGTTGTAACACCCTCAGACCCGTACCCGACCCAAATACGAGTCTGAGGTGTCACATTGACTTTTCAAACTTCGACTCTCGACAAAATTCAAAGAAAAATTAAAACTTTCATTAAAGTAAAATCAGTTTATTTACATAAATTGACCACAGTAACCAAAATCGATCAGAGCATATTTAACTCAATCAATTAGTGCATGCCAACAATATTCAAAATAACCAAACACATTTAAATCATCTATTTTTTGATCTTAAATTTTGTAAGGGAGATGTTGACATGTCTTGCTCTTCTTCGCTTCTGTTCTCATTTATGAACCTACGTGTGAAACAATCACACGCTAAGTCTATGACTTAGCGAGGCATAAACACACCGACTATAGCATATCATAACTACTTTCTATTATGCACATTTCATGTAATCATGATAAACCATAAAATGCATCCAAACATAAATATAGATATATATGATATATATATATATATATATTCACAAAGATATACCCATATCACCATATAATTATGGTAACATATTTCCTAACACAAAATATATAAAGCGTATGTAATAAATTTCTCATTATCTCTTTAATAGTCTTATTTTCTTCTTTATCTTTTAGTCATATGTTCTTGTACATATTCTTCTTAACCAAGTTATATACACATCACCATCATATCACATATATCATTTCACCATAAAGATTACAAACAAAGCACATAATATTATACAAGGTTCTTTTATACCATCTTCTTTATTAGCTCATGTACACATGTGAGAACTATAGATATGTGAGTCTATAGAGGTTGTGCACTAATGCTGTCACCACAGCTCGTATAAATGCACCGAAGTGCCACGTAGAATTGCACCTAAGTACCGCGTAGAAATGCACTGAAGTTCCATATAAGATGTCCCTAAGGACCACGTAGAAAATTTCTTTAGATCCATATACATATTCCAAGGACCAATTATGTGTCTCAAAAGACCTCATAGATGTTCCAAAGGATACATATATGTCCCGAAGGACCGCGTAGACCCTCGACTCTTGGCATGCCAACTATACACCTAGCTCTCATGACACATATCATGGGCATTATCTTTTATATCCTTTTTATATTCATGTAAATATATCACATATTCATATAAACTCGTAGCTTCATTTACATATACATGTAATCACGTAGTTCATGTAAATTCTCATATCATTTCGTATTCATATATCTCATAGCACATAACACTTCTCATGTGTTCCTATAAACATGTCATACATATCAGGCATGTTTACACAACTCATTTCTATATAACTTACATGAATCTATATTCTTTTTCATATACCCATATAATCATATAATATAATATTTCATATAACCTCATGTATCACATCACATGGATACATACTCAAGTACTCATAGCTACATTTCACTTAAATTATTCATATTTATATAATTCATGGTCATATAACTTCTATCACCAAGTCACTTATCTTATCTCATATTCTCATATGTTCATATTTATCATATAACACATAAGATTTATTGCATATTTATATCGCATTCCTACATCACTAATTCATAATATAATTTATATCGTATCATCTATCTTATTATATATGTTCATATTATCACTTAATTGATCATACTACTATGTACTTGCCCAACTCACCTTCTTATTATTTATGTAACCTTTTCCTTTGCTTACTTAGTTCATATCATTTCTCATAAACTCACTTTTACCATATTCTCATATTATTACTTAAGTTATCTCATATCATATATTCACTTAGTTATATTTCATTTCTTATATATCTCAAAGTTCTTATCTTTTATATTCATATAATTTATTATCATCTAATATGGTTTATATATCATCATAACATAGCATATATTCACGTCAACCATATAATACATATATATACAATAACATGTCAACACATATAATTCATACACACATATACTTCTATTTATGAATTCATGCATTTTACTATTGGAAATAGACTTGTCGTAAGTTTTATTTCCATTTAACATCATAAACTACTAATATGCACTCACCTTGACCTCACTAAGTTCCAATCCACTTTTATGCTTTCGTTTCTTCCGATCGAATCTTAACTTGATAATCGTTCTAAAACTTGTTCGTGCTCGATATCTACACAATCATGTATTTATACTATCAATATCCAATTGATATACTATAATCTATCACTTCTTAGACTAAGAGAAAAGCTAATTTCATCTTTTAATGAAGGCATGCATCGATGCACTCTACAGTGTATCGATGCATTCCTTAACGGGTGCATCGATGCACTACCTGTGCATCGGTACACAAATCCCATTCGATGTTTGTATTTTAAATGGGTGCATCGATGCACTCCTTATGCATCGATGCACTATTGGCATTCGATGTTCAATATTTGAGAGTGCATCGATACACATTCAAGATGCATCGATGCACACAACCCATAATTTACATTTTAAGCACGAAGTCTACTCTCTTTCAGCTTAACTCTTCATATTTCACCTCCTTTAATATTCCTAACTTTCATATACATACTTAAACTCATTTATACTCCATAATCACTTCTTTAAACTCAAAATTCTATCTTCCATATGAAATCCAATAATCATACTAAATTTTCTACTTGTTCTAAATTCAATTCCATCACTTCATATCCCTTAATTAAGTTGATGGCAAGTCAAATTTGATCTCAAATTCAACTTATCAACTATTTTCCAGAAATTCATCTAAAAACTTCTTCTCTTTAATTTCTTCTATATCTTTCATCTTGTTGTTTTATAACAAATTAAGCTTTCATTAAGCTTAATTATCATCTAATGATCATAACCCAACCTTAAAATCAATAATTAATCAACAAACAAAGAAACTCATCTTTGAGTCAAGCCTTCACGTATGAAGAAAGAAGAAAAGAGAAGAGAAGAGAAGAGAAGAGAACTCTGGAACCTTTTCTCTCTTCCCACATGATTTCCTAATCTTATAAGGAAAATAAAAATCTTCATTGTCAAATGACTCTTTTGCCCTTCAATTCATCTTATAATTACTAACAACTTTTATGATTTACTTCCAAATAAATCATTGAACTAATCCATGGTTCTACTCTAGTCACCAAATTCTAAAACTTTACAATTTGATCACTAACTCGGTATTGAGAATGTTACAACAACACCACCAAAAAGGGGGAGAGATTCGAGATTTCGATTTCAAGTAAGATCAGAATCAATTGCATCATTTGCTAGAGGAGAAAGTCATATGAGAGTTCTACAGACGTAATCAGTGGGATCCGGTATTGGGAGAGCCACTCAAGGTAAAGCAAGATAGTGTCAACATTGTGGGTAAAATCATTTTGGGACATGTTGAATGGCTTCCAGAGTTTGTTTTCGATGCGGAGATGCCATACATTTTATCCGGGATTGCCCATTACTGGTTGGTGAGCCTACACCATCTGAAAGAAATATTTATGCCTCAGAACGAGGAAGAGGTAGAGGGAGGAATCAATCTGAATCCTCTACACAACCTGAAATTTGCTCAACTGCACGAGTATACAATTAAAGACAAGTGAAGATCGTGATGATCCCGATGTTATAGCAGGTACTTTCTAGTTGTTTGATAAGTTGGTATTAGTATTGATTGATACGGATTCCAATTATTCTTATATTAGAAGTAAATTAGTAAAAGAATTGAGAATTCCATTAGAAGCTACGAGTAATGAGGTGATAGTAACTAACCCTTTAGAGTACAGTGCTCAGGTAAATAAGGTCTGTAAGGGATGTCCCATAAGGATTTAGGAAATTGAATTTCCTGCTAATCTGATGGAATTACCCTTTGATGAGTCTGAAGTAATTCTGAGAATGGATTGGTTGTTCCGTTATTATGGAAATTTTGATTGTAGATTGAAAAAAGGTAACCCTGAGAAGTTCAGAAGGAATAGAGGAGAATGTGATCAGTGAAAGTACTAATCATTTAGCAAATGTGATATCGGAAATGGCAGCAAAGAAGTTGATGCTACAAGAATCTCAAGGTTTTCTTGCAAATGTAGTAGATAGAAGAGTTAAAGAGAAAGGGTTAGATGAAATTTTGATAGTAAAAAAATTCCCTGATGTGTTCCCTGCTGAGTTGCAAACAAGTCATAATATTGTTCATTATTGTTCATAATACTATTCATAAAATCATTTCTTTCCTTAAATTTGTTATAACGAACATAATTCAACGGTATATTATCGTATTTTCTTAATATAAGTCCAAACGTTTTGTTCTTTTGTAAAAATATTGTTTTAAAAAGTCAATGTGACATCTCGGACTCATATCCGGGTCGGGTACGGGTTGAGAGTGTTACAGTTGTCATCACCTATCACCACTTTTCATCGTCACAACGATTGTTGTGCCTCAAAATTTTCAATTCACTCAGTTTTAACCTCATAAACGCTAATTCGATGTTCATTCCATCAAAAAATATCTTGAATTTTTCAAATTCTTTTAAAAACAAACTTGTAATAAATAATATATCATTATATTCCTTTAAAAATAAAAACAAAAAAATTATAAATCTATATTATAATACATTCTTATTAAAATGATACTAATTTAATTAATATACATTTTGATTAATTATATATTATTTTATAGTTTTTATCTTCAGTTTTTCAATATTAAATATTGGTGTAAGCATGTACCAATGGAGAGTAGAGAGTAAGCACTGTACAATGACCGCTACTGCAAATAGATTTTCTGCTTAACATATTCCAGTTATGATGGTATAATTTGATGCAAATTAGAAACATAGACTAATGTTTGAATGCATGAAAATTGTGTTTGATTATCGACAGGATCGGTTCAAGTGGTAAACAACTTGATATCGTTTAAGCAAGATCTTGAGTCATTGTGTATGTAGAAAATCCATACTGGGAGAGTCATGCACCAAAACCAAGTGTGCAAAGCGAGTCGGTCCAGTTTAATAATGTCACACCCCAATTTAAAGGGCTAAATGTTATTAGTTTAAAGTAGTAATAAGGGAAAAGTTGAGGTCAAAGAGCATAATTTTACAATTTTTCTATTGTGGAGAGTTTAAAACTCCCCAATTTTAGGAAAATTCTAAAAATGATAAGTTTTTTTCTCTCTCTCTCTTCTTCTGCATTTTCTCTTTTATTTTTCTCTATCTTCAAGATAATTGCATTGATATTTCATTGTCGATCAGTCGTCCGTTGACGGCACCGTCGGAGCCAATATGTTCCTGGCATTGAAAGAAGTCGACCGGTGGTTGTGGTGTCGTCGTCGCCATCACTGTTGAAGGGGGTGAGAAAAAAGAAGTTTGATAGTTCGTAAATATTGTTTTGTCATTCTCTGCTATTCATCGTCGTGAAAGGATTCTTGCAAGAGAATCCCAAGCTGACGATTTACAGATCTGGAAAAATTTTGGTTGCCATCTAACCATCGGCGACGTCGTACGTGCCGCCACCCGCACATGGGCTTCTTTCGTAACTTAGGGAATTTCCAGAACCGATTTGGATTGGTCCAAACCACCCTAACAGGTCGAGATCGCTCAAGCAAGCCGCCTAATCGAGCTGATTGAGCCATCTTACCGAATCGATCAAGCCGACCGAGTTGAACGAGCCGCGATCGAGCCAATCAAGCTGTTGACTGAGTTGACATTCGTTGACTGTTGATCGACCGTTGATCGGGTGTTGACTTTTTTTAAGGACAACTTATCCTGATAGTTTTTGATGTCCTAGGTCCATTTTTTGGGTATGTTTAGTCAAATTCAAACCCAATAAGCTATTTTCACCATTTTATCTTATGATTTGATATGTTTTTCCAGTTTAAGGTTTGTTTTTATGTAATTTATATTCTTATGAATCCGAGATATTATGGGACATCAAAATCAAGTGTGAGGGCGATCGAATGAAGTATAATTGGTTAATCAATATGCACAAAAATCGAGGTAATACTTTACTACCTCTTTGTATGCTTTATGGAACATGTTGATACTAGATAAATGCATGGATGTATATGATTAGTCTATTATGCATGTTTGGTTATGGATGGACTCGTACCGAATACAGTTTAAGTGATAAATTAGTTAAGACTCGATTGAATTACACAAAGGAATTGAAAGACTGGTAAGAAATAAATTTAAGGTTAGTGATTAATCGACAAATGGACTAATCTTTGAATCCTTAAACTTTGAATATTATCGTTTAATGTTTTGAGGTCGAAAATGTTTGGAAAGAAATTGACCCAAATAGTGGAATTAACATGATAATTCATTCTTGACCTAATAGAACTACATATCCACCGACTGAACTCCTGACTTGTTTGGAAGACCTGTTAATCAGGTTGGAAGACCTGAATATCGATTCATAATCCTCAAGATTAGTAATAACTAAAATAACCCTAAAAATTCATCATTGATCTGATAGACTACTTATTCACTTGATAAATACTTGGTTTGTTCAGAAACATCCTGATTACCGATTTTAATTCCCAATGCGGTAAAAGATTTAGAATTTCTGATTTTGGAATAATCACTCGATTACTAAATTACTGAAAATGATATATTTATATATGACCGAATAAAAGAAAATGATTGGAATCCCCTTGCGCTTAGAAATAACAAAAAATAACCTCAAATATTGATATAACCAAAATACCCCTGAATTTTAAAAGAACCGGAATACCTTGAACTCTAAGATGATTAAAGTAATCTCGAGTACAAAAATGACCTGACTACCCTCATAACCTAGAAATAAGTGAATGTTAGTGGATAATTATGGAAATACTAAGAAAACCTAAGTATTATATCACCCCTAAAGGTTGTGGAGTACAACTCAAGTATGTCGATCATCTTGGAGACTATTACAATACATAAATAAAACAAATACCATCGGAATACATACAGTTCCTAAAGATCCATTCAATAATGGTTTTAAAGATGATCAGTTCGACTAGTGTTGTCAGTATTAAAGTGTGAATATTCTTGAAGCGCATCGATTTGAGTGGTTGACAAGTATCGTAGTGCTGGGATTTGTTCAGTTCTAGTTGACCCGATATCCTGATAAATCGACATGAATCTTAAATATCGTAAATCATCATTTCACCCTTATTGGATTAAGTTGCTAAGAATCCATTAGAAATCAAAGTGTATGAAATACCCCTGATGGCCTAAATAATGGAATCGCTCTGGTTTTATATAAAATCTTAATTTATTCTGATGTAAAGGTTTATAAATACCTTTTCTGATACACCTGAAATCCTAAATGGTTCTGAAGCATCAATCTCTGAATGTCTATTTAGATCCGATAGCAATTAAACCCTTTTAATAGGGAACTCGATCCTTATATCTTATCAATTTTGCGTAAGTTCATACTTACTATTCCTAATAATTTCCAAGCGCATTCGAAAAATGTTGAGATCCTCTAGTGTGTTCCCTATTGACAAAAATGTTTTTTCTGATTTATAAAAAGTATGGTTTCTGATATTTGGTTTTTAATTCCTGACACAAGGTACAATTAGCTCCTGATTTATGATATTATTGTTTGATATCTAACCTGTTTTATTGGGGTACTATCTGGGTAGGCCTCTGGAGACTGAGTTTCAGCTAGCTGGTAAATCCTTTCCATTCTGATAATTCATATTGGACTCCTAGATCATAGGGGTCTAGGGTAAGTCCTTATGGATGTCTATTATGGGGTATTGCATTTAGTGTACAGTTGAAGGGAAACTCTGTATTTTAAATAAAAACTCAACTTATGATTTTTGTTTTATGATGTTACTGGTTCTATCTGAAACTATTTTATTGGGGTATTATTTGGGTAGGATTTTGGAGTCTTTGAGGTTCAACTAGTTGGTAAATTCTTTATGCTTTGATCATTCATATTGGACTCCTAGATCAAAGGGTTCTAAAGTAAGTCCTTATGGATAATGTCTTGGGAATTTCACATTGAGTATTCGGATAGAGGGTCCTACAGTGATTTTAAAAACATGTTTTATTGAAATAATTACTACTGCTCTTAAATTATGATTACATTTTATTCTGGTTTTAAAGAAACACACTAGACGTCTTTTTCAATCTCTTAACCTAGTCTTTTGAATGTTTCATCTAAGTTATAATCTATTTTTCTGTTACTTGAAGAAATATCAGTGGAACTTCAGCTCATCACGAAAACCTGTAGATATTTGAATCAATAAGAAATTTTTTATACTTGTTATTTATATGCATGTCCTTCAGCATCATCTGGTAGTTCTACATTACCGAGCTTCCAAAAGCTCACTCTATTATTCACCATTTCAGGTTAAAAAATCGATCCAATGCAACTATCGACTTCAGTAATGGGAGTTCCTTCGGCTTTGCTTACAGAGTATGATACAAGTGTAATTAGGGGCATGTGAGTCACATTTGATTTTTATATTGAGTTTGAAACTTTTATGATGGGAGGTGTGAAGGAATTTTATTTTACGATTTGAAAGATTTCTACACTTGTATTTTTATATGTTTTAATAAAAAAAATTAAATTTTTCTGTTATTTTTATTTTGGGTCACTCTAATGGCCTTAAAGTGGCACTTTGAATTCGATCGGGTCACCCGTAATAGTTTGGGGTTATTTCACTTGGTGGTATCAGAGCTTAGGTTTAGTCTTATTTTTTGGTAGACTGATCGGTCGACTTTCATAGGATATATATTCAGTACATGCCCCTATATTATAACCATACTCTTTTGAGCCGAAACTCCAGAGTCGAGTCCTCTATCTGTAATAAGTATACTTAAGCATTTTATCCGTAAGGACTCGACCTATGTGTAAATGGATATCATTAACGTCCAAGCAGATTCCATGAAGCGCCTCGTGAGTAACACGATAGTTGCTTGTTGTAGAACCCTAGCATGGCTCTTGATATGAGTTTGAGCTTTGTTATCCCAAATGTTCAGTGATGATAAACTCATTGCTAAACCGTATAATTGATGTTTCGATATTTTGAATTGTTATCCAAGTTGATTGAAGAGCAATGTGCCTTGTCCAAACTTTGACAAGGTGATCCCCCTTAAAGTTCTACTTTGATGAACTGGATTGAAGAATTTTTGGAAACATTCTTGTTCCAATTTTATAAGATTGAAACCCGATACATGTTGAGACTCACACCTTAGTGATATGATCAATATATGATTAAAGGGAAGTGTTTGTGAACTCAGTAAAAGTGTAAAATTTGAGGTGATTCTGTTACGTATAAAAGAAAACAGTTATGTCTGCAAGTTGCACAGAAAAGTAAACAAATGTTATCTTGATTAAGGATTGGTAATTAAGGTTTGATTTGTTCAAAAATGAGAATTCTATTCAGATTTTGAGATTATGATAAAGAAGAGTTTTGGCGAGTAATCGTATTTTAATGTTAAGGTTATGTGGAGAAATCACGGTAATGTAAAAGTTGTCCAAGAGATCGAATACTTAACGAAAGTCTAGTTTATGGTTATCAAATAAGTGAATGTTAGAGAAAACCTAAGTATTATATCGCCCCTAAAGGTTGTGGAGTACGACTCAAGTATGTCGGTCATCTTGGAGACTATTGTAATACATAAATAAAACAAATACCATCAGAATACGTACAATTCCTCAAGATGCGTTCAACGATGGTTCTGAAGATGATAAGTTCGACTAGTCTTGTCAGTATTAAAGTGTGAATATTCTTGAAGAGCATTGATTTGAGGCAGTGTTGGGATTTATTCAGTTCGAGTTGACCCGATATCTTGATAAATCGACATGAATCTTGAATACCTTAAATTATCGTTTCACCCTTATTGGATTAAGTTAGAATCTATTAGAAATCAAAGTGTCCAAAATACCTCTGATGGCCTAAATAATAGAATTGTTATGGTTTTATCTAAAATCTTAATTTATTATGATGTAAAGGTTCCTAAATATATTTCTGATACACTTGAAATCCTAAATGGTCATGAAACATCTATCTCTGAATGTCTGTTTAGATCTGATAGCAATTAAACCTTTTTAATAAGGACCTCAATCCTAAAATTTGATCAATTTTGTGTAAGTTTATACTTTCTATTCTTGATAATTTCCAAGCGCCTTCGAAAAATATCTGGATCCTCTAGTGTTTTCCTTAGTGACAAAAATGGTTTCTCTGATTTATATAAAGTATGATTTCTGATATCTGATATCTGATTTCTGTCACAATGTACAATTAGCTCATGATTTCTGATATTATTATCTACTATTCGATCTATTTTATTGGGGTACTGTCTAGGTAGGTGTCTGGAGACTCTGAGGTTCAGCTAGCTGGTAAATCATTTATGTTCTAATCATTCATATTGGACTCCTAGATCCTAGGGATCTAGGGTAAGTCCTTATGGATGCTTGTTCTCGCGTACTGTATTTGGTGTACGGTTGGAGGGAAACTCTGTATTTTAAATAAAAACCCAACTTCTGATTTTTGTTTTATGATATTACTAGTTCTATCTGAAACTGTTTTATTAGTGGTATTGATTAGGTAGGATTCTAAAGTGTCTGAGGTTCAGCTAGCTGGTAAATCCTTTATGTTTTGATCATTCATTTTGGACTCCTAGATCCTAGGGGTCTAGGGTAAGTCCTTGTGCATGATGTCTTGGGGAATTTCACATGGAGTATTCAGATTGAGGGTACTACAATTATTTTAAAAACTTGTTTTTACTGAAATAACTACTATTGTTCTTAACTATGATTACATTTTTATTATGGTTTTGAAGAAACACATTAGACGTTTGTTTCAATCTCTGAGCATAGTCTTCTGAATGTTTCCTCTGAGCTATAAGTTATTTGTCTATTACCTGAAGAAATATCAGTAGAACATCAGCTTATCACGAAAACCTATAGATGCTTGAATCAATAAAAAAAATTATGCTTGTTGTTTATCTGTATGTCATTCTGCATCACCTGGTAGTTCTGTATTACTGAGCGTTCCAAAGCTCACTCTGTTATTCACCATTTCAGGTTAAAATATTGATCCAGTGCAACTATCGACTTCAATAATGAGAGTTCATTCGTCTTTACTTATAGAGTACGGTACAAGTGTAATTAGGGGGCATGTAGGTCAAATTTGATTTTTATATTGAGTCTGAAACTTTTATGATAAGAGGTATGAACGAATTCTATTTTATGATTTGAAAGATTTCTTCACTTGTATTTTACATGTTTTAATAAAAAAATTAAATTTTTCGGTTATTTTTATTGTGAGTTTCTCTAGTCGATCTAATGTAACAACTCGGATCGAATCGGGTCATTCGTAACAATATTGGGTTGTTACAAATAAGGCAAAGCCTTATAACGAGGACAAAAAAAATTGTGTTTGATTGATCATTGTATGAAATGATTATGTATCGGAAATTTGAATTTATTTAATTTTCATATTTTATGAAATCTCTTTTATAGATAGAATCAAAGTCTATTATGTTATCACCAAATAACCTATTGTTTGCGTACCAAATTCATTTCAGTGAATCAACTTCATAAGCAGTGACGGATCTAGAAAATAAAAAATAAGAGTCTAAAATTTTAATACCATATTCTAAAAAAAATTGAATATGCAAATTTTCTTATTTTTTTATTCTTATTAACAAATTAAACTAAATTTAATATTTTTATTAAAATAATAGGTGTATAATAACTCTCTTAAAAAAATTCATGTACATCCGTCACTGTTCAGAAGTGTGTGATTATATGATGATAATTTAACCAATAGCGTCCCTAACATGACAAAGCAATGACGTAGTCTACAGAGAACCTATTAAATATAGACAGTATGTACTTGAGCCGACTAAACTAACCTACTTTCACGAGAGTTGTGATGTCAACTTTTTCCCTTTGATGCCGACTTATAAAACCAGAGGCTGTTCTGTCCTGTCCTGTCTTCCCAAAGCTGGTTTTGGTTTCAGGGTTTCAGGTCAGTGTTTTTTAAGCATGTTGTTCACGTTTTCTAAAACCAAATATGCATGAGCATGACCGCCGTTCTCCAGTCTTCTCACACTTTCTAGGCTCATGTACAATCAACTTGAACCGCAAAGAGCAGCTAATAATCTGGTCCCACACCTACGTTTCAAGCTGTTTCGAACTCAACTGGGGCACCACACATTATGTCGACCAAGACACAGGTCAAAACTGTCGTTTTCCTCGGTTCTATCATTCTGTACAACTGCTGTCAATTTCGATATCGTCTTAAACTCTTAATCCATGGTTTTTCTAACCTTACGAGGTTATTATAAGATAATATATGAGATATTATTGAACACGTTGAGACTCACATGAGGTTTTCTTCATTTGATGAGGACCTAGTAAAGAAGGACATAAATAATAGAGAAAATCGTTTCAGTGACCAAAAATGTCTTATAATATACGATTTTAACCAACTTTTTTTGGATTTGCCAAAATGACCAACAAAATCGCAACGCGAAATAAAAATCGCAACGCGATCCCCAGAATCGCAAATCAGTTTCCAAAATCGCAACGCGATTCTTGACAATCGCAATGCGATTTTCATATTCGCATTGCGATTTTCCATAATCGCAACGCGAATATGAAAATCGCAACGCGAACACATAAATCGCAACGCGTATCCGTAAATCGCAACGTGTATCCGTAAATCGCAACGCGTATCCGTAAATCGCAATGCGTATCCGTATATCGCAACGCGTATCCGTAAATCGCAACGATAATCCGTAAATCGCAACTAGAATCTGTAAATCGCAACGATAATCCGTAAATCGCAACGAGAATCTGTAAATCACAACACTGAAATTTTGGGTATATAACTACGCAACAGCAGCAAATCATAAACTAAATCCCTAAATCGCAACTCATTCCATCTCCATCTATCACTCTCTCCGGCGACATCCGTTCCTATATCCAACGACATCCTTCCCAATCCGGCAACAGGTTTTAGTTTCGCAGCTCGTCTGTTTAGTAAATTAATTTACAACCATGAAATCATCTAATGTTGATCATGTTTGGATAGATTTGTGTTTTGGAGGGTCATGGGATAATGTTCATGGTGTTTTACAATATATGCCTTTACCCATGAATCTTCAACTAAAATTATCTTTACAAAAGTTAACTTATGAAACTCTAATGCTACGTGTTTCAAATAAATTGAATTTAGAGCCCCTAAATGGATTTAGGCTATCTTATCAGAGAAATGGTAAAGTTTATTTGTTAACCGACAATGAAGATGTTGAACGATTCATTGCTTACATTAGTGTTTCACAAGATGATGTTACATTGTATGTTGTTGAACCTAGAAGTAGTATTGTTGGGTCAGTAGCGGGTAGTAATCAACTAAGTTTTTCTCAAAACCCACAACCTTTCTCTAATCCAAATCCCAATCAACTTTCAGCACCAAATTCCGGTTTTCGTATTGACCAGTTAGACGATGATGAGCCAACAGAAAAAATTGTGAGTACTAGTCAGTATTCGAAATTTGGTCTTGGTCAATATCCGGACTTTGATATTGGTCAATACACGGATTTTGATGATGTTTCAGAAGAAGAAACAGACCCTGCGTGTAATGATTTTGATATTGGTCAATACCCGAATTTTGATGATGAAACAGCCGTTGCCGAAGAATGTATTGTTGATGATAATGAGGAGGAAGTTACGACTGTGAATGAACATGTTGAACATCCATTCTGTAATTCATATAATCCTGAAGAAGAAAAAGAAGAAGAAAAAGTCCCCGAAGAAAAGAAAATGCCACGGGCGTATAACTGGAATATGCCAGAATTACTTCAGCTACCGGAAGAAGAGTTGGTAAAGAAAGCAGTTGATTGTTACACAAAAGTTATTCGTATCAAGAAAGATGATTGTTTTGATACAAAGGAAGACTTGAAGATAGCTTTGTATACGAAATGTGTGGAAGATGGCTATCAACTAAAAGTTAACAAATCAAGCAAAGATCGTTTCGAAACAAGGTGTATGATTGACAAAAACTGTACGTGGCGTATGATTGCAAAGAGAATAAAAGATTGCGAAATGTTTCAAGTTAGGACTTTTATTGATAAACATACATGTTCAAGAACCCAAGTTTTTCCTCACCATAGACAGGCAAACAAAAAGGTGTTGGGTGGTTTTCTGGCTGAGTTAATGTTTTTGAATGGCAGGGTATATCGGGACATGAAATTATGACTGACATGAATGCTCGGTTCAAGATTAGTATATCATATTCTCAAGCTTGGAGAGCCAAATGTTATGCCTTGGAATTGTTGAGGGGGTCGCCAGAAGCATCGTTTGCCCAACTGCCGGCTTATTGTCACAATTTAAAGCTGAAAAACCCTGGGTCGGTAACTCATATCAAAACAGATAGAGATGGACGCTTTGAGTTGCTGTTTATCGCCATTGGTGCTACGGTTAGTAAATCAATATAATTTTGTTGACTCATTTTTGTTAGTTACATGCATTTCACATTTAAATGATTATATTTCTTGTGTATATTATTTTGTAGATTCGTTCGTTTATTACTTGCATGCGCCCAGTTATTATAGTTGACGGAGCACATTTGAAAGGTCGATACCTTGGAGTAAACTTATTAGCAGTAGCCATGGATGCTAACAATGGGATATTGCCAATAGCTTACGGGGTTGGCAAATCTGAAACCTCTGATTCATGGACATGGTTTATGGGGCATCTTAGGGATTGCATAGGTCCTATTAGCAATCTGACAATCATATCCGATAGGGCAAACTCAATTGACAACGCTGTTAGAAGGTGTTTCCCAGATGCTTTTCATGGACTTTGTGGTGTTCATTTGTATAGAAATCTAAAATCAAGGTCTGCTGGTATAAAAAAGCACAAATGGACATACTGGAAGGCTGTAAAAGCTTATCGGGAAGTGGATTTCAATAAGCATATAAATTGTTTAAGACGTGTTTTGCCTCAGTGTGCTCAAACACTAGAAGATGTCGGGTTTGAAAGATGGTCAAGAGTACATCAACTTGGAGCAAGATATGGTTTCATGACGTCTAATAGTGCAGAATCAATCAACGCTCTAAGTCGTCATTCCCGGAAATTACCCATTACTATGTTAATGGAGTTTTTTCGAGCCTCTATTCAACAGTGGTACTACAAGAAAAGAAACCATGCAGGTATTATTTCTTTGAATTCGTAACTTATCATATTTATATATTTTACTAAGTATTGTTTATTTAAATTTACAGGAACATTGGAACATCGTGTTACACCATGGACTGAAAAAAGATAACGAAACGTGTTGTGAAGTCAACGTCATGGAGAGTTGAACCATGTTCAAACACTTTGTTTCAAGTACTGGATAATAACTTAAATGGGCTAGTCGATCTAAATGCAAAGACGTGTAGTTGTATGAAATGGCAAACATCTGGTTATCCGTGTGGCCATGTTATAAAAGTTGCTCTTCATTTAAACCAAGATGATTCAAGCGCATACGCTATGGATTGCTACACTACAGAAGTTTATCGACAGACTTATGCCGAGATTGTCTACCCTATTCCACATCCTTCTGAGTGGGACATACCAGATGACTTACAAACAGTTTTGCCACCAGCCATGGACAGAAGGCTACCTGGCCGACCAAAAAGTCACGATCGTATACCGTCTAAGGGTGAAGAGAAGAAGAGATCGACATGTAGTCGGTGCAAGGAAAGTGGTCATACAAGGTTGACATGTGGATCACCAGTGCCATCAAAATCATCTTTTCCTCTACCAAAATATGGATCCTCATCAAATCCAAAGCTCATATGGTGTCAAGCAAAAGGCAATCATCTTTAAAATCCCAATCACAATTGGCTTCACCTTTTGGGACTGTTAACTTAGGTGATTTTTAAATGCAAACGTTGTATTATGTGGATTTTATGTGTGAACTTTTAACATTTTCAGTTGAATTAATGACTCAGGCCAACCATTTTGACTTAACCAACTCTTGTTATTCAGTTGTTATCACTTATTAGGCATGCATTTGACTATCGCAACACGGAAATTACAATCGCAACGAGAGAATCGCAATGCGAAATGAAAATCCCAACAAGAAAATCGCAATGCGGAAATGAAAATCGCAATGCGAAATGAAAATCGCAACGAGAGAATCACAATGCGGAAATGAAAATCGCAATGCGAAATGAAAATCGCAACGAGAGAATCGCAATGCGAAATGAAAATCGCAATGCGAAATGAAAATCGCAACGAGAGAATCGCAATGCGGAAATGAAAATCGCAATGCGAAATGAAAATCGCATTGCGATTCTCTCGTTGCGATTTTCATTTCCGCATTGCGATTTTCATTTCGCATTGCGATTCTCTCGTTGCGATTTTCATTTCGCATTGCTATTTTCATTTCAACATAATGCAGATTGAAATCAACAAAATCAACCATTACATTTCAATCAATTAAACAAGCACAAATAAGAATTATGTTCGCATCAATTACACAAATCAACTTTTACAAATCATCTTTTACAAATCAATTAAACAATCAAAAAATAAGCAATAATTCTTATTTCCAATCATCTACTATTGAATCAACTTTTACAAATCAATTAAACAATCAAAAACAATCAATTAAACTATTGAATCAACTTTTGCAGCCATACATCATTTTCACGCAGTTCACTTCTGAGATTAACCTGCAGAAACCAAACATTTGCTCAAACAACACTTTCTACACATTTAAAACCTACAAACAGCAAATTATTCTATTCTAGGTACTTAACCAAACATTTTCAAACCAAAAGTCTATAAACTTACCAATTGTTTATGGACATTTTATAACGCGGATGCAGGTAGGCAGCGTCTCGTATATATCGATTTAGCCATATAATGCCGAAACCACAAGCCTACTGCAGCTCTATCTCTATCGGTGGGAGGTAGATACTTGGTGCTTCCCGTCGTCAAACGCTCCAACGCCAAGCATACGAGAGGACCACAATCTCCTCTGGCTCCTCCCGTTTGTTGTGGCGCGGTCTCGTCTCTAATAACTGTAATATTGAGCTTCTTTGGCTTCTTGTTTCCAGAACGAGTCCAATAATTGATCGCATCCAAGAATTTAGCCAAATGAGAGCTCCATCCCTTAATAATCTCTCTTAAATCAGCCAATGATATGTAATTTATCATGCTGTCATACACTATTGTCTTAAGGGATGGGAGCTGAAGCTCGACGAGAATCCAATGTTTACATTCCAAAACAGGGATAAACACCTGCAATCATAAGTAATAATTCATTCATTTGCGCACTTATTTCATAAAACCTTTAAACTCAATCTAAAATAAATACTAACCTTATCGACCTCCCACCATGCAGGATAAAGTTTAGCTTGTCCATTGCCCAAATCAAATGATTCATCTCGTGCATTCTTCAAGTGAACGGCGTTAAAAGACGTCGGCATAATTGTATATCGTATATTTTTATTTTTCTTAAGTTTTCTTATTATTAGAAGACGTGTCACCCACGCATCGATATGCTGTTTTACAAAAAAAGACATATATTAGTGACTTACATAAATTTAAAAAAAAATTAATCAAATTGAAATATAAGAAAAATATAAGACTTACCCCCCCCATCGAAATAGCCATTGTCTTCGACCCCTAATAATACGCCCCACCAAGACCGATCAAGCAACAAATAGATATCATTGATGAGCTTGCATATGTCAGTGAAACACCCCTGGCTCCGCTCATGTAGATAAAAATCAACTGCGGTCTTAGCCCAAAGGGTGTTATCCAGAATTGTGTCCGGTAGTTGTTTCCTCTCCTCTTCAGATACCGGTATGGTACTGGCCGGTAACTCATACGAGAGCCAACTTGAATCCATCATGTCCGGCACGTCAGAGGGTTTCTCAAGAAGCCTACATATGACGCCATGTGAATCGGGCTCTTGAATGGTGGGAGGGACCTCTTCAATGATGACAGTGGCCTCTTGAACGGTGGGAGGGGACTCTCGAGGAATTATAGGGGGGGCCTCTTCAACGATAGGAGTGGACTCTTGAGGGATGACAGGCGAGTCGGGCTTCTTCTTGCGGTGTCTTCGCACTATTGGGGTGTACGGAGACTTAATAGCACGTGCACGCTGTCTGATGCGTGAACTCCGTCGTGCAAGCATAACCCGACGTAAAGCATCCACTCTATCGGGCCGCTAAATAATTAAATACAAAAATCAGTAAATAAACAGACATGATATTTAAACAGTGAAAACAAAGACAAATATGTTTCAAACTTGCATTGTATTCACCCAAGTCATTATTCTATCATAGTTCACAAAATGCATCAGATAACAAAGAAAAATATGTTTCAAAAACTAATACCCTGAAGTTAGTATTTGTCTTTGTTTTGTCTATTGGTTGAAGTAATGCAATCCATTCAAGTTTCAATTTGCAGAAGAAGAAATAGTTTACTTTCGCAACACGAAACTTAAAATCGCAACGCGAAATGAGAATCGCAACGAGAAACCAAAATCGCAACGCGAAATGAAAATCGCAACGCGAAACCAAAATCGCAACGCGAAATGAAAATCGCAATGCGATTTTGGTTTCGCGTTGCGATTTTGTCGTTGCGATTTTGGTTTCGCGTTGCGATTCTGTCGTTGCGATTTTCATTTCGCGTTGCGATTCTCTCGTTGCGATTTTAAGTTTCGTGTTGCGAAAGTAAACTATTTCTTCTTCTGCAAATTGAAACTTGAATGGATTGCATTACTTCAACCAATAGACAAAACAAAGACAAATACTGACTTCAGGGTATTAGTTTAGCAGAATTGGCAGCAACCGAACAAATTTACTTTCAACCAAAAGACAAAACAAAGACAAATACTATTTCACAGTGTTAAAGAATACGGAGTTTAGCAGAATTGGCAGCAACCGAACAAATTTACTTTCAACCAAAAGACAAAACAAAGACAAATACTATTTCACAGTGTTAAAGAATACACAGTTTAGCAGAATTGGCAGCAACCGAACAAATTTACTTTCAACCAAAAGACAAAACAAAGACAAATACTATTTCACAGTGTTAAGAATACACAGTTTAGCAGAATTGGCAGCAACCGAACAAATTTACTTTCAACCAAAAGACAAAACAAAGACAAATACTATTTCACAGTGTTAAAGAATACACAGTTTAGCAGAATTGGCAGCAACCGAACAAATTTACTTTCAACCAAAAGACAAAACAAAGACAAATACTATTTCACAGTGTTAAAGAATACACAGTTTAGCAGAATTGGCAGCAACCGAATAAATTTACTAAGCAATCTAAGTGAAATGGCTAATCTAAGTGAAATTACGAGTAAATTTATCATTAAGTTAAATATGGAAAATCTTAAACTTACCTCGTTGCGTAGAGTATGAACCTCATTCTGCAACGATACTATCATCTCACGTAGAGCGGCAACCTCACCACGTAAAGTTGACACCTCCACACGCCATGCACCATCGTTATCGCGTAGAGTACCGATCTCCTCACGCAAGGCATTGACCTCATCACGTAACTCCCTTGACTCATCCCGTGGAGGTGGAGAACAGGGAGATAGGAGTCGTGGCATCTTTGCCGGTCGCCTATCATGAGGTGATGGTGGAGAAGAGGCTCGATGATGTGACGGGATAGGTGATGGCTCTCGTTCTAGAGGTGTATAGTCGGGTCGATCGGGTGATGGCTCTAGGTGAGGTGATGGCTCTCGAATTGGAGGAAGTGGATGCTGCTCATCATCCGTGCCATCAAAAAAACTCTGACTAGCTTGCCACCAATCAGTGGCAAGCTCTTCCTCCGTGGGTGTCAGTCTTTGTAATGGAATGTTGGCCTCCTAACAATATAAAAACTCAAACAAAGTTAAACGTCTACTATTAATAACTTGTTTATATATTATATGAAAGTATTTGTGTTAACTTACATTATTTATTGTCGCATATGGTATTAAGTCTTCCCAATCCAACAGATTTTTCCTCTTCCAGGAAATAGCCCTGGGAATATCATTTGACGTTTTTATTGCATATGTACGCATGCTGGGGAAAGCCTCGAATATCCAAATCTACAAACAATATAATAACAAAATTAGTAATTGTTAAATAATTAATTATAATTTTAGAAACATTATATAGAAATTCTTACCTTAAAGGCCCAAACAAAGCCTGACAAAGTGTATTTCGACCCATCGCCACGCAAACTTTTGCGGTCATCAAAGGCAGTAGACAACTTAGTCCAGGTAGCTTTCCATATATACGAACCCCATGGAAATAGATTCCATGCATTCAGGTCCTCTACCAATATTATTAGCTCCCGAGGAATAGGTTGTCTGGCCTCTCTGCCTAAAAAGCCGGCATACACAAGTAGTAGAAGGCATACTCGGACAACATCGACGTCATCCATCCGAGTGAAACCAGCTTTCTTATTAAACAATTTCTTCAGGTCGTCGACGTGTAGGTTCGGCTTCTCCATTGACTCATCCGGAAAAACCCGGGATAACCATGATGGGCGGGCGATATGACGAGTGTACCGGCCTACATCATCGTGTCCGAATCGTAGACCAGTGATTAAGCAGAACTCCTTCCACCCAAAACAAGTATACGCTGGTGGAAAATGAAACCATATCTCTTCCTCACCACGTTGTATACTGTCGGGTAGATTTGATGTCATGGTCTGAAGCCACAAATGGGTCAAATTAGCATCTCCACCCGGATGCTGTACTCTCAGCCATGGCCCGAAGCAGGTTTCCTCAAACAATTGTCTTTGTGCAGGTGAAAGCTTCGAAGCAATTGTAGTGGCTAGGCTGACTTTATTCCTTAATGTCAATGAAGCCGAAAAAAATTTCTACAAAAACAATAAACATACCAAGTTAGATATACCAAAAACTACACTGTGAATATATACCAAAAACAATAAACATAAAAAGTAGTAGTTTATTCTTGAAACTAAAATTTGCAGCACTGTTTTGTCTTTTGGTTGAAATGAAAATCGCAACGAGAGAATGACTGTCGCAACGAGAGAAATGAAAATCGCAACGAGAGAATCGCAACGCGAAATGAAAATCGCAACGAGAGAATCGCAACGCGAAATGAAAATCGCAATGCGATTTTGGTTTCGCGTTGCGATTCTCTCGTTGCGATTTTCATTTCGCGTTGCGATTCTCTCGTTGCGATTTTCATTTTTCTCGTTGCAGATAGTCATTTTCACGTTGCGATTTTCATTTATCTCGTTGCGACTCTTCTGCAAATTGAAACTTGAATGGATTGCATTACTTCAACCAAAAGACAGAACAAAGACAAAGACAAATAATAACTTGAAAATCGCAACGAGAGAATAGCAACGCGAAATGAAAATCGCAACGAGAGAATCGTAACGCGAAATGAAATATAAGTGAAATGGTTAATCTATTATTGAAATGACCAGTAAACTTATCATCAGTTTCAATATGAAAAACCTACAATAATGCAAAAATTTCAAAATAAAAATAATTAAAAAAACTAACCCTCGGAGGTTGATTTTCCATTTCTGAATATTGTGAGGGATTTCTGACCGTGAATGGTTGTGAGGGATTTCGCCGGAGATGGGGACGGAAATCTTCGGAGATGGGGACGGATTTCGCCGTAGAGAGTGAGAGATGGAGATGTGACTGAGTTGTGATTTTAGGTTTTAGGTTATGAGTTGCGATTACGGGATTTTGTCTTAATATTCGTTTTTGTAATTTGAAAATAAAATACGCGTAGCGATTATAATGGCGCTTTAAAAATCGCGTTGCGATTTACGGATACGCGTTGCGATATACGGATACGCATTGCGATTTACGGATACGCGTTGCGATTTACGGATACACGTTGCGATTTATGTGTTCGCGTTGCGATTTTCATATTCGCGTTGCGATTATGGAAAATCGCAATGCGAATATGAAAATCGCATTGCGATTGTCAAGAATCGCGTTGCGATTTTGGAAACTGATTTGCGATTCTGGGGATCGCGTTGCGATTTTTATTTCGCGTTGCGATTTTGTTGGTCATTTTGGCAAATCCAAAAAAAGTTGGTTAAAATCGTATATTATAAGGCATTTTTGGTCACTGAGGCGATTTTCTCTAAATAATATGTTTATAGGAGTGTAGATGAATCGAGTTTAAATAAATAAAAATGTATTCATGTTTGTTTGATTATTTTAGAAAATGTTAATCTTCGGTTCGTATTCGTTAAAACTTTTAATATAATATTTGTTTATTTTTTTTAAAGATATTCGTATTCAGTTCGTTTAGCATTCGCTAACATGTTCGTTTAACATTCTCGAACATATCAATGGAAAAGTTATGCTAGTAGTCCTTAAGCTTTTTAAGATTCACAATTTGAACACCAAAGTTTACCTTGTGTTCAATTTAGTCCCTACATTCATCAATATTTAAAATGTAAAAAAAAATATTTAGGTAAGCGTGGTTATAAACGACTGGATAAATGAGTTTGTTTGTAAACATAAACGAACTGAATACATATATGTTTGTGACCATTCAATTATTAAATAGAAGATAAAAATTTATTCGCACTCGTTTATTTAACTTAATAAACGGACATAAACGGTTCCATTTTGAATAATATTTTGAGTTTGAATGGGAAAAGTCTAACAAATGGTTCCACTTTGAAAGTTGCATAAAGCTTCAAGTTTCATATGCCCACCATGTTAATTGTGAAATTACATCTTCACCAATTTTAGCTTTTCTACTGTAGAAAACACCAAACAAGAGGTCAAATGCGCGGTGTGCCAATTGCTTCTAGTTTAGTAAAACTAGATAAAGTTAAATTAACTCTGCAGTCAACACTAATAGTTCATTGCACCTACGGGGTTTTAAATTTGTACTTGTTTTGTTAAAGGATTATTTTCAAGTCAAATGTTAGAAATTTTAGATAATCTAATAAAGATTTACAAATTGATTACTTCTTCCTTTCGAATATTTGGAAGTTTTTGGCTTCTTAATTTATGCATGCAAATGTACCAAGTCTAAAAAATCCTCCTAAATGAAAAGTTCAAAATAGCTGTATTGGTAAAAAACCATTAACGATAATGTTGATGTGACATGATATGCTAATTTTTTAATTTTTTTAAATTTTCATATCACTTTTCTTTTTTTTCGTCAATATTTTTTAATTAATTTTATTTAACTAATTAAATAATGACACGATTCACCAACTATGGGGATAAATAAAAGAAAGTATTCTTACTCTTAGCATGAATTAAACCTAGTACTCTTA
Source organism: Hibiscus syriacus (assembly GCF_006381635.1). NCBI lineage: Eukaryota > Viridiplantae > Streptophyta > Magnoliopsida > Malvales > Malvaceae > Hibiscus > Hibiscus syriacus. The sequence goes on from NW_024062730.1 coordinate 2,349,527, forward strand.
CATGAAATGCATAACACTCAACTATTGAGCTAAACTAGTAATTTAAGTTAATTTCACCCCATTTTATGCCTAAAAGGAATTTATGGCTACACCTCCAATCTTAGGTTAATAATTTTTGAAATATGGCAAATTGAGACTTCTCTATTTTTTTTTTATTGTTGAAATACGTTTTAGGAATCCATTTTTAAAATTACACAAAATTAATTTTTAACCATTCACTTGTTTTGTTTAAGTACTTCCTAGATCTCACTAATTCATTAACCCTTGACCCTCAGTTGCTCAAGGTCATTGTCGTCTTGGTAACTACTTGCTATACCATTTCTAATATGAACAGCTGAAGTTGAAGGGATAGTAAAGAGCAAATCAATCAAACTAAAGAAGAGAGAATTCAGCACACAGGGTTCAGTTTATGGGCCGTTGGTCCTAAATATTTCACCACAAATGCTAAATGCATTCAAGAAAATAGTCTGTGTACATTGTCCATATGAGCACTACTAGAGAAACTGTTACTTGTCCGTATTACAGGACAGCTTTAAGCCTATTTAACAGTGAAAAGAAACAAACCAAATTTCTTGTTTCACATGGTGGGGGCACTAATACGATCCATGACAAAAAGAAGTAGCAATTCCTGCCCAGGTGGTTAGCCCATCCCCCGGTCCCCTCCGTGATCAGTGGACAGGCTATCACGGAGCACCTCCTGCCTTGCCATCATTAATGCATAATATTTTTTGCCCATAAGTTAGGGTCACTGTCAGTTGAATGCAACTTTGATGGGAATGATATCATTTCTTCACCTAATAATAGTCCACTGGTGTGGCTGGACAGCTTTCATCTGATACTCTACGAAATGGTGGAGGTACGTATGGAGGGGTTGTGCATCTTAGCAATGCCCAGTTGATCCCTTGAAAGAATGGATGGTGCTTGATGGCTGATGCCCCCATTGTTGACCCTAACCGCCTTGCAGGATCCTTCACCAGTAGCTGCAACATAAGATCCTTGGCAGCAGCGGCAACCGCTGGTTCTTTGGGGAACTCGAGGGCTCGAGCCACAATGTTAGCCAAGGTTAACTCATGGTCCACGCCCTTGAATGGTGTAACCCCGTAAAACAGTTCAAACATAATTACCCCCACTGTCCACCAATCCACGGGGCTACCATGACCCTCGCCGGACACAATTTCCGGTGCCAAATACTCATGAGTCCCCACGAAAGACATGGACCGGACATCAATTGGCTCAGCCACAAACTCAGGCCCACCACGGTGAACAGTCTTCCTCTTGCGTTTGCGTTTTGGGTGGAAACATGACACTGCAGGTACTATGCAATTCGGAATCATGCACGAAGAGGGCTGATCAATAGTATTCTTGGTTTGTGGAGCCTGAAACGATGGTTTTCGATCCAAAATAACTTGGGGTGTCGACGTAGAATCGTCGCATTTTAATGAGAGGTCAAAATCGGTGAGCATAATGTGACCATCTGCTCGAACAAGCACGTTTTCAGGCTTTAGATCACGGTAAACGATACCCAACATGTGAAGGTACTCTAGAGCTACAACCATCTCAGATGCATAGAACCTGGAGAGACCAAGAATAAAAACTTGTATTAATAAAATCCGGTGAATGTCCGGCTAGGGAAAAGAAAGCGTTAGGACATGAAAGAAAAACACGATTACAATATGCATATAAAAAATTATTCGATATCAATCATGTAATGCATACAGAAGCCATTTGCCATCAATCATGCAACTACTCATTATCAAACCGGAAACATTTGTTGTCTTTTTTCTTTAAAACTTTACTTGCCGAAACACAAAATCCTTACCGAGTCGAGCTAAAATAGCGGCGGCTATAAAAACATCTTATTACCATTGAACGGCTAGGTGGCACAGTACAGACATGACACTATAACAAAAAGATCTAGGGTCCGAGAGAGAAACGAAAAAGACGGGGTCTTCCGCCATCAAAGCCTAAACTTTGAAAAATAAATCCCAGAAATCTGGCAGAAGAAACTGGAATTCAGATTTTCCGGGTTCAAAAACAAAACTCACATGCCGGATTCTCAGAAAAAAAGACGTAGGGAAGTTTTCTTTTTTAAAATAACAACGTTAGCTGTTAACAGGAGAATATACCTGACGGAGGATTCTGAGAAACGTTTGAGGGGTTGGCGTTGACGGAGGATGTGAAGGTCGCCGCCTGGACAAAACTCCGTTAACAAACAGAGCCATCTAGGTGAATCGATAGCGGCGTAAAGCGACGGTAGAAAAGGATGGTCCAATAATTTCAGTATTTCCACCTCAGTCCTAGCTCTCCCTTCTTTACTCCTGGAAGCCAGCTCTTTCTTGTCCATCACTTTGGCTGCAAAAACGACTTGGCTTCTTCTGCTATTATCGTCACTGTTGTTCTCGTTTGTGTCAACCGCATTCGGGTCGGGAGGTAGTGGTGCAGGAGACTTGAGTTCGGCTAAGTAGACGGAGCCTATATCACCGGAGCCGAGACGAAGAGAGAAGTTGAGATCGGCGAGGGAGAGGGTGCAGGAGCGTAGATGTTTAGAAGAGAAGGAACCGTGAGCGGAAGGAGAGAGAGAGGAAGACCCGGAGTTAGAGGCGGAGCCCGAACTGGTGCTGCGGTTTACGGCGGCGCTGGAACATGAGGTGAAGCTTAGGCTTTGGAGATCGTCGGCTAAGTCGTCGAGCCAGGGCTCCATTGTGAGAGTAAAAGAGATGGAGCGAGGGCAGGAGACAAATGGAGAGGAAAATTGAGAAAAGGGCAGATTGGTCGGGTCCGGTCGGGTCGGGCCACTAGATGATTGGTTGGATTTTGATTCTTCGGCTCCTCTTAAAGGAGCGTTAGCCGTTAATTCAATAAATGGGTGAAAGTCAATTATAGGATTTAGTGATTTGTTATTATTATTATTATTATTGTTTTCCTAAAAAAGAAAATTAAAAATTTTGATAATTATAAGATATATTTTAGAAATAATATATGAGAAGGAAAGAAAGCAACAAAACAGGCATGATATTGATGATATATTTATGCTCCCAATTCTCCGAGACGTTTGTTGTAGTTTCAAATTTTAAAACGGAAAATTACTCAAATTCAGTTGAAGGTAAGAATAAAAAAATATTTATTTCCCATAGTTGAAAAATAATTATTTAAAATATTATTTTCTCTAAAATAAATACAAATTATAAATTTAGATATTAAAATTCAATTTTATATTATAAATGAAGAATATGTTCGTTTTATGATGGTTAAGATTTTATCATTTATTTTTTAGCGAATTCAGATTTGTATATATATTAGTATTCGGCGTATAATTTTAAATTTTAAATTATCATTTTTATGAATTTGAATATATGACATATAATAATATTTTAATTTGAATTCAAATTTTATCTAAATAAGTAAATTTATTTGTGAAGTTTTATACATCACATATTTTTTTTTCTATTTTTAGTAACTCTTTTTTATGAAATATTTTCTTCTTTTATTTGATACTTTTTCTCTGCATTTTAGTACATTTTTTTTAATTTTTTTATCGGACGCTTGATTGTTCTTTTCGCTTATCTTTTTTTAGGGTTGTATTTAACGTCGTCTCAACTAATCAAAATGACTCTTATTTATTATCCCGGTGATCTTCTATGTTTTGGTTCATTGGATTAGATTTAGATATACTGTTTGTATTTGTGGGTAGTTTTCTCATGTCGTCGAGTCTAATTTACAGTTTATCGGTAATCTTTTAGTAGTTTCATCCTATTTCGTGGTTCGTTTGTCGATGCATACAAATTTATTGTTATTTATCTTTTGTTCAAGTTTTTGGGTTGAGTTTTTAACCTTTTCTCCTATAGTCCTTATATGATCTTATGCACTGGTGGATGTATGTGAACCCATGGTGGGCACATGCCCACCCTGTAATCCAAATTTCTTTATATTAGTTGTTCATTTTATTAAAGGTGCTCACCCTGAAATTTTATTTGGGTCCACCTTGAAATATGAATTTCTTTATGTTAATCGTTCATTTTACGAAATGTGCTCACATTGAAATTTTATTTGTGTCAACCTCGTACGAAAATTTTTCGTTATTACTACATGTGCCCACCTTGAAAAATATTTCTGGATCCGTCATTGATCTCAAGTGACTAGTTTATTATATTAATATCTATAGGAAAATATCTTATGCATTAATTTACATTTTAACTGTAATTGTTTTATTATAAAAATAAATATTTCACCTAATAAATTTAACGAATTGATAAAAAAAAACATCACAAAACAAACGTAGCACCGAACAGAATTAAAATTGGATTCAAACCGCCAACAAGGCAACAACCCAACATGCATGGGCTGCATGTTTCACATCGTAGCAAGAAAATAACTTTAAATATTTTCAATTCCTTGTTAAATTTAGTACATTAGAATTTTTGGCCACTTAATCCTTCCCTCACTAACAGTGTTATGACATGGTTTTTTTTAACAAAGGAATAACCAAAAGAATCCAATGTATAAAGTTCAATGATTAAATTAAAAAAATTAAAAGTATATATAGTGAGTGAAATATGAGAAAGTAAAATTCAATGATTAAATTTGTAATTTACCCATTAAAAAATAAAACAGAAACATCATGATGCCGTTAGTGAAGAAAGAATTGAGAGACAAAAAGATCCAATATATTAAATTTAGTAAAAAAAATAAAAAAAATTAAAATAAAATAAATAAAATAGAAAATAGAGTAAAATTCACTTACCAAATTTATACTTTACTCAAAAACTAATCTATGACCTTATATTAATGTTTTTGTACAACTTGAAACGACTGCTTATATATAATTCTATGATATTGAGTGTGATAAAAAACATTTTCATCCATTAAAATAGTAAAACTTGCATTTGATTTTAAAGTAATATATACTTAAATGTTAATTAAATAGATCTATTACTTGTCACAAAGGTAGATATACCACATAAATTTGATTTTTAATTTGCTTGGTATATATATTAAATATATTATTATTTATTTATTTGAGAAAAGATTCATCATTTTTTTATTTGAGTATTAATTATTATATAAGATACCTAGAAAAACATTAAGTATGAGTAGGTGAATGTTACCTAATATGCAACAATATGCTGCATTGATTATTGTATTAATGAACAATTAATGCATGAAAAGTTGCTTTTCTCAACTTGAATTATTAATTACACGAGATGCGCGTAGTTATTAATGCAATTGCTTGTCATGCAAGCGTCTTCTTTAAATTGTAAAAAAAGAAAAACAATCTTAATCTTCTCCCCTCTCCTATGCAAAAATTCATCTCTTCCTATTGACATATTTTAGGTAGTAAATAATTTTTTAATAGTTTGATGTGATTACAAGAGAGTATTTATTCAGAATATTTTTTAATTACTAATACTATGTACACACCCTGAAATAGAAGTGTAAATAAACAGAGCGTTTGTTGAACTGTTTGTGAATTGTTCATATAACGTTCATTTATGATCGTTTGTTTAGTTAAATAAACGAGTATGAATAATTTTTTTATGTTCATTTAATAAACGAATGAACACAAACAAAAGTATGTTCAATTAGTTTATGTTCACAAACAAGCTCATTTATCGACTTTTTAGTTGAGGTTCATAAACAAGCTCGTTTATCAACTCGTTCGTTTATGTTCATGAACAAATTCGTTTATAATTTTTTAACATTTTAAATATTGGTGAATGTATGGTGGAATTTGCAGTTTAAACTATGAAGCTTAAGGAGTCTAAGTCCTAGTGGTGTAATTTTACCATTTTTCTTTAGCACTAGTTGGTTTTGTTTAATTTATGGATATATAAATGAACATGTTCACGAATATTAAACAAATATGTTCCTGAACACTAAATGAATATATTCACAAATGCTAAACGAACGAATACAAACACATTCAAAAACAAATAAACTTATATAAACATGATATTAAAATTTAAACGAATACGATCGAACATGAAAACCTATAAAAACAAACAAACACGAATACAACCTTATTCGTTAAGTTTCGATTCATTTGCACCCCTACTTGCAAACACAACTACTCAAACTCGTATCCTCTGAGGTGAATAACATTTCTTTTATCAATGAAATCACTCGATATATTTTAGATAATAAATGAATTAAATTTGAACAAGTATATATTTATTTATATTTAGAATACATATTCTTGGTACAGTTGCTATACTAAGTAGACCTCTCTCCCTCGTAAATTGCAGAATATTGATCATATAAGCATTTTCCTTCTCATGTCTTCTATATAATATATCAGCAGTAATGCCAATTGAGTTTAATCTCAATCCATAAAATTAATCAAACATAATTAATGGGTTGGTTCAAGTGATAACCAACTTGGTATTACTTAAGCAAGGTCTCAGGTTTGAGACCTTGCGTATGCAGAAAATTCTCGCTGAAAGACTCACCTACCAAAATCAGGTGTGTGATCCGGATTGATCCAGATTATTCAGGACGAAGCCTAGGAATTAGAGGGCAACCAAAACAATTAATCAAACATAAAAAATATTAATTTCACAAAATAAATATATTTCTTATTTTCTAGACAAATTAATTGTTAAAAAAAAGATCGTGTATTAATCCGAGAATGATATAAAAAAATAATAATGATAATAAAATAATTTTAAAATTAAATGGATAGAGTGATAGAACTAGTTTACTCTTATCTTAAGATTGTTATCCGAAAAAACAATTTCAGACAAAATCAATCATGAACAAATAAACCAAAAATGTTAAACTTCTTAGAAGATAAGATAAAAAAATGGAAACAAAATAATTCTTTTATTTTGATATATCGATCGAAATTAGTTGAGACTTGTCGTTAGACAGTTTCCTTAAGACAAATTTTTTGCCACTTCTTTGGTGCTCTAGTTCGTTGGTCGTCTATCTCCTAAGATACAACAACTTATTATTAGCTACAGTAGTACATCTACAGAGATCACGAACGATCCTTGCCTTCGACTATCATCGAAAAACTAGTGGAAGAAAGGAATATTTTTCAAGAAAAGAAAAGTTCTTGAATTCTCAGATGTTTTGAGATGTGAAAAATCGAAAATGTTTGCTCACTATTTATAGGAGATTTGTAAGAGAGATTTAATCTAACTTCAACTTTAAACATATAATAATATATTTTAATTTGAAATATTCAAAAGATAAAACTCCTTTTACCATTCAAACTTAAATATATATTATTTTAATTTGAAATATACAAAAATATATAAACAAATACATTTTTAAATTGACATATTTAAAGATTTATTGTAACACCCTCAACCCATACCCAACCCGGATACGAGTCCAGGATGTCACATTGACTAAACAAAACAATACTTTAAAAAACCGATAAAACATTCGAACTTATTTTATTAAAATACAATACTATACATATATTAATACAAGTTTATCAAAATAATCAGAGCATACATCACTTGACACTTTGATTATATGCCAACATTCATTTACATAACAAAAGGACCTACTGCTCAAGTAGCCTCTGATCTGATAGTTGCAGGAATAATGTTGTCCAGCTGCTTAACCTTGATCGTCTACTTTCTCGAATCCTATATGTGAAACACTCACACGCTAAGTCATCGACTTAGTGAGGCAATACAATAATAATGATAACAAAGAAATGTAATGGAAATGCCATAATTAAATGGAATAAGACGAAATCAAATGCTTAACCATGTAGTTTATATCACCATGTTCTTTATCTGTAAGCATAATATATTAACATTCATGAATTCATATTAGTAAGATTATTGGCCCATGATACCATACTGAGAACCTAAGGTATGTGAGTACTGTGAGGTTGTGCACTATGCTATCACCACAGCTCGTATAAATGCACCGAAGTGCCACGTAGAATTGCACCGAAGTGCCGCGTAGAATTGCACCGTAGTGCCATATAAGATTGTCCCTAAGGACCACGTAGAAAATTTCCTTAAGAATCATATACATATGCCAAGGATCAAGTATGTGTCTTAAAAGACCTCACACATGTTCCAAAGAATACATATATATATCCCGAAGGTACGCGTAGACCCTCTACTCTTAGCATGCCAACTATACCTATAGTTCTCATCTACATAACATGGGCTTTAACCATTCCCATAATTTATATTGTATAGACATATAATTTCCATACCTTTATCACATGAACATATCATGTTCCATCACTTTATCACATAGCTTATATAACCTTTCCTGCTTATTCATGTCACTTAATACATATAATATGAATTCATGTCATGTATCATAATATGAAATGTGATCATGTATCAAAATATTGAATCTAGACTTATCACAAGTCTATAACTGAATAGAATACTATATTCATGCTATGCATATGCACTCACCTATATTTCCTTGCTTTTTCCTCGATCGATCTTACGAGGCAATTGTTCTGGAACTTGTTTAGGCTCGGTATCTACAGAATAATTCATTGATGCTAATCAGTATACTAATTAATGTATTCTAAACTATCATTTCTTGGACTAAAAGAAAAGCCATTTTCATCTTTTAATGAAGGTATGCATCGATGCACCACACCATGCATCGATGCATAAATCCTATTCGATGTTTATATTTAAGGGGGTACATCGATGCACTCCTTATGCATAGATGCACTGATGGCATTCGATGTTTGTATTTTAAAAGAGTGCATCGATGCACTTCATGTGCATCGGTACACCTCGAACAATTTCTGGGATTTATCCTTGATGCATCGGTGAATGTGCATCGATGCACATAGCCCAAAAATGTCATTTTAAGCACGAAAATCTCATTATAATCTTCTCTACACTTTATATTTCACCTCCTTTTATATCCCTAACTTGCATACACTTACTTAAACTAATTATTATCCTTTCGATACCTTTAAAACTTAAAAATCCAATTCTCCATATAAAATTTAAGAATTTCATTCAATTTCCAACATGTTCTAAATCGAATTCTAACACTTCATATCCTTTAATTAGCTTGATGACAAGTCAAATCCCACTTCTAATTCTTATTATGAACTATATTCCAAGATTTTACTTTTCTACTTCCTTTCTTTAATCCTTTTTAACCCCATCATCTTATGATTTTAAGATAACCTAAGCTTTCCTTAAGCTTAGTTATCATCTAATGATCAATAAGCAACCTTAAATTCATCAAGAATTTGATTCACAAGAAACTCACCTCTAACTTTGTCTTCACGGTGAAGAAGAAGAAAGAAGAAGAAGAGAAATCTGGAAACTTTTGGTCTTTCTCACTAGCTTCCACGTGGGAATAAATATCCTCAAATAAGATATAATTATTTTTCTTGCTAAAAGACTCATTCGCCCTCTTAATTTCCCTTATTTGCTTATCCATTCTACATGAAACATTCCCATTAAATCTTTCAACTATTCAATTTATCTACTTTGGTCAATAAATTTTAAAATTTCACAATTTGATCACTAACCCGGTATAAAGGATGTTACAAATCTCCATCCTTTAAGAAAATTCATCCTCGAATTTTCATTGCACGAACAGATGAGGATATTGAAATCGCATATCTTCTTCACGTTCCCACGTGGCTTCTTCTACTTTGTGATTCCTCCAGAGAACTTTGACCAATGGAACAACTTTATTCCTCAACTGTTTTACTTCATAATCCAATATTCTCACTGGTTCTTCTTTATATGTCAGATCCGATTGAACTTCTACTTGTTCTGGTGTAACGATGTGAGATCCGCAACATAGACACATGGAAAACATTATGAATTTTCTCCATTTCTGGTGGCAAAGATAATTGATATGCCACAGGTCCTATCCTCTTAACAACTTCATATGGCCCAATGAATCTCGGATTTAACTTTCCTTTCCAACCAAATCGTAATACTTTCTTCCAGGGGGATACTTTAAGGAAAACTTTATCTCCAACCTCGAATTTAATCTCTTTTCTTTTAAGATCAAAATAGGACTTTTTCCGATCAGAGGATACTTTGAGGTTATGCTGAATTTCTCGAAATTTCTTTTCTACATCTTGAATTAAATTCGGACTAAGAACACTTTGATCTTTGAGTTCATACCAATTTAATGGAGTACAACATTTTCTCCCATATAATGCCTCGTATGGAGCCATCTTTATACTTGACTTATAACTATTGTTGTAAGCGAACTCTGCCAGCGGTAAATACTTTTCCCATGATCCTTTGAATTCCATTACGCATGTTCTCAACATATCTTCCAATATCTGAATAGTTCTCTCTGATTGCTCGTCATTCTGAGGATGAAAAAAATGTACTAAAGTTTAAACGAGTTCCCAACACTCTATGCAAAGATTTCCAGAATCTCAAAGTGAATCGAGGGTCTCGATCAGAGACTATAGAAACAGACACTCCATGCAATCTAATAATTTCTCTAATATACAATTCCAAATACTTTTCTATAGAGAAATCTATTCTGACAGGAAGAAAATATGCTGACTTGGTCAATCGGTCAACAATTACCCAAATTGAATCTCTTTTGTTTGGAGTCAGGGGTAACCCTGAAACAAAATCCATCGTTACATTTTCCCACTTCCATTGTGGAATGGAAAGTGGTTGCAACAATCCAGACAGAACTTGATGTTCGTCTTTGACCTGTTGACATGTCAAACTGTAACACCCCCAACCCATACCCGACCCGGATATGAGTCAGAGATACTACATTGACTTTAAAACACAACTCTTAATAAATAATAGTAAAATATTTGATCTTATATTAAGAAAATACCATAATATACATACTGTAATATAAGTTTACTAAAATATTCAGAGCATACACAACTTAACCCTTTAATTACATGCCAACTGTCATTTACATAGCAAAATGACCTACTGATTAAGTTGCTTCTGATCTGATGGTTGCAGGAGTAATACTGTCAAGCTGCTTCACCTGTCTCTTCTATTTTCCTCGGATCCTACGTGTGAAACACTCACACGCTAAGTCATCGACTTAGTGAGGCAACAATAATAAGGCAATGTAATGTAATGAAAATGTCAGGATCATATGAGATGAGATGCAAACATGTAACTAATCAATGTAGTATACTTCATCAATATCCATACCTGTAAGCAGATGACTGTAACATTCATTATTCTGTATTAATAAGTTTATTGGCCCATGATAGCATATTGAGAACCTAAGGTATTTGAGTAATGTGAGGTTGTGCACTATGCTGTCACCACAGCTCGTATAAATGCACCGAAGTGCCCGTAGAATTGCACCGAAGTGCCCGTAGAATTATGTCCATAAGGACCACGTAGAATTCCTTAAGAATCATATACATATACTATGGATCAAGTATGTGTCTTTCAAGACTTCACACATGTTCCAAAGGATATACATATGTCCTAAAGAACCGAGTATACCCTCTACCCTTGGCATGCCAACTATACCTATAGTTCTCATCTACATAACATGGGCTTATACATTTCCCGTAGTTCATATCGCGTAGACATAGTATTTCCATACCTTTAACACATAGGCATATCATTTACATACCTTTATCACATAGTGCATATAACTTTTTCTGCATATTCATGTCATGTAATACATATAATATGAATTCATGTCATGTAATACATTTAATACAAATTCATGTCATGTATCATAATATGGAATGTAATCATATGTCAAAATATGGAATCTAGACTTATCACAAGTCTAGAACTGAATATACTACTATATTCATGCTATGCATATGCACTCACCTATACTTCTTTGCCTTTTCCTCGATCGATTCTACTTGTAGATTGTTCCCGAACTCGAGTAGGCTCGGTATCTACATAAACATAATTTTTAAGATGATCATCAGATGTCTATATCTTGCAATTAAGCTTTAATAGCTTACTAATTTAAAGAATTTATAGCTTAGTCTTGCTTTCTTTTCTTTCTTCTTCTTTTTCTCATGGGGGAATCGGTTCCTCCCCTGGGGGGTATCGATTCCCCTCAAGCAATCTGGAATTTCATATACGATGAGGGGGTATCGGTTCCCCCCCCTGGGGGTACCGATTCCCCCTCTAGCATTCTGGAAATCATATTCGTTGAAGGGGTATCGGTTCCCCTTGAATGGGTACCGATTCCCCTAGCCCTAAAAATCCTAATTTGAGCTCGGAAATCATCCCATTTCATCTCAAACTTACATATTTCAATCCCTTTACTACTCTTAGCTCTTATACACTTACTTAAACTAATTATTATCCATTAAATACCTCTAAAACCTAGAAATCCAATTCTCCCTGTAGCATTTAAGAATCCAACCCAAATTCCAATATGTTCTAATTTGAATTCTTACCCCTCATACTTCTTAATTAGCTTATTGACAAGTCAAAAATCTGATTCAAACATCAAAAACTCATCCATATCAAAATTTCATCTAAAAACTCATTTTCCAAATCTATCTATAAAACACTAATCTTGTTGTTTTAATGTCATATAAGCTTTCCTTTAGCTTATATAACATCCAAGCTTTCATTTCCAATCTTAAAACATCAAAGAAACTACCAAGTTCAGATTCTTACCTTAATTGCAAGCCACACGCTGAGAGAAGGAAGAGAAGAAATAAGGAAGAATGAAGAAGAAATGGGAGGTTCTGGAACCTAAAATCACACGTGGGTATCATATATACCCCATAACATTTTATTTTAATTAGAAATTCCTTGCAAATGACCATTTGGTCCTTACCCCATCTCATATTTACTAACCATACTATTTAAACTATATAATTATTCTACTTTAATCACCAAATGTTGAAACTTTGCAAATTAATCACTAACCCGACATGGAGGATGTTACAAATCTCCCCCTTAAGAAAAATTCGTCCTCGAATTTTTCATTGCACGAACAAATGAGGGTATTGATGTCGCATATCCTCTTCACGCTCCCACGTTGCTTCTTCTACTCTGTGATTTCTCCACAATACTTTGACCAAAGGAATTATCTTGTTCCTCAATTGCTTAACTTCATGTGCTAAGATTTGAATCGGTTCTTCCTCATAAGTCAAGTCAGGACGAACCTCAATCTCTTCTGGTGTCACGATATGAGAAGGGTCAGATCTATATCTTCGAAACATTGAAACGTGAAAAACATCATGTATCTTTTCCATCCCAGGTGGTAAAGTTAGTTGATATGCTACCGGTCCTACTCTCTTTACAATCTCATATGGTCCAATAAACCGAGGACTCAATTTTCCTTTCCGACCAAATCTCAACACCTTCTTCCATGGAGACACTTTTAAAAACACCTTATCTCCAACTTGAAATTCAATTTCTTTCATTTTAAGATCAGAATAGGACTTTTGCCGATCAGAGGCCACTTTGAGGTTATGCTGAATTTCTCAAACTTTCTGTTCTACATCTTGAATTAAATCCGGACCAAGAACACTTCGGTCTTTGAGTTCATACCAATTTAATGGAGTACGACATTTTCTTCCATATAATGCTTCATATGGGGCCATCTTTATACTAGACTGATAACTATTGTTGTAAGCGAACTCTGCCAGCGGTAAATACTTTTCCCATGATCCTTTAAATTCCATTACGCATGCTCTCAACATATCTTCCAATATCTGAATAGTTCTCTCTGATTGCCCATCAGTCTGAGGATGAAAAGCCGTACTAAAGTTTAAACGAGTCCCCAACGCTCCATGCAAAGATTTCCAGAATCTAGAAGTGAATCGAGGGTCTCGATCAGAGACTATGGAAACAGGTACTCCATGCAATCTAATAACTTCTCTAATATACAGCTCTGCATACTTTTCCATAGAAAAATCCGTTCTAACAGGGAGAAAATGCGCGGATTTAGTTAATCGATCAACAATTACCCAGATTGATTCTCTTTTGTTCGGAGTCAAGGGTAACCCCGAAACAAAATCCATCGTAACATTTTCCCATTTCCATTGAGGAATGAAAAGCGGTTGCAATAATCCTGAGGGAACTTGATGCTCGGCTTTGACTTGTTGACATATCAAACACTTAGACACATATTCTGTGATGCTTCGCTTCATCCCTGACCACCAAAATCGATCCTTCAAATCCATATACATCTTGGTTCCACCCGGGTGCATCGTTAACGGACTGCAATGAGCCTCTGTTAATATCTCCTTCTTCAAGTCGTCATTGCCGGGTATTACAATTCTTCCTTTACAATATAGATTTCCATCTGACTTAATCTCAAAGTATTTAATCTCTTTGTTCTTGACTTGTTCAATTCTTTTCAAACACATTTCATCTTTACCTTGCAATTCTCTTATTCGTTCCAACCATGCTGGTTTAAGGGTTAATTCTGCACAAAGACCACCATCTCCCGTTAAAGATAATCTTGCATCCATAGCTCGTAAAGCTGCAAACGTCTTTCTACTCAGAGCATCTGCTACCACATTAGCCTTTCCGGGATGATAGTCAATTATCACATCGTAATCCTTTAAGAACTCTACCCATCTACGTTGCCTCAAATTCAATTCTTTTTGAGTCATTAGGTACTTCAGGCTCTTATGATCCGTATATAAGTAGCAACGTTCCCCATAAAGATAATGACGCCAAATCCTGAGAGCGAATACTACAACAGCCATTTCTAGATCATGTGTGGGGTAATTCCTTTCATGTGGTTTCAACTGTCTCGATGCGTACGCTACCACTTTTCCTTCTTGCATTAGTACACACCCCAACCCGTTATGGGATGCGTCACTGTATACAACAAAATTCTTGCCAGATTCCGGTTGAACCAATATCGGAGTTTCCGTCAGAATTCTCTTTAAAGCTTCGAAACTTTCTTGACATTCAGAAGTCCAAACAAATGGTACGTTCTTTCTCATTAGCTTTGTTAGGGGCAGCACAATCATCGAAAAATTCTTAACGAATCTTCGATAGTAACCGGCAAGTCCAAGAAAACTCCGAACTTCAGACACATTCTTAGGAACTTCCCAATCCATTATAGCTTTAACTTTCTGAGGGTCTACTCTAATCCCAACTGCCGAGATCACATGCCCCAGGAAAATTACTTCCTTTAACCAGAACTCACATTTGGACAATTTGGCATACAACTTTTTATCTCTTAAAATTTGCAAGACGATCCTCAGATGTGTGCTATGCTCTTCAGGGGATTTCGAGTACACCAGTATGTCATCAATAAAGACAACAACAAACTGGTCCAAGTAGGGCTGAAAAACCCTGTTCATAAGATCCATGAAAGCAGCAGGTGCATTCGTTACTCCGAATGGCATTACGATGAATTCATAATGACCATATCTCGTTCTGAAAGCTGTCTTCGGAATATCTTTCTCCTGGATCTTCAATTGATGATAAACCGAACGTAGATCAATCTTCGAAAATACCGAAGCTCCTTTTAGTTGATCAAACAAGTCATCAATGCGTGGAAGGGGATACTTGTTCTTGATGGTCACCTTATTGAGCTGTCGATAGTCAATGCAAAGACGCATTGATCCATCCTTCTTCTTAACAAATAACACCGGAGCTCCCCAAGGCGATACACTTGGTCGGATAAATCCCTTCTCTAGCAATTCTTGTAATTGATTCTTTAACTCTTGCAATTCTTTCGGAGCCATTCGATAAGGTGCCATTGCAATCGGAGCTGTTCCCGGCATTATTTCAATTTGGAATTCTACCTCTCTATCCGGAGGTAATCCTGGCAATTCAACAGGAAAAACATCAGGGAACTCTCGAACTATTGAAATTTCCTCTAACCTTTTCTCTTGAGCTCTTGAATCAATCACATTTGCCAGAAAACCCT
Source organism: Hibiscus syriacus (assembly GCF_006381635.1). Lineage (NCBI taxonomy): Eukaryota > Viridiplantae > Streptophyta > Magnoliopsida > Malvales > Malvaceae > Hibiscus > Hibiscus syriacus. The sequence goes on from NW_024062730.1 coordinate 2,365,325, forward strand.
GACATCCTTGTAGCAATAATTTCTTGGCAGACATCACTGATATTACATTCGCTAACGGATTAAACTTTTCACTGTTCACACTTATCTCTATTCCGTCTGGACTTTTCAGAGTTACCTTTTTCAATCTGCAACTAACATCTCCATAATACCGGAACAACCAATCCATTCCCAGAATCACTTCAAACTCGTCAAAGGGTAATTCCATCAGATTAGCAGTCGTTACTATAATCTCATTACTCGTAGCTTCTAAGGGAATCCCCAACTCCTTTACTAACTTACTTGTAATATAAGAATAATTAGAACCCGGATCAATCGGTACCAATACTAATTTATCATACAACTGAAAAGTACCTGCTATAATATCAGGGTCATCACGGTCTTCACTTGTCTTTAGGTTGTATACTCGAGCAGTGGATCGAACTTCAGGTTGAGCAGAGAATTCAGACGGGTTCCTTCCTCTGCCTCTTCCTCGTCCTCTTTGTGAGAAAGAACCAGCTCTTCCAGATGGTGCCGGCTCACCCATAATCAATGGACAATCACGGACAAAATGTCCGGCCTCTCCACATCGAAAACAAGTCCCAGCTGCCATACGACAAGTTCCGTAATGGTTTTTCCCACACTGCTGACACTGTCTCCCTTGACCCGGAGTAGATCTCCCAACACCAGATTCCACTGACTGCGTCTGTCTAGGTCTTGTCTGACTTGCTCCCCTAGCAGACGATGCAACTGATTCTGATCTAGCTTGTGATCGAAATCCCGAGTCTCTTCCCCTTTTTGTTGGTGTTGAACCAGAATAAGTAGTCGTCCTCTTTGATGTCTGAACTCTCGAGTCCCCAAATCTTTCATTCTGAGCCCTTTCAAGAGCTTTTGCACGATTGATCACCTCCTGGAACGAGGACAGGTTTAATACTATCAACATTTCTTTAAGTCTAGGGCGCAAGCCCTCCACGAACCACTCGCAAGCATCTTTTTCAGTAAGCACAAGCTCAGCTGCAAACCTGCTCAGCTTATTAAACTCACATTCGTACTCATACACAGAGCGGCTCATCTGCTTCAAACTCATAAATTCCTGCTTCATTTGGCGGATAAACTGATCTCCAATATACTTGCTTTTAAATTCATCTAAAAACAAAGACCAAGTCAACTGGTCGGTTGACATCCTCATGGTGACATTCGTCCACCATATCCTTGCCTGACCCCTTAATAAAGACACAGCTCCATCTAATTTCTCCACTTCGGAACAGTGGAGACCATCTAACATGATTTTCAAATCATTCAACCAAAGATCCGCTGACACCGGACCTTCCTCAGCTTCTCCCTTAAATTCGGGAGCTCCTAAACTTCTCAATTCTTTTGCTACATTAATTCTTGGAGTTAGTGGAGCAGGAGGTTGAAGACGCGTCAGAATAGCGTCTAACGTTCTGAAGAACGTATCTTGATCTTGCACAGGCACTCCTTGAGATGCCTGTTCTTCACCGTGCCTGGCCAGGGCAGGTGAATTACTGCTTTCAGCATGCCTATCTTCTCCCGCTTCACTTCGGGAGCTATTATGTCCGGACATCTAATAAGAATAAACACATTGTTCTATTAGCAAAACAGCATACTCATACTATACCAGATCAGAAGTTCTCGCTATTTGTTGGCATGTATTCCATTTACAGACTCCATAGACTCTGGTTTATGCCTAGAATCGGCTAAACCATAGCTCTGATACCATTAAATGTAACACCCCCAACCCATACCCGACCCGGATATGAGTCAGAGATACTACATTGACTTTAAAACACAACTCTTAATAAATAATAGTAAAATATTAGATCTTATATTAAGAAAATACCATAATATACATACTGTAATATAAGTTTACTAAAATATTCAGAGCATACACAACTTAACCCTTTAATTACATGCCAACTGTCATTTACATAGCAAAATGACCTACTGATTAAGTTGCTTCTGATCTGATGGTTGCAGGAGTAATACTGTCAAGCTGCTTCACCTGTCTCTTCTATTTCCTCGGATCCTACGTGTGAAACACTCACACGCTAAGTCATCGACTTAGTGAGGCAACAATAATAAGGCAATGTAATGTAATGAAAATGTCAGGATCATATGAGATGAGATGCAAACATGTAACTAATCAATGTAGTATACTTCATCAATATCCATACCTGTAAGCAGATGACTGTAACATTCATTATTCTGTATTAATAAGTTTATTGGCCCATGATAGCATATTGAGAACCTAAGGTATTTGAGTAATGTGAGGTTGTGCACTATGCTGTCACCACAGCTCGTATAAATGCACCGAAGTGCCCGTAGAATTGCACCGAAGTGCCCGTAGAATTATGTCCATAAGGACCACGTAGAATTCCTTAAGAATCATATACATATACTATGGATCAAGTATGTGTCTTTCAAGACTTCACACATGTTCCAAAGGATATACATATGTCCTAAAGAACCGAGTATACCCTCTACCCTTGGCATGCCAACTATACCTATAGTTCTCATCTACATAACATGGGCTTATACATTTCCCGTAGTTCATATCGCGTAGACATAGTATTTCCATACCTTTAACACATAGGCATATCATTTACATACCTTTATCACATAGTGCATATAACTTTTTCTGCATATTCATGTCATGTAATACATATAATATGAATTCATGTCATGTAATACATTTAATACAAATTCATGTCATGTATCATAATATGGAATGTAATCATATGTCAAAATATGGAATCTAGACTTATCACAAGTCTAGAACTGAATATACTACTATATTCATGCTATGCATATGCACTCACCTATACTTCTTTGCCTTTTCCTCGATCGATTCTACTTGTAGATTGTTCCCGAACTCGAGTAGGCTCGGTATCTACATAAACATAATTTTTAAGATGATCATCAGATGTCTATATCTTGCAATTAAGCTTTAATAGCTTACTAATTTAAAGAATTTATAGCTTAGTCTTGCTTTCTTTTCTTTCTTCTTCTTTTTCTCATGGGGGAATCGGTTCCTCCCCTGGGGGTATCGATTCCCCTCAAGCAATCTGGAATTTCATATACGATGAGGGGGTATCGGTTCCCCCCCTGGGGGTACGATTCCCCTCTAGCATTCTGGAAATCATATTCGTTGAAGGGGTATCGGTTCCCCTTGAATGGGTACCGATTCCCCTAGCCCGAAAATCCTAATTTGAGCTCGGAAATCATCCCATTTCATCTCAAACTTACATATTTCAATCCCTTTACTACTCTTAGCTCTTATACACTTACTTAAACTAATTATTATCCATTAAATACCTCTAAAACCTAGAAATCCAATTCTCCCTGTAGCATTTAAGAATCCAACCCAAATTCCAATATGTTCTAATTTGAATTCTAACCCCTCATACTTCTTAATTAGCTTATTGACAAGTCAAAAATCTGATTCAAACATCAAAAACTCATCCATATCAAAATTTCATCTAAAAACTCATTTTCCAAATCTATCTATAAAACACTAATCTTGTTGTTTTAATGTCATATAAGCTTTCCTTTAGCTTATATAACATCCAAGCTTTCATTTCCAATCTTAAAACATCAAAGAAACTACCAAGTTCAGATTCTTACCTTAATTGCAAGCCACACGCTGAGAGAAGGAAGAGAAGAAATAAGGAAGAATGAAGAAGAAATGGGAGGTTCTGGAACCTAAAATCACACGTGGGTATCATATATACCCCATAACATTTTATTTTAATTAGAAATTCCTTGCAAATGACCATTTGGTCCTTACCCCATCTCATATTTACTAACCATACTATTTAAACTATATAATTATTCTACTTTAATCACCAAATGTTGAAACTTTGCAAATTAATCACTAACCCGACATGGAGGATGTTACACAAACACCTAGACACAAATTCGGTGATGCTTCGTTTCATCCCTGGCCACCAATACCGATCTTTTAAATCCATATACATCTTAGTTCTACTCAGGTGCATCGTCAATGGACTGCAATGAGCCTCTGTCAATAAATCATTCTTCAACTCTTCATAATCTGGTATCACAAATCTTCCTTTATAATAGAAATTTCCATCCGACTTAACCTCAAAGTCTTTAATCTCTTTGCTCTTTACTTGATCAATTTTTTTCAAACACGTTTCATCTTTACTTTACCATTCTCTTATTCGTTCTAACCATGCTGGTTTAAGTTTTAACTCTGCACATAGACCACCGTCTCCAGTCAAAGATAACCTTGCATCCATAGTTCGCAAAGCTGCAAACGCCTTTCTACTCAAAGCATCTGCTACCACGTTAGCCTTTCCAGGATGATAGTCAATTATTATATCATAATCTCTCAAAAACTCCACCCATCTCCTTTGTTTCAAATTAAGCTCTTTTTGAGTCATCAAGTATTTCAAGCTCTTATGATCTGTATACAAATAACATGTAACACCCTCAACCCGTACTTGACCCGGATACGAGTTCAGGATGTCACATTGACTAAACAAAACAATACTAAAAAACGATAAAACATTTGAACTTATATTATTAAAATACAATAATATACATATGTTAATACAAATTTATCAAAATAATCAGAGCATACACCACTTGACACTTTAATTACATGCCAATATTCATTTACATAACAAAAGGACCTACTGCTCAAGTTGCCTCTGATATGATAGTTCCAGGAGTAATGTTGTCCAGCTACTTAACCTTGATAGTCTACTTTCTCAGATCCTGCGTGTGAAACACTCACATGCTAAGTCATCGACTTAGTGAGGCAATATAATAATAATGATAACAAAGAAATGTAATGGAAATGCCATAATTAAATGGAATGAGACGAAATCAAATGCTTAACCATGCAGTTTATATCACCATGTTCTTTACCTGTAAGCATAATATATTAACATTCATGAATTCATATTAGTAAGATTATTGGCCCATGATACCATACTGAGAACCTAAGGTATGTGAGTACTGTGAGGTTGTGCACTATGCTGTCACCACAGCTCGTATAAATGCACCGGAGTACCACATAGAATTGCACCGAAGTGCCGCGTAGAATTGCACCGTAGTGGCATATAAGATGGTCCCTAAGGACCACATAGAAAATTTCCTTAAGAATCATATACATATGCCAAGGATCAAGTATGTGTCTTAAAAGACCTCACACATGTTCCAAAGAATATATATATATCCCGAATGACCACGTAGACCCTCTACTCTTGGCATGCCAACTATACCTATAGTTCTCATCTACATAACATGGGCTTCCACCATTCCCATAATTTATGTTGTATAGACATATAATTTCCATACCTTTATCACATAAACATATCATGTTCCATCACTTTATCACATAGCTTATATAACATTTCCTGCATATTCATGTCACTTAATGCATATAATATGAATCCATGTCATGTATCATAATATGAAATGCGATCATGTATCAAAATATTGAATCTAGACTTATCACAAGTCTAGAACTAAATAGAATACATATTCATACTATGCATATGTACTCACCTATATTTCCTTGCTTTTTCCTCGATCGATCTCACGAGGCAATTGTTCTAGAACTTGTTTAGGCTCGGTATCTATAGAGTAATTCATTGATGCTAATCAGTATACTAATTAATGTATTCTAAACTATCATTTCTTGGGCTAAAAGAAAAGCCATTTTCATCTTTTAATGAAGGTATGCATCGATGCACCATACCATGCATCGATGCATAAATCCTATTCGATGTTTATATTTAAGGGGGGTGCATCGATGCACTCCTTATGCATCGATGCATTGATAACATTCGATGTTTGTATTTTAAAAGAGTGCATCGATGCACTTCATGTGCATCGATACACCTCGAACAATTTCTGGGATTTATCCTTGATGCATCGGTGCACATTGAATGTGCATTGATGCACATAGCCCAGAAAATATCATTTTAAGCACGAAATTCTCTTTATAATCTTCTCTACACTTTATATTTCACCTCCTTTTATATCCCTAACTTGCATACACTTACTTTAACTAATTATTATCCATTCGATACCTTTAAAACTTAGAAACCCAATTCTCCATATAAAATTTAAGAATTTCATTCAATTTCCAACATGTTCTAAATCGAATTCTAACACTTCATATCCTTTAATTAGCTTGATGACAAGTCAAATCCCACTTCTAATTCTTATTATGAACTCTATTCCAAGATTTTACTTTTCTACTTCCTTTCTTTAATCCTTCCTAACCCCATCATCTTATGGTTTTAAGATAACCTAAGCTTTACTTAAGCTTAGTTATCATCTAATGATCAATAAGCAACCTTAAATTCATCAAGAATTTGATTAACAAGAAAACTCACCTTTAGCTTGGTCTAACGGGGAAGAAGAAGAAAGAAGTATAAGAGAAATCTGGAAACTTTTGGTCTTTCTCACTAGCTTCCACGTGGGAATAAATATCCTCAAATAAGATTTAATTATTTCTCTTGCTAAATGACTCATTTTCCCTCTTAATTTCCCTTCTTTGCTTATCCATCCTACATGAAACATTCCCATTAAATCTTTCAACTATTCAATTTATATACTTTGGTCACTAAATTTTAAAATTTCACAATTTGATCACTAACTCGGTATGGAGGATGTTACATTTATTATCCTACTACTATTCAAATTAAATAATATATTTAATTTGCAATGGTCAAAAGGTAAATTCCTTTTACTATTCAAACTTAAATAGATATTATTTTAATTTGAAACATACAAAAGTATATAATTATCTTCTAATATTCAAAATAAAAAAGATAACAAATACCTTTTTAAATTGACTTATTAAAAGAGTAATTATCCTACTAATATTCAAATTAAAAATTATCTTTTAATTTGGAATAGTCAAAAAGACTATAAATTTAATATAAATATTAAATCCATCAATTAAATTTACCATTTTTTCCAACAATCCCCCACATGAATGAAATTGATGATTTAATCAAAAACATTTTTGCACGATGTGGTGATGGCCTCTACGATTGATAGTTGCATAGGATATGTAGGTGTTCTCCTTTGAACCTTCCCTTATGACAATATATTTACTTTACTGGCTAAACAGTAAACGTGGTGTCCTTAAACTGTTATACTGTTTGTGTAAACGATGACATACTTCACACAACTACTCCTATGACAAGAATTTAGTTCTCATGGGTATGTCCTTAAAGCCATGGACATCGCCTAGTTCTGCAAGAGTTTGAAAGAAATATGCCCAATAGTCTCCTTGAAGAAGCCCCACTTCACTCTTGCATAGGTGACTTATGTTTCTCGGCTCACCGCAACACACAATGGTCATTAAAAGCTTTTACTTAGTCTATACCACTTTGATATATGTTTAAACCATATGAATGTACTTGGAATGAGAAACTCCCATAGTGATCATAAACGGGTTATGCAATTAGGTTGTCCCTTTGAATCTAGATCTTGAGATCTCCAGTCAACAAGGTAGGGTTTTCCTTCACAAAACGCCTTTAAATTTCATGGGTTTTAGTCCCATTCCTTTATATGTTTTCTCAACTTGATCTCAATTTAACCTTTTGGTTAACGGATCCATAATGTTATCCTTTGATCTTACAAAATTAACAATGATAACTCAATTTGAGATCAACTGTATATTGTATTATGTCGATGACTCATATGTCTCGAGTTACCATTACACTTGCTAGTCACAGTAAAAACATACTATGGGCACACATTTAAGCCATTTAAGAATATCCTCCAAGTGATTGCAAAGCTATTCAACTTATTCTCCAGACTTATCTAGAGCTTCAAACTCAAATTTCACTATGAATCTGGTTATAACTGTTTTCTTAAGGATTTTCATAACACAACTTTTCCTTCCAATGTGAAATATATTCATTTATACCGTTGATATCTTGAATATCAAATTCCAACTAGCATTATTTTTTCCTTCTAAGATAGTAGTATAGTCAAAGAAAATACAATCCATCATTTATGATTTATTTTCATTTATTTTAGTAATATGACAATTACCTTCTCATGACACTCCCCCACATTTTCAAGTGTTTGTATGACACATGTTTTCAACCTTTTCATAACTAGTATGGTGTCTTGTCATTTTTCCTTTCATGTGGACCTTATTTAAAAGGTAATTAGTTGATAGAACAACTTTTTTCTCCCTCCACATGTTCTGTGACAATTCAGAACTTCTTAGCATTGCGTTCATTGTTCAATTCTTCTGTTTTGCTACTCCATCTATTTTAGAAGAGTATAGTGATGTCACTTCATGAATAATATCTTGTTGTGCACAATAGTTTAACATATTAATCATCACTATGAATTCTTACCGTCTTAATCTACTTAATAAGTTGGGATTTTTCAACTTTATGTTTATAGAAAACAAATTTTTCTATAACATCACTTTTTCTCTTTTAGTAAATACACATATCATTACTTTTGTTATCACCAATAGAGATAGTAAAATATTTATTCTCCCTCGTCTATGTTATTATTACTAAGTTTAAGAACTTGGTCATTAATAATTCATTAGTACCAACATCTTCCGTTTCGTATCTATGGTTCAATTGTAACATTATATTGTGTATTTGACAACATTCAATATATATTTCCGACCTAGGAAGTCATAATACTTCCAATCCCCCGTAACAACGTTTACCTCATCCTCTCTAATAATAGAATGATCATCTCACATTTGGTCAAATTCACCATGACCAAATAAAATAACATCTTATGTTATCACATCTTGAAATTCTATTCATAGAATTTTACAAGTTTCTCATCGTGGCTAACGATCACCAACAATCATGATTTCCTTTAACACACGAAACTGGAATTAATAATAATTCCAACAATAAACCAAAATTAAATTTTGATTTATTCTATCAACAAAATTTAGTCATGAACTAAAATTCTGAAACAAATTAGTAACACAGTTGTTACTTTCCAACGATTTCTATAGAAATCAAATAATTTTGTTACACAACAAAAATTAAATCCCAAATGATTTAAAATAAGAAATCAAAGATTTCAATAAACAAAAAATAATTCTTGTTTATTTTCGATTTTGTTATCGTACAAAATCAAAATTCTGAAACAAAATCAGTAACTAAAGTTATTTTCACGACAATTTCTGTTCTACAGATTTGTCCATTTTGAGATTTTAGCAAACCCATTAGAACAACAAGATAAATCCTGAAACAAATTTGTTTGTTGTCTCGTTTTCGTTTTATCATGATATCTGAATCTTTTCAGATTAAAGAAAGGTAGAAGAAACATTTTCGAATCGTTTCGGATTAAAGATAAATATTTAAATTTCACCTACCTGATTGACTTCGTCGTTGTCAATTAAAACTTGAGTTTTTGATCATTAACTTCATCATAGTTAATCAAATCTTTAACCGTCAAGATTCAAAGTGTGCCCCTAAAAGTGCACAAACACTAAGATCTTGCAAAGATTTTGGAATCCGATTCTTTGAATCCCTACATAGAATTTAATGGAACCATGTCTCACATTAAAATTAAATTCAAAATATTTCTCAAAAAAATTTGAAATTCATAAATTTAAAAATTGAAGGAAATTATCTTTGACGTAAATTCCTCTTGATTTTCGCCCAATATATATGTTTTGCCGAATTTTTAGCACTTCCCTTGTACACAACAAGGATTAAACTCACGAATTCTATATCATCTCAGAAAATTAAGAAAATTAAATTCGTCGTAAGATTATTAGAAAAAGATCACACATTAATCCGAGAATGATATTGAAAAATAATAATGGTAATAAAACCATTATAAAATTAAAGGGATAGAGTGATAGAACAAGTTTAATCTTATCTTGAGATTGTTATCCGAAATAACAATTTGAGACAAAATCAATCATGAGAAAATAAACCAAAAAGGTTAAACTTCTTAGAAGATAAAATAAAAATAAATGGAAATAAAATACTCCTTTTATTTTGATCTATCAATCGAAATTAGTTGAGGCATGTTGCTACACAATTTTCTTAAGATAGATTTTCGGCCACTCATTCGGTGCTCGAGTTCGTTGATCGTCTATATCCTAAGATACAACAACTTATGATCAGCTATAGTAGCACATCTACAGAGATCACGAACGATCCTTTCCTTCGACTATTACCAAAAACTAGTGGAAGAAAATAATATTTTCTAAGGAGAAATTATTTTTCAAGAGAAGAAAAGTTTTTGAATTCTCATATCTTTTGAGATGGGAAAAACCTAACATGTTTGCTCACTATTTATAGGGGATTTTCAAGAGATATTTAATCCAATCAAATATCTTTTAATATTTAACTTTAAACATATTCAAAAGATAAACCCCTTTTACCATTCAAACTTAAATAGATATTATTTTAATTTAAAATATACAAAAATATATAATTATCTTTAATATTTAAAGTTAAAAAGATAACAAATATTTTTTAAATTGACATATTCACAGAGTAATTATCCTACTAATATTCAAATTAAATAATATATTTAATTTGCAATGGTCAAAAGGTAAAATCATTTTACTATTCAAACATAAACATATATTATTTTAATTTGAAATATACAAAAGTATATAATTATATTTTAATATTCAAAATTAAAAAGATAACAAATACATTTTTAAATTGAGTCATTAAAAGAGTAATTATCCTATTAATATTCAAATAAAAATTATCTTTTAATTTGCAATAGTCAAAAGAACTATGAATTTAATATAAATATTAAATTCATCAATTAAATTATCCTTTTTTTCAACATTAATCAAACATAAATATCAATAATTATAATATTTATAAGGCGAAAAGATATCAGAGGCCCCTGTACTTTTAAGAAAAACCAATGCGACCCTCATATTATGTTTTCTTTTAATATGACCTCTAACTCATAAAACAAACTCAATGTGGCCTTTTGACCAGTGTTTTCTGTCGTTAACCGTTACGGTGCTGACATGATGGTCTACAGTTCTAACGTCGCAGTCTACGGTGATTGATGACGTGGTAGATAGGCTAAATTGATTTTTTTTTTTTAATTTTGTTCGAGGGTAAAATTGTTTTTTAAAGTTCAAGGGCTTATTTAACTTTTATAAAAAATAAAATTTATTTTAAATTTTAAATATAAAATATAAAATTATTCAAATATTAAAAAAAATTAAATATAAAAATACTAAAAATAAAAAATAATTTTTTTAAAAAAAATATTCATATTAAAAATACTAAAACTATTATAAAAATTTTAAAAAAATAATATATATTATAGGCTGACTTATACTACCTCCGTCGCAAGAAAACTGTCTCTTATTGACTATTTTTTGGTCAATTTTTTTTAACTTTGACTCTTTATATTGATAAAAATATAAAAAATATTTTAAAAATTTTCAATTAAATAGTTTTAAAATATGTATTTTATAAAGTTTATTTTTTTTAAAATATTTAAAATAATTGTGGTCAAAGTTTAAAAAATTATTTTTTAAAAGTCAATAAATGACAGTTTTAGTGGGATGGGGAGTAAATTATTAAAAAATTAAAAAATATTTTTAAAAATATATATTATACATAATATACATGTAATATATAGGCGTATCATCAACACTTTTACAAAATATTCTTACTCGATTAATTGAAACTTATAAAATTTAAATTAGTCGAGACTTACAAAAAAATAATTAGAAAACATAATAATAAGTTTCGACTTATCCAAAAATTATAAGTCTAGAGTAATTTAAATTTTTTAATTCTTGATTAATCTAGTAAGAATATTTTGTATAAGTATCGATAATATGCATATATGTTACATGTATATGTTATGTATAATATATTTTTTTCAAAATATTTTTTAACTTTTTAATAATTTATAAGTAATTATTTTATACTTATTATATATATTCAATTTTTAAAATTTTTATAATAATTTTAGTATTTTTAATACGTATATTCAATATTTTAGTAATTTAATTTTTAATTTTAGTATTTTTATATTTAATTTTTTGAATATCTAAATAATTTTATATTTATAATTTATAATATTTTTAAAAGAAATTAAATAAGCCATTGAACTTTTAAAAAAAAGTTTTCCCTAGAACAAAACCAAAATTAAGTTGGCCCTGTAACAAAACCAAAAATCAATTTAGCTCATCTCTTATGTCATCAGTTATAGTGGATTGCCACGTCAGAACCGTAACGGTCAACGACGGAAAATGTTTGTCAAAAGTTTACATTGGGTTTATTTTATGAATTGGAGGGTCACATTGAGAGAAAAAAATAATATGAAGCCCACATTAGTTTTTTCAAAAAAAATATATAAGGGCCTCTGATGCCTTTTTACCTATTTATAAATAAAATATAAACAATAATTATATAATAAGTAAAAAATAAATTAGTTTTTAAATAAGTATAAACGAACTTCAAATAATTATAAACAATTTTATTTATGAATGTCAATAAACCGAACAAGTATTTTCATGTTTCACTTATTTAATAAACAAGCTTTAAATCCATGTTGGTATTTGCTTTAATTAAGAAATGGAATTCTACATCTAAGCTTGTGTTCGATTACAGTTATAATTAGATCTATGAAATAAAATTTCAAGGTATACGAATTAAATCATCGATAAAGAATACAAAAATATGTCTAAACTATAGAGACTTGAAAATTTTAAAGATGTGGTGTAAATTCATCCTTACCACACAGGCACGTCATGCTAACAGATATCGACTCGGATGTGCAGTTAATCCACTTCACCCACAGACAAGATGTGCAGTCCATGAATTGAATCTAGCTGTGTTTCAGGCTCAATGTTTGACAGAGTCCCAGTCCTAGACTTTCAAAAATCGAGGATAGCTCATATGACCTAGCTACACAGGGTAGCCCCATCCCACAAGTTGTAGTGGAGTCAACCAGTCCCCCACTCAAACTCATCGCTTCCAACATATAAATATAAATGCCCTGCTCCTCAAATCATCAAGGGTGCCGGCCTTAGGTATGCTGCTAATTGGTGGACTTCAATTGTTCAGGAAATAACAGTTGTGGCTTCAATCAAGGGCTGAATGATTCGTACCATGCCCTAACCGTGTGTGGTCGTACTCGTTTCGCTTTCAAAACATGTGAATGATTCGTAGGAAGCTTTATAGTATCAATGGAGATCCATGCTTCAAAATGCTTAATCAGATAACAAAAATGAAATTCCCAACAATATCATGTTCTTCCTTCAATACAAAAGCCATCCTTGATCACTTGCAGCAATTGGATTCCTTCACCTAACAATCCCATGCTTTTTCCTCAACTTCCCTACCATCTGCACCTCCAACCCCATTTGTGTTACCCATTTGCTATTATTATATATTGCGGTAATTTTTCTAAAAAATCAAAAGAAATATAATAAGTGTTAAAAATAACATTCTAAGAATCATTAAAAGTGACTTTTTATAATCATCATTATTATGTTTTACGATAAGTTCTTATCATGATACTTCTAATAACATCCATTATGTCCGCAACTATAAGACCGCAGCCTCAATTTAAATCTGGGCTAAAAACCAAAGAAACGACTGCAAGCCTCAAGGAACTTGCTCCCCTTTTTGTTTGTGTTTTCTTCATCTGCAACAGAGTCATTCTCATGATCTAGCCAGCGATAAACTTGGTTCGCAGAAGCAGATGAAGGTCTCATTAAAAGAACTCTCCTGGCAGCCTTGTCAATCCCTGATGATGGTGAACTTTGTTTCCCATCCTCTAAATCAGCTCTCGCTGGAAACGTTTTCCCAATCACGTTGCCATTCGAACATGTAGCCGCTGACGATAAACCTAAAGGATTTCGCCCCAAACAACCTGACCACTTCATCATCATCATCATCGTCTTCATGACCCTCGTCAGTGTTTATAGTATCAACATTGGTCTGGATCCCTTGTTTTGTGCCTTGGAATTTGTAGTTTGGGATGGACATGGGTTTTTGACAAGGAAAAAACAATAACTTAACCAGCCTTCATGTTTCTTTGATCTCATGCTATATATGTTGTTTGATGAAGATAAAAACGTATCATGGAAAACGCTGTAATAAACTGATATTGAAACGCATTCATGATATCATAAATTATATTATATAATTAATATGCATGTACAATGAGATGTTTTATGGAAAACATGTTTCCATAATCGTTTGGATTTGGATTTTGAAATCCAAATTTTTGTCTGAATATCCGACAAGAGAATTGGATTTGGATTCTTTTCTCTCTTTTTGGTTATTCCAATTCATTCAAACGATATAAAGTTTGTGCCTTAACTTTGTAAACTATTCGATTTTCCTTCACATTTTCATTGAAACCTTACAGAGCTCCAGCATATTTATAGCTTCAGCTTGAAACAGCAGCAATAACACATTCTGCTGCAATATGGAAACAACACTGCAATACTTAAGGTCGAATTTTAACTTTCATGGTCTGTTGTGGGGCTTGAGACAGTGACTGGCAGCAGATCAAGACCCGGCAAAGCCAACATTTTTATATTTTTCATATTCTTATCCAAAAATTGTTTGCTAATTTTGTCAAACAGCAGTAAAAAAATAAAATTAACCAGGAGCAGTAAGAAGATTTGAAGAAGAAATTCAGAACATAAATCAATGTACTTATAGCAGCAAAAGACAATATGTTCATCAGAAGGATTACCTTGAAGTCGAGGCAAGAATCTAAAATTGTATGGCGAATAGTAAAATGCTGAACACTGTACATGATCAAATCCTTCAGAGGTGTGAGGTGAAAGATTACATACAGGCAATTAACCAAAGACATTTTGGAAACAAAAAATGAACAATTATAATGCGGTTCCTTCCACAATTTTTTCTTTGATTTTCGAGTTAGCTAAATTTTGATTGCGACAGATCCCACACAGTATGACCTAATACTACCTAACAAAAAATATGCCAAGTCTACCTTCACATGTCAGTGTAATGAATCATTATCATTGTCACCATCATAGTATTCATCATCGCGCTGAATTTGCTTGTCTTTGGTGTGCTCTGTGAGAAATGCAGATAGATGTATTAGATGCAGAATAAAAAAATCACCAGAAATCAAACGGCAGAAAGTGTGCATGACTGCTAGTTGAGGTACGGCAGGGCACCACAGCTCAAGGGTACACGCTAATCTACTTACGGTCCATGCGCTCATCGGGATTTTGTTCTTCTTCATCAATATCAGGAATATAGAAATCAGGTGGAACCTGCACCACAGATAATGGTTATTAGACCGCCAACATTTTGAGGATGTTTACACCCGAGAAGACCTCTCTCTTCCCCTTAACCACATGGAAAATCAGAAACCATTCATCTTGACAAGTGATCTAACTCAACAAGATTCAGATTTAGTTGGAATCTAGTCTGCTACTCACCTCTTGCATCTGTACACCTGGAGCATGTTGGATGGAACGAAGATTTTCCAACACTTGCATCTTGATCGTACTAAGATATGATCTGCTATTTAAATTCTCCTACATAATCAGCCGAAACACAAAGGGTTACAAGGGTTCTGCTTTCTTAGAATAACAAATATAACAAAAGAATATATTTGCATTGAAGTTGACAGCTGCCAATCAATTGACCAAAACGAATAATGTAATCCATGAACTTTAATTGTGCAATAACGTACTATGTGCCCGTTTGGAATACTCAACAGGCACTCTGGTTCAAAATATTTGATGTACTCATTGTCAGGGATCTCTGCACAAGATATCAAAGTTTTAAGTTTCTCAATCTTACAACAAGTTAAACATATTAAAGCAGCTGTCTACCAAAAACATACCTACATAAACAATGACTCCAAAAAAACTGACCAAAGACCTATGAAAATATATTAACCAGCTCATTTCAATATCGAGCGGATTTAGAGGTGTAGTAATCAACATAACATTCACATGAACACCCTACTAGGTTATCCGAATTGGCAATAAATGAGCTGACATATATATTTAGTTACTCATTTACAAAAGCCAGTTCTCATGCCAAATTGTGTGGGATAAATTCCAATGTTATCATAGCATGTCAAGAAAACAATAGAGGATTATCCTGCATACCATTAGGAAGTTCTGTATCTAAAAGAACTCCTGTTTCAAAAGTCCAACAACGTGCAACATTTTCTTTTGTATATCCTCCACCTCCAGTAACCTGTAGGATAAAGAATTCCCCTCAGTACTTTAAATGTGACTTATTTGCAGCAGTCAAAAAGGCTAATCAAACAAACAACATACCAGTAAAGGTAGGTTGAATTTCTTCACAATTCTAACACACGCAGCATGTCCTGAAAATAACATCAACTTCAATGTTCATCAATTATTTAAGGGATGAGGCGGGGAATAGTCCTTGCTTTACAAGTCAATTTAAATACCATCAATTGAGAGATTGAAACAGCCCAACCGATCCCCGGCAAGAGAATCTGCCCCACATTGGAGAACTATTGCGCCTGGTTGATACATTTCAACAACCTTGGAGATAATCTAGAAAATGCTACGGCTGTTAAGGGAAAGAAAAGCAATTACCTTTCTATTATATATTTTGATTTGACTTGGTACTTACTATCTTAAACAATCTAATGAAGCTAGTGTCATCAATTCCATTCTTGAGTGGAACATTTATGGCATAAAACTTCCCTTCTCTTGCTCCTATATCCTTCAATACAACTTGTATCAGTATTTAAAGCCAACATTAACTTGGCAAAAATTAGCATTTATCAACATAAACTATCCAGAAGAAAGGATATCACAACAAATTGGCTAGTGAAGAAAAATAATGACACTGTTCCATATCTCATTGTAAGGGGGTAAATACAATGAATTGAAAGTATTTACCAATAAAAGTCATGTGACTCAACAAGTGCAAATCATAAAACAGGAACCACAGCTGGTAAAGTCAATATACTCGGGTTTTTAAGAATTTAGTTGAAGCAGCCATAAGACAATGCTCATGAACAAATGTGCTAACAAACAAATTTACTACTGACACTAAAACATATAATCAAACTACCAACTGTTACTACTAGGGGAGAAAAAAGGTGCAGAGAATTGACAATAACCTTCACATCACCAGTTCCTGGAAAAAACATATCTCCGTGCTTGTGAAAACTAACAGTCATCACCCTGTCATAATAGAGTTTCAACAATTTGATTAAAAGGTTGCATTTATCAAACTGATTATTAAAAGTTCAACAATTGAAATAGCATTTCAGAGGATGCATGCAATCCTCTTACTGGTATCATAAATAAGCAAAGCTAATAATCCAATAACAAGAGAAAACTACCTGTCTGTGAAATAAAAGGCTTCTTCAACTCCATCCCCATGATGTACATCTATGTCAATATACAAAACACGGGTATGATACTTAAGAAGCTCCAAGATTCCCAAAACCAAGTCATTGATGTAACAAAAGCCAGATGCCTCGCATTTCTTCGCATGATGTAAACCACCAGCCCAATTTATAGCAATATCACATAGTTTATTGTTTAACCTTCGTGCAGCATCTGCCAACAATTGCAACCAATTAGACTGAAATGCACAGATCAAATCAAGAGCAACAGATCATCAAATTAGGGTTTACCTATTGTTCCGCCAGCATAAATTTGACAAAATTCAAACAAGTTTTCAAATACAGGGCAGTCTTCTCCAAGATTGTCTGGGAAAGGGAAAAGATGAACATCAAAGAATAAAACCAATATAACCAAATTAAACTACAAGATGTAAAAAAACATGCAGTTCTACAGAGCAATAACAAAGCACAAATGAACAGAGCATTAATAAGAGTAAATTGGTTTCAAAACTAATTCAAGAATAAAGTTTGATAGCACATCATGAGCAAAAATCATACCTCAACTAATAGAACTAAGCCAAATAGGTGTTCTACAAGAAACGAAAATGTTATACATACATTTCACCAATTCATTCGAGAACAAGTGCTGCGTATCTGGCGTAACTCGATTTAAAAACTCAATATAATCAGCAGAATGGAACTGAGCGAGTTCAACGGGGTAAGCCTTGTGGGGACGCTGCGTTATACAGTCCAAAAAAAATGAGAACATCGTCAGTAAAGAAGAGAGAAAAGTTATAGAGTTTTCGAGGAACTGACATAAATTTCCATTTTCTTATGGAGGTCATAGGCAAGAACCAAATGGTGAGTCATACAAAGCCGGTGCGGCTTCATTGGATGATTAGGACCAAAGTATACGCTCCCTACATCTCCTGTTAAACAACAAAAAGATAGTAAATTTTCCTTTTTCTTGTTTCGGGTGAGCCCAAAGTTAGGGTTTTGAAAGATTTAGGGAGATTAAGGATATGATAATTAAAGAAACAATACTTTAAAATTGATTATAAAGAAAGTAAAAGAAAACAGAGAAGGAAATGAATAGTAAAAATGAGAGGAGTGCACAGATGATGATACCATCGTAAAAGTAGGATATTTTGTCCTTTGAACGCATTTTGGCAAGTAATGAGACAACGGAAAGGCTGCGCGGAAGAAAGGGAAAGTTGAAGTGTTTGTCGGCTACGAAGAATCCGCCATTTTTATAGCTCCGACGAGTTTTTTTTTTTTTTTGGGAGAAATAGGTCCGACGACAGTTGCAGAGCTAGAAAAAGAGAGGACGAGAAATAATTGCGTGTCTCTCAGGTGTATCTTAACTATACAATGCATGAGATGCAAGCCACTCCCAAAACGATGCCGTTTATTTGGCATGTAATCTGAAAACTGTTATGAGAAAAAAGCTAATGGAATTTATTTATTAAACAAATCACCCACTCCAATTATTTTCTTTTTTGGTTATTCAAAAAATAAATTATGACTAACAGGAAGATGACACGCTAGCTTTTAAAACTAATAATTATATAATAAATTAATTTTTAATAGTTATATATTATATAATTTTAATTTTTTTTTTGTTAAGTATACATGTTTTTGTATATATGTCACCTAAACCCTGACATGTTAACCCTTTCGGTCATTCCCACTCTTTTCCTTCATATATATATATATATATATATATGGTTTATGTAACACCTCTAAATTGATATTGGTGGTTTGATCCAATTCGATGTGTTATATTAGAGCCACCGGAGTGACCCACGTTAAAAATACGAGAAAAATAAATTTTTTTGTTATACACAACTTTAAATCATAAAATAATTTATAAAAATAAATATAAGTTCAAGAAACATTCTGACAATAAAACAAAATCCAATAAAATATATATATCAATACAGTTCAGACAGTGATATAAAACTAAAATGTAACCAACACGCCCCTAATTACACTTGTATCATACTCCACGAGCAACGTCGAATGAACTCCCAAAGTTGATACTGAAACTGCACATGACCAATTCCTTTAACCTGAAATAGTGAGTAATAGAGTGAGTTTTGAAAAAGCTCAATAATATAAAACTACCAAATGATGTTGAACGACATGCAGATAAATGATAAAGCATAAAATTTTCTTATTGATTCAGACATATATATAAGATTTCGTGATGAACTGAGGTTTCATTGATATTTCTTCAGGTAATAGGCAGAAAATTTACAATTCAGGGGAAACGTTCAGATGATCAAGCTTAGGAGATTGAAATAGACTTCTAGTGTATTCCCTCAAACCCAGAATAAAATGTAATCATAGTTTAAAATCAGTAGTAATTTATTTAAATAAAACATGTTTTAAAAAAAACACATTAATACCCTTCACCCTAACACTCCATATGTAGTTCCCTAGAACTGCATCCATAAAGACTTACCATAGGCCCATTAGGCATATGAGCCAACCTAAGGGAGCACATTGGGTTCATAAGGACTTACCTTAGCCGAAGCATAGGACCCACCTGATGGGAGTTCCCCCAAGTCCACAAGGACTTACCCTAAGCACAAAGCAAATGAGTCATTATATAGGAGTGTCATAGGGTCCATAAGGTTTTACCACTAGGCACATTAAGCCTAAGAGCCCACCCAAGGGTTGCCTTAGGTCCATAATGATTTACCAACTTGATCAGAGCTGAACCTACAAAACATCATAACAGAACCCAGAAGTACCCCAATATAAGTAGAGCATACTGATAATAAACAGTAATCAGAAATAGTAGAGATCAGGAGCCAAATATAATAATATACATAAGAAAATAGAGATCAGAGATCGGGTTTTTAATTCAGATATCAGAGCCATACTTTTTTATAAACAGAGAAAAACACTTTTGTGCATAGGTAACACATTATAATATCCATATATATTTCAGAGGCACTTGGTAATTATCAGGAATAGAAAACATGTGTTGAGTTAATCGATTGACGGAATTGTCCAAGAGGGGGGTGAATTGGCAATTAAAAATTTGGTGGAAGCTTTTGCAGAAAATTGAAAGTAATTGCACAGCGATTTAGAGTGGTTCGACTTTCTTAATCAAAGTCTACGTCCACTACCTTAGCTATCCACACTAAGGATTTTCCAACAAATTCACTAATTTGTTCTTTCTTTTGAGGCCAAAGAGATAACCTTACAACACCCTCAAGAATATACCCCAATTCTTGAGAACACTCTTTCCCAAAGAGAAGATTACAAATTTGCAAACTCACAAGGAAAACCTCACAAGGTAAGATGTTTGCACAATTCTAGAACAAGAAAAGAACACTCACAAATAATTACAAATGAGCACAAATGGTGTTCTTTGAAAGCAAAATGAATATTGAAAGGAAAATTGGCTTGATTTGCACAAACTTGGTGTTTGATGCTTTCTCTCTTGTTTCTCTATATTTTCTTCTTGATCAAAGGCTTCAGAACTTGTTTAAATACACCTTGAATCACTTCTGAACGTTGGGGATGATTAGTGAAGATCATATAGCCGTTTTAGTGTGAAAACAATTAATAAAAATAGCTTGGAGCATGGGGGGAATCGGTACCCCTTATGGGGAATCGATTCCCTAAGTGTAAAATTCAAATATTTCGACCGTTATACAACGGGGGAATCGGTACCCCCTGGGGGGGAAACCGGTTCCCTCAGAGCATACTGGAATTCTCGGAGCCAAACCATTCAGGGGGGAATCGGTACCCCCTTGGGGGGAATCGGTTCCCTCTGAGCAATCTGAAATTTTTGGCTTTGAAATGGTTCAAAATACTTTGTAAAATTATTTTGAAATTGTTTTAAGATTAAAACTTAATTTTACACTTGAGTAAGGATTAAAAATGATTTTTGAAAGATTTGGAGTAATGTTTTGATATTCGAATAGTTATATCGAATATAAATCATTTGGAAAATCTTAAAATTCATTTAACTTAATTTGTTATATCGAAATATCAAAATGTTTTCAACAATCTCCCCCTTTTTGATATAACAAAACATTTTAGTAATTTTAAGATTTTGAAATCAAGTTTTGAAATTACTCTCCCTTACTTTAACACTTCTCCCATTTATCATTTAAATTTAAAACACATTTATTTAATTTATTTAACACTTCTCCCCCTTTTTGTTAAATCAAAAAGACATTTTAAAGAATTTTAAAAAGGTTTTGAAATCATTTAGCCAATTGATTATATATAATATAAGCTGCTAAGATCACAAACAAGAAAAACGTTAGCCATTAGTTTCATAATCAATATTCATAATTAATGTGACATGGCAAAATTGGTCATATTTCTAACATGAAGTAAATGATGCAATAATGAATAAATTTAATCACACCAAATAGATAAGTTCTCACCATTCATAAATCCAAACAAATTCAAAATCAATCAATCCACAAATTCAAACATTCCAAAATATTCAAAATGTTAAAACAATAAGTTTGGAGTTCAAAGCAAAACATAGAATCACATATTAGGATCAGGAGGGGGAAAACGAGCTCGCATAGCGGCCATTTCGTGAGTGAGTTCATTAATACGCGTGTTGGTTGCTTCGTTGTTTGCACGCATCTCCCGAAGAATTTCTAATTGTTGAGCTCCCATTGTGGATAAATGAGACTCTATAGAAGTAAAGCGCGAATCCATGGTAGCATATCGGAAATCGAATGTCTCCATAAAGGATTGAAAATATGGAGGCATTTGATGCGTTTGTTGTGCTTGCTCCTCGGGCTGCTCAGGCTCATCTTCGGCTTCATCGATGTCTCGCATTAATTGCTCAAGCTCGAGATCGTCATCAGCTTCTGGTGGAGCTCGTGAAGAACTAGCTCCCGGAGTATTTGCAGAGGATCGAACCCATTCACTGGTTTCCTTATCCTTTATCCATCCCGCTCTCGTTAAGGAAAGAAGATTAATTTGTTTCCTAAGGGGAAAAACAAAATCTAGACCGACTCTAAGCCCAGCTTTGGAAAACAGATTACTCAAAATGCAACCGTAAACTAGAGATGAACATAGTTTCTTGTTAGGAACAAGATTTACGGTTTCAACAATTTCAGCAAAAATAATATGAGGTAGGTTTATTTTAATATTGTTTTCGAAACAATGTAACCACCAAAGATCTAAGGCTCTAAGAGTAGAATAACGACCTACGGATGGTCGAAACCACCAAGAAATCATTAGATGAAGAAAACATTCATGAAGGTCTAAGACACTTGCACTGTCCCTTCTTTTATAACGAGATCCTAAGATTTGTTTTTCATTTGAAATGTATTGACTATGTAAGCCGAGTCAATATATAAGAATTATCCTAGGAGGTAGGAACGAATTCTTATGGTTTCGGTTTCAGTTTGGTTTTTAACACAAACGGCATTAGAATAGAAAATACGAACAAGTTGATGGTAGACAATGGGTTCAAGATCAAAAAGTTTGTCAAATTTCCACTCTTGTAAAAGAGGAAGATATTTAAAATTAATATCTAACATAGCTTGACGAGAAGGAATACGTTCTTCTCTAATTTTGTAAGAGTCGAAATATTGATAATACAAAAAACGATGATTTCTAGGACCAGGATGATTGAAACACGAATTTTGGATAGTCAAATTAGGATCAATGGGATTAGGATTAGGAATTGGATTTGGAGGATTTGGAGGTGGATTTGGTTGACGGTGTGAGCGACTAGATGATGACCTAGCACGTTTAGGATTGGACATGGTTTAGGAAATCGGAATAGAATGGATAACCTGCAATTTAGAAAACACATGTATGCAATTCAATCAATCCCAAAACTCAATTGAGTCCTCAATATTTCAAGGTTCTCTAAATCAATCCTAATGGGCAAAGTTTTTGAAAACTTTTGACAAATATGGTTTTGAGAAACAATATATGTATAGTTTTCATAACAACAACATAATTTAATCAAAACACAATAATTTGAAAATCAATATTTTTTTTATTTCGAAAATTTAAAAATTTTTGGAAAAATCTTGTGTTTTTGATGAAATTAGTTGTAATATCTAGTTTCTAATCACTAAACAATCAATGCCCGATCTAAAGTTTATCCTAGAACTAATTAAAACTAGTTCTATGTTCATAAATTGATGAAATATAAGTTTTTGAAAAATACCTTGAAGGATTTCGGATTTGAGTGAGATTAGATGAAGTTTGCACGTTTTTATGATTCCAACAGGTTTAGAAGATGATATTTGAAGTGAATTCCGATTAAAAACGTTGATTTGAGGCAAAGATGGAGATTTGAGAGTGTAGAGGGTGATAGGCGGCAAAGAGAAAAGAAGAGGGTTTTGAGGATTTTTGAGGTTTTGCCCGTGTTATAACCAGTACCCCAGGGGGGTATCGATTCCCCTGTAGGGGAAATCAGTTCCCCTTCAAAGGGGGAATCGGTTCCCTCATAGGGGAATCGATTCCCTCTGCACAAAAATGCTAAAATCCAATTTTAAACACCCAAAATGCTAAATTAATTTCCTCTAGTGGTATTGGCAACTCATATATTGAAAATTAATCATGTTCAAACAATTAAATTAATCTTTAAACGATATTTGAACATAAAATTAATTTTTCATCAAGAATCATAAACTCCCCCTAACTAATAGCAATGAATGCAATCAAAAATTACTATTATAAGCATTTTTCATTTATTATTAAAAGTGCTAAAATTATTTTAAACACTAAGTGAAGATAGGTTGGTCAAACCTAATTCTCTCCTAAGTGTCCAAAATCGTTTCTTGTCTAAAGGTTTTGTAAAGATATTCGCTAATTAGTGCAAAGTATCCACAAATTCTAGAACTACATCTTCCTTAGTGACATGGTCTCTAATGAAGTGATGTCTTATTTCAATGTGCTTAGTTCTAGAGTGTTGGATGTGATTTTTAGTGATACAAATAGCACTAGTATTGTCACACTTGATAGGAATGGTACCAACTTCAATTCCATAATCAAAAAGTTGTTGTTTCATCCATAAAACTTCTGCACAACAACTACCAACTGAAATGTATTCGGCTTCAGTAGTAAATAATGCAACACAATTTTGTTTCTTTGAAAACCAAGAAATCAACATATTTCCAAGGAATTGGCAAGTACCGGAGGTGCTTTTCCTATCTAATTTGCATCCTCCATAATCCGCATCAGAAAAAGCATGCAAGCTAAAGCTAGAGTCTCTAGGATACCAAAGTCCTAAACTAGGAGTGTCTTTAAGGTATCTAAAGATTCTCTTAACAGCTAATAAATGTGATTCCTTAGGGCATGATTGAAATCTAGCACATAAGAAAACACTAAACATAATGTCCGGTCTACTTGCAGTTAGATAAAGTAGAGATCCAATCATTGACCTATATAATTTAATATCTACACATTTACCTCCTTCATCTAAGTCAAGCTTTTTTGAAGAGCTCATTGGAGTGTCATGAGGTTTCCTATTTTCCACTCCAAACTTCTTGAGTATATCTTTGACGTACTTAGCTTGATTGATGAAGATGCCATCTTTTCTTTGCTTGATTTGGAGTCCCAAGAAAAATGAGAGCTCCCCCATCATGCTCATCTCAAACTCACTTTGCATTAGCTTAAAAAATTCTTGGCAAAGAACATCATTAGTAGAACCAAATATTATATCATCAACATAAATTTGAACTACTAATAAATCTTTACCTTTATGCTTTAAAAAACAATGTAGTGTCAACCTTCCCTTTTGAAAAACCTTTTTCAATTAAAAAATTTGACAATCTTTCATACCAAGCTCTATGAGCTTGTTTTAAACCATAAAAAGTTTTTGTCAATTTAAGAACATGGTCCGGAAATTTTGAATCTTCAAAACCTGGAGGTTGTTCCACATACACTTCTTCCTTTATAAAACCATTTAAAAAGGCACTTTTAGCATCCATTTGATATAGTTTAAATTCATGAAAACATGCAAATGCTAATAACATTATAATTGCTTCCATCCTAGCTACGGGAGCGTATGTTTCATCATAATATATGCCCTCTTCTTGAGTATACCCTTGAGCAACAAGTCTAGCCTTGTTTCTCACTATATTACCACTCTCATCAAGCTTATTCCTAAATACCCATCTAGTACCTACAGTAGATTTATTACTAGGCCTTTCAACTAATGTCCATACTTTACTTCTCTCAAATTGATTTAACTCTTCTTGCATAGCCATAATCTAATGTTCATCATTTAATGCTTCTTTAATATTCTTAGGCTCTATGCATGAGATAAATGCAACATAATTACAAACATTTCTAAGAGAAGATCGAGTTGTTACCCCTTTGGATGGATCACTTATAATTTCACCATCATTGACATAGTTGTACTCTCTTGGATAAGATATTTCCTTTTCTTCAATGGTTGGATTCTCAAAAGGATCATGAGTTTCGTCATTTTTTGTTTCTTCCTTTGATGATGGTTCTCCAACGTCATGTCTAACGTCATTTGTATTTATAACACCTACATCATCATTCATACAAGAGTCCTTCTTTGGAAGGGGGATTATCATCGAAAACAACATGTATAGACTCTTCTACAACTAAAGTTCTTTTATTAAATACTCGATAAGCTTTAGAATTTAAGGAATAACCCAAAAAAAATCTTTCATCACTTTTAGCATCAAATTTGCCAAGGTTCTCTTTACCGTTGTTTAAAACAAAACATTTACATCTAAAATGATGAAAATAGCTAATGTTAGGCTTTTTATTTTTGAAAATTTCATATAGAATTTTCTTTAAAATTAGCCTAATCATTACTCGATTTATAACATAACAAGCGGTATTTGTGGCTTCCGCCCAAAAATATTTTGGCAAATTATTTTCACAAATCATTGTTCTAGCCATTTCTTCTAAAGTTTGATTTTTCCTCTCAACAACTCCATTTTGTTGAGGGGTTCTAGGTGCTGAAAAATTATGGCTAATACCGTTAGAGTTACAAAATTCAGTAAATCCAAGATTTTCAAATTCAGTTCCATGATCACTCCTAACACTAGTTATAGAGTAACCTTTTTCATTTTGGATTACTTTTGAAAACGTGATGAATTGTTCTAATGCTTCATCTTTAGTACTTAAAAATAGAACCCAAGTATATCTAGAATAGTCATCTACCAAGACAAATGCATATTGTTTTCCACCCAAGCTAGTAGTCCTAGTTGGCCCAAAAAGATCTATATGGATCAATTGTAATACTCTACTAGTTGATACGTCATTAATGGATTTAAAAGAAATTCACTTTTGTTTTCCTTTAGCACAAGCATTATAGATTTTATCATTATCAAATTTAAGCTTAGGCAATCCTCGAACTAAATCACCTTGAATTAACCTTTGCAAAACACTTATACTAGCATGTCCTAGTCTCCTATGCCATAACCAACTATCATGTTCATCCTTAGCAACTAGGCACAAATTAGTCATATCAATAGAATCTAAATGCACCATGTATATGTTTCCTATTCTATGACCAACAAACATAATCTGATTAGATGCAATGTCAATGACTTTACAACCATTAATATCAAACATGACATTGAATCCCTTATCACAAAATTGAATAATACTTAATAGATTATGCTTTAATCCATTCATATATAAAACATTCTTAATTTGTATGGAAGAGGTATTACCAATAGTACCAATACCTTCAATGTGACCTTTTGAATCATCACCAAAAATCACTTCTCCTCCATTTTTGGCGTTAAGCTTAATGAACCGGCTTTTGTCTCTGGTCATGTGTCTTGAGAATCCACTATCAAGGTACCATGAGTTTGAATTTGTTTCCCGTGCCTTGTAGCAATGCTCATTTTCCTACAAACATAGATTAATTTCTAATTTTTGGTACCCAAATTCTTTTGGGTCCATATTCATTATTTTCCAAAATTCTAGTCCCCTTAGGTATCCATTTGTGTAGGATATCCTTATCTTTAGTAGTAATGAGCTCTTTAGGAACCCATATACTTCTAACGATTTTTTCATTAGAGGTTCTTTGGGGACCTCTATGATTGTAGTTTTTAAAACTTTTTCTAACAAAGTTGGATTTAGATTTTTCTCCACATTCAAAATGTTTTGTTCCAACTTTATCAAAAGAAGCTTTAAGATCATCAATTTTCTTTTGATGATCATCATTGACCTTTGAAAGTAAATTTTGCAAATCTAAATTTTTTTTCAAACTCTTCTAGTTTGATTTGTAAATCTTTGATCTTACATTCAAGATCGTTGTTGGTTTTGGATATGAGCTTATTTTCATTTTTAATTTTGAAACATCATTTTTATATTTTAAAAACAATTTCTCATAATCCGAAGCCAACCCATTATATTCCTCTAATAGCTCATCATAGGATAAATCATCAAAATCAGATGAGTTAGAGGTTACTTTAGAATCTTCCCCGAATGCCATCAAGCACAAGTTTGCTACTTCTTGTTCCTCTTCATAGGAACCTTCTTCGTCACTCCATGTAGCTACATGAGCCTTGTGTTTATTCTTTGATTGACCCTTTCTCTTCAATTATGGGTAATCATATTTGACATGCCTCGGTTTTTTGCATTCATAGCAAATGATTGGGTCCTTCTCTTTTGGTTCATTTTTTAGGCCTTCATTTCGTTTGAATTTTCTTCCTCGGTAAGGTCTCATCATTTTTCTGAACCGTTTGGCAAACAATGCCATTTCCTCGTCATCATCATCTTCATCCGAATCACTCTCATCTTTTGTGGATTTGAGAGTAACTCCAATGTTTTTCTTCTTCTCCTTATCCTTTGGTGTCTCTTCAATCTTATCAAGGTCCACCTCATCTTCAAGCATCATTTCATGAGTGAGGAGTGACCCAATTAGCTCTTCAAGAGTTAAGGACGTTAAGTCCTTAGACTCGATGATTGCCGTCTTCTTTGATTGCCATGATTTTGGGAGGGAGTAGACTAACTTCCTCACAAGCTTTTCATTTGAAATGATCTCTCCATATGACTTGAGACCATTGACAATCGTTGAAAATCTATCCGTCATAGCTTTGATATCTTCATTTGGTTTCATTCTGAAATTTTCATAGATATGCGTTAGAATACTAATTTTAGATTTCTTTACCTCATCGGTACCTTCATGAGTGACTTGAAGTTTGTCCCATATTTCTTTGGCGGTTGTACACGATGAAACTCTTCTGTATTCATCTGGTCCAAGAGCACAAAAAATGATATGGATGGCTTTGGAGTTGAGCTGGAACATTTTTGTCTCTCCTTCACTCCACAATCTTGGATGAGTGAGAGGCTTGATGTATCCTTCTACTACGACATTCCATGCTCCCATGTCACTTCCTTGAATGAAGTACATCATTCTATTCTTCCAATAGGCATAGTTAGCTCCATTGAAAAAAGGAGGCTTGTTGACGGGCATCGAATCGAGACCGGAGTCGAAGTTTGAAGCGGAGGCCATTGATGACTTTTATTATCGATATAACTCTTCCCGAATCGACTCAAGAGGTGATTAAACATTCAAATGAGTTAGGCTTTGATGCCAATTATTGAGCTAATCGATTGACAGAATTGGCCAAGAGCGGGGTGAATTGGCAATTAAAAATTTGGTGGAAGCTTTTGCAGAAATTTGAAAGTAATTGCACAACGATTTAGAGTGGTTCGACTTTCTCAATCAAAGTCTACGTCCACTACCTTAGCTATCCACACTAAGGATTTTCCAACAAATTCACTAATTTGTTCTTTCTTTTGAGGCCAAAGAGATAACCTTACAACACCCTCAAGAATATATCCCAATTCTTGAGAACACTCTTTCCCAAAGAGAAGATTACAAATTTGCAAACTTACAAGGAAAACCTCATAAGGTAAGATGTTTACACAATTCTAGAACAAGAAAAGAACACTCACAAATAATTACAAATGAGCACAAATGGTGTTCTTTGAAAGCAAAATGAATATTGAAAGGAAAATTGGCTTGATTTGCACAAACTTGGTGTTTGATGCTTTCTCTCTTGTTTCTCTATATTTTCTTCTTGATCAAAGGCTTCAGAACTTGTTTAAATACACCTTGAATCACTTCTGAACGTTGGGGATGATTAGTGAAGATCATATAGCCGTTTTAGTGTGAAAACAATTAATAAAATAGCTTGGAGAATGGGGGGAATCGGTACCCCTTATGGGGAATCGGTTCCCTAAGTGTAAAATTCAAATATTTCGACCGTTATACAAGGGGGAATCGGTTCCCTCCGAGCATACTAGAATTCTCGGAGCCAAACCATTCAGGGGGAATTGGTTCCCTCTGAGCAATCTGGAATTTTTGGCTTTGAAATGGTTCGAAATACTTTGTAAAATTATTTTGAAATTGTTTTAAGATTAAAACTTAATTTTACACTTGAGTAAGGATTAAAAATGATTTTTGAAAGATTTAGAGTAATGTTTCGAATAGTTATATCGAATATAAATCATTTGGAAAATCTTAAAATTCATTTAACTTAATTTGTTATATCGAAATATCAAAATGTTTTCAACAACATGAACTTATGAAAATTTTTATCGTATTTCAGTAATGATTTCCTTATTACAAGGGTTCGATTACTAACAAATCTAATCAGACTTTTAGAGATTGATGCTTCCAGATCATATATGATTCAAGTGCATCAGGAGTGTATTCAGGAACCTTTACATCAAAATAATTTAATATTTCATATATAACCATAGTGATTACATTATTTATACCATCAGGGGTATTTCGAACATTTTGATCTCTGGTGGATTCTTAATAACTTAATCCAATAAGGGCTAAACGATGTTTTACGATATTCAAGATTCATGTCAATTTATTAGAATATTGGGTCAACTTGAATTGAACAAATCCCAACATTGTGATATCTGTCAATCATTCAAACTGTGATACTTTATGAATATTTACTTTTTAATACTAATTGCACCAATTGAACTGATCATCTTCAAAATCAGCCTTGAACGAATCTTGAGGAGACACAAATGTACTCGGGTGGTATTTATTTTATTTTTGAATTGCAAAAGTATTCAAAATAACTAATGTACTTAGGTCGTGCTCCAAACCTTAAGGGGTGGTACATCACTTAGTTAATCGATGTTTCTAGAGTTTATCCAAATGCATTCACTTAATCCAAGCCATAAAGGTATTTAAGTCATTTTCAAAACTCAATATTACTTCAGTAAATTTAGAGTTTAAGGTATTTCGATCATTTTGGGTCTAAGGGTATTTTGGCTATTCCAATATTCGAATATAACCCAGTCATTTTAAATACTTCGGTGACGTGTCGTACATTGAATACTTTAATCTTAAAATGATTATTCAAAAATCAGGAGATCAATGTATTTTAAAAACTTAAAGATGGAAATTTGTTTTTGGGGGGTTTTTTCAAGCAGATCTAGTATTTAATAGGTAACTTAGTAGTTTATCAGATCAAGAGGTTTTTTTTAGGATTATTTTCACTTTTAGGGTCAATTCGGGTCATTTTTACCTCATATGAGTAATTCCATAATTTATTATCCTTGTATCTCTGATATAAAAATTATTTTAACATGAAATATTAAAGTCTAAGAATTTTGGGGTTAATTTCTTTATCAAATAACCACTGAACTTGAATTATTTCTTATCAGACTTCTAATCTTTTATACGAGTTATCCAAGTCCTTTTCCAAACATATTAGGAACTTAAATTAATGGTCTAAGGCTTACATTAGATCCAATATAAATTCCATGTAATTTCCACTAATTCATTATACAAAGTGCTTCCGACAATTTGGTCTTAAGATATTTATTCAAAATTTAGAAAAATCCATGTATGATGCAATCTCGTAGGTTAGGAAATGATTATCAGGGTTTCCAGTTAATTCATGAGTTCAATCAATACATTTATAGTAATATCAACTCAAAAATAATAATTCCTCAGGTCAATTCCATTATTCGGGTCAATTCATATTCTTTTTACTTCAAAAGGGTATTTTAGTTATTTCAAAAGGGTATTTTAGTTATTTCCTATCCATGTAATTTTGACATTCTCGATCCTTAAATGGGTCATTTGATTCTTATTCAGGTTACTATATTTTTACCGTAATTCTGATCGAGTCCAGAAATAATTATTATACCTAAATAACTAATCTTGTTTTATTCATGCATTTACCAATTATCAACAAGTTCCAAAAAGCATACAAAAGGTGGTAGAGTATTACATCGATTTTTGGAGCTACACCAATCAATTATTTAATCTCCATTCGATTGTCCTTGATCTTAAATTCAACTTCCCACAATACATCGGAGTCATAGCGAAAGAAAATACATCAGAAACATAACTTAATCGGAAAACCGTATTGAATATGAAGATAAAACACCAAAAAATGACTTACCAATTTAAATTTGGCCAAACGAACTGCAAAATTAGACTAAGGACGTCGAAAAACATGAAATAAGACTTTTTTTTTCTTCAGAAAATGTGACTTTTTGATCAAAATCAACGCAGTCAAAGTTAATACCAAAGTCAATGGGTCTAGTCAACGATCAAGGTCGAGGCAACGGTCAACGGGTCTAGATCAACAGGAGGCACGAGCAATGAGCGATGGGGACGACGACCAATTAACCAGACAAGCACCAAACACCAAAATCTACTTACATTAACCCAATAAAACAGCTAAAATATCAATGAAAAATAGAATATAAAGCAATTGGAGCTTACCCCAACAATAGACGGAGAAAGCAATGACAAAAAGGGATGATCCCAGTTGGGTTTTAGTCGAAAAGAGACGAGGAATTCAACAATAGTAGCGGTGTGACAACACGACAACGAAATCGACCTGAAATCACAAAAATTTAAAACAAAAGAAGGTTCTTATGGTGAAACTTCAACAACTATTTTACGATGAACGGCAGTCCTAAACGGAGAGAGGGTGGTCGGGTTTTTCTCAACGAGGGACGACGTTTCGTTTGGTGACGGCGGTGACGCTCACCGACGATCAACGGACAAAGACAAATATGGGTTTCTCGTAATTTTTTTCATCGATTTGTGACCGATGATGACCGTTCTAGATACTTTTAGGGTCAGAGCTTGATCAGGGAACCACGAGGAACATCGTGGTAGAGGCGGTGCAAGCTACAACATGCCGAAGGTCGACGAACAGAGGTACGGGGTTAGGGGAAAGAGAGACATAATTTGGGTTTCATATGGGGAAAGTTTCCAGATACCCCATTTAGAAAATGGGCTTTAATACCTATAAATTGATTTACAATAAATTATTACCTCAATCTAGTTCGCTATTAGCATGGCTTAATGATTAAGGTGTGAGAGAAGGTTTTGGAGTACATGGGTTCAAATATCACCACCACACAATTTGTTTTATATTTCGAAAATCAAAGAAAAAGGGGCAAGTCCCACCTCAAGTCCTTGGACTAACAACAAGCTCACGAAAAAGATCATATTTCAAATTAGTTGCAATTTAATCCTTGGAAAAGACCATTTAAAAATTCTAAAATTATTCCGTGAATTTTAAGGGTGTGACAGTTTCAGAATTTCCATTCAAAATGTAGAAAAATTAAGGATTTGAATATGTTTTCTTTTCAACTTTAGTTTAATGTTG
Source organism: Hibiscus syriacus (assembly GCF_006381635.1). Classification (NCBI taxonomy): domain Eukaryota; kingdom Viridiplantae; phylum Streptophyta; class Magnoliopsida; order Malvales; family Malvaceae; genus Hibiscus; species Hibiscus syriacus. The sequence goes on from NW_024062730.1 coordinate 2,398,270, forward strand.
AGCATCAATGTAAAGAAGTGGGTTGATAGTTAGAGAGGTACGTAAGATTTTATGTTATGGGTGAACATATAAAATTTTAAGAGAGATGAACTTAAGAAAAAAAAATTAAAAAGATAAAAATAAATTATCAATAAAAATATAAAAAAAATATTTAAAATATACGAGAATTTAAAGATTATAAGAAGCTACTACCCATTTGCTCCCTTTGATCTATATGGTTATAGTCATCCAAATTTAAACAGAATTGGATTAAAAGAGAGGGTGTTAAGTGTTTGATGGGTAAAGAATACATGTTTTTTTCCCATTAGAGATTTCGAGTTTTTTATTTAGTCCATTAGGGCACCTAGATTTTTGGAGAATACGTCAAATGCTACAGTAGAGCTAGAACTTGTCACCTTGAGGTGACTAGTTTCAATAAAATATAATTTTTTATTAAAATTTATCACATTGAGCTTAAAAAATTAAATAAAAATATTTTTTCCATTCGTCGTAGAAAATACTGTAGATCTCAAAATAAAAGTGTTTATGGCCTATTTTGCAATTTTTTTCTGGACTGCCCTATTGGGCCAAAAAATCCAAAGAATACAACTTTGAGAAAACTCATGTTGTTGATCTTGGCTTTTGATGGGTCTAATCCAGAATGTAATGGGTCGATAATGGTGTTGGCTGGTAAAGAAGATAACTACCAGAAGACCCATGTAATTGACGGATTCTCTAGCTAGGGTTGACCCAATATGGGTTTTTCTACAAAATATATCTTAAAAATAATGCCTAAAATTATACCGATGTTTTATTTTTTAGACTGACATTTTTGTACCACGTCAGACTCAGATATGCCTTCTAAACCATGTTCTGCATATAGCATTTTTTACTTACGTAGTGGCAGTTTGATCACATGTTGGAACAAAATGAAAAAAATTAGGTTAAAATGAAAAAATCATTTAATATTTATTTAAAGAAAAGCAACGCGTGTGATGCAGTGACTACACTAACAAGGGCATGGGAGGGGCTGTTGCCCCTTCAAACTGGCAAAATATTTTTTTACATGTATTTTATATATAAAATTTAAATATTTATAAGATAATAATGAAATTATTTCTCCTAATTTTAGGAGAGTTATACTTTGCCCCTCAAATTGAAACCCTAGTTTTGTCCCCGTCTGATGCTTGTAGAAGACATTTTTATATGAGCACGAGCACAAGTACGAGTTAAATAATGATGATGACACGTGTGTATTAAACTTATCTTTAACCACTTAATAAGTGCATGATTAAAAAGTTATATTTAAACACTTAAAAAATTAGTATCTAAACAATAAAGATTTGAGAAACCCATAATTAAATATTGTTGATTTTAAGTTGTTAAAGATATGTCATAAACTTAATCAGAATTATATCAGTACAACAGTTAAAAATATTTTAGATATTGTAATATTGAAATTCAGAATATTTCAGAAGACAACAAATAACAGAGTTTAGGACATGATTTGATCAAATTCAAGACTTTAATAGCTCAAAATTAGCATGTTTGGTCATGAGCTTCTCAAATAACATATTATTTATATATGTGATTTTTTATTCAAGGGTTTGAGTATAACCTTTTAAACATTTACTCAAGTGATTAAAGGCAAGGATAACACGTGTGTCGCTGTCGTCGTCCAACCTAGTTTGTGATTGCGTTCATGCAAAAACGTGCCTTCGACACCCATTCCATGCGTTTGTTCTTTTGGACAAAATTCATATATATATATATATATATATATATATATATATTTTTACCTATTTTCATTTTTTTTTCATTTGGGCCAAACTTTTAAAAGTTTTTACTGATAGTAGAAGGCACTTCCTACTAAAAAACGCCTTTTGAAAAACGCTTCTAACATGGCACACCTTTACCAAAAGAATGTGAATATAAAAATAATCTGAAATAAATATATTTTAAATAATAATTTTTCAATGTGATTATTTCTGTAAAAAGCCTCTCTATGTCTATTTTAATTTTAGAATCTCTTGTGAAATGAAATTTTAAATTAATCATTTTTTTTAATTTTAAGGGTTTAATTTTTTTATCAATCTAGGTATTTAATTTTTCATTTTATCTTTAATCTTAGTTATTTATTTTAAAATTTCATCGTCTAGTTTATTAATAGTACATAAAATTATATATGTATCAAATATTTTTTTTGATGAAGAAAATGAGGACAACAGGAAAAAAATTAAAACGATTCTATCTCAGAGGCGATGCAATCCGATTACAAGAGAGGCAGAACCAGCATCGGCGGGGCGCAATCATATGCGTAAGCTTGTCCGCAACTTTATTGGAATCACGATGAACATGGTGAATTTGCACACTCCAATCTCTATTCAAGAGGTCCGCAACTCTATCGTATAGCGTGAAGGAATAACCTGAAAGCTTCTTCTGATTAAACATCATAGCAACCCCCCAATTATCCACCTTTAAAATTAACCTTCTCACGCCTAGATTCCAAGAATGGATTAACCCTGTATGAACACCCCAAAGTTCCGCTTCAACTACAGAACATATACCAATTGAACTTGAGAAACCAAAGAGCCAATCACCCCTCCAAGATCGAATGACTCCTCCACAAGATGATAAACCCTTCGCACTATCTCGAGCACCATTCGTATTAAGCTTATACCAGTTATGTGGGGGAGGAGACCACCTCATCGAACACCAAGTCACCTGACATGGTTGTCTGGCAAAGACCATGTCCGAACTAAGAGCAAAGCAAGCTTCGTTTTGGAGACGTTTGCTTCGATCCAAAATAGACTCCCCATCACTATTATCCGAATCAAATATCTTCTTATTACGGTTAAGCCAAATCAACCAAATAATAGCCCCAAAGAGTAAATCCCAATCCGAAACTTCGGTGGTGTGAATATCTGAATTAACCAGATTAATTCTAATCCAGTCCTTTAAGTCCCTGGCCAGGAAATCCGCAAGCTTGTCTCCCCTAACCAAACTCGACCATATAGTGAAGGCCGAAGGGCACTTTCTGAAAACAATGATCCAAGGTCTCGTCTTCCAAAGAACAAGCTCCACAAAACATCTCGACACACATATGACACATATACCATTCCACATTAGTAAGGAGGCGTCCTTGCTTCATCAACCAAAGGCAAGTCTATCCGCTGAAGACCCCAGTACTTTGCAATCGCATGCCTAACTCGATGGGTGTAAACATTTGAGTCCCCCATGCGCAAATCATAGGCTATTCTGACGAAAAATCTTCGATAATTCTCATAACGCAGTATTGTAGCTTTCAAACGAAGCAAAACTTCCTCAGACAGTATGTTGTTTAACAAATGCCATTTCCACTAGCCATTCCCATCCACCATCGAAGCCACACTACTGGGTGAATTATTATTTATCTGTGACTGAACAGGAACATAGTGCATTAGAGGAACCATATCGCTTAACCACTCATCAGCCCAAACCATCACCAATATTCCACGTTAAACTTTGTTTAACATCATCCCAAACCATAAAAATGCCTTTCCATAGATGGGAGCAGTTCCTACGAATAAGTGAGATTGGGATATCCATATTCCATTTATATTTGGCGCGTAAAATTTGAACCCACAATTGATCTTTATTCTACACAAGACCATAGGCGATCTTCATTAGAAAGGCAACATTCTGTTGTTCGAGTTTTTTTAATCCGAGACCCCCTTGTAAAATGGGCTTACAGACTGTTTCCCAATTAACGATATGAACTCCACCACTCGACTCCGTGTGACCCCAAACAAAAGAACGGATTAGCTTCTCAATTTCCTCACAAGTCCCTTTCAGAAGCAAAGTGAACTGCATAGTATAAAACGAAATAGTAGATAGCACTGCTTTTGCTAGGGTGATCCTCCCTGCCAGTGACAAAAATTTCGTTTTCCAACCAGTAAGCTTATCTCGAACTCTCGAGACAACATAACTGTAAGATGTTTTCGTAACCCGTGAAAGATGAAGAGGGACCCCAAGATACTTCATGGACTTCTTGGAATCTAAATCTCGAGCTAATCGAATGTCTCAAGTTCTCATTCAAATTTTTAGAGAAAAATGGTGGTCTTTTGAAGACTAACCTTGTGACAGAAACACGACAAAACTCCTCTAGGATCCCCTCAATAATCTGACACCGCTTAACAGAAGCCTCGGCAAACAAAACTAAATCATCAACAAAGAAGAGATGAAAGAGGACGGGATCATTCTGACTCAGGCGAATTGGATTCCATGCGCCAGCCCCCACTTTTCTATTGATTGCTTGCGCCAAATGTTCCATACATAAGACAAAAAAATACGGGGAAAGTGGATCTCCTTGACTAATTCTATGAGAAAGTTTATGTTGAATAAACTTAAATGTAATCCTTAATGTTTTTCTTTAAATTTAGAAGTTAATGGGAAAATAAAAGGTCTATGAGTTTTAGTAGGTGAAAGGCCAAGGGGTGATATAGGAGTTAATTGTCTTTTATGAGTTTTAATAGAATTTATTTTTTGTTTTTGGAAGAGTAGTACCTAGTGCCTATATAAAGGACCTTGTTGATTTCATTAAAATAAAAACAACAAAAAGAAATACAAAATCACTTGGAAAATAATATAGTAGTTGTGGGTTAATTTGTTTTCTATTTTTTCAAATTGGCATCAGAGCTAATGACAAATGTGACGGGTCAAATGTCGCTACCACGACTAACGAAGGCGAACTACGAGAACTGGAGCATTCAAATGAAAGCTCTTCTCGGATCTCAAGATGCATGGGAGGTGGTCGAAGAAGGTTTCAAAGAACCAACAACAACCACGGGATATACGGCGGCTCAAACCAAGGCGTTGAAAGAGGCGCGATCGAAGGATAAGGCGGCACTATACATGTTATTCCGAGCCGTTGACGAGTCGGGCTTTGAGAAGATTGCTGGTGCAGCTACTTCAAAAGAAGCGTGGGACATTTTAGGAAAAGTGTTCAAAGGAGCCGACCGAGTCAAGCAAGTGCGTCTCCAAACTCTTCGTGACGAGTTGGAAAGCATAAAGATGAAGGAGTTGGAAAGTGTATCCGACTACATCACACGTGTACAAACCGTGGTGAACCAACTCAATCGTAATGGCGAAGCGTTAACCGAGGCACGAGTTATGGAGAAGATTTTGAGATCATTAACCGACAATTTTGAGAATGTTGTGTGCGCAATAGAAGAGTCAAAAGACCTTGCGACACTCACAGTCAACGAGCTTACTGGTTCACTCGAGGCACACGAACAACGTAAAAAGAAAAAGAAGGAGGAGACACTTGAGCAAGCACTTCAAACCAAGGCGTTAATCAAAGACGAAAAGGTATTTTATTCTCAAAATTTTCGAGGTAAAGGTCGTGGCCGTGGAGGTCGTAGATATGGTCGCGGTGGTCAAGGCGACAGTCATGAAGGGTACTATAAGGAGAATGGACAGTCAAGCCAACCAAATTGGTGTGGAAGAGGACGCGGACGAGGAAGAGGCGGCCGATCAAATTATTCCAATATCGAGTGCTACAAGTGTTACAAGTATGGTCACTACGCGAAGGATTGCAACTCTGACAAATGTTATAACTGTGGTAAAGTGGGGCATTTTGCAAAAGATTGTCGAGCCGATAAAAAGATGGAAGAAACAATCAACCTAGCCTTGGAAGATGAAGCGAATGAAGGCTTTCTCTTGATGGCTCAAAATGAATTCAACATCAACAATGACACTCTGTGGTACCTCGACTCGGGCGCAAGCAACCATATGTGTGGTCACAAGTACCTATTCAAAGAGATGAAAAAGATTGAAGATGGTCATGTGTCTTTTGGAGATGCATCAAAAGTGGAGGTCAAAGGCCGAGGTACGATTTGTTACTTACAAAAGGATGGCTTGATAGGGTCAATCCAAGATGTTTTTTTTGTACCAGATCTCAAGACAAACATTTTGAGTATGGGGCAACTCACAGAGAAAGGTTACTCGGCACTTTTGAAAGATCGGATACTACACTTGAAGGACAAGCAAGGGCGTATAGTTGCTCGAGTCGAGATGGGCAAAAATCGGATGTACAAACTAAATTTGAGAAGCGTGCGAGAAAAATGTTTGCGAATCGACGTAGAAGACAAAGCATCACTGTGGCATCTTCGCTTTGGTCACTTACATCATGGTGGTCTAAAAGAGTTAGCAAAGAAGAACATGGTGCACGGGCTGCCGGATATAGATTATGAGGGCAAATTTTGTGAAGAATGTGTGCTTGGAAAGCAATCGAGAACCTCGTTTCAAAAGAAGGCAGAATATCGAGCTAAACATCCTCTCGAGTTGATTCATACCGACATATGTGGACCAATCACCCCCGAATCTTTCAGCAGTAAAAGGTATTTCATTTCCTTTATCGATGATTTCTCACGAAAAACTTGGGTTCATTTTTTGAAAGAAAAATCCGAGGCATTTGAGGTGTTCAAAAAGTTCAAAGTGATGGTGGAGAAGGCAACTGGTAGACACATCAAAGCCGTACGATCCGATAGAGGTGGCGAGTATACTTCGACAGCTTTCATGGAGTATTGCGAGGAGCAAGGCATAAGGAGATTTCTAACTGCACCATACTCTCCTCAACAAAACGGTGTGGCCGAGAAGAAGAACCGGACCATTCTCGACATGGTTCGATCAATGCTCAAGAGCAAGAAGATGCCGAAGGAATTCTGGGTAGAAGCCGTGCAATGTGCCATCTTTGTACAAAATCGATGTCCACATGTAAAGTTAGATGATCAAACACCACAAGAGACATGGAGCGGACAAAAGCCGACAGTTTCTCATCTCAAAGTGTTCGGTAGTGTTGCTTATGCACACGTACCGGATCAACGAAGAACGAAGCTCGAAGACAAAAGTAAAAAGTATATTTTTATTATATGATGAGAAGACAAAAGGGTACAAGCTATTCGATCCGATAAGCAAGAAGGTGATGGTGAGTCGTGATGTGCGAATAAACGAAGCAAGCGAGTGGGACTGGAACAATTCAACAGAGGCTATCATCGAAGTTGGAGAATCATCAATCGTTTCACCAAAAAGCATACCAACAAACTCTGAAACTACCGATGATGAAGATGAACCAAGACAACCCAAAATACGAAGTTTACAAGATTTGTATGATTCGACAAATGAAGTAAACCTTGTATGTCTTTTGGCAGATGCTGAAAATATCAGCTTTGAAGAGGCGTTGCGAGACAAGAAGTGGCGAACTGCCATGAACGAGGAGATTGAAGCGATTGACCGTAACAACACATGGGAGCTAGCAGAATTGCCGAAAGGAAGTCAGCCTATTGGTGTGAAGTGGGTGTTCAAGAAAAAGATGAATGCTCAAGGCGAGATAGAATGATACAAAGCGCGACTTGTTGCGAAAGGATACAAGCAAAAGGCAGGAATCGACTATGACGAGGTGTTTGCTCCTGTTGCAAGAATGGAGACAATTCGATTACTCATTTCACAAGCTGCTCAATTCAAATGGCCGATATTTCAAATGGATGTCAAGTCGGCATTCTTGAATGGTGTGCTTGAAGAAGATATCTACATCGAACAACCACCCGGGTACGTAAAAGTCGAAGAAGATAAAAAGGTGTTAAAATTGAAGAAGGCTCTTTACGGGTTGAAGCAAGCACCACGGGCATGGAATACACGTATCGATACATATTTCATGGAGAACGGGTTCAAGAAATGTCCCTACGAGCATGCCCTTTACGCAAAGAAGAATGGAGGTAACGTGTTATTTGTTGCTCTTTATGTTGATGATCTCATTTTTATGGGTAACAATGATGAGATGATATAAGAGTTTAAGGGCACAATGACACGGGAATTTGAGATGACAGATTTGGGCTTAATGAAGTTTTTTCTTGGTTTGGAGGTTAGACAAGTAGAGACAGGTATTTTTGTATCGCAGGAGACATATGCAAAACAGATTTTAAAGAAATACAATATGGAAAATTGCAACCCGGTATCAACACCAATGGAACCAGGTGCAAAATTATCAAAGTTCGATGGAGGGGAACGTGTCGATATGAGTAGATACCGGAGTTTGGTAGGAAGACTTCGATATCTCACATGCACAAGGCCGGATCTTTCATTAAGTGTCGGCATTATAAGTCGGTTCATGGAGGAGCCGGTTTATTCACATTGGAAGGCGTTGAAGCGAATCCTACGATACATCCAAGGAACAGTGCCACTCGGGTTGTTCTACTCGAAAGCAGAAGATTACAAATTGGTTGGGTACTCCGACAGCGATTGGTGCGGAGACATAGACGATCGGAAAAGCACATCGGGATATGTGTTTTTTATGGGAGATACTGCGTTTACTTGGCTTTCAAAGAAGCAGCCGATCGTGACGCTCTCGACGTGTGAAGCAGAATATGTGGCAGCATCTTGGTGTGTATGTCATGCGATATGGCTTAGAAATTTGTTGAGCAAAATGGAGCTAAAGCAACTAGGTGTAACTGTGATTCATGTTGACAACAAATCAGCAATTGAGTTGGCAAAGAACCCAGTGAACCATGAAAGAAGCAAACACATCGATGTTCGTTTTCACTTTATCCGAGATCATGTGAAGGAAGGAAGTGTGGAATTGGTGCATGTGGCAAGTCAGGATCAAGTTGCGGATATCTTCACAAAACCGCTACCGAAAGTACTTCTTGACAAATGCAAGAAGATGATTGGCATGATGGATGGTAGAAACATTTAAGTTTAAGGGGGAGTTTTGTTGAATAAACTTAAATGTAATCCTTAATGTTTTTCTTTAAATTTAGAAGTTAATGGGAAAATAAAAGGTCTATGAGTTTTAGTAGGTGAAAGGCCAAGGGGTGATATAGGAGTTAATTGTCTTTTATGAGTTTTAATAGAATTTATTTTTTGTTTTTGGAAGAGTAGTACCTAGTGCCTATATAAAGGACCTTGTTGATTTCATTAAAAAAAAAACAACAAAAAGAAATACAAAATCACTTGGAAAATAGTATAGTAGTTGTGGGTTAATTTGTTTTCTATTTTTTCAGTTTAAAGCCTGGAGACATAGCATCATTCCACAAAACCTGAGTCAAAACTGAAGTACCACAACACATAATGATATCCCTAAAGCTTGATAGAAGCTGAAGATCTTGAAGAGTGTCCTCAATAAAAGATCATTCGAGACGGTCATAGGCCTTCTTTAGATTAATTTTAATTGTCATCCAACTAATCCTCTTTTTCTTTATCCGCATGGAGTGTATCACCTCTTGCGCAATTATGATATTATCAGTTATCACTCTCCCCGACACAAAACTTATTTGATTACTCGAGATCTAATCAACAAGCAACGGTTTCAAGCGGTTCACAATTACCTAAGTGATTAGTTTATAGAGGACGGAACACAAACTAATCAGTCTAAACTGACTTAACAGCTCTGTCGTTTTAACATTTGGGATCAGGACTAAAAGCGTTTTATTAAGGTCTTCATCAATCAATGGCCCCGCCTGCAAAAACATCCTTAACCATTCGACATACACTAGGCCACACAATTTCCCAATTGCGTTGATAGAAAAAAAATCGAGGACTCCCAACTCCAGGAGCTTCCACCAGATTCATGCTGAACAACACCCCCCCCCCCGAATCTCTTCATCGGATACAGGTCCAGTGAGCCCAGCCAAACACAAAGGAGGAACACATGGGAAACACCCTCAAGTAGAATAAGCAAAACCATTCCCACCCATGCTAGTAAATATATCACAGAAAAATTGAACCATTAACTAAAGCTTTTCCTGATCCAAAATCTAAGTACCGTCGGGGGATTTTAAAGCAACCACCAGGTTAAATCTACGTTTTTGCATTGTGATTGCATGGAAATGTTTCATGTTTCCGTCACCATGAAGCTCCCATTGATTTCTAGACTTCTGAAACCATAGACTCTCTTCCTGTTGAAGAATAACATCAAGCTCCTTTGTAAGATTGCCTCGTAAATCCACCAAACGATCAGAATACGAAGACAAAAGGGCCCTACCAATACCCTTTAATCTCGTCAGAATATTTCTCTTCCTTTGACCAATATGACCAAAAACCTCTTTGTTCCATTCCTGAACCTTAATTTGGAAACTCTTCACATTTATTTGAAAACAAATCAAGCTTCCAAGTATCGGCTACAAAAACCCAAAACTGGGGGTGACCTGCCAAGCAGTAATAAAACGAAAAGGCCTATCGAGTGGTCTTCGTTGCTCATTTAGAGGACGTTTTTACCGAAAAATCATCCTTCCATTTAATATTCATGATAGGCACCGTTCAGACTATATTTTTCGTTCTAATACCTTTTGCAGAAAGACGCGCTCCTGCAGTGCGTTTTACGTTGATTTAGTGTCAAGTGGGGTAAGACGTGCTCCCTGCGACGCGCCTTATGCTGAGTTGGGTACACGTGGCTAAAGCGCGGCCCCTGGAGCGCGTCTTATGCCACGTACAGGTATAGCGCGGGACAGGGGCCGCGCCTTACCTGTAAATCTGACACGCGTCAGGAAGACGCGCCCCCTGCGCCGCGCCTTAGGTGTAATTACACATCTACCCTGACTCTTCAATACCCCCTATTCCTTCCTATAAATACCCCCATCCTCAATCACTTTCATCACACCAAATTCTCTCAATTTCTCTCAACTTCTCTATAATATCTCTCTAAGGTATATTTTATTATATTTTTAATATTTTATATTTAATTTATTTAAGTATTTAATTTATTTAATATTTTACTTATTTAATTTTTTTGCAGATATAAAATGGAAGGCGATCTACTTTGCTTGGATGGAAATTATATATCTCGACACTTTACTGATACGATAACATTTTAACGTTTTAATTTAATTTAAATTATTAGTAATAATTTGTTGATTTATTTAATACATGATTATTAGATTAAGAATTAATTTTTGTAATTATTTAATTTTAGGAGAAGGATCGTGTATTAGATTCTTTTATTAGGAATCTTAAGTTAGTAATACCTAGTCGTGTCTTGCCGTATTTAGTAGAGGATGGATTCGGTTACACAAGTAGATATCAGGGTCACTGTAAGATAGAACCAGACCTTATTTCTGCCTTAGTAGAGCGGTGGAGGCCGGATACCACAAATTCCATCTTCCGTGCGGAGAGTGCAAGATTACATTTGAGGATGTTGCTATGCACCTGGGGCTTTCGGTGGATGGAGATGTGATATCAGGGATTGCACAGGGTTCCTAGACTTCTTTATGCCGGGAAAATCTAGGACGTGTCCGGGAAAATTTTAACGGTGGTCAGATACCGTTAAATTGGTTAGATGCCAATTTTCGGGAGTTGAGCGAGGGCGCGTATGAGGATGAAGTTAAAATGTATGCACGGGCATGCATACTGCAGCTGATAGGAGGGTTGTTGATGCCGGACACAACCAAGTTCACTGCATGTGGTTGCGACACCTTGGCCACTTTCATCTGGCCGGATCACTCAGTTGGGGATCAGCAGTTTTGGCTTTCTTGTACAGGGAGATGTGTCGAGCCACTGACTACAGGCGTAATGCTATCGACGAATGTCTCCTGCTGAGTCTTGGGCATGATATCGATTACTCTTTTTATGTCCCGTTGTGAAGAACCCATTCGTATTTCCGCTACTATCGAGGTAATTGTAAAATTGATTTCGTATATTAATAATTTTATACAGCGTATAATAATTTTTTTTCCTCGAATAGGTGGTCTACTGATAGGAAAAATCATCAGGAGCTACCTGATGATTTAGAAAAAATTAGGGTGCTCATCGATCAGAAGGCTGGCACACAGGTATGAATTTTAATGTTTAAAAATCTATTTTAGATTATAGTTATATAATTAGATTATTATTTTGATACAAATTATATATATTTGTTTTAGTTTGAATGAGTGCCATATTATACTGATGTGAGGGCGGTGATCCCACCTGAGTTGAAGGGACCATCAGATGTTTGGATGACGATTGTCTCTTTGATCTGTTATGCGACCGTCGAGTGGCACTCCACTGATCGTGTGCTCTGGAAATTTGGTTGTTTTCAAACAATTCTGGAAGCACCTCGCAATATGGACGAGTTGCATAGCATAGATAGACGCGGTAAGACATATATAGATTGGCTGGTGAGGCATCATGAATGGGTCGTGTTGTGGGAGGATCGACATCGGTGCCTTCTCCGTAGAGAGCCCATTTTTGATGACCTCTTGATGGTTGCTGACGGTTATTATGAGTGGTTCAACAGTAACGAAAAACCATTTCTTCTTCCCCAAGATGCACGAGGGCAGATATTTCCACGACGTAGACAGAGACGTTCACCGACACAACACCATCATCCCCCGACTCATGGACAGAGAGCAGGTGCTTCCGGTTCATCCTCAGCTGCACCAGCAGGACCTTCACAGCAGCCACCGCCATTCCTTTACCCGATGCCGCCACCACAATTCCCTTACCCGATGCCGCCGCCGCCACCATTACCTGGTTTTATGACCCCGCTGCCGCCACCGTCACAGAGTTATATGACCCATCCTGGAGGCTACTATGGGTCTATGTTTGCATATCCGACTTGGGTTTCATATGCTGGATATTTGGCGGGTTCATCCTCATTACCCATGGCCGCAGTACAGATGCCTCCTGTACAGTTTTCACACTCAACGATGTCTGGGTTTTATGAGTTTTCCCAGTTTTCGCAGGTCGGTGGGATAGTCAATCATACACCTCTAGGGTCCTTATTCTATGGAGGTGCTTCATCGTCATCAGCTCCTCATCAACAAAATTTAGCTGCTCAGGACGAGGACAACGACGAGGACGAGGACGATGATGATGACGATGACAACGAGGAGTCACAACCAGTGATACGAAGAAATCCTCCTTAAGACCCGCCCTGCGGAACACATTCGCGTCGCAGACATCGATAGATTTTGTTTTTTATTATATTTGCATTTAGTACTTTTTTATTTAGTTGTTTATTGGACTTTTTTATTGTAATTTTTATTATTTATCATTTAACATTTACTTTAATTCGTTAATATAGTTGGATTTATTTTAATTTATTTTGTTAAATTTGTTGGAGTTTTTGTTAAATTATTTTGTTTAATTTTATTTATTACCATTTAATATCAGTTATTGTAATTTGGTTATCATTTACCATTTAATACTTATTGTATTGTTAATATCATTTATTCGTTAATATAACGCCAACGTCCAATCTCGTATAATTGTATTTTTTTAATCTTTATCAGCGGTTATCGAATAACATTAACTTGAAGTAAATGAAAATTAAAGTACAAGAATTATTATTTGATAAACAACTATATCATTTCCTCATCAATTGTTACTTGATGACAACAGAAGTGGACATGTTTTTCTAGTGTGTCTTGGGTTTCTACAATGCCCACATCTTCTGTCTTGTCTAGATCTTTCTCGAATATCCATATCACAATGAATTCGATTGGATTTTAGACGACCACGCTCCCTCAATAAACTCAGATTTGGTACAATCGGAAGCCAATCTTGAACCTCATCAGGGTCTTTGTCATTACCTATGGGGGGAACTTAAATTCGTATACCTTAAAAACTTCAGATAGTAGGTATACGAGATCCACAAAATGGTTATAGTCTTGACGTGTATACGAGCAAGCTGCTATCACATGAGAGCATGGATACTTCATAGCTTGAAAAAACCCGCAGTCGCACGTTCTATCCCTTAGATTTACTCTTAACGACACAACTTCAATCCCTTGAAGAGGTCGCGGCAACTTTGTTACACGAAACATTTCATGCCTTCTAGAGAAGCTTGTTACAAACATTCCATTTGATGGAGCAATTTTTTTTGTAGATCTGCAACTAATCTAGGGTGATAGACATGACCGCCTTGCATCCAGGTTTGAGCTTGTCCCCCTTGCTTCGCAAAAAGTGACCCCAAACGAAAATATGTAATCATTACCAAAGCCGCTACAGGTAAGTGACGTGCACCCTTTAAGGTTGAATTGATTGCCTCTACCAAGTTGGTCGTCATGTGTCCATATCGATATCCACCATCATATGCGTTCGCCCATATTTCTTTATCAATGAGGCTGATGTAATCGTATCCTTCCTCGTTCTTTGCCCGCAAATCTTGAAGCATTGATTCAAACGTTCGAGGAAGTAGTTCGTAACCTGATCAAAAAATGTATAACTTTCTAACCTGATCAAAAGGATCAAAAGAAAACAAACTACGTCAGTTTCACTTACCCATGCGCACAAGTAATTGACGCTCATCATTCTTCTTGTATCTTCCATGGTAGTTCGCAACAATGTGTCGGAGACAATACCTATGTTGGACAAAGGGTGGTTGCCACATTGAACCCAAACACTCCATTGCTGCTTTGATCCCAGCTCCGCGATCTGAAATGACATAGATTTTTCCCTCGTGATAACATGTGCACGTAAATTTCAGAGAAAAAAACCCAAGAATATGTATTTTCTTATTCGATAAGGGCAAAAGCATCTGGAAGAATGTTGCGATTGCCATCTTGGACAACTACCAATAATAAAACTTGCTTGTATTTTCCATACAAGAAAGTCCCGTCGATCTGGACCACAGGCTTGCAGTATTTGACAGTATTAAAGCACTATGGGTAAGTCCAAAAAACCTGGTAGAATTGGCATCGATCTCGAAGAACTCGATCATTATGATATGCATAGGAGGTTTCGAAGTCCACAATTGTTCCAGGATTCAACGTTCGCACCAGCCTAAACCAACCTGAAAGTTCATTGTAAGATGCATCCCATTCGCCATAAAGTTTAACAATGGCATTTTGTTTTATCAACCAAGCTTTTTTATATGAAACAGTGTACCCATACTGCGATTGTATAGCTGAAATCAACACTGCAATAGCTATATGAGAGCTTGTTTTTACCATGGGCATGATGGCTTGGCATATCATTTCAGAGTCCAATTTGGGATGATATTGGTTGACCCCTCTAGCACAACATGTGTGAGGACCGTTGTATACTATTAGTTCCCATATGTTGTTTTTCTTCTTCCTCTTCGATACACGAACCATCCAATTACATCTGTTTTCGCGTCAGGCACAGTAGCATACATATTTTTCGATCGTCGAGCGGTTGACTCTGGACTGAGCAGAATTACGGATATTGTAATTTTTTATAGCCATCACCGCTTCTTCTTTGCTTGAAAACTCCATGCCTAAAGATAACTCACCATTATTTATTGATGAGTAATATCCATAGTCACCAAGATGAGACATATTCGTAAATTCGTGCTCGTACATTGCACCATAATCAGCTTCATACATGTGTGATGGAGGGTCAGTTTGTGCCACATTTCCTGAAACTTCATCTACATCATCATCATCATTTGGAGTTGAATTGCGGTGATTCTGGGTGAATGAATAGTCATGTCTCAGCACCATTTGCACCAGGCTCACGAAGCGATTCTTCTGTGGAGATGATGGTTCCTTCATGCTCTCCACATTTAGGTCGAAGAACCTACTACTTGCACGCCTTCCCCTTGATCTGGAAGGCATATCGACATTGAGATCGAAAAAGCTCGCAGTCGAATGCCTCCCCCTGGAGTTTGAAGCCATCGTGTCAAATGAAAACTACACAGATTGTTGCATCGATGGCATCTTCATATTAAGGTCAAAGGGATTTGCAGATGAATGCCTTCCCCTTGAACTAGATGCGATGTTGCCATACGAATTGTTCGTCGACCCACCTCGGTACATATCGTAAGGAGTTGCGAATGAATGTTTCCCCATTATGGCATTAAAATCATTACACATTACTATCGTCGGGCTGTTAACTTGATCAACTTGTTCAGCCAGCCCATAATGAGAGCTCAATGATTGACCCCGAACAGCGCGCACTTGAACAAAATTTGCATACATCTGAATATCGGCGTCTGAATAATTACTTTGAGCTTCAACCATCATTTCAATATCATCATTGTTCGAAAGTTCGAACGCTGTATAAGTTAATGGCAACATTGATGTTGGAAATCTGTACTGCAGCGACGACATTCTTCTTTTACTTCCAATATGAATCTTCCTCGAAATCTTTGTTATCAACTCCTCAAGAGTTATTTTTCTCTTGAATGATATTTTAACACTCTCATTTGATACGAAAACAACGCCGATTTCATCTTCTCAAATTTCACCATCATAATAAACAATAGCTGAAAGTCGTGTCATTCTTTGAGTTTAAAAGTGTGGCAATATTTTATCTGCAAAAAAAAATAATAACTGAAACAAACTTGATTAAATAAATAATATATGAACGAAAATATAACACAATAAATTGTTTACACATAAACGTAAATAATTTAAATAAAATAATTTCGACGTATGCTCCCGCTCTCCCCTTGAATTGGCACAGAAATTAATTGAAAATAATTACTATAATATTTTTTTCAAATAATCATAATAAATAATAAGTATAATAAAAAAATTATAGCAAAATTACCTTATAACGAAAAATCGCACGAACTTCTAAATCAAATATGAGAAGATTGTCGGATTGTTATATTAATTTTTTCTTTTGAGATGAGATGTGAGGAGTTACCGGAGGGGAAATGGTATTTATAGCCGAGAAAAGCTACAAGACGCGATACCTGCACCGCGCCTTACATAATTATCAGATAAAGGTAAGATGCGACCCCTAGTCCGAGCCTAATATAATTATGTTAAACGTAAGGCGCGGCCCCTGCCCCGCGCTATACCTGTACGTGGCATAAGGTGCGCCCCAGGGGCCACGCTTTAGCCACGTGTATCCAACTCAGCATAAGGCGCGTCACAGGGGGCGCGCCTTACCCCACGTGGCGCCAAATCAGCGTAAAGCGCGCTGCAGGGGGCACATTTTTCTGTAAAGGGTGTTAGATCGGGAAATATAGACTGAACGGTACTTGATCAGAAATATTAAATGGGATGGGTGATTTTTCGGGAAAAACGCCCATTTTGAGTCTAAAAGACATCAGGCAATGAGCCGAGCATACCCTATCAAGATAAACACTACTATCGTATCCGTCCTTCGGGTGAGCCCAAAATCGGACTTCAACATAAATTGAACATGTTAGAGCCGCCACCGATCATTTATTTTTAAATTTAAGTTGACCGAACACCTCAATCGATCATCTTACCTGATCTGCGTCTTACCAGAAATATGTCGGGTTCGGGAGTTGGTTACAGTCAAGGAAGGATTAGCACACTTGCAGTGCCCTTTTGGTATCAATTTTAATTTTACGATTATCTTAATTGAGAAAATTGAAAGTTAAGTTAAAATTTAAATATTCGATCCCAATTACTCACATTTGATCAATTTTAAAATTGTCCTAAAAAACAAAGCCAAGTAAATATTAAATAATAAAATAAAATAAAATAATAAAAAAGATATTAAAGTAAATAAAAAAATGAACTTGAAAAAACATTAAAATTATGGTCTAAATAAAATGAAGTTAAAAAAATCAAAAGGCTAAATCGGAAAAAACAAGGAATTGGAGGTCAAATTAAAGTTAATTGGGGGTTGCAATGTAATAATGAGAAATTAAATAGCTTAATTGCATAAAAAAAATATGAACAAAGATTAAATCGAAACAATTCAAAATTCCATGGTAAATTCAACACATGTGACCAAAATGAATTACATTTCAAACTTACAGGGACTGTGAAAATAATTTAAAAAATTAATATTTGCATTTTAGTCCTCTGTATATATAACCACTAAAATCCAAAATTTTCTCACATTTTCACCCATTCCTTAAAACACTCTCCCATTTCTACGAAACTTTCTCAACTTCCCCTTCCCTCGGTGGCAATAACAACCGCTGCTCTGGACGGTGGCCGGAGCTCTAAAACCTACCGGAAAGGCCCCTCTCTTCACCCTGAAGCCAAAAAAAACCCAAACCTCCTAAAACACCCCCAAATAACGTAGATCTAGGATTAAAGCTTCGATTTTACCTAGTGGCCTTCCGTATACTGGCGTCCTTGTTCCTTACGGTGGTGTTTTCCTTCGTGCAGCTGAATGTCTTCTCTCTTTGTGCCTTGATTTTGCGATGGATGTTCAAATATGCTTTGTTTTTTGCTTGTAGAATGTTTGGATTGTTTCAGTTTTTCTTACTATTACTCGTACTTTGCTCGGTTTTTTCTTGTGTCATTTTCAACATCTTGGTGGTGGTATTTATACGCTCTCTATCGGTAGTCATTGTTGAACATCCCGGGATGGGTTAATCCCGTTCGACATTCGTGGCATGACTTTCGGTTTGTGGAATATGTGTTCTCTGATTTTACTTTGGGGTTTATGGAATATTTTAGCTCGATTTTGCGATATTTCTAGCTTCGAGTGTCGAGAATCTCGGTCAGTGGATGATTTTACAGGCGCGTGACCTTCATGCACCGTTAAATGGTAACCACCGCTCTCCTGGTGTAATCTGGACCGTTAGATCACATGGCCAGATCTAATAGCGCTTGTGTGGTTGTGTATTGGTATATGTTTATTTTAGGTTTTGTGACCCTAACTATCCTCGATCTAGGCCGTTGATCCTAGCTTGATCTTGTGGCTGAAAACGCGTTGCACCTTAGCTTATTACAAACCCCTAGATCTGTTGGGCTCGCCGAGTCGGCTTGCTGGGTTAGGCTTGCCCACGCGGTTGGGTTCCTCGCTGGGCCTCTTGGACTGTTGGACCCGGTTGGACTATTGGACCTGGACCTTGATTAAAAATAAATAAAAATAATGTTAAATAAATTAAAAAGAGGATAAATAAATAATAATATATAATAATAACAACTATATTATATTATATGTTTTCGATACGTTTTCTTTAAAAACCATATATTATACGCTTCAAAACCATTTCGAAAAAATATATTATATATTTTCAAAACATTTTTTTTAAAAATTCTATATTATAAGCTTTTAAAATTATCTTAAAAACTATATACTATATGTTTTTAAAACTATTTTTTTTAAAAACTATACATTTTACATTTTCAAAAGTATATTTTTTAAAAAAACTATATATTATATTTTTTCGAAAATACGGCTTCAAAGCATATACCATATACCTAAAAAACGTTTGAAATTATTATATATCTATATTATATACTATATAATAAAAATAAAAAAACCTTTAATATTCCAGATGAAAATGATTGTCTACAGCTGCCCCTCTTTGGCCATTTATCGTGTAATGAAAAAATAGGGCAAATACCAAAGGACACAAATTTTCGTTCGATAAGAAGAGAGTCCAAAAGTGAATTTGTTTATGTGAGTCTAATATCTTTCTCTATGATTGAAATCTGACTCAATGTCTGTCGACTCTTTTATCGAATATCTTCCGTCACGGAATTGAAATTCGATTTGAAACTTCTAATGGCTTCCTGTTGTTGAGTTGAAATAAGTGTGGCTCCTTCGTCGTGAAGTTGGGTTGATCTTGGATGTTTCGAGCATAATATCCTTCGCAGTGAAGTTGAAATCTAGTTCGAAATCTGAATTGGGAAATGACTTCTTGTTGCCAAATCGTAGTTAACCTTGGTCTTCCCCTTGGCTTAAAGACTTCGGTTTGAAAATTTGACCGGAAAGTAGTTCATCGCTGCTACCATGCGGTTGATATGCCCTCGAGCTTAATGGAATCGAGCTCGAAAGTATTTGTTGACAGATAACCCTTCTCGTCTTGAGCTATGTCATAAATTGGGCGGGGGAATAGTTCCTTGTTGTTGCAAATGACTCATTTTCTGTGAAATTAAGTCGACCCGTTGGGCATAATATCCTTCGTCGTGAAGTTGAAATCGTTGGTGACTATTTCATCGTGAAGTTGAGTCTAGATTGAATAAACTTGCCCTGGGTTAGATATCATTCATTGTGAAGTTGAAATATAACTTGGATATGTTGTATTAAATATTCTTGAAATTGACTCTGACAAAAATATGCAAAATTACGCATATATGCGATGCTATGGATGCGATGTTCTTATGTATGCCTAAAATGCATATGCAATATATGTTATTTTAGGGTTTAGAGAGAAATCTCAATCTCTTGCTGTCATTTCGGATGACTCTTTAATCTTGAATTTCTGATCCTTGATCTTGGATTCTTTAATGGGCTTTGATCTGATATATATTCTGTTGAACTTGCAAAAAGATGGTTTATTTATAGTCTTGGTTTAAACAATGCCTTTCAATGAACTAGAACCCATTATCTTGAGTATGGTGCAAACACCCGTTTCGGCTTCCGAACACCTGTACCTTTCAAAAAACCTTTGTACAGGTAGACACAATTATCTTTTCAAAAGTGAATAAATCATTTTTATTTAAATTCAATCTATGGTGCTTAAAAGGAATTGATTTTTTTAGAGAAGTGACCATATTTATTTATGAGGAAAAAGGACAAAGAATACATGGCAAACATTCTGAAAAGTCAATACATAAAAGAAATACAAGTAGATGCCTGAGATCTCAACAATGCGGACGCCTTTAAACTGACACACCGCTAAATGACTTTTGAGTACAACTTTTGTCAAGGGGACTTCAAAAATGTGACAACATTTGGGAGAGTGCAAAGCTCCTCTGAATTGTTAAGTCTACAGAAGACTTGGGTGTCATGATGCTTTACTGCCTTGATCTGGGACCCTTCCCATTCGCGAATCCTGGATCATTATCCAAGCTGCCTTTTCGGGTTTTCAACTTGTATTCATCATTGGTTTCAAGACTCCTTTTGCGGGTTTTCATCTTGGACCCACGTTTTTTATTCTTGTTTATTGTTTTATATTTTTCAATTTAAAGCGCACTTTCAGGTTTTCACTCTAAACTTTTTTTTTTCTTTTCAACTTAGGGCGCCCTTTTAATTTTTCACCCTAACTGAATTATTTCTTGACTGCATCTGAATTAACGTGATTAGGTAATTTTGACCTGTCCATTTCAGTCAGGACTAGTGCTCCTCTGGAGAAGGCCTTTTTCACGACATAAGACCCTTCCCAATTTGGCATCCATTTTCCTCCGTAGTCCTTTTGAATTGGCCAAATCCTCTTCAGCACAAGATATCCTTCACAAAATACTCTTGGGTGCACCTTCTTATTATGTGCTCGAATCATTCATTTTTGGTAGAGTTGACCATGATGAATGGCTTTCAACCTCTTTTCTTCTATTAGGTTCAATTGATCATATTGAGTTTGCATCCATTATACATCATCCAGTTTAACTTATGACAAAACTCGGAGTGACGAGATCTCTACCTCAATGGGCAATATTGCATCCATCCCATATGCTAATAAAAATATGGGTGCCCCAGTCGAAGTTCGTACCGAAGTTCGGTAAGAAAACAAAGCAAAAGGTAATTTCTCGTGGCAATCTTTGTATGTCTCAGTCGTTTTCTCCACTATATTCTTGATATTTTTGTTTTTTGCTTTTACCGCTTCATTCATCTTCGATCTACAAGAAGTAGAATTGTGATGCTTTATGTTAAATTGTTCACAAGAAGCATCAATCATTTTGTTGTTCAAGTTTGTTGCATTATCGGTAATGATTCTTTCAGGTAAACCATACCGACATATGATCTTTTTTCTCAAGAACTTGCAAATAGTGGACTGAGTGACACTGGCTTATGGCGCAGCTTCCACCCATTTGGTAAAATAGTCAAAATCTACCAGAATCAATCGATGACCATTTGAAGCTTTTGGATGGATTTGTTCAATAACATCCATGCCCCACATAGAAAAGGGCTATGGTGTCGTCATCACGTGAAGAGGATGAGATGGAACATTTATTTTATCCCCATAGATTTGGCACTTATGACATCTTCTAGCATAGTTGATGCAGTCTCCCTCCAATGTGGACTAGAAATATCTGCATCTCATAATTTGTCTTGACATCATATGTCCATTTGCATGAGTTTCACAAACTCCGTCGTGTACCTCTTCTAAGATCATTTTTGCCTCTTTTGCATCTACATATCTTAACAAGACTTGATCATGGATTTTCTTGTATAAGACTTTCCCATCAAGAACATATTTAGCCTCCATCATTCTAATTGTTATTTTATCAGTTTCGGTGGCTTCTTCTGGATAGCTTTGGTTTTTAATGTATTGCAGAATGTCGTGGTACCCAGGTTTGGTGTCTTTTACCTCTTTGATTTGGTAACAATAAGCTAGGTACTTATATGACTGCATCTCAATTGGCATCATGTCAGACTCCCCGCCAGCCTTGAATATTGTTGCCAAGGTAGCTAAGGCATCAACCATTTGATTATATTCTTTAGGCACGTAATGGAAAGTGACTTCATCAAACTCTTCGAGTATATCTAATATGAGCTTTCGGTATTCCACCAGCTTTACATCTTTTATCTCCCACTCTCCTCGGAGCTGATATATTACTAAGGAAAAATCTTCATATACCTATAAGGTCTTTATATTATGTTCAATAATAGCTCGAATCCCTAAAACACAGGCTTCATATTCTGTCATGTTGTTAGTTTAATCAAAGTTTAATATGCTAGTGAACAGATAATGATTTCCTGTGGGTGAAACCAGGATAACTCCAATTCCATGCCCTAATGCATTTGAGGCACCGTCAAAATGCATTTTCCAAGAATCACATGTAGAAGTACTTGCTTCTTCTAGAGATATGGCCATCGAATATTCGTCTGGGAAGTCAAAGTCGAGTGGCGTAATTTTTAGAATCTCCTAGCCAAAAAGTCATATATAACACTTCCCTTTATAGCCTTTTGGCTAACGTATTCGATGTCAAATTTAGATAATAACATCTGCCATCAGGCTAATCTTCCAGAGAGAGAAGACACACCCATCATGTACTTTAACGGATCTAACTTAGAAATCAACCAAGTGGTATGGTACAACATATATTGTCTGAGTCTTTGTGTAGCCCAGACTAAAGTGCAACAAACTTTTTTAATGGGTGAATATCTAACCTCACAATCATTGAACTTCTTGCTCAGATAGTAAATGGCTCTCTCATTCCTTCCAGACTCATCATGTTGGCCCATGACACATCCCATTGAATTCTCAAAGATGGACAAATACATGAATAAAAGTTTGCCTGAACGGGAGACATTAAGACCGGAGTGTGAGATAAATACTCTTTTATTATCTCGAATGCAGTCTGACAGTCCTCATCACATATTCCAGAGCTGTTCTTTCGAAGAAGGCAGAATATTAGGCCATACTTGTCGGTCAGCTGAGATATGAATCGTGCAATATAATTCAATCTACCCCAAAAACCTCGAACTTCTTTTTGTGTTCATGGGGAAGGTAAATTCTCGATGGCTTTGACTTTATCTGGATCAATCTCGATGTATTTCTTACTAACCACGAAGCCTAGCAACTTTCTTGATGTTACCCCGAATGTACACTTGTTTGGATTCAACTTCAATTGAGCTCTCTCAATATCTGGAAGAGTTTTCTCATATTCTCGACATGCTCATCTTCAGTTTGTGCTTTGAAAATCATGTTGTCAACATAAACTCAAATTTCCTTATGCATAATGTCATGAAATAAGGTCACCATAGCTCTTTGGCACATTGCCCCGTCATTCTTTAATCCGAAGGGAATCACCTTGTAGAAGAATGTACCCAACATTGTGATGAATATGGTCTTTTCCATGTCTTCAGGGTGCATTTTAATCTGGTTATATCATGAGAATCCGTCCATGATGAGAAGAAAACATTTCATACTGTATTATCTACCAAAGTGTCTATGTGCGCCAAGGGGAAGTTATCTTTAGGACTTGCTTTGTTAAGGTCTAGGTAGTCGACACACATACGCACTTTTCCATCCTTGTTTGGAACTGACACTATGTTAGCCATCCACTCCGGACACTTGGCCGCTTGAAGAAAGCCAATATCGATCTGCTTCTGGACTTCTTCTTTTATTTTAAGGAGCATTTTAGGTCTCATTCTCCTTAGCTTTTGTTGTACAGGTTTGCATTCTAGCTTGATGGGTAGTTTGTGGACTACCATATCCGTGTCTAGACAAGGTATGTCTTGATACGACCAGGCAAACACATCTTTGTATTCTTGAAGTAAGTCTATCAAGTTTTGTTTTTCTTCAACCGAAAGTGTTATACCAATTTTAACTTTCTTCTTTTCCTCTTCTGTGCCCAAATTCAAAACTTCGATTTTCTCTTCATGTGGTAATATTTGTTTGTCTTCTCTTTTCACCATCCTTAATAATTCAGAAGGTAAGTTGCACTCTTCTTCATTGTCACATTCATAAATTTCTCCAAGATAACAGAGCTATTCAAATTCTCCCTCCAGGTCAGAATCATCATTGTTTGCATTATTAACATCTGGGGACCTGAAAGGGAAATAAGAGAAGAAATGTGTATATGCGAGAGGAAAGTATCCCACGTAGAATGAAGAAAAATACAAAAGAAATGAAATAAAAAAGAGAAAAAATGTTTGTCGGAAAAGAAACTGTATCTTTTATTGAACATGAATAAAAAATAATTTATTAACCCTTACAAAAGATCATCTATTGCCCCAAGTATAGGCAAATAGGGAAAGTTTGAGTATTACTCTGAAAGAAATTTGAAAACCACATGTAGTTCTTCAGCCGTCCAATTATTAAGCATAAACCTAGGTGGCAATGGGCAGATTCCGGATATATTCGCATCTCAGCTTTCTCTGTGATTATGGCATTGATACCTAAGTCTTTCAAAGTAACCTCCAAATCTGGTAAGGTCGTCTTGAACACATAGCCACCAGATCTAAATGTATCTTGAAGATGAGGGAATACCATTGGTTTCCATTGAATCTCATCCTCAGTCAATTTTTCCAATCTTCTCTCTCGACACTTCTGAATTTCCTTCCTCTTCTGTTGGTTATTGGGCTGGAAACAAAGCCCAAATTGATCTAACTTTGTGATAGGAAAAATGAGATCAATTATTCCATGCAACAGACTTCCAAATCCCTTTCCTATCTTAGCACCTTTTCCTAGGGTTTGCTTTAACTCCATTTTGGTGCATTCTGATTGCATAGGTTTGGGAATCTTACTTTCTTCAGCCACAAATGTGGCATTCACAAACTTCAGGGAGCGGAACGAACACTCTAAAGCCTCCTCATTCGCCTCTATGTATAGGGCATCAGTGGTCACACTTTCCACTATATATTCATCCCCATTAATGATTACAAGGGCCCCGTTGATGACAAACTTGAATTTCTGGTGTAGTGTTGATTATACTCCTCCAGCTTGATGGATCCAATACCTTCCCAAAAGGTAGTTATACGAAGGTATAATGCCCATCACCATGAACTCTATGTTATAAGTGGTGGGTCCAATGGTTAGGGGTACCTCAATCTTGCCGATTGCCTCCTTCGTGGTCCCGTCAAATGCTCGGACCACACTCCGGCATGTTCGCATGTAGGAGGTATCAATTGGTAGTCTTTTTAAAGTGACTAGAGTCATCACATTCAGAGCAAACCCGTTGTCGATTAACACACTTGGCAAGGCATGTCCCTTGCAATGTGTTGTAATGTGCAATGCTTTAGCCCAGCCTCTTCCTCCGGATGGGATCTCATTATTAGAAAATGAGATAAGATTGTCTGCCTGAATGTTGTTGACCAGTCTGTCCAACTTGTTGACTAGTATGTTGTGTGGTATGTAGGTCTGATTCAGGACTTTCAGGAGTGCATCTTCATGTGCCTCTGAATTCAGTAGTAGTGCCAGCATCAAAATGCATGCTGTCAAATTGTGTAATTGTTCCACAACACTGTACTCGCTATGCTTCAGGAATTTCTTGCGTCTTTGTTTTCGAATTAGTGTTAAAAGGCTGGAAACTTCTACGAGAATGATAAGTGTTTACCCCAATGCTAGTTTTACCGTGTCTCCGAGAGGCTGCCGAAGTTGTTACCGATACCTGAGTCCAATACGACGGAGGAGACGATTCTAACCGTTTGGGAAAAATCATTGCAGTGGCTTTATGGTGATAACTCCGTAAAAAGACTACTTTTAAGGTATTTTTCACTAAAGTTATTATTTGTTTAAGGGTACATATAGGTCATTTTATATGTATGTAGTTGCATTTTTGGTGATTGTGTTATTTTATTTTATTAAGGTGCTATATGAGGAGAAAGGTATATCTTTTAGTGATGTGCAGGAAATAACAAGCAAAAAGGGCAAGCTGGGAAGGAATACCGTGACATCACACATTGCTGAAGCAGATTGAAATGCCTTGGCATTTTTGACACAAAAAAGGGAAAAAAGATATTTTCATAAAAGGACAGCTGCCAAATCACGAGTTTGCTGCTTGTAACCGCCTGCTGGGGGACCACTACCACCTGGATAATAAGGTTCACGCACAAGGTGTGACCCTAGGGGTATGATGGACATTTTGAGCGCAACAAACTCATCATTACCCATAGATATTTTTATTATATATTACACCTCACAAGAGAGAGAGTGGGTGGAAAAAAAAGAGGTTACCAACCCAGAAAATTATCATATTCTCCACCATTTTTTCCTTCATTTTTCTTAGTGTTCCTCAATTGGTAAAGCTCGAGGGAGTGGCGAGCTAGGCATCCAAGAGGAGCTAGCGACCTAAGGCGGTTCGTGGTGGCCGAGGAGAGCTCCGATAGCGCGCGTTGAAGGTTGTTTCCTCCATCCCTTTACTGTTTTCTTTTATTTATTTTATTTGGGTTGTTTGGCATGAATGATTTTCATGTTTTATTTCATGGAATATTCGGGCCCCACCATGAACTAACCTTATTTGGTGGGGTTGTTTTATGGATGTTTAACTTTATTTTAATGGTAGATTAATATTTATCTTTTATATTTGCTTGCTTTGCTTATGAATGTTTCATCATCTAAGAATGTAGGAGGCATGAGAGTGTCCATTTCTTAGATGAAGGCTAGGTGTTCGAGAGAAACTTAGCTAAAAATACTTGTAGTATTCGAGAGAAACACAAGTGAGATCCAAATAAGCAATGGGGTATAGTATTTTCTTAAGCTTTGAACCGGCCTAGTAATACTAAATCCTAATCCCTTAGTGCTTGAGAGAGACTAAGATAGGATTTCAACGACTAAGTGGGGTAGTTTTTATCAATAGTGTAGGCTGCCACAACTGAGACTGAGAAAAGATATCGTGGCATTCTATTCTATTAGGTTCCTTTGACTAGAGATAGCGATAGCACTTTCAGCAAACTCCGTCGAGCAAGTGAATTAGATAGATTAAATCTGCTAGAGAGATAAGTTTTAGCAATCTTAAATCATTCTCTATCACTCATTCCCGAAGTAGTTTCATATGTGAGGATTATCAAGTTATTTCATTTATTTGCTATCTTTACCATTTTCCTTTGCCATGACATTTTCTTTTGTTACTCATACACATTTCATTTTCCTTGGCATAATCATTTGTGAATACCATTAGCTATACTTAATTACTTTAGAGTAGTGTATAAACTTTACTCAAGATCCTTCTAATCCCTGCGGAGATGATACTCACTCATCACTTCGATTGTGTATACTTGCACATTATTTGCGTATAATTTTATAGTACTCAAAACATACAACAAGTTTTTGGCATCGTTGCTGGGGATTGGCAATTGATGATGTTGAGTTTAGTTATTGCATCATTTTATTTCTTCTCTTTGTACATAGTTACTTGTTTTTGTGTTTACTTTTTTCAGGTGTTACGTTGTTGCATGACACATAAAAGACCCAAAGAATCATTATTTCATATTGAACCTGAGGCTTATGTTGTTCAAAATCAGGTGAAGGATCCTACAGTTCTAAAAGCCACGACAATTCCAAATGCTGGGAATACTGCTCGACCAAAAACTATTAGAGATCACTTAGCTCCCACATTGGATGACCTAAAACTTGCTATTATAGCTCCCAAGATCCAGGCAACCCACTTCAAGGTCAAACCAGTTATGTTCGATATATTGGACTTGATTGGACAGTTTGGTGGTGCTCCTCATGAGGATGCAATGCAACATGTTCGAGAATTTTAGGAGGTCTGTGACTCTTTTTGATAACAATGTGTGCATGAAGATGTGCTAAAATTGAAGTTATTTCCATATTCTTTGAAAGAGCATGATAGGGCATGGCTCAATGGATTACCTTCTGGCTCGATACGGTCTTGGTCTGACTTGTGCAAAAAAAAATTACTACGGCATAATCCACCCAATATGAACAACTATCTTAGGAATGCCATAACATTTTTTCATCAAGCTGATGACTAGTCAATGTATGAGTGTTGGGACCGCTATAAAGAATTGCTTCACAAATGTACCAACCATGGATTCCACGACTGGACTCAAGTCGTGATGTTCTACAATGGAACCAATGAACCCACGAGGATGATGCTAGATGCCTCGACAAATGGCACTTTGCTTGATAAATCACGCGAAGAGGCTTTTGAAATTCTTAATCGAATTGCTAACCATGATAACCAATTTCTCTCTTCAAGGTTTGAAAATAGAAAGAATGCATATGGGACTTTCAAATTAGAAGCTGAAGATTCAGTGTTGGCCCAACTCTCTACCATCACCAATATGTTGAAGAATTTGTAACATTCTAATGAGGTGAAAGAAGTAAAGGTTGCTAGCTTGGCATGTTTGTTATGCCAAGGTAATCATCACGAGAGTGTATGCCCGACCAGCCATGAGTCTATCAACTATGTGAGAAGCTTCAATGGAGGTAATAACAACCCTTATTCCAACACCTACAACCAACGATGGAGTCAACATCCCAATTTCTCAGGGGAAAATCAAGGAGCTCATAATGTTTGTCATCTTACTCAGTAATAGTATATGGATGAACCCCCAACCTTACAAACGAATATGCCATGACACACTTTTAATAAGGGGATAACATCTTCACTTAATACAAGTTCTTTAGAGGCCACTATGGAAGACTATGATAACTACAAAGGCTCTATTACAAGATCACGCCACATCTATTAAGAGTCAAGAATAATTATTACAAAGTCAAGGCGCATGGTTGCAAAGTCATAATTTGTCTTTGAGAGCTTTGGAAATGCAAGTGGGTCACATTGCAACGGCATTAAAAGAATACCAACCAGACAGATTGCCTAGTGATAGTGAAGTCAATAAGGCTAAAGGCAGTGAGCAATTTAGTATATTCACCTTAAAGAGTGACACCAATACCTACAAAGATGCTAAGTTTGGGGGAAAACACTCAAAGAACCTAGCTATGAGATTGTGCATGAAGAATCTCAATTGCAAGAGGACTCATATTTGCTGGAGAACAAAGTTGAAGGTTCAAAGAGTAAACCCAATGATGGCATGCAAAATAATGCCACGACAAAAGAAAAACCCCCACTAGCAGGAGTTGATGACCAAAGGGAAGTTGCAGAATTCTGCCACGATAATTTTTCAGGCACTGACGATTACTTGAAGCTCGATGAAGAATAAAAAGATGAGCTTAAGGATATTCCAAATTATATGAGTTAGTCTAGCTTACTCATAGCTAGACCAATTACGAAAATTGAACCTTTGGATTTCATTGAATTTACTCATCCTAAACCCTAAGGGTGCGTTTGGTTCACGAAATATAAGATTACTAGTAGGAATAAAATATTACCAGGGAATAGGATTACTGGAAATGTTACATTATCGTGTTTGGTTGGTTTGACAGGAATGTAAGATTACAATGTTTGGTTGAAGGAATAAAAGAATACTGGAATGCATATTTTACCAAATTGTCCTTGTTCAATATTTTTTAAGAAGTGAAATTCTAAATATTTAAATAAAAATTATTTAAATAAAAATTATATCTGTTGATAATATATTACTTGAGTATTTAAATATATCATGTATTATTAAATTTTATATAACTTATGTAAAAATATGATAAATAGTTAAAATTTAATCCCCGATAACCTCTAATTGATGCTGGCTACAATGCTTTAGATTCGTCAACAAAAGAAATAATATATGATAAATAGTTAAAATTTGTCTACAAGACTTAAATTACTTGTAATTTACATAGTTTTGAGAACATACAAGGAAAAGGGAGCGCACAAAGGCAAATAATAAGTTTCCAACATGGAGGTAAGAACTGAAAACCAACTCCACTCATGACACCCACACACAACAATGGCAAATTATTGTGTTTGCAATTGTTGGTAATTACAAATATTTTATCAGAAGGTATATTGCGACAACCAAAATCACGATTCCGATAACGGCTAATAGCATGCACGTACAGGAACAACCACATTTGGTTCGCTTGTTCAAATTGCTAGGTTTTTCTGCGCTCTCTGTTAGCAAAGAAAACAAAATCCTTAGAATCCACTATGACAATATAATTTAAATAACTAAAAGTCAAATAATTCTTAGTTTACTTGAGATCTTTTTGTCTACTCTAAACACAAATTGAATGGCCATGAATTATATCCTTCCTCCCTAACAAGATTCATCACCAAAGATTTCCCACAACATGACATATTATGAGGCTTAAAGTCATTTATAGGAATGCCTATTTCTAGTAGGAGCTGGATAAATATATTAAATAGCAGTCATTCGGTGTCATACCTTTCAAAAGCAAAAGGATAATATTGTGCTATGCATTTAAAATGTTAATTAATAACAAGTCTTTTACCCGTAGGTGAGAATCGGTAACATCAACATGTTCATCTAGGTCATCCAGCATTGAGAGGGAGCACAACATAAAGTTTACTGACTGTGAATCAATCTTCACCAAGCATTTCCTTTAAAGAAATTAGAAGCAAAAAAAAAAAAAAAGAATAAAGAGCAACATACAATAAGTCTGGCATGCAGATCAAGTTCTTCATTGACCGCCAATGCAATATGCTTTGTACTTAATATTGTCTCCTCCAACTTCTCAAGACCCTTATCTTGCTCTGCTTGAAAAAGACACGTTCATCAGTTGAGGAAACTAAGGCAATTATACAATTCAACAGGGATGCCATTTGAAACTAAAATAACTTGCCTTTCATGATTTGTCGTTGAAGACCAACAAGACCAGAGTTATCCAACCCAACAGTCCTACTCATGGCATCAACCTTTGTTTCAGGCCTTAACAAGCTATCTTGGTTTGCAAAATTCGACATATTGAATACAGAAGCCATCTGATTTGCTTTTGATAACAAATTTGCAACCATATCCTTGTGACAGTTCATCTCCTTCTCTGTTCTGTAACCAAAATATGAAGTATTGGCAAAAGGACAGTTTATTCCTCATATTACAACATATTCCAATTCGACATATCTTATGAAAATCCCAGCAGACATGATCAAAATTACTAAACACAGTATCAATTCACTCCTATTTTCTCCACAATTAAGATAACTTACAAGGGCTTCCCAGTAGGTACATAATGGACTGCAATCCATCAAGTCTAGTCCCTAAAATCATAATCTTCCTTCTAATAGCCGATGAGTGACGCTGAGTTTCTAGTCCAGATGCAGGTAAGGAAATCCTCTCAGATATCATGCCATTAATATCATCATCAATTTTTGCTTCTTCATTATATTCTTTTATCCACATGTCAGCTGTCATTGACCTAGAATGACAATCAAATTAAAAGATTATTTAAAAGCACACAATATACACACAATCAGAGGATAAAAGAAGAATAGATAAGAGTAAAATGAAGCAAAATGAAGGGAGGTTTGGAAGGTCAGGGCATTGATCAGGCTTTAAGTTCTACATCAGAGGATTCTGCTGGTTCATCGCCGGGGAAGTTGAGGGAATCTGAAGGGTTGAGGGAGGTTGCAGCAGACAAGGTTTTTGGAATCATAATATTTTTGGAATCATAATCTGAAGGGAATCTGAAACGTTCACAAGGAGAGTAGAGGACTAAAATCATAATATTTTTGGAATAATCAAGGTTAAGAAGCAATTAGTAGAACCATTGAAGCAGCCAAACAATACAATACAACAACCAAAACTTAAAAGAGGAAGCATAAAGAAACAATCACATTATTAAAATTGAAAATGTCAGTTCAGGTATAATCGAACCACTGTTCCTGGTAGGAATTTAGCCCAGAGTTTCATCCATTGAAATTAAAAGTTTAGCAAGACTTTGCAAATTTAAGCGACTCGGACCGAGAAACATATGCTAGCGGGGAGAAGAAAGGGAGTGGAGAAGAAATCTTACCAGGAATCTCACTGGGAAACGATGAATTTTTCGCAGCAAGGGGAGAAGAAGATATCACGCAGAGGCAAGCTGGAAAAGAGAGGTATTTTAGCCCTTAGCACGAGAATAAAATAAAACCTAAGACACATGTGGGAATAACATTCCCAAGAATAAAACACCAAAATTTACTGTTGGTATTATAGCATTAACCTCACTTGGGAATCATACCCCAACCAAACATGGGTATCTTTCATCAGGAAACAAACATGCCTGCTGGGAATGTTAAATTTCTTGATCCAAACGGGCTCTAAGTAGCTGCCCATTTTTCTAGGCTAGAAATTGTGAAAGAACTAAGGAATAAAATGGAGATTAAGAAAAAAATTCCTTGATGAGAAATTATTATTTGCCACGGCATTGTCGTGATATGCTGACATTGTCAATTTTCTCGTTAGTGGTGTTTTGCTTCCGTACTTGAATAGCCAAGGCAAGAACATGTTAATGCAGGATATTCGCTACTATCATTGGGATGACCTTCTTCAAAGACATTGTTGCCCAAGCAATTAAAATATGCCATGGTAACGGGGACTGAAAAGAGATCATATTCCACTACCAGTTAGCTTTATGTAGAGAACACTCAAGAGGAGAGAGGACTACTGCAATGGTCCTATAAATTGGGTTCTATCGGCTTACACTGAAGGTGTCGCTGTTATATGTGTGGAGCATTTTGGTATATACTGGTTCTCCAATCAAACACAACAAAAATGCTATAACAATTCATTATGTTTTGGAGTTTGCATCCCTTCAACCCTCTTTAATTTATGTTTTAGAAGTTTTGTTTTATCATGAGTGTTATTTATTTATTTTTCTTTATTTTATTTCTTTATTTTTAATTTTAATATTAGTTCTTTTTAGGATGAAGGGTGTTTTGGAGGATGAATATGACGAAATTAGGGAACTCAATTAGAAATTGCCTAAATTCGTTAAGTATAGATTATATACAATCACACACACACATAACACCATAAAGAATCTTGACCTAGGGAAGAGTACTTGAATTCTTGATATGTCTAGCATGTTGAAGCCAATTTTTCTGAGGGTTGAAATTCAATTTTTGTTTTGTTGTCCTATTGATGAAAATTGCCATGACATTTTGATTGTGTTAATTGTTATCCATTGCTTGAGGACAAGCAATAGATTAAGTTTGGGGGTGTGATAACTCTGTAAAAAGACTACTTTTAAGGTATTTTTCACTAAAGTTATTGTTTGTTTAAGGGTACATATAGGTCATTTTATATGTATGTAGCTGCATATAATTGCATTTTTGGTAGTTGTGTTATTTTATTTTATTAAGGTGCTATATGAGGAGGAAGGTATGGTTTTTAGTGATGTGTAGGAAATAACAAGCAAAAAGGGCGAGCTGGGAAGGAATGCCGTGACATCACACATTGTTGAAGCATATTTAAATGCCTTGGCATTTCTGGCATAGAAAATGACAAAAAGATATTTTCATAAAAGGACAACTGTCAAATCACGTGTATGCTGTTTGTAACCGCCTGCTGGGGGGTATGATGGACATTTTGAGCGCAACAACCTCATCATTACCCCTAGATATTTTTATTATATATTACACCTCACAAGAGAGAGAGTGGGTGGAAGAAAAAGAGGTTACCAACCCAGAAAATTATCATATTCTTCATCGTTTTTCTTCCTTAATTTTTCTTGGTGTTCCTTCATTAGGGAGCTCTGATAGCATGCGTTGAAGGTTGTTTCCTCCATCCCTTTGCTGTTTTCTTTTATTTATTTTATTTGGGTTGTTTGGCATGAATGATTTTCATGTTTTATTTCATGGAATATTCGAGCCCCACCATGAACTAACCTTATTTGGTGGAGTTGTTTTATGGATGTTTAACTTTATTTTAATGGTAGATTAATATTTATCTTTTATATTTGCTTGCTTTGCTTATGAATGTTTCATCATCTAAGCTTGTAGGAGGCATGAGAGTGTCCATTTCTTAGATGAAGGCTAGGTGTTCGAGAGAAACTTAGCTAAAAATACTTGTAGTATTCGAGAGAAACACAAGTGAGATCCAAATAAGCAATGGGCTATAGTATTTTCTTAAGCTTTGAACCGACCTAGTAATACTAAATCCTAATCCCTTAGTGCTTGAGAGAGACTAAGATAGGATTTCAACGACTAAGTGGGGTAGTTTTTATCAATAGTGTAGGCTGCCACAGCTGAGACTAAGAAGAGAGATATCGTGGCATTCTATTCTATTAGGTTCCTTTGACTAGAGATAGCGGAAGCACTTTCAGCAAACTCCGTCGAGCAAGTGAATTAGATAGATTAAATCTGCTAAAGAGATAAGTTTTAGCAATCTTAAATCATTCCCTATCACTCATTCCCGAAGTAGTTTTCTGTGTGAGGATTATCAAGTTATTTCATTTATTTGCTATCTTTGCCATGACATTTTCTTTTGTTACTCATACACATTTCATTTGCCTCGGCATAATCATTTGTGAATATCATTAGTTATACTTAATTACTTTAGAGTAGTGCATAAACTTTACTCAAGATCCTTCCAATCCCTGTAAAAACGATACTCACTCATCACTTTATTGCTTTAGCGATTGTGTATACTTGCACATTATTTGCGTAGAATTTTATAGTACTCATAACACGCAACACACGGTGTTTGATAATAAGGGTAATTTGGTGTTCAGGGTTGATAATTACATGGACGACCACAAGGGTGAGATCCTTCTCATGGATGCCACCGACAACCCTCTCCTCACCATCCACCGTATCTCACATTGACTTTACATATTTCAATCAAATTATCATATATTTTAAATATTTTCTATGGATAATTTATATTCAACTCATCGTCCTTTAAGCATACAATTTTATGTCCATGATGATGTTTCGACGTTTGTTTTGTCAGAAAATGAGTTTAGGAGATAACTGACTGATTTACGAAGGAGAAACCTCAGTGAATCCCAGACTTTGTGCGAGGAAATCGATGAACATCCTAAATAAAAAAATTCTTGGCCTACGTTAACAACAATGGAAACAATAATAATATGGTTTACGAGGTCGAAGGGTCATATTCGCAGCGATCTTGCTCCGTATATGACGAGAGTAGGAGATTAGTAGCGGAGAAAAAGAAAAAAGAAGCAGTTAAAGGAAAGAAAAAAGAAGTAGTTAAAGGAGTTGGCTATGGAATCGATGTCTTCCATCTTGTTGTTCCGCCCGGTCATGTCAGCACAGACTTTTCCATGGCTCTGGTCATCATTTTGGATCAAATGTTCGGATCTTCTAGACGATGATTATCTTTCTCCTTCTATTTTATTTAGCACAAGAACACCAAACAGTAGAATAGTTGTTGTGTATGTTGATATGTTTTCTTTCCTTTTTTCTTTTATGTTTGTTTGTGGTATAGGTTGATAATGAAGATGATGCGGCTGTGATCACAATTTTTACTCTATATTTTAGTGATCTTTTATTCCAAATAAATATTATAAAAATATATTAAATTCATAAAGCAAAATTAGGAAAATAGAATGTTGTTATCCCAGAGATTCTAAATTCGAATAACCAAGTCCGTAGTTATTTCGATACATTATAATCCCTTATTACGTCACGTCAATTATATATAAAGATAAAATAGAAAAATAAGATAAAAGTTCGAAAACTAAGAAAATTTCACTGAGAATTTTGCCACGTTGTAGTATGATAGGGGATTTAAGCCCAAAAAAATTATCATAGAAGAACCCTAATTTTACCCAACAAGTATGACGGGCTCCTAGTTATAAATGTCAAAACTTTTTTTGAGGATGTGTCCCAAAATCAAGCCCACCAGAAAGCTACCTTATTTTCTGACCTCCGCAACTGCATATGTGCAGTCATAGAGATAGAAAGAGAGAGATTTTGGAGATAAATGGAGAAAAGCAATGAGCCGCCTGCTAGAACCCTAAACCCAATCAATGGAGGAGAGGAAGGAGATAAATCTAAGGTTGTAGTAGTAATGGGTCCAACCGGGTCGGTAAAATCCCGATTAGCCATTGATTTGGCCGCCCATTTTCCTATTGAAATCATCAACGCTGATTCCATGCAAGTCTATCAAGGTCTTGATGTCCTCACCAATAAAGTTCCTCTCCATGACCAAAAAGGTATTGCCTTTATACCATCTTTGTTTGGAGTTTGGAAAAATACTCGTTGATTTTCTTAATTAGTTTACATATGTTATTTAGGTGTGCCACATCATCTTTTGGGCACTGTTAGCTCTGATGTGGAATTCACTGCAAAGAAGTTCAGGGATTCTGCAATTCCCGTGAGTTCAGCTTCGAGTTTTATTGCTTTAGAAGTATTGACTTCAATAATCATAAATCATATGTCAGTTTCTTTTCCATCTTGCTTGTAAAAAGCATGTCCTTTACTTGTTTGTCTAGTCACATAACTATTTTTCACTTGTCTGCCAATTATTCATGCTATATACTTTTCTATGTCGTAGTTTGCGAACATTTTATGCCTTAATTTGTGGAATTGTACTTTCAGATTATTAATGATATATTATCTCGCAACCATTTGCCGGTCATTGTTGGAGGCACCAATTACTATATTCAGGTAAGCATTTGTTTCTTTATGTGATTAGTTATCTTTAACAAATTCTGGAGTTTATACCACTAGCATGGTTGTATGAAGGAGTTTTGGTCCCTTTTGTCTAATAGTATGCTAGGAATCAATTACTTTAACAAACGTTTTATGTCAAAAAATCTTGTCCATAGTTTTCCATAAATACATCCAGTTCCAAGGATGCATTCATCTTTCGTCTCTGTCTGCCTGTCCAACTTCATTTCTTTCTTTGTAGTTGTGCTTCCTGCTTATTTAGAGTCTGAGAAAAATAACTCTTAGTTTCCTGCACTTGCTGTCAAATTTACATTTTAACCCTTGTTTGTAGGCACTTGTGAGTTCATTCCTTCTTGATGAATCAGCTGAAGATATGTCCGAAATCTATTCAAGCGATCATCCTGGTATGTAGGAATTCTTGCTTTAGATCATTCCAATTTAGTAGACTACTGATGTTGTTTAATTTATCACAGGAAATGAGCAGACAGATCATATGCTTGACGTGCTGGGAGACAGTTGCAATTATAGCTATGACCTTCTTAAAGAACTTGATCCAGTTGCAGCAAACAGAATTCATCCAAATAATCATAGAAAAGTAAGAACCAGATGTTGATGTACATGATATGCTAATCACATTCTGGTGTTTTGTCGAATGGTATTTTTCCTAAATATTTTTGCTGTATGTCTCATTAAGATGAATTTTAGGTTGAAATTCAATTGAGCTAAGTGTAAAAGCAAATTTTGATGATGAATTGTAATTTGTATTTTGGCTTAATGGATTTGATAGTATATTTTGCCATAGCACTTATAGGCTGAAAGCTGGGTTTCTTACTTTTTTCAGTTTGACTCAGCTAGTTAGACGTGACCCACTGCTTGAGTGTTGTCCTAATAAGAACTTTATAAAACCAACTTAGAATTGAGGCTTGCGTAGAGCTTGCTTTTAACCGTGTTACTTTAGCTATGCAAAGCACAAGTTGTTTAATGTTGTTTTGTTAATTGAGCTAAAATGGTTATTTCTTCTGAAAAAGGTTTCAAAAGTTTAAGTGACCATATATGTATTCTTGATATTGGTTCAATTTGCAGATTAATCAATACCTTAGTCTTTATGCTCGTTCTGGTGTTCTTCCAAGCAAACTTTTTCAGGGAAAGGCTGCAGAGGTTGGTGTTCCTTAATTATGTTTATGGGTCTTGATTATGTATATCCATTATAAACTTTTTTCTCATTTATTTTACAAGATATGTATTGTAGGTTCAAGTTAGAAAGACAGAACATTCACCTTCAAGATCAAACTACTATTTCTTTAGAGGGAGATGGCACTATGCTGACTGACTTGCATTTGAATTTTGTTAAATTTGTCTGTGGCAGGGCAGAACTGGGGTCGATTCGATAATTCTAGATACAGTTGCTGTTTTATGTGTGTTGATGCTGCCTTACCTGCGTTGGATCAGTATGTGGAACACAGGGTAGACTGCATGTTAGATGCTGGTTTGCTTGATGAAGTTTATGAAATTTACAATGCAAATGCAAATTATACTCTAGGTTTGCGACAGGCCATTGGTGTTCGAGAATTCGAGAATTTTCTTCGAGCTTACTTTTCTGGCAACATGGGTGATGAGATGGGTGATTCTTCTGATGGAACTCCCCTAAAGCTGTCAACAAGGATGGATGATAAATTGTGCAAAGAAAATATTAGGGGAATACTAAATTCCACTAGTGATAACCCACAAAAAATTCTTTTAGAAGAAGCCATTGGCAAAGTAAAAGTAAACACCCAAAGACTTGTTCGTCGTCAAGTAAGTCAATCTTGTCACATTATTCTTGATATTGGTTATGTTGATGCAACAGAATCTATATCAAGTATGCTCTTGCAGCCGATTCCATCTCTTATATTTGTATTTCCACGGAAAATTTTATCTTTCTTCCTGGGTGATTCATGATTATTGTGACTAATGGTTTCTATTATTCCAGAGAATTCAAACGAGTGTTGGGCAGGACAGGTGGTTGGACCAGCTGTGGAAATTATTAGATCTTTCCTCAATGAAGATTATAGTACAGGACGAGCGTCGGACGAGGGAAGTAAAACTGTGACGGATATAGTCCAAAGGGACTTGTGGACTCAATACGTATGCAAGGTCAGCTACTACTGAAACGGAATCGGTCCATATAGTTGTCATTTCCCTTTTTGTGTTGGTCTCTTTTGGATGTTAAGATTAGGGCTCTGGCTTTTTAAATTTTTGAGCTTTATGATTTTTACAGGCCTGCGGAGATAGGATACTAAGAGGAGCACACGAGTGGGAACAACATAAACAGGGTCGTGGGCATCGAAAACGAATGTCGAGCCTTCGGAAGTCCCAAAGTTTCACACAAGAGAAGCATCCAAGTTTGTAACATTTACTGTTGGAAAGATACTGGGCACTGGCTATTGATGACTGCATTCATTCGATGGAACCATTATCCTTTCAAATGTTGATAAGATGCATATTAGATATATATTCTATGATATTTTCCTCATATTTGAATAACTAAAATTGATTAAATTATGGATTTTGATTATATTTCGTATTTTGTGGATTAGGTTGAAGATTTGTATAAAACAAGTTCAAAATCTTATGATTAACATGATCTTCACAAAATCCCCGAATTAAGGAGAAAAAATTAGAATTCAAGAAGCTAGCAAGACAATAAGAGGTTTTCGCGTAAGGCGTGGGCACGACTTATTCATCCTGAACTACCGTAGAAGAAGTCTTCAGTTAAGGCGTGGGCGCATTTTACCAGTTCGTACAACTCTAAATTAGAGTTACGAATTTACAAGGGAAAAAAAGTTTAATGACGGCTGGAAGACTCTTTTGAATTATTCTTATCTTTAGAAGGTATTTAAAACTCTTATTTTTGTGAGATTTTCTTTAAGGGAAAATTCTTTATCTAGAATAGGAAAATCATTATAAAAGGGGAGCTAGGGCCATTAGTTTTACATAAGTTTTACATTAAGTTTTCTTTATTTTCTTTTGGTTTTCTTTCAATTATGAGTAGCTAAATACTTTTGTTTCAACCGGAGGATAATTAAAGCTTTGGTTCTTCAAAGATTGTGAGATCTAAATAATTTTTATTGTTCTTTTACTTCTTTGCTATTTATATATCTTCTGTTTTTATTAAGAATTATTGTCTTGATTGATTGCGTAAAGGATCTGTTGTTCAATTATCAAGTTGATAAACTGTCATTTAGAACTTTAAATCCGTAATTGTTTAAACGTTCTAATATTAGTAGTAAAGTAACATGGTTGATTATGATTATGTTATGAAGGTATATAACCTAATCTAAATGAATCGAGCTTGTGTATTCTTTGGCTAGAATTGGTGGTCCCTCTAGTGATTAATGCGTGATTAATGCTGTTGGTGGATTAAATCTTAAGAGCTTGTCTAGGATTGTTCATTAACTAGGGAAATAATCAAAGAGCTTCTCTTGATTATCGAGAAACTAAGGAGAGACATGTTGTTAGAGCTTCTTAATAACCATAACCAATTTAGTGAAAAATATAATATTTTATCATTGCATCTATGATAAATTCTCTGAACCAATTCTGAAATTATACCTTTAGTTGGATGTTTGCTTAATATTAATTTTTCTCAATTTTTAGTTAATTAGATTTGCTTCTTATTTTTATTTTTCTCAATTTTAAAACCCCTTTTCTTTGCTTTAATTTTCATTAAAATAAATTTACCTAATCCATGTGGATTCGACCTTGTTTATCGCTACTACAATTTTATATTTCCAAAAGCAAGAATTATTATTTATTGGATTCGACACCCATCAAATTTTGGCGCCGTTGTCGGAGATTGGTGTTATTTAGATTTATTTTGATGCCTCGTTCTTCTCGTGCAGGTGAACTCCAATACGATCCTGAAATCGAGAAGACCACTCGCAGGTTAAGAAAAGAAACTAACTTGCGCAACAAACAAGCTTCTTATTCTTCATCCCCTGAATCGGAATCTGCAGTCAACTTGGTTGATTCATCCAGCGATTTTGAAATAGAAGGAACAATGGCCAACGAAGAAAGAACTCTAAGAGAATTGGCTGCACCAAATGTGAATCAACAACCACTCTGCATTAACTACCCAACTTTGGAGGTAGCTTTTGAATTAAAATATGGTTTGATTCATTTGTTGCCTACTTTTCATGGACTTGAGAATGAAGATCCTCACAAGCATTTGAAGGAATTTCATGTGGTATGTTCAAGTATGAGACCGCAAGGAGTGACTGAAGAGCAGATAAAACTGTTCGCTTTTCCATTCTCGCTAACCGATAGAGCTAAAGAGTGGCTCTTCTATTTTACCCCCTATTTTTGTAACTACTTGGGCCGAGATGGTGAGGATGTTTCTTGATAAATTTTTTCCTTCTTCAAGAGCAGCTGGCATTCGAAGGGAAATATGTGGAATAAAACAAAAAGATATTGAGACCCTTCACGAGTATTGGGAACGATTCAAACGACTGTGTGCCAGCTGCCCTCAACATGGGATTTCTGAGCAACTTCTCATCCAATATTTCTATGAAGGATTACTACCCATGGAGAGAAAGATGATGGATGCAGCTAGTGGAGGCGCCATAGTGAATAAGACTCCTCACGATGCTAGGGAATTGATCTCCATCATGGCTGTCAATTCACAACAATTTGGCTTTAGGCAAGACACATCTTCAAGAAGGGTGAATGAGGTAGGTTCGTCCTCCATTGAACATCAACTATCACATCTCACCTCCCTTGTTCAACAACTAGTTGTAGAAAAAATGCAACAAGTGAAAGCTTGTGGGATATGTGCTGCGATTGGTTACCCAACTGACATGTGCCCTACACTTCAAGATGATTCTCATGAGTACACCAATGCAGTTGGAAGGTTTCCAGATCCACCACAAATGAAGTATGATCCTTACTCAAATATCTATAATCCAGGATGGAGGGATCATCCTAACCTTAACTATGGACCAAGATCATCACAATTCCAGCGTTTTCCACCTGAGCAGTCTTCTTCAAAGCCAGGTATGTCCCTAGAAGAAATTGTCAAATCACTTCCAACTAATACACAACAATTTCAGCAAGAGACAAGAACAAGCATGCAAAATTTGGAGAATCAAAATGAGTCAATTGGCATCCTCCGTGAGTCGGTTAGAATCCCAAGGTAAGTTACCTTCACAAACCATTGTTAATCCAAAGCAAAATGTTAGTGCAATCATATTGAGAAGTGGAAAGGAGTTGAATGAACCTAGTTCATTGGCACATGGGAGAGCCTTAGAGGAAAAAACTGAAAAGGAAGTTGCTCCTCAAACTCAGAAAGACCAACCTAAAGGACTCAAAAGCGAAAAATAAAAGAAATT
Organism: Hibiscus syriacus; assembly: GCF_006381635.1. Classification (NCBI taxonomy): domain Eukaryota; kingdom Viridiplantae; phylum Streptophyta; class Magnoliopsida; order Malvales; family Malvaceae; genus Hibiscus; species Hibiscus syriacus. Next base: position 2,440,316 of record NW_024062730.1, read on the forward strand.
TGTCATAGAACCTCATTTTCCCTCTAGATTCGCTAAATCCAAGAAAGAAGCAGAAGATAAAGAAATTATTGAGACGTTTCGCAAGATCGAGGTAAATATTCCTTTACTTGATGCAATTAAACAAGTACCTCGATATGCTAAAGTTCTTAAAGAATTGTGCACCAACAAGAGAAAGCTCAAGGGTAATGAAAAGGTAAGTATGGGGGAGAGTGTTTCAGCTGTCCTCCAGAAAAAACTACCCCCCAAGTGCAAAGACCCAGGTATGTTTACTATACCTTGTAAACTCGGTAATGTTAGGATTGAGAGAGCAATGTTGGATCTAGGAGCCTCAATAAATATCATGCCTCTTTCTATTTACTCATCTCTGAATGTTGGTCCTTTGAAAGAAACATGAGTGATTCTTCAACTTGCTGATAGATCTAATGTATATCTCGAGGGAGTTTTAGAGGATGTTTTAGTGCAAGTTAATGAATTGGGTTTTCCTGCAGATTTTTATGTACTTGATATGCAAGAAGATGATTATTCTAAGTCAACATCAATTTTGTTAAGAAGACCATTTTTGAAAACAACTATGACAAAAAAATTGATGTAGATGATGGTACACTTACCATGTAATTTGATGGTGAAGTTATTAAATTCAATATTTATGATGCCATGAGATGTCTCTGTTTTTGTCATGGATGTTATTGACCCTTTAGCACATGAAATGTTTAATAAAAATGAATATGACAAGTTGAAATATACACTCAACATGAATTTCACTTCTGAAAGATTGCAGGGAATCATGAAAAAGTCTGTGTTGGATCTTGATTTGAAAGATACAATCCAAGAACTAGAATCACTCAAACCCATGAGGTATGATGTATCTTTATATTGAGTCACCTCTTTCTAACACCAAGCTTCTTCATTCTCTTGTGCAGGCACCAAAATTGGAAACGAAGTCATTGCCAAATCATCTGAAGCATGTATATTTAGGAGAAGAGGAAACTATTCCAGTGATCATTCCCAACAAACTCTCTCGCTTAGAAGAAGAAAAGTTGATTCGAATGCTTAGAGAGTACAAGGAAGCTATTGGGTGGAGAAAAAATTTCTCTATTGTTGAAACACAAAGTTTGGATACAAGTCAAATGTTTAACGTCAACGATCATCGTTTGAAACCTTTTTATGAAGGTTCTCTGGCGCATACTGTTGGTCAAACCATTTTGGAGTACCCAACTTAGGATGATTGAGAAGCTACAACGTCTAGCCAAAGACGTTAAAGAAAGGCGCTCTTGGGAGGCAACCTAATTTTTTCTTTTTCAAATTCTATTTTCGTTGTTTTTATTTTTATTTTTATTTTTTTTCCTTGACTTATTGGAGTACAATTAATCTTGTTTTACTCTTTAGGTTAGAAGATGAATTTTTGTAACCCGTGGGCACGCCTTACAAAAGCATAATTATTCCTAAAGTCTCTCACTATTCAGAAGTTCTTTTTGTATAAGACGTGTCCACGTCTAAACTCAATACTACTTATGGTTCAGGAAACAAGATTCAAAGATTTTTTTAAAATATAAATGTGCCTTTTTTTCTTTATTTTCTCTGCTTCATCAGAAGAATGTGCGCCACCAGCCTTCCTTCCCGCTCCACCCGACCCACGTCTCCGCTCAATCCGAGAATCAGCCTAGCCGACCACATCACCTTCACCCCCAGCTCGTGACATATATTATGGTTGATGTTCAACATTTTCAGGAGAGTTTTCTACTCTTATTATTTTATGGTTTTTGAGCATCTACTTTTGATACATTGAGGACAATGTATGGATTAAGTATGGGGGAGAGTATTTCATACATAGTTTTTCTCTGAACATAATGTTGCTTCAATTTTTTTTTTTAAAAACAAGTATGCTTTAGTTCTTTTTTTGTGATTTTTCTCTTCAAAATTCCAGATTCTTTCGATGCTTATCCTTACATGATTTGGATTGTTGTGAATTATCGAATTAAGTTGAAGCATAATAGGGGATTAGTTTGAGTAGTTGAATTCTTATTTGCTACACACTGGTTGATTACTCTTGATGACTGATTGAATGAAAATGTGTGGGAGATAATACATGTTTACCTTTTTTGCGAGTTTTTGGGCCAATGAGCACTCACTTTCAGCATGCTCCATTTCTTGATTGAGTGATTGCCATACATAGTTAATTTTTCTAGAACTTGCTTTGATATACATGTCGAAGACCACATTTTAGAATTAGATGCATCAAAAACGATAAGGGCATTTAGGTGAAACCACTTTTAGCTTTCGTAAAGAGCCTACCCTAATTATCATCCTTAGAAAGCCAATTTTGAGCCTGAGCCTTTTTGTTTGAAATTAACCATGGTACAAGCAAACATCAAATTCTTTTTGTTAATTTCTCCTCTTTTGAACCTTGAATTAGAGGATTGTATGAGATTCTTCACATGAAAATTCAAATTATCTTAAGAAGATCAGAAGATATTGGAATATAGTGATTCGAGTTGCAATATCTTTCAAAAAAAAAAAGAAAAAAAAGGAAAAAGAGAAGCAAAAATTGTGCAAAGGAAATAAAGAAAGAGAGATTGTGCAATGAAAAAAAAAGTTATATGGCTTGAAGAGAACATTTGAAGGTTGAGTTCCATGTGGATAAGTTTGTATGACCCCTTCAATAAAACATCTCAAATTCCTCTCTTATCAAACCTCACTTAAGCCCCATTACACCCTGTTTAAGACCCTTAGGTTTTTATGCATTCAATTCATTGACTAGTGGTGGGGATGTGATAGGTTAGCAAGCCTATGGTAAAAATTTTCTATGTTTTGGCTTGAGAGTTTGTTGACACCCTTAAACACTTCAAGCGTATTGAGTGAATCCAATGTGAGGGTATTAGATCTCACTGCATTTTGATTTCGAAAAGATTGATGGAGTGATTATTCATGTGTGTTGGTTTATGAGAATTTCTTCTATGAATTGCTCGTTCCTTACTTATGTCTAGATTTGAGTCTTTAAGGCATGACAATTTTGATTGTGGAAGGATGAACAAAGGAAGAAGAAGGATTGATGTTGAGAAGAGTTATGAATTTGAACTATTGTATGCTTGAGGACAAGCATTGGTTTAAGTGTGGGGGAATTTGATAAGATGCATATTATACATATATTCTATGATATTTTCCTCATATTTGAATAACTAAAATTGATTAAATTATGGATTTTGATTATATTTCATATTTTGTGGATTAGGTTGAAGATTTGGATAAAACAAGTTCAAAATCTTATGATTAGCATGATCTTCACAAAATCCCCGAATTAAGGAGGAAAAATCAGAATTCAAGAAGCTAGCAAGACTAGAAGAGGTTTTCGCGTAAGGTGTGGGCACGGCTTATTCATCCTGAACTACCGCAGAAGAAGTCTTTAGTTAAGGCGTGGACGCGCCTTATGAGCCCGTACAACCCTAAATTAGGGTTACAAATTTACAAGGCAAAAAGAGTTTAATGACGGTTGTAAGACTATTTTGAATTATTCTTATCTTTAGAAAAAGATGAGGGCATTTAAAACTCCTATTTCTGTGGGATTTTCTTTAAGGGAAACTTCTTTATCTATAATAGGAAAATCCTTATAAAAGGGGAGCTAAGGCCATTAGTTTTACATCAAGTTTTACATTAAGTTTTCTTTATTTTCTTTTGGTTTTCTTTTAATTATGAGTAGCTAAATACTTTTGTTCCAAATGGAGGATAATTGAAGCCTTGGTTCTTCAAGGATTGTGAGATCTAAATAATTTTCATTGTTCTTTTACTTCTTTGCTATTTATATATCTTCTGTTTTTATTAAGAATTATTGTCTTGATTGATTGTGCAAAGGATCCGTTGTTCAATTATCAAGTTGATAAATTGCCATTTAGAACTTTAAATTCGTAATTGTTTAAACGTTCTAATATTAGTGGTAAAGTAACATGGTTGATTATGATTATGTTATGAAGGTATATAACCTAGTCTAAATGAATCGAGCTTGTGTATTCGTTGGCTAGAATTGGTGGTCCCTCTAGTGATTAATGCTGTTGGTGGATTAAATCTTAAGAGCTTGTCTAGGGTTGTTCATTAACTAGGGAAATAATCAAAGAGCTTCTCTTAATTATCGAGAAACTAAGGAGAGACAGGTTGTTAGAGCTTCTCAATAACCATAACCAATTTAGTGAAAAGTAGAAGATTTTATCATTGCATCTATGATCAATTTTCTGAACCAATTATGAAATTATACATTTAGTTGGATATTTGCTTAATATTAATTTCTCTCAATTTTTAGTTAGTTAGATATGTTTCTTATTTTTACTTTTCTCAATTTTAAAATCCCTTTTCTTTGCTTTAATTTTCATTAAAATAAATCTATCCAATCCCTGTGAATTCGACCTTGCTTCTCGCTATTACAATTTTATATTTTCAAAAGCAAATATTATTATTTGTTGGATTCGACACCCACCAAATGTTAAGCTTATTCCAAGAACCAAAAATTATGAGTTCAATTGGTGATTTTAGCCTGTTTAAGTCGTTTAATTAGGTGATTTTAGTTTTTATATAATTAGATATTAAAATATCAATAGTGAAAACACTTGTAAATGTATGTGAACTCATTTAGTTCTATATTAATATAAGTGGATTTATTTTAATATATATGTCAGAAAACCGTAGAAGATGATAAACTACTTTTTTTGACTTTGTTATCACACATTAATGAGCTTGGAATAGGTTAATTAGGCTTAACCAAGATGGTCCCTTCTAATATTCCTGTCTGCCAAAATCATTCCACAAAAGACCCATCAAATTTCATCAACAGACTCTGAACTCTACATGTAAATACAGTATATCAATGATGACTTGCTACTAAAGGCCATGAACTTGATGACCTACAAATATACATGAAGAAAGTTAGCAACCAAGATCAAAATTGAGATTTTGTGAAGGACAAAGCTACAAGAGGATATTTGAAGAAGAAAAACAATATTCCACCGCAAAAAAGATGCATTGAAAAACGAAAAGATTCTCTGTTTCTTTAACCTTCTTATCTCCCCCTTGCCATCAAACCCACCATCCCTGCAATTTCATTCATATCATCTGAAAGAGTCGAAGGAACAATGGAAAAGATCCTGCTAACATTCAACAGACTCAAGTTTCTATATTTTCTCCTTTTTATCACCTCTAATGCCCTACACACTCCCACGCTCCACTGTGGTAACATTCAGCTTCAAAGGCCTTTCTTGGCTCAAAATTCCACAGTGCCCTTCCCTTTGAACCGCATGATCAGATGCAAATCTCAGAAGCTATACTTCAGAACCTCTCTGGGTCTTTTCCCCATCTCTTCTATTGATTACACAAGTAAGACACTAACAGTGTCTCACACTAGTTGTTCTCCTCCATCACAGTTTGTGTCCCCATCACTCCTTTCAGCTGGTTTCCCTTCTCCTCCTCACCCCAACTCACTTCTTCTCTTCAACTGCTCACGCACAAGTCATCCCGCTGCATCGTTTATCCGCAACTGCACTCGGTTACACATGTGTAGAGCTGCTTCTGAAGTGCCTTATTCATGTCTAGTAATCAAAGATATTGGAAAGCTTGGCCCTGATTTTCATCCCAAAGATTTGAGTTGCACAAGTTACAAGAGGGTTTATAAAAGGACTTTGAACGAGGAAGACTTTGAAGGAGTTGAGTTGGGGACGAGGATTTCGTTCGACATTCCCGACCATGTACCGGATATCTGCAATGAATGTAAAAAGCCTAATGGCAGCTGTGGTGTTGGGTTGAAGTGCATTTGTCATGCACAAGAGTGCAGTAAGTCCCCCTGCTCCCTAAGGCCTAGTTTCTATTTGATCTTTATTATTTTCTTTCTCAATCTTACAATTTTTTGATTGATTTAATGGTGTTTTTGCAGAAGATAAGGTCCTTTCAGTTACCGGATCACTTGACACTGGTATTAGTTCTTGCTCCTTTTATTTTCCATCATTGTTCAGATGAATTCATGGATGATTTGAGCAGCTCTAGAGCTCGAAACAACCAGAACAAAGACTTTTTTTTGGATCTCTTCCTCATGGTTGTTAGATACTTATTTTGTACGTGATTGCTTGTATGTTTCTTGTCCTATCTCCATGCGCATACACATACAGAAAGTGCACCTAGTTTGGGTATCTATATGAAATGATTCCTTATGAATGCTAACCTTGAATCTTAACAATTACATGGTCACTGCAATGAGAAATATGATTCACGAATAGATGAACATTTAATCTCAGCCAAGTGGTTTTTATTAACATAATCTTTGTCTGAATGAAGATGATTATTAACGAAATTTCGAACTGCACACTTAACAATTCAATTCTAGAGTCTAGGCAATGGATGCACACTTTACTATGTCATGGGAAAATAATTGAACAAAAGCAAAAAAAAAAAAAAAATGAGCATACGCATCCATTGCCTTTTGACATAAAGCTTAGTTTTGAATGATGAAAAGGGAAGAAGAGTACATTAAAGAGAGTCACTTTGATAAGGCTTTCAAAATAAAGCAGATCCATAGTCATACCAAAGTTGAAATGGAAATATTGATAATTAATGGTAAATTATTCCAAATGTCACTGAACTTTAAGGTTTATATTAATTTTAGCATCAAACTTTGACTTCAATAGTTAGAGGACATGACAGTTTGATGCGACGTGAATGTTAAAAAAATATTATTTTATATTTTATATCGTACTCTTCATCAAAGAAATTTTTTAGCATTTGTCGATAACTGTCACTCTGATATATTTTATGATATCTTAAATACCGATAAATTCATCACATCATCCTTTATCATTTTGTTAGTTTTGATTTTCTTGAAACCTATTTAAAACTCACGTGATTAAATATAAAAAGGTATTAATTTTGGGGTTTAAAGTTCTCTTGAATTTGAAGTGTTTGTACAAAAATCTGTATGATGAGAAGTATTCTTTCAAGAAAACGGATAACATATCTTAAAATAAGTGTCATCGAACAATCATCAAAAGATACTATAGTATTAGAATGTTGAATTTTTAGATGGATTTTTATAGATCTCGAGTGGTTTTATAAAAAAAACAAGTAGAGAAAAAGAATGAGAAGTGAAATGCCGATATTTTGGTAATGATCTTATTGCAAATGGTGGGTGGTGACCGACAACGCTTGATTAATGATGACGGTCAGAATAGTTAACAAATTTCTACATAAACCAAAATGATACAAAAACTAATGTTTAATGTCTAAAAAATGAAACACGTTAAAATTAAATGATAAAAGTAATACACAAACAAAAGTTCACAGGAAAGAAAACGTTGAGGTCATCACTGATTTAAAAACCTAGTGTTTTATACCGTAGTCAAAACCAAAGTTCAATGTTAAAATTGAGACGTTTCAAAATCCAATGATAAAAACGATATAAACCCTAGAGTGTAGTGCAATCTAGAGTAGTTTACCCTAAAGACTAAATATAAATATGATGGTTAGAAAAATGAGAGGTAAACTGCTGAAGCATATACGTCGTTGAATTGATCTTTACAGGCTATACGAAACACTTTCCAGCTATAAAAAAAAAAACTATTTCCACTCCACAGCTGTAAAATTCACATGAAGAAGCTGACACGGCCACAAGGTAGAACCCGGAATGCGCCATCATATTCAATTTCCGAACATCATAACTAAAACCAACCTCCCAATCCAATTTCAAAAAGAGCCCGAATTTCAAAAATAAATGGGAAAAAAACTTTTAGGGTCCAATAGTCAAGCACCACCCCAATAATTGACATATGTTTTCACTTATTTTTTGTTGGAAAACCTCCCCCTCCAACATTCTCTTTTCATGTACCATAAAGCAAGTTTGTCTTTACCTTGGGACATTGATTCATGGTGTTGGCCACCACTACAATTCTAGTTTGTCTGCTTTCCTCGCCATTTATCCTTTGAGATTAAGGATAAAATTAATGTCCTTACAACAGATAAGTTACCAGGTTTTGCTTTTTCTGTCTAATTTCTGAGTTCGTAATACACAACATTAATGTCGGCACTAAAGATTTGTAAAATAATGAAATTCTAAAGCACATTTAGGGATGTTATGTATGGCTCATAAAAAGTCTCGTTGTGGGGTTACGAATTATGTGGGTTGGGGGTGTGGGGGCGCAGCCCCCGTGGTACGGTACAGGGTTGATTTTGTAATTATGTACCAGGGTTTTCTATTATAAATAGAGATGTAACCTAGACCTAAAACGATCATTGAATAAAACTTCTAGCGCCGCCTAGGCACCGAGGACGTAAGCACATTGCCGAACCTCGTAAAATTCTCGTGTTCTTTCGTTTTCTTTACCCGTTTTCGTCAACAATTGGTATCAGATGTCAGGAGCAAAATTCGAAGTCGCGAAATTCGATGGTCAGGGTAACTTCGGATTATGGCAAACGAGGGTGAAGGATCTATTGGCGCAGCAAGGGATCTTGAAGGCTTTGCGACCTACAAAGCCGGCGTCGATGGATGAGGAAGATTGGGAAGAATTGCAGCAGCGAGCGGCAGGAACCATACGATTATGCTTGGCGGACGAGGTCATGTATCACGTCATGCATCTATCGTCTCCAGACGAAATTTGGAGGAAGTTGGAAAGTCAGTTTATGTCCAAATCCTTAACGACAAAACTGTATCTGAAGCAGCGGTTGTATGGGCTGAAGATGCAGGACGATCACGATTTGGCGCAACACGTGAATGTCTTCAATCAAATCGTTTCTGATCTGGCTCGGCTTGATGTGAAAATTGAGGATGAAGACAGAGCGATGATTCTGTTGTGTTCGTTGCCTTCCTCTTACGAACACATGGTGACTACTCTTACATATGGGAAAGAGACTATCAATGTTGAGGAGATTACTGCAGCCTTGTTGGCTCACAACCAGCGGAAGCAGAATGCAGGGGAAAGCTCTCAAGCCGATAGCTTATGTCAAGGGTAATCGAGATCGTGGACGGAAGCCAGAGAAGGCAGGGTCCGGGAAGCGGAATTCCAGATCCAAATCCAGGGATAAGAAGACGATTCACTGTTACAAGTGCAAGGAGGCGGGACATATGAAGCGAGACTGTCCGAAGTTGAAAAAGCATACCGATGAGAAGCGTGATGGCTCATCCAAGTCTGTGAACGTGGTCGAGGATGATACTTCTGATTGCAGTAAGGGTGATATGCTTTCTATTTCAACGACACAATTGACGGATGCTTGGATTCTTGATTCTGGATGTTCTTATCACATCACGCCAAATAGGGAATGGTTTTCGACATACAGGCCGGTTAATTCTGGTTCGGTTTATTTGGGTGATGATCGATGTTGCAATATTGTTGGTATTGGTGATGTCAGAATTAAGATGCACGATGGCTCCGTTCGGACGTTGAGTGGTGTTCGACATATCCCAGACTTGAAGAAGAATTTGATTTCCTTGGGCACTTTGCACAAGAATGGTTTTATCCCTAAGGCTGACGAGGATAGGGAAACCATTCGGATTGTTAAAGGAGCATTGACTGTGATGAAAGGCAAGATGACTGCAGGGAATATCTACAGATTGTTAGGGAGTACCGTTGCAGGTGGAGTTCACTCTGTTGAGTCCTGTGATGATACGGCAAAATTGTGGCATATGCGCCTTGCTCATCTTAGTGAACGTGGTATGGCAGAATTACACAAGAGAAACTTGTTGCATGGTGTCAAAAGCTGTAAGCTCGACTTTTGCAAGTATTGTGTTCTTGGTAAACAGACTAAAGTCCGTTTCAAGACTGCGAAGCACACAACTCAAGGGATTCTTGATTATGTGCATTCTGATGTATGGGGGCCTTCCACGACATCGTCTTTGGGTGGATCTAGGTACTATGTTACTTTTATTGATGATTTTTCACGGAAAGTTTGGGTGTATTTTTGAAACAGAAATCTGAAGTTTTGAGAAGTTCAAGCTGTGGAAAGCTGAGGTAGAAAACCAAACAGGACGAAAAATCAAGTGTTTGCGGTCTGACAATGGTACGGAGTACACAGATTCACAGTTCCTACAATTCTGTAAGGAGCATGGGATTCAGAGGCATTTTACAGTGCGCAAGACACCACAACAGAATGGTGTTGCGGAACGAATGAACAGGTTGTTGAATGAAAGAGCCAGATGTTTACGGTTGAATGCGGGGCTTCCCAAACACTTCTGGGCTGAGGCTGTTAACATGGCGTGTTACCTTATCAACAGATCGCCAAGGGCATCGCTGGCTGGGAAAGTTGCAGAAGAGGTATGGACTGGTCATGATGTTAGTTTTGATAACTTACGGATTTTTGGTTGTTCTGCTTATGTGCATGTACCTGCTGATGAGAGATCCAAACTTGATGCAAAATCGAAGGAGTGTATTTTTCTGGGTTACAAGAAAGGTGTCAAAGGATTCAAGTTCTGGGATCCAGTTGCGAAGAAAGTTGTGATTAGTAGAGATGTCGTTTTTGATGAACAGTCTATGTTGCAGCAGAAGCAAGACACGACAGTGGTAGATTTCGAGCAGTTTCCAGTTGAGAAACCAGAAACTTCTCAACCGACTTCTGGTGGTTCCACTACGGATGATTTGCAGGATTATAGTCTCGCCAGAGACAGGGTGAGACGGACGAATATAAAGCCTCCGAACAGATTGGGTTTTGAAGACTTGGTATCTTTTGCACTTACTGTTAGCAGTGATGATCCAGTTACTTTTCATGATGCCGTTACTAGTCAGGAAAACGACAAGTGGATGGCAGCCATGGTTGAGGAGATGGAGTCTTTGAATCACAATCGCACATGGGAGTTAGTTCCCCTTCCTGAGGGTAAGAAGCCGATTGGTTGCAAATGGGTGTATAAGAAGAAACCAGCAGTAACGAAAAAGAGGGGGAGAAGTTCAAGGCTCGTTTGGTAGCGAAGGGTTTTTCACAGCAGAAAGGAGTTGATTATGATGAAATCTTTTCTCCTGTGGTCAGGCACACTTCAATCCGAGCAGTACTTGCATTGGTGGCTAGTTGGGATTTGCATTTAGAGCAGATGGATGTTAAAACTTCTTTTTTGCATGGTGATTTAGAGGAGCAGATCTACATGCGGCAACCTGAAGGTTTCACTCAACCTGGAAACGAACATTAGTTTGCAGATTGAAGAAATCTTTGTACGGGTTAAAACAGTCTCCGAGACAGTGGTATAAACGGTTTGACTCCTATATGATCAAGATTGGCTACAACCGATGTGAGTATGATTGTTGTGTCTATGTTAAGAGCCTTGATGATGGTTCTTTTATTTTTCTATTACTGTATGTTGATGATATGTTGATTGCTGCGAAGAACATGGATGATGTTATCGGTTTGAAAACTTTATTGAGTCAGGAATTTGATATGAAAGATTTAGGTGCTGCAAAGAAAATTCTTGGAATGGAAATTTGCAGGGACAGAGACTCAAGGAAACTGCGGCTATCTCAACGGGGTTATGTTGAGAAAATACTAGAAAGGTTTGCGATGAGCAGCGCAAAACCAGTTAGCACTCCATTGGCGAATCACTTTAAGCTCTCATCAGAACAGTGCCCCAAGACAGATAAGGAAGCTGAAGATATGGCAAAGGTTCCGTATTCTAATGCTGTTGGCTGCTTGATGTATGCGATGGTATGTACTCGTCCTGATTTAGCTCATGCTGTTAGTCAAGTTTGTAAGTACATGTCTAAACCTGGTAAGCAACATTGGGAAGCAGTCAAGTGGATCTTTCGGTACTTAAAGGGTACTGTGGGACATGGAATTGTTTTTTGGAGTCAGCGGGATAACCCTTTGGTTGTAGGATATGTGGATTCAGATTATGCAGGTGACTTGGATAATAGAAGATCTACGACAGGGTATGTGTTTCTTGGTGGAGGGCCTATTTGCTGGAAGTCTACTGTTCAATCTGTCGTGGCACTATCTACAACTGAAGCTGAATACATGGCAGCGGCTGAAGCTGCAAAAGAAGCTTTATGGCTTACTGGTTTAGTGAAGGAGTTGGGTGTTCAACAAGGTGGAGTTCAGTTGCTTTGTGATAATCAAAGTGCTATTCACTTGGCTAAGAATCAGGTGTATCGTGCTAGAACTAAACATATTGATGTAAGGTTCCACAAGATCAGAGAGTTGGTTGCATCTGGAGAGGTTTTGTTTCAGAAGGTACATACTGATGAGAATGCCGCTGATATGTTCACCAAGCCAGTTACGACAGACAAGTTCAAGCATTGCTTGGACTTGTTGAATGTTTCGAGTTGTTAAAGAAGCAAGGTAACCCAACCCACATTGAAGTTTCCAAGGGGCAGGATATTCGCCAAGGTGGAGATTTGTTATGTATGGCTCATAAAAAGTCTCGTTGTGGGGTTACGAATTATGTGGGTTGGGGGTGTGGGGGCGCAGCCCCCGTGGTACGGTACAGGGTTGATTTTGTAATTATGTACCAGGGTTTTCTATTATAAATAGAGATGTAACCTAGACCTAAAACGATCATTGAATAAAACTTCTAGCGCCGCCTAGGCACCGAGGACGTAAGCACATTGCCGAACCTCGTAAAATTCTCGTGTTCTTTCGTTTTCTTTACCCGTTTTCATCAACAAGGGACAAATAAATGGGAACAAGTAGGCCGGTGAACACACATCACATCAACTGCTATTACTTTTAGCATCACACGTTCAAATTTATCACCATTTCTTAGTTGTCTTCATTTAAATTTCACATGTACAAAGGAAGGAGTGGAACATTAGAATTAATGTGTACTCTTTAGCCAAAGATGTATACATATATTTATACCTGTGCTATCCTAATTGGTTTCCTGATGGTCCAATGAAGTAGAGCCTGACTATGGGGGTACTTAAATGCCTGCAATTTTAGTGGCATCTCACTGCAGTGCAACCCAAGTGCCCTTGAGAAACTTTTCCTTCTTGCTTTGTGGACCAAAATTTTAATTCCCAAAGGACCAAGGGGACCATTGTTCTTTCTAAAGAAAGGGGAGGGGGTCCTAAGACATGGACTGCTTATCCTTTTATGAAAGAAGGTCTCAAGCATGCCCAGTTCATGCTTGTACTTTGCTCAAACAACCCATGCTCATGTTCTTAGTCGTTTTAGCCAGAATTATGATCACTATAAATCTTCATTATGAATGTAACAAACGCATGCTATATGCCTAAAAAAAGGAAATATTATGGTCAAATTGTTTCTGAACATTTGCAGGAGATTCCCCCACTTTATTTTGTCCTTTTAAAGGCAAAAGCTACAAATCTTCCTTGATATCTTTCAATTATCCAAATACTTTTCGGCAAAATCTTCATTCATACCCTTCTATTTGAGATGTCTTTCCTTTCACAGTTTACAACCTTTTCAATTATTTAAACCTCACAATAATGTCATTGTTAGCATGATATTTTCCTGTAATAAATTTCCCAATTTTTTATTAAAAGAGAAACCAAAGAAAATCCAAAAAAAAAAATCTACAGTTCACATTCTGCAACTCTCTCAGAAACTAAAATTTTCTGCAGAGTAAGTTATGTTCTTCTTTCACATGTTCAAAGAATTGAAGTAAATTTGGACCAAAAAACTGGGGAAAAACACTAAAACAAAATAAACCCAACATGAACAAGTTGATGAATTTGATTATGTGTTCTTACAGGCACAAATCAACAAGGAGAAATCGAGTCTGTTTTGGTCTTTCTTCACCATCTTCTCTTCTAACCAAAGCCTGCTATCCAAACCACTTCTTGTTCTAAACAAGAACGTAGCCGAACCAGTAACAGGTTTGAAGAACCAATCGTACGCATCCCACATCAGATCAACCAACAAACCATCAATAAATATTGTCTGGTTTCCTCTAAAATTCCATTGCAGCCGCTTCACTTTTATCACCGTTTTGGTATCAATACTGACCGATAAAACCGGGTGCTTCAGGCCTTCATGTTCTCCGCTGCATCTGATTAGAATGTCATGTACAATTCCCGTTTCACAGAATTGAGCCTTGGTGGAATAAAGAGTACTGCCCGAACAATGTTCTTGCCTGGAAATGAGGGCAGCTTTAGCAACCGGGGTTGTATTTTTGAGCTTCTTGTTAACTGCTTCTTCCGCGGTGTCGCCTAAAACAAGGCCTATCTCCGAATCAACCATGACTAAAACGTAGAACCCGTCGACTGGTTCCGGTCCGGTATTGTACTTAGCGGTGGAAAGATCCCAAAAGACTTCGATCTTCAAATGATCGGATTCGATCACTTTGTTGCCTTTCTTCTTCCTGAAGAACCTCAAATTGGTGTTGAGCTTGAAACACGTTGAAGGGTCATCGCCGAAGTTTATGGTCATCCCCTGACCACCGGTCTGATTCTTGCACCAAGTGACCTTGATAAAACACTGCTTGCCAGTCGAAAGAACGACTTTATAAACTCCGATGACCGCGTTCTGGACCGATGGCACTAGGCCCGGAGAGAGGCAAGCGTTGCTTGAATAGCTAGAACATGAAGAATGTGAAACATTTACTGCGTTTTCACTGAAACATGAAACAATGTCTCTCATTTTATATATTGAAATCTGCAGAAGAAATAAAGGCTCCTGGTTTCGAGAAGGAAAGATGTAATGGTTTTGAGAGATGGGTGGTTACTCTTTTGGCTTGTCCTTAAGGAAGACAGGCAAGTATTAAATAAATATGAATCTGTATCTGTAACTTCACCCTTTTATATAATCTGCAATTATATAATCAAGGTGAAGAAGTTAAAGCTACTCTCTTTTGACAGTTCATCACATATATTAAAAATTTCAAAGAAAATGAAAAAGTAGAAAGAGAAGTTGTGACATGATCATGGATGCTTTTAATTCCTTACCCTTTGTTTTTTTTTTGGGATAATTTTACCCTTTGCTTTTGTGACTTATTAGATGATTAAAACATAAATGGAATATATATATATATATATATAATGGAGTAGCTCTTTGTTTATTCATTACTGCTTCAGAAGTGTATAAGATATGATGCTTTGCAAGTCTTCAATAAAGTTTAGGGGACAGTGAAAACAGAGAGGATGTGGAAAAATAGCATGCTGCAAATAAGGAAAAGGAAATTCTGTAATCCTGAAAATGATTCCTTGGAAAATAATAATTACTATTTATTTGGTTCTAATACGTTAAAATTATATTTTTATATTTTAATTTTAAAATATTAAATTTATTTATTATTTTTTGTTTAAAATGATCAGTTTATCGATTAATTTTTATTTAAGTTTACTATTAATATTGATTTAGTAGTTATAAAAAAATAAATGATTTTTTCTCGTTTGGACGTATTATTGTCATTTCGTTCTTCGTTTGTATACAATTTTAAAATTTTGTTTATAATTTTTTTATGATTGGAAATTTTTTATAAGGAATATTTGAGAATGAAAATCTCAAGATATGTTAGAAAATAAATAAATTGCATTGATAGATTTAATATTTATATTAAATTCATATTATTTTTTAGTATTATTAGTTAAAAGATATTATTTAATTTGAACATTAGTAGGATAATTATTCTTTTGAATATATCAAATTAAAAAATTATTTATTATCTATTTAACTTTGAATATTAAAAGATAATTATATCCTTTTTAAATATTTTAAATTAAAATAATATCTATTTAAGTTTGAATATTAAAAAAAGTTTATATATTTTGAATATTTGAAATTAAAAGATATTATTATTTATTTAAATTTATATATTAAAATATATATGGTTGGAGTAAAAGTCTCTTGAAAATCCCCTATAAATACCAAGACCTACTAGGTTTTTATATTTCATAATTTAGGAACTTGTATTTTTCTTAAAAAAATATTTTCTCTCATTCTCCAGTTTTCCAGTGATAGACAAAGGCAAGAAATAGTTCGTGACCTCGAAAGTTTGTGCTACTATTCGTTGATCATTGAATTGTTATATCTTGGGAGATAGATGACCAAAGATCTCAAGGACCATAGGAGTGGCCGAAAATCTGTTTTGAGGAAATTGTGTAGCAACAGACCTTATATGTTTCCGATCACAAGATCAAAATAAAAAGAATATTTTTCTTTTTATTTATTTGCTATATTTTTTAAAGAAATTTAATTTATTCTATTTTATTTTCTCTGGTTCGATATTGTCTCGGATTGTTATTTTGGATAACAATTTTAAGATAGACTATATCATTCTTCTACATTCCTTAATCCGAGATGATTCAGAAATTGTGAGAAGACTGAGATAACAAACAAATTTGTTTCGAGATTTATTCTGTCATCTTAACGGGTTTGCTAAAATCTCAAATCGAACAAATTTGTGTAACATAAATTGTCTTGAAAGTAACTTTGGTTACTGATTTTATTTAAGAACATTGATTCTATACGATAAAAAATCTAAAATAAACAAGAATTAATTTTCTGTTTATTGGAATTATTTCTAATTCCAGCTCTCATTCTTTTATAGAAAAAATGGAGACAAGAAACTTCACTGGTTTATGCAACTTGGATGCTGAAATGGTGGTACCGATTTAGAATCCAAATATTACCGCTTATAATATTGTTTATACTTGGAAGTAGAGTGATTATATATGTTGGAGTATAATACTGAATAATCTACAAGATTCTCTGTATCTGGTATATGTTGTTTATGAAACAAAAAAAATTATGGGAGGCATTGGACCACAAATACAAAGCTGAAGCTAAAAAAATATAGTTGCCAAGTTCTTGAATTTTAATCTGGTTGACTCTAAACTAGTAGTAAAATAAGTGGAAGAACTCCAACTACTTATTAATAGGATTTTTGCAGAAAGATTGGTCATAGGTGAATCAATTCAGGTGGCTGCTATTATTGAAAAATTACCTCACGGATGGAGTGACTTTAATAGTCATCTGTAGCACGAAAGGAATGAAATGATCATGGAAGAACTGGTTGTCATACTTCAAATAGAATAAGACAATAAAATTAATTTCAAAAAGCTCAAAGAAACCTTCAAAGAGGCTAAGGAAAACATGATAGAAGTCAAAGACTTCAAGAAGGGAAAACAACCTAAAAATATGTCAAAGTGAGGATATAAAGGTGAAATTTCCAAGAAGGAGAAATTCTAAGGGAAGTGCTTTAACTGTGGAAAGATGTGACACAAATCATATGATTGCAGGCATCTAAAGAAAGCCAAACAAAGCTCACGAGGTTAATACTGTGAAAAGAATGATTAAGGATGTGGATGATATATATCTATGTGTTGTGATCTTTAAAGTCAACATAGTTGACTCTAATCTAGGAGAATGGAGGCTTGATACTAAAGCCATACATCATATTTTTTACGGCAATGACTCTTTTTTGAATTAATACCTTACAACAATGGGGAGAAGCTCTACATGGGCAATGTCGTGACTTTCAAAATCAAGGGGAATAGTATTGTAGTATTGGAGATGACTTCTAGAAAAGAACTCAAGATACATTGTAACACCCTAGACCAATACGACACATAGTCGATCGATATAGGATGCCACATGGAACCACCAGATTGGCTGACCAACACCTTACTCTTTTCTTGTACTATAAAACGACCATTTCCACCAATAAACACATCTATAAAGTAAATATAATTTAAAACTTTATACCGGGGAGCTCTCAAAACAAATATTTACAATCAAAATATTACATATCGAATCTTAATAAAATTTACAACTAAACTGATACAACAGGGTTTATAAAATATACATGCCCTTCAAAAACTGCTGAGACGTGCTCTGAATATGCACCGAGTCTGGACCTTGATATATCTACTGCTTCTTGAACTATCTATCTAGTGACCTACCCATGAAAAGCAATCCCAAGGCTGAGAAAACTAGCTCAACGCCACACTAACAACTAAAACAAACTAAAAGTTTATCACTAAAATGCTCATTCTATCAAGTCTGCTGCTACCTGATCTACTATTATCTGGTCTACTTTTATCTGGTCTATTATTATTTGGTCTACTGAAATGTTCTATTCTACTTTTCTTTAATGAGTATACTCGTATACTCAATCTCTACTTTATGGTAGACATCATGGTGCGACTGAGGGTTATGCATCTTGGAGCCCCTCTAGTCTACCGTGAATGTGGCCTCTAGAATCCCTATACACTCTCGACTAGCCCACTCGTTGAGTATCAGACCTTGCTCCCAAACTAGTCAACTTAAAGTGCCTTGCACACTCCCCTAAGGGTATATGGAATGAATCTATACTTTCGATTTTACTATCTTTTTTTAAAGGAACTCAAGTGTCTTGGTCGTTTTCCCGAGCATTAACACAAGGATAGTCTTATTTCACCATACTTTGTTCTCATTTATACGTTTGAAATTTAACATCATTAATATTCTCAATTGAAGTCTTATGTGGGGAAATATTGGTGTTGAGGTACGTTGATTCTAAATCCCTTAAAAACTGACTCTTTTGCCCAAAATTGACTAAAAGTATCGATACTAGCCCAAGAGTATCGATACTCCTGCAAAAATTTTGATACTTTATATAAGTACCGATACTTTTAAACATTCTATTCTACCCAGTTTTGAAACTTTATTGGAGTTTCAAAACTATGACCCAAAGTTTTGATACTCTTGAAAGAGTATCGATATTATTGCCTAGAAACTCACGAATTTGCCCAAAATAAAGAACAAATATTGATACTATCCATATAATATCGATACTCTACCTGTAGAAGTCATAAAACACATACGAAAGTACTATATTTCAATTCCCCAAACATTCTTTAAAGTCTTATATGATTACAAGGAGCATAAATAAGTTTTTATATCATTTTTATAACATAAAATCATATAATCTACCACTAACATATAACTCTAAGCTTCATAACTTGCTCTCAAGCTAGAACTTAATTCTAATGATCACTAGGAGTATGGAAGATTTGATAGTGTGTTACCTTGCTTATTTCTTGCTAGAAACTTTATCAAGTTAACCAAGGGGAAACTTCTCTTTCTTTCTTTCTTTAGAGTTTTCTCTCACATCCTTTACTAAACAAAGACAAGAAAAGGGTTTACTAAACTAACTAAGCTCTTGAATTAAAACTTAAGATGTTTTAGGTAATGAATACACTATAACCAAGCTTGGATTTATGGATCCCCTTAACTTCCATAAAACTCATTTTTGAAAACAAATTCTAAAACTTACAAAATAGAGCTTAAAACGAAACTTGAAGGATGGAGTGAAACATTCTTACCTTGGCTAAACCAATCTAAGATTTGAATACTTGAACTTGGCTTTTGAAAGGAAGAAGAAATAAAAACTAATGAAAGAAAGAAAAAGAAGAGTGGGTGAAATATTAAAGGGAGTTTGGTTACATGAAATGATATAAAACGAGGGGGAAAGGTTTTAGCTTTAACAAAAGGGTAAACTATAATTTAGGTCAGTATCCTATTTACTTACTTTTAAAAACAACACTTTCCTATAACTATTGGGTCAACCTAAGCCCAATACTCTTAAGAATTGGTCTAAAATTGGCTTGGAAAATTTAATGGGCTCTATTGACGAGTCTCAGGTTGACCAAAACTACTAACCCGAAATTCGGGGCATTTCATATATAATGTGTTGTATGTGTCTAACATATAGAAATACCTTGTTTCTGGAATACTTCTAAGTGTTGACGGCTTTAGAATGATGTTTAAATCTCAAAACCTGATTTTGTCAAAATGGGGGAATGTTTTTGGGTACAAGATATGTATTGAATGATATGTGGAAACTCTATATTATTTCTGTAAAAGCCAAAAACATGAATAAGAATAATGTTTCCTCTTCCGTTTATATACTTGAGTAACTTAATTTATGGCATGGTAGGCTTGGACATATTATTTATAATGCTCTGTTGAGATTAATTAACTTAGAGCACATTTCTTTATTTCATGTTAATTATAATCATAAATGTGAAACATGCGTTGAGGTAAAATTAACAAAGTCATCTTTTCAAACTGTTGAATAAAATACCGAACCACTTGATTTAATTCACATTGACATTTGTGACTTGAAATTTGTTCAAACGAGAGGGGGAATAAATATTTTATTACCTTCATTGACGACAACACAAAGTACTACTATGTGTATTTGCTTAAGAGTTAAGATGAAGCAATAGAGAAACTCATACTCTATAAGTAGGAAGTCAGAAACCAACTTAATAAAAAGATTAAGATGGTAAGAAGTGGTTGTGGTGGTGATTATGTTGAACCATTTAGTGAGTTTTGTTCATAACATAATATTATTCACGACGTAACACCACCATATTCTCCTTAATCAAATGGAGTAGCCAAGCGAAAAAATCAGACTCTAAAAGAAATTTTAAATGTCTTGTTAGGTAGTTCTAGGTTATCGTAAAACATGGGGGAAAACTGTCCTTTCAGCTAATTACCTTTTAAATAAGATACTTAAAAGAAAAATGACAAGATAACAAACAAATTATGGAAAGGTCAAAAACTTTCCTACAAATATTTGAAAATATGTTGGTGTCTTGCTAAGGTAATGTCCCCATTACCAAAACAAATGAAAACAAGCCCTAAAAATATGGATTATATTTTCATTGGATATGCAGAATATAGCAATGCATATCGATTTCTTGTGTATGAATCAAAGAATCTTGAGATTCACAAGAACATGATAATAAAATCAAAGAATGCATCATTCTTTGAAAATATTTTTCCTTATAAATGTAAGGAGGTTGATCAAATTACAATGTAGCGAAATTTAGAGACTAACAATGAAGATAATCTAGATGATCAACAAGAGGCTGAAACTGAAATAGAGCCAAGAATGAGTAAACGATCAAGGGTGGAAAAATCCTTTAGACCCTTTAGACCAGACTTCCTAACCATTATGTTGGTGACTGAACCTCAAACGTATAATGATACTATATGATCCCTTGAAGGCACCTTATGGAAGGAAACCATTAAAAGTGAAATAGATTCCATCATGCAGAACCAAACATGTGAATTAGTGGATCTTTGTTTGGGGATTAAACCACTAAATTCTAAATGAATTTTCAAATAAAAAATGAAAGCAGATGGAACAATTGATTAATACATGAGAGATTTGTATTAAAAATGATACCAATAAAAGAAAGACATTGACTACTTTGACACATACTCTCTTGTATCAAGAATAACATCCATAAGAATTATACTCAAAATTGTCACTTTGCGAAATCTAGAAGTATATAAAATGGATGCTATAACAACTTTCTTATATGAAGACCTTGATAAAGAAATATACATGGAACAACATGACGATCATGTAGTTCTAGGTCAAGAAAAGAAAGTCTCTAGGTTGGTGAAGTCTTTATATGGACTTATGTTGAGTTAATCGATCAACGAAATAGACAAGAGGGGGTGAATTGGCAATTAAAATTTTGGTGGAAGCTTTTGCAGAAAATTAAAAGATTTGCACAGCGATTTAGAGTGGTTCGACTTTCTCAACCAAAGTCTACGTCCACTACCTTAGCTATCCACACTAAGGATTTTCCAAAAATTCACTAATTTATTTTTCTTTTGAGGACACAGAGTAACCTTACAAATCCCTCAAAAATTATACCCCAAATTCTTAGAACACTCTCTCCTAAAGAGAAAAATACAAATCTCTCAAAGTTAGAAAAAAACCTCACAAGTTAGATTGTTTGCACAATTCTAGAACAAAGAAAGAACACTCAAGAATAATACAATTGAGCACAACAAGTGTTCTTGAAAGCAAAATTAATATTGAATGAAAATAGGCTTGAAAATGCTCAAACGATAAGTTCAAGGTTTTCTCTTTGATTCTCTCTCAATTATTGTTTCTTGTTGTTGATCAATGGCTCATCAACTTTTTTAAATACACCTTAGATTACTTCTGAACGTTGGGGATCATTGGTGAAGTCAATAGAGACGTTATGGTGTAATTATCATTTAAAAAATCTGTTGGGAGCGTGAGTGTATCGATACACTCTCAAGGGTGTATTGGTACACTGCGTAATGTATCGATACACTGCGTGTAAAATTCAAATATTTCGACCGTTAGTTGACCTAGTGTATCGGTACACTAATTGCATTTGATATTTCTCGGAGCCAAGAGTGTATCGATGCATTGTCCGTGTATCGGTACACAAAATGCATTCGATGTTGGGTATGTACCGATACATCCAAGAGTGTATCGGTACATCCCTTTGTAAAATTAATTTTTGGCTCGATTATGGTTCGAAATACTTTGTAAAAAAATGTTTCAAAAATATTTTAAGTTTAAAACATAATTTTACACTTTAGTAAGGATTGAAATTGGCCTTTGAAAAAACTTAGAGTAATATTTGTAATATTCGAATACTTTAATCAAATATACTTTTAAAAATGATTGTAAAATCTTAAAATTCAATAACACTTAATTTGTTATATCGAAACATCAAAATGTTTTCAACAACTTAAACAAGCACCAAAATAATAGTATGAGAAGTTCGATAGTGTCATGATGAAAAACGACTTTAAGATAAATGAGTGTGACAAGTGTGTATATGTCAAAACTAAAAACATTGGATATGTTATTCTATGCTTGTATGTCGACGACACACTCATTGTTGGAAGCAACAATAAAAATGTAAAACGTACCAAAGACAAGTTAAATTCAGATTTTGACATGAAAGATATGAGATTGGTCGATTCGATTCTAGGCATCAAAAATTAAAAGATCATCTGAAAGCCTCATAGTAATCCAGTCACACTATGTGGACAATTTTCTTAAGAAGTTTAACAATAATGATTCTGGTATAGCATTAACCCTAATAGACTCTTGTTTACGTCTATATAAAAATCAAGGTGAAAGTATTCACCAAGTGGAATATGTAAGGTCATAGGTAGCCTAATGTATCTCATAAGTTGTACGACCATACATCATTTTTACTATGAGCAGTCTAAGTAGATTCATGAGCAATCCATGTGAAAACCACTGGAAAACAACAAGGATAATGAGATATCTTAGATATACTCAGGATTATGGGTTACATTATTCTAGAGATCTTATTGTCTTAGAAGGATACTCATATGTTAGGTGGATATTTGATATTCAAGATACCAAAGGTATAAGTGGATATGTATTCACTTTAAGAGGAGGGGTTGTGTCTTGAAAATCCTCAAGACAAATGATTATAACTAGATCCACAATGGAATCTAAGTTTGTAACTTTAGACAAATATGGAGAAGAAGCAAAATGGCTTTGAAACTTTCTTGAGAATATTCTAGAATGGCCTAAAACATGTGCTCACAATATTCATATAGTGTGACAACCAAGCAACAATTACTAGAGCACAAAATTTCATGTATAATGGTAAATCAAGACATTTGTGTCGTCGACATAATATCATTAGATAATTGATCTCAAATGCAATTATCTTTATTGATTTTGTAAGATCAAAAAATAACATCGTGGATTCGCTAACCAAAGGGTTAATTTTGAGATCAAGTTGAAAAAAGTTCTAAAGGAATGACACCAAAACCCATGAAATTTAAGGCTTTATGTGAAGGAAAACTCTACCTTGTTGACTAGAGATCTCAAGATCTAGGTTCAAAGAAACAACTTAATTGTATAAACCATGTACGGTCACTTTGGGGGTTTCTTATCCCAAGTTCGTTTCTATGATGTAGACAATGATCAATTTGATGTAGGCTAAGCAAAGCTTTTAATGAACATTATGTGCTTCAATGAGCTGAGCAATTTAAGTCACCTATGTGAGAGTGTAGTGGGGTTGCTTCAAAGAGATTGTCAGACATAATTCTTTCAAACTCTTGTTGAACCAGGTGATGTCAATGTCTTTAAGGACAAACCCATGAGAACTAAAATTCTTGTCGAAGAGATAGTTGTGTGAAGTATATCATCGTTTACGCAAAAGATAAAATAGTTCAAAGACATCGCATCTACTATTTAACCAATAAAGTAAATATACTGTCACAATGGAAGGTTCAAAGGAGGACATCTATATATCCTATGCAATTATTGATCTTAGAGTTTATCACCACATCGTGTCAATTTTTTTGATAAAATCATTAATTTCATTCATGTGAGGGGGATTGTTAGGAAAAAAAAGGGTGAATTTCATTGATGGATGTAATATTTATATTAAATTCACATTCCTTTTGAATATTACAAATTAAATTAAATTATTTAATTTGAATATTAATAAGATGATTATTCTTTTGAATGTGTTAAATTAAAAATATATTTATTATCTATTTAACTTTGAATATTAAAAGATAATTATATCATTTTTAAATATTTTAAATTATAATAATATCTATTTAAGTTTGAATACTAAAAGGAGTATACGTCTTTTGAATATTTCAAATTAAAAGATATTATTGTCTGTTTAAATTTGGATATTAAAAGATATCTGGTTGGAGCAAAATCTCTTGAAAACCCTCTATAAATACTGAGCTAACTTGTTAGGTTTTTCATATTTCATAATTCAAGAACTTCTTTTCTTGAAAACTATTTTATCTCATTCTTTAGTTTTTCGGTGATAGGTAAATGTAAGAAATAGTTCGTGATCTCGAAAGTTTGTGCTACTCTAAGAGATAGGCGACCAAAGATCTCGAGTATCAAAGGAGTGGCAGAAAATATTTCTTAAGGAAACTGTGTAGTGACATGCCTCAACTGTTTCCGATCACAAGATCAAAATAGAAAGAGTATTTTTCTTTCTATTTATTTCCTTTATTTTTTAAAGAAATTTAATTTCTTCTATTTTGTTTTCTCAGGTTCAATTTTTTCTCGGATTATATTTTCAATAACGAATAATGATATTATTGATAATATTCTTTTCCGACCTGATAAGAATAAGAACAAATTAAACATAAGAATAAGATTTCAGAAAAAATATTACTCTTGCTAATAACTTTTTCGCGAATCAAAGAACAAGCATGACGTTGAGGAGAAATATACACTTTTGCCCCTTTTTATTATTTTCATTTTATGCATTTACCCTCTTATTATTAAATATGTTCACCTTACAGATTAAAATATGTAACCAAATATATCTTATTATATGACTATTTTAATTAAAGCTGCAGCTGTAACACCCTTTAATACCAAAAATAAGAAGAAGAAAAAAAGCATGTGGTTACAGTTAAGAAGCATCGTTGAAATCAATGCTTCAAGCACCCATGAAGTTAGGGTTTTGGCTTTTAGGTCAACAAATAAATCAATGCTCTCAATTTTTTTTATTAAACTGAGTAATTCCTTCAGAGGATAAATAATAAGTTTAAATAAAAGATTTGATGAAAGAACCCAGGATTTGAGTGCTTTGAAAAGCTAAAAGCGGAGGGGAAAATACAACGTGCATGTGGGTTTTATGTTATCATTAACTTTTTAATCAAACATATTTATTTTATGTAATGAAAGTACGAAAATGTTTTTTCTTCTTTTGTTTCAAAAAGTATAAAGAATGCGTTCTATGTTATCATTAGGTTTTTTAATCGACGTTTGGAAGATATAAAAAATTGTCGCGAAAATATAAAACAATTACCGATTCATAAATTAATTAGGTTTTGAATCGTAAGTGTCATTATGTATGTACATTGCTTTCTTTTATTTTATTATTTTTTGCTGCAGCTTGTAATTTAAGTTTACTTTGGTTCGCTTATCATTTCTTCATCATCTCTAAAACGTTTAATTAGATAAAAATAAAATAATATTATTGACTATTATTGGATTATTATAGATGATAAACGCCGGATTAAAAGAATGTTTCAACTAATATTTTGTCTTTCAATTTTCTTTTTATTTTATTTTATGTTTGAGATTTTTTATGGATGTAGTCCCTAAATTTTTTTATTAGTTACATTAATTTTTATTAAGTTAAGGTGATTACTCGTTATCCAAACTGACTTGAGCTCATCCTCGTACAAATATGTATCTTTGACATGTACTATATGTATATTTTTTTTGAGAAAAAATCGTATTTTTTTATATTTCTACTCCTTTTTTATTTATTTTGATTCAATATGAGGCTGAACTCTTGCAACCGTACCACCACGAAAGAAAAAGTCATAGTTTATAGAAAATACGTTTGATATAACGTGTCTTTATCTTATTTAACTAATCCAAAAAATAATGTAATACAAGTATTAATCCTATATATATATATATATATAGGGAAAAAGAGGAATAAGTTACGCTTACATTGTGTAAAATTAATAAGTTTTATAATAATTTATAGTCATTAAATTTAAATAAATAAATGACATAGATTTGATTAAAATTTATAACCCACAGACAAATGTTTCTTTAACTCATGGTAAAATAATATTTTCACCCCATGGGTTTAAGGTTAAAGAAATATTGAACCTTGAACCCTAACCCTAAAAAGAAAAAAATATTATTTTACCAAGAGTTAAAGAAATATTTATTTATAGATTATAAATTTTAATTAAATATAAGTCATTTAGATTATAAATTAATATAAAACTTATTAATTTTACATGATATAAGTAGATCTTAACCTATATATATATATAGCGTCTGCCACTAGATAAGAAATAAAAATTTGTCAAGAAAATATAAAACAAATACTAATTTCTAAATTGAATAGGTTTTAAAGATTTTGGTATCAATTGCCATACATTTTGGTTAATGGACCCCAATAAAAGGACATGCCTTAGGGCATGTTCCTTCCTTCACGCATGTAAATGAAAGCTGAATCTGCACAAGAAACAGGAAAACAGGTTGATTGTATTCCACAGGCTCTAATAGACACATTCAAAGATAAAAGTTATTTATCTCAAGGTGGGAAAAATTGTTATAATTTAGGAGATAATTTTTGAAAATTGTCAGTTTTTCGTGAGTTAAGATCTTTATCTTTGTTTACCGAAGTCTTTAAGGAGGCCACATCAATTATGTATAAGCCTTCGAGTCAACCGTAGTGTATATACAAGATCTCTAATAGATTCATGTAGCATATGAGAATGAAATTCAAGATCTAACTATCAAATCTATTTAGTCCGCTAACCTCCAAATATCCATAATTACCCTATGTATGACACTACTAGTTAAGGTTAATTATAAATACCCCTCAACCAAATTGAGAAGGGGTCGAACCTTATGTAATCTACACATAATCTCCCTCCTCCTTCTTATGACTAATTCTTTTTACAGAAAAATATTTGTCAATGATTATTCTTTCGCCGATGATGACTCTCCATCTAAATTTAAAGGAAAAATACCAGTGGTCGAAAAGACAATTTTTTATCGTTGACAAGCATAATTCTAATTCGGCCCACAAGATTAAAGTTGTATATTTTTCTTTTATTTTTTGAATTAATCATTAGTATTTGATCTATTGATCGACTAATCCCGATCGGGTACTGTAGAGGCAAAGACGACCCTCCCAACCCAGTTTGCTCCATTTACAAAAGACAAGATTCAAACTTGTAACATTACTTAAGGAATCTAGTGTCTTATCCTACTAGATTAACTGGTTCTTGGTGCGTGTTTCTCTCTTTTATTTATTGCATCAATGCGTATAAAGAAATGGTCAAGTTAAAGCCGTATACCCTCAATTAAAAGCCAACCCTTTGAGTATGTAATTCACAAAGGAAGCAACAACAAGGAATAAATGGGAGAAGCAAACGGAATCCAACTAACTACTTTTTCTCTTTTGGA
The DNA here is from genome assembly GCF_006381635.1 of Hibiscus syriacus. NCBI lineage: Eukaryota > Viridiplantae > Streptophyta > Magnoliopsida > Malvales > Malvaceae > Hibiscus > Hibiscus syriacus. Next base: position 2,467,953 of record NW_024062730.1, read on the forward strand.
CGTGTATCAAACCAATAAATTCTTAACAACAATACCTAAAACCATAGGCAACTGTTCTTTAATTTATTGATTGAGCAAATAACTTAATTACAGCATACTTGTTGTTTTGTCTGTTTGTAATTTTCTTGCCATGTTATTGCAATGATTGTTCTTGTTTGGAACGTATAGATAAAGAGAAAGAGCATATGCGTAGCTTCCAAATTTTATTGATTGCCTTGCATGCATGGTTTGGTTTTATTACAATTCTTGGAAAGGTAGACAAAGGAAAATCCAATAAGCAATTACAAACACCCAAAAGCCAGCTAATGGATTTATAATATATCTTTAGAGGGAATGAATCTGTATTTGTTTAGTGAGAGTATTGTGTCAGGCATGTTGCAACTTGGATTCAAGGGATAATTAATTATATTCAAGACCCAAACCAGCCAGCAGTTTTTTTCTCTTAAAACCAACTGCAATATTATATATATATATGAAGGAGAGACTTTTGAAATAATAGGGAAAATAAAGTCAATATCATTGTAATAGTAATTAAAAATTATATAAAATTAAATGAAAATAAATAAAACTATGTCATTCTAAGACAAAATTTTCACATTAAACAATATAATTATAATGCTTTGGTCAAATTTATTCTTAAAATTTGATCATCATTTTCAGCAATATCTTCTTACATCTTTTGATACAGAGTCGAGTGTAGAGGGGAGCACAATGAACTATTGCTCATGACCCTACTTTTTATCTTCATAGTTAAAAGACTCTTGATTTTTTCAATCTCATAAAATTCTCAGTTTCTCGTCTTCTTTGTTTATTTTTCTCATTAATTCATTTAATTTCAAATTAAACTCTATCATATTTTTTCTCTTTCTCCCAAGTCATATTCTTTAATTTATCAAATATTCTTTAACTATTAGTTTTTTCTAATCTCAATCTAATAGTAAAATAATAAATCATTCTTCGAGTTTTTTTATTTATTATTCAAAATCAAGTTCTATATCATAGACACAATTCAATTCTTTCAACAAGAATAAGAAGCACATTGAATATTTTGAACTTTTGAATTTACTAATTCGTGAAAGAACAATGTCCTAGAGAATTGGGAAGAAAATTTAATTTCTGAAATTATTTAGCTCATAAATTAAGTTGTGTTGCTCCTACCCTTACCTATTAATTATTCAATTACATAAAAATTGTTAAAAGTTTTATTAAAAAAATTTGATTGTTATAATAATTGCGGTATCTTGTACGGCTTATAGATTATCAGGCTTTATTTTACAATTACGCTATTAATGAAAAGTCTTGAAATTTTATGTTCTGCATGTTGTAGTCACTAGCTTAGTCGTTTAGGATATATTATGTGCTTGATTGTTTTTGTAATTTTATTTTTAGTTTATGAAATATGATTTCGTTTTATAAGAGATTCTTTATAGTTTTTGTTTAAGATCTTGAAAATATCCAAGGCAACAATGATATAATTTACCCAATGCAAAAATGATATTAATTCTTTAATGTATCCCTTATTTAATAAGTCATTGAACAAAATAATTTCATAAGTTCACAATATTCCTTTCATACACAAGAAATGATAAAGAAAAACTTTCAACATCTCCAAATTGGCACTTAGTTTATAAGAAGAGAATATTAAACTTGTAATCACGTTTCTAAGATTTAGGACAAATGAATAGGCAATTCCCTAAAACGAAGAGGTCATTTGCTGTATTCAAGGACGAGTTTTAGTCTCAGTTGTACTTCCATACCTTTGAGTCTTCGACTATTATAAGAAGACAGAACAATTTTATTTATACTAATATCGCAATAATTGATAATCTTTTCATCATTTATAGTGTGCTAAGTGAAGTTATTATATATATTAATGTTTAAAAAAGAAAACTGCTAGTTTTCAAAAAAAAAAATCATATTAAAATTTCAAGGTCAGCCATTGATCAGCAATATATAAGTAATTTATTTGGTAAAACTATTGATTAAAATAAGGAGTTGATCATTAATTAAGAGGCATGTGCAGTTTTTGGTTTTTCCAAACTAATTGTTCAGGGAAATTGTTGACATTTCCATTAACAAATTAGAGATAGGAGCAGGCGTCCTCAGCTTGAGGCTATTCAGGTAATTGATTCAGCAGTCTACTCGGCTGAGTAACAAGGATATAAAGCTATTGGGAATGTTCTGTCATCGAAGAGGAGCTCTGGAGCGTTCATGAAGGTTTAACTCATGCTTGGAACTGTGGAGAGAGACAGGTAATGGTGAAAGTGGATAGCTTGGAGGTTATTCGGGTTATTCAAAAGAAAGTTGCAATTCCTTCATCTTTCTTGACCGAGTTGTTGATTTGCTTAGCCGTGACTGGAATGTGCATATGGGATATATCAACAGGATTACTAATCAGGTAGCTGATAAGTTAGCTAAGATGACTGAATCAGGAGGTTTTGCAAACATGGTGTCCTCCACACCATCTTTGAGAGTTACTTCTCTTCTACAACAAGATAACACTGACCTTGATGAAGGCTGTTTTTTAACTACTGTTTTTATCTCTTATTCCAAAATAAAAAAGAAATAAAGATAGCATTAATAACATAATGACTTGTGGAAAATGACACTTAAAATTTGGGTATCTATGCATTAAATAAGTATATTAGATGCCTTTTGATTAACAGACTATAAAATTTAGCCAATTTCGACCATAATTGTATTCTTAGGCTCTTTCGGTTATCAACATTTTTCCATTTTTCAAATTGCTAATCTTTAGATTAAATAATTGATTCTATCTTTAAATTTTTTCTTTAATAATTCAGAGATTATAAAGTAATATTTATTCAGAATTTTTCTTAATTATTGACAACACACACATATACCATACGTACATATAGTTACTCGAATTAAGATCTTTTAAAAAGAAATACATTTTCTTTTACAACTATAACTACTCAATAAATTCGTATCACTTCATAATTTCTATATTCAGTCCACAAAAGGGTGAAAATGTTAGGTATGGAAGTAAAGGTAAATAAAAGAAATGATGATGGGGAATTGTCACAATATGAAAGGGGTTTAGCAAGGGAGGCATTGATGCTGCTAGGTATAATTCAATATTGGGATGGAGTACAAGTCCCTTGCCTTTTGCAACTGTTTTCTATTATCCCCCTTTACATCTTTGCCAGGTAAGTCATTGTTGTTCCACCCACAAAGATAATATTAATAATATAACTTCCTTTTCTTCAAAATTTTTCAACTTCTATAAAAAAAATCATATAAATTTATATTCGAGTTTCGTGACTACTTTCGGGTCATCATGAAGCTTGTAGCTCAGCAGCAGTAACCGTTCTGCTAGAGAATTAGTGTATTTTGTCACATATTTGAGAGATGAGGGATACGAATCCCACATAAAAATGAAAAGGATTATTTTAAAATTTATAAACAATGAAGTTGTTTATTTTATTAAACATGTCTTTTGAGAAAAAAGTAATAATTTTATTACAAAAAATAAAACAATCTTTTTAATTGTTTAATTTTACGTTGAACGCCCTAATAAGTAAAACAAAAAATAAAAAGACCCGATGATTACGTGAACCCCTTCCAAAATGGTCATATATCACTTAGGCCTACAAATGACATTTACCCTACCAAAATGGAAATATTTCACTTGGGCCTCTTCCTGCAGTCAACCCATCAAAGCCAGATTGCTTTATATATTATAGGTTAACCATAATGATCGTGACATATATTTGTGTTTTGTTCAATGACTTTAAATACATAAGATATGATCACTTTCGTTTTTATTTAATTAAGATATAGTCACCACGAGTTAATTACTGTTAAATATTTTTGTATAACCACACATCTGGTTTTTGTTATTTATATATTCTCTCAATGTAGTTATACTTTTAATAAATTAGAATAAACTTAATCCTCCAATCAAATGATGCCATGTGTCATTGGTACCACATTTTGTGTCATGTGTTACCATTCAGTTGGAAGACTAAATTTATTTTAATTTATTTTATTTAATTTAACAAAGCAAAGCAAATCGGTGGAAAATAAATATATTAAATTAAAATAAATTAAAATAAAGTTAGTCATCGAACCGAATGGTGACACTTAGCACAACACATGGCACAATGACACGTGACATCATTCGGTTGGATGATTAAATTTATTTTAATTTATTAAAAGTATAATTAAATTGAGAGAATATATAAATAATAGGAACTAAATGTGTGATTATATCAAAATATCACATCACTTAATCTATTAGTTGTGAACGATAGTTAACCCATGATTACCATATATTAAATAAATTAAAAATAAAAGTGACCACATGTATTTTGAAATCAGTGATTAAAAGTAGACAAAACACAAACATAAGAGATCATCTTTGTAGATTAAGTTGGTTAACGTCAAGGAACATGTGTCTTCTGATTTTTCAAGTAATAAACAAATAAATTTTAGAGTTCAAACTTTTTTTAAGACTCTAGGTGATTATAATTAGGGTTGTAAATGTGATGAGATAGATCACGAGTTACTTGAGATCGACTCGGTCAAAACTCGATAAATACTAGACTCCAATGAACTCGACTTGAGCTTGACTCGAGTTCTTAACGAGCCAAAACGAGCTACTTGATACTCAACTCGAAAAGCTCGTGAGCAGCTCGAAAATATAATATATTAATATTTTATTTTTTTTAAATAAATTATTAATAATATCAACATTTATGTGTTGATTTTTTTAAAACACATTATAAAGTTTTCATGTATTTAAAGTTCAGGTTTGAGTTCGAGTTTGATGTTTTAATCGATGTTGAGTTTGAGTTCATGATTTCGAGTTCGAGTTGAGCTTGAAAATTTTAGGTTCGCGAGATTTTGAGTCAAGTCGAACTTCATTTCAGAGTTTTCGAGTCGAGTTGAGCTCAGCAATACTCGAGCTCAACTCGACTCGTTTACAGTCCTAATTATAATATATCATTTGTTTAGAATCTTTTTTAACTACTAATAACTCACGTTCAGCTTACATATACATTTATTTGAATCTAGGACTTTTATAAAATAATACTTTCTTTAACCAATGATGTCATTTGATGGATTCAAATAAATTAAAAGCTTCATCTATTAGTTTATAAGTAGAAAAAAAGGGTCCCAGTGTTGCATAAAATTTATAACTTAGTGTTCCTTAAGTGTGTTTTTTAATGGAAAAAATGGTTTATGCGATTGTTCTGATATATCATTTTCACGATACATGTAAAGATTTTTCCTATTAAATAATATGTTGAATATAACGAGTGAAAAATTGGTTAAAGAATTCTGAAACAAAATCATTTTTTATTTTCAACAAGTTAATAGTCCAACAAAAGCCCAGAACGAAGGAACTCATCTTCATCCAAGAAGGTGAAACTTGAGCATCTCTTAGTCCAATCAAGTCTAGGTTGGTATGGCTCGCTTTATTTTGTCCAAACCATGCCCATTTTAGGGTTAATATCTAGAGATTTGGAAAACCGTCTATTTTTTTATAGGTATATGCCAATTACCTTGTTGGATTATGAATGAAAAATCCATAATTTTTCAATTTATTAATATTCATTTTACTTAAATCAATTTATCGGGTATGTTATAGACATAGGCCTAGCAGACAATCTTGCCCGTAATACATATATATGAAGTTTGAAAATAAAAATCTAGATCTCCCAAATACTTGTGTATAATTATATATTTTTTGGTGTAATACCTTAATTTTGTTAGGATAAATCAAACCAATGGAAGACAATAGAAAATAAATTTAAATTTATTTGTACGATAACCGACATGAAATTTTCAGGATCCGTAGATCGACACCTCGGGAGTCTCGTGCATGCGTTATTTTCTCGACGAAACACGGTGGAGTGTGGAATTTTAAAACGTTCGAACTTTCCCAATGGTGACCGGCGAGTGACAACGGCGGAGCAACAACGGTGTGACGATTTCAGCCAAGTTTTGAACGCACGACGAAGGCGAGTCCAACCATGCTGGTGATGAGGAAAACCAATGAGCGATGTGGTCGGAATTGAAGAAAAACCCACGCTCAACAAGTGTTTCGACAAATTTCTTCGGTTTAATTCACGACAATCGGCGGCGCTACTCGGCAAGGGGATAGAGATATTTTGGTCGCACGTGGCAGGCACTTCACCTGATGATGGCTGTTTAAGCCACCGTCGACCGATGACTGTGAACGGAGGTGAGTGGCTTTGGGTAAAACCAATTTGGTTCTTCTATGGTGTTTCACCAGAGGGGGAGTTGATTCTGGAAAAATGAGATTTCATTTAGTTTAAAAGATATTTTATTTATTTCATATTAACTATAGCAGCCTAGTCTAAACGGCTAAGGCGTAGATTTAGTTCCCCGTGCTAAAGAAATGTGGGTTTAAATGCCATAGACTATATTTATTTTATTTATTCTGCAATGAAAAGGATGGTCAATTTCAAACTTGGGTCCAGTCCCTGAACTTCCAAAAATTTCGAAAGCTACCATAACATCTGCAAGATCTTATAATCTGATCTCAAATTTTATTAAATAAATTTAATTTAAAATCAAGAGAAAATTAGAGTGTTACAACTCTCTCCTCTTTAAAAGAAATTTTTTCCTCGAAATTTTCTCAAGTTAAAGAAATGTGGAAATTGAGCTTTAATCAATTCTTCAATCTCTCAGGTATCTTTTTAAAGGGTTACGATTCCTTTACTAAACCTTAACCATCTGATTATGCACAAATTTCTTATTTGTCAAAATTTCAGAATCTAAACATAATTCTCCTCGTTGAATCAAACATATCTTAATTACCAATCCTTAATAAAAATAATACTTGTTTACTTTCATTGCAACATGCAGACATAACTGTTTTCTTTAATACGAGCAGCATCACCTCGAGGTTTGCACTTTTACCAAGTATTCTAACATTTTCCTTTAATCTCATACAGGTCAAACTGTTGGGGTACAAGCTCATCACTTATTGAGTTTCAAACTCGAAAAATTGAAACAAGCATGATTCCAAAAATTCTTCAATTTAGTACATCAGTGTAGAACTTTTGGAGAAGAACACCTTATTACAGCTTGGACTAAAATCATGCATGTTCTTCAATCTACTTGGGTAGCAATTCTTAATATTGAAACTTCACTTATAAGGTTTGACTACAAGCTTATCATCACAAAACATTTGGGGAGTAACAAAACTCAAATTCACGTAAGAAGTCGGGTCAAAATTTTCGAACGAATAATCTCCCACGTTACTCACTGGGTAACTTCCAAGATTGGAATAAATGCTGACATTATTCCCTTTTTGCACAAATAGAGTCATAACAGATAAGATACTTTGGTATACTTATTACAGAAAGATTTCTTAACATCAGAGCTCTGACTTAGAGAGTACAATCATAATCTAGGGCATATATAGAATGATTTTTTGGGTATTGAATTTGTTCGATTACATGCAAACATTCCGTATTGAAACAACTTATACATTCAAACAACGGATCAAAGGAGCTCTTAATGGATTAAAGGGTTACTAAACAAAATTTAATTTTGTATGCGTGGATTTGCTTTGCTTGAGTTGAAGGGTTTATGAGTTTTGAGATTGATGGTGTCCGCGAACGTCTTAGAACATTTGATTAGCACAACATAAAGAAAAATCAAACTTAAACTAATCATAAAATAAATATCAAATAATCCAATATTAATTCATTTACAGTTGTTCATCATCTATGAGTTCAAGACTTAATCAAGTTATCAAGTATTTTATTTATGTGAAGGTAAGCTTTTTAAAAATATTTTCAATTCAATTTATATTTATAGTTTTACTTCGAATATAAATAGAAAATAGAAAATTTATTAATTAATTTTTATAATATGTTAATTTATTATAAAATTAAATTAATATGTTTTTCTAGTTATATGTTAAAGGTTGTGTTAAATTATAAGAAAACAAAAAAGATTAGATTCGTTTTCCTAAAAAAAGACGTTGATAATATAGAAATTAGTATGCCATCAAAAACTCCAACGATTGAGCATCATAGTTGTAGTCAATCTCCTCTTAAGTCTCTGGTTGTTGAAGTTGAAGACGATAATCTTCCGTTTATAGAACGCGATCCTGGGCTACGTAAGACAATGTGGGAATATCAATGATTTTTTATATGAACGGGTGAATTTTAAGGATTTATAAGTTTTTATTTTATTAGTATGATATTTTAATTAATATGTACAATTTTTTAAATGGCTCTTCCAAACAAAAGATGTCGAGTTTCGCCATTAATTGAGTGTTTTTATATAAAAAAAAATGGTGTTTTCTTTGGCTAGGGTTTCAAATGGCCAATGTCACACATATTTTTTATTGCTTAAAATAATTAAATATTTAAATGAGGACTAAATTGCATGATTTTGAAATATGATGTTTGTTTCATAAGTTTTCACTTAGTCTAGGGACTTGAGCCTGATTTTACCATTATCTTTGGTTTTTAAATGGTGAAAAAGGATGAAATAAAATAAGGTATAGTTATTAGATGTTAAACATGTGACCTCTAGTATGGTTACTTATGCCTCTACCACTAAGCTAGGCCACTATAATTAATAATTTTTATTTAAATATGTTTTATATCTGATTTGGATTGGATCTTGTATAGAAAAAAACAATTATCCCCATTTGAAACAAAACCAAAACCTAGAAAACTTTTAAGCTTCCCGTCGTTGTCGAGCTCCAATCGATCACCATTTGGTCGATCGTGACGTGCACCGTCACCATTGCTGTGAGCGTCGTCATCTCGTAACCAAAACACAATCGTCTCGTCATCGTGAAGACCTGTCGTTGGCTGTGAAAGACGCTTCAAAGTTCATCGGAGTTCCAAGCTGTCGCCACTATTTTTGTCCAATTTCGGTCGCCTCCGACGTCCGTTCTTCACACCATCGGTGTCATTGGGTCTATCTCTTTGTCTCGCGTCGATTGGTGGTCCTTTTGATTTTGTTGTTGTCGTCGTTAGAGAGATCGAAGTTAGGATATTTGGTCGTTCTAGGAAGTTGATTCTCATCATTTTTTGTTGGTCTCTGTCTTGAGCCAACACCTGTAGAAGACTCACGAGTTGTTGATCAGCATTCCTGGAAAGCTTGGTGGAATTCTGACCGTCACAACTGTCACACGCGCCCACGAATCGTCTCCTGTGTGTGGGCATCTTCATCTACCAAGGGTTTTGTAGAACGGCTCAAGCTAAGCTGAGCCATTGAACCAAGCTAATACACTGAGTCAAGCTAAGATGCTTAGAGCCGAGCTACGCCGTGCCATGCCAAGTCGAGTTACCGTTGACTAGTGTTAAATGTCATTGATTAACGTTAACTGACTATTGACCGGCGTTAATTTTTTTTAAGAACACCTATATTTATTTTTTTTGACGTCTTTAGTTCGATTTTGGAATTTTTTGGTCAAATTCTAACACAATAAGCTATTTTCATCATTTATCTTCTGATTCGATCCAATTTTCCTATTTAGGTCTTGTTTTGGATGTAATTCATTTTATTATGTATTCGAGATATTATTAGACGTCGAATCTAAGTCTTAGGGAGATCGAATGGAGTTCAAAATGGTTGACTGATCTAGCTCAGAACTTGAGGTAATACATTACTACTTTTTGTATGTTTTATGGAACACATCAATATTGGTTGATTAGTCATATGCGTAGATTTAATTCTAAAGGTGATCAGTTCAATTAGTGCACTCATTATTTAAAAGTAAATATTCATGAAGTATCTCTATCTGAATAATTGACAAGTATCGTAATGTTGGGATTTATTTAGGGTCTGTTTGTTTCCCGTAATTGGAATTACGGAATTGGTTTTTCCCGAATTCCCGTGTTTGTTTCACGTAATTCGTTTTCCGGAAAATGTTTTCCCGTGTTTGTTTCACGTAATTCGTTTTCCGGAAAACGTTTTCCCGTGTTTGTTTCACGTAATTCGTTTTCCGGAATGTAATTCATTTTCCTAGTAACAGAATTTCCTTTGTGTTTTCTGTAAAATGACTTACGGATTCATTTTCCGTAAGTCATTTTCCGAACTTTTCACTTCAAAGCAAAAATACTCAAAATAATTTTATTTTATGAATTTAATATTAATAAAATATTTTAATATCATTTTCATCAAAATATTAATTATTAAAATATTTAAAATAATTTATTAATATTTATAATAATAAATATAATATTTTAATATTATATAAAATAATCATATTTATAATAATATAAGATATTATATTTTTTTTTAATAATAATAAATTTTTTATATTTAATAATGAATAATATTATATATTTCAATAATATTTTAGTAAAGATATTAAAATACTAATTAATATTTTTAAAATATAATATAGTACTATTACTTTAATAATAATTAATATAATTTATAAAATTTATTTCACTAAAATATACCGAAAAAATGTTTAAATAACATCTTCCAAACATCATAAAACGTTTTCTAGATGTTTTCCAGAAATGTAATTCATTTTCCAGAAATGTAATTCATTTTACAGAAATGTAATTCATTTTCCAGAATTCAAATTCCAGTAATTCATTTTCCAGTAATTCAAATTCCAGTAATTCATTTTCTGGAAAACCAATTACAGCTAAACAAACAGACCCTTAGTTCAATTTGACTCAAAATCCTGAATACTGCAAATAATCATTTTACCCTTATTGGGTTAACTTACTAAGAAATCTTCAAGAATCAAAATGTCTAAATTGCTCATGATGGCCTAAGTAATGGAATCACTCATATTATTTCTGAATATTAAAGAATTCTAATTTAAATGTTCTTGAATACCTTCATGATGCACTTAAATCCACATGGTCCTGAAGCATCAATTTTAAAATATTTGATTAGATCTATTAGTAATTGAACCTTTTTAATATGGACCTTATTTATGAAATTTGATCAATTTACAGAAGTTCCATATTTTTCCTTCCTGATAACCTCAAGTGCTTTTGAAAAATAACTGGATCCTCTAGTGTGTTTCTAGTTTCCTATATGACTGTTTTATATTCTTTAAAATACGAATATCTTTATCTATTTTAATTTATGAATGAATGATCCGATTGAAATCCTAATCACTGATTTACTGATTACAAACTGCTTTATCGGGGAACTTTATGGGATGTATTATGGAGTTTCTACAGGTTCAATTCTGATCAAGCTAATAATTCCTTATTGACCTAAGTAATTTTTAATTTGGTTCTCGCTTTTATGGTTGAGGTTCCATATTAATTATCTGATCCAACAATTTGTTAAATTTGGTTAGGATTAATACTAAAGCCTTCATTTTAGATTAATTTCATATTTAGTCCTTTAATTTAGGAGATATTTTAATTTGGTCCTCACTTTTATGCCCGAGGTTCCATATTAATTATTTGATCCGATAAATTGTTAAAATGGGTTACATTTAATAATAGAGTCTTCACCTTAGGTTTAATTTCACGTTAGTCCATTAATTTAGATGACTTTTTAATTTGGTTCTTGCTTTTATGCTCGAGGTTCCATTTTAATTATTCGATTCAATAACTTATAAAAATTTGATTAGGTTAATATTAGAGTCTACATTTTAAGTTTAATACTTTAGGTCCTTTAAAGTTCATGATTTGACACTTTAGTTAGAGGGAATCCTTAATTAATTCACCTAGTATAATTAGGTTCAATAATTGGTTATTTGACTGCATAATCCGATTTCAAAACAAGGCAATGTTCATTTATTAGGGGTTAATACTGTATCTTTCGCATTATACCGAGGGTGATCACTATTGATTCTCAAAGTAAATTAACATCTTTTTCAAAATCTTGCATCATGATTTTAAAATTATGAAGACAATGTTTATTTATGATGACTAATAATGAAGTTGTCGCTTGTATTTGGGGTATTTGTTATTAGTCCTAATAAATTGATACCTTTTTTTTAAAAAAAAGTGCATACATAATTGGTTTTGAATTAAATAAAACTTTGAAATCAAAATTTCCAATTTTAAAACATAGGATAATCGACTAGGTACTCATTTTTTAACGTTGTGGTGTAACTAATTATTTCCTACGCGTAACCGACTCCCAAACCCGTTTTTTGACTTCGTAGACCAAAACATTGATTTTTTTAATAAAATAAAATATTTATTAAAATTATCTGATTTTCGGTGTTTCAATATCAGTTTAAAAATTATTAATGATGACTCTCATCTTTTCATAAACCTCTTTAAGCCCAACACCAAAAGTCGTTATGACACTTGTAAAATTAAAATTTTAATATTTAGAACAAAAATTATAAATATTAAGATTTGAATTTGAATATAATAAACGAGTAATTATAATTATGTGTTTAATTTATATTTTATGATTGCAAACTTTTTTTTTTATTAATCTAGGGTGCTTTCAAGTTGTAATATATTTTTTAAAGACTCTTAATTATTTGACAATACACACTTAAATATTCTACAGTCTCTAATACTCGAACCTAAGTGTTTACAAGTGATAGTAGGTGTTTAGTTTATATTTATAATGGTGAAATTTTGTGTTAATTTTAAATATTACTTTTACTAAAATGAACTGATTTTATTTGAATAAAAAATATATGTTGGTCTGATGAGTTGTTACAACTAAATAATAAATAACAATGTAGGGTAGCATTATTGACCATGATTTGATCACATAAGAGTCGTGAGCATATTTAATTGGGGTGGTGTGATTCTCGCAATTCATGCGACAAATATATCTTAATTTAATAGTTAAAAATATCGTGCTAATGAGATTTTAGTAAAGTTGATAAAAGCTGCTACCTTGAATTCATAGATTTCAAGTTGAACTATTTTTCTGTGTAAATCATATATATGCGTTAATTATTACGTACATATCTAAAGTTTGAATAAGACAAATAGATTGAGATTTTGTTCAAACTTATTTTTTAGATTTAAATTTTTGCTAAATTGTTTTAAATATCAAATAAAACTTTCAATTTAAATGAACAAGTTAATCCATAAACAAGCCAATTGCTGTGGAAGTAATCAATGTTAATTGAGCTTAATTAGTTTATTCAAGTGGCAAACTAGAACCTTCAATTTCCAGAAAAGCAAGCCTTGAAGAATGACCAAAGAAATTAAATTGGAAAGTTATGAAGGTGGAGAAGCTTCTATATTATAGTCAAATCAAAAGCTATATATCTAGAAATCAACTTTATATTTATTAATTTCATGAATCTTTTTAAACATCAAAGTTTTTTTTTGGGACAAAAAAAACATCTAAGTAATTAAATAGGAAATATCTATAACTTCCAAGTTACTGCAAGTATCAATCAAGCCAAGGCTTAACTTTGATTAAATGCTTAAGGTCAACGATACCAAGTCAATAGTTACCAATAATCAATTGGTTTAGAAGGATAAGATATTTGATCTTTTTAAGTAAAGTCAGAGATTTAAATCATGTTGTTATGTATGGAGTAAGCTGAATCAAGTAGATCATATTCATAATGAGTCTTTGAAAGATCTAATTAAAATTAATTAATTATTCGATCAAATATTAATAATTTTAAAAAATAGCATTTCAATTTGCTTGTTGTACTTTGCTAGTCACACCAGTCTACTTTAATCATTAATCAACGTGGTCATAAAGGTATTTCAATTTTATTTATTTGTTGGGTTTAAGTGGGTTGGTGAGGGCGTAGGAAATGGCCGTTTAGTGGGATGATTATGTTGAAAAATCAAAGATTAATGTCACAATTATCAAAGCCATATTATAAATATTCAATGTACATGCATATATAAATAAGTGCCGAATAGAGCCAAATGGAATTAACCAATAAATATATTTGAGACCAACAAATAATCTTTTACTAGGATATTTTGAGGTCAATAAAAATCAACAAATATGTAGCCCCGTTATCCGTTTTAAATTCAAACAATGAAGGTTTAGTAGTTGTGTGTTTCAAAACAAAACTAGGGTTTCAAAATGTTTTCGGGAAATGTGGTTTATTACTCGTTTATCATTTGGGTAAACTACCCACATGGGTCAATAAACTATCGTGACTACTATATGTTGATCACTAAATTATTAAAATGATTTCAATCAAATCATTGATTATTTACTCTTAACGAAATTGTTGATGTGTCAGTTAAGCAAATTTTTATAATTATGCTTTTGATTATCATTTTTTATATATTTTATCAAGTTGATCTTAATTTTAATTAAAATAACTTAATAGTTTTTCAGTAAGACGATGACACATATCATAATACTATCGGAGAAAATTAAACTAAATAAAAAAGATGAAGGGAATCGAACCTTGATATTAGTGGTTGGTGGATTAAGAATATTTTAACCAATACTAATATTTGATACTTTATTAACAAATTATTATATTTAAGTTAATTTGTAATTGTTGCTTAAGAAAATATGAAAAAGGACGAGAATTTGAACACAAGTCATATGTAATATTATACTATCATTGTGATTATACTTGTTATTTTGTTTTTAAAGTTGATATTATACTTGTGCTTTACATATAACTAAAAAGTACTTTTTTAACTAAAATATCATTTTTTGGGCTAAAGAAATCAACTATTTGGTTATATTTTCCTTTTACCATGGTAAAATTGGAGCTTCTGCGTAGGAGAAGAGGGCTGATGACCATCGTCGAAGTTGCTTCGCAGTCTTTGTCGACAACATTAGTACGTAAAAGGATCAATCATTCAACACTGAAAGAAGCTTTTTATGTGTATAGGGAAGTATTGGATGTATTCATAGCATACAATAACCTTAAAAAAAAGATAAAAAGGTTGACTTTTGTGTTCGTGAGATTTAGAAATTTGTCTGAGGCCATGAGGGTAGTTGAGAGAGGTGATGACAGAGTAATTGATTGTTCCGCTGTAAGGATATTTGTTGCTAAGAATATTGGAGCCAACGCTCGAGAGGAGTCGGCCTTAATGTTAAGGTATTGTTAGGCTGCTGTTAAAGAAATATGCACGTGTATTGAATAGGCAGTTAGTATGTTAAGTGGTTAGCTAGGGTTGTTAGGCAGTTAGTGGAAAGCTGATGAACATTGTATTTCTTATAAATTGGTGTACTTGTTGATATGAAAGATAACAATACTTTCCTGTGTAGTTTCTCTATTCTCTTTACTTCTTAATATGGTATCTTTCACCGAAAATTCTGGGGTTCTTTTCTAAGCTTTCGTTGCTTGGTTGTTGGTCATGGAGTCATCCAAGAGCTTTGCACATAAGAAAGTGAATGTTGTCCTAGATGAAATGAATTTTCTGCTATGGAAACAACAGATTTTACTGTGTGAAGTCACCGTCTAGAACGATTATTGACTAAGGACTTGAAGCCACCACCGAAGACAGTTCTTGATGATAACGGCCAGATAGTTGTCAATGATGCCTTTGAAGAGTTTGTGGCACAGGACAGTGCGCTAGCGTCCTGACTTCTTTCTACTATCAGCCTTCATCTCCTACCACAGTTTGTAGGAGCAGACTCGACTGCTGCAGTATGGAGTACAATACATCAACTATTTTCTAGTAGGTCTACGATTGCACCCATGGGCTTACACTATAAGTTGCAATCACTTAAGAAAGGGAATGATCGTATGCGGGTCTACCTTACTGGAGTAAAAGAAGTGTGTGATGCACTTGCTTCTTGTGGAAGCACAATATCACATGTTGGCCATATAACCATTATCTTAAAAGGGTTACCCAGAGAGTGTCAACCGGTTATGGCGGTTATTACAATGATGAAAGAAACTCTTTCTTTAGAGAATCTTTATATTGTGCTCTTGGATGCTGAAGCTCAATTAGCAGGCTTTGATGAGTCGTTAGACTCACTGCCTATGAGTGCCAATGTTGCTTAGCATGAGGTGGATTTTTCTGACGGTGGTCGAAATGATCTTAGGTCTTCACGATCATCCTCAGTAAGCCAACCTGCTGGTCGTGGCCGAGGACGAACTCGAATTCAGTGTCAGCTGTGTGGTAAACTTGGTTACTTATTTTATCGTTGCTGGCACCGGTTTGATTAAGACTTTATGTGTGTTACATCTGACTCTCACACTCATAAAGGTCAGTCTGTTAACACTCATTATTCAGTTGTTGAATCCTCTAGCTCAGGTTATGAGTTCTGCAAAGGACGTTCTCAAACAACAACAGGTTCATCACAAGTTAATATGGCTTCTAAATCAGCTGATCTTTGGGTAGTGGACTCGGGTATAACGCATCACGTTACCCCTGATGTTTCCAATATTTTGAATCTTGCAGAATTTAGAGGCCCAGGTAAACTCACTGTAGGAAATGGAGTTTCCCTTAATATTAGCAATATTGGTAATTCAGTCATGGATTCTTTAAGAACTTTGCTTTTGAATGATTTATTACATGTGCCCCGTATAACAAGAAATTTGCTTTCGGTCTCCAAGCTTGCTAGGGATAATGATATCTACTTTGAATTTCATGCTGAAAAATGTTACGTGCATGATGAATCTACTAGAGATGTCCTTTTGCGAGGTGAAGAAAAAGGTGGGTTGTAGACCTCTGCTTTTGGTTGTGCACATAAAGAAGAACCGCGTGATGTTGTGCGTCTTGTGTCTGCAAATGTGTCTCAAGCACAGTCTAAACTTTGGCATCGATGTTTAGGGCATCCAGCTCAATATGCTTAGCTAAGGAAATCAATGTAAAGCTTGATTATGAGATTAATAAAACATGTATGGCTTGTCTCATGGGCAAAAGTCACAAACTTCCTTTTGCATCTTCTGTTACTCAGTATAAAGTCCCTTTTGAGCTAATTTTCTCAGATTTATGGGGACCCCCACATGTGGCATCTAATGGCTTTCGATACTATATTTCATTCTGTTGAGTTAATCGATCGATGGAATCGGCCAAGAGGGGGGTGAATTGGTAATAAAAATTTTGGTGGAAGCTTTTGCAAAAAATTGAAAGTAATTGCACAACGATTTACAATGGTTCGACTTTATCAACCAAAGTCTACGTCCACTACCTTAGCTATCCACACTAAGGATTTTCCAACAAATTCACTAATTTGTTCTTTCTTTTGAGGCCAAAGAGATAACCTTACAACTCCCTCAAGAATATACCCCAATTCTTGAGAACACTCTTTTCTCAAAGAGAAGATTACAAATTTGCAAACTTACAAGAAAAACCTCACAAGGCAAATATGTTTGCACAATTCTAGAACAAAGAAAGAACACTCAAGAATAAATACAATTGAGCACAATAAGTGTTCTTGAAAGCAAAATGAATATTGAATAAAAAAATAGGCTTGAAACGCTTAAACTTGAGGTTTGATGCTTTTTCTTTGATTCTCTCTTGGTTCTAGTTGCTTGATGTTTCTTATTATTGATCAAAGGCTTCTAAGCTTGTTTAAATACACCTTCAAATGATTCTGAACGTTGGGGATGCTTAGTGGAGTCAATATAGCCGTTTAAGTGTGAAAACAATTAATAAAATTAGTTGGGGGCGTCAGTGCATCGATGCATACCCATGGTGCATCGGTGCATCAGTGTAAAATTCAAATATTTTGACCGTTGGATCCTTAGTGCATCGGAGCACTAAGAGTGCATCGATACATCAAGTGCATTCAATGTTTCAAAATAGCCAGAGTGCATCGATGCATGGCTGGTGCATCGATGCATCAAATGCATTCAATGTTTTCATAAAATCCTTAGTGCATCGGTGTATGGTATGTGCATCGGTGTATGGTATGTGCATCGATGCATGAAATGCATTCGATGTTCAATTTAATTCATGGTGCATCAATGCATGGATTGGTGCATCGGTGCATCACTCTGAAAAAATTGATTTTAGGCTTGATTTTGGTTCAAAATACTTTGTGAAAATTGTTTCAAAAATATATTAAGTATAAAACACAATTTTACACATTTAGTAAGGTTTGAAATTGATCTTAAAAGACTTGGAGTAATAGCTTGATATTCGATTAATTGAATTGAATATACTTAGAAAATCATTTGTAAAATCTTAAAATTCATTTAACTTAATTTTTTATATCGAAACATCAAAATGTTTTCTACAATCTCCCCCTTTTTGATATAACAAAACTCTTGAGTAATTTTAAGATTTTCTTCTAAAATAAGTTTTGAAATCAATTTTGAAATTACTCCCCCTTACTATAACACTTATCCCCTTTAAAAACATTTTTAACACTTAACATTTCTCCCCCTTTTTGTTAAATCAAAAAGACTCAAAAACTGAAGGCTTTGAAAAACATAGCCAATTGATTAAACATTTTAATTGAATATAGCTTAAGCTGCTAAGATCAAAGATCAAAAGAGAGGTTAGCCATTAGTGTTCATAATCAATATTCAAATCAAATGTGAAATGGTAAATTGGTCATATTTCAACTAAAAAGTAAATTTATGCATATATTGAAACAAACCAAAATATATATGAAATAAAAGTTCAAATATCCATCAAACAAACATCCAACAATCAAAGAAAGGCAACCCAAAATGTTTTAACAATTTTAAATTCAAGTTCAAACCCAAAAACAATCAAAGCAAGATAAGTCTATTCTTCCATAGAAGGATCAGGAAGAGGAGGAGGGTAACGAGCTCTCAGCTCAAGCGTGAGTGCATCCAAACGATCATTCATATCTTGTTGTTGAGCTCCCAAGGTAGAGAGCTGGGACTCAATGAATGTGAAGCGCGAATCCATGGACGCATATCGTAAATCAAATGTCTCTAAAAATGAACGAAAATATGGAGGCATTTGATCTTCTTGTGGAGCTGGATCCAGTGCAGGCTCATCATCGGGTACATGATCATCGATGTCTTGCATAAGTTGTTGAAATTCAGGATCATCGTTAGAAGACAGAGCCGGAGGAGGAGGAGGAGCACGAGAGGAGCTAGGAGCAGCTCGTGAGGAACTAGCTCCCGGAGTTTGTTTACCGGGTTTAAAAGCCCATAAACCAGTTACCTCATCCAATTTCCAATCTGATTTCTTCAAGGATGTTATATTGATAGGGTTTTGAAGTGGTATAGGATTGTCAAGAGAGACATCTAGACCCAGTTTGATAAAGAGATTACTTAGAAGACAACAATAAACTAAGGTTTCGACATGTTTGGACGGGATAATGTTTATGATGTCCACTAGTTGACTGAATATAATGTGGGGCAGATTTATTTTGATTTTATTTTTACTACAATACATCCACCATAAATCCCTAGCACGAAGTGTAGAGTACCTACCTCCGGATGGTCTAAACCACCAAGAGATCATCAAATGGAGAAAACGATCATGATGAGATCGTAGAGTACTAACATTTGAGTTTGGAATATAGGGATATTCCACATTTTCACTCTCATTATATACGCCACTATCATCTAACCCAAAACGGAAAGCTATAGTCTCAGGGTCAATATTAATATATTGGCCTAAAAGATAGGATCTAATGGCTATAGTTCCATATTGAGTTTCATTTTGAATACACACCGCATTGGAATAGAAAATGCGGACCAATTGTTGATAGACGATAGGTTTAAGTTTAAACAATTTATAAAACTTCCAAGCTTTAAGAATCGAAAGGTATTCAAAATCAATGTCAACCATGGCTTGAAGTGAAGGAATACGCTCTTCACGGATTCTATAAGTTTGGAAAGAGTTTCTGTACCTATAGTACAATTCGTCTCTACGACGCTCAGGCATGTTAAAACAAGATACTAAAAGAGATGATGGTGGAGGAGGAACGAGATTAGGAGGTTGAGGAACGAGAGGACGGTTTTGTTTAGACCGACTCGAAGATGACCTAGGTCGTTTAGGGTTTGACATGATTATAGGAAATCAGAATAAGGAATATCACCTGCAATTTGAAATACATGTATGCACAATCAATCCTAAAACTCAAATGAGTCCTCAATAATTCAAGGTTCTCTAAACCATATCCTAATAGACATGTTTTGAAAACCTATTTGAAAACAATATTTGATTATAATATAGGTTTTATGACAAAAACAATTAAATCAAAAATATTTCTGATTTTCGATTTTTTTAATTTCGAAATTCAAATCAATTTTAAAAAATTGTGTGTTTTTGATGAAATTGGTTGTTAAAACTTGTTTAGAATCAACAATCAATTAATGCCCGATATAATGTACATTCAGGAACTAATTAAAACTAGTTCTAAAATCAAAAATTTGTAAAATAGAGGTTTTTAGAAAAATACCTTGAAAATTCGGATTGAGAGGGATGAGGAGTTATTTTGTACGATTTAATGATTGAAGCAGGTTTGAAAGTTGAAAAGCTTGAATATTCCGACGAAAAATCGTTGATTTTGAGCAAGAATGGAGATTTTTAGAGTGAGAGGGATGAACAGCTAGAGAGAATAGTTTTTAGGGTTTGAGATAAATAAGAAAAATAAGCCTTTAAAACCCCAAAACCCAACAAATGCATCGATGCATGGCTCTTGTGCATCGATGCACATTCAAGGGCGTGCATCGGTGTATCAGCTGATGTATCGATGCACATTCAAAGGGATGCATCGGTGCACTGTTAAGTGTATCGATGCATTAAGCACAAAATTGTCATAAATCCGTTTTAAACACTCAAAATGCTAAATTAATTAGCTCTAGTGGTATTGGCAACTCATATATTGAAAATTAATCATGTTCAATCAATCAAATTAATCTTTAAACAATATTTAAACATAAAATTAAATTTCACCAAATAACATAAACTCCCCCTAACTAATAGCATATAATGCAATCAAAAATTATTATTATAAGTATTTTTCATTTATTCTTAAAAGTGCTAAAATTATTTTAAACACTAAGTGATGATAGGTTGGTTAAACCTAATTCTCTCCAAAGTGTCTAAAATCTTTCCTTATCTAAAGGCTTTGTAAAAATATCTGCTAATTGGTGCAAAGTATCAACAAATTCTAGAACTACATCTTCCTTAGCGACATGGTCTCTAATGAAGTGATGTTTAATTTCAATATGTTTAGTTCTAGAGTGTTGGATGGGATTTTTAGTGAGACAAATAGCACTAGTATTGTCACACTTGATAGGAATAGTACCTACTTCAATTCCATAATCAAACAATTGTTGTTTTATCCATAAAACTTGTGCACAACAACTACCGGCTAAAATGTATTCCGCTTCAGTGGTAGATAATGCAACACAATTTTGTTTCTTTGAAAACCATGAAATCAGCATATTTCCAAGGAGTTGACAAGTACCATAGGTACTTTTCCTATCTAATTTGCATCCTCCATAATCCATATCTGAGAAGGCATGCAAGCTAAAGCTAGAGTCTCTAGGATACCAAAGTCCTATACTAGGAGTGTCCTTAAGGTATCTAAAGATCCTCTTAACAACTAGTAAATGTGATTCTTTAGGACATGATTGAAATCTAGTACATAAGAAAATACTAAACATAATGTCCGGTCTACTTGCAGTTAGATAGAGTAAAGAACCAATCATTGACCTATATAATTTAACATCCATACATTTACCTTCTTCATCTAAATCAAGCTTTGTTGATGAGGTCATTGGAGTGTCATAAGGTTTCCCATTTTCCAGCCCAAACTTCTTGAGCATATCTTTGACGTATTTAGCTTGATTGATGAAGATGCCATCTTTTCTTTGCTTGATTTGGAGTCCCAAGAAAAATGAGAACTCCCCCATCATGCTCATCTCGAATTCACTTTGCATTAGCTTAGAAAATTCTTGGCAAAGAACATCATTAGTAGAACCAAATATTATATCATCAACATAAATTTGAACTACTAATAAATCTTTACCTTTATGCTTTAAAAACAATGCAGTGTCAACCTTTCCTTTTGAAAAACCTTTTTCAATTAAAAAATTTGACAATCTTTCATACCAAGCTCTAGGAGCTTGTTTTAAACCATAAAGCGCTTTTGTCAATTTAAGAACATTATCCGGAAATATCGAATCTTCAAAACCTGGAGGTTGTTCCACATACACTTCTTCTTTTATAAAACCATTTAAAAATGCACTTTTAACATCCATTTGATATAATTTAATTTCATGAAAACATGCAAATGCTAATAGCATTCTAATTGCTTCCATCCTAGCTACGGGAGCGTATGTTTCATCATAGTCTATGCCCTCTTCTTGAGTATACCCTTGAGCAACAAGTCTAGCTTTGTTTCTCACTATATTACCACTTTCATCAAGCTTATTCCTAAATACCCATCTAGTACCTATAGTAGATTTATTACTAGGCCTTTCAACTAATGTCCATACTTTACTTCTCTCAAATTGATTTAATTCTTCTTGCATAGCCATAATCCAATGTTCATCATTTAACACTTCTTTAATATTCTTAGGCTCTATGCATGAAATAAATGCAACATAATTACAAATATTTCTAAGAAAAGATCGAGTTGTTACCCCTTTTGATGGATCACCTATAATCTCACCATCCTTGACATAGTTGTACTCTCTTGGATAAGATACTTCTCTTTCTTCAATGGTTGGATTATTGAGAGGATCATGAGTTTCCTCATCTTTCGTTTCTTCCTTTGATGATTATTCTCCAACGTCATGTCTAACGTCATTTGTATTTATAATACCTACATCATCATTAACACAAGAATCCTTCCTCAGAAGGAGATTATCTGTAACATCCAAAAATACGGGTTAGTGACTAAATCGTAAAACTTCAGAGTTTGGTGATTTAAGTAGGATATTTGTATAGTCCAATGATTTGTTCGAAAATATTTCCTAAAAGTTATTAGTTTTAACCATTAAATGAATTAAAATGTGATATGTTGGGGATATATACGGGGTAAAAGGATAAGAAGAAAGAAGTAATATCCAGAGAATTCTTCTTCTTCTTCCTTCATACGAGAGAGCCACATCAAAGTTAATTTCT
The DNA here is from genome assembly GCF_006381635.1 of Hibiscus syriacus. Lineage (NCBI taxonomy): Eukaryota > Viridiplantae > Streptophyta > Magnoliopsida > Malvales > Malvaceae > Hibiscus > Hibiscus syriacus. Next base: position 2,490,839 of record NW_024062730.1, read on the forward strand.
GATTTGTTGGTTATTTGTTGAATTAAAGGTTAGGTTTTGATCATTAGATGATAACTAAACTTAAGGAAAGCTTAAGTTGTCTTATGATCAAAAGATGAAGAAGTTATAAAAGATTAAAGGAAACAAGATTTTATATGAAATTATGGAAAAGAGTTGATAAGCTGAATTTGAAGTTAATTTTGACTTGTCATCATGTTAATTAAGGAATATGAAGTGTTAGAATTGTATTTAGTACACATTGAAATTTAAGTATGATTCTTGAATTACATATGAAGGATATGATTTTGAAGTTATAGATGATTTTCATGGATATAAGTTGGTTTAAGTAATGGTAGTTGAGTTTAATGACATGTTAGGGGTTTAAAATAGAAGAATTGAATGAAGAATTGATGATTTTCGGGCTTAAAATACAATTTATGGGTAGAGGGAACAGATACCCTATGAATGTGAATCGATTCCCCCTCTTGAACGAAGAATTCCAGTATGTTCAGGGGTATTGATTCCCCTGGGGGTATCGATTCCCCCCTAAATGAAAAATGAAATTTGGTTCTTTAATTTGGTTTAAGTTGTTAACATCAAGTTTAAGGTTTAGGCTTCTGATAATTGTTTTGAAATGTTATATTTATGTAGATATTGAGTCTAAACAAGTTCTGGAATAATCAAAGGATTAGGATCGAATCAAAGCAAATAAGGCTAAGGTGAGTGTAATTTTAATTGTACTTATATTATTGAACGAACATTGGTTTGCGATGAGCCAATGATGGAGTTACTATGGTAAGAAGTGACTCCTAAAATGTTATTTGATATGTGATTCTTACATGTACATGAATACATGATATGCATAAACATAAGAGCATGAAACATAAGATATATGATATGATATACATGATTATATGCATATGTGATATATGCTATGAGACATGACCAATGTGAAATGAAATAAGCTATGTGAAGATATGAAATGACATATGAATATGCAATACATGATGCATGTGATATGATATGAAATACATGGTTGCACATACATGTGGTATGTGACAGAAAAGAAAGAACAAGTGATGAGAAATGTATTCATCATAAATGCCCATAGTATATGATACGAGAGCTATAGGTATAGTTGGCATGCCAAGAGTCGAGGGTATTGTAGTCGTTCAGAACGTAGTCCTTCAGAATGTAGTCCTTCGGGACGTAGTCTTTCGGGACGTAGTCCTTCGGGACGTAGTGGTCTTACATGACATATATAACAGTCCTTCGGGTAGAATACTGAACAAATGTTCGGTGCCCATGAGGGAATTTATATGAGCTGTGGTGATAGCATTAGTGCACAACCTCAATGTACTCACATACCTTTGTTCTCAACAACAATATACATGGGCAATTGAAATATAAATTAAAGTGAAAGTGATGCAAAAAGGTATGTTTCATGTGTGCATGACTTGGTTATATATGTCATATGAAATATATACATGCATATTGAAATATCATGATCAAATGGTAAGAATGCATATTCATGAATCTACTGTTACATTTTTATTTATTGCCTCACTAAGTCTATGACTTAGCGTGTAAGTGATTTACATGTAGGTACCAAGAAACGAGAAGAGCAAGAATAGAAGTAGCAAGGACAATATTATTACTAGAAGATCAGATCAGAAGTAATTGACAAAGTAGGTATTTTATTGTGTATAGAGTGTTGGCATGTAATAAGTCGTTAATTATGCGCACTCTGATCGAGTTTGTATTTTATGGTCTCTTTTATGTAAATTAACGTATTTTATTTTAAACAAAGTTTTAAATTCCCGGGGTTTTTCTTTAAGAGTCAAAGTTTAAAAAGTTAAAGTGACACCTCGGACTCGTATTCGAGTCGGGTATGGGTTGGGGTGTTAAAGTAATGGCATCAGAGCTAAGGTTTAGATGATTCTCGGCATAAACCAGAGTCTAGAGTGTTTTATAAGGTATACATGCCAACAAAATAGTGAAAACTTCTGATATGATGGAATAATAAGTATACTGTTATGCTAATAGAACTATATGATTGTATTTTTATAGATGTCCAGACAAAGTAGTTCTAGAAATGAAGTGGGAGATGACATACCCGCTGAAAGTAGTAATTCACTTGCCCTGGCCAAGCAGAGTGAAGAACAGACACCCTCTGGAGTGCCTGTGAATGATCAAGATGTATTCTTTAGAACTTTAGACGCAGTATTGACGCGTTTTCAACCTCCTGTTACTTCAACTCCAAAAATGAATGTTGCAAAAGAGTTGAAGGGTTTAGGAGCTCCAGAGTTTAAAGGGGAAGCTGATGAAGGTCCTGTTACTGCGGACCTTTGGCTTAATGATGTGAAAATCATGCTTGAGGGACTTCATTGTTCCGATGCTGACAAGCTGGATGGAGTCGTCTCCTTGCTTCGAGGGCAAACGAGAATTTGGTGGACCAACGTTACATTGAGAATGTCTGATGATCAAGTAACTTGGTCCTTGTTTTTAGAAGAGTTCAAGCATAAGTACATCGGAGATCAATTTGTTCGACAAATGAAGTAAGAGTTCATGAATCTGAAGCAATGGAATCACACTGTATATGAGTACGAATGTGAATTCAATAAGTTGAGCCACTTTGCTGCCGAGCTTGTTCCTATTGAGAAGGATGCTTGTGAATGGTTCGTAGAGGGGTTACGTCATTGGTTGAAGGAAATGCTGATTGTATTGAATCTATCCTCGTTTCAAGAGGTAGTCAATCGTTCCAAAGCTTTGGAAAGAGCTCAAAATGAGAGATTTGAAAATTCAAGAGCTCAGACAGTCAAAAGAACAGGTACTTCTTTGAGTTCCGCACCATCAAAAAGAGGCAGAGATGCTGGTTCTCGACCTCAAGCTAGATCAGAGTCAGTGGTATCCTCAGTTAGAGGATAAAATCTGATAAGAGGTAGACAAACTCAATCAGTTGGATCTAGAGCTGGAAGATTTAACCAGAGTCAAGACAGACAATGCCCATATTGTGGAAAGAATCATTCTGGGATATGTAGAAGGATTTCTGGAGCTTGCTTTAGATGTGAGGACACCGGACATTTTGTTCGGGATTGTCCTAGGGTAGTCGATGAATCTGCACAGCCAGAGAGGTCTATTTCTACAGGCCAAAGGGGGAAGAGGTAGAGGCAGAGGAAGAAGTCAGTCAGAGTCCTCTGCTCAACAAGAGATACATTCCACTGCTCGAGTGTATAATCTCAGGACCAATGAAGATCGGGATGATCCGGAGATTATAACAGGTATCTTTCTGTTGTTTGATAAACATGTTATGGTATTGATTGATACGGGGTCTACATATTTATATATTTACTAGTAAGTTAGTGAGAGAATTAAACATTCAATTAGAAGCTACTAACAAAGAGGTGATAGTGACGAATCCATTAGGGCACAGTGCTCGGGTAAATATGGTGAGTCGAGGGTGTCCCATAAATATTCAGGGAATTGAATTCCCTGCTAATTTGATGGAATTACCTTTTGAAGAATTTGAAGTGATACTGGGAATGGATTGGTTATATCGCTATTCTGCTAATATCGACTGTAGACTGAAAAGAGTAACGTTGAGAAGTCCGAAAGAGGTAGAAATCGTGGTTTTAGTGAAGGGTGGAATCCATTGGCAAATGTAATCTCAGTGATGACGGCAAAGAAGTTATTGTTACAAGGATGTCAAGGGTTCATTGCTAGTGTGGTGGATGTAAGAGCCAAAGACAAAGAGATTGAAGAAATTCCTATCGTGAGAGAGTTCTCTGATGTATTTCCTGCAGAATTGCCAGGTTTACCTCCGGACAGAGAGGTAGAGTTTCAGATTGAGATAATGCCGGGAACAACGCCCATTGCAATGGCACCATACATAATGGCTCCAAAAGAATTGCAAGAATTAAAGATTCAATTACAGGAATTACTGGACAAAGGTTTTATTAGACTAAGTGTATCACCTAGGGGAGCTCCAGTTTTGTTTGTTAAGAAGAAAGATGGATCAATGCGACTCTGTATCGACTACATGCAGCTCAATAAAGTGACTATCAAGAATAAATATCCACTTCCTCGAATCGATGACTTATTTGATCAATTAAAGGGAGTTTCAGTGTTCTTAAAAATTGATCTACGTTGTTATCATCAATTAAAGATTCAAGAGAAAGATGTTCCAAAGACGACGTTTAGAACAAGATATGGTCACTATGAGTTTATCGTAATACCGTTTGGAGTTACGAATGCACCAGCTGCTTTCATGGATTTAATGAACAAAATTTTTCAACCCTATTTGGATCAGTTCGTGGTGGTTTTCATTGATGATATTTTAATATGTTCAAAGTCAGAGGAAGAGTATAGTTCTCATTTGAGGATTGTCTTACAGAATTTACGAGACAAGAAACTTTATGCTAAATTCTCTAAATGTGAATTCTGGTTGAATGAAGTGATATTTCTTGGACATGTAATTTATGCAGAAGGAGTTCGAGTGGATCCTCAAAAGATTAAAGCTATTCTGGAGTGGGAAGTTCCAAAGAATGTGTCAGAAGTTTGAAGTTTTCTGGGGTTAGCTGGTTATTATCGAAGGTTCGTTAAAAACTTTTCAATAATAGCATTACCCCTAACTAAGCTATTGAGAAAGGAAGTAAAATTTACTTGAACTCAAGAATGCCAAGAGAGTTTTGAAAAGTTAAAGAAGATTTTGACAGAAGCTCCAGTGTTAGTCCAACCTGAGTCTGGAAAGGACTTTGTAGTGTATAGTGATGCGTCTCATAATGGCTTGGGATGTATATTAATGCAAGAAAGCAAGGTGGTGGCCTATGCTTCGAGACAATTAAAACTGCATGAGAAGAATTATCCGACACACGATCTGGAGATGGCTGCAGTAGTGTTCGCTTTAAAGATCTGGCGTCATTACTTGTATGGTGAAAAATCCTACTTGTATACATATCACAAAAGTTTAAAGTACTTGATGACTCAGAAAGAGTTAAATTTAAGACATAGAAGATGGGTGGAATTTCTCAAGGATTATGATGTTGTGATTGATTTCCATCCTGCAAAGGCAAATATGGTAGCGGATGCCTTAAGCCGAAAGACGTTTGTAGCCTTACGAGCTATGGATGCTAAACTATCATTAGGCCGAGATGGTGCAATTTATGCGGAATTGACTATCAAACCATCATGGTTAGATCGAATTAAAGAATTGCAAGCTAAAGATGAAAAGTTTTGAAAGAAATTGCAGTAAATAAAGAATGGAGAGTGTACAGATTATGAGATGAAAACTGATGGGAACCTATATTATCAATGGAGGCTAGTGATTCTAGATGTTAATGAATTAAAGAATGATTTATTAATGGAAGCTCACTGTAGTCCATTAACGATGCATCCAGGAAGAAACAAAATGTATTTGGACCTTAAGAGTCGATATTGGTGGCTGGGAATGAAGAAAGACATTACAGAATTCGTATCTAAGTGTTTGACTTGTCAACAAGTTAAGGCTGAGCATCAGGTTCCGTCGGGACTGTTACAATCAATTTTAATTCCTCAATGGAAATAGGAGAATGTAACGATGGATTTTGTGATGGGGTTGCCTTTAACTCCGAACAAAAGAGATTCAATATGGGTGATTGTAGACAGGTTTACTAAGTCAGCTCATTTCATTCCGATACGAGCTGATTTCTCTATAGATAAGTATGCTGAGTTGTATATAAGAGAGATTATACGATTGCATGGTGTACATATTTCCATAGTTTCTGATCGGGATCCTAGATTCACATCACGATTTTGGAAGTCTTTACATGGAGCATTGGGCACACGATTAAACTTTAGCACAGTGTTTCATCCTCAAACTAATAGACAATCCGAACAAACTATCCAAATTCTGGAGGATATGCTAAGAGCTTGTGTAATTGAATTTAAAGGATCGTGGGAAAAATATTTGCCACTTGCTGAATTTGCGTACAACAACAGTTATCAGTCAAGCATCAAAATGGCTCTCTATGAAGCTTTATATGAGAGAAGATGTTGTACACCCTTGAATTGGTATGAACTTAAGGATCAAGAAGTTACTGGTCCTGAGTTGATTCAGGAAATGGAAGAGAAAGTTCAAGTAATTCAGAATAATATGACAGCTTCATCTGATAAACATAAATCATATGCTGATTTAAAAAGAAAAGAAATTGAGTTTCAAATCGGAGATAAAGTGTTCTTGAAAGTGTCTCCGTGGAAGAAAGTATTGAGATTTGGACGTAAAGGAAAATTGAGTCCTCGGTTTATTGGACCATATGAAATCGTTAAGAGAGTGAGACCAGTGGCATATCAATTAGCTTTGCCACCTGATATGGAGAAAATTCACAATGTTTTCCATGTTTCAATGCTTCGTAAGTATCGATCTGATCCCTCCCATATTATATCACCAGAAGAAATAGAAGTGCAATCGGATTTGACATATAAGGAAGAACCGGTCCGAATTTTAGCCCATGAAGTTAAACAATTAAGGAACAAGACTATTCCATTAGTCAAAGTGTTGTGGATAAATCACAAGGTGGAAGAAGCGACATGGGAACGTGAAGAGGACATGAAGATTCAATATCCCCATCTCTTTGTACAATGAAAATTCGAGGACGAATTTTCTTAAGGGGGAGAGATTTGTAACATCCCAAAATATGGGTTAGTGACTAAATCGTAAAACTTCAGAGTTTGGTGATTTAAGTAGGATATTTGTATAGTGCAATGATTTGTTCGAAAATATTTCCTGAAAGTTATTAGTAATTATTAAAGGAATGAAAGGGCAAAATGGTCATTTAACCATTAAATGAATTAAAATGTGATATGTTGGGGATATATACGGGGTAAAAGGATAAGTAGAAAGAAGTAATATCCAAAGAATTCTTCTTCTTCTTCCTTCATATGAGAGAGCCACATCAAAGGTAAGGGTTTTCTGATTTGTTGTTTATTTGTTGAATTAACGGTTAGGTTTTGATCATTAGATGATAACTAAACTTAAGGAAAGATTAAGTTGTCTTATGATCAAAAGATGAAGAAGTTATAAAAGATTAAAGGAAATGATATTTTATATGAAATTATGGAAAAGAGTTGATAAGTTGAATTTGAAGTTAAATTTAACTTGTCATCATGTTAATTAAGGAATATGAAGTGTTAGAATTGTATTTAGAATATATTGAAATTTGAGTATGATTCTTGAATTACATATGAAGGATAGGATTTTGAAGTTATAGATGATTTGCATGGATATAAGTTGGTTTAAGTAATGGTAGTTGAGTTTAATGACATGGTAGGGGTTTAAAATAGAAGAATTGAATGAAGAATTGATGATTTTCGGGCTTAAAATACAATTTATGGGTAGAGAGAACCAATACCCTATGAATGGGAATCGATTCCCCCTTTTGAACGAAAAATTCCAGTATGTTCAGGGGGTATCGATTCCCCTGGGGGGTATCGATTCCCCGCTAAATGAAAAATGTAATTTGGTTCTTTAATTTGGTTTAAGTTGTTAACATCAAGTTTAAGGTTTAGGCTTCTGATAGTTGTTTTGAAATGTTATATTTATATAGATATTGAGTCTAAACAAGTTCCGGAATAATCAAATGATTAGGATCGAATCAAAGCAAATAAGGCTAAGGTGAGTGCAATTTTAATTGTACTTATATTATTGAATGAACATTGGTTTGCGATGAGCCAATGATGGAGTTACTATGGTAAGAAGTGACTCCTAAAATGTTATTTGATATGTGATTCTTACATGTACATGAATACATGATATGCATAAACATAAGAGCATGAAACATAAGATATATGATATGATATACATGATTATATGCATATGTGATATATGCTATGAGACATGACCAATGTGAAATGAAATAAGCTATGTGAAGATATGAAATGACATATGAATATGCAATACGTGATACATGTGATATGATATGAAATATATGGTTACATATACATGTGGTATGTGACAGAAAAGAAAGAACAAGTGATGAGAAATATATTCATCATAAATGCCCATAGTATATGATACGAGAGCTATAGGTATAGTTTGCATACCAAGAGTCGAGGGTATTGTAGTCCTTCGAGACGTAGTGGTCCTACGGGACATATATAGCAGTCATTCGAGACGAATACTGAACAAACGTTCGGTGCCCATGAGGGAATTTATACGAGCTGTGGTGACAGCATTAGTGCACAACCTCAATGTACTCACATACCTTTGTTCTCAACAACAATATACATGGGCAATTGAAATATAAATTAAAGTGAAAGTGATGCAAAAAGGTAAGTTTCATGTGTGCATGACTTGGTTATATATGTCATATGAAATATATACATGCATATTGAAATATCATGATCAAATGGTAAGAATACATATTCATGAATCTACTGTTACATGTTTATTTATTGTCTCACTAAGTCTATGACTTAGCGTGTAAGTGATTTAGACGTAGGTACCAAGAAATAAGAAGAGCAAGAATAGAAGTAGCAAGGATAATATTATTACTAGAAGATCAGATCAGAAGTAATCGACAAAGTAGGTATTTTTGTTGTGTATAGAGTGTTGGCATGTAATAAGTCGTTAATTATGTGCACTCTGATCGAGTTTGTATTTTGTGGTCTCTTTTATGTAAATTAAACGTATTTTATTTTAAACAAAGTTTTAAATTCCCAGGGTTTTTCTTTAAGAGTCAAAGTTTAAAAAGTCAAAGTGACACCTCGGACTCGTATTCGAGTCGGGTACGGGTTGGGGTGTTACATTATCATCGAAAACAACATGTATACTCTTCTACAACTAAAGTTCTTTTATTAAATACTGGATAAGCTTTAGAATTTAAGGAATAACCCAGAAAAATTCCTTCATCACTTTTAGCATCAAATTTGCCAAGGTTTTCTTTACCGTTATTTAAAACAAAACATTTACATCCAAAAGGATGAAAATAGCTAATGTTAGGTTTTTTATTTTTGAAAATTTCATATGGAGTTTTCTTTAAAATTGGCCTAATCATTACTCGATTTACAACATAACAAGCGATGTTTATGGCTTCCGCCCAAAAATATTTTGGCAAATTATTTTCACAAAGCATGGTTCTAGCCATTTCTTCTAAAGTTCGATTTTTTCTCTCAACAACTCCATTTTGTTGAGGGGTTCTAGGTGCTGAAAAATTATGGCTAATACCATTAGAATTACAGAACTCATTAAATCCAAGATTTTCAAATTCAGTGTCATGATCACTTCTAACACTAGTGATAGAGTAACCTTTTTCGTTTTGGATCACTTTTGAAAATGTGATGAAATTTTCTAATGCTTCATCTTTAGTACTTAAGAATAGAACCCAAGTATATCTAGAATAATCATCTACCAAGACAAATGTATATTGTTTTCCACCTAAACTAGTAGTCCTAGTTGGCCCAAAAAGATCTATATGGATCAATTGTAATACTCTACTAGTTGACAAATCATTAATGGATTTGAAAGAAATTCACTTTTATTTTCCTTTAGCACAAGCATCACAAATTTTATCATTATCAAATTTAAGCTTAGGCAACCCTCTTACTAAGTCTCCTTGAATTAGCTGTTGCAAAACACTCATACTAGCATGTCCTAGTCTCCTATGCCATAACCAACTATCATGTTCATCCTTAGCAACTAGGCACAAATTAGTCATATCAATAGAGTCTAAATGCACCATGTATATGTTTCCTATTCTATGACCAACAAGCATAACCCGATTAGATGTAATGTCAATGAATTTACAACCATTTATTTCAAATATGACATTGAATCCCTTATCGCATAATTGACTAATACTCATATAACACATTTTTAATTTGTATGGAAGAGGTATTACCTATAGTACCAATACCTTCAATGTGACCTTTTGAATTATCACCAAAAGTCACTTCTCCTCCATTTTTGACGTTAAGCTCTATGAACCGGCTTTTGTCTCCGGTCATGTGTCTCGAGCATCCACTATCAAGGTACCATGAATTTGGATTTGTTTCCCGTGCCTTGTAGCAATGCTCCTTTTCCTACAAACATAGATTAATTTCTAATTTTTGGTACCCAAATTCTTTTGGGTCCATATTCATTAGTTTCTAAAATCCTTGTCCCCTTAGGTATCCATTTATGAAGGACATTTTTATATTTAGTAGTAATGAGTTCTTTAGGAACCCATATACTTCTAAGGATTTTACCATTTGAAGTTCTTTGAGGACTTCTATGATTGTAGTTTCTAAAGCTTTTCTTAACAAAGTTGGATTTTGAATTCTCACAATTTTAAAAAAAAAATTGTATCAACCTTATTAAAAGAAGTTTTAAGATCATCAATCTTCTTTTGATGATAATCATGAACTTTTGAAAGTAAGTTATGAAAATCAGTATTTTTCTTTTCAAAATCAATAATTTTGATTTGCAATTCTTTTATCGTACTTTCAAGCTCATTGTTGGTCTTGGATAAAAGACTATTTTTGTTTTTCAATTTTGAAATATCATTTTTGTATTTTGAAAATAGAGTCTTATAATCCGAAGCCAAATCATTATAATCCTCTAATAACTCATCATAAGATAATTCATCTGAATCAAATGAGTTAGAGGTTACCTTAAAATCTTCCCCGATAGCCATTAAGCACAAGTTTGCAACTTCTTGTTCCTCTTCATCGGAACCTTCTTCATCGCTCCATGTAGCTACATGAGCCTTGTGCTTCTTTTTGGATTGACCCTTTTTCTTCAATTGTGGGCAATCATATTTGACATGCCCTGGCTTTTTGCATTCATAGTAAATGATCGGGTCTTTCTCCTTCGATTCAGTTTTAAAGCCTTCATTGCGTTTAAATTTTCTACCTCGGTTGGGCATCATCAACTTTCTGAATCGTTTGGAAAATAATGTCATTTCCTCGTCATCATCATCATCATTCGAATCACTCTCATCTTTTGTGGATTTGAGAGCAACTCCAATGTTTTTCTTCTTCTCATTCTCCTTTGGTGTCTCGTCAATTTTATCGAGGTTCACTTCATCTTCAAACATCATTTCGTGAGTGAGAAGAGAACCGATTTGCTCTTCAAGAGCTAAGGATGTTAGGTCCTTAGACTCGATGATTGCCGTCTTTTTTGATTTCCACGATTTTGGAAGAGAGTAGACTAACTTCCTCACAAGCTTTTCATTTGAAATGATCTCTCTATATGATTCGAGACCATTGACAATCGTTGAAAATCTATCCGTCATAGCTTTGATATCTTCATTTGGTTTCATCCTGAAATTTTCATAGCTATGCGTTAGAATACTAATTTTGGATTTCTTTACCTCATCGGTACCTTCATGAGTGACTTGAAGTTTGTCTCATATTTCTTTGGCGGTTGTACAAGATGAAACTCTTTCGTATTCATCTGGTCCAAGGGCACAAAATATGATATGGATGGCTTTGGAGTTGAGCTGGAACATTCTTGTCTCTCATTCACTTCACAATCTCGGATGAGTGAGAGGCTTGATGTATCCTTCTTCTACGGTATTCCATGCTCCCGTGTCACTTGCTTGAATGAAGTGCATCATCCTATTTTTCCAATAGGCATAGTTTGCTCCATTGAAGAAATGAGGCTTGTTGACAGGCATCGAATCGAGATCGGAGTCAAAATTTGAAGCGGAGGCCATTGATGACTTAATAATCGATGTAACTCTTCCCGCATCGACTCAAGAGGCGATTAAACCTTCAAATGAGTGAGGCTCTGATACCAATTGTTGAGTTAATCGATCGATGGAATCGGCCAAGAGGGGGGTGAATTGGCAATAAAAATTTTGGTGGAAGCTTTTGCAGAAAATTAAAAGTAATTGCAAAGCGATTTACAGTGGTTTGACTTTATCAACCAAAGTCTACGTCCACTACCTTAGCTATCCACACTAAGGATTTTCCAAAAAATTCACTAATTTGTTCTTTCTTTTGAGGCCAAAGAGATAACCTTACAACTCCCTCAAGAATATACCCCAATTCTTGAGAACACTCTTTTCTCAAAGAAAAGATTACGAATTTGCAAACTTACAAGAAAAACCTCACAAGGAAAATATGTTTGCACAATTCTAGAACAAAGAAAGAACACCCAAGAATAAATACAATTGAGCACAATAAGTGTTCTTGAAAGCAAAATGAATATTGAATAAAAAAATAGGCTTGAAATGCTCAAACTTGAGGTTTGATGCTTTCTCTTTGATTCTCTCTTGATTCTAGTTGCTTGATGTTTCTTATTATTAATCAAAGGCTTCTAAGCTTGTTTAAATACACCTTCAAATGATTTTGAACGTTGGGGATGCTTAGTAGAGTCAATATAGTCGTTTAAGTGTGAAAACAATTAATAAAATCAGTTGGGAGCGTCAGTGCATCGGTGCATCAGTGTAAAATTCAAATATTTTGACCGTTGGATCCTTAGTGCATCGGTGCACTAAAAGTGCATCGATGCATCAAGTGCATTCGATGTTCCAAAATAGCCAGAGTGCATCGATGCATGGCTGGTGCATCGATGCATCAAATGCATTTGATGTTTTCATAAAATCCTCAGTGCATCGGTGCATGGTATGTGCATCGATGCATGAAATGCATTCGATGTTCAATTTAATTCATGGTGCATCGATGCATGGATTAGTGCATCGGTGCATCACTCTGAAAAATTGATTTTAGGCTTGATTTTGGTTCAAAATACTTTGTGAAAATTGTTTCAAAAATATATTAAGTATAAAACACAATTTTACACATTTAGTAAGGTTTGAAATTGCTCTTAAAAGACTTGGAGTAATAGCTTCATATTCGATTAATTGAATCGAATATACTTAGAAAATCATTTGTAAAATCTTAAAATTCATTTAACTTAATTTGTTATATCGAAACATCAAAATGTTTTCAACACATTCGTAGACGCATGCACTCAATTTACTTGGGTTTATTTTCTAAAAGATATGGCTCAAGCCCTATAAGCATTCCAATTATTTTATAAGCTTGTTCTAAATTAGTTTGGAGCGTCGATAAAAGCTGTTCAAACTGATTGGGGAGGAGATTATCATCATTTTTCTACATTGTTAGCCAAAGCAGGTATAATACATCGATTGTTTTGTCCTCATACATCAGAACAGAACGGTGTTGATGAGCGAAAACACCGTCATATAGTTGAACTCGGACTGGTTTTAATGGCTCAGGCATCTCTGTCTATTCAATATTGGTCGTATGCCATGGTAGCTTCTGTTCATCTTATTAATCACTTACCAATAAAGGTGCTTGAGGGGTTGTCATCTTTTGAGAAATTATTCAGCAAGAAACCCGAGTAGTCCACACTAAAAGTGTTTGGATGTCAATGTTTTCCACACCTGAGGCCATTTCAAAATCATAAGTTGGCATTTCGTTCACAGCCCTGCACATATCTTGGTTTTAGCCCTCAACATAAGGGTTACTAGTGCCTTGCGAGTAATGGACGAGTTTATATATCATGCCATGTTGTATTTAACGAGCTGATGTTTTCATTTGCAGGTAAAGAGATATGCAATTTGCAACACAAAACTTCTGGGTTTCACTTACAAGAAATCTAATTGTTTCTGATGCTAAACGGTGGCACAAAGTGGTTGTTCCAGCTAATGATGAAGATGGTGTGCCTGAATAAGTGGTTGACACAACTACAGATCAAGTACAACAACAAATGTCACCTGAGGTTATTGCTGAAGTCATAACTGACTTAGAAACAAACAATGAGGCCGTGCCTTTCTTAGAGATAACCACGACTACCAGCTTAGACCTTAATACGACTGATGCATACGAGCATGCTGGCACATGAACAAATGCTTGTGATAACTTGTCTAGTGATTCTGGAAATGATGTTATAGGTGAGGTAAGGCAAAATTGTCACCCCATGCTGACACGTAGAAAATGCGGGGTGTTCAAGCCCAAGTCATACTCTAGCTATTTTGAGGATGAAATACATGTCACAGTTCAAGATACACTGTAGTCTGTCAACTGGAGAGAAGTAGTTCAAGCCGAACTTGATGCTCTTAAAAATAATAAAACGTGGTCGTTAGTGAAACTTCCAGCGGGGCGTGTACATGTAGTCTGCAAGTGGTTGTTCAAACTCAAACGAAACCTTGATGGATCTGTTTATAGGTATAAAGCACGGTTGGTTTCAAAGGGCTTCTCACAGGTGCTAGGATATGACTTCAAAGATACCTTTAGCCCGGTTGTGAAGTTTTCCACCTTTAATATTATGCTGGATTTAGCTGTGACAAATGGATGAGAATTAAGACATGTGGGTATTAATAATGCATTTCTCAATGGGGACTTAAATGAAGATGTTTTTATGCAACAACCACCGGGGGTTCGAGCAAGTAGCTGAGGATGGAACTCTTCTTGTTTGCAAATTGCACAAGGCTCTCTATGGTCTTCGACAAGCGCCTAGGAACTGGCATACCAAGCTTAGAGACAACCTTGTTGAAATGGTGTTTACTGCATCTCGAGCAGATTCTTCTTTGTTTATCAGCGGGGACATGACAATGACATTTATGTATTAGTGTATGTTGATGACATTGTCATTACTGGACAATCATCTAGAAGAATTCAAGAGGTGGTGCATTTGCTTAGGGAAAGATTCTCTCTCAAAGATTTAGGTCTGCTTAGTTACTTCTTGGAAGTAGAAGTTCATCGATCACATGACACTATTGTGCTAAGTCAGAAGAAGTTTATACTGAAACTACTAGAGAAGTTAGGAATGAAAGGAGCAGCTGGTTATGGCACACCAATGGTTTTGGCTTCCAAGTTATCAGTAAATGAGGGGGAGTTGTTGTCTGATGCTACAGAATATCGTAGCATAGTTGGCTCGTTGCAGTATACATATCATATACGTCCTGATCTAGCTTATAGCATTGGAAAGGTGGCCCAGTACATGCATGCACCACGTGAATCACATATGCTTGCAGTTAAGAGAATACTGAGATACTTGGTCGGAACTGTTAGTTACGTGTTGTTATTTCAACCGGTTGATGACTGCTTGGAGTTGCTGTATTTGCTTATGCAGATTGGGGTGCAAATATTGATGATCGAAGGTCCATTTCTGGTTATGGAGTGTTTTCTGGTAAGTGCCTTGTTACTTGGAGCTCTAAGAAGTAGAAAACAGTGTCAAGATCAATGATGGAAGCTCAGTATAAGTGTGTAGCAGATACTGTAGCTGAAGTGACCTGGGTAAGTGCTCTACTTACTGATCTTAGACTCCGGCAACGTCAGGAACCAATGATCTGGTGTGATAACACAGAGGCAGTAGCAATGAGTGCAAACCCTGCTTATCACGCTCAATCTAAGCATATTGATATGAATGTCCATTTTGTTCGGGGAAAAATTGTTGCTGGCCAGTTGCAGGTGAACTACATTCTAGCTGTGCACCAGATTGTAGATGGATTCACCAAAGCTTTGTCTAAGACTGCTTTTGAGGAATTTTGCAAAAACGTGTTTGTGGTGCCTACAGTCCAAGTAAAGTGAAGGAACATTAGTCTGCTGTTAAAAAACAATAGGAAAAAGTAGGGGGAATGTTAGGCTGCTGTTAAAGAAATATGCACGTGTATTGAATAGGCAGTTAGTCTGTTAAGTGGTTAGCTAGGGTTGTTAGGCAGTTAGTGGAAAGCTGATGAGCATTGTATTTCTTATAAATTGGTGTACTTGTTGATATGAAAGATAGCAATACTTTCCTGTGTAGTTTCTCTATTCTCTTTACTTCTTAATAGGTATGGAGAAAGATTTCAGTATTAAAGGACGCTAGATCATTCAAGGAAGTACTGGTAGGAGTGAGTAATCCAAATATGAAGACTATCAAGCAACGATTTTAAAGAAAATAGGAACTACAGTAGTTCCGTTAATGAAGTGGAGGTCCGAGTAGTCGATATTCCAAATCATGCCAAAGATGAATAGTCGGCAATGGAGAGGGATCCCATTAGCATTTTGAAAACGAAGATGGACTGGAGGAGATGCTATCTTGTAGGCCAAATAAAGGGGATGTACAACACAGAAATAGTTCTGGATGCCTTAATATCAGATGGGTATGCTGTAAAAGTGTGCCCATGGTATGAGTTACTTGTTGTGTTGCATTTCTCTAGTGAGGAGGAGTTCTCTTGGTGATGGAGTAGATGAGAAGAATTGTTGCAAGTGTGGTTTGAGGAGCTTGAGTTGTTAAAGCTTTTGATGATAAGAGAAAGATCAAAATTTGGGTAGCCTTGAAGGATGTCTGGACTGCCAAATTTTTCTCCGAGCTCAGTAGTAGATTGGGGAGAGTTCTGAAGATTGATGAAGACACCGTTAATTGTAATTGTTTTGATGAAGTCAGGCTAGTGATCTCAGTCCAGAAGGAGTCGGTTATTCCAGATGGAATGTTTGTTAACTTAAATGGAAAAGTGGTATAAGATTTTGATCCCGGTGATCGAACTTTCCTTGATGAAAAATCTTCGTTCGATAATTCATATTTAGATGAACACATCATAGCGAATGGTATCCCGAGTCTTTATGAAGGAGTTAATACGGAAGAGAATTTCGAGGAATGTTCTGTCAGGTTGTTTCAATTGATGTATTGTGTCAGAATGAAAGGATCGAGTTAAATATAGCTCTTCTATCCCTAATGAGAGGAATAATCACGTGAGTCAATCTCTATCTAGAAGTATTGGGATAGATGAGGTTCCAATCTTTTTCATAAATGGTCTGGTTAATCCAGAGGTTGTTGGTGAATGTGGGGGTTAGCCCAATTATAAAGTGGAATCTACGTGGAGCTATATGGTCCCAGTCATGTCAAATGAATCTAGACTCCATGTTGTCCTAATTGAAGTCGTGAAAAGCATAAAAGTCTGCTCTTCAGATGAGGGTGAGAGTCCTCATGTTTTCTCCTGAGGTCATAATAGAGAAACAAGCAAAAAAACGTATGCCAGAGCTTGGTGAAGAAGAAGATTATCAACTCATAAGATCGTCGCTCGATCCATTCAAGAAAAAGAAATCATAATAACTCGAAAGGAAAGGCTATAATTGGAAAGCCAATTGAGAAGATAACGGGGCATGCTCCTTTTGGTGCTCCGGGAGTTAATTCTTCCAACCAAGTCACAACAGAGTTGTCTGATTTCTCGTATGAGGTTAGTATCAGAAGCGAAGGCTACATTAAAACTGCGTAAATTGTTAGGCATTGAGTTTGATGCATCAGATGTTTTGGTTTTGAGAAGATTACAAGAACTCGAGGATGTCGATGGATATTGAACTTTAAGGATCGTCTATTGGTATTTTTTTTTTGAATGTATGTTTCATTTTTATTATAGAGTTTTCATTTTTATCTTGGAATGTGAGAGGATTGGGCAAGGGGAAAATTAAAAGCGATTAGGAAGACAATTTTGTTGAGTAAAGCTAAAATGGTTTCACAAGAGTCGAAGCTATCCTCTCTTAAACCTTGGGTGATGAAATGTTTACAAGGGAAAGAATTTAGTGATTTAACTTTTGTGAAATCGGAAGGTGCATCGAGCAATTTAATCTTATTATAGGATGTTAGTTTATTTACTATGGAAAGAGAAGTGTTGTCGAGTAGATTTTTGGTTTTGGAAGGGCGATTATCATATTATAATCTATCCATTGGGGTAATAAACGTATATTCATCGTACGACCAGAGGGAAAGAAAGGTTTTTTTTGATCAGGTAAGTGAATACATTGAGCAGGTAGGGCATCCATTGGTAATTAGCGGTGACTTCAACACGGTTAAAGTTGAAGAGGAGAAATCTGGAGGTGCTGCCAATTCGTGCTCATTGGTGAACTTTGCGGAGTTCATTCAAAATAAGGGTCTGATTGATCTGCCGTTATCAAGGAGCTTATATGCGTGGTACAAAGGGGGTGCTTCTAACATAGCGTGCAGACTCTATATGTAACAACCCGAATATTAAAAAAAAGAGTATTAATTGAAATTGGAGGTAAATTGTGGAAATGGGTGAAATTAAGTGACTAAATTAAAATTTATGAAAACTTGTATGCTATTTTCGAAGTAAAGGAAATTCAAGGACCAAACCCTGAATTTCTCCTAAAACTGTCGACATAATTAGTGTTATAAGCGTGTTTTCTGGTTTTAAACCAGAAAACACAAATGATAATTTCTTAAGTTTTCCTCCTCCCGTACCCTTACTTCCAAGCCCGATTCCGACGCCGTTCGACCTCCAATCGAAAAATTGAAACCACCGTCGTGTTCATCTTCGACCCGTGAATAAAACCCAGTA
This sequence comes from Hibiscus syriacus, assembly GCF_006381635.1. Taxonomy (NCBI): domain Eukaryota; kingdom Viridiplantae; phylum Streptophyta; class Magnoliopsida; order Malvales; family Malvaceae; genus Hibiscus; species Hibiscus syriacus. The sequence goes on from NW_024062730.1 coordinate 2,509,081, forward strand.
AATCAATTATAGTGAAACGCTACTAAACGACGTGAATTTCGAGTCAAAGTCTCGACGTTTATTTAGCTCTATCACTGGGAAAATCTTAAATTCACTGCCGATCGTTGCTCCGTTTACGACACTTCCTGTACCATCGTGTTCCTTGTGTCATTGCGAGTCCGCCGGTGTCAACCTTGTTCGCCGTCGACGGCGGCGCGTGAGGAGGTGGAGCAGTCAAAGATTCGGTCGAGTTGAAATTCGAGCTCTCCGTCATTCAAAAATTTGAACCGATCGTTGTAAGTATCTCTAAATCGCTCAAAATAATTTTTAGAAATTTTTCCGGAATTTTTAGGCCCCCGGAGGTGGCCTCACGCGACGCCGCAAGGAGAGTGAGATGCACCGGTTTGACCGGTTCTGACCGGTTCGAACCGGTTTGACCACTCTGAACCGGTTTGACCGACAGACCCGACCCGACTGACCCGACCCGACCGTTGACCGTTGACCGTTGACCTTGACCGTTGATCGTTGACTTCCTTTGACCAAAACTTAAAATGGCTTTGACCGACCCTTAAACGACCGTAAATCTTTTCTGAGTATACATATTCTGATAGTTTTCGACGTCCCAAATCCGTTTCCGAAGTCTGTTTTGTCAAATTCGAACCCGAAGGCCTCCAAATCGATGGTCAAAGTGGTTGACTTTGACTTTGACAAAGAATTTGAATTTTTGAAAAGTCATACTTTATATTTTTCGACTTCCTGATTTCGATTCCGTAATCCGTTTGGTCAAATTCAGACTCGAAATACCCCAAATTGATAGTCAAACTCAAAAAATGCTTATATACTTAAGAAGTCTAGCTTTGAACTATTAAATAGGATTTGGGACTGATAGATTATTATTGTTTGAAGGTACAAGAGACTGTCCGGATCGTTCGACAGCTCGACCCAGCTCTTCTAGATCATTTAAACCACGTGTGCCAGTATTCACCCGTAAGACCCGTAAATTTTATGATTTTAGAGATTTATTTATGTTACCCATTAGTAATATAGTGTTATTATAAATTAGGTTCGAAAACTGTAGCAGAGCGTGGTGAAACCAGCAATCAGTAGATCTACTATTGAACCTATTATTGAGGTGTGTTCCTGTTTACTACATAATGGTTTTATATGTTTTGAAATATGGTACATTGAAATCTATGGATTATTATTGTTGGTACACCGATTTATTGTTAATGATTTATGGACTTTGATGACTGGTATATGGATATTGATTTTGGGATGGATTGAACTACAATTGTATAGCTCTGATCAAGCTAATAAACGAGCCTAATGTGACTCTTGAGGGCCCCAAGATGTTTCATTAGGTCGGCTTTCCTTTGTTGTGTGCTTAGGGTAAGCTATATGGACTTATTGACTTGGGCTTAAGGATACAAGCATCATAGCCTATCCTTAAGTCGGCTTTCTTTTTGCTATGTGCATAAAGTAAGCTATATGGAAAATAATTTTGGGAACTACTGATGGTGTACCAGAAAAGGGTTTAAACTATGATTTTCAAAAGTTAAACTCTTTTACGAATTTGTGAGATTTATTGGACTATGATTTGTTTAATGTACCTATTGTGATTTTATGGTAATGTTGGGACACACTGAGCCTAGCTCACCTTTCGAAAATGTTTTTCCCCTTTCAGATACTGTTGGTTAGATACCTCGGTTCGAGCACTTGGAGGATCAACATATCTCTTGAAGTATATCTGATTGTAATATTTTAAACTTGCAAGTTGACTTTATTCTGGTGACATGGATCTATTTTAAAGTATTGGATTTTATAATGATGATACTTTTGCTATTACTATTCAGTTTATCGTGGTTTTGATTTTTAAGATATGTTTTAAATTAATTTATTACTGATTGGTTTTATATTTAAGAGTTGAGTTTTAATAGTATAATTTATTATAATTTCATGTCATGAATAATGTGGTTTTACATTGATTGGATAACGGTTTCAGAAAATGTCTTTAAGAATCATGTATGTGATCCACTAGACTTAGTTGAAACGCATAGGCCGGGTCTAGGGGGTTACACTATAGATTTCTCATATGCTCTAAAATCTTACTCCATTTTCCATATTTACTTCAGTTTACCCTACCTCAGTTTGTTAGACCATAATCCTCTTTTGCTAAAAGAAGAAATTGCGAGGCAGGGTCTTTCAACATTCAAGTGGTTCTTGTATTAGGTAGATAATCATGATTACTTTGAATTAGTTAAATGATCGGTGCTAAATGTCATGGTAAAGGGGTTGGTGTGTTTTGGAAGGTGATAAAGAGGGCCACGAAGTCATAGGTTAAGGAGGCAAGAGCAAAGGATTCCGAAACCATTATGGAAATTAAAAGTAAAATTAAAATGCTTGAAGCTTTAATGTTACCGGTAAGGAACAATAGTGGTAGGTCGATCGATATTTAAGCTCTCAAATCCAAATCATGGTCGAAGTATAGGTGTAAGGAGAAAGAACGGATACAAAAATCGAAATTAAAGTGGTTTAAGGAAGGTGGCATGATGTGATCCTACTCATGCACCTACTACCATTCATCTCCCTATTATCTTATTTTACAAAGATGAATCACAAGAGAACATTTACTTACATCTCATATCTTTTCTTTTATCATATGTTATATGATTGTGTTACATATAGTCTATGTCATGCTTTATATGATGTTGCATATGCTATGATCATCATACTTTACTATGCCATGCATTTACCTTATATTCTAATAAGTTTGATGATTTCATGCCTTATGTTTCATGACATGCATTTCAAGCATTTTCATGTCATATACTTAACTTACTATATGCATCATATGCTAGGTTTAGTTATATCATGTCAAATACTTAACTTTACTATGCCATACATTTACCTTATATTCTAATAAGTTTGATGATTTCATGCCTTATGTTTCATGATGCGATTTCATGTCATATACTTAACTTACTATAACTTACTATATGCATCATATCCTAGGTTTAGTTATATTAGGTCATATTCCCTATACTATGTTTATTATATACTTTGCATAGCATATTATGTACTCCCACATCTTTACTTAGTTTATCTTATGTTTATCTTATGTTATTCTTTTTTACTTAGCTCATTTACAAGTATATCATTGGATGTAACATTCATTTATTACATTCTTATTGTTATCATAACTTATCATATTGTTTTTATGTCACGCATATGTACTTTGGATGCTAAGGAAGGCTTTGGAAGCTCATGGAGCAAGGATTCAAGCTATGAAAGCTAATGATAGCTCACAGACATTGAAAGATAACTTATCTTAGCTCAAAGCATAAAGACACTAGCTCGGGAGTAGCTGAACGAGAGTTGAAACTAGTTGGAGAATAGCTAAATGGGAGTTGAAACTAGTTGGAGAGTAGTTGAGGACCTAGTAGCTGAGCTGAGGAGTAAGGATAACCGGAGGTAACTGAGGTGGTAGTTGAGTAGATAGAGTGGTACTAACTAGCTAGATTGAGTCTACCTAACTAATACTCACCTGGCTAGCTACCTAAGCACTCACCTTGGTGATAATCACCTACCATGCGCTCATCATGCATCTTATGGACAAATCATTCTTACTCTTAGTGTGGAAAGATATCTACATTCAAAGGAGGTCATGAGCAAGCAAGAAGGTTGCCATGTGCATCATTCAAGAATGTGCACATCATGTGATCTCAAGTTAGGAGCTAAACACCAAAGGACCTCACTATTTGGCCTAAGCATTAAAACCATCCCCTTTGCCACCAAGATGAACCAATGCATCACTATTTGGCTAAGCACTATGTCTCCTCATTCAAAGCGAAACATCCTTCATCTTTTAAAGAGTTAGTCAAACCAACACATAGGAAAAAAGGGCATACATATTCATATGAAAAAAGGCATATGTATTCATTAAATGGTTATGTATCTTCATAAAGAAAAATGTATGGTTGAACCAACACCTATCCATTCAATCATGTCTCTTCTTTTGTTATAAATAGCCAATGCCTGAGCTCTTGTAAAGCATTCCACTTTACATTAATCAAATTGTGAGGTTTTCCTCTTTTTCAAGTTCTTTGTGAACTACATCGACTTATTAAGTCTTTGTGCTTGTGGCATCCATTCCTTTTCCATTGATACTTGTGTTTCCTAGTTCTTTATAACTAGAAGGGCCAAGTCCTTGTTTACCACCCCTTAAACAAACTATAAGGATTGGTGTGAGGCTATTTTATAGCCTAGTTTCTTCCTTGTTGTTTAAGATACTACCAACCTTTTCTATTTGTTTCATAAGCCACCACTACGACTATATCATCAAAAGCCAACCCACTTCTGCATCATATATACTTAATACAAACCTAATTTTTTTCTATTTGTTAAATACTTTAAATCAAACCTATGAGCTATTGTATAAGAAAACAAAGCATCGTTAACTGTTTGTGATTTTAAAAAATCATGCCTAATTCAAATATAGGTTCAACATTTGAATAATCAAATAACAACTTGCCAGTCTTCTTAAATACAAAATCCCCATCTGAATCAGTCTCATAACTTCCAACATTTAAAGAATGCAGGTAAGCAATATTCTCCCCACTGTTTTCACCTCCTAAATCTGTTGAACAATTACTCCCTAAAGATGCCTCATTTCATTCTGTTGAGACTAAACCACTTTTTCTATTTTGATTTGCTAAATCTTCCTCATTTACTTCTATTGAGCCCAAACAAGTACCTTCTTCTTTATGATCTATTGCACCCAGATCTGCATTTCTAGAATCTTCATACCCTCCCCAACACCATGCTTTTAAGTCTGATGCAGTGACAATGTTGTTTTTTTATCTTCCTTTTCACTAACTTGAAGTTCTTTTTGATGGAAGTTATCTCATCATCATCATCATCAGATAAGGGACAATATCCACCTACCTCTCCACTCTCCTTTTGGGTATTATAACTCCCCTAATTACTTTCTTCATCTCGCAGCCCATCAATGCCAGTAGGCCCAATAGGCTCACTGCCAGCATTTTCACTACCCTCGGAAGTCATCTTCTTAATTTGGATAACCTAAAAATATCAATACAATTAATAGTTAATACAAAAAAATAATTTAACTTAACAAAATTCTAACATATTATGGTCAAACTAATATTTAACAAACAAAATCAAATAACCACAAGTCAAATAACCAATATTCATTATATTTGTCACAAACCAAATAACCAACATGCATTATATCCGCCATTAACAAACCAAACTACAACATTTTAATAGTTAATAAACATGTTATGGTCAAACTTAAATTCATTAATATTCTTTAACACAAAGCACAAGACCTGCTACTTATTTAAATATTATTTATATATACTTTAATCAAATATTTTACTATTTTTTTAAAAAAAGAATCTTTAGAAGGAGACAAAAAAGTTACCTTTGTTGATCAAATTCATAATTAATAACACCAAAATCACCAAAAGTGCTTCAACTTTATGCACCTTCAAAAGTCTCATTGTCAAAATCAAAATATTTTACTTAGTATTAAACTTCAAGGAACCAACATCATTTGCTTACCATTAAAAATCAAATAACATTTACTTACCATTAAAATCAAACCTTTTTTGATCAAAGGGAACATAATAAACAACAACCGACTTTACGTATCCTTCAAAAGTCACACCGCCAATAGGTTTTATAGAAAACCAAAAAGGATTCGAATAGGGTTGTAACATCATTTCCTTAACATTAAATCAAAATCAGACATACACTTCATTTTTAGACATACCTTCAAACTTTACCTTCACAAACTCTTTCACTTCTTCGACGGTTCTTTTTCCTTCAATATGAGCCAATGGATTTGATATAAAACCAAAAAGGAATCGATTAGGGTATTAACAAATTTTGCATCCCTTAATTATAATGATAAATGAGAATTAGGGTTACTTCAAAAATTTTAGAGGGAAGAAAGTGACGGGGAAGAGAGGGAAAATTAATTAGGGTTAAAGGTATGGAGACTTAAAACTAGGGTAGTCGAGTAGTGTGGGTCACATCATTAGGGTGTATCATCTTTGTCTTCTTTTAATGCCTTTGTAGTAATTTCCATGACTTCTACTTTTTATACGTTTCTGTTATTGGTATTTATGAAGGCTTAGAACTGGGCTTGTTATCGTTGGCTTCTGTGTATCATTCTCTTCATGTTTCCTCTTTTAAATTTAGCCGGGTCTAACGTTACTGTCTATATGCAGAGATTTTTTCGCTGGGTTTTATTTGCAGGGATTACTTCCCATTAAAGACGCGCATAGGATATTAATGACTACATATGAATACTGTTCAACTATGTATTTATGTATTTATTTATACATGCATTGCATTTTTATCTATATTTTTTATTTTCTGACTGCCGGAGGTCTTCTACGGAAGCTACTCTCAACCTGGCGTTGGGGGCAGCCTACTACCCTACCTCCCCTTACCCCATTGCATATGGGAATTGTGTTTTGTTGTTGTTGTTGTTGTTGTTAAAGGTAAAAAAGGTTTTTATCTTTTTAATTTTTTAATTTTTCAATTTCAATTAATTAATTAGTTATTATTTTAATTAGAAAACTCATTTTTTAATATTATACCTATGTCAGGTGGTATTTAACGGCCAAAATTAATTGTCCTTCACTATCTAACCCTAATTGAGTTATAGAATAAAACGTTAGACATCAAACTGAAAAAACGGGCATTCGTTGAGCACATTTTTTACCTTTAAGCCTATTAAAAAATCATAAAATCTAAACAAAAAAAAGTAACATGAATATGGAAGTTAAAAAAGCATTAAAAAAAATCTGAGAGGATTATAATTATAAGGTGAATACATGAAAAAAAAAGTATGGGTAAAAATAATGCATACGTAGACTTACATCAAAAGGAAAAATTACTAAAATTTGAAGTTAATTATTTTAGAAGCATCGATATTTTAATATAGATTTGGATAATAATAAAATAAAACATTATAATTTTTAATACCAATATTTCCACGAGGAAAAAAATCAAGATAAAGAACAAAATTATGTGTACTAGATATACGTATAGTTAATATTGATGGTCAAATTAAAAAAAAGTAAAGAAATATAAACGCTGATTGTTAAATTTAAAGTAAATTAAATATTAATCATCTAACTATTTTTATAATTTATTTTAATCACTTACATAATTTTTTAAAATTATATTTAATCTTATGTTTTTATCACCGCCCTTTAAAAATCCACAAAGTCACCTAAGTGCATATTTTATATAGATTAAGAAAATATCCAAAATTGGCATTATAATACACACATGATTCATCTTATAAAACATTTTGGGTAAATTAGGGTCATAGTCCTCAGATTAATATATGCGCACGAAAGAGATTCTAAATTTTACTTACACTCCAAATTAAAAAAAATTATATTTCTTGCATTTTAATCCTTAATCAATAGATATCAAAATTAAAATCTATTCATTCAAAATTGTTTTGAATTTAATTAATAATTCAAAAACATGGTTCGAATACCAAAAAGTAAATAATAATCATCAGAAATTAAAAAAATTATCAGACTAATTTTAAGGGTGTTACAACTCTTCTCTAAAGAAAGGTTTCATAGGCTCGTATTCCTCTTCGGTTACACGAAGAAACTGGGGAAATCGATGGAAAATGTGATAAGCAGCTCCACACAAGATCTAAAATCATTTATTTATTTATTGAATTAAATTGGAAGAATGGAAAATGTAAAAAATAAATAAAGCGAAGGGGAGGGAAAGAGCGATAGGTGTGAGACTGACAGAAGCACCTCCACACCCCTCCCTTTTCTTGTATATTTAATCCCTTCTCTCCCCTCCCTTTTCCTCAGCTTGATTTTCGCTTCTTCAAGAGAACACCAAGCTTCTAACTACATCAAATAATTGTCCCCCTGTTTGGTTCCAAGGGAAACGCCTTTCTTTTTCTCTTTTCTTTTGATTAGAAACTAGAAACAATATGCAGGCGGTTTCTCCTTCGCATAATCTTAATTCTTCTTCTATCATTCGACCTTCCAAGCCTCGGAAGCTCAACCGCTTGAATCGATTCGCCGTCCGTTGCGTCCACCGCTATGACTCGGTTCAATTCCCTAATGGAGTCGGTTCAAGCCGTGCCGATTGGCAGAGTTCCTGTGCTATTCTTTCCAGCAAAGTCTTCTCTCAAGATCAAGGCTCCGGCGAGAAGTCCACTCCTCATTCCAACTCCGACCACCTAGCTGCTGCCGTCAACGGTCATCAGACTTCCTTAGATCTTAACCTTGTCCCTATTGACAAAAACAACAAGCCTCAGCCGCCTGCGCAGAAACCGTTATCCATGACCGATCTCTCTCCTGCTCCGATGCACGGCTCTCAGCTGCGTGTGGCTTACCAGGGAGTCCCCGGGGCGTACTCCGAAGCTGCGGCGGGTAAAGCTTATCCTAATTGTGAAGCTATCCCTTGTGACCAGTTCGAAGCCGCATTCCAAGCGGTTGAGCTTTGGATCGCCGATCGAGCTGTCTTACCGGTGGAAAACTCGCTAGGCGGTTCCATTCATCGGAACTACGATCTCCTCCTCCGGCACCGTCTCCATATCGTCGGCGAAGTCCAACTCCCAGTCCACCACTGTCTATTAGCTCTACCAGGTGTAAGGAAAGAGTACCTTACACGCGTCATATCTCATCCACAAGCTCTCTCCCAGTGCGAACACAAGCTAACAAAGCTCGGACTCAACGTCACGCGCGAAGCTGTCGATGACACTGCCGGAGCCGCGGAGTACATAGCAAACAACAACCTCCGTGACACCGCTGCCATAGCAAGCGCACGTGCCGCCGAACTCTACGGACTCCAAATCCTAGCCGACGGTATCCAAGACGATTCAGGTAACGTGACGCGCTTCGTTATGTTAGCTCGGGATCCAATTATCCCGCGCACAGACCGGCCCTTCAAAACGAGCATCGTTTTCGCGCACGACAAAGGTACGAGCGTGCTGTTCAAAGTGCTATCGGCGTTTGCGTTTAGGGACATCAGTTTGAGAAAAATCGAGTCTCGGCCGCACCGCAATAGACCGATCCGGTTGGTGGACGACGCCAATGTTGGAACCGCCAAGCATTTCGAGTACTTGTTTTACGTGGATTTCGAAGCTTCGATGGCAGAGGTCAGAGCTCAAAACGCGTTGGCTGAGGTTCAGGAATTCACTTCATTCTTGAGGGTATTGGGCAGCTACCCAATGGATATGACACCTTGGTGCCCTTCCAGGGGAGATGAACCAAGCTTATGAAAATGAATAATTAAATAAACAATAAAAAAGCGAATTGTGAAAATCAATTTTAATTTTCTTTTTGGTTATTATGAGAAATTTTAATTCATCGATGGATTTAACAACAAACCAAAAGATTTTAGCACCAACCATAAAATAAAAAATATCAGTGATAATGATTCTCCTTTTGACATTAGGACTAAATCCGCATTGTTGTACAAGTTAGTGTTAGAAACTTCGATTTTTGAATTAGATTTTGATTTTCAAAATAATCTTTATTTGTTTATTTTTAAAATTTCCATGTAATTGAAATATAACTTTAAAATCTTCAATTTTATCCGAGAAAAATGTCATGATTCAGTTCAAATATTATATTTTTCTCATGAAACATAAGAAAATAAGTAATTGAAATATAACATATTTTTGTTTTTTTAAAAAAAAAAGAGGATTTGGTGAGGAATGAGGGAAAAAAGGGTAAAGAGTATGAACATGAACATGATGATGAAGAAGATGATGATGGGAACATGGGGTGTGGTAGGTGGGAGATGCTTTGTAGTTGAAGTTCAAATCTACCTACTCTTTTCTCATTTGTGTGCATCCCATCATAATTATATAATTGGAATTTAGAGCATAACATATTGTAAATAGAAGATGAACATAAATAATTTAATCAATTGAGTGTTTATCTTATTAATTTAATTATTATTTTAATATTTAAGAGTAATAGAGTTTTATTATATTTAAATATATATTAGTTTTTTTATTTATGAGTATGTTTAAATATATATAAATTCATAAAAAAAATTACACACCTTACTCTAAGAACGTGTCACTTAAAATGTCACATGAAATATAATACACACTAAATTTGAATTTTTCAAAAACTCGTAAAAGTGTCTTTTAAAATCCAGAAAATGAAGAAAAAACTAATTTAATTTTAATTATATTTTATGTTTTAAAAAATTTTGAGTTTATGTTTTATATGTCGTGCGGCACTTTAGGAGCCTAGAACAGTTTGTGAGCAGTTCATGATTTTAACAGGTTAACTTGAGTAAAATTCAATTAGATTTTATAAGTTTGCGAGTAACTTATTAATTATTTTTATATAATCTTTTAGTAGTTAAAATTTATTTCATTAAAGAATATTACTAATTTATTAATAGAAAATAAAAAATGATATATTGCTAATCTATTAGTATTTTCATAAACAAAAAATCTTAATTAATATTTAATACCCAAAAATCAAACTTTATTTATTATTTTAATGTATTTATGGATTATTACTTTGAAGTTTAGATTTTGAAATTGCTTGATACAATCTTTTGATATTTTTTTGGGGCTACATTTGTTAATTTACGTTTATATTCAGCTCTATATAGTATTATTAGATTTTACATATAGTGAATAAAATAAGATAAAAAATTTGGTGAGATTAATGTGGAACGAGTAGAGCAACGAGAAATGAGTCGAGTAATAAGTTCTTTTAACGAGCGCGAGTCGAGCAAAAATTTAATTAGTTTAACGATCAACGAGTTGAATCGAACAACAAATTTTTGAAGGAGCACAATTCGAGCAATGCGCAACTCGCGATTGACTCACTCGATATCCACCCCTATCCCTGAATTGCAAATAATTTTTTTCTTAACGGAAGAATAGAATATGAATGATAATCTGATTTATGAAAGAAACAATAAGAAGCTAAAATTAAATCAGAAATTTTAAGTGATCTTAGTGTTTAAACCAAATATTTTTTTTTCTTGAAGCCTTGAGTTCGAGTAGTTGTGTCTGTAGGATGTGTGTGCATTGTCAATAGTTAAACTTTTTTTGAACAAATATTACTACCTTATAATAACTTCATACTATTAAAAAAATTAAAAATTTCAAATACTTAAAATAATAATAAGATATTCTATCAAAAAAATAATAATAAGACATAATTTTAGAATCAAAATAATATTAATTTTAAATTAAATACATGTGTATATATCTTATAATGAAATTAAACAAATTTCCCTTTCCTTCCTAAGTATTTAATATGAGAAAATGAAATAGCTACTGACATAAAAAGAAATGTGATTTAAATAAATGAAAGGCAAGAGAGGCAGGGGTATAAATGAAAAGGGACCAAAAGAATGAGCTTGGGAGTTGGGACCAATTGATTTAACCAACAAATAAGGACAAAAATAAACACAAAATTTCATCACATGCCCTTTGAATTTTTCAATTTTTTCTTTTTGGATATATCAACAGATAGCAGCTAAGGTGTAAACGTGGGCGGCTTATGATTCCATTTCATCTACTTGGCTGATTATGCCAATAGCTCTACTTTCTACTAACATGGATTTATCCTTCGAATAGGCCTCGCCAAGTAGGGATGTTCATTGTGGAGCTTTAACCAAAATAAACGACTGAATTAAAATTTAATTTAATTAATCAATCAATCAGTCAATTAAAAGATAGATAGTTAATGCTTAATTAAACAAATTAATCAATATTTTTAAATATATTAATTAAATATATAAATTAGCTGACCCTTATTCCTATATGTAATGGGGTAAGGGGGAGGTAGGATAGTAGGCTGCCCCCAACGCTAGGTTGAGAGCAGCTTCCGTGGGAGACCTCTGAATTATGAAATGCCCTCCGTAAGACTCGATCCCACGACCTCAAGGTTATGAATCTTGCATTCTACCAACTGAGCTGGATGATCATTTCATATTAATTAAATATATAATATATTTAAATATTATATATACATATATATTAATCTAAAAATTAAAATCAACTATTTTTAAATCACACTAGACCCATTAAACTTTTAAGACCCAATCAAATTAAATATATTAATTTTTAAATACATATATTAAACTTAAATTAGGATAACTATTTTAAAAGTAATTAATTAATTTGATCACCGACTAAATTAACAAAACTTTATTCGTTTTAGTTAATAAATTTTCAAAAAATAAATAGGTTCGATTAATATTTAAAAATTCAATTAATTTGATTTAGACTAATTCAATTTGATCAATAGTTGAATTAACCATTTAAACACTCCTAACGCAAAAGTTTTCACAATTGGATCAATGATTAGATCAATTCAATCCATCTTATCATTTTATTCTGTAACAAAAAATATGAAAAATAAATAAAAATTATAAACACATGTAAACAATAATAATATCTTAAGCACATTTAAATAATTTTACTTCATTTTCGTTATACCTTCGGATGTCCTCTGTAAAACTAACTCTAACTACAGTTGTCAATTCTCCATGAGCGAAAATCTGAACATAAATTTTTCTACCCATAAGAATTTCCTATTCACCTACATCCTCTGAATATAGGCTACAATGCATAGACGAAACCTCTGAAAAATTCACTGATACGTTAGAATGAAACCCAAAATCTATCTGACGAATTCACCTAGCATGTTAGTCTACGAAGAATCATAATGACCCTATGGACACACACATAAGATCACTATAAATAACTCCAACTAAGAATAAAAAAAGGCTGAAAAAACCTTCACAACCCATATATATTCTTCTTCATCCTTCATGAATAACTCTTTTCTTGATAGAAGATGGCAGTGAAGTGATGAATGTTGCTCGCTGTTGAATAATCAAACCTAGAAAGCTCTAGACTTAATCAAAGAATGACATTGAAAAAGAAAAGGGTTTTGTCACAAGCAAAGGTTTTGAATGAAGAAAAAGGTTGATGGAAATCAAACAAAAAGATGATGATTAAAAATTTAATGGATAATTTATAATGGATATGTAAAAGAATTATAAAAAGATAATATATATTGGAAAATATATAATATGTATAAGCTTTGGCGATAAGATGGATGTAGTGATATAATTGTCGTGGGATAATGATAATGATGATAAAGATGAAGGATAAATATTCTACGAACCCTCATAGTCGTAATTAACTAGGCAAACTTAATAATATACTCTAACCAGCCCTCCTAATTGCAATGAGAAGGCAAATCGAAGTGTGAATATCTCCCTCACGAAGAACATGAAGAACTTAATGATGACAAATGCTTTGAAGGCACAAGGCAATTAACACTTGCAAAAATGAGCTATCTTATTATTAATCGAAGAAATATGTTGTTACAAAGTTGAATGAAACCTCCTTTATATGGAAGAGGAGTTATAAAAGTCCTAAATAACTAATGAACAAAATAATAATAAACTAAACATGTTTTAATTCTAATTCCTAATAATAATAAACTAATAATAATGTTTTAACTCGATCTTAATTTATAATAAAATAATAAATATAATCCTAAAAGATAAAGTCTAATCCTATATTAAATTATATTATAAATAATCAATAAAATTATTGGAAATTTGTAATATTTAAAAAAATTTGTGTTAATCTCGTACAAGAATTTTTGCATACGTTGTCTTCAGTAAAATGGACGTATCTTGAGTTCCTGATATCGGATCGATTCGATTCAACTGCCGTTGAAAATATAAGAGACAATTGATTGTACCTCCAGAAGACATGTTGACCAAATAAGGTTAGGATCCCATTAAAAAAGTCGTTGTAAGTATGTTGCTATTTTGGTCTTATTTTTCAAGGCTTGGACATGTGGGTTAATTGGAAGAGTTAATCTATCTTTCTTTGATGTGAGCCTTGTGACGCATGTATCATCCTCATTCTCTTCAAAAAGATTCAACCTCGAATCTAAAACATTGAAGGGAGCAACATTAGAACATTTTAATGATTCACTCACATTATACTTACCGAATAGATATGCTTGGAATCTTCGAGACTTTATTCTTCTACTAGGTTCGAGTAGAAACATTAGTCTAAAGAAGAATTCACTCTTATTATCATAGATTCTAGAGCATGCATCATTACTCTCTCCTAAAAAATATTCCTCCACGAATATGAAAAATCTAAAAGAAAGAGAATAAGATGTGTTAGAATGAATTCTTGTGAAACACTTACCCGGATCAATGTGATGTATATTTTTACGCTTTAGTTGAGGTTTCTTCCTTTTTGGAGTTGTTTTATACTTTTCTTGAAATGCTCTTTTCCATAAAAGTCTTGTAATTCGGTGTGTAGGTTGAAATTCAACTTAGTGTCGGCCACTGTTGGCTTTCTTTGTGAATGTTTCATATGTTCACTCCATGATTTTACTTGTGTGTGTCGGGGAGTGTTTAAAAACCATGTCACATGGTTTGTTAAAGTAATCCCTTAAATCTCCTAAGTGTGGTTTATGAATGAATAATTCTCCTGAGGAGCTTTGTGGACTGCATAACCTGTTCAGTTGAAAAGAGAACTCACCTATAAGATAAAACTCGTTAAAATAACTTTTAAAAGAATGAGTATATATATTAAAAATGTCCGAGTCATCATGATGTACATCTTTGATATGTTCAATTCTTGGAATAGTATTATGCTATTGATGGGAAGAGTATACCTTCAGGATAGTGAATATTCTACTATGTTTTGTTTATCTTAGTCTTTTAACCACTTTAAGGATTTTTAGTTAGTATGAATCACAATTTCAAGAGCCTTACCTTGTAAAAAGGGGAAGAAGTAGGTTAGAATATTAGTAATAACATACTTTGTAATACCCCAAAAATTCAGATAATGATCAAAATAAAAATTTAGAAAGTTTGATGGTCAAAGTAGAAAATTGGGAAAAAGTTTAGGGAATTAAGTGATAAATTTCCTAAAAAGGATTCTATTCCATAAAGAGATATTTTACTCTTGAGAGTGGGGTTTTATAGAAATCATATTTTTGAATTTGGAATTTTAGTAAAGAAAAATTAAAAAGGGTTAAAGCCGGTAAGGAATCGATAAAATTTCATATCAAATTGGAATTTTAAAACAATTTGAAGGATGTTATAAAATGGTTGGAAATATTATTTTAATATTTTGGATTAGAGAAATTTGGTTTGGAAATGTGCAATTTTCAGATTAAACCGAAACAGTGGAATTTAGTGACTAAAACACAAGATTTGAAAAATTAAGGGGAAATTTCAGAAATGAAAGTCAAAATAATTTAGCTTTGACTTTAAAATATGATAAGGATGAGTTGTCATGGTTTTATGGTGAATAAGAAGATTCATTAAGGGTGATTTGGTCTTATTCCAATTAAATGAATATTAAATTCATTTATAGTGGACAACAACAACAACAACAACAAAACCCTATTCCCATATACAATGGGGGTAAGGGGGAGGTAGAGTAGTAGGCTACCCCCAACGCCAGGTTGAGAGCAGCTTCCGTGGAAGACCTCCAGCAGTCAAAAAATTAAAAATAAAGATAAAATGCAATGCATGTATAAATAAATAAATAAATAAATAATTAAATAAATACATAGTTGAAACAACATTTATAGTGGAATATAATTTAAACAAAGATGAAATGCACCCAACATTTCATCCAAATTGCTCATCTTCTTCTCCAAGCTACCGTGGGTGTTCTTCAAAGGTGAGAGAAAGCTTCAACTCAATTTTCAAGCAATTTACTTAGGATTTTGAGTAATTTGTAAATAGAAAATTTTTATATGCGAAAAACGCTATCATTTGGTACCAATATTGCATGATAATATGGTTGGTGTGCAAAGATCCCAAATTCTATAGTTTGTGTTCATAAAAGGGATCATGAAATTGATGATGGGTCTTGATGTTTGTGAGGTAGTTGATTCATATTCAAGCATGTATGATGTTTAGAACATGTTTAATCTTTCTAGAACTTGTTATTTAAGTTTCGGCCATGGATTGTTTGAGTGAGAAAAATTATGGAAAATTATATATGGGCTGGAAATGATGAAGGAAGTATTCTACAAGCCTTAGAAAAATTGGGGACCCTTTCGTAAATTTTGAAAAGTTAGGAGATCAATTCGACAATTCTGGAAAATTGATGGGTTGTTGTGTAAAGTGTTATATAATTGATGTACTATGTTGGAAATTATTGTTTGGGAATTAAAATCAGTGTTAGAATGTGAAATTTGATTATTTTGGGAAGTTTAGAAAGTTTGGTGATTGTAATGCAAATTTTGAATTGTTTGGGAGTGGTTATTGTAATTATGCTTTTGTAAAAGCATTTGAATGGTAATAATTTCAATTCTGGAATTATTGGTATTAAGAATCTAAGTGATAAAATGGTGAAGGACCATTTTGAGTAAATTGGAAAAGTTGGTTCCAATGTTAAAAGGAATTATTAAGTATTGAATATTTTGATAGAAAATGAGTTTCAAGTATATTATGGAGTTATTTTCGGATATGTTTATATTAGTACAATATTAACATATGTAACATTATGAATTTGTGATTTATACATATTATGTTTTATTTGCGATTGAAGTAAGTCAAGTATAGAAAAGGGTTTATTGTGGAACAATAGTGAGGCTCATATTTTGGAAAATTATAAAGTGTCAAGGTGAGTGCAATACATGCATGAAATTATACATGGATGTTGTATACATCATCAGGAAGACTTGCGATATGTCGACCTTGTTTATATCAACATGATTTTATATCATTTTTATAAATTGACATGACATTGATATGTCAGAGTATGAAATTATAATGCATTGATTTTGGAAAATGTGATATTTTACTATGAATGTTTTCGGGTATGAACTGCCCAATGTTTAATTATAATAAAATACTTTCCCATGGATGGATCAAATAAAATAGACTATATGCCCAAGTAAGTCATTGAGGGACAGAATATAGTTGGCATGCCATAGAGTATATCAACTGTAGGTTTATAGTACACTTTGGTGTATATGGTGGGCACGACCTTATGTGTAATACACTTTGGTGTATATGGTGGGCACGACCTTATGTGTAATACACTTCGGTGTATATGGTGGGCACGACCTTATGTGTAATACACTTCGGTGTATATGGTGGGCACGACCTTATGTGTAATACACTTCGGTGTATATGGTGGGAACGACCTTATGTGTAGCACTATGGTGCAAATATTACTCGAATACCCAGGGTCCTCAGGGTGTTATATTGGGCTATTGTCTATGGTTTACAGTTTATTGGTTATTAAATGGTAAGTATGAAAATAAGCTTACGAGCTTATGGAATAATGGCAAGTATATTGGTAAAATAAGCTTACGAGCTTATGGAATAATGGCAAGTATATTGGTAAAATAAGCTTACGAGCTTATGGAATTAAATGGTAAGTATTTTGGTAAAATAAGCTTACGAGCTTATGGGATAAATGGTAAGAGATTTTATATTATTTTGATCATGGTAAAATATTGGATATGCTGGTAACATGATTTTTATGGCATTTTGAATTTGACATTGAAATTCATGCATGAGTTGTATTGCACTGTTTATTGTTTTAATTATCTCACTAAGTTTATACTTAGCGTGTGATGATTTTCAAGCGTAGGTAAAAAGCCAGTAGTGGAGTAAAGAAATCAGAACGACATCAAGCATCGAGGAGTATATTTCAATATCAGTAAGACATCCTATGATGAAATTTGACTTAGATAGTGGCATGTAATTAATAATGTTCAATTTATTTTCTTGAACAAATTTGGAAACAAAATGGTAACCTTATAGTGAAGAAAGGTTAAGTTTTTATGAGTTCTATGTATTTTTTGGAAATTACTGTAGCAATTACTGTAGTAGTGCATCGATGCACTGTAGCAGTGCATCGATACACAATTTTAATTCGATGTTTTTGTGCATCGGTAAACTGTTCACATTACTAAGCAGTGCATCGGTACATTGTTCACTGTTCACGGTACTGTACATTGTTCACTGTTCACGGTACTGTTCATTGTTTACTATTCATAAAAAATATTTTACCTTAAATTTATTATAATGAAACATAATTCATATGATATGATATTTTATAATATCATTTACCATTTTAAGAAAGTAAATTTTAAATAAATTTTGAAATGGAAATGGTTTTAGAAATTTTTCTGACATCTATAATCTGTATAGGTATAATTATACGGGTTATGGGTGTTACATACTTACCTTTGGACTCTTGTAAATCATTATTCATCATTGATATGACACAATGATTAAAGATTTTTGGTGGTAACCCGTCAAGTGGGTTACCTAACACCATTCGACCACATTGTAAAAGAAGAACAAACATACTAGGCAAGTCGAAACTAATGTTTGTCTAAGGTGGACAAAAATAAAAAGCTCTTTGTGAAGTATGTGCACTCTCAATACTTTTATACTCACATATTTATTTTGAATCACTCTTTTCTTCTTACAATTAGGTTCACTCACCACCCATAGATCATGATTCTTTTGACTTTGTGACTTCTGATCTCTTTTAGTTTTTCCTCTTTTTCATTGTCTTTTTCTTTCTGTGTTTTCCCTACCTCTTCACAAATTATCATTTAATCTTTTAGAATTTCTTTTGGTGGCATTGGCCTAAGACTGCAAGGCTTACCGTCTAGGTTCAAAGTGTATTTTTTTGCGTTAGCATAGTAGGTAACATCATTGTCATAATGCCATGGTCTTCCCAGAATGATGTGAGAAGCTTGCATTAGAAACAAATCACACCAAATTTCGCCACAATACTTGCCCATATGTAGGTTAACTAGTCATTGTTTGATGATTGTCATCTTAAAACCTTCATTAATCCATTGTGGATAATATGGTTTTGGATGTTGTTGATAAGGTGGGTTGAGTGTCTCTACCAAGTATCTATTCACCATGTTTGCACAACTTCCTTTATCAATGATTATTGAGTAAGGTTTACCTTGTATCAAACACTGGGGATGAAATAAGTTTGTTTTTTTAATATCAGCATCTTTCATATCTTTAGTGTTTAAAGGCTGACGTATAACCATACAATTAGGTCTGAAATTTATGATGGTTCAAATATATTGAAAATTCACAACACTCAAAAGAACATTTAAAGTGGAAAGAAAAAATTAAAAGAAAATAAGAAACCTCGCTATTCACTTTTTAGGAAGTAATACACTGAGAGGCAAGTTAGCTGATCTTGTACTCTTTAAAACTCTCTTACCAAAATGTCTTTCAATGTTCGTATCGGAGTTCAGTCGCTAATAAATATGAGAATAAATACTTAGAAAGATCTAAGAGGTTAAACAAAGGTTATGACTCCAATTTAACCCAAGAAGGAGATGTGTTAGATGATGGAAACGAATAAATAAGTGGTAAAAGAAAGGAACCTAAAGCAATAAGAATAAAAAAAATGAAAAGCCAAACCCGAAAAACCTAAAATGTCTAATCAACTTGAGAAACATTTTTGAGGAGGTTAATGATGTCCAAAAAATCTAAAATATTTTTTGAATGTCGTTCTGTAGGTTTAGTTTCAACATGTAAATTTTCAATGAAAAATACCTTAAGTAGTATTTGATAGAACTTGTTTAACGATGAACCCTAAAACTACCTATTTTTCTCGACCACTTCATTTGAAAGGGTTGTTGCTGTCCAAACGACCTGACTAAAGAATGTAAATTTTTCATCCAAATTCCTTCAGTATAATTTTCTATAAATTGTTCAACGATGAATCCTAAATTTAACGAACAAACTTGAACGATGGATGAAGAATGTACCTTTAAAAATCAGCCTCAGATCCCATCGTTCGCAATTTTTTTAATTTTTTAAAGCTTTTTCTTGTTTTTGCCTTTTTTCCCTTATCTTTTTTTTAGTTTTTTATTATTTTTTTTAATGAAAATAACCAAGCTAATAAGAAGGAATTGAAACTAAATCAAAAGGATGTAAAAATAACCTGAAAATGATGAGTTGTTGTAAACTAGCTTTATTGGGTTACCTTGGCGGTTTTGCTTCAAAGAACAAGCGAGGGTGTTTGATTCTTTCCAATAATTGATCCAAATCTAATACCAATGGATAAGGTATGGTTGTGGAGTGGTGAACATTGCTTTTTGAATAATCAAAATCAGAAAGCTCTAGACTCAATCAAAGAACGAGATTAAAGAAAAATAGGTTTTGTCACAAGCCAGGGTTTTGAATGGAGAAAAAGGTTCCTAAAAATCAAACAAGAATATGATGATTAAAAATATAATGGAAAATATATAACAGATATATAAAAGAATTATGAAAATATAAATAAACGATGAAACAACTTGAATTGAAAATTTCTCATGTATAAGCTTTGGCAATAAGATGGATGTGGTGATGTAGTTTTCATGAGATAATAATAATGATGCTAAATATGAATGACAAATGTCCCAAGAATCCTTCTAGTTTTAATTAACTAGGCAAACTCAATAATCGGCTTTAATCAACCTTCCTAATCGCAATAAGAATGCAAATCAGAGTGTGAAGATCTCCCTCACAAAGAACTTGAAGAGCTTAATGATGAAGAATGCTTCGAAGGCACAAGCTAATCAACACTTACAAAAACAAACTCTTGTTGTATTATTAATCAAAGAAATATATTGTTACAAAGTTGAATGAATCCTCCTTTATATAGGAGATGAGTTCTAAAAGTCCTAAATAACTAATGAATAAAATAAAAATAAACTAAACATGTTTTAATTCTAATTCCTAATAATAATAATTAAAAAAAAATTAAATCGATCTTAATTCCTAATAAAATAATAAATCTAATCCTAAGAGATAATTTATCATCATATATTAAATTATATTACAAATAATCAATAAAAATATTAAAAATTCTTAATATTTACAAAATCCAGTATTTATCACGTATAGTTGGCTTTAGTAAAAATGAGTATATCTTGAGTTTCTAACATCGGATTGATGTGATTCAAGTACTGTTGGAAAACTAAGAGTCAGTCGTTTGTATCTCCAAAAAACATGTTGACCAAATAAGATCAAATCTAACTCAAAAGTCGTCTCAAGTCTACTGTTATTCTGGTTTTTTTTTTCAAGGCTTGGACGTGTGGGTCAATTGGAAGAGTTAGTCCATCTTCCTTTGATGTGAGCCTTGTGATGCATGTATCACTTTTCTACAAAAATAACAACAAACAGTGTTTTCTTTTTAGTTGTGGCTCTTTGTCCAAATAAAAAAGATGAATCGTCAACTTGCGACAAGATAAATTTGTTTCTATCAACAATTTTACATATTTGTGTGTGTGTATATATATAATTAACTAATATTTTTTTGTTGATTTTATTAAATATAGAAAAATATAATAAAACTATAGGGTAAAATACACAAATTTTCATTAAACTTTCTTCACTCTCCTATTTTGCTCACAAAAGTTTAAAATTTTTCAATTTACTCATTGAACTTTGAAGATTGATTTTTTATCACTATGTTGTTATCTATTTAAAAATGTTATGAAATAACATAAAGCATCAAAACGATGTTTTGAATAATTCAAATCTATACCAAATAACATCATTTTGAATCCTTTATAAAATCTTTTTTCTTCTTTATTTCTTTATTTTCATTTTTCATTCTTCTCATTTTTCTCAATAATTTTAACATAATCTGATTGGTTGTCTTCGCCGACCACATTGCTTCTATGAAGATCATCATCTATTATCATTGATGGTGACTATTGAATCCCAAAATCCTCATACAAACTCTATTCTAGCTCCCGAACATGGATTTGACATCCATTTCATAAAAAACAAATAACCCAAAAGTTAGTGGATCTAGGGTGAAACTCTTGGGGTTTCTTTATTTTTAAATGTTATTCTATTGTTAGATGATGCTTCTGAAACTCTTCTTATTGTTATCCATATGTCTCTCACTCAAGGTATTGTGAAGGTTGAGGATTACTGGTTTAGGATATCTGAGTTGAGATGATGGTGGTTGTGAGGCGATTATGGTGTAGATGAGCTACTAAAGTGAGGTGGGGTGTGAATATGGTCTTCTCACTACCGTGCATCTCTTTACATAGTTTGTGATGGGTTAAAGTTTATTGGTTTAAGAGAGTTGGGTTGGGACGGTGGTTGCTGTCAGATGATTGTGGCAGAGAGACTACTGAAGTGAATAAGGATGTGATATTGGAAGTGTTGAAAATTGGCACTCCAAATTACATCAATTGTCAACATTATGGGTGACAATTTGGTGGCATTAATGGGGTGGCAAAATTGGTCAAATTTGGCCACCAAATTGTTGAAAATTTTGGATGGTAAAACTATGCAATTAGTCATTGTAATTTAGGGTATTTACAAATTAGTCCTTAAAGCTTCAACTATAAATACCCTAGCTCATTTAGCTTCTAAACCTTCCCAAAGCATTCTAGCTTTCTTCCAATACTAGAGAGAATTTAGAGAGTTTCTTGAGAGTTGTTTTCTCCTTTTTATCAAGAGAGAATTATCATTGTTTTCTCCTTGGTAGATCGAGAGAGGTTGTAATTCCTATTTTCTCATAGTGAAATTCTTCTACCGTTGCCCGTGGTTTTTACCCTAAAATTTTTAGGGGTTTTCCACGTAAATTTTGTGTCTCTTTTCTCTTCATTTTTATTGCCTCAAATTATCAGTTGCGATTTTGCTCTATCCGATAGCCGTCTTCCGCAACAATTGGTATCCGAGCTAGATTAGAGTGTGTAATATCTGCTTATTGTCTTTGTGGTTTCCACCAAAAGGTGGATCCTCTAACATAAGAAAGTAAGAAGTTATTACCCATTCTTTGAAGGTTCCAGAGAACTATTCACGATAGTGAAATAGTGGGAGTTATCCGTAAACGAAGCAATGGCAATGAAATTTGATATTGAAAAGTTCAATGGGAGAAATTTCTCATTGTGGAAATTGAAGATGAAGGCCATCCTGAGGAAAGACGGTTGTCTAGCAGCTATCAGCAAAAGGCCAATAGATTTCACAGACGACAACAAATGGATCGAAATGGACGGAAATACTATGGCAAACTTTTATCTAGCATTAGCAGATGAAGTATTGTCAAGTATCGAGGAGAAGAAGACAGCTAAAGAGATATGGGATCATCTCACCAAACTGTACGAGGCCACATCGTTGCACAATAAAATTTTCCTTAAGAGAAAATTGTACACTCTCCGTATGCCAGAATCTACTTCAGTGACGGAGCACTTAAATACCTGAACACTTTTTTCTCAGCTTACATCCTTAAGCTGTAAATAGGAGAACAAGAACGTGTTGAACTTCTACTTCAAAGTCTACCGGATTCATATGATCAACTCATCATCAACTTGACAAACAGTAATGTCACCAGTCTAGTCTTTGATGACGTTGCAGTTGCTGTTCTACAAGAAGAAAATCGGCGCAAGAACAAGGAAGACAAACAAGTAAATCTGCAACAAGCAGAAGCGTTGACAACGATGACAAGGATGAGAGGGAGATCAACAGAACGTGGCCAAAGAGCAGTCACAAACATGGTAGATCAAAGTCGAGAAGCAAGAAGAATTTAAAGTGTTACAACTGTGGAAAGAAGGGTCACTTGAAAAAGGATTGTTGGAGTCTAAATAAAAACTCCAATCCACAAGGCAATATCGCAAACACTTCAGATGATGGAGATGCTCTATGCTGTGAAGCATCAACCACCGTGGAAGGAAGAAAACGATTTGCAGATATATGGCTCATTGATTCGGGAGCAACATATCACATGACCTCAAGAAGAGAATGGTTCCATCATTATGAACCTGTCTCAGGAGGATCTGTGTATAGTTGCAATAATCATGCCTTAGAGATCGTTGGCGTGGGAACCATCAAATTGAAGATGTATGATGGAACAATTAAAGTTGTTCGAGATGTGCGGCACGTGAAAGGTCTGAAGAAAAATTTATTATCCTACGGATTGTTGGATAATAATGCTAGCAAGATTGAAGCACATAAAGGAATCATGAAGGTGTTCCGTGGAGTGCTTGTGGTGCTGAAAGGTGAAAAGATAGCTGCAAACTTGTACATGCTGAAGGGAGAGACATTGCTAGAAGCAGAAGCCTCTGTTTCCTCATGTAGTTCAGATTCTGCAATGTTATGGCATAAGAAACTTGGAAACATGTCAGAACAAGGAATGAAAGTCCTTGTGGAGTAAAAGCTACTTCCAGGCTTAACAAAGGTATCACTTACTTTATGTGAGCATTGCATAACAAGTAAGCAGCCGGTTGAAATTCAACACATCAAATTTTAGAGGCAAAAGTGTTTTAGAACTGGTTCACTCTGACGTATGGAAAGCACCAGTTATATCCCTAGGCGGAGTAAAATATTTTGTCTCATTTATTGATGACTACTCCAGGAGATGTTGGGTGTGCCCTATTAAGAAGAAGTCCGATGTGTTTTCAACTTTCAAAAACTTCAAAGCGCGGGTGGAACTTGATTCTGGAAATAAAATCAAGTGTCTCAGAACAGATAATGGAGGAGAATACACAAGTGAAAAATTTGATGACTTTTGCAGGAAAGAAGGCATCAAAAGACAGTTCACAGTGGCGAACACTCCTTAACAAAATGGAGTGGCAGAGCGGATGAACAGAACCTTGTTAGAAAGAACAAGAGCAATGTTAAGGGATGCATGCCTAGAAAAATCATTCTGGGCAGAAGCAGTCAATACCGCCTGTTATTTGGTGAATCGAGCTCCATCAACTGCAATAGAGATGAAGACACCAATGGAGATGTGGACTGGAAAACCAGCTGATTATTCAAACCTCCATATATTTGGAAGTATAGTGTACGTGATGTACAACTCCCAAGAAATTTCAAAGTTGGATCCAAAATCCAAGAAATGCAAATTCTTGGGGTATGCTGATGGAGTAAAGGGGTATTGCTTGTGGGATCCCACTGCTCGCAAAGTGATCATTAGTAGAGATGTTATCTTTGTAGAAGATAAACTACAAAGAAAAGAAGACGATGATAGCACTGAAAAGTCAGAGACTACTCAGATACATGTGGAAAAAGAGTTTGAAGGAGATTCTTCTGAAGCAGAACCAGCACATGATGAACAAGAACCAGAGAGTTCTGAAGCTCCAACAACTCGTCAATCAGATCGTGTGAGAAGACGTCCCAATTGGCACTCAGATTATGTTATAGAAGGTAATATTGCATACTGCCTTTTAACAGAGGATGGTGAGCCATCAACATACCAGGAGGCAATAAACAGCTAGATGCTTCACTATGGATGATGGCGATGCAAGAAGTAATCGAAGCCCTTCATAAAAATAATATATGGGACCTTGTGCCACTACCACAAGGAAGGAAGCCAATTGGTAACAAATGGGTCTTCAAAATCAAGCGAAATGGTGACGATCAAGTTGAGAGGTATCGTGCAAGACTGGTGGTCAAAGGATATGCTCAAAAAGAAGGTATTGATTTCAATGAAATATTTTCTCATGTGGTTCGACTAACAACATTTCGAGTAGTTTTGGAAATGTGTGCTACATTGAACTTACATCTAGAGCAACTAGATGTTAAAACAGCTTTTCTTCATGGAAATCTTGAAGAAGAGATTTATATGCTCCAACCTGAAGGTTTTGAAGAAGACGAAAAGAAGAACTTGGTTTGTAGGTTGAACAAATCTCTGTACGGTCTAAAGAAGGCACCGAGGTGTTGGTATAAGAGATTTGATTCCTTCATTATGTGCCTTGGATACAACAGACTTAATGCAGACCCTTGTGCTTATTTCAAGAGGTCTGGTGATAACGATTTTGTTATATTGTTGTTGTATGTGGATGACATGTTGGTTGCAGGACCCAACAAAGATCATATTGAAGAATTGAAGGCACAACTGGCTAGGGAATTTGAAATGAAGGACTTGGGATCAGCAAACAAGATTCTAGGGATGCAAATTCACCGAGACAGAAGTAATAGGAAGATTTGGCTTTCACAAAAGAATTACTTGAAGAAAATCTTGTCACGATTTAGCATGCAAGATTGTAAGCCAATTTCTACCCCTCTTCCTATTAACTTCAAATTATCCTCCAGTATGAGTCCTAGCAGTGAAGAAGAGAGGATGGAGATGTCTCGAGTACCGTATGCATCAGCAGTGGGAAGTTTAATGTTCGCTATGATATGCACAAGACCAGACATTGCACAAGCAGTGGGAGTGGTTAGTCGATACATGGCGAATCCAGGCAAAGAGCATTGGAATACAGTAAAGAGGATCCTGAGATACATCAAAGGGACCTCAAATGTTGCATTATGTTACGGAGGATCAAATTTGCTTATCAATGGGTATGTTGATTCTGACTATGCAGGGGATTTGGATAAAAAGCAAATCTACTACAAGATATGTGTTTAAAGTTGCTGGTGGAGCTGTAAGCTGGGTTTCAAAATTGCAGTCAATTGTGGCTACATCCACAACAGAAGCAGAATATCTAGCAGCTACACAAGCCAGTAAAGAAGCAATTTGGTTGAAGATGCTATTGGAGGAGCTTGGGCACAATCAAGAGTATGTCTTTCTGTTTTGTGACAATCAAAGCGCCTTGCATCTAGCAAGGAATCCATCATTTTATTCAAGGACTAAGCACATACGAGTTCAGTACCATTTTATTCGTGAAAAAGTGGAAGAATGAACGGTAGATATGCAGAAGATCTATACCAAAGATAACATAGCAGATTTCATGACGAAGGCAATCAATGCTGGTAAATTTATCTGGTGTCGATCCTCCTGTGGCCTGTCAGAAATGTAAGAAACATGAAAGGTACAAGGTAGAAAGAATGGTGTGAAGATATGATTGTTCCAATCAAATCTTCAAGTGGGAGATTGTTGAAAATTGGCACACCAAATTGCATCAATTGTCAACATTATGGGTGGCAATTTGGTGGCATTAATGGGGTGGCAAAATTGGTCAAATTTGGCCACCAAATTGTTGAAAATTTTGGATGGTAAAACTATGCAATTAGTCATTGTAATTTAGGGTATTTACAAATTAGTCCTTAAAGCTTCAACTATAAATACCCTAGCTCATTTAGCTTCAAAACCATCCCAAAGCATTCTAGCTTTCTTCCAATACTAGAGAGAATTTAGAGAGTTTTTTGAGAGTTGTTTTCTCCTTTTTATCAAGAGAATTATCATTGTTTTCTCCTTGGTAGATCGAGAGAGGTTGTAATTCCTATTTTCTCATAGTGAAATTCTTCTACCGTTGCCCGTGGTTTTTACCCTAAAATTTTTAGGGGTTTTCCACATAAATTTTGTGTCTATTTTCTCTTCATTTTTATTTTCTCAAATTATCAGTAGCGATTTTGCTCTATCCGATAGCCATCTTCCACAACAGGAAGTCAACTTTCTTTCCCTTTTCTCCATTTTTTCCGTTATTAACCCCATTTGAAATGACTAATCCCTTTTTGTTGTTATGGATAATCTTTTTTATTGTTCATGGCTAATCCCTTTCTGCTAGAGCTGTTCACTACAAAATCAAGATATGGTGGCAGAATAAAGTTAGGATTTGTGTTTGGTTTGATAGTGAGGGATTGAAATGGTTATTAGGTGTGTAAAGGGTTCGATGGTAGTGAATTGGAGGTGGCTGATAGGGTAAGAAAAATGAAATGATATGTGATGGTTGTGAAATGATTAATTTGTATAAGAAGATGACAGAATAGACGAAGACGACGAGTGACAAAAGGTGATCAATGAAATGCCAAATTTAATAAAAAGGCATTAAATTTATATTAATAAAATATTAATAAAAATCATATAAAAATTCAAAAAATAATAATAAATGATATGCCATCACAATACTAAAATGATAACAAGGGAGTGACAAAAAATCAATATTAAAAGTTCAATGAGTAAGTTGAAAATTTTAAACTTTAGTGAGCAAAATAAGAGAGAAAATAAAACTCAAAGATGATTTATGTAATTTACCCAAAATTATAAGAAAAAAAAAATATGTTAATTATATTAACTTATCATTTTTTGAAATCATATTGTTACATTTAACCCTAAATTATAATTGATAATTAAGTTAGATTTTATTGCAATTCTAGTGGTTAAAGATTACTTGGTAATTAAACTTATTTAATAAAGTAAATATTTATTTTAGGTAAGAACTCTAGTGAAATAAAAATTCTTGGTGACCAAGTATTTGACTCTATAAATAGAGATTATGTTTTAACCTTTGTGGTCATGTGAGAGAGAACTAATTTAGTGTGTGATCTTTTTAGGATCTTTATAACTTTTGGAGTTTGTGTTGCAGAGATAGTTTGTAGGAATATTAGAAGGGTATTTTGGGATATACTAGATTTTGGTATCTATATATAGTTTTGGGATACTTGTGATATAATGTATTTGTACTATTCGCGTTCTTTAGTTTATAGCGGATTGTTGTTTATCTCTCATGTGGAGGTAGATAAGGTCTAACCACGTTAAATCTTGTCTCTTGTGTATATCTTATTTTATGTTACTATCACTTTTTTTTTATTTTTCGCTCCTAAATTCCTAACGAGTGGTATAATTCTCCACCTTAATACGAATTTTAAAATTGTGAAGGATTCAAAACAAAAATACCAAAATTCGATGAGGCACAACAAAAAAATAATTATTTACTTCAATGAATAAATTCTTCACCTATTCACAACACCCCTTTAAAGGGTAATCTTCAGTAATGATACCATCCAAGTCCAAGAAATGCTCAAACTTAGTTGTAGAGAGCGATTTGGTCATCATGTTAGTAGGATTATAGTGAACCGAAGCTCTGATACCAATTTGTTATAATATCGAAATAATTATCATCAAACCTGTAACACACATAACCTTTATACGTCTAGAATTACGAGTTAAAGATGTTACATTAACATTTCAAAACATTTCTTGAATGTAATAGCTTAAATTTTTCGTTTCATTGTAAAACATCTCTTTATCAACTTTAAACTTGTTTTGTTAAGCGTATATATTCATAAAATAATAATTTATCGTTCAAAACAAATATAATTTTACGCAATAATTAGGTAGTTCAGTGTTGTTTCATAACTATATAAACTGCCTAATTATTGGTTGATTTAAAAACCATTTAAAACCTAACATTTATACTATTAATTCATAAATACAATTATAACTAAAATAACCAAAATTAAAATAGTTCTAAATTACTATTACATACCTTTTTATAATAAATTTGATAATGCAACCCAACAATATAATTTACATGTCACTAATAAGTTAAAGATAGGATGTCTTACTGATACTGTCAGTATGTTTGATTTCCAAAAGATGCTCGAAAAGCTCCTCACTTCTCGTACTTTTCTTTATTCGAACCTACGCATGAAATCATCACACGCTAAGTAAAATTTAGTGACGCAGTTATACAACTAAAGTGAGTTAAAACATAAAATGCAATAAAATATTTTACGACATAAAAAGAAATTTAATTTAATGAAAAGGCATTGAAACTTTCAAACCGGGAAATTTAAGTTGCTTTCCTCTTTAGAAAACCTGAAAATCACCATCTTATGATTTTATCAAAATCATGTAAATCTACATAAGATATAACAACTATTTTATATTTCTTTTTCATTTGTATATAATTCAAAATTTTCATTTCCACTTTCATATTCTTTCCTTTCAGATACTTTTCATAACTTTCATATTCAATTTTCATATTTACTTTCATAGCCCAACGCATATTTATGAGAACATAAGGTACGTGAGTAGAACATAAGGTGCACTAGGAACATCACGGTGCCCTTCTTAACTGAAACATATAATGCACTTAAAGTGCAATCATAACATAAGCACCAACGGTGCAGATCATAATTTACACGAATTTACCATAACTTAACTGATAACTGGAAAGTACTAAACTTAATGGCACACCAAATGTATCTACGACTCTCAATGCAACATATAATGGGCTTATCTATCATAATAGAAACATTAATTAATCAGTATTTGAAAATCATAAGCCTTTAAAATTCATCATCATAAAATTATACATGGTCATTTAATACCCTAAATCATTCATAAAACTTATTGAAAATATTCTGGAAATCATTCATAATTAAAATTTATAAATCATACTTTAAAATAAAATGAGGTTGACTTATCGTAACTTGTCCTCAATTATAATAATTAATAAATAAAATACACTCACATTAATACTTTATATACAAGTCAAAATATAAGACTCACTATGCTTTAAGCTTGATTCTTTGATTTCGATTCACTTCTATCACGAAATTTATCACAATTTCATATTCTGGCTGTTTGCACTACCTTCAAAGAAATATTGTTATGTATTAATCTACACACTTAAAAATTATTCCACTTATTCAATGGAAATAGACTAGAATATGTATCTAACTATATAATACACTTCTTCTAGTTCAATTTGTACAATTTATAGTGAATTTTAATAGTCAACTTATAGAAGCTATTTTGAGCAGAATCTCCTGCCATGTTTTCTGACCTATCATCTATTAAAAATTAATATCTTTTTGTATACTCATTGAAATCAGTAGCCGTTTATTTTATAAAAAACTAGTCTCATATGCAAATCCAATGGTATAAAAATTATCTCACATGCAAATCCAATGGTATAAAAATTATCCTCTAATAAATTTTGTATAATTTATGGTGATTTTATAAACTTAGTGTTCCGATCATAAATCTAGGCATATTTCACCAATTTGCATTTTACAACTTGTTCACTAATTCTATTAGCTTACCAAATGCACATATATACATAAAAAAAAAATACACAACATTGAAGTCACTTCTTACCACAACAACTCTATCACTGGCTCATCGCAAGCCAATGTTTGCTCGATAACATAAATACAAATTAAATTTGCACTCACCTGGTGTCCTTAGCTTGTAAACCTTACTAGAACTTCATATTACGCCCTTAAGCTTCTCCTTAGCTTTAACATTGCTTGATCTTGATTTCAATCATAATCTAAATGAATAGTATTTACAAAACATATACATTTCAAACCATATGTTAGAATCTAACATAGACACACAATAAAAATAAATTCATAAAAACCTTCTAATACTCATTCTATACGAATTTCATATCACATCATCAATGTTGACCTTAATACTTCAAATTGACAAATAAATCCCTTTTATCCAAATTCACCCAAACTTCACATAACATTCTTCAACTTTCCATTTTAACTACCATTTATGAATTCTTTTAGAATTCATATCAACTTTCAATTTTATTCCAAATAGTCCTTTGCCTTTTAGCTTTAATTCAAATTTCAAACAGCTTAATTAAATTTCCAGCATCTAATTTTCAGCTCAATACCTCAACAACTCCACTATTACCACTTAAGTCACTAACTTTTTCAATATTTTCCATTTAGTACTCAAACTTTGCCAACTTTCCAAAATTGTCAAATTTCACATTCTAACATCAAATTCAATATTCTAAATTTCATTTCCAGCATAGCACATCATCTTTCTAGCATTTACACATAAACCCCCATCATTTTCCATAATTATTGAATAGGTCCCCCAACTTTCATAAAATTATAAAATGGCCCAAATAATTTTCTAAAGCTTGTATAACCTTTCAAACATCATTTCTAAGCCTAGGGAATTTTTTTCATAATTTTCCTCAATTAATTCCTTAGGGTCGAATATCATAGTGGTTAGGGTTCTTGATTTTCGCTTGATTCAAGCATGGATTCCACCTCTAAAAAACATTTCAAGGCTTCTACAATCTAAGACCTAACATAATTTAACCAAATCATAATTTTCTCAAAACCTAAGTCATGGTCAAATGAAATTTCACCCAATTTCAAGTAGTTTTAATCATCATACAAGCTTTAAAATTAATCTTCAACATCAAAAAATAAATAAAAACCTTTTATCAAATCCTCAAAATCAATAAATCCTACACAAACCCTAATTTCCAAACTCATTATATAAGCATGATCTCCATGTAATATTTATACCAAATGATGGAGACTTTCAAAGGGATTAATTCTCTATCTAATATCTTAATCCAAAAGTCAATCGAATAAACAAAAAAATAAAATAAAATTCTTATCTTGTAGCTATGGTGGTGCATGTTTTGGGATGGAAGAAACTGAAAATTCTGATTTTTCTTCAATTAAATCATAATACACTTGGCTTAATCTAATATAAATGAATTTAAATTTTATTTAATGTGAAATTATCATTTTACCCTTAATAAACACATGATAATTTCAACTTTCCATTGAATTATTATCCATTTTAATATTAAAAAGTAAAATATGAACAAATAAAAATCCACTTTCCACCTTTTCCCTTACAAATTGTCAAAAACTACAATATAGTCTCTAAATTTTCCAATTTCAGCTAAATATGTAAAATCGACTTCAATTTCACTGATCCACATTAAATTTCACTGTTACAAAATTTGTAAATAATATTTCAAACCTTTAACTATCATCCTTCAAATTTTCGTAAAATTTTGGTTCGATCGATTATCAGATTTTCTTTCTGACTTTACTGCTTTATAGCTTTTTAACACAAATTCCATATCAAAATTCTAATTCCCATGAAAATTTCATTTTTGAGATTGAACTATTAATTTAAGTGGTAAAAATACCTAACCTTTAAAAATTACCATTTTGGTCCCTAAACCTTTCTAACTTTCTACTTTAGCCAATAAACTTTCAAATTTATGTTTTTGTTACTAACCAAAATTGGGATATTACAATTCTCCCCTTAAGATAAATTCGTCCTCAAATTTTCAATATGTACTAGATGTAAAAAGATGAGGATACTATTTTTTTAACTTATTCTGTTTTTTCAATTAGTTTCCTCAACCTTTGATTTATGTAATGTACTTTAACAAGTATTGTCCTTTTTTAACAAGTTAAATTCTGATTGAATCTTATTATCCTTCAGTGTGATAACATGAGAACAATTTAATCGATACACTAAGAAACACTTATTATTAACTTGTTAAAAGATCTATTTTCTTTACAAGTCTCAATAAGACTTTTGTAGATCAACAACTGTCTAGAGATTATCTTAAATAATCTTCACCTATTACAAAGTCCATTCCACTATAATTCATTCACATTCCACTAAGGGAAGGAAATCGCTTACAACAATCCAGAAGACACTTAATGCTCTGTTTTAACTTGTTGACATGATAGACATTTAGAAACATACTCGATGCTAATTCTTTTCATATCTGCCACTAATATCGACTATTTCCTCGAAAATATAAGTATACATCATACTGGTCTTTGGTTTCATTTTTATACTACTTGATCTATCTCTGAAAAACACTTTCCATATTTTTTTTGAAGATCATTTACTCGATATAACAACATAAACTTCAACTTTAATTATGCAATCAAAGCACCACATTTCTTTAAAGACAATCATGTATTCAAACTCTTAGAACATAAATGTATTTCAGTTTTATCTTATCATTTACCACATTAACATTTCCTGATGGTACACGATAAGCACATCATCATTCTTTAAAGAGTTCAATCCATTTCCTTTATTTTCACTCTTTCAAGTTAACACATACTTTTGTCTTTTGAGATCAATATAAATATAACATCACTCATCGGCGGTATATCTATGAAATGAACACAACTCATGCTAACTCAAGATCATGGTCAGATAATTTCTTCCCTAATTCTTAATTTCTATAAAGTATAAGCCATAACTTGTCCTTTTGCATAAACACACGTCCCAAATCATTACGAAACACATCACTATAGATCACACAGTCTTTTCCAGATTGGATTACACTGACACTAGGCTTCTATCATTATTCTCTTTAATATCTTAAAATTTTCTTGTAACCTATCAATCTAATTGAATAACACATGTTTTCTCAATAGCTTGATCAGAGGGGAGACAATCATTGAAAAGTTTTTTATGGACTTTCAATAATAACCATCAAGCCCCAAGAACTCTGAATCTCATAATCACTCTTTGGAATTTATCATTCGACTATGGGTTGTAGTTTCCTAAAGTCTATTCTTATTCCCTCAACTAAAACCACATGGATAAGAAATGTAATTTTAGACAACCAGAACTCACATTTTATAGACTTATCATACAATTCTTTCTCTCGAAGAGTAGGGAGAATCATGCAAAAATGTGCATAATATTCTTCTTTAGTCTTAAAATAAACCATATTATCATCAATGACCACTACCATCAATTAGTCCTAGTATAACTGAAATACTTAGTTTATCAAAACCATAAATGTCGCAGGAACATTTGTTAAACCAAAAAACATTACTATAAACTTGTAGCATTAATATTGAGTTCTGAAAGCTTTCTTAGGAATATCTACTTCTTTAATCTTTAGCTGATAATATCCAGATCTGAGATTAAATCTTGGAAAACATCAATTCACCTTTTAACTGATCAAAAGATCATTAATCCTCGGAAAAAGATACTTATTCTTTACCTTATTTTGACTGATAATAATCCATTCACAAGTGCATAGACTCGCCTTTCTTTTTCACAAATAACACTAGTACATCCAAGATGTAACACTTGGTTCTGTAAGTACCTAATCTTAACAATTTTAATAACTACACCTTTAATTTTCTAGGCTTAGTCGGAGCAATTCAATACGGGGCTATAGAAATAAACACAACAATTAGGCAATTTAGTGTTGTTTCATAACTATATAAAACTGCCAAATTATTGGCTGATTTAGAAACAATTTAAAACATACATTTATACTATTCATTCATAAATACGATTATAACTAAAATAGCCAAAATTAAAATAGTCTTAAATTACTATTACAAACCTTTTTAAAATAATTCGATAAAGCAACTCAACATATATAATGTACATGCCACTAATAAGTCAAATATATGATGCCTTACTGATATTGTAATATGTTTGCTTTCCAAAAGATGCTCGAAAATCACCTCACTTCTCGTCCTTTTCTTTATTCGAACCTACGCATGAAAATTATCACGTGCTAAGTAAAATTTAGTGACACGGTTATACAGCTAAAGTGAATTAAAATATAAAATTCAATAAAATATTTTAAGACATAAAAGGAAATGTAATTTAATGAAAAAGCATTGAAACTTTCAAATCGAGCTATTTAAGCTGATTTCCTCTTTAGAAAACTTAAAAATCACCAACTCATGATTTTAATAAAATCATATAAATCAACATCAGATATAGCAACTATTTCATATTTCTTTTTCATTTGTATATAATTCAAAATTTTCATTTTCTTTTTCACTTTCATATTCTTTCCTTTCAGATACTTTTCTTAAATTTCATTTCACTTTTCATATTTACTTTAATAGCCCAATGCATATTTATGAGAACACAAGGTACGTGAGTAGAACATAAACTACGCACTAGGCACATCACGGTGCCAATCTTAACTGAAACATATAATGAACTTCAAGTGCAATCATGACATGAGCAGAAATGGTGCAAATCATAATGTACACGAATGTACCATAACTTAATTGATAACTAGAAAGTACTCAACTTAATGGCATGTCAAATGTACCTACGACTCTCAATGCAACATACAATGAGCTTATCTATCATAATATCATTAATTAATCAATGTCTGAAAATCATAAGCCTTTAAAATTCATCATCATAAAAACCATACTTGGAAAATTCATAGCCTAAATCATTCATAAAACTTATTGAAAATATTATGGAAATCATTCATAATTAAAATTTATAGATCATACTTGAAAATAAAATGAGGTTGACTTATCACAACTCGTCCTCGATTATAATAATCAAATAAATAAATCGCACTTACATTAATACTCTATATACAAGTCAAAATATAAGCCTCGCTAAGCTTTTAAGCTTGATTCTTTGCTTTCGATTCACTTCTATCACAAAATTTATGACAATTTCATATTTTGGCAGTTTGCACTATCTTCAAAGAAATATTGTTTTGTATTAATATAAACACTTAAAAATTATTCCTCTTATACCACTTGAAACTATACTCGAATAAAAATCTAGCCATATAAGGCACTTCTTCTAGTTCAATTTGTAAAATTTATAGTGAATTTTCAAAGTTAACTTATAGAAATTGTTTTGAGCAGAATCTCATGCTCTGTTTTCTGACATATCCTCGATTAAAAATTCATATATTTTTGTATACTAATTGAAATCGGTATCCGTTTGTTTTAGACAAAAATAGTCTCATATAAAATTCAAACGGTTCAAAAATCATCCTCTAATAATTTCTGTAGATTTTATGTGATTTTCTAAACTTACTGTTCCAAACACAAATCTAGGCAGATTTCACCAATTTGCATTTTTTAGCTTGTTCACTAATTCTATTAGCTTACCAATGCGTATATATACATAAATCACAAACTCACACAACATTTGAAGTCAATTCTTACCGTATCAACTGTATCACTGGCTCATCATAAGTCAATGTTTGCTCGATAATATAAATACAAATTAAATTTGCACTCACCTGGTGTCCTTAGCTTGTAAAGTTTACTAGCACTTAATATTATGTCCTTAAGCTTCTCCTTAGCTTTAATTGCTTGATCGTTATTTCAATCATAATCTAAATGAACACCATTTACAAAACATATACATTTCAAGCCATATGTTATAATCTTACTAACATAGGCACACAATAGAAAATAAATTGCTAAAAACCTTTTAGAGGGAAGACAGTTATTGAAATTTTTTTACGAACCTTCAATAATAACCAACAAACCCGAAGAAATTCGAATCTTAGAATCACTCTTTGGAATTTATCATTCGACTATGGTTTATACTTTCCTA
Organism: Hibiscus syriacus; assembly: GCF_006381635.1. NCBI lineage: Eukaryota > Viridiplantae > Streptophyta > Magnoliopsida > Malvales > Malvaceae > Hibiscus > Hibiscus syriacus. The sequence continues at coordinate 2,545,910 of NW_024062730.1, forward strand.
AATTCTATTTTTATCCCCTCAGCTAAAACCACATGGCTAAGAAATGTAATTTTAGACAACTAGAACTCAGATTTTATCAACTTAAAATAAAATTCTTTCTCTCGAAGAGTTGGGAGAATCATGAAAAAAATGTGTATCATATTCTTCTTTAGTCTTAAAATAGACCATATTATCATTAATGACCACTACCATCAATTAGTTATAGTATAACTGAAATACCCAGTTTATCAAAACTATAAATGCCGCAGGAACATTCGTTAAACCAAACGACTTTCCCATAAACTTGTAGCTTTCATATTGAGTCTTGAAAGATTTCTTAGAAATATCTTCTTCCTCGATATTTAGCTGATAATATCCAGATCGGAGATTAAATCTTGGAAAACATCAATGCACCTTTTAATTGATCAAAAGATCATTAATCCTCAAAAAAAGATGCTTATTCCTTACCTTATTTTGACTGATAATAATCCATTCATAATTGTATAGACTCATATTTCTTTTTCAGAATTAACACTAGTACATCCCAGATGACACGCTTGGTCCTGTAAGTACCCGATCTTAATAATTCTAATGACTACACCTTTAATTTTCTGGGCTCATTCGAAGTCATTCAATACGAGGCTATAGAAATAAACACAATACCTAGTAACATCTCTATTTTATATTTTATATCTTAATCTAGAGGTAATCCTGGTAACTCTTCTATAAACATATCTGAATACTCTCAAATAGTTAGAATATCTCCCAACCTAACCTTAAAATTCTACATATCCTTCACATTGATTAATAAGACTTAACAACCTTGTAACAACAACTTCTTGCCAGTTACTGCTAAAATCACATCAGATAACGAATTTACTTACCACTATAATCTCAGAACCTTTCAAGTTTTTTTAAATCGATCACTTTAAGTGATAATTCATTATGGAATGGTATGAGGCAACCAATCCATACCAAAAATCACCATCGAAAGATAATTCTATCAATCCCATTAAGACCAATCACTTTGAATTTTTAACATACAATTATTTCTTGCTAATTCTATCATTAATGACCAATCCATACAATTATTGCACATGTCACTTATGGTCTATTCTATCATAATGTCCCTCTATTTAAACATGCAATACTTGTATATGAACAAGGGTTTCTTAGTCTTAGACTAGCACTTCCTATGGTACCGGTACACCATCAAAATCAGATTAATCAGGAGGATTATAATTAACTATATTATCACTATCTTTCTATTCTCGAACTTATTATCCGATCATTTACCTTAAACATTCTTTTTCAAACATTTTCTACATATACTAAACTTATTCACTTTCATTAGTAAGGAGTGGCATCGATCAAATCATATACATAACAGATCAATAACAATGGCATCCTAGCGGTATGTATACATTTTTCTACACGAAATAAGTTCAGTTTAGGCCTAAAATTGGCTAAACCTACTGCTCTTATACCAAAAAATATAACACCAATAACCCGTATACGTCTAGAATTACGAGTTAAAGATGTTATATTAACATTTCAAAATATTCCTTGAATGTAATTGCTTAAAAATTTCATTTCATTGTAAAACATTTTTTATCAACTTTAAACATATTTTATTAAGTGTATATATTCATAAAATAATAATTTATCATTCAAAACAAATCCAATTTTATGTAGCAATTAGGCATTTTGGTGTTGTTTCATAACTATATAAAACTGTCTAAATATTGGTTGATTTAAAAATCATTTAAAACCTAACATTTATACTATTCTTTCATAAATACAATTATAACTAAAATATTCAAAATTAAAATAGTCTTAAATTACTATTATAGACCATTTTAAAATAAATATGATAAAGCAACCAAACAGATATAATGTACATGCCACTAATAAGTCGAAGATAGGATGTCTTACTGATACTGTCAGTATTTGTTATTTCCAAAAGATGCTTGGAAAGCTCCTCACTTATCATCCTATTCTTTATTCGAACCTACGCATGAAAATCATCATGCGTTAAGTAAAACTTAGTGAGGCACTTATACAGCTAAAGTGAGTTAAAATGTAAAATGCAATAAAATATTTTAAGACATAAAAAGAAATGTAATTTGATGAGAAAACATTGAAACTTTTAAAGTGAACTATTTAAGTCAATTTCCTCTTCAGAAAACCTAAAAATCACCATCTCATGATTTTATAAAAATCATGTAAATCAACATCAGATATAACAACTATTTCATATTTCTTTTTCTTTCGTATATAATTCAAAACTTTCATTTTCATATTCTTTCCTTTCAGATACTTTTCTTAACATTCATATTCATTTTCATATTTACTTTCATAGCCAAATGCATATTTATGAGAACACAAGATAGATGAGTAGAACATAAGGTTCGCAATAGGTACATCACAGTGCCAATCTTAACTGAAACATATAATGCACTTCAAGTGCAATTATAACATTAGAACCAACGCTGCAGATCATAATGTAAATGGATATACCATAACTTAACTGATAACTGAAAGTACTCAACTTAATGACATACCTAATGTACCTACGACTCTCAATGCAACATACCATAGGCTTATCTATCATAAAAAAATCATTAATTAATAATGTGTTAAAATAATAAGCCTTTAAAATTCATCACCATAAAAATAGCACTTGGGCAGTTCATACCCTAAATCATTCATAAAACTTATTGAAAATATTATGGAAATCATTCATAATTAAAATTTATAAATCATACTTGAAAATAAAATGAGGTTGACTTATCACAAGTCGTCCTCACTCATAATAATTAAACAAATAATTTGCACTCACATTAATACTTTATATGCAAATCAATATATAATCCTTACTAAGCTTTAAGCTTGATTATTGCTTTCGATTCACTTCTATCACGAAATTTATCACAATTTTGTATTCTGGCAGTTTGCACTACCTTCAAAAAAATATTATTTTGTATTAATCTATACAATTAAAAATTATTCCGCTTATACAAATGGAAACTATACTCGAATAAGAATCTGACCATATAAGTCATTTCTTCTAGTTCAATTTGTACAATTTATAGTGAATTTTCAAAGATAACTTATAGAAGATGTTTTGAGCAGAATCTGTTGCCATGTTTTTGACCTATCATCGATTAAAAGTTCATATCTTTTTGTATACTCATTGAAATCAGTAGCCATTTTTTATACAAAACTAGTCTCATATAAAAATCCAACGGTAAAAAAATAATGTTCTAATTATTTCTGTAGTATTTATGGTGATTTTCTAAACTTACTATTTTTATAAAAAAATCTAGGCAGATTTCACCAATTTGCATTTTCAGCTCGTTCACTAATTCTATTAGCTTACCAAATGCACATATATACATAAATCACAAAGTCAACCATTTGAAGTCACTTCTTACGATATCAACTCTTCCACTGGCTCATCACAAGCCAATGTTTTCTCGATAACATAAATACAAATTAAATTTGCACTCACCTAGTGTCCTTAGCTTGTAAACCTTACAAGCACTTGATATTACATCCTTAAGCTTCTCCTTAGCTTTAACATTGTTTTGTCTTGATTTCAATCATAATCTAAATTAACACCATTTACAAAACATATACATTTCAAACCATATTGTATAATCTTACTAACATAGGCACACAATAGGAAAAAAAATTCCTAAAGACCTTTTGATGCTCATTCTATATGAATTTCATATCACAACATCAATGTTGACCGTAATACTTCAAATTGATGAATAAAACCCTTTTATCCAAATTCACCCAAACTTCACATAACATTTTTCAACTTTTCATTTTATTCCAAATAGTCCTTTGCCTTTTAGTTTCAATTCAAGTTTCAAACAACTTAATTAAATTTTCATAATCTAATTTTCAGCTCAACAACTCCACTATTTCCACTTAAGTTACTAACTTTCTCAATATTTACCATTTAGTACTCAATCTTTGCCAACTTTCCAAAATAGTCAAATTTCACATTCTAACATCAAATTCAATATTCTAACTTTCAATTCCAGCATAAACACATCATCTTTCTAGCATTTGCACATAAACTCCATAATTTTCCATAATTGTTGAATAGGTCCCCCAACTTTCATAAAATTAAAAAATGGCCCAAATAATTTTCTAAAGCTTTTAAAACCTTTCAAAAATCATTTCTAAGCCTAGGGAAAATTTTCACAATTTCCCCCAATTAATTCCTTAGGGTTGAATATCATAGTGGTTAGGGTTCTTTATTTTCTCTTAATTCAAGCATTGATTCCACCTCTAAACAACATTTCAAGGCTTCTACAATCAAATCCATAACATAATTTAACCAAATCACAATTTTACCAAAACCTTAGGTCATTGCCAAATGAAATTTCACCCAATTTCAATTAGTTTTAATCATCATACAAGCTTTAGAATTAATCTCCAACATAAAAAATATAAAAATCTTTCATCAAATCCTAAAAATAAAAAAAATCCTACATAAGCCCTAATTTCAAACTCATCATAAAAATCTTTCATCCACTTTCCACATTTGCCCTTGTAATTTTTCAAAAACTATAATTTAGTCATTAAATTTTCCAATTTTAGCTAAATATGTAAAATAAACTTCAATTCCACTGATCCACATTAAATTCACTATTCTAAAAATTAGAAATAATATTTCCAACCTTTATATATAATCCATCAAATGTTCGTAAAATTTTGGTTCGATTCGATTATTTGATTTTCTTTCGGACTTTACTGCTTATAGCTTTTAATATAAATTCTAGATCAAAATTGTGATTCTCATGAAAACACCATTCTTGAGATTTAATTATTCATTTATTGGGTCAAAATATCTAAATTTTAAAACTACCCTTTTGGTCCCTAAACTTCTCAAACTTTTTACTTTAGTTGCTAAACTTTCAAAATTTACATTTTGGTCACTAACCAAAATTTTGGGTATTACAAAACTATAAACACGATAAAAAAGAAAATAAAAGAAAAGAACAATAAGATTTACGTGGAAATATCAAAAAAGAAAAACCACGAGTAGAGAAAAAATTCACCAAAACAAAAGAAGAAAATACAATAAGAGAAAAACAAGCATATACCAAGAATGAGGTGAATCACAATGACATTTTTTTATAGTAGCTCCAAAAACCCTCACATAGTTGCAGTCAAATTTAACGTCCTCACCATAATAAATATACCAATCTTGCAAAATAAATTGTAATAAGATTTCTCACGATGTCATGCATATAATAAAAAGATGGTGTGCGCGCGCACACACACACACACACATATATATATGAAGACACCCAAATTCGCCCATTAATATTATGTTATATAATATATTTTTATTACAAACTATCTTATATAATAAATATAATTATTTATTCATTTAGTTACATATTACAGGTCCATTACAAAGACCAAACAATGACCCAACAACAGGCCCAACAAACATTTACAATCCAGCAGTCTAACAGTGGATCCAAAGCAGCTATCCAAAGCAAACCCGAACCGGGTCACTGAAACCAAGACCCGACCTGTGAACAGTTAGGGTTTACAAACCCTAACTTTCTCATCCTTAAGCAGCAACAGCCTCAACCGTTCCAGCCCTCCAACAGTGTCGCACGTCCCATTCGGGAGAGCACTCCTCACGCAGTCAACACCGGATTTCTCGGCAACCAACAACAAACAAGTCATCAAGTAGTGTTCTAATGTGAATAAAACACTAAAAATAGAGCAGTTGAGTCCAAATCGGACTCTAAAAATAGCTATATTTGAGGCTATAAAACGATGTAATCAACACCCCATTGTACAAGAATTTTTCATACGAAATACATAAAAGTTTACATGATTTACACACTGGAAATTACAAGATTACAAAGCAAATCACAAAAAGTGTTGTATCATTTTGTAATAGTTTCGAAGTAAAGTAAAGGTATATTTTTTTACCTTTTCGATTCGATTTTCGCATGTTTGCATGTAAATTCCTCCATATTCTTCGATTTTGAGTTGTAGAAACCCAAAAATAGGGTGGCCGGACGATAAACGGGGAGCGTTTCCGAGATCTTCCTTTGTAGATCTAGCCCCGAGGTTTGTTTTTTTGAAAATTTATTTGGATTTTTGAAAATAGAGAGGGAAAGAATTTTGGAAAACAAAATAAAAATCAAATTTTGCCGCCAATGAACGACACTGGCGACGCGACGCGGTGACGGTTTCTGGAAATTTGGTTGAATGTTGGTCGTGTTCTTCACTAGAGAGCAATTGGGAAAAATGGGTTTGGGGTTCAGCTAAATAAAAACAAGTGAAACATTAAGCCTTGAGTTTGGGCTTTATACTAACCCATAAACGGACCCACGATTCGACCCAATGCCAGAGTGACCTGCGTGTTTTTGAGATTAAAGGGGTAAACCATATTTTTTATCCCCCTTGTTTCTTACATATTTTATTTTGCTCCAACATTTGATTTTTACATCAATTCCCCTTGTAATTCAGCCATCTAGTTTTGTTATATTCTGATTTAACCCTTATTATTATTATTATTATATATATATAATTAATTATATTTCTTATTTTATTTTCTATATTTCTTTATTTTGGTTTTTATTAATTTATATTATATTACTATTTTTATTATTGTTAGTATTATTATTATTTTTCTATTTTTCTATTTTACTTATTTTTGTATATTTTTACTTTTTTATATTTTATTTATTTATTTATTTCCTTTTATTTTATTTTTATTTTTATTCATTATTTTATCCTTTTATCTCCTTTATATTTGTTTTATTTATTTATTTAGTTATTTTTACTTTCTTTTTATTTTTATTTATTTTTTATGTATATATTATTGTTATTACTTTTTTCATTTTATTTATTTTATTCATTTTCATCTTTACTTTATTTTTATTTTATGCATCTTTTATTTTCTTTATTTCATTCGCTTTTTTACTTTTTACTTTTTATTTTTCCCCTATCTAACACATCTCTTGACTTTTTAAGGGTACATGTTTCAATCAATCAGAGGTAAGTTTTGGATCGTTATTTTACCTTTTAATACCAAAAGGGTGGTTCAAGTGTGCTAATCTTTCCTGACCGTAACCGACTCCCGAACCTGACATATTTCTGGTAAGACGCAGGTAGGTAAGAAATAATGTATCTGATCAACCAATTTGTTTTAAAATAAATGATCAGTGGCGACTCCAATACATTTCCTTCAAGTCGAAGCCCAATTCCGGGAACAACCGAAAGACGGTTGCGACAGCTTGGTGACTCGCTGGGGACAAGTAAGCGAGTCAGGCTAAGGTAATTTCCAATTATATTTTTAATGAAAAGGGTATGTTTAAATTTTAAGGTAGCTTTTCAATCCTTATTACTTACTTCTGATTATTTTTTGTTTTTCAGATAAATAGTTGTAGTGACGCTCTCCTTTCAATGATTTCAGCCTTTTAAGTTTTTCCATCTAAGGCTTTATACCCGAGCTCTGAACCCTATTTAAGTGGGGGTAAAAGAGACACCTTCGTGTGAATTTATTCACCGTAGGCCTAGCAAGTAGCCTTCGAGATTCATATACCTTATGTCTTCGTGTGAATTTATTCACCATGCAGGCCTAGCAAGTAGCCTTTGGGATTCATATACCTTATGTCTTCGTGTGAATTTATTCATAGTGCAGGCATAAGGGAATGTATCCTCTCGAGTTTAACTTAGTCCACACGAGCCTGTAATGGGTTTAGGACTAAAGGTCTGGCAAGCCCAAGGGCACCAGCAAGGAGAACTCGGGTACCTTTTTTTAGAACCTAAATCGGGAGGCTATGGGGAATTAGAGCCCACCCCAAAACCTTATTTCAAACCCTAGGCTGCTTTGATATTATTTCCTGCCTTATTTCATGTTCAAAGCATGTGAACTAGAAATTTATGCGGTTAGGACTTGTTCAAAATTAACATGTGGGATAGAGATCATGTCCGGGTAGGAATAATAAGCATGTTTGGGTACATATCATGTGGGGTAGGACTTTTATTTTCATGATTGTTTTGATTATTATCTTTATCTTACTAACTCTTTTCATTTTTATTCTCTTTTATTTTATTTTCATCATTTGCATCATCCAAAAGAAGTGTTGATCCACCAAAAACATGTTCGTTAAACGTAAATAATCTGCATTAATGGACAAAGGGGTTATAATACAAGAGATGAAAAGCTCGAAAATCCAGCTATGGTCAAAGAATACCCCGGATGGACCAGGATTTACACTATACACACCAAAAGTCGACTTTTCGAGCTGACAAAGGTTGCAGGGGCAAGACAAGAAAAAAGTCATTGACCTGGAGAGTCCCTTCGAAGACAACAGGCCATTGTTGAAAATCCAAGAAACAAACAAGTGAGTTTCAGATAGTTCTTTCCAATTGAGGCTTCAAAGACGCTTTCGTTGAGGGCAGACTTAGCAGATAGTGAAAAGACAAAGATGCAGTAATTCGAGACTTTTTGGAGCAAGCAGCTCATTACTTGCACAGTTTCAGAGAATCCGGAATAGTTCGACAGGGTAATCAACCAGCGATAGAAAAAGGCTAAGATGAATCAACCAGTCTGAAGCTGTTCGCGGTCTATACCTTTAAAATGTTTTTTGTCTCCTAACACGTAACACTTTTGTCCCCAATAAGGATTATTTATAATAACAGACACATTTTTGGATCAATACCTCAAACATTGCCTGCATTATGCATTTAAACATATTTTTCATTTTGTTATTTTCATTTATTTATATTTGCATTAACTAACAGAAGAATGTCTCCTAAAAAAAAGAAACAAATACAGGATATACCACCTCAAGCATTTGAAACGCCCCATCCGCATAACACTCGCTCAAAAAATAAAAAGATGGAAGTCAGAATTGCTCAGATCGAGGAGAACATGTTGAAGCTCCAGAGAGAGTTGGAAGACAAGATAAACCAGAGCAGTCGAAATACTCTAGAGGCAATCACAAAAATCCAGGAGGCCTTGGTTGATCAAATTATGGCCAAGTTATCTTGTCTACATCAAACGAGTGCACCTGGGGTAGGTTCATCGGAAGGGGTAACTATACCACCTACCCCATAAGTGGTTGTCTCACCTGGAATCTTACCGGAACTTCAAGGGGACTCATCTGTTGCAAAAGCGAAGACCTCGTCTGCTACAAAGATACAGACCGATGTATCTAACCCTGAGAATAATCCGAGTTATTACCATATACCAGATTTGGATGAAGAGGACAAATCAAAGAAGATGGAGGAGAAAATCAAGCAATTTAAGGACCAAATGAAGGTAGTTAAAAGAGACCATGACTACCATAGAGTTGATGCCGCAGAACTCAGTCTAGTCCCGGACTTGGTTCTTCCTCTAAAATTTAAGTCCCCGTAATTCGAGAAGTTCGATGGAAACAATTGCTCATCCACTCACATTACCATGTTCTGCCGAAAGATGACAAGATATGGAGGAAACAACCAACTCCTGATCCATTGCTTCCAGGAGAGTCTGTCGGACTCAACCATTTGGTGGTACAACCAGCTAAGCCGATCCCATATCAAGACTTGGAAAGACTTAGCCAAGTCATGTCTGGAACAATACAAGCATGTCAACGACATGAGGCCAGATCGAGTTATGCTACAAAGCATGGAAAATAAGCATCACGAGAGTTTCAGACAATACGCAAAGAAATGGAGGGATTTTGCTGTACAAGTTCATCCTCCATTGGATGAGAAAGAAACCCGTAAGCTTTTTGTATAAACCTTGAAAGCTCCATACTTCGGACACGTAATTGCCATCATATCAGGAAGCTTTTTAGACTTAGTTATGGTTGATAACTCCGTAAAAGGTCACATTTTGGGATCTTTTTACTTAAGTTAGTGAATGTTTAAGAGCTCATTTAGGATCTTATTTAGGAGAATATAGATGTATTTAGAAGCATTTAGTTGCATGTGGTGAATTTCGGTTTACCGTGGCATTTTATTTTTACTGCGATGCTACTTTATGGAAATGTACTTGTCTGATGATGTGCAATTATTGAAAGCAAGGAAAGAGGAAAGAAAATGTCGTGACATAAGGAGATTACTGAGCTAAATAAAATACTAAGTTCGACTGGCATTTCGAGAGCGCACATGGTGAAAAAATATATTTTTTAGCCAGCTGTCCCCGACTCTCCATGCCCTCTGCCCGAGAAATCCACCTCGAAGATATGCCTGGAGGGATCGACGCTCTGCTCGCCGGTTCTATTGATGACACCGTCTGACCCTGCAGATCTTGTTGTCCTTGGGCGCCTGCGACGGGATTATGCCGGTCACTCAGCCAGCTACCCAGGTTGCATCATAGCCTACTCAGCCCGAATCTCAAGTAACTCAACCATGGTTTTGAGGTTTCTTAGGATAGTTAACACCAAGTCCTAGGATTTGTTTTCCCCTCTAAATAGAGGATAAATACACATTGCTGGAGACTTTAGTTCCACACCGATTTGAACTTAAAAAGTTAGAGAGAGAATGTCTCATCTTTCTCCGTCAATCATACTTGTCGTGGTATTTCTCCGTGACAAGCTTGAGGGAGTGGCGTTCTAGACATCCGAGAGGACCTAGTTCGCTGGGGGTCGTTCGTGGTAGCTGAGGGAAGCTCCGACAGTGCACGTCGAAGGTTTTTTCTCATTCCCTTTGTTCTTTGCTTTAATATTTTATCACTTGGGTTGTAAGGAACGGATAAAACTTGCTTTGTGCTTGTTTATTTCGAACCCCACCATGAACTAATCCTATTTAGTGGGAGTTCATTTTGGATGTTTAAGTTTTATTTCAATGAATGGTTATTTTTCTATGCCATAATCTGTTTTGTTTATGAAGCTTAGTGCCTTAAGGTTGTAGGAGCTACGAGAGTAGTCATTCCTTAGGAGATTCTTAGGGTTCGAGAGAATACCTAGGTAACACATCCTTAGTGTTCAAGAGAAACTAGGGAGAACCCCATAAGCAAGGGGTTCTAGATAATAACTAGGCCTAATCCACCTTAGAGATAAGGCTAGGATTTCATTCGACTAAAATGAGTTGTGCATGAGCGATAGGTTAGATGTTAATGATGATGCAAAAAGGTATTGCCGAGATATATCCTGTTATCTGGACCAATAGGATCATTGCAGGGGTTTACGCCAACCGGTTTTGCCAGGGCATCTTCAATCTGTCGAGTCCCTTACTAGAGATAGCATAGGGCACCTTAGTATACTCTGTCGAGCAGAAGAGGCATAGAGATAAGACTGTTCGGAGAAGTAAACTTAGATTTTCCAGAGTGACTCCTATCACTCATTCCCATAGTTGCTTGTCGTGTGAGAAAGCCAAAGTCCTATTAATCAAATCGTATATTTACATTTTATTTTGCCTTGACATTTTTATTTGTTGCATTAAACATAATATATTTTCCATGTCATATCATTTGCTACCACATTACCATCATTCCACTTCCACATCAGTCATTCCATTTTGCCCCTGCATTATCATTTGTATATACCATTACTAACTTTACTTAGGTGACAAAGTAAAGTGCCTTGACAAACTTATTTAATTTCCTCCAATCCTTGTGGAGATGATACTCACTTATCATTGTATTACTTGTTCGATTGTGTATACTTGCACATATATCCACACTCATTTATAGTACTCATACCGAGCGGACAAGTTTTTGGCGCCGTTGCCGGGGAATTGGCAACTGGAAGTTAATTTATTTTTCATGGCATTTGTATTTTACTTGTTTATTTTTTGTATAGTTTTACTTGTTATTTTCCTTGTCTTTTTCAGGATTTTATTTTACATACTTAACGTGCTCAAGCAAAGATGTACCAAATTGGAAATCAAATAATGGGTCAAGTGGAAGATCAGAATACCGAGACAATTCCCAATGCTGGGAATACAGCTAGGCCTCGTACTATTCGAGATCATTTAAACCCTATCATGGATGACCTACATCCGAAATTGTGGCACCCATGATTTAGGCAGTCCACGTCAAGCTCAAACTGATTATGTTTGACTTGTTGGACTTTATTGGACAGTTTGGTGGTGCTCCTCATGAGTATGCAAGGCAACATGTTCGAGCATTTTTGGAGGTTTGTGACTGCTTTCAACAAAAAGGTGTGCATGAAGATGTACTGAAATTGAAGTTATTTCCATATTCTTTGAAAGATCACTCCAGGGCATGGCTCAATGGATTACCTTCCAACTCAATAAGGTCTTGGGCTGACTTGTGCAAAAACAATTTTCTATGGCATAATCAACCCGATATGAACAACCATCTTAGAAAGGCCATAGCATTTTTCACCAAGGCGATGAAGAGTCTATGTATGAGTGCTGGGATTGATACAAAAGTTTGCTTCGCAAGTACCCTAATCATGGATTCCACGACTGGACTCAAGTTTTAATGTTCTACAATGGAGTTAACGCACCCAAGAGGATGATGCTATATGCCTCGGCAAATGGGACGTTACTTGACAAATCACCAGCATGTGCAATTGACATACTGGATAAGATTGCTACTAATGATTATCAGTTTCCATCCACAAGGTTTGGAGTTGGGCGAAAATCTCATGGAGCTTTCGAGCTAGATTCTAAAGATTTGATTTCCGCCCAACTTGTTACTATCACCAACATGTTGAAGAACTTGCAAAGGCCAAGTGAGGTGAGAGAAGTGAAGGCATCTCATTCAGCTTGTTTATTATACCACGACATCACAATGAGATTGATTACCTGACCAATCAATAATCCATCAACTTTGTAGGCAACTACAATCGAGGCAACAACAACCCCTATTCTAACACATATAATCCTGGATGGCAACAACATCCAAACTTTTTGTGGGAAAATCAAGGAACCAATAACTCTAGTCAGCCCGCTAGGGAGCAGAACTTCAGTGACTCCCAGGTTTTCAAACGAATATGCCACATTCTAACGAGGGAGTACCATTTCATCTAACACAAGATCTTTGAGGCCACGAAGCAAGATTTTATCCCAACAACAAAGACCATGCTGCATGACCATGCGACCTCTATAAAAAGCCAACAAGCTTTGCTTCAAAGTCACAACTCGTCTTTGAGGGCCTTGGAGGGTCAGGTTGGTCAAATTGTCACGACATTACATTTTTTCCCATATGGCAGTCTACCTAGTAATACTGAAGTCACTAAGGCTCAAGACAGGGAGCGTTGTGGTACATTCACCTTAAGGAGTGGCTACAAAGATGTTAAGTTTGGGGGAGAGACACTCGGAGAGCCCGATCATGAGATTGTGCACAAAGATCCGAAGGTGCAAGAAGATTTACATTTGCTAGAAAAAATGATAAGGGTTCGAAGATTGCAGCCAATGAAGACAAGAAAAATTTTGCCACGGCAAAAGAAAAACCCCCATCAGTAGGAGTTTATGACCAAAGGAAAGCTGTAGAATTTTACCATAACAAATTTTTATGCATTGATAATCACTTCAATCTTGATGAAGAAGACGAAGAGGAGATCGAGGATATTTCAAAGGAGATGAGTAAGTCTAGCTCACCCATAGCTAGACCGGGTATGAAATTTGAACCTTTGAATCCTTTTGAATTTACTCATCCTAAACCCCAAGTAACTACTCTTTTTTCTAGGCTAGAAATTGGGAAAGAGCTAAGGAATGAAATGGAGATTAAGGAAAAATTCCCTAATGAGAAATTATTATTTTCCGCAGTAATTTTTTGGTATGCTGACATTGTCAATTTTCTCGTTAGTGTTGTTTTGCTTCCTTACTTGAACAGCCTAGAAAAGAACAAGGTCATACAAGATGGTGGCTACTGTCATAGGGATGACCTCAACCTCTCTAACGAATTTGCTGCCCAAATGATTTCAAGTTGCCATAATAAAAAGGAGTAAAAAAGGTCTCATTCAACTACCATTCAGCTTCATGCAGAGAGCACTTTAAGAAGAGAGGACTACTACAAAGGTCATACAATTCATATGTGAATGACACAAAATGCCAGGGCTAAATATTTTGAAGGTGGAACTGTTATATGTGTGGGTTATTTTGGTTTACGCTGGTGCTCCGATCGAGCGAGACAAGTCTGTACTCCTCTTGCACGATGTCGAAACTATCCAAGCATCTTGAAGATGCCGTTACATTTTAGATTTACTTTATCCATCCCACACAGTCAGCACATGATACTGTACGGTGGAAGCTAAAGGAAAAATGGGCGGTAACAATGAAGGAAAAAATGAGGGAAAGCTTTTTACTTTTTTCATTTTTACTTTTGCTTTAGGGTTAAATTTTTTCACTTTTACTTTTGTTATCCTCCCGCCCATACCCAACCCACCGAGTCTATGGAGGGGGGCCAATCCGAGATGCCACGACAAGCTTATTTTCGAAGGAGCAGACGTCGACTGAAGAAAGCATCTAAGTGCATAGAGCCCCAGCTCTCCACCTTCCCTGAAGGTCCTAATACTCATTCGGCTGCACCCGATTCTGACTCGAACACTCTAGTCCCGTAAAACTGAGAAAGCGTGCCCGTCGTGCGACTGCTGCACCACCACACTCTTAAAGTCAAGGTACCTTGCATTGCATTACATTTCATAGCATGTAGTTTTATTTTCTTTAGTTTTTAGTAATCATTGAGAATAATGCTTCTCTCAAGTTTGGGGGAAGTAGGGTTCTCACTTCATTGCATGATATAGTAGTAAAATAATTATGCCATGACATGAGTAAATGTTTGAATAGTTTTCTGGAATTAGTTAAGGATGCCCGATGATGATGAATGTTGATGGCTAGGATAGAATATGCATGACTGGTTGGGGATGATAGAACCAACTCTAAGACTTGCTTCTTTGAAACCCTTTATTACACGATTATGTTTCCATGCTTGAGACACTTAGAAATTTTTTATAAGAGAATTCTTAAAATATTGTGGCATAAAATTTGACTATTGAAAGCCCCGCTTTAAAAAAATTATAAATAAATGCCTAGGCATAACTGTAGAGGGACACTCCGCTATGCCATGGCATATGAGTGAATGAAAGATGTCACGAATAACTCTACCTAACTAGCTCGGGTGTGGAAGGTATGCTCCCTTTTACCTAGAGTGTAGGATGGTAAAGTGATGGGCTGACTCCCCTCGTAGCAGAATTAAAGAAAAGAAAGCAAGGTGGGAGTAAATTTTGTGAATGCCATGGCAAATTAAGAAAGCTTGCTTAGAAAATTTTTAAGTTTGTTAAGCATGGACTGGATACAACACGCACACACCCACACAAATAATCTTGCCCTATGGGACAATACTAGATTTCTCAAACCTAGTTTAGAATGTTGAAGCCATATGTGCTGAGGGCTGAAATTTTATCCCATAAGACTATTCTGCTTCTGAACTTGTCATGGTATTTTTGTTTTACTTATCACTATCCATTGCTTGAGGACAAGCAATAGCTTAAGTTTGGGGGTGTGATAACTTCGTAAAATGTCATATTTTGGGACCTTTTTACTTAAGTTATTGAATGTTTAAGAGCTCATTTAGGAGCATATAGATGCATTTAGAAGCATTTAGTTGCATGTGGTGAATTTCGGTTTGCCGTGGCATTTTATTTTTATTGCGGTGCTGCTTTATGGGAAAGGTACTTGTCTGATGATGTGCAGGTATTGAAAGCAAGGAAATAGGAAAGAAAATGCCGTGACATAAGGAGATGTGAGCTAAATAAAAATGCCAAGTTCGACTGGCATTTCGAGAGCGCACATGATGAAAGAAGATGTTTTCCAGCCAGTTGTCCCCGACTCTCCGTGCCCTCTGCCCGAGAAATCCACCTCGAAGCTACGCCTAGAGGGATCGACACTCTGCCCACCGGTTCTGCTGATGACACCGTCTGACCCTGCAGATCTTGTCTGTACTTGGGCGCCTGTGACGAGATTATGCCAGTCACTCAACCAGCTACCCAGGTTGCATCATAGCCTGCTCAGCCCGATTCCCAAGCAACTTAACTATGGGTTTGGGGTTTTCTAGGATAGTTAACACCAAGTCCTAGATTTGTTTTTCCCTAAAAATAGAGGATAAATCCATTGATGGAGTCTTTAGTTCCACACTGATTTAAGCTTAAAAAGTTAGAGAGAGAAGGTCTCATCTTTCTCCATCAATCCTACTTGCCATGGCATTTCTCCGTGACAAGCTTGAGGGAGTGGCGTTCTAGACATCCGAGAGGAGCAAGTTCGCTGGGGGCAGTTCATGGTGGCTGAGGGAAGCTCCGACAGTGCACGTCGAAGGCTTTTTCTCCTTCCCTTTATTCTTTGCTTTAATATTTTATCACTTGGGTTGTAAGGAACGGATAAAACTTGCTTTGTGCTTGTTTATTTCGAACCCCACCATGAACTAATCCTATTTAGTGGGAGTTTATTTTGGATGTTTAAGTTTTATTTCAATGAATGGTTATTTTTCTATGCTATAATTTATTTTGTTTATGAAGCTTAGTACCTTAAGGTTGTAGGAGCTACGAGAGTAGTCATTCCTTAGGAGATTCTTAGGGTTTGAGAGAATACCTAGGTAATACATCCTTATTATTCGAGAGAAACTAGGGAGGAACCACATAAGCAAGGGGTTCTAGATAGTAACTAGGCCTAATCCACCTTACAGATAAGGCTAGGATTTCATTTGACTAAAAGGAGTTGTGCATGAACGATAGGTTAGATGTTAATGCTGCCGCAAAAAGGTATTATCGAGACATATCCTGTTATCTGAACCAATAAGATCACTGCAAGGGTTTACGCCAACCGATTTTGCCAGGGCATCTTCAATATGTCGAGTCCCTTACTAGTGATAGCATAGGGTACCTTAGTATACTCGACTGTTCGGAGAAGTAAACTTAGATTTTCCAGAGTGACTCCTATCACTCATTCCCATAGTTGCTTGTCATGTGAGAAAGCCAAAGTCATATTAATCAAATCATATATTTACATTTTATTTTGCCTTGACATTTTTATTTGTTTGCATTAAACACAATCTATTTTACCATGACATATCATTTGCTACCACATTACCATCGTTCCACTTCCACATCAGTCATTCCATTTTGCCCTTGCATTATCATTTGTATATACCATTACTAACTTTACTTAGGTGACAAAGTAAAATGCCTTGACAAACTTATTTATTTTCCTCCAATCCCTGTGGAGACGATACTCACTTATCACTATATTACTTGTTCGATTGTGTATACTTGCACATATATCCGCACTCATTTATAGTACTCATACCGAGCGGACAATGGCTGGAGAAATGATTGAATCGGCCAAAAGTAAGGCAAGATTAAGGATGGGGAGGCCAGTAAGAAACCTCCTATGAGGGAGAAAGATAGAGAGATTAACAACATCAACCACGTCAGTAAAGGTGTTATAATCTCCAGCTCAAAATCAATTGCAGTTGTACCGTCAGATACTTCTAAACAAGATTCCAGATAACCCAGGAAGGAAATGGAACATTTCGACTCTATTCCCATGACCTGCAAAGAGCTTTACCAGCAACTTCTTTACACCTACATAGTGTCACCATATCCGGTGGAACCCATGAAGCCCCCATACCCCAAGTGGTATGATGAGAATGCTTATTGTGAATATCACAGCGGTGTCCCAGGGCACACTATTGAGAACTGTTACGCATTCAAGAGAACCGTGTAAAAGATGCGTAACTAGAACTGGATCGACTTCAACAACTTGGGGGCATCCAAGTGAGGAAGATCATTTTATCATTTGAGGCATTTTTTGAATTTGTTTTTCTTTCTCTTTCATATTTTCTCAAGATTTTGTAAATTTATGTTACTTTAAAGATGACGAGCAATGAATCAAATTCACAACTTGAAATTCTTTGAATATCAGCTGAATTAAAAAACTCTGTAAATGATTCAGAGTTACAGATTTTGAAAAGCTAATAAAACAAAAGATTTTGACCTTACCCATAAGATACACTAAAACACCGTACCTTTCTCTTGCAAATAACCAATATAGCCTTCTTCCTTCATAAGGCTTGGTATTTAGATGTGCATAGGTGCAGACAACATAGGGCATCTTTTGCATATGATAATTACTATACTTTTTGTTTAAGATATTCAATGATGATGATGATCTTTACAAATGGAATAGTCGAGTAGGTGAATCTAATTTAGGTCAATTGCTTGGAAATTAAACTCTAAAGATGAAATTTTTGACTTTCAACAACACCTAGACTATAACAGGTTCTTCTGGACAAACTTAAGAAATTGGATCCGTATACTCAGATTATAATATTATATATATACAATAAAGCTTGAGCTGTCCCTCTAAAGAAATTGGTTAAACTCCCCGGCTTTATGGATAAGATTCAACTAGCCTGATAAAGGTGATTATATATATACAATAAAGCTTGAGTTGTCCCTCTAGATCAATTGGTTAAACACCCCGGATTTATGGATAATATTCAACTAGCCTGATAAAGGTGATTATAATATCTATACAATGATATTAAGATGTCTCTCTAGAGCAATTGGTTAAACCCCCCGGCTTTATGGATCCAGCTAGCCAGAAAATGGCAAATTAAATAAGGATTTTCGGTAAAGATGAACTAAGGGAGTTAAGGAACACCTACTATAGTCAATTTCACACGAGCACCCAAGAATTTCACTTTTAGACTGATATTTCTGCACTACCTTTGTTAGAGGAGCCTACGAAGCTTGAACAAATAGAGGATTTCAGAGGACCGAAATAGAAGGTCTAGCAATTGATTATTCTATTTGCGTCATTTTGTTCGCATCCAATTAAAATGCCAAGCCAAAAATAGGGGCATATTGCAATAGTCAACAGGACCGAAAATGACACTTTTGATGGTCGAAACCTTAAAAATAGGAAGCCAGCCTAAACCCAGGTTATATTTGTCAAAGAACTATAACTCTAAAATCATGAAAGAGTTATTGATTCTTTTGATTTTCTTTGAACTCATGTTTATAACTTGATTCGATTGTGATCTTGAAGTAAGGAGCAATATTTTACAGAATTTTTATATGCTCATATCATTTTCCCTCTTAAAATAAGAGAAAAGAGAAAAACATTTTCAAACAAGACAGTCCCAAATGTGAAAGGCTACAACCTGAGAAGAAAATGGGACATGGTCGATTCTGAGTACAAGACCGACATACAAAATGAGGCTCCATCCAGAAGATAAAACAAGCCAATTTATGTTGCATGCATATTAGGCATACTTAAGAGCATTACATTCATTTTTTTCACATACATAATATTTTGTAGCTTTTAGAGTCAAGTTTCGACTCCAAAATGAAAGATACTCGATTCAAAAGCACCTTCTACAAAGACCTTCGAGTTCGACTACACTCAGCTCAAAGGCACATCATTTGCAGCATAGCTCAAGGAAAGAAGGGCTATATGCCAAAGACCTTCAAGTTCAATTACACTCAGCTCAAAGGTGCACCATTTGCAGTATAGCTCAAGGCAAGAAGGCTATCTGTTAACCAAAGACCATCGAGTTCGATTACACTCAGCTCAAAGGCACATCATTTTCAGCATAGCTCAAGGCAAGAAGAGGTACCTGCCAAAGACCTTCGAGTTCGATTACACTCAGCTCAAAGGCACATCATTTGCAGCATAGCTCAAGGCAAGAAGGGTTACCTACCAAAGACCTTCGAGTTCGATTACACTCAGCTCAAAGGCACATCATTTGCAACATAGCTCAAGGCAAGAAGGGTTATCTGCCAAAGACCTTCGAGTTATTACACTAAGCTCAAAGACACATCATTTGTATCATAGCTCGAGGCAAGAAGCGCTATCTGCCAAAGACCTTCAAGTTCGATTACACTTAGCTCAAAGGTACATCATTTGCAGTATAGCTCAAGGAAAGAAGGGCTATATCCAAAGACCTTCAAGTTCGATTACACTCAGCTCAAAGGCACATAATTTGCAGTATAGCTCAAGGCAAGAAGGGCTATCTGCCAACAAAATACCTTCGAGTTTGATTACATTTAGCTCAAAGGCACATCATTTGCAGCATAGCTCAAGGAAAGAAGGGCTATCTACCAAAGACCTTCGAGTTCGATTACACTCAGCTCAAAGGCACATCATTTACAACATAGCTCAAGGCGATAAGGGATATCTGCCAAAAAGAGACCTTCGAGTTTGATTACACTAAACTCAAAGGAACATCAAATTTAGCATAGCTCAAGCGAGAAGGGTTATCTGTCAACAAGAAACTGTCGAGTTCGATTCCATTTAGCTCGACGACACATCAACCGCATAGTAGCATCAAGAAACTACTTTCTGGTTGAAGCCAAGGTTTTTAAGTCAAGAAGAAGATCTTGGGCAATCTTTTCAGTACAGCATAACTCAAGGCAAGAAGGTTATCTGTCAATAAAAACTTTCGAGTTCGACTCCATTCAGCTTGATGACTTATCAATTACTTTTCTGGTAAGGTTTAAACCGAGGTCTTTAAGTCAAGAAGAAGACCTGGGTTAGCCGTGCTTTAGTGATAAGCAACCATTTTCCAGCAATATAGTTTAAGTCGAGAAAAGCTATTTGTGAACGAAGATTTTGAGTTCAATTTCGAGAGACTATCGACCACATGGCGGAGTCAGAACCATTTTCCAATCAAGGTCTTTAAACCGAGAAGAAGGCTGAAGTTGATTACAATTTGGCAACGAGAAGCCACATTCCGATTCAAATTCCGAACCACGACTTCAATTCCATTTCAAGATAAACTCGACTTCGCGAAGGAGAAGTCATCCGTAACTCGACTCGACAGAGGACATTCGATATGGCTGAAATTTGTGTCATTTAATCTTTGCTCTATTTTTATTGCACGATAATGAGCAAGGAGGAGCAGCTGAAGCACCCAAATTCGTCCATTAATATTATGTTATATAACATATTTTTATTACAAACTATATTATATAAATATAATTATTTATTCATTTGGTTACATATTACAAGTCCATTACAAAGACCAAACAAAGACCTAACAGCAGGCCCAACAAACATTTATAATCCAGCAGCACAGCAGTGGATCCAAAGCAAACCCAAACCGGGTCACTGAAACCAAGACCCGAGCCGTGAACAGTTAGGGTTTATAAACCCTAACTTTCTAATCCTCAAGCAGCAGCCGCCTCAACTGTTCCATCCCTCCAACAGAGACACACGTCCCATTCCTCGAGAGCAGTCCTCATACAGTCAACACCGGATTTCTCGGCAACCAACAACAAACAAGTCATCAAACAGTGTTCTAATGTGAATAAAACACTAAAAATATGAGCAGTTCAGTCTGAATTGGACTCTAAAATAGCTAAATTTGAGGCTATAAAACGATGTAATCAACATCCTATTGCACATAGATTTTTCATACGAAATACATATGAGTTGACACGATTTACCCACTGGAAATCACAAGATTAGAAAGCAAATCACAAACGTGTTCGTATCATTTTGTAATAGTTTCGAAGTAAAGTAAAGGTATCTCTTTTTTTACCTTTTCGATTCTATTTTCGCATGTTTGCATGTAGGTTCCTCCATATTCTTCGATTTTGAGCTTGTAGAAACTCAAAAAGAGGGTGGTCAGTCGATGAACGTGGAGCATTTCCGAGATCTTCCTTTGTAGCTCTAGCCCACGATGCTTGTTTTTTTTGAAAAATTATTTGGATTTTTGAAAATAGGGAGGGAAAGGCTTTCGGAAAATAAAAATCAAATTTTGGCGCCGATGAACGGTGACCGGCGAGGCGGTGACAGTTTCTGGAAATTTGGTTGAAGGTTGGCCGTGTTCTTACAAGTGAAGAACACTATAGAATATTTGGGGAAATGGGTGTTTTGGGGTTCGCTAAATGAAAACAAGTGAAACATTAAGCCTTGAGTTTGGGCTTTATACTAACCCGTAAATCGACCCAATGCCAGAGTGACCTGCGTGTTTTTTAGATTAAAGGGGTAAACCACGTTTTTTTGTCCCCTTTATTTCTTACACATTTTATTTTGCCCCAACATTTGATTTTTAGATCAATTCCCTTGTAATTCTGCCATCTAGTTTTGTTTTATTCGATTTAACCCTTATTATTATTATATATATACATTTAATTATATTTCTTATTTTATTTTCTATATTTCTTTATTTTTAGTTTTCTATTAATTTATATTATATTACTATTTTTATTATTGTTATTATTATTATTATTACTATTATTTTTCTATTTTAATTATTTTTGTATTTTTTTACTTTTGTATATTTTATTTATTTATTTTCCTTTTATTTTATTTTATTTTTCTTTTTATTCTTTATTTTATCCTTTTATCTTTGTTTTATTTATTTATTTATTTGTACTTTCTTCTTATTTTTATTTATTTGTTATGTATATATTATTGTTATTATTTTTTATTTTTTTCATTTATTATTTTATTAATTTTTATCTTTACTTTGTTTTTATTTTATGTATCCTTTTATTTTCTTTATTTCATTTGTTTTTTTTTACTTTTTTATTATTTATTTTCATTTTTCCCCTATCTAACACATCTCTTGACTTTTTAAGGGTACATTTTTCAATCAATGAGAGGTAAGTTTTGGATCGTTATTTTACCTTTTAATTTAAACTTTCAACTTTCTTAATTAAAAACAACTGGAAATAACATAGTACCGAAAGGGCGGTTCAAATGTGCTAATCTTTTATTGACCGTAACCGACTCCCGAACTCGACATATTTCTGGTAAGACGCAGATCAAGTAAGAAATAAGGTATTCGATCAACCCATTTGTTTTAAAATAAATGATCGGTGGTGACTCCAATACTTTTTCTTCAAGTCGAAGGCCAATTCTAGGCCCAACCGAAAGACGGTTCCGACAATATATATATATATATATATATGCATATGTATGTCTCAAATTGCATAAAAATTTCTTCAAGGAATTGAGAAGATTATTTAAATGATATTTGAGTTGTATGAAAGAAACAAACAATAAAAAAAAGTAATTACAAAAACCCCATATAAACATGTATGATTGGCCTTATTCTAGTAAACTTCCTGACAACAAGGACCTAAAGATTAATTCAATGTAAATCCAAGTATAAGTATACAACTAACTAAAACATTTGGCATAAGGATTCATTTTTCTCATTTCATATAGGTAATTAAGGTGATTGACCTTCAACGACTGGGCTTCGGATAATTGGGCTACAGGCTCTTCAGCGTCGACGACAGCAGACCCTCACTGGGTTCTTTTTAGCATAGCTCATCAACGAGGTTGATTTCCTTCTCAATCAATAACTCATCAATGTGCAAGATCAACCATCCACACATTAGGTAAAAACCCCTCTCCTTGAAAAAAAATGCATAATGAATAGTACAACGTCATTTATTAAGGAGATAATGGATAAAGAAAGAAACAATTTAGTTCCTTTATCTTTCATTGCCAAATTAATGATAGTGAGATGATAAAAGATGTCTCAACCACTATATTTGCTATATCTTCCTTGGAGAGATGTCTCCAACCGTTCCACGATAGTTTTAGGTCAACAAAACCAAATATGAGAGCTCCGGCGCAGTTGGCAAATTTGTTGAGAAGCTTAGTTTTAGAGGCTAACATCGCACACCAAAAACAAAATAACTCGCCTGCTAAAACTAAACCATTAAAAAAAATTCACCATACTCTAAGAACTAAAAAAGTAATGAAAAAAAAGATATGAGAAAAAAATAAGGCACTTAAAAGTAGCTATGATAGAGGGATTTAGAGAAAATAATACTAGAAATATAGTTAGTGCTTTGAGACCCATACTTTTTCTTTGAAAGAATACAGTGTAGAATCAGAGAGATGGTTTTATAGACTTTTTAAAGTTTATTGCCATAATCTTTAACCCATGGCTCAATTTGTTATAATATTCGCCAGACAATAAGCACAATAAAAATGAAAATAAAAACAAAGAACACCAATAATTACGTAGAAAACTCAAAAGATAAAAACCACGGGCTGAGGAGAATAATTTTACTAATATCAATGAAGAAAATACAACATGAAGGAAAGTAAATATACCAAGAATGAGGTGAACCACAATGCCATTTTTTTACAAACATCTTTAAAAACCTCTCATAGTTGTAGTGAAATGTAACCTCCTCACCCTATCAAATATAGCAAGCTTTCCAAATAAATTATAATAAGATTTCTCATGCATGTAATAGAAAGACGACACACATAAATAGAAAGATATTCATACATAAATACATATAAATGCATGCCTTACATTGCATAAAAACAATTTATTCAAGGAATTGAGTAGATCAGTTAAATGATATTCGAGTTGTATGTAAGAACCAAAAAAGAAAAAAGAAAAGTAATTTCAAGAACCCCATGCATGTATAATTGGCCTTATTCTATTAAAGTTCCTAACAACAAGGAACTAAAGATTCATTCAATGTAAATCAAAGTATAAGAATAAAACTGTTTAAACAATTTGGAATAATGAGTCATTTTTCTCATTTTATATAGGTTATTAAGTTGATTGGCCTTCAGATGACTGGGATTTAGTTGATTAAGCTTCAAAAGATTGGGCTTCAGGCTCTTCAACATCGACAATAACACATCGCATAGGGCAAATTTCAGTGTAGCTCCATCAACAAGGTTAACTACCTTCGTAATCGACAACTCATCGATGTGCAAGATCAGCTGTCCACACTTTAGGTAAAAACCCATCTCCTTGAAAAATTACATAATGAAAAGCAAAACACCATTTATGACAGAGACGGTGGATAAAGTAAGCGACAATTTAGTTATCTTGTCCTCATTGCCACATCAATGAGAGTAAAGATGAAAAGAGATGTCCCAACCACTATATATGTTATATCTTTCTTGGAGAGATATCTTTAACTTCCACGATATTTTAGGGAAACGAAACCGAGTATGAGAGCACTGAAGCATATGGTAAATTTATTGAGAAGTTCATTTTCAGAGGCTAACATGTCACACCAAAAATAAATCAACTAGCCCGCTAAAATTAAACCAGTAAAAATCTTTTTTCCATACTTTGAGAATTACAAAAATAATGAAAAAAAAAGATATTAGAAAATAAATTAAGCACTTAAAAATAGCTGGGATATAGGGATCTAGAGAAAAAGCATACCATAAATAAGGTTAGTGCTTTGAGACATATACTTTTTCTTTGAAAGAATATAGTGTAGAGAATCAGAGAAAGGGTTTTATAGATTTGTTTAAGTTTGTTTCATAATTTTGAACCCGTAGATTTGATACCAATTTTTTATAATATCAAAAAAATTATCTCCAAACAATAAACACGATAAAAAAATAAGAACAAAGAACACCAAGATTTACATGGAAAACTCAAAAGAGAAAACCACGGGCATAATAGAAGAATTTCACTAATATAAAGAAAGAAAATACAACATGAGAGAAAGAGATATATACAAAAAAAATAAGGTGAACCACAATGAATTTTGTTACAGTAGTTCCAAAAACCCTCAAATAGTTGTAGTCAAATGTAATCTCCCCAACCTAACAAATATACCAAGCTTGCCAAATAAATTATAATAAGATTTCACATGCATGAAATAGAAAGAACACAAGATATACATATATATATATATGCATTTGTATATGTATATCCGAGATTGCATAAAAATAATTTATTTGAAGGAATCGAGCAGATCATTTAAATGATATTTGAGTTACATGTAAGAACCAAACAAGAAAAATAAAAGTAATTGCAATAACCCCATATAATAGTTATGATTAGCCTTATTCTAGTAAAGTTCCTAACAAAAAGGACCTAAATATTCATTCAATGTAAATCCAAGTATAATAATAAAACTGGCTAAAATGTTTGGCATAATGATTCATTTTTCTCATTTCATATGGGTGATTAAGGTGATTAGCCTTCAAAGGCGACACACTCCTTCAAGGAGACTTTCAGTGTAGCTCCATTAATAGGGTTAACAGCCTTCGTAATCGGTAACTTTTCTATACACAAGATCAACCTCCACACTTTAGGTAAAAAACCCTCTCTTTTAAAATTTACATAATGAAGAGTACAACCCCATTTATAACGGAGACAAAATTTAGTTCACTTGTCTTTCATTGCCACATCAATGAGAGTAAAGATGATAAAAGATGTCCCAACCACTATGTCTGCTATATCTTTCTTGGAGAGACGTCTCCAACCTTTCTACGATCGTTTCAAGTGACAAAACCAAATACGGGAGCACCGATGCAACAAGCAAATTTGTTGAGAAGCTCATTTTCAAAGGCTAACATATCACACCAAAAACAAAACAACTAACTCGTTAAAGTAAACCAATAAAAAAATTTCACCATATTCTGAGAACAACAAAAATAATGAAAAAAAAGTATGAGAAAATAAATTAGGGACTTAAAACTAGCTAGGATATAGGGTTCCAGAGAAAAATCATACCAGAAATGTAGCTAATGCTTTGAGAACCATACTTTTTCTTTGAAAGAATATAATATAGAGAATCAAAGATGTGGTTTTATAGACTTGTTAAAGTTTGTTGCCAAAATATTGAATCTGTAGCTCTGATACCAATTTGTTATAATATCATAATAGTTATCATCAAACAATAAACAAGATTAAAAAAGAAAATAAAAACTAAGAGCACCAATATTTATGTAAAAAAACTCAAAAGAGAAAAACCAGACATATGAGAAGATTTTAACTAATATGAAGGAATAAAATACAACATGAGAGAAAGAAAAACTTGATTATAAAGGAAACTAAATAAACTAAAAGACTACTTTGTATGAAGCTACTTTAATAAAGTTATCTACTTTTAATCAAACTAGATTTATTACTTTCTCAATTAAATTGAGTCACTTTGAATTCAAGTCAAACTTTAATACATATAAATGCATAAATTAAATATTAAGGAATAAAATGAGTTAATACAAAAAATTAAAAATTTAACCAAACAACTTAAAAGAATATAAATATAAAAAATAGAGTAAATTATAAATTTAGGAATTGAACTTTACTCGCTCTCCTATTTCACTCATTGTACTTTCAAGTTTTTCAATTTAATCATTAAACTTTTGGATTGTTCTTATTTTGGTCACTATAAATTATTTTATTATGACGTGACATTTATTATTAACATTTAACACTAAAATAATTTAAAATATAAAATTAAACTCAGATGGTGGTTGTCCACTATTTTTCATCATTGGATGCCACCGCTGATAGTTGTAGATAATGGTCGTTCGATCTTATATTTCATCGATTACTTTGTCTCGACCACTTAAGTTCGAATCCAGTCTCTATTTTGTCTGAATATGCTTCAAATTCCACAAATATGATATCATAAGTAAGGAAACTGAAACGTCGGCAACTATAGATGGTGGTCAATCAGTTCCAGATTTCATTGGTAACTTCGTCTTTACCTCGTAAGTCCACAAATAGAATATCGAAAGTGAGAAAACTAAGACGTTTCAGTCAAGATCCACACATTTTAAAATGAATCAACCACTAGATTTGGACTCAGCATGTCAAAAAGACTTTATTAGTATCAAACGGCTACTGGTTATGAAAATTAGTAGTGGTCAACAGAGACGAGAAGTGACAATGATTATTTTAAATATTTTTAAATTTAATATATTTTATTATTTAATAATAATAATATATCATTTTATTATTTATTTTAAATTATTTTTTATATTTAATAATATTAAAAAAAATACCATGTCATAAAATAATAATTATAAAATAATAGAGTGACACAATATTTAATGTATAAACTTTAGAGAGTAAATTAAAAAAATGAAAGTATGATGAGAAAAAATTGTAATTTACCCAAACAAATACATCACAATAAACCTCAACACAAATTTTCGCAAACTCAAGTGGTTGTTTCGATGCAGTCGCTTTATCAGTATATAATGGCTTCCCATAGCATTAGCAAGATAACCTAAACCTTGTTTAGAAAAAATTCCTACGGAACATTCCGTATAACTTGACCAGACTGGAGCAATGACCAAATTAAGCACCTCAGATACTAATCCAAGTGTTCATTTCCTTACCAGGATCGCTTTCTACTGAATATGACAGGGATCCGATTCCAACACCCAATCTCGAACTCTCAAAATGGAAAATTTATGAATTATATAGTTTGTGCCAAAAAAACGAATTTCAACATATCCTTTCCTACTCCATAATTTATCATCGATTTTTTGAAAAACACCAAGCGTTGGTGACTTACATAGAAAATTAGCAATTAATGAATTACACCATTGTTTTGCACCACCATCCATTACAGCCGTAGGAAGTTTAACCAGCAATTTACCATCCTTTTTCGCAGGAAGGAAAACTGATCGAAAAACAAAGGGTTTTAATTAGAAATCTTACCCGACCCAACATCACAATCGTGAGAGCCCACAACATCCTTCATAACTTCTCCAACTTCAACATCTTCCACTGCCCCCTTCAATGGTCATGAATGCAAGACTTTGATTGTACACCCACGCCGAAATCCAACATGAACAAAACAATATAAATGGAAGTCCCGCCACAATTAATCAAAAAATCAACAAATAATAAAAACAATATTCAAGAAAACCCAAGCAAAATACGAAAAACAAAACAAAAACAAAGAAAAGTTCTACACGTGCAAGATAGACATGCTAACATTCACCGAAGGTGAACCCCTATCATTTTCTTAATTTTATATTATTAAAACTATCAATAAATATAATTTAATAACTAATATTTTTATTAAAATGATATTATAATAGTATATTAACATTAAATATATAAATTTAATAATATTTTCAATTTAATTCCCCAAATCTCATGTCAGTGGTTTGGGTCAACCCGAGACCTCTAAGTTGAGCCAATTAGATATCCCAGAGCAGTTGAGACCAATTTATGAGACTATTGGGCTTAAGTTCGGCCCAATAGCATAAGATAAGTGATGTTCTTAAATGGAGGTAAAAAGGTGAGTGATCATAAGTATAGTTTACCCATAGCTTGGTTTAAAGGATAAACCCCCCCCCCCCTTAAACCAATATTTTTTCACATGAAAACCCAAGGTTCCCTAATATCTTCATTTTCTCTCTTTATTTCCTTCCAAGAATAAGGAAAAGAAGCAAATTTTAAGAGTTCCAAGCCTAGATTGAGTCAACCAAGGTAAGAATTTTAATCTCATTCGCTCTAGCTTCAATTTGAGCCAATCTTGAGTTTTTGTAAAGATTTCCAAAAATGGGTTTTTATGCAAATTAAAGGAATCAAAGGATTCAAGTTAGTTTTAGTAAATTTAAGTTGATTGGAGTGTTTCTAACTCAATTCTAAGCCCTAAACAAGTTAGTAAAGTCTAGTTTTGCTTGTGATTAGCCAAAGAGGCGGGAAAAAGTTCTGAAGCTAGAGATAAAGAAAAAGTGAATCCTAGTTGATTCGAGAGGAGTTTTAGTAGCCAAAGAAGCCAGGTAACACACTCACAATTCATTCATACCCTTAGTGGGTCATTAGAGATATAAAGGAGCATATAAGATGAGATTAAGTTTATAAAGTAGATTTTCATGGCAAGATGCATGTTTTAGAGTTATGAGATGTTTTAAAGCCTTATTTATGATCCTTAATATTCACATAAGAATTAATAATTATTGGGAAACCTTAAAATAGTGAAATTTGGGATTTTATGAGGCAAATTCGTGCCCAAATAAGGCATTTTTACGGTTAGCTTTGACACTATTCATCTTGGAAGCTTAATATTCGAGAGTTTTAGAAGAATAGTACCGATACCCCTTTAGGAGTATCGATACTAAGGGCTTGGTGTTGAGACCAAAGGGCTTGGTATAGAGACTGGTATTTCAGTAGCCATTTTTTATATCGGTACTCTAGGGAGTATTCATACCCAGGGTCCTAGTATCGATACTCCCCACTTCTTTCAAACATTTCAGCACTAGGGTATCGATACCTTGGGCAGGGTATCAATACTGAAGAGAGAGTATCGATACTAAAAGGCTAGTATCGATACCAAGGGTGAGACTTGGGCATTAAATAAAGAAAAAGGGTAGAGGCAAGTGTGTTTCCCAAAAGCTTATAATTACCTCTAAATAAGACTACAAGCGATAATGATAAAAATTCTTAATCAAACATAGAATGAGATAAAGTAAAATGACATAAGATTATCCTTAATTAAAGCTTGGGAAATGATTGTACACCTGAGTTTCTTTAGAAAAGCTAGAGATGTTGAAAGAATAGATGCAGTCTGGATATCTTTATGTAGTGCACGAGGCACTTTAAACTGACTAGCTAGGGTGCGAGGTCTGACACCCGCGAAGGGTGGGTTAGTCAAGGGTGTTGACTGATGCAGAGATTTCGGACACCATCCTCGGTAAACTAGAGGGGTGTGTGAGCTCCGAGATATAGCGATCTCTTAGCAGCACCATGATGTTTGCCCTAGAGTAGAGAGTGAGTATCACGAGGATACTCACTAATGATTGAGATTGAGTAGGTAGATATATTTCAGTGATGTACTTTTAGTATGAGCTAGTTGTTAGTGTGGCACTGAGCTAGTTAGCTCGGCGTTTGAAATTTGTTTCCTTTCGCAAATGAGATGGAGCTTTCGAGGGGACCTAATGAGACAGAGGTGCAGACTAGAGATTATCAGATCAAAGTACGTCTCAAGTTTTTGAAAGGGCATGTATTTTTTAAACCCTTATGTAAAGATGAGTTGTACAATCATTCAAGAATTGATTTGTATATTTTTGAATGTAAATATTTTATTTAGTGAGCTCTCAGATGTAAGGTATTTTATTATGTTAAAGTTATGGTTGATCTTTATTTTTAAAATGGTCGTTTTTAAAGTTTAAAAAATAAAGAAAAGTTGGTCAGCCACTTCGATGGTTCCATGTAGTACCTTAATTGGTTGACTGTATGTCGTATTGATCTAGGGTGTTACATTCAATGTTTATACTTTTGTCGGAACCGCCTTTCACTTGGGCCCCGGAATTGGGCTTCGACTTGGATAAAACGAAATGGAGTCGCCACCGATCATTTATTTAAAACAAATGGGTTGATCGGATACCTTATTTCTTACCTGATCTGCGTCTTACCAGAAATGTATCGGGCTCAGGAGTCGGTTACGGTTAAGGAAGGATTAGCACCCTTGAACCACTCTTTCGGTACTACGTAATTTACAATTGTCTTTAATTAAGAAAGTTGTAAATTTAAAATAAAAGGTAAAATGACGATCCAAATACTTACCTCTAATAGTTTTGAAAACGTAGCCTTAAAGAATAAAGAAAAACGTTAGAAAAACAAAGGTGGTGAAGATAAAGCGAAAGTAAATAAAGCAAAATAAAGAAGAGAAAATAAGTAAATAACGACAGATAAAATAAAGACAAAATGGAAGTGAAATGTACACAAATGTTTTTTTTAAATAATATTAAAAATACAAAGAATATATACATATATTAATATAATAGGTAAAAACGATAGTTAAAAAAATAGAGGTATAAAATATTATGTAAAAATAAATAAATATATACAAGTAAAGAATGAAATAAAAAATAATTAATAGATACATATAATAATAGACATATATATAAAATATTAATAGTATATACATATATAATGATAAAGTGTAGTAGAAAAATAACCAAACAAAGATAATCATAATATACATATAATACTAATAAATTTATAAATAAAATATTTAAAAATATATACATATGTAAACTGATATATATCATAAATAAAATAAAAAAGATTAAAATATATACACAATAATACAAATAATAAAAGGAAATAAATACAAAAAATATCTATATAATAAATAAAGGGCTAATTTGAAAGAAAAGTCAAAATTGGAGCCAAATTCAGAAGCAATCGATGGAATTAAAACTGATTTGGGGCTAAAATAACAATTGTAAAAATGAAGGGGACCGAAAATGGGGTTAACCCTTTTTTAAATAGGATATGCGGGTCTTGAGAGTAAGCGGGTCGGGCCGCGGGTCGATTTAATGGGTTATATAAAACCCAAACATTTTTTTATTCTCATTTCCTCTCTTCTTCATAACAAAACGCCCCCTTTATATTTTTCTCTCCAATGTTCTTCAATTATGAAGAACAAATGCCAGTTTTCTAGAAACCGACGGTTGCGTCGGCCGCCGTTCATCGGCGGCAAAATTTGATTTTTTTTGTTTTTCGAAAGTTCTTCGTACCCTTAGTTTAAATATCAAAGTATTTTTTCGAAAACGTGCCTCGGGAGGGCTAGATCTAAGAGAAAGATCTCGATGCCTTCCCCGATCATCGACGTTTTGGGGCTCAAAAACCCAGAAACAATGACATGCGCAAGGGAACCGAATAAAAAAAGAGGTAAAAATAAAAATAAGTATACCTTTATTTATTTCTCCTTCGAAGTTTACAGTAGATTTGCACTTATTTTCGCTATTTCTTTCGCGTATTTGCTTGTGTAATCCTCTGCGTATTTTCATAGATTTCTGCGTGTAATCTGTTTGGTATCTCTTAGTGATCTTGTGTGTCCAAATGTGTTGATTACAAGCTTATTTATAGTTTAGAAAAGCTATTTTAGTCCCGGATTTTCGGTGTTTTACTTGGACTTAAACGCTTGCTGCTTGTTGTTATTGGGTGTTCCACGTTGTTGCGTCCGTGGGTTGTTGCTGGGGGTGAGGAACTCGGCGAAAGACTCGGGTTGCTGGAGATGAGACGTGCGGCTGTGGGAGAGGGGCACAGGATGAGTAGTCCTCAGGTATGCGGCACCGTACGAGTGATGAGGGTTAGGGTTTTAGAAACCCTAACTTATTTGAGTTCTTGGATATTGGGTTGGGTCTTGCTGGGCCAAAGTATTCTACTGGGCCATGTGTGTTTTTGGGCCTGATACAGAAATGAAACAAAATGTAACATGTGTTAGTTTACAAATAATGACAATATTTATACAATACATATATAATTATATATATATATAAATATATTTTGGTCGTATAAAGTGTGTCTACAGCTGCTCCTTGCCCATAGTCGTGTAACGGGGATAGGGCAAAGATTGAAAGACACACTTAACATGCACGTATCCAAACTTAATGCCATCCATATAAGGGTCAATTCCCATCGAATATCCTTTGTTGAAATCCAACATTATGGGTGATCTGTTGATTTGGATTGAATCACAAAATGACTCCCTCATCATGAGATTGAGTCGGCACTGGAAAATTCTGAGCACAAGATCCTTCGTCGTGAAGTTGACATCGAACTTAGAGTATTAGGAAGTAGCTCCCGAATCGTCTTCTAGCCCAAGGTACTTCGTTGTGAAGGTGAAACTTGACCTGAAGACTTATGGTTGTGTTATGGATGACTCATTTGTCATGAAATTGGGTCAATTTGTTAGTGAAGTTAGAATTGGATATCCTTCATCGTGAAGTTGAAATCCAATGTAAGTTGCATTGTTCCGAGGCCAATATCCTTCGTTGTGAAGTTGAAATTGACTCTGAAACTGGACAGACACTCCTTCATTGAGTTGGATATCCTTCGTCGTGAAGTTGAAATCCAATCTAGAGATGGATGCTACTTGTGTGCACGATTCCCTTCGTCGTGAAGTTGAAACCGCGGGTGGCCCCTTCGTCGTGAAGTTGAGCCTGGTAATTAGATATCCTTCTTTGTGAAGTTAAAATCCAAGTAAGTTGTATTGCTCCGAGTCTAATATCCTCCATCGTGAAGTTGAAATTGGTTATGGAACTGGGAAATTGTTTGTTGACAGTCAGCCGCCCCTTCGCTGTGAAGTTGAGCTTGTGCTGTCTTGAGTCTAATATCCTTCGCTGTGAAGTTGAAATTGACTCTGAGTGAAACTGAAAAAGTTATTTGTTGATAGTCAGCCGCCCCTTTCGCTGTGAAGTTGAGCTTGTGCTCTCTTGAGTCCAATATTTTTGCTGTGAAGTTGAAATTGGCTTTGAAACTGAGAAGCCCCTTCGTCGTGAAGTTGAACCTCGAATGGCACGATATCCACCATTGTGGAGTTGAAATCGTGGATGTGTGTGCAATATCCTCCGTCGTGGAGTTGAAATCGCGGATGGCCCCTTTGTCGTGAAGTTGAGCCTCGACTTGAATATCCTTCATCGTGAAGTTGAAATCCAAGTATTGTATGTTGCGGGTGGACACGATTCCCTTCACCGTGAAGTTGAAACCGTGGATGACCCCTTTATTGTGAAGTTTGGCTTCGAGCTAGGTATCATTCGTTGTGAAGTTGAAATCTACTCTCGAGCAAATTGTGTCGTTTCGAGTCCAATATCCTTCGCTGCAAAGTTAAAATTGGCTCTAGATAAAACCTGCAAAGATATGCATATATGCAATGTTATGGATGCAATACTCTTAGGTATGCCTAAAATACATATACAACACATGTTACTATGGGCTCTGGAGAGAAATCTCGATCTCCAGTTACCTGTCGTGTTGACTCTTGATTTTGGAATCTGATGTGCACATTCTATTTGTTTCTTGATTTGGGAAATACTTCTCGAACATCTCAAGTATGTGCATGAGCCTTGATCGGCTTTCGAATACCTGTACTTTTCAATGAATCTTTGTACAGTAATATGCGAATATCTTTTGCATAAGTAGATAAATCATTGAGTTTAAGTTCAATTCAAGATGCTTAAAAGGAATTGATTTAGAGAAAAGATCGTCTTTATTCATAAGGGAGAAAAAGAACAAATAATACATGACAAATATTTTTGGAAAATGAATACATGATGAAGTATGAGATCTCGATAATGTGGGTACTTCTAAGCTGAAAAGTCGTCAGGTGACTTTGAACACAACATTTGCCAAGGGATCTTAGAAAATGCGATAACATTCTGGAGAGTGCAACATTTCTCCGACTTGTTGAGTTTGTAGGAGATTCAGATGCTGGGATGCTTCCACTGTCTAGATTTCTTGAACTGATATCCAAATCGCCTTTTCGGGTTTTCAACTTGGACCCATCCTTGGTTGCAAGACGCCTTTTGTGGGTTTTCATCTTGATCCCACCCTTGGTTGCAAGACGTCCTTTGCGGGTTTTCATCTTTAACCCACCTTATTTTTCTTCTCTTATTTTTCTTTTGTTCTTTTTCTCTTTTCCTCTTTTTTTAATTTTTTTTTTCAATTTAGGGTGCCCTTTCGAGTTTTCACCCTAAACGTTTTCTCTTTTTTGTTTTTCTCTTTTTTTTCAACTTAGGACTCCCTCTCGGGTTTTCATCCTAAGCAAAGTACTTTTTGACTGCATCCAAGTTGATGGGATGTGGCAATTCAGGTCCGTCCATTTCCGTTAGGACAAGGGCTCCTCCAGAGAATACCTTTTTCACAACATAAGGTCCTTCCCAATTTGGTGTCCATTTTCCTCGGAAATCTTTCTGGATTGGCCAGATTCTTTTTAGCACCAGATATCCTTCGCGGAATATTCTCGGGCGCCCCTTTTTGTCATGTGCTCTTATCATTCGTTTCTAATAGATTTGACCATGATGAATGACTTTTAGTCTCTTTTCATCTATCAGATTAAGCTGATCATATTTGGATTGTACCCACTCTGCATCATCCAGTTTGACTTCTTTCAAGACCCGGAGTGACGGAATCTCTACTTCAATAGGTAGCACTGCTTCCATTCCATAAGCTAGTGAAAATAAAGTTGCCCCAGTCGAGGTTCGTACCAAGGTTCGATAAGCGAACAAAGCAAAAGGAAACTTCTCATGCCAATCTTTGTAAGTTTCAGTCATTTTCTCCACTATCTTCTTAATGTTTTCGTTTGCTGTTTCTACTGCTCCATTCATCTTTGGTCTGTAAGCAGTAGAATTGTGATGTTTTATGTTGAACTGTTCACAAGAAGCATTCATCACCTTGTTGTTCAGGTTTGTAGCGTTATCGGTAATGATCCTTTCAGGTAGACCATACCGACATATAATCTCTTTCTTTAAAAACTTATAAATAGTGGACTGAGTGACACTGGCATATGATGCAGCCTCTACCCATTTCGTGAAGTAATAAATTACCACGAGAATGAAACGGTGACCATTCGAAGCCTTTGGATGGATTTTCCCGATAACATCCATGCCCCACAGAGAGAAATGCCAGGGCGACATCATTACATGAAGTGGATGAGGTGGAACATTGATTTTATCTCCGTAAATCTGACATTTATGACATCTTCTAGCATAGTTGATGCAATCACTTTCCAGTGTGGACCAAAAGTATCCGCATCTCTTTATTTGTCTTGAAATCATATGTCCATTTGTATGTGCCACAAACTCCTTCATGTACTTCTTTCACTATCATTTTTGCCTCTTCAGCATAGACGCATCTTAACAAGACTTGATTATGGCTTTTCTTGTATAAAACCTCTTCGTCAATGACGTATTCAGCTGCCATCCTTTTAAGGGTCCTCTTATTGGTTTCGGTGGCTTCTTCTGGATAACTCCGATGCTTGATATACTGTAGAATATCATAGTACCAAGGCTTAGTGTCTTTCACTTCTTCAATTTGGTAATAATGAGTCGAGTACTCATACGACTGCATGTTAATTGGTATCATTTCAAACTCCCCGCCAGCCTTGAATGCGGTTGCCAAGGTAGCTAAAGCGTCAACCATTTGATTTTCTTCTCTAGGTACGTAGTGGAAGGTGACTTCATCAAATTCTTCGAGTAGATCCAGTATTAGTCTCCGGTATTCCATCAGCTTTGTATCCTTGGTTTCCCATTCCCCACGGTGCTGATAGATTACTAATGTGGAATCTCCGTATATCCGTAAGGTCTTTATATTTTGCCCCAGTGCAGCTCGGATTCTCAAGACACAGGCTTCATACTCTGCCATGTTATTGGTGCAGTCAAAGTTCAGTCTACTGGTAAATGGGTAGTGATTCCCTTCTGGAGAGATTAGAATTGCCCCAATGCCATGTCCTAATGCATTTGATGCACCATCGAAATGCATTCTCCAGGAACTGTCTGTTGAAGTACTTGCCTCTTCCAAGGATATAGCCATCAAGTCTTCATCTGGGAAATCAAAGTTCAATGGCTCGTAATTCTCATCGGTTCTACTTACTAAGAACTCTGATATAGCACTTCATTTGATTGCCTTCGGGCTCACGTACTCGATGTCAAATTCAGATAAGAGCATCCGCCATCGGGCTAACCTTCCAGATAGAGCAGGTACACCATCATGTACTTCAGGGGATCTAACTTGGAAATCAACCAAGTAGTATGGTACAACCTGTATTGTCAGAGTCTTTTTGTGGCCCAGACTAAAGCATAGCAAACATTCTCGATAGGAGGATATCTGACCTCGCAATTGGTGAACTTCTTGCTTAAATAGTAGACTGCTCTTTCATTCTTCCCGGATTCATCATGTTGACCTAGGACACACCCGATGGAGTTCTCGAATATGGAGAGATACAAGAACAAAGGTTTGCCTGGGATATGGGACATCAGGACAAGCGTGTGAGAAAAATACTCCTTTACTTTCTAGAATGCAATCTGGCAGTTTTCATCCCATGTTTCTAGTTTGTTCTTTCGGAGAAGGCGGAAGATTGTGTCACACTTGTCGGTTAACTGAGATATGAACAGTGATATGTAGTTAAATCTACCCAAAAAACCTCTGACTTCTTTTTGTGTTTGTGGTGGAGGTAGACTTTGAATAGCCTTAACTTTATCAGGATCGACCTCTATGCCTTTTTTGCTGACCACGAAGCCTAATAGTTTTCTGGATGTTACCCCGAAGGTTCACTTGCTAGGGTTCAATCTCAGTTGGAACTTTCTCAATCTCTGGAAGAGCTTCCTCAAATTCTCAACATGTTCATTCTCGGTTAGTGCCTTGACTATCATGTCATCGACATAAACATCGATTTCTTTGTGCATCATGTCGTGGAACAGTGTCACCATAGCTCTCTGATATTTTGCCCCAGCTTTCTTCAGTCCAAAGGGCATCACCTTGTAGCAGAAAGTCCCCACATTGTAACGAACGTGGTCTTCTCCATGTCTTCAGGATGCATCTTGATATGGTTATATCCCGAAAATTCATCCATGAATGAAAAGAAGGCGTTCCCGGCTGTATTGTCTACCAACGTGTCAATGTGAGGCAGAGAAAAGTTGTCTTTAAGGCTCACCTTGTTAAGATCTTGGTAATCGATGCACATGCAAACCTTCCCGTCTTTCTTCGGAACTGGCACTATATTGGCCACCCACTCTGGATACTTGGCCACTTGAAGAAAACCGGCATCGAATTGCTTTTTAACTTCTTCTTTAATTTTAAGGAGCATCTCAGGTCGCATCCTTCTCAGTTTCTGTTGCACGGGTTTGCACTCTGGCTTAATTGGTAGTTTATGAACTACCATATATGTGTCTAGCCCCGACATGTCTTGATATGACCAGGCGAACACATCTTTGTATTCCTGAAGTAAGACTATAAGGTTTTGTTTTGCTTCAGCTGAAAGAGTTATGTCAATTCTAACCTTCTTTCTATCCTCTTCAGTACCTAGATTCAAGACTTCGGTCACCTCCTCATGTGGTAGTATTTGTTTTTTTTCTCTTTCGACCATTCTCAACAATTCGGTAGGCAAGTTACACTCTTCTTCAGTGCCGCATTTATCAAATTCCCCTAGACAAATGGCTGATTCAAAATACACTTTCGGGTCAGGATCATCAGTGCCTTTATCATCATCGTCTAGGGACCTGAATGAAGAGAAAAACGTGTATGTGTGAGAGGAAAATACCCCACACGGAATAGTCAATAATCATATTTGAAAGAAAATGGAAATGAAGTGCTGAAATGAGAAAAATGGAAATGAAGTGCTGAAATGAGAAAAATAGACAATGAATAATGAAAGAAAATTTGTTTTCCATGGACATAGAAAAAACGCATCCTTTATTGAAATTAAACCAAATGTTTATTCACCCTTACAAAAAATTACATATTTCCCCGGGTATAGGCAAATAGGGATAGTTCGAATATTACTCTGAAAGATTCTTGTAAACCACAGGTAGTTCTTCTACCGACCAACTGCTAGGCACGAACCCAGGTGACAGAGGGCATATCCCGGATCTATCTCCGTTGTCAACATCTTCTATGGCCACGACATTGATGCTTAGATCTTCCAGAGCCGCTTCTAACTCGGATGTGGTGGTTTCAAACACATAACCACCTGACTTAAATGTGCGGTAAAGAGGCGGGAATGCCATGGGTTCCCGTTAAAGTTCACCTCCAGTTAATCTGGCTAGTCTTCTTTCTCGGTTCTTTTGGACTTCCTTCATCTTTTCATGGTAACTGGGCTGAAAACCGAGCCCAAACTGATCTAACTTCAAAACAGGAAGGACTGAATTGATCCTTCCTTGTAGCAACTTCCCAAATCCTCTTCCGGTCTTGGCGCCTCGTCCTAAGGTTTGCTTGATTTCCATCTTGGTGTACTGGGAGAGTCGGGGTTTAGGAATCTTTCTTTCTTCTACCACGAATATGGCATTCACGAATTCTAATGAGCGAAATGAGCACTCCACCTCTTCCTCGTCTACTTTGATGTATGGGACCTCCGTGGTCACACTTGCCATGATATCTTCCTCAGCATTGATAATTACTAAGGCCCCGTCAATAACAAATTTAAATTTTTTGTACAGCGTGGAGGGTACTACACCTGCTTGATGAATCCATGGCCTTCCCAAAAGACAACTATAGGACAGCATGATATCCATCACAAGGAACTCGACATCATAGGTGGCAGGTCCAATGGTCAACGACACCTCGATCTTGCCAATAACCTCTCTTTTAGTCCCATCAAATGCTCAGACCATATTCTGACAGGCTCTCATATGAGAGGTATCTATTGGCAGCCTCTTTAATGTCACCAAAGGCATCACGTTCAGGGCCGAGCCATTGTCAGTCAATACACTAGGTAAAGCGTGCCCCTTGCAATACGTAGTGATATGCAGTGCATTTGTTCGACCTCTTCCTCCGGATGAAATCTCATCTTCTGAAAACGAGATGAGATTATCAGCTTGAATATTGTTTACCAGTCGATCCATCTTGCTGACTGGTATGTCTTATGGCACGAACGTTTGATTAAGGACTTTCAACAGTGCTTCTCGGTGTGCCTCCGAGTTTAAAAATAGTGTTAACATTGAAGTACGCGTAGGTAAGTTATGGAGTTGTTCTACAATATTGTACTCGTTGTGCTTCAAGATCTTGGGGAACTCTTTAGCTTCTTTCTCCCTTATATGTTCATTAACAACTAGCACATCTTCTTTGAATGGCTCGAGTGGTCTTTGCCCCACTTTGCTATCACATCCTTTGGAAATACTCACCTGTCATTCATACTTCCATGGCACTTGTCGATTGTCCTTGTATTGAAAAGGCCGAGGTGTTGTGATCACCACCTTGGCTGGTGTTGTTACTGTCATATTTGCCTTAGGGGTAATTATCAAAGGACTACCCCTACCAAAACTCTTGTCTGATGATTCACCGGTGGCACAAATATCTGCTTCCAAATAATCTTGAATTTCTTCGTAAAATTCTAGCTCTTTCTGGTCCATCATGAGCTGGACTATCGATATATATTCTGGGCACTCTTGCACATTATGCCCCTCTTCGTTGTGGTAACAACAATGGTTACCGTCTTCAGTCTTTGTTGCACGTGATTGGGGTGCAAGAAGCCCCGCTTTTACCATTTGGCTCCATATCCAAGCTAAAGGAGCTTTAATTTTGAAACACAGGTTTTAATTCTCCTATCGCTCTCGATGGTTATTGTATTGATTCCAGCATCCGGATGATTAGGCAAGGGATTCTGGGTGACGTTCAGTGCTCCGGAGTTGAAATGGATCCAATTTTTGTTCTGCATTCGTTGTACAGGTCTCTTGAATGCGAGATAGTTTTCAATTGAATGCCCTTGCACACCTTCATGATATTCGTAGTGGGCGTTCTCGTCAAACCATTTCGGATATGGGGGCTTTATCGGACCCATTGGGTAGGGTGACACCGCGTGAGTGTCGAAGAGTTGTTGATATAACTCTTTATACGTCATCGAAATGGGATCGAATTGCTCCCTTTCATTTTCTCTCATTGGTTTTGTCTGAGATTGGTTAGAAGTACCAGATGGTACAGCTGCAGTGGTTTTTGAACTTGAGATCGTAACACATTTGTTAGCGTTGTAGGTGTTGACATTGTTGATCTCGTGGTCCTTGCTCTTCATGGAAGGCTTCTTACTGGAGTCCCCTCCTTCGATTATTCCTTATTTTATGGTCAGTTCGACCATTTCACCGGCTATGACCAGATTTGAGAAACTTTTCGATATGATTGCCACTAGGTGCCCGAAGTAAGGTGTCTTCAGGGTCTGTACAAATAGCTTTTTAGTTTCCTTTTCATCCAAAGGTGGATGAACTTGCACAGATAAATCCCTCAATCTCTGTGCGTACTGTCAGAAACTTTCGTTATGCTTCTTTTCCAGGCTCTGCAACATAACTCGGTCTGGTATCATATCATTGATATGTTTGTACTGCTCTAAGAAAGACATGGCTAAGTCTTTTTACGTCTTGATATGAGTTCGGCTAAGCTGGTTGTACCACCGGATAGCTGAACCGGACAGGCTCTCCTGGAAGCAGTGGATCAGGAGTTGGTCATTTCCCCCATATCATGTCATCTTCCGACAAAACATAGTGATATGGACTGAAGGGCAGTTGTTCCCATCGAACATCTCAAACTCTGGGACTTTGAATTTTGGTGGAAGCACCGGGAACCAAACTTAGTTCCATTGAATCCACCCCATAATAATCATGGTCCCCTTGGACCATCTTCATTTGATCTTCTAACATCCTGATCTTTTCTTCCATCTTCTTTGCCTTATCCTCCTCGTCAAAATCCGGGATAGGGCGGTCGTCCGGATGATTGTCAGGATTTGTTACAGAAGTTTGTAAATTTGCAACAGCTTTCCCTTTGGTGGCAGATGAGTCACCTTGAAGTCCAGGTAAGATCCCGGATGAGACAACCACCTGCGGGGTCGGTTGTATGGTTATCCCCTCAGATGCACCTACTCCGGGTGCACTTGCATGTTGTTGTAAACCAGACAACTTAGCCACGATTTGGTCGACTAAGGATTCCTGGCTTTTCTTGATGGACTCCATGGTACTTTGACTGTTCTGAGCCAGTTTTTCCTCCAATTTTTTCTACAACCTTGCCATGTTTTCTTCGATCTTCTCCATTCTGGCTTCCATTTGTCTCTTTTTTGCTATAGTATTGTGCGGGTGATGCGTATCTAATGCTTGCGGTGGTAAGCTTGGGGTCTGAGACATGTTCTGTTAGTTAATACGAATGTAAAAACATGGAAAATATAAAATAACAAAAACAAACATGAAATATAAAATGCAATGTATGATGTATGCAATTTGGAGGAATTAATCCAGAAAAGTGTTCATTATTATAAATAATCCTTATTCAGACAAAAATGTTTTATCTTTTAAGAGACGTAAAAACAGATTAAAGGTACATCCATACTAAATCCTCTAGACCCCTAACAGCTTCTAGTAGGTTGACAAGTCTTCTACCTACATCTATCACTGGTTGAATGCCTTGTCGAACCACTCCAGCTTCCCTTACCAGGCCATGAAGATGACGGGCTGCCTTCTGTACTTGATCTAGGAAATCTCAGATGGTTGCGTCTCTAGCCCTTACCCTTTGTTGTGCTTGCTCCCAACAGAAACGCCACTGTAAACCTCCGTCGAAGGAAAGAATGAAATAAAAAACAATTAATAGATATAAATAATAATAGACGTATAAATAAAATATTAATAGTATATACATATATAATGATAAAGTGTAGTAGAAAAATAACCAAACAAAGATAATTATAATATACATATAATACTAATAAATTTATAAATAAAATATTTAAAAATATATACATATGTAAACTGATATATAACATAAATCAAATAAAAAAGATTAAAATATATATACAATAATACAAATAATAAAACGAAATAAAAAAATATCTACATAATAAATAAAGGGCTAATGTGAAAGAAAAGTCAAAATTGGGGCCAAATTCGGAAGCAATCGATGGAATTAAAATTGATTTGGGGCTAAAATAATAATTGTAAAAATGAGGGGGATCGAAAATGGGGTTAACCCTTTTTTAAATAGGAAACACGCGGGTCTTGAGGGTAAGCGGGTCGGACCGTGGGTCAATTTAATGGGTTATATAAAACCCAAACATTTTTTTATTCTCATTTCCTCTCTTCTTCATAACAAAACGCCCCCCCCCCTTTATATTTTTCTCTCCGATGTTCTTCAATTATGAAGAACAAATGTCAGTTTTCCAGAAATCGACGGTTGCGTCGCCTCACCGCCTCTGTTGAACGTCTGATTTTTTTTGTTTTTCGAAAGCTCTTCGTACCCTTAGTTTAAATATCGAAATATTTTTTCGAAAACGTGCCTCTGGAGGGCTAGATCTAAAGAGAAAGATCTCGGTGCCCTCCCCGATCATCGGCGTTTTGGGGCTCAAAAACCCAGAAACAATGACATGCGCAAGGGAACCGAATCAAAATAGAGGTAAAAATAAAAATAAATATACCTTTATTTATTTCTCCTTCGAAGTTTACAGTAGATTTGCACTGATTTTCGCTATATCTTTCGCGTATTCGCTTGTGTAATCCTCTACGTATTTTCGTGGATTTCTGTATGTAATCTGTCTGGTATATCTTAGTGATCTTGTGTGTCCAAATGTGTTGATTACAAGCTTATTTATAGTTTACAAAAGCTATTTTTAGTCCCAGATTTTCAGTGTTTTACTTGGACTTAAACGCTTGCTTCTCATTGTTATTGGGTGTTCCACGTTGTTGCGTCCGTAGGTTGTTGCTGGGGGCGAGGAACTCGGCGGAAGACTCGGGTTGTTAGAGATGAGACGTTCGGCTGTGGGAGAGGCGCACAGGATTAGGAGTCCTCGGGTATGCGGTGTCGTACGAGTGATGAGGGTTAGGGTTTCAAAAACCCTAACCTGCTTGGGTTTTTGGATGCTGGGTTGGGTCTTGCTAGGCCAATGTACATTCTGCTAGGCCGCGTGTGTTTTTGGGCCTGATATAGAAATGAAACAAAATGTAACATGTGTTAGTTTAAAAATAATGACAATATTTATACAATATATATATAATTTTATATATAATATATAAATATATTTCGGTCGTATAAAGTGTGTCTACAACTTTAAAATGAAAAATTCGTAAAATGACTTACGGAAAATAAAACCGAAAGTCATTTTTCAGAAAATATAAAAAAAATCAGTTGACCAGAAAAAATGAATTACATTAATAATTTGTTTTCCGACAACTAAATACTAGAAAATAAATAAAATAT
Organism: Hibiscus syriacus; assembly: GCF_006381635.1. Lineage (NCBI taxonomy): Eukaryota > Viridiplantae > Streptophyta > Magnoliopsida > Malvales > Malvaceae > Hibiscus > Hibiscus syriacus. Next base: position 2,590,218 of record NW_024062730.1, read on the forward strand.
TTTCCGAAAAATTAATTATAAAGCAACAAACAGACCTTACGTTTATTTTGTGGTTTTAGAATGTTGATTATTTTACAAATCGTATTAATAATGGTTGATGGCAAGTTTTGTTTATTTTACGAAATATTGGTCGGAAATGTAACCCCAAAAAAGACAAATGTATGGTTGGAATTGTGTTCAGCATATAACATAAGTCTTTGGAATTTCTCTAAATTAACATTTTCGCTTGGCAATTGGGACCGTACCTTACTTTATATGCCACTTATATGTGGAAACCTATGATTTAGTCAATTTTTAACATATTTGTCCAAATCTAGTCCAACCTTAAATATGAATTTTAAACTCTGTTCAAATATATAATATATATCCATATGTAAACATAAATACTTTTAAATATTCTTATTTTTATATTGAAGTATTATATATGATATTAAAAAAATATTTTATAAAAAACAATTTACATTATATATATATATATATAAAAATAAAATAAAAAATAAATATACTATAAACTTTTAAAACAAATCGAAAAATTTGACCCCATATTTTAAATAGATCTATTTTTTAAATCTATTTTTTCAAAAATTTATTTAGATAGATAATCTAATTCTTTTTTTTATTAAAATGATGTGATTATAAGTTAGTATTTATTTAAAAGATTTTTAATAATTTGATAATGAATGTTTAAACACTCTTATAAACGATATACTCAAATCTAAACAAAAATTAGATAATAATCATTTTAATCACTGATATTGTTTGATTCGTATAATAAATATATAATCAAATGCATTAAAACTCAATGGTGGGTGAAGTTTGAATCCAAGAAATGCCTTCCCACCCAACAAACACATGAAAAGCTCTTTAATTGGCGTGTTGACTTGAACCCTTTGAAATATCCCAACTCTTTATGAAGTTGCCGTTTTCAGTCAATTTATTAATATTTTATAAAATGACGATATTGTAATAAAAAACCCTATTAATTATTTTTTTTAAAAATAACCCTCAGATTAGTTAAAAAAATAACTGTCAAACAGTCCATATAAAACTATCTCACGTCCTGTAAAAAAATAACCCTGTTAATGGACCTCTTGTTTTATAGGGCGCAAGACCCATCAATTTTTTCAAATAAAATCATTTAATATTGGATAAAGATAATAATAAATGCATGAAATTCGACTTTCATAATACGTAGGATCTGACATCGCTTTTTGTAAAATGTGAAGTATCATACGTGAACAGTTTAAGGATTATTTTTCTAACTAATATAACATGGTGATTATTTCTAAAAAAAACAATTAATGGAATTTTTAATATAATAATGCCTTATAAAACTCTATTTTGTTGTATAATAACCTAATATAAAATTTAAAAGATAATGATTTTAGATGTAATTAAGAATATTATGTTTTTTTATATTTTCAATTGCGTCTAAAATTATTGTTTTTAATCTTAAATTATGTTATCATACTTAAAATTTTCTCTTTATTTTTATTTTCATTAAATTATAAATGATTTTACCCGACTTGGTAAATCTCAATGAATCAGACAAAATTTCAACCACCCTTGCAACTTACGAATTTCCTCTCCCCCTCTAAGAAAGTGGGTCAATTATATCAATCAAATGGGCCCCTGTTTTAGAAATAAAAACAGAGGGAAGTTTGATTGCCAACCATTTGTTTAATCAACGCAACTTAAATCTAATTAGCCATCTTTCAAAGAAATAAGTCTAATTAGCTAAGCAGCTTTAAAAATATACCTGTTTAAGTAATGGACACTGGACACTTCCTCATGTGTTCTTTATTTAATTATTTATTGAACTTGTCAAAAATCTTTGAATACATTTATTTATTACGAGGGAAAGAAATGAGATTGCCCAACAATCAAACTTAAAATTAGTGTTAATTGTAGAGGGGGCAAACGGGTCATTTGGATCGACTTTGGATCGGGTCACTTTGGGTCCGGTCATTTCGAGTTTAAATTATATTTGGTTTAATTTTATTCGTGTATGATCAGATCTAGTTCGAGTGTATGATAAATTGGTTCAGGTTGGATTTTGGGTCGGGTCAATTTTGGGTGGGTCAATTTTTTGGATCGGGTGATTATTGGATTGGTTTTTATCGTTTTGGATCAACATCGGATCGGTTGACTTTGGTTCGGGTTAATACCAGATCGGTTAGATTTCGAATCAGATCAATATTGGATTAGTTGATTTTCGGGTTTGGTCAATCTTTGGATCAGGTCAGTTCGAGTTGAATTTGTTATGAGTCTAATCAAATATATACATAATTATTGATATATTCTTGTAAAAAAAATGTCTTCTTATTTGTTAATCTTATGATTTAGGCTTAATTCGGCTATAAGTCTAATCATGTATATATAGATTTTCGGTTTGGATTGCTTTCAATTCAAATTAATTTCGCTTTGGGTTACTTTCGGATCGGGTTAACTACGTTTCAAGTTACTTTCTGTTTGGGATAAATTAGGTTTGGATTGCTTTTGGTTCATGTTAATTTCAGGTTGTTTTAGATTTGGTTCAAATTGGATATGGGTCTATACCGAGTCAGCTAAATTTTGGATCATGTATAGTTCAAATTTCGGATCGAATTTGATTATCATATTCCGGTTAATATTAAGTATTGAGTGGGGTAAATCGGTTCGAATAATCGGGATAATATCATATTCGGGTCAAGTTTGTCAGGACTAGTTAAATGAATTTCTTTTAATATAAATATTTTATCATTTCATTTATAGTTCAATAGACAATGTAATTTATTTTATTAAATGTGTGATATTAATTATATTTAGAAATATTTAATATATTATTTTAATAATTTATTATATGAACTTAACTCAGTGCGTATCTCATCAAGTCTCCAAAACCCCAAAATTTATTTTATATCCTTAATTTAAAATAAATAATTTAAGTAAATAAAATTAAAAGATTATGGAAACTGATACCAGTATGGAAAAATTGGATTCGGCCCACGTCCGCTGAACTATATACCATAAAATTAGGCATAAAGACCCTAACCTCTTAAATGATGGGCCTTAAACGACACGTTATCTTTTATTTCAAGCTTTATATATATATATATATATATGAGTTGTTTATTATCCAAAAGGAGCAACTAAATCTGCAACAAGTAACACAAATCAAGTTGTCTATGTGGTAAAGGAATTATTATTATTCCTTAAGGACTTAGGTTTGAGTACCATGAATGTCAGGGGTGTGAACGTTCAATGTTAAGAGGTTGAGAGTTATCTTTGAACATATATTGCCCTTGTAGTTACCCCAGATTTACCAGATCTGATCCGAAAATTATATATCCTTTACACGAGCCGAACTCGATCTGAAAATATACACATTCCACCTGACCCTTCCTTTTGAGATAAGATCTGAACCCGACCCGAAATAATATGTTTATTACAAATATATTACTTTATTCAATAAAAATAAGGATTTAATTAAAAATATAGAGAGAGTTTGTATTATTGGAATTATTCCTAAATATATAAGGTAAAATTATAAATTTTTAGATCGGGTCAAACCGGATATTTTTGACTCTAAACTTGAACCGACCTAAACATAAACTATAAAAAATTGACTCAAATTGAATCCAATTTTTTCAAAAAATCTAACCTGATGGGGGTTAAGTCGAGTCATATCTGTTCGATTCTGTCCCATGTGCATCTCTAATCACCCAAACTATAAAAAAAATAAAAAAAAATATTAATCAGCTAATCTCCTTGTAACCAGTGGAACACCCAAATATCATACTGGTAGAGTGCCTGATCGAAAACAAAATACTATCATGAATGGTGTCCAAAAAGGTGCTTGCAATACCGAAAGAAAATAGCCCGGTCTTCCTTGCATTCAATTTGAGACGACATGGTGAAAACAAAATACTATCATGAATGGTGTCCAAAAAGGTGCTTGCAATACCGAAAGAAAATAGCCCGGTCTTCCTTGCATTCAATTTGAGACGACATGGTCTAAAATTACTGTAACACTCTAATCCGGTTCAACCTGAATATCGAAGTATTAAAGTGTCACACGGGTAAAAATTCTAATTTTCTCCTCTAGCATCAAAAACCCTACACAACCCTGTCGTCGCAACGACAAACCGCCTGACCCTGGTAACCCTCCGCCTGCTGGTATGGATCTCGACAAGAAGATTGGCCCTAGCCCCTCAATCACACGTCCACCTCCAGTATCGTACAAAGACACCCTTATGGTGGAGATCATTCGATTCCACCAGTGGATGAGGAAATTTTTGAAGACGACGACATTGAGGTCATCGATGGTGACGTTCGTCGGGGTACTGTCAATGGTTTAATTTCAATAGACTTTTCTGATCGGATTATAGACTTGGCAAATAAAAGTTTTGATCAAACAGTCGAGATCAAACTGCTCGGCAAGAAGATTGGTTACACACGTAATTGATTATATAACATATGGAACCGGCACAACCCTTCCGCCTTATGGACATTGACAATGACTATTTTTTATTCTAGCTTTGAACCTATTTGGATTATCTCAAAGTCCTTGCTGATGGACCTTGGATGATTTTCGGACATTATTTAACTGTTGAACCATAGTCACCGAATTTTTCTAACATTCATCGTTCCCTAACAGGATAGTTGCTTGGATTCAGTTACCCAATTTCCAGTAACACTCTACAAATGCAGCCTCATCAACGAGATTAGGGAATGCATTGGCCGCGTCCTGAAGATTGATTATCCTACATAGAGTGGGAGGCGCGGCATGTTTGCCCGATTGGCCATCAATATTGATCTAAAACGCCCACTTGTGTCTAAGCTGGTCGTTAATAGGAATATGCAAATAGTTGAATATGAATCTTTGCCGACAATATGTTTCCGACGTGGGCGATACAGACATATGAAGGAAAACTGCCCCGAAAATTCTAAAGTACCACCATGCGAAGAGGTTCCACCTACTTCAGCAGTCGAACCCTCACAAGCAAACCCAACTGTCGAACCAACCGACCTCCCACATGCAGACCGACAGAATGATAACTTATTTGGCCCCTAGATGATGGTGGAGGGTCGTCACCGTCGAACTCCTAATCAAGGAGCGAATGCCAAAGTCACTGAAACCCACAGTCAAAGTTTAGGGTCTCGTTTCAATGTTCTCAATACTGCTAACGAAAGAAACCTATCACGTGATGAGGGTAACCCTAATGCCATGGCCAGACTGCTACTTCAGCTCTCCCATCTTCATCCTCAACTCTCCAGATTGCCCCAGTTAATAAATCCCAACGAGATCCTCGAGCTATGAAAGGAAAATCTCATGTGGTTTTGCGTAGACCTCTCGCTGTGTCAAACGCTAATTTGCGTATTCATAAACAACGAACATCGAATTCTGCTCTTGGCCAAGTTAATTTTTTAGCTCATAAAATTGACGCTCCCCAGTAGGTGACAATCTTCGATCGCACCAAACATTCAGGTGCTGGGCATGTTTCCGGTTGCCCCAACTATTCCCACTAAACCACCGGACATTAGTCCAAATCCCTTGCCTCCCCATGCACCCGATCCCTTATCCAATGCAAGTCCAACTATACCGCCAATTCCAACGGCGATGTCTATCGAGCAGTCATCTAATGCTGCCACTAAAGCCCACGATCATGTGGTTGCCATGATGGAATAGTCTAGGTGCCCTTCTCTTCCTCTATCTTTATGAATCTTGAGTTATTTTGCTGGAATGTGTAAACACTAATTTTTCATTTTACTTAATTATTATTAAAATTATTATTATTATAAATATTATTATTATATTATATATATTATATTATTATTAAATAATTATTACAAGTCCAGATCCCGGGAGCCCAAATACAAATCCCAGGCCCGAACAGATGGCCCAAACCCACCAAAAACCCTAAAACCCAACTAGGGTTTCCATCTAAGCTTTCAGCCGCCTCCCCTTGTCAGCCGTTGGATCTAACTTAGATCCAACGGTCCAGATGATCCCAGCAACAAACCCTAGGGTATCATCACCCTAGGGCCACGCGGTCGTCGCCGCCTCCAAGAGCATTCCAGCCGCCCCTCGTCGAAGGCTCCAGAAGACCCAGATGGCCACCCACATTGCTGCTCTAGGGGTGAGTCACCACATAGTTCGATGACTCACCGAAATCCACTCTTGTGACCGGTCCGAGACAAGCTCCGACGAGGCCTATAAAAGCCACTGGTTCCCTGCAAACAAAAAAAACGGAGAAGGGAGACAGATAAAGAAAGAACAGAGAGCCACGGACGGGAAGGGAGAACCCACTACAAGCAGTGAACCAAAACAGAAAACAAAGAAAGAAGAAAGAAACTTACCCTTTGGAGCCTTGACCATCGCCGGAGGCACTAAACATCGCCGGAGAACAGAAAATACCGAAGGTATTTTCATAGATCTACTCCGATTAGGGTTCTTTTAGGGGAAACTAAGGCCGGACTCGACCTTGGGGAAATCAGGGTTGTATTTTAGTGAAATTTTTTTTTTCGGCCACCGCCCGGTGGCCGGCGGCAGAGTTAACGGCGGAAGACGACTGTCGACCGGTGGACGGCCGTCGACCGGTGGACGGCCGTCCTCCGGTTGGAGGAATCTAGAGAGAGGCGAGAGAGAAATCTCTCTCTCTCAGTTCTAGAGAGAGAGGAGAAATGAAGGAAATGAGAGGATGGCCCGAAGGGCCAGCCATAATAGGGTATATATACCCTCTCTTAAACGATGTCGTTTAAGGGAGGGCCTCTGTGTAATTTCACATACGGCTAAACTATTCCCACAGCCACTGTAACTTTAAAAACTTGCAATTTGATCCTTATAGCATGTTTTTATATATTATAATTCGATCTAGTAATTTTATTTTATTTTAGTTTTGTCCTTTACTAATATAATATATATATATATATATAATTATATATATATATATATATTTAGGATAAATACCTAATTTAGTCCCTTATAGTTTAGTAATTATCATTTTAACCCGAATTAATTAAATAAGGCTAAATTACATTATTAGTACTTAGATCTTTTTATTATTCGAGTTAGAGCCTTTAATTTTAATAATTATAATTTTAATCACTATTAATAATTAGGGTTAATTACATCATTAGTAATTGTATTTTTATAATACTATAAATAAGGTCTGTAAATTTAATATTTATATTTTAATCCTATATTTTAATTTATATGTTTTAGTCACTATTTAATTGCAATTTAATTCGTATTATTATCATTTCAATTCCATATGTTTAAATGATTTTTTAATTATTATTTTATTTTCATATTAGTCATAAATATAAATCTATATATTTTTAAATATTAATATTTATTTATTTTTTCGAAGAAAAGGACAGTTTAAAGCAACTAGATGTTATATTCTAGTATTTTAAAAATAAATAAATATCCTACTTATAAAACCATAAAAACATATTGTTTTATTTTATTAAGGAAAATTATTATTTTTAATATTATTTAAATATTAAGAAAGGACAGTCTTAATATAACTGGATGTCCATTTTCTGGTATTTTTAAATAAATATTGTACTTTTTATAAATTGTATATATTAATCTATTTTTAATAAATATTTTATTAATATTTATTTATTATTTTTGAATATTAAGAAAGAGCTGTCTTAAAACACCTAGAAGCCCTCTCTGATTTCTAAATAAATAAATATCTTATTTATATTTAAAATTAATATATTTTCATAAAATAACAATATTATAAAATAAATATATCTTTGAATTTTTAAATTTATGATAATAGAGACAATTTATAATTAAAAAGTACCAATTTTGGGCGTTGTAGGGGTGCTAATCCTTCCCTAAACGTAACCGACCACGAATCCCTTTATTATTAAAAGAACGAATTTTGGTTATAAACGCAGATCAGTTCATCTTTTAACTGATGTTTTCTTAAAAACTCTTTTAAAAGAGAATTTTTAGGTATTCGACCTACCTGACTCAAAAGGCCGATGGCGACTCCCAAATTATTTTAAAAAATTTTATTCACATCACTTTTCCCGCCAAAATAAAAATTTCGTACCCGGGCGAAAACCGGTTACGACAGGTTGGCGACTCCGCTGTGGACTGGTCAAGCTTTTAAAATCAATTATAAATTGTCTCTATTAATTATAAATTAAAAATTCATATATTTAATTTATAATTCTTTCTTTTCAAAATTTTTATATATATTTATTTTCATAGTATTTATATATATTATTTTATTAATTTCATTTATTTGCAAGTATTTTATTTCATTATTTATTTTTCTGTCAGAGGTTTGAATATTTCTCCTCACACACAACACTTGCATTGCATAACATAAAGCTCTATAATTGAGTTTGTCCCTTTTAAGTGGGAGTGAAAGCGACGTCTTCGTGAGAATTTATTCTCCGTGTCAGACCTAACAAGTAACTTTCGGGGTCATATGCTTTATGTCTTCGTGAGAATTTATTCTCCGTGTCAGGCATAGAGAAGTGTATCCCCTCGAATTGAACTCGGTCCACTTTAGTCTGTGATGGACTAGGATTGAGGGTTAGCAGCCCAAGGGGGCACTAACAAGAACAATTCGTGTACCTTTATGCTTAGATCTAAAAACCTGCATATAATAAACCCTAGAAATTCTCCTAATCTAAGACAATACTGAAACCATGTCCATAGGTGTACACAAAGGAGAAATAAGTTTTAGCTTTTAATTTATTTAATTTATTATTATTTTTCTCTCTGAATAAATGCATGTGAACTAGAAATCATGCAGTTAGGTTAATTTTTCCAAACAAGCATGGAACTAGAAAACATGAGGTTAGGATTTATACTTTGATAAATAGGATCTTTTCTTTCCATTAATTGGTACTAACCAATTTCTTTTTTCACTTCTCATTTTTTTCATACATATTGTTTGCTCTAAACTTGTTTATATTTGATTTCTTTTGTTTGCATTGCATGATCATGACATAATCAAAAGGTGTTGACTTGAAAGATGTTCATCAAATTGGAAAGAAATCGTAAATGGACAAAAAGTTTTATGATCAAACAAAATATGATGCGGCCAAGGAAAATATCCTGAAGAAACTACGAGATCGAGGGAAGTTTGTACATAGAGAACCGGTATATTAATACCAAAAGTGTTACACAAAGATCCTTCCAGATTGATACCAAAAGCAGTCTATGGTAAGAATAACAGTCAGGGCATTCAGAGTAGTGGAGGTTTTTATGAAGCTCAAGCATGTTATTTGAAGGACTTGAACGACCAAAACAAGAAATTGAGCACGAAATGAAAACCATGCATGAAGATTTTCAGAAGATCAGTCAAGCCTTTCGAAATGCTGGCATAGGAAACACCCAGAAGAGTGGAATACTGAAACCATGTCCATAGGTGTACACAAAGGAGAAATAAGTTTTAGCTTTTAATTTATTTAATTTATTATTTTTTTTCTCTCTGAATAAATGCATGTGAACTAGAAATCATGCAGTTAGGTTAATTTTTCCAAACAAAGTATGGAACTAGAAAACATAAGGTTAGGATTTATACTTTGATAAATAGGATCTTTTCTTTCCATTAATTGGTACTAACCAATTTCTTTTTTCACTTCTCATTTTTTTCATACATATTGTTTGCTCTAAACTTGTTTATATTTGATTTCTTTTGTTTGCATTGCATGATCATGGCATAATCAAAAGGTGTCGACTTGAAAGACTGTTCATCAAATTGGAAAGAAATCGTAAATGGACAAAAAGTTTTATGATCAAACAAAATATGATGCGGCCAAGGAAAAATATCCTGAAGAAACTACGAGGATCGAGGGAAGTTCTGTACATAGAGAACGTTTATATTATACCAAAGTGTTACACAAATCCTACCAGATTGATACCAAAAGCAGTGTATGGTAAGAACAACAGTCAGGGCATTCAGAGTAGTGGAGGTTTTTATGAAGCTCAAGCATGTTATTTGAAGGACTTGAACGACCAAAACAAGAAATTGAGCACAGAAATGAAAACCATGCATGAAGATTTTCAGAAGATCAGTCAGCCTTTCGAAATGCTGGCATAGGAAACACCCCAGAATAGTGGATCACAGGGGTCACCAAGCTGAAAAAGAACTGCAACATATATGAAGATCTTGTTCAAGAACTTCTTGGATAGAAAGGATCTCTTACAAGGGAAAATGAGCAACTCTGAGAAGTGACACAGAAGATGAAAGAGAATCGCATGAAGAAAGTTGCAGTCCAGACAAGCAATATGGTTCTTAAATAGATTTAGATGACTTTACAAGGATGCAGACTGAATACTCACTTTTGAGCATGAATAGAACTAACTGGGCTTTGGAGAAGTTAGAAGTGAAAGATATCCCTATATAAAAGTTTTGTTTGATGTACCGAACTTTTGTGTTCAATGAAATATGTTCTAAGATGATCACTCTTGAGTAACACCTTTTCATACATACATTTACATTTTGCATCCTTTCATTTTCATTTTGCATTTATACTTTTATGTTCCTTTGTATTGCATAATTTACATTTTTATGGTTACATTCACATTTTTATATTTGCATTTTTACGTTCGTATTCATATTTTCATTTTTGCGTTTGCATCTTTACATATTTACATTTTGTTTAAAAATATTTGCATACATTTAACATGTGGAATAATTCGGGGAAGATTCCATGATAGAATTTTGAAATCAAAGTGGCTAACTTGGTCTTCCTAAAGAGAGATAATAGCTATGAATGAGATTTTAGCAAGGTTGGTAGAATTGAGAAATTACAAGAGCAAACTTATCAAGACTCAAAAGATGACTGATCATGCAAAAAGTTTCAGGATGATTCAAAAGAGCAAATGACCAAGCTGATGAACCTGATGAATGTTGTGATACATAGAGAGAAACCTTAGAGGATTCTGTTGTGAAAGATTTGAATGGAATTATAATGATATATTTCATGCAGCAAGATATATTACAAGTTGCTCCATGCCCAGATTATTGCTTCATGTCGAGCTAAGCCTTTGTTACTTCCATATCCAAGTTGGTATAATGAGAAAGTCTTTTATGACTATCATGCTGGAGCCCGAGGACACTCCATTGAGAATTGCGGTAACTTCAAACGACGGGTTCAAGACCTTTTGGTTTGGGGAATCATAGAAGTGATCAGTCTATTTGGTCAATCAATTGGGAATCAAACCCCCAAAACAGTGTAGCATTAAAACAAGTGAAGTACATACAACAGAGGAAGAGGAAAACAAAGCATTTGAGCCAAAGATAAAACGTTCAATTTTCAATACCTCTCTGATTATAAATTACAAAGAAGTAAAAGGAGAGGTAATTCGAGATTGGCCCACAGGTTTAAAAATGAATGAGAAAGATGCAACTCTGAAGAAAACTCAAACACCTGTATCAGATTTTCTAAGGACAAGTAAGGCAGTGGGAAATATAAAGAGTCTGGTGAATACTACTCCAATCATAGCTGCAAGATGCATTCAGAATCAGAACAAAACTGTCATCACCAAAGAAAGTTGTTCTGAATATAAGCCCAATTCCACTCGAAAAAAGATGATAGAGTCTGTTCAAGAAGAAGGAGAGATTTGTGCATCTGAAAGTTTATCCAAAGAAGTTGACACAAAAGATGATCAAGAAATAGGGGCAAATGAGGACAAGAACTGTGGTCCAATTGCACACTTAACCTTATAGGAGTAATGAGGCATGATAAGATAAATAAGTGGAAGTGTTATCTACCATTGTAGTACTTTATATTTTCAGCATCTTGTTTGAACTTGTTTTTTGTTCCTTTCTCCGCTTTTTGTGCAATAAATAATTTTTTTTTCTTTTATGGTTATGAGCAAGGAATCAAGTTTTAATCTTGAGATTATTGAGTATCAAGTAGATTAAATATTCTTTTAAATTTTCAAGAGTTATAGATCTTTGGCAAGTGGTAAAATTATATCTTCCATATCTCATTCAACGCCAATTACTCGACCCTTACCAAACCAAATCCTGACACTACATTTATCTGAGACTCTGAAGTAATGTCTCCCCTGTTTTTGAGACACCTCTAGATGTTTACTTTTTCGGGTAGATTTGATCGATTCATTATACTGCCTTCCACCATATACATGACTTTAAAAGTCACACATTTGTCCTTCCAAACACAAAACCATCATAAACCAAAAGACCTCAAAAGAACCAAACTTTCAATTATCCGTGAATCTTACTACAAGAAGAGACGAGATGAGGCATCATGGACCAACTCATTGAAGATAATTTCGAGTGATTAGGGCATACTCAAGAAGAAGGAAAAGTGATTAATGAAATAATATATCATGCATTAATTACATTTTTTCATGTAAGTAAGTTAATCTTGAATATTATCCCCCTGGAGATACCTCTTTTTACAAGGACTTCTATGTTTGAGATGACTAAACTTCGCGCACAGATCAAGCACTCCAACTCAGTGTCATATCACCCAAAGATGAATGGGGCATTTTCAGGAGCAAATAAGAACCTTAAGAGGATCATTACAAAGACCACTGAAGCTTACAAAGATTGGCACGAGAAGCTAACTTTTGCCTTATATGCATATTGAATTACTGTGCGAACATTTACTGGGGCAACACCTTATTGTTTAGTCTATGGGATGGAAGCAGTATCACCAATTGAAGTTGAGATCCCATCATTTTGTATCCTAAAGGAGGACAAATTGGAGAAGACTGAATGTATCCAAGCTCGATTTGATCAATTAAACCTTATTGATGAGAATCAATTGAAAGCTATTTACCATGAGCAAATGCATTAGAAACGATGTGAAAGATCACATCCTAGAGAGTTCCAAGAGGTGATCTAGATGTGATCTAGTGTTTAAAAAGATCTTGCCTATACATAAAGATTTCTGTGAGAAATGGATGTCTAATTGGGCGGGTCAAATTGTAAAAAATAGGCCTTTTTCCGGAGAAGCATTGATTTGGCAGAAATGAATGGGAAAGTTCTGAGAAACCAAATAAGTCAGATTCTGTCAAGAAATATTATACTTGAAAAAAACAAAGGAAAAAAGGAGAAAAAGGAAAAAAAGGAAAAAAGGAAAATTGAACCAATGGTGACTCATAGAGCCTCAAGTTACAAAGTTGATCAAGTACAATTAGTTCAAAGATTCATATTCCGCAAGAAGAGCAAAAAAATGTTGAAGATATGAGAAAATGGGAATGGACCAAAAAAAAATTGGCAGTCTAGAGGGTTCCAGATGATAGAAAAATCCCCAGCAAAGCAGATCCAATTCAAGCAAAATAAGATTGAAGGTATCCAATTAAGAGATAATATCTTCAGAATTCATTCTGCCTCTCAAGATTGATTTTTATTTGCAAAAATTAGTTTTTAAAATCCTTAATGCATGATATGAGAAATGATAAAAGGGGGGTTCAAAATGTAAATTTTTAAATAACATCTTGAAACCAAAGGAGGATTCGAGTTGAAAACCTGAAAAGGTGGCTCGAATATTAAATGGTGCAACAATGACATAAGAGACGATCTTAAGCTCTTAATGAAGCACCACACATCCCAAAGATGTTCTTGAGAATTTGGAAATGAGAAGCATCTCTACAAGATGAGCATAAGAACCATTTCTTCAAGTTAATGGAAGCCCAAAGCAACATGTTGAACCAACTTGAAAGAACCTACTTTCCCAGAATTAACCTACACCTTAAATCAGTCAATAATTTTGACACTTGCCATAGGACTATGATTTTTGAATGATTTAAAAGTGTAGTTAATTTATTTGATATTCATTAAACTCATTGTTTATGATTTGATTATATTGTGAACCTGTGATATGCAACATTTTACAAAATTCTTTCATTCTTCGATAAAGAAAGGAGAAAAAACATTTTCAAACAGGACAGTCTCAAATGAAGGAGGTCCTTGAAGCAATTGTTACTTATTCTACATCTGTTGTAGAAAAAGAATGAATGAGGCCAGAATGATGAATCATTTCACTTTCTTGAAAGCAAGTGGTCCAAGAAGCCAGAAAGTCTGGAGAGTTGAACTTGTGGCGCTCTCCGGTGACATCACTGGCAATCCATCAGGAAAGATTATCGCTTATTTCATGCTGAGGGCGATAAGCATCACCAGACAAATTATTTTCCCCAGCCATCAATCCATGTTTCTGGTAGATTACATCACATAGATATAAGTCCCAGTAAGATGTATTATGGGAATGAACAAGTCACTACCTGCACTACTGGTTATACTGTGATGCTAGCTCAAGTCTTGATACATCATTGCTGCCTCTTCCATGCTGATCAATTTCCTTGACAAGATTATATCCATTATGTCTTTCCGAAGATTGTTGAACTTGAAATTGAGAACACATGGCACAGAATAGGACATTGAAACAGATTCTACACTTATAAGTCTTTCATATGGGTGAACATTGGTTACAGGATTCCAAAAGTTGAGATAATCAGTCTTACCGTCTACTAAACCTTTCCATAATTCGGGAAAAGTAGAATATGGCAATGGTATCTTGAAGCAACAGAAGAGGCAGTCACTATAATAATCATTGCAAGAAAAGGCACCAAAAAAAATCTTCTAGTCATCCCGATGATATTTATTTGTCCCAGTAAGATTGTTACATTGGATGTCACTGACAACAAGGTCGAATTCGTGAAATCTACTCATCAATTGCTCCAACTGATCAATATTCATTTCCTGCGCATCTTTTTTCAAAGGTATTCCAAGCCAGTAGAAGACAACCTCTGTATCATTGATCCCAGAGAAAAGAGACATGACATTGATACCACCAGGGAGCATGTCTCTATACAGATCCTCGTGTATGGTTTTTAGGGAAACCTAGAAGCATTTTTTCCTCATCAGGTTCAAGTAGAGCAACTCTATTCCTTCCAACCTATACCAGATTCCATTTTCGGTACTCATCAAGAACATACATCTGGACACTTGAAGGAAATTAATCATTTTGTTGTCAATGGAAAAGCATCATGCATGGTGCAAGGAGGAAGCAGAATAAAATGAAATATGTTCTCAATTGGCAGATTATGAATGTAGCTCCTTTTCCGTACAGCAGCACAAAAGTACTTCAAATCTACAAATTTTGGATTTACATCGTATAAGTACCATGACATTTCAGTCCAAGCACCAACTGGAGCAAGTGCCACGTTCTCATAGTAGAAATAAGGAGAACCAATAGCATCTTTTGGAAGTGTTCTTTGAGTTATCTGATCAGGTTCGGGTAAGAACCCCAAAACCAATCATTGGATTTGAAAGATGAACATGATCATCTTCATTAAGAAGCTTCTTTTCAAGCTTCCTCTGCTTCTTCCTTTTCCAAAAATCATAGTCCAAGTTTTGTCTTTTCTTGTAATTGGGATCATTGTATAATGGCTTCCTATCTTCTCCTGAATGAAGTGCATCAGTAACCTTAGCCATTTGAGTAGCACATATAAAATCTGTCAATTCTGTAATTGATGAATCTGGACCACATCTCTCCATGTTTATTGAAGCCTCAGCCTCTGAGTACCCCATTTTCGTCAAGTATAAAAATTTTCTCTCCTCATCAGAATCAGAATTCAGGATTTCCTCGGTATCAGAAGAACTATCAATATCTGTGAAATCATCTTAAAAGATCACTTCATAATCAGATGAGTAGTTATCAGAATCAACATATTACATGAGTACAAACCTTTCAAGAGCTTGTGCCATTGAGTTTTGTTCTCAAGGGGTTTTATGACATTATACAAAAATAAGGCATATCTACATCTACATTATTCAAAGATGATAGATTCTCTATTCGAAGAGAAAAGATTTAATGGATTTTTACACAATTGAAGAAAGACCGAGTTCACCAATTTGAAATCAAATAAAAATGAACTTAATATTCATGCATCATATTTAGGCATTTGCAAAAAATAGGTGCATTTCCATTCATTTTATCCATGTTAAATGTTGACAAGAATTTCAAAGATTTTAGCAAAGATTCAAATCCATCACAATGGATTAACATTTCCAGAAAGAGTTCATAATGAGAAGAACTCATCTGAAGAAGGAAGAAGAAGTTCATAATGAGAAGAGCTTGTTCAACCTTTTGCTCAAATCCATCACTTGATGGATCAACTTTCCATAGAAAGTTCATAATGAGAAGAACTCATCTGAAGAAGGAAGAAGAAGTTCATAATGAGAAGAGCTTGTTCAACCTTTTGCTCAAATCCATCACTTGATGGATCAGCTTTTCCAAAGAAAGTTCATAATGAGAAGAACTCATCTGAAGAAGGAAGAAGAAGTTCATAATGAGAAGAGCTTGTTCAATATTTTGCTCAAATCCATCACTTGATGGATCAGTTTTTCCAGAGAAAGTTCATAATGAGAAGAACTCATCTGAAGAAGAAGAAATGAAAGAAAGAACTTTTTGTTTGAATTCATCACTCGATGGATCAACTTTTCCAGAGAAAGTTCATAATGAGAAGAACTCATCTGAAGAAGGAAGAAGAAGTTCATAATGAGAAGAGCTTGTTCAACCTTTTGCTCAAACCCATCACTTGATGGATCAGCTTTTCCAGGAAAAGTTCATAATGAGAAGAACTCATCTGAAGAAGGAAGAAGAAGTTCATAATAAGAAGAGCTTGTTCGACCTTTTGCATGACCCTATCACAGAAAGAGATAGATTAGCATCAACATTTTCAGAAATGTTCATAATGAGAAGAACTCATATGAAGAAGAATGAACAGAACTTATTCGACCTTTATATGATTATATTACAGAAAGAGATAAATTGTCATCCCCAGTGGAAAAGTTCATAATGAGAAGAACTAATCCCATAGAAGAATTGATTTAACATAGCCATCATAATCAAGTGAAGTCAAATGAAGATTGCATCAACATACATGCATTCATGAGAATATCATTTACACAATAGACAATGCATTACATTGATACATCTGAGTGCATTCAAACATTAAGTTTTATAGATCTTCGGAAGAAAAAGAAGATTCATGGTAAAAAAATACCTTACAAGAAGAAGGTGTTCAAAACCGCAAATACAAGAATCACGCAAACATCTGAAGAATAGATGGACGTAATCCACAAAAATGAGCATTATATTGAGATTGGGGCATGTTACCCAAACAACATGTTATTTCAAAAAATAATGAGAAAACGATTTCCATAGTTTCTCATTTTATCTTTTCTAAAATGAAATTGTTGAAAAATAAGAAAACGATTTCCATAGTTTTTTTACTTAGTAAACTATTTCCAACCGCCTTATCTTGAGATTGGGGATGTTACCCAATCACATGTTATTTGAAAATAATGACAAAACAATTTTCATAGTTTATTATTCAATCTTTTCTAAAAATGAAATTGTTGAAAAGTAAGAAAACGATTTTCATAGTTTTTTTTAAAACTATCCCACATCTGTAAGTCCTTCAGTGCTTGATGTTTTCAAACCCTTTGGGTCATCTGTAAGCCCTTCTGTGGTTGATGTTTTCAAAACCTTCGGGTCATCTGTAAGCCCTTCAGTGCTTGATGTTTTCAAAGCCTTCGGGTCATCTGTAAGCCCTTATGTGCTTGATGTTTTCAAAACCTTCGGGTCATCTGTAAGCCCTTCAGTGCTTGATGTTTTCAAAACCTCTGGGTCATCTGTAAGCCCTTCAATGCTTGATGTTTTCAAAGCCTTCGGGTCATCTGTAAGCCCTTCAGTGCTTGATGTTTTAAAAGCCTTCGGGTCATCTGTAAGCCTTCAGTGCTTGATGTTTTCAAAACCTCCGGGTCATCTGTAAGCCCTTCAGTGTATGATGTTATTCAAAACCTCCGAGTCATATGTAAGCCCTTCAGTGCTTGATGTTTTCAAAGCCTTCGGGTAATCTGTAAGCCCTTCAGTGCCTGATGTTTTCAAAGCCTTCGGGTCCTCTGTAAGCCCTTCAATGCTTGATGTTTTCAAAACCTCCGGGTTATCTGTAAGCCCTTTAGTGCATGATGTTATTCAAAACCGTCCGGTAATCTGTAAGTCCTTCAGTGCATAATGTTTTCAAAGCCTTCGGGTCATCTGTAAGACCTTCAGTGCATGATGTTTTCAAACATTTCCATCCTACCAAATGAAAATTATTGTCTTTTCGTCTTTGCTCTATTCTTGTTAACACAAGAATAAGCAAAGAGGGGCAGCTGTAAACACTAATTTTCATTTTACTTAATTATTATTAAAATTATTATTATTATTATAATTATTATTATATTATTATTAAATATTATTACAAGCCTAGATCCGGGAGCCCAAATACAAATCCCAAGAACAGGATGGTCCAAACCTACCAAAAACCCTAAAACCAACTAGGGTTTCCATCTAAACTTCCAGCCGCCTCCCCTTGTCAATCGTTGGATATAACTTAGATACAACGGTCCAGATGATCCCAGCAACAAACCCTAAGGTTCATCACCCTAGGGCCCGCGGGTGCATGATGTTTTCAAAGCCTTCGGGGTCTGTAAGACCTTCAGTGCATGATGTTTTCAAACATTTCCATCCTACCAAATGAAAAATTGTCTTTTTCGTCTTTGCTCTATTCTTGTTAACACAAGAATAAGCAAAGAGGGGCAGCTGTAAACACTAATTTTCATTTTACTTAATTATTATTAAAATTATTATTATTATTATAAATATTATTATTATATTATATATATTATATTATTATTAAATAATTATTACAAGCCTAGATACCGGGAGCCCAAATACAAATCCCAAGCCCGAACAGATGGTCCAAACCCACCAAAAACCCTAAAACCCAACTAGGGTTTCCATCTAAACTTCCAGCCGCCTCCCCTTGTCAGTCGTTGGATCTAACTTAGATACAACGGTCCAGATGATCCCAGCAACAAACCCTAGGGTATCATCACCCTAGGGCCACGCGGCCGTCGCCGCCTCCAAGAGCATTCAAGCCGCCCCTCGTCGAAGGCTCCAGAAGACCTAGATGGCCACCCACGTTGTTACTCTAAGGGTGAGTCACCACATAGTTCGGTGACTCACCGAAATCCGCTCTTGTGATCGGTCCGAGACAAGCTCCGACGAGGCCTATAAAAGCCACTGGTTCCCTATAAACAAAAATAAAACGGAGAAGGGATACAGATAAAGAAATAACAGAGAGCCACGAACGGGAAGGGTGAACCCACTACAAGCAGTGAACCAAAACAGAAAACAAAGAAAGAAGAAAGAAACTTACCCTTGGAGCCTTGACCATCGCCAGAGGCACTAAACATCGCCGGAGAACAGAAAATACCGAAGGTATTTTAATAGATCTACTCTAATTAGGGTTATTTTACGGGAAACTAAGGCCGGCCCGAAGGGCCTGCCATAATAGGGTATATATACCCTCTCTTAAACGACGTCATTTAAGGGAGGGCCTCTGTATAATTTCACATACGGCTAAACTATTCCCACAGCCACTGTAACTTTAAAAACTTGCAATTTGATCCTTATAGCATGTTTTTATATATTATAATTCGATCTAGTAATTTTATTTTATTTTATTTTAGTCTTTTACATAATATAATATATATATATTTAGGATAAATACCTAATTTAGTCCCTTATAGTTTAGTAATTATCATTTTAACCCGAATTAATTAAATAAGGCTAAATTTCATTATTAGTACTTATATCTTTTTATTATTCGAGTTAGAGCCTTTAATTTTAATAATTATAATTTTAATCACTTATTAATAATTAGGGTTAATTACATCATTAGTAATTGTATTTTTATAATACTATAAATAAGGGCTGTAAATTTTAATATTTTATATTTTAATCCTATTATTTTAATTTTATATGTTTTAGTCACTATTTAATTGCAATTTAATTCGTATTATTATCATTTAAATTCCAATATGTTTAAATGATTATTTTAATTATTATTTATTTTCATATTAGTCATATAAATATACATCTATATATTTGTTTAAATATTAATATTTATTTATTTTTCGATATTAAGAAAAGGACAGTCTTAAAGAAACTAGATGTTCTATTCTAGTATTTTAAAAATAAATAAATATCCTACTTATAAAAACCATAAAACACATATTGTTTTATTTTATTAAGGAAAATTATTATTTTAATATTTATTTAAATATTAAGAAAGGACAGTCTTATATAACTGGATGTTTATTTTCTGGTATTTTAAATAAATATTTTAATTTTTATAAATTGTATATATTAATCTATTTTTAATAAATGTTTTATTAATATTTATTTATTTATTTATTTTTGAATATTAAGAAAAGAGCTGTCTTAAAACACCTAGAAGCCCTTTTCTGATATTTCTAAATAAATAAATATCTTATTTATATTTAAATTAAATATTTTCATAAAAATAACAATATTATAAAATAAATATTTCTTTGAATTTTTAAATTTATGATAATAGAGACAATTTATAATTAAAAAGTACCAATTTTGGGCGTTGTAGGGGTGCTAATCCTTCCCTAAACGTAACCGACCATGAATCCCTTTTTATTATTAAAAAGAACGAATTTTTGGTTATAAACGCATATCAGTTCATCTTTTAACTGATGTTTTCTTAAAAACTCTTTTAAAAGAGAATTTTTAGGTATTCGACCTACCTGACTCAAAAGGCCGATGTCGACTCCCAAATTATTTTAAAATTTTTTATTCAAATCACTTTTTCCGCCAAAATAAAAATTTCGTACCCGGGCGAATATTTCTCCTCACACACAACACTTGCATTGCATAACATAAAGCTCTATAATTGAGTTTATCCCTTTTAAGTGGGAGTGAAAGCGACGTCTTCGTGAGAATTTATTCTCCGTGTCAGACCTAGCAAGTAACTTTCGGGGTTCATATGCTTTATGTTATGTAATGCAAGTGTTGTGTGTGAGGAGAAATGTTCAAACCTCTGACAGAAAAATAAATAATGAAATAAAATACTTGCAAATAAAATGAAATATTAATAAAATAATATATATAAATACTATGAAAATAATAAGTATATATAAAAATTTTGAAAAGAAAGAATTATAAATTAAATATATGAATTTTTAATTTATAATTAATAGAGACAATTTATAATTGATTTTAAAAGCTGACCAGTCCCAGCGGAGCGCCAAGCTGTCGTAACCGGTTTTCGCCCGGGTACGAAATATTTATTTTGGCGGGAAAAGTGATGTGAATAAAATTTTTAAAACTAATTTGGGAGTCTCCATCGGCCTTTTGAGTCAGGTAGGTCGAATACCTAAAAATTCTCTTTTAAAAGAGTTTTAAAGAAAACATCAGTTAAAAGATGAACTAATCTGCGTTTATAACCAAAAATTTATAGTATTATAAAAATACAATTACTAATGATGTAATTAACCCTAATTATTAGTAAGTGATCAAAATTATAATTATTAAAATTAAAGTCTCTAACTCGAATAATAAAAAGATCTAATTACTAATAATGTAATTTAGCCTTATTTAATTAATTCTGGTTAAAATGATAATTACTAAACTATAAGGGACTAAATTAGGTATTTATCCTAAATATATATATATTATATTATGTAAAGGACTAAAATAAAATAAAATAAAATTACTAGATCGAATTATAATATATAAAAACATGCTATAAGGATCAAATTGCAAGTTTTTAAAGTTACAGTGGCTGTGGGAATAGTTTATCCGTATGTGAAATTACACAGAGGCCCTCCCTTAAACGACGTCGTTTAAGAGAGGGTATATATACCCTATTATGGCTAGCCCTTCGGGCCATCCTCTCATTTCCTTCATTTTTCCTCTCTTTCTAAAACTGAGAGAGAGAGACTCTAGATTCCTCCAACGGAGGACGGCCGGCAACCGGTCGGCAGTCGTCTGCCACCGTTAACTCTGTCGCCGGCCACCGCCTACGGTGGCCGGAAATTTTTTTTCACTAAAATACAACCCTGATTTCCCCAAGGTCGAGTCCGGCCTTAGTTTCCCCTAAAAGAACCCTAATCGGAGTAGATCTATAAAATTACATTCGGTATTTTCTGTTCTCCGGCGATGTTTAGTGCCTCCGGCGATGGTCAAGGCTCCAAGGGTAAGTTTCTTTCTTCTTTCTTTGTTTTCTGTTTTGGTTCACTGCTTGTAGTGCTGGGCATGTTTCCGGTTGCCCCAACTATTCCCACTAAACCACCGGACATTAGTCCAAATCCCTTGCCTCCCCATGCACCCGATCCCTTATCCAATGCAAGTCCAACTATACCGCCAATTCCAACGGCGATGTCTATCGAGCAGTCATCTAATGCTGCCACTAAAGCCCACGATCATGTGGTTGCCATGATGGAATAGTCTAGGTGCCCTTCTCTTCCTCTATCTTTATGAATCTTGAGTTATTTTGCTGGAATGTACAAGGGTATATACACCCAAAGTTTTCTCAAACCATCCACCAATACATTCGTGATCATAAGCTTGATGTTGTTGCATTTGTTGAACCATGTATTAGCGGCCTTAAAGCTTATATGGTGATCAAATCTATCGGCTTTCACTTCTATCAAGGATCACCACTCCACTCTAGCAACCATTATTTATGCTAGTCCTTGCGTTACAAAAAGGAAGTGCCTCTGGCCTCATCTTCGCCAACTTGCCGCTTCGATCTCGAGTCCCTGGATAATCCTTGGCGTTTTTAACGCCACTCTTGGTCATTCTGATAAAAAGGGAGGGGCCCTCTCGACCAAGCTTGGATTTCCAGCTCTTTCTGCATTATTTCAGCCTCCGTGATATGGGTTTCCAAGGATCGGAATTCACTGGGTCAATAAGTTTTGTCTCGGCTCGTTTAGATAGGGCCATCTGCAATTCTTACTGGGATGATTCCTATCCTGATTCAATTGTTTTTCACCTACTCCATATGAAATCTGACCATCGTCCCATCTTCATAAGCGTCAGGCACTCTTCTTCTCATCCCCGAAATTCACAGTTTTGTTTTGTTTTTTCGGATGGCTTACACATGAGGATTTCTCTCGATGGTTAAGGATAATTGGCATACATCATCTTCCTTATCTGACTCAATCTCAAATTTCACCAAAGCAGCGGATCTCTGGAAAAAAAATTGTCTTTGGTTATTTAGGGACCAAAAAGAAGATTGTTATGGCTCGTATTCACGGTGTTCAAAAGGCCCTTAACACTCGTAGGACTCGATTTCTCATTCATCTTGAATCCGACCTTCTGCTTGAGCTTGAGAAAATTCTGGATTTGGAAAAAACACTTTGGCGGCAGCTATCTCGGCAGATTGGATTCTCTTAGAGATCTAAACACCAAGTATTACCATCGCAAGACTATGCAAAGGAAGCGGCACGACAGGATATCAGCTCTCAAAATTTCCAGTGATAATTGGTGCAATGATGATAATATGCTTTGCGATGAAGCTGTCCGCTTCTTTCACAATCTTTATTCAGTCGAGCATTCTGTTACGAGAACCTTTCCTTTGAGAGGTTGTTTTCCGAGCATCCCAACTGATGAGATGTTTGGTCCCAATGCAATACCCTCCTCTTCGAAAAATCATGCTGCCCTTTGTGACATGTCTCCTTTAAAAGCCCCAGGACACAACAGACTCCATATTGAGTTTTTTCAAACCCAATGGTCGATTGTGGGGACTGAGGTCTGTAAACTATTTCAATCTATATTTGCAGGAGGAACATTTGAACAAGATATCAATAAAACTATGATTTTTCTTATTCCGAAGAAAGACGCTCCTGAATCGTTCACCGATTTTTGACCTATCAGTTTTTGCACCATTATTTACAAGCTAATTACTAAGGTCATTGTCTGCCGTCTAAAACACATCATGCCTTCTCTTGTTGCCCCTAATCAGACTAGTTTCATTCCTGGGCGCTCAATTTCAGAGAATATTATAATCAATCTGTCGACAGTCATTTTCGTCCCGTATTATTATTATTATATTATTATTATTATTATTACAAATAATATTACAAACCCGGAGGCCTAATTACAATAAAACCCGGAGGCCCATATTCAAAATATGGTCAACCCATTAGTAGACCCAAGTTGACCCGAACCCATGCCAGAATCGATATAGACCCAGACAAATCAGCAAGCCCGAGAAGCCCAAATCCAGTTAGGGTTTCACACATATCAACTCCAGCCGTCACAGATCACCGTTGGATCTGGAGAGATCCAACGACCCATATTCGTTCAACAGAAACCTTAGGGTTTCACCGACCCTAGGGGATATTTCGGGCGCCACCTCCAATTGCTCAACCAGATGCTGCCACACCTCCACCAACTTGACGAAAGACTCCAAAATCCGTAGGAGAGCCACACACCTCACTCCCTATGGTGAGTCAACCATCATAGATCCGGTAACTCACCGAATGAACGGTTGTCCGAGGCCTTCTGATGCCTATAAAAGGCCATACAATCTGCAAAAAAAAAAAAAGACAGAGCAAGCAACGGACGACAGAGAGAAACGAACAGAGGGACTGAGAAAGCAAAGAACGAAGAGAGACAACAACGAAGAAAAGAGGAGCAACAATCAATAGCCAACAACAAACCGGAAGAAAAACAAGAGGAAAATAGAAGAAACTTAATCTGAAGAAGCCAAACGTCGCCAGAAACCGTCAGATTTTGAAGGTATAAAATCAGATCTAGTCCGTTTAAGAGACTTATAGGACAAGAGGAGTTTAGATTCGGGTAGAGGGAGCTTTCGATCTACAATTTGGGGTATTTTTATATTTTTCGGCCACCGTGAATGGACTGGCAGTGGCCGGAATAGTGACCAGCGGTGGCCGGCCGGTGACCGTCTCTCCCTCTGGTGAGGGAGTTTAGAGAGAAGGGAGAGCTTCTCTAAAGAGAGAGAAGCAAAATGAAGAAATAAGAAGACATGGCCATATTGGGCCAATTTTGGGGTATTTATACCCTCCTCAAAACTACGTTGTTTTAGGGAGGGACTTTTGCGTAATTTTATAAATGCACAAATCAGGTCCTTGGTCCCTGTACTTTGTATGCATTACAATTTAGTCACTGTAATTTATTTTTGTGCTTTATAATTTGGTTTTTAGATTTAATTTAATTTTAGTTCTTATAATTTTAATAAATTATATTTTAATCTGAATAGTAATTAGGATAAATTACATTTTTAATACCTAAGTTTAATAATATTTTGAATTATGGCAATTATTTTTTATATTTTATAATTTAATTTCTAAGCTTTAATATTTTAATTTTAATAATATTATAAGATTATTTACAACTGTAGTACCTCAAATATTAGGTTTTTGCAATAGTAACCTAGAATTTTAATATATTTATAATTTAATCATTATAGTTATTACATGTATTTGGGTTATTTTATTTTATACAATAAATCATAAAATATTTCCTTAACTGATTAGGAATATATTTTGAAATGATTTATTGGTAATAAAATAATATCCCTATTGTTTTTTTATGGGATAAAATATTAAATTAAATTCAATATTGTAAATTTACTGCAAAGATAATTAATTAATAAACCAAGGTACCAATTTTGGGCGATGTGGGGATGCTAATCCTTCCCCACACGTAATCGACTCCCAAACTCATTTTCTGGTAAGCAGATCCTTTTTGTGTTATTTTAATATTATTTTTATAAATTTTATTAAAATAAGATAGCATTTTTGGTGACCAGTCACACCTAGATAAATGATTGGTGGCGACTCTTCAAATTTGTGTTTTATCTTATGCCAGAAGAAAAACACTTACTTCTTCGAGACGAGATTTAGAAAATAATGACACTTGTTTTCGCCGGGTGAAATACCGTCTCGACAGCTTGGCGACTCTGATGGGGACACATTTTTTTAGAGAGTCAAGCCACTAATTTACTAATTAATTGTCTTTGCAATAAGTTATAATTTGGTTAATTTAATTTTTTATCCCTTGAATAAACATTCTTTTTGTGAATTAATTAACAATTAAATAGTTGTACTAACTTGTTTGTTAATGTTTCAGATTTAGTGTTGTGTCTTTAAATTTAAAGAATAAATTTGTGTTGAACATTATTTTTTCTTTTTATGCTTTTCCTCACACAATGTGCGCTGCATTATCATGACATGAGCTAAAACCCCGCTCTATCCTATTTAGTATGAATGAGAAACTACTCCCTCGTGTGGTTTTCACCTCCGTATGGGATAGGGGACCATTCCTTGAGCTCACACCTTATGTTCCTCGTGTGGTTCCCTCCGTATGGACATAAGAAGTGTGTCCCTTCAAATTGAACTCAATTTGAAAGTTTATGATGGACCAGGATTAAGGGTTTGCTAGACCAAGGGGGCACCAACAAAGGACAATTCGATGACCCTTTTACCTTAGATCCAAACCCAACATACAATAAACCTAGAACTTGAGTTTAGGCAAAGCCTATCCCAAAGAGAGTCTTGTGAGGTTAGCACACAAGGAAAAGCATGTTGAGTCTTAATTTACTTAGTATTGCTTTATTTTCCTAATAAATGCGCGAACTAGAAATCATGCGGTTAGATTTATTTCTCCAAATAAAACATGGAACTAGATTGCATGAGGTTAAGATTTTTATGATATTACTACCTAATTTTCCTTTGTTTGTTTTTTTATCATTTTCATTATGGATTACATTTTTCATACCATGGTGTTGATTCATGATTGATGTTTACATAAAGGCTAGAAATATGGAACAAAGAGTCCTACATGAAGTAAAAAACAATGTAGATGTATCTGTAATATATTTAAAACTTTGTTTTAGTATAAAAGTTGTTCTAATGAATCATTCAATGTCAACACCTTGCATTTTGCATCTTACATATGCATATGATTTTTTACATTGCATTTTAGTCATACTTATTATATTCATTAATAAAACATCCATATTTATTAAAAGGGTTTTTTTTCGAAGAATACTGGAAACCTTTAAGCATCCATACAATACTAGAAAAAAGGTAACGGATGATAAAATCGCCCAAATCGAAAGAGCTCAACTTGAAATGTGAGAGAGCTTCAAGAAAGTTCAAGAAGAAATGCATGAACAAATGCTGAAATCCCAAAATGATCTGATTGAAAAAATTCAAGCATGTTACAAGGAATAAGCATGGAACGAGAAAATACTCCAGTTGTCGGTATTACTACTGAAGAACCTCTGTACCTACTAGGTTTTACACCGCAAGCAAATCGTGAAAAAGCTCCAGTTATTGGTGTTATTGAAGAACCTCTGTATCCCCAGGTTTTACACCACCTCATGTTAAAGTCCATCAAGGAATGATTACTCAGTCAAGAAGAGTAAACATAAACTTGCCTCTACAAACCAACAACAATATGAAGATGTTTCGAATTTTGATTAAGAAGGCAAGAAAGAGTTAAATAAAAAAGATGATAAAAAATGGGAACAACTAGAAGAGGAAATTAGGACTATGAATGAGGGCTCTAACATATATGGAATTGAGGCTAAAGAATTGAGTTTGGTGCCTGATTTGGGGTTACCTATGCCTGATTTTAAAAAAATTCGATGGCACGAAATGCCCCTCTTCTCATATCACAATGTTTTACAGAAAAATGAAAGGTTATATAGGGGATGACAAACTGTTGATTCATTGTTTCAAGAAAGCTTAACAAGTTCGGCCATGAGATGGTAAAACCAATTGAATAAGGATCATATTAAATCTTGGAAAGATTTGGCAAAATCTTTTCTTGAACAATATAATCATGTAAAAGATATAAGGCCCAATGGACTGATGCTGTAGAACATGGAAAAAAATCCAATGAGAATTTCAGACTATATGCCCAGAGATGGAGGGACATATATGTACAAGTACATCCGCCCATGGAAGAAGAGAAGACGAATGTGATTTTTGTAAACACTTTAAAAACTCCTTTCTTTACTCACCTCATAGGGAATTCCTTTAAGAGTTTTGCTGAAATAGTCACAGCTGGTGAGATGATTGAAATGACAATTAAGAGTGGCAAACTTGATAGTGATGAATCTAGCAATAAACCACCAATGAAAAAAAAAAGTGAAGTCAATGAAGTGAGGAAATACGAATCCAATAACATCACGATATCTCAACCTCAGGACACTGGATCATCTACGCAAAGCCCTGCCAAGCAAGGTGCAAGGGAGCCAATGCAAGAAAGAGAGAAGCCCCAGTTTGATCCAATTCCTATGAAATACAAGGAGTTGTTCCAGAAATTGTATGACAGTCATATAATGTCACCCTATCATGTATCACCTATGCAACCTCCCTATCCTAAGTGGTACGATGCTAGCTTGCAATGTGAATATTATGCAGGACCTCATGGGCATTCTATTGAAGATTATTTTGTATTCAAAAGAATCGCTAAAGCCTTAGAACAAAGAATGTCATAAATTTTGGTAACAATGAGCAGCTAAATATGGCCCAAAACCCATTACTAAATCACACAGGAACCTGTTAATCTAATTTTCTATCACTAAGAAAGATTGTTTCAATTTGGGATATTAGATGACTGTAGAAAGAAACTGAGGGGAAAATGAGGACAAAGACTACGGTCCAATTATACACCCCATATTCTAGGAGTAATGGGGCATGTTAGATAAATAAGTAGAGGTTGTTATATACCACAGTTGTACTTTCCATTTTCAGCATCTTATTTGAATATGTTTTTTTGTATTTTCTAAGCCTTCTTATAAGGTTATATAAATAAATTTATGTTTCTTTTAAGGTTATGAGCATTGAATCAATTTTGCAATATTGTAGTTCTTTGAATATCAAATGGATTAAAAGCTCTTTATGAGTAGAGTTATGCATTTTTGACAAAGTATCAAGATTGAAAACTGGTAAAATAAGGACCTTAACCTTACCTCAGATGATATACTCCCAAACACTATACCCTCTTACAAATATGAGAGAACTTTCTCCTATTGCAAAGAATTAGACAAAAGACTTGGTATTTATATATAGGAGCGTACAACATGGGGAATATTTTGTGTAACATTGCGAAACCAACTAGATTACTCTTCTATTAATGATGTTCGATGATGAAATCTTCACAAATAGGTAAAGTCAATTGCTTGGAAATTGAACTCTAACGATGAGATTTTTTGACTTCCACCAAAACACCTAGGCTATAACAGGTTCTTCTTAACAAGCTTAAGAAGTTGAAGTTGTATACCCATGTTATATTATTATATGCAATAAAGCTTGAGTTGTCCCTCTAGAGCAATTGGTTAATAGCCCCAGCTTTGTGGATAAGTTTCAACTAGCCCAATGAAGGTTAATTTCAATAAATCTAAATTCAGCTAGCCAAAATGGCAATAGGTTACTAGATAAGAAGTTATTATAAGGGAATAAAAACCTGTTATAGTCAACCTCACACGTGCAAACAGAAATTTCATTTTTATATTGATATTTTCGTACTGCTTTGGCTGAATCGAAGATTTCAGAGAACTAAAATAGAGGTATTTTAGAAAAGTCTAGTAATTGGTCGTGCTAGTTGCATCATTTTATCTACATCCGATTAAAATACTAAGTCAAGAAAGTGAGGCATGTGGCAATGTTCAAAAGAGAGAGAGAGGAGTGACATCTTCAATAAGATGTAACCATAGAAAATAGGAAAGCCAACCTGAAACTAATCCCTAAGTTTTGATACTTGTTAAAGAACTATAACTCTAAAACATTAAAGAGCTGTTAATTCTTTTGATATTCTTTGAACTCATGCTTATGATTTGATTCTATTGTGAACCTGTACGGGCAATATTTTACAAAATTCTTTCATTTATAAAGAAAAGAGGAAAAACATTTTCAAACAAGACAGTCTCAAATGAGAAACGATCTTGAATCAAGTTTATACCTATTCTATCTCTATTAGAGAAAAAGAATACGCAAGGCCAGAATGATGAAGCATTTCACATTCTTAAAATCAGATGGCCCGAAAGACCAAAAAGTCTGAAGAATTGGACTTATAACATTCCCTTTGTGACAACCCGTTAAGAAGAAGAGGATCACCTCATCAGAAAGAGGCACATATCTCAAGCATTTCTGTCAGAATGATTGATCGCTTCTTAAGTTTGTGACAATATTAAGAGAACCCCTCAAGTTACTTGATAACATTGTTGTTTAGTAACACCAAAATGAGAGAATTGAAGATTAATAGATTTGGGCACGAATAGAGCCACGAGTGCCCACAATGGGGCATTATCAAAGTTGGACCTCGTGGGAATTATGATATTCAAATCTAATAGACATTGAGAGTGAGCCTTACAACTTGGAATGTTGGGGCATTTTGAAGGCCCATTCCAACCATAAATAGAATGTGGAGCATTTTGAAGGCCCATTCCAATCAGACAGAAATGATTCATGAAGGCATTTTTGAAAGCTCATATCAACAAGAAGCAAACGATGGGGCATGCTGAAAGCCCATATCATCTTTCAGAAAGATCATTGATTTGAACAAATATTTTCAATGATATAGAAAGGTATGAAGAATGAAAATGGTGAAATAGTGACAATAGAGATGACCATATATGATCATTTTGTTCATCATACGGTTGCATTATACTGGTAATTTCACCTACATTGACGCTAACAAGTTAAGACATCCCACTTGTATTCGCAACGAGCTTTATTCTTAAGTGTCCTTGTGACATCATGTAAATTCTCTGAACACCATACAAAAAGTTCTCTGGTTGAGAAATTTGGGCAGAAGGCACGAGAAAGAATGAATGTGTTGTCAAATGTTCTACGAACCAGTAACCCAAGATGAAGGTTGTCTGCTAAAGCTCCAAGGGGTAAAAAAGAGAAATGATGAAAATTGTTTTCCAAGGAAAAAAGGCATTGAAATTTTCAAGAAACTAGTGAAGCCAACTAAAATTGAACGATGGGTTGTTGCTTAAATGTCTCAACATGATATGGTACAAATAGCCTTGTTCAAGATCCAATTAGATGTGGAGACATGAAAGGAATTAGGATAAATCTTCCTTGTGATGTGTTTCAAGAGTCAAATCAGAACAAACAATGATTTTGTAAAGATGATATGTTTCCTTTCAAAGATGAAAGCTTTATTGGATTTCTATACAAGTTCAGGTAAAGAAAGCCAACCATATCAGGGAAAAGAGTTTGTTGCGGCAAGAAGGAATTAACACAACTTAAAACTTGCTGGAATACACGTTGATGAAGATCACCTTTGAATTCATTCTTTCACAGATCAAGAAAACATGCATTTATACATAATACATGTCATTGTATCATACATTATTTCATACATACATGATACATTTTTATGTATGGAGACATTTTTGTCTTTATTATGATAGTTTCCCTAGAATTCCAGTCGTGATTTTATGGGAACATGTTTTTTTAGGAAACTTAATATTGTTTCCTAGAATCAATTTTTGACTTTCTCAATTTTTGACTTTCTCATAAAGAGAAGTCAACCTTTATTATTCCTGACTCCCTAGTAGAGTCATTTTTTGACTTCATCGTGAAGAGAAGTCAACATGTATTATTTCTGACTCCCTATAGGAGTTAATCCTTGATTTTATCATAAAGAGAAGTCAATCTTTTTAATTTGATATTCATGAATAGCAATGAAGTAAATTAGGTCATATTTGGTCTTCTTGGCAAAGCAGCGAATCAAATCAACCTTGAGTCTGATCTTCACGGAAGAGTAGTGGAAGATTTGGTCTCTACGGAAGAGTAGTGGAAGTGAATCAATCTTGAGTCTGATCTTCACGGAAAAATAGTGGAACAAATTCTTCTTATTTCAGATTTGGTCTCTACAAAAGAGTAGTGGAACAAATTCTTCTTATTTCAGATTTGGTCTCTGCGGAAGAGTAGTGGAAGTGAAACAATCTCGAGTCTAATCTTCACGGAAGAGTAGTGGAACAGATTCTTTTATTTCAAATTTAGCCTTCACGGAAGAGTAGTGAAGCAAAGTTATCTTAGCATTCACGGAAGAGTAGTGAAGCAAAGTCATCTTAGCCTTCACGAAAGAGTAGTGAAGCAAAGTCATCTTAGCCTCCATGGAAGAGTAGTGAAACAAAGTCATCTTAGCCTCCACGGAAGAGTAGTGAAGCAAATCCATCTTATCCTTCACAGAAGAGTAGTGAAGGAAAGCCATCATAGCCTCCACGGAAGAGTAGTGAAGCAAAGCCATCTTAGCCTCCACGGAAAAGTAGTGAAGCAAAGCCATCATTGCCTTCACAAAAAGAGTAGTGAAGCAAGAACAAATCAAAGTTCGATCTCCACGTAAGAGTAATGGAACGAATTTCCCATCAAAGTATGAAGTCTACTGGACGAAAATTGCTTGTCTTTTTATCTTTGCTCTATTCTTGTTAACACAAAAATGAGCAAAGAGGTGCAGCTGTCGACAATCATTTTCGTCCCGTATTTTTATTATATATTATTATTATTATTATTGTAATTATTACAAATAATATTACAAACCCGGAGGCCTAATTACAATAAAACCCGGAGGTCCATACTCAAAATATGGTCAACCCATCAATAGACCTGAAGCCAGACCCAAAACGATCTAGACCCAGACAAATCAGCAAGCCCGAGAAGCCCAAACCTAGTTAGGATTTCACACATCTCAGCTCCAGCCGTCATAGATCTCAAAAGACCCATATTGTTCAGTAAAAATCTTAGAGTTTCACCAACCCTAGGGGATATTTCGGGCGCCGCCTCCAACTGCTCCAATTACGGGTTTTCATTCGGTTAAAACGGTGGCTGACTGAACCAAATTACCATTAACCAAATTAACCGAACTTTTTTTTCTTAACCGTTAACCGAACCAAACTTTTTTTGAAAATATTAACTGAACCGAATAAATTTCAGTTAATTCGGTTAATTTTTGAATTAACCGAAATTTTTTCAAATTTTATAATTTATATAATAATTGAATATTTTTTAATTAAAAAATAATTTACAATTAATTTAAATAATATATAATTATAAAGTAAAAATTTTATATGTATTTTTTTAATTAATTAATATTGATTTAGGTTTAAAAGTTATTAGATCTTAAATTATTAATTGGGTTTTAAATAGTTTAGGCTGAGCCCATATATTACATATAATATATTTAATATTTAAAATTTATTTTTGGTTAATTAACTGATTTCGAACCGAATTAACCGTTAATCGAATTCTAAAAAATTTATTAACTGTTCCCCGACCAAACTAATTCCGTGGCCGACCGAATTAACTGAACTAAATCGGTTCGGTTGGTTAATTTGGTTAAAACTAAAAAATGAATACCCCTAGCTCCAACCAGATGCTGCCACGCCTCCACCAACTCGACAGAGCAAGCAACGGACGAAAGAGAGAAACGAACAGTGGGACGGAGAAAGCAAGGAACGAAGAGAGACAACAACAAAGAAAAGAGGAGCAACAATCAATAGCCAATTGCACACCGAAAGAAAAACAAGAGGAAAATATAAGAAACTTACCCTCAAAGAAGCCAATCGTCACCGGAAACCGACAGATTTCGAAGGTATAAAATCAGATCTACTCCGTTTGAGAGACTTTTAAGACAATAGGAGTTTAGATTCGGGTAGAGGGAGTTTCGATCTACGATTTAGGGTATTTTATATTTTTCGACCACCGTGAATAGTGATCGACGGTGGCTGGAATAGTGACCAACGGTGGCCGAAAAATGGCCGGCCGGTGACCGGCTCTCCCTCTGGTGAGGGAGTTTAGAGAGAAACAAAATGAAGAAATGAGAAGGAATGGCCATCTTGGGCCAATTTTGGGGTATTTATACTTCCTCAAAACTACGTCGTTTTGGGGAGGGACTTCTGTGTAATTTCATAAATGAACAAATCATGTCCTTGGTCCCTATACTTTGTATGCATTATAATTTAGTCACTGGAATTGATTTTTGTGCATTATAATTTGGTTTTTAGATTTAATATAATTTAATTTTAATCATTAATAACATATTTATATATATAAGGTAAATATCCATTTTATTCCTTATAATTTTAATAAATTATATTTTAATCTGAATAGTAATTAGGATAAATTACATTTTTAATACCTAATTTTAATAATATTTCAAATTATGGCAATTAATTTTTATATTTTATAATTTAATTTCTAAGCTTTAATATTTTTATTTTAATAATATTATAATATTATTTACAATTGTAGTACCTCAAATATTAAGTTTTTTTAGTAACCTAGAATTTTAATATTTTTATAATTTAATCATTATAGTTATTACATGTATTTGGGTTATTTTATTTTATACAATAAATCATAAAATATTTCCTTAACTAATTAGGAATATATTTTTAAATGATTTATTGGTATAAAATAATATCCCTATTGTTTTTTTATGGGATAAAAAATTAAATTAAATTCAATATTGTAAATTTAATGCAAAGATAATTAATTAATAAACCAAGGTACCAATTTTGGGCGTTGTGGAAATGCTAATCATTCCCACACGTAATCGACTCCCGAACTCATTTTCTGGTAAGCAGACCATTTTTGTGTTATTTTAATATTATTTTTATAAATTTTATTAAAATAACATAGCATTTTTGGTGACCAATCACACCTAGATAAATGATTGGTGGCAACTCCTCAAATTTGTGTTTTATCTTGTGCCAGAAGAAAGACACTTACTTTTTCGAGACGAGATTTAGAAAATAACGACACTTGTTTTCGTCGGGCGAAATACCGTCTCGACACAATTAGGATGTCATCCATTCAATGTGCCCATGTAAAAATAAAACTAGTTGGATGGATATGAAGGTGGATCTTGAGAAAGCTTTTGATAGAGTTTGTTGGGAATTTAACTACGAGACCCTTGTTGATGCATTGCATTACGACCTCTTCGATGCAAGTCCAATGAAATGGATCTCCTTCTCAAATTTTCACACCTCAGCGAGGTATTCACCAAGGTGATCCTCTTTCGTCGTATCTCTTTGTTTTTGTTATGGAAAAGTGGTGGCACCAGATTTTCGAGATGGTAGCAAATGGTAAATGGATTCCTTTTTGTTTTCATCGAAATGGGCTGCATGTTTCCCATTTATTCTTTGCCGACGATCTTATTCTCTATGCACAAGTAAATGATCAACAATCAAACATCGTTAAAGCCATCCTGAATGAATTTGGATATTACTCAGGGCACAAGGTTTGTAAATCCAAGACACTTCTTTACTTCTCTCCAAACATCAAGGCGAGCGTTCAAAGCTTAGTCGCTGCAAAAGTTGGATTCCCGTTGTTGACTCCCTAGGTAAAGACCTTGGAGTACATGTTCTTCACAAGTGCCCATCTTATTCGGATTACTCTTTTATCGTTGACATGATCAATGCTAAGCTTTCGGGTTGGGCAGCTCAATCTCTTTCCATGGCTAGTCGTATAACTCTTGCTAAGGTTGTTCTTGGTGCGATTTTGGTATATTTTATGCAAGCAATGGCCCTTCCGAAGCGTGTCTGTAATGACATTGAAAAATGTATTTGTAGTTTCATTTAGGGCTCCTCTAATTTCGGGAATAAGATCTCGCGCATTAGTTGGGAGGCGTTATGCCAACCCCGAGATCGTGGAGGCCTAGGTGTTATTAGGACTCATGAGCATAATGTGGTTTTTTTTAATGAAAATTGGCTACGCCTTTCTGACTAAAACCAAGGCGTATTGGATTCAAACTTTACGTCATAAATAAAACATCTTGGATCCATGTCCTAGATCAATCTCTCACACGATTTGCTCCCCAATGTGGCGTTGTATAACAAATATTTGGTCATCCGTCTTGCCGAGCCTCTTTTGGTCATTGGGGAATGGTTTGAAGAATAAATTATTGGATAACGTATTGCTCTCGTCTTTTGGCATTCGTCTCCCCCATGCTATTAATTTGTCGCTCATTGATGATAATTTATATTTGTCCGACACTGCTCTCCCTAATGGCCTATGGAATGAAGCACTATTATCCTCGTTGGTTACACCTGAAGCTCTTAGCCACATTCTTCGGCACCAAGGCCCCTCATTCAGTCAATCCTGACGACTCCATAGCTTGGCAGTGTACTCTCACCCATAGCTTTGAACTCCAATATGAATATGCTAGTATTTATGCTGTAAATTGGAATAAATCCAACGTCACTTGGAAATTCATTTGGTCCGTTCCCCTGCCTCAATGACTGCGTCTCTTTGGCTTACCCTTTCACTGAAAGCTAATGACAAATTGTGAGCGTAACTGAAGAGGTCTCTCGGCTGATGCCTCCTGCCATTTCTGTGGCACCGCCCAGGAAACAATCATCCATGTTTTACGTGATTACCCGCAGACCCGGAGTCTTTGGATGCAACTCTTGCCCAATATCTCTAATTCGAGCTTCTTCCAGGATAATCTCGAGGTTTGACTTCTCTCCAATTTGAGGAATAACAATCGTTACTTAAGAAATTGACCTACTTGGTTTCTGTTTTTCACCTCTCTAATTTATTAGCGCTGGAAACGATGAAATTATATACTTTTTAAAGATGTCTCGACACCTTCTTCTAGGGTCCTCCATTACGCTTACAATTGGGCGTTGTATTTCAAGCAAGACACTCCACTTCAACGTCCACCCTTCATCCAGCCGTGAGTAACATCGCTTGAACAAAACCTCCCTCGGGATGGATGTGCCTCAACTCCGATGGCAGTGTTAATCCTTCAACCAGCATTGACACTGCTGGTGGCATCCTTCGTGACGACGATGGAACCTAGATTCATGAATATAGTCGGACTATCAGACATACATTAGCTTTGTAGGCCAAACTCTGGAGTATTCATGAAGGCCTTCTCCTAGCTCGAAGCATTGGTATAGAGCGTCTGGAAGTCCAAACAAACTACAAGCAAGCAGTTTCTCTGCTCGATGGCAAAACTGCAGCCAACAGCCCTATTTTCCTCATTTGATTCATCACTGCCTTATGGAAGTACGCTTGGAGTACCTCTTTTTGTTGGATTCCCTTATCTGCAAACGTCACTGAAAATCTCGTGAATGGACTATTATCGAACTCCCTCTGAGTCTTGAAGATCTTCTATCTAGTGACAGAGTGTATCTCCACCGCAACCTGCAGCTCTATCCTAGTTTCTTTGGGCCCTTTCAATTCAAAAAAAATAGTGTCACATGGGACAATCGAAGCGGATAATCCAAACTTTTTTCCTTTAAAACATTTGTAAATCACCATATAAAAACCATTCATTGAAGATATATAATAAAATCACAATAATTGAGTTCACAATTACGGGGAGCTCCCAAAATATAACCCAAATAATATTATAAAGTTTAAAACAAAATAGAGTTACAAATGAATATAAAGGGTCTGTGAATAGTACATGTCCTCTAAATATGACTCAATACGTACTTTAAAGCCTCGGTTAGTCTGGAATTTGATGGAGATGAAAATGCTCCTCAACTGGGCACTTAAGAACATGTGCACGGAAACATTCTGAACACTAAGCTTACGAGCTCGGTGCCACACTAATAAATGTACTATAGTACGTGTATTTACTATATGTGTATGCTAGTGGCATAGGTACTAACACATAAGAATGCTGACATGCAAAGCTGAGTGTCCGCGTGTGTAAGTACTATAAAATATACACAAATAATGTGCAAGTATACACAATCGCTCAAGTAATACAATGATGAGTGAGTATCGTCTCCATAAGGATTGGGTGAAATTACAAAAGTCTAACCAAAGCTAAGAACTAATATCTATGTATAGTTAGTCTTTATATATACAAATGTCACGGCAAATGAAAATGTGTATGCTGATGGATGTAGATGAATGGTCTGATGGTGTAGCAAATGGAAATGCAGTAGTAAGATAAGATGTTTATTGTTGAAAATGCAATGTCGAGGCAATGGAAGATGGTAAATAAACAGTAAATAAATAGTAAATGAAATGAAAAGAATATAATCCTCACGCGACAAGCTTCCAATGGAATGAATGATAGGGATTGATTTAAGGATGCTAAACTTATTTCTCAGTCATATTCAAGCTATCTAATCTTTACTTGCTCGACAAGGCTTTCCTAAAATGTTCTCAAAGGAACCTAACAGAATATGATGCCAAGGCATCTGCTCTCACTCAACGATGTTAGCCAGCCTACCCTATTGATAAAGAAACCCTTTTTAGTCGTTGAAATCCTATCCTAGTCTCTCCCGAGATCTAAGGGATTAGGTTATAATATCCCTAGGCCGGTTCAAAGCCCCTTGAAAATACTATAACCCATTGCTCATGAGGATCTTGTCTTGCGGTTCTCTCAAATACTTACAAGTATTTTTAGCTTAGGTTTCTCCCGAATACCTAAACTTCATCTACGAAATGGACATTTTCATTCCTCTTTCAAGCCTAGATGGTGAAGCATTTATAAGAAAAGAAAATAAAGAACCAAAATAAACTTAAATATATCATTAAAATAAAGTCTAAACATCCATTAAACCAACCACCACCAAATAAGTTAGTTCATGTTGGGGTTCAAAATATCCAAACACAAAGTCATGCAAATATTCGTTCCAACAACCCACAAATAAATATAAAAATAGTAGCAAAAAGGGAAGTGAGAAGTAGCCTTCGACGCGCCACCAGAGGTCTCCTCGGCCACCACGAACCACCTTAGCTCGCTAGCTCATTTCGACACTTAGCTCGCCACTCCTTGGAGCTTTATCAATGGAGGAAAACCCAAGGAAGAAGAAAAGGAAAAGGAAATAAAAAAAATGATTTTTTCCTGCTCTATGTGTGTGCCTCTTCACGTGTTATGTATTGTCTCCCTTGAGGTGTAATATATAATAAAAATATCTAGGGGTAATGATGAGGTTATTGGATGCAAAATACCCCTCATACCCCTAGAATCACATGTAGTGCGTGAACCTTATCCTCCAGGTGGCAATGGTCCCATAGCAGCTCTCGCAGGCGGTTACAACAATCATTTCATGTGCAGAGCCAACTGTCCTCGTACAACTGTATCTTTTTGTCGTTTTCTGCGCCAGAAATGCCAAGGCATTTTAATCTGCTTCAACAACGTGTGATGCCGCGGTATTACTTCCCATCTAGTCATTTTTTTCTTGCTATTCCTTGCACACCACAGACAAACTGCACTTTTCCTTCAAGCAGCATCATTAAGAAATAAAATAGCACTACCACCACAAATGCAACTATATACAACTACATGATCCTAAAATGCCTAAAATGAGCTTTTAAACAAACAATAACATAAGTGAAAAAGGCCTTAAATGTAGCCTTTTTAGGAAGTTAACATTGAGGTAAGCATCATGGTGTGGTTGTAGGTTCTGCATCTCGAATCGCACACCCCTCTTGCCTATCTAAGACACCGTTGAGTATCTGGGTGAGATTCAAAATTGTAATAGAAACATACACTCGACCAACTTACTCCGTTGAGTCTTAGGGCATCTATACCCTATTGGTTACTGAAGTGCCTTGGCACTAGCAAGAGCGTATCTAGATACTTCTAATAAGTAAGATGATCATCAACTACTAAAGTAACTTGCGTGTCCTGGTTGTTTCCCGAGCGTCATACAAAGGCTAGTTTTATGTTATCCTATCCGATATTGTTTCTAGTTGTAATTGTGTTTATTATTATTCTCAATTATAGTTTTATTTTGGTAACGTTATGGTGTTATTAGGCCCCTCGAGTTTAACACCTTAATCATTGGGTTTCTTACCCAAAATTGTATTGACCCTTGAGTATTGATACCCACCCTTGGCACCGATACTAAAAATGGCTATTATAATCTGAAGGAACTGGGTAGTATTGATACTCTTTGCTAAATTATCTACACTTCTAAGCTAGGGTATCGATATTATCCTGAGTATCGATACCAAAATTTTCTTCGATGTTTTGAGAATTAACTCAACATCGATACCCGTACTGAGAGTATCAATACTCTACCTCTCATTATCGATGCTCCCATGAGTACCAATACAAAAATTGGCCACTAAAATTTTCAAAGTGATCTCGGTATCGGTACATCTCCTGTGAGTATCGATATCTAACTAGGAGTATCGATACTCTATGATCCAATTGAAATAAAACATACTCCTAGCCCAAAATCCTATTCTTTTAGTGTAACACCCTAATCCAGTCTGACCCGAAGATCCATGGAATACAATGTCACACGAGACTATCGAAATAATGACCCAAATATTTCCTTGAAAACTGATTTATAAAACAACTGATAATATTTCATTCATAGAAATTGAAACAAAACATGGTAATAATTCAAGTTTACAAAAGGTGGGCATCTCCCAAAGTATATCCAAAATAATATAACACCGAGTATTATTCCAGAGTTATGACTCAATACACACAAGGGTCTATAAATAGTAAATACCCTCTAAGAATGACTCAAGATGTAGTCTAAAGGTATCTGAAGGTCTAAGATGCTACACTAGAATATTTGTGACAATAACTCCCCATGAACGGCCTCCTAAGAACCTCTCACGGAAACATATTCCAAACTCTGTGCTTATGAGCTCAGTGCCTCACTAATAACTATATTATACTACATGCATTCTTTAAAGGAAATGGCTAGCGACAAATGTCTAAAACATGCGACTACTAAACTACTAAGTTATGGATGACATCATGGTACAGCTGAGGGTTCTACATCTCGAAGCTCACACACCCCTCTAGCCTACCAATATACCCTCAGGTACTAGGGTGAGGTCCAGAATCTACATAAAAAACGTGCACCCGCCAACTTACTTCGTCGAGTCTTGGGGCATCTGTGCCCGGTCGACTACTAAAGTGCTTTGGCACTGACTTGGCTAGCCACTGACTGTCATGTTATGCTAAAGCGAAACTTGGGTGTCCTGACTCTTTCCCGAGCATCAAATAATGCTAGTTTTATGAATACCTATTTGTTATCATTTCTACAGTTTTGTTACTAATTACTATTCTCGCTTGAAGTCTTATTTGTTGTTACTCAAGTGTATTTGGGGTACCTCGGGTCTAATCCATTAATCCTTGGATTATTTATCCAAAACTGTCTGTGGGTACCAATACTGACCCTTCAATATTGATACTAAACCTTTGTTATCGATACCCACCTACTGGTATCGATACCCCTGACTGATTTAGGTTGTTTGGGTAAGGTAGTATCAATACTCTAGGATGAGTACCAATACACTAGTTCTGAGGTATTTATACTTGACTGAGTATCGATACCAAATTTATGTTTGATGTTTTGAAAAATTCCCCAGTATCGATAACCCTATGGGGAGTATCGATACTCTTGTCATGGTATCGATGTCATATGAATGAGTATCGATACTACCTCTTTAAAATTGTCTAATTTTTAACTGAATGACGAACAATATCAATATTGTTCTTATAGCATCGATATCGTCACTAATGAGTTCCCTTTTTTGACACGAAAAATCCTATCTTTATACCACCCAAATACCCCATTAAGGTCCTCAAATGATGTTGAAGTGTTTTATGTGATATTAGGGGTCATAAAGAGTTTATAAACATGTTGAAAACACAATGATGCAATCTACCATGAACGTGCTTCAATCTACCAATCTCATCTAAATGAGCTTCAAGAGGTATATGTGAGTTAAAAGTGAGTTATATGATGATTCTAAGTTGCTAAGGGTGTTCAAATATCAACCTAATGTGAACTACTCATTCCTCATTGCTTGAGAGCTCTCTCCCACTTATCTCACTAAACAAGGATCAAAGAATGGATTACCAACTAAATTTAGAGGTTAAGAAAGGTTTTAAAACAATTCTAAAGGCTTAAACTTACTGGAAACGAACTGAAGGCCCTGAGTTCTCTAAACCCCACAAAAACTCATTTTTGAAAACCATGGCCAAAGCTCATGTTTGAGAGCTTGAATTGAAGCTTAGGGTGTGTAGATTCTAAGACTTACCTTGAAAACCTCAAATGAAGCCTGCAA
The DNA here is from genome assembly GCF_006381635.1 of Hibiscus syriacus. Lineage (NCBI taxonomy): Eukaryota > Viridiplantae > Streptophyta > Magnoliopsida > Malvales > Malvaceae > Hibiscus > Hibiscus syriacus. The sequence continues at coordinate 2,632,094 of NW_024062730.1, forward strand.
ACTATAAAGTCTTGACCTTTACTAAGGCTTGGTGAAGAAGAAAGTGAATGGAGAAGAAAAGAATAAGAAAAACTTGTGTGGGGAAAAAGATGAGAGGAATAGAAGCGAGATCACCATTTCTTAAATGGTTTTCAACTTTATTTTTGAACCATGGTCTAATTATACTCTTGGTCCTCTTGATTTTAGTTGTAAACTAAAAATACCCATTTTTAATCTCTATTGGGCTTATCTCAAGCCCAAATCCACTTCATTTTGGGTCAAAACTTCATACAAGCTAGAGATTAACTTAAGGCCAATCTTGGGTTAGCCCAAATATTCTAACCCATGACTTAGGACGTTATATTTAGGTTATATGATGAACAATATCGGTATTATCTTCCAGTACAGATACTCAAACCCAAAAATGCCCTGTTTAGACATGAAAATGGCTTTCCATTTCTCCCAAAGGCGCTACAGAGGTTCCTAAGTGTTATTTAAATTTCATGTAAGATAGAAGGGGTCATGATAGGCCAATAAAGAAGCTGAAAAAAACATAATACTGAAATTTACATAAACATGCTTATATGCTACATAACTCATGCAAGCTAACAATACACACCTAGTGATCTACAAGTGGTAGAGATGAGTTATAAGTATGTTACCGTGAATCCTAAGCTATTGAAAGTGTTCAAGGCTCAACCAAGTGCTACTTTCTCCTTCCTCTTGCTCCTGGAGCTTTCTCCCATTTCTCTCACTATATAAGGTTAAACCACAAAATTTGCTAATTGGTTTGGGAGTTTGGAAAGAGATTAAAAACTCTTCCTAAGGCATTAAATCTCTTTAACACAGGCTGAATTAACAACTAAAACCCATATTTGGTTACCATAAACAAAACTTGTTCTTAAGGGCTTGAATCGAAGCTCTAAAGATGGAGATTACAACTTTTACCGTTGCAAACACAGATTAGGAGTGATGAACAATAAATCCCCCACCTTTGCTCAAGTTACTAAGAAAGAAGATGAGGATTTTGGGTGAAAAAGATGTAGACAAGAAATATGAAGAAAAAGAGAGCATGGTACTTGACCTCACCAACATTTTAAAAAAATCACCATTTCCAAGAGTTTATGAGATAATTTATCTCCTAGTTCTTCTTCCTTTACTTCAAGATTAAAAATGTCATTTTTAACTTCATTGGGCTCAAACCAAGCCTAATCCAAACCCAACTTGGGGACAAGCTCTTTTCACAAGATAATGGATTTAATCTAGGCCCTCTGGGGTTAGCCCAAAACTCTTTACCCGGGATTTGGGATATTACAATTACTTTAGTGTGCTTTGCACCAAATGGATAGAATCAAGAGAATCTCTACAAAAAAAATCAACAGACCGTCAAGAAAACTAAAGTTATGTGTTAATTTCAAATATGATAATTTGACTCATTTGCTTGTTAAGCTCGTTAAAGTTGTGCTCGGAACGTGCTCGTTAAAAAATGTGATGCTCGACTTGACTCATTTCTCGTTAAACTAGACTCGTTGCTCGTCAAGCTCACTAAAAAATTTACTTTATTTTTTAACTAAAAATAAAATTTAGTAATACTATATGAGGCTTAATATTAACATAAATTAACAAAGTTAACCAAAAAAAAGTATCAAAAGAGTGTATAAAGCACTTTCAGAATCTAAATTCTAAATTAAGAATCCACAAATACACTAAACTAGCATATTAAAACTAACGTAACAATCCACAAATTCACCAAACTAACATATTAAAACTAGAGTAACAATCCACAAATACATCAAATTAAAATATCAAAAGCATTTTTTTAAAAAGTTCAACGATACATATCCAATCTTGAAAATAAGGAAATCAACATCTCTCCAATCCAATTATTTTTGCTTGCAATCACCAAACTACAAATTTGGGAGAATAATTTCCTTTGTTTGATCAACATAGTTATCCTGTCAATAAAAAAATGATTATAACATCTTACAATAAAAAAACTAAAATAAATATTCTTTGTCAATGAATAGTATAGAACTAGATCAATTAATATGCTTTATCTTAAATAGTCTTACTTTATTCTTTCTCTTCACTCCATGGAGAGATCGACACCAATCTCCACTACAAATCAATATTTGCACAATATTCGAAGATAGTGAAGCCATATAAGAATCAATCACGTGGCTCCCAGTGCTAAATGTTTCCTCAAAAGCTACAATTGTTATCGAAATTGCTAAGACATCAATAACCAACCTTGACAAAATCCGAAACTTCAAAGATTGATCCGTCCACCAACTTATAGGTTCAAAGTGGTCACCTTTATCAATTAAACATCCATCCTCAAGATACAAATCAACTTCATTCTTTTTAACATTAGCTACAACTTCATTGTTGGCCACTTTATTTATTAGATCAGATAAAGCATGAGTGTTTTTTCTTCTACCAAGATGTGAAGTATTTTCAATTCCATTTTCTCCACTTTTTTTTCCGTTGTGGGAGGATAATACAAAGTAGCATACTCATCATAAAGTTCATACAAAGTTTCCCGAACTTTACGAATGTTATCTTGAACAAATTCTAAAAGAAACATATTTGGAAAAGTCACTTCAATGCCTTTCATTTTCAAACAAGGATCCAACACACAACCCATAGCTTTAAGTAGATTACATTCACCCCAATACTTATCAAATATTTCTTTCATATTCTTAACCATACCACTAACAAATTCATCGGGAGAATTCAATTTATCATCCAATAACATTTTAATCTTATAAACTTCATCAAGAAACAAATTAGAGGTTGGATATTCTGATCTTGAGATAATATTAGTAGCATTAGAAAACACAACTAAAATATTAAGCAATTTCTCATTTTTCCCCAATCACTAGCACTAGGACAATAAACATAATATTTATCCTCCAAACCAAGTCTAGAAAATACCTCTTTAAACTTGATTGCACATGCTAGCATGTCATAAGTTGAGTTCCAACCTTATCCCTACAAACTTTTTCTACTGATGCTAGCATTCAAGAACCATCCTTCTATGGTTCATGTTGAATTGTCCAACAAGTTCGGCAAACTTTTTCAACCGATGCTCACTACCATTGATGTACTCAACAGTATCATAAACATTCTTGATGATTGTTTTCACTTTCTTCAACCCATGTTGAACCATAATGTTCAAAATGTGAGCACAACAATGAACATGGAACAACTTTTCACCACAAATCAATCTCTTAGTTAATGAGAATGTATTTCCCTCAATCTATGGTTGTTTTCCATAAATTAACAAAAAAGATTAGTACTTTTTACTCTAACTTACGGAATTAGCTTGAGTCGTGAAAGTGTTAAAAGTAAAAAAAAATGATGAGATCATCCCTCACAAGAATGGTTTGATGGATTTAGGGTATTAAGGGTATTCATTTGACTAATCTCGTTGCATATTCTATATTTGTTTGAACATGGAACACTCTACATGGTTAAAGTCGCCTTAAAGAAGTTTCATCCTTTTTAATTCTTTCAGTTTTATTTTGGAAATTTAATATCCATTTAATCCAAAAAAAAAACTTAGAAATGAGATTGCAAGGATACTCGTCACTTGAAAAACAAAAGTATAGTACAAGTTAACTAGTAATTTCTTCCAACAGAAAGTGGCTACCATCCAAAGAAACTAAGAATAAAATCATGTGTACTTGGCACCCATTTCTAATATTGCAAGCTTAACTTATACCACTCAATCTCATTATTTATTCTCTTATCGTTTCAGTCTGGAACCAATTTTTTTATGCATTCTGATATTCTTTCCTACTTTTTTGAAGCACACTCGAAATGCATTTGAAGATACTAAATTTTTTTACCCATTTTTATTTTTATTATAATTATTATATATATTATTATTATTATTAAATAAAAAATAAATAAAAAAATAATATAAAAAATATAATAATAATTACAAGCCTAAATTGAAGGCCCAATACAGTGGCCCGGATCCAAAAACTCACAGTAAACCCTAAACCTAATTTAGGGTTTGTATCATCCCAGCAGCCGCCTCAACTCACAGCCGTTGGATTTGGCTTTGATCCAACGGCCCAGATGGTTCCAGCAAAGGAAGTCCTAGGGTTTCCTAACCCTAGGGCCACGCGGCGCCTCTTCTGCTGCCAACACCATTGCCAACGCTCCACCAGTGCCACGCCTCCGATGAAGACTCCAGAAGACTCAGAGCAGCCGCACACGTTGAAGTCTAGAGTGAGTCACCACTATAGTTTGGTGACTCACCAAACTTTGCCCTATAGACCGGTCCGAGCATGGCTCGGTCGTGGCTATAAAAGCCACCGGATCCTGCAAAACAAAGGGAGAGAGACAGAAACAAAGAGAGGGCAAGCAAACCAGTAACCACACACAGCCACAGACGGCAACAAACAAAGAGAGAGAACCCACTACAAGCAGTGAACCAAAACAGAAAACAAAGAAAGAAGAAAGAAACTTACCCTTGGAGCCTGGACCATCGCCGGAAGCACTAAACATCGTCGGAGAACAGAAAATACCGAAGGTATTTTCATAGATCTACTCCGATTAGGAGTCTTTTTGGGGAAACAAAGGCCGGACTTGGTCTTAGGGCGTTTAGATCTATATTTTAGGAAAATTTGGGGAATTTCCGGCCACCAGAGGCGGTGGTCGGCGGCAGAATTTGTGGCGGCAGACGACTACCAGATTCCCTCCGACGAGGGAAGATAGAGAGAAGCCAGAGAGAACTCTGGCTCTCTTTCTGTTTGAGAGAGAAAAGAAAGAAAAAATGGGAGAGCTGGCCCGAAGGGCCAGCCGGTTAGGGTTTAAATAGCCCTCCCTAAACGACGCCGTTTTGGGGAGGGATCTGTTTGTAATTAACTAAGGTTAAATCCCGTCCGCAATCCCTTAAACTTGTAATCCTTACATTTTAGTCACTGAATCGAATTTATAATCCTTTTAATTTGGTCTCTAAATTTTATTTATTTATATTTTAGCCCTTAACCGTATTTATAAATATTTAGGATAAATAACATATTTAGTCCTCTAATTTTATTAACTAATATTTTAACCCCAAATCATATGTTTTAATTTATTTTAATCTGATTTTCGAATTTTATATAATTTAATTTAGTCACTAAATTAATAAATAAGAAAAATAGCATGTTTAATCCCTATAATTTTAAATAATTAATTAAATTAAGTATTTAATTTTATTAGATTATAATTTAGTAATTAATTTTAAATATTTTCATTGCTTTTAAATATATAGTTCTAATCGTATTTTTATTATGTTTATTTATGTTTTAATTTTATTTATATATTTAAATATTATTTTTTTATATATAGTCATAAATTATTTTTATTTTAATATTTATTTATTTTCAATATCGAAGAAAAAGGGCAGTCTTAATACAACTGGATGTCTATTCTGGTATTTTAAAATTAAATATTATAAAAAAAAATTATAATTTAATTTTATTTAAATTATATAGTTTAATATTTATTAATATCAAAGAAAAGAGCTGTCTTAAGACACCTAGAAGTCCTTTTCTGATATTTAAATAAATAAATATTTTATATATAAATTTTTTTTTCTCATAATCATAATTTGAAATAATAGGATTATAAATTAAATATATTTGAATTTTTAAATTTCTAATAATAGAGACAATTTATAATTAATAAAGTACCAATTTTGGGCGTTGTAGGGGTGCTAATCATTCCCTAAACGTAACCGACCACGAATCTATTTTCATTATTAAAAAGAACGAATTTTTGGTTAAACGCAGATCAGTTTATATTTTAACTGATGTTTTCTTAAAAACTCTTTTAAATGATGATTTTTAGGTATTCAACCTACCTAACTCAAAAGGCCGATGGCGACTCCCAAATTATTTTAAAAAAACCATTTATTCACATCACTTTTCCGCCAAGTAAAAAATTCGTGCCCGGACGAAAACCGGTTACGACAGCATTTTCTTCCAATATTACTACTTTTCCTCTCAACCAAGCACTAAGTATGCACACACACTAAGTATGTACTTCCAAGCAGGAGGGAGCGGAGCGTAAATGACATTATTAAAAATTAAACTAAACTATTTGAATAAAATAAGAAGAATAACGAGATAGGTAAACTAACCTGTCATGACTGTCAAATTAGGAATGAAATTGAGATTCAATGCTTCGAGATTTTCATATTGAAATTTGAGAGAGAAAGATAAGAAAAATTGTGAGGAGGTGCGGGAGAGGGGTGAAGGCAAGCGTGAATTAGGATATTAGAGTTGGGTTGGGTTTGTTTTGTTTGTATTAAAAAATATTATTAATTAATAATATTTTATTATTTATTAAAAACATTAATAAATTAGTTAATTTATCATTTTTATTATTTAATAAAAAATTAATACATTAATTAATTTATTATTTTTATTATCTATTAATAAATTAATAATTATTAATTAGATTTATTTTTTTGAATGAAATAATTTTAAAGTAAATACTAAAAAATATTTTAATAATTTAACAAATCGTTCACGAACTCATCGAATCGAGTTAAACTTTGTTCTATTCAACTCGTTAAGATCTCGAGTCGAGTTCGAATCGAACCGACTCAAGTCGAGCATTTACCGAGTTTTTATCGAATCCCAATATGCCAAAACCCCAATATGCCATTGCCCTTAAGCTTATTAAGGGTCTCTCATGAACACCAAATAAATCTTCATTTGCACTCCGACTTTTATCATATCCATTTCGAGCTCCACATATAAGTTTTTCAAGAAAAATAAACAGTTCATAGCGAGTAGAAGAATAACTTGTAACGACTTAATAAAGACCTCCTTAACCCATTGAGATAGAGGCTATATGCTCAACGTGTGAATACAAGCAAAATGTCATTCTTTCAAATGCACAAGCAGTCGTCTGTTATTCTGACATATTAAAGTTGGGAGGCCCAAATATTTTTGAAATTTGAAAAGTTCAAAATTTCGAGAATTCTTCGACCATCATTTAGATTTAATTCAAAAACATGGGAGTTAAAAAACATGTCTTATTTATCAAAATTTATCATTTGACTGAATTATGTCCATACACTGAAGAACATAGATGATTACCTTTACGCAAACTCCTTTGAGGAATAAAATAATCTCCAACAATGCTATTAATGATGTTTGTGAAAGAAACCGTATACATACATCGTTGAATCAATTACATCCAACTTTATAAACGTTTTATCTTTTTCATAAACCCCACACAAAAGGTAACTTGACTCTGTTGTAGGTTTTATTCATATTGAGCTTTAGTGCAAAAACAAAAGTCTTGCTCATAAATTAGAATAATTAAAAATTGTGGATTTCAAGAAAAATAAGAGACATCTAAGTTTCTTTCCTTGCTCTCGCAAAAATTTGTCCAAACAAAAGAAATAGAATCTTATTTGCCCTTACTTCCCTTTCCCTTGTTCTTTTACAATCCAAACATAGGATTAAGGATTTAACTAGAATAATTTAGAGTTTAAGTACCAATTCTAAAATTTGAAAATTGCTTGGGGATGTTGTGAAATTAATCCAAAACAATCTTGTTGAGAGTGGGATTTGAACCCACGCCCTTTCGGACCAGAACCTTAATCTGGCGCGTTAGACCAACACGGCCATCTCAACTTTGGTGTAAATTGGCTCTAACTGTTAAATATATTTTAAAAACATAATAAGAATAAAATGTTCACGTCCTACAGAGTAAACCAAGTAATTAGTGGCCCGATCAGATTGGGCTACCAAGCAAACTTCACTGCCATTTTGCTTCGCATAGTAGAGGAAACAATCCGGCGTTATTATATTAAGGGTTAACTATTTCAAATACTACAAACCTTTAAGCGCTGATTCGTTTATACCACCGATATTTCAATTTTGTCAATTTTAATATTAACGTTTCCATTTAAGTGCAATTATGCCTCTCCACCGTTAATGGTTCAACAAGAAAATGCCATGGCAACGACATGCCGTGAAGTCACTGATGTGGACACCTCATCTAAACGAGATTGTTTTGACAATTCTGTATTAGTGCTCAAAAGTCCCAAAATGACGTTATTTTGCTTGAACCCTAATTTTCCTAAAGACTAAACTCAAATTTTCCCATTATATTTTTTCTCCTCTTCTTCCTCATCTTCACCTGCAACTCATTTTCAATGGTTTTTATGGCAACCAAACATATATTTAAATCCAATCAAATCAGTTTATCGTCCTTACATTTCAACTTTAATACCCACTAAAATAAAAGGACTGTGTTCTTTAAAGCAAAACTTTAAACAAGTAAAAGGAACCACCAAAAAAAGGGCCATTTAACATTATTTTTTTTTGGAGGGATTCAATATTCAAAAACAAATGTTTTAAACCCCATTAATGAATTAACAACTAAAAAGCACAACAAGTAATCAAACTTCGAAACTAGGAAAATTTTGAAGACAAAAACAAAGAACAAGTAGAAATACATTCGAATGTGTACATATGTCATCGATATATATATAAAATATATACGTAGAAATGTAGAGAGAGGTCATCGGAGGAGGCAGAGAGGGAGGGAGTTGAAGTGAGAGAAAGAAAAAAAAAGCTTAAAAAATAAAATTGATTAATGGGAGAGCTTCAAAGGAGAGTCTGCAACGTGACATGGACCAAATGCAATGGAAAAGGAGTTGTAGATGAAGATGAGGAGGAAGAAGCTAAAAAATATAATGGCAAATTTTGAGTTTAGTCCCTAGGAAAATTAGGGTTCAAGCAAAATGACGTCATTTTGTGTCTTTTGAGCACTAAAACAGAAACGTCAAAGCGACGTCGTTTAGATGAGGTATTCACATCACCGACTTCACAGTATGCCATTGCCATGTCATTGTCACGTTAAACCATTATCGGTGGAGTGGCATAATTGTACTTAAACGTAAACGTTAGTGCTAAAATTGGCAAAATGAAACGTTGGTGGTATAAACGAGATAACGCTTAAAGGTTGGTGGTATTTGAAGTAGTTAACCCTTATATTAAATCCCCCATTAATTATTTTTTTAACAATAACACCCTTAGCATATTTGTTAGAAAAATAGCCTCCAAAGTGCACATGTAAGACTACCTCGCGTCCCACGAGACTCATGTATAGTCCTCACTTTCTTCACGGCGCGAGGAACGTCCTACCTGGATGAACTTTTCAGATAATGAAATTTATTATTGGTATTTAATTCCTAGCGTTTTTCATAAAGCGACGTTTCCCGAGAAATTTAACCGTCCCGAGAAATTTATCACGAGTTATATCCAAGGTACCTCGTGTTTTCTGTAGAGCGAGGTATCTGTTGGTTTTTCAAAAATTTTGATTCTAGTGTTAGATAATCATTTTTTTGATTAAACAATATTTAATTTAAAAAATTACTTAACATCTACGTTATACATTTTACGTTATTTTGATTACATAATATTTAGGGCAATAACATTTCTAAAACGTAGATTGTTATATAAATAGACACTAATAATAGAAAACATGACAGTTATGTACAACTTGACGAAACAAATTTGCTTCATGGTTCCAAAAACAAGAAGCATAACAAGTACATAGATTGTCATAATGTCGGGACCAAAGTTGGAGGTTTGAATTACACACACAGTTGGTAGGACAACTGCAGTCTTCGATTTATTCTGGAAAGACAATGTGGTGACGATACCACGACTGTAAATGTTAGAAAGGATTCACCTTCGGACGAAGAGGTAATAATTTTATTTTCATCAGATCAAGAGCTCTCACGATTCGAAGTCCTTCATCCCTCAATTCGCCCTCATACCAAAATAGAATAAGGCTATAAATATATATGGCAAGAAGATGAGCTCCATCGGTTGCTTGCCTCAAACAATGTAAGTCGAAGTCTGAATTTGTTCCACAAAAAAAAATTAAACATGCTCTATTTATATAAAGCTTCAAGATTGTTAAAATGAAGACATATTTGGTGAATCACCTTCTTGTGTTGATCCCATGGCATGATGGTAATATTCTTCATGAAAACGTTACAGAAAATGTAATCCTAATTAGCAGTTCCAAGAAAGCTCTTACAACTCAACTATGCATTGATGAAATCGAGGATGGAATTACAAGCAACAGAAGTAGAATTTTTGTTAAGACTTCTCTCGGGAATTCAACAATATTAAAAAACATTTTTTTGGCATTTTGCTTAGAAATTGGTTTAGGAAACCTTCCAAAATGGGTCCCTATTAATAACTAGCCTCGCACCCATCCCTAATTGAGGATTTGATGGACCTCACTTTTCTCAGAATGCGAGGTACTCATTGGAAAGATGCGTCGCTTTAAATTGAATAAAATCCAATGTTTTAGAAGGAACTCACATTCCATAAGATGCTAGATACGTCTTGCTTTTTGTATAATGTGAGGTCTTAATTCTAAAAATATAATAACCTTATTATTAAATGTAAAAAAAAACTCATAAAATCAAATAAATTTGTACCAAATATGGAGTTATAGAAATTTTTGTTAAGTAATCTGAGATGTTAAACAAAACATTTGTGAAAATGTTTATGGTTACAAGCGTAGTTTTGAAACTTATATTTCAATTGAAATTGACGTGAACACATTTGAGAAATTGTAACCAGTGTACAATGTATGTAAATAGCTTAAGCGAATTGTACATTTTAATTTATCGCACATGAGGGGAAATGAAAAATAGATGTTGCCTTCTTTAATAAACGGATATCAGCGCACAAGAAAAACGTAAAAGAACACTTCATCGTCTTTCTTCATGCAATCAATATTGAGCACAAAGGAAAAAGCTTAGAAGTGTTTCTTGAAGAGTGTTCGTTTGGACCTAATTTATGGAGGAAGAAGTTTCTTGAAATTCCTAAATGGAAATCTAGATGCCACCAGAAAAGGATGCCTTAACACTGTTCTTGGTACCGTGGGTACAAAATGTAAAGGGAAAAATGTAACACTGTTTCGAGAAGTATGCAAAGGAAATACAGATGCCACCAAATCAGGATGCATATTTTAAACTAGAAATTTTTTTAGCAGATTTCATGGAGATGGCTTGGTTTGGTGGAACAAGAGGAATTTATATAGGCAAATATAGTCGGGAATGCCTACTGTTGTGTTAGGAATATCAGCTGCTACCACGTCAAAAATATAGAACTCGCGCTTTGCAAAATACGAGGTCGTTAGGAATATTCCCAAGTCCATTCCACATCTCATCAACAAGTTATTCTACTAAAAAGAAGAGATTTCCATTTCAATTTGTATTTCAAACAAATAGTGGTGAATAAGTAAACTACACACACAAAGTTAAAGCAAAGAAGTGAATTGATCAGTAGGCTCAATCTAACTCGTAAGTTTATTTGACGCTTCTTGATTATTATTAGTTTGTAGGCATTGTCATTTTGTGCATATTTGGCCTTCTTTTTCATGATCTTATATAATTTCAGAACATGTCGAGGAGAGGAACTATTACTGCTTTAGTTTACTATGATGGTAGAATGATGCGTGATGAATTGCTTAGCATCGTCTTTCAGTCTACACAAATTGTGACGATAACCTTGTTGTCGTAACTGGTTTTCGTCCGGGCACGAATTTTTACTTGGCAGGAAATGTAAAATGAATAAATAAATGATTTTAAAAAATGTTTTGGGAGTCGTCATTGACTTTTTTGGGTTGGGTAGGTCAAATACCTAAAAACAATATTTTAAAATAGTTTTTTTAAGAAAACATAATTTAAAAGATAAATTGATCTGTATATACAAAAAATTGTAATAAAAGGGATTCGTGATCGGTTACGTTTAAGGAATGATTAGCACCCCTATAACGCCCAAAATTGGTACCATTAATTATAAATTGTCTTATTATTGGAAATTTAAGAATTCAAAAATATATTTAATTAATAATCCTGTGATTTCAAATTTATTAGTATAATTCCAAGAAAATATATTAATTTTTATAAATATATTTTTTTTATTTTTTTTATAAATAAATATTATTTACTTAGAAATATCAGAAAATGACTTCTAGTTACTTTAAGACAGCCCATTTTTTATAAAAAATTAATAAATATTAATAAAACATTTTTCTAAAAATAATTAAAAATAAATTATATATAATTTATAAAAGTAGGATATTTATTTATTTAAAAATATCAGAAAATGACTTCTAGTTGCTTTAAGACAACCCTTTTCTTAATATTAAAAATAAATAAATAAATAAAAACATGATTAAAATAATTTATATAAAATTAAAGCAAATATATATATTTTATAAGCATGATATTATTTTTAAAATACCGGAATAAGACATCTAGTTATTTTAAGACTGCCCTTTATGAGTATTTAAAAATAATAAATATTATTATTTAATTCAATAAGAAATTATTACATTGTATTTCATATAAATATTAGTGAATAAAACATTAATAATAAATAAATAAATAAATAAAGTACTATATTTAAAGTATTGAAAAATAAAGGACAATAATAAAATAAAATGACAATTAAATAATGACAAAAATAAAGAAAATTAAAATTATGTAATCATATTCATAAATAAAATAATAACAAAATTAACTAATGACTAAAATAAAATAAAATAGAAATTAGCATATGCAAAAATCGAAATAAAAAAAAATGGGTGACTAAACTATAAAACAATACCTAAACTATAAAGACTTATAGGTGATTAACCCACTAACTAGTGACTTAAATGTAAATACACGCTAAAAGTACAGGTATCTTAGCGTGATTTACCCCTAAAACTAGTGATTAAAATGTAAAAATACGGGTAAACTAAGAGGAACTAAGAATAATTTACCCAAAACCTAAAAACTAAACCTCTATATATTACTTTACTATTTCAGATTTAAAAGAAAACTAAACCTAAAAAACTAACTTATATTCCTCTCAACTCTCCCAACGTGTTGCGGCCAAGGGAGACCCAAAGCCCCTCGCCGATTCATGCACGCTGACCACGACAACCACGACGTACTCTTCCTCTCTAACCAAACGAGATGACCAGTGCTAAAACCATAAACTACTCCCTTTTATTACTTAACTAGAAATCCCGAAAGGGGTCCAAAACAACGTCGATCGAGAGCTCCTAGGCCTCTAACGGTGGCCAACCTCGGCGACGAGACCACCAACGAAGGTAAACAACCTTCCTCTTTTTATCTTTTCTATTTATCTACTTTGGTTCGAAAAAGAGGGAAAAAATGGAAAATATACCAAAATGTTAGCTTGAAATGCTTTCTTTTTCTTGTATTATATTTCGAAAATGGTGGGGGGTTTTTTTTTTGCAATCTTGCTCCAGAAAAAGAAAGAACTGGGTATCCTACTCATGTTACAATTTTCTTTGGGTTTTATAACCCAAAATGTTACAAAAAAGATCAACAAAAAATATGTTTTTCCTTGTCCTTTTGTGATGGTTTAATTTGGAACCTTGTATTGCTGGCGAGAGAAATAACCAGCTGGGTGGCTGTTGTTGGCGGGCTTGGAGTGACAGCTGGTTCAGTGGAAGTTTCTGGAGAGCTGATGAAACGGGATGACCAGCTGTTGTTGGTGGAAGTTGCTGGAATACTGCTGTGGTGGAGGGACAGTTGTTTCGGGCTTGCTGGAATCTACTGGAGCTATAACGTGGAGATGGCTACTGTCAAGGTAAAAATGGTGATTACAGCTGCCCCTCTTTGCTCGTTGTTGTATATCAGGAATGGAGCAAAGACATAAAACACCATTTTTAGCTTGAATTGTTCAAACTTCTGAGCTATAAATTCTTCTCATTATGAATTTTTCGCTCACCTCGAACGAGTTCTTATTATGAACTTTTCCATTAGGAATGATGATCTATCTCCTTTGTGATGGATTTGAGCAAAATGTTGAATACGTTCTTCAGATTATGAACTTCTTCTTTCTCTTTGGACTAGTTCTTCTCACTATAACTCTTCCACTGGGAATGACAATCCCTTTCTTTCTATGGTGTAATCTATCAAAAAGTTGAACAAGTTCTTCTTATTATGAACTTCTTCTTCATCCTCAGATGAGTTCTTCTCATTGTGAACTCCTTTTGGAAATGCTGATCCTCAAAAGAGGTGTCGTTGATTCAACTTCATATGTGATTAATTAAGGCAAGGTTGAACAAGTTCTTCTCATTATGAACTTCTTCTTCCTCTTCAAATGAGTTCTTCACATTATGAACTTTCTCTGAAAATGCTGATCCTCAAAAGAGGTGTCGTTGATTCAACTTCATATGTGATGAATTAAGGTAAGGTTGAATAAGTTCTTCTCATTATGAACTTCTTCTTTTTCAGATGAGTTCTTCTCATTATGAACTTTCTCTGAAAATATTGATCCTCAATAGAGGTTCTTCTTTCATTCAACTCCATAGGTGATGAATCAAGCTAAGGTCGAACAAGTTATTCTTTATGAACTTCTTCTTCCTCTTCTGATAAGTTCTTCTTATTACGAAATCCTTCTGGAAATATTGATGCTGATCTATATTCTTCTGTGATAGAGTCAAGCAAAAGGTTGAACAAGTTCTTCTCATTATGAACTTCTTCTTCCTCTTCAGATAAGTTCTTCTTATTATGAACTTCTTCTTCCTCTTCAGATAAGTTCTTCTCATTATGAACTTTCTCTGAAAATGTTAGTGCTGATCTATCTCCTTTTGGGATAGAATCGAGCAAAAGGTTGAACAAGTTCTTCTCATTATGAACTTCTTCTTCCTCTTCAGATGAGTTCTTCTTATTATGAACTTCCTCTGGAAATGTTGGTGTTGATCTATCTCCTTTTGGGATAGAATCGAGCAAAAGGTTGAACAAGTTCTTATTATTATGAACTTCTTCTCCTTCTTCAGATGAGTTCTTCTCATTATGAACTCTTTTTGGAAATATTGATCCATCGAGTGATGGAAATTTTTATTTCTAGTGAATTATCTCAAGCGAGACGAATCTTGTTTTAAGAAAAACAATCTCAAGTGATAAATTACTATTTGAAAACATCCTGCAATGAAGGTATTATGGATGGCCTTAGGACTTATAAATTTGGGAAATAGTTTACTAAGTAAGAAACTTTGGAAATCATTTTCTTACTATCAACAATTTCATTTTTAGAAAAGATGAATGAAAAAACTTTGGAAATTGTTTTCTCATTTTCAAAATAACTTGTTGTTTGGGTAACATGCCCATTTCAAAATAATGTTTCTTCTGTGGATTGCGTCAATCTATTCTTCAGATGTTTGTGTGATTCTTGTATTTGAGGTTTTGAATTCTACCTTCTTATTGTTAGGTATTTTTCATCATGAATCTTCTTTTTCATACGAAGATCTGAAAAAAAAACCTTATGTTTGAATGCAATCAAATGTATCGATGTAATGCATTTTCTTTTATGCAAATGATGTTCTTATGAATGCATAAATGCTGATGTAATCTTCATGTGACTTCAAGTGGCGAACTCAGTCTTTCTTTACTTAATCATTCATTTACAGGGTTTTTTTTTGCATATATCAGTGTAGCAACTTATGCTATCAAGCTTGCATTTCTGAAGAACTCTTTGATCAACTTGTATCTTAATGTCTTATTTTGTTTCATTAAAGTCTAGAATAAATGTTTCATTTATGGAACTCTTGCCATAATCAGAATTATGATATGGATGGCCCTTTTTGTCTTTGATAACATTGGCTTTGTTCGTCTGGACTTGTGTAGAAATCCAATAAAGCTTTCATCTTTGAAGAGAGAATCTATCATATTTGAAGAGAGAATCTATCATCTTTAAAGAGAAAATCTATCATCTTTGAAGAGAGAATTTATCATCTTTAAAGAGAGAATCTATCATCTTTGAAGAGAGAATCTATCATCTTTGAAGAACGTAGATGTAGATATGCTAAACTAGCGGAGATTAATTAAGAGAGTAGTGTCTATTCTGATTTGACTCTTGAAACACATCACAGGAAGATTTATCCTAATTCCTTTCATGTCTCCATATCTAATCAAATCTCGAATAAGGCAACTTGGACCATATTATGTCGAGATGTTTAACAACAACCTATTGTTCAATCTTAGTTGGCTCCACTAGTTTCTTGTTGTTAAAATTTCAGTTTCCTTATGTAGAAAGAAATCTTCATCATATCTCACTTCTAACCTTGGGGTTGAAGAAGACAAACTTCATCTTGCATCAATAAATGAAACCATATGATCACAACATTGGTTCAGCACCATAATCATTGGTTCATAAAACATTGACAACACATTCATTATTTCCTATGGCTCTGCCTAGATGTTTGTAAAACATTTGATAACACATTCATCCTTTTCTGTGGCTTTTGCACAGATGTTCGTAAAACATTTGACAAACGTTCATCCTTTTCTATGGTTTCTGCACAGATTTCTGGTCAGGGAAGCTCTTTCATAGTGTTCAAAGCTTTTGTATGATGTCACAATACCACTTTAGAACAAAACTCAGTGGGAATACAAATGGGATGTTGATTTGTTTCATGACCAAAATGTTGGTCAAATTCACAAAATGCTAGTGCTGAATTAAATAAGAGATACCAACTGATTTTGATATCATCTTGGGCAAGGGCAAGTGTGATACCGATCATGTTTTCTTCCATAATGAGTGTTGTAGGAAGTAGAAACACATCCACTATAGGAGCCATGTACATAAAGAGGTTCATGGAATTCTTGTTGTTGTAGATGAAACGTAAATGATAACAAATATATGAAACTCAGTTCATCCTGACTGGCAATGATAACCCAAGTAACAACGGAATAAGGTAATATACGTAAACTCGAGCCTCCCTCTTCAATGTCATCAAGTAAGCAAAAATTATTGTGAAAAACATCTTCGTAACCCCAACAGTATGATTAGAATTACTGGAAGAACCTCAAAGAATATTTCTAATCATCACTTACACACAAAAGACCAAATTCAAAGCTGAGATCTTAAGGAACTGACCCTGGATCGAATGGTCTGCTAGGGACCATATTTATCCATGTAATCATGATGTAGCTTAACAAAGAAATGTGTCATGTGACACATGGTTAAGAAGATTGGGTATTTGAAACCATACTTACTGAGTAAATATTTGTTCAATAACATGACTGCCTGATGAACGAAGCAATTATGTATATTCAACTCCACTGTCACTGTTTTCACCATTTTCATTCTTCATTCCTTTTTGTCTTATTGGAAATATTTCTCAAGTCAATGATCTTTAACACATGATGATGTGGGCCTTCAGCATGCCCCAAGATTTGCTTATACAAGCGTTCAAAATGCACAACATTCCTGATTCTTATTGAAATGAGTTTTTCGTATGTCGCAGCATTTGCTTCTTGTTGATGTGAGCTTTTAAAATGCCTCAACATTTTCATACTGATGTGAGCCTTCAAAATACCCCATATGGATCTGTTTTAAGTGGCCTTCAAAATGCCTAACATTCTATTTCTGGTTGAAATGTGCTTTCAACGTGCTCCAACATTTGCTGATATGAACGTTTAACATGCATTCAAAATTGTTTTCTTGCTGATATGAGTCTTCAAGATGCTCAAATATTCATACTATTGTGAGCCTTCAAAATGCCCCACATGGATCATTTCTGTCTGATATGGGCCTTCAAAATACCCAATTCTATTTCTGGTTCACTCTCAACATCTGTTTGACTCGAATATTATGATCCCCACGAGGTCCATTTTGACAATGCATTGTTGTGGGTACTTCTGGCTTTATTGCCCCAATTTGTTTATCTTGAATACTCTCATTCTGGTGTCACTAAACAGCATTTGTCAAGTAACTTAAGAATTCTCTTCAGTTGTCACAAACTTAGAAGTAATCATCATTCTGACGGAAATGTCTGAGATATATGCCCCTTCTGAATGAGGTGCCCATTTTTTGGATCTGGAGGGATCTAGTCGGACAGAGTGGTATAAATCGCTTGGTAATTTATCTAGATCGACACAGTGGCTTATCATCTTTTGGTTTTAAGAAACATGTTCCCTAGGGGTATCAACGTTCTGTCTCTTTTCTCTAGGATCGGTGGTGCAAAGATTACCTTTTACCGGCTCAGTATGAATGATAATTAGTTAAGCAATTGATGAGTATATTGGCGAATTTGACCTTGTTGTCAATGGCATCCCGTGTAACACCTTACTGGAAGAATAAACATCATCGGGATGAACTATAAGATTTTGTTGGCATCTTTCTTGCAATGACTGTTATAGCGACTGTCTCTTCTGCTGCTCCAAGATACTCACTGCTATACCCAATCTTCCCGAACCATGGAAAGGTTTGGTTGATAGTAAAACTGGTTATCTCTACTTTTGAATCCTGTAACCAATGTTACCCAATATGAAAGGTCTATAATGTAGAATTTGTTCCAATGTCTTATTCTGTGCCATAAGTCCTAAATCAAGTTCAGCAATTTTCTGAAGGACATAATGGATAATCTGACAAAGAAAATGATCGGCATGGAAAAAGGCAGCAATGATATTCAAGACTTGAGCCAGTATCACGGTATACCAGAGTGCAAGTAGTGGACTTGTTCATTCCCATAATACACCTTAATGGGACTTTTAGCTCTGTGATGTAATCTTCTAGGGGACATGGATTAGTGGCTGGGGAAAATAATTTGTCTGGTGATGCTTATCGCCCTCAGCATGAGATAAGTGATAATCTTTTTTGATGAGTTGCTAATAATGTCACAGGAGAGTCATAAGTTCAATTCTCCAAACTTTCTAGTTCTTAGACCACTTACTTTCAAGAAAGTGAAATGCTTCATCATTCTGGCCTCGTTCATTCTTTTTCTTCAATAGAGGTA
The DNA here is from genome assembly GCF_006381635.1 of Hibiscus syriacus. Lineage (NCBI taxonomy): Eukaryota > Viridiplantae > Streptophyta > Magnoliopsida > Malvales > Malvaceae > Hibiscus > Hibiscus syriacus. Next base: position 2,650,889 of record NW_024062730.1, read on the forward strand.
GAATAGACAACAACTTGCTCAATGACCTTCCTCATTTGAGACTGTCCTGTTTGAAAATGTTTTTTCCTCCTTCTTTATCAAGAATGAAAGAATTTTGTAAAATATTGCCTATTACAGGTTCACAATAGAATAAAATCATAAGCTGATTCAAAGAATATCAAAAGATCAACTACACTTTTAATAACAAAAACATAGTCCTATGGCAAATGTCAAAATTATTGACGATTTAAGGTTTAGGTTGATTATGGTAAAGTAAGGTCTCTTCAAGTTAGTCCAGGATATATATCTTTGAACTTTCACTAACTGAAGAATGGTTGTTATACTCATCTCATAGAGATACTTCTTAGTTCCAGAATCATGAACGTCTTTGGGATGTGCAGTGCTCATCAAGGGCTTAAGATCGTCTCTCATGTCATCGTTGCACCATTCAATATTCGAGCCACCTTTTTAGGGTTTTAACTCGAATCCTCCTTTAGGTTCAAAATGTTACATCTTGAACCCCCTTTTCATTTTCATATCATGCATTAAAGATTTAAAAAAAACTAATTTTTTTCAAATAAAAATCAATCCTGAGAGGCGGAATGAAATATGAAGATAGTCTCTTTCACATAGAAATCCCTGTATGATTAGAATGGACTTTTCAGGTACGTAACGTAGGTCAAGGTCATGGTTATGAAGAAAGGGATAAAAAGGCTCAAACAAGTGTTTAAGGGTAATGAACCAAGGATCAATTCATTCTGATTGCTTTAATATTGCCTTGCTTGACTTGGATCTGTTTTGTTATTTGTCATTTTCTTTTGGATCCCTCTAAATTGACAATTTTTTAAGTTCATTTCCATTTTCTCATATCTTCATCTTTCTTGCTTTTCTGTTGAACATGAATCTTTGAACTTATTGCACTTGATCAACCTTGTAATCTTGAATCTCAATGAGTAACCCATCTTGATTCAATTTTTTCCTTTTTTTCATCTTTTTTTTTCTTTTTTTATTCTTCTTCTTTTTTGATGAATGAGTATAGGATTTCAATTGCTTTGAGCACCTCCTTTTTCTCTTGCATTTCAGAAATTCTTTAGTTATCAATGAGTAACCCATCTTGATTCAATTTTTTCCTTTTTTTCATCTTTTTTTTTCTTTTTTTATTCTTCTTCTTTTTTGATGAATGAGTATAGGATTTCAATTGTTTTGAGCACCTCCTTTTTCTCTTGCATTTCAGAAATTCTTTAGTTATTCTTGACTGGATTGATCTTCAAGTACTTTGTATTTGACCTACCTTGTAGTTCAAAACTCTCTTCATTTCATGAAGATTTGCCTTCGTAATTGACAATCTTTATTCTTGTGAGCAGATATCGTTCTTCTTGCCCCCCCCCCCAATGTGGAGGGTGATCCTTGGTTAGGGTTGAATTTGAAGAAAAATATTATAGACTCAAAAGGGGACAATAATGGATATATAAATATATATACACATATATTTGAAAGGATAAATGAAACAATGTCGTTCGTCATCTCATACACATAAGCCTTTGTAAAAAGAAGTATCCCAGGGGGATGAATATTCAAGATTAATCTTTATTTACATGAAAATAATGTAATTAGTGCATTATATATTTATCTAAATCAATCTTTTTTCTTCTTCTTTGAGTATGCCCCAATCACTCAAAATTATCTTCGATAAGTTGATCCATGATGCCTCATCTTGTCTCTTCTTGCAGGAAGATTCACGGATAATTTGAAAGTTTGGTTCTTTTGAGGTCTTTTGGTTTATTATGGTTTTGTATTTGGAAGGACTAAGGTGTGATTTTTAAAGTCGGGTATATAGTGTAATGTTATAAACCAATCAATTCCACCTGAAAAGGTAAACATCTAGATTTGGTGTCTCAAAAACAGGTAGAGATGTGACTTCAGAGTCTCAAATAAATGTAGTGTCAGGATTTGATTTTTGTAAGTGTCAAGTAGTTGGCGTTGGATGGGATATGGAAGGTATAATTTTAACACTTGTCAAAGATCTATAATTCTTGAAAAATAATATTTAATCTACTTGATACTCAAAAATTTCAAGATTAAAATTTAATTCCTTGCTCATAACCATAAAAGAAACAATATTATTTATCACAACAAGACAGAGAAATGAAAAAAAACAAGTTCAAACAAGATGCTAAAAATAAAAAGTACTACAGTGGTAGATAACAACTTCCACTTATTTATTTAGCTTGCATCTATCATTCCTTTAATGTTGGGTGTGTACTTGGCCCAGGATTTTTATCCTTATTTTCCCTCCATTTCTTGATCATTTCTTATGTCAAGACTCCCTTATCAACGAGAGTCTTTATTTCTTTTAACAGTGGCCAATAATTCCCTGTTGAATGCCCCTTTACCCCCAAGTGAAAATTACAGAAGATATTTTGATCATAGCAATGGGCATAAGGTTTTGGTGACACTTTCACCAATCTTGGTGTAATGTATTGACCTTTAACCAAATGAGGGTACAAATCTGAAATAGATTCTTGAAACACCTTCAGAGTTTTTCTTGATCGAGAGATTTTCACTTTCCTTGATCATTCTGAAACACTAAATGCTCTTTTGCAATCGAGGGAGTTCAGCTGGACCAGGTCATTTGTTTTCATTGCGTCATATATACTACTAGCATTCATCCTCCCATCCTAACCTGTTACAACAGGATCTTCTAAGGATTTCTCTCCATTGATTATATCATTCATCATGTCCATTAATTTGGTTATCTATTCTTTTGAATCAGCCTGGAACTTTTTTGTTTGATCAATCATTTCTTGTTGAGTCTTGATAAGTTGCTCTTGTAGTTTCTCGATTTTACCAAACCTTGTTAAAATCTCATTCATGGCTCTTATCCTTCTTTAGGAAGACCAAGTTAGTTCCCTTTGATTTCAAAAATTCTGTCATGGAATTCTCCATGAATTATTCCACGTTGTCATGATTAAATGTATATAAAATAGTTTTGAAACAAATTGTAATTATGCAAAGATGCAAATGCAACAATGAAAATGTAAAAATACAAAGATGCAAATGCAAATAAAAAGATGTAGAAATGCAAAAATAAGAATGCAAATTGTGCAATACAAAAGCAAACTTAAAGTTCAAATGCAAAAATGAAAATGCAAATATGAAAAATGCAAATGCATGTATGAAAAGGTGTTTCTCAAGAGTGATCATCTTAAAACAGATTTCATTGAACACAAAAGTTTTGGTGCATCAAACAAAACTTTTACATGTAGGGGACAACTTTCATTCCTAACTTCAACAAAACTTTACATATAGGGGATAACTTTCTCTCCTAACTTCTCTAAAGCCAAGTTAGTTTCCATTCACGCTTAACAGCTGAATTATCAGGCTGCTTCAATTTCTTGTCAAGTCAGCTAAGTCTATCAGCTTATAGGCCATATTGCTTGTCTGGACTGCAACTTCTTCCATGACATTCTCTTTTTCTTCCATATTCTGTGTCAACCTTCGGAGTTGTAGGCAATGTTGCTCATTATCCCTTGTAAGGGAATCTTTATGGTTACGGAGTTCTTTGTTAAGATGTTCATGTATGTCGCAACTCTTTTTCAGTTTGGTGACCCCTGTTATCCACTCTTCTGGGGTGTTTTCTATGCCAACATTTCGAAAAGCTTGACTGATCTTTTGGAAATCTTCAAGCATGGTTTCTATTTTTGTGCTCAATTTCTTGTTTTGATCCTTCAAATAGCATGCTTGAGCATCATAAAAACCTCCTTTGTTCTTAGTGCCCCAACTGATACTCTTACCGTAGAATGCTTTTGGTATCAATCTAATAGGATCTTTGTGTAATACTTTTGGTATCAATATAACAGGATCTTTGTGTGCATAGCTCCCCTCTATCCTCAGAGTTCCCTCAGGATGCCTTTCCTTGGCTACGTCATAGTTTGCTTGATCATAAATTTTTTTGTCCATTTATGAAAACTTTTCAATTTGATGAACAGACTTTCAAGTCAACACCTTCTGGTTATGTCATGATCATGCAATGCAAGCACAAGAAATCAATATAAACAAGTTAGAGCAAAATAAAATTCATAAAAAATAAAAAATGGTATAAGATAAAATGGTTAGTACCAACTAATGGAAAGAAAACAATTCTATCTATCAAGGTATAAATCTTAACCTCATGCTTTCTAGTTTCATGCTTTGTTTAGAAAAAAATAAAATCAAATAAATTAAAAGCTATAGCTTATTTCTCCTTTGTGTACACATACGGACAAGGTTTTAATATTGTCTTAGATCAGGAGAATTTCTAGGGTATTGTCTTAGATCAGGAGAATTTCTAGGGTTTATTATATGCAGAGTTTCAGTTCTAGGAGTAAAGGTACTCGAACTGTCCTTTTTGGTGCCCCCTTGGGCTGCCAAACCCCCAATCCTAGTCCATCACAAACTTAAGAGGATCGAGTTCAATTCGAGGGGACACATTTTTCTATTCCTGACACGGAGAATAAATTCTCACGAAGACATATAGCATATGAACCCCGAAAGCTACTTGCTAGGTCTGACATGGAGAATAAATTCTCACGAAGACATCGCTTTCACTCCCACTTAAAAGGGACAAGCTCGGGTATAGAGCTTATATTTACGCAATGCAAGTGTTGTGTGTGAGGAGAAATTCTAAAACCTTTGACAATCAAAATGAAATCAAATATCTGAAAAGAAAATAAAATAAAAATATTTAGTATATAAGGATATATAAAAATAATAAATAATAACGATTTGAAAGAAAAGAATTATAAATTAAATAAATATGAATTCTCAATTTCTAATTAATAGAGACAATTTATAATTGATTTTGGTTTGACCAAGTCCCCGGCGGAGTCGCCAAGCTGTCGTAACCGGTTTTCGTTCGGGCACGAATTTTTCTTGGCGGGAAAAGTAAAATGAATAAATAAATGATTTTTAAAAATGTTTTGGGAGTCGCCATTGACCTTTTTAGGTTGGGTAGGTCAAATACCTAAAAACAATATTTTAAAATAGTTTTTTTTAAGAAAACATAATTTAAAAGATAAATTGATCTACATATAACCAAAAAAATTTAATAAAAAAGGGATTCGTGGTCGGTTACGTTTAGGGAAGGATTAGCACCCCTATAACGCCAAAAATTGGTACCCATTAATTATAAATTGTCTCTACTATTGGAAATTTAAGAATTCAAAAATATATTTAATTCATAATCCTGTGATTTCAAATTTATTAGTATAATTCCAAGAAAATATATTAATTTTTATAAATATATATTTATATTTTTATAAATAAGATATTTATTTACTTAGAAATATCAGAAAAAGACTTCTAGTTGCTTTAAGAGAGCCCATTTCTTAATATAAAAAATTAATAAATATTAATAAAATATTTTTCTAAAAAAATTAAAAAAAATAAATTATATATAATTTATAAAAGTAGGATATTTATTTATTTAAAAATATCAGAAAATGACTTCTAATTTCTTTAAGACAACCCATTTCTTAATATTTAAAATAAATAAATAAATAAATAAATAAAAACATGATTAAAATAATTTATATAAAATTAAAGCAAATATATATATTTTATAAGCATGATATTATTTTTAAAATACTAGAATAGGACATCTAGTTATTTTAAGACTGCCATTTATGAGTATTTAAAAATAAATAAATATTATTATTTAATTCAATTATGAAATTATTATATTGTATTTCATATAAATATTAGTGAATAAAACATAAATAATAAATAAATAAATAAAGTACTATATTTAAAGTATTGAAAAAATAAAGGACAATAATAAAATAAAAGGACAATTAAATAATGACCAAAATAAAGAAACTTAAAATTATATAATCATATTCATAAATAAAATAATAGCAAAATTAACTAATGACTAAAATAAAATAAAATAGAAATTAGAATATGCAAAAATCGAAATAAAATAAATAAAAAAATGGGTGACTAAACTATAAAACAATACCTAAACTATAAAGACTTATAGGTGATTAACCCACTAACTAGTGACTTAAATGTTAATACACGCTAAAAGTACATGTATTTTAGCGTGATTTACCCCTAAAACTAGTGATTAAAATGTAAAAATACGGGTAAACTAAGAGGAACTAAGAATAATTTACCCAAAACCTAAAAACTAAGCCTCTAATGTATACTTTACTATTTCAGATTTTAAAAGAAAACTAAACCTAAAAAACTAAACTTATCTTCCTCTCAACTCTCCCAACGTGTTGCGGCCAAGGGTGACCCAAAGCCCCTCACCGGTTCGTGCACGTTGACCACCGACGACCACGACGCACTCTTCCTTTCTCTAACCAAACGAGATGACCAGTGCTAAAACCATAAACTACTCCCCCTTTATTACTTAACTAGAAATCCCCGAAAGGGGTCCAAAACAACGTCGACCGAGAGCTCTTAGGCCTATAACGGTGGCCAACCTCGACAACGAGACCACCAACGAAGGTAAACGGCATTCCTCTTGTTATCTTTTCTATTTATCTACATTGGTTCAAAAAAGAGGGAAAAAACTGGAAAATATACCAAAATGTTACCTTGAAATACTTTCTTTTTCTTGTATTATATTTCGAAAATGGTGGGGTTTTTTTTTCAATCTTTCTCTAGAAAAAGAAAGAATCGGGTAGCCTACTCATGTTACAATTTTTCTTTGGGTTTTATAACCCAAAATGTTACAAAAAAGATCAACAAAAAATCTATTTTTTCCTTGTCCTTTTGTGATGGTTTGATCTGGAACCTTGCATTGCTGGCGAGAGAGAGAACCAGCGGGTGGCTGCTGTTGGCTCGTGTGGAGGGACAACTGGTTCAGTGGAAGTTGATGGAGAGCTGATGAAACGTGGTTGACCAACTGTTGTTGGTGGAAGTTGCTGGAATACTGTTGTGGTGAAATGATAGTTGTTTCGGGCTTGCTGGAGCTGCAACGTGGAGATGGCTACTGTCAAGGTAAAAATGGTGATTACACTTGCCAAAGAAATTAAGTCATAAGAAGTTGATAAAAGAAGTCAAAAATGTTATTCCACATGGTCATGGGAAAAACTGAGCACATTGAAGTATCGAATATCGACGTCGTTAAAACCACTAACGTACTCAATATGCAACATTGAGGATAATGGTGATGCGGAGATAATGATCGATTGCCACATGCAATATTCATTAGGATTACCACTTGAGCTGTATGAAAATTTTAGGGAGTGAATTACTTTAAGGAGTGGTTAAATAGAGTAATTGTGTACATCTTTGAACAAAATTCTAGATGAAGAGAGTAACATAAACGTGTTTTACTTCCTTAGTTTAGGAGTACGAGATTTGGAAGATTGCGTTAATCTTTAGAAGCATTATCCATTATACTGATTACTAATTAGATCAATTCGAGTAAAATTCTTGTTGCGCAAAACGCGCTGTGAGTAACACGAGATACACGTCAAATCACCAAATCAAATCAACTGCTCCCACGTCAGGAATATCTGGAACTCGTACTTTGCAAAACGTGAGGTTTCTTCCACATCATGAATATTATCTACAGGTCACTCGTCCCTTCCACATCTCTTTAACAAGCTATTCTACTAAAAAAGAGACTTATATTCCAATTCGTATTTCAAGCAAATAGTGGTGAAGAAACAAACTACACACATAAGGTTAAGGAAAGAAGGGAACTGATCGGCAGGCTCAATCTCACTTGTAAGTTTATTTGACGCTTCTTGGTTATTACATAGTTTGCAAGCATTGTCATTTTGTGCATATTTTGGTATTCTCCTTGTATGATCATATATATTTTCAAAGTATGTCAAGGAGAGGAACTGTTACTGCTTTGGTATACTATGATGGCAGAATGATGCGTGATAAATCGCTTGGCATCGTCTTTCAGTCCACACATACTGTGACGATAACCTCATAACAAGTTGCTGAAAGAAGTCAATAATACTATTCCACATGGTCGTGGGAAAAAATTGAGCATGTTGAAGTATCGACTATCGACGTCGTTAGAACCACTAATGTATTCAATATGACTTTAACGATAATGGTGATGTGGACTTGATGATCAATTGCCACATGCAATATTCATTAAGAGGGCCACTTGAGTTGTATGCAGAATTCTCATATAATAATGATGCTACTACTGTCCCAAATTGGAGACAGGTTGATTTTGACTTCGATCCTAATGTCCATAGTCCGACAACTAATTTATGTAAGGACATGAACTTATTGAGTGTTACTACTTGGGGAAATGATGTTGTTGAATCATCTTCTTCGATGCCAAGGCGTTCTTGTGTCGCTAGCTTGGACTTTTATTTGAATCTGCAACCTAGAACGTACAATTTATACAGTAGTGGCGTGGGTGTATCATCTTCTCAATAGGAAATGAGGTTGCAAAAACATGAAGTTTTTAACCCATTCGAAGATTTGACAACAACTATGGGGAGATATTCTTGTGCTTGTGTTGTCAACTTCGATCTTCGTAGTACAGTTTGTGAGTGATCTCATAAGCAATCTCGTGATCAATGTACATGTGCTACTCATGTTAACCCCATAGTCGATAATTCTTAACTATTCTAGTTTGATGGGGATACTTCTGACGAAGAACCATTAAAGGAGATCGGCCCATATGGTGACGAGGTGAGCCCCTTTAATGAAAAACTAGAAGACCTTGACATGCCAGAGGGAGCGAATGATGATGACATTCCACATGTCATGCCTCTTGTTTCTTATTACCAGGTATCATCCCACTTCACAACATTTTAGATGAACCTTTAAACACTCTGAATTTTCTAGAATTCTCGCAGTTTTGATCAATAAAATGAGCATGGTGATGGTGAGCTCTATGTTAGAATGACATTTAGAACAAAAGAACTCATTGTGGCTATAATTAAGAACTATAATATACGCCGCTAGGTTACGTCAATTGTGAAAAAATATATGCGGACAAGTACATGGTTGAATGCATCCACAAGTCCAATGGATGTAATTTAAGGGTTTGTGTATGACGCTTGAAGAGGTTGACCAACCTATAAAGGCTAATAAAATACGAACAACCTCATACATGCATTGCCATCAGGCTAACTCATGATCATCCAAACTTAGATGTTCACAAGCTTTGTGATGCCTTCATATCACTTGTCAACACAAATTTATGACGGTTTCCAGTTGTATTGTTGTAATCATATCTCATTATGACTACACTGTTAACTACCATAAACAATGGTACGCTAGGTATCATGCTCAATAAAAAGTGTATGGCCAATGAGAAGAATCATACAATGAGTTACAACCATAGTTAAAACTCATGAAGGAATATATACAGGGCACGGTCATCAAACTGAAAAATGTGTTGGCGTACAAAAATGACTGTGTCATACAAGGTATGTGCTAATTTAACAGATTATTTTGGACATTTCCACAGTCTATTAATGCATTTCAGCATTGTAAACCGATGGTTTAGATTGACGGCACTTGGTTGTATGGAAGATACACACAAATAATATTGTTGGTAGTAGAACATGACAGTAATAGGAAAACAATTCCCATCTCATTCACAATAGTAAAAAAAAGAAGATATAGACTCTTGGGAATTCTTCTTTAAGCACTTGTACATATATGTTATATTACATGTTTTGCAAGAGCGTCCTGCTGGGATATGTCTTATATCTAACAGAAGTGTAGGGATCCGATACGTAATTGAGCGTATGGGACCATCTTGGTAGCCTCCCTATATTTATCACTTGTATTGTTTACGCCATATTGTCATAAATTATTTGCATAAATTTAGGAACGAAGATGAACGCGTAATGGTGCTTCGAATGGGTATGTCTTTCAATTTATTTAGATTCATATATCTTGTCATTTATTATTTATAATTAATTTTTGCATTTTCAATTAGTGCACTCACATTCTTCATGCGAGGTTAACAAGTTGTTTGAAGAACTAAGACATAAGAATCGAGAAGGCTACAACTACCTTGCTAAAATCCAAAGAGAGAAATGGCTTTGATTATTTATAGGGACAAATGATATGGTCACATGACAAAAAACTTGACTGAGGCAACCAACTCATCACTTAAGGGAGTGTGACATTTGTCTATCACTTCCGTTGTCAAAGTGACATATTATCATTTGGAAACTATGTTCGCAACCTTAGAAATGAAAGCATATGAGTGGATTGCATATGGTCACAAATCCACCTAAAACTCCATAGAAAATTGTAAACCTTTTTGCAGCACTCAAACACGATAAGTGTGACATGCGTCTCTCGTGAACAAAATCAATTTCGCGTTTCTGAATATTCAAGGCCATTTGAAGGCATACAACAGAACGCATACGTCGTCAATCTACGTGATAGAGCATGCGACTGCAGAGTATTCTAAACGTTCAAATATTTGTGTCAGCATGTCATTACCGCTTGTTCTTCTGTATGGATTGACTATGTACAGTTCATTAATCGCGTATACTTACTGGAAACTATATTCAATGTGTATCGGTGCGAGTTTCCTCTAATTGAAAACAAAAGGGATCTATATGTGGTTGATGATGAACCTACAATAAGTTCATATTTTTCACTATAATGCCAAAAAAAGAGGGTCATCCACGCTTAACGAGGATTTACTACAAAAGAAGATCTGGTCAACCATCGAGAAAGAACATGACAGCCAAAACTTTATGGTATTTGTAGGAATCCTGGACACTCAAAGAACAAATGTTCTAATCGATCATGCCCTAATCTCGATTAGTTTGTTAGCATATTCTTCATATGAAAAACAAGCTTTAGAACTATTTTTAACGTGATATTTACATTACTACACTTGTACTCTTAAAAATTATGCAATTTTTCAGATAAACTACAAGAAAAAACCCTCGAATATGCCTACGAAACCATTTTAGCATTTCCTTCATGCACAAAATAAACTTTGGAACCATTTTCAACACGATTTTTAACCTGCTTGCAATCTTGTATGTCTTCATATTGGCCTCAGTGAAAGAAAAATTCGAATATTGCATCTTTAATCTTATAAGTTACCAAAAATTTTAGATTAAATACCCGAACATGCCTATCAACACATGTCATTTGTGTTGGAAAACAGATGCCTCGCTCTTCAAAAAATGCGAGTTACCTTGGATACAACTCGTGATAAATTTCTCGGGACGATTCAATTTCTCGGGAACCTCGCTTTACGTTAAACGTGTGGCATTAAATACCAATATTAAATTTTATCATCTGAAAAGTTCGACCCGTTTCTCGTGCCGTGTAGAAAGTGAGGACTATATGCGCGTCTCGTGGAACATGAGGTAATATTATATGTGCACTTTGGGGGTATTTTTCTAACAAATATGCTAATGAGATTATTATTAAAAAAATAATTAATTGGGATTTTTAATATAATAACACCAAACAATCTATTGTCTCACCAACTGCACACCCCACTTAAAACCACTCATGTCTTTGGCATTAGAATCCAAGAAAACAACAATCTTTTCTCCATTAGATTCTACTACTTATCAAGATGAATCCATAATTTAACATCAAAGCTAAATTTATAAAATATTTGAAAGATATATTTATTAAATTTTTAAAAAGTATAAATAAATATTAATAAAATATATTTAAATCATATAAAAAATCAAAATATATATATCACTAAACTATTCTCATTAAAATGTTGGTGCGGAATTTCTTCTAACCCTTAAGCATCCAATTAATATGTAAACATTTTAGAAGACTAAGTTATTTGATTGGTTTTTTTTTCTAGAAGATCATCCTTATACATTTAAATGACATGTAACTTTTATAAAGAAAAATAGTGACTATTTTTCTTTTTGAACAATTCATAGTGAAAGAGTGGGGAAGGGGAAATTTTTACTCTTAATTGATACTGAACCTGTAATCTAAACCAGAGAGAATTTGTTGAAATCATCAATACTTTAGTGAGAATATATAACAAAATAAATGTTAAACACATACTTTGATTTTTTAAAATAAACACATTAATCAAGCAATAAATTAAATATAATTTAAATGTTTATTTTTTATTATTAAATCATATTAAATATCATATTTCATTGGTTAAAGGGAGTGTTGTTATCCCTTGAGATATTGAGTTCAAGCAACTGCGTCTGCAGAGAGTGTTTGTAATATCAATGATCAAGAAAAAATATAAACAGATGCTAACTTATAATCATCACAATTTAATCAAAAAGAAATAAACCTATAATTTAAAATATTATCTGTCAAAGTTGTAGGCATAGAAACATATTCCGAACGATGAGCTTACGAGCCTAGTGCCACAGTAATAATTGTATTGTACTATGTGCATTCACTACATGTGTATGGTAGTGGCATAGATACGAATACATAAGGACGTTGACTTGCAAAGATGATGTAGGAATCATGGTGTGGCTAAGGGTTCTACATCATGGTAGGCATCCGAAACTGCATCGAAAATATACACCCGACCAACTTACTCCGTATAGTCATGGGGCTTTAGCTCCCGTTTGGCAACTGAAGTGCCTTGGCACTAGCTAGAGCATATTCAGATACTTCTAATAAGTAAGACGATCGCCAACTGCTAAAGTAACTCAAGTGTCTTGGTTATTTCTCGAGCATCATACAAAGGCTAGTTAGATGATATTGTTTATAGTTGTAATTGTGTTTATTACTGCTTTCACTTGTAGTTTGGTTTAGGTAATGTTATGGTATTATTCGACCCCTCAAGTCTAACCCCTTAATTATCAAGTTTCTTACCTAAAACTATACGTTGATACCGATACTATCATTTAGTATCAATACCCACCCTTGGTACCGATACTAAAAATGGCTACTGGAATATGAGGGATTTGGGTAGTATCGATACTATCCTGAGTATTGATACCAAAATTTGCTTCGAAGTTTTGAAAATTAACTCAATATCGATACCCCTACTGAGAGTATGGATACTCTATCTCTCAGTATTGGTGCTTGAGTACTGGTACAAAAATTTGCTACTAGAATTTACAAAGTGAATACCTAACCAGTAGTATAGATACTCGATGAATGAGCATTAATACAACTAGCCTAAAATCCTTTTATTTTAGTCTATCTGATGAACAATATCATTTTTGTTCTTCCAGTACCGATACTCAAACCCAAAAATGCCTTGTTTGGAACGAAAATGGCTTCCCAATTCTCCTAAAAGCCCTACTAATGTTCTCAAGTGTTATTTAATTTTTATGTAAGATGAAAGGGGTCATGTTAGACCAATAAACAAGTTAAAAAACATCAAATACTGAAATCTACCATGAATATGCTTATATGATTCATAACCCGTACAAGCTAACAACTCACACCTAGTGACCTACAAGTTGTAGAGATGAGTTATATGTGTGTTACCTTGAGTCCTAAGCTATTGGAAGTGTACAAGGCACAACCAAGAGATATTTTCTCCTTCCCCTTGCTCTTGGAGCTTTCTCTCACTTCTCTCACTTCTCTCACTTCTCTCACTTCTCTCACTTCTCTCACTTCTCTCACTAGACAAGGATGAACCACAAGAATTACTAACTTGTTTGGGAGTTTGGAAAGAGATTAAAAACTCTTCCTAAGGCATTAAATCTCTTAAATATGGGCTAAATACATATGGGTTTCTAAACCCTCACTAAAACCCATATTTGGTTACCATAACCAAAACTTGTGCTTGAGGGGTTGAACCAAAGCTCTAAAGATGAAGATTACAACTCTTATCTTTGCAAACACATATTAGGAGTAATGACCAATAAAGCTTCCACGTTTGCTCAAGTTACTAAGAAAGAAGATGAGGATTTTGGGTGAAAAAGATGAAGACAATAAATATGAAGAAAAAGAGAGCACGCAACGTGACCTCACCAACATTTTTAAAAAAATCAGCCTTTCCAAGAGTTTATGAGATAATTGCTCTCCTAGTTCTTCTTCCTTTACATCAAGATTAAAAATGTTCCTTTTAACTTCTATTGGGCTCAAACCAAGCCCAATCCAAACCTAACTTGGGGACAAGCTCTTTTCACAAGATAATAGATTTAATCTAAGGCCCTCTGGGGTTAACCCAAAATTCCTAATCTAGGATTTGGGACATTACAATTACTCTAGAGTACTTTACACCAAATGGATAGAATCAAGAGAACCTCTACAAAAAAAAATCAATAGACCATCAAGAAAACTAATGTTATGTGAAATATATTAATTAATTTCAAATATGATAATAAAATAAATTAATCCAAACAAATAATAAGTAGAAATATAATAATAGTTTCACTATTTTTTTTAAAAAAAAAAATTGCTTGTCTACTTTCCCTCAAATTAGAAAAATTTTAAACTGTGGAATTCAAAAATATTAAGAAATATTTAATTTTCTTTACTTCCTCTGTCTTACATAAAAAAATATTCAAACGAAAGAAATAGAATCTTATTTGCTTTCCCTTTTCTTTTACAATCCAGACATAGGATTAAGAATTTAAGTCGAATAATTGGAGATTTTTGGGACCAATTTTTATATTAGACAATTGCTTGGGGATGCTTGTGAAATTAATCATAAAATAATTTTGTTGGGAGTGGGATTTATAAACCAACGACCTTTCGGAACCAGAACCTTAATCTGGCGACTTAGACCAACTCGGCCATCTCAACTTTGATAAGTAGTGGTTGTAATTTGTTTATAATTAAATTATTGAGAAACAAATTAATACATGATAAAAAAATGAAGTAGAATAAATTATAGTGAGAAATGTTAACATCTACACATAATATGGTCACTAATTTATTCATTAACCCTTTGTTTTTTTCATAATTGAACAAATAGATAAATGTTTAAGGATGAAGTTTGTCAAAATAAATTAAAGGTTTTCTTAGTCATTTAAAAACACTATAATAACCATTTAGTTCATAGTATGTAAAATTATCTCTAGTAATAATATTTCATCGATTATCTTAGAAAGACCAAGATTGCATCTAATGATTTCAAATCACCATGGATTTTTTCAGTATAAAAAAATCTTATTTTCACTTTGCTTTCCCTTGTTCGTTCCCTTGTTCGTTTACAATCCAAACATACGATTAAGGATTTAAGTAGAATAATTTGAAGTATTAAGGACCAATTCTAAAATTTGACACTTGCTTGGGGGTTGCTTATGAAAATAATCCAAGAACAAAATTTTTTTGAGAGTGGGATTTGAACAGACGCCCTTTCAGACCAGAACCTAAATCTGGCACCATATACCAACTCCGCCATCTCAACTTTAATGGATTAGCAGTAACTTATAAATAATTAAATTCTTAAAAAACAAATTAATGAACCCTTCCACCTTTGTCATATTAAACCAGACACCCTTTCTAGCCCTCTACTTTTGGGAAAAACACAAGTAGTCAAGAATGAATACAATATTTTATGTCGGGAGGAGACAAATTTTGATTTATAAAATTTTAAGAGACGAACTTAACTTATAAAATTTTAGAAAAACGAAAACAAATAAGAATGACGAATTTGTAGGGGGACGACCACCCCTGTTTAAGTCCATCTCTTCAAGTAGATAATGACATTGGAAGTCAAAAATCGTTTCATATTGAGATGACAATGCCATTGCCCAAATTCCATCATAAGCCCTTTTTTAGGAGACCTTTTCATGCTCTATATACTCCGCTATAGATACGAAGGGTGTTCCCTAATTTTGCACTAAGGAAATTTGAAGAAGGGTAGTACTTCACTCAAAAAAGTCTATTTATTAGAGATTTAGGGTTCATAATAGGTCCCCACCCTTCTCTTGTTAGGAGAACTACACTGAACTTTGCAAGATGACAAAACCCCATATGCCATCGCCCTTGAGCTTATTAAGGGTCTCTCATGAACACCAACGCATTCTTCATTTGCACTCCGATTTTTGCCGTTATCCATTTCGATTTCCACATATAAGCTTTTCAAGAAAAATAAACAATTCATAACCAATAGGAGAATAACTTGTAACGACTTAATAAAGGCCTCCTTACCCCATTGAGATAGAGTCTATATGCTCCACGTGTGAATACAAGCAAAAAATCATTCTTTTAAATGCACAAGCGGTCGTCTTTTATTCTCACATACTAAAGTTGGGAGGCCCAAATATGTCTGATTTATCAAAATTTATCATTTGGTTTGAATTATGTCATACAAACTGAAGAAATCTTTTAAATCACACGCAACTTTTGTCATAGCTTCCCTCAATATCAAGCAACCATCCACAAATAAAAGATGAATAATAGAAAATGGCTATATATTCACCTTGAAACCCTTTAGGCTTCCCGAATCTGCAACTTGTCAGAATAAAGAAGATAGTCCTTCATTACAGATAAGGAATAAATAAGGACCGAGATGATTACCTTGCCGCAAACTCCTTTGAGGAATAAAATAATCTCCAACAATGCTATTAGTGATGTTTGAGTAAGAACCCGTGTACATACATCGTTGAATCAATTACATCCAACTTTATAAAAATTTCATCTTTCTCATAATCTCCACACAAAAAGTCACTTGACTCTGTTATAAGTTTTATTCATATTGAGCAAAAACACTAGTCTTACTCATAAACTAGAATAATTTAAAATTGTGGATTTCAAGCAAAATAAGAGACATCTAAATTTCTTTCCTTTCCCTCGCAAAAATTTATCCAAACAAAAGAAATAGAATCTTACTTGCGCTTACCTCGCTTTCCCTTTCCCTTTCCTTTACAATCCAAACATAGGAAAAAGGTAAATAAAAGTTTATTTTATTGACAGTGGGATTTGACACCAAACCCTCTCGAACCAGAACCTCAATCTGGCGCCTTAGACCAACTCGGTCTTCTCAACTTCAGTGTAAGCTGGCTGTAACCTTCAATAAATCAATTGTTAAGAAATATATTAATAGCAATTGTTTACTGCAGTTAAACATAAATTATATTAAATAATAAGAATAAAATATTCACGTCCTACAGACTACAGAGTAAACCAAGTAATTAGCGGTCCGACCAGAGTGGGCTACCAAGCAAATTTCACTGGATTTGTTGGACCAATAGGACAAACGGTAAATTATTGGTGAAAATAAGGTAAATAAAAGTTTATTTTAGGATCTACAATATTTTTTACAGTGTTCATGAAACTCATCAAGTCGAGGTCACGAGTTTTAATAAAATATAATTTTTTATTACATTTTATTACATCAGAATAAAAATTCGAATAAAAAATAATTTTATTAGAATTCACCATGATAAATTCTAAATCACTGTAATAAATGTCATAAATCTTTGAATAATTTTTTTATATCATTGGGCTAATTCATTAAACTTTTTGCGGATGAGGGTAAAATAAATAAATAAATAAATAAAATCACTGCCATTTTGCTTCGTATAGCAGAGGAAACAATCCACTGTCTCACGAACTGCACTCCCCACTTAAAACCACTCATATCTTTGGCATTGGAATCCAAGAAAGCAGCAGCCTTTTCTCCATTGGATTCTACTACTTATCAAGATGAATCCATAATTTTACGTCAAAGCTAAATTTATAAAATTTAAAAAAGATAAATTTATTAGATTTTAAAAGAAGTAAAAATAATTATTAATAAAATATATTTAAATTATATAAAAAAAATTAAATATCTATATCACTAAACTATTCTCATTAAACTGTTGGTGCGGAATTTCTTTTAAAAGCATCCTTAAGCATCCAATTAATATGTAAACATTTTAGAGTACTAAGTTATTTGATTGGGTTTTTTTAGAAGGTCATCCTTGTACATTTAAATGATATGTAAATTTTTATATGAAAAAAAAAATCGTCACTATTTTGTTTTTGAACAATTCCTAGTGAAAGAGAGAGGGGAAAGGGAAATTTTTGCTCTTAATTAATATTGGACCCATAGTCTAAAGGAGAGAGAATTTGTTGATAAAATCATCAATACTTTAGTGACAATAGATAACGAAATAAATATTAAACATATATTTTTATTTTTAAAAAATAAGCACATAAATCAAGAAAGAAATTAAATATAATTTAAATACTTATTTTTTATAATAAAATCATATTAAATATCATATTTCATATAATAGAGAAATCAAAACTATATTTTGAAGTCATCGAGTGACCTCATTGGTTAAAGGGAATGTTGTTCTCCTTTAAGGTATTAGGTTCAAGCAATTGCGTTTATAAAATGTGTAGATGCTAACTTATAATCATCACAAATTATTTAAAAACATAAACCTCGTGCCACCTTCTACTGTTGTAAATTTTAGAGAGAACCGAGGGGGGAAGTAAGAAAGGAACCAAAAAGCTGGAACTATGGACACTTTAAAGGAGGGGTTTTAGATTCGTGACTTTAGTTCGTTTATTTAAGGGGAAAAATAAGAGAATATATTACCAACTAGTTGCTTGTAAAAGGTGGAAAAAAGCAAAAGCTTCTTTAAGTTGGTGGAACTGCGGGAGAAACCAAAGCCAACTCCTTTTATAATGTTTCTTGGCTTTGCCTGGATCATATAATATTGCCAATGTAATTTCCTACTAGGAATGAAAGTAGTATAGAGTTTGTGCGACTTTGGGCAGCTTTTTCTTTTGAAAAGACGACACATCTTGGGGAATGAATATATAGAAATTAAGGGTTTTGGATTGCCTTGAAATGGAATCAAACCTGCATGTGTGAGCCATCCATGCATATAAAAAAAATGAAAGAACACGACATGAGGGTGTGCTTCAAAGAGACCATGAAATCCAGCCCAAGGTAAGCCTGCTTGGTCAACGGAATACACTTGCTTCTACAATGCAATAATTATATATGGTCCAACTATCTATTTATTTTATCCATAATTATATAATATAAATTGGAATGAGGACAAATTGTTTGAGAAAACAACCAAACTTCGTAAGGAAAGATGCCCAATATAGGGTGAAAGTTCCAATGCATTCTCGGATTTCATATAACAAGTAACATACTAACCCTACCAACATAGAGGTACATAAGATTTTAAATTAAAAGCAATAATTTTTTTAAAAAAAACATAAATTTATAAAATTTAATTTAAGAGGTAAAAATATATTATTAATATTTTATATAAAAATATTTGAAATATATAATAATTTAAAATTTTCAAGAAAAACGATTACCATGTTTGTTCTCTCATGGATGGACTTAGGTAGGGTGAGTGGAAGTGGTTTGTCCCTCTAAAAAATTAAAATGATCATACATTTTAATTTTTTTTCTAAGTATATTCTATTGAAAATCTATTTTTGCACCTTTAGGATTTTATAAGTTTAAGTTCGTCCTTGATATTTTATAATTTCAAGTTCACCCCTATTAACATAAAATCTTGCATCCATCCCTACGTTCTCTTATTTCATTCCTAGCTACCAATAACTAAAATTTCACATAATTGCAAAATTCTAATAAATGAAATAGTGCCAACATGTGATTCTTTTTTCTCTTATAGTTTTCTTTAGTTGTCAGTCGTTCATCCCGTCTTTGTTGATTAACGGCGGCACTAACTTTAATGTTGGTTGTCGACCACTGATATTTTTTATTATCCTTTTATTTTCTTATATCACATTTTTATTTTCTTCTATTTTTTGATTTTCAATAAGTTTGTCTATATAACACATTTTTATCAGCCTTTATAGCATGCTTTCTTATATCTTTTGGCATATTTTTCGATCACTTGATCATTATTTTCACTTATACTTTTGTAAGGGTTGATTTAACATTATCACGACTGATCAAGATGACGCTTATTTGTTATATTGTCAATCTTCTCTGCTTTGGACCATCAGATTATTGGATTTAGATACCCATGATGTGTTTGTTGATAACTTTTCAAGTCGCTCGAGTCTGGTTTGTAGTTTTTCGGTGATCTTTCAGTAGTTTGATCTCTTTTTGTAATTCGTTTGTCTATGCGATCAGATTTGTTTGTATTTATTTTTATTCGAGTTTCTTGATTAGGTTTTAATATTTCCTTATATGATTTTAAGTTGCAAGTTTTGTTTTAATTATTATAAAAAATTGTCTTAATTAATTCTTAATTTACAATTATAATTATAAAATTTTATTGTAATTTAAGATATTTCCTATTTTGAATAAAATTAATAATTTCTATTAAAAAATGCCAACCTCCAATTGTACACGAATATTGTATTAATAATTGTAGTTTTGATGGTGCACTTGGGTAACAAATCATTATAAAAATTTAAAATTTAATTTATTTAATTTATTTTTAATGATATGATATAAAATTATACATCAATGTATCGGATTCTAATTAATCAATGCCATAACTCAATATTTGATTAAAAACCAATAGTGTAAGACTTATTTTATATAGAAAATTAAAAGTTTTCCTCACAATGAAGCATATGAGATACATAGAAGAGAGACACATACTGTGGAGTCACTGTTCGAACTTTGGTTCGCCAAGTAATTTATATATTATTCAATGACAAATAGTCTGGTTCTTTTTTTCTCGCTCTTTTGCTTTGCATAAAGGAAGGTCGAGGTGAGTGAGTGGTAATATTTTTTACTAATAAGAAGAAGAATAATATCTCATGGCAGTGACTCTTAACAAGAAATCTTAGCTCATATTCCGATTCCAAGGTTTTTTCAGGAGACAGCAAAACAACGGTTCAATTTTACAATACATTTATATTTTAAGTTATAATTTTCTTATAAGATTAAATCATTTAGGTTAAATGGTATATGAATTTTTTTTTTTAAAGTAACGCGATCTTCAAATTATTTTTACTTTTAATGTGATTATTAAGCTCAAAAGAAGAATAAAAAAATCAATGTGAACCTTTATCCGTCGGAAGTCTAAATTCATATGTATTTCACGAAATAAAATGAGCTTGGGGTCGGTACCTAGTAGAGATGACATTTCAATGTTCTATCTCAATTCTCAAGAGAATCTGATCATACAAACCTCAAATTCACAGAATCCGATCCCTAGCAATGAATTTTTCTTTTCCTTTTCCTTTTTTTTAAAAAATTCTTTCAGCACGTAATGAACGTCCGATTCAAATCATCCAAAGCAGAAGCATAATCACCAACAAAGAGACGACAAAACCTCAAAAGCACTCATTCCATCTGGCAAAACCCTAAAAGAAGAAGTGGCTCCCTCACCACCCCACCATTGTTAGTGAAACAGTAACCCTCTGTTCCAATATTAAAACATTGCACCATCTTTTCCCATGCAACATTAAACCATTCCTATGCCATCACATAAACTTATTATATTAAACTATGGCAGACAAGTATATATATAAAATTTCTTCCATATCTTAGCCTGGCAGGCCCGGCTATTAGGGGGAGCACCCTGAGCGAGTGCTCAGGGCCCCCATATTTTTTTATCCTTATAATTGGGCCCTCCATTTTTTCATCTTTATAATTAGGTCCTTAATTTTTAAATCTTATTTTTCACATTGAGGTTCTAATATTATTCAATATAACTTTTTATCTTTATAATTGAAATCTCTAATTTTTTTTCAATCCCTTTTTTAACTTTATAATTGAGGTCCCTAATTTTGTAATCTCACTTTTAACTTTATATTTGAGGCTTTTAAGTTTTTTCAATCTCAATTTATACCTTTATAATTACGGCCCCTAATTTTTTAATCTCACTTTTTTAACTTTATAATTGAGGCCCTTAAATTTTTTTTAATCTCACTTTCTAACTTTCTAATTGAAGCCCCTAAGAATTTTCGATCTCAACTATACCTTTATAATTGAGGCCCTATTTTTTTAATCTCAATTTCTACCTTTATAATTAGAGAAAATAACCTCAGTGACCAAAAATCCCATATAATATACGATTTTAACCAACTTTTTCCGGATTTGCCAAAATGACCAACAAAATCGCAATGCGATCGCTAATTCGCAACGCGATCTCCATTATCGCAAATTCGCGTTGCATTTTCGCAATGCGATAGTTGAAAATCGCGTTGCGATGGTCTACAGTATCGTTGCGATTTTCCCAATTCGCAATGCGAATAAGTAAATCGCAACGCGAATTGGGAAAATCGCAATGCGAATAAGTAAATCGGAACGCGAATTGGGAAAATCGCAATGCGATACTGACTATCGCAATGCGATAATAAAAAATCGCAACGAGATACTTACTTTCGCAACGCGATACTGACTTTCGCAACGCGATAATACATAATCGCAATGCGATTTTCAAAGCGCCATTAGTATCCTGGCCAAGTATTTTATTTTTAAATTCCAAACATGAATATTAATATATTGGAACACTGAACTGTCCACAGTATATCCCGTAATCGCAACTCATAACCTAAAACCTAAAATCACAACTCAGTCCCATCTCCATCTCTCACTCTCTCACCCATCTCCGACGAAATCCATCCCCATCTCCGGCGAAATCCGTCTATCTAAATCTCTCAGAGCCACCCTCACAATCAGAAATGGAAAATCAACCAAATCAACCAACGAGGGTTAGTTTTTTTAATTATTTTCTTTTTGAAATTTTTGCATTATTATTAGGTTTTTCATATTGAAATTGATGATAAGTTTACTGGTAATTTCAATAATAGATTAACCATTTCACTTAGATTGCTTATTAAATCAACCAAGAATCGCAACGCGAAATGCAAATCGCAACGCGATTTTAGTTTCGCGTTGCGATAGTCATTTTCGTGTTGCGATTTTCATTTTCAGAAACTATTCTTCTTCTGCAAATTGAAACTTGAATGAATTGCATTACTTCAACCAAAAAACAAAGACAAATACGAAATTCACAGTGTTGCATATTTAAGTTTGAAGAATAAACTACTACTATTTATGTTTATTATTGTTTTGGTATATCTTCACAGTGTAGTTTTTGGTATATCTAATTTAGTATGTTTATTGTTTTTGTAGAACTTTTATTCGGCTCAATTGACCTTGAGAAATAAAGTCAGCCTGGCCAAAACAGTTGCGTCGAAGCTTTCACCTGCACAAAGAAAAATGTTTGAGGATACATGCTTCGGGCCATGGCTGAAAGTACAACATCCCGGTGGAGATGCGATGTTGACACACCTGTTTCTTCAAACCATGACTAGAGATCTACCAGAGACTATACAACGTCGTGATGAAGAGATATGGTTTGATTTTCCACCGGCGTATACGTGTTTTGGGCGGGAGGAGTTTTGCTTAATCACCGGTCTACGCTTCGGACACGATGATGTAGGTCGGTACACTAGACACATTACCCGCCCATCATGGCTATCCCGGGTTTTTCCTGAGCTGGAGAGGCCGAGTCTACACGTAGAAGACCTGACAAGATTTTTGAATAATAAAGATGGTTTTACTCGGATGGATGACGTCGACGTTGTCCGAGTATGCCTTCTAATTCTTTTGCATGCCGACTTTTTAGGCAGAGAGGCTAGACAACCTATTCCAAATGATCTAATCAAATTGGTAGAAGACCTAAATGCGTGGAACCTGTTTCCGTGGGGCTCGTATTTATGGAAAGCTACATGGAATAAGTTATCGTCTGCCTTGGATGATCGAAAAAGTTTGCATGGCGATGGTTCCAAATACACTTTGACAGGCTTTATTTGGGCCTTTAAGGTAAGAATTTTTATATAATGTTTCCAAAATTATAAGTAATTATTTAACAATTACTAATGTTTGTTATTATATTGTTTGTAGATTTGGATATTTGAGGCCTTTCCCGCCATGAAGACATATGCAATAAAAACTTCAAATAATATTCCCAGGGCTATTTCCTGGAAGAGGAAACAAACCTTGCAATGGGAAGATTTACTACGGTATACGACAATAAATAATGCAAGTTAACATAAATACTACCATATGTTTATAAACAAGTTATTACTAGTACACATTTAACTTTGTTTGAGCTTTTATATTGTTAGGAGGCCAACACTCCTCTACAGAGGCTGACACCCACGGAAGCTGAGCTTGCCACTGATTGGTGGCAAGCTAGTAAGCATTTTTTTTGATGGAACGGTTGATGAGCAGCCTCCACTTCGGGAGCCATCACCTCGCCCAGAGCTATCACCTCACCCAGAGCCATCATCTGATCAACCCGGCTATACACCTCCACAACGACAACCATCACCTATTCTGTCACATCATCGAGCCTCTTCTCCACCATCACCGCAAGATAGGCGACCGGCAAAGATGCCACGACGTTTATCTCCCTGTTCTCCACCTCCACCTCAACGGGATGAGTTAGGGGAGTTACGTGATGAGGTCAATGCCTTGCGTGAGGAGGTCGGTACTTTACGCAAAGACGATGGTGCATGGCGTGTTGAGGTGTCTAAATTACGCGGTGAGGTAGCCGCTCTACGTGAGATGGTAGCATCGTTGCAGAATGAGGTTCATACTCTACGCAACGAGGTAAGTTTAAGATTTTCATACTCGTAATTCATTCGGTTGCTGCCAATCTGTTTTGTTAGTATTTGTTTTTGGTTTTGTTTTTGTCTTTTGGTTGAAGTAATGCAATCCATTCAAGTTTCAATTTGCAGAAGAAGAATAGTTTACTTTCGCAACACGAAAATGACTATCGCAATGCGAAATGAAAATCGCAACGACAAAATCGCAATGCGAAATGAAATCGCAACGACAAAATCGCAACGCGAAATGAAAATCGCAATGCGATTTGTGTTTCGCGTTGCGATTTTGTCGTTGCGATTTCATTTCACGTTGCGATTTTGTCGTTGCGATTTTCATTTCGCATTGCGATAGCCATTTCCGCGTTGCGATAGTCATTTCGCGTTGCGATTTTAAGTTTCGTGTTGCGAAAGTAAACTATTCTTCTTCTGGAATGTTTATATATGTTGTCCTTTTAAATGTTTATATAAGTGCTTACTTCTGGAATGTTATCTGAGCATTTTGTGAACTATGATAGAATAATGATTTGGGTGAATACAATGCTAGTTTGAAACATATTTGTCTTTGTTTAATATCATGTCTGTTTATTACTGATTTATGTATTAATTTTTTTAGCGGCCCGATAAGGTGGATGCTTTACGTCGGGTTTTCCTTGCACGACGGAGTTCACGCATCAGACGGCGTGGACGTGCTATTACGTCTCCGTTCACCCCAATGGTGCGAAGACTCCGCAAGAAGAAGCCCGACTCACCGGTCATCCCTCAAGAGTCCCCTCCAATCGTTCAAGAGGCCCCTATTCTCCCTCAAGATTCCCCCTCCACCGTTCAAGAGGCCACTGTCATCGTTGAAGAGGTCCCTCCCACCATTCCAGAGCCCGATTCACATGGGGTAATATATCGAAGTATTGAGAAACCCCCACCGGTTCCGGACATGATGGATGAGAGTTGGCTCTCGTATGAGTTACCGGCTAGTACCCTTCCGGTATCTGAAGTGGAGAGGAGACAACTACCGGAAACAATTGTGGATAATACCCTTTGGGCTAAGACCGCAGTTGATTTTATCTACATGAGCGGAGCCAAGGGTGTTACACTGACATCAGCAACTCAACGATGAAATGTTTTTGTTGCTTGATCGGTCTTGGTGGGGTGTGCTATTAGGGGTTGAAGACAGTGGCTATTTGGATGGGGAGGTAAGACTATATTTGTCTTATATATGATTTTGATTAATTTGTTTAAAAATTAATGTAATTCACTAATATGTATTTTTTTGTAAAACAGCATATCGATGCGTGGGTGTCACGTCTACTAATAATAAGGAAGCTTAGGAAAAATAAAAAAAATTCGCTATATACAATAATGCCGACGGCTTTTCACGCAGTTCACTTGAAGAATCAACGAGATGAATCATTTTTGTTGGGCAATGGACAAGCTAAACTTTATCCTGCATGGTGGGAGGTCGATAAGGTTAGTGTTTATTTTTTAAATATTTTAAAGGTGTTAATAAATAAGTGCGCAAATAAATGAATTATTACTTATGATCGCAGGTGTTTATCCCTGTTTTGGAACGTCGTCATTGGCTTCTCGTCCAACTTCAGCTCCCATCCCTGAAGATAATAGTGTATGACAGCATGATCAATTACATATCACTGTCTGATTTGAGAGATATTTTCAAGGGATGGAGCTCTCATTTGGCTAAATTCTTGGATGGGATTAAGTATTGGAGTCATTCTGGACACAAGAAGCCAAAGAAGTTCAATGTCACAGTTGTCAGAGACGAGACCGCGCCACAGCAATCACCGGGAGC
This sequence comes from Hibiscus syriacus, assembly GCF_006381635.1. Taxonomy (NCBI): domain Eukaryota; kingdom Viridiplantae; phylum Streptophyta; class Magnoliopsida; order Malvales; family Malvaceae; genus Hibiscus; species Hibiscus syriacus. Next base: position 2,677,047 of record NW_024062730.1, read on the forward strand.
CAGAGGGGATTGTGGTCCTCTCGTATGCCTTTGCTTGGCGCGTTTGACGACGGGAAGCACAGAGTTTTTACCTCCCACCGATAGAGATAGAGTTGCAGTAGGCTTGTGGTTTCGGCATTATATGGCTAGAGCAATATATTCGAGACGCTGCCTACCTGCATCCGCGTTATGAAAGTGTCCATTGTTAATTGGTAAGTCAAATGCAAGTTTTGTTAACATATATACTCCTTTTGGTTTGAAAATGTTTGGTTAAGTACCTAGAATTCAATAATTTGTTGTTTGTAGGTTTTAGATGTGTAGGAAGTCTTGTTTGAGCAAATTTTTGGTTTCTGCAGGTTAATCCTTAAGTGAGCTGCGTGAAATGGATGTACGGGGTCACAAAGTTATTGATTCATTGATTCAATAATTGATGAAGAAATAAGAATTATTATTATTTTTTGATTGTTTAATTGATTTGTAAAGATGATTTGTAAATCTTGATTGTTTAATTGATGTGTACATAATTTGTGTTGAAATGTAATAGTTGATTTGTTGATTTTCAATCTGCTTTATGTTGAAGGCAAAACAGACTATCGCAACGCGAAATGGCTATCGCAACGAGAAAATCGCAATGCGAAATAAAAATCACAATGCGAAAATCGCAATGCGAAATGAAAATCGCAACGAGAAAATCGCAATGCGATTTTCATTTCGCATTGCGATTTTCTCGTTGCGATAACCATTTTCGCGTTGCGATAGCCATTTTCACGTTGCGATAGTCAAATGAATGTCTAATAAGTGATGACAACTGAACAGATCATAGCAATGTTCAAACTCAAGTTACTAATACATGCCTAACTGAAAATGTTAAAAGTGCACACATAAAATACACATAATGCAAGTTTTGTTAACATATATACTCCTTTTGGTTTGAAAATGTTTGGTTAAGTACCTAGAATTCAATAATAATTGTTAAAAGTTTATGCATGTTAATCCTCGTTGCCTTTTTCATTTCGCATTGCGATTCTATCGTTGCGATTTGCATTTCGCATTGCGATGGTCAAATGATTGCCTTTCGCAACGCGATTCTGACTTTCGCAACGAGATAATACAGAATCGCAATGCGAGTTTCAAAGTTCGCAACAGGTTTTAGTTTCTTAAGCCAAATTTTGAGTGTATATATATACGCAGCAGCAGCAACTCATAACCTAAATCCCTAAATCGCAACTCATTCCATCTCCATCTATCACTCTCTCCGGTGACATTCGTTCCAATATCCAACGACATCCTTCCCCATCCAGCAACAGGTCTTAGTTTCGCATCTCGTTTGTTTAGTTACAACCATGAAATCATCTAATGTTGATCATGTTTGGATAGATTTGTGTTTTGGAGGGTCATGGGAGAATGTTCATGGTGTTTTACAATATATGCCTTTACCCATGAATCTTCAACTAAAACTGTCATTAAAGAAGTTAACTTATGAAACCCTAATGTTACGTGTTTCAAAGAAATTGAATTTAGAGCCCCTAAGTGGATTTAGGCTATCTTATCAGAGAAATGGTAAAGTTTATTTGTTAACCGACAATGAAGATGTTGAACGATTCATTGCTTACATTAATGTTTCAAGTGATGATGTTACATTGTATGTTGTTGAACCTAGAAGTAGTATTGTTGGGTCAGTAGCGGGTAGTAATCAACTAAGTGGGTCAAAAAACCCACAGCATTTCTCTAATCCAAATCCAAATCAACTTTCAGCACCAAATTCCGGTTTTCGTATTGACCAATTAGACGATGATGAGCCAAGAGAAAAAATTGTGAGTACTAGTCAGTATTCGAAATTTGATCTTGGTCAATACCCGGACTTTGATATTGGTCAATACACGGATTTTGATGATGTTTCAGAAGAAGAAACAGACCCTGCGTGTAATTATTTTGATATTGGTCAATACCCGAATTTTGATGATGAAACACCCGTTGCCGAGGAAGATGTTGTTGATGATAATGAGGAGGAAGTTACGACTATGAATGAACATGTTGAACATCCATTCTGTAATTCATATAATCCTGAAGAAGAAAAAGAAGAAGAAAAAGTCCCCGAAGAAAAGAAAATGCCACGGGAGTATAACTGGAATATGCCAGAATTACTTCAGTTACCGGAAGAAGAGTTGGCAAAGAAAGCAGTTGATTGTTACACAAAAGTTATTCGTATCAAGAAAGATGATTGTTTTGATACAAAGGAAGACTTGAAGATAGCTTTGTATACGAAATGTGTGGAAGATGGCTATCAACTAAAAGTTAACAAATCAAGCAAAGATCGTTTCGAAACAAGGTGTACGATTGACAAAAACTGTACCTGGCGTATGATTGCAAAGAGGATAAAAGATTGCGCAATGTTTCAAGTTAGGACTTTTATTGATAAACATACATGTTCAAGAACCCAAGTTTTTCCTCACCATAGACAGGCAAACAAAAAGGTGTTGGGTGGTTTTCTGGCTGAGTTAATGTTTTTGAATGGCAGGGTATATCGCGGACATGAAATTATGACTGACATGAATGCTCGGTTTAAGATTAGTATATCATATTCTCAAGCTTGGAGAGCCAAATGTTATGCCTTGGAATTGTTGAGGGGGTCGCCAGAAGCATCGTTTGCCCAACTGCCGGTTTATTGTCACAATTTAAAGCTGAAAAATCCTGGGTCGGTAACTCATATCAAAACAGATAAAGATGGACGCTTTGAGTTGCTGTTTATCGCCATTGGTGCTGCGGTTAGTAAATCAATATAATTCTGTTGACTCATTTCTGTTAGTTACATGCATTTAAAATTTAAATGATTATATTTCTTGTGTATATTATTTTGTAGATTCGTTCGTTTATTACTTGCATGCGCCCAGTTATTATAGTTGACGGAGCACATTTGAAAGGTCGATACCTTGGAGTAAACTTATTAACAGTAGCCATGGATGCTAACAATGGGATATTGCCAATAGCTTACGGGGTTGGCAAATCTGAAACCTCTGATTCATGGATATGGTTTATGGGGCATCTTAGGGATTGCATAGGTCCTATTAGCAATCTGACAATCATATCCGATAGGGCAAACTCAATTGACAACGCTGTTAGAAGGTGTTTCCCATATGCTTTTCATGGACTTTGTGGTGTTCATTTGTATAGAAATCTAAAATCAAGGTCTGCTGGTATAAAAAAGCACAAATGGACATACTGGAAGGCTGTAAAGGCTATCGGGAAGTGGATTTCAATAAGCATATAAACTGTTTAAGACGTGTTTTGCCTCAGTGTGCTCAAACCTAGAAGATGTCGGGTTTGAAAGATGGTCAAGAGTACATCAACTTGGAGCAAGATATGGTTTCATGACGTCTAATAGTGCAGAATCAATTAACGCTCTAAGTCGTCATTCCCGGAAATTACCCATTACTATGTTAATGGAGTTTTTTCGAGCCTCTATTCAACAGTGGTACTACAAGAAAAGAACCATGCAGGTATTATTTCTTTGAATTCGTAACTTATCATATATTTTACTAAGTATTATTTATTTAAATTTACAGGAACATTGGAACATCGTGTTACACCATGGACTGAAAAAAAGATAACGAAACGTGTTGTGAAGTCAACGTCATGGAGAGTTGAACCATGTTCAAACACTTTGTTTGAAGTACTGGATAATAACTTAAATGGGCTTGTCGATCTAAATGCAAGGACGTGTAGTTGTATGAAATGGCAAACATCTGGTTATCCATGTGGCCATGTTATAAAAGTTGCTCTTCATCTAAACCAAGATGATTCAAGCACATACGCTATGGATTGCTACACTACAGAAGTATATCGACAGACTTATGCCGAGATTGTCTACCCTATTTCACATCCTTCTGAGTGGGACATACCAGATGACTTACAAACAGTTTTGCCACCAGCCATGGACAGAAGGCTACCTGGCCGACCAAAAGGTCACGATCGTATACCGTCTAAGGGTGAAGAGAAGAAGAGATCGACATGTAGTCGGTGCAAGGAAAGTGGTCATACAAGGTTGACATGTGGATCACCAGTGCCATCACAATCATCTTTTCCTCTACCAAAATATGGATCATCATCAAAATCCAAAGCTCATATGGTGTCAAGAAAAAGGCAATCAAAATCGCAATCATCTTTAAAATCCCAATCACAACTGGCTTCACCTTTTGGGACTGTTAACTTAGGTGATTTTTAAATGCAAACGTTGTATTATGTAGATTTTATGTGTGAACTTTTAACATTTTCAGTTAGGCATGTATTAGTAACTTGAGTTTGAAAATTGCTATGATCTGTTCCAGTTGTTATCACTTAATAGGCAATCATCTTAATGTCCATCGCAACGCGGAAATTACTATCGCAATGCGAAATGAAAATCGCAACGAGAGAATCGCAATGCGAAATGAAAATCGCAACGCTAATTTCGCAATGCGAAATGAAAATCGCAACGAGGGAATCGCAATGCGAAATGAAAATCGCAACGCGAATTTAATTTCGCGGTGCGATTTTCATTTTCGCGTTGCGATTCTCTCGTTGCGATTTTCATTTCGCATTGCGATAGTACTTTTTTCCCTCAACATAATGCAGATTGAAATCAACAAAATCAACCATTACATTTCAATCAATTAAACAAGCACAAATAAGAATTATGTTAACATCAATTAAACAAATCAACTTTTACAAATCACCTTTTACAAATCAATTAAACAATCAAAAAATAAGCAATAATTATTAGAGAAAATAACACTTCTACTATTGAATCAACTTTTGCAGCCATACATCATTTTCACGCAGCTCACTTCTAAGATTAACCTGCATAAACCAAACATTTGCTCAAACAACACTTTCTACACATCTAAAACCTACAAACAACAAATTATTGAATTCTAGGTACTTAACCAAACATTTTCAAACCACAAGCCTATAAACATACCAATTGTTTATGGACATTTTTATAACGCGGATGCAGGTAGGCAGCGTCTCGTATATATCGATCTAGCCATATAATGTCGAAACCACAAGCCTACTGCAGCTCTATCTATATCGGTGGGAGGTAGATACTTTATACTTCCTGTGATCAAACGGTCCAACGCCAAGCATACGAGAGGACCACAATCCCCTCTGGGTCCTTTCGTTTGTTGTGGTGCGGTCTCGTCTCTGCTAACTGTAATATTGAGCTTCTTTGGCTTCTTGTTTCCAGAACGAGTCCAATAATTTATCGCATCCAAGTATTTAGCCAAATAAGAGCTCCATCCCTTAATAATATCTCTTAAATCAGCCAACGATATGTAATTTATCATGCTGTCATATACTATTGCCTTAAGGGATGGGATCTGAAGCTCGACGAGAAGCCAATGGTTACGTTCCAAAACAGGGATAAACACCTGCAATCATAAGTAATAATTCATTCATTTGCGCACTTATTTATGAATACCTTTAAACTCAATCTAAAATAAACACTAACCTTATCGACCTCCCACCATGCAGGATAAAGTTTAGCTTGTCCATTGCCCAACGCAAATGATTCATCTCGTTGATTCTTCAAGTGAACTGCGTTAAAAGCCGTCGACATTATTGTATACCGTGTATTTCTTTTATTTTCCTTAAGTTTCCTAATTATTAGTAGACGTGACACCCACGCATCGATATGATGTTTTACAAAAAAATACATATATTAGTGAATTACATTTATTTTTAAACAAATTAATCAAATGAAAATATAAGAAAAATATAAGACTTACCCCTCCATCGAAATAGCCATTGTCTTCGACCCCTAATAATACGCCCCACCAAGACCGATCAAGCAACAAATAGATATCATCATTGAGCTTGCATATGTCAGTGAAACACCCCTGGCTTCGCTCATGTAGATAAAAATCAACTGCGGTCTTAGCCCAAAGGGTGTTATCCAGAATTGTGTCCGGTAGTTGTTTCCTCTCCTCTTCAGATACCGGTATGGTACTGGCCGGTAACTCATACGAGAGCCAACTTGAATCCATCATGTCCGGCACGTCAGAGGGTTTCTCAAGAATCCTACATATGACGCCATATGAATCGGGCTCTTGAATGGTGGGAGGGACCTCTTCAACGATGACAGTGGCCTCTTGAACGGTGGGAGGGGACTCTCGAGGAATGATAGGGGCCTCTTCAACGATAGGAGTGGACTCTTGAGGGATGATAGGCGAGTCGGGCTTCTTCTTGCGGTGTCTTCGCACTATTGGGGTATACGGAGACTTAATAGCACGTGCACGCCGTCTGATGCGTGAACTCTGTCGTGCAAGAAAAACCCGACGTAAAGCATCCACCTTATCGGTCCGCTAAATAAAAATACAAATATCAGTAAATAAACAGACATGATATTTAAACAGTGAAAACAAAGATAAATATATTTCAAACTTTCAACCAAAAGACAAAACAAAGACAAATACTAACTTCACAGTGTTAAAGTAAAAAGTTTAGCAGTTTTGGCAGCAACCGAATAAATTTACTAAGCAATCTAAGTGAAATGGTTAATTTAAGTGAAATTACGAGTAAATTTATCATCAAGTTAAATATGGAAAATCTTAAACTTACCTCGTTGCGTAGAGTATGAACCTCATTCTGCAACGATACTACCATCTCATGTAGAGCGGTAACCTCACCACGTAAAGTAGACACCTCCACACGCCATGCACCATCGTTATCGCGTAGAGTACCGATCTCCTCACGCAAGGCATTGACCTCATCACGTAACTCCCTTGACTCATCCCGTGGAGGTGGAGAACAGGGAGATAGAAGTCGTGGCATCTTTGTCGGTCGCCTATCATGAGGTGATGGTGGAGAAGAGACTTGATGATGTGACGGGATAGGTGATGGCTCTCGTTGTAGAGGTGTATAGTCAGGTCGATCAAGTGATGGCTCTGGGTGAGGTGATGGCTCTCGAAGTGGAGGAAGTGGAGGCTGCTCATCATTCGTGCCATCAAAAAAATGATGACTAGCTTGCCACCAATCAGTGGCAAGCTCAGCCTCCGTGGGTGTCAGTCTCATTAATGGAGTGTTGGCCTCCTAAAAATATAAAAACTAAAACAAAGTTAAACGTCTACTATTAATAACTTGTTTATATATGATAGTATTTGTGTTAACTTACATTATTTATTGTCGCATATGGTATTAAGTCTTCCCAATCCAACATACGTTTCCTCTTCCAGGAAATAGCCCTAGGAATATCATCTGAGGATTTTAATGCATATGTCCGCATGCTGGGGAAAGCCTCGAATATCCAAATCTACAAACAATATAATAACAAACATTAGTAATTGTTAAATAATTAATTATAATTTTGAAAACATTATATAGAAATTCTTACCTTAAAGGCCCAAACAAAGCCTGACAAAGTGTATTTCGACCCATCGCCCCGCAAACTTTTGCGGTCATCAAAGGCAGACGACAACTTAGTCCAGGTAGCTTTCCATATATACGAACCCCACGGAAACAGATTCCATGCATTTAGGTCCTCTACCAATAATATTAGCTCCTGAGGAATAGGTTGTCTGGTCTCTCTGCCTAGAAAGCTGGCATACAAAAGTAGTAGAAGGCATACTCGGACAACATCGACGTCATTCATCCGAGTAAAACCATCTTTCTTATTAAACAATTTCTTCATGTCGTCGACGTGTAAGTTCGGCTTCTCTATTGACTCATCAGGAAAAACCCTGGATAACCATGATGGGCGGGTGATATGACGAGTGTACCGGCCTACATCATCGTGTCCGAATCGTAGACCAGTGATTAAGCAGAACTCCTTCCGCCCAAAACAAGTATACGCCGATGGAAAATGAAACCATATCTCTTCCTCACCACGTTGTATACTGTCGGGTAGATCGCTAGTCATGGTCTGAAGCCACAAATGGGTCAAACTAGCATCTCCACCCGGATGCTGTACTCTCAGCCATGGCCCGAAGCAGGTTTCTTCAAACAATTTTCTTTGTGCAGGTGAAAGCTTCGAAGCAATTGTAGTGGCTAGGCTAACTTTATTCCTTAATGTCAATGAAGCCGAAAAAAATTTCTACAAAAAAACAATAAACATACCAAGTTAGATATACCAAAAATTACACTGTCAAGATATACCAAAAACAAAACAATAAACATAAATAGTAGTTTATTCTTGAAACTAAAATTTGCAACACTGTTTTTGTCTTTTGGTTGAAATGAAAATCGCAACGAGATAATGAGAATCGCAACGCGGAAATGACTATCGCAACGAGAGAATCGCAACGCGAAATGACTATCGCGACCAGACAATCGCAACGCGAAATGAAAATCGCAACCGCGAAATAAAAATCGCAACGCGAAATGAAATCGCAACGCGAAATGAAAATCGCAATGCGATTTTGGTTTCGCGTTGCGATTTTTATTTCGCGTTGCGATTATCTCGTTGCGATAGTTATTTCCGCGTTGCGATTTTCATTCTCGAAACTATTCTTCTTCTGCATTACTTCAACCAAAAGACAAAGCAAAGACAAATACTAACTTCACAGGCTAAACAGTTTAGCAGTATTGGCAGCAATCGAATGAATTTAATAAGAAATCTAAGTGAAATGGTTAATCTATTATTGAAATTACCAGTAAACTTATCATCAATCTCAATATGAAAACCTAAAATAATGCAAAAATTTCAAAATAAAAATAAAAAAAACTAACCCTCGGAGGTTGATTTTCCATTTCTGAATGATTGTGAGGGATTTTTGACTGTGAATGGTTGTGAGGGATTTCGCCGGCGATGGGGACGGAAATCTTCGGAGATGGGGACGGATTTCGCCGTAGAGAGTGAGAGATGGAGATGGGACTGAGTGTTGTGTTTTTGGGTTTGAGGTTATGAGTTGCGATTACTGTGGACGGTTCATTTTCCGATTTATTAAGAAAAAATACGTGTTTGGAATTTGAAAAAAAAAATACGCGTTAATACGAATGGCGCTATGTAAATCGCATTGCGAAAGTCAGTATCGCGTTGCGAAAGTAAGTATCTCGTTGCGATTTTTTATTATCGCATTGCGATAGTCAGTATCGCATTGCGATTTTCCCAATTCGCGTTGCGATTTACTTATTCGCATTGCGATTTTCCCAATTTGCGTTGCGATTTACTTATTCGCATTGCAAATTGGGAAAATCGCAACGATACTGTAGACTATCGCAACGCGATTTTCAACTATCGCATTGCGAAAATGCAACGCGAATTTGCGATCGCGTTGCGAATTAGCGATCGCATTGCGATTTTGTTGGTCATTTTGGCAAATCCGGAAAAAGTTGGTTAAAATCGTATATTATATGGGATTTTTGGTCACTGAGGTTATTTTCTCTTATAATTAATGCCTCTAATTTTTGACAATTTCATAAAATTCTCAATTTCTCATCCCTTTCTCCATCTCTCTCGTTAATTCATTTAATTTTGAATTAAATCTAATTATATTTGTCTTTTTTACAAATCTTATTTTTCAATTTACCAAATATTCTTTAATTCTTAGTCTTCTTCAATCTCAATCTAACGATAACATAATATGCTATTCTTTATTTTTTTAAAATTTTTTTATTCAGAATATTACTCCATATCATAATTTATACCGATATTCAATTTTTTATTCTATTATTTGTATTTAAGATGTTTTCTTAACAAAAGAATAAAATTACTATTTGAAAAAAGTTTAATAATTTTCCTACGATATTAAATTAATTGTTTAAAGTAATGGAGTATATTTTCCTTCAATCAAGGCATATTTTTTTTTATTTTTTCTTAGGTGCCGAAAATATTCGAGACGGCTCTGTTTCCTGGCACCTAGGGAAAAGTATATCAATCGCAAGAATTTTATTCATTGGAAACAAAAACTTATCAATTTAGAAAGATAAGTTTGGTATAATTTCCCTATAGTACTAGGAGTGAGTATTCGATTGAGTTGAATTAAAAAATTTGAGTTAGTCGAGTTAACAATTTATATTTTATAATTTGAACTTTATTTTAAGAAAAAAATGAGTCGAGTTTATGAATTTGAGTTTGAGTTTATGTTTAAATTTAATTATAAATATTTATAATATTATGGTAATAGTTGGTTTCAATTTAAATGATTTTCTATATATATATATATATATATATATATATATATATATGATATACATATATCATATAGAGTTGATATACTCACTTAGACTTAAGAATAAATCAACTACGTTAACAATCTCTAAAGTATGTAGTTAAAAGCTCCTAGTTGACCCTTCATCTTTTTTCAAGTTGTGGATTCAATACATATTAGGAGTAAAATTCCCTTTCATAAATAAGAATTGTTAAAAAAATCAACTAATTACTAAAAATTTTTAGTTATTCGAGTTTTATTTATAACTTGACTTGAATTTAAAATTATTTCGAATTGAATTAAATTTATAAAATTATAAGTGATATCGAGTTTAATAGCATTAAATTGAAAAAAAAATTGAATCGAGTTGATTTTTGCTCATTTATACCTAGGGTAGTTGGGGTTGCCACTAGTACAGTTTGCTTTGCTTACATGAGGATGCATTAACAGTTTTCGTAGTGCAGATTTGGAAATGCATTTCCTGCTTCATGTTAATTAATTGAATATTTGTTTTGCATTTTGGAATTAATAAACACTAATAATCTTGGGCACTTGTCAAAACATTTGTGATGGTTTTAAAACATAAAACATGCGATGATGGGCAACAGCTGTTACCATGTCCAAAAGGTTGACTTTGTTAGACGCTGTCAAAGCCCACTATTACATTGATCTGTGGGGGAGTTCTTTCCTCATGGACTTTGATTGGACCACCATGGCAGACAGTAACTATTCATCTCCCTCATTTTAATATTGCTGCTGTTGTCACACATTTAAACAACTTAAGCATACAAATATATTTATTGCAAATCTAAGATCATGATGTTTCTCTAGACTTTAGGCTCACATCTTTTGTAATATTATATCTTTTTATGAAGTCTTTCATGTGATTTCCAGGCCTAAGCTTTCTTTGCATGTATTTATATGCAGCATATCCCCTTCTTCATTCCCATCATCACAATTCCCAACACATTTTTGTCTGTATGCGTATCTAAGCTGTGAACATGAAGCAAAGCTTCTTTCTGGTCTTCTTCTTCTTCTCTTCGTAGTGTTTCTTTTCTCTTCTTCCCATTTATCTGCTCGTCTCATAGAAGACATACAAGGTGAGTCTGTCTTTTGTCTCTCCTCGTAATTATATTTAGTCTCTTAGAATCAAATCAGATCTTTTTACTGATAATGAACCTAAAATTCAGTAACTTCTTTATATTCAGGAAAAGAAGAGGTGGAGCTTACTCAAATCACAGATAAGGAAGAAACTGCACTGATAAATGTAATTTTTAATCAACTTTGGTCTCTATCCTACAATATTTTGGCTAAATATTTGAGTTGTTGTTTTGTTTTCCAATGCTTTGCAGCAACTATTTGGGGTAGAAGCTTGTGATACTGGAGACGATGAGTGCTATAGGAGAAGAATGATCTCAGAGGTTCACTTGGACTATATTTACACCCAGCACCATAAGCCTTGAAGAGACTATTCCCACGAATATTATTATCATAAACCAAGGATTGAAGAAAATATGTCTGCTTTTGTTCTATGTATAATTAAGCTCTTCTGGTTAAGGTTTATGATCGTATGTATGTTAGTCTAAGCTTAATATGATGATCAATGTAAGAGTTAAACCCTAACTATGTAGCTAAATGGTTTTATTTTCTATCTTTGTTCTTATCTATCTATTTTGGTGAGTGGTGACTATGGGATTAAAAGCAATTAAATAGAGACAGTTGGGGGGATTTAGTGACAGATTTCAACTGCATTTGTTCACCTTCAGCGGTTGAAAGTTCCATGTTAAAGGCCTAGAAGTGGCTGAAATTGCAGATTCCAACAGCCTGCATTAAATATCTTTTGACTGTATTAAATATCAGTATCAAACTGTGTTATGTTGGTTGAAGGAAGAAGAATCAATGGCGGTATCTTGTACAAACCAGGTATTCAAACAGGTTTAAAAGTCGTTAATATACACACACATATATGGAAGAGATTAATGCTAATTAAGTAATTAACTAGTTCATCCATTTTCAGACAGAATGATTAAAAGCAGGTGAAATCATATAGGGTCCATTGCATTTGATTGATTGATACGATAAAGTGTTCAATTCATGGAAGCATTACTATTGTTTATTGTTTTTGTATGAATGGATGATTGAGGGGCACACCTGTAATTATCCTCCCTGAATAGGGCACAAAATGCATACAAATCCTTGTCCACATCTCAGTCCGTATGATAATTGGCAGATAAACTACACGGATGGTCACTAAAGTTTGAGTATATTTTCATTTTTCTTATTAAACTTTTAAAAGTATATATTAGTCACTAATAATTGATTTGTAACAATGGGCACTCCACCATTATCTCCATTAAGTTGATGATATGAAAAAATTAATAAAAGATTAATATTTAGTTTTATCCTTAAACTATTGTTAAAATATCGAACAAGTAATTGAAATATATATACCTTTAACTTTTACCCATATAGTTGAAACAAACCTCCCTCTTCTTCCTCGCTTCTATTTACCCTCTCAATTTTGTCTCTCTCTATAATTAAGTAAACATTTCCCTTTTTAAAAAATTCTTCGTTGGATTTTCAGTTAGTTATACCGAAGTTTTCTTACTGAAACTTCTCGTTCACACGCTTTGATTTTTGGGTTTCATCCGTCAACTGCCATGTAATTATCACTCTTTTCAGTAACCTCAGACTTTTCGATTTCCTTGAAACTAACACCGCCTGGCAATATATCCAGACCCGAACGCCCGTATCGACCTCTTGATAATTGCTATCGCTCTTGCTGTCTCAAAAAGGACTCTTTCTATAATAGAGAAACCACCATGAGAGATTTACAGAGAAACACTTCAAAAGGGACAATAAAACACAAACTGAGCTCATTACTACAATTTGTGATTCAAACTTTAATCTAGTCAACTCATTTTTTTAATGCTTGCGGTGAACTCCCCATGGCATTTATTCCACTAAATGAATTGTTCAACAATTTTTGCTGTATGCATCTTCCTCAGCCCCTCATTGTCGTCTAAATGTCTTCTCCTTTAATACCTAGAAAAGATGTAATTTGTAAAATATATAACTAGTAACTTCTGATATGAAAATATTGAAGTGCCTCAACTCACCAGCTTATTAAACCGTGTTTCCAGTGTTGCATGCTCCCAATAGTTTAGTTTAGCTCTAATCCCAACATAATACCTAAAATAAAAGCAATACGATTATAGTACTTTTACATATAATATCTTGTTAATTTCTTCTAATTCAGTATTTGTCTTCTACAAGTCCTTCAGCTGAGATACTAAGCCATTAACATCCGCCCGTAGTAGCAATTAAACAGTATGAGAATTAGAATGTTCAATATAATAATATCATGCAAAAAACTTCTTATTTCAATGCAACAAATCAAACCAGAATTTTTAACATCTCGAGGCATGAGAATCTAAACCTAAGCTTCTATGACATTCAGAATTACTAAAATTACACCATATGAAAAGTAAAAATTAAAACAGAAATTTATTCTCCCTTCAATTAGTTCAATCTTTAAGAGACCGAACAGACAATCAAGGGTAAAATAAAAACTGAGGAAATTTTACGTAGTCGTTTTCAGCCAACGACTCGACATATTCAACATTTTATAAAAAAATTAAAAAAAAAAAGACAGAAAATACCTCAGAGAGTCGATTTTTGCTTCCCGGTTTGTTCTGGACTGGAATATCTGCTATCTCAAACACTGAAAACAAAATCTTGAACAAAGCGTGTGAATGAAGAGTTTCAGTAAGAAAACTTCGGTATAACTAACTCGAAATCCAATGAAGAATTTTTTAAAAAGGGGAATATTTACGTTATAGAGAAGAGTGTGTTGAGAGGGAAAATAGAAGTAAGGAAGAAGGGAAGGTTCTGTTTCAACTGTATGGGCAAAATTTGAAGTTAGATATATTTCAAGTACCCATTTAATAATTTAGCAAAAGTATTAAGGATAACATTAAATATTAACCTTTTTGTTAGTGTTACCACATCATCAACTTAATGGAGATAACCGTGGAGTGATCGTGTTGTTACAAATCAATAACATTAGCGACTAATTTGTAACTTTTGAAAGTTCAGTGAGGAAAACAAAAACTTACTCAAATTTTAGTTACATTCATGTAGTTTACCCGATAATTGGTTAAAGTGTAAACCAGATCACTCGCAAGTTTAATCCAAGCAAGAGACGTTTGTTAATGCTAAAACTTTTGTTGAAATCGATGCTTCACTGGGAGATGGCTTTATTCTTTTATGTTGCAGCTTCAATGGCTTCCTCATAAATGTGCCTCTTGCAGTATGTTTGAGTATTTAGGTAAAATTTGCCAGAAATACATGTATGGTTTCTACTACAGATTACGGGTTGCCAAAAATGTTGATAATACAGTCCCTTAAGTCAAAACAAAGTTGCTGCGAATTAGATTTGAGTGTGATTAACATTGCTTTTGACTATCCAAGATATTCTAGTACTTCAAAATAATAATGTTAACATAAATTTGCACAAACCAACTTACCTCAATAGTTAAATAAATCATTGTTATTCCTAAAGGTCACAGGTTCGAGTACCAACGACTGCAACATAGTAATTAAGTGTTCATTGTCAAATGATCGAAAGTATTTAAAACATATACTACTTTGTAATTAAAATTAAGCTTAATTATATTATAGATGAATTATTGCTTCAAAATAAAGCTGCCCTGATTGATATAATGGTCATCACTTTGAACAAATAACATATATCATATCATCATTTTGTATATATAACATGTGTCACACTATAACTTATGTACATGTAATATGTGTTATATCATCACTTTGGAAACAAATAAAACTTGTCACTTTAATGACAAAAGTTAAGCGTTCAATTAAAAACTCTCACCATTCAATAACTGTTTTACCTTCAAATGAAATGTCCAGAGTTAAATTATTTCAAAAAATAAAATAAAAATAACTATTTTATCAAACATTAATATTTTTAACATTATACCTTCAATCTTATATTTTTTTTTCCATTTTTCAGTCATTTTGATTTTTGATGGTAGAAAGGTATAATTAAAAAATAAGTGTTCAAACTATACATTTTCCCTAAATAGGTGTTTAAATTTTTTTTTTATTAATCCACGTGTCTAACATTACAAGCATTACCATTTTAGGTGTCTGGACCATAACGGCTATTAAATTCTGTCGTTAAAAGACACACATCACGTTTAGGTAATTTTAAAAATTTTATTTAAAAAAAAGAACTTAAAATTATATTTAAAAAAACTCCAATATTTTCGAAATTCTTTAAAAGAAACTCCGAACTTTAAAAATTTTAAATCTAATCTTTATAACAACGCCGTCGCTACCCTTTACCGTTGTTGTTACCATTAACTAAACCTATAGTCGATCGCACCTCTACACGGTAAGCACCCACGCGAAGAACAACCACCGATGACAATTTAAATCGATCGATGGTGAAACATTTGGGGAAATAATTATGACATTTGTACGACCCAACAGAGTGAGCGACAACAAGGACAATGTCGGCTGAAAAGGGAGGCAGCTTCAGCGTCACCAACGACAATGGTAGCATTAATCGTGGCTAGGATTTGGTGTTGATTTGAGGGATTTGTGACTTTTTTGTAATTTTAGAAAAATTATGGTTTTTTTTATAAATATAATACTATTTTTAAGTTTTTTAATTTAAATAAAATTGTTAAAATTTTAAAAAGGCACCACGTGTCCTTTAACGACATAATTCAACAATAATTATGGCTCGAACATTTAAAGTGGTAACGTTTGTAATGTTAGACACTTGAATGAATCGCAAAAAAGTTTAAACACCTATTTAAAAAAAATGGTATAATTTGAGCACTTATTTTCTAATTAAGCCTAGTAGGAATTATGGAAACTTCTTATCTTTAAAAAGGTAGAAGTGTTGGGAAATAAACGATAACAAGTAATTTCCCTATAACCAAATTAGTGAGAATGCGAAATAAAAGCGGAAAAATAATACCCGAAATTGATAACGGAGTTCAGCTAATTTTGGTTACGTCTCCGGACTGCTGCAGATATTTTACTAAGATAGAAAATTTACAGGTGTTTAAAAACACTCACTACTCACAAGAAAGCTCTCTAGTATTGGGAGAAAGAAAATGATTTTGAGATTTGGGATGATTTTGAAGCTAAATGAGCTAGGGTATTTATAGTTGAAACTTAGGGACTAATCTTTAAAAATACCCTAAAGAGAAATGACTAAAGTGAATTTACCCATTCCTATTTTCAACAAACATCTACCAAACTTTACCAAACTTTGAAAAATATTTTTCAAAGAAACATTTACCAAACTTTGAAACTAACTTTTAACAATCTCCCACTTGAAGACTGATTTTAATCTGTCTTCACACCTCGATCAATGCAGTAGTATTTCTGGTCTTGTTATTCTAGCATGCCAACTGAAGCTGAACACAACTTCAGTTTGTCCATAGTCACCGTCTTTGTCAACATGTCTGTCGGATTTTGCTAATCTTTTCAAGTTTCAAAATCCCATCTTCCAGAAGAGATCGGATAAAATGATATCTCAATTGTATGTGCTTCATCCTGAAATGAAAAGACGGATTCTTTGCTAGATGGATAGCACTTTGATTGTCGCAATACAAGACATTTTTTTCTTGTTTCTTGCCTAACTCTTCCAAGAAACTTTGGAGCCAAACCATCTCCTTGCTGGCTTCCGTAACAGCGACATATTCTGTAGTTGAGAAACCCAACTCACTGTAGTTCTTCCTATAGTATAGACATACCCTGTAGTGCTCCTTCTGATGTCAATATTTCCGGCTAAGTCAACATCTACATAGCCTATCAGTATTGTATCTCCACCTTTGAAACAAAGTGCTTTGTTTGTAGTACCCCACAAATATCTGGGGATCCATTTGACTGCTTCCCAGTGTACCTTGCCCGGATTATTCATGTACCTGCTAACAGCTCCCACTGTTTGAGCAATATATGGTCTGGTACAAACCATAGCATACATTAGACTTCCAATTGCTGAGGCATACGGCACCTTCACCATGTGTGCACGTTCTTCCTCCGTCTTTGGTGACTGTTCTTTGGAGAGTCTAAAATGAACACCTAAAGGTGTACTTACTAGTTTAGCATCTTGCATGTTGAACCTGGAGAGTACTTTGTTGATGTACTCAGCCTGTGATAACATCAAAGTCCCCGACTTTGTGTCTCTCTTGATCCTCATCCCAAGAATCTGCTTTGCAGTGCCCAGATCCTTCATAGCAACCTGCTTCGACAATTTTTGATTTAAGTGTGTAATCTCTTGCATGTTTGAGCTTGCAACGAGCATGTCATCAACGTACAAAAATAAAATAATGAAGCTATTGTCGAACCTCTTGATGTAGCAACAATGATCTGCTTGGAATCTGGTAAAACCACTGCTATCCATGAAGCTATCGAACTTCTTGTACCACTGTCTAGGAGCTTGTTTTAAACCATACAATCTCTTATTCAACCTGTATACCATGTTTTTCTTGCCTGCCTCTATGAAGCATTCTGGCTGCCTCATATAGATTTCTTCCTCCAAATCACCATGAAGGAAAGCTGTCTTTACATCTAACTGCTCAAGATGTAAATTCTCTGCAGCTACAATTTTCAATACCAGTCTGATTGTAGACAGCTTCACGACTGGAGAGAAAATTTCATTGTAGTCAATACCTTCTTTTTGTTGAAAACCTTTGACAACCAATCTCGCTTTGTAGCGTTTTCTCCCATCGTGCTCTTCTTTGATCCTGTAAATCCACTTGTTGTGGAGCGCTTTCTTGCCTGGTGGTAATTCAGCTAATTCCCACGTCTGATTTGACATAAGTGAGTCCATCTCATATTTCATGGAAGACTCCCACTTGACTGAATCCTCCACTTGCATTGCTTCATTATAGCACTCTGGTTCACCATTTTCAGTCAGCAATAAGTAGTGCAAAGAAGGAGAATACCGTTGGGTTGATTTACGAATTCTGGAGGAGTGTCTCAGTTCTGGTGTGACTAGTTCTTCTTGAACTGCTTCAGGAGTGATCTGAACATCATTTCCAAAAATTTCCTCGAACTCAGCAAATTCCTTTGTTTTAGCTTCGGTATTGGAGCTACTTGATTCCATGGTTGACCTGTCTTTGTACATCATATTCTCATTGAAAATAACATCTCTGCTTCTGATGATCTTCCGATTTTCATAGTCCCAAAACCGGTAACCGAACTCATCACCGCCATAACCAACAAAGGCACATTTGTTGGACTTAGCATGAAGTTTAATTCTTTCAGCAGAGTCTATGTGTATATAAGAAATACAACCAAACACTCTTAAGTGTGAAAGGTTTATTTCTTTCTTGCTCCAAACTTCCTCTGGTATTCTTTCATCCAAAGGAACTGAGGGCCCACGGTTGATCAGGTAAGATGCAGTGTTGATAGCTTCAGCCCATAAAATTTTGGGCAATCCGGCATGTATCCTCATGCTTTTGGCACATTAATTCAGAGTTCTGTTCATGCGCTCTGCTACGCCATTCTGCTACGGTGTCATGGGAATTATTGTCTCCATCTTTATACCATTGTTTGCGCAGAAATCTCTGAATCTTCTATTTTTGTACTCTCCTCCATTGTCAGACCTCAACCGCTTAACTTTCAGACCAGTCTCATTTTCCACCATGACCTTCCATTTTCTGAAGGTATCAAAAACTTCTGATTTCTTCTTCAGAAAATAAACCCACACATTCCTTTTAGAATCATCGATGAATATGACATAATATAATGAGCCTGGAAGAGATGGAACTGGAGATGGTCCCCATACATCAGTATAAACCAACTCTAACTTTTCAGCCTTGGGTGTCTTACCAATATTTGCAAAGCTGACTTTCTTTTGTTTTCCAAAGATGCAATCCTTGCATAGTCCGACATCTACATTCTTTATATCCGACAGCTTCCCTTTTGTCAAAAGTGTCTTCATCCCTTTCTCGCTCATATGACCAAGACTTTGGTGCCATAGGTTTGATTTTCCATCAGCATCTGTTACTGCAATAATATTCTCTAAATTTGATGTTACATAGAGAGTATCAGTCTTCTTACCACGAGCAATGATGAGTGCTCCTTTGGTAATCTTCCATTCACAGCCTGAAAATGTTATGCTATATCCTTATCCATAAAGTTGTCCTACAGAAATCAAATTTCTTTTGAGGCCATGAATATGTCTCACTCTCTTCAGCGTCCAGGTGGTCTGGTTTGGCAACTTTAATCGAATGTCTCCTTTTCCAACGATCTTCAAGGTTTCATCATCAGCTAGATGAACCCTCCCAAAATCACCACTGACATAGTTCTCCATGATTTCTTGGCATGGGGTGGAATAAAAAGATGCCCCTGAATCCAAGATCCATGATTCAATCGGACTGTTGACGCTTAGAATCATGGCATCACCTGTCTTCTCTGTCATGCTGGCAGAATTCTGTACGCTGGTATCTTTCTTCAGTGCTCGACAATCTCTTTTAAAGTGGCCCTTCTTGCCACAATTATAACAGGTAAAATCTTTTCTTTCCCGTTCTGGATTTTCCTCGTCTGGATTTTGATCTGTCACGATTTGAATTTCTTTCTGAAGTTCTCCCTCTATACTCCGTGTGGAAGGCTGAGGAGGTTGATGCTTTACCCAATTCTCTTCGTCGAATTTCTTCACTCAATACCAGATCCCGAACATCATCGAATTTTAATTTGCTATTTCCAGCTGCTGACTGCTGTAAACAGTAGCATTCCAACTGTCTGGTAGAGATGATAAGAGAATTAAAGCTCGAACTTCATCATATAATTCAATTTCCACTGAACTCAACTGGGTTGTGATTGTGTTAAGTTCATTTAGGTGTTGTGCCACCGATGCCCCTTCCGCCATCCGCAAATTGAATAATCACCTCATCAAGTGCACTTTGTTTGAAGCTGATGGCTTCTCATACATACTGGAGAGAGCCAGCATAAGATCCGTCGTGGTCTTTTCCTTTGCTATGTTGAAAGCAACATTGAGGGATAGCGTCAGTCGGATAACTCCGAGGGCTTGTCTGTTGAGAAGAGCCCAGTCTTCATTCTTCATGCCTTCTGGTTGCTTTCCTGAGAGAGGTTGATATAGATTTTTCTGGTACAGAAAATCTTCAATCTGCATCTTCCAAAAGCCAAAGTCTGCACCATCGAACTTTTCAATTTTCACATTCCCTTCGTCTGCAGCCATCGCTCCCACTCGAATCTGGCTTCTTTGGATCGTTCTGACAATTTTCGTGAACCGCCGTGTATTAGAACACCTCCGTCAACAAATTCGTATCGTCGACAAAATTTCACTATTCATGTAAATAGTAATGAATAGTAACCTCACAAAAATTGACAAAATTCACAACCAAAAGCTCTGATTACCAGTTGTTGGAAAATAAACGAGAACAAGTAATTTCCCTATAACCAAATTAGTGAGAATGCGAAATAAAAGCGGAAAAATAATACCCGAAATTGATAATGGAGTTCAGCCAATTTTTGCTTACGTCTCCGGACTGTTGTAGATCTTTTACTAAGAGAGAAAATTTACAGGTGTTTACAAAACACTCTCTACTCACAAGAAAGCTCTCTAGTATTGGGAGAAAGAAAATGATTTTGGGATTTGGGATGATTTTAAAGCTAAATGAGTTAGGGTATTTATAGTTGAAACTTAGGGACCAATCTTTGAAAATACCCTAAAGTGCAATGACTAAAGTGAATTTACCCATTCCTATTTTCAACAAACATCTACCAAACTTTACCAAACTTTGAAAAACATTTTTCAAAGAAACATTTACCAAACTTTGAAACTAACTTTTAACAAGAATAAACTAAAAGGCAAAAAAATTGGTAGCTAACAAAACTACAAGGATGCGTTTGGTTCACGGAATGTAAGATTACCAGTGGGAATAAAAGATTACCAGGGAATAGGATTACTGGGAATGTTGTATTTGGTTGGTTTAGCAGGAATGTAAGATTACCGTGTTTGGTTAAAGGAATAAAAGATTATTGGAGTGTATATTTGACCAAATTGTTTGTATTGTATATTTGTGTTTTTAACAAGTTGAATTCTACTATAATATTACTATAAGGTATTTATATATTTTCTTTAAAAAATTTAAATTCATAAAATTTATATAATTTTTTTTACAAAATTGAAAATATAAAAAAGTTTAATGGAAGGGTAAAATTTTATTTTAACCCCTGAACTTCATATAAAATTTTATTTATAGTCTTTTTTTGTAAATCTAAAATAGTTTAAGGATAAATTTGTAATTTAATATTCGTAGAATTTTTATTATTCAATGACAGAAGAATGATATTTTTGAAAAAAAATTAAAGGCATTTTAATCCAAAACGCCTGTAATCCAACAATACCTAAGGGAAAGTGTAATAACATTCACGGTAATATACAAAAAAAAATCCACTATTGGTAATAAAACATTACCGAAAATTAGATTAACTAACAACCAAACGGGGTATGTGGATTCTATTCCCGGGAAATCCCACATTCCCCGAACCAAACACGCCCAAAGTGTCTACCGTCAATACAGAAGTTCTTCCACATCTTATTGGTCTTGACACGACCCGTGCTATCTGGAACGCTTTGTCTCGGCTGTTTGCTGCAAGGTCAACTTCAAAAATATCCTCTCTACGCCATTGTCTTCACTCACAAAAGAAGTGAGGATTGTCATTTAGTGAGTATCTAGCAAAGATAAAATTGACTTGTGATACGCTGAATGCTTCTGGGAGTGTGGTTACTGAACAAGTCAGTATGGTTCTTGCTGGCTTGTCTGTCGAGTTTGAATCTGTGATTGCTGTTGCCTCTAGAGAAGCTTTGTCCCTTGACAGTCTCACAGAAATGTTAGTTGACTGTGAAACTAGACAAAAAGAATTTATATCCGAATCTCTCCCAATGCATGCGAACTTAGTGACTCAAAAAGGACGTGAAAAGAGTGAAGGTTCCTTGGAGAGTTACTTGAATGAGAATCAGAGTCAAAATTCACAAAATTACTCGAAAGGACAGCGCAGTGCTGGTTACTATCGCAGACGCGGGAGAGGTCGTTATTCCTCAAATCGACCTCAATGTCAGCTTTGTGGACGTTTTGGACACCTAGTTAAGAAATGCTACTATAGATTTGATCATAGTTATCAAGGACATACAACCAACTCAAGTGAGTTGTCCAGTGATGGTGATTCAGGTCGAACTAATTTTTCCAATCATGTTCAGAAGGTTGAAGCTCTTTTTCAAGCTAACACGCATATTGTTAATCCAAATAATTTGGCAGCCAACTCCTCAATGTTTCCTTTTCCTGGTTGGTTATTTCGGTTCTATGCTTCCACCAATGATTGCTTTCTATTCTCCAGTAGGACATTACTATGGTTCTGCACCAAATGATTTTACTCCTTCAACTATTCGACAGAATGCTTATGGGAACATAAGTTGTGGTTCCTTTCCTGTTTCATCAGCCCCTTCTGCTCCATTCTCCGCTGTTTCATCGTCGAATAGTTCTGGAATCATAAATACAGCCGATACAAAAGAAGTAACATGGTACCCTGACTCGGGTGCTACTAATCATATTACAAACAATCGCTCCAATCTGCATTCTGACAGGGTATATAAAGGTAATAACTCCTTACTTATGGGTAATGGTGATGAGGTTAGTATCACTCGTATTGATCAAGGATCTTTACTAACCTCCATTAAGTCAGTGCAGTTGCATAACTTGTTGCATGTTCCTGATATTAAAAAGAACATGTTATCCGTGTCTCAATTAGCTACAGATAATGATATATTTTGAGTTTCATCCTCACAAGTGTTTTGTGAAGGATTCTCAGACCACGAGTACACTGCTGGAAGGGAAGCTCACACATGAAGGGTTGTATAAGTTGCAGCCGTATGAGGAAAATGATTTGCATGCTAAGGGTTACAATACTTGTAAGTCTAGTGATTCGTTGTTGTTGTGGCATCAACGTCTAGGACATCCTTCTTTGAATGTTCTTAAGACAGTTTTAAATTCTTTTAATATAGCTTTCAATGATAATAAAATGCCACATGAGTGCTCAGCTTGTTTACAAGAAAAGGCACATAAACTCCCTTTCTCGTAGTCGTATCCCTTTCTCATTGTCCACGACTACGTATGATTCTCCATTTCAGCTTGTTGTTTCCGATGTATGGGGACTATCTCTTTGGTTTCAGATGGTTTCTCGTATTATGTTTCGTTTATTGATGTCTTTAGTAGGCATAAGTGGTTATACTTTTTTTTTAAAAGATATATTTATTCAAAAATAAAAAATAAACAAAACTGAGACTAAGGGTCTCGTTAAAAAACCTCTCTAGACCTAAGTAGTGGAAAAAGAGGGCCCAAAGTCAAGGGTAAAGCATAGTAAAAAGCAAACACCACTACAGCAAAATGGGTTAATAGCGGCGTTAGTAGCGGCGTTTTTAGAACAAACGTTGCTAAAGACTCCTACTATAGCGGCGTTTTTATACAAATGCCGCTAAAGAATGTAATTTAGTGGCATTTTTATACAAACGCCGCTAAAGTCTGTAATTTAGTGGCATTTTTATACAAACGACGCTATAGACTTGTACTTTAGTGGCGTTTTTATACAAACGCCGATATAGACTCATGATTTAGTGGCGTTTTTATACAAACGCCGCTAAAGACTCGTACTTTAGTGGCGTTTTTATACAAACGTTGCTATAGACTCATGATTTAGTGGCGTTTTTATACAAACGCCACTAAAGACTCGTACTTTAGTGGCGTTTTTATACAATCGCCGCTAAAGACTCATACTTTAGTGGCGTGTTTGTTACAAACGCCGCTATAGACTCGTGATTTAGTGGCATTTTTTACAAACGTCGCTATAGACTCATGATTTAGTGGCGTTTTTATACAAACGCCGCTATAGACTCATGTTTTAGTGGCGTTTGTGTTTACAAATGCCGCAAGTTTACAAACATGTGATTTCGTTAGAAAATTTTGAGATCAAGTGTTCTACTTTAGTTACACGATTTTGAGAAAATTAATTTCGAAATATATCAATTAATTCATTCTTTTGGGTTACTTTTGGATTTGTACACTCTACTTATGATGCATTTAGGACTATTGAACAAATCTGGGATTTGAAAGAAGATTTTGAATATAATGAGTGTTGTGTTTAATGGTCAAGATGATTGTAAAATTTAAAAGATAAACATATATTTTATAAATATATTAACAAACTTTTTTCCACCATCAACATAAGAAACATAACATGATCTGACATATCGATTAATGTATATTAAATGTTATTAAATACCTTTAAATAATTATCAAATATTTTTTAAATTAATCAATTTATTATTAATGATTATTAAATTTTATTAAATTATTATAAAATAAACATTAAATTATTATAAAATAAACATTAAATTTATCAAAATATTATACTTGTTATAATATTATAACAACTATTTTATAGCATTTATAAATTTAATAAGATTTTTATGACTAAAATTTATGGAAATAATACGAAAAAATTGTTTGTTTAAATGGTGCCTTTGTTGAATAAAATGCCTCAGTGTTAGTGCTACCCACGGCAACATCATCAAGTGTGAACATCCGACGTGGCAAACTTAATTAGCAACCGTTGAATCAAGGACCATTAAAATCCAACGGCCATAAGAGAAACCCTAAACTAAAAACAAGCCCTTGGTTTCTGCTATAAAATTCCAAATTCCTCTGTAATTTCCCATTCATCGTCATCTCTTTCATTTCAACTCAAAAGCGACTCTTCGAAAAGGTTCGATTCCTTCGTCATCAAAATATCAATAATTGTTTTATCCCAATTTTTATTTCCGTTTGTAAATCTTTGTTTATTTTAATTTTCATTATTTTCGAACGGAATTGTTTAGATCGGTTTGTTTATGAGTGATTGTTTCCATAACTTTTGTGAAAACAAATTAAAAATAATCCCCACCATATTAATTCATTACTCTTCACCTGCATCTGCCTTTGTCCACAAGCCTTGAAAAATCTAAACTTCAATTCAACCACCCTTTCTGAACCAAAAAAAGAAGAAAGGAACATTTTCCCCCTTTTCCCTATTCTACTTGCTTACGACAACAACAAGCACAGGAATCTTAGGCGGAAAAATTTTGAAATGGTATATGGCAATTTGGTACTTTGGGTTTTGTTTCTCTTTCGATTTTGCTGTCTTGTTGATGTTTTTTTTGAAACATGTGATGTTGGCCAGTTTACTTAAAGACCCTAAATTTGCTAATATTAATTCAAGTAAAAACGAGTTTGTTCCTTTTAAAGGAACGATTTTGAGGACTAAAAGTGGTAAATTTGCTTCATCCATCTCGGACCTTGTATTTCTTGTACCACCTTCAACATCCTGGCTCCTATCTACAAGCGCTTGGACCAGCAGGTGATGTCTTCTTCCTCTCTTTCATTGATTTGTTTCCGTTTGTAAATTCTGCTAATTTTCATTTTTTTATGGAACATAATCATAGCGTACGTGAAAGTGATTTTAGAACATTTTGGTTAACTAGAAATGAGAGGATAGTTGATTGGCTGCTGTACGAAAGCTCTTCCATTATATGTCTCAAGGTGGGTTTCATGTGCCCTTATCTTCTATTAACAGTTTTTTTAGGCACAATCTTAATTTCAAATATGATGATATAAGCCTTATCTTTGTTGTGGTTTTTTGGTTCGATGATAGGAATTTTGGGTTGGAAATGAAGAATTGGTGCAAATGTATGAACAAAGGCTCGGTGCTGCCGGCTATAACACCGGTGCTGCCGGCTATAACACATTTAAGCTTGCAAGAACCAATAACCGAGGAGATGGTACATGCTCGTTTAACTCATTTCTTCCCATGACGTAGACATTTTTTAAGAATTTTTAATGCAAACGGCGTAGATTAATAGGGCATTCTTATATGTTTTCTTCATTATAAGTAGATTAAACTTAAATAGACTAAAACACGTTAGAGAACCCCATGTTCGGTATAAAAAATTGTGATGTTAGTTTTATGCAGCTTGCTATTCTTCAGTTTGGTGGTTCATGTCCAACTCATATGACCTTTAGTCTTTGAGCCTTCTATTTGGCTCATTTCCTATCGAAAGCGTTAACCGAAGAATGACCATTTTCTCACCTTTTGGGGGCCAAATTCGGCTCCTTTATAGTTCACATATTTTCTCATCTTTTCAGTTGCTAGTGATGGGGAAGATGATGGGGATATCTTTTAGGTTGTTTACAATCCTTATATCGTGTACAGACCTTCCTGAAAGATATAAATTCAATTTCTTCACTACTTGATGTTTTGTTTTGATTCTAGTTCTTTTTAAAAGTATTCACTAGTTACAAATAACAGTCATGAGATTTTATATTTTCTTTTACTTCCACAAGTTTGTTGATTGATGTACACAATGGGTACTTTAGGATTTTAAATTACAAGTAGCAGTTAATGAAACATATCAGAGAGAACATAAACTCAACCAAGCACCTGTCATACTCTGCGGGTAAGCGTAATGTTTAGTGTTGCTGTTTGATGATTTCCTCAGAGCAGCACATTCTCATCTGTTTTGTATAATTTTATACATTCTTGTAGTGACTGGAACGGAAGCAAACGTGGGCATGTTTACAAGTTCCTAAGGTCCCAGGGATTTGAAACTTGAAAATGCTGCCATTGAGCGATCCAAAGTTGTGGACTCTGCTGTTCTGAGAAGATACAACATATGGAGGAGAGAATTTGAGAATGATAATTCAAATTCCACATTGCTCTTGATGAGGGATCAAATTATAATGGCACAGGTTTATATAAGCATAGCAAAGATGAAAAATAAGCTTGGATTTGCAGCAAGAACTGCAGATCAAGCTCAAAGAGAGTCAGCATGCAGTTGGAGAGTCAACATGCCTATATGTTTCTAAACTCATTTGAATCACGGATTTTGTTTTCTGTTTTGTTTATAATTTCTCATTATTCGGTATGCCTTTACTAATAGCTCCTAAGTTACTGAAGTATTACTCTATTATTTTGATTGTCAGTGTTGTCATGCCTAGAGGTGAACTAATGTGTATAGTTTCAATGTGTATAGTTTTGTTTTATGCAACTACTCCTAATAGTGTGATTTGCGACGTTTTTATATGAAAATGCCATTAATAATGGGCTTATTTGCGGCGTTTTTAATTACAAATGCCACTAAATACACAGTCAATAGCGGCGTTTGTAAAGAAAAACGTCGCTAAATACACAGTCAATAGCGGCGTTTGTAAAGAAAAATACCGCTAAATACACAGACAATAGCGGCGTTTGTAAAGAAAAACGCCGCTAAATATAAAGTCAATAGCGGTGTTTGTTAAAAAAACGCCGCTAAATACACATTCAATAGCGGCGTTTGTAAAGACAAACGCCACTATATGTCTTGACCTATTGCGGCGTTTTTTTTTAAAACGCCGCTAACAATAGCGGCTCTTCTTGCGGCGCTTTTGCAAGCGCCGGGAAAGTTTTTAGCGGCACTTATAAACGCCGCTATAGGGTTAAAAAAACGCCGCTAATGACCCATTTTGCTGTAGTGCACCTTCCCTGAACCTGAGCAAACACCAGTTTTCTACCTAAAACAATCGAAGTAAAACCAAAAGGTAGCATAGAAACCACATAAATTCGCAAAAGCCCATAATCCCGAAGAATCAAAGTTTTAAAGCAAACTTGGCAAGGCGATCAGTCGATCAGTTACACTCCCTATTGACATGATGAACAACAAACTTTTCCCGAACAATTATCGAAGCAACCAGACTAATCTTAGAGACACAATCTTGAGGAACAAGTGGCGGTTGTAGAATCCAGTCGACAAAAGTTTGGCAATCACTTTCGATGATGAGATCGAACATTTGGACCCAATAAACAACTTGACGGCGTGCTCAACCGACAAAAATTCCACCAACAAAGTGTTGAAAGTCAAGCCGAATGGGTTTTTTCAAAGTTTGGCACCTCACTTTGAAATTGGTTTTCAAAGTTTGGTATATGTATGTTGAATTTGGTAATGGTTAAATCATACTTTTAGTCATTGCACTTTAGAGTATTTACAAGATTAATCCCTAAGCTTCAACTATAAATACTCTAACTCATTTAGCTCCAAAATCATCCCAAATCATTTCTTTCTCCCAATACTAGAGAGTTTCTTGTGTGTGTAGTGAGTGTTTTGTAAAAACCTGTAAATTTTCTCTCTTAGTAAAAGATCTGCAACAGTCCGGAGACGTAAGCACAATTGGCTGAACTTCGTTATCAATTTCGGGTATTATTTTTCCGTTTTTATTTCGTATTCTCACTAATATGGTTATAGGGAAATTACTCGTTTACTCATTTATTTCCCAACAACTGGTAATCAGAGCTTTTGGTTGTGAATTTTGTCAATTTTTTGCGAGGTTACTATTCATTACTATTCATGTGAATTTTGTGAATAGTAAAAAAATTTGTCGGCGATACGAATTTATCGACAGAAGTGTTCTAATACACGGTGGTTCGTAAGAATTGTCGGAAACGATCCAAACGAAGCCAGATTCGAGTGAGAGCGATGGCTGTAGATGAAGGGAATGTGAAAATTGAAAAGTTTAATGGTGTGGACTTTGGCTTTTAGAAGATGCAGATTGAAGATTTTATGTACCAGAAAAATCTATATCAACCTCTCTTAGGAAAACAACCAGAGGGGAATGAAGAATGAAGACTGAGCTCTTCTCGACAGACAAGCCCTCGGAGTTATCCGACTGACGTTATCTCGCAATGTTACTTTCAACATAGCAAAGGAAAATACCACGACGGGTCTTATGGCGGCTCTCTCCAGTATGTATGAGAAGCCATTGGCCTCAAACAAAGTTCACTTGATGAGGCGATTATTCAATTTGCGGATGGCGGAAGGGGCATCAATGGCTCAACACGTAAATGAACTCAACACAATTACAACCCAATTGAGTTCCGTGGAAATTGAATTCGATGATGAAGATCGAGGTTTAATTCTCTTATCATCTCTACCAGACAGTTGGAATGTTACTATTACAGCAGTTAGCAGCTCGTCAGAAAATAGTAAATTGAAATTCGACGATGTTCGGGATCTGGTACTGAGCGAAGAAATTCGACGGAGAAAATCGGGTGAAGCATCAACCTCCTCTGCTTTGCACACGGAGTCCAGAGGGAGAAATTCAGAAAGAAATTCAAATCGTGGCAGATCCAAATCCAGAACGGGAAAGAAAAATTTTACCTGTTATAATTTTGGCAAGAAGGGTCACTTTAAAAAAGATTGTCGAGCACTTAAGAAAGATACCGGCGCACAGGAATCTGCCAACATGACAGAGGAGACAGGTGATGCCATGATTCTAAGCGTCAACAGTCCGATTGAATCATGGATCTTGGATTCAGGGGCATCTTTTCACTCCACCCCATGTCGAGAAATCATGGAGAACTATGTCAGTGGTGATTTTGGGAAGGTTCATCTAGCTGATGATGAAACCTTAAAGATCATCGGAAAAGGAGACATCCGACTAAAATTGCCAAACCAGACCACATGGAAGCTGAAAGGAGTGAGACATATTTCAGGCCTCAAAAGAAATTTGATTTCTGTAGGACAGCTTGATGGAGAATGATATAGCACAACCTTTTTAGGTTGTGAATGGAAGATTACCATAGGAGCACTCGTCATTTCTCATGGTAAAAAGACTGGTACTCTCTATATAACCTCAAATTTAGAGAATATCATTGCAACAGTAGATGCTGATAGAAAATCAAACCTATGGCACCAAAGGCTTGGCCATATGAGCGAGAAAGGGATGAAGACACTTTTGTCAAAAGGGAAGCTGTTGGATCTAAAGAGTGTAGATGTCAGACTATACGAGGATTGCATCTTTGGCAAACAAAAGAAAGTGAGTTTTGCAAAGATTGGCAAGACACCTAAGGCTGAAAAGTTAGAGTTGGTACATACTGATGTATGGGGACCATCTCCACTTCCATCTCTTACAGGCTCATTATATTATGTCACCTTCATCGATGATTCTACGAGGAAGGTGTGGGTTTATTTTCTGAAGAATAAATCAGAAGTCTTTGATACCTTCAGAAAATGGAAAGCCATAGTGGAAAATGAGACTAGTTTGAAAGTCAAGCGGTCGAGGTCTGATAATGGAGGAGAGTACAAAAATAGAAGATTCAGAGATTTCTGCGCAAATAATGGGATAAAGATGGAGACAACAGTTCCCATGACACCGCACCAGAATGGCGTAGCAGAGCGCATGAACAGAACTCTGAATGAATGTGCCAGAAGCATGAGGATACATGCCGGATTGACCAAATTTCTATGGGCTGAAGCTATCAACACTGCAACTTACCTAATCAACCGTGGGCCCTCAACTCCTTTGGATGACAGAATACTAGAGGAAGTTTGGAGCAAGAAACAAATAAACCTTTCACACTTAAGAGTGTTTGAATGTATTTCTTATGTACACATAGATTCTGCTGAAAGAAGTAAACTTGATGCCAAGTCCAACAAATGCGTCTTTGTTGGTTATGGTGGTGATCAGTTCGGTTACCAGTTTTGGGACTATGAAAATCGGAAGATCATCAGAAGCAGAGATGTCATTTTCAATGAGAATGTGATGTACAAAGACAGGTCAACCATGGAATCAAGCAGCTCCAACACCGAAGCTGAAACAAAGGAATTTGTTGAGTTTGAGGAGATTTCTAGAAATGATGTTCAGATCACTCTTGAAGCAGTTCAAGAAGAACCAGTCACACCAGAACTGAGATGCTCCTCCAGAATTCCTAAACCAACCCAACGGTATTCTCCTTCTTTTCACTACTTGTTACTTACTGACAATGGTGAACCAGAGTGCTATGATGAAGCAATGCAAGTGGAGGATTCAGTCAAGTGGGAGTCTTCCATGAAAGATGAGATGGACTCAATTATGTAAAATCAGACATGAGAATTAGCTGAATTACCACCAGGAAAGAAAGTGCTCCATAACAAGTGGATTTACAGGATCAAAGAAGAGCACGATGAGAGCAAACGCTACAAAGCAAGATTGGTTGTCAAAGGTTTTCAGCAAAAAGAAGGTATTGACTACAATGAAATTTTTCTTAAGTTGTGAAGCTTTCTACAATCAGACTGGTGTTGAAAATTGTAGCTGCAGTGAATCTACATCTTGAGCAGTTAGATGTGAATACAGATTTCCTTTATGGTGATTTGGAGGAGAAAATCTATATGAGGCAGCCAGAAGGCTTCATAGAGGCAGGCAAGAAAAACCTGGTATGTAGGTTGAAGAAGAGCTTGTATGGTTTAAAACAAGCTCCTATTCAATGGCACAAGAAGTTTGATAGTTTCATGAGTAGTAGTGGTTTTACCATATGTCAAGCAGATCATTGTTGTTACATCAAGAGGTTCGACAACAGCTTCATTATTTTATTATTGTACGTTGATGACATGCTCGTTGCAGGCTCAGACATGCAAGAGATTATACACTTGAAGCAAAAATTATCGAAGCAGTTTGCTATGAAGGATCTGGGTGTTGCAAAGCAGATTCTTGGAATGAGGATTAAGAGAGACACAAAGTCGGTGACTTTGATGTTATCACAGGCTGAGTACATCAATAAAGTATTTTCCAGGTTCAATATGCAAGATGCTAAACCAGTAAGTACACCTTTAGGTGTTCATTTTAGACTCTCCAAAGAACAGTCACCAAAGACGAAGAAATAACGTGCACACATGGTGAAGGTGTCGTATGCCTCAGTAATTGGAAGCCTGATGTATGTCATGGTTTGTACCAGACCAGATATTGCTCATGCAGTGGGAGCTGTTAGCAGCTACATGAATAATCCAGGCAAGGTACACTGGGAAGCAGTCAAATGGATCTTCAGATATATGCGGAGTACCACAAACAAAGCACTTTGTTTCAAAGGTGGAGATACGATACTGACAGGTTATGTAGATGTTGACTTAGCCAGAAATTTTGACATCAGAAGGAGCACTACATGGTATGTCTATACTCTAGGAGGTACTTCAGTGAGTTGTGTTTCTCAACTACAGAAGATAGTTGCTCTCTCCATAACTGAAACTGAATATATCGCTGTTACGGAAGCCAGCAAGGAAATGGTTTGGCTCCAAAGTTTCTTGGAAGAATTAGGCAAGAAACAAGAAAACAATGTCTTGTATTGCGACAGTCAAAGTGTTATCCATCTAGAAAAGAATCCATCTTTTCATTCCAGGACGAAGCACATACAATTGCGATATCATTTTATCCGATCTCTTCTGGAAGATGGGATTTTGAAACTTGAAAAGATTAGTGGAGCTCAAAATCCGACATACATGTTGACAAAGACAGTGACCACAGACAACCTGAAGTTGTGTTTAGCTTCAATTGGCATGCTAGAATAATAAGACTAGAAATGTTGTTGCATTGATCAAGGTGTGAAGACAGATTTAAATCAGTCTTCAAGTGGGAGATTGTTGAAAGTCAAGTCGAATGGGTTTTTTCAAAGTTTGGCACCTCACTTTGAAATTGGTTTTCAAAGTTTGGTATACGTCTGTTGAATTTAGTAATGGTTAAATCATACTTTTAGTCATTGCACTTTAGGGTATTTACAAGATTAATCCCTAAGCTTTAACTATAAATACCATAACCCATTTAGCTCCAAAATCATCCAAAATCATTTCTTTCTCCCAATACTAGAGAGTTTCTTGTGAGTAGTGAGTGTTTTGTAAACACCTGTAAATTTTCTCTCTTAGTAAAATATCTAAAGCAGTCCGGAGACATAAGCACAATTGGATGAACTCCGTTATCAATTTTGGGTATTATTTTTCCGTTTTTATTTCGCATTCTCACTAATATGGTTATAGAGAAATTACTCATTTACTCGTTTATTTCCCAACACAAAGAAGACCCACCAGCAATTGGGCCAAGAACGAGAGGTAAAAGTTGCGATTAGTGTCCCGAAGAACCCCTCCAATCCCTCATCCGCTGCCATCCAACCTCATGGCACCATCAACATTAAATTTTAGCCATCCACTCGGAGAAGGGACCCAAAATGTGTCATGATCAAGCTCCTTCCCCACAAACATAGAGTCTACACCGATCGAAAGATTTCCTGTAAATAACTCCACATCTAACACAGAAGCATGATACTTAGCCTTCAACCAAACTGCGACTCGAAATTTGATAAGATACTAAATTTCGAAAGTCTGCTTTCTTCTAATTAAATACCACATCATTCCGATGGAGCCAGATCGACCAAAGGACTGCGAATGGTATTATCCTCCAAACAAGACTACAATGCACATTATAAGGTAAGGAAACTTACCAACCAGAAAAGAAAGAGATAGGATCGGAAGGAAATACTAGAGAGACATCCCAAATGGCAGCAAATACTCCCCAAACCCTCCAAGAAAAGTCACACAAGAAAAAATGTGATCAAAGGACTTAGGGACCTTCAAACACAAAGGGAAACTAACATCATAAATACGAATTCCTCTACAGGCAAGGTCGACCCCTACCGGAACCCTGCGCTTCAACATCTTCCAGACAAATGCTTTCATTATGAAAAGAGCAACGCCTACCCAAATACACTTGTTCTAAATGAACATAGAGGGATGAGATGGGGCACCGAGCGATGAAGCAGATTTTACAGAGTAGTGCCCATCGCTTGCCCCAAGCCATTTAACCAGTCCAATGAAATTGGAGCTCTCTCGAAACTATTGAGGGCATGCATCAACGCTTCCCACTGCTAGACCTCCCAATCAAACACCGCCCATCGAAGAACAATATTCCAGACCCACCCTTACTCCGTCTTTCTTCCGAAGTCAGCTATAGAACCACATTTTTCTCTGGCTAGCGCGAATATCCTAGGAAATCTTTCCTTTAACAAACTAGCTCCCAACCAGGAATTAAGCCAAAAATTAATTCTTTCTCAATTACCCACTTGTAATTGAAGCAAATTCTTTATGGAGTACTCATCTTTATACCTAAATAAGTGGCGTGGAAACCACTCTAAATCCAAGAAGATCCGCGCGGCACTCTGTTAGGAGGAAGAGTAGCAGCAGGACGATGTTCTACAGAGTTTCATTAATTTTCATAAGCAGCTGGAAGTTCAGTTTGGACAGAAAATCAAAGCTTTATAGACAGACGGTGGTGGAGAGTATCAAGCTCTTAGAAATTGGTTTATTGCAAATGGGATCCAACATCGTTTTGCTTGTACGAGGACGTCCGAGCAGAATGGAAAAAACTGGACGTAAACATCGTCATATCGTTGAAATGGGGTTAACATTATTGGTTCATGCTTCTTTACCTCTTAATTTCTGGAGTTATGCTTTTACCACTGTTGTTTTCTTAATAAACAGATTACCTTCGGTTATGTTGCAAGGAAAAATACCACACGAAGATCTATTTAATTAGCGACCAAATTATTTACTAGTTCGAGTGTTTGGCTGTAAGTGTTATCCTCTAATAAGACCTTTCAATCATTAGAAACTTGATTTTCGGTCAAAACCATGCATATTTTTGGGGTATAGTTTGTTGGAAATCAAACTTAATTCTAGAAGTTTGAAAAGTCAAAAAAAGATGGCTAAAAGAATATGCTTAATTATTAAGCAAAGTGTATGGTGGCAAACATATTTGGAATTGTTTGAAACGTGGCAGCAAAGGAAAAGAGTTTTGGCAAGGCAAGCAAAGTTTTCTTGGATATAAACATGTCCACGTGAAGGATTGAAAAGGCATCAGCTATAATACTTAGTTATGAAGGAATTATAAGACGGCAAGTCTTAGGCGGTTTTAATACACTATATATATGTGTGCTTGTTAGTTTTTAGAGTAATACAATGTAAGGAAAAAATATGAGTGAAAGAAAAATATTAGAGAGAATTGAGTAAAGCTTAACAAAGCTTAAAATAGCGAGGTTGTGTTTGTAAACAAGCCGCAGCTAGTGTTATAGTATTGCAGTATTGTAATATTGAGTAGTGTCGTTGTAACGTATTTTGTTTTGTATCAATAATAGTTCCAGTGTTATAAATTACTGAGTGCCCACATACGCTTCCAGCAAGTAGTGGCCTCAGAGCTTGGTTCGAGTTTAACGTGGTGGACAAGATGGTCAACATGACTTAATCTCAAATCCCGAGATTGACAAAGACGACTTATGACAATTGGAGCATTCAAATGAAGGCGTTACTAGGCTCCCAAGATTGTTGGGATATCATCGAGAATGGTTACATAGAGCTGAAAATGCAGCAACAGAAGCAATCCTTACCAATGAAGAAAAGAAGGTATTGAAGGCATCCCGAAAAAAAAAGATAAAAGAGCGTTGTTCTTTATTTTTTAAGGAGTAGACAAATCTACCTTTGAAAAAATTTCTGATGCGAAGACCGCAAAACAAGTGTGGGAGATTTTGCAAAAATCTATACAACGTGCCGAAAAAGAAAAGAAGGTACGCTTACAAACTCTCAGAGCTGAGTTTGAGATGTTCAAAATGAAAAATAAAGAAACCATCGATGATTATATTAACCGTGTGAAAGCGGCCGTAAATGAAATGAAAAGAAATGGTGAATCACTCGACGATGTTAGAGTGATGGGAAAAAATTATGTCATTAACAAGAAAATTTGATTACGTGGTTGTGGCAATCAAAGAATCGAAAGATTTATCCTAAATATCAATCGATGAGCTTGTGGATTCACTTCAAGCCCATGAGCAGAAAATGAAACAAAATGAAGATTCTGAAAATTTGGAGCAAGCTCTACAAAGCAAGTGAATGTCAACGAAGGAGAAGCTAGCAGTAGCTACACACGAGGTCGAGGAAATCATGGTGGTTATCATGGAAGATACAGAAAAGGACGAGGAACTCGTAGACGTGGTGGTCGATCATATGGCACTGATCAAATAAGTGAAACCAATCCAACATCAGGCCGTGGACGAGGATTCAGAGGCTGAGGTAGATGCAGATATTAGCAAGGAAATAAATCCCAGGTACAATGTTATAATTGCAATAAGTATGGTCATTATAGTTATGAGTGTAGATCTGCACCTAAACAAGAAGAAAGAAATAACATAGCAGCAGCTGAAGAAGAAAAAATTGAAAAATCTCATGTATTCCTCACTTATAAAGGAAATGAAGAATTCAAGAAAAATATTTGGTATCTTGATAATTGTGCCAATAACCATATGTGTGGTCAAAAGGAACTGTTTGTGAAATTAGATGAAACAGTCCATGCGCGAGTAACTTTCGGAGATGACTCGCACGCAGAACTAAAAGGAAAAGACAAAGTCATGATTACTCAGAGAAATGGAGAAAAAATACATTTAAGATGTTTATTATGTACCTGCTTTGAAAAGCAATATCATCAGTCTTGGTCAACTCCTGGAAAAAGGATATGAAGTGCATATGAAGAATCGCTCGCTTGCCATCAAAAATAAATAAGGAGAATTGATAGCCCAAGTTGATATGACTTGAAATCGTCTCTTTACAATTGATATCGAGCCGGGAGAAGTCAAGTGAATGAAGACCGCGATCAAAGATGATTCATGGCTATGGCATCTAAGATATGGACATCTTGGATTTTCTTATTTGAAACTGTTATAAAAAACAAGCATGGTGAAAGGACTACCAGAGATCAACCCTCCAAATCAATTCTGTGTTGCATCAAAGGAAAGCAACATAGACAAAGCTTTGAAGTTGGTAGATCCTGGCGTACCCGAAGACCGCTGGAGATAGTACACACATATATAGCCAGTCCTTTTGATATACCATCGCTTGGCAGTAACAGGTACTACCTAACTTTTATTGATGATTTTAGTAGAAAATATTGGATTTATATATTGAAAGAAAAGTCAGAAGCGTTAGAAAAATTGAAAGAATTTAAATCAATGGCGGAAAAACAAATCGGTCAATACTTGAAGATACTCAGATCAGATAGAGGAGGCGAATATACATCAAAGTTATTTGAAGAATTCTGCAAAGAGCATGCCATCATCTATCAGCTGACAGTTAGATACACGCCACAACAAAATAGAGTTGCAGAAAGAAAGAACCGCACAATTCTTGACATGTCAAGAAGAATGATAAAAGGTAAGCAACTACCGAGAAATTTCTTAGCAGAAGCAGTTCGATGTGCAGTTTACCTATTGAACAGATGTCCAATAAAAAGTGTCAAATATATGACACCAAACGAAGCATGGAGTGGCCAGAAACCAGGAGTTGGACACCTCAAGATTTTTGGATGCATAGCATATGCCCACGTTCCTGAACAAACTAGAAAGAAGCTTGATGACAGAAGAGAAAAATGTATTCTCATTGGCTATGATGAAAGAAGCAAAGCTTATATATTATATAATCCTCTTACCAAGAAGGTAATAATTTCAAGAGATGCCGAGTTCGATGAAGCAGAATATTGGAGATGGAGCAAAGAAGAAAAGAAAGTTGAAGGATTATTTTTTAATGAAAATAAAGATGGCGATCTTATCAATCAAGATGAACAAACTGATTATCAAAGTCCTCAACAAAATGTACCGTCGACGTCAAGCAGCAGCGATGTTAGCAACATAATAGAAGATTCTGAAGCACCTCCCATAGAAGTTTAAAGATCCACAAGAGAGAGAAAAATACCATAAAGGTACAATGATTATGAATTAAATAATGTTTCACTATTTAGTCTCTTTGCAAAGAGTGATCTCACAACAAATGAATAATCGATTGGAGAAGATAAGTGGAGAAAAACTTGGAATGGAAAATTAAGTTTGAGGGGAGTGTTGGAAATCAAACTTAATTCTAGAAGTTTGAAAAGTCAAAAAAAAAAATGGCTAAAAGAATATGCTTAATTATTAAGCAAAGTGTATGGTGGAAAACATATTTGGCAAGGCAAGCAAAGTTTGCTTGGATATAAACACGTCCACGTGAAGAATTGAAAAGGCAACATCTATAATACTTAATTATGAAGGAATTATAAGACAACAAGTCTTAGGCGGTTTTAATACACTATATATATGTGTGCTTGTTAGTTTTTAGAGTAATACAATGTAAGGAAAAAATACGAGTGAAAGAAAAATATTAGAGAGAATTGAGTAAAGCTTAGCAAAGTTTAAAATAGCGAGGTTGTGTTTGTAAACAAGCCGCAACTAGTGTTATAGTATTGCAGCATTGTAATATTGAGTAGTGTCGTTGTAACGTATTTTGTTTCGTATCAATAATAGTTCGAGTGTTATAAATTACTGAGTTCTCACCTATGCTTCCAATATAGTTCTATACATAAAGAGTACAAATGCTTGGATAAAGAGGGCAAGGTTTTTATTTCCCGTCATGTTGTTTTTTATGAGAGTAGCTTTCCGTTTGCAGTTGAAAGTGTTACTTCTCGCAGTGCCCAAAGTACAAACGATGTGTCCTCTAATGAAGGGTGTTCAAGCGGTGTTCCGTTGGTTGTGAAATCTCCCTCACAGGTTTTAGCGGTTCCTGAGCTGCAGCGTGAATTCTCAACTAATGGTTCACTGCATTCTACTGGTGGGCTACAGTTTTCAACAGAAACTGCAGGACGTGATTTGGCAAGTGATCAAAGGTCAGGTTCTGCAAGTAAAGGTGTTGCTTGTTCCTCACCAACAAGTGTTGCTGCTCATGATAACGTTCTCGTGTCAGGATCTTTACCTGAAAATGAGGTTGCTGCTTATGATAATGCTCGTGTGATAGGTGACAACTTGAATGAGGTTTTGGATGAACAAGGTCCAACAGTTCCAACTAATAGTGATTCCAGTACACAAGTATGTGAATCTTTACCTGGAAATGAGGTTGCTGCTCATGATAATTCTCGTGTGATAGGTGACAACTTGAATAAGGTTTTGGATGAGCAAGTTCCAACAGCTCCAACTAATAGTGATTCCAGTACACAAGGATGTGAATCTTTGCCTTTAATAGTTGAAAATTCTCATCCTATGTTAACCAGAGGTAAATGTGGCATTAGGAAACCTAAGATTTATTATGCAAATAAATCTTTTTCAGGCAGTATGGCATCATGTGGTGTTCAAGAACCTCAAACTATCGAAGAAGCCATGCGGAGTGAGCATTGGAGAGCTGCTGCTCAAGCCGAATATGATGCTCTTATTAGTAATAATACATGGGAAATTGTGGAGTTACCAAATAGGAAAGCGGTTAATTGCAAATGGATTTTCAAACTGAAACAAAAAATGCGGATGGTTCTATTGCTCCGTACAAGGCACGGTTAGTTGCCAAAGGATATTTGCAGCAAGTTGGATATGATTTTCATGAAACTTTCAGTTCCGTGGTAAAGCCTATAACAGTAAGGACTATTCTTTCTATTAGCTTTGACAAGAGGTTGGTGTTTAATACATGTCGATATTAATAACGCTTTTCACAATGGTGAGTTAACAGAAGAAGTATATGACTCAACCTCCGAGATACGAACAAATTGACAAAAAGCGATTGGTTTGCAAGTTGAACAATGCTCTCTATGGGTTAAAGCAAGTATCTCGGGCCTGGTTTGAGAAACTTAGAGATTTTTGGTGTCCGAAAGGTTTGGTTTATCCAAGTCGGACGCTTCTTTTTCTGTAAGGAAATCGGACACAGTAGTGTTTATCTACTTGTTTATGTAGATGATATAATTCTCACTGGCGATAATGAATCTGAAATTGAGGAGGTTATTAATGATTTGAATAAGGCCTTCTCGTTAAAGGATCTTGGTACTCTAAATTATTTTTTGGATATTGAGTTACATTACACTGAGCTGTTTTTAAGCCAAAAGAAATATATCGAGGATCTTTTGAAAAGGAGTGGGTTTGGAAAAGCTAGAAGTCTGCCCACACCTATGATATTTAGTTGCAAGTTGGGTGTTAATAATGGAAGTCCAATTTGATGAGTATTCTAAATTGACACTTTTTATTTGTTAATTTTATCATTTTATGAATTTATTAATGTTGATTTGGGTTATGTTATGCTTATTTTCATGCAATGCTCTACTTTCCAAAATTAGTAGAAAAAGGCGTTTTTCGTATTTTTTATTACCCGATCGCAGTTGAGGACATGGCACGATATGATCTGACATGACAATTTCTAGAAGATCTAATCATCATTGGTAAGATTCTGGAAGAAGTCTAGTAAGCACTATCCAAAGAGATCTTTTAGGAATTTAAGTTTAAGTTTGAATTCAAAAATATTTTGGGGATTTCTCTTTTTATGTTTAGGATAATTTATTTTTGAATTTTCATGTTTTCTTTAAGGTTTTAGAATACTATAAATACACCATTAGGGGTAAAGCTTGGAAAGTACTTCTTTCTCTTTGGTTTATAAAATTTTCTCATTTAAAAAAAAAAAATTATTTAGCCAAGAGCTAGCGCTGAATCAATTTCATGCGTGAGAATTGAACAATACTTAAATCCCTTCGAGATACATTACCGTTTTTCTGGTTTATTAGTTTGACAAACGGCCTTACTTACAATTTTTAAACGCATTCAAATAAAAAAGTCGACATTGGTCTGAACGTTGTTTAAATATACCGTTGGGAGGAATGATCGACCTATGGCAATTCGACTTCCTCTGAACACGCTTAACGGCGGTTCGCTAAGGGAAAATGAGATCGAAATCGATTCTCAATGAGACAACATCCGATTCAAGCCTTTCCAGTGTTTAATCTGATTTTTTAACGATAATAGTTGTGGGTGGTTAATCCACTTAAGAATCATCTTTTGAATATAAACTTGGGAAGATCGGTTACATGAGCGAATGACGAGTTACAATGGGCTGGGCCTTGTAGATTGTAACTGACATTAATCCCGGAGCAAAAATACATTTCAATGATCGACGGAATTGAAGCAAAGCTAGCTCGAGGTGAATTTTACCATTGTCATTTATCAATTTTATTTTCATCCTCTTTAGATTTACTACTTTTTCTTAATTTTATTTACATTAGTTTTTATTTTCTTTTATTACTTAATCTCAATCTTGCCTACCTTTTTTTAATTTCGACTTCTTGGACTAAAATTGACACACAATTGGATCAGGAATTCCAAATTCCTTGGGGATAGACCCTCTTTACTATAATGTTCTCAATTCATTTATTTTATTCTATTCTAAAGAGGTTTATTATTTTTGACGAGTAAAACCACAATTGTCACCATTGTTGATGCAACAAGTATAGATGTCTTGTCGGTGCGTTGCAATATATAGTGATCACTCGGCCTGAGATTGCCTTTGCCGTTAATCGAGTTTGTCAGTTTACGAAGGTTCCTCTTGATACTCATTTTCAGGCTGTCAAAAGAATTTTACCGTATTTACATAGTACATTAGAGTTCGGATTAAAGTTTACTAATGCTTCTCGGCTGTCTATAGTAGGTTTTGTTGATGCCAACTGAGGCTCTGATGTTGATGATAGACGATCTACAACTGCATATTGTGTGTATTTTGGTGATAATCCAGTTTCGGAGGGATCGAAGAAGCAACAAGTCGTTTCTCGGTCCACTGCTGAGGCCAATTACTGTAGTGTGGCTTGCGCAAAGACAGAAATTCTTTGGCTTGAGTCTCTACTTCGTGAGCAGCATGTTGTTCCTGATGGAAAGCCAATCTGTGGTGCAATAATTCAAGTGCGGTTGCTTTTTCGGCTAATCCGGTTATGCATTCCAAGTTTAAGTACGTCGAGTTGGACTTGTTTTTTGTTTGAGAAAAAGTTGCAGCAGGGAAATTACTGGTGAAAGAAATACCAGCATGTGAACAAGTGGCCGATATTTTGACAAAACCGTTGTCCGCACCGCAGTTTTGCGGCCTTCGTGACAAGTTGTCTGTGTTGCCCATGACCTCTTTTCAGATTCAGTCATCTAACAATTGATGTGTTTTTCAGGTCTGTAAGGTTCGTATAGCTGTGTTTGATGTGTGTTTTTTTTTCATGTTCGTATTGTAGGTTAATTGCTTCTGGGTCAAGAAGCTGGGCAAGAGGCTAAGAAAGGTAGGTGAATGTTATGAATATTCAAATGAGAGTGAAGATACTTCAAGGGCAAGAAGCTGGACAAAGTAAAGTGAATGTTATGAATATTAGAATGTAGTTTAGTTGCTTCCTTTCCAACGAGTGCAGGTTAAGTTTCCGTCTTGTAAACTGCACCGTTAATTAAGTGGTTGTGGATGGGTTGAGTTAGTTAGGAGAGGTTGTTAGAATACTAGCTTCAACTGATTCATACCACTTTGTATAAATACCACCTGGTCTCTTTAGAAATATTACAGGTTTTTCATCAATAAAATTTGTGAGAGTGCCGCCTCTCTTTCTTATTCTTCTCTCTCAAGCTTTCGTATCTGTTTAACAAAAATATGGTGAATTCATAACATAAAACAATCTCAATCCTTCATTTTTGCTTTTATACCCTAAACGAAAATCTGCGAGAGAAATCGATACAAAGAAGACCAACAATGGCTGACTTTAACAAACCCATTGCTTTGATTTTCATGGTGGCTTTGGTTGCAAATCTTGCTTCAATGGCCGACGGTGGTGATGATAAGGAGATTCTCATGGTGGTCGGCTTATTATCGTAACAAAATGATTTCGGATGTCTTCACTGTTTATCGATTCGAGAACCTCTTCTCCAAGAGGAATTCCGTCGGATTTTGGATTACCGGTCTTTCATTTTGGCTGCCGCGGGACAACCGGTGGTAAGCTTACGTAAATGAAGTAGCTGCTTTATTGTGAGTTCATTCCTTTCTCTTGTCTTTCTATTTGTATAGGTTCTTATTTATTTCGAAAGTGACTGCATATTTAACAAGACCCGCCATCGTACAATCTTATAATTGGTTCAGAAAGTCTTCTGTTGGAGTAATTTGTTTTAGATTTTAAGCTATGCGTTCTGAGTCAAGTCAGTTAAGTTCAGATCTCTGTTCCTTGTTTGATAAATTGCTTGGATGGAGCAAAAGGTTCAAATAAATTGTTAAATCTTTTGTCATCCTATATTTGATTTTGTATAGTATATGATTTTTATATTTACTTAGAAACTAATAAGGTTTAGGAATTATATAGGCACTACTATCTTAGATTGAAGTAACTTTCTTTAAATGGAGGGGCTATTTCTTATAGATGAGTTTGTAAATTTACCTTTTGTGGGGAGTTATCAGCCAAGTTTGCCATTATAGTTGATAATAAGCAAGTTTCAGTGGAAATTCTTAACTCTCATAATAATGTTTATTATTTTATTTTTGTTATTTTTCAACATAAAATGTATGTAAAACTAGATTCTTAGTGTCACCTAATCATCAGGGTTTGTAATTTCAATGTTGTCTTCTAATTCATAATCACACAATTAAAATTAACGCATACACAAATAAATAAACCGTAAAAATAGAAAATAGAAGAAAAAACAGATAGAGGAAGAAAATCTAGAAAAAATCAATAAGAGAGAAAAAAAATCTTAGGTATAGTCAACGGCGGATCTAAAAATTAAAAAATGGGGGTCAAAAATTTTATTTCCTTATTCTAAAAATTTTGGGTATGCAAATTTTCTTGTTTTTTTCTATTTTCATTAACAAATTAAACCAGATTTAATATTTTTCTTGAAATAATGGGTGTGCAATCGTTTCTATAGGGAGCCACATACATCTGCCCCTGAGTATAGTGATGACAATTAGACCTAAATTGATGGCTTATCGTTTTTTAAATCATATTTGGGTCATGTCAGATTTTAGAATGATAAGGTTGTATATCACCATGCTCGAGTTTAAAGTGAAAAATTCTTAACTTAAGATAATAATATAATTTTCTTTTATATATTTAGAGATAATTGTTATAATATCCCTTAAGACCTTTACTGTCGTTGCTTATAGTATATGTGAATTAAATTGTTTTAATTTAAATTTATTCATTCTTGATTAATAAGCTTTATTATCAAATTAGTAAATTATTAAGGCTTTAAAAACGAAAAATATCATCTTCTCTACTTTGCTCACAAAAATCAAAACCCTAAGAGAATCCCTCACGTTTGACCGTCGCCGCTTGTCTGAAGTCTCATCGAATTCCTCTTTTTTTCAGCGAACCATTCCCTCCTCAAAACCTGTGGTTTTGTGCCCTACAAACTCCCAACTCCGAATTCGCATAAACTTTTCGGTTTCCAATGATAAGATAACAAGAGTGTAAAAATATACAACAAAAATAGCAAAATTAAATAAAAAATAAAAGTAAAAATAATATATCTTATCTATTCATTAAGTCAGGTTCTTTAAGCAAATGGTTATTCTAAATCTTATTTTGTTGATACCTAAAACTTCTTTATGATCAATCATCTCATTCAATCAACATAATTTAGAAATTTTAACTGAGGTTTACTAAACAAATTTGAACATGAATAATTTATATCTCACATATCATTCATTAATAGTTTTTTTTTTAAATCTTTATGTTTGCTTAAGAATACTAAAACAAAATTATTCGCTTGATAAATGTTAAAAAAAATCAAATTTATTATGATTATATATATTTATATAATATATGTTATTATTTTTAATTAGCATAAAAGTCCTTCAAAAATCCTATGTACATATTTGAAATAGCAGCAGTCAACTTCGAGGGATCATACCAAGAACCAGCTTTCTGGAGGTAGAATATGCGATTTTATAAACACTACTACATGCATCTGTGCATTTCAATAGTTTGAAACTACTGCCCAATTTCAGTAGAGGCGATGTATATATAGGTGACTATCTAGTTATATTATATGTAGACATGCTTTCTTTATATATATTAATAAGACTTCTTGATTCTTGTACGATTGCTGTTTATGGAAATTGGATGGTGAAGAGGCGAGACTTGCTCTTC
This sequence comes from Hibiscus syriacus, assembly GCF_006381635.1. Taxonomy (NCBI): domain Eukaryota; kingdom Viridiplantae; phylum Streptophyta; class Magnoliopsida; order Malvales; family Malvaceae; genus Hibiscus; species Hibiscus syriacus. Next base: position 2,721,988 of record NW_024062730.1, read on the forward strand.
CCACAAGATAGGTACGAAATAGTCATAAATTCGCTTCTAACATAAAATCATGTGTCCATCTCTAAGTAGAGCATTTCTCTTCCCTGGAGCAGATTCAATATTAATTTGTAACTGTAATCAGTATTATTGTCTCAAAAACAGAATAGTGTGGTCACGTATTAACAATGACTGTGTGCCTGGAAAACCTTTTCCATTTATATGAAATGAAGATAATTAGGCTTTCCATGAATCAGCAGTTGGAGACTTGTCAAAGACAATCGATTCAATCAGCTTCCCACTAGTTCTTGTCGAAGACCATTGAAGCCAAATCATCCCAAGTTTTGACCACGAAATCAACATGCCGGACAGAGTTCTCTGTTACAATCTTTATGCAAGATTGTATGATGCCCTTCGGCTGCTGCTAATGCCGGCAGCAGACTAAACACACTCTACATTCTATCTCTGCAGATTCTAGTTTGTTATCTGGAACCCATACACTGATACTAAATTGTGTCGACCCTAGTTCTGATAACTTCAACCGTTGGTCCATAACTGTGGTCGATTTTAATTCCAGAGCACAGCCTCCTAAATAGGGATGGACGTAAGATTTTATTTTAGAGAATAAATATATAAAATTTTAGGGAGACGAAAACAGATTATTAATAGAAAATACACAGACAAAATTTAAATATAGGAGAATTTTAAAATACCAAGGGGTGGCTTCTCCCACTCGTCCTTCCTCGCTCCTCAATCGAACACTGAAAGTGTGTAAAAGGCCGTGGGAAATGGCATACCATGTCCTGGTGAACATTCGACGGTTCGAATGGTAGAGCCGAGAAATTTGACTTAGATTCCTAGCTATCGAAGTAGATTTAAGAGGAACAAAAACAGATTCAAGCTCAAGGGGTCCTAGTCCTACTCGTATATTTCAATTTTGTTCGATTATATATGAATTCTTTGCTGTTCATTCCTTTTAATCTCCAGTTTCTTTGAATTTTGTCCAACATGTTATTTATTATTACTCCCACTAATACATGTCTTTGTCTGTTCTTTTATTTAAAAAAATAAATCAATGTTGTTTTGTTATGACAATTAAAAGAGTAATATCTAAAGTAATTAGATTATGGTATTTTAATTATCCGTAATAGAAGAAATCATTCGCAAAATTGAATCCAAAAATCCAAAAATAAAACACTAATCTTTAAAGGTATAGCAATAAAATATGTTTTTTTAATAAAAAAATAAAATAAATTTTTAAAAATGATATTGTTTCGAATATTAATAACAAAATATGCATGAAATGTTTTTTTAAAAAAATACACAACAAATTAATGATTGAATCTTAGCACCTGCAACTTTATCTCTTACTTTCAAATTATGATATTCTTTGTATAAAATTATATGATGCCAACTGACCTTAACATGAGATGAGAGTGCTTTCCAAAGGAAAATGACCCAGTAACTATAGTTAGGCAAAGTCAATGAAAATGAGAAATCAAGAGCAAGAGCTTTAAGATTTGAAACCAAAAAAAAGAAAAAGGCAAAGTCTATGTTCTAGGTGATTGAAAACAGCCAGCTGCCTAACAAATTTCAACCAAGCTTTATTTCAATGTAGTAAGGGACACCATCAGAGCAATAGCAAGCAAGCATGCTTAGCCACACATAATTTGCCCCATACAATCATTTTCAGACCTCGAAACAGTATCCAATATTCGAAAGATTTTAGACAATAATGCAATCAAGATGAAATTTTACGGGGTCAAATAAAATGACGGAAAATCTAATTGTTAAGTTATTAATTTAAAACTATCAACATAATGTTTATTTAAACCTTAGGTTTTTCTCTTCTCGTGGCTTACTCTTTTTTCTTTTTTTTCATCTTTGCTTGGCTGACGGTCGACAACTAAACACCAACTTTAATGATGGTGATTGTTATCAACCGTCTACATTTCTTTTTTTTTCTTTACTTTTTTATATCACATTTTTAATTCTCTTTTATTTTTTTAGTTTTTTAATAACTCTGTCTGTATGATACGTTTTTCGGTTTTCTTTATCAGTCATTTGATCGTTCTTTTCGTTTATCTTATTCTCATGGTTGAATTTGACGTCTTCTTAATTGATTAAGATGATGCTTATTTGTTGTCCTATTGATCATTCCTCTTTTGGACCCCGTATTGGATTTAGATACGTTATTGCGTTCGTGGATAGTTTTTTTTTTTATATCGCTCGATTCTGATGTGTGATTTGTTAGTGTTATTTTACTAGTTTGATCCCTTTTGTAATTCATTTTTTGATGAAATTAGATCTATTCATTTCTAGCTTTTTTAGTTGAGTTTTTTACATTTTCCTTGCATGATCATTGTATGATCTCAAGTGGCTAGTTTATTGTGTCAATTGTTACAGTAAAATATCCTAATTACATGTTTAGTTTACGGTTATAGTTATAAATTTTCATTGTAATTCTATATCTTTTCTCACTTTTAATAAAACTAATGGGTTATATTAAAAACACTTATTAATTAAAAATTAGGAGATTAGGGTGGTGATTATTGGGAAGCACATAACATGTCACAAAGGTAATTAAGTGCCTTCATGATCGGTTCTCTTTGAAGGACTTGGGTGTACTTCAATACAAATTAAAGAGGGTAATTGGACAGATAAAGATTTATTACAAGTAGCAAATTGTTTATTAGAAATAGTCATTGTGATGTATTGGGACAATTCAAATGTTTGAATTATCCAATTAAAGTCTATTGTGCATTCAATTTTACTTCGAGGGAGCGTTTGGTTCACAGAATGTAAAATTATCTTTGAGAATAACATTACTGGAATGTAACATTACTATGGGAATGTTTTATTATGGTGTTGGTTTGTTTAGCTTGAATGTGAAATTACAGTGTTTGGTTGGAGGAATATAAGATTACTTAATTGTATATTTTACCAAATTATCTTTGTGACATGTTTTTTAAAAGTTAAACTTTAATATTAAATTATAAATATTTGAATGAAAATTCATAAAAATATTTTAATCGTTATATTATCTAACTTATGAAAAAAAATATTTAATATATAATCAATGTATTACACTTATACTTTTAAATAATTTTCATAAGCATCATATTTATTTATATAAACCCTAAATCTCAACTCAGGGCCTAAATCTATAAATTTATATATAGTTAAAAGGGACAAATTATTTATGTAGCCATTCACTTATTATTTTGTTTTTGTTTTGGCTATCAAAATATTTTTTTTCTTCAAAATCATATTTAATGTTACATTTTGTTTATTTTTTTGTTGTTCATCATTAAAAAAAAAATTTATTGCATTTTAAATTATTTTTTAATTTTCACTTAATTATTCTTTAATTTATTTTTTAATACTTGTTATTAGGGGCCTAATTTCTATATTCGCCCCAGGCTACTAAAATATCAGCATGGGCATGGTTGTTACATCCAAGAAGGGTTCATTAATGACCGCCATAGCTGTTAATGGGGTTAGGTTGAAGAAGAAGAAGAGTCGATCAAAATGGGCCAATTGTGGCGATCAATAATCCAACTCGTGTTTCACCCGACCGAGGGTCGATTAGATCTGGTGTTTCCTATCCTTTAGACCCGCTCGATCCGCTTTCTACGAGAGTTACCCTATGTTTCTGTAAATTATTTAAATAAAGGTTAATATTATTCATATTAGGATTCCAATATGGATTTTTAAATTCGTAGGATCTAGCGTTGCCATTGATCGTGATCGAAAGACTCAGTAGTAAGCTTCCCTATTAGACTACTCAGACTGATACAGGTGTGTTTCATGTTGGTGTTACATTACTGTTTTCAACTATTTGTCTGAATTGTTTTATATTTCTGATAATACTAAATATTTTTAAGACACAATACTTAATTTTTTAAACACAATTTATCTGATATTTGATTTACTGTATATTTCTGATATGATCTCTAGATTATCGTATTTTCATATCTGATTTTTGAAAATAGAATATTTTCATGTTTTAATGGATTAAACTATCGTTTTCATTCGACTATATACATGTTATTTCTTTCATTGGGGGTTTTATTGGATGAAGTATCTCAGGCCTAGTCTATGACTTGTAAGACCTTATCGCTTTCTGCAGGCTCCTCTGCTTTGTGCACAGGGTAAGCCCTAACTGGGTGTACATGTTGGTGTATGGTTCTGGGGAACCTACACATTCTGGTGATCAGACGGAGGTAGTGTTCATGTTTTTAAAGCATGTTTGATAAACCGATTTTATTGAAATGATATATATGTATGTTTTTATACACCATAAGGAGCACATTGAGCTTTTAAGTTCATTCCATAAATTTTAACCTTTTCAGATAATAGCAGACTTGGCACTAGGAGGATCGACTACTCCTACTTTTGTACTACTGTATATCTCTATATGTCTTTGTTATACTTTGGTGACATGTGTTTTGCTACCGTCTTGATATATTTGTATTACCGATATTTTGTTCCGTAAATGTTTTATATGGTTTTCTAATATATGTATATATATGTTTATCGTATGAATCCTTATTATGGATAAATTTCATATTATAATGTTATATGGATTTTAACGTTGTTTTAAATATAAAAAGAATTTTTGAATGCGATATGTGATAGCCTAGATTTGGGTATAACGTCCAGGTCGGGTCTAGGGTGTTACACTTGGTGGTACCAGAACTTTCGGTTTTAAACACTCGGACTTTGGATAAGTTATAAACTCATGATTTTTACAAAAATTTTGATATTTTCAAAAAAACGTGTTACCTTATTTTATGAGTTTTAAATATATTCAAAATCTCTAATGCTAGTCTGACTTATGTTCAAAATATTTATGTAGAGCCTTATAGATTTATTCGATGAGAGCTGCTATAATCCTTTGTAAATGTCTGCGGTCAAGATTTTGAAGTCTTTGGTAGCTTATGGAGTAGTTCTGTCTATGAGGGTCTTAATATCCCGGTTGTGAATATTAAGAGTTTGGGGACAGTTCATAGTCTCGTATATTAGTACATAGAGTTAGATCGTATTTATAAAGGGTGTTCTACAGAGATCCATGGGAAACTCTTTTTGGTCGACCTGATGGAGTTACCATTGGAGGAGTTTGACTTGATTTTTAGCATGGATTGGTTGAACAAGCATCGAGTTAATCTCAATTGTGAAACTAAAAGAGTTGTTCTGAAGACTCAGGATAACCGAAAGATTATGATGATCGGGGAACGTCGTGGATTCTTGACAAATGTTGTGTCTGCTTTGGTAGCTGATAGGATGATCATGAAGGGTTCCGAGGCGTTTCTTGCTTATATTCTGGATACTATGAGTTCCTTATCTGACATTGAAGGCATCCGGACTGTTAAAGATTTTCCTGATGTTTTTCCTGAAGAGTTGCATGGATCACCTCCGGATAGAGAAGTTGAGTTTGAGATTGAATTCTATTATGGTTCCGCCCCGATTTCGATGGCTCTTTACCGTATGGACCTAAAGGAGCTTAAGAAACTGAAAGTCCAACTCCAGGAGTTATTGGATAGAGGATTTATTCGACCTAGTATTTCATCGTGGGGAGCTCCAATTCTCTTTGTCAAGAAGAAAGATGGGACATTGAGACTCTGTATTGATTATAGAAAGCTGAAAGCTCATGGTTAAAAACAAATATCCTCTGCCCAGGATCGAAGATTTGTTTGACCAATTTCGAGGGGCTTTTGTGTTTTCAAAGATAGACTTGAGGCCTGGTTATTACCAACTCAAGGTGAAAGATTTTGATGTCCCAAAGACTGCTTTACGTACTCGGTATGGGCATTACGAGTATGTAGTGAATTCATTCGGGTTAACTAATGCCCCTACTGCTTTTATGGATCTGATGAATCGGATGTTTCGACCTTACTTGGAATAATTTGTAGTTGTGTTCATCGATGAAATACTGGTGTATTCTCAAACTGAAGCAGAGCATGATGAGTACTTGAGGATCGTTTTACAAACTCTGAGGGAAAACAAGTTGTACGTCAAGTTAAACAAGTGTGAGTTTTGGCTCAGTGAAGTGAATTTTCTTGGACATATCATTTCTGCTGAGGGTATCCGGGTGGATCCGAGTAAAATGGAGGTTATTCTGAACTGGAAGCAACCCAAGAACATCTCAGAGATACTAGTTTCTTGGGCTTAACTGGTTACTACCGTTGTTTCGTTTAAGGGTTCTCAATTACTGCAACTCTTCTAACGAAACTGTTAAGAAAAGATGTTCCATTTATCTGGTCTGAGGACCAACAAGCTAGCTTTGAGAAACTCAAGCCCAGTGTTGATTCAGCTCAGGGAAGGATTTTTTCTGTCTACAATGATGCTTCTCACTCTGGATCAGGATGTGTTTTGATGCAAGATGGTAAGGTTGTCTTTTATGCATCACGTCATTTAAAGCCGTATGAGCATAACTATCCTACTCATGATATGGAGTTAGCTACTATGGTCTTTGCTTTAGAGATCTGGAGATATTATATCTACGGAGAAAAGTGTTATATCTATACCGATCATAAGAGTTTGAAGTATCTTTTTACTTAGAAAGAGTTGAATTTGAGACAGTGTCACTGGTTGGAGCTTCTAAAAGACTATGATTGTGAGATAGAGTATCATTCAGGGAAGGCTAATGTGGTGGTTGATGCCTTGAGCCATAAGATGATATCCGATCTGAGAGCCTTGTTTGCCAGTTTGAGTTTGTTTGATGATGATATCCTGTTAGCAGAGTTACAAATTAAACCCACTTTTTTCGAAGAGATTAAGGCTAAACAACTCCTAGATAGCTCTTTACTTCCCATGATTGGGCAGGTTGAGCAGAGAATAAGTTCATAGTATACTTTTGATCAGAATGGTATTTTGTGCTTTCGTGGCCGTTATTGCGTTCCTAAAAATGATGAGTTAAAATGAGCTATTCTTCATGAGGCTCATGGTAGTCTTTATGTCATGCATCCTGGTGGGGACAAAATGTACAAGAATCTCAAGGAGCGATACTTTTGGAGTGGCATAAAGAATGATATTTCAGATTTTGTGGCGAGGTGTCTGACTTGTCAATAGGTTAAGGCAAATCACCAATATCCATCGGGACTGTTGCAGTCTATTAAGATTCATTAGTGGAAGTGGGAGCGTATTACAATGAACGTCGTTGCCAGTCTTCCTTTGACTCATTCCAAAAAGGATTTTGTTTGGATGATTGTTGATCGACTCACCAAGTCAACTCACTTTATCCCTGTTTGGGTTAATTATTCTTTGGACAAGTTGGCTAGATTGTACATTTTTGAGATCGTTAGACATCATGATGTTTCATTGTCCATCATCTTTGACCAAGATCCGAGGTTTACTTCTAGGTTCTAGAAGGCTTTGCACAAGGCTCTGGGTACTCATTTGAATTTCAGTATAGCTTTTCATCCACAGACCGATGGTCAATCTGAGCGAGTGATCCAGGTGTTGGAGGATATGTTATGGGGTTGTGTGATTGACTTCCGTGGTAGTTGGGAAGATTTCTTGCCTTTAGCCGAGTTCGCTTACAATAAGAGTTACCAGGCTAGTATTCACATAGAACCGTATGAGGCTCTATATGGACGTCATTGTCGTACTATTATCTGTTGGACCGAATTTCATGATAGGAAGATTTTGGGTCTAGAGTTAGTTCAAGAGACTAAGGATATTGTCAGATTGATCTGTGATCGTCTAAGAGAGACATTCGATAGGCAGAAGTCATATGCAGATCAGCGACAAAATGATATCGAGTTTAAGGTTAGAGATCAGGTTTTTCTGAAAGTGTCTTCATGGAAGAAAGTGTTGAGATTTGGACGTAAGGGTAAATTCAGCCCAAGATTTATTGGGTCATATCGTATTTTGAATAAAGTTAGACCTTTTTCTTATCAGCTTGAGTTGTCTTCCCAACTCAGTCGCATTCATGATATTTTTCATGTATCTATGTTGAGGCGATATCGTCCAAATCCAGGTCACATCATTCAGATTGAGGAGGTAGAGTTGAGATCTGATTTATCTTATGAGGAGGATCTCGTTCAGATTTTAGATCGGATGAGAGAGTTCTTCAGAATAGGCGTATTCCAATGCCCAAAGTTCAATGGAGTAACTGTGGCTCCTCAGAAGCTACTTGGGAGACAATGGAGTCAATGGAAGCTCAATTTTCGCATCTGTTTAGATCAGGTAAATTTCAATGATGAAATTTCTTTTAAGGGGGAGAGTTGTCACACCCCAAAATAGGACCTAAAATTCTCTTAAAAAAATTCAAGGACTAAATTGAAATTTTTGATTTAATACGGGGACCAAAGTGAAATTTTGATTAAATTTGAATCCAAATTCAAAAAACAACTAAAGCTGGAGGACCTATAGTGTATTTTTACCATTTTTAGGGTTTACATAACCTCAAATCTAGAAAATTTTCAATTTTATTTTATTTTATCTCTTCAATATTTTCCTCTTTTAGAAAGAAAACTTTGATCTCCGTTTCGTCGTTGATCGTTATCCCGTTTTCGACACCTCCTGCACCATCGTGTTCTTTGCGTCGTCCCAATTCCACCGGTGTGTCATTCTTGGCTCCGTTATCACCGGCGTGTGAGGGGATGAGGAAGATAAAGTTTTTAACGTTTCAAAATCGAGGTCTCCACCGTTCACCATTGTGAATCGAGGTTGGTAAGTGTCTCAAAACCCTTAAAATAGTTATAGGAATTTTTAAAAGAATTTTTCCGACCTTGTACGATGCCCTACACTCCGCCACCTGCGCGTGGGGAAGTCCCATCGCCTGATGGTTTCGAGATTCTGTCCGAACATGACCCGTCTGCCTGTACCTGACCCGCTGACCTGTGTCCAACCCGACCCAGTCTAAACATTGACTTTGACCCAAAATGTCAAAATTTTTGAAAAGTCATATTTTATTTTTTTCGACACTATGAGTCCGATTTCGAAATCTGTTTTGCCAAATTCTGACCCGAAAGCCCCGAATTGAGCCCGTTAATCCAAAAATGCTTAATGTTTTTAGCATTTGTTTCTTAATTTTTTAGGATTTGATTATTGAATTGACTCTAGAATATATTTTTATGAAGATACTCGTGTTTCATCCGACTGAGGGTCAATTAGATCTGGTGTTTCCCATCCGTCAGACTTGCTCGATATGCGTTCTACGAGAGTTACCTGTAGGTTTAAATTATTTAAATAAATGTTAATATTATTCATATTAGGATTCCGATATGGATTTTCCAATTCGTAGGATCTAGCACTGCCACTAATCGTGATCGACAAACTCAGTAGTAGGCTTCCATATCAGACTACTCAGACTGATACAAGTGTGTTTCCTGTTGGTTTTACATTACTGTTTTCAACTATCTGTCTGAACTGTTTTAGGTTTCTGATAATACTAAATATTTTTTAAGATACAATACTTGATTTTTTGAACATAATTTATCTGATATCTGATTTACTGTATATTTCTGATATGATCTTTGGATTACTGTATTTTCGTATCTGATTTCTGAAAATGGAATATTTTCATGTTTTAATGGATTAAACTACTATTTTCATTCGACTACATACATGTTATTTTTGTCATTGGGGATTTTATTGGGGGAAGTATCTCAGGCCTAGTCTATGACTTGTAAGACCTTACCACTTTCCACAGGCTCCTCTGTTTTGTGCAGAGGATAAGATATTACCGCAGGTTCCTCTGCTTTGTGCACAGGGTAAGCCCTTACTGGGTGTATGTGTAGGTGTATGGTTCTGGGGAACCTACACATTCTGGTGATCGGACGGGAGTAGTGTTCATATTTTTAAAACATGTTTGATAAACTGATTTTACTGAAATATTTTATTTGTATGTTTTTATACACCGTAAGGAGCACACTGAGCTTTTTAGCTCATTCTGTAAATTTTAACCTTTTCATATAATAGCAGACTTGACATCAGGAGGATTGACTACTCTTACTTTTGTATTATTGTATATCTCTATATGCCTTTGTTATACTTTGGTGACACGTGTTTTGCTACTGTCTTGATATATCTGTATTACCAGTATTTTGTTTCGTAAATGTTTTATACAGTTTTCTGATATATGTATATATATGTTTATCGTATGAATCCTTATTATAGAGAAATTTCATATTATACTGTTATATGGATTTTAACGTTGTTTTAAATATAAAAGGAATTTCTGAATGCGATATGTGACCGCCTAGATTTGAGCATAACGTCCAGGCTGGGCCTAGGGGGTTACAACCCTTATTATATTTATGATTTTGAGTAAAGTACAAAAAATAAGATTCGAAAAGGATCATTATAAAAAGAATTCATTAGTCCATAGATATTCTTGTCTAAAATAATAAAAAATTGTTTAATACCTAAGAATTCAGAGGTAATGACATTCCCACCGTTTTAACCAAAAAATTACTACTATTCGTAAACTAAACGTAAGAATGTAATTCCTGAATTTATTCTCTTGGTAATGTACTTGTCAACGAAGCAAACGCTCCTGAAGTTTCATTTTTTTTTTTCTTTTCCGTCTCTTGTTTCTCTTCTGCCTCTCTTTATTAAGTCCATTTTATGGCGGTCGAACAAAGAACCACAACAAAACGCAGACTGTTTCCGACTGGTCAAATTTGGAACGCAATGCAACGAATTTAAGCAATTAAATCAAAGAAGATAATCGAGAAGGGCATTAATCAGAATTGCATATTGGCTGAAAATGATTACTTAACCGATTTTGCAAACGCCAAAATAATGGACTATTCCTAAATTCAGTGTGTAACCGGTCAATTCTGTTAAAATCCAATAAATAAATATATAAATCTTTTTTATAATAAATAATTAATAATTAAAATATAAAAAAAAAACTTATAAGAGTTAATTGCATCGTATGTCCCCAATCTATGACCTTGATTCCAATTTGGTTCCTAAACTTTTAAACATTTCAATGTTATCCTTAAACTATGACTATCATTCTACATTAGTCCTCAAACTTTTAAACATTCCCTTTTTCATCTCCAAACTATGATCTTCATTCTAAATTGGTCCCATATTTTTTAAATATTTCAATTTTATCCTAAATTATACGTATATACTAATCATATCTCTTGTTAATAAAATTATTAGGCCAAGTTATGTTGTTAGATGTTTGAAAAAAAATAGGTTAAACCATGGTTGGAATGGATTACATATTTTGATGAATTTGGGCATAAAATTGGAAGATATAAAAGTTTAGAGACCAATTTAGAATGAGATTAATAGTTTGAGGATGAAATTTGAATATTTAAAAGTTTATGGACTAATTTAGAGAATGATATTGGAATGTTTAAAAGTCTAAGGACTAATTTGAAATGAGGGTCATAGTTTGGGGACATATGATATAATTTCAACTTATCATAATATAATTATTTTAAATAATTAACCAAACTAAATTAATTATAATTTAAACGATTAACTCGATTTTAAAATGGTCGGTGTCACCCCTAAGGCCTTCCTCCTTGATGCACTCAATTCCAATGTGCATTGCAGAACTCCTACACAAAATTTATACCCATTGCTTAGCGGCAATTCCACCAAATAATAAATCACAGAATCATTTCCCACTAATGTCTAAACCAGTCAATCACAATTTTCATGTTTGAATATGTTTAAATATTATTTTTAGGGTAAACTATATGTTTAGTACCTAAACTATTACTTTTGTTTTGTTTTAGTACCCAAACTTTATTTTTTTAAATCATACCTAAAGTTTAGTATATATTTCAATTTGGTACTCTGATGTTAAAAAGTAAAAGAAATATTGATGTGATATTTTTTATTTTTTCAATGATTATGTGGTATCACCTTGTAGTAACACGTCAACATCACTGTTAATTTTTTAATGAGTGGGTACCAAAATGGAACCTAAACTAATCGTTAGATATAGTTTTGAAAAAATTCAAATTTAAGTACCAAAACAAAACAAAATAAGAAACCTAAACTAAACGTTAGGTATAATTTTAAAAAAATAAAATAAAATTTAAGTACCAAAACCAAACAAAATAATAGTTTAAATACTAACCGTGTAATTTACCTTATTATTTTGTCAATGCATTTCCAAAAGAATGAATCATGTTAGAATCCTAAAAAAGATATTAATAAAAGAGAAGCTCAAATTCCAAACATAAACTATAAAATAATCATAGATATTACTGAAATGAATAAGAGCATTAGATAATTTAAAAAAACCTCGTTTTCTTTTCTACCCTAAAAACTTAGTTTTCATTGGTGTGACGCTTATCTTTGTTGATCAACGACTACACCAATTTTAATATTTGATGTCGACTGTCATTATTTTTTATTGTCTTTTTTCTTTTCTATAGTGTATCTTTATTTTCTTTTGAATTTTTATTTTCAATAAGTATACATGTGTTGCACATTTTCATCTACTTTTATGACTTATTTTCTAATGCTTTTTGGCATGTTTCTCGGTTCTTTGACTTTTTTTGTATTTATCTTTTTTCTAAGGGTTGATTTGGCATCGCCACGACTAATCAAGATGACACTTATTTGATATTTTGTTGTTCTTCCCTACTTTGGACTCTCAGATTAGATTTGGATACCTGATTTACATTCATGGATAGCTTTTCATGTCGCTTGAGTCTGATTTTGCCTTTTTCGGTGGTCTTTCAATAGTTTGATCAACTTTTGTAGTTCGTTTTTCGATGTAATCATATCTATTTATATCTATCTTTGTTTGAGTTTTTTTTGTTAGATTTAGGGTTGTAAATGAGACGAGACAAATTGTGAGCTACTCGAGATCGACTCAGTCAAGGCTCGATAAATACTCGGATCGAATGGACTCGAGCTCGACTCGAATTTTTAACGAGCCGAAACGAGCTACTTGATACTCGACTCGAAAAGCTCGTGAGCAGCTCGAAAATATAATATATTAAGATTTTATTTTTTTTAAATATATTATTAATAATATTAACATTTATGTGTTATTTTTTAAAAAAATACAATAAGGCTTTCATGTATTTAAGGTTCAGGTTCGAGTTTGAGTTTGAGGTTTCAATCTTGTTAAGTTTAAGATTTTTTTTCATTTCGAGCCTTGTCAAGCTGCTCACGAGTTTCAGTTCAGGATTTCGAGTTCGAGTCGAGCTTAAAGATTTTAAGCTCACGAGTTTTTGAGTCGAGTGAGCTCCATTTTAGATTTTTCGAGTCGAGTCGAGCTCAGCAATACTCGAGCTCGACTCGGCTCGTTTACACCCCTAGTTAGATTTAATCTTTCCTTGTATGATCTTTATGTAATCTTAAGTTATTAGTTTTGTTTCAATGATTATAAGAAATTTTTTTAATTGTGTGCTTAATTTATAATTATGATTATAAATCTTTATTATAATTTATAATTTTTCTTTTGAATAAAATTAGTTGATTCCATATAAAAAAAATAAGAGCATTAGATATTTTTCGATATTGGCCTGCTGATATTTATTAATGATGCATATTTTGAATTTTTTACTTGTAAAAGTTTATACGTTAATATCATTCAATCAAATCAATTGTCACTCATTGTTAATATATTCAAAATGATCACCTAAAGTTGTTTATGTGTGGTAGTAAATTAGTAATAGCAAACATAGTTGTTTAAATTTAAATTTCAGTTTAAAATACAATTTTTAATTTCTTTTCTAAACTTATCATATTTATAAATTATTAATATAAGTTTATTTAGGTCTCTTCATATTACAGTTTGTTTTTATATGAAAAAGTATATTAGTTTTATTCAATATTTTAATAACTTTATATAAATTATTTTCCACCTACACTATAATTTTTTTTTAATTTTGATAGTTGGATTGGGTGAGTTTAAGGATTGATATTGAAATTTCAAATTGGAGGCTAATTCACTTACTGTTTTTTACATAAAATTCTTTTTATTTTCAACCGTTAATTTTAGTCATATGTTTTCACTCATCCAACAATTCAATAAACATGTAAAACTTAAATATTCTACACCAAATAACAAATCCTATCTAATTTTTATATTTCCATTTTAAATTTGTAAATAAAAACAAAAAAACATATTTTATAATTATTGTATTACATATATTTAGTTTTTCATATGATATAAATTATATAATATATAAAAAGAAATAACATATTATGAAACTGAAAATTAGGTTAAACCAAATTCGAGATTTGAGTATTGAAGCTTAAGCATGACAAATTCTAAATGTGAAATAAATTTAGATCTTATATTTTTATCCATATTCTTCTCAATATCAAATAAATTTTTAAATTTAAACAAATAACTCCACTCTTAGTTATATATATGTAGGCTCAACTAAAAGAACATAAAAAATTAATGCTTTTAATTCATATAATTTAGCGTATGTTGATATGGAGAAATCGTTTTTGTTAGGATTTGTCCTCCTAGTGTTGATTTTTGCTCAGGTAGCAGAGCTGAATTTTGTTCACCCTAAGTTGAGTGGTGATGGGATGGGGTCGGTTTAATCGGGTATTTCATGCTTGGCACTTTGTGGCGTTCCTGTTTTATGGTTAATTACGATCCTTGGTAATAATAGTGAGACTGGATAATAGGAAAATATATAGATAATACTGTAACAAGTATGCTATGCCAAAACAAAGGCTTCCATAGCCATAAACGGGTACTGCCTATTAGTTACAATATTTCTCCATAGATTTTACTAATATACATTCTTCTACCAAGATCTGTTTACCAAAATTTACAAGAGATCTATTCACATATCTTTAAGACTTCAGAAAGAAAAAGAGAATAGTTTAAAAACTCATTGGGTTTTTAAAACACACGATTTTTTATTTGAAGTCTAAGTTCTGCCTCTTACAATACATAAGGTCTCCTTTTATAGACTCAAGGAGACTGATACAAACTTACACCTCCGAAAAACTTACACACTTTCCACATAGATATTACATTGGATTCCAGACAAAGTTTGGTGTGATAAAAGTAAAAATAATAATAATTAAAGCACTACAGGTACTATAGTGACATGTCTCTAATAACTAAAGTACTATAGTGATATGTCACTGTAATCAGTAGACTCATCTGAAGTGATATTTAGCTAAATGATTATGTCTTCTTTTTCCTACTTTCTTCTGTAGCATTCCAACTGATAAGCTTCGTACCATGCTTCTGGGTCCATTTTCATTTTATCTTTTTCTGGGGCTGGCAAAGGATTTGTCTTTTGTGTTGATGATTGCTCTGTTGGTTGTGATTACTCACCACCTTGGCTGACAACACTATTAATCCACGGGTAATCTTGAGACCATTCTGATGGATCTAGGACCATTTCTTTGAATGCTTTAGTGGCATCCATTATTGATTTGTAATATGGTGTCAGGAGCGAGGGGTCACTAGATCAAGTGTCCCATAGTGCATTAATATCAAGAAGGGGCCAGATTTCAATACGAATTTGTCTGTTTATCTGGAAAAAGTATCTTTGAAGATCTCTATATTGTTGATCGAGATTTCTGACATCATCAGGGTAGATTCGATGTATCCAGGCTGTTGGTAAAGTGCCAAGTTGCTTTGAGGCTCCATGTTGCAGGAAATAATGTGGTTTGTAGAAGATGACCAAGATGTATTGCCCTGAAGTTTTATGTGCTTCTTTGTTCACCATTTCAAGCCATTGGGGTAGAGGATAGAACTATTCCAAAATAGTAAAAATATTTTTTAGTTCAGGATGGACCATTCCTAATTCTAGTTGAGCTGCTCCTCTAATAGCTTTGTCAAGAAAATATCGAAGGTCTTTTAAATGAAATTGGATGGCTACATGGTATATATGTGTGAAATACCATTTTAACTCATCTGATACTTCAGTAAATTCAAAAGGGATTGGATGAATAAATGGATAATCTGGATAAAGTCCATGAGGTTTGAGGAAAAGACCTCCATAAAACCTAAAAAGTTCTAACTGGTATTCAAAGATCATA
Organism: Hibiscus syriacus; assembly: GCF_006381635.1. Taxonomy (NCBI): domain Eukaryota; kingdom Viridiplantae; phylum Streptophyta; class Magnoliopsida; order Malvales; family Malvaceae; genus Hibiscus; species Hibiscus syriacus. Next base: position 2,737,924 of record NW_024062730.1, read on the forward strand.
TTTCTAGCTTTGGAATAAAATGTTCCTTCTATTACCAGTCTATAAACGTCAGGAGGAAATTATGGATTTAGGTTTAGATGGATTGAAAAAGCTTTTTCTAGTTGAGTTGTTGGTTTCTTTGGTGGTTTTGAGGAGGAGGACGATGCTCTATACATCATGATTTTATAGATTTGGTTATGTGATGGTCTAGACAAAAGATCTGCAAGAACATTAGTTTTACCTTTGATGTGTTTGCAGTCGAATGAGTATTTTGAAAACCATTATGCCCATCTGAGAAGTTGAGGGTTTGGAATAACCTTCTGCTTGAACTTCAACATCTGAGGGAATGAGGACATATCTATTTCAACTAAGAAATGATATCCAATAAGATGGAATTCAAACTTGGTTATGGTCTTTTTAACTGCGAGAATTTCTTTAAAAGTGGAGTGATAATGGATTTCTGGATCTGAGAATCTTTCACTTTTATATTCGCAAACATACCGCTTCTAATCCTTTTCTTCTAGTAGAATAGCTCCCCAATATTTGTCACTAGCATCTGTCTGGAGTATTCTTTTACCATCTGAAGGGATTTGCAATGGTGGTAGTTGTTGAAACTTATCTTTAAGTATCTTTACTGCTTTAGTCTGAACTTCTTTCCATGGAGGAGGATCCTTCTTAAGCATCTTCCTCAGAGGATTTGTATACTTTGAGATTTTAGGAATAAGATCTCGTAAGTAATTTACTATCCCCAAAAATTATAGAATTTGCTTCTTTGTAAAATCATTCTCTGGAAATTTTAGCAATTCCTGAGCAATATGAGGTCCTGGATGATATCGTCCTTCTTTGAGATGCATTCCAAGGAACTCAATTTCCTGTTGGCAAATCTTCATTTTCTTTTCTGACAGCATTATCCCATATTGGAGAACAAGTTGTTTAAATTATTCTAATAACTTGAGATGGGATTCTTCATCTGGGTTGTATAAGAGAATATCATCAATATAAATGAGAGCATTTTTCATAACATGATGAAAGATTTTAATAATTGCCTTCTGGAATAGTGATGGAGTAGTCTTGAGTCCAAATGGCATGACCTTCCATTGGTAGTGATGATTAGGAGTACAAAAACCTATTTTGGGCTTGTCTATTGGGCTTATCCCCAGTTGCTAGAATCCTGCTTTAAGATCACATTTTAAGAAAATCTGGGCTCTAGCTAGGCTTGAGAATAGTGCATTTCTGTTTGGCAGTGGAAACTTAACATCCTGTAAGAACTGGTTAAGTGGCTGGTAATTTATGACCAACCTAAGCTTTCCTCGTACTTGTTCTGATCTTTTGTTGACATAGAATGCTTCACATGCCCACTGTGAATCTGATGGTTCAATCAATCCTTGTTGTAAGAGATCAGTACATTCTTTTTCTGCTAGCTTCTGATGTTTAGGTTTCGTCCCTGAATGACTAGCTTTTGTTGGATTGATATCTTCATTCTTCTTGAATGGTAACTGGATAAAGAACTCTGAATTTCTCCATAATGGATGATCACATTTGGATAAGAATTCCTCATGTGATTCTGCACAAGCTTTGACTTTGAGTTCTTCTATAGCTCCATTGATTCTTTCCTTGGTCTCCATTAAGTATAACCTAGAGATTTCCACAAATGGCTTAAACATTTGTTTATATTTAAGACCATTAGGTAAAATTCTCAAATATTTTGCCTTGGTATATAGGTCAAAACCTACAACCAAATCTTTTCCATGTAGCTATGAGCCAAGAATTATGGTTGTAACTCCACATCTTGGAAAGAATTTGATAGTTATAGGCTTGTTGATGAGGTGAGTAACGAATGTTTGATCTGCTGCTGAATTAAAATATTTGGTTTAAGGTTTCCACCATTCTGGAGGGAGAACTTTTGGATTCATGATCGTCTCTGTTGCTTCAGTGTCAATGAAAGCAATCACTGAGAGAGGCTTTTCATATTTTCCCAGGTAAACAGTTACTGGAACATGTGGTATAGGAACCACTGATGACATTGATGAACTTATCTTGCTTTGAAGCATATAAACTCCTTCATTTTCAGAAGAAATATCCTCTTCTGAAGAATCTTCATCTGCAAGGTTTTGTATTGCAAAGAGAGTTTGATCAGTTGGTTCTTCATCAACAAAGAAAAAAGATTCAACATCATCATCTTCTCTAATCTTGATTCATGTTTTCTCCTGGATCTACTGGATCATTTTTTAGCCTTTCTTGTTTTTGGGATAAGTTTTTGCAAAATGTCATTTCTGACCACAAACATAGCATTTTGACAATTTTACACCTGTGGCTCTCTTCTTTCTCAAGTATCTCCATTTCCTTATTCCTTTTCTAGGAATAAATGGATATTGATAATACTTTTGGAATACTTTTTACTCTTCATCCTGATATGAGGCTTGCAATTACATGTTTGAGGAGGTTTACACTTGATGGTAAAACCTTTTTTCTTGCAAGCTTGGTCTAGTTCTCTGGTTCCCGTCATGTAGTCTTTAATAATTTTCTTCCTGTCACAGAGTTCTTCAACTGCAATAAAAGTTTCCTGTTGGATCTCACCGACAGTCAACTGTAAAATATATTTCCTTTGTTGTTGAAGATGTCTGTGGATAGCATTCTGTAATAACTCTGGGATTGAAGCTAGAATTGCATGCTTCAGACTTTGATCTGCTCCCAGAGCATAAAAAAGTTTTGTCATTATACTGAAATGTTTCTCCAGATCTTTTTTCTTGTAAGAGCAGTATTTTCTTTTGAAAAACTCTTTTCTCTTAAGAGTTTTAATATCATCTGGGTTGCCCAAAAAGCAATTGTGCATGACTCTGATGACTACTGCAAAATCTTGTTGAATAAGAAATTGCATCTGATCTCCTTGAGGTAGAGATGTACACCAGTCTCTGAGAACTCCAGTGAATCTAGATACGAATTCTGTAAGGATATCATAATTACTGTATATGTTCAACTTCTCAGTTTCCATCCAAGAATGGAATTCTTGTAATCTTTGAGGCCATCTGAAGACAGGAATATCATCAAGTGTGAACACATATTTTCCTCCACCGATCGCAAACGGTTGTCTTATTGTGGAGGTTTCTGTATCCATATGACTTCCAGGTTCAGAGTCTTCTGTTTTTACTTCAGGTTGATTTGTGGTAGCCATAATAAGATCGTCTGAAGAAGCATATGAACTTTCTGAATTTTCAGTATCAGAAACTTCTTCAGATGTTCCTTCTTGATGGGTGACAACAACTATTTTTGGGACTACAGCTTCTTGATACTTCCTTAGGAAAGAGGTCAAAGGATTTTTCTATTCTTGTTGGATCATCAAGGCTTTTGAGAATTTTGGGGAATGATCTTCTTCTTTTTTCTTCCCTTTATGTCTTTCTCTTTTCTTTTCAGCTTCCTGTCTTTTGATCTACTGGTATAGTTCATAACTTGTTTGTTTCTTTTTCTCAGCTTTGAGATAGGGAAAAATCAATCATTGTGAAGGTGTTGTATGACCTTTGGTTGACAGGAATATGGAAGATTGTGGTTCTGACACCGTTCTTCCAAATTAAGAGAAAATATCGTCTTTTTTCTGTGGTTGATGAACTTGTCCTGTTTCTTCAAGTATTCTGATCTGTTCTTTCAACTTTTGAATTTCTTTCTCCTTTTGCTCAAAATGGAGAAATAAATCTTGTCCTGGAGAAGCTGTTTGTCTTTCAACTTGTTGTAATCTTCTGTGGAGTAGAACAATAAGTTCATTGGCAATCTTAGTGTTGGCGTCCACCTTAGATTCCACTTGAGAAAGCTTGGAATCCATCTGTGATAGTTTGGAGTCAAGTTTCTTCAAAGTTGAATTTTGTGCCACAGTATTTTTAGTTTGCCAATTAAGGGTTGCCTCTGCAGTACTTATCTTTTCACCAATAAGTTGGTTTGAGATTTTTGGAGTATGTCTGTATTCATTTTCAGTGAATTCCTCAAGAGGAGAAAATTCTTTATCTTAAGAAGGATCAGAGGGTTGAAACATACAGACAGCAACAACTAGTTGAGGATGTGGTTCAGGATTCTTTTTGATCCATTTCTGGATCTTTTTATAACATGGTTGGACAATGATTCCTGAATTTTTTAATGAAGGTGATGGTGGTTGTTTTGGTTTTGGTTGAGGATGTGGTTGAAAGGTTTAATTTTGGTTTTTCGTAGAAGGGATCTTGGAAGAGTAATCAACAATGAATTGGAACTTTCCCTTGTCTTCTCCCAACGGTCCAACAGAGGGGTCTTCTTGCATATACCTCTGGTACAAGCTGGAGTGAGAAGATTTCTTCTTTTTATTCATATTCTTGTGAGGATTATAAGATATATGAGAGTTTCCATCTAGCCATGATTCTAGATCTTCTTGCTTACAATATATGTAGGAACAATCTAGATCAAATGGGCTATGGCTAGTAACTGGATCTCGCTGTATGTAAATAGGCCTTCCTGCTGGATCAAAAGTCTCAACATATTGGCTTTCAAAACTGGTCTTACATAAATCACAGTAACAATCTGGATCATCTTTTTCATGAGCATCTCTAGGATTGCTTGTGGGTAGCATCATCAACTCTGTAGGGAAAATTGATGGTGTTGCTGGACTTTTTAAATGACTGTGGTCAAATCTGATCTCAGTAGTTCCACCTTCTTTAGAAATGATCTGGTTGTTGGTAGACCGGATTGGTTGCTTCTTCTCATGGATCTGCTCATAGTTTATCACCCATCGCTCTGGTAATAGCTGAATTAGCTCCTATCGGGAATTTTGTTTGGGTACATGTATACGGTGTGGTTGTTTTTTAGTATTAATAGAGATAAGGAGAGAGTCTCCTGTCCCTGATCCACTGAGTTTGAAAGCATGATCCTGGATTCTGTAAACAATCTGGTAGTGGAGGGTAGCAATAATAGAAGATTCTACCTTCGATATGAATTTGTACCTTCGAAGCATCCATTAAATTCGGATCTACAAGAGCCATGGTAAAGTTTGGGAATAAAGTCACCATAATTAAACCATTGTTCATGGTTGCTTCCACTGTACCAATACAAGCATCTTGGTACTTTAGGTATCTTGTGTCAAGTAGAGCAATCCTAGCCACAACTGGCTTGCCTTTTGTGCCATGGTAGTTTAAAGCCAATCGTATGGCTCCAAAATGGATATGGGAGTAACCAGCTTCCATTCATCTGCCTGGAAAGTCTGGAGGAATTTCCAGTTTAACAAATTGTTCTGTAGCACTTTCAGTGATAAAGTGTTTATCAAAACGGGAGGATTAGACATACTCTTTTACACTCTTGGGTGAAGAGTGAATAAGAGCTTTCATACTTTTAATAGGGGAAAAGGAGGACTTCTTATAAGCAGAATAAGGATTTACAAGAGGAAGTTCAGTAGGTTGAACCTTCTCATCCTCTGAATAATTTACTTCATACAGAGAAGAGATCTTTTTAGAATCATGAGACTTTAGAGGAAAATCAGCCATGGTAACTTGAGATTTTGAAGAAGAAGGTGTTAGAACTGGTTCTGTCATGTTTAAGGAGTTCTTCTTCCTGAATATCAAACAAATACATGAATAGATCTTGGAATTTATGGCTCTTAGACCAATAATAGTGAGACTGGATAATAGGAAAATATACAGATAATACTGTAACAAGTATGCTATGCCAAAACAAAGGCCTCCATAGCCATAAACGAGCACTGCCTATTAGTTACAGTATTTCTCCATAGTAGTCTCTTTTCAACTCGGGAATGAACAGTTTGGTCTCTTGGGTGCTCCTCTCCATGGCAACTTTAGCCATGTTGGACTTTTAGTGGGTGACGGGCAGTTGTAGGCGTTGTTTTTTCATAGCTGCTTTTAGGTTATGTCATTTGTTTTGTATTTGTCCTGATTGTATATACTATTTTCTTTCATTTAGAACTATGAAAGTTTTTAGCGAGACATACAATCGGATAAGGCTTATGTTTTATATCTAATAAAATTATCTTGCTGAGAAAAAATAAATAAATAGTTGATTGTTTTTTTTTGTAACCTTGTCATTTCATATGTTGAAATCAAATCCGCTTCGAGTGACAACCTTAGTTTTGACTATATATTTCAATTTCTACAAATATTTGTATGGACAAAATTATCTAAAAATGTTCAACACTACCGGTCACCAAACTTGTCATATCAGCCACCGCCCATCCCTAACATTTGAGGGCACTATTGAACCATCTGGTTGATTCAATACGCGTGCTCTGAATACACAAACACATAAAACATGTTCTTCACATATTTCTTTCCGTTGTCGAAGCCAATCTGAATTCTCTTACCTTATAATATTGGAATTTTCTTGACAATCCGATAGGAAACGGCTTCATATATATTCAAATAAAGACAAAGTGTCAAACATATATTATGTTTTTGCTACCAATCAACACAGCACGTGTCAAAAAACAACGTTTTGGGAAATGCTAAGGAACCTGTTAATTATAGCTTATCAAGACACGTAAAGGAAAACCATATGAACAATTAATTAAAAAAAACTGCATTGAATGTTTAATACGGAACCCTAGATCCCATAGATTCTTCAACAGACGCGTTATTAATTAGAATCTGGATGTATAGCCATTCATCAGGTATAAGCAGCTGCTGGCCATGCAAATTATCGAGGCGGGGCGAGATCCTTTTCTGAGATTTATGTGTCCTTAGGGCAAACTAAAAAGATTAGACCATTATTTTATTTTGGTCATCTAATTATTTTTTTAAAATAATATCTAACATTACATTTTGATCACACAATGATAAAAAATTAACAAAACTTCTGACATGGTATTTTAAATTTTTAATGATGACATGACATTATCTTATGATGACACGTCAACATCACTGTTAATTTTTTTAATAGTGAGTGACCAAAATAAAGCATAACCTAAACATTAGATATGATTTTGAAAGAAAACAGTTGAGCATAATAGAACAAAAGTTATATTTGAAGTACTAACCTATAGTTTACCCAATTTTTTAATTGGGGCCCAGGCTCAGCGACGCCCCTGGGCGGGGCCTGATTTTAAGGTGGTGGTGGCCGATTTCTTTGTCATTCGCCCTAACATTTCCCCATATAATAATTGTACTAATTTCCCACTTTCTCCGAACTGTATCCATTACGATACAGCTCTGTTCATGTGATTTTACCTTATGAGAAAAAATTAGATAACGATGTTTGGTTTGTGTTAAAGCGAGATCAATATAAATAAAACCATATATAAAAAAAATTGAGATTTATTACTTATTTTAACAAATGAGAAGAATAATAGTATATTATAAATGTAGAAATCGTGAAGAATATAAATATGTGATATCTATTAATTTTTCGTTGATCTAGTGGGATAAAATACTATATTTCGTAAGTAAGTTTAAGAGTTTAAATCCTAATGTTTGTGAATGGAACAAACTATGTTAGGAGGGTTGTTCTCGCCTCTGTAATATATGATCTAAATTAGTTGATTAATAAATCTAATATCGATAATTATACTTATTGTAACCTAATTTGTCTGGGGTCTTTAAATTCAGTTGAAGACGAGTCATGCAAATGGGTTTAACGGAGTTTGAGTTTTCGACGAAAGTTTGATTGATTCATTGGAAACCTTTTCAAGTTCAAATTGCTATGATTGAATTTTTTACAATGGTTGATACTCGTTTTCACCTGGGGAATACTTCTGTTTTTACTTTTTTTCACTTTTACCTTATTTTATTATTTTTAATATATGTATATGGTTTAAAGATAAAATAATGGTATAGAAGCATTATATATATCATATAGTTTTTGAAAAACAGTTTAAAAATAAAGTATAATATATTATATATTTTTTGAAAATATTATATTATATAATTTAAAAACCTTTTGAAAATAGTATATTTGAAAACCATTTTGAGAAATGTTATATAATATAAGTTTTGAAAACATTTCCAAAATATATTATTTTGGAAATAATTTTGATAAATAGTATACGTAATATAATTTATTATGGTTTATAATCTTTTTTTTACTTTTTAATTCCCTTTTTATTTCTTATTTTATTTTATTTTTATACTTGTTTTAATTTTGCGGGTCATTTGGTCCAAATCCAGCAAAGTTCAAGTATGAATCCAAGTTAGAGTCAGGCAATCAGGCCCGCGAATGGTCCAGGTCGAAGCTCAAAGGAATGCAAGCCATGTGATGTCCAGGAAGCATCTAGGGTTTTACCCTTAGCCCCAACACCACATCATTTGGGACTGTTGGATTGGGTCCAATCAAACAGTCCTGATCAAAGAACAAATTAGAGTTTGTAGCCTTGAGATGAAGCAAATGTGCGTAGCCAAATCGTGACCGTTGGATCTGATCTAATCTAACGGTCCAGATTAGAGGCAAATCAGAGATCCCATGCATCATGTAGCATCATTGCATCACGACCATCGGATCCACGCAAAAGATAGAACCTGCATGGAAGCCCAATCGTTGGATCTGACCCAATCCAACGGTTGACATGGCCAGAGAATATCAAACGACTGAATCACACGCGTCTGATGAACGCATAAACTAGATCGTAACGTTTCCATGTGCCCATACAAATCAACACAAAAAAATGAAGAGTCATTTTCCATGATAACACGAAATCCCAACAGTGGCAGAGGCAGACGAAGAGGTCGTTTATGGCAGAGGTCACATGAAGATGAAAATCAAGAACCCAAAAACTAAAAAATACCCATTGTATTTAGATGATAGGAAGATTGTAACCCTCCTCTCGAGTGGTTATAAAACCTGAGAGAAGAAACATTTGTAAGGAGAGAATTTTTCTAGAAAGAATTAATACAAAAAAGATTTCCAGGGGTATATTATTTTTTTTTTTTTGCATGCATGAACAAAATAAAAAAGGTTGTCTTTTTTTACCTAAGGTAGTCAAACCTCTTTGAAGGTCAGTGACACCCAGGCGAGGCTCCGTCACCGAGGACAGACGGGTTCCAATTTGTGTGTCGGTTTGTATGTGAGTGTTTTCAAAGGTCGTCGGGTTTCGGTGGGGGTTTTAAAAAAATAGAGGAAGTAAAAGGAGTTTGAGAGGCATTTGAGGTTTGTTTTAGGTAGTTTTAGGTTTATTTTTGGGGTAAAAGAAGGAAAAGTAGAAGGGTTTAGGAAAATTTATATGGTCTCTAGGCGGTGTTTGGTTTTCCCGACCACCACCTACGGTGGCTGGTGCGAGGAGGAAGGAGAAATCAAAGAGGGGCGGCGAGAGAGAGTTGAGAGAACTCTCTCTTTTCAAATGATGTTTAGGTTAAAAATGATTAGGTTTAGGTTAAATTTTTTATTAGGGGTTTTATATAATGGGTTTTTGTTTATTTCAGTTTTAGTCCCCAATGTTTTAGCGCATTTTTACAAAACAATCACCTGCAATGAGTATTTCATTAATTTAGCATTTTATTTGTCCTGATTTTTCTATTTTTTTCATTTTTGCATCCGTGTTTTAATTTATAGGTTAATTTTGTTCAAGCCACTCATATTTACGCGCGTTTTTGCATTTTAATACATGTTTTAATTCTTGATTTGTATATTCAATTTTGCTTTGTTTTAATTTAGTCCTTGGATGGATTTGCATGAATAATTCGAATCTAATCCCTAATTAATACAAAATATTCAATTTAGTCCCTTAATTGTTTAATTTGTTGAATATTAATTAGAATTATTATAGTCTTCTATTGCATGGTAATTAATTTGATTATCTTGTTTTATACATATGAAATTGGATTAATAAAATGAATATATCTATGCATGTTTCGATTCGTTTTTTCCTTTGGAGTATTAGACTTTAGAATTTACCCTTAGGTGAGGTATCTTCTCTATTAAATAATTTGACTTAGATGCTATGTTTTCACCTTAGTTTTAAATAGGGAACAATCTAACTTGAGTTTTCGCGTAAACATGTTCGATTAATCAAAGTTGGTTGTTCAAATCAATAATTGGTTAATATGTCACATTGATTTATAAAGTCTTAGTTTAACTTTAATACTTTAACCTTTTAATTAGGGTTACTTTATTTTAAATAATTAGGTTTAATTAGAGCCTTAGTTTAGATTTAGTCCTTTGACTTTAGACTTTTCACATCTTAGTTAATGAACTTTAATTAGTTTTCCTAGTTAACATAATTGAATTTGGTAAACAATTAGAGGCTTGACATTAGGATTCATTCCATATTAGTCCTTTAATTAAGGGGTGATTCGAATTGAGTTTTCGTACGAAAATGCTCGATTGCTCAAATTGATTATCTGATTCAATAATTTGATATAAAATAATAGGGTTAATGTTAGAGGCTTCATTAGTCCATCAGGTTCTTTAATTTCATAATTTAACACTCTAAGTTAGGAAAGCCTTAAATAAACTCACCTAGTATAATTAAGTTCTTAAACTTATTAATTTATTGCATTTCTTTTTCAAACACAGGACAATGTTGACATATTAAGGAATTAATGTTATAGTTCCCGCAATTATGCTCTGGGGACGATTACTGGTAATTCTGAAAGTAGGTTAACATCTTTATCAAAACTTTTCATTTTTTAAATTCTCAAGGCAATGTTTGGTTATTGGGCACAATAATTGATCTCCCACATTCATGCTAGGGGGTGAATATTATTGGCTTTAATAAACAAACTCTCTTCAACTTTTTATCCATAGTGATTTCTAAATTAAACAAGATATCAAACTCAAAATTTTTTATTTTAAATATAGGGTAATCAACTAGGTACCAATTTATGGGTGTTGTGGGGGTGTTAACCCTTCCCCACACGTAATCGACTCCTGAATCTATTTTCTAGTTTTTGTAGAACCCAAACATGGTATTTTGATAAAATAAAATGTTTTATTAGAACTACTTGATTTTTATGGTGTTCCAATCGCACCTTAAAATGGTTGGTGGCGACTTCTAACATTTCTTAAAATCATTTCAAAAACATTTCAAAAAACCCATTGTTGCAAATCATCAACCTTTCCCCTCGAGAGGCCAGTTACGATATATTGGCGACTCCATTGGGGATTTCTAAAACAAATTGAGAGTCGAGCCATGAGTTGATTACCCTATTTTTATAATTTGGAAATTTTGAGTTCAAATTTATTTAAATTAAATTTCATTATGTTCTTTTAAAACTTGGAAAATATTTTCTCTCTGGTTAATGCTTACACTTCTATGAATATATTTAGAATTGTTGCATATCATAACTTTATACTTGAGCACTTTCCTATTTCACCTTAGTAGGGGGAAACGTCACACCTTACGGGAGTATTGGGCTTCTTCGTGTGACTCTGACTAATTACCTCTGGAAAGTATCCTAAGTTGCCTATCCGGATATCAGTTTTGAGATACACAATTAGTGGTGTGATCCCCTAAATTGAATCTGATTCGTAAGTTTATAATGGGCCAAAATTAGAGTCTTTATTAACCTTGGCATGTTGTAAGGACAGTTTAAGAACCTTTTCTAGAACCAAACCCCATATAAAGAATTTAGTGAACTTATCCCTCTATAGCCAAATGGATAACCTAAGAGAATTAGAATGCACGTGGTTATGATTTTGAATTTATTTATGAGTTTTGTGTATTTCACTTACCGTATTTACAGTTTGTTTATTGATTAAATTTTCTTACTTTTCTTTGATTATTCTTTATACTAACTTGATTTCTTGTGTGCCTATTTGCCTTACATGCTTTATTATCATAAACATGACATATCATTCAAAGATATTGATACATGAAATAACTGGTTATTTTGAAGGTTCTTGAAAAATAACACCTACAACAATGTCTTTTATTGGGTTAGATAGAATTTTAAAGACTCTCCCCGTAGACCCAATAGCATCAGGAGACAGTCTACCTACTGAGTAGACAAGTTGGACTCAAAAGATTCAACATTGAAGATATTAGCTAGATTTCACTAATCACATTGACAAATTGTCTCTATAGGAGAAGAAGTAGAAGCTTAGAAGGATCTTGAAGTGGCAGAGTCTGACAAAGAATAACGCATTATCTAATTATTCCCATGGGTTGAGTAGCTAAGAGATAGAACTAGATTTCATCTGTAATCATTGGTTTTTGCTTTCCTATAGTACCAAGGCATTGTTAATTCTTCGAGAATTGTTCTAGGAACAATTATTTTTGGGATCAATACCTTTTACATTGTATTCACATATGCATATTTGCATTTGTACTTACCTTTACATTCATATTTTGTATTAATTTATTCTTTTCCATTCTGTGCTAACATGTTTCCCCTATGCTTTTCTTTTCCTTGCATCATATGGTCATGACATATATAAAAGGTGTCGATCTGTGAGTGGTCACTAGTTAAAATATTTTTATAATGAAAAAGGGGTTTTATGATCAAGTAGATTAGGATGCATCCAGAAAGTGGCCAATGAAGAGGATCTGAAAAAAGTAAAGTGTCATACACCCAAAGATTGCATGATCGAAAGGGGGCAAAAAGAATTACAAGAGATGAGAGAGTAAATGTCTAAGATTATAGATAGAATCGCTACTTTGGCTAAAGAAAAAGGGGTTTATAAACAAGAAGGAAAATGTATTGATGAAAATAACTCTGGAATATCACATGCATAAGAAATTACTGTAGAGCGAGGTGATCTTAGCAAATGTGAAGAGTCATGCACAATCATTATTCACATTAACAAGCTATCTGGAGAGACCAAAGGAATGGTGACAACTGTGGAAGCTTCAAAGGATAAAAATGAGTCATGTGATCAAGATTCTGGTATTTGAGAATCTACTACCTATGTTGATGAAAATAAACTTTGTAACTCTAGTTCAGTCTAAACCAAAAGAGCCCCCATATCCCAAGGGATTTAATATTAAAGCCATATGTAGCTATCACGTAGGAATCTAAGGGCACACTACTGTAAATTATGGTGTATTAAAGAAAAAAGTCAAAGATTTTATACAATCAGTGTTGTTGAGTTTCAGATAAGGTAAATTCATATTCCCCAAAAGTCCAGAGGTCATTCGATTACCTGAGAGTGTGAATACGAAGGATAATAAGAAACCAACCATATCAGTTCAGTGTTCAATGCTGGTTCCAAAAGCATGTCCTCACTCAACTGAGCCGCGCCTAGGTAATGACCAAAAGCTAGAAGGAGGTGGTTTTTATTTTGATCTTATCCTTATCTCATATGGAGACTTGTACAGTAATTTGTTGGAAGCGCGATATGTGACCTCACAGTATATAAAGATTTTGCAACCTCCGTATCCAAAGTAGTATGATTTCAATTCCAATTTTGAATATCATACATGAGCTCAATGACATTATATCGAGAATTGCATTACCTTCAAGCGACGAATTTAATGCCTACTAGAACATATTGGAGTGTGAGATAGAAGATCAACCTAGTTCAATAATTGAAGGTCTAGGTGAGGTGAAGCCGAGAATGTTCAAGGGTAAAAGCATCAATAAGGGCACCCAAGAAGTAGAGGGTGTGCTGGAATATGAAGCTCAAGTACGTCAGTTGCAAAACAAGAAGAATAATCTCAGTAAAGAAATAGAAGCCATGCAAGATAGTTTTCAAAGAGTTAGTCAAGCTTTTCAAAACATTGGTTTAGGTTATACTCTAGATTAATGGGAAAAAGAGTCTATAAATTGAAGAATGACGTTGAATAGTGGAAAAAGAATTATCAAGTACAAGAAGGTTGAGCTAAGAAGTTTTTCGTGATCTGCAGATTGTAAAAAGTAAGTGTAATATAACTTCAAGCGATTTGAAGATTTGTCAAGCAAAGAATGAGATGCTAGCATATTCATTGCCAACTCAAAAGCTTTATTTCAAAGACACAGGCGCGAGAAAGAGGCTGAACTAGAAGTTAGTATAGCTAAAAACAAGACATTGACAAAATTGGTACATGGTTATAAAGATCTTGCACGAGAACTTCATAATCGCATCGAGTCTCTTACGAGGGAAAATTATCAATATTGTCCGCAACTTCAAAGTTTGAAACATAAGGTGGAGGAAAAAGACAATATAATAAAGAAGGTTATTACTCAAGTAAGCATATGGCTCACAAGTTGGCTAACTTAGCTGATTTTGAAAGAGATTTGAAACAAATTGACAACTCCGCACAAGATCATGCCTGGAAGATGACTTGCCTCCTAAAAGAGATAGAGAATCTAGGAGTTAAAGTTATTCTTTATATGTAAATGTTAGCTATTTGATGTACTAAAACTCTTACGTTCAATGAAAATCATTTAAGATAGTTACTCTGGAGCGACACCTTTTGCATACATGCATTGCATTTATTTATATATTTTACAAACATTAATTATAAAAACATAGAAATAATTTATGGAGGGTATTGTGGAAGTAACACTGAGATCATCCATTCACATATCAATTGTAACACCCCCAACCCGGATCCGTGTCCGAAGTGTCACATTGACTTTTCAAAACCTTTACTTGTATAAAACAGTAAGTAATTTAAAATTTATTATTACATATAACTTATTCAAAACCTTTACTGAACTATTCAGAGCTTATACAATATATATTATTTTGAATACATGCCAACTAGAACTTTATATATTAAAATACATATTATTCAACTTTATTCTGATCTGACCTTTGGTAAGGAGAACTGACCTGTCTTGCTCCACATTGCTCTTTACTCTTCTCACTTTGGTAACCTACGTGTGAAACAATCACACGCTAAGTCTATGACTTAGTGAGTCAATTAACATAAAATATAAACTATAACTTGTAATCATGCATGAACAATTACTACTATCACTCATACCCTTATTCATGTAACAAACCCCTATAACACATATGCAATATATCATTACATATAAGAACATATACACACATATATTCATCACTCATCATTTCCATCATTAGCCTTATTTCATTATCAATATTATTATCGTTTATATCACTTAATACATATCCTCTTATACCTAGCATTTTAACCAACATTTGACTCATTTAATCATACAATCCACATATCATCATATAAATCATATAATACCATTCATAGCACAAAAGCATACAAGTCACATGTAATATATTTATTATTATTTCTTTATTAGCCCATGTACACATATGAGAACTATAGATATGTGAGTCTATAGAGGTTGTGCACTAATGCTGTCACCACAGCTCGTATAAATGCACCGAAGTGCCACGTAGAATTTGCACCGTAGTGCCACGTAGAAATGCACCGAAGTGCCATATAAAGTTATCCCTAAGGACCACGTAGAAAATTCCTTAAGAATCATATACATATGCCAAGGATCAAGTATGTGTCTCAAAAGACCTTACACATGTTCCAAAGAATACATATATGTCCCGAAGGACCGCGTAGACCCTCGACTCTTGGCATGCCAACTATACCCTAGCTCTCATAACACATAACATGGGCATCATCATTTATGTCATTTCACATTTTCACATAAACACATAGTTCACTTTCACATAGCATGTAGATTATGTCACATAAGTTGAATCACATATACGTATAAACACGTAAATCAGTTCCACATATCACGTAGCTCATATCCACTTTTCATACTATTTCACATTTCCTTGTCACATTGCTTATATCTTATTTTTGTGTCTTATCCTATATATATATATACAGATATTCACATGTTCATATAATCCATCAATTCATCATCTAAATGTGTATTCATATAATTCATCTTTCTATATATATTTATATATATCATTTTTCCTATACTTGTATTCATATCAACCATGAAATACATATACAATAACATGTCAACACATACCATAGCATATAACTCAGACACTCTGTAACATCCTCAATATCGGGTTAGTGACTAAATTGTGAAATTTCAGAATTTGGTGATTAAAGTGGAAAAAGTTAAAAAGTTCAGTGATTTATTTGAAATTATTTCCTGAAGGGTTATTAGTAATTATTAAAAGAATCAAAGGGAAAATGAGTCATTGAACATGCAAAATAATTAAATAAAATTTAGTGGGTATTATAATACCCATGTGATGCATGTGTGAATAGATAGGTTTCCAAACTTATATTCTTCATCTTCTTCTCTTCTCCAACGTGCCCAAGCTAGAGCAAAGGTGAGTTTTATATTTTTTTGATTATTTGTTAATTTTAAGAGTGGGTTTTGATCATTAGATGATAACTAAGCTTAAGGAAATCTTAAGTTATTTTAAAATCAAAAGATAAAGGAGTTATGATAGAATAAAGAAAATGGGTTTTTAAGTGAAATTTTGAATAAGAAGGTTTAAATGAATTTAGATGATGAATTTGACTTGTCATCCATGAGGATAAGAAGTTAGAAGTGTTAGAATTAAGTTTGGATAATATAAAAAATTTGGTATGATTATTGATTTCTATATGGAGAATAGAACTTTGAGGTTTAAGATGAAATAAATAGATATAAATGAGTTTAAGCATGTATATTTGAGTTAAGAATATGAAAGGGAATGAAACTTGAAGAATAGAAATTGAAAGAGTGAATTTTCGTGCAATGAATAGTGATTTCTGGGTAGGTGCATCGATGCATTAAGGGGTGCATTGATGCATGGATATTTCGAAGCTATTTTGTATATCGATGCACCCATAGTGCATCTATGCACTCCTAAAGGAAAAGCTAAAATTTGGTTCATTAAATTAGTCTAATTTATTAATACCAAGTTATAAGGTTTAGGCTTCTAAAAATCGTCTTGAAATTATGTTTATGTAGATATTGAGCCTAAACAAATTCTGGAACAATCAAAGAATTAGGATCGAATCAAAGCAAGGCTAAGGTGAGTGCAATTTAATTATACTTGAGTTATCGATTAAACATTGGCTTGCGATGAGCCAATGACAGAGTTATTATGGTAAGGAGTAATTTCTAAAATGTATGTGATCTTTATGTGTACATGAATATATGAAAAATATGATATCAACTATGTGATATGCATGATATGTTATCTTATGTGTTATGTAAGGTATATATGAATATATGTGAACAACATATGACATATGTATGTAAACAAAGGAGAAATTCTATAAGCTATATGAAACAAGCTATGTGATTCTATGCAAAGTGATATGAAATATGTGGCATATAAATATGCAGCACATGATACATGTTATATGATATGAACCTATGTGATTATGTGAGAAAGAATATATGTGTATGAGAAGACATAAGAACAAGGTATAAGCTATGTGACATATGAATATGATTTATATGAAAATGTTCTACGTGTAAGTGAACTATGTGCTAATGTGAATATGTGATAATTATAAAAGATAATGCCCATGTTATGTGTAATGAGATCTAGAGGTATAGTTGGCATGCCAAGAGTCGAGGGTCTACGCGGTCCTTAGGGATAAATTCTATGTGGTCCTTCGGGACGTATATGTATTCTTTGGAATATGTATGAGGTCTTTTGAGACATCTACTTGATCCTTGGTATATGTATATGATTCGTAAGGAATTTCTATGTGGTCCTTATGGACAATCTTATATGGCACTACAGTGCAATTCTACGTGGCACTTCGGTGCATTTCTACGCGGTCCTTCGGGACAAATTCTACGTGGCACTACAGTGCACATTTATACGAGATGTGGTGACAGCATAGTGCACAACCTCACAGTACTCACATACCTTAAGTTCTCAGAAATGTACATGGGCCTATAAAATACATCAAAAGTATTTACAAGATTCATATGTGATACTGTGTATATTCCTAAGTGAAAGGTATTTGTTATATGAGATTGGTAATTGTTTATGTAATAGTGTGATTTAGAGTTTACATTATATGTTGATATGGTATATAAAGAAATTATTGATGATAAAATGAGAAATGATAAGCATGTTAATGATGTTATGTTACATGATATGTGCATGTATGTATATATTACAGAAAATAATATATGCTTTGGTATGATAAGGTAATATCAAATGCTCATGCATTGTAGAAGTTACAGTTAACATATAATTATGTTTTATATGCCTCACTAAGTTAACGACTTAGCGTGTGATTGTTTCACGCGTAGGTTTCGAGAAGAGGAAGATTGGTACAATTTATGCAAGACAGGTCAGTTCCTCATTTCCAAAGATCAGATCAGAAAAGAAATGTATATTATGTATTTTGTAAGAATGATAATAGTTGACATGTATACAAAGTCGATAAATTAAATATTTATGCTCTAATTGAGTTTTATAATATTTTTAACGTATTTATGCAAATGTAATTGCATGGTGATAAAAGGTTATATTTTTATGAATTTATACGTATTTTTATGAAGTTACTATAGTAGTACTGTAGCAGTGCATCGATGCACTGTAGCAGTGCATCGATGCATAATTTATATTCGAATTTTTCACTGTTCATGGTACTGTTCATTATTGTTCATACGGTAATGTTCACTGTTCATACCGTATTTTAATGTTCATAAAACGTATATTTTCTTAAATTGGTTATAGCAAATATGATTCAACAATATATCATCGTATTTTCTTAAAAAGAGTTCAAATATTTGGATATTTTGTAAGAATATCGTTTTAAAAGTCAATGTGACATCTCAGGCTCGTATCCGGGTCGGATACGGGTTGGGGTGTTACACACTAATAATAAACACATGTTCATATTAATGCTTCATGCACAATACTATAGAAAATAGACTTGTCTCAAGTCTTATTTCTCATTAAACATCATATATAAAATAATGCACACTCATCTTGGCCTCACTAAGTTCTAATCCATTTTTTATAATTTCCTCTCTTGCGATCGAATCATAACTTGATAATCGTTCTAGAACTTGTTCGTGCTCGATATCTATATAATCATACATTGATACATATTAGTATCCAATTGATATACACTAATTTATCATTTCTTAGACCAAAAGAAAAGTATAATTCTATTTCCCTTGAAGTGCATCGATGCACTACCCATGCATCGATACACAAATCACCTTCAATGTTTTCATTTTAAGGGGGTGCATCGATGCACTCCTTATGCATCGATGCACTCCTTATGCATCAATGCACTAATTGCATTCGATGTTTCTATTTTTAATGGGTGCATCGATGCACTTCCTGTGCATCGATACACTCTGAACAATTTTGGAAATTTACCCTTGATGCATCGGTGCACATTGAATGTGCATCGAAGCACATAGCCCAGAATTCATTTTTAAGCCCGAAAATCTACTCAAATTAACTCCAATGCTTCATCTTTCATCCCCTTTCATGTTCTCAACTCATATACACATGCTTAAACCAATTTATATCCATATAAACCATCTTTAACTTCAAAATTCTATTCCTCATATGTAACTCAAGAATTAAACCAACTTTGCAATATGTTTTAATCCCAATTCTATGGTTTCTAACTTCTTAATTAGACCCTTGACAAGTCAAATTTAACTTCCAACTCTAGTTATGAACTCTATTTCAAGATTTCACCCAAGAACCTCAAATCTTTAATCCCTCCTAACTCCATCATACTTTGGTTTTAAGATAACTTAAGCTTTCCTTAAGCTTAGTTATCATCTAATAATCAAAACCCAACCTTAAAATCAACAATTAATCCATAAACAAAGAAACTCACCTTTGAGCTTGGAGATACGGGAGAAGGAAGAAGAAGAAAGAAAACTCTGGATAATTCTCTCCTTTCCCAAGTGCTTCCTTTTCTTATAAAAGGAATATAAAAAATCTTACTTGTCAATTTACCATTTTACCCTTTAATTCATTCAATAATTACTAAATAACCTTCATCATATTTCTAATAAATCATTGAACTATTCAACTATCCTACTTTAATCACTAATTTCTAAAACATTACAATTTGGTCACTAACCCGGTATTGAGGATGTTACATCAATCCTCCGTCAATATGGATAAAATGCTAGTAGCAATAGAGAAGTCTCAAGGCGATTTGCGAGATCATTCAACCATGTTACAGCATGACATGAAAAATCAAGCATTAGCTTCTCAACAAGAAATATTAGAACAAATGACCCAAGTGTTGTCTACAAGGTTAACAAAGATAAAGAGTCTGCTGAGGGATATCAGTGCTCTCAGCTCGACACGTTAGGATTGTCAACCTGTCCAGGGGCGCCATATGTAAATGGAGAAAAAGAGTCTCATCAATTTCGAGCATTTCAGAGATAAAGACAATCAATTAAAGAATATGGTTAGAGAAATGAAAGATGTTGATCCCTCCTACAAGAATCTAGAAGCGAGAGATCTCTACTTGGTCCCTGATTTGGTCGCTCTACATGAGTTTAAGGTTCCTAATTTTGAGAAATATGATGGTACCCGTTGTCATCTGATCCATTTGAAGATGTTCTATATGAATATGGAAGTATATTTAGATAACGATAATTTGCTCATTCATTACTTTCATCGACTGAACCTTCTATGGTATGGTATAACCACTTGAGCAAAAAACAAATCAAGTCATGGGTCGATTTGGCCAATTCATTTAAGGGGAAATATCAATATGTCAAAGATCTAGCTCTGAATCGTCAAGATCTCTAGAAATTGAAGATGAGAATTACTGAAAGCTTCAAAGAGTATGCATTGAGATTGAGAGGGATGTTAGCTCGAGTTCAACCTCCTATGTCGAAGGAAGAAATATTGTATGTGTTTCATCAAACTCTTCCAGCTCCCTACTTTGAGTTAATGCTTGCAAATTCAACAATGGGCTTCGAAGATCTTGTGATAAGTGGAGAATTAATAGAAATTGAGATTAACAAAGGGAATTTGAGGTTCGCTTATAAAAGTCCAACTGATCAATAAGGAAAAGATGATGAGGTGAATGAATGTCATTTTTAGAATCCACACAATCACAAAAGTAAAGAGCCAACTAATCGCTTAGACTGGCCAAAGAAGATTCTTCGGGTGAGAAAAACTCTAGAGGTGTTCCAAATACTCATATCTAAATTATTCCCTCATTTGATAAAATTGTCAGTACATCACTCCAAGGTTGATTAAAGTGGTGCCAAACCCTGTCACTTATAGCAATGATCAGAACAGTATATGTGATTTTCATATAGGGGCATCTTGATATTTTACAAGGAAATATGGGCCATTAATGAAATAGATAGAGATGCTTGTTGAAAATGAAGTATTGACATGAGAATTTGCCAAGAAATGGACAACAAACCAAATGGGGCATTAAAGTATGAGATGAGTAGTTTGATCAAGTCAGACGTTTTAGCATTGAAGACGTTGAAAAACCAATATATAAGGATGTTCACTACATAGAACCTTCATGAAAGCATGTTTTGTTTGCATTTGTTTTTCTTTTGTTCTCTATTTTTAGGTTGTTTCTAAAGTTTTAATTGAATAAACACTACCCCTTTTCAGACTATGAGTAATGAATCTAATTCTTAATCTAGCAGTTCCTTGAATATCAATTGAGTTAAAAGCTCTTTAAATAATTAAGATTATAAAATCTTTGACAAAGTGATAAGATTGAACCCTTGATCTTATTCCAGAGGATATACTAGAACAACATACCCTTCTTTTACATGGAACAAGATAGCTTTCTACTCTCACGAAGAGACAATCATAAGGTTTGGTATTCAAGTATGCATATGAGCGAACAAAATGGGACATCTGTTGTGTTTGACATTGCAAGATTGATTAGATCACATTTCTATTGAGGATGTTCAATGATGATCTTAATCTTCACATATAGAATAATGGAGTAGATGAATTTAGTTTAGGTTGGTTCCTTGGGAATTAAACTCTAAATATGAGATTTTCTAACTTTCCATGACACTCAGACTATAGCAGGTTCTTCTTGATAAGCTTAAGAAATTTTGAAGTTGAATACTCAAGGTTGAGGTAAAATGAGTGTAATAAAATGGGACCACTATGTCGAAAGCATTAAGTTGATAAATTGAAGGTCATTTCAAACAGCTATTGAGGTAAGTCATAGCTTCATGAAGTGGTTATATTCAAATCATGACGTTAATTGTGACATGATAAACTCCCCAAGGGAGGGAAATGAATGAGGTAAGATTGAGGATAATATGGTTTATAAAAGTGATAATGCTTAAGGTTGAGGTAAAATAAGTGTAATAAAATGGGGTCATTCCGCTAAAAAATAGTAAGCTGATAACTTGGAAATAAATTTAAGCAGCTATTGAGGTAAATCTGGGCTTCATGAAGTTGTTATATTCAAATCTTGACATTAATTGTGATGTGATTAATTCCCCGAGGTAAGGGAAAGAAACGAAAGACTGAAGAAAAAGAAAAAAAGAAAAAAAAAAGATAATAGAAAAAAAATAGAAGAGAAAGAAATAATGATTAGGATTGAGTTTAGATGAAAGAAATAAAATGGGGTCATTCCGCTAAAAATGTTTTGTGTTTTATATCAATTGTGAGCCTGAATTAAGGGGTACTATTTTGTTTTATAAAATTCTTTCATTCTTGTGAATTCTAAAATAGAAAAAAGAAGAAAAACATTTTCAAACAAGATAATCTTCCGAGAATGAAAGAGGTCCTTGAAGCTGATCAGGGTCATTTTGCCTCAAATAAAAAAAGGATACAATAAATAAAGGTCAAAGCAAAAAGAATAAGCAATGTAAGAGAAACAAAAACATTCTCTGATTTTTTAGCAATAAAACCAGAAAGATCAGAAGGATCAACAATAATTTTCTCACACTTCTTCGTGACATTATCAATAATCAGTTAAGAAGTAGAAGATTGTTTAATAAGATGGGCCATGATATATTGAGATCTCTCAGTATCTCAACTCGTGGTAAAGATCCGAAGCATTTCTGGTAGAAGAATTGATCACTTTTTGAGTTTCCATCTGGTTTTGATGCTTCCTAGAAAGAGGCACTCAAACTATTTGATCAGAATAGAAAAAGAAGAAAAGCCATTGAATGACACTTTTGCTTTTCCAAGTTGACAAACAACGTAAAAATGAGACCATTCAAAACTAAATTTTTTGGCACCCACAGTGAGGCATTTCCAAAAGCATAGATCATGTTGAGACAAAAAAGATTTAGATTAAAAAGACATTGAAATTTGAGCCTCGCTACTTGGAGTGCAGGAAAATATAAAGACAAGAAGTGCTTACCTTGATAGACAAATAATTCATGCCTCATTTGACATATGGGTCATGAAAGACAATTTTGATTGAACACTTGAATCATGTACAAACAAAGCTTCCGACTATATATTTAATCGCAACGAAAATTCAAGAGAGAAAGCATTTCCTCCGAAATAAAGATAGAAAATAGATGATAGAGAGCGCATGATTGCACAAGATGATCAGATCATTCCTCAGAAGATGCAAGCTTAGCTGACAAGTTGCCACGCTGATATCAAGGCAAGGTCTATTCAAGAGTTATCAAGTGGAGGAAGATTGAGTTCTCCACCTTTAAAGCCAGAAGAAGATTGACGATCTACATTTCTGCATGCATTAATATAGTCATGCATTACATTTAAATGCATTCATATGATCACAATTAGATGCATAACCATTATAGATCTTTAAAGAAAAAGAGAAAGAACAGAAAACTGTAATTCAAGCCTCAAATGGAAGAATTACATTCAGAATAGCAAAAATTCAAGAATTGAGGAACATGATTCACAGAACAATTATTGCTTTGAACAAACATTCCCAAACAAACATGATATTTTCAAATGAATTTTAAAGAAACCAAGTTTTATTTTCAATGGTTTTTTGCTTGCGTAAATATTTCGGGTCATCAATAAGTCTTTCAATCATGGTGATTAAAGCGTTCGGGTCATCTGTAAGTTTTTCGAGCAGGATGATAGTTCCTTCGGGTCTTATATTCAGGCAAGATGTTTTCACATGATAATCTTGCAAAATGAGAAAGTGATTTCCAAAGTTTCCTACCTAGTAGATTGTTTCCAAGACGATTAAATCCTTCAGGTCATCATTAAGTCTTTCAAGCCTTATAATTAAATCCTTCGGGTCATCTGTAAGCCTTTCAAGTAAGGTGATAAGTCATTCGGGCCATCTTTAAGACCTTTGGGCATGATGTCACATGATATTCTTGAAAAATGATAAAGTGATTTCCAAAGTTTCTCATTTAATAATAATAATAAAATGAAAATGAAAAAATGAAAAAGAAAGAAAAATAATAATAAACACATAAATTAATCCTCATATATACTAATTAAGGGTAATTGGGTCTTTTGCAGGTCCATCATTTATGAGATTGAGTCAAACCAAGCAAAAGAGGTTCAGATGCAGAGGCATGGAAGCAAGTTGTTCAATTGTGTTAGGGTAGATCATTCTATTGGAGGTTTGAAAAATAAAAAGGCGCCAGGAAGATCATAATTGCAGTTAGATTGGACAAAATTAGAATATTTTTTGTCTTTGCTTCGTTATTGTTCCACAACAACAGGCAAAGAGGAGCAAATGTTGTAACCTAATTTTGTTCAAGGTCTTTAAATTCTGTTAAAGACGAGTCATGCAAATGGGTTTATCGGAGTTTGAGTTTTCAATGACAATTTGATTGATTCATTGGAAACCTTTTCAAGTTCAAATTGTTATGATTGAATTTTTTACAATTGTTAATGCTCGTTTTCACCTGAGAACACTTCCGCTTTTACTTTGTTTCACTTTTATCTTATTTATTGTTTTTAATATATGTATATAGTTTAAAGGTAAAATAATAGTATAAAATCATTATATATATCATATAGTTTTTGAAAATTTGTTTGAAAATAAAGTATAGTATATTATATATTTTTTGAAAAATATTATATTATATAATTTGGAAACCTTTCAAAAATAGTATATACGTTTGAAAATTGTTTTAAAAAATATTATATAATATAAGTTTGGAAAGCATTTTGAAAATATATAATTTTGGAAATAATTTGGATAAATAATATGCATAATATAATTTATTCTCGTTTATAGTTTTTTTTTTTTTACTTTTTGATTCCCTTTTTATTTCTTTTTTACATTTGTTTTAATTTTACAGGTCATTTGGCCCAAATCCAGCAAAGGTCCAGTATGAATCCAAGTCAGGGTCAAGTAACCAGGCTCACGAATGGTTCATGTCGAACCCCAAAGGAATGCAAGCCATATGAGGTCCAGGATGCAGCTAGGGTTCTACCCTTAGCCCTAGCGTTGCATCATCTGGGACCGTTGGATCTGACCCAATTCAACGGTCCTGATCAATAAACAGATTAGGGTTTATAGCCCTGAGATGAAGCAAATGTGTGAAGCCAATTGTGATCGCTGATCTGATCTACTCCATGGTCAAGATTAGAGATAAATAAGAGATCCCAAGCATCAGATAGCATGATTGCATCACGACCGTTGGATCCACGTAAAAGATATAACCTGTATGGAAGCCCAACCGTTGGATATGACCCAATCCAACGGTTGGCATGGCCATAGAAGATCAAACGGTCGAATCACACGCGTCTGATGAATGCGCAAACCAGATTACGACGTTTCCACATGCCCAGACAAATCAACTTATGAAAATCAAGAGACATTGTCCAAGATAGCATGAACACCCAACAGTGGCAGAGGTAGATGGAGAGGTCGTTTATATAACGAGTTTGGTTTATTTCGATTTTCGTCCCCGTTTTTTAGTGCGTTTTACAAAACAGTCACCTACAATCAGTGTTTCATTAATTTAGCCTTTTTCTTTGTCCTGATTTTGCTATTTTTTTTTCATTTTGCATCCATGTTTAATTTTGGGTCAATTTCGTTCAGGCCACTCATATTTATGAGTCTTTTTGCATTTTAATTCCTGTTTTAATTCTTGATTTGTGTGTTCAATTTTGCTTTGTTTTAATTTAGTCATTGGACGAATTTGCATGATTAATTTGAATCTAGTCCCTAATTAATTTACTAAATATTCAATTTAGTCCCTTAATTGTTTAATTTGTTGAATATTAATTAGAATTATTATAATCTTATATTGCATGGTAATTAATTAGATTAGCTTATTTTATACACATTAGATTGGATTAATAAAATGAATATATCTATGCATGTTTGATTCGTTTTTTTTCCTTTTTGGTTATTAGACTTTAGAATTTACCCTTACGTTAAGTAGCTTCTCTATTAAATAATTTGACTTAGATGTTATGCTTTCACCTTAGTTTAAATTAACAAAGACAATCTGACTTGAGTTTTCAATAAACATGCTAGATTACTCAAGTTGGTTGTTCAAATCAATAACTGGTTAATATAACACATTGATTTATAAAGTCTTAGTTAAACTTTAATGCTTTAACCTTTTAGTTAGGGTTACTTTAGTTTAAATAATTAGGGTTAATTAGAGCCTTAGTTTAAAGTTAGTCCTTTAACTTTAGACTTTTCATCTTAGTCCCTGAACTTTAATTAGTTTTCCTAATTGGCATAATTGAATTAGTAAACAATTAGAGTCTTGACATTAGGTTTCATTCCATATTAGTCCTTTAATTAAGGTAATTCGACTTGCGTTTTGTATGAAAATGCTCGATTGTTCAAATTGATTATCTGATTCAATAATTGATAAAAATAATAGGGTTAATGTTAGAGACTTCATTAGTCCATCAGGTTCTTTAATTTCATAATTTAACACTCTAAGTTAGGAAAGCCTTAAATAAACTCACCTAGTATAATTAGGTTCTTAAACCTATTGATTGATTGCATTTCTTTTCAACTCAGGCAATGTTGGCTTATCAAGGAATTAATGGTGTAGTTCCCGCAATTATGCTCTGGGGGCGACTACTGGTATTCCCGAAGTAGTAACATCCTTTTCAAACTCTTCATTTTTTAAAACCTTGAGGCAATGTCTAGTTATGGGCACAATAATTGATCTCTCACATTCATGCTAGGGGTGAATATTATTAGCTTTAATAAACAAACACCCTCTTCAACTTTGCATCCATAGTGATTTCTAAATTAAATAAGATCTCAAACTTAAATTTTTTTATTTTAAATATAGGGTAATCAACTAGGTATTAATTTTTGGGCGCTATGGGGTTCTAACCCTTCCCCACGAGTAACCGACTCTCGAACCTATTTTTTGGTTTTCATAGACCCCAAACTTGGTATTTTGATAAATACAATGTTTTATTAGAACTACCCGATTTTTATAGTGTTTCAATCGCACCTTAAAATGGTTGGTGGCGACTCCCAACATTTCCTAAAAACATTTCAAAAACCCCATTGTTTCAATCAACCTTTCCCCCGAGGGGCCGGTTACGATAATACTAAAATAAAATAAAAATATCTCATATATCTTAAAATATAATATTTGTACCAAAACTCAAAATATCTCAAAGCACTCTCTGAAAATCTTTATGAACCGTCAGTGAGGTAGTCCTCAAATGGTTTCACTATCGTGCTCACTGAATTTTATAGATTGAACCATTTTGTTCACTATATTGTTAACTTTTTTAACAGCGTTATGACGTGGCACAAGAATCAAAACGTACTGTTTTGAAAAAGTCAAATGTAATTTAAAAAGACGTAGTTTTGGTGAGTAAAATATGAGATAGAGTAAAGTTTAATGACTCATGGCATAATTTACCCTTTTTTTTCTTCTCTTCTCTATTTTCCTCTTTGCTGGCCACCATGTCATTTTCATTCCGGCCATTGTCGACCGCAGTAGATGGTGGTCGTTCAATCCCAAATAGGATGGGTTTGTTTGTCTCGACCCCCTGAGTCCAATCTAGTGTTTGTTCACCGGAAAATATCACAGAACCCGTGAATTTGGACAGAAACATTTCAGTTTCCTCGCTTTCAATCTTAAATTCACGGACTTCGGAGCAATTTTGACAAAATGAAGGTCGGATTCAAACTCACGACATTGAGACGAAGCGGCCCATCCATTTTGGGACCAAATGGCAACCAACTACGACGGTCAATGGTGGTCGGCGATGGCATCTGGTCACCCACTATTTTTACTTTATTTTTTAATTATTTTATAGTAAATAATAAATTGCCACATTAGAGAGAAAACGAGTGAGTGAGCAAAATGATTCAATTTGTAAAGCTTGATGAGCAATTAGAAAAATTAAAAGTTCGACGAGTAAAATAGGAGAGATAAAGTAGAGTGAGGAACGATGTAATCTACACAATTTAAATCAATATGAAACTGTTTTTAATACGGGAATGTAACCATGAACAAGTTGATATTGTGTAGTCGTAAAAGACAAAAAAAAAAGGGAGGCAGTCCTCGGATAGTTTCACTATCGTGTTCAATATGGGAGACCACCGGCGGCACTGGTCAAGTCATCTCTAGTTAAGTGGTCTGTGGTCTTTAGGACTTCACCTGGCTGGCTAGTTAGACTCAATGAATCTGTCACCTGATACATTTTTACTATATGTAGAAGTTCCCCATGTCTATGTGCATTCATAATTAGAGTATTTTTTTTGGATGACTAATTATCGCTATCTAATTTATTGCGGTAGAAATTTATTATTATAAAAGTAAATTTTAATTTTATTTTATTTATTTATATTGTTAGAATTCAAATATTCATTCTACCGATTGATAATTGATATGATACATAAATTATATACTATTAGTAAATTAATACTATATATAATATATATTGAAAATGAAAAAAAAGATCCTTTTTGACTAGGGATTTGGTTGTATCGTATATTTAAGGACATAATTCAAGGAACGAACTAATCTCGTAATTTGACCAGGGAAACAATAATCTTATTTAACGGACAGTATTAAATTATTAATATTAATAAAATATTTTATTTAGATATAGTATTTTATATTTGTTAATACTAAAATTTTCGAATATGACTAGTTGCGTCAATTTAAATTATACCCATGTGTATAAACATATGCATGTGCTTGGTTCAATCCATTTCTATTGATAGGAAGAACTCTCGTGATTTTCATTGATAAAAGATCCCTTAGGTTTGCATATTTAAGTCTATGCAAAGGACTAAAAAATATTTCTCATTCACAGTGAATCTATGATTGACTGTCAAGTTTGTTTTTATTCATTTAACATCCAAATTTCTAAATTGCAAATTGTCTCTTGATTATTTTAACTAATGTTTATTTGGAAAAGTTCAATTATTATGTGAATATTTTAATTA
Source organism: Hibiscus syriacus (assembly GCF_006381635.1). NCBI lineage: Eukaryota > Viridiplantae > Streptophyta > Magnoliopsida > Malvales > Malvaceae > Hibiscus > Hibiscus syriacus. The sequence goes on from NW_024062730.1 coordinate 2,766,971, forward strand.
TTTAAAAATAATAATAATAAACATTTGAAGTCATGATCTTAAAAAATATTAATTAAACTAAAATATCGGTAATTCTTAAATTAATATTTAAAAAATAATTTAATATACAATCTTAATAAGTTTTAGATTGTATGATTTATCTATTATAATCTTAAATTTAAAACCTAACTAATAAAAATTCAATCACTAAATTCTAAATCTATTAACGAGAGAAATGAGATTATTGAGTTTAAAAATTATCCCTTTTAATTTAAATAAAGAGACGCAATTGATAGTTTTTTAGAGATAAAAGAAAAGAATGAACCGAAGAAATGATAAATCAACACTAGAGAAATTCAGAGCCTCCTCATGTCATTCATGTTTATATATATATATCTTTAATGTTGGGTGATAGATCTAAGTGATGAAACTATTTATAGGTTGATAATGTAAACAATTTAGTTGATAGATTACGTAGACATATAAATAATCATGTCAAAGAAC